>NC_139459.1:23678333-26134166 GCF_057233095.1 Heloderma suspectum
CACCCCATGGATCCCCCCAGGGACGAGACTTACCTGGGGCGGATCTTCCGGGCGGCGGCGGCTCCGGCGGTGGCTCCGGCAAAGGCGGTGGCCGGTCTTCCAACCAGCTGCTGCCGCCGCCATTTCCAGGCTTGTGGGAAAAAAAAAAAAGACGTGATAGGCTACGTAAATCTTTACGTAGCCTATCATGGTTGGGGGTGGGTTAAAAAAAAAAACCACATACACGAATGGCGGCGGCTATGGCCGCTGCCATTTGCGTTCCTTCTTTTTGGCCGTCTTAATCTACGTAAATATTTACGTAGACTATGACAGCGAAAATCAAGGGGAACGTAAATAGCGTAGCGGGCGCTATTTGCGTCCCTTTTTCATTCACCATTTTAGCCTACGTAAATATTTATTTGGTTTTTTTACCCAGAGCCCTCCACAGCCGGAAATCCAGCTGCGGACGGCTCTGGCCTGGCCGGGCCGGGCCTGGCCGGCTGCTCCGCAGAGTTGCCGCGGAGCACAGCCGGCTGTTCGAGGATTCCGGGGGGGAGGAACGGAGCGCCTCCCCCCCACAGCCAGGATTCCGGGGGGAGGGATGGAACGCCTCCCCCCCCACACCATCAACATAATCCGCGAAAGGTAAGTCACTTTCGTACATCCCTACTCCCAGGCCACCTCAGCCAGCCAGCTTATGTAGCCCCTCCAGGAAGGGGCAGGTGGAAGCAGCACAGCTGGCTCGGTACCTGGAGGCCTGGTCCTGCAGGGAAGGCTGGTTTTGGTGGCGGCGGTAGCAGGCCCAGCAGCAGCAGGCACGCCTCTTCCCCGGTGGTGGCAGCTTCTCCTGCAGGCCCTGGCTCCTGATATCCCCCCACTTTCCTATTGAGGTGTCTTAGTTTCACTCTTTCACCTTCTCTTTCAGGGCCAATAGACAGAGTGATGCAAGAGCTGACTCCCCATGGCTAGCATAACTTGATAACATTCACCACATGGGTTGGATGGATGACTTGGTTCCTTCCCATGTTAGCATCACCTCTCACCCAGAGAGAAGCAAGACTGGTGTGGGAAGGAACCATGCCATCCCTCCATTGTTCCTTTCTTATATGTTGAAATACAGATCGAAGGCAAAACAAAAACAAAAAACCCCATCTCCTTTGAAATGTTCACATTATTTCACAGCTAAGGCTAGTTCATTTTCTGACTAGTTGATGCAGCCTTTGAGTTATCTTGTCCATCCACCTCTTCGTTCACTTGCAAATTGGCTTCAGGATTCTCACTAATAAGCATAATAGGGTACTCTGGACAATTTGAATTAACAGACAAAAGGGAGCATTCTGAATGGGTTCCATTGTATAATTATTTCAGTTTCTTCCAACTGCTAACATTTCTTAATTCTTCCCCCAGCACATTCTTTGATTCTCCCCCTGCTTGTCTGAAATAAAATATTCATAGCCATTACTGATCCTTTAAAAGAATATTCCTATCTCTTTAGAATATCTTTTTAGAATATTCCTCTTTAGAATAATATTCCTCTTTAGAATAATCTCTTTAGAATATTCCTATCCTGGAAGAATTTTGCTCTTTACATCTTGTTCGCCGTTTTGGGGTGTGTGTTTTTTACAGCTTGTGGGGGAGTTGCTGAACCTAAACAGCCTCTCTGCAGTAGAGAGAAGACACACAAACCTTGATGAAATCTTTTAGCAGTACACAAAAGCAATCTCAAAATCAGGGGAAGAATCAAATGCATTTTCCTGTGAAACTGGAGCTCTCAATCTTTATCATAATATGCCAATAAGCTTGTTTAAATACAATGAGCAGTATTCAGTGCTCCCCATCCATAAGCCCTGTCAATTCCATTGTACAAGTGGTACCCACTAGGTCTGTGCATGGACCCCCGATCCGCTTCGGCTACCGCTTCAGATCATCCAAAGCAACCCTGATACGCCTCAGACCGATTCGGAACCTTTCTGATCTTATCTGATTCGAATCCAAAGCGAGATTCAGATATCCGGATGGCGCGTTTGGGGTGTTTTCCCATTGACTTGCATGGGAAAACACAAGAGGTCATAACTTTTTTCGTTTTTAAGATACAGGCATGAAATTTGGAGACCTGTCCAGGGCCTTGGAGAGGAGACCACCTGCAAAATTTCAGACAGTTTGGCCCAGCACTTTTTGTGCTAGGTGAGTTGAAATCTGATGTTTTCCACAGAAGCTCTCAAAGCAAAGACCTGTAACCTCTCCCTGTTTCCACACACGTACGTGATGTCAGGGTGGAAACTGAGCCGATAGAACCCCAGAGCAGTTCTGGTTCTGAGGAGGATCAGCAATCCGTGGGAGAGGAGCCAGCCCATCCCTCACAGGCACAGCAGCTGGCAGAGATTCCTCCTGCTGGCATTCCTGAGATAGATAGTGATCCTAGCAGTGAGAAAGTGCAGGCGGGGGGCTTGCTAGACGCTCAATGCAGATGCAGGGAGCGACGAGCGATGGAGGGCGCAGAAAGGAGGCGTAGCGCCCGTTTGGCGCGCAAGCAAACGGCTGCCTCCCGTGGACCAAAGGGAAAGAGGGAGGATCTCTCCCTAGCCCATAAGTTCAGGGTCTTCAAGTGATTCTCCTTCAAATGGGGATCAACTGCCTATTCAGAGCATAGGCGACTCTGCTGTTCCTTGCTTAGTCGCTGGTGATTAGCATCCGAAAGAGTCATTAAGTTGTAAAAGGATTAAAGCCTTGAAAAGAATCCTTTCATCTGTGTCTTGAGTTGGCTATTGGAGTCTACTGAAAAAGGCTGCAAGGGCGCTCCTGACACGTGACACCTTGGCATCTCCTAGCTCCCCTCCAGGGCATTGCACCCAAAAGCCCAGGCAGTTTTGCCCACTGGCTTGAGTGCTAGATACTGGTGAAATTAGATTCTTTCCAGGAAAGCCAGTAGCTGTAACTTCTCCCTGTTTCCATGGATGTGTGTGAAACCAGGCCTTCTCTCAGCCCCCCTCCAGGGCATCACACCCCCCAAATTCCAGGGAGTTTGGCCCACCAGCTTGTGTGCAAGGTGCTGGTGAAATCTGAGGTTTTCAAGGAAACTCCCAAAGCAAAGAGCTGTAACTTCTCTCTGTTTCCACTGATGTGTGTGATACCTAGGCCCCTCCCAGCCCCCCTCAAGGGCATCCCTCTTGCCAAATTCCAGGCAGTTTGGCCCACTGGCTTGTGTGCAAGGTGCAGGTGAAATTTTGAGTTTTTCCAGGAAAACTCCCAAAGCAAAGAGCTGTAACTTCTCCCCATCTCTGCCCCTGCCAACAACCTGAAGATGCCTCATATTGCGCTGAATTGCTTTGCCACACAGCGGACTGTTATTGAAATAAGAAGGTAATTAATATAAATACTATGTGTCTCATGCTTTTTCAACACTGCCTTGAAATTTGGATGTATAGTGTTGGTGGAACTACAACCTAGCACGCACACATACACGAACACAGACACACAAGAGCTACAGAAAAGCAGAACTACATAAGCAAATGATGGATGGGTGGCTTTAATTTATTGTTTTATTTTTCATGTTCTTTTATAGAAGGCAGGATAACTTCAAGAAATACAGGACGATAGCGCAGGTGATTAGAAAACAGCCAAATCAAACCCTTAAAAAAAAACAATTCTTTACTTTCTGTTTTGGGAGGATCAACACAGAGAAGACACAGACGGTTCACTTCAGCACGGGGGTGGGGGGACAAACACTACACACACCGGCTGCTATAATATGTCTTGCTTTAAGGATTTAGAAAGAAAGAAAAAACTGAATGCTTGAATACGACTTAAAAGGGGGGCGGGAGGAACATGCCCAGAAGTCAATGTTTGTTTTTAAAATTCTAAATAAGAGTGGGTTTGTAAAAATCTATCAGAGACACAGTTGACTGACAAAAATGACAAGAAAATAGAATGGAGAAAGCAGAAAAGCAGAAGCAAGGCTTGACGTTACACAACAAATGCAGCCTTTTCTGGAGTCCAAAATTGAGATAAACAAACAAACAAGGAATGGTGGGAGACGGGGAGCATGGCAGCAGTTTCTAAGGAAAAGCTATGTTAGTTTGAAAAAATATGGAAAGGAGAGATGAATCTAATCAAATACGAATAACAAATGAGTTAGAGGTACAAAGATATAGGAGAAAGCTGCTGGAAGAGGTGCTGCAAAAAACACCGTCCCAATGGGGACGGATGATCAGGGAGCAAAAGAAGGGAACGCTCCCAGTACAACCAAGCTGTTTCCTTTTAATTTAAATTCTGAGGAAAGCCTAATGGTGATCAAAATTGAATAAATTGAAGGAACAACTCCTAGGAATGCACGTGCACACACATGCACAAACGATCATCTACCCACACCAGCACTCTCTCCCAAAGACACAGCTAGCACAATGACTGAACGCAGCCTTTTGCCGAAGTATATACCCCCTTTCTCCAACACTCTGACTGGAGACGGCTAGCATCGGTTCTGGCTGAGGATTCCTATTCGCCAAAGCACGCTCCCTCCTCCTCCTGTGCTTGCCTCCCCGCTTCCGCTGGCCAGCCCCCTCCCTCCCTCTCTTCCTCCTCCTCCTCCTCATGCCCCTCCATGTGAGCATTGAGAAGTTGATACATTTTGGAGACAGCCTGTCTGGAGTGCTGAGGCATTCAGTAGAGCTCCGAATATATGAAACGGAGGAGGCGCTTCATGGGGGGGCGCTTCACCCCGGGGCACCTCAGTACTGCTCTGATCCGCCTCGTATCATGAGGCTTTTGCTCCAAAACAGCACGTTTCGCCTCATTATTCAGACTTTGCACTGGCACAGCCCTAGTACCCACCACTTGTGTAACAGAGATTTAGTATTTCTAGGGGCAAGCCCTGAAACGAGTGCAAACACTAATTCCTGGAACAGTGCAGGTCAGGGGAGCTCCCTCCGCCACCCTGTCCAGTTCCAGAAATGAGTGTTTCTGTTCGTTTCAGCTTGCCCTTGGAAGTGCTAAATTTCCACTGCGCAAGCGGTGGGTGCTGCTTGCATAACAGAATCAGTGGGGCTGGCCACTCATGGGCAGTCACCATTTCATACTGCCCAGAAAAATGCTAAAAACAACAACAACAGAAACCCTGCATATTTTGTTTTCATTCAATATTTTCAATAACTAATATTTTCTTTTTTAAATATTTTGTTGCCTTCTTTGTCCATGCTTACCTTTTATCAGGGAAGCTTTTGTTCTGTCCTTTACTGGCCATAAAAAAGGAGATGGCCAAGGGTTAAGGGACAAGACTGATGATGTCATCTCATCGGCAGTACTGTACTTTTTAAAAAGCTATCTAAAGTGTTTCTGGGTTAAGTAGCATATTTTGTAAATTAACTGAGAGATTATTTAAACACGATTAGGATGTTGGGAGTACCCTGGGTGTTCATGTGCTTCTTCCATCATAACCTTGAATATCACCCTCATTTGATTTTCAGAGCAAACCATTGTGCAGGGTTAGGTCAGCACTGATAGTAATGCCAACCATGATATTAATGCTCTAAACTGTTGACTTCTGCAAATGGAAAGTAGACGTGGTTTGGTGATCAGGAATATAATGTCTGCCCTGGACTTCAGACTGCATACAGATTACCCACATTTTAGCATATTTCTAGGGTTGCATGGATCAGCCCTGGGATTAGGGTTTGAGCAAAATAATAAAACCATATCTTTTAGCTTCTTCTTTTGTTTGTTTGCTTAGAAAGTACGCTAATTTGTTCCCAGATAGGTTAGCTGAGAAGTGGTGAAGCTAGGACTAGACCTTGGAGCCAAAGTCCAGGGCCCCGCAGTCCAGCCTGCCCGCCCGCCCCCCAATGAAAATCCAGAGAGTGGCAGGTGATGGAGGCAGTAGCAAATAAGCCCAGCATTGGTACCTGAACTGCCATGGAAATGGCCCCAGCATTGTTTCTTCTTATATTAAAAAAATATATTATAGTCAGGGCTGGGTGGGCAGCACATGCATAGCTACAGATGCTCATGTATTATCCTATCCTACAGCAAAATAGCGCTTATTCACAGATAAGTGTTTTTAGCTTCGAGACAGCAGAAGCTAGCTTCATTTTATTCCTGTAGCCGTGATGATGCTATGGTTTAACTGAGTTTAAAGGCTAAATGCACATGCTTAGAGTTTTCCTCTGTCTAATCAGAATTGGTAAATTGTTTCTGTTTGCTCTATCATCTCAGGAATGTAAAAGCAGTTTTAAAACATGGAATGGTGGGGGTGGGCGGAGAGAAGTGTTAGTTGTGTGCTTCACAACTGAAGTAACACATATGGTCACATAAAGGGTGAAAAATTGAGAGGGAAGGTGCTGTGTGCAAAAAACACCAGGAAGGAAAAGATCCCAAAGTGTCACTGAGTATAATAATTGTTTATTTGTTGTGCAAATCTCTAAAGAGAGTTTTAGGGTGCAATCCTATGGCCGCTAGTCAGCGGCTAGACAGCCATAGGATAGGTCAGTTCCTGGAGAACCAACCCCCACCCCCTCCTGCACCGCCTCGTAGGCAGCACAGATCAGCCCCGCACTCCATGTTCAGAAGAGCAGCGAGGAGCAGTGAAAATGGGGCGTTCTCAGGGGCAAGGCAGGGAGGTTGGAAATGCTGGTACAACACATCCTATGTGTTGTCCAGCTGCCGCCTCCGGCGCTCCGAGGTCCTGAAGCTAGACAGCCAAAATCAGTTGTCTAGCCATGAAAGCAGGGTGAGGAGAGCGAGGAGGATTTCTGCTTTTCACCACTCCTCCCACCCTGCGGTCACCTCCGGGCTTGGAGGCGACCGTTGGTCCAGATAGAATTGCTCTCTCCAAGATTTGCACAACAAATATTATTATAGACCATTGTTGTTGTTCAGTTGTTAAGTCGTGTCCGACTCTTCGTGACCCCATGCACCATAGCACGCCAGGCCTTCCTGTCCTCTGCTCTCTCCTGGAGTGTGCTCAGGTTCATTATAGACCATACTCGGTGGCATTTTGGGATCTTTTCCTTCCTGGTGTTTTTTTCATGTAAAGGGTGGCCCTGTAAGACCATTAAGGCCAGTAGCTGCACCACTGTAGTCTGGACATGATTCTGAGTGGCAAAAACATGCAGTGCCTGCAATGTGGTTATCAGTCACTCTCCTTCCAAATAAGCAAATAAACAAGCCTTCAACTTCTGTTAACATTTTATCAACCAGAAGAACTTAAAAGGAAAGCCCCACTGAGATTTGTTTCACTTTCAAGAGCAGTTATAGAAAATAGATTTTGTACGCTGCAACCTTCCCTATTAAGTTTGCACCATCACAAGACTGATGCACTACTCAAAAAGCAGGTCACTGAGAAATGTGTTTTTCACTCACCCTTTGGCCAGTGTTGCTATGCCAACATCAGTTAGTTTCATTCCTACACCTACAAAACAAAACAGCAAGCCGGTATTACACCAGGGTGTTTCAGGTATAGAAAAGCTTTATGTATCAATGCAGTTTTCATTGGCTTCACTGCTGATTGCAGATGCTATCTATCATACTCTCTGTATATGTTATCACAGACATTTAATTCCTAAAGGCAGATTATTCATTCTATTCCGTTCTTAAGGACTGTTATTAAGAATCATAGAATCATAGAATAGTAGGGCTGGAAGGGGCCCACAAGGCCATCGAGTCCAACCCCCTGCTCAATGCAGGAAAGAAGATCCCTTGCTCTTGGTTTGGAGCTTTAGTAAAAAAAAAAAAGTGACCCTGAAAGATGCAGGACTTGGGAAAAAGAGGTACCAGGTTGGGGTGGTGAGCAATGCACTCCATCAAGTTTTTTTGAAATGGGTTTATCCAGTTTGCACTCCAGAGCCTTTCAGTGACCTGAGACAGAGTTGCATACTGAAATCTGCATTTCTGCATGCTTTCTGATGCAGCTTGTTTTGGGGAAAAATATACCCCCAAATGCACATTTGTACAAAAGTATGTACAAAGTGCATATATTTGAGAAAGGTGTGCACAAAACTGCAAAACTGATGCAAAGTACTTGGGGAAAATTCATACATTTAGAAAATACATTCCAAAAAAGTGTACATTAAGGAAAATGCACACAAAAAATATACGGATTTCCGTAGTGACTTAATAAAACAAATGCAAGCTTGTGTGGAAACAGGAGGGAATGAGCTTTGCTTGAAACAACTGACAATCTTGGCGAGACCACGACTGACTAATCTGTCCGTCCCTAGTACCAAGGACAATATGCTTGAGGGTTTTGTGGACCAACAGTAGACCTTCCTTCCCCATATGGATTGGCCATGGGTCATGTAAAACTGCCACATAGTTTGTGAGGATTGGGTGCACTGAATGTTTTCATGCATCCATGTTCATCATTCTAAAAGCGATCCCAAGTATATAAAACATGACATGGGAAGGCTGGTGCTTATAGCTCTGTTACTCAGTATCACAAGCACCTGCTGTCTTGAGGGAATGCTGAACCCTGCCCCCACTCAGTCATTGTCCTTTGCCCTCTGGAATCAAACCAGTGCTGGCTCCAGGTTTTTGAGAGCCCTGGCCAAGACACCCTCAATGGGCCTCTCTCTCTATCATCTCACCACCACTGTCACCAGCTGCTATTGCTCCTCCACCTCTTTCTCATCATTGTTACTACTTGCTTGCTGGGCAGGCAGAGAACCGCTGAGCAAGTAGGCAGGGGCATCTACTGCTCCTCCTTCTCACCAACACAGTCATCTGGGCCAGAGCGAGAGGCAGGTGAACAAGCAGGTTGCGATAGTGAAGAGAAGGAGCAACTCCAGGGGGCTGTCACTGGGCCCCTGCTGGGGTGTGGGCCCTTGGCAAGTGCCCAACTGTGCCTACCCTTAAGTACCCTAACTGTGCCTAACCAATGTCTGTCTGGGAGCTAGGCAACTGCTCTGCTCAGGTAGCTCCCACTTCTGTTGAAGCCTTTGTGCTTCTTAGACCCATGAAGCATCAGTATCCCCTTAATCCGTTCAATCTTCTTCTCTGTGGTTGGCCATACTTCAGCCAGCACAGAAATTTAGCATGCTGGCAGAAAAGGAAGAGCGCTCCATCTGTTTCATGTCAGCCCACTGGGAATCAGGCTCCCTCAAGCATTTTTATGAATCTTGAGGGGGGAAAAATGACCCTTGAGGGATTTCAGTGTTTGAGTAGAAGGCTTGATGGGGTGTGTGAGCAATTTCAAGGAAAGGGGTGGGATGCTGGTGCCTTGTAAAACTGACTAGTACTTTCATCATATTACAGACATGGGGGTGGGGCTTATTATTCTGTGAAAATAATGGTTTGTCTAAGGCCACCAAACAGAGCCAGCCCTACCATTAGGTAGAGTAAGGCAGCTGCCTCAGGCGGCAAAAGCTGAAGGGCAAGAAGTGGACAGAGCTGTGTGTGCCACTTGGCCTAACTTCAGGTGCAGTGGAGGACAGTGTATCATCATCACCTGTGCTGAAGTAAGATTCAACTGCCAGCCTACTCAGCTGTTGTATAAGAAATAAGGGAGGTGCCATCTTGTCCTTCACCTCAGGAAGCAAAATGCCTTGGACTGGCCCTGTCACCAAGAGAGTTTTTGGCTGAGGTGAGGCTTGAACCAGGGACTTCATAGCTCACACATAGATCACTATACTATGCTAGAGGTGGACAGAAGGTAGATCAGGATCCACTGGTAGATATCAGGGTGATCTGCAGTAGAAAAGCAAGTGTTTCTGACTCCCAATGGTTTAACAGTAGCAACAACAACAAGCCTTTCCCCCTCCTACATAAGGCTGCTGAAATCAAGAAAGCCCAGGGGGAAACTGGAGTAGATACGCTCAGAGCCACCTTGTTCTGCAATTCTGTGTCTGCTTTCCTGATGTCAGGGATGAGTCCCAGCACACTGAGATGTCTGACAGCTCTGACTCTGAATCAGAGTTGGAGCAGCTAGATCAGAGGCCTGGGGAGGAGCCCTCCCTAGTGAGCCAAGGCACTGGGAGAGATTCCTCAGAAGATCTTGATGAACAGATGGCCCAGACTGAGTCGCTGCCCCTCCCTCCACCATGAGAACTCAAGTTTCCAAGGAGGAGGAGGAAGAGAAAGAGGGGCATGACTTGAGACATGCTAGGGCACATTGCAAAGCCAAGCAGGAAAAGTTAGGGGCAGGGCCCAGACACTCTGCCAGGATAGACAGTCTTGGAAGCCAACGTAGGAGGGAGCCACTCTAAAGGAGGGGCATCACTGCGAAGCAAATCTGGCCATGAGAGGTTCACGCCCAAACTGTTGGCAACTTCTTTATTCTCCGGCTTGTCTCCTCTAATTAGGGATCCCAGATGAGTGGTTTAGGGTTATGAGGCAGTATTGAGATTTTTCCTGGAATCTGTATTTGTAAAGAGGCTAGTTCTTAGCAAAATAAAGTAGTGACAGCCTGAAGCTTTGTCTTCTTGCGGTATTGACTGCAAAGGGGAAAGGACGATCCACATCTGACACCTGAGCCAGTATTTTGCACCAGGCTCTGATTGGTGGACCTTTGGTTCTAGTGAAAAACAGAGTACATCCCTGAAGCCTAAAAAGTCACCACACACACACACACACACACTACTCCAGGGTTACATAATGTGATGCCATGCAACAACCAGGTGCTCACCTTGCATATCTGTTACAAGCAAGCTGCCGCTGGTTCTTTCATATACCCAGTGCTGAAAGGTACAACACTTTTGGCCAGGTTCTGAGTCTTTTCTCATGAAGTTTATTTCTTTCCCATCCCTGATTGAGTATTTCACAAATTCTCCAATAAGTTCTTCTTCCACTGTTGCATAAGGGATATTATTCTTAGGCCGATGAATAAGGAAAATAGGAATGATTCTGAAATCAAAAGAACATAATGAAAACTTAGCAGGAGCATATAAGGAAATATAGTTGATGATCCCCTAAATTAGAACGTGGACTGCATTCTGTGCCACATTGTGCAAAGGGATAGTTGTGAAATGTTCCCTAGGTTGTGGAGTTCTCAGTTTCCTAGTCTTATTTCCAAAGTGGAAGCGATGCATTATGAATTCTCCATTGTTCTATTTTTTATTTCCAAATGTTGCGGTACATGCATGGTTTGCTGCAGATTTCAGTTCCTTTAGTTTATTTGTGCTTTTTCTCTCCTTTTACACCACCAATGCACATGTGTGCATTGATGTTAAAACATGGGGGGAAGGGTAAGCTCAACATGTTCTTATGTATGATTGCAGCAAAATTCTTTTTGTGCAGTGTTTTACTGACATGCATGCAGACTTCATGCACTGATAGAAGACTTCACAAAAAGAATCTTGATTCAATCATACATATGATTACATCAAAATTTCTTCTTCTTCTTCTTCTTCTTCATTTCAGTGCACAGGTATGCTTCAGTGCACAGGTACAGGGGTGCAGTGAGGAAGGGAGAAATACAAACTAAGGAACTGAAAACCATGGCAAAGTACACATGCTCCAGTTCTGAAACTATATTTAGAAATTTCCCTTGTTAAAAAGGAATTCAGAAAGTGTGGGACACAGAGCAGACCAAACAAGAGAAAGAACAAAGATAAAATTGGGAACTCTGTGTCCTGACATCAAAATGATGTGTGTTTTCCCTGCTGCACATCACTGGTTGCTTCTGGCTGATGTGGGAAAATGCATATAATCAGGACATGGGGCAAACCAAACTAGATGTTATGAAGGTGGGAAACAACATTGCACTGTCCTTTTTGGTGGAAGCCCAATGTTGTTTGTAACACATAGTTCCACCCTCAGAAAAGTAGTCTATACATTCTTGAAAAATAAGTACATCCCAAGGGAAAGAACTGTGGCATCCTTAGAAATTGCTTGAACAGAATATTTTTAAACAAATTTCCACAGTGATCATATGTTGTGCATTCATCTGGGACATTCTTCATAGATATGAGTGCAGCTGCAGTGTCTTGCAAATAAGACCCCTACAGCTATTCCCTCCTCACCTCCAAACCTCCAGGGCAGTGTGCTCAGATGTGCTGTTTACAACTTTCCTCTACATTTTCCAGAGGCGCACTCTATTCTTAGCTCTCCACTTTCACCTTGTTTTAACCAATATATTTCTTATCCAGAACTACAAAGGAAGACACAGCCTTGCTGAGCGAAGAGAGTCAAGGAACAGAAGCAAGCTGGTCTGCCCCTTTCTTTTATGATGTTCTATGTAACAGCGGCTGCCAGAGTGAAAGGCATCTATTTAAATTACCATCCTAACTAGCCAAGATAGAATCTGTTGATCAACAGCAGGAAAGGCAGGAGACCTGTCCAATTTGTCTGGGGTTAGCCAGCATGGTGGGTTGTGTGTATACAGTGGGACTCCTCCACTCATGTATTTTTAAGCATATCTGAAGCAGGTATTTTATATCATATTGAAAGAAATGATAAATTAAGCTTCTCAGGGGCTTTACAAAACTGATCCTTGAAGTAGCCTGTGAGCAGGAGGAATTTCAACAGCCATTTGAGGAGCTAGCTGTATATGGCTATCCTAAACTGGAACAGCAAATACTTTGCAAAACATCTCAAATACCGCTGGTACAGCCATCCATGACAACATTTGCAGTGTTTCCTTACCAATGTGAAGAGTTCAAAATGAGCTGGCACCCCACAATGAAGAATAACAATTACGGTTAGTATTAACACAGCAATTTTGAGAGCTCGAAGTGCTTCAGGTACATTATTTATCTTTATTTATTTCTGTATCAGTGTGCACTGCATGGTGCTTTACAGCAGGGGACAAGAGCCTGTTGTCCTTCAGATGTGGCTAGACTACAACTCCCCTAATCCACTGGCCCTGCTGGTTGGGGCTGATCAGTATTGGAGTCCAACAACATCTGGAGGGCCACAGGTCCCCCACCCTTGCTTTTCAGAATACAGTGACAACTCCCTGGCCTGAGGAGCTCACATTATAAAAATCAGCACATGGGATTCCTGCACTGAGCAGGGGGTTGGACTCGATGGCCTTGTAAGTCCCTTCCAACCCTACTATTCTATGATTCTATTCTATGAAACAACAAAGGAAAGGGAGGGGTGGCCAGGGGAAACAAGAAAGAAAAAGAATATGTGGTTGTTCCAGTTACATGTACTTAGGCTTGGTTAAAGGTTTAGCTATAGTAGGACCCTGGGGTACTCATTGGCCATCTGGATCTTGTGCTGGGCTCCCAGGTCAGTGACAGACACCTGCAAAACATCCAGTGCTGTCAAGATCTGTATGATTGGGAGGATCCACATGGCAAGCTGCACTAGATGTTATGTTGGGACAAGGAAAGTGATCTTGTGAAACTGGCTTCCACTGGGGAGAAAGTAATGGTGTAAATAAGTTTTAAGCCACACCTGTCTCATCTGGGTTATGCTGGTAAAGATTACTCAAGTGGAAAGAGAGCAGTAATGTAACTAGGTAAGGCGATACCCCAGAAGCAACCTGGAAAGGGGTAAAAAAAAGGGGGGGCATCAAAGGTCATGTCATACAACATTAAATTATGCAAGGCATGATCCAGTCAAACATAAGCACTTTTAGTCTCGCTTATGTCAGTGGGAAAGTTAAGCCTGTGCTTAACTCTGTCCCATTAAAATTTGTGGAACCTAAATTCTTAACTTTGGCTGGATTGTACCATAAACTTTTCATTTCACCTTGGAATAATTATATCTATTTTCAAGGTGGTAGATAAAAAAAAACAGACACCAGCTTGTCTGGGGGCTGAGGAAGGGATGGCAGAAAGCCATGGAGGGTACCATCCTTCCAACATCTCATTGCCCCCTGCCCAGCCTGCAGCATTGCTTGAATTACAGAGGGGCCAGAACGGTCCTACCCCCTTACCGTTTATGCCAGCCGCCTTAGCAACTGTTTTTGTAAGACTATGGGAGGCATTGTTAGGTTAAAAAGGGTCTTAGGGAGTGCTTGTGGAATTCATTAAGGGCCTCCTATAGTTTCCTGAATAACTGAAGCACTGGCATGCAGCCTAACACAGTAAAGCACATTCAGCCACCATTAAACACTGCTTGTGGGGAGGAGAAAATCATGGACATGTAAATCTCCTCAGGTTTTCTCAATCATACCCAAAGGGGGCTGTCCAGGAGTAAATCTCCCAGGGGACCACAGAATTGGGAGTTTGCCCTAGGAACAGAAATGACCACCTGAATCAGAGGGAGACTTATTTAAATGGTGAGGCTGATCCACGCTTATTTCTTTTCCTGCCCAGTAGCAAGGATGGAGCTAGTTAGTTAGATGACATCCATCACACAATCCTAACAGTCACTGCACTACCAAATTTTTAAAAAGTCTACTTACTCAGGCACCTCTCCAAAGCCTTCTAGAGGTTTTGTTTCGGCAGCATATATCTTGGCATACTCTCTTGCTGTGTTCTGTACATAACATTCCTATGAACCCAGTGGCGGGGTGAAAAAGGAAACAATCAACACAGTTAGCATACTGATACTGGAAAGCCAGTCTGTTCCCAATGGGCCTAGGGTTACAGAGGGACACAGCAAGCATTTACCTGCAATGCCAACTTGTAATTCTTTTTCACGAGTTCATCATTGTTCTTGGTCCCATATGCAATGGCATTGTGTACTTTTAGAACACAGGGGTGGCCAGGGCTGAATACAGGGACTAAGCCCTGCATGACTTTGCTTCGGAAGGCCTTTCGGTGTACTCCTTCCCCAAAATGTAACTCTTCTGTTGTTATCCTCCCGTGCAGGCTCTTACTCAAGTAACTGTCGCAGATGAAGTCTTCTCTGAACATAAGCTGTAAGAATTCAATCTCTTCCAAGCCTAATAAGTAAATAAATAAATAAATGCCCTTGAGAGTCCTCAGTGGCTTGGGTCCAGGTTCCTGGAAGGGTCACCTTCCCCCATACCAATTTGCCCAGAATCTGAGATCAACATCAGAGCTCCTGCTTTGTGTGCCTTGCTGTCAAAAAATTAGGCTGGTGGGCACAAGGAATAGGGCCTTCTCAGTAGTGCCCCCCCCCCTGTAAAATTCTGTTCCGAAGGATGTCTGCCATGCATCAGCACAACAGACCTTCAAGTGGGTCCTAAAGACTTACTTATACCTTGCCGGTAATCGAGTCAGGACTTTATTGGGTGTCATTGAATATTGGAATATGGTATGGTACTTGGTATTATCTGGATTTCATTATTTATTTAGCATTATTTTTATCATAGTTTTATTGTGTTTTGTAGTTTTAAATTTTGTATGACACCTTTGGAGGGTTTTTCTCTAAACACCAGCTTATTAAACCTTTTTAAAAAGAAAAAACTTCATTCTGCTCAGTAAATTGTGTGCGCGCGTGCGTGTGTGTGTGTGCACGCACCAGACGCTCAGAACCTCAGGCCCATGGGCCTAATCTGACCCTCTGGGCTTCCCCAGATGGTCACACCTCCTTCCCCTGGCTCCACTCCATTTCCCTTGACCAAATATTTTTTGGTGGTTTCCAAACACATTCTGCACAGTTTTTCTTCATTCTCAAAGGTTAAAATGCCTCCCCTAAGACTTAGTTGTGGGACCGCAGTGGCTTAGTGGTTAAGACGCTGAACTGCAGACTGGAAGGTCGGCAGGTCAGCAGTTCAAGACCCAAGTGCTGCGTGATGGAGCGTCTTCAGTCCCAGCTCCTGCCAACCTAGCAGTTCGAAAGCAAGAAATTGCAAGTAGATAAATAGGTACCGCCTCAGCGGGAAAGGTAACAGCGATCTGTGCACCTCGGTGTTCAGTCATGCCGGCCACATGACCACGGAAGCGTCTTCGGACAGCGCTGGCTCTTCGGCTTAGAAACGGGGATGAGCACCGCACCCTAGAGTCGGACACGGCTGGTTGGGGACACCTTTACCTTTACCTTTTTAAGACTTAGTTACTGGCAGTAAGAGCTTTAGGCTAAAATATGCTAGTACTTGCTCCTCCATTTTCCCTAGACCAGCCTTCCCCAACCTTATGATTCCAGATGTGCTGGACTACAACTCCCAACATTAACCCCTAGCCAGAATGGCCACTGGGGATGGCTGCCATCAACATTCTTAGACTGCTGTTTACATACAGAGATAAGCAAAGGGGCTAACAGTGCTAGTGTGCTGTAGTAGTTAGAGTGTTGGACTAGGACTCAGGAGACCCGGGTTCTAGTCCCCATTCGGCCATGAAGCTCACTGGGTGACTTTGGACCAGTCACTGACTCTCAGCCTAATCTACCTCACAAGGTTGTTGTGGGGATAAAAATGGAGAGAGGGGCAACCATGTAAGCTGCCTTGGGTTACTTGCAAGAGGAAGAAAGGCACGATATAAATGTAACAAAAAATAAATTTTATTTATTCATCCTTCATGTGTGGAGCAACAGCAGCTGGTGACAATAGAGGTGAGAACATAGACTTACTGAGGGAGGGGGCTGATTGAGGACATCTTGCCCAAGGGCCGTCCAAAACCTGGAACCAGCACCGGTTGGTGAAAAGCTACCATGCCCCTGTTGTAAAGTGAATGGAACAATGACTCCTGATTCCTGCATCTTGCCAAGTGGAAACAAACAATCGATCCAGTCAGCTGAATGAGCTGATGTTGACTAACATAACGTGTCTGGCAGTGATAAAACCAGCTGGCAAAAAATGTTGCGTATGTTTAGCATGGGCATGGCAACACACATGCTAGTGTGATTAAAGAAACAGCAACATGTGGGGGAAGTATTTTGCATCATAATTTGTTGCCTTTCTCCATGGGTAGTGTTACACAGAGCAAGGCTTTGCAAAGGCCATGTCTGAGTGCTGGGAAGACTGGCATCAAAATAGTGCACTGTTATGGCTCCTTTCTTTCAGCGGAGAGTCCCCGTGGGGCCACTTCAACTGCTTTGTTGTTGTTGTTCAGTCGTTCAGTCGTGTCCGACTCTTCGTGACCCCATGGACCATAGCACGCCAGGCCTTCCTGTCCTGCTGCTTCAGTGCAAATGGAACTTTCTGACCATCCAGGCAAAAGCAGCAACATTTGTCCAGTAAATGAGACAGAGCCTTGGAGCCTTAACTGTGGGGAAACCGGGGTGCATTGTTTCTCTTCAAGGATGAAGAGAAATGCAGAACACGGGCTAGGCTCCAGGAATGGCTGAGACAGTCACTGCAGATTGGGGGGCTCTTTCAGTCTCAAATAAGGTAACTCAGTAGTGATGGGACGGACTCTCTCTTCTAAATTACCACTTCATATGTTCCAGGACATGTATTATTACAGGTTCCAAAGCTAAGCCCTGACAAGCCCCAGCTCAAATTAATCATGCAAAATACACACAAATATAATTATGACTCAGCACAATTCTCCAAAGGCGAATATAAGAAGCATGCCATATATGGTCTTACCTTCAACATCCTGAAAACTGGAAAGATGTTCCAATACTGCAAAGAGATGAAAAGCAATGCGGTCAGGATTTAAACTACAAAACGGCACTGGCAGTTGTGCTTTGTGTTTATGGATGCAATCCAATGCATGTTAAGACAGAAAAAAGTCCTACTATTCCCAGCATACCCCAGCCAGCATGGCTGGTTGGACAGATGCTGGGAGTTGTAGGACTTTTTTTCTGACTAAACATGCATAGGATTGCACCCTAAGAGACATAAATGTTAGCCTTTACCTTCCAGGGTCAGGTTAAACTCTGCAGTTGCTTTTCCATACATATTCTTCAAGCAGCAATGATACAGTCCTTGGTCTTTTTTACCAGCTTGAACTATTGCCAGTGACACTGGAAAGTCATCTCCTGCACTAGAAAAGATGTTAACATTTGAAGGTTTATATTTCCAGTCATCCTTCTGCGTAGACTTTCAGAGGCTTGTGTCCTTTTGACTCTTATGTAGTGTGGTCTCTCTGCCTTTCCCGCTCCCTCTCTTCTTCTCTTTGTTCCTCCTTCTGCCCCCCATGGCTGGATTGCAGGGAGATGCCACTACTGTTGTTGTCATTACTGCTGGGACAGTAGCCAAGTAAGTGAGGGCAGAGGGGGAGGGGAGATATGGTAACAATGTTTACAACTTGCAACTAAAATCTAAGAACCACTTTGAATGAAATCAAGCCCTGCTTCCCTCCCCACCCCCACTGTTTCCATTGACTAACTGGTCTAAGGTACAATATTTCATCACACATTTGGGAACAATCCATTCCCCCAGTCCCCATCCCCCCTTTCCTTCCCTTTCTTATGTGTGCTGTTTGTTTTTGTTGCTCAGTTGCAGGAATTTCCTACCAATAACTGCCCTATCTGACAACAGCATTCCTACTCCTATAGATCCAAGCACAGGACAGTGGGGAGGGGAGCTGTATGTTCAGTGTCACACATAGAGGGAAATAAGACTGAGTTCTTTATCATGACACTGGTAACCTCAACTGGTAACTTTGTCATGCACTCAAGTAACCTCAGGACTGGACTAATGCAATGAGCTTTACGTGGAGCTGCCCGTAAGGCAGGCTTGGAGGCTGCAGCTAGTGCAAAATGCTGCGGCTAAGCTGCTGAGTGAGACAGCCTACAAGGAACATATTACACTAGATCTGAAGGAGTTGTGCTAGCTGCTAATAAGGTACTGAGCCGAGATCAAGGTGCTTGTGCTGACATACAAAGCCTTTCTTCAGCCTCCCCCAACCTGGCACATTCCAGATATGTTGGAATGCAACTCCCATAATTCCCAGCCAGCATGACCATTGTCCAAGCTGGCTGCATATTTTGGGAGTCACAGTCCAACACAACTGGAGGATGCCAGGTTGAGAAAGGCTGCCTTACATGGCTTAGGATATGGATACCTGATGGAATGCCTTTTCCCTTCTGTACCTGCCTGGACACTATGCCTGAATGGGGATGCCCTCTTGATGGTGTCACATTTGCCTGGAGTTTGATATGTGGTATTGCAAGAGAGGGCAATACAGGCATCCCAACTGTCGAACTCTCTACCCGCTCATATATGGTCACCGCCAAGTCTTATAAGCTTTTGGCACCAACCTATTTGTTCACGCAGGCTTTTGTTTTGCTGCATCTTGCAAACTGTTATTTATCTGCACTGCTGTTCTCCCTTGTTTGATTGGTTTTTTGGTCAATGTTATATGATTTTATTGTGCTCATTGGTTGTACCCTACTTTGGGGTTATTGTATAATGAAAAGCGGGTAATAAATTTAATAAAAAACAAACAAATAAATAAATAAAGTGAATGCACATTTATCCAGATACTTGAGTGTGGTTTTAGTCAACCCTTTATTATAATAACATTTTCTGTATTGGCTGCTTCTCCATCCCAAGATGTCATCTGAGCTTTGGTCAACAAAATATGTACAGTCCCCCCTCCCTTCCAAAAGGCACAGTTAGGAATGGATGAATCTGTCAATTTAATATTTTCCCTCCATTTTTCATTCTTCTAACCTTAAGTTCAGTTCATTCCAAACTTTGAGATTTTTTTAAAGTTCCTTTGAAAATTAATACACAGTTTTGTGCATGTTTCTCCTGATACATGCATTCTTATTTGCAATTTCACCTAATATATGCATTTTTGCCAGCAGTTTTCCTAATATAACACATTTTTGATGTTATTTTCACGGATATACACATTTTTGTGTGCACTTTCCCTAATACACACATTGTTGTGTGCACTTTCCCCTAATATACACATTTTCATATGCATTGTTTTGACCGAAGAAGTCCATTGCAAAATTGGGAGAAGTGTGATTGTCGAAGGATTACTGAGTTTCCATTCACGTATTTATTAATTTATTCAATATTTTTATATCTCACCCTTCTCCAATTCTGGAACACAGGACAGCTAACAATACAAACACCGAAACATCTATCAAATAACATAAATATAATATAAACATCCTTAAAATCATAGTATATTTAAAAAAAAATAAATGAGAGCAGCAGCGATAAGTCTCACAACGGCCGCATCTATATAAGTTTACATTAGAGTCCAATATTGGTTCGAAAGTGTGAAATTCAATAAGTTAGCATTAAAATGTAGGGATGTCAGAGAATTCCACGACGGATCTCGGTGAGGATGAATGCCAGTGCTTTCAGCCCCCCCAAATCCATCGCAGAACGGTCTGCCACCCCCCCGCCCCCCGCGGATCCCCCCCGGGATGAGACTTACCTGGGGCGGACGTTCCGGACAGTGGCAGCTCCAGCGGCAGCTTCGGTGGCGGCAGCGGCTGGTCTTCCGACCGGCTGCCGCTGCCGCCATTTGCAGTCTGTGTTTTTTTCTCCCCCCCCCCATAGACGTGATAGCCTACGTAAAGACTTACATAGCCTATCACGTCTGGGTAAAAACAAAAAAAATGCATACGCAAATGGCGGTGGCTATGGCCGCCACCATTTGTGTTCCTTATTTTTCGCCGTCTTAGTCTACGTAAATATTTACGTAGACTAAGACGAAGACAAGAAAGGGGAACGCAAATAGCGCCCAGTATGCTATTTGCGTTCCCCTTTCTTGTCTTCATCTTAGTCTACGTAAATATTTACGAAGACTAAGACGGCGAAAAATAAGGAACGCAAATGGTGGCGGCTGTAGCTGCCACCATTTGCATAAACGTTTTTGTTTGTTTTTTTACCCAGAGCCAGAAATCCGGCTGAGGACAGCCCTGGCCTGGGCCTGGCCGGCTGCTCCGCGGAGCCGCAGCGGAGCACAGCCGGCCGTCGAGGATTCCGGGGGGAGGGATGGAATGCCTCCCCACCCACCATGAACAGAATCCGCAAAAAGGTAAGTGACTTTCGTACATCCCTATTAAAATGTAATTCAAATGAATTTCTCTCTCATCCCTAGCCACTACAAAGCACATTAAAATATACTTCTTGTGTTGGCTTTCCTTACCTTCTGTGTACTCGGGCAAGTAGCTTAGAGTCTTTAGTCCATGTAATAGTAGAGTCTTCATGAATTTCACCAAACTGGCAGCATAATTTGATATTTCCAGAGAAATCAGGGAACAGTTCTGCTTGGATTTTCTTCAGCAACTTGGGGGCTTGGGAAAAAACACACACAGTGTAGTAAGATGTGCTAACTGCACAGTAGAACCTCAATACCAATTTAGATATTATGTATTTATCAAGTCATCATTCTTGTAGGCTGGTTATAAATGTAGAGGGTTTTTTTTTAAAAAAAAGATGAATGATGCATATGCCTTGGCAATATATTAAAAAATGTTGAAGGCGTCTTTTTCTGATTAAATATAAATAAGCCTTTGCACTTCATCCTACAGTAAAGAAGAGGCCGCTGTAATCATCTTCTGTCGTCTTCTTTCATTATATTGATATTCATGTATATGCTCTAAAGGAGCTTTCCTGAACCTGATGCCTTCCAGATGTGTTGGACTACAACTCCCATCAGCCCCAGACAGCATGGCCAATGCTCATGCTGGCTGGGAGAGATGGGAGTTTTAGTCCAACATATTTGGTGGGGAGACTATTTGGGGAAGGCTGTTCTAAGGTTAAACCCTGTCCCTGAACATGGGAACCATAACTTAGCACACACAACTATATTGGCCCTGACGCCAGTTAAACCTTGGCCAACCAGTTAAGCCAGAGTGCTTTCATTAAAACAATATGTAGCCGAATGCCAGTTGCTGGGGAATGTGAGCAGCAACGTGCTGTTGCATTCCTGTCTTGCCTGGGGGCTTCCCATTGGCATCTAACCGGCCACTGTGGGAACACAGTGCTGGACTAGATAGGCCTTTGTTCTGATCCAGCACAGGTCTTATATTCTTAACCATAAACCACAGTATTTACATTTTCTTTAATAAAAAGGAGGGCAAATTCATATGTCCAGATGATGTGATAGTTATTTGTAATCAGGACAGGACAGGACCTGTGTTACTGAGATAGCAAAACCATGGGCAGTATCCGGTGCTGTCACAGTGCTAGCGCTAATGATATTGTGCTAGCATATACCAACACTAGCACAATGCCATTACCACTTGCAAGGCAAAGAGAAAAAGCTGTAAACCATGTCGCCAAAATTTGATGGCAAATCACTGTTCTTTCCCCTTGCTTAGCAAGTGCTAATGACATTGCGCTGGTGTTGTTTTGTGCTAGAGCAGTGTCATTAGCACTCACATTGTGATAGCATTGGTTACTGCCCCTTGTCTGCAGCAGTGGTTGGATAGTAGTGGTTATCTTTTAATAAAGATGGTTGGATTGGGAGGGCCGATACCTTGGTGGTACAGCTCATGCTTTTCATGCATAGGATCTCAGATTCAATCTCTGGCATCGCTAATTAGAAAGGACCTCAGGAAGACAGGTCAGGAAGGACCTCTGCCTGAAACCTGAGAGAACTGCTGCCTGAGGACTGACCACTGATGTATAAGGACAATTGAAAAATCCATTGCTAAGTGTACCTTTGCTATCTTTTTTGCAAGGCACTTTCCATTGTTCTCTCTTATCTTCCTTGTGAGTTAAATCAGCCTCTGCTTTTGAGATTCTTTTAATGCAGCTGGCATTGTTGCAGACATTTTCCTTTGCTTCAAGGCGTGGTTTTTTAATTTGCACCTTTGGCATCATCTTCTTCTTTACTGTTTCTTGCTTGTGCTTCACATCCTCAACACTATTGTGAAGTAAGGATGGCTTGCAGAGTTTAGAAGCCTCTTGTAACTTTGTCCTCTCTTCTTTTAATATGCATAGACCTCCAGCACACGACTGAGTTCTGACCTGTGGCAGCTGTTTTTCAGAATGGTGGCTGTTCTCAGAGGCACAAGGCAAAATGCTGCCTAATGTTGCTGCTGCATGCTCTGATGGATTTAGGTTTTGCCTCTCACCATCTGTGAATGCTCTGGCTCGATTGCGGCCTGTAGATGTAATTACACATCCTCCCCCTAATCCTCCTACAGACACACTAGCTTGCTCACTGGAAAGGACCATGGATGGATGCACTTGGTCTGTGCTGTCACGCCAAGAATATATCTGTTCTGAATTAATGAGTGCCCTCATGCAAGGCTCCATTTCAGCTTCCTCTAGGTTACATTCAATTGACTTTTCAATTACCCCAGCATCCTTCTTACATGGGATTCTTTTGGCCTGACTTTCTCCTTCAACCTTTTGGGACTCATCCTGTTGCAGTTCAGTGCTATCATGCCAAGAATGTATATGCTCTGAATCAATTAGGACCCTCATATAAGGTTCTATTTCAGCTTCCTCAATATCACGTGCAACTGACATTTGTCTGTCTCTTATATGCTGGGCTATTTGAGTCTTCCTTTTTTCTTCCACCCTTTCATACCAATCCTGACTTGGTTTAAATGTCTTTGTATCCTTATCCTCCTTAACTTCAATCTGTGTAGGCTCTATTTGCATTGTACTATCAACTACCACCAGTGCATTGGCACTACACCCTTTGTACATATTTTCCTGTTGATTCCTATTCTGAGTATGAATTATTAAATTGCCTGTCATATTGCTAGCATTCTGACTCTCCTGACCTGTTCTCCTACACTCATTTCTGATTATACCTGAAGGTGGAACAGTGTTTAAAGCTGCTAACTTACAAGCTTCAGGTGGAAAGCATGGAAAATCCAACTTTAACCCATTAGCACTCTCACAAAAATGGCCAGCAGTGCTAGAACTTTTGTTTGGTACTCTTTGTTGAGTATCTGTTGGTGGTATCCCTAAGACATGTTTGAATTCTCGGGCAGTTTGTCCTGCACTTGCTCCAAAGTCCTTATGTTCTTGGTTCATACTGTTTTTATCATTCCTGTTTATTTCTAACAGAACTTCAGTGAAAAATCTAACCTTGTATGATGCTGTGAACACAAGTTTCTCTTTCCTTCCTTCTATTCTTTTCTTATCTTGCCCAGTATCTTCTGTCCCATCCCCATTAGATTTAGACCCTGTGGTTGTAACTGAATTATGATCTTGCATGTGGTAGCTGTAATTCTGTGCACCAGATGCAGCTTGAATATCTTTACTATTATTACCTCTCAAAATATGATAAATGCCACAATTACTGCCACTTTGTGCATTCAGTTCAGACTCAGTTCCTTTTTTCTGAAATTTCTCTGCTGCACTTTTATTGACCGCCGTAACTGAAGAGCATTCTTCACTTGTAAATTGATCTGTATTTTTGCCAAAGAAATTATTGGATGAATCCTCTTCTGGTGAAAGCTCAGCAAGATTAGCACACCCTTTTATTCCTGAGTGGCATAGTGTAATGTGAGATTCTTTAGCAGATATCTCATCAGCCTGCTTTGCTATGGGACCACATGTACAATGAACATTCTGTTCTATATGAGACAACTGATGAAGATTATTTGTAGGCAGGGCAGATAAAATTTCTTGGCTGTGTTCTAAAGGGTCGTCTGGAGCTTCTGTAAGTCTGAATGGAGATTCTGCTTCACAAGATGAGACAGCAGGATCAGTCATAAGCATTCCTTCCTGATAAGTAGACATCTGAATCGATCCATTATGATCAGGCTGTGTTTCAGTGTGCTTATCCTCCAAGTATTTTTCCTTTTGGAGATTGCTCCTTAGAAGATGAGCAGATGGCTTTTCTGTTTTATGTCGAAAGGCAGCGCACAGGTACATGGCATCTGTTTCTACAGGTAGTGTACGAGGACTGTTGCCCATGGGTGTATGGCTGCACGCTTCATCTGTTTTTAGCAGGCTGTTAAAATCGGTGTGAACTTCCATTACTGTTGCCAATTCTGTGACAAGCTGATTATCTTCTGTTAGATTTCCTGGCGCACGCTGCCCGGCACTGACATCCCCAGTAATGTTCAGTCCTCCAACCTCCTTGGCAGTGTCAGTCCCAGCTGCTAAACTCTTAACCTTGCTGCTTGCGCAAGTGAAGTCATAGCCACAGTCTTCTTCCCCATAAAGAAGTTTCTGTGACTGCTCATGCACTGATGATAAATCGTCATCTCTAAGCTCAGGTTCTGCAGATTCCAAGGCCCTCTGGAAATCTCCTTCGGATAGATATTCAGCACATGGAGTGTCATGGACTGTTTTTACCTCACTGACTTCATGGCGATTTTCTGCACATGCCTTCCCTCTTTTCATTTGCATTGCCATAGCAGTCAGAATGTCACATAAGCCTTCTTGCTTGGAAGTGACATTGGGATCATCAGGTAGCCCATCCTGGCTTGCCATATCATCCACGGCTGTGATATGAAGAGTTTGATGATCATATGGCTCCTGCTCATCACTCACATGAGTCCTATTGGATACAGAAAGTCCTGCTGAGCTTTCCAGCGCAGGTTTGTCCATTTGAAATCCATTTGTGCTGCTGACCTTTTCCAAAGCTGAGTTTTCACCATCCTCAGAAACACTTCCTGTTCCTACAGATATGAAAACAGATCTCTCGTCTATCATAGGTTCTTTTATAAACAGGTTTAGATCATCACTGATTGGTGTTGTGTTTGCAGTGTCTGTTTCTTGTTGTTCTACCTAGAAGAAATGAGGTGAGGGAAGAGAGAAAAAAATAAAGCATATGAAGGAGTCTGGAATTAGGCTATTATTTATTTCTTAGATTTCTATTCCACCCAGCAGCCAAAGCTCTGTGGGCAGTTCACAAAAAGTAAACCCATAAAATACAACATGATAAAACATAATACAAAACCTTTCAAAGTTTAAAACAGAATAAAACCAAAGCAAAAAGCAATGTAAATATCTAAAAATAACACATTAAAAGTACAATCCTATGCATGTTTAAACGAGAAAAGGCCTACAGCTCCCAGCATTCCCCAGCCAGCCATGCTGGCTGAGGGATCCTGGGAGTTGTAGGCCTTTCTCTGTCTAAACATGGATTGCGCCCTTAAAAAACAAAAATGAAGTATTAAAAAGCCTTGGAAAACAATAAATGGGAAAGCCCATGTGGTAGAGCAAACAAGAGTGCGGGACCCCAAAATTCCCATTACCCTAAACTGCAGTGTGGAACTAGCCTAGCCCTGTGATCGTCTACTGTCAGGCTGAGTGAAAGCGCTCATATGATACCTAATATCTATCCATACAAAGTCTGCTGTGAGCCCATTTAAATTTAATAGGATTTGACACAGTACAGTACAGTACAGTGCACAGGGCTGCAACTAGGGATGGCTATGGCAGAGAAATCCAAGCTTTTAGGCTCGCCAGATTTCCCTGGAGCCCCTGGCTTGGCTTGCATTTGCGAACTGAGCCGTGGGCTTTTCCCTGGAATCTAGGAACTCGGATCCCCCCCCCCGCTTAAATTGACATTTACACAAATTGGAGCTGCGGGTTGTGTAATTTGTGCAAAGTGCGGCCACAATATGCTTATTTTGCACAAATTGCATGTGCAATTTGCATAAAATCACACACATAGTTTGCACAAATTAAACATATTACAGCTGCAATTTGCACAAATGCTGGCCGATATTTACATAAATTATGCAAATTCTAGCTGCAATTTGCGTAAATGTCAATTTAAGGAAGCGTGGGGGACAAAAAATCCTCAAGCTGGCCTGACTCGATCTGCATTGAGTCAGGCCAATTCACGGGTTAGTGAGCCAAAGTTTGGGGGGCCGAGCTGATAATTCCTCCGACATCCCTGACTGCAACTATAAAGCATGATTGGGTCAAAATTAAGCACTTTTAAATCTCATTGATTTCAATGGGACAAATTTAAGCATATGCTTAACCTTTCCACTGAAATAATTGGGACATAAACGTTGGCTGGATTGTGTCCATAGTTCAAACTCTACAATTCTTTAAGTCCAGGAATGGACAATACACAGCAACACACAGGAGTGGGCAATACCCACCTGAGCTGCAAGCAGCTCCCCACTGGTTCCCTCCACTGCTGCCGAGCCACCAATATTCAGTGGTCCGATAACACTGGTGTGGGGGAGGCAGGGGGAAGTCTCCTTTTAAAAACAGGAATTTTCTGTTTACCACCGACGTTTTGTGGTATGGTGGAGGCAGCAGTCCAAAGGGGCTATTTTAAAGCAAAATGTCCCCTTTTGCCACTGCTGTGCAATGTGGCACCCTGATGAAAGTTGCCCACCCCTGTTTTAGCCCAAGCCATGCTGAAGGTCAGGAGTGAAATTGTACCATGCCTTCGAACGATGGCTGCATCTAATACAGGGTCACTGGGCCAAGTCAATAAACTCACTCATCCTGATCGAGTGATTTCTTCTGGGTACAGGACTCCCCTACACTGAAGAAGAGGAAAGGTTTACATCAGGGGTGGGCAATTTCAAGGGGCTGAGGGCTGCATTGGTCCCTCTGGACTTCATCAGGGGCCGCAGTCTTGCCCCCATACTACTGAATATGCTACAGTGGAGCGGAGCCTCCTTCTAAAAGCAGGAATTCATGGTTTGCCACTAAAATTTGGTGGTGGGCAAAGAGGGCCTATTTTAATTTAATTTAGAAACAGAATTTAATTTAGAAATAGAATGCTGGATTAATTGGAGCTTGGTCTGGTTCAGCAAAGAGACCCTTATGTTCTTATCTCATACCATAGATGTATCCATTACCAGCTTAATCTTGGCTATTAAACTCTAAAGCAGAGATTTTAGAGCCCTCTAGCACAGTTTCCAGGGCAAGGAGATTTCTATAGGTTTTGTGCTGGCTTATTTGTTGTTTTTACACAGACTACATTTTAAACCCATGAATCAATTTATTTTCTGTATTAACATAGAAAGACTGTAATTTGATTAAAACTGAAAGGATTTTGGAAACCTGTAAACTAGACTCTGATTTACTGCTGCAGAAGATTTTCCTATTCTTCTGTTTGCACATTTCAAAAACTCAGCATGTAGCTCCAAGTTATTTATTCAAATATAGTTTAGTAAATAATTTAAAATCCATTCCATTAACATAGGCTCATTTGAAACTCTTTGAATTTGATGCAATTTAATCAAGCATACACATACACACACACAAGCAACACCTGCATGTACAGTCACCTTTTCAATTTTTAAGGTTAGCCTTCTGCAAAATGTCAGCTCCATTTCTTGATGCTGGCTACATTTCTACATTTCTTGTTGCTGCTGGTTATAGCCAGCAACAAGTATTTAGTAAAAAGTTTTTAAAAATACTTTTTACTAAATACTTGCTGGGATTTTGCTAACATCATATGATCAGTCTGCCTCTTTCACATGAGGTGGTGGTGTGAAAAATGGAAACAGACAGCTGTCGCCATCAGTGGTTTAGCAGAATCGCTAAATCAAAAAAGCGAATTACCCATGTATGCTCCCTAGTATATACTGAGGTGTGTGTATCTGGTAATAATGATCTGATTTTTTTAATTTAAAAAACTATATTTTGTATGGTTTCAGTCAGCCAAGTTTTAAAATGCAGAAGTAACATCTTCAGAACACTGGGGTTTGTGACTGTGATGTTGTCATACCTTGGCTGAAGCAAGAGGAATAGTACTTGTGTAAGCAGAAAGGATGTGGTCAGCAAAAGCCACACATATGCTGTTCCGCCTGCCTATGCCTGTTTCCTATGGCACCATGAGCAAGGTCTTCCCCTCCCCTCAGTGCAGATGGAAGTCAGGTTGGTGTATAGTCATCAGCACTGGAATCTGAGCAGCTAGGAGTTCAGCATTCTGAAACTACAAGGGTCAGGAGTAGGGATGCATGAGAAATTCTTTTCAGTTTGTTTTACACCAGAATTTACCCAATTCGCACCTCCCAGACTCAAATGCAATCTGTAGCCAATGTAGCCAAGCAATTTCTGAGCTTGTGATGTGATTTGCAGTCCAAAGAAAAATGCGCCCAAGCATTTGAAAAATACGCATGAAAAATGTGTGTACTTTTGAACAGCGCATACAAACATGATTTAATCGATGGGATAAAATGTGTACTTTTCAGAAATGCACACAATTGATGCATACATTTGGGAAAATGCACACCGAAATATGCTCAAACTTTTGTGCAAACGATTAAAAAATGCTGCTAGGTTTTATTCCAGTTTTATTCTGGTTGTATTGTTATATTGTGGTTTTAATACCTTTATATTTTATATTGTTTTATCTGGCGCTTTTTGGTTTTAATTTTTGTGAACCACCCAGAGAGCTTCGGCTATTGGGCGGTATAGAAATGAAATTAATTAATTAATTACAAATGTTCACAATCTGATAGGAACACAAATTGGAATGAGGTTCAAGGTGGAATTTGGAAAACCTCAGTGAGCTTGGGCTTTGCTCATTCGCACATCCCTAGTCAGGTGCTACTGGGACTAGAGCTGGAAGAACTTCGCCCACTCCAATCAAGCATGAAAATCCATCAGGGCTCCAGGTTGGAGCATCATCCCTGACAGTAAATGGCTCCTATGCACTGGAGTGTCTCCATCCATCCAGCCTGTCAATTGGCTCTTCCCAAAATATGTGCATGGATGTAGAGAAATCAAGCAGTTTCATGCATGTATGAACCAAGTTTTAAGTTAATCCTGGGCTCAATTAATTGATCTGTTTTATTACTCTAACTCATTGTCCATCTCTTGGAAAATCATTTCTCCATCCCTTACTTATCATTGTGGTTCTTTGTGATAATTCAACATGGGTCAGAATCCATGGTGTGGTGGAGCCAGAGCTCACAGGGTCAAAGCGTTGGGAGTTTTTCATTAGCAAGGACAGTTATATTGTCTGCCACCTCCCTCAGAATTCCTGGATCCCTCTGAGCTTAGCTGCAATCCTCACAGTAGCTGGGGGTGAGCGGATATGTTTTTTGCACCAAACAGAGGCATGCCCAGGATTTAATGCAGTGGGATGGAGCATACTGCAGGGGAAATGCTTGGGAGCCACTTTAAGTAAAAAAAAAATACAGAGTAAAAGGACTTTCAGAAAATGCAGCTCTTCAAGAGGGATGCAGCTGGTTGGCTGTGGATTGGCCATCATGTCATGTGTCCCTAATGACTTTAAGCCACAGCCGCGCTGAAGAAAACCTCCCATGTAGATGGGCCCCTGGACTTGGACTGGATAGTCTTTCAAATAGAGGTCCCCTTCAAATGTCCTCTGAGAGCCCTTCAAATAGATGACTGTCTTCTATAAAATAGGGCACATGGCCATCTTAATTTAAGTTTCCAAGGAAGAAAAGAAAACCATGGATCTTGAAGCGTATTGACAAGCAGAATAAATTAGGCTTTTTAAAAAATTGCAGAATAAATTAAGCAAAATAAGGGGAGTTGAGTACATTTGCTCAATTCCCATACTTTATACAGGTTGCAGAATGCCATGTTTCTCAGCACATAATTTGCTAGGGTACATAATTTTTTTAGTGTGTCATTCACACGTCCCTGTCTATGGCCGAAAGTCTGAATATGAGCATGGATTTCTTCAATACATGGAACTGAGTTCTCTGGATAGCAGCTAACACATTTTGTGTTCTTCAAGGAGTAAAAAAAAAAAAAAGATTTTTAAAAAATTAACTAAGGTTGTTTCAGATTTCCCCATTTACCTATCCAAATGTCCATACTGCTACATCTTTACATAGAATACCTTAATACACCCTAGGAATGTTCTCCCTTCCAGCCAGCTATCACTATCCAATCACCTCTGCCAAGAATGAATCAAAGGGGCGTTATGTTTTTGCTCAATCAGACAGAGTCCAGAGGAAAACAGCCTATCCTGTTACAGCTTCATCATACTTGAAACGTGCTCTCTGGGTTGAACATGTTTGAGGCATGACTTTTTCCATCATTGCAGACAGCTTGTTGAAAACACTCAGTGATCCACAGTTAATCTTGGAGACTGATTTACTGGGAAATTGAATTACTCACTCTAATAACATCTTCATCTCACTGGAATATGAAAAGGATCCTAGGAAAAGATGAATTGATAGGGCTTGTTGAAAGAATATTATGCTATTATTGTGATATTTGGCTCTCTAATGTCAGGATATATTGGCATGCCCATTTTCCTGATGTTTTGCTGCACAGTGACGTTGTGTGATTCTGTCTGTGATGTTACAGTGCTACATGTAGCATGGTGATATCATCAATGCCAGAAAAAGAAGCACGGGGGCTAATTAGATTAAAAGGCGGTGAGGGCAAAAGAGGCCGAGGACAGCGAGAGCAAAGAAAACTGGTGCTAAAAAGCTGCATCCAGAAGCATAAGGTGGGAAAAACACTAAATACCATCACAGCAAGATGAACATTCATCATGCTTTCTTTTTAGTAAAGAATTCAGCCATGTCGAATACGTTAATTTTAAATTGAATGTGTCCATTATTAAATATTTGATGCAACCCTAACAACTTGCTTTCAGCTTTAGTTCACCATCTGTAAAATGGAAATCTCACAGTAATTAGCCTCACAGTATTGTTATTAAAATTCTATCGGATGGGTCCAGACTTAATTGTGCTTAGAGTGACCCACTGAAATCAATAGAACAAGTTGGTCAAGGCTAACTTAAGTTCCACTGATTTCAATGCCTGGATCCAATCCTTTATCAATGAGATTACACTGAGCAACTCACATTCTCCCACTGCCCCCCAAACCTGAATGTCACAGGTGCAAACTGAAAGGTGTGTGCATTTAACCTATCACGTAAGACATAACTTAAGAAATGTTTTTAACATTCAGGTTTGTGTGGGGTGGGTGATAATGTGAGCTTCAGGTTTGGACAGAGAAAACCAAGATCCAAATGCCTTCTCAGTTATGCAGTTCAGTGAATGGGCTTTGCCAACTACCATCTCATTTCCTAGCCTACCTCACAGGGCTGTTATTAATAATTGATATAGGATGGGCACACATCCAGGAGATATAAAACAGAGATGGGGAGCTTCCTGCCAGGCTGGTCCATCTTGCTTTCAGGGCTTTGAGGCAGGTCCCTCCTCCTCCCTGAAGCTCCACCCCCTCAAAAGGGAGAGGGGAAGGAGAGCATTCAGTCCCTTACCATTTGGATGGCGCTTCCAGGAGCTGGCTGAGTCCCAAGGTTGAGACTAAAGGACTCAGCCAGCTCAAGGAAGCATTGGCTGAGTGTGCTTCACTTAGCCTTTGCCTTCTGCACGTGGAGAAGGCAAGGAACAGGCAAAGCCGGCAGCACACTCAGCTACAGCTTCCAGGAGCCAGTGCATGGGAAAGGTGTGGGACAAGCGAAGCTGCCTACCTGGCAGAAACAAACCAAAAGAGTTTATTGTATCTTAGCAATTTGCCATTGTACACAATTACGGGAGCGGGGGGATCATTATACAATTTAAAACTCTACTAATAGACCCTCAAAAATTGAATAATTTTCCTTACAGCTTTTAAGCTTTGTAACATGCATCTGTAAAGCACTGACAAGTAATTTAGATGTTCTGAAGGTTACATATTTGTCAGCATTAGACAACAGAAAACAAAACTTTACAAGAGATGACCGTCCCTTCAACGATTTTAGCGATGGATGAATATATTTGGCTCTAAGATCATTATAGACAGAGCATTCTAGAAATACATGAATTATATATTCAGCTGATACAGAATTGCAACCACATACTTTGTCATTCTCAGGAACCCCTTTATGCCGACCCACCCAGTCTTCCAAAGGAAGAACATTTAATCTTGCCCGAGTAAAGTCTACCCTCATTTTAACATTTGGCAGATCTACCAAGTATTTTGGGAGTGATAGGTATGAAGGAATAAAGGAGGCATAAGCGCTGTTAGCTTGACAAGCCTTAATCCCAGCCACCTGAGACTGCATCTCAGTGTCCTTTGGAGCAATATTACTTCAGCTCTATCATATCCTTGGATTAAGAAAAAAGAGGTAGGGAATCCCAAACTCATGACAGAAAATTGCATTTTTTGCTTCCAAGAGTTTGAGCCCATCTCTTCCAATACCATCAGAATAAATTCTGATACCTGCTTAAAGATTGTTTTTAACCAAAAAAGCAGGGCTAATCTAAGAGCTTCAGCTTTGATAGTCGGTACACCCAGTTCTGCACAAACCAATTCTAGTTTTATAGAAATGGGAACTACCGGAGGTCTACGCAGAAATTTATTTTGAGCTCTTTCTAATGAATCTAAATTGGCCATAGCCCATAGTGGAGCTTCATATAGCAATTTTGGCAGAACCCTACTGTTATACAATTCTAGAGTGGGCTGAACCAGATTGCCCCCTTTTGTACAATAAAACCGTAATAATCCATTTAATATTCTACCAGCTAGTAAGGTGATTGACTGAACCTGCAAAGACCATGCACCTGTCCACTGGAAGACCACACCAATATACTTAAAAGACAACAATTGCTCCAATTTATTCCCATCGAGTGACCAGTTAAGAATTTGCTTGGATTTACTGAATACTGTAGTTTTTGTTTTTTGGTAACTGATAGAAAGAAGCTCGTTCCTACAATATAAACTGAACAGGATCAGTAATCTATGTAAGACCAACTGAGTGTGAGAAATCAGGATTGCATCATAAAGGAGTATTGAATATTACCAATTTCCCACTTTAACTGGAAAATAACAGTCACCCCTTAAGAACTCTACTACATCATTTATAAATAAATTGAAAAGAAGTGGGGCAAGTAAACACCATTGTCTTACTCCTTTTGTGACTGGTAGAGTCAGATAAATGTCTTCCATAAATTTTAACTTGCAAAGATGTCCCAGAATATAATGTCATTATACATTTTAAAAGCTGTGGGTCAATGCCCATAGATTGTAATTTGTTCCACAGATGTTCCTGATAAATAGAATCAAAAGCAGCTTTCAAATCAATAAAAGCTACATAGACATGTTTCACAATTCCAGCCAAATATTTATAAATCATGTATTTCACCATAAAGCAGTTATCTAGAGTTGACCACTGCCTTGTTGTGGCAAAGGGGCTTGCATAACTCAGTGAAGCCATAAGCTATGCCGTGCAGGGCCACCCAAGATGGACAGGTCATGGTGGAGAGTTCTGACAAAATGTGGTCCACTGGAGAAGGAAATGGCAACCCACTCCAGTATTCCTGCCAAGAAAACCCCATAGAACGTATCACAAGGCTAAAAGATATGACGCCGGAAGATGAGCCCCTCAGGTCGGAAGGTGTCCAATATACTACTGGGGAAGAGCAGAGGGAATTTCCAAGTAGCGCCAGAAAGAGTGAAGTGGATGGGCCAAAGCCGAAAGGACACTCAGCTGTGGATGTGGCTGGTGGTGAAAAGAAAGTCTGATGCTGTAAAGAACAATATTGTTTAGGAACCTGGAATGTCAGATCAATGAATCAAGGTAAGCTGGAGGTGGTCAAACATGAGATGGCAAGATTGAACATCAACATCTTGGGAATCAGCGAACTAAAATGGACAGGTATGGGCGAATTTAATTCAGGTGACCATTATATCTACTACTGTGGGCAAGAATCCCTTGGAAGAAATGGAGTAGCACTCATAGTCAATAAAAGGGTGGGAAAAGCAGTACTGGGGTACAATCTCAAAAACGATAGAATGATCTCAGTACGAATCCAAGGCAAACCATTCCACATCACAGTAATTCAAGTCTATGCCCCAACCACTGAGGCCGAAGAAGCTGAGGTTGATCTGTTCTATGAAGACCTACAACACCTTCTAGAACTAACACCAAAAAAAGATGTCCTTTTCATCATAGGGGATTGGAATGCCAAAGTAGGAAGTCAAGAAATCACCAGGATAACAGGCAAGCATGGCCTTGGTGTACAAAATGAAGCAGGACAAAGGCTAATCGAGTTTTGCCAAGAGAACACGCTGATCATAGCAAACACTCTTTTCCAACAGCACAAGAGGCCACTCTACACATGGACATCACCAGATGGTCAATATCGAAATCAGATTGATTATGTCCTTTGCAGCCAAAGATGGAGAAGCTCTATACAGTCCGTAAAAACAAGACCTGGAGCTGACTGTGGCTCAGATCATGAGCTTTTTATTGCAAAATTTCAGCTTAAATTGAAGAACGTAGGGAGAACCACTAAACCATTCAGGCATGACCTAAGTCATATCCCTTCTGAATATACAGTGGAGGTGAGGAATAGATTTCAGGGATTAGACCTGATAGACAGAGTGCCTGAGGAACTATGGATGGAGGTCCGTAACATTGTTCAGGAGGCAGCAACTCAATCCATCCCAAAGAAAAAGAAATGCAAGAAAGCCAAGTGGCTGTCTGATGAGGCTTTACAAGTAGCTGAGGAAAGAAGGGAAGCGAAAAGCAAGGGAGAAAGGGGAAGATATATCCAACTGAATGCAGAGTTCCAGAGCATAGCAAGGAGAGACAAGAAGGACTTCTTAAATGAACAATGCAAAGAAATCGAGGAGAACAATAGAATAGGAAAGACTAGAGATCTTTTCAAGAAAATCGGAGATATGAAGGGAACATTTTGTGCAAAGACGGGCATGATAAAAACAAAGAAGGCAGGGACCTAACAGAAGCAGATGAGATTAAGAAGAGGTGGAAAGAATACACAGAAGAACTATACAGGAAAGATCTGAATGTCACTTATAGCCATGATAGTGCAGTCACTGAACTTGAGCCGGACATCCTAGAGCGTGAAGTCAAGTGGGCCTTAGGAAGCATTAATAACAACAAAGCCAGCGGAGATGACAGTATTCCAGCTGAGCTATTTAAAATCCTAAAAGATGATGCTGTTAAAGTGCTGCACTCAATATGCCAACAAATTTGGAACACTCAACAGTGGCTACAAGACTGGAAAAGGTCAGTATACATTCCAATCCTAGAGAAGGGCAATGTCAAAGAGTGTTCAAACTACTGTACAATTGCTCTCATTTCACATGCCAGCAAGGTGATGCTCAAAATCCTACAAGCTAGGCTTCAGCAGTATGTGAACCAAGGACTACCGGAAGTACAAGCTGGGTTTTGAAGAGGCAGAGGAACTAGAGATCAAATCACCAACATTCGCTGGATCATGGAGAAAGCAAGAGAATTCCAGAGAAACGTCTATTTCTGCTTCATTGACTACGCTAAAGCCTTTGATTGTGTGGATCACAACAAACTGTGGCAAATTCTTAAAGAGATGGGAGTACCAGACCACCTCACCTGTCTCCTGAGAAACCTGTACGAGGGTCAAGAAGCAACAGTAAGAACCGGACATGGAACAACCGATTGGTTCAAAATTGGGAAAGGAGTATGACAAGGCTGCATATTGTCGCCCTGCTTATTTAACTTATATGCAGAGTACATCATGAGAAACGCCGGGTTGGATGAATCACAGGTCAGAATTAAGATTGCCGGGAGAATTATCAACAACCTCCGATATGCAGACGATACCACCCTACTGGCAGAAAACAAAGAGGATCTAAAGAGCCTCTTGTTGAGGGTGAAAGTGGAGAGTGCAAAAGCTGGTTTGAAACTCAACATTAAAAAAACTAAGATCATGGCATCTGGCCCCATCACTTCCTGCTTATAGAAGGGGAAGAAATAGAAGCAGTGACAGATTTTATTTTCTTGGGCTCCAAGATCACCACAGACGGTGACTGTAGCCATGAAATTAAAAGACGCTTGCTCCTTGGGAGAAAGCTATGGCAAACCTAGACAGCATAGTAAGAAGCAGAGACAACACCTTGCCGACAAAGGTTCGTCTAATCAAAGCTATGGTTTTCCCAGTAGTAACGTATGGCTGTTAGAGCTGGACTATAAGGAAGGCTGAGTGCCGAAGAATTGATGCTTTCAAACTGCGGTGCTGGAGAAGGCTCTTACGACTCCCCTCGACTGCGAGGAAGTCAAATCAGTCAGTCCTAAAGGAAATCAACCCTGAGTGCTCATTGGAAGGACAGATACTGAAGCTGAAGCTCCAATATTTTGGCCAGCCACCTAATGCGAAGAGAAAACTCCCTGGAAAAGACCCTGATGCTGGGAAAGATTGAAGGCAAAAGGAAAAGGGGACGGCAGAGGATGAGATGGCAAGATATCATCACCGATGCAATGAATATGAACTTGAGTACACTCTGGGAGAGAGCGGAGGACAGGAAGGCCTGGCGTGCTATGGTCCATGGGGTCATGAAGAGTTGGACATGACTTAACGACTGAACAACAACAACAGAGTTGACCAACCTGGACGAAAGCCAGCCTGTTCTGAAACAAGCAAAGCATGATCCTCCACACAGTCCTCCAGTTTTTCTAGGAGAGATCTGGCATAAACCTTCCCTGGAACATCTAATAAACTAATTGGCCTATAATTTGCTGGGTCCTGGCAGAAGCATCAACTGTGCCACCCAATGATGTCACAAGTGGGCTCTGCACCTTGATGTCATCCAGTGCACAGAGGGATCCAGGGCAGTGGTGTAGTGGAGCCAGGGCTTGCAGGGATTAGCAAGGACATTAACATCATCTGTCACCCCCTCGGAATTTCCCTCCGAGCATAGTTGCAATCCTCACAATAGCTTGTGGGAAATTAATTTTCCCAGCAACAATATAATGTTTCCTGTTGCAATGCAAATATTTTGGGGTGGGCAACTGAATGGGCAATTAAGGCCCATTAGCTTTACCAAAGACCCGTTCCTGGTGGGGATAAAACTTCTAGAACTGATTTTTTGATATAGATCAACATAGCTGCCTCAATTTTTGGATTCTCCTTGGAAGTGTAGCTATGGGGACTGTCATGATCAGCATCTGCACATCAAAATTTATCACTACATCACTGGTCCAGGGGGATTATCTGGCTCCTAGACCGAAGTTGGATCCCCACCGCCCAGATTTTAAAAAAACATAAACATTCAAATCATTAAGAATTGTTTAAAAGGCAGTAAAATACACTAGGACCAGGCTAATCAACTAAATGACCAGGTGAAAAAAAAATATAAACTGGCACCAAGAGGACAACAGAGTTAGTACTGGTTGCATCTCTATCAAGTGCCACAAGTGCCACCACTGTCAGCAAGCGTGGATAGGATTGAAGCCTTAATAAAATGTCTGATTAATCCGAATGTTAACTTAAGAACATAAGAAGAGCCATGCTGGATCAGACCAAGGGTCCATCTAGTCCAGCATTCTGTTCACACAGGGGCTGACCAGCTGCCCATGCAAAACACACAAGCAGGACATGAGTGCAACAGCCATACGTTGCTACTGGGAAAACCATAGCTTTGATTAGACGGACCTTTGTCGGCAAGGTGATGTCTCTGCTTCTGACTATGCTGTCTAGGTTGGCCATAGCTTTCCTCCCAAGGAGCAAGCGTCTTTTAATTTCATGGCTACAGTCACCGTCTGCGGTGATCTTGGAGCCCAAGAAAGTAAAATCTGTCACTGCTTCCATTTCTTCCCCTTCTATATGCCAGGAAGTGATGGGGCCAGATGCCATGATCTTAGTTTTTTTAATGTTGAGTTTCAAACCAGCTTTTGCACTCTCCTCTTTCACCCTCAACAAGAGGCTCTTTAGATCCTCTTCGCTTTCTGCCATTAGGGTGGTATCGTCTGCATATCGGAGGTTGTTGATAATTTTCCCAGCAATCTTAATTCCGACCTGTGATTCATCCAACCCAGCGTTTCTCATGATGTACTCTGCATATAAGTTAAATAAGCAGGGTGACAATATGCAGCCTTGTCGTACTCCTTTCCCAATTTTGAACCACTCGGTTGTTGCATGTCTGGTTCTTACTGTTGCTTCTTGACCCTCGTACAGGTTTCTCAGGAGACAGGTAAGGTGGTCTGGTACTCCCATCACTTTAAGAATTTGCCACAGTTTGTTGTGATCCACACAATCAAAGGCTTTAGCGTAGTCAATGAAGCAGAAATAGACGTTTTTCTGGAATTCTCTTGCTTTCTCCATGATCCAGCGAATGTTGGCGATTTGATCTCTAGTTCCTCTGCCTCTTCAAAACCCAGCTTGTACTTCCGGTAGTTCTCAGTTCGCATACTGCTGAAGCCTAGCTTGTAGGATTTTGAGCATCACCTTGCTGGCATGTGAAATGAGCGCAATTGTGCGGTAGTTTGAACACTCTTTGGCGTTGCCCTTCTTTGGAATTGGAATGTAAACTGACCTTTTCCAGTCTTGCGGCCATTGTTGAGTGTTCCAAATTTGTTGGCATATTGAATGCAGCACTTTAACAGCATCATCTTTTAGGATTTTAAATAGCTCAGCTGGAATACTGTCATCTCCGCTAGCTTTGTTGTTACTAATGCTTCCTAAGGCCCACTTGACTTCACTCTCGAGGATGTCCGGCTCAAGTTCAGTGACTGCACTATCATGGCTATCAGGGACATTCAGATCTTTCCTGTAGAATTCTTCTGTGTATTCTTTCCACCTCTTCTTAATCTCATCTGCTTCTGTTAGGTCCCTGCCTTCTTTGTCCTTTATCATGCCCATCTTTGCACAAAACGTTCCCTTCATATCTCCGATTTTCTTGAAGAGATCTCTAGTCTTTCCCATTCTGTTGTTTTCCTCAATTTCTTTGCATTGTTCATTTAAGAAGGCCTTCTTGTCTCTCCTTGCTATTCTCTGGTACTCTGCATTCAGTTGGATATATCTTCCCCTTTCTCCCTTACTTTCTGCTTCCCTTCTTTCCTCAGCTACTTGTAAAGCCTCATCAGACAGCCACTTGGCTTTCTTGCATTTCTTTTTCTTTGGGATGGATTGAGTTGCTGCCTCCTGAACAATGTTACGGACCTCCGTCCATAGTTCCTCAGGCACTCTGTCTATCAGGTCTAATCTCTGAAATCTATTCCTCACCTCCACTGTGTATTCATAAAGGATATGATTGAGGTCATACCTGAATGGTTTAGACTAGTAGCCATTAATAGCCTTTTCCTCCAGGAATTTGTCCAACCCCCATTTAAAGCCATCCAAACTGGTGGCCATCACAACATCCTGTGGTAGCGAGTTCCATAGTTTAACTGTGCGCTGTGTGAAGAAGTTCTTCCTTTTATCTGTCCTGAATCTCCCACCATTCAGCTTCATAGGATGACCCCGTGTTCTAATATTTTGAGAGAGGGAGAAAAATGTCTCCCTATCCATATTCTCCACACCATGCATAATTTTGTACACCTCTATCATGTCTCTCCTTACCCTTCCTTTTTCCAAGCTGAACAATCCCAACTGTTGTACTTTCTCTCATAGAGGAGATACTCCATCCCTTGCTCATTTTAGTTGCCCTTTTCTGCCCTTTTACCAGCTCTATGATACCTTTTTTTTTAGGTGTGGTAACCAGACCTGTACACAGTATTCCAAGTGTGGTTGCACCATAGATTTGTATAAGGACAGTATGATCTTGGCAGTTTTATTCTCAGTTCCTTTTCTAATTATGCCTAACATGGAGTTTGCCTTTTTTACAGAGGCCGCACGCTGGGTTGACATCTTCACTGAGCTGTCCACCACAACCCCAAGATCTCTTTCCTGCTCAGTCACCGCTAGCTCAGATCCCATCAGGCTATACTTGAAGTTGTTGAGTTGTTCTCATTCACTTTCCCCTCAGAATAGAATGAACAGCATAAAACCTAACTTTATGCATAGTGTAAAATGTTTCTTCCCCTTGTCCCATATTTCAGTCTCTGCTAGTACTAACTCATATTGGATCAGACATTTCCGTTGCTTGTTTCCAGAGACCCCAATCTTCCCTCAGTATTCAGGGAATTGTTTGGCTCATCTATCTGCTTCTATCTGAATTTTCAGAGCACTGCCCTCCTCATTATTTTCTTATAGTAGCTTGAAACATCAGATGTCATTTCCAAATATAAATGAGCACGCTGCACGATGGCTGAAATTCAGGAGTGACGTGAATTGCAGTATGTGATACATGCTGGTAAGTCGATGTAAATTGGTGTAGCTTACATTATCAAGGGTGTGGAAGGACAGCAGGTTGCAGAAGGTACACCAGCCATGAGGAAAGAAGGTAAACATAATAACTTCTTATGACATAGCCATATGGAAATCCTTATTTCCATAGCTGGAAGGAGTTGATGCTGGAAAGGACAGCTGGTTTCCCAGCTGCCTGACAGAAAGGCCTGGCAGGGGGTAGGGAAAGCAGAAGAGCCCATGGCTTGGTTGGTGGTAGAATATGTGCTTTGCATATAAAAACGACTGCAAGTAGCAGGGGGAAATCTCTGCTTGAAGCCTTAGAGAGCCATAGCTAGTCAGTACAGTCAATATTTATTGTAAGTATGTATATGTCTCTCGTCAATGGGCAGTATTCAATGGGGTGCTTATGCTTTTGCACCCCCCAGGTCCATTGTGCACCATTTGCACCCCCCAGATCCATTTGCACCATTTGCACCCCCCAGGTCGATTCTTTTGCACCCCCCAGGTCCATTGTGCAAGCAGCCCCCACTGCTTGCACAACAACAATTTAGTGCTTCCAGGGGCAACCAAGAATAAGTGGAAACGCTCATTTCTGGAAAGGGGGAGGTCAGTGGAGCTCACGGAAAGGAGCTCTGCCAATCTGTCCTGATTCAGGAATGAGCATTTCCACTTGTTTCAAGGCTTCCTCTAGGAAGCGTTACATCTCTGTTGCATAAGCAGTGAGTTCCACTTATGCAGTGGAATTGGTGGGACCCACAGCTTGCAGAAGGGAATTGGTTGGGTGGAAGGGAAACAGAAGGGATGCAAGTGCCCTGTTGGAGACTACCCAATAAAAATATTTTCAGGACAGCTAACAAATAAACAATAAAATGTTGAATAAACTATACAGTAAAACAACAATAAAAATGTAAAAAAAAAAAAACCCAGCAGATAAAAGCAGCATAAAACAGCACAAATAAAATTGAGAGTTAAAAAGCCTGGGAAAAATAAAAGGTCTTCTTCACCTGGTGTGGAAAAGACATCAGAATAGGTGTCAGGGAAGCCTTGCTGGGGAGAGCCTTCTACAAGCAGGGCACTACCACCAAGAAGGCCCTTTCCCCATCCCCATCTGTATAACCTCAAATGGCAGGGGCACCCAAAGGAGGGGCTCCAAAGAACTATCTTAATGTGTACTCACTACGCAGGCTCAAGTCGCTGAGGGAGATTTGTGCTTGGAAATATACTGGGAGCTACAGCAATTATTGAAGCACTGGTGTGATAAACGCCCTTACTGATCAGACCCCTTGGATCCAATTTAGTATTTCTGCAATCCTTGAGAGAGTTAAATATCTCACAACCTCAACCTTGGTCTAGGGAGGGCTAACACATCAGAGATCAAAGCTTTTGCTATAACTCCTCCCCAGCTCACTAAATCTGTCTCCTAATACTGAAACTTCTATCAGTCTCTAGGAAAACAAAGCTTGCCTTGGTTCTCTTCACCACTTGGACTTCCAACTCTTGCTCTTCCCTGCCTTTTTCCTGTCCATCTCTCCCACACTGTTTATATAACAGCCTCTGCAGCTCATCCCTACCTATTTCCAGAATGCCATAATCATCTTCAGGTTGAGTGACATTTGGCGCACCCCTGCACAATCTTTGACAAGTGGAAAGAAGTATTCCCATCCCCAGTCAGCTGCATAGTGGCTGGAGTTTTAGAACAGTCTGCAAAGGCAGCCCCACACAAAATACATTGTTGTTGTTGTTGTTCAGGCGTTAAGTCATGTTCGACTCTTAGTGACCCCATGGACCATAGCACGCCAGGCCTTCCTGTCCTGCACTCTCTCCCAGAGTGTGCTCAAATTCATATTCATTGCATCGGTGATGCTATCTAGCCATCTCATCCTCTGCCGTGGATAATAAGCTGTACTGGACTATACTGGACTCGTGGCCTGACTCAGTGGCCATGTCATGTTAAACCACAGATTAGCAAGATGTACAAGAGCAGGAACAAGCTGCAGTGAGCCTTGGGCACCCACATTCCACCCTGCCCTCTCCTCCTCCCCATTGACTAAAGTGCAAAAATGTGTATCTTTTGAAATATGTACCTTTCAAAGTGCACTTAAAAAAAACTCACATGTTTCAAACACAATTGCAAAAACAGGAATTTGCAAACATTTCTTTAAAAAAAAGTGCTCCTGCTTGTGTTCATGTTCAGAATTCCCAATGCAACATGATTTGCAAACATAAATGAAATTCTTGCGCATCCCTAGTTTAAACTAACTATAGTTAGGATTAACTACCTTATTGGGTCCAGAACATAAGAACGTGAGAGCCATGCTGGATCAGACCAAAGGTACATCCAGCTCAGGATTCTGTTCACACAGCGGCAAACCAACTGCCTATGGGAAACCCACATGCATGCAGGACATGAGTGCACCAGCACCCTTCAGCTCATGTTCCCTAACAACTAGTTTACATTGGCATGTGGCCTCTGATCCTGCAAGTAGGATCTGGCCATCAGGACTAGTAGCCATTGATTTTTAAAGCCATCCAGACTGGTGGCCATCACTACATCTTGTGGAAGGGAATTCCATGGTTTAACTATGCAAACAAGTACTTCTTTTTATCTGTCCTGAATCCCCCTGCCCCAATCAGTTTTATGGGACGGCCCCAGGTTCTAAGTATTTTGAGAGAGGGAGAAAAATGTCTCCCTAGCCACTTTCTTCACACCATGCATAATTTTGTACACCTCTATCATGTCCCCCGGCTCGCCTTTCTTTCTGAATTACATAATCCCAGCTGCTGTAACATTTCCTCATCAGGGAGTTGCTCCAGCCCCTTGATCATTTTAGGCCCCTTCCAACCCTACTATTCTATGATTCTATGCACTTTTTCTACAATATCCTCTTTTTTAGACCAGAACTGTACACAGTATGCTAGGTGTGGTCACACAATAGATTTGTATAAGGCAAGTATGATCTTGGCAGTTTTATTCTCAATTCCTTTTCTAATTATACCTAACATGGAATTTTTTCGCAGCTGCCACACATTGGGTTGACATTTTCATTGAGCTGTTCACCACAACCCCAAGATCTCTTTCTTGGTCAGTCACTGCTAGCTCAGATCCCATCAGCTTGAAGTTACGATTCTTTGTCCCATTGTACATCAGTTTACACTTGCTTACATTAAACCTCATTTGCCATTTGGATGCCCATTATCTCAGCTTGGAGAGATCCTTTGGAGATCCTAAGAATCCCTTTTTGTTTAACCAACCTAAATAATTTGGTGTTGTCAGCAGACCTGGCCACTTCACTGCTCACCCCTAATTCCAAATCATTTATGAACAGATTGAAAAGCATTGGTCCCAATGAAGATCCCTATGGGACCCCATTGTTTACATCCCTCCATTGGGATAATTTACTATTTATTCCTACTTTCTGCTTTCTGTTCTATAACCAGTTACTGATCCATAAGAGGACCTCTCCTCTTATACCATGACTGCTAAGTTCACTCAAGAGTCTTTGATGAGGAACTATGTCAAAAGCTTTTTGGACGTCCAAGTAAACAATGTCCAAGGGATTACCACTGTCCACATGTCTATTGACACCCTCAAAGAACTCTAAAAGGTTAGTGAGACAGGACTTAGCTTTGTGGAAGCCACACTGATTCTTTTTCAGCAGAGCTTGTCATTCTATATGCTTACTAATTTTATAATAATGTTTGCAACCAATTTACCCAGATGTTAAGCTAACTGACCTGTAATTTCATGGATCCCCCTGGATCCCTTTTTAAAATTGGTGTTACATTGGCCATTCTCCAGTCCTCTGATACAGAGGCTGATTGTAGGGACATAGTAATATTTCTGTTAGAAGATCAGCAATTTCATATCTGAGTTCCTTAAGAACTCTAGGTTGGATACAGTCTGGGCCCCAGTGATTTATTAACTTTCAATTTTTCAATAACGTTGAGAACGTCATCTTTTGTCACCACTATTTGCCTCAGTTTATTTAGTTATTTATTTATGTTAAATATTTCTTGGCTGCCTTTCAGGGCAGAAGCCCTTCCAAGGCGGCTTACAGCAATAAAATACATAAAAACAGTTAAAATATTAAAAGTGATAAAAACATAAAAACAATAGAAACAACAATAAAACCCAATAATAAAACCAGCAACAATGTTAACAGCAGTACCAGCAACAATAGCAGTCATATCAAGAGAAGGACACGTTAAATAATATGTTTTCAAGGCCTTCTTAAAAGTCTGCAGTGACAGAGCATTGTGGACTTCCGATGGCAGCTTGTTCCAAAGGTGTGGGGCCACTGCAGAGAAGGCCCTCTCATGTGTGATCAGCCACCTGACTGCTGTCATGGGTGGGCAAATGAGAAGGGTCTCTCTTTCTGATCTTAAAGTGTGGGCAGGCTGATATGGGAGAAGGTGGTTGTTCAAGTAACTTGGTCCCAAATTGTTTAAAGCTTTAAAGGTCAAAACCAGCACTTTGAATTGGGATCAGAAATGCACTGGTAACCAGTGCAGCTGGCACGGTATAGATGTTGTGTGATCGAATTGCCTTGTCCCCACCAATACTCAGGTGGCCCCATTCTGCACAAGGCAGCATTTCTGAACCGTCTTCAAAGGCAGCCCCACGTATAGCACATTACAGTAGTCCAGCCTGGACATGTGTGGATAACTGAGGCAAAGTCCATCCTCTCCAGATAGGGCCGCAGTTGGCATACTAGCCCAAGCTGGTAAAAAGCACTCCTGGACACTGCAGCCACCCCAGTAAGCTCAGAGTCCAGTAGGACTCCCAGGCAGCACACTTGGTCTTTCAGGGGGAGTGCAACCCCATCTAAGACCAGTTCTAAACCTCCATCTGAAGTAGTTGGTTTCCCAACCCACAGTACCTCCATCTTGTCTGGATTAAGTTTCAGCTTGTTCACCCTCATCCATCCCAAAATAGCCTCCAGATACTGGTTCAGGAGTTCCACAGCCTCCCTGGGATGTGCAGATGGAAACGAGAGGTAGAGCTGAGTATCAACCACATACTGATGACATTTCACCTCAAACCTCCTGATAACTTTTCCCAGTGGTTTCATGTAGATGTTGAAAAGCATGGGGGTCAAGATAGAATCTTGCGGCACCCCACAGGCTAAAGGCCATGGGGTGGAACCGAAGTCCCCCAGCACCACCTTCTGAGACCACTCCTCCAAGAAAGGACCGGAACCACTTTAAAACTGTGCCTCTCAAGCCCAATCCAGATAAACGATCCAGAAAGATACCATGGTTGATGGTATTGAAAGCTGCTGAGAGGTCCAGGAGAACCAATGGGGTTGCACGGCCCCCATCCATTCCCCTGCGTAAGTCATCAACCAGGGCGACCGAGGCTGTTTCCGTCCTATAACCAGGCCTGAAACCTGATTGGAATGGATCTAAATAATCAGTTTCATCCAAAATGGCTTGTAGTTGTGAGGCCACCACATGCTCCAGCACCTTGCCCAAGAATGGCAAATTTGACACAGGGCAGTAATTATTTGGAACCATAGGATCTAAATTTGGTTTCTTCAGCAAGGGCCTCACCACAGGTTCTTTCAAAGCTGTGGGGACCTCGCCATCCCCCAAGGAGGCATTTACTACCTCAGAGGTCCAGATATCCAGCCCAGTTCTGACAGATTTCACAAGCCAGGATGGGCAAGGATATAAAGGATATAAAGTAGGCCTCAGTCCTCCAAGCAGTTTGTCCACATCCTCAGGTTGCACAAGCTGAAAGGTATCCATAACATGACTAGATGGTGCACCAGCCCCGTCCATATCAGACGCTGTCAAAACAATGCCATCCAAGTCGGCATGAATATGAGCAATTTTATCTGCAAAACCTCTGGCAAATTGTTCACAGCATGCCTTTGAGGGGTCGAGTTCTTGTGTTCCAAGGCCTATACCCAAGGTGCCTTTAACCACATGGAAGAGTTCTGCTGAACAACACCAAGCATATGCAACGGTGATGGAGAAGTAGGATTTCTTCACCACCATCACCACCACAGAATAAGATCTCAAATGGATTCTTACCTGTGTTTGATCGTTCTACCATCTACTTCTACTATTTGTGCTCTAATTGTCTAATCATCAGAATACCAAGGAGCTGACATGGTTCTACAACTAGGTTGAGGATGTTTGGGAGCAATCATATCAATAGCCCGGGTCATCTCCTCATTCCAAGCGGTGACCAGAACCTCAGCAGGACCGCTGGCTAAGCCTGCAGGAAAATCCCCAAGAGACCTCAAGAATCCATTCATCAGTCTCTGGGGCGGACCATCAATTTTGGTCCCCCACCCCTGCAGAGGTTACAGGGGCCTGAAGGTCAAAACTGATCAGATATTGATTTGGCAATGAAGATGATCAGGGGACTGGAATCAAAGCCCTATGAGGAGAGACTGAAAGAACTGGGCATGTTTAGCCTTGAAGAGAAGAGAAGAGAAGAGAAGAGAAGAGAAGAGAAGAGAAGAGAAGAGAAGAGAAAAGAGAAGACTGAGGGGAGATATGATAGTGCTCTTCAAGTACTTGAAAGGTTGTCACAAAGAGGAAGGCCAGGATCTCTTCTTGATCATCCCAGAATGCAGGACATGGAAGAATGGGCTCAAGTTACAGGACGCCAGATTCCAGTTGAACATCAGGAAAAACTTGCTGACTGTTACAGCAATACAACAATAGAACCAATTACCTAGGGGGGTAGTGGGCTCTCCCACACTGGAGGCATTCAAGATGAAGCTGAACAGCCATCTGTCAGGGATGCTTTGACTTAGATCCTGCATTGAGCAGGGGGTTGCACTCGATGGTCTTATAGGCCCCTTCCAACCCTACTATTCTATGATTCTATGTCCATGCCAAATGAGTCACTACTGGCTCCCTCACCCGCAGACCATTTTCTCCCAATCCAGCAAAGAAAACCAGGTCCAAAGTGTGTCCTGCCACATGTGTTGGGCAAGATATTATTTGAGAGAGGCCCATGGTTGACATGGTGGCCATGAAATCCTGAGCCACTCCTGACAAAGTAGCCTCAGCATGAATATTCAAGTCTCCCAAGGCCATGAGCTTTGGGGTCCTCAACATCATGCTTGAGACCACCTCAGTCAGCTCACGCAGGGAGACTGTTGGGCAGCACACCAACAGAATCCCTATCCTGTCTTGGGTGCCCAACATCAGGGACAGACACTCAAAACTGGCTGACTGTTGGATAGGGAATCTGACCAGGGAGATCGAATCCCTATAAACCAACACTACCACCCCCATCCTGCCCCTCTAGTTGAGCTTGGTGCTGCACAAGAAATCCTGGTGGACACATTTGGGAGAGAATGACTCCTCCCTGTTCATCCAACCAGGTTTTGGTAACTCAAGCCAGGTCGGCATGTTCTTCAGCTATATGCTCAGAAATGATGTTACCTTTGTGAGTAGCTGACCTGGCATTCATCAGCAGCACCTTCAGGATAGAGGGGGCTGCAGGCAAGCCACCGAACTCACTGAGGTTGGAAGGCAGACTGGAAAGGGATAGAGCATGCAGGTGTCTCAGTCGCCTTCCGCTCTCCTGATGTTGTCACCTCCCAACACCATAACACCCTCTGCCCAGCACTACGTCTATAGCAGCCCCAACTTCCTCCATTGGTAAACACATTTCAGGCCCACTAAAACCACATTGCAGGTTATGGTTAGCTGATGGAGCTCTCCCATATTACAGACTGACACACTGGAGGAGGTTAGGTGGTAGTACCTCCCCCCAGGATTTAGCTGTTCCTGCTGCCATTTTTGCCATTGTACCTGCGTCTTCCAAGGTGGAGGGGAGGATTCTGCTGTGCACTCCTGCGTGCGTCTCCAAGTGCGACGCTACTTAGCGTGGTACTTTGCGCAACACCAAGGCACACGCAGAGGTATATACCTCTAGAAGTTCTATAACTTCAGGTATATACCTCTAGGAGACAGCAGAGGGTGGACTCAGTTTGACTGATAGGCTGGGAAGCCAGCAAGATGTCACAAACAACCAAACTCTCCACCTCCCTCTCTTCCTCCTCCCAGGTGGCGGCTCAGTTCCTCAGACGTCCTTCCTGAAAACATCTGTTCAGGCACAGGTATCTGTCCTGTATCTTCTGCAGTGAAGACAGATGAAAAGAATTCATTCAGCTTCTCAGTAATTTCCTTATTTATTAATTTACATTTATATACTACCTTTTTTCCTTTGTGGAACTCAAGTTAGATACATGTGGTTCCCAGGTACTCTCCCTTTCAAGCACTGACTAAAGAGCCTCTTGTTGAGGGTGAAAGTGGAGAGTGCAAAAGCTGGTTTGAAACTCAACATTAAAAAAACGAAGATCATGGCATCTGGCCCCATCACTTCCTGGCATATAAAAGAGGAAGAAATGGAAGCAGTGACAGATTTTATTTTCTTGAGCTCCAAGATCACCGCAGACGGTGACTGTAGCCATGAAATTAAAAGACGCTTGCTCTTTGGGAGGTAAGCTGTGGCAAACCTAGACAGCATAGTAAGAAGCAGAGACATCACCTTGTTGACAAAGGTTCATATAATCAAAGCTATGGTTTTCCCAGTAGCAACGTATGGCTGTGAGAGCCGGACTATAAGGAAGGCTGAGCGCCAAAGAACTGATGCCTTCGAACTGTGGTGCTGGAGAAGACTCTTACGAGTCCCCTGGACTGCAAGGAGGTCAAATCAGTCAATCCTAAAGGAAATCAACCCTGAGTGCTCATTGGAAGGACAGATACTGAAGCTGAAGCTCAAATATTCTGGCCACCTAATGCGAAGAGAAAACTCCCTGGAAAAGACCCTGATGCTGGGAAAGATTGAAGGCAAAGGGAGAAGGGGATGGCAGAGGATGAGATGGCTAGATAGCATCACTGATGCAATGAATATGAATTTGAGCACACTCTGGGAAAGAGCAGAGGACAGGAAGGCCTGGCGTGCTATGGTCCATGGGGTCACGAAGAGTTGGACATGACTTAATGACTGAACAACAACAACAACTCTTGTTCTGCAGCAGCTGTGTTCAGAGGCATACTACCTTGGAAACTGGAGATAGTACATAGACATCATGACTAGTAGCCATTGATAGCCTTGATTTGTCTAATTCCCTTTTGAAGTCACCCAAGTTTGAAGTCACCCAAGAAGTCACCCAAGATGTCCATCACGACATCTTGTGGGAGTGAATTCCATAGGTTAACTATGTGCTACGTGAAGAAGTACTTCCTTTTATCTGTCCTGTTCAGCTTCACTGGATGACTCCAGGTCCTAATATTATGAGAGCGAGAGAAAAACGTGTTTCTATCCATTTCTCCATACCATCCATGATTTTATACTCCTCTATCATGTCCCCTCCTTACTCATTTTTCTTCTAAATTAAGAAGCCCCAAACATTGTAATCTTTCCTTATAGGGGAATTGCTCTAGCCCAATTTACCTTAACATGGTGATCTCCAGATGTTTTAGACAACAAGTCTCATCATCCCTGACCACTGGCCTGATGGAAATTGTACTCCAAAACATCTGGAGCATACCACATTGGGGATTTATTTATTGTACTTTTAAAAGCCCAGTAACCCAAGTTCTCTGAGCAGTGTACAATTCATTAAAACAGGGGTGGATAACCTCTTTCAGCCTGAGGGCTGAATTCAATTTCAGAGAGGCTCTTGGCGGCTGCACTTCAGTAGTGGGTGGGGCTGAATGCAAAGGGTGCAGGCCAAAGGCAAAAGGGGTGGTTCCAAAAATATAAAATTATCTGCATATTGTATGCAGGCAATAAACACAGGCAATAAAACAATGAATAAAACCAATACATAATAAAACCGGCAGCAAAGAGTAAAATCACTACACATAAAACCAAAGTGTGGCTAACCTAGCCTAACCTAGTCCCTTGATTTCTACAATATCCTTTTTGTGATACCAGACCTGTACAGAAACTTGTATACCAGACCTGTACACAATATTCCAAGCATGGTCACACTATAGATTCGTAAAAGCATTATAATATTGGCAGTTCTATTTTCAGTCCCTTTCCTAATAATGTCTAGCATGGAATCCACTCTTCTCACAGCAGCAGCGCATGGTGTCATTTTCATTGAGCTCTCCACCACAAGCCCAAGATCGCTTTCCTGGTCAATCACTGCCCACTTGGATGCTATCATCAGTATATACGTAGGGGATATTTTTGCCCCAATGTACATCACTTTACACTTACTTACACTGAACCACATTTGCCATCAATTATGCCCATTCACCCATTTTGGAGATATCCATGTTTGCAAACCCCTTTTTGTTTTTACTACCCTGAATAATTTGATATATCATCAATAAACATGAGCTCTTGTGCATTGATGAAACATGGTGCTTTCTTGAAGGAATCTTGATGCAATCATGTTTCATCAATGCACACAGGAGCTTGTGCACATCCATAACCTGGATAGGAAAAAAAGATGTGAATAAACAGAAGGAACTGAAAGCTGTGTCAAACTGTACATGCATCAATTCCAAAATTAATGTTAGAAATTCTTCATGTGAAATCAGAAGGAAGACAGGTTAAATGCTGGGTAGACAATAATAGAATGGAAAGGGAACAATACATTTAATGCTAATTTTGGTAACGTTCACTTTTAAGCTGAATACTGAACATCTTCATCTGGTAACAAAATGTATTGTTTCGGGAGTATGCATTTGCTCTTGAACCACAGAAAACACCTGCTGAAGTTCCTTTATAATCATCCCACAATAGTAAGTACCTATTCACAGTCAATAACCCTCAAAATGTATTTAATGGTGAAACCTTCCAATCTGTGCTCACATCAGACCACACAATCTGTGCTACACAACTGCTTTCACTATTAGACATTCCAAGAGTTTGCACTAAAAATAAACAGGATGGGAAAGTACAGTTGTACATGGAAGCATATGGGCCAGTTCACCAGCTCAGCTGGTCAAGAATTATCATTCTGTGGTAGAGGAAGTGTGTGTGTGTAATAAGGGGAAGGATCATGCATATTGTCACTTTTAGTTTCTCTCATTTTCTCTTTTTCCAGTTTCAAGTTTGGTTCATCCCGAACTTTGAGAATTTTTAAGTTTACATGAAAATGTGTATGCATTTTTGTGTGCATTTCTCCCAAAACATGCATTTTTGTATACAATTCTATACACGTTTTTGCAAGCTGTTTTCCTAATATAGTGTATTTTAATGTTATTTTCATTAATATATGCAGTTTTGTGCACACTTGCTCCTAATACACACATTTTATGCCCTTTTTATTGGGAATTCCATTGCAAAATTAAGAAAAGTGCAAATTTTGAAGGATAATTAAGTTTTGGTTTGTGCATTGGTTTGAACATGTGAAAATAGGTAAGTTTGCATTAAAATGTGAACTGAACCAATTTCTCCCCCATCCCTATATGTGAGTGTATCCAGATGGAGGACCTTGTCCAGATTTCACAATGCAATAAATATGCAAAAGGGAGGTAAAGGGAACAGTCATCAACTCCTTCCATCACAGAATGCTCATTCCCAGCTGGGGAATGTGTGAAATAACCTTGTTTTGCTCATAATTTAATATGTAGTTCTTAATATCTCATGCTTCATAAGATTTCTTGAGTTGGACATCTGCCCACAAATGAATCTCTTGAGCAAATACCATCTGAACCATTTTAAAGTGAAGCAGAATAGGAAAGTAGTGTGGGATACACAGCCCTTCCAAAAAAAACAAAAAAGATGGCATCTGTGTGCGGGCTCATGCCTTTTTATTTTTTGCAATTCCCTTACTCTGCGACCGGCTGTGGTCAGCTGGATCTTGGTTGCTGCGGCACTTCAAAGGATTTCTGAAAGCACTCTAACATAAGCTTGCAACAAGATTTGGGAATGCAGCATGAATAGTTTAACAAGAACAAATGGTCTGTTTTATGAAAACTTGAGTGAAAATACATGTCCTTTCAGAAAATGCCTTGCATAGTAATGTTCTTGATCAAAGAGTTAGGGTTCATAAAGCAGTAACTAAATGCTTTATGCTTGTTCCATCTAACAGCTGTTTATTTGTTTGCTCAAAACGACAGAGGCATTTGATTCCTTGGGGACAGGTGCCTTGGCTTCCATTCTAATAGCCATCCCACTCACTGTCCTCTTTCTTTCAAAGTTAAAATTACTCTTCCTCCCCTGCCCTCATCCAGCTCCCTTCCTGCTTCAGTTTTCATAGGCTCCCAGGAAATGGATAATCCATTTCAGTTGCTGAAGGTTGCTTTATGTCAAGAGTGCTCTAGCTGCCTCTTGCAGTCCCTTCCAATAGCCAACTCAGGACACAGACAACGAGGATTCTTTCCAAGGCTTTATTCCTTTATTCCTTTTTGACTCTTTCAGATACTAATAACTAGTGACTAAGCAAGGAACAGCACTGGGGAAAGACAGCAGAGTAGCCTAAGCTCTAGGTAAGGCAGTTGGTCCCTGTTTGAAGGGGAACCACGGGAAGACCCTGAACTTATGGGCTATTTCATCCCCTGCTCTGGGTTGCCCACAGCCAGGGAGATGGCGGAGCTTTTTTTGGCGCATGTTTTCCAGCTCCACGGATGGCCCAAGGGTCTCATTTCAGATAGGGGGGCCCAATTCACTGCCCATTAATGGAGGGAGCTACTTGGGCTTCTCCATGTGATGCTCCGTCTTTCCTCCGCCCACCATCCACAGACAGACGGTCAGACCGAGTGTACCAATGCAACTCTGGAGCAATATTTGCGCTGTTATGTCAATTACCAGCAAGATGACTGGTTTTCCTTGCTGCCTCTTGCAGAATTTGCTTATAACAATGCCTGCCATGCTTCCACCTGCCAGACTCCATTTTTTGCCAATTTTGGTTACCACCCCAAGGTTTTCCCATCCACTCTAGCTCCCTCTTCAGTGCCGGCGGCCCATGACTTTTTAGAGGAGTTGCGAGCGGTACACCACCCCTTACGGGACTCCCTCGAGCAAGCCAAGACAGCCTACAAGGCCTCTGCGGACCGGCAGTGCCAGCCGGGTCTGTCTCTGCAACTGGGGGACTGGGTTCGGTTGTCCAGCCAATACTTCGCCCGCAAAGAAGCTCGCGCCTCGCCGCACGGGGCCTTTCCAGATTACGGCCCAGATTAACCCTGTTGCTTTTCGCCTGGCTCTCCCCCCCTCCATGAAGATCCATCCTGTTTTTCATTGGTCCTTGCTGTCCCCCCTGGTTTCTGGCGACCCTCATCGCTCGGCTGGCTCCCCTCCACCTCCAGTGCTGGTGGAGGGGGAGGAGGAGTTTGAGGTCGCGGAAATTCTGGACTCCTGCCTTTCTTGCGGCCACCTGCAATATCTGGTGGACTGGAAGGGGTACGGGCGAGATGAGGGATCCTGGGAACCTGCGGAAAATGTGCATGCTCCGTTGCTGCTGAGGCGCTTCCACCAGCTGTACCCCCACAAACACAGGGCCCCAGGGGAGGAGCACAAGGGGGGGCCTCATGGGAGTGGGGATGATGTCAGGGTGGAAACTGAGCCAATAGAGCTCTAGAGCAGTTCTGATTCTGAGGAAGAACAGCAATCCGTGGGAGAGAAGCTCGCTCATCTCTCACAAGCACAGCAGTAGGGATGGCGGAGAACTTCTCCCCGAAACTTTGGGGGGCCGAGCGCCAACGTGTTCGGCCCCCCGAACAAGTTTCGGGGAGAAATCCTCTGGCCCCCCCGCCCCCCGCCCCCCCCCGGGACGGGACTTACCTTCCCTGAATGTCCCTCCCGGCGGCGGGTCCGGCTGGCGGTTCGTCCGGTGTTCGAGCAGGGCGGGAGCGGCAGCCGGTCTTTCGACCGGCTGCCGCCCCCGCCATTGCAATGAAAGAAAGAAAAAAAAAAGTCCCCTGATAGGCTACGTGATGATTCACGTAGCCTATCACGGCAAGATTTGCAAAGTCAGCCGTGATAGGCTACGTGAATCGTCACGTAGCCTATCACGGGTGACTTAAAAAAAAAAAAAAAGTGTGTACGGATAATGGCGGCCCCCATAGGGAGCCGCCATTCCCCTTCCTTATTTGGTCGCTGTAGTCTACGTCAATGTTTACATCATAGACTACGGCGAAAATAAGGGCAACGCTATTTGCGTTGCCCTTATTTTCGCCGTAGTCTACGTAAACATTGACGTAGACTACAGCAACTAAATAAGGAACGCGAATGGCGGCTCCCTATGGGGGCCGCCATTCGCGTACGCGCTTTTTTTTTTTTTTTTAAAGTCACCCGTGATAGGCTACGTGACGATTCACGTAGCCTATCACGGCTGACTTTCCAGATCTAGCCGTGATAGGCTACATGAATCGTCACGTAGCCTATCAGGGGACTTTTTTTTTTTTACTTTCGTGTTCGCGGCCGGGCGAGGCGGGAAGCCTCCTCCCCGGCCTGAATTTCGGCCAGGCGAGGAGGGAAGCCTCCCCCCCCGGCCTGAATTTCAGCCGGGCGAGGCGGGAAGCCTCCCCCCCCTGGCCTGAACTTCGCGGGGGGAGCAGCGAAGCGCTCCCCCCCACCGCGAAAAAGCTGCGAGAAAAGGTAAGTGACTTTCGTTCACCTCTACACAGCAGCTGGCAGGGATTCCTCCTGCCAGCATTCCTGGGATAGATAGTGACCCTGGCAGTGAGAGAGCGCTGGAGGGGGGCTTGCTGGATGCTCAGCACAGACGCAGGGAGCGACGACAGTTGGAGGGTGCCGAAAGGAGGTGTACCGCTTGTTTGGCGCTCAGACAATGGTCGCGTCCCAAGGACCCAACGTACGTTGTTGGAGGCCTTCACATGGCAAATCTTAAGGTGGAACCGGGGAAAAAAACGCAACCACCTAATCTGCCGCTGGTTTAAGGCACGGGCTGTCTGAAGATGTTCCAGGTTGCGATGGTCGGTTCTAACTTTGACTGGATGCTGTGCCCCCTCCAGAAGATGACGCCAGGTCTCCAAAGCAGACTTGTCTCCAAAGTCTCCAAAGCGGACTTGATGGCTAACAGTTCCTTCTTAGAAAACAAATCCACCACCACCAGAATAGTGGTCTTACCATGTGAGCGAGGCATGTCAGTGATGAAGTCAAGGGAGAGCAGTTTCCAAGGTCCTGAGGGGGTGGGCAGGGGGTGAGGCAAGCCTGTGGGCTTGCCTGAGGGGGCCTTCGCCCACTGGCAGGTTGGTCAGGAGGCGACATAGGTCTTGACGTCCTGACACACACGAGGCCACCAAAAATCCCACATCACTCCGTGCAGGGTCTTGGCGAAGCCAAAATGCCCAGCGGTGGGGGAGTCGTGGCACTGATGGAGGACCTTCTCGCGGAGGGGTCTAGAAGGAAAATAGATCCGGCTGGAATGGTAAAGCAGGCCACTTCACAAAGAGAAGGGGGTAGAGTGGGGGGAGCAGAGGCTAGCTTCAATTCCTCCACTTTTGTGCAGACAAAAGCATCCTGAGCCTGTTCAGAGTGAATAAGCTCCTCCCAAGAGTGAGGTACCCCAGCTGCCGCCAGGCTCTGCGGGGGGAAGAATCAGAGGGGGGGGATTTCCCTCACCCCCTGGCTGGAGGTCCAGTTTATGAGAAAGAGCATCTGCTTGTACGTTGTTGGAGGCCTTCACATGGCAAATCTTAAGGTGGAACTGGGAAAAAAAACGCAACCACCTAATCTGCCGCTGGTTTAAGGCACGGGCTGTCTGAAGATGTTCCAGGTTGCAATGGTTGGTTCTAACTTTGACTGGGTGCTGTGCCCCCTCCAGAAGATGATGCCAGGTCTCCAAAGCAGACTTGTCTCCAAAGTCTCCAAAACGGACTTGATGGCTAACAGTTCCTTCTCCGAGATGGTATAATTCCTCTCAGACAAGTTCAGCTTCCTGGTGGTAGGCGCAGGGTTGCAACCCCCCGCCCGCCCGATCTGGCTGAAAAAGCACCGTCCCCACCGCAAAGTCAGAGGCATCAGTTTGCAGTACAAAAAGCTTCCTCGGGTCGGGATGTAAGAGGATCGGCTCAGAACTAAAAAGCTTCTTAAGTTCCTCGAAAGCCTGTTGGGCAGATGCCATCCAATGTAAAGGAGATTTCCTGCCCTTAAGGAGGTCCATGAGAGGAGATGTCAGCCGAGCAAAGCTGGGCAGGAACTTTCTGTAAAAATTAGCAAACCCCAGAAAACGTTGCAAGTCCTTCTTGGTGGATGGAGCCTGCCAGGAGAGGACAGCCTGGACCTTTGCAGGATCCATCCTGATGCCGTCAACTGAGATAATGTAGCCGAGATAGTCCAAAGAGGTTAGGTCAAATGCACATTTCTCCAGCTTGGCATAAAGATGGTGCTCACGGAGGCGCCGGAGGATGGCAGAGACATGGTGCTGATGGGTGTGGGGGTCCTCAGAAAATATAAGTAAATCATCGACATACACAATGAGGAAAGTGTCCAAATAGTCCCGGAAGATGGCACTCATAAAACATGAAAATGGGGGGGGGGCCACAGGCAAGCCCAAACGGCACCTCCGTACCAGGTGCCGAAACAGGTCTTCCGCTCATCCCCCTCCCGGATGCGAATCAGATTGTAGGCGCCATGCAGGTCCAACTTTGTGAAAATCTTGGCTCACCCCAGGCGCTCCAGCATCTCCGGTATGAGGGGGAGGGGGTACTTGTTGGGGATCGAAACCGAATTCAACGCTCTGAAGTTGTGCACCGGGCAGAGTTCTCCCAATTTCTTGCACACAAACATAGTAGGGGTGCAGACGGGGGAGGAGGAGGGGCGAATAAAACCACGTCTGAGGTTTGTGTCCAAAAACTCCCGCAGAGCTTGAAGTTCTGGTTCCGACATCGAATACAGCTGGCCGGTGGGGATGGCCGCCCCCGGAATGAGGTTAATGGCACAGTCAAAAGGGCAGTGAGGGGGGAGCTGCTCAGCCTCTTTCTTGTCAAAAACATCCCGAAAAGCCGCATACTTCTCTGGGAGGATCACGGTAGCTGAAGAACTGCCAGAAGCAGACAAGGAGGGGGAGGAAAGGGTTAAGGCCTGGACTGGGACTGGCGCCTCGGTTGGGAGGCAATGCTCCCGGCAGTAGGGAGACGCAAACTCCATTTGCTGAAGCCCCCAAGAAATCTGAGGATTATACTTAGAGAGCCAAGAAACACCCAGCATGATTGGGTATTGGGGAACCTTGGCCAAGTGAAACTGAATCTGCTCAACGTGGGACTGGGTGCGCAAAGTGAGCGGAGCTGTAATCCGGGTCACCACACCCGAAGAAAGAGAACGCCCATCGATGGTCTCCACTGCCAAGGGGGCAGGAAGAGGCAGGGTAGGAATCTTGTGGAAGTGAGTGAACATTTCATCCATGAAACTGGTCGTAGCCCCAGAGTCCACTAAAGCTAAGGCCTCCACCCCACCCCACTGGGAGGAGCAGAGGTGAACATGCAATAGCAGATGGGAGGGTGGGGGGTTGCGGAAGGCACCCACCTGGTGGGGAACCGACCCCCACACTGGAGACCCCCACCAGGCTTGGGGGGCAACCTAGTCAGGCCTGGGGACGAGGACGAGGAGGAAGGAGAGGAGGGGGAGGCAGTGGGGCCGCGGGTCTGGTGCGACAGGTTTTGGTGAAATGTCCCAGCTTTCCATACCGAAAGCATCGGAGCTCTGCGCTCCGCCGCTCTAGTTCCTCCGGTGGCAGTGGGGCTCGTGTAGCTCCCAGCTGCATCGGGGTCTCCTCCGCCCCCACCACTGGGGCAGGGGGTGGGGGAGGGGGCAGGAAACGTGGTGGAATGGGAGGAGGGAAATCTCAGCCCCTGGTGCCCCGCTAGGTCTGCTGGTGCCCCTCCAGGTGACTGTCTATCTGGAGGCAGGTCTGGATGAGGTCCTCCAAAGTAGGCGGGCTAGGCGTGCATGCCAACTCATCCAAGATCTCGTCGTTCAAACCGTCCAAAAACTGAACTACCAGCGCGGCATCATTCCACTGTAAATCCTGCATCAGCAAGCAAAAAGTTGTCGCGTAGCTGGAAACTGAGTCCTTGCCCTGCCTGAGGTGGCGAATCTCCTGAGAAGCTGTCTGTGTGTGCAGGGGGTCACCGAAAAATCTGGCCATCACTATCATGAAACCTTGATAGTCCCCGAGCAGGGGGTCATTAGCGAGAAGAAGTCCCAAAGCCCATCTAGCTGCCACGCCTGCAAGTAGGTTAATGATAAAGCCCACACAAACCTGTTCTGTCAGGAAATCCTCAGGTCATAGGCACATGTAGAGCTCTGATTGGGCACGGAAAATCTGAAAAAGTCCTTTTTCACCAGAAAACTTCTCAGGCAGAGCCACCATGCACTTGTGGCGGGGGGGAATCGGAGGTGGTGGGGGTTGAACCGCAGCTTGCAGACTCTGTACAGCAGTTGTCAGTTGAGCCACTTGATCACGAAGAGCCTGGTTCTCTTGCGTGAGAGCTTGCACTGCCGAGTCCATGGCAGCCGCCAGAGGCAGTAGGAGCATAGAGAGAGAGAAAAAAAAGAGGAACGGGGACCAAGCTGTCAGGAGCGCCCTAGCTGGCTCTTGCAGTCCCTTCCAATAGCCAACTCAGGACACAGACAATGAGGATTCTTTCCAAGGCTTTATTCCTTTATTACTTTTTTACTCTTTCAGATACTAATCACTAGCGACTAAGCAAGGAACAGCACAGGGTAAAGATAGCAGAGTAGCCTAAGCTCCAGGTAAGGCAGTTGGTCCCCGTTTGAAGGGGAACCATGGGAAGACCCTGAACTTATGGGCTAGGGAGAGATCCTCCCTCTTTCCCTCGGGTCCTTGGGACGCGACCGTTGTCTGAGCGCCAAACAAGCAGAGCGCCTCCTTTCAGCGCCCTCCATCTGTCATCGCTCCCTGTGTCTGCGCTGAGCGTCCAGCAAGCCCCCCTCCAGCGCTCTCTCACTGCCAGGGTCACTATCTATCCCAGGAATGCTGGCAGGAGGAATCCCTGCCAGCTGCTGTGCTTGTGAGAGATGAGCGAGCTCCTCTCCCATGGATTGCTGTTCTTCCTCAGAATCAGAACTGCTCTGGAGCTCTATGGGTTCAGTTTCCACCCTGACACTTTATTTGACTGGTTATCTTTGGCTGTGTTTCCACCAGTGATTTACTCCAACCTGGTTGCACAGTGAGGTCTCTGTGTTTCCATGACATCGTGGCCATTCAGCACCAGCCCCGCATTTTATCGCTGAAAAACCGCTTCTTCTGAGACTGCTTATAGTCCGACCTTTCCAGCTTACTGCGGCTCCATTATTGACCTGTTTCCACAATCACACTGGGTCTGGTGTCATAGTCCTTCCCATGGGGGGTGTAGCCCAGCCTTTGTGGGGGTGTTGCTCTGACCTCAGTGACCCAACCCTTTCCCTCCCGGTTTTCCGGAAGTTTCTTTGCCATTTTGGAGCAGGATGCCGAGGGACCAACTTTTAAAACATCATTAAAAATAAGCACTAGAACATAGCCCGTGACCCCAGTCAGGGTTTTTTTTTCTCCCATTGTGCTGAATGAGGCTTGCCCTCTCAATGACCACAGAAGCCCCTCAATTGACATGGCACATACCAAAAGCCCAATTCCTTAACTGCAATAAAGTGTGATCTCAAGGCTTTGGTCCATTGCCTTAGGACGTCACTCATTCACAGCTTCCATATAGAGATCCTGTGCATTAAAATGGGGACTGGTTTTGCCGTCTTTCCCACAACAAGCCCATTACTGTCTTGTCAGAAATAACTCCCATTGCAGTCAATGAGGTCCTTTGAGTTAAAATGGAGGCTAGCATTCCCTCTTTGTGTCCCCCACTCTTTCCCAGTACAAGCATATGTGTGTCTACTCAGAAGTAACTCCCATTGTGCTCAATGAGGCATGCTCCTGAAATGCAGGTGCATCTGGACTTTCAGGGGAAAGGAAAAAGGGGGGGAGAGCAGGGAAGCCTCTCTTCACAGCAAAGCCGATTCCTTTAAAAAAGATCCCGTACTCCTCCGTTAGCTTCTCCTTCCGTTGTCCTGGAAACACGGCCGAGGAGGCGGGAACACTGAGGAGGTAATCAGCTCCAACCCAGACTCCACTCAGACTCCACCCAGCCATCAAAAAAATAATTTGATTAGAGCTCAGTGGAAACAGCACAGAGCCCCAGGCTACAGCGATGATAAGCCAGGACTTCAAGCACTGTGGATACTGCAAAAGGAGAAGATGCGATTGGGGAAACATTGCAACAAAATTGCAAACAAACTGAAGCCAATAGCGTGGAAACCCGCCCTTTGAGATAGTCCTTAAGTAATGTCTTTAACTTGGTTCAGTCGCCATTCCCCCCACTCAGCAAAGTGGTTAATTAAACAATGAAGCAGAATGAAATTGTGGGAAAAGAACCCCTGCCTAATTAACAACATTCATCTCTCTTGTGTTTCATACAGAAATAAATGGCCATGTAAAACAAAACAACAACCATTTTATTACATGTATGTAGAGGTAGGGAGGTGGTTTGCACCTACTTTTAAACATGAGTGAAAGAATAGTTGCACCAATCCAGTGAAGGGAAATCCACAGACTGATACAAGTTCCCACACATAAATCACCATGTTTCTTGTGCTGCTGGCATGGGGGTAGAGGAGAGAAATTCCTCTGCATCCCATAAACATTTCTGAAATTCATGATATTGTTACAGGTGTGCTCCCCACGTCCAACAAGTGAGAAGTTTCAGGGGCTCCATCACTTACCCAGGGTTCAGTTTCCTTAGAAGAGGGTCACTGGAGACTTATCACATTTCTGTGATATACATTTTATTTACAAATATATACAGGCTGAGCATAAGATGATGGTTCACAGAATTAGTACTCTAACCAATTTCTGTTCCCCATCAGATTACTAAGGCAAATCATAGTGCTATGGGATTTCCTGCAGAGTGCAAAGCCAGTTCCGGCACTGACTGACCTCCTGCTACATCCACAGACTTCAGTCTTTGCCTCCCTTTGTCTAGGAGGGGGAAGAAAGATGAGTCATCTCTGCCCATCACCTGTGCCTTCTTGGGCCATCTAGCTGCCATTGAAACACATCATCAGAATGTTATGAGCTATCAACTATCCTTTCTCTGGACTTCAGAGGTATTGGCCTGGTTCGCATAACATAAGGGTAGTTAACAAGCCATGGGAGCTTGTTAACCACCCTCATGTGTTATGTGCTGGCTCATTTGCCTAATTACCTTCATCTAGCACAGCTTGATGACTGAATCTGGCAAGGGTAGCTTCTTGGGGTGGTAAACAAGCCACCCAGAACCCATGGCTTGTTGTAGGATTGCAGGGTGGTTTGTTGGGTAACCACCCAACAAACCAACCTCACCAGGTTCAGACTAGTGCTGTGCTGAAAATTTCTCTGACATTTTTTTTTTACCATTCTCATTCAATTTGAAAGAAAAAAAGGAATTCAATGGTGAAGAAAATTTCGGAGAGATTCTCATGGGTTGGGATTGGGGTTCTTGTGCTTTCTTTACATAGGAGGTAGCCAAGCAATGTGCCCAAGTGTCTCATTTTTCATTCTACACTCATCTCTCTAGCTGCCTGTAGCCTCCTCAGCTTCCCACACTTCAATTAAAGCCCAGAGGATGACCTCATGAGGTCATTCCTCCAATAGGATTTTTTCAGATCAGGAAGTGCAGGCAATCTAGGAGACTGCGGAGCAATGGAGAGATGAGTAATAGAACAAACACAGCACCCTCGGCTGCTTTGCAGTAGTTAGTTGAGCTCAAAAACATCACAAAATAAATTTTTAAAACACCCTGAAAATGAGGCAGAAAAATGGAAGCTTCTTTCATGAGGGATGAAATTTTGGTCCAGCGCCAGTACCACCTCTTCTCTGGAACTAAACACAACAATGCCCCCTGCATTGTGGTGGATGCAGATTGGGGGCCATCCTGCCAACACAGTTGCTGCTGTTGCCACTTGCAGTGGGAGTCCCAAAAACCAAAACCTCTTATGAAAAAAAAAGTGGTGCTACAACCCCTGCCAATGGTGAACCCTACCTTTGAGAAACTGTTGAGAATTTATCCTTACCCTGGAGAAATTCAGTGAAATTTTCACCCCAATTTCTCTGCCCACAAAAAGACTGGAGAATTTTGAGAGGCCATTTGTGCACAGCTCTAGTTCAGACAACATGAGAAGCTGCAGTGTGGATGTGAATCAGCAAGCTGGTGCCCGCTGGTGCCATGACCCATTATGGCTTAAATAAGCCTCGGTGGGCTGCAATGATTTACAAACCATGTCATTGTCTCCAGGCATCTACATTGATAGCTCTACTTACAGAAATCTTAAAGTCAAGAATTACTTAGTTGCATGGGGTCTTGAATATCTTTACAATAAGAGGCACTGGGTACCCCACTCCCAAGGCCATTTAGACTTACCCTGATTTCAATGCAGATACTCATTCCCTCTCTCACCCCACCCCACCCCACCCCACCCCAATGTTGAAGTGCAAGAGCTCATCATGACAGCCTCCACAGCAATGGGCCCAAAAGAGAATCTCAAGGATATATATGGTTATATGTTATTTATACCCTGCCTTGTATTATTTATATTCAAAGAGATAGCAAAACAGCTGTCCAAAAAGAAACAAACAAACCACTAATTAAATATCACAATTACGTTTTGGGGGCATGAATGCAAACCTATGCATAGTTACCAGAGAGTAAGCTCCACGGAACTCAGAGATGCTTACTTCTGACTGCATAGGTTCAACTTGTGTACAACACACCAAGCCTTTCAGCCAGCTGGGAAAACCGCAAACTTTAGCTTTTTAATTAGAAATGCAAACAATCTTGTTAAAAAGTGTTACCATTCAAGCTGCTAGCATGAAATAGGAACCCCATCAAAGCACAGCTTGATGGTTTTCCTCATTCTCTGATTTCCTGTTTGTTAATCTGTCACAAACAATAGTAAAATGTGAAAACCTCATTATCACCTCGTTCACTTGTCAGAGCACGGAGAGTCCGTCAATTACCCTGGCGCGCCAATGACATCATTGCTCCTGCTCTGAAAAAAAAAGTCCAAGAGCTGTGCTCTGTGCACTCCCTCTCCACAACTGCTCCTGCCAGGGATCCCCTGCCAGTTCAGTAAGGGGAAAGGATGAGGCTCTGTGATCACTATTGTTCTTGAGGACTTTTGGATTGGGGCCAGTTCTGTAACTATGTCATGAGATAACCTATGAGATGACCTTTGCCTTTGTCTGCATGTTACATTTTTTCATGCATTTTAAGGCGTATGTGCAAGTGCTGAGAGTACAACAGAGCCTTTGGAAGGTAACATGGAAAGCAAACCCAAGAAAGTGACCTGAGCTAGTGTATGTGACTGAACCCTGCTGGGAACAAACAAGGACTTGATTTAGGTTAGAAGCAGTGAATCTGGGTAGAACACTGTGTGAGTTCATTTCTACAGCAGGCTCATTGTCAGGGCCAGACCAAGACATTTTGATGCCTCGGGTGAAGGACAAGATGGCATCCCCTCCCTATTCTTTGTACGGTAGCCAGCTAGACTAGCAGTTAACAGGATAGTATCCTCCACCACACCAAAGGCAGCAGCCTTGTTTGTGGGGCTCAGGACAGGGTGTGGGGCATACAGAGCTCTTCCCTCCGATAGATGGGAATGGCTGGGGGGCTCAGGAGGAACGGAAGGGCGGCCCTGCTGCAGCCCCCTGGCATCTGCCACCTTAGGCAGTGCCTCACTCTGTGCAATGGCAGGATGCCCCTGCTGGTTGTTATGCACCACAGGGTATCTGGGTGTCCTACTTTACAGAGGACAGTCCTCTGTTTGAAGGGCTGTCCAGTTCAAGTCTGGTTTAAAGATAAAGAATCATAAGAAAGGAGAGCAGGGGCCTTGAAGCTGTTGCCACCAACAGTTAGCACCTAGACAGGAGACTGAGCAAGCACGCAGGTCATGTCTTCCCCATTATGGTGAGATGTCTTGTATTTCTATATAAATAATAGTTATTATTTTAAAATTTGCACCTATACATATGATTTTGCATATGAAAATGTTATGCAAATCAGTGTCTTCTTTTGTCCTCTTTTGTGATGATGCATTTCCTTCTTTTTATGTTGTATGAGTGTCTACCCTATTGGACAACTGCAGCCTTTGATTAGACTGTACTTCAAATTTACCACAACATTTACTACTACTTCGTTTTTTTTTAGAAGCAGACAGCGCCCACATGTCAAGGATGGGGAAGAGGAAGAGGAAATCAGTATTGGATATAGAACGAGAACACACCTCATTTGAGGAGAAAGACACAGGAAAGTTGAGCTCACTTCATAGCAGAAAAAAACTTGTTCATAATTATGTCAGGATGCACCCTTACTTTAGGAGACTGGCTGAAGAATATGTATTAAAAGTTCTTAAATTAAAGTGCTCTAATGTTATGTCTTCTGAAGACAGAAGCCAAAGTGCATGCAAAAGCTTGTGCAACCACAGTGAACTAGCAAGTGTCTGTTATGAAAAGTTAAGGTACACAAATAACTTATGTGGTTGTTTTCATGTGCTTGTGCCCCAGAAATTCTGTCCATTAGCCAATTGCATCTGCGCTTCATTGACACCACTGACCTTTTGGCAAGCTTGAGAAATGGCACTTTGTCATGTTAGGCCTGTCACCAACATGACTCTGAACTGGTGACACTGAGTGGGCATATGGTAGCTACTCTCTCTTCAGTGCAAGTATGTTATGATTCTGAAGCATGTTCATTTCAAAAGTGCTATCTGATTACTTGCTTACAGCTAGCACAATTGACTTTTAGGATCTGTGAGTGACTGATGTGTTTTTAAACATTCAAAAACATTTCTGTTTTGAGCTGGGGTTTTGTGGGACTTATGGAAGGATTGCACTCATGTTTTAGACTGTGTATTTTAGAGCTTATAGTTGTATCTCTTGATTGTAATGTAGGAAAAGAGCAGGCAAACCCCCAAAGGCATAATGGTTGTTGTTGTTTTAAATGTGCTTTACGTCTGTGCCGTGTCGAGATAACTGGAGCTGACAATGCTTCCTGCTGCAACCTTTCTTCTTATTTTTAAAAATATGTTACAGTTGGGGCAGCCAGACAAGCATTTATATTGTTACAAATGCTTATCTTATTAGTTTTACTTTGAAAATAATATATTTTCTACAATGAAATGACGCTTATTCTTATGTAAATGTGTTTAGCATCAGAGCAGCAGAAGCAAACTCCATTTTATCCCTGTAGTAATGATTTAAGTGAGTTTAAATGCAAAACTGCACATGTTCGGAGTATTATTATTTTTAAATCAGGGTAAATAGTTTTTTCACTTTTTTTTTTTTTTGCCCTAACGTATCAGGAATATAGAAGCAGTTGTGAAGGCTGGAATAGCAGAAGGGAAGGGGAAATGTTAGTTGTGCACTTCACAACTGAAGTAATACACATAGCCATCTAAAGCTTTCCCCCTTCTATAAGACCACTGTGTCCAGGTCTAAAATGATCTAGTTGCACCACTGGAACTTTAAAGGAACAGCAGCAAAATTGTGTAATACAGAATTAATAAAGTTTCTTTAAGGAGCAAAGCAAGAGATTAATGCAACAGAAGGAGCAGAATGTATAATTAAGATAATTTCTGAAACAATCTCCATTCCCAAGTGGTTCCACCTGTTCCTTTACTCTCCACACAGTGCTGAGAAATGTTGGAAAGCACTGGAGAGAAAGAAACTGCTTGAAAAAGACACACAGAACAGATCCAATATCAGATTTCTCTTTCCAGCTGTCTACAAATCCCATTAGTGCTACTTACTTTTATCAGGACCTTCCCCCCACCTGCCCTCTCTCTATAATTAGGATGGCTTAAGGTTTATCTGGGCCTTTTTCAAAACCAGCTCTCCTTAACAGCAGTAGCTGTCAATCACATCAGCTTGAATGGTGGAGGCTTTCATGATCCACATTCTTTTAAGGCAAGTAGGCATAAAGTACACTAAAGTCACTGGGTAGGTGTCTTTGCAAAATGACTTTTAAAAAATTATTATTTTTCCTTACCATAAGTATGACATTTTCCTTTGGCACCTGGTTTCCCTCTGATACACCACTAATCCATTTGCCTTCTTCCCATGGACCACTTTTATATCTTCCTTTGCCATGAAATAAACCAATCTGCTTTGAAGTGCTTACTGTATTCCGCTTTCCTTGGGTTGAAATACTTTCTCCTTCCCTGTGAAGTTGTGCAGCTGAATCCAAATAACTTGTTTCCTTTGGAACTGCACAAATTGCAGAGGTACGAAGCTCTTTAGGATGTGACAGTTTTAAAGGGTCTTTTGATGTCTTTGTTGGACTGGCTACACTAACTTTGGCTTTCCCTTCTATCAGTTTATTTCTGACCTTTGATAACTGTTGTGGGTTTTTCCTTAAGAAGCCTCTATCTACACCTCGTTTGCCTGCTGTTGCTGAAGAGCCACCTAAGTTGCAAGAGGAGGATTTTGTCTCTGAAATCCCATTTTCCATGCCTTGCGAAGACAGAACATCCGCAGTTGCGTAGCTGTTGCTAGTGTTTTCTTCTTCAATTCTGGGATAATCATTTTTAATTGCCATGGAAGCCACAGGCAGCTTGTACTTCTCTTTGTCTTTCAAAGTGGAAGTTTTACTTTGCTGTTGTCCAACGGTGAGAGTCATTCCTGCTTGCAAGGTTGATGGACTGTATGTAGTGAGGTCACTACTGACAGCTACTTCTTTGGATTTTGACTGATGACTACAGAAGCCAATGGGGGCATCTATAGGCATGGTGTTATCTGACACTTGAAACAGATGAGGCATTTTACTAAAGAAGTATGCACACCCATCACAATCACTGCCCAGTATTAACTCATTTTCCTCATCATCACTTTCCAGCAGAAACTTCAGCTTTTCTTCCCAGTTCCGATACTCCTCCTCTGTCATCACGTCGGAACATTCAAAGTATTGAAGGAGATCATCATCAAAGGACTCATCCGTTGCACTAAAGATTCTGCCCAGGTGAAGCTCAATGTTCTTACTGCCAACATTTTTAGGGGAATCCTCAAAAAAACAGGTATGATTTTCTAGAGAAGCGCTGGTGCAATTCCCAGACGGTGTGCCTTTTTTCAGTTGACTGAGGCTACCCTTTTCATGTGTCTTGGCATATTCAGTTGTCTGACAAGCAGCTAAGACTTCAGCATTAAAGCAACAGCTGTCTGCGTGATCAGTGATTTGACTTGCTGGTTTGGAATCCACTTGTGAGACACTGAATTCATCTACCTCGCCTTCAGTAGTATCCCTAGACACTTCAATACTATCATAAATAAAGAACTCAGATGTGGTTTTGGACAGGCTCAAAATGCTGTTATTTTCATTTTGACCAGGTACATATTTAGCTTCCATTTTGTCTCCGAAATAATGAGTATTTTGGTGCTTATTTTCCACTGAAGGGCAAGTTTCACATTCCATTGTGGGAAAAGACATTGTTCCTAAGCTTTGCTCTGTAGATGAACCACTGAATTCTGATGCTGGACGTTCTGGGTGAACCTAAAGAGAAGAAACACTCAGGGATTAAATAATTATTTTCTGCTAAAGCATCTTTGTTCTCTGAACCTTCATTTGAATTTTCCTGCTGACATACAGTCACTTCATTTGATCTGCAAGTTTCAGTATTATCTTTAGGTCTACAGAGTAATTCTGATACACTTCAGATTTGATACCAGAAACCACTTTAAGAAAAGCTGAAGACTGAGCAGTTCGAAAACAGTTTCTTGCCACAATTTGATAAATTCCAGCTTGTTCTGTACACCTGTGAATTTTAAAATATGTAGCTTAAATATTAAATATGAATATCCAGTATTCATATCAAATGTTTAAATCAGGGGTGCACAGCCTATTTGGCCATGAGGGACATATGTTGAGCCTGCTGGGGGTGGGGGCTGCATATGCACATAGACACCTTCTATTCCCTATTCACTGAGATCTATGGATTGTTGGAGTAGGGTGGAAATAAAAGCCTCACACATCCCGCAGCAATTGCCACCAAGATTGCTGTTTCTCCGCCACTACTACCAATGGGGGAAACAGTGATCTCAGAAGCTAGGGAACAGTGGGTTTTCCCGATCAGCTGGGCTGCAAGGAAAGGTGGGTGGGGTCCTGTCAGCTTTTGGGGGCCGCACGGAGTGGCCAAGGGCTGAAGGTTGTGCCCCCCTGATTTAAATACAAACACATTTAAAATAAACATCCTTCAATCTCCAGTTGATATCCAGTTTAATCTCCATGTCCTAAATGGAGAGGTATTTTTGATCTCAAAATGACCAGATATTGGTAACTTAAACAGCACAACACTACGGCTGAATCTACACATAGCATTTTTACCGTTATCATACTACAGTTATAACTATTTGTGCCCATTGGTGTCATGTGCACCAATAGTTATCACGGCAGTATGAGAACAGTAAAACTGCTATGTGTAGATTTCCCCTACAATACTCTGGTATCTGGGATCAAATGAACGTTGTTTGTGAAATAAGAATTATCAGAATGGAAGGGAAGGGCCCCCAAATCACCAGAGGCCAGAAAAAGAATCACGTAAGAGGGATATTATTTGCTGTATTTTTTGCCTCAGGTCTGCTTCATGCATTACATTTTTTACAGATACACTCAAAGCATTTTAGATGTACCCATACATGTGCAGCAAACAAGTGTTTCTGGCTGTGTGCATCATATACGTAATGTGAGAAGCACTTCTGAGACCTTTAGGCTGTGAACCAAAGTACATGACCACACCTATAAGTTTTTCCCATATGCTCTTCTTTCAGGAACTTCATGACACCCACGCAACTTTTTATACTTCTGGGTTTATAAAACAGCCTGTTGGCTTGTTGAGATAACTATAGAAAGGTAAATACACAGGAAAAAATCATGCAACCACTCCACAGACATATCTCCCTACAATCCCCAGCCTTGTAAATTTCCGTTTAGCCTCATTCATGCCAAACCTGCATGCTGATTTTTAAATGCAGTGTCTCCGGTCTAGACATGTTAGTCACACTTAAGTCCCATTAAAATCAATAGGACTTAAGTTAATAATGACAAACTTGTTCCATTGATTTTAATGGGACTTAAGCATGACTAATGCTCCCAGGATTCAGGACAGGGAGTTTAAAAGGAAAACACACAGAGATATTCCAGACTGTATACATATGGTGCACACATGTTCCTCTAGTCTGCAGTTGTAGCTCCCCACCTGCCTTTTAAAGGATAGTAAGGACAAGGAGTACCTGTCTGTCAAGCTGAAATAGGGGTTGCCAGGTCAGCTCCTGAAATGTAGGGGGACAAGCCTTGGAGATTGGGAGTGGAGTATGGTGGCGCCACATGGAGAGAAGGGGTGGCACCTGCCAGGTCAGGGGGAGAGCCTGGATATGCCTAGTGGCTCAGGAGTGGGAATGTCTCTGGGTCAGAAGATTCTGAGCATCTGCAGTCAGTGTTCAGCAGAGCAGGTACCCAAAGCCTGCTCCCTTTAGGTACATGTTCAGAAGTTCAGGGGTGGGCAACTTCTGACTCTCCAAATGTTTTGGCCTTGTCTACAACTTCTATCAGCCCTAGCCAACACAGTCAATGGTGAGGGATGATGGTAGTTTTAGGCCAAAACATCTGGAGAGCCAGAAGTTGCTCACCCCTGCTTTACATGCAGTTAATCGATCCTTGTAATACTAAGTGAATGACCAAGCCAGCTGCTTTATATTTCTGTTATATTTTATTTACAATATCTAATATCTTACCCTTACGTTCAAAAAGACCCCATAGGATCTTTATAAAAAGAAAACAACCCTGAAAACACTAAAAATAATAAAATATGTCATACAGCAGTTGTTGTTGTTGTTCAGTCGTGTCCAACTCTTCGTGACCCCATGGACCATAGCACGCCAGGCCTCCCTGTCCTGCGCTCTCTCCCGGAGCGTGCTCAAGTTCATATTCATTGCATCCGTGATGCTATCTAGCCATCTCATCCTCTGCCGTCCCCTTCTCCTTTTGCCTTCAGTCTTTCCCAGCATCAGGGTCTTTTCCAGAGAGTTTTCTCTTCGCATTAGGTGGCCAAAATATTGGAGCTTCAGCTTCAGTATCTGTCCTTCCAATGAGCACTCAGGGTTGATTTCCTTTAGGATTGACTGATTTGACCTCCTTGCAGTCCAGGGGACTCGTAAGAGTCTTCTCCAGCACCACAGTTCGAAAGCATCAATTCTTTGGCGCTCAGCCTTCCTTATAGTCCAGCTCTCACAGCCATACATTACTACTGGGAAAACCATAGCTTTGATTAGACGGACCTTTGTCGGCAAGGTGATGTCTCTGCTTCTTACTATGCTGTCTAGGTTGGCCATAGCTTTCCTCCCAAGGAGCAAGCGTCTTTTAATTTCATGGCTACAGTCACCGTCTGCGGTGATCTTGGAGCCCAAGAAAGTAAAATCTGTCACTGCTTCCATTTCTTCCCCTTCTATATGCCAGGAAGTGATGGGGCCAGATGCCATGATCTTCGTTTTTTTAATGTTGAGTTTCAAACCAGCTTTTGCACTCTCCTCTTTCACCCTCAACAAGAGGCTCTTGAGATCCTCTTCGCTTTCTGCCATTAGGGTGGTATCGTCTGCATATCGGAGGTTGTTGATAATTCTCCCAGCAATCTTAATTCCGACCTCTGATTCATCCAACCCGGCATTTCTCATGATGTACTCTGCATATAAGTTAAATAAGCAGGGTGACAATATGCAGCCTTGTCGTACTCCTTTCCCAATTTTGAACCAATTGGTTGTTCCATGTCTGGTTCTTACTGTTGCTTCTTGACCCTCGTACAGGTTTCTCAGGAGACAGGTAAGGTGGTCTGGTACTCCCATCACTTTAAGAATTTGCCACAGTTTGTTGTGATCCACACAATCAAAGGCTTTAGCGTAGTCAATGAAGCAGAAATAGACGTTTTTCTGGAATTCTCTTGCTTTCTCCATGATGCAGCGAATGTTGGCGATCTGATCTCTAGTTCCTCTGCCTCTTCTAAACCCAGCTTGTACTTCCGGTAGTTCTCGGTTCGCATACTGCTGAAGCCTAGCTTGTAGGATTTTGAGCATCACCTTGCTGGCATGTGAAATGAGCGCAATTGTGCGGTAGTTTGAACACTCTTTGGCGTTGCCCTTCTTTGGAATTGGAATGTAAACTGACCTTTTCCAGTCTTGTGGCCACTGTTGAGTGTTCCAGATTTGTTGGCATATTGAATGCAGCACTTTAACAGCATCATCTTTTAGGATTTTAAATAGCTCAGCTGGAATACTGTCATCTCCGCTAGCTTTGTTGTTACTAATGCTTCCTAAGGCCCACTTGACTTCACTCTCGAGGATGTCCGGCTCAAGTTCAGTGACCGCACTATCATGGCTATCAGGGACATTCAGATCTTTCCTGTATAGTTCTTCTGTGTATTCTTGCCACCTCTTCTTAATCTCATCTGCTTCTGTTAGGTCCCTGCCTTCTTTGTCCTTTATCATGCCCGTCTTTGCACAAAACGTTCCCTTGAGATCTCCACTTTTCTTGAAGAGATCTCTAGTCTTTCCCATTCTGTTGTTTTCCTTGATTTCTTTGCATTGTTCATTTAAGAAGGCCTTCTTGTCTCTCCTTGCTATTCTCTGGAACTCTGCATTCAGTTGGGTATGTCTTCCCTTTTCTCCCTTGCTTTTCGCTTCCCTTCTTTCCTCAGCTACTTGTAAAGCCTCATCAGACAGCCACTTGGCTTTCTTGCATTTCTTTTTCTTTGGGATGGATTGAGTTGCTGCCTGCTGAACAATGTTATGGACCTCCGTCCATAGTTCCTCAGGCACTCTGTCTATCAGGTCTAATCTCTGAAATCTATTCCTCACCTCCACTGTATATTCATCAGGGATATGATTTAGGTCATACCTGAACGGTTTAGTGGTTTTCCCGACGTTCTTCAATTTAAGCTGAAATTTTGCAAGAAGCAGCTCATGATCTGAGCCACAGTCAGCTCCAGGTCTTGTTTTGACTGACTGTATGGAGCTTCTCCATCTTTGGCTGCAAAGGACATAATCAATCTGATTTCGATATTGACCATCTGGTGATGTCCATGTGTAGAGTCGCCTCTTGTGCTGTTGGAAAAGAGTGTTTGCTATGATCAGCATGTTCTCTTGGCAAAACTCTATTAGCTTTTGTCCTGCTTCATTTTGTACACCAAGGCCATGCCTGCCTGTTATCCCGGTGATTTCTTGACTTCCTACTTTAGCATTCCAATCCCCTATGATGAAGAGGACATCTTTTTTTGGTGTTATTTCTAGAAGGTGTTGTAGGTCTTCATAGAACCGATCAACCTCAGCTTCTTCGGCCTCCGTGGTTGGGGCATAGACTTGAATTACTGTGATGTTGAATGGTACATACAGCAGTATCAAACAAGAAAACAGCCAAACTAAAAGGTCCACTATATAACTATATATCCAGCAGCAGGATGTCAATTCATCCTGAAGACATTTATTAAAGTTAATTCCTTACTCTTAATTGTTGTGAACTACACAGTCAGATCACTTGACCAAGCAATTTTTCTTTTCTTTTGTGTGTGTATAACCTCTCTGTTTGAATCAGTTTTCTCAAATGTTTCCTGCACACGTTTTACGCGTTGCTGTTCCTAGGGATGGATGAATCTTTCAGTTTCGCTTTTCCCCATATTTGAATTTTTTTTCATTCCCAAGCACTGTCCATTCTGTTTATGCAGAAATTTGTGAATTTTGGTAAGTTCCAATCAAAAAACAAACCAAACAAAATTCTCAGTTACCTGCACTGGCTAAATACAATAGGTGCAGCTATTCCCAGCATGGAGAGGATCATGTTGTACCTGCCTGCCATCTAGCTGTTAAACATGAGGAGCCTGACAAATAAAAAAGAGGTGGTAAACCTAGTTCAGCACCACAAACATGGCTGAATGCACAGGAATTCAAGCCCAGACTTTTATGAGCTAAGCACTCAAACCCCTCTGCCCAGATGGATGAATGTCAGTTTCACTTTCTCCCACATTCAGTTATTTTTTAATCAAGTTTTTCCTTCACATTTATGAAGATTTGGTAAGTTCTTATTGAAAAATGAACCAAATAAAACTGTCACCCATCTCTATCTGTTCCCTGCAGAGCTAACATTTTATCCTGTTTCCAGGAGTTTTTATTTTGGAGACATGGGGCAGCATTGAACTGATAAGGGGCTGGGTTCCCCTGCCCTCAGGCTACAGTTCCAAGCAGCATTTTGGAAAGCTGTGAATGCAGAGAAGACACCAGGTTTAAAGAGGCCCTAGGCAAGATGCTTTCTGGGGTCTCCCCACATCTAGCCTCTCTGAGCCAGCTCAGCCCTAATTAAAAAAAAAAAATCTAGCAGCAGGAAGGGGCGCAACTCCTTCTCCACCTCCTGCCATGCCATTGCTAAAAGAAAATGCTGTTGCGACTGTCCAGTAGAGACTGCAACCCCACGGTGTGCCATTTTAAATTAAAGCATTTTTGTTTACTAAGTTTGATTAGCAGCACTTTGAAACAATCAGCTGTTGCCTTTGTGGGTGTGCAGTCAATGAAGGAACCAGAGCAGTGACTTGCTGCTCTGACGCTTTCATTGGCTACCACCCCCAAAGGTTCAGCTCCGCTGTGCATGCTCCTCTCTTTCCAGAGGAGTTCATAACGTTTCACTTCTACTTTTGCTTTTGTCATGTTAACTAGACTGACAAACTCTGGTTAACATTAACTCTACTTAGTTTCAAACAAGCCAACTTCAAATTGAAGCTAGTTTGTTTAAACTAGCCATGGTTAATATTAACCATAGTTCTGGGTCTAGGCAACACAGGAAGCTGTGGTTAATCAAAAGCAGAAGCTGAAGCTTCTGAATTTCTCCTCCCAGCTGCTCAGAAGGAGGAGAGATGAGTGTGGAGTACACAAGCCCGAGGGTGTTTCTACATTAAGCTGCATTGAATTCAATGGGACTTGCTTTTGAGTCGATATAAGATCACCCTGCAAGTCTGCAATGCTTGGCACACTTACTTGGGAGTAAACCCCGTTGAACTTAATAGGCTGCTCTGAAACAATGGAGGACGTTGCTTCTGAGCTTGGTGGGGTGCAGGATCAGATGCGTCTCCCTTTGTTGCAGGGAGGCATTTTACTCGCTTCTCCCTCCAATTGAGAAATGTAGAGGCAAGAGACACAATTGGCAGGTGATTCTTGTCCTCGCTCCTGTCAAATCTCATCCTGACTGTGCCCCCAGCAACTGAAAACAAACGCCCACAGCAGGCAGACACAGCGGTTTCTTCCACTATTGGAGCATTTCACAGGGAGGTCACGGTGCTCCTGTTCTGTGGGCTGGAAAACATACCACATTTTTTGCATTTGGGGAAAACACAAGATAGGCTGGAGGAAATGGCAGGAGACATCCTGGAGAGTAACGGCATCATCTGAAGAGCCCACAAACTTCTGAGAGAGAGCCAGCTCAGTAGCAGAACAAAAGCTCTGTGTGATGAACCCCTGAGTCTTGCCAAGGCTTATTCTTGCTCATTCATATTTCACTAAACCATGCTTCAGTGTGATGTGTGAACTGGCTCAATTTATAATACTTTCTCTATCAAATCCTCCCCCAAATCTTTTTTCAGTTGTTCCCCAATGACTTTTGAATTATCTGACCAAATCAGGCCAAGGGGCGTTTGCCCAACACTAAGCAAGCTGTGTACAGCCACATAAATATTGTTCTTTGAAAGTAAGTTCCACTGAGTCCAGCGGGGCTTGCTGTCATTAACATTTAAGTTAGCATTTGTACAGAACTTTAGAGACTCCTGTGAGTTTCCCATTATATTTATTATATAAATCTTTATAATCTTTATTATAAAGATTCCTGCATTGAGCAGGGGGTTGGACTCAATGGCCTTGTAGGCCCCTTCCAGCCCTACTATTCTATGATTCTATGATCCCCATTTCGAAGCTGAGGCTGGGAGAATGATTGGTCTGAAACTATCTGTTGAAATCATAGCCGACACAAGATTTGAACCAAGAACCTCCTGGTTTACAGCTGTTTCCCATAGCCCAGTCCTCTTCAGTTTTACTCAGAAGTAATTCCTACTGTGTTCAATGGGGCTTACTCCTTACTCCACACTTTCTTGGGACTAAGCCCCATTGAACTCTGTGGGGATTACTTCACTGTAAATGTGCACAGAATTAAGCTGTCAGTCATCACTCTGCTATAAGGGGCACAGAATTGCAGCCTTAAATTAACTCCTGGAAATATTGACAAAATGGTGAGAAATGATGTCAAAATATATTATACAAACTTAACTAAACAGATATAAGGCATGAATAAGGTTTGTTGTTCAGTCGTTAAGTTGTGTCCGACTCTTCGTGACCCCATGGACCATAGCACGCCAGGCCTTCCTGTCCTCCGCTCTCTCCTGGAGGGTGCTCAAGTTCATATCCTCCAATATTTCAGTTGAAAATATCTTTCTCTTCATTGATATCTTGCTCATCCTTATACCAAGTTATCTCTGGTTTGGGGTTGCCTGGAAAGACATGGAGGTGAAAATTGTTCTCCCACATTAATAAGCAAATATGGGGAACATAGGGTACTTACAGACTGAACTGGCAAGAGGAACTTTTTACATTTGAGCAATGGCACAAAGCAATTCAAATGCGATAGTCAAGAGCATCAGGGTATGGATTCTAATGTTCAGTGTGTCTTTAGGCTGCCTGGGGCTGGGACTGAATAACAGAAAATGGACTTTCCTGGTCAAGTCAACCAACCCCAGGCCTACACATTCTATGGTCAGAAAACCAGGACATCCTCCCTATGTTTCCTAACCAGCTTCAAACACTGGTTTCAGATCCTAGTTGAAAACAAGCTCTGTTTAGCATTAGTCATGGTTAAAGTCAGTGCACACATACCTTTAATTATAGGGTATTTTTTTGTTATTAATAGTTTCTTTTTCATTTTGCAGTACAGTATAAGCAAAGTAATGTAGGGGCCGTGGTGGCTTAGTGGTTAAGACGCTGAACTGCAGACTGGAAGGTTGGCAGGTCAGCAGTTCGAGACCCGAGTGCTGCGTGACGGAGTGAGCTCCCGTCTTCAGTCCCAGCTTCTGCCAACCTAGCAGTTCGAAGCAAGAAATTGCAAGTAGATAAATAGGTACCGCCTCGGCGGGAAAGGTAACAGCGTTCCGTGCACCTCGGTGTTCAGTCATGCCGGCCACATGACCACGGAAGCGTCTTCGGACAGTGCTGGCTCTTCGGCTTAGAAACGGGGATGAGCACCGCACCCTAGAGTCGGACACGACTGGTTGGGGACACCTTTACCTTTACCTTTTTATAAGCAAAGTAAACACTTCTCCCTCAGCCTGCATTCACTCCCCTTTATGTTTCCCCCTCCCTTCTTCAGATCACCCTGTTTTTAAAGAATAAAGGTTTTATGTATATAAATAAAATCATTAAGCAAAATAATACCTTCAAATATAGTTAATTTACCTTTCATTATAAATAAGGTCAGCAGAGGAAGGAAAGTGCACTTGAGAATGAAGGGACTAGGGCAAGGATGGGGAACGTGTGGCCCTTCAAATGTTGTTGGGTTGTAGCTCCCGTCAACCCTCACCATTGGCTATGATGGCAAGGGCTGATGGGAGCTGCAGTCCAACAACATCTGGAAGGCCACACCCTCCCCATCCCTGGGCTAGGGGAAGGAAACACAAAATCCAGTGACTTATCACCAGTCTCTTAATCAGAAATAAATGGTAGATGTGTTATTGTCTACCCCAGCCCAAAATCTGATGATGTCACAAATTATCAGTTGCTAGAAGTTCTCAGTGCAATGTAAATTCTCCAGATTAGCTTCTGGTGAATCAGCTTCCTCTCAACCATGGTCCGTGGGGAACACATAATGTATACAAATTCTGGATATCCACTGTGTAAATCCACTGCAGAGAACTCGAAAACTTGCTCACAACTTTGTGACATTTTGGTTGTTCCTAAGGTATTATCATCTCTGACCTTTTTATTATTTCTGTAAACCTATGTCTTTTCTATGTTGTCTGTTAAACCCCAACTACAGATTCAGGCTTGATACAGGTGTTGATAATGTAAGAGGTTTATTAAACAGGGTTATATACATCTTCCTGGCAAGGCTCTTAATACAGGTCTGTAGCAGGTTGCTCCTGCTCCAAGTGAAAAGACAGAGGGAAGATTCTAGACTCTAGAACCTAGAGTTGTACTTAAGAAGCAAGTGTACAGTTAATTTACTGTGCCTGAATACAACACAATCACAACCTTGTGTAAAAAGCTCTCCATCTTGTTTGAATCTCTGATTATTAAGACTTGCCCCAGGCTACTTGTATAGACGAATTTGTGAAGTTTATGAAAAGTGACCACTTTCTTAATCATACGGGACTCTGCTGAATTAAGAAATGAACTAAAATATGTATTTGCAAACTAGCCAGTGGTGTTTGCCAGATATCTTGCAGGAGAGAGTGGTATCTCCATTTTCTGGCACAGACAAAGATGACAAAGTAGATAAAAAATATGGAGCGCTCTTAATGATGGATGATTCTGAGTGTGACATCATCCTACACCACACTGATCTGAAAATAAAACAAAAGCCTAAGAAGTTCTATGCCTCTCTTTTAACTGCCAGCTACTACAACAAAGCTTTTTGTTTTCAGTGGCAGGCCATGAAATAAAGTGTCAGTGTAATTTAGGGCTAAAATCTTATTTGGTTTTGCCTGGCTGGGGCTGCTTTGTCAATAGCTTGGGAGCAATGACTCACTGCTAGGTTATTTTATATTTGTGTGTGTGTGTCTCCATTTTTCAGTTGTTATAAACACAAAAACTAATATTAAATGTGTTTGTTGCACAGACTACCCCGCTTTACCATTTACCAGATCAAATCAATATTCATTGACCAACCAATTTTTGTGTAGTTCAATGGTAAGCGTCACAGAGGACAGTCCTCTTATTTGAAGGTGTCCTCTGTCTGATGGGCTGTCCAAGTCCAGTATAAAGATAAAAAAAGCATGAGAAAGCAGAGCAGAGGCCTTGAAGTTACTAATCAACAGAGAGCACCTGGACAACAGACTGAGCGAGGCATACAGGCCAACAGGTCACAGTCTTGCCCACTATGGTGAAATGCATTGTGTTTCTATTTAAATTATACTCATTTTTTCTAAATTTGCATGTATACATATAAATTAGCAAATGCAAATTGTATGAAAACCTGTGGCCACTCTAGTAATAGGCTGTCCTGTCCTGGCTTCTGAGGCAAATGTTAGTAAGATGACTGTAACCATTCCTTTTTCTAAAAATTTAAGAATGTTTAATAGACCTCTTAATCCCAGAATGGATCTAATTGTACTATTACAGAATAGTTGCAACCCAGGTAGGATCTACACTGAAGACCCTTTCATTTGTAAGGCAATGCTGTACCAGTTGTTTAAGCAGTTGCTGAATGGTGGACACACGTTAATGAATACAGTGCAGTATCTGCTGTGTTTATAACACAATCAAGTGTCACACACCAATGCACAGTGTTATAATTACAGGAGAAGTAGGAGGAATTTGAAAGGCCACATGGGTAGCCATATCACTTTGTAACACGAATTTGTATCACATTAGAAATGGGAGGGAGGAATGTTGCCTCAGGGCTTTAAAAATTGATTTACATTGTTTAATGCAGGAGCCTTGGACTTCTTTCAGCCCAAGGGCTGAATTCCATTTTGGAGAAGCTCTTGAGGGCCTACACTCCAGTGGTGGGTGGGGCCTTAGGCAAAGGGGAGGGGCAAAACCACCAGCATATTGTAGCTTGAAGCTCTTCCTGCCAGTCACTAAGCCTTAGGAGAGGCATTTCAACCTTTTAGAATGGGAGAAAAACTGCACAAAAGCTGGGAACCCCACCCCCCAATGATTGGTAGATTGGCATTCTCTAGCCTCCTCTGCAAAACAGCACAAAAGCCAATACACCCATCCCCAGTGTGACCCCTATCGCTATGTCTCAAGCACAGTTTCCTCTTGCCTGGCTTGCAGCCCTCCTTGCCCAGGAGTAAAGAGCAGTAAAATCAATGTGACTTACTTCTGAGTAGACATGTATATCATTGTGTTGTCAGGTAGCAGTTTTTTTGAAGCAAAGGAATAAAAAGAAAAAGGGGGATAACTGCAAAGGCTAGAAAAGACATTCCAGACATTCCAGACATTTCCAGGGGCATGGGGTACAGCAGCACTGATTTCACTCCTAATTTCACTGAGCAAGGTGCAGAGAGAGAGAGAGTGCGCATGCGAGCGGGAGCCTTTAAGAGTGAGGGAGGTGGGAAAGCTGTCAAGAAAGGCTGATCTCTACAATTCTCCTTTTCAGAGCTGCTGCTGATTTGCTTGTGGGACTGCAGAGGTGCATGGTCAGTCTTTTAAATATATATATATATATATATATATATATATATATTTCAATGCATACAAAGCTCTGTAGCTGCGCAAAAATGATTTAATAGGAAAAGTTTATTATTTGTAGCTGCAAAGTTCTGTAGGTGTCCATTGGCAAATACTGTTAAAAATAATTAAATGACTGATGATGTTCCCCTGTTGATAATGGTCAGCAAATGGAGCACAGACCCCCTGCTACTTCCTGCCCACAGAGCCACTTCCTCCCACCAAAGGTGAAAGTGGGAAGAAAGGTTGCTGAAGCCACTGCCATCAGGATAAGTTACAGTACTACGAGGTTAGCACGCACTGGAAGTTACACCACACAGAAACTGCAAGACATTAAAAAAATCTTAGAAGTAGTCTGAAGAAATCCAGGATATAAGAGCAGAAACAGCATAAGGAGAATGGTCTGGGAAGTGTGTGGTGTGCTGCATGAGTGAGCCAGACATTACAGTGATGGGGAAAAACCCTCATGTAGATTGGCCCCCAAACACATTCAGCAACTAGTGATGCAGCTAGGGCTGGGCCAGGTCTTCCAAGTGACCACCCAGAGAGCAGCAGGTGATGGGGGCAGTGGTAAACAGGCCCAGCAACAGTATCTAAGCCAACATGGGCATGCCAGGGACCACAGAGGGTGATGGTGCTTGCTGAAGCATCCTTTCTTCTTTTAAAAAAAAAATTCATAGCCAGGGAGTGGTAAGATGGGTATGCACATAGTTATACTCATTTTATTATTTTTACTTTAAACATATGTTATGCTTTTCTACAACCAAATGGTGCTTATTCCCACATAAATATGTTTAGCAGCAGGGCAGCAGAAACAAACTCCATTTTATTCCGGTAGTCCTGATGGTGCTATAATTTAAGTTAGTTTACAGTGCTTAACTGCACATGCTCAGAATACTTCTCTTTTTTATATCAGGATTGGCAAACAGTTTTTTGGTTTTGCTCTAACGGATCAGGAATGTAGAAGCAGTTGTAAAGCATGGAAAGGCAGGGGATATGTGGGCAGGGGAAGAAGAGAAATATTAATTGTATGCTTAAGAATGAGGTAATACCCCACCCCCCAATGACCATTAAATCCAAGGTCTAAAACTACCTAGCAGCTGCACTGCTGCCAGCAACGTGTGCTGTCTTGAGAGGCAATTATGGAGTGTGTTTTGTAGTAATGGTAGGGAAGCTAGTGCTTATGTACACACTGACAAAAAAGCACCTTCAAAATATTCCAGAGAAGCAAAACAAAAAATAGGGTCTGTCCCTGATAAATAGGAAAATTTGGAGGCGCAAATGAAGTGTAGCTTTGCTCAGCCTTTAAAAACCTTATAGCAAGTGAGCAGGACTTTAAAACAAAGTCCTCCACCCGCAGCAAACAGCCAAGGAATTCCTTCGTAGAATTTCCTGCTAAGATTTTGGCCAGGGCTGGAAGACGAAAACTGGTGAACTTCCCATTGCCGGTTGCAAAGTAAATTGTTTTGAGGCACTCCCTATTTCCCCAAACAGCAGAACTTTTCAGGGCGGCAGAAGGGTCACAAAACTAGTTCTTTACACACAAAGAAGCTTTGGGCTTGTTGGTTTTGTATAGGTGCTCCCCCCTTCCCCCACCACATACAAATACATATATGTCAATTGGCAAGCCACTTGTGAAAGTACATTGTGTTTGATAGCAGTGTGTGATACATGGCAGCTGTTCAAACAAAATATAATCCCTCTGGATGTGCAAACCTCTGGGGTACCTCTAAAGTAGCTCTTTGGAACCTAGCCACAAGGACAGCTCTGGAGGAAATGGACTGCAGAGCTGCAGCTTCAGAGCCTTAAGGGCTTCAATTTGTAGTGAAGTTGTGCCCGTTCATATCCCATTTGTGGTGTCAGATTTTAAAAGCTGCAAGCATAAACCTCTGTTCTTCACATGCAGATGGGAACTCTGCAGGACTAGTTAGAATGTTCCTCATCTCTCCCAGGACACCCCTCTGTGTATGCGTTGCTACTGTGTCAAGTGTGTTGCGATGAATGTGGATATTCACAGGGAATGGAGCCCCACTGTGCCTCATTTAGCTGCATCACAAAGCATGCTGCTCTCCAGCACTCTCCTGTTTAATTCCAGTTTTAAGATAATGAACCATAAGAACTATTGCCCATCAAGAGTTAGCACCTGGACAGCAGACTGAACAGGCAGGCAGGCACACAGGTCACCTGGTCAGTCTTCCACAGTATGGTGAGATGTACTGTATTTCTACTTAAGTTATAATAATACGTTCTGAATTTGCCTCTACACATATGAATTAGCATTTGTAAATTTTATACAAATAATTGTCTTCTTTTTTTGATGATGCATTTCCTGGCAATTCATAAATGGCCACCCTAAGCTACTTACAACAGGAGCATTAATGGTATATGCGCCAAAGGTCTAAAAATAAGTGGGACCTTGAATATAGCAAGGTAAGGGACTCTGTTCCCCATGAACAGCCAGGGACATTGCTATAGGACTGGCAGAGCAGCAGCAAATGCACACAGCGGGGGCCAAGTAAGGGATATGACTGTTCTAATATTCTCCAGAGGCACTCCTGGTGAGTACTCCTTTCCGTGCACGGAGTGGAGACAATTGTGCTCGTTTTTAAAATGTACCACTTTGTGTACAGAAACCTTGATGAAGGCATAGTATGAAGTGTTGTCCAGAGAATAGAGAAATCTCAGCAACAATTTAAAAAAATCTATCTGTGTTCAGACGCTGATTAGTCCTTTTTGTTGGAGAATCCTATAATAAGGCTTATTATACAAATGAACAGCAACATTGGCAATGATAAAAAAGGCAATGATAAAAACCCCTTATAATTTTTAACAAAGTGATAACTCTTTTAAAATAAATTAACATTTGCTCCAGAGTATTTTCCTAGAGATGAATGAACAAACAGGTAAATTAAGTGCATAGATATAATTATTCTACTTTGCATGAAGAAGCATTCAGACTTGATTGCAAAAGGCTGAGGGTAGTTTTTCTCTGCTTTTTCCTCTGCTGCAAACAAAAGGCAATCAAAACAGCTACTTGCATTTAAATTGCTCTGGTTATTTTCTTCTTAAAGGCACTTCAGTTGTTATCTAATCTTTTAAAATATCACATAACCTCTCAAAATACTAAGGACTAGGCTAGGGTTGTGGGAAAGTGGCATTTAGAAGTTGCAGCTGTCAGAGGGTCATTTGGGGCCCTCCCAGACTTCAGAGCCCCAGACTGGTGCCCCGTGGTCCAGGCCTGGCAGCACCACAGAGCAGTCCCTGAGCTCCCCTGGCTGCAAAGTCTCCCACTCCTCTGCCTTGCCATCTCCATAGTGCCACTTTCTGCTCATTTACCAAACGTGAATTCCTCCAAACCTTTTCTTTCTCTCTCTGTGTGTTAGGCCTACTGGAACTAGTATACTGGTCCATGTGCCAGGGGGCTGCTTTACTAACCAAGATGTTTTTGCAGATGAAAGGAAGGGAGGGGGAAAAGAGGCAAGACACAAGTATATGATATAATACTCGGGCCACATTTATTGAAATCTGCAAAGGGCGAAGACCTGGGCGGGCAGCTCATCGATGCTGGCAACTTGTTGTTGTTCAGTCGTTAAGTCGTGTCCGACTCTTCGTGACCCCATGGACCACAGCACACCAGGCCTTCCTGTCCTCCGCTCTCTACCGGAGCAATATATCAGGCAAAATATTCTGTGCCTGCTGAGTGGCATCTGCATGACTGCCACCCCTCAGGGAGGCCTTCCCCTGTCACCCCCTCCCAGGCTGCAAAACACTGAGAGGGTGAGGTGAGTTGGCCTCACAGGTAATCCTTGTCTCCCCACTGGGGCTGCAAAACCCTGAGCAGCAAGCCTCAGGCATCACCTGTCACCAAAAGGGTGCCTCAGGATGCTCACCATCCCTGTCCCCACTAACGATGGCCGCCCATACCTGCCTACCTGCCAAACGAAATGTGACCAAATTGACCTAACTGTCGAATTGTAACTGGATTTACCTATACAACACTCCTGCCCCACTTACAGTATGAACAAGGCAAAAAGACACATAGCCTTGGCCAATCAGACTATGAGCCAAAAAATCCTACTCGGCCCTCAAAAGGGCAACCAGCAGAGCCCACACGGCATCCAGGGAGGGAGGGAGCCGCACCTCAAAGAGGCTGAAGGGAGGGGCCCCATAGGCTAAAACATCTCGTAAGCCCCTCCTCCAGCAGGTGGCACCATACAGCAAACGCCCATGGCATCATTCTCGCTCCTTTCTTCCCCCACCCCCCAATGACTTCCACATGGCCTGGCAAGCCGGATGCGGGGTAAGGCATTTCTCTTCTGTAATGCGGGTCTTTGTCTGTTAAGGACAAAATCTGTAAAAAAAAAAATAAAGTCTATGCTTTTGGATTTCAATGAGTGTTTGAGCTAATTTCCCCAGTTTAGAAGTAGCTGTTACCCATTCTGTTGGAGCATAGTGCACCACACCTATGGTAAAGGTCTCCTTCGCCTTGCACCTGTTGTTACACATGAAAACATGCAATTTCACATGTGCATATAAACTGGGACATGCAGCAACACCACAATAGCAACTTCATATTCAGGGGCAGTACATCTCTGAATGATAGAGATGGACAACAGGGGAGAGCTATTGTCTTCATGTCCTGTATGTGAGCTTCTCAGAGGCACCTTGCTGACCCCTGTTGGAAACAGGATGCTGGATTAGCTGGGCCTCTGGTCTGATCCAGCAGAGCGATTCTTTGGTTTGTATCCAACAGTGTCTTTCCATTCACAGAAAGCTCTTTGATCCAGTGGAGGCTTCAGTGAATGGAAGGTGGTATGATTTCATTGATTCCCCCTTTCCTCTGCTGCTGCTGCTGCACTCACACACCTAAAAATCGGTTCCAGGGTGTTGGGAGGCCCTCTGGAACTCTGTGTGAGGTACCACTAGTGGGATGCAAGAGAAAGGAGGAATCTGTGGAAATCGACTTTCTCCCATTTCCATTCAAGAAGCTTCTGCAGGATCAAAGAACAAAAGGACACATTGGATACAATCAGAAATGTTCTAATAGACAAGGATTGCTGCATCATCTAATGATTTGTGGGATTTTACTGGTCATGAGCTACCGAAGGCTGTGCACCTCTGCATCAGTGTAAGTCAATGCTGCTATTGAATCAGGAGTAGCCATTATCATAATCAGGTCCATGTTAATAATAGGGAGTAGCACACAGACCTCTGTGTGGCAGAAGAATGTATTAAAAGCAGTACAGGGCAGGGGTGAACTGATATCAACAGTAGCATTTTCCAAACAAACAGAGGCAACATCCCATGTAACAGAATTATTGTGATCACAGCAGGGAAAAGATGTGAGGAGAAATGATGTGGGATAAATAACCACCTTTGAAAAGATATTTGAATTAAGTATTACGCCTCATAAGGAACGTGGATATGGTCTCTGGAGTAAAGAAAGTAATTTCCAAAATATAAGAAAATGCAAGGATAGGATGAAGATGGTCAACAATTGAGCTGAATTAGATTTTGTTGAAGAAATTAAAAAGAAAAAGTGAATGCAGAATAAGGATGTTTTAAAAGGGCTAACTATACACGCAATGTGCAATGAAACCCCAAGAGTTTTTAAAAAATGAAAACTGCCAAGGTAGGCTGCAATTTTGAGTGCAGCAGCAGCAAAGCACTCTGACTTGGGAGGGTTTTACCCTTAAAGGCAGCATAAAAATAATATAAATAAATAAAAGATGCACAGGGAGAAGAGTGGTTGCTTAGCCTTTTCCCTGCCATCCCTTTTTTGTTCAAAAGACCCTACACCTAGGGTGGCCACGTGTGAAGAATAAAAAAAGGAAATGCATCACCAAAAAAGAGGACAAAAGAAGACACCTATTTGCATATGCTAATTCATATGTATAGATGCAAATTTAGAATTATAATTTACAGTACATCTTACCATACTGTGGAAGACCAGGCGACTTGTATTTCATGCTCAGTTGACTGTCCAGGTGCTGTTGATGGGCAACTTCAGGGCCCAACTTTTCCTTCTGATAGTTCTTCATCTTTAAACCAGACTTGGACTGGACAGCCCTTCAAACAGAGGACACCTTCAAAATAGAGGACAGTCCTCTGGCAGCCATTCAAATAGAGGACTGTCCTCTGTAAAAGAGGACACATGACCACACTCCCCCCACCCACTCCAGGCTTTCTGATGCATAGTTAACCTTAAAAACATGCTTAGGGAATGCTGGGTGGGGAGTGAGAAGGTATGTGGTGAAAATCTTGAGCAAAAAAGACAGCAGGGAAAGGATTAAGTATTCACCCACATGCACTCTTCCGCACAAAATAACTGCCTCCCTAGATTGCTTTTCATTTAAAAACTACTACTAGTAGTACTAATCACCTAATGCGAAGAGAAAACTCCCTGGAAAAGACCCTGATGCTGGGAAAGACTGAAGGCAAAAGGAGAAGGGGACGGCAGAGGATGAGATGGCTAGATAGCACCACGGATGCAATGAATATGAACTTGAGCACGCTTCGGGAGAGAGCGCAGGACAGGAAGGCCTGGCGTGCTACGGTCCATGGGGTCACGAAGAGTCGGACACGACTGAACGACTGAACAACAACTAGTAGTACTACTACAACTACATCTGCCAGGCCTTTGTACATAATGTGTAGCTGGTTTCAGTAATAACTCAGGCCCAATTATGCAGTTTTTCAGTATGGTGATGGATGGTATTAGGAAAGCCATGAAGATCAAATTGAATGGCTAGTGCAAATGAATGCATTGCAGTAAAAATGACCACATTTGGGATTGAAGGAATTTTCAAATCAGTGAATGTTTCCATGTGGGAACACTAAGGAACAGTCACATTCAGATACGAAAAGAATAGCTCTCTCTCTTCACTCTGCGATGACAGTTCTTGCATCAGAATGGCTAACACCATATTTAAGAAGGGGGAAAATGACAGTAACCCAGGCAACCACAGTCCTTAGCAGAAGGACACAGGGGCTGTTATAACACAGCTATGTAATGACTTTAATCCATGCAGGTGGTGCACAGAAAGCAGGGCCCAATTGGATTCTGGAGCCCAGGAAACAAAGAGAAAAGAGAGTGACATCATGCATGATATTTGTCCTAGTTTCTACCACCTGCTGTTTTAAGCTCTGGCAGCTGCACCCAATCATTTAAATGTATTTTACATGCTCACTGGTGCTGGGGATGGGTGCTTTGCATATATTCTAGTCTCTCACGGACATGAGCTTGGAAGAGAGGAGCCTGACCCAAAGGCTGAGAAAAGGGGTATGACAGTTTTCCTTCTGAGTACAACTTCCACAGCAATTCATAATGATACATTAGGGTTGGATCCAATGCTTCCATCAGCAGAACCAGGGAGCAATTCCCCCTCCCCACAACTTCTGGTGTTCCCTCAAAAATTGCTCCGGAGGTCTGTGAAACCCTCTGGAGCAGTTTTTTGGGTAGTGTAGAGGGCTGTAGGGTGGAGGAGAGAAGGAGAAAGCCCCACTGCGCTAGCAGACTTCCACGAGCACGATGCTGGATTTAACCCTTAGTATTTATGTATTGTTCTTCTTTTGTGCTCAGAGCTCATCTCATGCAGAATCTCAGTAATTTTCAACAGCCTGTAAAATATGTCAGTATGATTACCACCCCCTCCCATGTTACAGATGGGGGGTGGGGAGTATTAAGAACCTGAGGCTGGGAGATAGTGGCTTGCCCAAGAAGACCACCTAATGAGTTCATGTCTGGGTGAAATTTGAATCATGGATGTCTTGGTGCATAGCTCAGCCTGGTGCCCTCCAGATGTTTTGAATGAAAACTCCCAGGATTCCTGACCACTGGCCATGCTGACTGAGGCTGATGTGAGTTAAAGTCCAAAACTTCTGGAGAGTACCTGGTTGGGAAAGTCTGCATTATACTTTTGGTCCCAGCAGTATGGCTTCTAAAAGGTCAATCATGCTTACTTGCAAGTTCTCTTTTTCTCCAGATACTTTAGTTTGGTGCATGGAAGCAGCTGCATACTATGGTTGTATGTGAGTCAGGATATAACTGAATGAAAACCAGCAAAGTCAGCTGGAGAAGCATCACATAGCAGGAAACGACCAGTTTTAATATTATAATACGTTTAAAAGAAAAGACACTCCACATGGGCTCTCCCTCACCCAAGTTAGAGTACGTTGGGTGTGTATGCCAGGAAGGCTCATACCCAATGGAGCAGTAATTCTGGCTTGTAAAGGAAAATTGGGTAATGTTGTTCTCAACATAATAAAAAAATTCTGTTTGCATACAGATGATCATTTCTGAAAGGGAATGAAAATGATTTCCCCTAGGGTGGCCACTTATGAATCACCAAAAAAGAGGACAGAAGAGTATAATGATTTGAATATTTGCATATGCTAATTTGTATGTATAGATGCAAAGTTAGAATTTGTTATAAGTAGAAATACAGTACATACCACTATACTATGGAAGACTGTGACCAGATGCCCTGTGTGTTTGCTTGTTCAGCCTGCTGTCCAGGTGCTAACTCTGGATGAACAACAGCTTTTATGGCTCATTAACTTAAAACTGGAATTAGATAGGTTGGCCCTTCAAAGACAGGACACCTTCAAAGAGAGGATGGCCCTCTGTAAAGGAGGGCACCTGGCCACTCTAAGTCCCCTTCAAGTTATGATAGCACTGGCCCTAATTCCACATCAGTAGTTTGAAAACTGTCAAATGTAATGGAGGCTAATGAGCCTACAAACGCCCATCATAATCCCTAATTGCAGGCATTTCCTCTAATCCTGTAGAAGCAGTGGTGAAGTGGATCCAAGGCTCTCAGGCATGCAGTTCTGACTGTTTTTGATCATCGGCTATCCCCCTCAGGATTCCCTGTTCCCTCTGAGCTTAGCTGCAATCCTCTGAGTAGCTGAGGGGAAATGAAGTTTCCCATCAACAATACATTATTCCCTGGGGTAATGTAGTGGCTTAGTCCTGAATGGGCAATTAAGGCCCATTGACCTGGTTCATACCTAACAACAATCCATTGGTTTAAAAACTGATGGGTTGTCGGGGATGAGCAGGGACAAGTGGGTATGCTGCCTGTTACTTGCTCGCCTCTTCTGCTTTTACTGGGCAACCCATCATCAGCACTTTCGAAGATTGTGGAGTGTGACATGTGGAGTGTGACATGTGAACCTGGACCGCTGGGTTCTTTTGGGGCTAAACAACCCAGCAGTTAACCCAACAACAAACCATGGGTTCACATGTCATGCTCCACAACCTACAAAGGAGCCAAAAAGGGGAAGAAGGAGGTGCACTGCAGGCATTGTCCATTTGTGCATGACAACCCATCAGTTTTTAAACCAATAGGTTGTCGTTACATGTGAACAGCGATACAAAAGACTGGTGGAGATGATAACTACTAGAACTGCTTTATTGATATGGATCAAGATAGTTGCCTACATTTTTTAACCCTCCTTGCAGTGTGTCTATGGAGACTGTAATGATGAGCACCTGCACTTCAAAATTTACCACTCCACCACTGTATAGTGCATGCATGCTATTATGGGCACCTTCGAAGGAGGCTGGGATGAAAACCTAGACATATGCATGCATAACAGTGCTGGATGCAGAGAAAATGTAGGTGGAAGAGTGACTTCCCCATCCTTCCTTCCTCTTGGCAGCTCACCCCTGCAAAAGCCTGTCCTGAGGGTTGAGAGACCATGCTGAATCACCACCCCTCAACCCCCATGCCAACAGCAACTCCCATTCAGTAGGGTCCCCAACCTTCAGGAGAGGCATTTGGGGGGCTGCTGGGAAGAGGGGCACCTCTTGCCCACCCCCTTCCAGCAGCATTTCTCTTCACCCAACCTAACTATTTGCAGGACAGGAATTACAATATATTACTTATTTATTTCATTTCTATACCGCCCAATAGCCGAAGCTGTCTGGGCAGTTCACAAAAATTCTATATAAATCAGGAAATACATTTCCAATGAGCTACTATTTCTTTCATTATCACTGTAATTCTGTAAGCAGTTTGGGCCAAGCTAGGTTAGACACAAGAGACTCAGGAGCTGAAATGCAACTTCAGGGGCTGTGAATTTAATGTAACAATGGTGGGGAGGGGGGCTTATGGGAAGGGGAGATTAATCCTTTCCTCATAGGCCATTTCCCCAATCAAAATTATCCGGAGCAACATTTCTCTATGTAGGGGAAAAGATGCAGGGATCAAACTGGGAGAACCACAACTATATTTCACCATATAAATAGATGAACTGGTAAACTGCTTTAACGTTTTCCTCATCTCATCTAGTTTGGCCCTTACTATGGACAGAAATGGGACATATTTAGGACTCGTGTCTTAATTAATCAAGTCAATGGTCCCTTTTGAGCAAACCTTTACTATAGCATCTAGTTTAAACTTCGTATTTTCCTCCCAAACATCTTGGTAAATTATCATAATTGCGGATCATTCTAAACAGGAGAAATCTTGCCTATGCATATTTTAATTTAAGAGGAGCTAATTAAATCCAATCAATCATGACACATGCTGATCCTGTCTTAATCTATTATTAACCGTTCATGACGTAACTGTATCTGATATATTCAACATGTGCAGTTTCTTTGACCTACATTTTCAATATGTATACATTCTATATATTAGACATGTGTACACACACACTAAGAAAGATCCATGTTAATTCCTCAGATATTTCATATATATAAATATAAAGTATGTTTTCAATGTTATTATGAATACTTATAATTATAGAGATTGTAGTCATTGTTCATGCATGAACAAGGTCTGATGATTTTATTTCAATCTTCCTTTCCTACAGAAATCTGGCACTCAACCTAAGTAAACACTTAAGGGATATTATTTGAGGACACCTTAGAATATTCCAAACCCCCCACCCCCGATGAGCAGACAGTAAAGCCTAGTAAGGCAAATGTGAATTATTTATCACGGGTATATAATGAATAGCAGTGCTGGTTAATCATGAGGTTTAGGGTGCTCCAGAAATATGAAAAGGGAAAGTTTGAGCCATTTGAGTTTTCTTGTAGTAAAACAGAGAAAGAAAATACAACTGTAAAATGGACTACAATCACTCTGCTAAGTGAAATGGTAAACGTGCACACTTACATTGGAATGTTCTTTATGGAAGGGCTTGTGTGACACGGAAAGACAGGTGATTTGTTCCTCTGCTGTACTGGTTCTCTTTGACAAAACCAGATTGTAAGTAATTCCCGCTTGTGGCAAGGGAGGCTGAAAATATCGATGTTGTTTTGCTGAGTCTGATCATATCACAGTGTATCTGTTAAGGGTGGAATATTTCATTACATGGAAGCAGGTGACTCTTGGTGGGAGAGCATGGGCCAGGCCCTTCAGGTCACATCTTCCCCTTGTTAGCATATATAAAAAGAATCCCTTTGCTTTTTCATGGAAAGACAGACGGGCATTAGGTTTATTAACTTTTTGAGCCAAGTAACCTAGGATTAGTTCATAGACATGTTCTTCATTACACATCTGCTTTCCTGAGTAGAAATTAAAAGCCATTAATCCCCTTAGCGTCTCCAGTTGCTTGTTACAGGTTCAATGGAGGCTTTGGCAAAAATTTGAGACAGGTGGGAATAAATGAGAAACATGATTAACTCAGGATATTAGGGAGACTTAACTGTAACCAGTAGTGGAAGACAGTACACTTTGTAAAAGTTTATAAAGATTAACATGAAAATCAATGCAAGTGCCTGGAGAATACAATGAGCATTGAAGAAGACATTAAGGGCGCAATCCTATCAAGATGGGCGGCCGCCTCTGAACTTGGGAGGTGACCACCTATCCAAAGCACGGCAGGAGAGGCACAGGGGGGATTGTTCCCTCCACACCTCTCCTTCCCTGCTATTTTCCACTAGACAGCCGTTTCCAGCTGTCTAGCCACGGGGGTGCTGACCAGGAGAAGAGGATGTGTCATACACGCAGCTCTGCTCTTCCAACCCCAGAACGCCCCCAGCCCCACCCCTTTTCAGTTGCTCCGCGCTCCTCTTCCACGTGCAGAGGACGGGGCTTCTCCGCGCTGCCTCGGAGTCAGCACGGACGTGCGGGGAGGTCGGTTACCGGAAAAGAGCATATCCTATGGCCATCTAGACAGTGTCAGTGGCCATAGGATTGCTCCCTAAGCCATTCTAGTGAAATCAGGTATGAGAGGTATAAAAGATAGAGAGAAAGAGAGAATGTATATAACAACACAGCTACTCATGAGGATGGAAGCCAAAATGTTCAGTTCTAAATATATTTTGAAACTACTCTGTTGTTAATCTATCTTTATAATGGGACAAATGAAATGAATTATTTTGTTTTTTTAATTGTTAACTTTGCATTGAAACTTGCACACTTGGAGCCAGACCCATCCTGAAATGGGAGATGACAGTTTCAGTTTTGCTAATTAGCAGCCCCAGCAGACTGTTTTAAAAATGAGGAAGCAGTGCTCTGGGAGAAGGTGTTTAGCTCATTCTTACCATGCCCTCTGTCTGAAGTTGCTATTACAGGGATGTTTAACCTCTTTTTGCCCATGGGCCGATTTCCATTTCAGAGAAGCTATCGGGGGCGGGGGGCACAGACAAAAGAGGGCTGGGCCAAAAGGACCAATAACACCAGAATATTTTAGCTAAAGGAAGCAATCCTATGGCCCTTATACAACATCCAAGGGGCCATAGGGTCTTTTCAGATTCCCAGGTCTGAGGTCAGAGTCAGTGCTTCTTTCCCCTCTCAGTTGCAGCTGGCACAGAAAGCACAGAAAGAATCGTGCCTGCTGAGGTCAGGAACCCAACCTCGGATGAGGAAAGGGGGCGTTTCAGTAGGCGGGGAGGGGAGGGGAGGGGAAGAGACGGGAGAGGCCAGGATACGGCTATCCTGAGGCCTCTCCAGTCTCTTTTCTTCCCCCTCTGAAACCACACAGCTAGACAGGCAAAAAAACCCATCTAGCGAAAATGCAGAGCAGGAAGATGGGGAGGTGAAGAACACCTCCATCGCACCTTCCACTCTGCACTGGATGATTGTAAACTTTCGAGTTCAGAGGCTTATCATCATCAAGTGCAAAAACAACAGGATTGCATCCTAAAGCTCTTACTGACAGTAACTAAGCCTTAGGAGACAGATTTGAACCTTTCAAAATGGGCAAAATTACACAAAAGCTACAAAACCACTAAACAATCAACCGTCAGGGGAAAGAACTCTGGCCATCTGGGGAACTGCCTGGAGGGCCAGACACAGGCAGGCCAGATTTGGTCTCCAGGCCTGAGGTTCTGCACCCCCGTGCTATTAGCTTTGTTGGGGGTGGGGGTGGATGGGAAAAGCATCTGTAGCTGCCTCTTCCCTCACACTGAGAGACCTGATAGTATCTTCAGTGTGTGCGTGTGCATGGGAGGCAACATAGGGAAAAGTCATGGGAGAGAAGGGTTAAACACCACCTCATAGAGCCCTGCTTCTCCAGTCTTCAAATCAGCCCCATGGGGTTTGTAATTAGCAAAATAAAAACCCTGAGAGATCCTAATCACTGAGGAACTGGTTTGGACACCAGTTGCATACTCAGACTACTACGCAGATTGACAATGATCCATCCATCCAAAGTTATGAACTTTTAAAACCCATTTAAAAACCTATTCGTGTAACCCCTCCAACTGAAATCAAGACAGCCCAGTGTCTGCAAACTATACTTTCTATGAGTAAGTAATACACGTGAATGCACGTGTCACCCCCCCCCCCCCAGTCCCATAAACTCAAAGCTAGATTTTGGAATCTTACCATTCACAGGTCTGTATTACTCATTCATATCTAAGGAATGTCTAGTTGGACTCATTATCTGCAAAAAAAGAGAAAACAGTGACCCTTTATTGCCCATGCAATTGTGAAAACTCAGTTGTGTAATAAAGAAACCTACTCTCCTGAAGAGCCCAATCTCTAACCTTATAACAATTTTGCATGTTATGAAAGTCTCAGCCCACATATAGTTAGTTAATTGCAAGACTAAGTGCCAGTTTGGGAAAGATATGTTGCAGGGCACCTGCAGCACTGCCAAGAAAACTCCTACCCACACAGAAGCTCTATGCAGAAGCTCCATCATCCTATTGAAAAGATTTTACCCTATGCGTTCACTCATACACATTCATTGTTTGCCTGCCAGCAATTCTTTGTCCAAGTGGATGCTGCACTGGTCGTAGTAGGTGCAGGTGTAAAAACCTTTAAAGCGTGAAGGAACTCCTACATGAGAAAGGACTTTTTGGCAGCACTGCAGCCAGCATCGTATCTAACTCAATCCTTTCCTCTCTCTTTATCCCTCCCTCCCTACAAGGAAGCATAACATAAGAGTCCCCAGCTTATAGAAGGAAGAAAACCAAATAGGGATTAATTGCTTTAATTACAGTATGTGGATAAATCAGAACCCAAGTGCTTCCCAGGGATATATCACTTGGCACAGGATCAGATTTAAGTACTTCTGTGAGTATGTGTGTGGGAGGATAAACACCAGGGTAGCTAACCTTATTTTTCCCTGGCACGGCTCTTGTGCCTTTAATGGCTGCATCATTGGCAGAAATCAACATATGAACTCTCCCCATGCAGGGAAAGGTGGTCCTTCCTTCCCTGGGCCAATTCAGTTAGGGACTGGAAAGAAAGTCCAGTATTGCATCTTGTATTGCAGCTTTCCCCAACCTGATGTGCTCCTGTTTTGGACTAGAACTGCCAACATTCCTGACCGCTGGCCTTGCTAGCTGATGGGAGTTGAAGTCCAAACTATCTGGAGGGCACCAGGTTAGGGTAGGCTGGCATAATGGTTAACCACATGAGCTCAGTTGCAAGGCCTCAGTACAAATCAGTACTGGCTCCAGATTTCTGAGGGCCCTTGGGCAAGGCAAGATACCCTCAATCAGTCCCTCCCCTCTCTGTGAGTCTACCTTCTTGCTGTCACTGTCACCAGCTGCTATTGCTCTTTCCCATCATTGCTACCACTTGCTCCCTTCTCTCCCCCACTTCCCCTTATACAAATCTATGGCGAGACCACACTTAGAATACTGTGTACAATTCTGGTCACTGCACCTAAAAAGGATATTGTAGAGTTGGAAAAAGGGCAGAAAAGGGCAACTAAAATGATAAAGGGGATGGAGCAACTCCCCTGTGAGGAAATGTTACAGCAGCTGGAATTGTTATACAAAACTATGCTAGGTACATTAAAAAAACAAAGGAAGCTGTGCTGGTCCATGAGAAAAAAAATCCAAAATCCACAGTTGGGCAATATCTTTATTAGGATCCACCAAACTTCCACAAAATTGTGCAAGCTTCTGAATTCCCTAGACCTCTTCATCAGGCAAAAACAACAACGGGGGAATAAACAAAGTCCCCCAAATTGGCCAGGTGTTATGGCCGTGAGGTCTGCAGTTTAGATAGACGTAGTCTCAAAATGGAGATTTGCAGTCTGAATGAATTAACCAGTGCTAGGTGTTGCAGGTGTCAGATTACATCTAGCAATGCATTTTGGGAAGCAGTAGCAATGGTTGATCTCTGTTTCTAAAAACACAAAGGCTGGCTGCAACTCTGAGCTTCCTCTTTCCTTGGGCAGGGGATGCTGGGAGTTGTAGTGGAGGGTGCCAGGTTGGGGAAAGCTCTCCAAGTGGAACACCATCTTCCACTTTTAGCCTGGAATCAAAAGTCTCTAAAGCCCCCTTCACAGTCACATGAAGGGGTCTTCTTGAGAACAAGGAACTGTGTGGCGTGCCATTGGCCCCACTCCTGATGGCATGCGGCTTCCCTGGTACCACATCTGGTGTACACACACTGAATATAGGGAAAGCCTACACATCTGCATGTAAGTGGCTGAGTTATAAACCAAAGACTGAGGTTTTATTGAAAGGGTTTGGAACGCCACCCAGCCCATTTCCGGTCAGTGAGCTCTGAGTGGCATAATTCTCCCTTATGCCTGGAATACACATGAGTAGTAAATTCAGAGGAGGGAGAGCACTCCCCATTAAGACATGGCAGAAACAAAGTACAATGCTGTAAGAATTACCATATACAAAATGTTTTGGAGGCGCAACTAGAACACTAGTCCTGTGACTGTGGGCCCTGGGCTGCAGCCCAGTTAGGACATGCCTTAATCTAGCCTTGGGAGGCAGGGGAATATTACACCCTCTGTCTCTATGAAGGGAGGGGAGATGGATAAAGGGGGGACCAGAGCGATTTCGTCTTGTGGAGCTAGGACATTTGGAGGGAAAGCAGGTAACAGAGCAGAACAGGTTATAATATGGTGTGTGAAAAATAGGTGTGTGACTCCCACAAACGTGACAGTTAAGCTCTGTAGATGGAGAGATGAAGTAGTGCATAGAGCAGGAGTAGGCAACATGGTGCCTTCTGGCACAAGTGTGTCCCTGGATACCTTTCTTGGCACCTGGCAAAGCACCCAACCCCTCCCACTTTTAAAAACAAATTTAACTCATTTTCCTACTAGCAGCTGGGATTGCTATGAAATTGATTTCTGTTGATGCTGAAAACTACAGGTTTAAAGGAGTTTAGCGTATTGGGGCTCAGACCACACTTCTCCCTTGTACTCAGTCTTTTTGACAGGTTACTTGTCCTTTGCCATGCCTCCCATGGCAGCCATTTTGTGGTGGTGTCCAGCACAGTTTATCAAATTGCCAAATGTGCCCATGCCCCCAAAAGGTTGCCTAGCCATAGAGGGTTAAAATTAATCTGGGAACCCTCAAGGTAGCACATAAGAATCAACTGAGGCATGGGCAAGGTTTAACATGAGCAAGGACTCACAGGGATTGAGTCCAGTAATACATTTCCCCCTGCTTTGTTGTTGTTCAGTCGTTCAGTCGTGTCCGACTCTTCGTGACCCCATGGACCATAGCACGCCAGGCCTTCCTGTCCTGCCCTCTCTCCCGGAGCGTGCTCAAGTTCATATTCATTGCATCGGTGATGCTATCTAGCCATCTCATCCTCTGCCGTCCCCTTCTCCTTTTGCCTTCAGTCTTTCCCAGCATCAGGGTCTTTTCCAGAGAGTTTTCTCTTCGCATTAGGTGGCCAAAATATTGGAGCTTCAGCTTCAGTATCTGTCCTTCCAATGAGCACTACTACATGTTAATTTGGTCCTGTTTAACTTCAGAACCCCAAAAGGGACCTAAGCAACACTGCAGTGCAGTACTGGGACATACTAAGTAACAGAAGAGAACCTCTGAGCATGTGAAATGTACATTTCCTTTGCAACTGAGTAACTTCAGCTAGTCCCCTCACTTCTAGGATACCTAAAAGGGATTCCAGGCCAGAAAGCTGGGCCCAGGCCAGTTTAAGCTGCAGCACATCTAATTTTAGAATGAAGTATTGGATAGGGAGTGAAGCTGGAACAGGTTGTGAGGAAAATAGCAGAGTTACAACTGTATGTCTTTTTCAATGTGATATTTGAAAAACAGATGGCAAGCAGTAGACAAAGCTTCTATTTGCACTGAACAAGTGAGATGGAATGAGAGCCTGGGCAGGAGAACCTACCAAGGTCCTGAGCAGTGGTGGTGGCATGTATAATTTTGAGCAGGTGAACAGAGTCATTCTGTGGTCTGAGAGACCTTATGAAGATGGGGAAGGACACTGAGGAGGAGAAGAACATAAGAAGAGCCATGCTGGATCAGACCAAGGGTCTATCTAGTCCAGCATTCTGTTCACACAATGGCCAACCAGCTGTCAACCAGGAATCCACAAGCAGGACATGAGCACAACAGCACCCTCCCACCCATATTCCCACGCATAATTTTGTAGACCTCTATCATGTCTCCCCTTACCCTCCTAAACAATCCCAGTTGTTGTAACCTTCTCTCATAGGGGAGATGCTCCAGCCCCTTGATCATTTTAGTTGCCCTTCTCTACACTTTTTCCAGCTCCACAATACCTTTTTTTGGGTGTGGTAACTGTACACAGTATTCCAAGTGTGGTCGCACCATAGATTTGTATAAGAGCAGTATGATGTTGGCAGTTTTATTCTCAATTCCTTTTCTAATTATACCTAACATGGAGTATGCCTTTTTTTTTTTACAGCAGCTGCACACTGGGTTGACATTTTCATTGAGCTGTTCACCACAACTCCAAGATCTCTTCCTTGGTCAGTCACTGCTAGCTCAGATCCCATCAGCTTGAAGTTAGGATTCTTTGTCCCACTGTATGTCACTTTACACTTGCTTACACTGAACCGCATATGCCATTTGGATGCCCATTATCTCAGTTTGGTGAGATCCTCTGGAGCGCCTCACAATCCCCTTTTGTTTTAACTACCCTAAATAATTTGGTATCATCAACAAACTTGGCCACTTCCCTGCTCACTCCTAATTACAGATCATTTATGAACAGGTTGAAAAGCAAAGGAGATCCCTGTGGGACCCCACTATTTACTTCCCTTGACTGGGAGAATTTACCATTTATTCCTCTCTGCTTTCTGTTCTTTAACCAGTTACTGATCATTAATAGGGCCTCTCCTCTTGTTCCATGACTGCTACATTTGCTCAGGAGTCTTTGGTGACAGACTTTGTCAAAAGCCTTTTGGAAGTCCAAGTAAACAATGTCTACCGGATCACCCTTGTCTGCATGTTTATTGACACTCTCAAACAACTCTAAAAGGTTAGTGAGACAGGACTTACCTCTGCAGAAGCTGTGTTGATTCTTTTTCAGCCGGGCTTGTCCTTCTATATGTTTACTAATTTTATCTTTAACAATGCCTTCAACCAATTTATCCAGGACAGATGTTAAACTAACCAGCCTGTAATTTCCCGGGTCCCCCCGGATCCCTTTTTGAAAATTGGTGCTACATTTGGAAACAGGGCATCTAAATCCTACAAGGGTCCGCAGTGTTGAGAGAAGAAATGTATGACGGGAAAGTTCTGACCATAGTGAAACACTCAGGATGCTCTGAGAGCTGCTTCATGTATTGCATTTTAGAGCAGGGCTGTCAAACCTCAAGCTCACCGGCCAAATCCAGCCTGCCTAGGGTCCTAATCTGGCCTTCCAAGATGGCCATGCCCCCTTCCCCCAACGGTTTGGTGGTTTCCTTGTTTTTCTCTGTTTTCCCCCTCCCTTTATTGTAAAAGGTTGAAATGCTTTTCCTAAGGCTTACTGGCAGTAAGAGCTTTCAACTTAAACATGCCGTTATTTCCCCCTCACCCCCCACCCCCCTTGCTCTGCCACTACTGGAATTCAACCCCTGAGAGCTTCTCCAAAACTGAATACCGCCCTCAGGTTGGAAGAGGTTTGACACCCTTATTTTAGTGGGTACATCTGAAGTATACTAAAATGAATGACAAGAATGCCCATCTGGGAACAACTAGGGATGGACGAAAGTCTCTTACCTGATCCCGAAGCTTGCTTTGCGGTGAAGGGGAGGCGCTCCGTTTCTCCCCCCGAAATTCTGGGCGGGGGGGAGGCGCCCCGTCCCTCCCCGCCAAAATTCTGGCCGGGGGGAGGCGCCCCATCCCTCCCCGCCAAAATTCTGGCCGGGGGGGGGAGTGCCCCGCCTCTCCGGCTGCGAACCTCGTCTCTTGCTGGGACGCAAATGGCGGCGGCCGTAGCCGCCGCCCTTTGCATCCCTGGCCTGCAGTCAGCCGTGATAGGCTACGTAAATGTTTACATAGCCTATCACAGCTGACTTTGGGGGGGGGGAAGCGTGTATGCAAATGGCGGCGCCCATGGGCGCCGCCATTTGCGTTCCTTATTTTGGCACGGGTAGTCTACGTAAATATTTACGTAGACTACAGCGAAAATAAGGGCAACGCAAATAGTAAGATTGATGGTGAGCGAGATGGCAGGAAAATTGAACAGAGGATTTGGACCCAGAAGATCTGTGCTCAAGCCCCACCCAGCCACAATGTTCACTGGGTGATCTTGAGCAACCACTCTCCTTCAGCCTAACCTACCTCACTAGGTTGTAAGGATTAAATAAGAACTTCATGCAAGTCCCTTGGGGAATTAAAATGTAATAAATGAATCCTGAGCGGGATAGGTATGACACTGATGAGAAACTAAGAAAAGGATATAAAAACCGCACTGCTGGATCAGGCCAAAATCCATGGCTAGCCCAAGACATTTGTGTGACGAACATCCCTGCCCCTGTATATGGATCTGCCCATTATCTTACAATATACATTTGACCTGTTGCCAACATGCCCTTCATTCAACATCACCTGCATCTGACTTTTTAAGTCAGTGAAAACTACCTACTTGATAGGAATCTAGGCATCTTGAATTTAGGATTTTAGAGTGCTGCTGCAAGGTTGCCTCAGGCAAACAGGAGCTGTAATGCAGTTTGTGACCTGTGGATCAAACGACAGTAGTTACACATTTTATGGCTCATAAAGCAAAGCACTGTGTAACTTCAAAAACCGACCTGAGCGCTTTTGCAATATTGTGGGATATATTTATCTGTAAGGAATGACTGATCATTATTTCATTTATGTTCTCTAGATGAAGCCATCGGAATCAAGCGAACAGAGATGTTTGTTTCAAAACATCTGTCTCTACCTTTCTGTCTGCCTGTATATTTTATCTTCCAAAGAGGGAGTTTGGTGTTATATCGGTAGTCCCCCATCCAAGACTGTACAATTTGAAAATTGCATCTGAAAACGTTCCAATGCAAACTGAAAAATTTCCAATGCAAATTGCCCTATGCAAATGTTCACTTTAAAATTTTCCAGAAAACACGCATCACTTGTATGATTTACTCCTAAGTAAATGTTCCAAGTAAATCCCACTAGGATTTATGTCCCATTAAACTTCATGGCATTAACTGTAAATAGAATGGTATAAACAAGGTAACTGAGCGTCCATTGGTCTTCAAAGGGTTAGGTTGTAACTTGACTTAAGATGGTTTGCAAAGTTGTGCTACTATTTTTTTTAAACCTTCCCCCTTCTTTTTTTGAGAGAAGACACAAAGGTGCAAACACTTTTAGCCATGCTAGTGGCCATACAAGACTTGAAGGCGGGGGGGGGGGGGCAGAAAGATAACCCAATGAGGACTGACCATGATACAGAACTGTCTGCGTTTTTTTTATACCTTGTCTTCCTTTCTCTTCAGCAAAGGAGATCATTACCTTGTCGTGGTGCTGGAGCTTGAGCACCTCAATGACGTCGTGAGCTAAACCGTGAAGGGACACCCAAGATGGGAAGGTCATGGCAGAGAGGTCAGACTAAATACGATCCCTGGGGAAGGAAATGGCAACCCACCCCAGTATTCTTGCCATGAAAACTAAATGGATCAGTACAACCAGAGATATGTTGGTATACCATCGGAAGATGGGACTCCTAGGTCGGAAGATGGTCAAAAAGCTACTGGGGAGGAACAGAGGATAAGTTCAACTAGCCCCAGATGTGATGACGCAGCTAGCTCAAAGCCGAAAGGACGGCTAGCAGCTGATGGTGCTGGTGGTGAACAATGAATCCGATGTTCTAAAGATCAACACGCCATAGGAACCTGGAATGTAAGATCTATGAGTCAGGGCAAATTATGTCAAGTTTAAATATAGACATTTTGGGTGTCAGTGAACTGAAATGGGCTGGAATGGGCCACTTCACATCAAATGGTCACCAGATCTACTACTGTCGACAAGAGGACCACAGAAGAAATGGAGTAGCCTTCATAATTAATAATAAAGTGGCTAAAGCAGTGCTTGGATACAATCCAAAAAATGACAGAATGATCTCAATTCAAATTCAGGGTAAGCCATTTAACATCACAGTGATCCAAATATACACCCCAACCACAGATGCTGAAGAAGCAAAAGTAGATCAGTTCTATGAGGATCTGCAGCACCTACTGGATAGTACACCAAAAAAAGATGTTATTTTCATTACAGGAGACTGGAATGCTCAGGTGGGTAGTCAAACGACACCTGGAATTACAGGCAAGCATGGTCTGGGAGAACAAAATGAAGCAGGACATAGGCTGACAGAATTTTGCCAAGACAACTCACTGTGCATAACAAACACTCTCTTCCAACAACCTAAGAGACGACTTTATACATGGACTTCACCAGATGGTCGACACTGAAATCAGATTGACTACATCCTTTGTAGCCAAAGGTGGCGGACATCTATGCGGTCAGTAAAAACAAGACCTGGAGCTGATTGTAGTTCAGATCGCGACCTTCTTATTGCACAATTTAGAATCCGACTAAAGAGAATAGGGAAGACCCACAGATCAGTTAGATATGAGCTCATGAATATTCCTCATGAATATGCAGTGGAGGTGAATAATAGATTTAAGGGACTAGATTTAGTAGATAGGGTCCCGGAAGAACTATGGACAGAAGTTCGCAACATTGTTCAGGAGGCGGCAACAAAAAAGTCCCAAAGAAAAAGAAAACCAAGAAGGCAAGACGGCTGTCTGCTGAGACACTGGAAGCAGCCCAAGAAAGAAGGAAAGCAAAAGGCAACAGCGATAGGGGGAGATATGCCCCATTAAATGCAAAATTCCAGAGGTTAGCCAGAAGAGATAAGGAATTATTTTTAAACAAGCAATGTGCGGAAGCGGAAGAAGATAACAGAATAGGAAGGACAAGAGACCTCTTCCAGAAAATTAGAAACATGGGAGGTAAATTCCAGGCAAAAATGGGTATGATCAAAAACAAAGATGGCAAGGACCTAACAGAAGCAGAAGAGAGCAAGAAAAGGTGGCAAGAATATACGGAAGATCTGTATAGGAAGGATAATAATATCGAGGATAGATTTGACGGTGTGGTCAGTGAGCTAGAGCCAGACATCCTGAAGAGTGAGGTTGAATGGGCCTTAAGAAGCATTGCTAATAACAAGGCAGCAGGAGATGATGGTATCCCAGTTGAACTGTTCAAAATCTTGCAAGATGATGCTGTCAAGGTGATGCATGCCATATGCCAGCAAATTTGGAAAACACAAGAATGGCCAACAGATTAGAAAAAATCAACCTATATCCCCATACCAAAAAAGGGAAGCACCAAAGAATGTTCAAACTATCGAACAGTGGCACTTATTTCACATGCCAGTAAGGCAATGCTCAAGGTCTTGCAAGGTAGACTCCAGCAATTAATGGAACGAGAATTGCCAGATGTACAAGCTGGGTTTCGAAAAGGCAGAGGAACTAGAGACTAAATTGCCAATATCTGCTGGATAATGGAGAAAGCCAGGGAGTTTCAGAAAAACATCTATTTCTGTTTTATTGACTATTCTAAAGCCTTTGACTATGTGGATCATAACAAATTGTGGCAAATTCTTGGTGGTATGGGGATACCAAGTCATCTTGTCTGCCTCCTGAGGAATCTGTATAACAACCAAGTAGCAACGGTAAGAACAGACCACGGAACAACGGACTGGTTTAATATTGGGGAAGGAGTACAGCAGGGTTGTATACTCTCACCCTACCTATTCAACCTGTATGCAGAACACATCATGCGACGTGCTGGGCTTGATGAAGCCAAGGCTGGAGTTAAAATCGCTGGAAGAAACATTAACAGTCTCAGATATGCAGATGATACCACTTTGATGGCTGAAAGCGAGGAGGAGCTGAGGAACCTCATGACGAAGGTGAAAGAAGAAAGTGCAAAAGCTGGGTTGCAGTTAAACCTCAAAAAAACCAAGATTATGGCAACCAGCTTGATTGATAACTGGCAAACAGAGGGAGAAAATGTGGAGGCAGTGACAGACTTTGTCTTTCTAAGCACAAAGATTACTGCAGACGCTGACTGCAGCCAGGAAATCAGAAGACGTTTACTCCTTGGGAGGACAGCAATGACAGATCTTGATAAAATAGTGAAGAGCAGAGACATCACACTGACAACAAAGGTCTGCATAGTTCAAGCAATGGTATTCCCCGTAGTAACCTGTGGCTGCGAGAGCTGGACCATAAGGAAGGCTGAGCGAAGGAAGATAGATGCTTTTGAACTGTGGTGCTGGAGGAAAATGCTGACAGTGCCTTGGACTGCAAGAAGATCAAACCAGTCCATACTCCAGGAAATAAAGCCAGACTGCTCACTTGAGGGAATGATATTCAAGGCAAAACTGAAGTACTTTGGCCACATAATGAGAAGACAGGATACCCTGGAGAAGATGCTGATGCTAGGGAAAGTGGAAGGCCAAAGGAAGAGGGGCCGACCAAGAGCAAGGTGGATGGATGATATTCTGGAGGTGATGGGCTCGACTTTGGGGGATCTGGGGGCGGCGACAGCTGACAGGAAGCTCTGGCGTGGGCTGGTCCATGAAGTCATGAAGAGTCGGAAGCCACTGACTGAATAAACAACAACAACTTCCTTTCTACACATTCCTATTCTATACATTCTCTATGTGACTACCCCTCCATCCTTTGTTACACTTGCCTCTCCCACCTCTACTGTTGAAACTTTGACTGTAGTCTCCTTAAGACACATGCCTTTACTTATGGTGAACACGCACATGGTATATATGCTGCATTGTATGCCTCTGGCAATTCCATGTTCCAGGCCCAGTCTTTCTCATTTGGAGAGAGAAAAAAATCTGGCCTGCCCTTAATTCCACCTTGCCCCACCCGCTGGTGGAAAGGGCTAAGGAATCAAGAGAGGGCAAACAAATCATTTTGTAGGGTTGGCTCTCTCTTCTTCATTTCCCAGACCTGAGGGCTTTGATACCTCTTGAAGCAGCACCGGTTTACTCAGGTTTTCCCTGTCGTGTGATTGCACTGCTCTGTTTTACTGTTTCTGTAATGTTTTACTGTTTATTTTATATTGACTTATATTTTTATCTTATGCATGTCATCTGTAAATCACTTAGCAAGCTTATGACATCGAGCGGTATATAAGTCATTTAAACAAATAAATAATAAATAACGGTCAGCTGGCTGGCCCACTACGCAGGAGCACCGGGTGCCACACTGCTAAATGTAGCAACGGCAGTAATGACAATGACTACTGCACATGTAGTGTTGTTGTTGTTTATTCAGTCAGTCGCTTCCGACTCTTCGTGACTTCATGGACCAGCCCACGCCACAGCTTCCTCTCGGCCGTCGCCACCTCCAGCTCCCCCAAGGCCGAGTCCGTCACCTCCAGAATATCATCCATCCACCTTGCCCTTGGTCGGCCCCTCTTCCTTCGGCCTTCCACTGTCCCTAGCACCAGCATCTTCTCCAGGGTATCCTGCCTTCTCATTACGTGGCCAAAGTACTTCAGTTTTGCCTTTAAGATCATTCCCTCAAGCGAGCAGTCTGGCTTTATTTCCTGGAGGATGGACTGATTTGATCCTCATGCAGTCCGAGGCACTCTCAGCATTTTCCTCCAGCACTTGTACGATGAGCACTTGTAGTAGTAATGACAAAACCCTCCAGCCACAGCCCTGAGAAGGTTACATATTGGAGACAACCCACCGCTATGGGAGGGCCCAGGCTGAGTCTGGAAAACATGGGTAGTATCCAGTGTTATCCCCTTCATGGATCACTGCCTTGTTGTGGCGAAGGGGCTTGCGTAACTCAGTGAAGCCATAAGCTATGCCGTGCAGGGCCACCCAAGACGGACAGGTCATGGCAGAGAGTTCTGACAAAATGTGGTCCACTGGAGAAGGAAATGGCAACCCACTCCAGTATTCTTGCCAAGAAAACCCCATGGAACATATCACAAGGCTAAAAGATATGATGCTGGAAGATGAGCCCCTCAGGTCGGAAGGTGTCCAAGATACTACTGGGGAAGAGCAGAGGGTATTTCCAAGTAGCGCCAGAAAGAGTGAAGCGGCTGGGCCAAAGCCGAAAGGACACTCAGCTGTGGATGTGTCTGGTGGTGAAAAGAAAATCCGATGCTGTAAAGAACAATATTGTTTAGGAACCTGGAATGTCAGATCAATGAATCAAGGTAAGCTGGAGGTGGTCAAACATGAGATGGCAAGATTGAACATCGACATCTTGGGAATCAGTGAACTAAAATGGACAGGAATGGGCGAATTTAATTCAGGTGACCATCATATCTACTATTGTGGGCAAGAATCCCTTAGAAGAAATGGAGTAGCACTCATAGTCAACAAAAGGGTGGGAAAAGCAGTACTGGGGTACAATCTTAAAAATGATAGAATGATCTCAGTACGAATCCAAGGCAAACCATTCCACATCACAGTAATTGAAGTCTATGCCCCAACCACTGAGGCCGAAGAAGCTGAGGTTGATCGGTTCTATGAAGACCTACAACACCTTCTAGAACTAACACCAAAAAAAGATGTCCTCTTCATCATAGGGGATTGGAATGCTAAAGTAGGAAGTCAAGAAATCACTGGGATAACAGGCAGGCATGGCCTTGGTGTACAAAATGAAGCAGGACAAAAGCTAATAGAGTTTTGCCAAGAGAACACGCTGATCATAGCAAACACTCTTTTCCAACAGCACAAGAGACGACTCTACACATGGACATCACCAGATGGTCAATATCGAAATCAGATTGATTATGTACTTTGCAGCCAATGATGGAGAAGCTCTATACAGTCAGTCAAAACAAGACCTGGAGCTGACTGTGGCTCAGATCATGAGCTTCTTGTTGCAAAATTTCGGCTTAAATTGAAGAACGTAGGGAAAACCACTAAACCATTCAGGTATGACCTAAATCATATCCCTTATGAATATACAGTGGAGGTGAGGAATAGATTTCAGGGATTAGACCTGATAGACAGAGTGCCTGAGGAACTATGGATGGAGGTCCGTAACATTGTTCAGCAGGCAGCAACTCAATCCATCCCAAAGAAAAAGAAATGCAAGAAAGCCAAGTGGCTGTCTGATGAGGCTTTACAAGTAGCTGAGGAAAGAAGGGAAGTGAAAAGCAAGGGAGAAAGGGGAAGATATATCCAACTGAATGCAGATTTCCAGAAAATAGCAAGGAGAGACAAGAAGGCCTTCTTAAATGAACAATGCAAAGAAATCGAGGAAAACAACAGAATGGGAAAGACTAGAGATCTCTTCAAGAAAATTGGAGATCTCAAGGGAACGTTTTGTGCAAAGACGGGCATGATAAAGGACAAAGAAGGCAGGGACCTAACAGATGCAGATGAGATTAAGAAGAGGTGGAAAGAATACACAGAAGAACTATACAGGAAAGATCTTAATGTCCCTGATAGCCATGATAGTGTGGTCACTGAACTTGAGCCGGACATCCTCAAGAGTGAAGTCAAGTGGGCCTTAGGAAGCATTACTAACAACAAAGCTAGCGGAGATGACAGTATTCCAGCTGAGCTATTTAAAATCCTAAAAGATGATGCTGTTAAAGTGCTGCATTCAATATGCCAACAAATCTGAAACACTCAACAGTGGCCACAAGACTGGAAAAGGTCAGTTTACATTCCAATTCCAAAGAAGGGCAATGCCAAAGAGTGTTCAAACTACCGCACAATTGCGCTCATTTCACATGCCAGCAAGGTGATGCTCAAAATCCTACAAGCTAGGCTTCAGCAGTATGTGAACCGAGAACTACCGGAAGTACAAGCTGGGTTTTGAAGAGGCAGAGGAACTAGAGATCAAATCGCCAACATTCGCTGCATCATGGAGAAAGCAAGAGAATTCCAGAAAAACGTCTATTTCTGCTTCATTGACTACGCTAAAGCCTTTGATTGTGTGGATCACAACAAACTGTGGCAAATTCTTAAAGTGATGGGAGTACCAGACCACCTTACCTGTCTCCTGAGAAACCTGTACGAGGGTCAAGAAGCAACAGTAAGAACCAGACATGGAACAACCGAGTGGTTCAAAATTGGGAAAGGAGTACGACAAGGCTGCATATTGTCACCCTGCTTATTTAACTTATATGCAGAGTACATCATGAGAAATGCTGGGTTGGATGAATCGGAGGTTGGAATTAAGATTGCTGGGAGAATTATCAACAACCTCCGATATGCAGACGATACCACCCTAATGGCAGAAAGCGAAGAGGATCTCAAGAGCCTCTTGTTGAGGGTGAAAGAGGAGAGTGCAAAAGCTGGTTTGAAACTCAACATTAAGAAAACTAAGATCATGGCATCTGGCCCTATCACTTCCTGGCATATAGAAGGGGAAGTAATGGAAGCAGTGACAGATTTTACTTTCTTGGGCTCCAAGATCACCGCAGACGGTGACTGTAGCCATGAAATTAAGACACTTGCTCCTTGGGAGGAAAGCTATGGCAAACCTAGACAGCATAGTAAGAAGCAGAGACATCACCTTACTGACAAAGGTCCGTCTAATCAAAGTTATGGTTTTCCCAGTAGTAATGTATGGCTGTGAGAGCTGGACTATAAGGAAGGCTGAGTGCCGAAGAATTGATGCTTTCGAACTGTGGTGCTGGAGAAGACTCTTACGAGTGCCCTGGACTGCAAGGAGGTCAAATCAGTCCATCCTAAAGGAAATCAACCCTGACTGCTCATTGGAAGGACAGATACTGAAGCTGAAGCTCCAATATTTTGGCCACCTAATGCGAAGAGAAAACTCTCTGGAAAAGACCCTGATGCTGGGAAAGACTGAAGGCAAAAGGAGAAGGGGACGGCAGAGGATGAGATGGCTAGATAGCATCACGGATGCAATGAATATGAACTTGAGCACGCTCCGGGAGAGAGCGCAGGACAGGAAGGCCTGGCGTGCTATGGTCCATGGGGTCACGAAGAGTCGGACACGACTGAACAACAACAATAACAACATCCAGTGTTATTCCTACTTAGAGTAGACCCACTGAAATGAACAGAGCCTCCGTTCCTCACGGCTACCTTAAATCCCATTCATTTCAACGGGTCTACTCTAAGTAGGAATAACACTGGCGACGGCTCCAGGAAGCCCCGTGGAGGCGGTGGGTTCGGCGGAGTTCCTGCAGCGGCGGCCGCGACGGGAAGCCTCGGCCTTCGCCCGCCATTTCGGCAGGCCGGCCTGCCGCCTCCCTCGCCGGCTGAGGCGAAGCAAGGCGGGGCGCCGCCGAGCCCCTCCTGGCTTCCTGCCACGAAGGGGATTCCCCGCCTGGCTCCTCTTCCTGAGCCCAGCGCGGCCGCGACGCCTCCCCGCGGCCCGCCCTCGACGCGGCCGGCGGAGCTTCTTCCTTTCAGTTTCTCCGCGGTCTCGTTGGCGCTGGAACAGCTCGGCAAATCCGAGCGCGGCGGGGGGCGTTTTCGGCGAGGGAAGCCTCCTTCCCGCGGGATGGCGGGGCCGCTGCCGGCCGCCCCCCTGCCCATAAGCCGCCTGGCCGAGCCCCTGCTGAGGAAACTCAGCGACTCGCTGGACCGGGCGGCTCCAGGCAAAGGCTGGAGGGACTTGGCGCAGCTAGCTGGAAGCCAAGGCGGGGTCAGGCTGAGGTGAGGGGCTACCTACGGGTGGGCCGGAGGGGGGTGGGGGGTATGTTTGTGAAGTTGTTTCGCCTCAAGTTGGGGAAGGGGATCGCTCTGCCTTCTTTGAGGAGCGGGGGGGCGTGTTGTTGAGCCATCTGGGGGCAGCCTCGAGGGATAGTGGGAATCTTTCAGGCGCCACAGGGCTCCTCGATGTTTGGGCCGCAGCAGAGACTGCACATGGCGTTTGTAGGAGCGATGGCCTAGCAAGCTGGGTGGGGGGAGTCACCTAGGGTGGCCACTTAGGAATCTCCCCAAAAGAGGAACTGCTTCACCCCCAAATGCATATTTCAGTTGTAATTTTATATCCCATCGGTCCGCCCCCAAAACGGCAATCAAGGTGTCCAAAAAAGAGGACAGTGACTTGCGTAACATTTGCACACACTAATTTATATGCATAGATACGCATTTAGAAGTATTATAATTTAATAGAAGTAGAGTACATCTCACTAGGAGTGTGGAAGACTTGCTACCCGTGGATGGGCAGCAGTTCTTATGGTCATGATCTTTAAACTGATCATTTGAAGGGAGAGGACAGCCCTTCAAATAGAGGATGACTTCAAAATAGAGGGCTGTCTCGGGCAGCCCTTCATCTAGGGGACAGGCCTCTGTAAATGAGGACACCTGGCAACCCTGGTTCATTGGATGAAGTTAAATGGTGGAAAATTCAGGACGGACAATATGAACTACTTGATAGCCCAGCACATAGTTAGATTGTGGAATTCGCTGCCACAAGAAGTGGTGTTGGCCACCAGTTTAGGGTGGCTTTGGGCGGGGAGGGATAGACAAATTCATGGAAGACAAGGCTATCAGTGGCTGCTAGTCGTGATGGCAATATGCTTTCTTAGTGCTGATACACAGCATTTATTTTGTGTGTGGTGAAGATTCCATAAGTTGAGTTGACAAACCATCAAGTTTGGCTTGTCCTCAGATTGCTAGAGGTCTTCCACTGTTAGCTGCGTGATTCTGTCCCACACTGTACTTCTCAGTTTGTGTTGAAATATATTTATTTACTCATTCATTCATTCATTCATTTCATTTCTATACCGCCCAATAGCCGAAGCTTTAATATTCATTAAAGGCTCCTGTGAATCCCAAATTGCAGAGCTCTGTGCTCTGGCCTTGCCTCTCCTGGGGATGAGTAATCTTGCTATGTTTTTGCATTGAGTAAGATCTAATTATACAATCACTCCTAACTGGTACAGGCAGATAGCAAAATTACCTGCCATTAGAGGAAGCTCCCCTTCGTGTGTTGGCATGAGTCGCTACTCTGGGCATGTCCATGTAAGTGACTCATGCAGAAACACAGGAGGTGGGCTTCTCCAAGAACTGCTTAATTATTTCTTTTCCACACTCTAAAAGTAAAACTTTTCAGATGTAAGAGTGAAATGTCTCCAATTTTAATTTGGGGGTGGGGTGGGGAAGTGTATTGCAGGTATTAGAAGTCTGGGGAACCCTGGCCTAACTGGCACATAGTGCTAAAGAACAAGGTCTTCCCATTATGCCCCCATGATGAATGCGTGTGCAGTTTTGAATATACCTCCACACATCCTGTTTATCTTATTTTATTACACAGTGATCTCTAAAGTGGGTTTAAGGTGCTCTCTTCTGTTTTGTCAGAGGTGGAGCCAGCAGACAGATTAGGCTCCTCATCAGGAGGGGCCAAGGGCCAAAACTAGCGATGCAAGGCGAAAACCTTTTGGAACTTGAACATTTTCTGCAAAATTTTCCACTCCTATATTTTCACTCCTATATTTTTTCCTGTGGAAAAATTTCCCTGTTTGTAAATGCATTGTTCCATAAAATTAATTTGTAACAATGAACGGACACAACAATACAAGTCAATGTGAGCAACTGGAATGGATGTGCTTCGGGCACTTTTTGTGGAAAAACAGGGTATAAATTAGATGATGATGTAACACTAGTCAAATCTAAAATCAAACCTATAATTAGCTATTTTTCAGGTGAGTATACCTAGGAAACTATATATTTATATGCACAGCTCTTCAGGCACGCTAAAATTAGTATGTTAATAGCTTTCATTGCCTTCATTTCCCCTTCAAAATCTAAATAATGCAAGAGAAGTATGTGTTATTGAATTGTTATGTTTTCAAATATTTACAAGTATTCCTGTAGAAATTTCCAAGTAAAGCTTTGAATTTGGTTGAATAAACCACATGAAATGTGTTTTATTGATTCCCCCCACCCTCCATATAAAATATTCCAGGTTCACACTTAATTTTGGCTATTGGGAGGGTGGAATCAGATATTGAAACAGCAGGTAAAATTAATACTTTATACTTTTTAAGCTATGTTTACAAAATTTAAGTCAAGTAGCCATGCTAAATTGTATATCCACTGAGTTAGGGCAACAGCAAATTTCCTGGATTTTTTTCTTATTCAGTGTTTTCAAGAAAACCCACATTACTGGGCAAAGCCTCTACAGATCAGACTTAGCCCAATACTGGGCCAGATCAGTATCCCTGTAGGTTCTCTGGACAGCCATTCCAAGAGCATGGAGATTGCTCTGTGGTCTTTCCAACCTCATAATATTATTTTATATTTGTATGCCACTTTTCATCTGGTTATAAAATCAGATGTATAGACAGATCATATTGCCCTCACAATGATAGATCTGGAGTACCAGGTGCAGTCGATGGTGTCATGTGGCTCCTTGCTTTGCTGCCTTCAGAGATGTGGCAAGTCTGTACTGCTTCTGCTTGTTCCAAAACACTAACATAGTATGAGATCCCCTCTGTCATCAATCCTGAGTCCCCTACAGGGCGAGCATCAAGGGTAGGCATAATTGGGCACCTGCCAAGGGCCCACTGACAAGAGACTCCTGGACTTGCTCCTCTTCTTCATCACTGCAGCCTGCTTGTTCACCTATCTCTCACTCTGGCCCAGACAATGGTGGTGGTGAGGAAGAGCAGCAGATGACGCTGCCTACTTGCTCACTGGCTCTCTGCCTGTCAACTAAGCAAGCAGGTGGTAGCAATGATGAGAGAGGAGGAGGAGCGATAGTAGCTGGTGACACTGGCAGTGAGAAGGTAGACTTATTCAGGAAGGGAACTCATTGAGGAAGTCTTGCCCGGGGGCCCTCAGAAATCTGGAGCTGGCATTGGTCCTCTACTATGTGCAGAGGACTTGGCTGAGACAAAGGAGTCAATGGCAACCACCAATCATGGATGGCTAGTAATCCAATCCAAATTTTGTAGATGCCTCCTGAACTGGTACTTTGTGTTATGTGTCGGCTAATGACAGTTGCCCACTTTATTTTTTCTATTGTCTAAGAAGAAAACATTGATCTGGTGCTGAGCAATCAGCTGACATCAGAATTTTGCATGAAGGCTTGGCCTGGTGAGGAATCCATCACTTGGTTGAGCCGTTACAGTAAATCTACCCTGTGTAGAAAGGTGGCTAAAGGTAAGCCAGAATGGCCGGATTCACATGTCACAACGGAGCACTGTGCTGGTGCATGCTAAACAACCAGTGACTCTGTGTCCCTGGGTTGTTTAGCGTGACATGAACCAGGGACTCTGGCTTGTCAGGGAAGAGACAAGCCTGAGTTCCAACTCTGGCTTGCCTCTCTCCTAACATGCCAGAGTTCCTGGTTCGCACATAACACTAAACAACCCAGGGATGGAGTGTCCCTCTTGTAGCAGGAGTGATAGCACGCTCGCTCATTCACAACAGTCCAGGGTTTAAAAAAACCTTGGGTTGTCATCCCATGTGAAACAGGCCATTGTTATAGACAAGGTTCTACTATTAAGCCACCTTGGGCATCACTGTAACTGGGGAGTAATATTTACTTGATCTGTCATGTGGGTATGTCTTTAGTAAAAGGAATCGAGAAGTAATACTGAGGAAGTACTTTGCACTGATAGCGGTGAAGTCCACATTCATATACCGGGTTCTAGTGGCATTTCTTGGGAAGAGTACCATTTTGGTACTAGAGGGTTATTTTTATTCCCTATGCATATATAGGCGTATTTTCCAGCATGATTTATTTTTTTACATGTTGCAATTCTTTGCAGTTCTTTGGAATTGGAACAGTGTTCTCTCCAAGTACTGGAGCCTGAAGGAAGTCCAAGCAGGAGTCTTCTTCAACTAATGGGCGAAAGAGGCTGTACTGTGCAGGAACTGACAGAATTGCTACAGACCCTAGAACATAGTGAGGCATTACAGTGTCTCAATCCTCCAAGTGAGTTTTGGTTCTCAAAATATATTGCCTCCCTGTGATTTTTGCTGAACGCTCTCTTGAAGATGGTTTACACCATATGCTTAAAGCATGAAAAGCCACTTGGCTCTGCCTGTTAAGAACTTTCAAGACTTCCTTCCAACAGGGGAAAAAATCCAAAGGAGCTTGAAATCATAGTGGCAGGGATGGAGGAGACGCTGGCCAATTTTTTCCTTCTCTTGTTCATCTCCAGTTGTCTGTTTTGTTTGCATTTGTCCATGCCTCTTCAGTTTTCTCTGGAGAGAGTCCTTAAAGCAGGGGTACACAACCTTTTTGGCCCCAAGGGCTGTGTGTGATACTGGGTTGGGGTTCGGGGGTGCAGATACACGTACATACACATATACATGCACACACACATATTCCAGCAATCCTGATACAGATTGTTCTTTTCCTACTGCTGACAGGGGCAAGAAAAAGCAATCTATATCAGGATCTCTGGGGGAGGGAGTGTAGAGTACAGGCAACAGGAAATTGGCACAGTGGGATTTGGCGGTGGTCAGGGTACTCTAGTGGAGCAAAGTAAAGGCCTTGAAGGGCCACATGCGGCCCCCAGGCTGCAGGTTGTGCACCCCTGTTTTAAAGTTCTGAATGTGCCGAGTCAGGCTGCTTTTCATGTATGACATGTAATATGTAGCCTAGCTCTTACTGACCATATGTAGTTACAGTTATAGATAGCCCAAAGATAAAATATAACGAGGCTTTCAAAAATCGGGCTGTTATGCAGTGGGCAGCTGAACAGGCAAATAAGTATTTAGGGTGGATTGGAACAACAGCTACACCAGCGTATAGTCTTGTCTTAATGTGCTGGGCTGGCATTGCAAGCAGTCAGTCGTGTAGCCTGGATCTCTTGTGTGGGTTCCAGTCATCCTGATTAGAGGCACTGTGCAAACCTCTTGTTTTAGTACCAAATTACTACGGGCAGTCATGATGGGCTGAAGGACTTGAGAGAGCTCTTTTCTTTCCTCTTTGCACGCCTGTTTGGTATTAACCTTTTACATTTGGAAGTAGCCTCTTAGAAAGGAATTGTGACTGACAACAGAATAAGTGCCTGACGTGCCATGCAGGATGGCTGTAACTATGGCAGCACATCTATGGATACACAACGGTAGGGGTTACTTATCAGCCAGAGACCATTCAGGTGAATGTGGCTGACATGTTGCCAGTTGCCACCTTGTTTGTGATGGTGCTGTACAAGAATAGGTATTTTCTTTTGCTTGATATTTATGAGAATTGTGCAGAATAAAAATTCTATCAAAGCAATTAGCTAGTTGATGTGTGTGAGAACTGTAACTAATACCAGACCATGTGAGTTCTGAGAGAGCAAAGGGAGCTGAATTACCACCTGCTAATGCAGACTAAATGTAGAGGGTCAAAGTCTTTATTATTGTAATGTTGCTGTGTTGGCTTAAGGTACAGGCAATGTTCTCTCACAGGATTTATAATGGCATCTAAAGAGGAATAACATAGTTATTTTCCATTGGTTCTTGAGTTTATAGGTAGTTTATATGGATGTTTTAATGAAATTGTGTCAAAGCTCCAATATTTTTACAACGGGAACTGACTTTTGTAAATAGTGACTGCAGCCGTCTGTATTAAATAAATGCACAATAATAAAAGCTTAGCGATATAAAAGATATAAGAACAGCGTTACTGGGACTACTGTGAAGTCAGGCAAATCCCATGTAAAATTATATACAGGACAGCCAGGTTTGAATGTTGTGGGGGGGGGGGGGGGAGGCTGTGCCCAAGATATGCTTCTGTTGTTACCCCATTTATTGTGTTCTTAGCAAAACAACATCTGATTTTGTTTTGTTGGTTACTTAATGTTTGTGGTAGTGTTTGATTTTTACTATGCTGGACTATTGAAGGGGAACTTGCTTGCACATTTCTGAATAATTTCCAATAATAGTGCTTCTGTTTACATCCTGCTGCTTGGAGAAGCTAGTTAAATTATTATTGTGTTCCTGTCTTGAGGCATGCTCCTTATCGTTTGGATGTGGGAGGAGAGGGGGTTTGAATTTGGCTTAATGTGCATGCAGTCAGGCATAATGTGCCCTGGAATAAAATATTCATCCCCTAAATTAACATGAATATTGAGTTATAAATATTGAAAATAACTTGCTGAATGAGAGGGAGGTAGAAATTTTTTTCCCATGATTGACTTTGTGTATTCAAAATTCGTAAATTAACATTTTTTTAATGTTTACGTCTTAATCTTCCAGTATTGTAAACATCTGTGCTCTTGAACATATGAAGCTGCCTTATACTGAGTCAGGCGCTTGGTCCATCTACTCTAGTATTTTTTACTACTCTGACTGGCAGCTCCTTTCCAAGGTCTCAGACATGCAAAATATTATTTAGAGCATGTAGTGATTTGTTTTGAAAAAATAAGTTGATGTGTTGCATTCCGTCATCTGGATCATTGTAAAACTTCCTGATAACTTTTGATGTAGATGGTTATTCTGTATTGATTTTGATTTTAAAAATTCAGATTAAATGTCTAGATTTGCATTATTATTAATGAACAAGTGGCAGAGCCCATGTGTTTTTGTTGTGCATATTTTGTACTTTATTCTCAATATTTATGTTCTCTTAGTTTTATTATGGTTTATGAGTGAAATAAATCACGCTGAACTTTTAGATAAGTTGATGTGTTATGTTTACTTTATAAAGACACATCAAGTGTAAATGACATAATATTCTACATTAATCATGACTTGTGCAATGCTTTCTCTTTTTTACAGGTATAAAGATAGTTGTAGAACCAGAATCTCAGGCAGTGTTATCTGGCCAGATGGTGATGCTGAGCTGCTGGGCAGCTGGTTACCCACTTCTATATTATCAGTGGTTTAAAGGGGGCAAAATGGTAAATAAACATACTAAGAATACTGGGAGTAGTGATAGGTACAGTATGAAGCAAAGTAGTACCTTCCAAAGTGGGGAAGATCCTGAGAATGGACTGAAGATGCAGTTTATTCCTCTTCAAATGTACACCAGGGGTAGACAGTGTAAGACTCGTGGACATTTCTGTGATCTCCATGTGGGATTGTTGGGCTCCTCAGAATCCCAGCTTTCACTTAAAAATAACTTCCCAGTCCTTATGGTTGCAATTATTTTGAAACTGTGATGATGGTAAAATAAGTATTAGAAACAGACATGTTTCTTAAGGCCATAGAGATTATTTCTGAGTTCCTATAGTTTTTAAAATAAGTTTTGATTCCCATTTTGAGGGTCGTAATTACAGAATAGCAGCAGCGAAAAAAATGTAGAATTTGTTAGTAGCATGCAACTAAAATATGAATATTAATTGTTGCCTTCCAGCCCAAGATATTTCCATTATGACAAGTAGTGCTGTATCACTGCTTTATGATCTTATTGCTGACAACCATTTATTTCAGACAAAACTTTAAATGATTTATTATTGATGTCAGTGACTAAGTACTCTTCATTTTTAATGTTGAGACCTTATTTTGATTGATACAAATGTGTGTATAAATAGCGCACTATACAATTTTTCCCTTTTTATGTTTACTCTGTTTTTGGGAAACACTCAGAATTGCCTGCTCTAAATTGCCTGCAGCCTAGAATTTAATAATCATTTCACCCATGTTGCATGGAGACTTATGACCACCTTTAGGCTGCAATCCTATGCATTCAAGTCCCAGTAGAAATTTTAAATTTTATTTATTTATTTATTTATTTATTATTGTTTATACACTGGCTTATTTGCTAAAGAGCCATCAAGGCAGTGAATAACAATTTAAAACAATATAATCCTTCAACAATAAAACAAGAACATTGAAAACAAGTTCAGATTTTAAAAGGCTAAATTAAAAAGATGTGTCATTATACCCTTTCTAAAGACTAAGGGAATGGGGGCCAATCATAATTCTTGAGGAACACATTCCATATTTTGGGGGTAACCCAGGGTAAAGCTCTTCCAGACGTGCCAGACAAACAGGCCTGTGTGGGTAATGGTGCCTTCAAAAGTGCCTCTCCTGCAGATCTTAATACTTGAGCAGGTTCATAGCAAAACAGATGGTTCCTTAGATAGCCAGGTAAAACAGTGCAGTTTTAACATGAAGTATATCTGCTTATTAAGTGACTGAGCCTGCCACCCCAAGCCCCTAAGTCCACCAAGGAGTGGTTACAAGGTACTGGGGTCCAGTTGCTGTGGTAGTTCCACAAATTGTAATGTGTCATTCAGTAAGTTAAGGCTTAAAGAAAGCAGTCACATTATATTCAGCATGACCGAAAAAATCTGATTGTTTGATTTTTTGGGGTCATTGTCAATGTCTGAGGTACCACTATTCTGTTTTGGGTGCTGCTGTGTCCATTTCCTCCTCCTTTTATCCAAGGGCTATTGTTCTGTAATATGACTGCCCTTTTTTTCATAGATGACAGCAATTTTAAAGGAAATTGTGAAATGAGTTTAAATCAGTGTTGATCTTAAGGTGATATGCTAAATTACCTTTTTACCTAGTTTCTGAAAAATTTGTAGGAAATGTTGATGGGTATCATGCAAAAATACCGTTTTCTGAATTAATGTGGGGTCTTTCACAAGTAATAGATAATTACCAATGTTTCATGTCTGATTCACTTTATTGATCATGGTTAGTATAAATCCTTGGGAATGTTAGAAAACACCAAGAATATCCTGAAATAGTTTGAGGCCAAGTTAAAAATGAGTGTAGAGATTATTATTTCTATAGCACTCTTTAAATCTGATGCCAGGACTGGTTAAACCAGCACATAATTGCTTAGAGTGAAGCATATAGATCAGTGATCAGCAACGTTGTGCCCGCCAGGACCCCCACATACACCCACCAGACTCCTGCTACCACCACTGCCAATGGCCTCTTCCCCTGCTGTTGATTTCCTCCCCACACTGCTGCCACCGCCAATTTCCTCCCCTGTCTCCACCTACCTCCACACTCAGATCAGCAACCCTAACAAGGATGGAGGAAGCAGAAGGAGGTGAGTGTGGTGGCAGCGGGGAAGGAAATCACAGGAGGAAGAGGAGGAGGAAATGAGTGCAGCAGCAGGGAAAGAAATCAATCGGACAGGTGGAATAGAAACAGCGTGGGGGCAGAGGAGGAGGAGGTGAGTACAACAGAGAGGAGAAAAGAAGAAAGAGGTGTGGGAAGGAAATCCCTAGTGGGGAGGAGGAGGGGTGGGCAGAAAAGAGTGAATCCATGGAGGGGGCAGAAAAGAGAGACTCCGGGGGAGGGGTGGAAATGACAGATATGCTCACGGGCCCAAAAAGGTTGCCTGCCCCTGATACAGATGGTACAACCTCAATAGACATGTTGTTAAGCTGGTGACTCATGGAAGATAGGCCTGGGTTATAGGTAAATACACCGTTGCAAATGTTTGGTAGTAAAGTAAAAATGTGAAAAGTGACTCTAATACCACCTATAAACTCAGCTATGCCATTTTACTGATGGGAAACTTATCGTGATTTGCTTGTGGCTAACAAATTTTTGCCTGACCAGGAATATAACTTCTCATCCATTCAAAGCCCCAGCACCTATTTAGCAGTAAAATGGCAAAGCTATGAGGATGAATGATGTTACTGTTACTTCTAACATGCTTGCTTTGTTGAACACTTGTGCGTTTGCCTATAATTCTGTCCTAATATTCCTATCTCACCACATTAAATCTTAAGAGTTTTTTAGAGTTGCATCTCTTCATTCTTAACCATTGTGATGTAGTGAATAGAATGTTGTACCTGAACTGGAAAGACTTTGACGTGGTTCGCAAGATCGCAGAGGGGTTAATAATCCATGATGGCTTGTTAACCTCTGTGCATGTGCCGGTTGCATGCTGGGGGATTAGCATAATTACCCTAAGCAGCACGTCATGTTGTGCAAACCTGGCCAGGGTGGCTTGTTGCTGTGGGTAACAAGCCATCCAGAACCTTACAACAGCCCATGGGCGTTCCACTTTATAATTACTCTAATCCCCCTGGCATGTGACTGACACGTGTAGAGCAGGAAATAAGCCACTGTGGTTTATTTCCCAAGCTGTGATCATACGAACCAGGGGCTTCTTTCAAATCCCTGCTCCTTGGAAGATGGATGAAATACAAATGTATTAAATTAATTTGAAAATCTTGAGAGTTTCAAGGTGTTATTTTTCTTAGCTGGCTAGTTCAAATAGGTAATGTATTTGATTGTAGTTCTTACATGGAAAACAAACACTCTTGTGTTTTATCCTCCACTGTTGCAATTTGTGCTAAGCTATTTTTTTTAATCCAACTCAACTCAGGTTCCACATGGGAATTCCCCAGAACTGGTGATCAACCAAGTGAGTGCAGATGATGCTGGGTTTTACATATGTCGAGTGAACAGTGACTCTTCCTATGAGTTCAGTCAGTGGGCACAACTAGATGTTTGTGATATCCAAGGAGCTTGCCAGGGTGAGTTACAAAAGCTTTGCAAAGTGGGAACGATCAGTGGGCAGATCTTGGAAAATAATAACGATAAGCTTCAAATGTACACAGTACAATAAATGTAATCTGTTGTGATGATAATGCTTGTATCTCTGCAGCAGAGTGTTCATGGATGTTCTACATGATATGTCATTATAATGAGTGTCATGATTGTGAAGAATGGCTCAGACCACAGAGCCGTAAGCCATTGATGATATAATTTCCCCCTTTTCTATGTTTCTGCTCCCACCAAGTACAGGTACTTCTGGCCCTTTGTTCTGCATGCTTCCATGTCTAGGACAAAATTGTTACCACCAGAGCACCTGCCTTTCCTTTTTTTTGAGTTGATCCAAAGTTGGTCGTATTAGACCCATTGAAATCATTGGGACTTAAGTTGGTGATTAACTTAAGCCCACTGATGTCAATGGGTCTATTTCAAGCCTATCTTAGCCTTTGTTTTGGCTTACAGACTCTTCAAAATAGAATGAAATGGTGATGTTTTTTCTTGAAGCATATCCTGTAGGTGCAGGATAATATATTTCCCCTCAAATAAATATCCTGCACAATAAAAAGTCACATGTCATGAGCCTAGCTTTCCCTTGATGTCCTCCTAGCTTTCTCTGTGGAAGGGGTTGAGTGTTTTTTAGTTCACTTTTCACTTAAAAAAAAAAACAAAACTAACACGCAGGGTAAATGCGTGCTCCAATTCTGAATGAACGGGTTCAGAAATTTTCTCTCCCTGAATTGGTACCTGTATATGTGGATGACATGGTATTAATATCCTTAACTCATATAGAATTAAGAAGATTTTTGTCAAGGCATAGTGAATATTGTCTTCAAGAAAAATCAGAGACTTCAACAATGTTGATGGTCAATTCGTGGCCATCAAATAGAACAATGTAAATAATTTAAATATCTTGGGGTACTTTTTGGGGAGGCACTTTCCTGGAATGCCCAACGAGTTGCTGTTAGATCCATGGCCCTATGTACAGTGGGTGCCATTTTGAATTCTACTATATGAAGGGGAGCTTTCTGACTGATCCAGTTTTAAAATAATTTCAAGGTACAGCTATTGCTGATATCTAATAATGGTATTTTAGGTTGGGGCTGGGATTATTTTCAAGACGCCAGATTGGAAACAATTCAAAATGATTTCCTTCGGAAAATATTGGCACTACTTTCAGGCACCCCTGCAGCATTGGTCTAGATGGAAGTGGGTCCAGATGGAAGAAGAAGTCACCTGATAAGTTTTTAAAAAAAATCTAAGTTATGTTTTAGCCTTCAGTCTTGCATGCTATGGGTATCTAGATTCAAAGATCTTCAATCATACTCCATTTCTGAGGACCTCTTGTTTGAATTTCTTACAGAGAGCTGTGGAAATGGGGTTTTGATCAAAAGATTATGTTGGATCAGCAGTTCATTTTATCTTCTAAATTTTTGAATTTTTATGGATTTTATAAAAGTAACCATTTGAGAGCCTCATAGATTTGACCTTTTCCAGACTTAGACAAGCTTTTCAAGCTTTACAGTTTTGAACCATGCTGATGGCAGCATCCCTTATTTTATTTATTTATTCGTTTATTTTCTATACTGCCCAACAGCTGAAATGACCAATGCCAATGTATTTGGAGATCCTCAGAAACTGAAGTTCTGCTACACTATGTATGGGTGCGTCCTTTATATGCATTACTACATTCAAAATTTCTTGGTAATACTATATATGGGTTGCAACCTGAATCTACCTTAAGAAATACCTGTTACCTCTTTGTCTGATCAAGATAGTAGATGGTGCAATCCAATGGGGATAGTCAGCCACCTCTGAACTTGGAGACGATTGACTATCCAGTGCAGTGGGGGGTGCGCCCTACATTAGTGGCTAGATGGCCGATTTCGGCTGTCTAGCCAGAGCAGGGCAGGGAGGCCGGATGCACATAGGAAGTGTCAGAATGATGCTTCTGCCATCCCCACCCCAGAACGCCCCCTTTACCCCTGCTCTGACGAGCGCGGAGCTGGGGATGGATCGCACCTCTTATGAGACGGCAGGGGCGGGGAGGCGGTTTTCTGGGAACCAACTTCGGAGCACTAGCTCCAAGGTCGTTTCCCATAAACCAAAAAATCCTGTGGCCATCTAGCCACTGTCCAGCAGCCATAGGATTGTGCCCTATGTGACTCAGCAGGTTGTGCTTCTTGGCTTAGTGATTTCAAAAATTTGTGCTAAAGCTCTAACTGCTAACAGTAGGTATGATTCTTTGGTGTAAAGGTCTAGGTGTAGTTTAGCTCAGATTCACTGAGCTCTCCTTGAATTGTTTAATTTCTCCATGGTTTTATTTTTGTTACTCATTTTGTAATGTTGTACAGGTTGTACAATGACCTTTGACTTGCAAATAAATGACTGGGAGGAAGGAGAGGTGGAGAGAAACTTGCTCCTAGTGACAAAATCATAGCTGAGTGGGGATTTGAGCCTGGATTTTTCACGTGCAAATGCAACAACTGCATTTATTGCTCCAAAAGCTGCTTGTTTGTAGAGGCCCCTAGAATGGCTTTCTGTGACTAATATCTCTGTATTTCTAAAGCTTGTAGGAACATCAATAACCGTAGCATACATTTTCTTTGGCCAGCTTCTCCTTTTTCACCAAAACCAGACTGTATTTCTATTTTTTTCTGTCAAGCTACTTCCCAGTTTAAAGTACTTTGGAAATGTTATGTTGAATTTGTTGGCATACCATAATGTCTAATGTGAAATGTCAAGTGTTTTGTAACTCCTGACTTAGTGAGACATGAAATTCTGATGGTGTGTAATGGAGTTTCCAGTGGCCAAAGGTCACTAAGCCATCTTGAAATCCACAAAAGAAGAATATTTATTACATTAGAAGTTAGTACATTATGGTATTTTTGTAGAAGACTGCAGTAGCCTGAAATTTGACCGAGGAAGTAAGCATACAGGAAAAACAGACTGATATGTGCAATAACAAGGAAAAACAGACTGATATGTGCAATAACAAGGACAAAGACTATGACACTTGAAATATTCTGTTATGCCTGCACCTATGTTTCCATTAGCAAAAAAAGATATTTATATTATTGTCTTCGCTCCTCTTGTACTACTAGCTATACAAGAAATTCTCCCTAGTCTTAAGCTGCTGTGACTGGAACACTAGTTCTTAAAAGTGGATATTATAACCTTGCCTGAATATACTATCTCATATAGTATTCATACTATCTGAATATAACATCTCACTGATTTGCATTTATGCATGTTCAAATGTTAATGTTGCCCCACTATTCCCTGATTTTTAGTATAAGACAGAGTATGTTCCAGGAGAATTCACATGCTATAAGGTTTCCCTTTTCTCTCTGTCACTTTGGCAAAAAGTGATGTGCATCTTTATAAACTGTCTCTATTAACTTTACATTTCTGTCTGATAATTTAAATTAAATACTTACATTTCCAGAGGCTCATTTCAATTGAAAGAGGTCGCTTTAGTGTTATATGTTACATTAGCCATATTCACAAGGTTGTTTGGCTTTCTTAAGCAGGAAACCAAAATGCATTTGTAGACTGGGTTTGGACATGACGATAACCCACGGTGGGTTAAAATAAGCCACAATGGCATATTTAACCCATGGTGGTTTATCATGTCATCTGTCAGGGATTTTTTAACCCACGATGACTTATTTAGCCAAAATTACCTACTCTGGGTTATTTTGTGACCATGTCTGCAGTGTCGGGGGGGGGGGGGGATTTCCTATTGGGAACAAGTTAAAGCAACTAAGGCAGCACGTGGGATTGTTGCTCTTTTCAGAGTTAGTATGCAGGGTTTTGATGGTGCATCGGGTGCCCCCTTACTAGAGGAGGCAGGGTATAAGGTTTGGTCCCGATCCTTCTAACCCCCAAGGTGTTATAGTTGCTGTTGTATAGTGACAACAAAGCACAAGACTAGCTAACAATAACCAGACTTTAATAATTGTCCAACAAATAAACAGTAGTTAACCTTAAGTCCTTAGGAGACATCTAGGCCTTGCTGAGGCCTGGTCCTGCCTGTCAGGAGGAAAGCTGTTGTCTGCTTAGCTGCTTGCTCTGAACTGAACCCTACCCCAGAAGTCATGTGATAAGCCTCTAACAACTGTAGGAGGGGAAAATCATTTAAAGGGGCAGTACACACTCAAATACACAACAGTCGCCATCCCCTTTTTGATGCACCTGGGATTTTCTCTCCTTTCAGAATTAGTGCGCAGGCTTTTGTCAATGGGTAAAATGGTGCCACTGCTTGGGTGGGAGGACTGCAGAGGGACAAGGGGTCAGGGGATGACTCAGATGATGCACAGTAGCTTAATGAGCTACTCACAGCTTATTAGCCTGCTCGTGTGGCAGGGGATCATGGATTATTAAAAAAAATAAGCTACTGTGAGTAGCTTATTAAGCCACCATGGTTTAAAGTGATGTCCGAGCATGTTCTTAGACTGATGCAGACATAACATTATCCAGACTCTTAAGGAGATCAAAGCCCAGCTCTAAATCTCTCCTGTATGAATTCTTCCCACATGCTGTTTCCGTGTTAACCAAGGCTAGCTTTAACATCAGCACCAAGATTAATGCTAGGTATGGTTAGCTTTTAAGCTGGGTTTGTAAACCTGCTTATAACCCTGGTTCTACAGTGGAAGGAGTGGATGGAGGTATGCAGGCCTTGAGGGTTAAAAGACTGGGAAATGTTACATCTGCACCAGACCTTAGGGTTACACGTGAAAGTTGGTTTAGTTGAGTGATCAGTGAATTAAAGTGGTAAAGATATAACTAGTATAGAAGTGAATGACTAATGGATATCCATCTAGGAAGCAACACATTATACCTAGGAACCCAGTATCTTGGCTACCTGGCTATTCAGTACACTTGCAGCAGAAAGAGGTGGGCATGGAATTTCTGTTTCTAATATTTCTGATTTCTAATATTTAAATATATCATGTCAAATCATTACATATACAGTGCAAATAAATTATTTAGGTGTCTCATATGAAAGCAGCCTGGGTGTTGAATACATCAGCTGTTCTTTGACCCTATTAAACATTGTCTGCTGGTCCTACATGACCTATAAAATGAGAGTCTGGGACAGTGGAAAGACCAAAGGGCTTCAAGGCATGCAATACATGTTGTTGTTGAACATTTAATCACAAGTCAAGACAGATTAGGTGGCACTTGCAGTAGTGTCTGCATTGTCCAGATCTTTTAACTGATGCACACTGACATGATTGGCCACAACAACTGAGTTAAAAACTTCTGAAGATCTTTTCCAGAGAACCTGCTTTAACTGTACTATCTGTGCATTTAGTAGTGCCACACATTCCATGCATGCCTGAAAACTTTCTGGCATATGAATGTACATATGAACTATTTAGCCTCAGTGGCTCAGTATTTTTATTGTTATTATTTAAAGACTCTTAGGAACATGCAGTCATTGATTTCAAGAATTAGTTAGCAGGAGGGGAAAACACTGCTCTGGTACTGAGCATTCCTTCAGCTCATTGTCCCTTGTAAAATGGAGATCTTTTCAAACAAATATGTAGTGTGGGAGTTATGTATCGGACGCGACTTAACGACTGAACAACAACAAATCTAGGTAGGCCCACTTTATGCAGTCCTCCTCAAAAACGAGGGAAGAAAATTGAGCAGATTGAGGGAATAAATGCATATATCATATATCTCTTCATGTGTGCAAGGACCTGCTTCATTTTCGTGCATGCCTGCTCCTTCATTTTTGTGATAATCCCTCTCTAGATTTCAACCCTTCAGAGTTCTCTCAGCCTCGTTACACCAGAGGGCAGGGGTGGAACTAGGGCTGTGCAGGGACCTCCCGATCTGACTTGGAAGCCGCTTCATGGCTTCGAAGGAAGGCCTGATTTGGCTTGGGCTGATGTGGGGGGCCTGACCCGACTCAGCCCCAAGCCTGAAGCGGGATTCAGCCATCCGAATCCCACCTCAGGCACCCCTGACGCCCCCGTGCAAATTCCCAGGTCCTTACCTGGGCTGCTGCCTCTGCCTCCTCCGCCAGCTCCGCCGCCACTATCACTGCCAGCTCCTGAGCCCTGGACGCACATTAGCTCTTGTTGCAGGGAGTTGCCATTTTAAAAATGGCGACTCCCGCCAAAAAGAGCTGGCACACGTCCAGGGCTCAGGAGCTGGTGGCGATGGCGGAGGAGGAGGCGGAAGCAGCGGCCCAGGTAAGGAGATAGGGAACTGCTCAGGGGCATCGGGGGGGGGGGGGGCACAGCTGGGCCAGGATGACGAAGCTCCGAAGCACACCGAACACTTCGGAGAACCCCCAAGCTGCTTCGAGTCACTTCATGCCCCCCCACTTCACCTCGAAAGGGGCCCGAAATGGTCCGAAGTATCCTGCTTCAACTCGGAGTTTGGGCCGAAGCGGTGCACAGCCCTACTGGAACTGCTCCAGGTCTCAGTTCTTGGACCTAGGAGCCCCATCTCATCATAGGGGAGGATTGTGGATTGACCGTCCCATCTACAAAACAGTTAATTATAGCCAGGAGTCCAACAGTTCCTTTGATGCTTCCTTGCTGTCTTCTTTTGTTTTGTCAGTCCTCTTCCTTTTCTCTCCCATCCTCCAACTTTTCTGGAGTTTATAAAGTTGCTTTCTTTCCTTTGACTTTTCTGATTTCACAGCTCCAGTGGTTCTTGATTTCAGCCAGCTCGTATGAGCAGGAAGCCCCTTTTCAAATCACCCCTTTTCCTGGGCACATCACAATTTTATTTATTAAAATATTTATAGACCACCTTTCAGCCATAAGGGTCTCAAGGCAACATATAGAACAAATGTTAAAACAATTTAGATAATAGTGAAGATTAAGAACAGAGTAATGAAACCCTTCTGAAAAGTAAAAGCAGCTGCAGCACCTCTTTAAAAACCAGCATATGCTGAGCAGAAAAGAAAAGTATTTATAGTTCACTGGAAACTGAGCAATGAAGGGGCTAATTTAGCCTCTCTAGGGTGTGAGTTCCACTGTCAGGGTCCTGCCAAAGAAAAGGCCCTGTCTCATGTTCTTACCAGCCTAACCTCGTTCAGTGCTGGACATACAACAGGGCCTCCAGTGAAGATTCTAAATTACAGCCAGTTTCCAATGAAGATTTTAAATTTCATATGGGAGGAACCGGTCTTTCAGATATCCTGGGCCAATGCTGCTTAGGGCTTTATAGGTAAGAACCAGCATCTTAAATTGGAGCCAGAAACAAATTGAGAGCCAATGCAGTTGATAGAAAACCAAAGTAATATGGTCTGTAAAGTGCATACCAGAAAGCAATCTGGCTACTGCATTTTATACTAGCTGCAGTTTCTGAGCACTCTTCAATGGCAACCCTATATAGAGAAAGTTGCAACCATCTAAATGGCAAGTGACTAAAAGAGCAATCCTATTGTCCCTAGAGAGTGTCCTAGGGACCATAGGATTGTGTTCTGTCCCCCCCCCCAGCTGTAGATACTGCTACGACTTCACGAGCGAGGACTTAAAGTCCAATCCTTCCCTCCGCCTCCTTGCAGCCACCATGGAAAGAACCATGGCACCTGCTTTCTGAAATCATGAAAGCCTCCTCAGATGACCTCATACCCGTTTAAAAAAAAAAAAAGGTGTTCTGGTGGGCAACGTGGGGAGAGGCCAGGATACAAAAAATCCTATGGCCTCTCCAGCCCCCAGCCCTGCCCCTGCTAGATGGGCTCAGAGGCCCATCTAGAGGAAAACTTACAAAAAGAGGATGGAGAGGTGAAAATCATCTCTGTCACTCCTCCTGCCCTGCTGGCAGCAGCTGAGCAGGGCATTAAATACTCGGAGGCCTCCAAGATTGGAGGCTTCCTTCTAACGGGTGGCAGTCCAATAGGGTTGCACCTTAAGACATTACACAAATTAGATCCCAGTGAGGGAGCACGTGAATCAATCCTGAGTCTTTGGCAATTCTTCTGAGAACTTGCTTGATCAGCAACATGCACTTGACCCTTTCTGTTGCAGTTATGGTAATGTTAATTAACATTAGGAAGGTTTATATGACCAAGCCTTACAACGGTTACTAACACTTTTTGTTAACTATTGTAGTACATGAAATAGCATTGTAGCCTGGTTTGTAATGCAGTAGCAGCATATATACAATTACATCCCTCTGGAAATAACCCCAGTAAGGGAGAGTGATCACATCCTGTGATAAATCTCATTCCTGTGTCTCAAATGGAACTCTTTCAATGTGCTCCTCTGGAAATTCATACACTGCAGTGGAGAAAAAGCAATGCTGGTACTATTTCCTTATTGTCAATGGTATTCAGTTGTGTATAAAGAGCCAGAGTCTGCATATTTATGAGGGTTACTTTTGGTAATACTTCAGCTTTAATGGGGAGCAAAATGCAATAACCCAAAGAGAATCTCCCAGAATACCTTGGAGAAAGGTGGGATACAAATATGACAAATATCATAAACTTGGATCAAACCACTTGCTGTATGATGTCATGTTCAGAACATTAAAAAAAGTAAACCTTAAGGTGGGCTTACCTATTAGTGTGAGATATTCAGTGGCAAACACAGGAGGGGCTGTAGCTCAGTGGTAGAGCACATGCTTTGTATGCAAAACGTTCCAGGTTCAATCCCTGGCATCTCCAGATAGGGCCTGGAAAAATTTGTGTCTGAAACCCTGGACAGATGGGTGTCAAGGGATGGGTGTCAGGAGATGTCAACAATACTGGGCTAGATGGGTCTGACTCGGTGTAAGGCAGTTTCCTACGTCCATAACCTAGGCTGTTGCTTTTCTTCAGCAAAATAGCAGAAGACCCCTTCTCTTATCTGCTGCTTTCTCCTGAAAACCCACCCACCCCAACCTCTTTTCCACACTTACTATGGCAAGTAGATATTTGGGAACCCAGGCTATTGGAAAAGTGGCTGGGGAGAAGGGAAGTGTGTGCGCATGGAGGAAAGGCAGTGAGTAGGGGAAGGATGAAGCGCTCACCTGCTTGCTGCTTCTCCTCTGTAAATCTTGCATTTCTCCCCTTGTGGGTTTGCTGCAGAGAAGAGGCAGCCTGGACTTCAAACTTTCGTTTGCTATAGAATGTCTACTTTCACCAGCAGCTAAAACATCTCAAATTCTTTTTTTTTTTAATCTTCAATTTAAGGAAACTCTCTGGAAGTGCCTGAAAAGAAAATACACATTTGCATCCATCCACAGTCTCAAAACCTGATAGTAGGAGAAATCTTGGTTCTACAGTGTGGAGCTATAGGAATCCCTATGCCCCAGTACCAGTGGTACAGAAATGGGTCTCCGCTGATGAATGGGGATAAAAAGGTCTATATGGTGAGTGTTATTTTTCTTTTCTTTTTCTTTAGCTATACTGATGATGATTTGAGTCGTAAATAATATCAAATTTAAATTCAAAACCTCCTGGAAATAAGTTCTTTTTTAAAGTGGAACTTTGAAATTCTATATATAAAGTAACATGTTCTTTAGCTTCCTAGTGCTCTGTCATTAGCATGTTGATAATGTTTGCATGATTCTCTTTGGAGTACTGAACTCTGAAGTGAGTTTAATTGCTTGTATCCTATTTCCAAAAGTATTAACTTGGTGGGCAGAGAGACAGTACACAAGGGCTTTAAGTGTCTGTAGTTATAGCTAGATACATACAACCCTCCAACGCAATGACCTCTGTTCCTTTATTACTAGCTTCATGAAATTTTTGCAACAGTTTTGTTCTCAGACACTGTCTTATTTTTGAACATTCTTTCCCCCTTAAATTCATGTAACATGTAGAGCAGCTTTTTCCTTTTGCACCTGTACAGTGAACTCGGCAGTCCTGGTGAGAGGACATTTCAGGAAAGGTGGATTCAAAATCTGCAGCTATGATTATAGTTAAGATGGACAAAGCCTGGTTTTTGAACTTATGAGTGTGGGGGACATAGAAATAAATGCCAATTTTCTATGTTCAGGGATAAGAGTAGGCTAGAACCCTTCTTCCTGGCCTCTTGTTTTTTATGTGAAAAGATTTGTTTTGTATGGAGGAGCATCCCAATCATGGCAGCATCCCACCTGCATTCTGAAATAGTACAGCCCAGACACTGGCTTACCATCTCAGGAAGAACTATGTTATAGATTTTAGGCTGGAGAATTTGGGACTTCAAATTCATTCTTCTGGAGCACTTTGGTGGGCTGTGGTGTTGCTAGTCTTAATCTTTATTCAAATGCGTGCCATACTATTGATGGAATGACTGAGGATGCACTTTTAAGTATATCTTATTAGAAGATGTTCTGATATTCTTTAAGGTATCTTGTGTGGACACTGAACATCAAGGCATGTATTGGTGCCGTGTTTACAATGATCAAGACAATCAAGAAAGCAAGAAGGTAAAAGTCATTATAGGTAAGAAGTCTGTTAATGAGTGTAATAGTAAACTAGACCTGGCATATAGTTCAGTTCAGCATATAAACATCAAGTTGGAATAAATATGGTTCAGATGACACTTTTTATGGGACTTCCTGTGTTACTTTTTGTGCATCTCAAGAACTTGACTAAAAGGAAGTTACCATCGGAACCTTTTTAGATTTTACCTCTTGATGCTGGACACCAGTATCCCCCCAGCAGCCATTCTTGTAACTATAATAGTGATTTGTGGCATAGACCAGGGGTGGGCAAGATCTGCTTCAGGCTTGTGGGATCTACTTCATTTTTTACTTGAACTCCAAGACCCACCAACCAAAGCCAGGTACAAAAAGACATACACTTGAAAGTACACAGAGGATACATTATTTGAGCCTAGGAAATTGTTTTCAGTACCAGAACTGAACTGAGCTCACAACCCTTTCATGCAAAGACCACTCCTGGTTACCCCAATCTTTCTTTAGCCTAATTTAGGTGGGAAAAGTCATTTTGTTGTTGCTATTGTTAAACATGTAGGAGTCAAAAACACTTGCCTATCTATCGTAAATCACCCAGAGAACTACCAGGACATCCCAGTCTACCTTCTGCCCATCCCTAGCATAGATCTCTTTCACTTGCATAAGTTTATGACCTTGTCTAAATGGTTTAACCTCTGTGTTCCCCTGAGCTTAGTCATTTCTGGAACAGACTTGCCAACAACATCATGTGCATGTGAGAAACTTGACACTTTAGATTAGCTGATAGGATCGCTTCACCACTAATCAAGTTTCTAAACATGCTACCATAAAATGGAAGCTAACGAGTTCCTAAGGCTTACTCACATACAGGAAGGGGGGGGGGTCGGTCCCCATGGTGTTACTTCCTCTTTGGCATTTTTTGGCAATAAATTATCCAAATAGGGACATTCTTAAAAACTAGTTTGTAGTTTGTTGAATTAAAACCATTTTGCCATTTTTGTTTTCATTTACCATTAACCATGAAGGAATACATATAGTGCAGTGTAATGTGTGTCTGAGTGCAATGTGCATGCAAAATGTACATGGAATATTACTCCTGGGGTTAGGAGTAAGTGGTTATGAACAAGAACTTTAAATCAAGGTAGTGTCAAGGGCTCCTTGGAGGCCTCTCTCAGTCTAATCCAGTAGCCAAGTCCAGACACAGACAAAGGGATTCCTTTCAAAGCTTTATTCTTCTTTTACAACTTAACAACTCTACCGTTTGCAACTAGATCTGAGCAGCACAGTACCTATGCCCTAAGTTGGAACAGTTGGTCCCCATTTGAAAGGGAATTACTGGCAGACCCCTGAACTTAAGGACTAGGGAGAGTCCCTCCCCTTTTCCCTTGGATCCCTTGGGCGCAGCCGTTGTTCGCGCGCCAACCGGGCACTACACCTCCTTTCTGCGCCCTCCATTTGGCGCCGCTCTCTGCGTCGGCATCGCGCGTCCACCAAGTCTGCTATCTGCGCTGTGTCACTCCCTGGACTGCTATCTAAGCTAGGAATGCTGGTGGGAGGAATCTCCGTCAGCTGTTGGCCCTGGGAAAGAGGAGCGTGCTCCTCTCCCAGGAGCGACTGCTCTTCCTCAGAATCAGAACTACTCTGGGATTCTATGGGCTCAGTGTCCACCCTGACAGGTAGAGCAGATTGATGCAGCTTTTGTATTGTGTCATCTATTGTAATTTGCCCCTAGCAGTGCAAAGGAGGCTGGAAACACAAGGCCCTGAGCAGCGTAAAGTGGACTGGAATTCCAGTAGGGGATGAGTAATGCATTTGCTATAAACAAGTTGTTTTGTCCTCCCCTGCAGCAAGTGTCTGGCCTGTCTTGCATCATCTGTGGTTAATTGCTCTGCAGGTTCCTTTCTGCTTGTGGCATGTGGTGGGCTGAACTAATCATCTGTAGGGTACCAGTGGGTTGTATCCAATGTTAGTCTAACTTACTTCCTATTCATTTCGATGAGTCTACTCTAAGTAGGACTAACATTGGATACAATCCAGCGGATGGCTGTTTCTGCCTTTTGACAGAGGTTTTAGAGCACATCACTTTTAAAATTGACCAATTATATGATTCCATACAGCATACTTTGGCAGCATAGTGTCTTGTGTATGATGATGACAAGGTTCAGAATGCTGTACAGCAACAACCATAAAAATAGAAAACATCCGCTGTCAACTACAGGCACTACACACACTACACATTTGTAGGTGTATGCCGAAGGAACGATAATGTTACCATAACATTATGTTACACACTACACATTTGTAGGTGTATGCCGAAGGAACGATAATGTTACCATAACTACAGTGCTACAATACTGGAATTCTGTGTTGGTTGGGGGCACTTACTATGGGTAACCCCCCTCTCACCACATACACATTTTCAAAGCTGAATGTCCAGGTAGCTACTGTACCCTATAGGAAAAGTTTCTATGGTTCTGTGGCTAAGCTAAACCACTAGCCTAGTTGATCTGGCTAAAGTTGGGCACTTTCAAGTCCCATTAATATCAATGGAAGATATAATATCCCCTTCCTGTGAAAAGCAGTGGCACTTGGACAGAGTTTAATTTTGGCTGAATCATGCGTAAGACGTTTGACACTCACACCTAGAAATGCCAATACAGCAAATGTAAATCAGTATGGTACACGTGTCAAACAGCTATGATTGGCTGCAGCCCCCTTTTGAGTTTATGCTTGCTGGCATACCTGGGTTTGCTTTTGTATAATGTGTAAATGGGCCTGGTACCAAATCTTTGGAAAAATAAAACTCTCTTGATAGCAATCTCTCAAATTTTTATTCCTCATGTGTTTTGGCTGAAAAGTCTTTTCTCCAGTAATTCATGAATTTCAGATGTAAAAATCACACAAATAGCTTTTCAATGTGGTGGTTCTGATTCCCAAATTTGAGATTTTAAACACACTCATGAGACTACTAAATAGCATCAGACCCAAGATGTTTTCTTATGAGAAAATCAATTTGGTGTCTTTTGTCAGTTTGACAATGGCCCAGGTTGCACATCACAACAATCCATGGTTTGTTAAACCGTGGGTAGCTGTGAATGAAGCAGGAGCAAGCGTGCTAGCTCCTGGCCAGCTGACGGCTTCTGTTGAGCCAAACAATGCAGAGATGCTCCGTTCCTGGGTTGTTGTCTACGATATCACAGAGAACAACCCAGGAACAGAGCATGCCTGGGTTGTTTAGCTCAGCAGGGGTGGCCAGGTGGCTGGGAGCAAGCATGCTTACTCACTCCCACGCATTCATGGCTACCCAGGATTTATTTAAACCCTGGGTAGCCATGATAGGTTAACCAGGTCAATACCAAACTGAATGGAGGGCTGGATGTTAATGTACTGGCACATCATAGGTTCTCCACTCAGTGCCTAAACCAGGTGTGGGCAACTGCAGGAGGTCTGGGAATCATTTTCGTCATCACAGACACCCTTCTTTGTGGGTTGTGCTGTTTCCCTGTCAGGTACTGAATTTATGTATATGGTTACCCCATTATATCCTGTTGTGCTCATTTAACGGAAACCATTAATTCCCCACCATGCATCACGTTCAGAAAACCATCCAATCTGCGTAAATTGTTGGTTAAAGCTGCACTTAAACAAGTTACTTGCAACCCAGGATCATACCACTGTAAATCAACGCAGTGTATTACCTACAGTTACCTCCAAGAAACCACTTCTTTCAGGATCACAATTACTAACAAAACTTATTGCATTAGGCAGTCGTTAACATGCACTTCTACTAATGTAGTTTATTTAATAGAATGTTAAAAAAAAGGCTGTCGTATGCAATATGTAGGGAAAACGACAATGGACATAAGAACGAGATTCCGTAACCACGTATCTGCAATTCTTACCAAAAACTGTAGCAGCCTGTTGCAAGACATTTCAGCTCACCTTCACATAGTCTCTCAGATTTACAGTTGCTTCCAACAGAGCAAACAAAAGACAATGACATGCTTGACAAAAGGGACAATTTCCAGATCTATAGTCTGAGAACTCTTAGTCCCAGTGGCCTTAATCTGGAGGCAATTCGTAGGCATTACACCAATCATACCCTTTTTCTCCTAAGGAACTTTCATCTCCAGGCATTCCAAACTGCCAACTCCTGATATCCATTATTTTTTTAATACTCTGTTGTTAGTCTTTCTATCTTTCATATATAATAGTGTCCATAGTGGTTACAGAGCATCCCAAAGTGTCAAATTTAGCTTGCAAATGAACTAATGTTGACCCTTCGGGTGCTCTGTACCCGCTACTGACCCCATTTCCCCGTGAAAAACATTTTTCCCGATTTGTGGAGGTGGTGGGCCACATGCAGGCTGCGTGTTGCCCACCCCTGACCTAAACTGTGTTGTTGAATCATAATGAATTATGCTGTACTGCTTACTTCCAACCTTTTAAATCTATGCTTATAAAACATGAGCAGCAGTCTTACTTCCCACTTGTATTCATTACCTGCCACTTCATTCCAGCATTCTTTCTTTTTCTTGAAACCCAAGGTGGAAAATCTATTGCAGTAGAGTGCACTGAAGGTAATGTCAGCTGGATGCTGTAGAGCTTTAAAATGGATCCTGCATGCTGGGAATTTGTGTGATTCTGGGATCTGTCGCTAAAATAGAATTTTGTGCTATGTTAAGCCATTGTGCTATATAGCATGCTTATTTTATATTTATGCATGAGCCTTTCATTTCTTTTTTACATCTTCCAGTAATGATACAAAAGAAGTCCTTTTCTGCAAAGTGGAGCTGCTTTATCTGTGTATCATATTTAAGAGAGCATCATAAAACGTAACCACTAAACATGATCTTCCTCTCACCTTTAGCTTTCTTTTAGATACAGAAAAATCCTGCTCGTGAATCCCTTTAGTTTGTTTCTCTAATAGATGTGTGTTTATTTTTCTGTATTCTGTTTTAGAGGACTTAAGTGGCCTTGGAAGGCCTGGTAAGTATCATTTACTTTTTAATTCTGTATATTGGATAGTATACATTATAAGCTATGAAGGGTCTTTGCTGCTGAAGAAACAATTTGCCGCCATTCTTTTTTTTCTCAGACAAGGTCTTTTTTCCAGTCTATAAAAGTACCAAACATTTGCAAAGCAATTTTCTATATCATCCACATGTCTTAATCAAGACTGTCCTGTACCATTCTGCATATTGTAGGAACATAAAATTAAAAAGCACTTCAGAGCTAAAGAGGGACAGGCCAAGCAACCAAATATGTATTTGGATTATACTAACTGTTGCCCAGTCAGAATGTTATTAGCAGCCATTGTAATGCACATTAGCCATACTTTGTTCATTCATAAGACTATCCAGCAAATAACTGGGAAAGATGGAATGGAACGGAATCTATCTCTTTGCTGGTTATCCTAGAGCCAGCATGGAGTTACAATTTAGCTTTGACTGGACAACTGTAAAATAGTTACAAAGATAATTCCAACACCTATCAGGTGTTTGGTAAATCTGTGGTATCAAAGTCCATTAGGGATTGTGCCAAGCACTTGGTTACCTAAAATGTCCATTTGAAAGTCATGTCAATCCTTCGCTGGCTACAGGGAGTACATATTTGCTTTTGGCCAGATGCTACTGTAGGTTCCAAAGTAGTCTATCATGCCTTTCCCAACCTGGTGCTCTCCAGATATGCTGGCTGGGGATGCTGGGACTTGTAGTCCAACACATTTGAAAAGTACCAGGTTGGGGAAGGCTGATATATATAAAAAAATGCGTTGGATCCAGATTTAGGCATACTCAGAACAGACCCATTGAAATCATTGGACTATATTTACTCTTGAGTGATCTGTTTTTACAGCAGATGTCTTATAGAAATGGCCCAGTCATAGGAAAAGCAACTCCAGCAAGGCTCTCCTCCTGTGGGGTGGGCATTATTATGCTAGAAAATTGCAAGGATGGTTTGAATTGGAGAGTGAAAACATTGCTTTATAATCTGCATAATGCAGACCTGGTGGGACATTCTTGTTGATATGCCAGAAATTTGAATTGTATTGAATCATCTGAGCAAGTGTCATAAGTGGTGCTGAGCCTCAGTGGCATAGTTACCTAGCCCAGTGCTTTACCTGGATAAGAGGGTGGTATCTTGGGTGAGAAAGGCGTGATTTGCCTTGCAGGAGCTGGGAAAGGAACAAGTTGTTGACTATTGCTTGTGTCTGTGTCATTGTTATGAAACCTACATTGTTTTATACCTTTGCTGGTTTGCCTGTTGAAAGTGTACCTATTTTATTAATCTCCAGGTTGGACGTTGAATAGCCTCTTAATAACCTATTGCAATCTATTTTTATGTAGGCCATCAAAATCTTGAGAGCTAATAACTTTTAACCTTAAAATTGTGTTTCCTAACTTTCTTTACAACATTACATTAACTAGAGGCAGTGTGTTTTTAGAATTAGTGAAAATATTGAGGGTGGTATCCAACTAGTATCTACCTCTGATGGAACAGCATCAGTCAGTGGAACAGATTCCCCCTCCTCCTTGCCGCCTCTGAAAATCTGCTCTGGAGGATTGGAGGACTGACCCTCTGCAGTAAGATGGAGGGAGGCTTCACAGGGAGGAGAGGAAGGGAAAGTTCTGTTCCATGAGTGGGCATCCACTCATCCAGTGTTGGATGTCACCCTTAGGCCATAGCATTTACAACTGCTCTTGAACACTATATTTGGTTTTAATTTTTATTTTTTACTCCCGGTATTTTGAACATAACCTATTTTAGGGTGCATCCGAAGGCTTCCATATGCCTAGCAAGCCTTCTCATTTCCACCGCCCCACCCCCCCTTTGAACAGAAGCCGTCCTTCCTCCCCAGTGTTAAATTCCAAACTAACTACCTTTTGAAAGTCCCCATAATTTTAAAAGCATTATACTATAATGATTACACCCTGCAACATTGGTGGACGTAGGAGGATTCCATGTTCTAGGGATTATAGCCTCCTTAGTTTTAAATTGTCTTAGAAATGGGAATAAATGTCCTCCTACATACAAAAAAAGCTGCAAACTATGTTGTAGATGGGGGGAAGATCCAAAGACATTTAAAATGTAAACAAAAGCTGGAGGATCCAAGTTGGAGAATTTTTTAATGTCTCTAATGTTTGTAAATTATATTGAGAGTATTGAATTCAGAACTTTTCTCATTCTTTCTTTAAAAAAACAACAGATTTTAAAGAACAGTCAACTGAAAGGCAATTTGGTGAGTAGTTTAATGCTTCTTTAGAAACATGGATACAGTTTAAAGAAAGCTGGCCACAACCAAGGCCATTTGAAATCAACAGGTTTTTCAGTATTTAACGGTATAAATACACCGATGGCAACAAGATGACTCACCAACATTTTGTTTGGATTGCTCCCTATATTTCTTAACACATACTCCAATGTTCTCTTAACACATACTCTAATGTACTGTGTACTAGGGCTAGAAAGTTCTGTGAACAAAAAGAGAAAACAATACTGCAAACTGTAAAAATTCTTGAATACCACTTTGATACTGGATATTGTTCAGATCTGCATTTCTGCACACTTAGCCAGTATCTACTGTACCCCAACCAAAATCTCTGTTGTCACTGCCTGTTTTTTTGTGATGCTGCAGGAACCTTTATATCCCCATACTTTGGACTGTCCCCTCTTCTCCCCCCACCCCTTTTCCACTTGTATGCAGACACTTGCTTAACAATAGTAAATAGTAATCCAATAATGTCGTGTTATTGACCAGTTAAAATAGTGTTGCCCCATTGAGCAATGCATTAATGTCTTATTATGCTGATACCTTCATAATTCTTTGAAGGCATCTATAAAGACATTGGAAATTAGGTTTAAATATACCAGTGAGTTTTTACTGCTTTGTTTTAACTGTAGAACTCATAATGGCTAAATTAAGTAATGTTTCTTAAGTTTCTTTCAGACAAGGTTAATTTCTTACTTCATTGCCCATTGTGAAATTTGGCCTTCTGCAGAGGGTGTTTGAACTCATTCTGGGAAAGGTTCCACTGGAATTAGATTATTTCTTTGGCAAAGCACATTCTTTATCAAAGGGATTAAAGTATAGACCTAAACAACAAAAGGTCAGTGCATTCTGTTAGCACAGCAAAATGCAAACCATTTGCATTTTGACAGGATTTTCATGCTATATGAAAGGTCAGTGCAGTGGGAAGTATATTGAACTTCTTACTGGGCTTCTTCAATTCTTCTAAACAAGGTTGACTAGGTTGTTACTACAGATTAAATATTAGTACCTCATCAATTGCCTGTGTTCTTCTTGTTAACATACCTTCAACACTTTCGTCTGGGCTGGTCCACTTTGTAGATAAATGGGAACATTCAACTTGGGTTTTGGTTCTGCAAGGGTCACCCAGCAAGTCCACCTGCTGAGTACCCAACTTGCATGATTGACATCTTAATTTTTAGACTGGCCATTTTTCTGATGTGGAACAAGGGGGACGAGAATACCTGCTGGGCAACTGTGTTAACTTCTTCCCTCCACCTTCCCCACTCTCCTCCCTCCAGTTAAGCCCTGGGATGAAAGGAATAAGGTATGCTGGGAAGAGACAGTTGCACAGAGATTGTGGAATAACTAAGACCAGTCTACACAGACTAGCGGTTCATGTGATAAAGGACCGTATCATTTTAGTCTGGTGGGAATGCTGGTCTCATAATTACATGCTGCTGTGTATTAAAGCACAGAGAGAGAGGGAGAGAACACTAGCATGCTGTGAAGAAATGTTCTAACATAGTCTGGGTGTTGTTTTTTCATGAGGACCATACAAGTGGAAGAGTCCAGGAAATATTTATATACTGCCTTTCATAATATTTATGCTAAGATGATTTACAATGTAATTTTAGGTAAAACAATAATAAAATATACAATAAATAAGAAGGGGCTGTATCCAAGGCTGCCCAAGTGCCAGTAGGACTCACAGTTTGTGCAATGGGAATTTAGCGCTTTGGATAGGAACAGGAAACAAATGAAACTCTCATTTCCAGAACAGAGCAGGTCAGTAGAGTTTGCATAATGGAACTCTGCTGACCTGTCCCTCTGCTGACCTGTCCACTCATTTCAGGGCTCATTTTGAGACTTGCTTTATGAAGAGCTAAGTCCCTGTTGCACAAGTGGTGAGTCTCACTTGAATACTACCCATGGTTGGCACAATACACAGTTAAAACTGTAAATAAAATAGTAAAATGAAAGCTTCAATCCCAGTGATTTAAACTATGGTATCCTCCCAATACTGTTTTAAAGGACAAACCATGAAAATGCTGGAGAGAATAAAAATGTCTTACCCGGCGTCTTAAAAATCATGAGGTAGGCACCAGGTGAGCCTCCTTGGGGAGGGAGTTCCAAAACCTTGAATTGAGTTTCCAGGTCAGAGTCCATCAGTTTACTGGCATCTACTGTACTGAAACTGTATCTATCAACATTGTTATTAAAAAGTGTTTGAGAAGGCAAGGCCTTAATGCTTCCTAGTCTAAAGTGGAGCTTAGAGTTTGGAATTTGAGTTCAAGATTTTGATAAACAATGCAAGAATTAAAGCATAGTATGTTTCAGTAACAAGATTAGTTTGTACGTTCTCAAATGGAAGTATAATTCACGCTCCCTTTTGTTTATATTAAGCCTGGCAGTTTGCAGATTGTTTTATTAATTTACAGTTTCTCTTGGGATAAGAGCAGCTCGAAGATACTATGCTGTCACTGTAAATAGGCATGTATTAATGACTCAGTGTTCTACTAATCCCACAAACAGGTGGTCATTGAAACCTTGAGAGTGTCTAATCATTTGTAAATGTCTCTCTAAAACGGCTTTCATTGTGATGAAGCCTGACAGATTGTATGTCATCTATAAATGATACGTTTATCTCTAAAGCTGCAAGTATAAACAGTTAATTAAGTCCAAGGCAAAGAAATCAACTCATGATTGTTCCAGGAAAACTGTCAGATATTATTGTTATACTGGAATAAAGTAGGTGGTTCTTTTTAAAGAAAAAAAATCTTTATTTCAAACCGAATAGCTAGATGTACAATGTTAAAGGAGCTACAGTTATGAAATGTCAAAAAACACACACAACCCACTATATATCTCAGTTCAGATAACATGGTAGACCATAGTGGAGGAAGCTTAGCTATCATTTAGTGTGCTATTTTAATTGGCAAACCATAGTTTAGAAACCATGGTTTCAAGTGGGTTTGCAAACTATGGTTTGTGCTAATCATGATGTGGCATGATGTCTGAATTGACAAACCATAGCTATGGCCATTGCTTCATCTTTAGGAGCCATTGCACTTAGAGTGTGCTAAGCAGCTCTAAACCATGGTTTGCCTATACATTTGGAAGCTCAAATCATGAGCTGGACACTAAATTACGGTTAATGCAAACCATTATTTGGTGTGATGACTGAATGTAATCTAAAACTCCTTGCCTTCCACTAGTCCTGTACATCCCATAATTTTCACTAATGAAAACAACAAGGTACTAAAGCAGTGCAGAGGGCTAGTGCAGATGTAATGCTCCCACAGTTAAGAGATTGCCGCACAAAGCTAGGTACAGGGACTGTTGGCTCCTTCCTTCTACCTACTCTATTCCAGGGTTCCTGTTTAACCAGGATTCAAATCCTGGTTAATGAGAATGCTGTGTGGGTAACTAGGAAGTAGCATTACATCTGCACTGGCCCTAAGTGAAGAAAAGATGAGAGGGAGGGTCGAGAATCCGTACATATTCTGTGATTTTAAAAAACCCTGCCAGTTTAAGACAGAGTAAAGCTATTTCATGTTAGCTCAAGCTCTACAAAAGCTTCCAGAAAACTGAAAGCTAAGACTCATGCCTTAACAGACATACTCCGTGATCAGTAATGATGTTGTGCAATATCAGAAATTGTGCTTGCTTACAACATACCCCCCTTGCACCCACACTTTTCTTTGGTCTTTCAGGCCCAAATCCAGATGGGAAGGATGGAGTCCGTGGGACCAGGGAAGGTGACCCACTGGTCCTGTATTGCCTTATGAAGCATCTGAGCCTTACTTTGTTGCAGAAGGCACTAGGTTCAGGAAGACTGGATTAGCCCATCCTGCCAGCTGCTGATTGAAGCAACAAGCAGGCATGGGTCAATTCACAGGAGAATTCCTCTAGCGATACTGTAAGGCTCAGATGCTTCATAAGGCAAAACAGGACCAGGACAATGTGAGGCAGAGGAAGAAGAAAGACCAGAAATAAGTCTGAAAAGTACCCATTGGCCTGTTTTGCACATAATGCTAAGCCATGGTGTAATTTGTTGAAATCTGGCCTGTTGTTGTATCTGAGCCCCCGCTAGAAAGAAACCATGCCTTGCTAACCAGCTACAAACCACAAATAGAAGTCATGTTTCTTTATGGACTTACAAAGTCTGACTTGTTTAAACCATGGCTTGTTGTGATGTCTGAACCCAGAAGCGTGGCTCATCCCTGGTTTGTTTGTTTGTGCTGCTGTCTGCCCTGAAACAGAGGTGCCCAGCAAAAGTAGCCTGAAAACTAAGCCGCTATAATGGCTGGCAAATGGGTGGGAGAGAAACAAACTAGAAATTGGGAAAACAAGCCATGTTTTGTTTGCTTGTCTGCAAGACAATTCATGGCTGGAAAAAAACATGGTTAACATAAACCATGGCTTACCATTGCATCCAAATGCAGCCATTATGGTTAAATAGGTAGGAGGGGGGAGCCATGTCCAGATCTCTTTAAAAAGATTTCGCTTTACCCAACTGTTCCAAATACAGTTTTCTCTCTTATGACTAATACTGACAGTTCTTCTAACCAAACGTGCACACCTGGGAAAGAGTGCAATTTCCATTTGTGTCGCACAATACCATCCATGTTGTTAAAACAGTGGCAAAGTGCAGGAATAAAAAAACCTGGATACTACGTAGGTCAGTACTGTCTGCTCTAACCAGCAGCAGCTCTCTGCAGTCTCGGACAAAGGTCTTCCTTCCAAAAGTTCTTCCTTACAAAAAGTTTCTGCTATACAGCGATCAAATAAGGAATGAGTTACTTTGAGGAGAATGGGGGGTGAGTGGTGGTCATTATGGAAAGTTGATAATAAGTAGTCACCCATAGCTAAAAGCCCCTGAATGGTTACAGTGTAACTTTCATAGTGTTTGCTAGGATGTTACTGGAGAAAAAGTAGGCTACATGAGCATAAGAGGTGGATTGCTGGTATTACCTGCCCACAGCTACCATTTGAGAAATTTCCTTCTGTTACCCTGTATCCTCAGGTGTACCAAGGTAACTTGCTACTGTGAAAGCTGCTAGCACTAACCATGCAGGAACTGACATTGTCCAAGCCACACTTTATATCATCTCATTTCATATTTCTCTAACAGTGCAATCCGATACATATCTCCTCATTGACCGATTCAGGTCAATGAGGCTTACGTCCAGGTTAATGTGTATAGGATTGCACCCTAAGTGTGTGTGTGTGTGTGTGTGTGTGTCCAGAGAGAGAGAGTGAGTGAGTAAGAGTATAGCACAACAATATTCCATTTCACCACAGACTGCATAACAGGACTTTCTTCAGAATATTTTATGTCTTTTGTTGTTGTTGTTAAAATATGCAGTCTTAGAAGATTAAAATAACTTTATGACTATATGGACTGAAAATGGATTTAAACAAAACTGGAGCAACTATGGTTTGTAGCTCTTGGGATTTCAGGAGCCCAAGGACAGCTGTCATTGATAGCCTTCCCTCTTTACCTGTGTTTGTAGACCTAAGATGTTCCTAGGCCTGTTGCTGTGCCTAGGAACTTTTAGATATATTTTTCAGCATCAGTGAGAAGACTGGAGTGCTTTTCTCTCTGATGTATATAATGTTTCATTTGTTTGTAACCTCAGTGATAGGACTTTTATCATGCCCTCCAAGGACTGCGTCACAGGCTATATGTTTCCCGCATGGGAAGTACTGAGTATGGACGATCATGTGTGTGACTTGCTGTGCACATGCTTGTGAAAATGCTGCCCTACACAAAAATGCACCATGTGTTGTTCTTGTCTTTGCAGCGGTGGACAAAGTGGCGCTGCTGATGGGCAACATGAGCTATGGTAACCACCCCAAGCTCAAGGCTCCATTGGTGGATGTTTATGAACTGACCAACTTGCTGAGGCAGCTGGACTTCAAAGTGGTTTCCTTGCTGGATCTTACTGAACCTGAGATGCGGAATGCAGTAGACGAATTCTTACTGCTCCTGGACAAAGGAGTGTACGGTAAGAGCTAGTAGAATGACTGTTGATCAAGTTGAACATCTGTTTGATTGGGAGAATGCAGCTTGTTAATCACCTGTTCCAGATGACCTTGTCCTATACAATTGCCCTGTTCACACATCACGACAAGCCACCATGGGCTTATCCACAGGGCTTGTCTTCATACACCGGCCGACATTTTTAAAATGGGGCATGCGAACCTGGCCAGAGTGGGTTGTTGGAGTGGTTAACAAACCACCCGCAACCCTAAAACTACCCATGGGTTCTAGGGGGCTTGTTAACCATGCCAACAACCCACCGTGGCTGGGTTCACACGACACAGCAAGCCACAGCATGGTGGCCTGGTGTGATATGTGAACAAGTTCAATGAGTAGACCAGGGGTGGGGAACCTCTTTCAGCCGAAGGGCCGAATTCAGTTTCAGAGAAGCTCTGTGGAGCCACATTCCAGTGATGGGCTGGGCTAAAGGCAAAAGGGATGGGGCCAAAAATACCATCATATTGGAACTCTCACTGCCAGTAACTAAGCCTTAGGAGAGGCATTTCAGCCTTTTAGAATGGGGAAAACTGCACAAAAGCTGTTTAAAGACACCAAAATACTGGTGATTGGGGGAAGGGGGCATGGGCATCTGGGGAACCTTAGAGGGCCAGATTGGACCCCAGGAGGGCCAGATGTGGTCTCCAACCCTGGGGTTCCCCACCCATGGAGAAGACCAAAGCTCACACATATAAAGATTACTTTTCTTGGGTTTCAGGGCCCTAAAGTCTGAGAAATTCATGTTACATTAATTTTAGTTGCAATCATCATTTTTTAAAAAACACAGTTCCTGGGGGATTCAGGAAGCTGCCATATACTGAGTCAGATCACTGGGCCATCTAGCCCAGTGCTGTCTACTCCAACAGGCTCTCCATAGTTTCAGGAGGGGGTCTTTCCCAGTCCTATCTGAGATTAAACTACATGGCCTCTAATATGAAGCTGATTTATACAGAATCCATGTAGCCAAATATTGTCTATTTTGATTCATAGCAGTTCTCTGCGTTTCTTTCCCATCACTTGATACTTGTAACTGTAGATGCTGTGGATTGATTCTGGGACTTCTATGTGCATTCTCAGTCACTGATCTCCGCACCTTGACCTGTCAATCATCTTTTTCTCTAAGCTAAAAAACTGTGTTTTAATTCGCACAGTATTTATTTTTCATAAGCTCTCATTCCAGGTATGGGTAGGGGTGCCCTGCTCCCGATGCTCCTATTGAAGTGGATAAGTAGGGGCAAGCGATGGTTGTAATTGGATGTGTCCCTGCAACAGGTGCCAGCGCAAGGTGAAGTTATTGCATAGTGCAACTTTCCCTTTGATTGGATACCTGATGTTTGATTCATTTAGTGCTCGCTGATCTGGCATTCAGAATGCCTTTTGCCCTGTATATGCCTGAGCCAAGGGTCACAATGACAGAAAGATTTATTGGAACAGCAAAAGCTCCCACAGACTTTCTGACGGCAGTGTACTTTGCCATTCCCTTTTCTTTGCAGTAGCTTGTCAGGCACATTTGGGTCAGCTGCAGTTGTACACTTGCGGCTGCTCACGTATCAGGCTTTGAAAAGTATGTGGCATTTACCTTTGTTTTATTGATTTCTTTTTCCATTGTAACAAAATATTTTAAAAGTTCCTAATGATGACACATGAGAATCCACACATTCTTTCCACATCTAAAACTGCAGTGACATATCCATTTATGGACTCTTTGGAGTCAATAAAATGCTGCCATCTTTCCCTGGGAGTGACAGAAAATAGCCTTGTATTGCCCCTGCAGTAGGCTTCGAACTCTTAATTTAGAGGTGCCAAGATAGTGATAAATCAGATCCAGGTTTACTTACAAGGAGTACTTTATTGAGTACAATCAGCACACAGGCGTACCCAATGGTTGGATCAGACAGCTTCTCTGAACCCAGAGCCATGGGGTAAAATGGGTTTTATACCATACATGTCAGCAGTGAGGCAGCATGACAGCAGCAAGCATTAATTCGCGTTCATTCCTAGCATAGACTAACAGTGCTTGTTCAGAAGGAAAACAGTCGGCGCTTTCTCAGCATAGACACCTGCAGCTTGGCATAAACATAGCCTCACTTCCCAGGCACATACTAGGCCCTGATAAGATACTAGCCTTCGTTAGTATGGAATGTGCTGAGGCCGCACTATCGACCTTTGACTCATCTCACATGCTCAGAGGCCCACTAGCAAGGAAATTGCACCAATAATGCACTAAAGCAAAGCATTATGGGTCTCTAGGCCCCTCTAGAACTACAGTTGACTTGGTTACAGGCCTGGGGCCAATACAAGCCTTCACCTGTTAAAAAAAAATGATTAAGGGTCTAATCCTATGCATGATTAGACAGAAAAAAGTCCCATAACTCCCAACATTCCCCAGCCAGCATGCTGGGAAATTATAGGACTTTTTTGCAGGGGGAATGCTGGGAGTTATAGGACTTTTTTCTGTGTAAACATGCATGGGATTGCACCCTAAAGAGCTTTCTTATCAGTTGCTTCAAAGTTATATTGTTCAGTGGAGAAGCAGAGACACACTGGCTGGATTCAGACAACACAATAACGTGAGTTATCGTGTTGTCTGAACCCAGCCGCCCTAACAAACCATGGTTTTATACCATACATGTCAGCAACTAACAAACCATGGTTTGTTAACTACAAACAACCCATATTTCACAACCAAACCACAAACTATGGGTTCTCTTCATTGGTTGTTCGTGGTTAACAAACCATGGTTTGTTAGCGCAGCTGGGTTCAGACAACACGATAACCCATGGTTCAGCAACAATCCATAGTTCAACAACAACCCATACTCAACCCTTGAGGGTGGGTTATTGTGTTGTGTGAGCCCAGCAGTATGTCTGTGTGTGTGGTTGTGCTTCCTTTACTTGTTTAAATAGATGAACATCAGTGCAGAAGACTGAAGGGCATCAAGGGGAGAAAGAGTAGCCTTCCCCAACCTGGTGCTCTCCAGATGTTTTGGACCAACTCCCATCAGCCTCAGCCAGCATGGCCAATGGTCAGGAATGCTGGGAGTTGTGATCTAGATAAAACATCTGGGGTGCACCACGTTGGGCCAGACTACATTAGAGCAGGGAATACTTTGCCACCTGCAGAGGTAGTGCTAGCTGCTCATCCTGAGCCTCTGTGATGGCATTTTTGGAGCAGGACTCGATTATCTATGGGTATATATAACCTGTATCTTCAGGCCTGAGTCTGTGCTGTAACACTGGGAATGATGCTCATTCACAGTGCTAGAACTCCCCAGTTGCATTCTTATAGCCCAAAATGGACCAGCTCTTAGTTGTTTTACATTGTCTTATCTTGAAATTTCATTTGTTGCTTGTTACTATATTGTATATTTTTCTTTTTATTATATTTTTCTTTTTATCAATATAATTACGGGAATTCGTTGTGGCTGAAGGGTGGTTTATACATTTTAAAAATAAATAAAATTGTCAGTTTCTGGGTAGCACCTTGTGAATGTTGGTGGAATGTGTAGAAGATGCTATTTGTGTACAAATCACTAGCGATTTATAACATTTTGTGGGCTCAGTTCCAAATCCAAGAGGGCTTGCAGCAGTCCCTGTTCCAGATACTCATGATGCTTAGCATGATGTTGTGTAAGCTTGTTGCTGCCAGGAAAATAATATTTCAAATACAAAGTGCAAAATAACAAATTTGCTGCTGTCTCTGTCTCTTCATTTTAGTGTGTACAGAAAGAGTGTAGCTAAGGCACCAGGCTTTCCCCACTTGTGACAAGTGTGGTTATAAAAACATAGGAAACTGCCTTATACCAAGCCAGACTATTGGTCCATCTGACTCAGTATTGTATACTCTGACTGACTGCTTGTTAGTTTTGTAACTTAGATTATTGATTTGGCTTAGTATCATTGCTAAATTCTGTTTTAAATGTGTGTTTTATTTCCTCCCCAGGCTTATTATATTATGCTGGCCATGGCTATGAAAACTATGGTAACAGTTTTATGGTTCCTATTGATGCCCCAAATCCTTACCGAGCTGCAAACTGTCTGTGTGTACAAAACATTCTCAAACTGATGCAAGAAAAGGATACTGGCCTAAATGTGTTTTTACTGGATATGTGCAGGAAAAGGTATGAAACTGCTCTCATCACTTTAAAGAATCACTCCCTGGTAGATCAAAGCTCAAGATACACAGCTCTATTGGCGCTACAAAAATAAACCCATTGAACAGCTGAAAGATGATCTTTTATTAAGTCAACTCGATGTACGCAAGTGTCACACAACCTTTCAGTCTTTTTAGGATTCTTCTCCAGATTTGGGAGTTCAAAGCAAAAGCAAAATAATATGGAATGAAATAAACTTGCTGCGTAGTCATGTTTGACTGTTGAATCAATCTGCAGGAGCTGTGAGAGGAAAGGAGAATGTCCCTGTCCAGACAATGTTGATTCAAATAAGAATTATTTTCTTCCTGCCCAGGGATTTGTGCCTCTTACTTCAAAATTATGCAGCAAATATAATACTGTTTTGATTACCATACACAACCAGAGCTGGGCTGCTTGTGCAGAACATTGAAAGCCCCCTTTCAACAGATGAAAGCTTGAGATCATATTGACAGGGAAGGCAGAGTGACAGGCTGACATTTTTTGTAGGTGATCTCTTGTCTCAACTAATTTTCCCTCGGCCCCCCACCCCCAATTGCTAGGGAAGTCTAGCTGCAAAGAGAGGAGACGTTTTCTCCTTATTTATTTATTACATTTATATCCTGCCTTTTCCTCTGTTTGTGTGTGACTTCCACTACCACTTCCACCACCCCAGCTTTCCTTGCCTATGGGTCTAGTCTTTAAAATTGTGAGCAGGCAGAGCCCAGCTTCTTTTCATGTGATAAGTATAAGATGTAGTCCAGTTCTGACTTGTTCTACAGGATAGATAGGCCACAACAAACAGTTTTAAAGACCTTGTGTGCCAGAGTCCAAGCCATCTGGCTTTGAGTGATTTGTAATAGCATCACCACTTTTAGCCTAATTTAGATTAACTCCAAAATCCATAGCCCAACCATAATCTTAACATTCATGTTGCTGTATCCAAGTCTCACAAAAAAAACTGGATTTTTTCTCATGGTTAACATGGTTACCTTTGCTTTTTTAAAGACTAACAAATCTATTGTGGCATAAGCTTTTCAGTGGGTCTACTCTAAGCATAGCTAAGCTGGGATCCAACCCCCTGAGTACCAAGAGGAGGAGGAGAAAAAAAGTGTGTTACACGAAGTGAGTTGAAATATCAAGCAATGCAAGAGATAGCAGCAGGCATGTTACAATACCATTACAGGCACAAATGAAATAAACCACTTACTTAATGTCAGTGCTATGACTCAGTATTGGGAAACTCCCTTCTGCACTAGCTTGAAGAGGGCTTTGGATCTTCATACCAAGCGGCTCTCATGACTGGGTCTCAGGTTCTAGTCCTGCATCCCTGACAATGTTTTAGGATAGTGATGGGGAGTGTGTGGCCCTCCGATTTTGCTGAGCTGCAGCTCCCACCATCCCTCACCATTGGCTATGCTAACTTGGTTAATTGAAGTTGCAGTCCAGCAACATCTGGAGGTCCACGTGTTCCCCACCAGTGCTTTAGGACTAGACTCTTCGTCTCCCTCTGTCCTTTCATAGAAATGTGGTGTGTAAGTGGCTCATGAATGTGATAGAATCAGTTTGCAATTCTGTTTAACTATCCATTGATGGGTTGTGTCAAGGAAGTGACAGAATAAATAGAAGGATTTTGAAAATAAATAATGTTTGGATATTTAAAAACACTGATTTTTAATCAGTATCTTCGTCTTGCCCCAGATTCACACTATTCTTCTGATTTTGATTCTTGTGTTTATTGAAGGAATGAATACGACAATACTGTTCTCATCTTGGATGCCCTGAAGGTTACAGCTAACATTGTTTTTGGATATGCCACGTAAGAATAATAATTTTAAATGTGTAGATTTGAATTATTTGTCTTTAAAACACACACTGAAAAAATGTAGTAACTTCTAATGAACTAATCCATTGTCCATGTATTATCTCTTTTTCTAAGGACAACAACTGCTTGTGGCTCCAGCCACATGTAGCTTCAAGGGTTCGTTAGACTCATGAATATCCATACTTTCATTTTTTTTTATAAAATAACTTTCTTTCTTCACCATGATCATTTCAGTCTTGTACACAGACAATAGGTATTTTTTTCAGGCACTGACCCTGGATAGGACTTTCAGCCTGGTATGAGTCTCAGGTATATGTGCGTCTCTCTGCTTACTTTTCACCACAGGAGAAAGTAAAAGAATTGAGCTGTGTCATGTTTATCTGAGTGCAGTGATCTCCTTGGCCACCTATTCAAAAACCCAATTCTAAAGGCAGATTGGGTGATGAGGAAAATACTGCACTTAGATAAATTTGGTATGCCTCACTTCATTAGTTGTCTTCTCCCTCTTGTGCAGAGAAGAGCACATGCTAGGTTGATAATTCTCACTTGAGTATAACCCTTGAACAGGGCCTATCATTCCTATTTTACAGAAGGAAAATTGAGGAGAAAGAATGGGGATTTTTCTCAAGGCCACACAGTGAATCCACAGCAGAGACAGAACCGGCAACTAGGCCAAACTCTATCCGCTGAAGCTACTGGTTCTCAAAACCCTCATTGTTCCACCTCTGCTGTCGACACACTCTGCACCCATGCCCCCTGCTGTCTGTGCCTTTGGCACACATACCATCCTACACATATAGAGCTCCTCCATGCGAGGGGGAATCCTGATTGGCCCAGGATTCCTCTGTGGGGATAAGCTCTATGCATGTACGTTGGCACACACATAAAGACCCTTTTCACGTGCACAGCCACCAGAAGTGGCAGGGGTGCACACCCCAGCAACCCTTCACGCGTTCGTTGAATGCATGAGGGGTTGTGTGTGAGCCCCTTTATGTATTTTCTGACCACATGCTTTCTAAGACTCACTGATAACATTGAGCACTTGTGATCAGTTGCGCCGATATTCTTGCAGCACGGTCCTAAGCGTGCGCTCAAAAGCAAAACCTCTGGTTTCAGTGAGCCTGACTGCCACGTAAGCGTACACAGGATTTCAGCCACATTTACTCTACTGACTGGAAGTGTCACTTTGGGAAATGTAAGGAGTTTCCTTTAACAATCTGTAAAGATTTGCTTCCAGACAAATTGAGTTTCCTGGCAAACTGACCTTATTTTAGATTTGTGAATGAACATTAATATTTCTAGACCTCAAATGTATGTAAATAGAGACCTTGAATTATAATGGTAACACTTACCAAATGGGTAAAAAAATCTTGTATACATATACTTTATGTGTACACTTTACTGTGAAGTCTGAACTGAATTTTCAGTGTCTTCTAACTAAAAAAAAATACAGCAGCTTTTTCATATTTGTATTTATTCTGGTGAGCTATAATGATACTTCTCCACCCACCTTACACTTCTGTTCTGTTGTTGTTTATGTATTTTAAAGGTGCCAAGGAGCAGAAGCTTTTGAAATTCAACAGTCTGGATTAGCCAATGGGATTTTCATGAAGTTTTTGAAGGAACGTTTATTAGAGGACAAGAAGATTACTGTGCTGCTTGATGGTGTAGCTGAAGGTAAGAGAGCCCCTGGTTCACACATAATGTAGCTCATGGTTTATTTAACCCATGATTTGTTGCCCAACCCAGAGTTTGTCTGGCAGACGACTATGGTTTGTTTTCTCTATCCCTGGGTTGTTCATTTCCCTCCTCCTTCACCCTCTCCCTTCCTGTACCCCAAATGCCTTTGTAGCGCTGTAGTACTCACATGTAGAGAGGCTGGATTTTTTGACTGCTCTTGCCTGCCGCCTCTGTAGCCTGACAAAACAACCCATGTTTGGGGTTCATATGTAATGACAACCCATGGTGTAAACAACCCAGAGTGCACAACCCAACAACAAACCATGGGTTCTCTTTCTGTTGTTCATGGTTAACAAACCAGGGTTTCTTAGCAAGGCCATGTTCAGACACTGCAGCAACCCAGAATTCAACCACCCATACTGTGGGTTAGTGATATGTGCGAACCAGGCCTATGAGAAGTAAAATATCTGCTCCTTGGCATAAACATACCTGAGCCACTGGGGAACTGCAATTGATAAGGGACAGTAGCTCAATGTAGAATACTCACTTTGCACTGCTCTGCTTGCTGTTTCATTTTAAGCAACTGAAAAGCAGCCCTGGCAAGCTGAGATTTTGAAGAGCAGCTGTACAGAAGGGGTATATGTGTCCATGTGTGCTTAACCCTTTCTTTACCAGTTATTTTCCTGCTGAGAATTGCCCCCCAAGCTGCTTTTTACCACATGGGCATACAGATACACATTTTAAATAAGCATCTGGAACCCCAGGGGTGAAAACTGAACTGACTGAACAAGGAAATTGCAGTGGGAAAATGCTGGTGGGGAGAGGATTAAATGGGCATGTCACAACCTGTCACTCCTGCTCAAAATCACAGCCAATTTTTCAGGTTAAAAAACCAAAACAGTTGGGGCATTATTATTATTAGTGCCATGTTGGATTTTTATGAGCTTCCATTTTTTGACACCAAGGTTGCTGTTTCGGAGGGAGGAAGGGTTTATGTGGGGGTGGGGGAACCCTACATTTGGTATTTTGTGCATTTTTTGCACCCATTCACAGCCTTTGCTTCCCCTGGTCTGCTGCTACTTCGGTGCCATTTCTTCTTTCCTTTTTTATTTGCTTGAAAGGGCTTCTTCACTGCATAATCTCAGAAAATCGGTGATTGTGTAGAGAACATGATGTCAGTGTCATGTCACCAGTCAGATCTGGAGCCGAGTCAAAGCTCTCCCAGTGCTCTTCCTCTGAAGAGGAAATGCACCCCCTCAGTCATCCCCATGCACTGTGTTTCTTTCAGCGGAAGTTGCATTTAGCTGCACATCTGTTTTCTGTTGCAACTAGTTAAGTATGCATGACTGAATCAGGTGAGAAAGCCTCTGCTACGGGGACATATTCTCTCTTCTCCCCTGTAACCCTGGGAACTGGAGCGTTCTGGTGGAATGCTTCGAGTTCAACCCTTTTGGACCCTGAGGAGCTGTGGTAGAAGGGTTGGTTCTGAGAGGAGAGAGTGATTCTGTGAGGACTGTGAAAAGAGAGGAGAAAAAGGTTCTGAGGATACTTCTGAGGAGAGAAGAGGAGAAAGATCTGTTGAAGAAAGGTTCTAAAGCAACTGAAGAGAGACAGAAAAGGGAGGTCCTGAGGAGGCTGAGAAAAGACCAGGAAAGAGAGCAACAGTCACAGGATTCTGCTCTCGACCCCCCAGTTACCAGTCAGCAGCAGCCCCATAAGCAACTGTCAGTAAGTCAGTGAGGCCTACAGTTAACTCTGCATCCTGAACTGCACAGCTAGAGACTGGTCTTAAAAAACAATCTATATACTGTAGGTGATATATAACTATAATTATTGGACTTCATTTTTATTGTTTTAGAGACTTTAAATTGTTTATTCATTTGAAAGTTTGCTTTCATTTGTGCAGTCACTTGGGGATGGGACTGTGCTTTCTGGGAAATGGTGATGTTTCTTGGATTCCCTCCCCACTCCACCGACTGTCAGATATAGTGCAGCCTGATCAGGTAGCCTCAGTACATCCTTATTCCCTCGAAGTGGGGCAGAGAGTGTGGATCGATGCATCATGTTGGCTCCAGTTTCCACAGCATGATGGGTGCATCCAAAATGGTGGCATTTTCTTTCAAGGTGCACTTCATTTCCTTCCACAACCCTAGAAAGCTGCTTCCACTCAGGACAGATGGAACTAGAGAAGGTGGACCATTGGTCTAACTAAGGCAGTGTCTTATATAGTAGCCAAGTATATCTTTTTTTTTAAAGTCGTTATAGCAGGAACCATGCTTAAGAAATACCTACTGCCGCAGAATTTCCTTACAAAAAAGACAGCTATGTAAAAAGGAAGGTGCTTGTTCCGAAAACACTGAAACTAAATTTTAAAAGCATCTGGAATACAAAACTTCACAAAAATGCATTGGTACTATTTAACAATATCAGTTCTGAGGCTGAAGATATATGGATAATCTAAAGAAAAAGAAAAAAGACTACTATTGTAAAAGAATACCCGTAAAATTTAGCTGTGGAGTAAAACAGTGGAAATGTACAGTCTTGCAAATAAAATGTGGGGCTAAAAATACATGTCTGTGCAAGGGCAGGATTTTGATGAACAGAGAAGGTGGGCTGGTTTGCATGAACAGCGCAGCCCACCGTGGCAAAAACCATGGCTTATTTGAGGTTTGTTTATTGCTCAAACAACTCCTGCCACCCAGGTTCAGATGACGCAATAAACCATGGCAACCCCTGCCATGGGTTGAATATTTAAAATGGCCGCCAGCACGCACCACAACCCACCATGGCTTAAATGAATACGTTACAGTGGGCTGCAGTGATTGTGCAAACCTGGTGAGTTTGTCTGTGTGCATATGGGAGAAAAATGATGAAAAATATTGAGCAAGAAACTTGTCGTGATGCTTAAGAAATGTTTAAGCCATACTGAGTGCTAAGGGTGTGTGTGTGTTGGCGGTGGGGAGTGGGGGTAGTTCTCATGCAAAAGAACTTGCACAGTATGTTCCAGACTGTACTGAATTTTGAACAGCCAGGCTTAAATGCTCCTTTGAAATTGAGTTTGTCATGGAAACACTGACACAGTTATAACCATAGCAACGTGATAGCACTGCTAGAATGTAGGTGCTTTAATTAGAATTTTCAGCAGCTTTGATTCCTAGAAAATGATTTGTATCTTTTATTTTTAGATATGGGCAAGTGTCACCTTACCAAAGGCAAGCAGGCTTTGGAGATTCGCAGCAGTTTATCTGAGAAGAGAGCATTAACTGATCCTATTCAGCAAACAGTAACCTCAGCAGAGTCATTGGCACGGAATCTACAGTGGGCAAAAGCTCATGGTACAGTAAATACAGAATTACCTTGTTGTAGTTAATTAATCTGTAGCCCCTCATGACCCACGATGCATATATTGAAATAATAGAGCTAGCTGTCTCAAATGTATCTGAATCTAAACTGCCCAGAGGGAATGTGGGTAGAACGGGGGCAAAACAAAGTAAATTGGATGAACGGAAACATGCTACCACCTCTCCAGGCAATTCGTTTCCCTAGCTTATTGAGAGGCCAGTCATATGTTATCCTATAGCTAGACCCTTCTAATTCTACTCTCTGTTTCCAGATCAATTGCCACATGAATATTTCACATTTCTTAACAAACTTTTGTGTAAAAAAAGTTCTTTTAAAATGTAGGACAAGATTTTTCAAAGGCAACTAGAAGATTGACATTTGCTCATTTTTATAGTTGTATTATGATTTTTTTCCCTGGCAAAACAACTGTCTGCGCTGTGTATTTATTGCCTATCCATCAGAGAAAATGCATGCAAAATTGTCTTCATTCTGCTTTAGCCTGGCTTAAGCAAGGCTTAGGAGAATTGCACTCGATTGATAATAATTAATATAACACATTGTTTTTAATATTTAAGGGCAAAACTAAATGAGATGGAGGTAGGCACATTTTAATTTTTATATGGAAAAATATGGGAGGTGAGAAGAGTTGAACCCTCCCCCACCCCTTTTACCTGCCCATGCTCTGTCGCTTTTTGGTTAGCCAGCTTGGGTCCTGTCAGTTCTAATGCCAGAGATCAGCCACTGGAGCAAACCCAGGAATTGCTGGGGGTGAGTAATGCAACGAGTGTGCTGCCTCCTGCCTGCTTCTTGTTTCTGCTTTCAGTTAACAACCCCTTTCAATTAACAGCCCATTCTTGAGTTGTTTTGTGATATGCAAACCCAGAAACTCTGGGTTGAATAATCCAGAGTTAACCCAACAATTGCCCATTTTAGGTTAAGTCTCATCGCTTTGCTAATCTAATCTCTGGGATTATAATTTAAAGAACCCAGGAATTGCAGTGCAACATGTGAACCACCTGGTAGTGTTGCAGCGAATGACGTACTTTAGTGCTTTTGCTTAGTGACAACAACAACAAAAGTGAGAGACAACTTCCCACCCTCTTTAATTCTCTTGATTTTTGCTCTGCTAACGATCTCTTGCAATTCATTTAGGGGGTTGCTTGAGAAGTGAAGCAAGAAGGGGGCATTTTTCAGTGAGTAACTTCATATTTTGTGAGCGAAAGGAGAACAGTGTGTAGATGCTAGGAGGTGAAGATCTATTGCAAGATATATGAGGAAGTCCTGAAGACTGATTTCAATCTGTTTCCATGTAACAGCTGTAAATATGCATAGTAGTTCTGGCTACTAAAATAAATTCTGAAATTGTAGGGTAGATAATGACTAATAAGTATGAGGAAAGATACAGTTTGCATAGCTAACTTTAAAGGAGAGCAGGTAAATTCTTGTTGTTGTTGTTGTTGTTCAGTCGTTCAGTCGTGTCCGACTCTTCGTGACCCCATGGACCATAGCACGCCAGGCCTTCCTGTCCTGTGCTCTCTCCCGGAGCGTGCTCAAGTTCATATTCATTGCATCCGTGATGCTATCTAGCCATCTCATCCTCTGCCGTCCCCTTCTCCTTTTGCCTTCAGTCTTTCCCAGCATCAGGGTCTTTTCCAGGGAGTTTTCTCTTCGCATTTGGTGGCCAAAATATTGGAGCTTCAGCTTCATTATCTGTCCTTCCAATGAGCAGTCAGGGTTGATTTCCTTTAGGATGGACTGATTTGACCTCCTTGCAGTCCAGGGCACTCGTAAGAGTCTTCTCCAGCACCACAGTTCGAAAGCATCAATTCTTCGGCGCTCAGCCTTCCTTATAGTCCAGCTCTCACAGCCATACATTACTACTGGGAAAACCATAGCTTTGATTAGACGGACCTTTGTCGGCAAGGTGATGTCTCTGCTTCTTACTATGCTGTCTAGGTTTGCCATAGCTTTCCTCCCAAGGAGCAAGCGTCTTTTAATTTCATGGCTACAGTCACCATCTGCGGTGATCTTGGAGCCCAAGAAAGTAAAATCTGTCACTGCTTCCATTTCTTCCCCTTCTATATGCCAGGAAGTGATAGGGCCAGATGACATGATCTTAGTTTTTTTAATGTTGAGTTTCAAACCAGCTTTTGCACTCTCCTCTTTCACCCTCAACAAGAGGCTCTTGAGATCCTCTTCGCTTTCTGCCATTAGGGTGGTATCGTCTGCATATCGGAGGTTGTTGATAATTCTCCCGGCAATCTTAATTCCGACCTCTGATTCATCCAATCCGGCATTTCTCATGATGTACTCTGCATATAAGTTAAATAAGCAGGGCGACAATATGCAGCCTTGTCGTACTCCTTTCCCAATTTTGAACCACTCGGTTGTTCCATGTCTGGTTCTTACTGTTGCTTCTTGACCCTCGTACAGGTTTCTCAGGAGACAGGTAAGGTGGTCTGGTACTCCCATCACTTTAAGAATTTGCCACAGTTTGTTGTGATCCACACAATCAAAGGCTTTAGCGTAGTCAATGAAGCAGAAATAGACGTTTCTCTGGAATTCTCTTGCTTTCTCCATGATGCAGCGAATTTTGGCGATTTGATCTCTAGTTCCTCTGCCTCTTCGAAACCCAGCTTGTACTTCCGGTAGTTCTCGGTTCGCATACCGCTGAAGCCTAGCTTGTAGGATTTTGAGCATCACCTTGCTGGCATGTGAAATGAGCGCAATTGTGCGGTAGTTTGAACACTCTTTGGCGTTGCCCTTCTTTGGAATTGGAATGTAAACTGACCTTTTCCAGTCTTGTGGCCACTGTTGAGTGTTCCAGATTTGTTGGCATATTGAGTGCAGCACTTTAACAGCATCATCTTTTAGGATTTTAAATAGCTCAGCTGGGAGACTGTCATCTCCGCTAGCTTTGTTGTTACTAATGCTTCCTAAGGCCCACTTGACTTCACTCTCGAGGATGTCCGGCTCAAGTTCAGTGACCGCACTATCATGGCTATCAGGGACATTCAGATCTTTCCTGTATAGTTCTTCTGTGTATTCTTGCCACCTCTTCTTAATCTCATCTGCTTCTGTTAGGTCCCTGCCTTCTTTGTCCTTTATCATGCCCGTCTTTGCACAAAACGTACCCTTGAGATCTCCAATTTTCTTGAAGAGATCTCTAGTCTTTCCCATTCTGTTGTTTTCCTCGATTTCTTTGCATTGTTCACTTAAGAAGGCCTTCTTGTCTCTCCTTGCTATTCTCTGGAACTCTGCATTCAGTTGGGTATATCTTCCCCTTTCTCCCTTGCTTTTCGCTTCCCTTCTTTCGTGAGCTACTTGTAAAGCCTCATCAGACAGCCACTTTGCTTTCTTGCATTTTTTTTTCTTTGGGACGGATTTCGTTGCTGCCTGCTGAACAATGTTACGGACCTCCATCCATAGTTCCTCAGGCACTCTGTCTATCAGGTCTAATCCCTGAAATCTATTCCTCACCTCCACTGTATATTCATCAGGGATATGATTTAGGTCATACCTGAACGGTTTAGTGGTTTTCCCGACGTTCTTCAATTTAAGCCGAAATTTTGCAAGAAGCAGCTCATGATCTGAGCCACAGTCAGCTCCAGGTCTTGTTTTTACTGACTGTATGGAGCTTCTCCATCTTTGGCTGCAAAGGACATAATCAGTCTGATTTCGATATTGACCATCTGGTGATGTCCATGTGTAGAGTGGCCTCTTGTGCTGTTGGAAAAGAGTGTTTGCTATGATCAGCATGTTCTCTTGGCAAAACTCTATTAGCTTTTGTCCTGCTTCATTTTGTACACCAAGGCCATGCCTGCCTGTTATCCCGGTGATTTCTTGACTTCCTACTTTAGCATTCCAATCCCCTATGATGAAGAGGACATCTTTTTTTGGTGTTAGTTCTAGAAGGTGTTGTAGGTCTTCATAGAACCGATCAACCTCAGCTTCTTCGGCCTCAGTGGTTGGGGCATAGACTTGAATTACTGTGATGTTGAATGGTTTGCCTTGGATTCGTACTGAGATCATTCTATCATTTTTAAGATTGTACCCCAGTACTGCTTTTCCCACCCTTTTGTTGACTATGAGTGCTACTCCATTTCTTCTAAGGGATTCTTGCCCACAATAGTAGATATGATGGTCACCTGAATTAAATTCGCCCATGCCTGTCCATTTTAGTTCGCTGATTCCCAAGATGTCGATGTTCAATCTTGCCATCTCATGTTTGACCACCTCCAGCTTACCTTGATTCATTGATCTGACATTCCAGGTTCCTAAACAATATTGTTCTTTACAGCATCGGATTTTCTTTTCACCGCCAGACACATCCACAGCTGAGTGTCCTTTCGGGTTTGGCCCAGCCGCTTCACTCTTTCTGGCGCTACTTGGAAATACTCTCTGCTCTTCCCCAGTAGCATATTGGACACCTTCCGACCTGAGGGGCTCATCTTCCGGCGTCATATCTTTTAGCCTTGTGATACGTTCCATGGGGTTTTCTTGGCAAGAATACTGGAGTGGGTTGCCATTTCCTTCTCCAGTGGACCACATTTTGTCAGAACTCTCTGCCATGACCTGTCCGTCTTGGGTGGCCCTGCACGGCATAGCTTATGGCTTCACTGAGTTACGCAAGCCCCTTCGCCACAACAAGGCAGTGATCCATGAAGGGGAGGTAAATTCTACTACTAATCAAAATGTGTTTATTTCTAGAACTTCCAGAAAGTATGTGCCTTCGGTTTAAATAATCAAAATGTGTTTATTTCTAGAACTTCCAGAAAGTATGTGCCTTCGGTTTAAATGTGGCGTTCAAATTCAGCTTGGGTTTGCAGCAGAATTCTCTAATGTCATGATCGTCTACACAAGGATAGTAAAGAAACCAGAGGAAATAACTGTTTGCAAAGCTTACGTCACAGATTTTCCCCTTGTAAGTTAATGTCAGAAGTTTGCATGGATTTGTTCTTTAGAAGTTGATAAAAAAATCTTTAAAAGATGATAAAAATACATATATTGAACATAAAACACTAATTGTGTGATTTGGTGTCTGGAGATTGTGGATAAAAACAGCCCTATTACTGTTAAACTAGGGTTGGACAGACCTCAGACTTGTGGGATCTACTTTTTGTTTATTAGAACCTTGAGATCCATCAACCAAAGCCCGATGCAAATGACATACACTTAAGATAAAGGAATTTCCATCCAGTCTAAGGAAACATCCATCATAGGTTAACTCCTCCTACTGCCCAGAACAGACAAGGAACATGTGAACATGCTTTTTGCCTTGGCCTCCATGGGTGCTCCCATCCAATTCATTCCTTGCCCTTGCCTGGGACAGAGCATGTTCTCTCTTCAACGATCTCTTATTTCAGGCCTCGTCTTCCTTTCAATCCTTCTTCTATTTTTTACCTTAGCAAACCTTTTTCTCTTACAGTTCTTCTTCCTTTCAAAAAGAGAAAAGAAGAAGAAAAACCCGTTCTCTGTCCTTCTTTGGCTCTTCTGTTTTCTCACCATAAGATGGCCCCAACTAGCAAGAAGAGCTCCAAGCCTGGAAAAGGAAAAGAATCATCAGTGAGGTATATCAGAGTCATCCAGACTCCAGCTGCCCCCAAAGCCGCCATTGCAACTGCTGATCATCCCACAGCACAGCAAACAGAGGTGGATTGAAGAGAAGCTTTTGCGTAACTGGATGACATGGAATCATGTCCCTCTCCACAGTTCCTGCCTTGGATGAGGCTGATCCAGAAGAGTGTGTAAGGGCACGTAAGCGACTTTGGAGAGGCCAGGAGGAGGAGGAGGCTGCAAGCCGCCCATTTGTTTCCCACCAACAATCACTTTCATTTTGCCAGGATTGCACAGCCTGCATTCTGCAGCCATTTCCAAGGGATGATATGGGGCTGCATTAGCCCCTCCCACTTGCTCCTTCCTCTTCCACAGGGAATTCAGCTAAACCACAGCCCTCTCCCCACCAAGATCAGGCCTCGTTTAAAACTATGGAACAGGCCGTTAGACTGGAATTGGCTCTGCTCCCTGATCAGAGAAGGGGACGAAATGCAGAGAAAAAACGCTGTCCTCCAGTCCTTCTTCCACTGCCTCCCCACAGTGAAAGAAAAAATAAAAGAAGGTACTTAAAGCCAAACAATCTAAAACTTCTAGTAAAACTAAGTTGCCCATTTCTTCTGCTGAATCCGCTCCTGATTCTCCCGATCCTTGTCTCACTGCTAAGGGCAAACATCATAAGTCAAAGAGAGTCCCTCCAGAGCAACTTTTTACTCTCATTCTGCTAGATAAAGCACCATGGTTAGAGAGCAAATGGTTAGATCATGGGACAGTAGAGGAACCTTCCAATGTAAGGTTATTTAACAATGATATTTCCTTCCTATCCTATCTAAAGCTATATCCTACATTAATTCCTCTCAGGAACCAACCAAGCAGCCTTCAAGAAGTGAAGCACTGTTTCTAGAGCCTAAGCCAGCTAACCATGAGATACCCTTTCCTTTCTCCTTTGAGAAACTGGTTACAGTTGAATGTGGGGCTTCTCTTCAAAACAAAAGGGCTTCCAACTTGGTACAAATATATTACCCCTTACCACAAAAGGTTATGGAAGGACTTAAGGTTCCCTTACTTGATCTCCCCCTTAAATATCCTAGCAAAAAACATACTGAAGGAGCGCAGAAAAAAGCTCATGAGTCTACTGCCTTGGTCCTTAGAGATTCTCCTACAACTTTCTTTTTCTCTCAAGCCACTCGCCTGTGGTTTGAAGATATTGTCAATAATAAGTTGCTGGATTGCCTCTCCTTGCTTCAGGGCTTTTCTCAGCTATACAAAAAATAAACCTTTGTTTCAGAAATTTGTGCAGATTTGGAAATAGTTTGACCAACTTTCATAGCTGTTTGTTTTGCACAATTTTCTTGTGCATAAAACGAACAGCAATCACAAATGGAAGCATACATCGAGGAGAGATGAGCAGTGAGCTGATGTTTGGAGAATCTTGGTGAGCTTGAACATCAGTCGTTCGCCCATCCCTAGTGGTAGCTCACCTCAGACTCAAGGCTGTTCATATTTACCCCTATCTGGACGACCTCCTTCTGAGGTCCTCATCACTGACAAAGGCCCGTGCAGATCTGTGAATCACCCTGTCTTGTCTCCAAAACCACAGGTACTTGATAAACTTCAAAAAGAGCTACCCCCAACCTTCCCAATCAATCATCCATTTGGGAGTTTTAGACACCTCCAAGGGAATTATCTCCTTGGCCTCAGACAGGATATCCAAGATTCATCAGGTAGCAAAGTTCCTCCTTCAAGCTCCCTCAGCAGACCTCATGTTCTTTGCTTAAGCTCTGGGTCTCATGCTATCCTGCTTAAGGATCCTACCATGGGCCAGGTTATATTCCAGACCCCTACAAGCAGCTTTTTCCTTTTCAGTCTGAAATAATCCACAAACGTCACATCAAAGTCATTCTGTCTCAGCCTGTCAGAACATCTTTCCTCTGGTGGAGAACACCACACAACATAGCAAAGGGCATACCCATTCAGGAACCTAGTTACACTATTGTGACAACAGATGCCAGCCTGGAGGGGGGAGGGGCTAACTGCCAGGGCCATCCCATTCAGGGGATCTTGTCTCCTGATGTAAACCACCACAGTATCAGTGTGTAGTTGGAGTTACAAGCAATCCACCTTGCCATTAAACACTTTGTTCAACGCACTGGTCCTGGTAATTTCCTAGTCAGAACAGACAGCCCCACAGCCTTCGCCCACACAAATCCAAATCCCTACACAAGGAGATCTCTTTCTTCCTCCTCTGGGCAGAACACAACATCTTGTACATCACTGCAGAGCACATCCAGGGGACCCTCAACGCAGAAGCCAGCTTTCTAAGTCAACAATGACTCGATCCAGGCAAGTGGGCTCTCAATCCGACAGAATTCCAGAGGCTTTGTTGTCACTTCGGCCTGCTCCAGGTGGACCTCTTCACCTTACTCCTGAACAATCAACTATCTCACTTCTTCTCCAGACACCTAGCTCAACCAGCAGAAGCCACAAGACGCTTTCCATTCCCCCTGGCCTAGGGGCAGACTGTGTGTTTCTGTCATTCCCACTTCTGGCCAAGGAAGATGAAGGAGAAACAGCCAGCCATTGTACTCATAGCATCCTTATGGTTCCAGAGACTGTGGCTCTCCAAAATTCTGCAACTGGCAGAGTCAGACACCAAACCTTCTCACATGAGGCTGTGTGTGGCATCCAGACGCTGAATGGCTACATCTAGCTGCCTGACAACAGCACCTTCCTCTCCCTAGGCTATTAAGTCGAGGTAATAAACACTAGGCAATCTTCCAGGAGACCATCTACCAATAGAACATATGAAACAACCTGGAAGGTGTTTATTTGTGCAAGAAGAAATGTTTGGTCACGAGATGGCAGGAATCAAGGAGTTGCTCCTGCTCCTACAAGCAGGACTAGATATGGGTCTCAAGGTAAGTACACTTTGCAGGCAAGCCATAGCTCTTTCTTTTGTCCTTTCCAAGTCCTGCTATGAGCCACTTGGTTCTCACCTGCACCTTAAGTAGTTTCTCAGAGGAGTGTCACTGATTTGTCCTCCAGTTATGTACTGCTTCCCTAACTGGAACCTGCATCTCTCACCTCTCCACCCTTTGAGTCCCTTACAACTGTGACTCTGCGTTTCCTCTCCCTTAAGGTTTTCTTTGTATCTGCAAGGGAGTTCAAAGTTGTCTGTTCTCTCCATGAGATCACTTCTCTACATTCGGTGAGGACGCCGTTACACTCTGTTTGGATCCCTCCTTTATTCCCCAAATTAACACCCTTTTTCACAGAGTGCAAGAAATTGTTCTTCCTTTCTTCTGTCCTAACCCTTCTCACCCCTCTGAGCGGGTCTGGCACACAATGGAGGTTAGAAGGGCCATCAGGATCTACTTTAAGAGGACTGAGGAACTCAGATGTTCCAATTCCTTATTTGTTTCCTTTCATCCAACAGCCTTAGGGCAGAAAGCTTCCTGTGCTACCCTTGCCAAATGGCTCGAAGCGTGTATTTTTGTGGCCTATGAAATTTAAAAAAACAACCCCCCGAAATCCACACATTACAGCATGCTCCACCAGAGCCATGACCCTCTCCGCAGCTTTTTCTACTAATGCCCCCTTTGTGGAGATCTGTAAGGCAGCAACATGGTCCTCACATCACATGTTTGTAAGGCATTACAAAATGGACAAATCTGCTTTTGCTGAAGCAGCCTTTGGATGTAGGGTGTTACAACAGGCACTGCCTCAACCATACAGTCAACCTGCACACATGCACCCCACATGGGAATAGAAGCTTTTGTACATCCCATGATGGATGTCTCCTCACACTGGATGGGAGTTGAAAGATGGGTACTTACCATAAAGTTCCATTCGAATTCGATGCACAGGAGACATCCATACTGCATCCTCTGGCAGGTTGACCACCTCTGTTGGTATTACTATTTATTATAGTTTTTCTCACAGAGTGTGCCAGGCCTCATAGAAGAGTTCTCCCATTTTCTTCTATATCTTCTGTTTTTCTCCATTTTTTTCTTTATTACAATTTCCTTATTACAATCCTCAATAACTACTCTGTCTAAATGCTCGGCTAGAAATGAACTGGCTGGGAGAACCCACAGAGGCCAAGACCAAGGCAGAAATCATGGTCACATGTTCTGTGCCTGTCGTGGGAGGAGTTAACCCATGATGGATGTCTCCTGTGCACTGAATCGAAATGGAACTTCACGGGGAGTGCCCAGCTTTCCATTCTAGGCCCAGGAATTATTCTGAGTGCCAGAACTGAGTGGAGCTCACAGTACTTCCATACAAAAATCCACTCCTGGTTACCCCAACCTTTCTTCATTTCAGCACTATAATTTGGAGGGTGGCAGAGTGATTTTCTTGCTACTGTTGATAAATGATTGGGAGTCAGAAATCCATGCCGATGATCCATGCTCTGGGTGCAAATCACCCAGAGATCTATCCATAGAACCAACTCTACCATCTGCCTACCCTTGTGTTCAACCTATAGGTTAATTTTTGCTTTTTAAAATTTCAACAGGACTTGGATGTGGACCCCAAAGAGGCAAATAGGGGGACTCCTGAGGAAACTGGCAGCTATTTGCTTTCAAAGGACTTGCCCAAACATTGTCTCTACACTAGAATAAGTTCACTACAGAAGCTAAAGGTCATTTCACATTACTTTTATCTTGCAAGTTCACTTTGTGTTGTTTTTACATCAGCCACATGAATAAGTTGAAACACCTTGCAAGCCCACATCAGTATTGGTAGTGCAGTTACTACTTGCTCTCTGAAATACCTCAAGAAATGTACAATCGTCCTATGGATGCAGCCGTAGAGGCTAAGCCAGCAGAGTATCAGAGGTGTGAGCTGAAGGCCTTGAATCTGCAGGCATTCTGAGTTGCAGTTTCTGAAAGGGAGTTCGTTGGGCCTTGGGAAAGTGCATGAGGAGCAATGCACTGTGATAGCTGGGGGGAAATTACAGCTACCCTGCCCTCTTGCTACACCACAAAGCTACCTGAAATAAAATAAGTTGAGCAGGTCCAGCAACAACACTAAGATGTGAGGTAGGGGACCAGGAGTAGAAGCTGACTAGATGATGAGAATGTGCTGTGGGGTTAAGTAATATTCTGGTGAAGAAACTGTTATCTGTAAAAAACTGCAGTACATAGGAAAAAACATGAGATAATGAAGAACACCTGGCATCCCTTGGTTTATTATTATTATTATTATTATTATTATTATTATTATTATTATTATTTGATTGATTGACTGACTGACTGATTGATTGATTGCATTTATATCCCGCCTTTTTCCTCTTACAAGGAACCCAACGTGGCTTACATTATCCTCCTCCTCTCCATTTTATCCTCACAACAACAACCCTGTGAGGTAGGTTGGGCAGAGAGTCTGTGACTGGCCCAAAGTCACCCAGTGAGCTTCCACGGCTGAGTGGGGACTAGAACCCAGATCTCCCGGCTCCCAGTCCAACACTCTCACCACTACACCACATTGGCTAGATCATCATCATTATTACATGATGATGATCTATCCCTTAGGTGGGCAACTTGTGACCATACAGATGCTGGACTGCAACCGCCATCATCCTTCACTGTTGGCTATGCTAGCTAAGGCTGACAGGAGTTCCAGTCCAACAACATCTGGACAGCCACAAGTTGCCCACCCCTGCTCTAGCATGCACTAAAAATGGATATATTGGGGGAAGACATGCTCCACTTTTGCTTTTATTTCCTATGAAGTGGATGGTTCTGTCAGCTCAGTCAGCATACAAAACAAATTAGTTTTGTGGAATTTTTTGGTTCTCTATGATGCAAACAGTTTGTAAGTTTGCATCATAGATACATATCTTGAAGACAAACTCCTACGGTAAATGGGGACTATTATTGCCTATGGATGTAACAGCAGCTTCTAATACCTATATATTCTAATACCTAGAATCTAATATGGTGTAACAAAATGATGGTGCCTCCACCTCACCAGGAGGACTCATGGGTGAAAATTATTGAGCAACTTCTTTGGATATAAAAACAAGAACTTTAACAGGGAAGGGGAAAAGCGGGGGGTGGGGGGAGGAAGCAAGCAAACTTTCAAATGAATAAGGTTTTGTGTGTCCATCTTGTGAATTCGTGCAATGAAAAGATAAACACTTTGATTGCAGTAATCATACTGTGTTTGATCTGAACTGTTTAGTTTAAGCAATAAGACCTGCCAGTCTACTATTATTATTAATAATAATAATCTCTTTTTAATTCATAGGAAGACTTAACCTTCATGGTTTGCCTGCACTATGAATACACGGGAGTAGATGATGTCGTGGATGAAAGGAAGGTGGTTAACATTGGCAAGCCGCTCATTGCTAAATTGCGCATTCATCAAGGATTCAGGAAGAACAGCTGTTTCCAGAGCTGTTGTGGGCCTAACGGGCCTTGTTTTACCCAGTTGCCTGGTGCAGGGGCAGCTGGATATTGCCCCTGTCATCATCATCAGCCACATTCCTACGCAGGCTTTCCCCAGCCAGGCCCTGCTTGCTCGGGGAGTGTTTTGCAGCCAGCAAAATGCCATTGCGGTATGACTACAAATAGTTTAATTGCGTGGCAGTCAACATGGCCATATCCATCCGATTCAACCCAGAGCAATATTCCTGTGGAGACAACAGATGAACTGGAATCTGATTTCTCAGGAAGCTTAAGACTGTCTCAACAGTAGCCAAAGTCTTTACGTGGCAGTTTGGCGGTAACATTCCTCAGGCAGTGAATTGCAACACTGTGTATCTTAGATTTTGAGACAAGGGCATTACCATCTATAGATAACATGGGGTTGGATCCAGAGTCAGTCACACTTAGGTCCAATTGAAATTAATGTGACCTGGATGACTTAGTATTGTCTTCCCACTATATTCCCAATGGATCTAACCCATTGGGAATACAGGTTCACATATACTTTAAAAAACACACACACACACACATTTTAGACAACAGGAAAGACTTGCTGCTCTAATCCAAGGTATTTTCCCTTGTTAAACTAGGGATGAGGAAACTGCAGGTCATGTGGGAATACAGTAGTAAGGAAGAGTTTGGTTAAGGTGGATTTTTGCCTGACTGCAAGTCTGAAGTATGGGTCATGGAAGAGCAGGGGTGCAGAACCTCAGGCCTGGGGGCCAGAAACAGCCTCCCGGGGTTCTAATCTGTCCCTCCTCCAAGTTCCCCAGATGGCCACGATGCTTTCCTCCGACCACTGATTATTTGGTACTTTACTGGCTTCACTGATATAAACCACAGTGGATGTTTATAATTCACTGACATAAACCTCAGTGAATGTTGCTTATACCAATAATTTTGTATAATTATTAAGCTTTCAAATTTTAAGATTTTAGGAAGCTGGCAGGAAATGTCAGAATTTGGACACCAGCAAATTTCAAGGGCAAATGTGAATGCCTTTGGTAAATGTAGGTTATAGCCATTTCTATTGTTTACTGGTAAATGACAGGACCATGGCACAGGTGTAAATGTTGAAAACAAGCCTTTTGACACAATTGTCTATTATACTTACCAGCTCTTGCACTTGAATACCATTTGGTGGAAAGGCTACACAGTAAATAACAAATGTGTCTTAATTACCAAGTTGCCTTCAGTAAGCTTTATTCATATTATGTTTGCATCATTTACTGGTAAATGCTGGAATTTACTAAAGTAGGCCAAGAAATATCCAGTAAAGAAATTAATGGCTTTTCAGACATTTTCTTGCACGTGCTGTGATTTTACCTAACAACGTCAAATGATTATTTGGTTGTCTCGAAAGATATTATACTCCAAATATAAGAGAGTCTATAAGATTTCCTTTAACTTGGATTCTTCTCATTCTCCCCAACCCCCACCACACATGCACACACAGCTTTCCTTTTTGATCCTTGTTCTCTGCATTCCACAGTCGCAGACTGCTTTTTCTTTTCTTAGATTACCGTGTAGATGGTGTTGGAGACAAGGATGGGAAGGGAAGTGGTGGAGCAGGGTGCAGTGAGGAAAGCTCATGGAGGGTGAAGCTGTTGGGAGAATGAGGAAGCTGAAGGAGAGGCTGGATGTTGAAACAATATTGGCTGTGGTCCGGGAGTGTGATTGACAGTCTGGCTGATAAATATTAGAGTTGCAACTTGCAATTCACAGAAAACCATGAGTCATAATAAGGCGGCATTGAGCAACTTCAGAGGGTTGCCTCACATTTCCCCCTTCAGAACCCCCTGGGGACTGCACCCCGCCGTTGGCAGAAGTGGTGCCAGAATCCCAGCAATTCTGCTGAGAAACCAGGCTCGCGAGGAGAGCGTAGCTTGTTTCCCAGCAGAATCAGGCTCTCCACAGTTGTTTGGAAGGATGTGGGAAGGCCCATTCTGCTGAGAAAGCGGGTGTGCGATCCCCACATGCCCTGTTTCTCTGCAGAAAAGGCTATTCTTCTGGGAAGCAAGGCATGCGGGGAACCTTCTTTCGCAGCAGCAAGGCACTCCTGGCAGCTCACCAAGCAGCTGTTTATCAGTCTGGGGGGTGTCCAGTTCTGATAGGAAACAAGGTGTGCTTGGCAGCAGCGATTTTCAGCCGCAGAGCAGCAGTGCCAACCAAGGGGTGGGGGTTGCACAAACAGCCTTTGCAGACCACATGCGGGCCTCATGTTGCCCACCCTTGTGATAAGAGAAGCACAATCCTATGCATGTCTACTCAGAAATAAATTCTGTTGAGTTCAGTGACACTTACTCACAGGTAAATGTGCATAGGATTGCTGTTTGATTTGGTATTGATAGCACCTGTTTTAAACACTGCCTAGTTTAGTAGGCATGGGGGCAGAGTAGAGTTACCAGTTTCTGAACTGGCCCCATGAAATATCTTTATATCTTTAATCAGACTAGGGCTGTGGTTGTTATCAACTATGAGCCTTTGGCCCTTCCCAGTAGCTCTTCTGTCTAACCATTGATTTCTGGCCCTCTCTTCTCATCTTTACTTTAGATTTTCTAATCGCTTGTATAAAACCTTGTCCTTGTCATTAATTTAAATTGTAATCCTATCCACCAAAATGCCTGCAACCATCTCCGGTTTCACATTAACGACAAACTTGAAAAGTATTGCCAAGCTCTCCATCCATTATTGAAACCTTGTTTTACTCCTAGGCACTGTGCTTGTTTTGCAATTCAAACTTCGTAAGTATGGCATAGAAAACAAAGATGTTACGAATTTCCAGAGGGGATATGCTGTAAAATCCTGATAGGATGAAGGATAATATATAAAACTTGTAAATAAATAAATGAATTGTAAAAACATTTTAGTTGTGTTTTACATCCATTGAGCCGCCACATCACTTTCCATGTGTTGCAAAGGGACATGCATAGGATATGTTCACAGGTTATTCTTTCCTTATGTGTTAGCAAACTTTCAAGCTCTACAGAAATAGCTGTCAGCCAGTTGTGAGTCATGGTTACAGCTGCTGAGGTCAAGAATATGGTATTTGGTTATATTATAGACTGGATATTTTCACCTTAAATCTCAGGACAACTTTGTCATCACACTTGGAAGGCACAATCTCTTGCACCAACCATCACTCTGGCAGTGTTCGTAATGTGTAATCCATAGAGTTCAGAAGTAAACCAATTTTATGTATCTAGATTTATAGCTAGCCTTACCCCCAGTGGCTCAAAGCAGGTAACAAAGTTTGCTTCTATCATACATCCTTACAACAGAACTTTGGCTGTCTTCAGAGCTCTTCCTCAGGAAGAAGGAACCACAAGTCAGTCACCAGAGCTTCCTGTTCCCCCATATCTGCAAACCTTTTTTATGCTAGCAAATTTATGGGAGCACTTTTTATTGTGAGCTGTTGGGCGAAAGAAAGAAAAACAGGAAATTTGTTTCAATGTAATTCTAATTGGCTGTTTTCCCTCTCTTGCTGGATGTTGTAATGATGAATTTTAATGTTTTTATATTTGCCGTATTGTAAGCTCACATCCCTGGAATGTGAGAGCTATTTGGGGAAACTAACTTCTCTCCCCCCACCACATACACCCACACCCACAGTAAGGGTGAGTCTTGAGGTTTGCGTGTAAAATAGACTGCAGTTTGGAAGAGACACTGGAAGAGAGAGAGAGAAGAGCTGTGAGCTCTGAAGGTTCCTTGGGATGCAGGTACCTCTCTCTGGAGATCTGACAGGAGACATTGGATCTACTGCCTTTTATTTATTTATTTATTATTGCATTTATATCCCACCTTTTTTTCCTCTTGCAAGGAACCCAAGGCGGCTTACATTATCCTCCTCCTCCTCTCCATTTTATCCTCACAACAACAACCCTGTGAGGTAGGTTGGGCTGAGAGTGTGTGACTGGCCCAAAGTCACCCAGTGAGCTTCCATGGCCGAGTGGGGACTAGAACCCAGATCTCCCAGCTCCCAAGTCCAACACTCTTGCCACTACACCACCCTGGCTCGCACTTTTAGCAGTGCTCATGCTGACTGCATCTGTCTACCGTCTACTTGTATATGGGTAACTCAAATGTTACAAGGATGCCATAAGTATCCAGTGATCGTTACTACAGAAGGAAGCCAAACTTCCAGGGGTAGCACTCCCCCTGGAAAGTCTTGCCAATGAAGGAAGTGAAGAGTGCATTGTTGTTGTTCAGTCGTTCAGTCGTGTCCGACTCTTCGTGACCCCATGGACCATAGCACACCAGGCCTTCCTGTCCTGCGCACTCTCCCGGAGTGTGCTCAGGTTCATATTCATTGCATCGGTGATGCTATCTAGCCATCTCATCCTCTGCCGTCCCCTTCTCCTTTTGCCTTCAGTCTTTCCCAGCATCAGGGTCTTTTCCAGAGAGTTTTCTCTTCGCATTAGGTGGCCAAAATATTTCAGCTTCAGTATCTGTCCTTCCAATGAGCACTCAGGGTTGATTTCCTTTAGGATGGACTGATTTGACCTCCTTGCAGTCCAGGGGACTCGTACGAATCTTCTCCAGCACCACAGTTCGAAAGCATCAATTCTTCGGCGCTCAGCCTTCCTTATAGTCCAGCTCTCACAGCCATACATTACTACTGGGAAAACCATAGCTTTGATTAGACGGACCTTTGTTGGCAAGGTGATGTCTCTGCTTCTTACTATGCTGTCTAGGTTTGCCATAGCTTTCCTCCCAAGGAGCAAGCGTCTTTTAATTTCATGGCTACAGTCACCGTCTGCGGTGATCTTGGAGCCCAAGAAAGTAAAATCTGTCACTGCTTCCATTTCTTTCCCTTCTATATGCCAGGAGGTGATAGGGCCAGATGCCATGATCTTAGTTTCTTTAATGTTGAGTTTCAAACCAGCTTTTGCACTCTCCTCTTTCACCCTCAACAAGAGGCTCTTTAGATCCTCTTCACTTTCTGCCATTAGGGTGGTATCGTCTGCATATCGGAGGTTGTTGATAATTCTCCCGGCAATCTTAATTCCGACCTCTGATTCATCCAACCCGGCATTTCTCATGATGTACTCTACATATAAGTTAAATAAGCAGGGTGACAATATGCAGCCTTGTCGTACTCCTTTCCCAATTTTGAACCACTCGGTTGTTCCATGTCCGGTTCTTACTGTTGCTTCTTGACCCTCGTACAGGTTTCTCAGGAGACAGGTAAGGTGGTCTGGTACTCCCATCACTTTAAGAATTTGCCACAGTTTGTTGTGATCCACACAATCAAAGGCTTTAGCATAGTCAATGAAGCAGAAATAGACGTTTTTCTGGAATTCTCTTGCTTTCTCCATGATGCAGCAAATGTTGGCGATTTGATCTCTAGTTCCTCTGCCTCTTCGAAACCCAGCTTGTACTTCCGGTAGTTCTCGGTTCGTATACTGCTGAAGCCTAGCTTGTAGGATTTTGAGCATCACCTTGCTGGCATGTGAAATGAGCGCAATTGTGCGGTAGTTTGAACACTCTTTGGCGTTGCCCTTCTTTGGAATTGGAATGTAAACTGACCTTTTCCAGTCTTGTGGCCATTGTTGAGTGTTCCAAATTTGTTGGCATATTGAATGCAGCACTTTAACAGCATCATCTTTTAGGATCTTAAATAGCTCAGCTGGAATACTGTCACCTCCACTAGCTTTGTTGTTACTAATGCTTCCTAAGGCCCACTTGACTTCACTCTCGAGGATGTCCGGCTCAAGTTCAGTGACCGCACTATCATGGCTATCAAGGACATTACTATCATGGCTATCAGGGACATTCAGATCTTTCCTGTATAGTTCTTCTGTGTATTCTTGCCACCTCTTCTTAATCTCATCTGCTTCTGTTAGGTCCCTGCCTTCTTTGTCCTTTATCATGCCCGTCTTTGTACAAAACGTTCACTTGAGGTCTCCAATTTTCTTGAAGAGATCTCTAGTCTTTCCCATTCTGTTGTTTTCCTCGATTTCCTTGCATTGTTCATTTAAGAAGGCCTTCTTGTCTCTCCTTGCTATTCTCTGGAACTCTGCATTCAGTTGGATATATCTTCCCCTTTCTCCCTTGCTTTTTGCTTCCCTTCTTTCCTCAGCTACTTCTAAAGCCTCATCAGACAGCCACTTGGCTTTCTTGCATTTCTTTTTCTTTGGGATGGATTTCGTTGCTGCCTCCTGAACAATGTTACGGACCTCCGTCCATAGTTCCTCAGGCACTCTGTCTATCAGGTCTAATCCCTGAAATCTATTCCTCACCTCCACTGTATATTCATAAGGGATATGATTTAGGTCATACCTGAATGGTTTAGTGGTTTTCCCTACGTTCTTCAATTTCAGCCAAAATTTTGCAAGAAGCAGCTCATGATCTGAGCCACAGTCAGCTCCAGGTCTTGTTTTGACTGACTGTATGGAGCTTCTCCATCTTTGGCTGCAAAGGACATAATCAATCTGATTTCGATATTGACCATCTGGTGACGTCCATGTGTAGAGTCGTCTCTTGTGCTGTTGGAAAAGAGTGTTTGCTGTGATCAGCGTGTTCTCTTGGCAAAACTCTATTAGCTTTTGTCCTGCTTCATTTTGTACACCAAGGCCATGCCTGCCTGTTATCCCGGTGATTTCTTGACTTCCTACTTTAGCATTCCAGCCCCCTATGATGAAGAGGACATCTTTTTTTGGTGTTAGTTCTAGAAGGTGTTGGAGGTCTTCATAGAACCGATCAACCTCAGCTTCTTCGGCATCAGTGGTTGGGGCATAGACTTGAATTACTGTGATGTTGAATGGTTTGCCTTGGATTCGTACTGAGATCATTCTATCGTTTTTGAGATTGTACCCCAGTACTGCTTTTCCCACCTTTTTGTTGACTATGAGTGCTACTCCATTTCTTCTAAGGGATTCTTGCCCACAATAGTAGATATGATGGTCACCTGAATTAAATTCGCCCATTCCTGTCCATTTTAGTTCGCTGATTCCCAAGATGTCGATGTTCAATCTTGCCATCTCATGTTTGACCACCTCCAGCTTACCTTGATTCATTGATCTAACATTCCAGGTTCCTAAACAATATCGTTCTTTACAGCATCGGATTTTCTTTTCACCACCAGACACATCCACAGCTGAGTGTCCTTTCGGCTTTGGCCCAGCTGCTTCACTCTTTCTGGCGCTACTTGGAAATACCCTCTGCTCTTCCCCAGTAGTATATTGGACACCTTCCGACCTGAGGGGCTCATCTTCCGGCGTCATATCTTTTAGCCTTGTGATACGTTCCATGGGGTTTTCTTGGCAAGAATACTGGAGTGGGTTGCCATTTCCTTCTCCAGTGGACCACATTTTGTCAGAACTCTCTGCCATGACCTGTCCGTCTTGGGTGGCCCTGCATGGCATAGCTTATGGCTTCACTGAGTTACGCAAGCCCCTTCGCCACAACAAGGCAGTGATCCATGAAGGGGAAGAGTGCATACCAGTTCCTTTTTCTGGATTGTGCTGAAAATGATCAAGGCTCACCAGTCACAAAATGGTAGTACAGGGATGGAGCCAGTAACGAAGTGGTTGAGATGGAGGTGGAGTTTGGCATCAGGTAGTGATTACTGATGTAATTTTATATTGATACCTAATCCCTTTTTGGAGGTGGCTAAATTCTTTGCCACAGTGATTTCCTTGTAGCAGGGTGTTCTGTAATTCAGCTTTCTTCAAGTTAAGACATTGGCTCTGGAGGTGTCATTACTCAGCCTCCCCATTTTCAGGCAGAATTCATTGATGCATAGGTTCTACGTGGAGGACTTTTTTTATTTAATACTGTGTTCTTCATTTTATTTATTTCATTTCTATACCGCTCCATAGCCTAAGCTCTCTGGGCGGTTCACAACAATTGATAAAAAAATACAAGTACAGGAATATACAACAATACAACATTATGATAAAAACATTGTCTACTTTAACATACAAAATTTTAAAACAATTTAAACAACTAAAAACAATAATGTTAATAGACCTGTTCAAACAGCAGACATACATACCCTATCATATAGCATTAAGTGCCTGGGAGAAGAGGGCAGCCTTAACCTGGCACCGAAATATGACAGTGTCAGCACCAGGTGGGCTTCAGTGGGGAGCTTGTTCCACCATTGGAGGGCCACCACTGAGAAGGTCCTCTCCCTTGTTGCCATCTTCCAAGCCTCCCTTGGAGGTGGCACTCGGAGTAAGGCCCCAGATGTTGATCACAGTGTCCAGGTACATTCAGGACAGGAGAGGTGTTACATCAGGTATTGCAGGCCTGAGCCATGTAAGGCTTTATAAGTTAAAACCAGCACCTTGAATCGGGCCCGGAAACATACAAGCAGCCAATGCAAGCAGGCCAGAATTGGTCTTGTACACTCAGACCTTCTGGTCCCAGTTATTAATATGGCTGCCATATTTTGCACAAGCTGCAGTTTCTGAACAGTCTTAAAGGGCAGCCCCACCTAGAGTGCATTGCAGTGATCTAATCTGGAGATTACCAGAGCATGGATTACTGAGACCAAGTTATCTCTGCCCAGATAGGGGCATATCTTCCACCCGCACATGTCTCTCAAAGGTATTCTTACTCATCTGTCATTTCTTCTCCCCTTCTCCTTTCACACTCAACTTGTAGCCTACCCTGCACAGGCGCGCATGCGTACGCGCACACACACACACACACACTGTTAGCTTCTTGCATCTCTCCTTTCTGCTGGGGGAGCTCAATGTAGCTCATCACTGAGGCCTACCTGAAAGTGGGCTGAGCCCCACAAGATGTCCCCAGCCCATAGTTTGAGAAACCCTGTTGTAGAGAATCACATGGAAATGTGGAAGTTGTTCATCCAGGAGTTAGTGTGGGATCAGATGAAGAAATCAAGTGTCAATATGTGGTCTGCTGTGAAAGTTATGCCCAGTGCTTTCTGTTTTTCACTCTGGTATGCTTCACTGGTATATTCACTCTGGTAGGCTTCATTTTAAAGACTTCATTTCCATTCACAGTGTCTAAGTGAACACGAACAGCCTCTCTCTTTCATTTACTATATTGGGGTGGGGATTTCTATTTCTCTATAGAGTCAGTGTGTATTTTTCATGCATCTGTAGCAAATAATTTAGAGAGTCCCCTGAAAATTAATATCCATATTAATTTTAGCACTTGCAACAGACTGGAGTGGAGACACAAGTATGATTTTTGACACAACACTGCCTCCCACTTTCATTGCTTTAATTTTTCCCAGTGACTAAAACTGACAAGCATTTTTGGAAATTCTGTAATGAAATTAGAGAACTCTTAAGTAAATATTAAATCTTAACAAAAAAACCCATTTGTTCACGTATCAGTTGGACTACTCCTAGAGTTCAGCTCAGATGCTGGAGATCAGAGAGATAATTTTTGCCCCTTGTGCCATGCTGCAAAGCAGCTTAATAGGACCTGTCTAATCTGTAGTGGCACATGACAAATATGTGCATTAACCTTGTTATGGACAGCTTCATCTGTGATACTATAAAATATTTTCTCCTCCACCTTTTTTTTGCTTTTGCATTGAGGTTTCTAGAACAATGTAGCTGACAATGAAGAGAAATGAGATCATAGAATGGTATACAACATTTACAACAGTAAAATACATCAAACAATACCATTACAACTCTGAAGGAACTAAAAAGAGTAAGAGAGCAAAACTGTGGCCGCTAGACAGTGTCTAAACGGGCATAGGACTTTTCAGTTCCTGGAAACCACACCCTTGCCCCCTCGTAGGCAGGGCGGTTCTCTTCCATCTCTGTGCTTGTAAACACAGGATGGAGCAGGTGAAAAGGGGGTGTTCCCAGGGGCAGGGAGGGGAGGAGACCACAGAAGCATCATTACGACGTTTCTTATGCACTGTCTGGCCTCCCCCCCCCCCATGTCCCTAGCTAGACAGCCAAAATTGGCTGTCTAGCCAAAAATACAGGGCTAGGCACAGCCCATCTGCTTAGGCAGCAAGCCTGGAGAATTGCCAAGAAGAGAAAGAGGAGAGATGCTAGACTTGAAGCCAGAGGCTTGCTCCTTTAAGGCCTTACACTCCTCAAGGAAGGGGCGAAGCCTGTAAGGATTGATCTGGCTCTGGAGGATTAAAAGTCTTCAGTCCAGTTCTAGATTTTGTCAGAGCAAATTTTTCACTGGGAGTTCTCTGTAGGGCCCTGTGGACTTCTTGGACATGACTTCTCCTGCCCTCCTTAAATGGTGCTTTTGCCCCTTATCGCATCATGGACCTGCCAACCAAGTAATGGGTTTCAAATGAGAATCAGGTGAGGTCCTCTGTCTCTAAACCTAAATCAACTTTCCCACCCTGACATCTTGAATCTGTATTCAGGGATACGGAGGACAGTTCCCTCCTGTTTTCTCCAGTGCAACTCTTAAATTTTTGAAAATATTGTTCTGTCCTTTAAGCTAAATGCACCCAGATCCTCTAGGGGTTTTTTTGTAGTATGTATGATTCAGCTTTTGTTAGCCATTTTATGTTACAATGATTTCAGTGGGAAAATGGGGCATGCATGTAAATATCTGGAACATGCCTAACTTTATAAGTACTCTAATTTTGCTCTAATTTTTGGACTCTCTCGCTCCCTCCCCCCCCTTTACCACATAGTTTAAACATCACAATTTTTCAGTATTTGTGGGTACATTGGTTTGTATCTATGTACAATGAATATCCTTCTCAGAGAAGGAAGCACCAATGTGGTTGCTAATAGATGCATTCCAAAGCTGTTCCACGAGAGGGCACTCATTACATGCTGGTTATACCAGAAAGTGATAATATGTTCAGAATTTTTAAAATCCAACCTTCCCCAACCTGGTGTTCTCCAGGTGTGTTGGACTGCAACTCCCAACTTTCCCAGCCAGCCTAGTTTTAAACTATGGGGGCCTGCAAAGGCTTGTACCAAGTCTGTTTTCGGAGCTATGCTATTGGGCTCTTCTGACCCTCACTCTATCAGAGATGGGCCATGAGCGGCATGCAGAGAAAGTCAGGAGCTGGAAACTGGGAGTGAGGACCAAAGAGCAATTAGGATCCCAGAGTAAACCAGAAGGCAGGGCTAGAGAACAAGTCAGGAGTCGGAACAGAGAGCAAGACCAGAAATGCAAGGCACACCAGAACTCAGGTGTTGCTCAAGCAAGTCTAAGCAGAGCCGGCCCTACCATTAGCAGAGTGTTGAAGTAAGGCTCAGCTGTCAGTCCTGTCAGCTTCTGGCACAGAATGGAGGGTGCCATCTTGACTGCCTCAGACAACAAAAGTCTTGGGACAGCTCTGTGGCTCAGCTGGAAAAGGAAGTTTCATATTTGTATTGTATTTTATCCTTTTAAATAGTTGCACTGTATTTTATATGTTCATCTGTTTGAATTGCATTTTAGTCTTTCAACTCTTTGCAATCTGCCCAGAGAATGTTTATTTATTTAATCTGCCCATAAATAAACAAACAAATAAATAATAAATGTCCTTTATACTCTTCCTGCCCAGGAGGAGCCAATGCCCATCCTGGGTGGGTGAAGCCAAGCTAGATCTGGAAGGTTCTTCCCTGAGAGGCTACAGTTCCCTGAGAGGCTGCAGACCACTCCCACCACATGGGGCAGTGGTCCAAAATTCCTGATACCCTCTGAGCCTCCTTCATGACTGTGTTGCACACTCCTGCTCACAAGACCCACAAGCAGTGAGTTTCCTTTTTCTTTTACTGAGTGATCTTGGAAGTGATTCTTTTTCCGTTTTGTTCCCTGCATTTTTAGCTTAACTTCAAAATAAAATCCACAGGTTTTGTTGCTTTTTTAAAGAGAGAATATGTGTGGTTTCCTCTTATCTACAGTAGCTCAAGCTACACAGTAGCATTTTATTTCTTACAATCCTTTTGATGTTACACCAGTTGTTTAAGAGAGGTGTGCATTTACCTCCTGCCTTGACTTGGACCCTGATTTGATGCTTCAGAAAACAGCCCGCTTCTGCTCGGACCAGTTCAGAGTCATCCTGCTTCAACTCGGTATGGAACTTGAGGTTTGGGAAACCAAGGCTTCACGCTTCCTAGTGACTATCATGGGAAATTTAAAAAATGGCTACACCTTTATTTCTCTTGGTCAGAACTGCATGATAGTTGCAGGCATAGTAACATCTTTGGAGGGGATTACGCCTGCCCAGTTTCAGAAAAATAGGTGCAGGGAAGTTTGTGTTATGCCTATTATATTTTCATGTAAAACAAAATATCTAACCTTGTCCCTAGAGTGTTTAGAAAACCAAAAACAAAAGACGCTTTTTGTAGACATAAAGTCTGCGGGCACATATTGCATCTGAAACATGATTCTGTAAATAAGCCTCTTACTGGAGCAGCTTCACTTCTATTGGCTTTGGAGGAAAGCCCACTTTGCCTCGGGACCCAACAGTACTAGACCAACGTGAGCTGATTCTGCTTGACCTTCATAGTTTGTCCGAGTCCAATGCAAGTCCCTATTGTTTAGTATCTATGATTTCATGCTCCAGGGAATACGGATTTGAACAAGTGAACCACCCCCAGCCCTGCACAAGTTTGTATGGTAGAAGACTATACCTGCAACAGAATTCAGTGAAAGGGAATATGTTCCACTGTTGTCCAGTAAGAAAGATTAAGGGTGCAATCCTATGGTGCCCGGGAGGGTGTCCCAGGTGCCACAGACTACTGCAGACTTCCAGCCCCATAGGTAGAGAGGAAGTTCACTGTGGAGGCTCTCCCTTGACCGGCGGTGGCAAGTTCCATTGCTGCCCTGCAGCTACGCTCTGCCGGTGGGTAAGGGCAAAAAGGGGGTGTTCCAGAGGCATGTCAGGCAGACTGGGGGAGACTTTGGATCCTCTGGATCCAGAGGTCCCTTGTTCCCCAGATACGTCTCCAGAACAGGGGGAAAAGTATGCCAACTCTGGAGCTGGTATTATTTCCTCTTCCCACTGGAACCAATGGGAGGGAAAATTTAATAATAGTAATAATAATCCCTTCATGGATCACTGTCTTGTTGTGGCAAAGGGGCTTGCATAACTCAGTGAAGCCATAAGCTATGCCGTGCAGGGCCACCCAAGACGGACAGGTCATGGCGCAGAGTTCTGACAAAATCCACTCCACTCCAGTATTCTTGCCAAGAAAACCCCATGGAATGTATCACAAGGCTGAAAGAGATGACGCCGGAAGATGAGCCCCTCAGGTCGGAAGGTGTCCAATATACTACTGGGGAAGAGCAGAGGGAATTTCCAAGTAGCGCCAGAAAGAGTGAAGCGGCTGGGCCAAAGCCGGAAGGACACTCAGCTGTGGATGTGTCTGGTGGTGAAAAGAAAATCCGATGCTGTAAAGAATAATATTGTTTAGGAACCTGGAATGTAAGATCAATGAATCAAGGTAAGCTGGAGGTGGTCAAACATGAGATGGCAAGATTGAACATTGACACCTTGGGAATCAGCGAATAAAAATGGACAGGCATGGGCGAATTTAACTCAGGTGACCATCATATCTACTACTGTGGGAAGAATCCCTTAGAAGAAATGGAGTAGCACTCATAGTCAATAAAAGGGTGGGAAAAGCAGTACTGGGATACAATCTCAAAAACGACAGAATGATCTCATTACGAATCCAAGGCAAACCATTCAACATCACAGTAATTCAAGTCTATGCCCCAACCACTGAGGCCGAAGAAGCTGAGGTTGATCGGTTCTAGGAAGACCTACAACACCTTCTAGAACTAACACCAAAAAAAGATGTCCTCTTCATCATAGGGGATTGGAATGCTAAAGTAGGAAGTCAAGAAATCACCGGGATAACAGGCAAGCATGGCCTTGGTGTACAAAATGAAGCAGGACAAAGGCTAATAGAGTTTTGCCAAGAGAACATGCTGATCATAGCAAACACTCTTTTCCAACAGCACAAGAGGCAACTCTACACATGGACATCACCAGATGGTCAATATCAAAATCAGATTGATTATGTACTTTGCAGCCAAAGATGGAGAAGCTCTATACAGTCAGTAAAAACAAGACCTGGAGCTGACTGTGGCTCAGATCATGAGCTGCTTCTTGCAAAATTTTGGCTTAAATTGAAGAACGTAGGGAAAACCACTAAACCATTCATGAATATACAGTGGAGGTGAGGAATAGATTGAAGGGATTAGACCTGATAGACAGAGTGCCTGAGGAACTATGGACCTAGGTCCGTAGCACTGTTCAGGAGGCAGCAACTAAATCCATCCCAAAGAAAAAGAAATGCAAGAAAGCCAAGTGGCTGTCTGATGAGGCTTTACAAGTAGCTGAGGAAAGAAGGGAAGTGAAAAGCAAGGGAGAAAGGGGAAGATATATCCAACTGAATGCAGAGTTCCAGAGAATAGCAAGGAGAGACAAGAAGGCCTTCTTAAATGAACAATGCAAAGAAATCGAAGAAAACAACAGAATGGGAAAGAAAATCGGAGATCTCAAGGGAACGTTTTGTGCAAAGACGGGCATGATAAAGGACAAAGAAGGCAGGGACCTCACAGAAGCAGATGAGATTAAGAAGAGGTGGAAAGAATACACAGAAGAACTATACAGGAAAGATCTTAATGTCCTTGATAGCCAAGATAGTGCAGTCACTGAACTTGAGCCGGACATCCTAGAGAGTGAAGTCAAGTGGGCCTTAGGAAGCATTAGTAACAACAAAGCTAGCGGAGATGACAGTATTCCAGCCGAGCTATTTAAAATCCTAAACGATGATGCTGTTAAAGTGCTGCACTCAATATGCCAACAAATTTGGAACACTCCACAGTGGCCACAAGACTGGAAAAGGTCAGTTTACATTCCAATTCCAAAGAAGGGCAACGCCAAAGAGTGTTCAAACTACCGCACAATTGCGCTCATTTCACATGCCAGCAAGGTGATGCTCAAAATCCTACAAGCTTGGCTTCAGCAGCATGTGAACCGAGAACTACCAGAAGTACAAGCTGGGTTTCAAAGAGGCAGAGGAACTAGAGATCAAATCGCCAACATTCGCTGCATCATGGAGAAAGCAAGAGAATTCCAAAGAAACGTCTATTTCTGCTTCGTTGACTACGCTAAAACCTTTGTGTGGATCACAACAAACTGTGGCAAATTCTTAAAGAGATGGGAGTACCAGACCACCTCACCTGTCTCCTGAGAAACCTGTACGAGGGACAAGAAGCAACAGTAAGAACCAGACATGGAATAACCGATTGGTTCAAAATTGGGAAAGGAGTACGACAAGGCTGCATATTGTCACCCTGCTTATTTAACTTATATGAAGAGTACATCATGAGAAACGCCGGGTTGGATGCATCACAGGTCAGAATTAAGATTGCCGGGAGAATTGTCAACAACCTCAGATACGCAGACGATACCACCCTAATGGCAGAAAGCGAAGAAGATCTAAAGAGCCTCTTGTTGAGGGTAAAAGTGGAGAGTGCAAAAGCTGGTCTGAAACTCAACATTAAAAAAACGAAGATCATGGCATCTGGCCCCATCACTTCCTGGCATATAGAAGGGGAAGAAACGGAAGCAGTGACAGATTTTATTTTCTTGGGCTCCAAGATCACCGCAGACAGTGACTGTAGCCATGAAATTAAAAGACGCTTGCTCCTTGGGAGGAAAGCTATGGCAAACCTAGACAGCATAGTAAGAAGCAGAGACATCACCTTGCCAACAAAGGTCCGTCTAATCAAAGCTATGGTTTTCTCAGTAGTAACGTATAGCTGTGAGAGCTAGACTATTATGAAGGCTGAGAGCCAAAGAATTGATGCTTTCGAACTGTGGTGCTGGAGAAGACTCTTACGAGTCCCCTGGACTGCAAGGAGGTCAAATCAGTCAATCCTAAAGGAAATCAACCCTGACTGCTCATTGGAAAGACAGATACTGAAGCTGAAGCTCAAATATTTTGGCCACCTAATGCGAAAACTCCCTGGAAAAGACCCTGATGCTGGGAAAGATTGAAGGCAAAAGGAGAAGGGGACAGCAGAGGATGAGATGGCTAGATAGCATCACTGATGCAATGAATATGAACCTGAGCACACTCCGGGAGAGTGCGGAGGACAGGAAGGCCTGGCGTACTATGGTCCATGGGGTCACAAAGAGTCGGACATGACTTAACGACTGAACAACAACAATAATAATAATAGAAAAACTGGTGAGGAAGAAAGGGGGAAATGTAAACACACACACAAATCTTTTACTCTGGGTGTTGCAAGCCCAGCTGGGCTTAGGAAGCGGTGGTTCCTCTGCTATGAACTCCCCCCCCCCCTTTCAGAACCTCCATAGGATTTCTATGTTAGGCTGTAACTTATCTGGGAGAAAGCCCCAAAGAACTCAGTGGGACTTACTCGTAAGTAGACAGGCACAGGATTATTTTCCTTGCATGCTAATATCTATCTGACTAAATGTTCCTTGTGCATTTAAGATGCATATTGAACCACTGTGCAATTAATTCTCTGGCTCCTAGATGTCGCTGTTCTACACAGTTCTGGAGCCTTTTTCAGTCAGCTGTGTGTGATAAAAGTTATTACTGTGTTTAGTTAAACTTGCCCTTTTTTTCTTGGCTCTCCTACCTCACCAAGGATAAAAATGGAATTCTCTCATATTTACATGCTACAGGCTTTTACAGGAGTTTGGAGAGAAATGCCCCAATAGTTCACACAGAGTCAATTCCCAGGTTCCCAAAGGGCAAGTCGTTTCTAAGACTTTCTGTGGTTAAATAATGAGTCACCTCATGGGGGTCCATTCAAAAGAAATCTTTCCTCTGGGGAAAATGGTGAAGAAGCATCACCTCATGATAATGTTTCCTGGTTAGGGGAAGGGGAGGGGGAGAAAGTGAAAAGGAAAAAAAGAAAGTAGGAAGTATTCTTAAGCCAGGGGTAGCTGTCATGGTGCCCAGTCACCAATTTGCATCCAAACACCTTCTTTGGCACCCACGAAGGCACCCTATCCCTCCCATTTTGTAAAAAAAAAGTTAACAAATGTTCTTACCAGCAGCTGGGATAACCATGCAATAGGTTTCTGTTGGTGCTGTTGTTTAGTGTGCTGGGGTTCAGACCCCATCTCTGCCTTGTACTCAGTCATTTGGGCAGGTTGCTTGTCTTTAGCCATGCCTCCCATGGCAGACATTTTATGGTGGTGCCCAGGACAGTTTCTCAAATGGTCAAATGTGCCTACAGCCCTGCCTTAAGCAAACCAGTTTGCTGGGGCTCACCCCAGCTTTTCATTATTTGAATGATGATTTCATGCAGATTCCCCTAAAATTTGGATGTATGAATGAACGTATGCATGAATGAGCACACTCCTCTTCATTTCACAATGTATAGACTGCGACTTCACTTTGTTCAAAGTTGCATACAAATATGATTTTGTAAATGCCTGAATAGGCCTTCTCTCTTTCACTTTCTGAAGATGGAAGGAAATGGATCATGCACAGGCAGGAATGGGATGGGGCAGTTCCATATGTCCATCTCTTCCCCCCACTCCTTCTCCTTCCATATTCAACTCCTTGGTAGGGAAGAGGTGAAGAAGTTTTAAAATCTATGCCTGGGATCCCTGGGGCTGGTTCACACATGTGCATACGCTACTTTATTCCTCTCCACTTGGTGACATCATTTGGGGACTCAATTTGATGTGTGAATTAACTCCACTGAAAAGCAATGTGTTTGCTCTGATGGGAGGTGATGCATGAATGTTTTGTTATGGCCCAGACTCATTCACACATGCATATTCATCATTTCATGATGGCAACCCTGAGACCTGACTGCATGTGTGAATGAGCCTGGAAATTAAGGAATTCTTCCCACCTCCTTTGCCCTTTCAGGGGCTCTGTGTTCCCTTGAATGTGAGGGAACTCATTAAAAAAGGAACATCTCTTGAATTAAGGGACATCTGGAAGTAAGACCTAGTTCATATCCAAATTAGAGCTTGCACCCTGATGACCAAACCATCTTAACCGCACATATCATTGTCACTTAGCTGTTACAGCCTCACACCTGCCCATAAAAGGGAAACTGAAAAGCTTCATAGTTTGTTGACATCTTGACTGTTTTCAGGTCCAATCCCCCAAGCCCTCGCTTGGCATGGGCTGCCTGAGGTAAAGCAGCAAATGCCACCCCAACATCAAGGTGCATCGTACCCAAGGCCAGCCAAGTTATTTTGGCACCTGTGAAGAAATACTGTATTTTCATCTGTTTTTTATTGTTTTGTAATGTTTATATTCTTTGAGTAACCCCTGAGGGAAGTTATGAGAGCGCTTTGGCTATTGGGCAGTATAGAAATGAAGTAAATAAAATAAATAATGTAACTGAGTAGGCCAGAAGCCTGACTTTGCTACTCCGTATTGGGCCTAAAACAGTTGTGACTACCTTGATTACGGTTGATATGAAGAGAGGCTTCAAGCAGAGTTTGAAAATGTCCAGGGGGAAAAGCTACCTTTGTTTGGATTGGTCAAGATTGGGAGATGTCAACAAATGTGATGGACAGACGTTCTATAAGGAATGCAACTGGTCAGAGGTTCAGGCCAGGAGGTTTGAAAAAGGTCAGTTGGTCTCAGGACAGAAAAAGTCAATGGGAGACAGTTGGCGGATTTGTTGGCTAAAGTGCTCAGAGCTGGAGAAGGAGAAGGCCCCGCCTGAAGGAACAGACTGGTGGCTGAGGGAGCAGGAAACTGTGCTGTGAGTTTGTGGAGAAGCTTCAAGCAGGCTGCAGAGACCCGCACCAGAAGGATTCAGGCTGAGGTCTGATCAGAGGGGGCTTCAGCATGTAGTCCCTGCAACAGTACCATCCTAGAAACCAGAGGCAACAGGAAGAGCTGGAAGCAGAGGAAGACATCTATACAGCATCTGGGGGGTTTCTTCATGACAACAGAAGGAGATGGAAGGAGAAGCCAATCATGGCTTACCCAAATGTTTCAAGGAGCTGGCTTTGCTCCACGCAGGGCTCCACGAGCAAGTGTATCACACCAGTAAAAGTTGCTTCACATAACATATGTCTGGCTGGGTGGGGGTTGGAGTGAACGTCATCTGACAGGGCTGCTCAGCCAATAAGAGAGGCTCTCCCCCTCAAGGCTCCCCCCCCTTTCACCTTTGATAAAATCCCAGGAGGTTTCCTCTTGTGTCGCTACATAAATCACTCTCCTTCTCTCTCTCTCTCTCTGTCTCCCCTGCCCCAGCATTATTTACTCCATTAAAGAACAATCACTAAAAGAACACAATGTTCTTTCTGTCCTGATCAGCCAATGATGTGATCAATTGAAGCCTCAAAGTTTCGACATTATGGCTCTTAAATGCATTATTTTGATTCACGGGGATCTAGTAACTCCAGAAGTGCACATTTCGGGGACAGGCCTCATTGACCACAATGGGAGTTATTTCTGAGTTACAAACTAATTGGTTTGTGCAGGGATGGGAAACACATGGAAAACACACAGGAAACACCCCTTGACTGGGGTCACAGTGAAAGGCACACCCCTGGGCACGGCTAGCATACCCGAGCTAAATGCAGGAGTTGGGGCACACAGCAACTGTACCGAGGAGAACCCAACTTAAGGAAAAGAATCAGACTTTCAGCAGTCTCAGGAAATGTTTTTTCCATGATAAGCTCCAGGGTGGCTGCGGGATGGACACGACGTCATTGATCCCTAACGACCTCAACACGCAGCCAGCTCGGAGTAAATCGCTGGTGGAGACACCCCCCTGGTCAGCAAAGATGTCCCCCGTTGTCCTGGTCCTGTATTGCCTTATGAAGCATCTAGCCTTACTGCTAGGAGAGGACCCCCTCTCACTGTTTAACCCATCCTGCCAGCCACTGACATAAGCAACAAACTGGCAGGGATCAACTCACAGGATTCCTCTAGCAAAACAGTAATGCTCACATGCTTCATTAGACAATGCAGGACCAGGACAATGGGGGGGCATCTTTGCTGGTCCCAGACACTCCATCCTCCCCATCTGGGTTTGGGCCTTAAAGAACAGGGAAGTGTGCATGGAGGGTAAGTTCTAAGCAAGCACAATTTCTGACACTGCACAACATCATGAGTGATCATGGGGCACATCTGTTAAGGCATGAGTCTTAGCTTCCAATTTCCTGGCCTTGTGGAGCTTGAGCCAACATGAGATAGTCTCAACTCTGGTCTTAAACTGGCAGATTGTTTTGAACAATGAATAGTTTAGTTTATTCATCTTGTCTCAAGTGGTGGTGTCAGTCCATGCCTATTCCTTAGGAACCAGGCTACATGGTTTCTAAAAGAGGAAGTTGCCTTATTCCAAGTTGGACCACTGCTCCACCTAGCTCAGTATTGTCTACTCTGACTGGCAGTGGATCTCCAGGGTTTCAGATAGGAGACTTTGCCAGCCCTACATGGAGATGTCAGGAACTGAACTTGGGACCTAGTGCATGCAACATATGTGCTCTTCCAATGAGCTGTGGGCCCTCCCCTATACTAGACTATTGTGAGCAGATGATGTAGCAATGGGTTCAGGGACTGTACCACTTCAGGCTGCAGGTCTGAAAGGGCTGTGTACTTTGGAAGCACTCCAGGGCTTCACATACTTCGTTTCTCTCAGAAAGCAGGTGGTCTGGGGGTTTAGAGCATGCCTATGAAAGACTAGCTTAGCTTGACCCATAAAGGAAGGAGAGGTCAGCAGACAAGAACAAGGAGGACCTAGCTGAGGCTTCTTCTCTGGGCTGGTGTCTCTGGGGTTCCCTGGCTTTTATGCAGTTTTTCTCCTATTCTAAAAGGCTGAAGTGCCCCTCCTAAGGCTTAGCTACTGGCAGTAACAGCTTTAAGCTAAAATAGTCTGGTATTTTGGATCATGCCCATTTTGCCTTTGGCCCTGCCCACCACTGGAATGTGGCCCCTGAGACTTTATTCAAAATGGTATTTGGCCCTTGGGCTGAAAGAGGTTCTGCATCCCTGGTCTATATGCATACAAACAAAAGACTGTTCTTTCTTTCTTACTGATATGCTTTGATCAGATGTGTGTTTCTATTTGATGTGTTTCTGTTTGATGAGTTTTAGGGCACACTCCTATCAGGAAAGTCGGCCGCCACCAAACTCAGAGGCAGCCAACTATCCAATGAAGGATGGGCAGAGCACGGACAGGATCCTCTCCCCCATGCTCTAGCTACCCTGTATTTGTGGCTAGTCACCCGATTTTGGCTGTCTAGCTGGGGATGTCGGAGCGGAATATGGGGAGGCTGGACGACACATTGGAAATGTCATGAGACTTCTGCAGTCTCCTCCCCTCCCTACCCCCTTTTTGCCTGCTCTGTGCTGTGGTTACGAGCACGGAGATGGGGGGGAAACCGTGCTGCCTATGAGGTGGCAGGGGAGGGGGCGGGGAGTGCGGTTTCTGGGAATGGAGCTCGGAGTCCTGGCTCTGGTTCCCAGAAACTGAAAAATCCTATGGCAGTCTAGTCACTGTCTAGTGGCCATAAGAATACCCTCCCCATGTCTGAATTATAACTTTGTTATTTTGTTGTTGAACATTATTGTTGCTGAGCATTATTTTTAGTGGAAAGGCAGGATATAAATTTAATAAATAATAAATGAATAAATAAAAGATCAAGCACTGGATGACTTAGAGGTAAACCACTACACATTATGACGGAGAAGCATAAATGCATCTCTGTTGCCTTAAAGGTTTTGCAAATAGCAGCATGTTGGGGCCCATGCTTCTGATGGGCTTTTGAGAAGTATCTGGTTGGCCACTGCGCTGTGTGAAAGAGGATACTGAACTAGACGGATGTTCAGTCTGATCCAGCAGGGCTGCTCTGATGGTTTTTAAGAGAAGGCTATTTCATCCATCAATCCAGCTCTTTGCTTTGGGAAATGTATCCATGTAGAGCTGTCAGCCACCCTCCATCCAACTGTGAATTCAGCCCATCACTGTCACTTTTTCCGCCTTAATACCCCCTCTCCCATTTTGGAACATTGGAATATAATGCTCCAAAAGTCTGTTTCACAGCTGCTGTGATAAAAGGCCAAGGACAATAATGGGGAGGTTGTACTCTTGCATGAAACCTTAGAATCAGCAGACATTCGTTCTTTTTGCAGTGCTTCTATTATTTTTCTTTCTGCCCTTAAAATGATGAGCACTCACAGCACTTAGGAAACCCTAGTTGGGATTTTGAGTGTTCACAGCACTTATATGAAAGGCCAGTTCTGCACAGGCAATTCCTCCCTCTTTGGTTTCAGATCACATGTGATTATTCCTGAGGAGCTAAGTCGGTGGTTCTACACATTGAATGACTAGGCTTTTTGTTGGTGGTGTTCTTGTAAACTGTATTTTATTTAATTTGTAAAAATACCTGTCCGAAACCAGGAGAACTGCTGCCAGTCAGTGTATAGAATCATAGAATAGTAGGGTTGGAAAGGTCCTACAAGACCATCGAGTCCAACCCCCTGCTCAATGCAAGAATCCAAGTCAGAGCATCCCTGACAAGCTGTCCAGCCTCATCCTGAATGTCTCCAGCGTGGGAGAGCCCACTACCTCCCTAGGTAATTGGTTCCATTGTCGTATTGCTCTAACAGTCAGGAAGTTTCTCCTGATGTTCAGCCGGAATCTGGTTTCCTGTCACTTGAGCCCATTCTTCCATGTCCTGCATTCTGGGATGATCGAGAAGAGATCCTGATCTTCCTCTCTGTGACAACCTTTCAAGTACTTGAAGAGTGCTATCCTATCTCCCCTCAGTCTTCTCTTCTCAAGGACAAACATGCCTAGTTCTTTCAGTCTCTCTTAATAGGGCTTTGTTTCCAGTCCCTTGATCATCTTTGTTGCCCTCCTCTGAACCCTCTCCAGCTTGACTGCATCCTTCTTATAGTGCGGTGCCCAGAACTGGACACAGTACTCCAGAGGAAGCCTAACCAGTGCTGAGTAGAGGGGAACTAGTACTTCCTGGGATTTGGAAGCTATGCTTCTAGTAATGCAGCCCAAAATAGCATTTGCCTTTTTTGCAGACACCACACTGTTGGCTCATATTCAGCTTGCGATTGACAACAATTCCAAGATCCTTCTCGCTTATAGTGTTGTCGAGCCACGTATCCCCCATCTTGTAACTGTGCGTTTGGTTTTTTTTTCCTAGGTGCAGAACTTGGCATTTATCCCTATTAAATGTCATTCTCTTGTTTTCTGCCCAGCATTCCAGTCTATCAAGATCACTTTGAATTTTGTTTCTGTCTTTGACAGTATTAGCTATCCTGCCCCATTTTGTGTCATCTGCAAATTTGATCAGCATTCCCTGCATCTCCGCCTCCAAGTCATTAATAAAAATGTTGAAGAGCACTGGGCCCAGGACTGAGCCCTGAAGTACCCCGCTCGTTACCTCTCCCCAGTTTGAGAAGATCCCATTGATCAGCACTCTTTGAGTCCAATTCTGTAGCCAACTGTGGATCCACCTGATCCTTGTTTCATCTAGCCCACGTTGAGCTAGTTTGTTCATCAGGATATCATGGCGCACTTTGTCTAAAGCTTTGCTGAAGTCGAGGTATATGATGTCCACAGCATTCCCACAGTCCACAAGGGAGGTTACTTGATCAAAAAATGAGATCAGATTCATCTGGCAGGATTTGTTCTTGACAAATTCATGTTAGCTTCGAGTAATCACTGCATTATTTTCAAGGTGCTTACAGATGGATTGCTTTATCATCTGCTCCAGAAGTTTCCCAGAGATTGATGTCAGACTGACTGGTCTGTAGTTCCCAGGCTCCTCCTTTTTATCCTTTTTGAAAATAGGGACAACATTAGCCCTCCTCCAGTCATCTGGCACTTCACCCGTCCTCCATGATTTCTCAATGAGAATAGACAGCGGTTCTGAGAGTTCTTCTGCCAGTTCCTTTATTACTCTAGGGTGCAGTTCATCTGGCCCTGGAGATTTGAACTCATTCAAAGTTATTAGGTGTTCCTTGACCATATGCCTATCAATCTCAAGCTTCAATCCTGCCCCTTCAGCCTGTACTTCACCTTTGCCAGGGGGTCATAGACCCTCTTTTGGGAGAAGACTGAGCCAAAGTAGGAATTGAGCACCTCTGCCTTTTCTTTGTCATCTGTTATCATTTTGCCATCCTTACTTAATAGCTGAACCACCATTTCTTTCCTCTGTCTTTTACTATGCACGTAGCTGAAGAAAGCTTTTTTGTTGTTTTTAGCATCCCTCACTAACCTCAGCTCGTTCTCAGCTTTAGCCTTCCTGACGCCATCCCGGCAATTCTGTGCTACCTGCCTGTACTCTTCCTTTGTTGCTTGGCCTTCTCTCCACTTCCTATATGTGTATTTTTTTGTTTTCAGGTCATCCCTAAGCTTTTTGTGAAGCCACATTAGCTTCTTCTGTTGTCTTCCACCTTTTGTTCTTGTTGGAATTGTTTGTAATTGTGCCTTGAGAATTTCCTTTTTTAAAAACTCTCACCCATCTTGGACTCCTTTTCTCGTTAGAGTCGCTTGCCATGGGACCTTACTTATCATTGTTCTGAGTTTATTAAAATCAGCTTTCCTAAAATCTAGGGTACGCGTTTGGCTACACTTGGCTTTTGCTTCCTTTAGAACCAAGAACTGAAGTATAACATGAGTTACCAGAGTTTACCCCAGAGTTCCCATAACTGCTACTTTATCCACTAAGTCATCTCTGTTGATTAGGATCAAGTCAAGGATAGCCAGTCCTCTAGTTCCTTCCTCTACTTTCTGTAGGAGGAAGTTATCCACCACACAAGTCAAGAATTTCTTGGAGGGCCCATGTTTTGCAGAATTTGTCTCCCAACAAGTATCGGGGAAATTGAAGTCCCCCGTTACTACTACATCATGCTTCCTTGAAACATTGGCTATTTGCTTTTCAAAAGTTTCATCTTCTTCTTCTCCTTGATTGGGTGGCCGGTAGTAGACTCCGACCACCAGGTTCTTTTTATTCTTTGCTCCATTTATTTTGATTAGATGCTCTCGATGGGGCTACCAAGCTCATCCTCCTGTATTTCTGTGCAGAGATATGTATTTTTCACATATAGTGCAACCCCATCTCCCTTTCTGTTCCTCCTGTTCTTTTTGAACAAGTTCTATCCTTCAATTGATGTACTCCAGTCATGAGAGTCATCCCACCAAGTCTGTTACACCTATCAAGTCATAATTTCCCTCCTGTATTAAGAGTTCAAGTTTGTTCTGTTTGTTTCCCATACTCTGGGCAGTAGTATATAGACATCGAAGACCATGTGCTTCATAGTCTGGCTTTCTTCCTACATGTTTATGAAGACTATTATTGGGTGTTATTAGAGCTGTTCTCTCTGTTGTGGTGCACGAGCCTACGTCCATTGTTACCCCCAACTTTACGTCTCCCTTCCCAGTAGCATTCAGTTTAAAGCCCTCCTGATAAAGTTCTTCATGCTGTGGCCAAATCCATTCTTCCCAGCCTTCATGAGGTGCAACCCGTCCCTTGCCAACAGTCCATCTTCCAGGAAATATAGCCCGTGGTCCCAGAATCCAAATCTCTCTCATCGGCACCACCTTCGTAGCCAGTCATTCACCCAGAGTATTTCCCCCCCCCTTTCTATCCCTCTTCTGACTACTGGAAGGATGGATGAGAAAACTATCTGGGCCCCAAAATTCTTGAGTTTCCTTCCCAAAGCTTTAAAGTCTGACGTGATTTCTTCGTAGCTCTGCTTGGCGGTATCATTTGTTCCCACATGGATGAGAAGAAAGGGATACCTGTCAGAGGGCTTTATGAGTGCAGGCAACCCTTCAGTCTCTAATCCGTCCTCCTGGGAGACAGCATACCTGGCGAGTCCATGGGTCTTTGTGACATACTTGGGTTTCAATCCCATGCAGCAAGGAGTCTCCCACTACTACTATTCTTCTCTTCTCCTTGTTGTAGGCCTGGGTTTCATCGCCTCTGTTTGACTGACCTTCAGCCTCTTGCTCGCTCTCATGCAGGTTCCCCTGTAACTCTTCCTCTGCAGGCTGTCCTCCAGTCTCATCCTCAAGTACCTGGAATCGGTTCCATAGCTCCACTGCTTCCACTGGTGCAGAGTGGCTTCTTGTTCTTCTGCTCCTGTCACCCTTTTCCAAGGAGTATCCTCTACTTCATTTTTCCTCACCTCAGCATTTCCCTCTTCTGCCTCAGGTTGCTGTTCTAGCCCTTGTACTTCACTTTGCTGCTGTAGTTCCACTGTTCTGTCCAAGAACTCTTTGTGTTCTCTTATTCCCTGGAGGGTCGACAGTCGCCGCTCCAGTCCTCTTACTTTTTCTTCCAGCAGTGTGATCAACTTGCACTTGTTGCAGGTGTAGGCCATGTTGATCTCAGGCAAGAAAACAAACATTGCACACACCCTGAAGGTCACCACCACTGGAGAGTCTTGTCCTTCCATAGTCTGTTTTCCTTTTTGTGTTTAGCTTTCTGATTGTTCCAGAGTAGCCTGTGCCTGGCCCTTACTCACTGGAGGAGAAAAACAGAGTCCCACTGGTATGGAAGTGTGTGTTACAAGACAAATAAATGGGGGGGGGAGTTTTTTAAAAAGAAAAAATGTTAGGGCCTCCCCCTTGACCTCCCCTGGCCAACTCCTGTTTGCTCACCCTGTCCGTTCGGTCTGATCGCTCGCTCTCTGGGAGCTTGCTTGCTTCTGTAGTCCCTGGACCAGCTGGAGCAGCTTCCTCTGCTCTGCTGAGAGGCAGGAAACAGACTGAAGCTTCCTGCCCACACAGCTGCTTGGAGTACTCAGGCCACACGCCCCCAATTCAGTTGGAGCTCTCAGGAGCATCTGGTGAGCTCACAGCCACTCAGAAGGACAAAGGACAGCCCTCTGGGCTTCCTCCAGCTCAGTTACCTCTTTGCCTTTGTCTCCTTTGTCTCTTCTGCCACTGCAGCTCCCCTGGCCAACTCCTATTTGCTCACTCTGATCGCTCACTCTCTGGGAGCCTGCTTGCTTCTGTAGTCCCTGGAGCAGCTGGAGCACCTTCCTTTGCTCTGCTCAGCTGGGAGGTGGGAAACAGACTGAAGCTTCTTGCCCACACAGCTGCTGGGAATAGTCAGGCCACACACACCCAATTCAGTTGGGGCTCTCAGGAGCACCTCGTGAGCTCACAGCCACTCAGGTCAAAGGACAGCCCTCTGGGCTTCCTCCAGCCCAGTTACCTCTTTTTCTTTATCTCCTTTGTCTCTTCTGCCACTGCAAATCTCATGGCCAACTCCTGTTTGCTCCCTCTGATCGCTCGCTTTCTGGGAGCTTGCTTGCTTCTGTAGTCCCTGGACTGATGTAGATGATGTGTGTGTGTGTGTGTGTGTGTGTGTGCGCGCGCGCGCACACACATACACACACACTCACACATGCATATATGTGCAAGCACTCATATGCATTCTCACACATACCACACACATGCCAGAACCTGTTTAAACAGTAGATGGGCTAGTATAAGGCAGGTTTATTTATTTATTTATTAGATTTATTCGCCGCCCATCTGGCTGGCTACCCGGCCACTCTAGGAGGCGTACAATACAAATAACACAAAATACAACAAATTTACATAATCAACTGAACAAAACAACATTGCTCTAAAAAAAAACCCCTAACCCACCCCAAATGCCCACCTGAACAGCCAGGTTTTCAAAGCCCAGCAGAAGCTCATCAAAGAGGGGGAATGGCGGAGGTCACTATGGAGGGAATTCCACAGAGTGAGGGCCCCCACAGAAAAGGCCTTCTCCCCAGTCCTCACCAGCCTAGCTGTCCTGGCTGATGGGACAGACAGAAGGCCTTCCGAAGCCCATCTCGTTAAGCGGCATCCCTGGTGTTGTTGGAGGCGCTCCTTTAGATTGGGCAGGAACCATATAGGGTTTTAAAGGTCAATGCCAACGCCTTGAATTGGGCCAGGAAAACAACTGGTAACCAGTGCAGCTCCTTCAGCACTGGAGTCCTGTGGTCTTGCCAATGGCTGCCTTTAATCAGGCGGGCCCCCGTGTTCTGCACTAGCTGCAACTTCCGAACTGTCTTCAAGGGCAACCCCACATATAGCACATTACAGTAGTCTAGGCAAGAGGAGACCAGGGCATGAACTACTGATGGTAGCAGATGGTTAGGGAGGTAGGGGCGCAGCCACCATATCAGATGGAGTTGGTACAGCGCCGCCCAGCTCACAGCTGACACTTGAGCTTCCATGAACAGCTGGGAATCTAAAATGACCCCCAGACTGTGGACCTGGTCCTTCAGGGGCAGCCACACCCCACTGAACACCAGGTCAACATCCCCCAACCTCCCCTTGTCTCCCACAAAAAGTACTTCAGTTTTGTCGAGGTTCAGTTTCAACGTAGTCCTTTCCATCCAGCCACTCATCAAGTGGCCAGAGGATGAAGTCACGCATCCCCCAGCCATCCTTCAGCTATGGACAGGCCCAGAACAGGGGATGATATTATGCATCTCTCCCCTGCTCCCCTTACCCAGCAATTATGAACAAAACCAGTTAAATAACATCAAAAAGTGATTTGTATATATTTATGTTTTTATGTACAACTTGTATGCCCCACCCTTCAATAAAAAACTCTTGGGCAGCTCATAACTGACATCCATATCGTGTGTGTCTCAGTACAGTCTTGTATGAGACTCTGCAACTGTGCAATCCCAGCTCTGAGAATATTCTAGAGCTGAAATTCCTTCCCCCTCTCCTACCGACAGTGCCTTGAGCGGCAGGAATAGCATGTTTCTGTTCAGTTCTCTGTCTCAGGCAATGTTTTCCATAATTTTTTTCCCAGTGGTGGAACTCCCTACCTGGGAAAATCTGACAGGTCCTTTCTCTTATCGTCTTGAGATGTGCAGTGAAGAACTTTTTTTCTAAGCCTTTTATGAGTAAGTCTTAGGCTATAGTTCTGTACCCATTTACCTGGGAGTAAGCTGCACTGAACTCAGTGGGACTTATTTCTGAGTAGATATATGTATAGGATGATGCTATTGCTGTCTCTTTGGTGACTCCTAGTTACTGTTTTAAAACATTTTCTGCTGATGTCTTGTCTGATATGCCTTTTTAAATATCCTTTACCACTTTCTTGACTCATATAGTAAGCTGTCTTGAAAAGACTTTTCTCTTGGAAGGCAGGCTATAAATGAACAAAAATAAATAAATAGTGAACTATAAGCATGTTTCCTCTTAATTCAGCAACTTGTGCGTGTGTGGGGGGGAGTGTTTTCTAGCGAGGGAGACTTATTACCCCGTGATTTGTTGTGGTTCTTCCTCTCCTTTTTAAGTAGTGTCTTTTGGGATTAAACACCTCACTACAGATGGCCACAACCATTGCCTTATCTATTTGGGAGAGGACCATAAGGTGGCTTCTTGTCTCCAGTATCTGTGGTCCACCAAACAAGTTCAGTATAATTGATCTTTTAGATTCCCAAGTATCAGTTTGAGATAAAACATTGGTGGCCATGTTGTTGGATCACACTATAGGTTGTCCAGGTGCTGCACCTCGGATATTTGGGTTTGATGTTTTTGGTTCCAAGCATTATGACACTACTATGTTACCTAGAGCCAAACTTCATTTGGCAGGGGCATCCAAAGGAGGACCTCTGGAAATGAGCTAAGGGTCAGGCAGATACATATGGAAGGAAACATTCCTTTAGGCACTCTGGCCCCAAGTAGCCCTGTGTCTGTGATGTTTCTGGGGGAAGCCTAGCAGAATGAACAAATCCCCAGGAAATTAATGGAGCGTGGGAGTTTTATTGGTGATCCCTGCTGTTCCCTGGTTCTCAGCAAACAGTCTGAGACACCTCACACTGAGGGTGTAGGGATAACCTCTCTCTAGGGGAAACACCCATGCTATAAAGAAATGCTACACAATAGTTATGGAACCATAAATTCTGTGCAACAAGTCAGGAAGGATCTGGGATATAGTCTTTGAGATGAGAATCACAGAATCACAGAATAGTAGGGTTGGAAGGGGCCTCCAAGGCCATCGAGTCCAACCTCCTGTTCAATGCAGGAATCCAAGTCAGAGCATCCCTGACAGATGGCTGTCCAGCCTCATCTTGAATGCCTCCAGTGTGGGAGAGCCCTCCACCTCCCTAGGTAATTCATTCCATTGTCGTATTGCTCTAACAGTCAGGAAGTTGTTCCTGATGTTCAGCCGGAATCTGGCTTCCTGTAATTTCAGCCGATTATTCCATGTCCTGCATTCTGGGATGATCAAGAAGAGATCCTGGCCCTCCTCTTTGGGACAACCTTTCAAGTACTTGAAGAGTGCTATCATATCTTCCCTCAGTCTTCTCTTCTCAAGGATAAACATGCCCAGTTCTTTCAGTCTCTCTTAATATGGCTTTGTTTCCAGTCCCCTGATCATCTTTGTTGCCCTCCTCTGAACCCTCTCCAGCTTGTCTGCATCCTTCTTAAAGTGAGGTGCCCAGAACTGGACACAGTACTCCAGATGAGGCCTAACCAGTGCTGAGTAGAGGGGAACTAGTACTTCCTGGGATTTGGAAGCTATGCTTCTAGTAATGCAGCCCAAAAGAACATTTGCCTTTTTTGCAGTCACATCACATTGTTGGCTCATATTCAGCTTGCGATTTGACAACAATTCCAAGATCCTTCTTGCTTGTAGTGTTGTTGAGCCACGTATCCCCCATCTTGTAACTGTGCATTTGGTTTCTTTTTCCTAAGTGCAAAACTTGGCATTTATCCCTATTAAATGTCATTCTGTTGTTTTCTGCCCAGCATTCCAGTCTATCAAGATCACTTTGAATTTTGTTTCTGTCTTTGAAAGTATTAGCTCTCCTGCCCAATTTTGTGTCATCTGCAAATTTGATCAGCATTCCCTGCACCTCCATTGTTGGTTCATATTCAGCTTGTGATCTACAACAATTCCAAGATCCTTCTCACTTGTAGTGTTGTTGAGCCACGTATCTCGTACATTACCAGAAAGATTCCATACATTACCAGAAAGAAAACAAAACCCGCAAGTTCTATAAAATGGAGTGGATGTATATCTTGGTTCCTGAACCCTAGCATCTTGGAGATTGCAAGCCTTTACCCTAGGACCGCCTTCCACAACCTGGTCCCCTCCAGATGTTTTGGACCACAATTCCAGGCATTTCTGACCATTGGCTATGCTGGCTCATGGGAGCTGAAGTCCACAGCATCCGGAGGGCACCAGGTAAGAAAGGAAGCAAATGTTTATTTTTATTTATTAAAACATGTCTAGCCTGCTATATATTGAATCTCAGAATATATAGTGATCTCAGAATGGGATACAATCAGTAAGAGCAATTTGACATAGAATCATAGAAAAAACCCCAGTCCAGTATAAAACTAGCAATGGTAAGTCAGAACCAAGCTATGGTCACAAAGTCCCAAAAGACTGGGTGAATAGCCAGTTTATCTTAACACTGAAATGAAATAAAACAGTACACAATAAAATGACAATGTACCATGTTTATATGGCCTCAGAAACTTCACATTAACTGACATGACCCATGGTTGTGTCAATTAATGTGAGGTTTATGGCAAAGATGATGGACCAATAGCGGTATTAGGCAAGCTAGAAATAGCCATAAAGGTTAGATATTGGAAGTTGTCATCAACCTCATCATTATCAGAATGGGAGAATAGATTATACGAAAATGCAGCAATGGGTAAACCTACAAGCCATATTTGTGTGGAAGGAAGAGACACAACAATACAATAATGTTAATAAAATTGGTCTATCTTTATAACTTATTGAGAAAAGAAACCGTATTATTCATCTGATTTGGCACATGTTTTTAAATAATTGTTGTAATGCAACAAGATATTTACTTGAAATGGTTGCGTTTTAAACCAGTTTATTTTGTTTACTTCTAAGTGCAAACTTTAAAATTTGAAGAGAAGAACCACCAGCACATAATGGGAAGGGCCTAGACAGCAATGGGGACAAGGGTTAATTTGGCCTTGGTTGAGTATCTTAGCTTCCCCATTGCTGCCCACACATTTTGAGCTAGCAAAATCACCAACAGCTTAGAATTGTGCAGGACATACTGCGGAGAGATGACATGTCATTAAAATGAACGATACGTGCAGCGACCTGCATGTAACATTCAATGCCATCACTTTCCCTTTATGTTTCCATGCAGGTGTGTATACAGGGCTTAAATAGCTGGTGACAGGGCCATCTGCAAAAGGCTAACGGTGTGCTTATTAATCAGTATGAGCCGCTATCTAATCAGGCATGTATGCAATGAATAATTCAGTGATGATTGGCATATCTTTCATACATATTAAGAGAAGCAAAACCACACATCTGGTGGAGCAGGAAAGGCATTTTGAAGTTTTCCTAAGCAGATGAGCCTGATTAGACCAGGCATTAATTGTGTACGCACTTAATACAAGTTTGAGTCATGCATTCAAAAGCCTGGTAACCGTACTACAACAATTTGCTTCTGGAAAAAGTTTGATTATACAGCTCAAACCAGTAAAGAAAGGAACCCAAATGGTACAATGTGAAACTTGGGGTGGGGGCAGGAAGGGAAATGAAGCTTTTAATTGTCAACACACTTCTAAACTCAGTTTTCCCTCAAACTCCCATTTCAGCACTAATGCCATGTCCACTTTGGAGGGCTCCTCTTCGGAAGATGACCTGGACCCCTCCCCCAAAGCCAAACTTTGTGGAGAAGCTGCCTGTCTCAAGGAACCTCTAGTCAGATCAGGGGCATCCTGGGCTCTCTGCGCAAATGGGCATCGAAGCTTCCCTCAAGATGGAGTTAGCCCCCTCTCAGACTCAGAGTGGTGCTGATAATCTGCAACTGTGCTCTGGGTGGGGCTCTGAAGGCTCAGGCTTAAAAGCCTTCAGTTCTAGGCACAAAATGCTGGAACAATATCTATGCGTTAGCTCTCTGCCCTATAGTGCCCTGATAACTTAGCTCCTCCCTGGAACTCTCTGTGTTTGGACTGCCTACTGACCTTGCCTTTGGTATTGATGTTGATTGATACCCTGGTGCTCCGACCCTGTACATCTGCAAGGAGGGCAACTAGTTTCACATTTTGTGGGTATGTTCATAAAGAGAAACAACATGGACAGGGCACTCTGTCTTCTTCAGTGGGAAGTCAAGCCAAGATGCCTGTTCCGAGCATGTTGCTGTTGTTCAGTCGCTAAGTCATGTCCGACTCTTCGTGACCCCATGGACCATAGCACGCCAGGCCTTCCTGTCCTCCGCTCTTTCCCGGAGTGTGCTCAAATTCATATTCATTGCATCGGTGATGCTATCCAGCCATCTCATCCTCTGCCGTCCCCTTCTCCTTTGGCCTTCAATCTTTCCCAGCATCAGGGTCTTTTCCAGGGAGTTTTCTCTTCGCATTAGGTGGCCAAAATACTGGAGCTTCAGCTTCAGTATTTGTCCTTCCAATGAGCACTCAGGGTTGATTTCCTTTAGGACTGACTGTTTTGACCTCTTTGCAGTCCAGGGGACTCGTAAGAGTCTTCCCAAGCACCACAGTTCGAAGGCATCAATTCCTCAGCGCTCAGCCTTCCTTATAGTCCAGCTCTCACAGCCATACGTTGCTATGGGGAAAACCATAGCTTTGATTATATGGACCTTTGTCGGCAAGGTGATGTCTCTGCTTCTTACTATGCTGTCTAGGTTGGCCATAGCTTTCCTCCCAAGGAGCAAGCGTCTTTTAATTTCATGGCTACAGTCACTGTCTGCGGTGATCTTGGAGCCCAAGAAAATAAAATCTGTCGCTGCTTCCATTTCTTCCCCTTCTATATGCCAGGAAGTGATGGGGCCAGATGCCATGATCTTAGTTTTCTTAATGTTGAGTTTCAGACCAGCTTTTGCACTCTCCACTTTCACCCTCAACAAGAGGCTCTTTAGATCCTCTTTGCTTTCTGCCATTAGGGTGGTATCATCTGCGTATCTGAGGTTGTTGATAATTCTCCCGGCAATCTTAATTACGACCTGTGATTCATCCAACCCGGCATTTATCATGATGTACTCTGATTATAAATTAAATAAGCAGGGTGACAATATACAGCCTTGTCATACTCCTTTCCCAATTTGGAACCAATCGGTTGTTCCATGTCTGGTTCTTACTGTTGCTTCTTGTCCCTTGTACAGGTTTCTCAGGAGACAGGTAAGGTGGTCTGGTACTCCCATCCCTTTAAGAATTTGCCACAGTTTGTTGTGATCCACACAATCAAAGGCTTTAGCGTAGTCAATGAAGCAGAAATAGACGTTTCTCTGGAATTCTCTTGCTTTCTCCATGATGCAGCGAATGTTGGCAATTTGATCTCTAGTTCCTCTGCCTCTTTGAAACCCAGCTTGTACTTCTGGTAGTTCTCAGTTCACATGCTGCTGAGGCCTAGCTTGTAGAATTTTGAGCATCACCTTGCTGGCATGTGAAATGAGCGCAACTGTACGGTAGTTTGAACACTCTTTGGCATTGCCCTTCTTTGGAATTGGAATGTAAACTGACCCTTTCCAGTCTTGTGACTACTGTTGAGTGTTCCAAATTTGTTGGCATATTGAGTGCAGCACTTTAACAGCATCATCTTTTAGGATTTTAAAAAGCTCAGCTGGAAGACTGTCATCTCCGCTAGCTTTGTTGTTAGTAATGCTTCCTAAGGCCCACTTGATTTCACTCTCTAGGATGTCCAGCTCAAGTTCAGTGACCGCACTATCATGGCTATCAGGGACATTCAGATCTTTCCTGTATAGTTCTTCTGTGTATTCTTTCCACCTCTTCTTAATCTTATCTGCTTCTGTGAGGTCCCTGCCTTCTTTGTCCTTTATCATGCCCATCTTTGCACAAAACGTTCTCTTTAGATCTCCGATTTTCTTGAAAAGATCTCTAGTCTTTCCCATTCTATTGTTTTCCTCGATTTCTTTGCATTGTTCATTTAAGAAGGCCTTCTTGTCTCTCCTTGCTATTCTCTGGAACTCTGCATTCAGTTGGATATATCTTCCCCTTTCTCCCTAGCTTTTCGCTTCCCTTCTTTCCTCAGCTACTTGTAAAGCCTCATCAGACAGCCACTTGGCTTTCTTGCATTTCTTTTTCTTTGGGATGGATTGAGTTGCTGCCTCCTGAACAATGTTACGGACCTCCGTCCATAGTTCCTCAGGCACTCTGTCTATCAGGTCTAATCCCTGAAATCTATTCCTCACCTCCATTGTATATTCATAAGGGATATGATTTAGGTCATACCTGAATGGTTTAGTGGTTTTCCCTACGTTCTTCAATTTAAGCTGAATTTTTTCAAGAAGCAGCTCATGATCTGAGCCACAGTCAGCTCCAGGTCTTGTTTTGACTGACTGTATGGAGCTTCTCCATCTTTGGCTGCAAAGAACATAATCAATCTGATTTCGATATTGACCATCTGGTGATGTCCATGTGTAGTCGCCTCTTGTGCTGTTGGAAAAGAGTGTTTGCTATGATCAGCGTCTTCTCTTGGCAAAACTCGATTAGCCTTTGTCCTGCTTCATTTTGTACACCAAGGCCATGCTTGCCTGTTATCCCGGTGATTTCTTGACTTCCTACTTTAGCATTCCAATCCCCTATGATGAAGAGGACAACTTTTTTTGGTGTTAGTTCTAGAAGGTGTTGTAGGTCTTCATAGAGCCAATCAACCTCAGCTTCTTCGGCCTCAGTGGTTGGGGCACAGACTTGAATTACTGTGATGTGGAATGGTTTGCCTTGGATTCGTACTGAGATCATTCTGTCGTTTTTGAGATTGTACCCCAGTACTGCTTTTCCCACCCTTTTGTTGACTATGAGTGCTACTCCATTTCTTCTAAGGGATTCTTGCCCACAATAGTAGATATGATGGTCACCTGAATTAAATTCGCCCATGCTTGTCCATTTTAGTTCGATGATTCCCAAGATGTCGATGTTCAGTCTTGCCATCTCATGTTTGACCACCTCCAGCTTACCTTAATTCACTGATCTTACATTCCAGGTTCCTAAACAATATTGTTCTTTACAGCATCGGATTTTCTTTTCACCACCAGACACATCCACAGCTGAGTGTCCTTTCGGCTTTGGCCCAGCTGCTTCACTCTTTCTGGCGCTACTTGGAAATTCCCTCTGCTCTTCCCCAGTAGTATATTGGACACCTTCCGACCTGAGGGGCTCATCTTCCGGCGTCATATCTTTTAGCCTTGTGATACGTTCCATGGGGTTTTCTTGGCAGGAATACTGGAGTGGGTTGCCATTTCCTTCTCCAGTGGACCACATTTTGTCAGAACTCTCCGCCATGACCTGTCCGTCTTGGGTGGCCCTGCACGGCATAGCTTATGGCTTCACCGAGTTACGCAAGCCCCTTCGCCACAACAAGGCAGTGATCCACGAAGGGAGTTCCGAGCATAGAGTGGCTATTTATGCCTTGCCACAAAAGAGGACACCAGTTTGCATATGTACATTTGTATTTATGTTCACTGTGCCCACCAGTCCACATGGATAGCCTATTAGGCATCTTGATACACTAGATAAGGAGTCAACTAGAAATTGTTCTGGGCAAAAAAAAAAGGGGGGGCTCAATGTAAGTTTTTGCAGAGTTGCCACTCTTGCCGCCAGAGCTCTTGGTGAGTTCCTGGCAGGGCCAATCTACTACTGCTTACACTGTATTATTTCTTTACAGTTTTATATAATATGTTCAGTGGCAACTGAGAAGCCCTGGGTGTAGATTCTTCTACTCTTTGTATTTTCTATGGGTTTTTTTTTTTTTTTAATTGTAAATAACTGAGTGTGGCTTGTGACTTCTAATTGTCAAGTTCTGAAGTTTTGGTGATCATCTTATAGTCAACCTAGAGGGAAAGGTGAAATAGGGTTGCCACCTTTTATTCTTGCCCAGCTCCTATGCCTTTAAAGTAGTTTGTCAGATAAATTAACAGGTTAGACAATACTTTTTCCTGTCATAGGAACATAGGAAGCTGTCTTACACCGAGATCAGACCATTGTTTCTTCTAGCCCAATATTGTTGGCACTGACTGGGAGGGGCTCTCCTGGGTTTCAGGAAGGATTTCTTTCCTAGAAAGAAAAAGAAAGCACCTGGGAATGCTGGGGATTGAACCTGAGACCATCTGCATGCAAAGCATGTGCTCTACCAGTGACCTATATCCCATCAGTGGTGGAAGATAAGTGGTGGAAGAAGCTACACCTGCTCAATTTCTGGGTGTTAGGCTACTATCAGAGGAGCATGGTTATGGAAAAAGGGGTGACCAAAGCAGTAAAACAAACTTGTAGGTCTTAATTTCAACTTGCTTCTAAGCTGAATTTGGTTGTATTTTGTAGAGATTAACATTCTGTGAGGGTGTTGTATTTGCTTCTCAAATACCATCATTTTTACAAATTGAAAATTAAGGAACATAGTTCCTTATAGTAGGGAATTATAGTAAGTCAGACCACTGGTGCATCTAGCTCAGAGTTGTCTATTGACCAGCAACAGCTCCCTGGAGTTTCCAACAAGAGTCTTTCCTAACCCTGCTTCAAGATGCCAGGGACTGAACATGGGACCTTTTGCATTGCTACTGCTAAGATTCTTCTGTTGGGCTGCTAATACAAAGCACTGGAGTAGTGCCAGTGTGGTGTGGTTCACTGGTTTTTAACGAGTGAATTGGTATCCACAAGTGAGTTTTGGCCTGACCTAAAGTGGGCTCCACCAGTGGCACAACAAAGTTTACTACACACTAATCTCCATCCATCCTTGGACTTGCTATACGATGATCACCAAAACGTCTGTTTGAATTTAGAAATTATACATGAAAATAATGCAAAGCACAGAAAAATTCATATGCAGGGCCTCTCAGCTAGCAGTAAATACATTGTATAAGCATGGAAATAAATAATACAATATTGGTTGCTTTCAGAACAAGCCCTGAGATAGCAATTAAATTTCCAAAGTCTGCTGCTGTTTTAATAAAAGTTTTAAAGATGCTAGATGTAAAAAAGAATTTTGACTTCCAGATAGAGGTTTAATTAAACTTATACTTTTGTTTAACTTAAACTTATACTTTCCAGCCCCCACCAATGGCCGGGGGTGGGGGGTGAAAAGGTGAAATCCAGCTAATATTGAGAAATTGCTATCACTAATAAACCAATGGGTTTATCCTACAAAGTGAAATGGGGATGTAGGGAAAACTTAAGTTTGGTTCCTTTAAAATTCAAACTTTAGAGTGTAAGTGGACAATAAAAACCCTGTGTATTCCATCATTTAAATCCTTGTATGGTCTCTCTTGGGTAAGCTTTATGGAATGTAAATCAGGGGTAGGCAACTTGGTGTCTTCCAGATGTTTTGGACTGTTGTTGTTGTTGTTGTTCAGTCGTTCAGTCGTGTCCGACTCTTCGTGACCCCATGGACCATAGCACGCCAGGCCTTCCTGTCCTGCGCTCTCTCCCGGAGCGTGCTCAAGTTCATATTCATTGCATCCGTGATGCTATCTAGCCATCTCATCCTCTGCCGTCCCCTTCTCCTTTGGCCTTCAGTCTTTCCCAGCATCAGGGTCTTTTCCAGGGAGTTTTCTCTTCGCATTAGGTGGCCAAAATATTGGAACTTCAGCTTCATTATCTGTCCTTCCAATGAGCACTCAGGGTTGATTTCCTTTAGGACTGACTGATTTGACCTCCTTGCAGTCCAGGGGACTCGTAAGAGTCTTCTCCAGCACCACAGTTCGAAAGCATCAATTCTTCGGCACTCAGCCTTCCTTATAGTCCAGCTCTCACAGCCATACATTACTACTGGGAAAACCATAGCTTTGATTAGACGGACCTTTGTCGGCAAGGTGATGTCTCTGCTTCTTACTATGCTGTCTAGGCTGGCCATAGCTTTCCTCCCAAGGAGCAAGCGTCTTTTAATTTCATGGCTACAGTCACCGTCTGCGGTGATCTTGGAGCCCAAGAAAGTAAAATCTGTCACTGCTTCCATTTCTTCCCCTTCTATATGCCAGGAAGTGATGGGGCCAGATGCCATGATCTTCGTTTTTTTAATGTCGAGTTTCAAACCAGCTTTTGCACTCTCCTCTTTCACCCTCAACAAGAGGCTCTTTAGATCCTCCTCGCTTTCTGCCATTAGGGTGGTATCATCTGCATATCGGAGGTTGTTGATAATTCTCCCAGCAATCTTAATTCTGACCTCTGATTCATCCAACCCGGCATTTCTCATGATGAACTCTGCATATAAGTTAAATAAGCAGGGTGACAATATGCAGCCTTGTCGTACTCCTTTCCCAATTTTGAACCACTCGGTTGTTCCATGTCTGGTTCTTACTGTTGCTTCTTGACCCTCGTACAGGTTTCTCAGGAGACAGGTAAGGTGGTCTGGTACTCCCATCACTTTAAGAATTTGCCACAGTTTGTTGTGATCCACACAATCAAAGGCTTTAGCGTAGTCAATGAAGCAGAAATAGACGTTTCTCTGGAATTCTCTTGCATTCTCCATGATCCAGCGAATGTTGGCTCTAGTTCCTCTGCCTCTTCTAAACCCAGCTTGTACTTCCGGTAGTTCTCGGTTCGCATACTGCTGAAGCCTAGCTTGTAGGATTTTGAGCATCACCTTGCTGGCATGTGAAATGAGCGCAATTGTGCGGTAGTTTGAACACTCTTTGGCGTTGCCCTTCTTTGGAATTGGAATGTAAACTGACCTTTTCCAGTCTTGTGGCCACTGTTGAGTGTTCCAGATTTGTTGGCATATTGAATGCAGCACTTTAACAGCATCATCTTTTAGGATTTTAAATAGCTCAGCTGGAATACTGTCATCTCCTCTAGCTTTGTTGTTACTAATGCTTCCTAAGGCCCACTTGACTTCACTCTCTAGGATGTCCGGCTCAAGTTCAGTGACCGCACTATCATGGCTATCAGGGACATTCAGATCTTTCCTGTATAGTTCTTCTGTGTATTCTTGCCACCTCTTCTTAATCTCATCTGCTTCTGTTAGGTCCCTGCCTTCTTTGTCCTTTATCATGCCCGTCTTTGCACAAAACGTTCCCTTGAGATCTCCAATTTTCTTGAAGAGATCTCTAGTCTTTCCCATTCTGTTGTTTTCCTTGATTTCTTTGCATTGTTCATTTAAGAAGGCCTTCTTGTCTCTCCTTGCTATTCTCTGGAACTCTGCATTCAGTTGGGTATATCTTCCCCTTTCTCCCTTGCTTTTCACTTCCCTTCTTTCCTCAGCTACTTGTAAAGCCTCATCAGACAGCCACTTTGCTTTCTTGCATTTCTTTTTCTTTGGGATGGATTTCGTTGCTGCCTCCTGAACAATGTTAGGGACCTCCGTCCATAGTTCCTCAGGCACTCTGTCTATCAGGTCTAATCCCTGAAATCTATTCCTCACCTCCACTGTATATTCATCAGGGATATGGTTTAGGTCATACCTGAACGGTTTAGTGGTTTTCCTGACGTTCTTCAATTTAAGCCGAAATTTTGCAAGAAGCAGCTCATGATCTGAGCCACAGTCAGCTCCAGGTCTTGTTTTGACTGACTGTATGGAGCTTCTCCATCTTTGGCTGCAAAGGACATAATCAATCTGATTTCGATATTGACCATCTGGTGACGTCCATGTGTAGAGTCGCCTCTTGTGCTGTTGGAAAAGAGTGTTTGCTATGATCAGCATGTTCTCTTGGCAAAACTCTATTAGCTTTTGTCCTGCTTCATTTTGTACACCAAGGCCATGCCTGCCTGTTATCCCGGTGATTTCTTGACTTCCTACTTTAGCATTCCAATCCCCTATGATGAAGAGGACATCTTTTTTTGGTGTTAGTTCTAGAAGGTGTTGTAGGTCTTCATAGAACCGATCAACCTCAGCTTCTTCGGCCTCAGTGGTTGGGGCATAGACTTGAATTACTGTGATGTGGAATGGTTTGCCTTGGATTCGTACTGAGATCATTCTATCATTTTTAAGATTGTACCCCAATACTGCTTTTCCCACCCTTTTGTTGACTATGAGTGCTACTCCATTTCTTCTAAGGGATTCTTGCCCACAATAGTAGATATGATGGTCACCTGAATTAAATTCGCCCATGCCTGTCCATTTTAGTTCGCTGATTCCCAAGATGTCGATGTTCAATCTTGCCATCTCATGTTTGACCACCTCCAGCTTACCTTGATTCATTGATCTGACATTCCAGGTTCCTAAACAATATTGTTCTTTACAGCATCGGATTTTCTTTTCACCACCAGACACATCCACAGCTCTCCAAATCCCTGATTGGCTGTGCTGGGTGGGGCTTATGGGAGCTGTAGTCCAAGACATCTGGACGGTACCAGATGGCCTAGCCCTACTCTGAAGTAAAGGCTGCTTCGTGCAGCAAATGCTGAAAATTTCACTTGGAGACATAATTCCTCTTGCCAAATGGTGGATGGAAAGTAGTATTTATTTATTTATTTATTTGAATTAATAGTGCATGGGAGATTTTCCTTAATGAAAGCTAGGCCAAAACTCAGTGGGAACCATCTTATATATTGGGAACTACTTACCAGTATCAAAGCACATTTTTGTGCACCCATTGGCTTGGCTTTTTGTTCTATTCCTTGATGTAGCAAATGGTTTCCATGAGACCCTTCTTGACCATCCCCTGGTAGAGAGATAATTTGGAGAAAGGTGTATTATTTGGAGTGGGAGTCCATGGATAAACACTTGCAGCAGTTTCCATGAACCAAATGGCATTTGTCTGAGCTGCTGCAGTCAGCAACCGAAATTGCCGTGAGAATCTACCTGTGGAGTGTTGCTTCAGTCAATATACTTCCCTATACAATTTGTGTATATGGGAATGGTCAGGAAGTGAGCAAAAACTAAGCAAGTTCTACATAGTTATAGTGTTTGTTGTTCAGTCGTTCAGTCATGTCCGACTCTTCGTGACCCCATGGACCATAGCACGCCAGGCCTTCCTGTCCTGTACTCTCTCCCGGAGCGTGCTCAAGTTCATATTCATTGCATCCGTGATGCTATCTAGCCATCTCATCCTCTGCCGTCCCCTTCTCCTTTTGCCTTCAGTCTTTCCCAGCATCAGGGTCTTTTCCAGAGAGTTTTCTCTTCGCATTAGGTGGCCAAAATATTTGAGCTTCAGCTTCAGTATCTGTCCTTCCAATGAGCACTCAGGGTTGATTTCCTTTAGGATGGACTGATTTGACCTCCTTGCAGTCCAGGGGACTCGTAAGAGTCTTCTCCAGCACCGCAGTTCAAAAGCATCAATTCTTCGGCGCTCAGCCTTCCTTATAGTCCAGCTCTCACAGCCATACATTAATATTGGGAAAACCATAGCTTTGATTAGACGGACCTTTGTCAGCAAGGTGATGTCTCTGCTTCTTACTATGCTGTCTAGGTTGGCCATAGCTTTCCTCCCAAGGAGCAAGCGTCTTTTAATTTCATGGCTACAGTCACCGTCTGCAGTGATCTTGGAGCCCAAGAAAGTAAAATCTGTCACTGCTTCCATTTCTTCCCCTTCTATAAGCCAGGAAGTGATGGGGCCAGATGCCATGATCTTAGTTTTTTTAATGTTGAGTTTCAAACCAGCTTTTGCACTCTCCTCTTTCACCCTCAACAAGAGGCTCTTGAGATCCTCTTCGCTTTCTGCCATTAGGGTGGTATCGTCTGCATATCGGAGGTTGTTGATAATTCTCCCAGCAATCTTAATTCCGACCTCTGATTCATCCAACCCGGCATTTCTCATGATGTACACTGCATATAAGTTAAATAAGTTATAGTGAGCCCTATGTAAATAGTACTCCTGTGTGTGTGGAATCCTTTATCATGACTGCTTGGATAAATAAGTTTCCACGGCTGTTAATTTTTTCATTTATTCATTTAAGCCTATTTATACATTTAACAAAAAGGTTTGAGATATGTTTCCAAAAGAAGATAGTACTGAAAGGGGCTTTTCCTGGGAAACTAAGCATTACAGATGCCAAGACTACTTTCTGAGAGGGGTGTTGTAGACCCTTGGGGGTAACGTGCTACTGACCACATTCAGTCAGGGAAACTGCATAGGAAGGGGCAGTTAAACACCTCGTTCCCAACTCTACTGGCCTGAACTTACTTGGGGATGGAACAGTGACTGCTTTCAAGTAAAGAAATGTTGGAAGGTATGATCCCGTATATCCCACATAGCATGATGTTTGGTCCGGTTTCATAAAAGGCAAAACCTTTTTTTTTTTTAAATTTTCTCAGGCCTTTAATAGCTTTACTCCCTCTGAAGTTGGTTTTTATGCTTTTATATGCTTCTATTGCTGATGTATTTTTTATGGATTGTATTCATTTTTAAAATGCTGTAAGTCACCTTGGGAATAATCATTTTGAAGGGCTTTTTATAAAATTTAGAATAAATCAATCAATACAGGAATGTTCATCAAACTTGGCACAGGAGCCCCAAGGCCAGGGTTGAGGGGTTCCATGGCAAAGTACCATTTGTGGGCCCTCCTTCCCTCCCTTGCCTGGACACCCATTTTAAAAGTTAAAAAAAATCTCCCCCTGATGCTTTAGTGTCAAGTGGCTTCTGGCCACCATCTTGGATTTACCATCCCCCCAAATTCCCTGGAAGTTGTGGTGCTGGCACACAGCCAGCAGTGTGGGAACGATAGCCACCACCACAAAAACTGGCACCCACGATGCTTTAGAGGCGGCAGCCCCCTCAATACTCTGGAATGATTTAACTTCTGGGGTATTGGAGGTAAATCCAAGATGCTATCTGAAAGCCACTTGGTACTAGAGTGCCCCCTCAAAAGATGTAAATTAGCTCATTTGTTTTAAGGAATGGGGCTCAGGGCAGGTGTCCGGACTGGGTCTTCCCAGAATGCTTGGGCTCCAACTGCTGCCAAAGTAGACTTTGTGGTGGTGTTGGGCCAGACCAAGTCCCAGAATACTTAGATATTGGTCAAGAAAAAGGCATAAATAGGCTAGAGTCACAAAGGACTTTGCGAATGAAGAGGGCCCATACATCAATGGAAAATCAATGGTATTATGTTGCTAATATACTGAGTATATGCATGTGAGCGCAAGTGAGGCCTTGAGAAAAAATATGCACATACTGGCCATTACAAAAATGGCAATGTGATCCCTAGACCTGGTGCCCAGATTAACTGAGCTGAGAAATTTCGTAATGAACTGTTGAAGGAGGATGCTGCTGCTGTGTCAACTGAGAATACAGAGATATTCTAAAAATAAAGATGTTTATCAGAGAAGTAGTCTGACTGAGAAAGAGCCAGCCAAGAAAATAAAAGTGAAACCATTTCTGTGTGTCCATGGAGCAGAGCTGAAAAATATCAGTGTAAATGGAAAATGATCAAGGGTTTTAAAAAAGTTTTCTTGCTTTCATTATGGCGTATAAGTTACTCCTAAATAAAGGCAGCCTTATCAAAATATCATCTGAACACCGGGTTGCTGTTTAAGAGTGACCCAAGAGAAGGCTACTGCAGGTAAACACACTCAACGAATGCACCCCAGTAAATTTCAGGCCAACATGTCTGAATGCATTATCATTCTACACGCATTCCAAACACACTCTTCTGGGTATGAACCAAACTAGAGAAGGAGGGACAGAGTGTTTCCATTTTTGTTGTGGCAGTGGGACCCTGGTTTCTTTTGACTGTAAAATTTTACACTATGCCAAAGGAAGGCTTTTAAAATGAGGCACACACACACACAACCTGGGACTATCATTTTGAAGAAACATTCATTTTTCTTTGCTTGCCTGAATTTTCTTTCTTGCCTGACTATTCCCCCCTCCCCCCATTTTTAGTGTGTGGTATAAAATATCACATTCTTGATATTATTTTAAAAAAATAATAATTAAAAATTGGTTAATTTGAACACACACACAGTCATGCCTCAGCTCGGCTACTCCTGTTCAAAGGAAGGGGAGAGCGAACACGTTCCCTTTTGTTTCTTGTCAATCCAAAATGCCCCTCGGGCCTGTTCAATCTGGTTTCACGAAGAGGATTTCAAAACCCCACCAGCCCAGCAACCCCTGCAGAGAGCCGCTTCGGCGGGTCCCACCTTCCACAGCTTCTCCTTTCTTCCTCGTCCTGTAATTAAAACATGCCAGGGAGGGGCAATGGCTTTTAACTCCTTTCGTCTTCTCTGTTTTCTCCACAAGAGGGAATCCCTGATTTATTAAGGGGGGAGAGAAAGAGAGAAGAAAGCTTCAGAACAACCACTAATAAAGGGCGGCGGGGGGGGGGAATCTTTTCTCCCCCCCCCTTCACACTCCAATGACAAGTTTTAAATTGAATCCACAGGGGAGATCTTCTCCTCCACCTACCCCGCCATCCCTTTTTCCAAGCCACAGAAGCATCCCCCCACCCCCCACCTTTTCCTCGTCCCTGCAAGAGCCTCTCTCTGCCTGCCTGCCTGCCTGCCTGCCATTATGTGCAACCATCTTTTAAAGCCAGGCCTCTCTCTGCAGGCTCCTTTGGCAGGGAGAGGGAGCCCTTAAACATGTCTGCCTGAAAGCACCCCTTGCAGGATCAGCCCCTCCCCGGGTTGGCAGCACACTGGCCTCTTGCCCAAGGCTACCAGCAGCAGCAGGTCTGTTTGCATGGGGGTGAGGAGTTTGCATGCAATGCGGGGAGTCGGGGATCTCTATATATTACGATGGTTATTTTTCCTTGCCTTCCCTCCGTCCACCCTGGTGGGGCCTGGCTGCTGCAGCTCCTTACTGGATTAGCCCTTTGCTTGGCGCGTACACACAGAGGGAGAGGCACACATCATGATTTTTACAGCTCCCCCCCCGTCGCCACCCCAGCCCCCACCTCTGGATATTGCAAGAGCGGCGTGTCTTGGGGGGAAAACGGCAAGAAGAAGAGCAGCGGCTGGTGGTTCCTCTCCGGGGCTCCCGCTGCAATGACTGCGCGGCATCGAGGAAGCGGCCGGGGCTGGGGGGCGGCGGCGGCGGCGGCGGCCTCCGCCGAAAGGGATCCGGGGAAATCTAGGAAAGGGCCCCGGCCGGCCAGGCAGGCCGCTGGAGCTTTCTCCAGCCGGGGAACGCCCGCAGAGCGCTCGCCCGGGAATGGGCAGGCGCCTGCCGCCGCCGGAGATTAGGCCATCGGGGCTGGCGGCCGAGCTACCAGACCCTGAGGGTTTCAGCGCCGGGTTAGGGTGGAGGGTCCCCGTCATAGTGCATCATATAGCTGTTCTCTAGTCCCAAGGTTGGGAGGCTTCGTGTTGCTTGTCAGATTTCTAAAGCCTCTTCTTTTTTTCCTTTTTTTGAGCCTGTCTGTGCGTGTTACATTCTTTCCCCGTGGAAGTCCTTTATTTGCAGCCAAATATGGGACCAAATCATTTACAGGGGAGGGCCTGCTTTGTGTCTCTTTCAGCCTTTATCTTACAGGACGCTCTTTAAATATCTTCGGAGCCCGTGTTCCTTCTTCGCCTCAGCCCTCCCCATAAGTGGGCATCCCTTGTATGCAAAACCCTGCAGCTCCATCGAACGCAGAAGAACTAGCACAAGTCCTGTACAATGGCCCCTGTTGTTTGTGTCTTTTTGGTCCCTTGTTTTTTTAAAACTGACAATTCCTACCCCACCACATACTTAGAGCATCATCTTTATGCTGCACAATCCTATGCACACACACTCAGAAGTAAGTGTCAGTGAGTTCAGGGGAGCTTACTCTCAGGTAATCATGTGTAGGTTTCTAGCCATAGTTACATTGGAGCTGCACAGAGGAAAGGGCCTGGAGGCCAGGAATTGTTGCCTTGCTATCAGATGGGCACATGGGTATGATTGCTTAACTTTGCCTTTGGCACTCCTTAGCACCCTTTAGTAAACAGGGGTTTACTGAAGGCATTTTACTTGTAGGGGTGGTAAAAGGATGAATCTTCCCCTCCGAATGCAGGCATACGGACAAAGGGGGATTCTAATCTGTGTTAGTGATTGTGCGAATAGACCTACTGCGTGGCTGGCACCTGTGACTACTTAGGGAGATGCCCATCTGCAGCCTGTGACTGCATAGACAAGCTCAGCATGACCATGCCTTTGTCTCCTTGGATTTCTGAGGATCTGCATTAGAGTGGTAATGCAAGGCTTAGCCATATAATCAGAAGCTACACGTAACCAAGTTTCTGGCCATGTGTCTTTGAATCGTCTGGATCTACTCTAAAACTCTGTCCACATGTAATGGATAGTGGTGGTCTTGAACTGGGAAGAGCCAGGCTCAAATCCCCACTCAGCCATGAAACTTACTGGGTGACTTTGAGCCAGTCGCTGTCGGTTACTATCCCACAGAATTGTTGCGAGGACAATATGGGGACGGGGCATGTATGTTGCCATGAGCTGTTTGAAAGAAGAGTGGGATAAAATGTAATAAATAATATGTTGCATTGGTTGATAGGGCAGCTGCTGTCAAAATCCCACTTCCATGTGGTTAGGGCTTTGTGTTGCAGCGGTCATGTCTGCAAGCCCCAGTCACGTGGTTCAGCTGGATGGCTTGGTTCCATCTCATACCAGTAGTTGTGATGGAGATGTGGCACTGGCATGGAAGTAACCATGCTATTTGTGTGGCTGGTGCTTGCACGTGTTATTCCTGCGTCATGAAGCTCCCATACCACATACGTGGTTTTTGATGTCAGCCATGTTGCCAAAGCTGTTTTATGCCAGGTCAGACTATTTCTTTATCTAGCCCAGTACTGTCTATTCTGACTGGCAGCGTCTTTCCAGGGACCCCAACAAAGGCCTTTCACATTACCTGATCATTTTAACTGGAGACAGCAGAGATGAAACCTTCTGCATGTACAGCATGTGCTCTTCCACTGAGCAATGGTCCCTCCCCTATCAATCATTGGATAATACTTATCCTGAAGGAACAATGGCTAGAGAATTGTGAGGAAGGGACAAAAAGAAAGTGGCGGATGGAAGGAGATGCGAGTGAGTGTGATAGAGAAAACATGGTTAGGGCCTGGTCTGGGGTGATGATAGGAAAACTACTCTGGACAGAGAGTAGGCCCAGCACTGCATTACTTTTGTGGAATGGTTGCCACTGTAAAGCCACTCCTTTGTGCCTGGCTCCAATCCTGTACCAGAATATATGAATGTTTGGATGTCATAGGTGGGCTGGATCAAGGGTTATCAGGAGGATCTGATCCTATATCAGGAGGATGCTAGCATGGGAAATACCTTGTGATCAGTCTTCCTGTGGTTGTATGATGCACACCTCCACATGTTTTCATTGTGGTATGGGAGCCAACCACTAGCAAGAAGTTTTGGGCTGGCAAGCTCACGAGAAAGGCACCCAATGAATCAATCATAGACAGAAGCCATTGTAATATGAAAGAGAAGTATGGGATGAAGGATTAAGGTAATCTCTTTAGGAGCTGCATTTGATTGAGGATGATGGAGACTACTTGGTGCAAACAATCAATATTGTATTTTTTACTGTAGTGTGTAGTAAACCTAGTCATGGGCTCAGGCTCTGTTTTAGGCCTGGTAATAGGCCTTTAACAAAATGGTGTCTTTAGTCCCAAAGCCCTCACATTGAATGACAATGATCAAACCAACTAAATAAATACAAAGTTCAGGGAAGCTGGTAAAAATAGTTGTGAATGACCCTCATTGCATGGAGGGGAAGGAGAAAAAGGAGTTCATTATTATTTTTAAAAGACTGTTTTCAGAAGCCATCTCTTGAGTGAGGAGGGTTATGGAAACATACAAAGATGGTGTTAAGGAACTTCACTGCTTTGGGGAGAATATATAGGGGTGGGCAACTCATGGCTTTCCAGATATCTTAGCCTACAAGTCCCATCAGCTTTAGCCAGTATAGTCAATGGTGAGGGGTAATGGGAATTGTAGGCCAAACATCTGGAGGACCACAAGTTGCCCAGCCCTGGAGTACAGAGTAGCTTATGGCTGTCTTGGTGAGAAGACATAGACAGATGTTTGAGTTAAAATTATGAAGGAAAGATGGGGAGAAGGACATCTGTTAAATGGTTACCTTGGTGCAAGATAGGGGGGCAGCCCAAAAAATTTGGCACAGGGCAGGGTTAGTGGCTCCATACTTTTAATAGTATAGAAGAAGGAATTTCAGACATTGAAGCTTGTCATGACAGTGTTTCAAGCTCGAGAAAACCTACACCTGCTGAATTTCCTCCTCTGTTTCCCTCTTCAATTAAAAGTAGATGATGGACCCCAGGATCTGGGTGAGGCACATAAAACACTGTTTTGTTTTATATTTAGGCAATAACATCCATGCAGAAAGAGACAGACACAACTTTGTGAGGCAGGAGACTTGTGTAGGTGAGAAAAAGGCCTTGCTGTTTAGATCACCTTCTAATGAGTACTGTTGCCACATGCCCAGTATTTCACATGTGCATTGCTAATGGCTTTGGGTGGGTAGAAAAAACTTATAATAGACAATATTGTGAGGGGGGAGAATGCTTTACAGCCACCCCAAATGCTAGAGTTGGTTTCTTGCTCTACAGATGGCCAGGTGCTGAGGGCAATAGGGAAGGTATGGCACTCATTAGGAGCATCTCATCCTCTTGGGGAGCAGAGACAAGGGGGGAAACCCTGCTTAGCAGTCACCCTCTTGCTCCTCTGGCCGAGTATCCTTTGTGCAGCAAAAGGAGATCCTGTGAGGATTTTTTTTTTTTTACTGCGGTCTGTCTTTGTTAGCTTCAGACACACACAGCTTTTCAGCCAGGTTCTGGGAGGTAAGTTGTGGAGGAAAAAGGCAAGGGGAAATGCTTGTCATGGAGAATGCTGTTGTGGGGGGTGGGTTGTGTGTAAGGGGGCTGTGACTGAAAATGGGGGGATGAAAGACAGAAATTGCCCTTGCACCAGAGAAGAAAACAACCGAGCCCCTCTGATTTTTCAGGATTTGTTGGCAACTCAGCGAGGGTTGCCATAGCTTTTTATGTAGGGTGACCAGAACCGGCTGAAACTGGTTTGAGGCAGATCAGCTCCTGAACACAATGCAGTCATTGAGCTACTACAGTGGGATAACTTCCTCCCTCCATGGCAGCCAAAAGCAGAGGATCTTCTAGAAAGATACCATCCCCTAACAATATGTGAATGCACACTTTAGACACACAGCGCTGGTATGTGGCTAATGTAATAGTCATAAAGGTTTCTGTGTATCTATGTACATATTTTCAGTAACTGCGCTTACTTTGGCTGGTTCATGCCTTCTTTGTTTTTTTGGTTTTTTCCTTTGGTAAAGGAATGGACAAGAGCTGAGATTTATCACCCTGTTGAAAAAAAAATGCTTGCTTTTCTAGGTGGGACACTTGTGTATCTAGATGTGTGGGTTGTTTGTTTTTAAGCTGAACAAAATAAAAATGGAATGAACGATCTGTATTTCTGCTTATTGTTTGTGACTCAGGATTGCTGCATTGCATGTTGTTTTATTTACAAGATGCTGTCTTGTGGGTTTCTTTTCAGGAAAAAATATATCAAGTGTGTGTGCGTGTGTGTAAGTTGTGTCTCTGTTAAAGGCCAAGAGCAAACAGTGTTGTGGAATTGTGCATGAATACATTTGCAAAAGAGACATACTCTTCTTTTTTCCTTGTAGGCCTATTGATTGAGGCTGCCTTTAACCCTTTCAGGTTTGCAGTGGTTATGCATCTGTGGCTATATAGCTGATCATTGGCTTAAAAAAAAAATCTGTCACAGGTCAAGGTACACAAGGTGAGCGATGGTATTTTTTGAGTATGATCACAATAGCATGGCAATAACATGTGTACAAAGCCTGAATGCAGTTTGTGATAGCACACCCTGGCACATTGGTGAATAAACAGTGATCTAAATTAGGAGAGGAAATGCTATTAAACTCATCCAGGTTTATTATTATTAAAGCTATTGTTTCTAAAGGCTTATTGATAGCCAGGCTAACAATACTGCCTTTGTTTGGTATACCTTATAGATATTTCCTCCCCACTGTTAAATCATAAAAGAACAGGCCCCTGTATGACAGTCATAAATTGTGGAGCACAGGGTGGGGAGCTGTTTTGCATTACTTGGCCATTACAGATATATATATATATATATATATATATATATATATATATATGTCTTATTTAAAAACGATTATTTCTCATCTCCCCATCCATTTTTTGGCCAAATCAGATAACCTTGTGATTATTTGTAAGTCAAAGGAATTTTGAGGCAGACCATATATTTTTGCATAAATAGGAAGGTGTACATATGCCAAACATGCTATTCATTTTGCTTACTAAACTATTGTGTTGATGGGTTTTGCAGTCTGGTGGCGGGGATGTGTTTTAAAGGTATTGTAGGACTCCAGTGGATTACCAGTAGGGTAAATTACAATACTTGAGCATTAATTACATACAAATAGGAAACCGGATGGACAATGCATCAGCTGGTAAGAAATGTCTCCTGACTCGAAACCTTCAGAGCTTCAGATAATGGATAAGACTTGTTTTCCTTCTTTAAAAAAAATAAATGTGTGCTTAGATTAGAGCAGGCATTTTGCATTTTCTACTGAAGCTGAAGGCTCCAAGAGAAAGGGAGCGGGGGAGGTAGGAGAAAGCAATAATGAATGTGGCAAAGGAAAGAACAAAGGCTCTTGGAGAGTAGATTGGAGCACTAAACATTTTTGCCTTGGGGAATCTTGTGCTAGAAACTGACTTCCTAAAACAGGAAATCATCAGCAACTCAGGATTTTACATGAATTATGATGTTACTAAAATCCAGCATGTCCTGGCTGGCAGCTGGAATTATAAATCTGCAGTCATGGAAAATAACAAATAAAGATGGAGGATAAACAGTTAGGGGGAAAATGTGTGCTGATCCAGTTTGAAATTTAGGTTGTCCATTGTATTCAAGCGGAATAAAGTAGACAATCTTAAAAGCCTTGGGAGTATTTTGATTGGGTAAGTTCCATGGAGGCTGGTGACAGGCAGGGTTCGCTGCATTTAGAGGGTGACACAAGCATTAAGGAACCTCTTTATTTCCTGATTGTGCAGCAGATGATATAAGGTATTTAAGAAATAAATTGTAGTGTATTGAAAGTCGCATGTGATCTGTTAAGCCTGAAAAATACTTGATTTTAGACCAGGTATAGGATATTGTGTTTCTCAAATCTGACAGGGCATTAAATAGCTTGCATGAGGGAGCCAAGTGTGCTGTGATACCATCTTTGTGTTGTGCTTAATATCAATATACAGTGGTTCAGTATTTGGCTGTAGATACCTGGTTTAGAAGCCACTAGTCCATTTTACAGGATGGGGAGAATATGGATGGTTGCTCTGCATTGGGTCTTGTTTTCCAAGGGTCAGCTGAAATCCATAGGGTTACATGAGATCACTGTTATATGCTTGTTAGGCTTTGCTAAAAACTGTAAGTACTAACACTTCATTTTGTGATAATATTCATGCCAAATTTAGGTTTTGGAAGTAGCATTGCACCAACCATATGTGTGTGTGTTTCTGTGGGTTGTCTGCTGCCTTTATTTTCTCTTGCTTGCTGCAAAGGTTTTTTTTTTTTCCCTCCCCTTCATTTAAATATTGTGCTGGGAACTGTTTGCTGTAACATGGGAAACCTGAACAGATATTGTTGGTGATTCTTTTGCTGTTTCTGTATAATAAATTCATTTCTGTGGGTTGAGTTTTGTTTTTTTTTAAATTACATGTAGGCCATCCTTTTTAGCTGAAAAAGCAGATTAATATTTGAGGGCTGGCCCTCTTCGCAGGAACTGCCTCCTCTCAGTAGCTGATTCTGAACAGGGGCACCATGTGTCTTAGATCTTTTCTGAAATGAAATATTTTGCTTGTTTTTCACTAAGATTATCAGTATAGGCTAGAAGGTACATACATTGATACTGATTTGACTGAGCAAGTGTGAAAACATTGACCCAACCATTTCTAGGGCCTACTTCTTGTCAGCCATTGTGTACTTTCTTGGACTTACCTCTGGCTGTCTTGAACAAAGGATTGCCAATGCAATCCATTCCATTTTGCTTCAACAGATTAAAGAAACCAATGGAAAGCCAGTGTAGTTAGAATACTATTCTTGCTTTTTGTTGTATTTATACCCTAGATCCAAAGAATCCCATGAGTGTGCCTAGCTCCTCTGGTGCATGCATGGGAGTTTTCCTGGTTTCTCCTTCCAATAGCAGCAGCTTCTGCTGCATTGGAGGTGGATCCTAAGGGTCCCCTGACTTTGAAAGAGGGTCTATCTTAGGTGGGAGGGAGGGGCTTGAGGTAGGGGGAGGGGCAGAGGCGTTGTGGTGCTTGTTTAGAAGCCATGTACATTACCCTTTCAATCTCGCCCAGGATATTTTTGAGCCTAATATACAATGACAATGGATTGTCCTGTTGTAGATCTGTACATGCATCTGGTACGCAACTTTTGTTTACGCTGGCAAAATACATGGTGCAGTTTCTACTTGACCTGGGTGCATGTGTCAATTTCCTTCTTGAGGGAGCCTATCTATATGCATCATGTTAATCAGAGTTGATAACCTGAATGTGTGATACCGTTGGCACGAGTTACCACAGATTATTGCTTCAATGGGAAAGAATCCAAAATCCGCATTGGGCAACACCATTATTAGGACCAACCAAAATGTTACAAATAGTAAGCAAGCTTTAAGGAAGTATACCAAATTGGGGGTGGAGGTGAAGCTGGGATACTATCAAAATAAGAACTGGATGAATATCCACCATTTGGTGACTGAAACTATCCATTACGGGACCTTATGCTTTTTCTTCGTTATTCATTTGTTTCTACTAACGATTTGGATGTTGAAAGATCAACAAGTAATTATTATAATTGCAACTGAAACTAAAGTGCAAGATATTTTTTTTAGAATAACATTGTGGATGGATAAAAAATTCCGAAGCCTAAGAACTCCATACCCAAGATCTTGAATACTCCAGGCATTCTGGTTGCCTGGAAGTCTGGGATTTGGTTGCTGGCAACCAGGCAATGGAAAGATGGTTTACCTCTGTGCAGACTAGCTTCTTAAAACAACAACGGACACTGGGGCCTAGGAATTGGGAATATGTATTGTAGCCTAGCACATACAAAAAGTGAATATGGACCCACATCTGTTACCACTGCCTCCTTTTCCTCCACAGCAGCACCTCACAGATCCTACTCAAGCTATAAAGCAGGGGTGGGAAGCCTTTTCCTTCCCTGAGGGCTTCAGGGGTAATGTGTTGGGGACCTCATGTTGCGGGCTGGAGGTTCCCCCATCCTTGCTATAGAGTTATAAGAGCCCTGCTGGATCAGACCAAAGGTCCATCTATCCAGCGTTCTGATTCCATTGTAGCCAACCAGCTGCCTCTGGAAAGATTACAAGCAGGGTATGAAGGCAACAGGCCTTCCCTGCTCTAGTATTCCAGCTTTTTTAGTACGAAAAAGTATACTGGCTCTGAAAATGGAGGTTGAATTTGGCTATCATCACTAGTAGAAGCTAATAGGCCTATCTTCCTCCAATTTCTCCTATCTTTTAAAAAGCCATCTTGAGTTAGTGGCCATCACCACATCTCTCTTCGTCCTCCCTTCTGTACAAGTCCCAGTTCTCTGTATCCCATCCCATTTATCCCCTACCCATAGCCCTGTAACTTGGCTTGTGATTTCTAGGGACCTTCTAATGCCACTGAAATTGCCTCCTTGACTGTGATGGATTATGGGGAAAATGTATGAATGTGAACTTTCTATTGCAGCCTTCCCATTGACCATGCTTGCTGGGGATAATGGGAGTTGTATCGTAACATTTAGAAAGTGCCAGGTTGGGGCAATCCGCTCTATTGTGTTTGTAACCTTACATACATACTGCAGGCTTTCTCTCTCTCCCCCCGCCCCGCCCCTTTTTTAAACTTATTTTTCTGCTCATTTTGTTGAACTGCCCAGGACCTGTATCTGAATTCTCTGGGAGCCTCATGTAGCTTATTAGCCACTGTGGTAACCCCTGTAGTAATACATGACTGTGGTTAAGCATTTCCGTTGTAGTCAGTTTTCTGTAATGGAAGTATTATATTGCTCTGACTGAGTATGTGAGTCAGAAACTAAAGCTTTAGGACATGTTCAGGTCATGATCAGGCATAGTCCCAAAGAGTAATGTTAGACAGAAAGCCTGGGAAAACCTTGGACTCTGCCCCATCCCTTAATTCTTACAGCATCTAAAAAGGACCGTAACTTGAGTGGCTAACATTGCACTGTACTCAGTATGGTCACTGCTTATTTATCCCAAATTTCTCAAAGCCCTGGTAATGGGTGTTGTTTATATATTATTTATTTATTTATTTATTTGATTTATACCCTGCCTTTCCACCCAAAAAAAGGTGCTCAAGTCAGCCAACAGTAATACAACCAAGATTAAATAAAAAACTTAGTTAAAACAACCATGAAAATAAATCAGTTAAAAATACAGTTAAAAAACGCACCAGTAAAAGAAATAAAAACAGCCAGTCCAATAGAACCTACTTCAACACCGATAAGCTTACATGTCAAAGGCCTGCTTGAATAAAAATGTCTTTGTCTGCCAGTGTAAGGACAGCAAAGAGGGAGCCAATGTAGCCTCCCTTGTCAGGGAGTTCCAGAGCATGGGAGCAGCCACAAAGAAGGCCTTCTCTCACCTTCCCATGAAATGTGCCTCCTATGGTGGTAGGCTGAGAGAAAGACACCAAAATTTGTTTGCAGTGGTGTTTGTTGCCCCTTAGATTGATGCAAAAGTTTTCTCGTGGTCCCTAGATTGTTCTCTTTTTCTCAGCGGCTTTGAGTCCTGGTCCACCGAGGTGAATGCCAGAAGGGGATTCTGGGTCCAGTTCCAAAGTATCCAAGAGGCTCTCCTACTAGGTAGCCTTTGGCTCTGAAGCACCACTGAGCTTTGCCCAGTCTGATCAGGAGTTGGGAGAACTTCATCCGTTGCAGTTGAGTCCATAGTGTCAGTAGGAGGCTGGGGCAGGTTTACCATCCTGGTACCAGAAAAGTTATCAGAGAAGTAGGAAATGCTGCATACACAGATTTGACCTTCTAGCGAAGTGGCAGTTGCTTCGTCTCATCAGTTTTAAAGAGGCAGAGTAGATACCTGGGTTGCAATCTCGCAAGGGTGCAATCTCGTCAAGGATGATCACAGACTGTTGTATAACACCCTGTCTCTCAATTCACAAATTTTTGTGAACTGCCCAGAGAGCTTCAGCTATTGGGCGTTATAGAAATGTAATAAATAAATAATAAACTACAGTTTTCTTAATGCTGATCCTGAGGGAGCACGTGGAGCACCTGAAAGGGAGATGGTCCATGAGGTTTTATAAGGGACTTTGCTCATAGTCACTGAGCATCCATGAACTACACTTCTTTAACTAACTGTACCTTGGTCATAGTATTTAGGAGGCAATCAAGACAGTATGAATTTGTCATCTGACCTCCCTCAGAGGCAAAATCATAGTTCAAGGACACTGAGAAGAAGATGCCCAAACAAACTGGGTCAAGGAGACAGCCCTTTTCCAGGCTGCACTTTATGGCAAAGCTATTAGACACATCCATCAAACTACACAGTGCTATCCAAACAGAAGCTTTCTAAATCGATGATCCAAGGTTTGGGGGCTGGGCTGTGTGAACAACCCACTCAAGCATATCAAAGATTTCTAGATGGATTGTATCCACAGGTTTGGAGAGTGGTGTTGCCATAAATTTTGTCAGGGGCTATGTAGTGGATATCCATGAGTAATGTTCAGAATGGAGAATATAAAACAGCCTTCCCCAACCTAGTGCCCTCTAGATATTTTGGACGACAACTCCCAGCATTCTTGACCACTCCCATGCTGGCTGGGGCTGATGGGAATTGAAGTCCAACACATCTGGAGGGCACTATATTTAAAATCACATTCACAAGTAGGGCCTAGCTGTCCATCTGAGGACCAAACTAGATGTGTAAATGCAATTAATATGTGCATTTTAAAAAAGCAAATAGCAGCTGTAAGGGCACCAGACCAGCATCAGAACCCCAGGGGGTAAGGAGGGAGAATTTAACCCTTTCTCACCTTTCCATGGTCCTGATTAAAATCACTCCTCCCTCTGCACAAAAATCCCTGGTATTTGCATTGGGAGGGAAGCCTCCATTGTCACCAACAGAGGCTTACTTCCTGATGCAAATAGCAGCTTCAGGGCTATTTGGCTGCTATTTGCCATTTTAAAGTGTGCCCTAATTGCATTAATGCAATTATTCATGTAATATATTTTTAATATCTTGATTTTCTGTATTGTACACTTTGCAAAGGAGTATAATAAAAGCAATAAATATGACTGAATGTCAGATTTAGTTTGGCCCTGAAGGGGCTGGATAATGGGATACAGGAAGGCATCAGGTGGAAGGGCAAGCAAAGAGACAGGCACGGAAAAAGAGAGAGTGGAGGGAGTCAAATAATCTTTCTAGTCTGACTAGGTCAAGGAGCACCAATAAGTTGGCTGAATGTGGAGCCATTTCAGAGTACGAGGAGTCCATTTGCCATCCAGGCTGCCATCCAAAATGCAACGCAAGCCAGGAGATTCTAGGTTCATTTTGGCAGACTCTGACACAGTCCCATTTTAAGATTCCCTTTCCTCTCTCCTGCCTCCCTGTTGTTTAACATGTTTGTGTACGATATTTATCGATGCAGAGTGTTTTAGTAACTGAGTAGTCTCTGCAAATTAACAAACTTATAATGCCATGGTCCGACCACAGTTGGAACACAATATACAGTTTTGGTCACCCGCTCCTCAAAAAGGATATTGCAGAGATGGAAAAGGTGCGGAAAAGGGCAACCAAAATGATCAAGGGGATGGAGCAACTCCCCTGTGAAGAGAAACCACAATATTTGGGGCTTTCTATATAAAATTATGCATGGTGTGGAGAAAATGGATAGGGATAACATTTTCCTCCTCTCTCATAATTCTAGAAGGCTTTATTGGTTGTTCCACAACCAACAGTGTGTCATCAGGTAATGGCACATATGTGGTAGTGGCACCCACCTTCTGGAATACTCTCCCACATGTGGCTTAAGGGCAGAAACTGGTGAGCCCCAGATGCCTCTTGAAAACGTGTTTGTTCACTCAGGCTTTCCCTGACTTGTAATCAGTTTTTGACACTGCTCTGTTTCACTACTTTTGTTGTAATGTTTTAAAGGTATTGTTTTATACTGTTTTTATATTGTTTTTATATTGTACTGTATGTGTTCTTATGTAAACTACTTGGGATGTCAAGTTGTATAGAAGCAGCTCAGATCGATTGATAGAACCCAAGGTCAACTAACGAAACTAAATGGTGAGGATTCAGGACAGATAAAAGAAAGTACTTTGCAGTGCATAGGTAAACTATTGAATTCTCTACCACAAGATGTAATGATCACCATCAACTTGATGGCTTTGAAAAGTATTAGACCAGGGGTAGGGAACATCTTTAAGCCTCAGGGCTGAATTCAATTTCGGGAGAAGGTCTCAGAGCTGCATTCCAGCAACAGGCAGGGCTGAAGGCAAAGGGGGCACTGCCAAAGGTAAAAGGGATGGAACCAAAATACAAAAAGTAAAAAGGGATGGAACCAAAAAAATACAAAGGGATGGAACCAAAATGCAAAAAATACTAGTATATTGTAGCTTAAAGCTTTTCCTGCCAGTAATTAAGCTTTAGGGGAGGCTTTTCAACCTTTTAGAATGGGGCAAAACTGAACAAAAGCTGCGAAACCACCAAATGAGGCAAGGGGGCACAGCCATCTGCGGAACCCTGATTTGGTCTCCCCAGGAAGACCAGTTTTGGTCTCTGGGTCTGAGGTTTCCCACCACTGAATTAGACAAATTCATGGAGGATAAGGCTATCAGTGGCTACTAGTCTTAATGGTCACAGATGACCTCCAGTATTGGAGGCATTGTCTCTCAATACCAGTTGCCGGGGCACATGAGGAGGGAGGTGTATTGTATTCATGTCCTGCTTGTGGGCTTCTGAAAGGCATCTCCTTGGCCACTATGGAAACAAAATGCTGGACAAGATGGACCCTTGGTCTGATCCAGCAGGGCTCTTCTTATGTTCTTAAATGGAGACTGAAGAGGAAAGGAGAAGAACGCTAGTTAAACTAGCTTTTCCTCTTTTCATAAAATATGCACTTGATTTCAGCTCAGGCTGGTTTGTGGTTTTGATGGGAAGCAATAATACTTCTGTGGTAATGAAGAGGGATGAGTGTTGGGAATAATCTATATGGATTCCCCCCCCCCCCCGCTTTTTTTTCCTGGAATCGTCCTTTGGGCTGAGTTACTCTGCTCTCTTTGGTATGTCCGGAAGTGGCAAAAGCAATCATGGTTCATTACGAGGCGCATGGTAAATCAGTTGTTTGAGTGATTCACCAAGAAGTCAAATTCAAGATGACCAGCAAGCCTGCACTGAGAAAAGAACATCACACTTCATAGACTCATCAACATCTGTGTTTGTGAGAAACGTATTTAGGGCTCAATCCTATGCATGTTTAGACAGAGAAAAGACCCACAATTCCCAGCATTCCCCAGCCTTGCCTTGCTGGCTGGGGAATGCTAGGAGTTGTAGGCCTTTTCTCTGTCTAAACATGCATAGGACTGTGCCCTTAATCATTGATTCATTCTAACAGTTGAAGAATATAAGAAGCAGGCTCTTGAAGTGGCTTGCAACTTGAAAAACCTATTGTCCCATTAAATTCAAGACAAACGTATTATTAAAAATTCATAGCAACCAAAACAATAAAAACAAAACTTGTTAATACTCCAATAAATGACCAAAGAAAGATCTAGAGCAGGGGTGGGCAACTTTCAGAGATCTGGGGGCTATTTTTACCCCGGGTGGGGGGCAGGGGAAAGAATATACTACAGTGGTTAAATTTAGCTTGTTTTCAAGAGAAACTTTCCTAGGGATGCCTTGGGGTGTGTGTGTAATTTTTAAAAACATTTGGGGTGGGGGATCACTTGTTGCCTACCCAGATTTAGAGCCATGATAATCACAGACTGTCAACTTCAGATAACTTTGTGGCATATTGAAAACTGAGCCAGCCCAGAGCAATTTAGGGGCTGAAGTAGACAATTCAGACGGCAGCCTCCTTCCTGCTTCTTCCATTCACTGTTCGTTGAAGTGAACAAAAACAGTGGAAGAGTAGTAGTGTTGTTCGTGCATCTCACTCATTTCAGTGGGGATTCCACCAGAGATCTTCACTGGGCGATTGTGTCCTGTGAGCCAAACTTCTGTCTCCCACTCATGCCGTCAATAACGGCATCCAAACTCTGCTGCCTGAGAAGGCTGCCTCACCTCTTCGTGTAGCAAAGCTGCCTCCATGCAGAAAAGTTGTAAGCATTGGTCCTGAGGTGTTTCCATTACACTATGGGCCAAACTAAGCATTCTGGTAATCCAGTGGAGAGCTTTTTCTTTTTTCTAACCTCCCACCCACACAGGATGTTGGAATTTTGGGAAAAACAGGTGGGGGGAAAGGTTTAGTGCCCCCTCCTGAATTGCTGTGATGCCCCCACCCAAATTGGTGTAAGCGCATGTTGCTGCAGTGTAAGGAAACCTATCATACATAGCTGAATGGATTATCAGAACGTTTTGTTTGGCACTATGAAACACAGCTGGAGACTGGCATCTCCAGGCAGGACTGGGAAAGACACCTGCCTGAGACCCTGAAGAGTCACTGCCAGTCTGTGCAGACCAGGGGTGGGGAACTTGTAACCTCCAGATGTTGTTGGACTACAATTCCCGTTATTCCTGACCACTGTTCATACTGTCTGGGCCTGATGGGAGTTGGAGTCCAACCACATCTGGGAGGTCTAAACCAACGTAGATGGACCAATGTTCTGACTCTGGTATAAGGCAGGTTCCTATGTTCCTTTATCTTGTGATTTCCATTTGGATGTTTCAGTTGTGGTCTGTTGGGCCAAGATACAGCCCCCAACCCTAGGGTCCTGGGTTCCCCCACGTATCCTGGAGAACTATAATGCTACACTGTACACAGCTGAGGCCGAAACAGTATTTCTCTCCACTCAAAAAGTGTAATTTCAAAAAGCTCCTTGCTTCCTGTGTGCATTCTTCCAACTATGTGCAGCATCAGTATGCCAACATTGTAGATCCCTTGTAATTACTGCTGTGGGGAGACCTGCATAAGGAGCTTTACCTACTCCAGGGTTGGACACCCTTTCATCTGTTGAGGGCTGCATTCCCTTTGGGGTAATCTGTCGGGGGCTGCATGTCAGCAGTGGGCAGCACCAGAACCAAAAGTGGGTGGTCACCCCTCTTCTATCCCTTTCCCTCTCTTCCCATTCACCAAGATGCCAGGGAAGGAATGGATCACTTCTGAACTGGTCACATGCAGAGGATTTTTGAAATTAGGCCATGGGCTGCCTGAAATCAGGCCAAGGGCCACAGGTCGCCCTCCCTGACTTACTTTGTGGTGTACCACTAAGACAATATGAACAGCCATGCTGTGTCAACATCTGCAGCTTGGAAGACACAGCTTTTACTGGAAGCCAGTGGCATGGTAATGAATGCAAGGCCCGTGGACAAGCTGCAGGATCTTAGGAACATAGGAAGCTGCCATATACTAGGTCATACCTTTGGCCCATCTAGTCCCCTACTGTCTATTCTGGCAATGGTTCTCCACAGTCTTTCCCATCAGCTGCTACTTCTACATTTTAATTGGAGATGCCAGGGATTGAACCTGGGACCTTTTACATGCAAAGCATTAGATCTCTACCACTTAGCTATCATCCCTTGTGCCTTGATCTTCTACAGAGCTAAAAACATAGCTGAGAGCCTATGGATGGGGCAGATGGTGATAGCATCCCTACAGGAGACTTTAGTTGCCCCTGGAGGTCTCTGCAGTGTATCAGGGAGAGCAGAGACAGCTCATATGAGCTGGGAATTTGCGTCAGAGGGCTCCCTTGGTGTTAGTTGTCTTGCAGATCTCCCAACCATTTCAACGAGGCCCAATGATGGGGAGGAGGAGGAAGTGTTGAATTTTACAAGTTGCCCTCAACTAGCCCAACGAATCCACAAAAAGGGCAAGAAATGCATGGCATATGTTGGACTGAGCCTGGGTTACTGTGATGTACTTGTGGGCCACGCAACACACCTATCTTTCGCTCATACACACCTGGTGTTTCTTGGTCAGCGAGGCAGTGGAGCAGGGAAGAAAGGGTTGCCTCCCACTTCTGTAGAAGGCAGGGCCTGTGACATTGAAGTTTTGTCCCACTGGAAGGGGAGAAACCCTCTCTCAGCCTTAGCTCTGCCTCCTACAGAAGAGCAAGGTTACTTGTTTGCTCCCAGATTCTTTGGGAGCATAGGCATTTTTTCTCTCTTACACCTTTCTGTCAGTTGGACAGGAATGTTAGGTTTTTCTTATATTCTGGGTTGGACTCCCCTCATGAGGATGAGTGAGAGACTCTCTCAAGACTCCCCCCACTTCCCCTCCTCTCTCTCTTTCACCTCAGGCTATTATTTCAAAAAAAATTCTATAGGGAGGGGTTGTTTTTTCAGGACTGTTGCTGCCCAAGGGAGTCCACCCCCAATATGCTGGTTGTGGGCTTAGGGAGTACCTCATGACCATGGTCCTGCTGGATCTCTCAGCATTTTGACTGAGGGGCTGTTTCCCAATATCATTAGTTCCCCTAGTGTGCACGGGGCTCCAACCAGGCAAGACTGCCTCTGCCACCAATCCAGATGCCTTGTCCTTAAGGAGTTGGTGACAATCACCTTAATATTCCTTCTTCAGATGCGGCAAGTAAACTTGCGCTATGGGAGTGGGGATGTCCCACAGTGTGGAGGAGAGAGATTTCCTGTGTGAGGGAAATTTCTTTGCATTGATAATGACAGCAGCAATAATATGTGACACAAAACAATATCAGTAGAAGGTTTTTCCCTTTGGTTTTTCCTCTGGGTGCTCATGGAGATCATGGTGGCCCTTGTGGGACACCTCAGGGTCGGGGGGAATTCATGTTTACCTTTATTGAAATGACCTACTCATCAGATCGACAACTCACTGGAAGGCGGAGGAAATCTAAGGAAAACCTTGATCTGTCTCTCAGACCACGGTTTTGGAGTGAACGTGTCCAAGGGTCACCTGTCACGAAAGCAATGTCTACAACACTTGAGTGTGATTATTGACACCCAGCAGAAGGAATGGGTGATAAACATTTTGGACACTCTGGCCTCCATGAGAGCATCAGGTAGCCCCATCCTGATGAGTTTTGCATGCCTCCTGGGCTTGATGATCATAGCCATTGATTCAGTGCCCTGGGCGGGGTTCCACTCCCGGAGCCTACAATGGTTTTTCCTCAGATTTCAAGACCAGATCTTGAAAAAGAATATGAGGCTCACCCTACCTCCAGAGGTCACCAGCTCCCTCCCTTGGTAGTCACACAGGAAGAGCTTCTCTCAAGGCAATCATCTAGAGGAACCATCACATCCAAGTGGTGACAGATGCCAGCTCGATGGGTTGGGAAGCACACCGCCTCACACAGTTTGCAGTGGACTCCTGGTCACAGCAGGAGAAAACACATCCCATCAGTTGCCTGGAGTTGAGGACCGTATGGCTTGCTCTCCTAGCTTTTTCAGAATTAGTGAGTCAGAAACACACCCTAATATGCATAGACAGCGTGACCACAAAAGCCTATGTGACACACCAGGGCAGGACAAGATCTAGCAACTTGCAGAGCAAAGCCGTACTACTTCTCTCTTGGGTGGAAAAGAATTTGGCCTTGATCACAGAAGAGTACATACAGGGGATGCTCAACATGCCAGTGGATTAGCTGAGAAGAGCGAAAGTGGACCAGGGCAAGTGAGCCCTACATCCTCAGGTATTTTGGCTCCTAACCCAAGGTTGGAGGTCTTACAATCATAGACCTATTAGGCAAGTGAGCCCTACATCCTCAGATATTTCGGCTCCTAACCCAAGATTGGAGGTCTTACAATTATAGACCTATTCGCCACAAATAAAAATGCAAAGGTAAAACTATTCCTGTCTTGCTACTAGAATCATGTTGCTGTTGCAATGGATGCCCTCCATTCAGATTGGCCAATAGGTCATCTATATGCTTTCCCACTGTTTCCCTTGATTGTGAGAATGCTACACAAGATCAGCCTTCTAGGAGCAGAGGTGTTAATTATCACTCCACACTGGCCCGGGAGGCCCTGGTTTTCAGACCTGGTGAGCCTCAGCATGTCCCCTCTTAGAGACTGCTGACCAGATCTAATCTTCCAGGGGCCAGTCTTCCATCTGGATGTCAGGTGGCTCCAACTCTATGCATGAAACTTGAGAGGACGGTCTGTAACACAATGTAATGGATACAATCCTTATATCACGAAGGTTGTCAACATCTAAGATATAAGAGCTAACCTGGAAGGTGTTCCATCAGTGGTGCAAGCGACACAGACTGACTCTGGAGAGATCCTCAGTTGCAGAGGTCCTCAGTTTCCTTCAAGAGGGTTTGGAGAATAGTCTGGCACCAACCATGCTTAAGAGACAAGTGACAGCATTGGCATGGTGCTCCACCAGTCTCCTCTCTCCTGCAGGTCAAATACTTTCTGCGGGGAGCAACCCTCATTTCTCCACCAGTGATTCATCTTTTCTTCTCCTTGGGCCTGACAGAGGTTCTCAAGGCATTGACACGTACACCTTTCAAATCGCTCCACAAGATCCCTCTACACATTCTCACCTAGAAGGTTGCCTTCCTAGTAGCATTAACTTCAGCCAGAAGGGTGGGGAAATTGAACATATTGTCTATGTGCAAAGTCCTTTGTTCTTTCCTACAGGATAGAGTAGTTTTTAGACCTGACCTGGATTCATGCCAAAGGTGAACTCCACATTTCATTGCAGTCAAGAAATTGTCTGCCTGACTTCTTCCCAAACCCTTCACGTTCAAAGGAAAAGATCTGGCACAAGTTAGATGTGCCCAGGGTGCTGAAGATTTACCTGAAGTTCATCATAGAGACAAGACATATGGAGGCACTTTTTGTCTCTTACAAGCCAGGAGCCCAGGGGAAGATAGTTACACATTCCACCATCAGCAGATGGGTAAGGGAAAGCATAGCACTGGCATACTCTTCACAGTGAACCTCCAGTAGGTATTCCAGCATGCTTGGCCAGAAGTCCAGCGTCCACAGCTGCACTACAAACCAATGCACTGCTAGAAGACATTTGTAAGGTCTTTGCCTGGTTCATATGCCTTTGCTTCATATGCCACTATAAAAATGACAAGTTTGCTTCCACTGCGGCATCCTCCAGACATTCTGTACTACAACTGGTCTTATAATTGTGTCCTACTCTACTTGGGATGCAGGTCTTATATATGCCTTTCCTCCCTGCTCCAATCCCTCGCTTACCAAGAACAGAAAGTTGGACTTACCATGAAGTGGTGTTCTGGTCAGCAAGGTGTGGAGAGTGGAGTCCCTCCCTGCATCACACACATAAATAGCAGGGGGAGAGGGGTTGCACTACTTTTGTGTTTGTGTGGACACACACACCCCTTCCCAGTTAGTTCAGGATTCCACTCAATTCGCTCTATGTTGTTCTACCTATGTTATGATGGTTAATTTATTTCTAGCAGTTATTTTGAAGTGTTATCATTTTCAAGCTCTTCTGGTACCTGCAGCAAGTCCTGTGACTGAGAGGGGGTTCCTCCCCTTCCTGTGGGACACAACTTTGATGTGATTGGCCCCGCCTTCTACGGAAGTGGGACTTAATGTGAAGTGGTGTTCTGGAGCATCTCTATACCAGCCTAACATTCTGAATTTAAAACAGGGCTTTCTGCTTCTGTTTTAAATGCAGAATCACAATGGACTCCCTTTACACGTGCTTCCTTCCCTTCTTTTCCCCCTCCTTTCCCCCCCTTATCTAAGTCTTCGATATGTTTCATTATACAACCACTAGATGGTGCTGTGGTCTAGCTCCTCTTATTGTGGGTTTCCCTCTTTTCAGGAGGGAACTCAAGCTGAACTCAAGCACTGTAATTTGATAGCTCATTATCTCTGATCTTTAAAAAAATTGCAATAAAGGTCATTTAGTGTAGGAGACGACGTCATCTAAAGGACGTGCAAACTTCTGTAACCAATCTCAATAGCAGGATAAAAGCTCCATGTGAAGAAGCTGCTGGTCAGTGAGGTGGCCACAGAATCATACTATTCTATGATTCTATGAGGTCCAGAGGTTCCTCCCAGATCCACACCTCACTGACCAGAACATGACTTCACGGGAAGTCCAGCTTTGCATTCTGCTGCTCTGGTTGGGGAAAAAATAGTGGTTGAGTAAGAGACCTCCGCTCCCCCCCCCACACACACACATGAAGTGAGATACAGTATCAGAAAGGGAGTGAGTCTGTAGCACCCTCATCTCTTGACATTCACTGCTCCACACACAGGAGCATGTAGACTGGTTTGTTCTTGGTCACTTTGCTCCCTAATATCATGCTGTCCTGTGTCAATTTAAAAAAGCATGCTGTCTTCCCCCTTACTTCCTACTGAAGTGCTCCACCTCAGCTGGACTGCTACTACAGCACCATCTCTTGGTTGTTTCCCATTGGTCCACGTGGTTTCTGCTGTTTGCCCTTGATCCTTGCATGTACTTTACCGCTACCACAGTTACTTTGGGTCAGTGGGCACATCTGGAATTTTGAGAGACTGTCATAGGTGCTTTCACAAAATGGCTGCTATGGGTGGATTGCCCACTCAAAATGGCTGCTATGGTGGGCATAGCCACTCACAAAGCACCCATTTCCCAGAATGCAAACTGGTGAGGCTAACAGAAAAGTTGCCAAGAACAAGTACAAGACACAGCAGGGATCTGAAATCCAAAACAAAAAGACATACTCTGGAACCCATTTTTCTGCTCCAACACCCATTTCAGAGAAAAGCATCACCACAACTCCCCCCCCCCCGGCAAAACAGACACAGGCTGAACACACTACACCAGAACAAACCAGCTAACATATACCACATCAAGAAAACAATAAGCGAAGCAGCCCCACTTGCTTCTTGCCATCCTATCTAGCCCCTCCCCCCCCACACACACACACATCCATCTTCCAAGGACAATGATCCCTACCACCTCCCAGCTTACCCTTTTCGTTTTTTATGGGCAACTGGACGCCTTTCAAAATAAAGCACTGGGTTGCAGCCTTCCACTTTTTTATTTTTTAAGAATGCCTCTGGGACCCATATGGGGCCCATCGGCATTCTAAGAAATAAAGAATGGTCCTGGAGGCTGGCGCATCTCTTTGCAGCACGCCAGCCTCCCAGTTTAATTTTTAAAAAATTAAGTCAGGAGAGAAGGGAGTCTGGCAGCTGCAGAAGGAGGCACCCTGTTATTCACTCCAGTTTGTTTCCTGGACACAGAGCCTAAATGCTCTGTGGGTACTGAGAGAGGATGCAATGGCTGTCCCCTGACCTATACCTCCCTTGGTCTTCTCGCCCATCCTCATTTGCTATCTTCTAAAGAACAAAATTGGAGTCCTATTGGCCAAAGTGACCTGGGGAGGATGGTGGGTGGGAGTACTAGTGGAGGAACCAGCAAGGGAAGCACAATCCTGTAGTCTTGCTGTGTGCCTTAGAGCATTTGAAGATATAAATGCCACTTAATGAAGGAGGACCCACCAATTTAGTCTTCATCTTGCATTGGGCTATAGCTTAGAGTTGGGCTGCTAAGGGCGCCATCCTATGTGTTTAGACAGAAAAAAATCCTACGACTCCCAGCATTCCCCAGCCAACCTGTCTAGGAAATGCTGGGAATTGTAGGACTTTGCCATCTAAACATGCACAGGATGGCGCTCTAAGGCAGCCTTCAACATCTACATCCTTTGATATCAATACACTTATGTAAAACATTTACATGAAATACATTCTGCCCTTAATCATAAAGCTGGCAATGTATATTTTAATATGCTTCAAACTACAAGAAAGAGTAGATTTTAAATGATACAAATTATAGTAGTAAGAATACACAGTCACAGTTTACCAAGGCCGTATGTTCAAGTCCTGTGGGCAATTCAAAGCATGCTAAAACAATCCCTGTACCCAACATTTTAGGTTTTTTCTGGAAGGTGAGCAAGGATGAGCTTTGTAGGAAGGGAATACCACAAAACTAGAGCTACAGATGTAAAGGCCCTCTTTGCCCCTGGTTATGTTCCTTTGCAGGAGTTGGCATTAGAGCAGGATCTCATCTGATTATCATAACAAGAGGAGGAGCGCTCCCTGGGGTATACTGAGAATGGTGTGCTCTGAACTCACAGTAACCTTTCCCTTTCATTCCACTTTAAAAATTAATTCATGTTCCATTTATTTTCTCTTGGATTCCGCCCCCCCTTTCCAGGTTGATTGTATCTGTGCTGTTGTTCAGTTCATAGGCCTCTTCGTATGTCCAGTTGTATTTTTTTCTAATCTTCATTTACATGTAAAACGCATTCCAATTCATTCATATCGAAAAGGATTTATTATCATGCTGCTTACTCCCTCATTGAGGTCATTAATGGGAGCAATAAATAAGACCAAGCCTACACCTACTCCACAGCACCTTCCAATTTCTTAAGAGGATGTACTGCATATTGTTAAATGCATTGACTAGGCATCAGCTACAATATCCTAATATTTACTTCCGTAACACACTGAGAGCCAGTGAGGCATAGTGGCAAGAGTGTTGGACTGGGAGTCAGGAGATCCGGGTTCTAGGCCCCAGTTGGCCATGGATGCTCGTTGGGTGACTTTGGGCCAGTCACTGACTCTCAGCCCAACCCACCTCACAGGGTTGTTGTTGTGGGGATAAAATGGAGGAGGAGGAGGATTATGTACACCTCCTAGGGTTCCTTAAGGAGGAAAAAAGGCAGGATATAAATTAAATAAATAAATAAACTTGCTATATGTACCATAAATACTTGTGGGAAGGGAGTGGTGCCTGACAAGTTGCAAGTGAAAACTGGCTACATTTGAGTAGGACAGAATGATAATAATATACATCTTATCCTTAGGTGGTAACAGGGCCAGCATCAAGAGTAGGCATGGTCGGGCACCTGCTAAGGGCTCACACCCCAGTAGGAGCCTACAGACAAGAGCATCCTGGATTTGCTTCTCTTCATCACTGCAACCTGCTTCTTCACCTGCCTCTTGCTCTGGCTGAGACAGTGGTGGTGGTGGTGGTGGTGGTGGTGGTGGTGGTGAGAGGAGCAACATATGATATACTGCCTACTAGCAAGGAAATTGTGCCCGTAATGAACTTAAGCAAGGCATTATGGATCCCTAGGCCCCTCTAGAACTTCAGGTGACCTAGTTACAGGCCTGGGGCCAATACAGCCTGTCAAGCAAGCAAGTGGTAGCAATGATGAGAAAGAGGATAACGAGCAACAACAGCTGGTGACAACAGTGGTGAGAAGGTAAATGCATAGAGGAAGGGGGCCCATTGAGAGTGCCTTGTCCAAGAGTACTCAAAACCCTGGAGCTCACACTGGTTGGTAAGCAGGGCGTTCACACCCGTAGCCTCCTTGGCAGGGCTTAATAATGTAAAAGAAGGAGCCTTGGACTGCTTTATATTCCAACCCTGGAGCCAAAGATTAAGCTGATTGTTTTAAATTGATGTACATTTTAAAATTAAATATGCCATCTTAGCATAAACCTAATGATCAGATGGCCTGAAATGGTTTTTAATGCATCATTTTCTAACATTTTTAATGTGAGCTTGATGTGATGAAATGTAACGCTTTAATGGGAACATCAGGCATTATTCAGGAAAAGTATGGTGGGGTCTGGTCCTAGAGGAGAGAAGGGTTCCTGTAGGGTGACAATCCTGAGTTTGCTTACATTGTGGTAAATCCCATATTTCTGTGTGGCTAGAAGATGGGGCTACAAAGCACACAAGGTTACTTAAGGCCTGCTGCCTAAGCAACTATTATTTGTTACTTATTTATTTATTACGTTTCAATTCTGCCCAGTACCCGAAGCTGTCAACGTGCTCGGCTTAAGTCCGTTGGCCCATGTGGTGCAACAATGTTAGTGGAGTTTGAATCCTAGCTTTCAAAAAAAATAATCCATAAATGGCTAGCAAGTGGCTGCTTAAAAGAATTTTATTTGATAGGTTATTTTATCTTTGGGGCATCTTATACCGAGTTCATGCTTCAGCCAATGTAATTATGCTAATCTGGTTTTTGTAATAATCTCTGAACAAAATAAGATACATTCCCCTTTGCAACAACACAGTTGAATGGAATCTTTTTAGTATTTCAAGATTAGTGACTGGTCTCAGCAGTTCACCTAATTTGGAGGCAGTAAGGTCCAATAAAAAAACAGAAACTTTGGAGGAAAATGACTTTGCTTTGGAGGCTTGTAATGGAAAATTTGGAAATTGCATGTAGGGATACTGAATAAAAAGTGGCCTGTGATTTGCTGTTAACAGGGCCTTTGAGCCATTTTTGTGTGACGCACAGACTCAATTCCAACTCTTCATTTTGCCTTTGGTATTTCAAATTATTTAACCTCATATCAATGTTTGATATAAATAGGTTATACAACTGGTGTTGCCAAACCAACTTTGAAAAAAGGACTTACACTAGTTTAATAGTAAGTTATTTGCATAGAACAGCTGCATTCATATGTCATGATAAACTAGGCAAGCCTCTGGCTCACATGCTCTCCCCGCCCCCATGGTCACAAAAATATCAGAAGATTTCACTTTCATGTTTATTAATCACAACTTAGTGTTGCATCTGAACCCTAAACAGGTTCATTTTACTATGGTTTGTTTGAAACAAACCAGCTTCATAACCCATGGTTTAAAGTTGCAAGCTACAGTTGATCAAAAAGTGAACGCTTCTGACAGTCCCCTTGAGACTGCGCCGGATAGAGAGAAAGAGGAAGAGAGTGTGGACCACAAGAGCCTGAGCCTTGCCTAGAGTTGCTCCGATTACAATATCATAGTTTACTGTGATGTCTGAATATAACCAGTGTTGTCTTGCAATGGCTTGAAAGTAGTTTTACTGTGACAAAAGTGACTTTGTGCATCTCTGCATTCCTAGTTTTCATTTGGTTCCCTATTCATTCACTGCATTAGGTCAGTGCTGAGAAGTTATGAAATTGGCCTTATAGTCCCAGAGTGGAATTAGAATTTGAATAACTCTATCTTTGCATTTGTTGAATTATTCTGAATAACTGGATGGTTACATCCTGTTGGATTTTGGTTTCTGTGTTCCTTCTACCTCCCTACCTTTTATTTTTAAATCATCAGTTTGTCTAATTGTATATTCTTCAGACTATTGTGAGCATTTTAGCACAATGTGGCGGCATATATAAATGAACTTTTTTAAAAAAGTTGGAATCCCTACATATATGGATTCATTCGTTTTGTATATCCCACTTGCAGGAATATCCATCAAGAAGGAACAGCAAAGGAAGGATTTGGTACTTGCCAGTGAAACAGTTTCCCTCCTCCTTCTGTTGGTCAAAAGTCTGACCCTTTATACATTCCTAGCTCTTTACATGAGAATAAAAATAAAGCAAGCTTCAGCTGCAGGCTACGTGATTAGTGTGACATGCGGTTTGACTCTTATTCAGTGATGTTTCCTTCTGTGTTCAGAACTGGAAACTGAATATTTTCTTCATAACTTTATTTCCTTGTTTCTGATCAAGAGTTTTCCTCTTGAGGATTGTCTGGGAAACTGCAAATGTGTGACACGCACACCCATTAAAATTTGTTTGCCTCCTGTCCCTAGGGAAGGACATATCTGTGTTGTGAGACTGTCCACCTGCAGAGGAAAACAGTAGAGTTTGCCCAATAAACATCATATCCTCTCAGCTACAGCATTGTAACTTCATTTTACCTGGAGCTTAAACTAAATCCCACCTCTTATCAGTGTGCTTGATGCTGGTCAGATATAGGAGCGGCACAGGGAAGACAGGTTAGAACTCTGAAGTCTCCAGTGTGGTGTCTGCAGGCACCAATATGCCTGCAGACTCCTCTCTTGGTGCCACCAGGCTCCCTCCCCTCCTGATTTTTATTTGATTTCTTAAGATTTTAGAAAAATCATTTTGTTTTTAACTGGTAGGGTGGCATGTTGCAAAGCAAACTGCTGCCCTCTGGTACCATCTGCATTTGGGCTCTGCCTTGTTCTTAGATTCTTGGGCAAGTTACTTTTCTTTTAGTCTCAGCAGTTTGACTTCTGGGAAGTGAGTGTTTTGTGATCAGCCATGTCTATCATGGGCAAGCGCCCCATGGCAGCCATTTTGTGAGAGCACCCTCAATACTTTCTCAAAATTCCAAATGTGCCCACCAATCCAGAAAGTTTGGGGATCCTCAGGTTATGTGTTTTGCTAGAACTTTCATGATGTTATATTGGAATTCGAAACTTGGATGTGATGTTTTGATGGAATCCATAATATTATTCTGAGACTGCCTGTCTTCTGCCTTACTACATTAAGTACTGGTATGGTAGGTCAGATGCTTATCACTTGTGACTGGAATTGTCCTGGAGTTTTGGTAACTATCTAGTGCTGACTTGGTTTGGGTGTACACTAGAATAAAGTTTCTGCTATGACTGCTTAAAAACAGAACTTATGTGTAAGGCCTCAAAATAATTAGAGTCATCTGAATGTTCTTATGGATTCAGTGGTGAAGTGGCAGAATTAGATCTGTGAGAACAAAGTTTAGAGGATATTAAGCGGTATAAAAGTAGTATAAATAAAGTTATTGAGCTTCAGTTACTACTGATAGAGTATTTGTGTGTTAAAAATCATAGTACTGATTTAAAAAAAAACCTTTTCTGTTCATTTTGTAGATTTACTTCTAAACAATTAACGTGACCATGGGAGATATGAAGACCCCAGACTTTGACGACCTTCTTGCGGCATTTGACATTCCCGATATGGTTGACCCTAAAGCTGCTATTGAGTCTGGACATGATGATCATGAAAGCCACATAAAACAGAACGTGCATCCTGATGATGATTCTCATGCACCGTCATCATCTGATGTTGGTGTAAGTGTCATTGTGAAAAATGTGCGGACTATCGATTCCTCTGAAGGAGTGGAGAAGGATGGCCACCATTCCACAGGCAATGGTTTGCATAATGGGTTTTTAACAGTATCAGCTCTAGAAGGCTATAATAAAGAGGAAGGCAAATCTCTCAAGGATGAGGGCTCAGTTTCGGAGACAGCACTCAAAGAGTCTGCCTTCAACCAATTTAGCCCTATCTCAAGTGCTGAAGAATTTGATGATGATGAAAAAATCGAGGTCGATGACCCCCCAGATAAAGAAGAGATGCGTGGAAACTTCAGAACAAATGTATTAACAGGGTCTGTCTCTCAGCAAGACTATGAGAAGTTAAAGGTACTTGGAGGAGAAAGCCTGATTAAACCTGGAATTGCAGGTTTGGGTAATGCTGATAAAAGCAAGATAGCTAAAAGGGACTCGGAAACAAACTCAACACCTTTAGGAATATATGAACCTTTTAAAGCAAGAAAAATAGATGACAAGCTGCTTAAAGAAAATCCTGAAAAACTTCTTGAAAATAGGGTACTTGATGGAAAAATAGGCACTGAGAAAGGAGAAGCAAACCTTTCCAGTATTTCACAGTCTAAAGCAAAGTCATCGGCAAAACTTTCTTCATGTATTGCTGCAATTGCAGCGCTTAGTGCTAAAAAAGCAGCAACGGACACTGGTAAAGACCCACAGTCTAATTCAAGGGAGAGTTCTCCCTTGCCAAAAGATACAAATGAAAGTCCTAGGGCCATTGACAAATCACCTGAATCTCAGAGTCTCATTGACTGTGCTAAAAAACCCTCTGTTAAGCAACCTGATAGTCCTAGGAGCGTATCAAGTGAAAACAGCAGCAAAGGGTCTCCATCATCACCTGCAGGCTCGACACCAGCAATTCCAAAAGTTCGCATCAAAACCATCAAGACATCATCTGGGGAAATCAAGAGAACGGTTACAAGAGTGTTGCCAGAAGTTGATCTGGACAGTGGTAGGAAACCAGAACAAACAGCTTCCATGGTGGCCTCCATGACATCATTGCTATCCTCCCCGACTTCTACTGCAGTCCTTTCTTCTCCCCCTAGGGCACCTCTTCAGTCAACAGTTGTCACCAATGCTGTTGCTTCTGCAGAACTTGCTCCAAAACAGGTCACTATTAAGCCTGTGGCCACTGCTTTTCTTCCAGTATCAGCTGTTAAGACAGCAGGATCCCAGGTTATCAATCTGAAACTTGCTAACAACACTACGGTGAAAGCCACAGTAATATCTGCTGCTTCGGTGCAGAGTGCCAGCAGTGCCATTATTAAAGCTGCCAATGCTATACAGCAGCAGACTGTTGTGGTGCCAGCATCAAGCCTTGCCAGTGCAAAACTTGTGCCAAAGACTGTCCATCTTGCCAACCTTAATCTACTGCCTCAAAGTGCTCAGACCACCTCCGAACTCCGCCAAGTGCTCACCAAACCTCAGCAACAGATCAAGCAGGCAATAATTTCCGCAGCGGCTTCACAGCCTTCAAAAAAAGTATCTAGAGTCCAGGTGGTGTCATCTTTACAGAGCTCTGTAGTCGAAGCTTTCAACAAGGTGCTCAGCAGTGTTAATCCTGTCCCAGTTTACATTCCGAACCTCAGTCCTCCCGCAAATGCGGGTATCACTTTGCCCACGCGTGGTTATAAGTGTTTGGAGTGTGGCGACTCATTTGCACTTGAAAAGAGTCTGACGCAACACTACGATAGGAGGAGCGTGCGGATTGAAGTCACCTGTAACCACTGCACGAAGAACCTTGTTTTCTACAACAAATGCAGTCTTCTCTCCCATGCTCGTGGACATAAAGAAAAAGGGGTGGTAATGCAGTGTTCCCATTTGATTTTGAAACCAGTTCCAGCAGATCAAATGATAGCTTCCGCTACAAGCAATACTTCCGTTACATCATCCCTTCTTCAGAGTCCCATCGGAGTGGGCACCCATACTGTAACAAAGATACAATCCAGCATAACTGGGACAGTCATATCGGCTCCTGCAAGTACTCCTGTTCCTCCAGCTATGCCTCTGGATGAAGATTCATCAAAACTATGCAGGCATAGCCTGAAGTGTTTGGAATGTAATGAAGTTTTCCAGGACGAGACGTCTCTGGCGACACACTTCCAGCAGGCTGCTGACTCAAGCGGACAAGTACAGTATCTTACGTTTAAATTCCAATGTTTCTGCAGTATACATAGGAGAGTTGGATGCTTTGTATATATTCTTTTACTTAGATTTTTTTAGTCCTACTTTTTTTTTTAAAGAACAATGGTAAAAGATAGGTATTTTTAAAATAGGGGTGAAATCATTCCAAAATTTGTTATTCCTTTTAAAGAACAAAGTGCTCTTACGAATTTTTAAGTAGCTCTTTATGCTTCAGTCCTCAATCAATGGAGAATAAAAGGAGGCACTTATTTGGATTTAGATCCTGCTTCTTACTGTAAACTTAGGACAGGCTATAACAGTCCAGAGGTCGAAGGTAGAGCCATCTCGAAATAATAAAGCATACAGCTCTTCTGCGTGTTAGGGGAGAGCACCCCACCAAATTTCAGGGGTTATGGGCTAAATCCATAACTGGGGTGGTTGCCAGTGAGGTCATTTCTGTGTTAGTTTTGCTGAGATCTGGAAGCACATGGTTCCCAAGAGAAACATTTCAGTCCCTATGTCTTTCTCTGTGTAGTACTTCCATGATTGACAGGCCTGTGGAGAATGCAAACCACTGCTGTTAAAACAACCAATAAGCTTTCTTTCAATCTTTAAAAGTGTTGTCCCTACATAACTTCCTCTGCAAAGCCAGCATCTTTGGTACCTTATCTTAAAGAATCATAGAATCAGAAGGGGCCTACAAGACCATCGAGTCCAGCCCCCTGCTCAATGCAGGAAGCCTGATTCCCAAGCGGTCTCCCATCCAAGTACTAACCAGGGCTGACTAGCTTCCGAGATTCAATGAAGCAGCTGCTTGTTCTTCAACAAACAGAAGTTCTTCCTGTCTCCTACTTTTCCCCCTAGTGATGGGCAGGCAAACACACTTGCATATATATTGATTCATTCCAAAACTAATTTTCCAGACACCTCCAGTGTCTGGAAAATCATCCCAGATTTCAAATTGTGTCTGGTTAGGACACCTAGACCTCAGGGCAATGTGACCTCAGGTCATGGATGCTCCCATGTATGTTGGTGTGTGATACGCCCAAGACAGCTGTGAATCATCTGATCTGTAGTTCCTTTGGCACTGAGATGTTCAGGATGCACCATGTAGGCAACTTTGTACAAGGAGCCTCTGGAACACAAAATGAATACTCCCTGGTGCATCTGATAATTAGAGGGAAAGAGACTCTTTGTATCTGAAGGCCACAGTAAGTCTCAGTCTTAAGGCCCTACACAAGATGGTGATGTCATCACCATGGTCCACTGAATCTGGAAGCAACATGGTTCTTGAGAGAGACATTTCAGTCCCTATGTCTTTCTCTGTATAATACTTTCATGGTTGTCATACCTCTTTACCCAGGCCTTTGGAAGTGGATGAAGGATGAGATTATGTTGTTTTCCCCTGTGGTGCAGCTGTGTTCTGCATTAGTTCGAATTGTTTTTATAGTGGTTTTAATGTTGCTTTATAGTGTCTTATTGATGTGTGTATAGCCCAATCTGGAACGGTCAGGTAAAGAGTGGGCTATAAATTTAAACATAATAATAAATAAATTGGAGCATCTAATGAACTTGATCCAGATTTATTTTGGAGCAGGCAAGACCAAAAGTTAGAGGTCTGCTCCAAAATAGATCTGCTGAGTGCAGATAACCAAAATCTGATGTCTGGATTCCTGTTTTGAATTTTGAAGTATTATCTCCATGTTAAAAACTGGGGTGTTGTGACTGGAGATTGGGCTTGCCTTAGGCCACCTACTGAGTCATGGCTGAAGTGAGTTTGATTTTAGCCACAATGTTGCTTAACCCTTAAAAATGATTTTTATATGTTTAGGGCTGTTAGCCACACCTTCACTTCCAGCTTAATGTTTCTATAAACACTATATGCCTTCTAAGTATGGATGGGGGAGAAATTTGTTTGGTTTGCATTTTAATATGAACCAACCTAATTTGCACTTCTCAAAGTAATAAGTGAACTGGAACGCAATTAACTCTTGGTTGTCGCACTTCTCCAAATTTTGTGATGCACCTCTCTGATCAAAAATTACATTATGTACATTAGGGGGAAATGCATACCACAGGGAAAATTGTGTACAAGAAGGCATACGTTAGGGAATGTTGCTTGCAAAAGATGCCCATATTAGGAAAAAGTATGTACAAAAATGCACATATTAGGAAAAATGTGTGTGATTTTTTGTGTGGATTTTTAACTAAAAAGTTCACAAACTGATACAGACGCAGGATGGAATGAACCTGTGTTTCAAAAAATTTGGAACTTGTAGAACGTGAAACAGACAGATGCATCTAATAACTCCCCACTCCCCCCAGTACAAGGGAGAATGATTTGGTAAAAACTGATAGCATCAGAGAAGCAACCCACCACACAATCCTCCTAGTTCAGATTTTCCAAGGGAGGCATGCTTCTCTCTACTGCTTATTAGATGGGGTAGAGGTGGTGCGCCACCATGACAGCGGAATATTCCTGCTCAGAATAGCCATTTGTGGGTTATATACAGTTAAACCCATAGAGCAGCCTTCTCCAATCTGGGTTCCTCCAGATGTTTTGGCCTACAACTCTCATATCCCCAACCATTGGCCATGCTGACTGGGGCTGAGCAGAGTTGTAGGCCAAAACATCTGGAGGTTGGGGGAGGCTGCCATACAGAATGCCTCTGTGCATGCCCGCTACATGTGTTCATGGTTTACAGTGGGCAGGGTCAAGTTTAGCTATTGTGATGGAACATAGATGAGAAAATGATCTCCAATATTCTCTATATGAAATCATTCCCAAAGCATGTACAGCCCAGTATTATTTTTAGTGGGTTTTATTTTGTTTAAAACAGTTAAATACCACCTTTATGCTATAAAAAGTCCTCAAGGTGGCATACAAAAATTAAAATCCTAGCACGAATATCAAAAGCAAACTGTGGTTAAATTGAAATAAAATAGAAGTTCAGTTTTATACAAAAAGCCATATAGGACAGAAGTAGCAGGATAAAATGTATAGAACTATTGATGTTAGTTAAGAGCTCCAATGAATAGGATGGACTTAGCCTGGTGCTTATATGATGGAAAAAGAAGTACCAAGTGAACCTCCCTGGGGTGGGAATTCCAAAGACACGGTGCCACCACAGAGGAGACCCTTTCTCCCATAGGCACCCACCTCATTTCAGAAGGTGAGGAAATATGGAGAATGGCCTAGAAAATTATCTTAATTGTTGGAGAGGGCCAGTACCACCCTCTTGTCTGCCAGTGGGCCTCAAATTCAGCTCTCCACAGTTGAGCCCAAATCTTTCTGAACTGCCCAGGATCCCTTAACTGGAGATAAAGGGGGTTAGATCTTGGTTTTCCAAATGGAGTGCAGTACATCTTTCACTTACAGGTCTTATTTTATATTAAATTAAGCTTTTTTGCCATAGGAAGATCACTGGAATATAGTCAAACACCTCTTGCGACATGTTCCCACTCATTGCAATAGAGTCAGTTGTGTGACCCCATCCTTGTATCCTCAATTGGATAACTTCCTTGGGCCGCGGTGCACCAAACACTACCTTTGGATAATCTCTGTTCAAGGTGGCCACTGAAATTATGAATTGCCCAAAAAGAGAAAACACATCACCGAAAAAGGGGAGAAAAGAGGATAGCAATTTGTATAAAATTTGCATGTGCTAAATTATATGTATGGATGCAAATTATTATTACAATTTAAAGATAAATATGGTGCATCTCACCATAGTGTGAAAGACTGACCATGTGATCTGTGTGCTTGCCTGTTCAGCCTCCTGTCCAGGTGCTAACTGTGAATGGGCCACAGTTCTTATGGGACATTATTTTTAAACTGGAATTGGACAGGGCAGCCCTTCAAATACAGGATTGTCCTTTGTAAAAGAGGACACCTGGCCACCCTACCAGCAATCTACAGTGCCCCAGCAAGGGCTTGACAAACTCTGTTCTTGCTGCCTCCCTGCAACTAAAAAAATGGGGAGGGGAGTGTAAGATACATGTGAGGCCCAGCTGTATGGGACACAGGTGTCAGGATGGAACCCAGGCTCCCTGGATTGGTTTCAGATTCTGAGTCAGATTTGGAGGTAGAGCTAGAAGAAGCCCTGTTGAGACAGAGAGCGGGGGAGGAAATTCCCCAAGACTCTCTAGGAGTCAGGGATGAATCTTCCCAGGAGCTTATTGAACAGGAGGGCCAGGTTCAGAGATCATCTCTCCCCATTCCCCCCTTGTGGGAATTCAGCCTGGGAGAGGGAGTGCCAGAACTGACATATCCCAGAGTCTACTGCAGAGTTAAGCAGGCGGAGTTGGGAGGAGCTGGGAGGCAATCCGCCAGATTGGATGCACCTGCCAGATTGGATGCACGTCAGAAGTTGGGTCAAGAGGAGCCTCCCTGAAGGAGGAGTCCAGTAAAAGCCTGTTGGGCACAGCGGGAAACCATCTGTTTAGTTGATAGGCAACTGCCTTACTTTGTTTAGCTAATTAGATTTAGATGACATCTCCAAGCCTTCACAGTCACTACAACGTGCGAAGACGTGTTTTAACTGAATAAGGACTTTGTGGATTGCACAACAAGTCTCTGTTGCCTCAGGGAGGGTTTGAAACTCTGACAGCAGGTGTGATTGGCCTGGTAACTCATCCCACGTTCTGCAGGCTGTCCTGGGCATTTCAGTAGCACCGCTTCATGAACACCGCATGCCCTACTGGAATGAATGGAGACAGTTTAACAGCAGTGTTTGTTCAGTGGAAGTGGCCTTTAAGATGGCATATTTTGAACATGGATCTAAATGATCAGGGATACTGAAAGGAGAAGAGGGGGGGGAAGGCTGGAGCCCCCATAAAGAAAGGGGAATCTGGAATGAAAAATAAGACAAATCCCTGAACGAGTATCCTAGTCATATAAAAACAACACTGTAAAAATTACCAGGCTGTTGCACAGAGGGAAAAGAAAACCATGTAAGGGGGGTGGCATCTAATTCTTCACTGTGCATTGCCCCTTTGGCCTGTAAATCTTTATATTTTGTTTTTGACAATTGAGAATGGCCTGAAAAGTTGTCTGTTTTTAACAAGTGCTTGTAGTAGTTTTAGCAACTGTTATTCAATGCTTAAATTGTACAATAGAATCTGTGTCATCAATATTTGCTAGTTGATTGACACAATCTTCAGTTTACTTTTTTCCCTGTAGTTAAATTTCTGTATAAAGTTTCTCCATCATTCTGAGCACTTGTCTTTGGAGCTCTATTAATGTGTGAAGTCCATGTAAAGACATGTCTGCTGTAGTTTGCAGGCTGTCATAAACAGTGCTGAAAAGTGGTAATTAATAGCTTCTATTTCTTGCTCTTTGGCAGGTTGTGTGCTTGACATTGCTTCTCTTGTACTTAATGGCTGTTACAGATGGACTAATTTTTTATCCTTTCCTAACGTGGACTTTGTATTAAGGTTTTTCACAGCGACTGCAAAGAGACTCATAAGTAAACCACAAAGTATCAGAGTAAAGTACAGGCGTGTAACGTTCCAAAACAATATAGTTTTGCCAGTTTGTAAAAAAAAAGGGGGGTGTACTTGGCAAGTTAAAAACGACTAAAATGAGGTAAAACACAGGCTGGCTGTCATGTGTCGGTCTTCCCTAGCCATTGACTGTGCTGTGATGTCATGGAATGTTCACAAACATTTACATAATGTAAATGCTCAAGTAAAAAATAGCACAAAAGGCCTAGGGACAGAAAAGACATGGTACTGTTGGACATACAAGGTGCAGAGACTTAAGGGTGGGGGGGGGTAAGAGGGAGAGGGCGGGGGAAGAACTACATATTTCTCAGGGATTTTTGCATCCATTCCTAGTGCAGGGCAAAACAGGATAGAGTTCTGTTAGGGATAGTCCCTCGGCCTGATTATATGTTCTTGTGCTGTTGCTGGGTATGGAGAGATGAAAAGGGCTGCATTTAGAATAAACCTGTCTGCAAATGTTCACAGGTGTACACTTGGACAGAATAAAATTGCTGTCTGCACAGTGGAGCACTCTGTTGCTTGAGGAAAGCAACATTGGGAGCCAAGTAAAACTAAGGACGTGTGATTTTTAGGGCTAAACTAGGATGGTTCCAAACCAGATAACTTCCTGGAATGCATTCCTGTACAAATCCATGACAGAGCGTATAGCTAGTAAAAACTTGCCAGCATTTACCTCTCCAAACCATCTTGGTGTTCCTTCTAATGTCTCTTATAAACAACGCAGTTCCCCTTAACATTTGTGTAGCTTGCCCTATGGTTGCTTCCCCAGAAAAGTAATTGTTTTATTCTCTCTCCCTTGCTCTTCAAAGGATGGCATCCCTGAGGAAAACTTAGGCTCTTTACCACTGGGTCAAGAGAGATAAGCAGCAAAATTGGTGCAATGCCACCCTGACCCACAGGATTCTTCAGCTGTGTTGGAGTGATTTGTGTATAGCAGTCTGGTCATTGCTGCCCCCTTTTTAGGAAATCCCCCTTTTCATTCATAAGCTCAGAGAATATGTATGGGTCAGTCAGGGGACAAATTCTTTCTCTTTCATGACCCACATCCTCCAAAGGAAGAGATGTGGATTCATTCAGAACTGCAAACGTTCACCAAGAAACCTGATGGTTTGGGAGTCATAATAATTAGATCAGATAATACTGTTTCCTATCCAAGTTCAGTTAAAAGTGTTGATAACAACCTCATCCCAGGCCTTTTAGGATTTTAAAGGTTATCTTAAGAGCTACTTTAAGCCATATGAACCTACTCAAGGTTTAATATCCACATTGGAATCCCTGCGTTCTGGCCCATCATTAGCCACGATCTGATTAGTGAGTACCAGGAACAGGGCCTTCTCTGTAGTGGTACTGCAGTTGTAGAATTCTTTCCCAGGGGAGATCTGACAAGCTGCCTCCCTTTCCACTTTTAGATGGCACTTGAAAACGTTTTTATTCTGAGAGGCGTTTTATGATTGACTCTGCTGTTTTATTGTGTTTTGGTGGGGGGGGTTGATGCTGTTGTGTGTCTTGAGTGCGTCATTCAATATTCAGATTGTGTTTTATTGTTATAATATGTTTCCATAGCAGTTTACATTAAAAGAAAAGTAGTTTGAAAAGTGTTGTATAAATAGTTTCAATAAATAAACAGATCCTTGCCCAGAGTTTCTCTAGGTCAAAAAGAGAAAACAGTTCAATAAAATATATAGTCAACTCCAGATAGTATAACAATGCAATACTTAATTCAACAATGATAATATACATGTATCCAAGTAGCCCAGAGGAGAATGATGTAGCTAAAATCCCCAATGAACAAGTGACTCGTTAGCATAGCTGTTCTTTAGTTGGTTATTTCCCATAACACACAAGACTCTGGCATGCTAAGTAGTTACGCAGGCCCTGAGGGACAAATCTATATTTTATGTAATTCTTCTTACTACTCCCATTAGAGTTTTTTGTGTGTGTGCAAGTAGCCATCATCTTGTCTCTTGAGAGCCAGGATATGTCTACCTATGAAAGAGCTTCATTCTGGATTTTTTGACTGCATTATGTTCAGCATCAGGATTTTTACTCACATCTTTCTCATGTGGATTGTTTGGATACATGTATATTATCCTTTTTGGACTATTGAGATTCCATTGGTATTGTTATATTTGCATTGCATATATTTTGTTTTATGGAGGAACTTGCAACTGTAGATATATTGTGACAATAAACAATTACTCTCTGGAATTGACTATATTTTATTTTGGGTATCCTCTGTCTCAATAGTGATATTTTTGGCAGTCTTATTGTGCCTGCTGTTTTGTTAAGTTGTCTGTGTGTCATTCTGGGTCTTAATCCAGGGACCCTTTCCCAAGATATGTCCAAGATTGATTTGCTCATAGGGCCTTTTCTTCAGCACAACAAGCCAGTTCCAGGGGCTCTTTTGGCTCCAGCCACCTGCATAGCATAACTGTGTAGCCGTTACCTTATCTGGGCAGCCACTGTCACCACTAATCTAGATCACAGTTCCAGGGTGACCAGTCAAGACCAGAGTCATCTGTCGTGAGGACTCAGCAAAGGGGCTCACTGCCAACCTCTTGAATTTCTCTGAGGGAGCAAACAGGAGCAAGGAGATGGTGGATCACCAGCTTGCACTTGTCTCTCCCCCGGGTAGGTGTCTGGATTGGAGCCAGAAGAAGGAGAGCAAGCAAATGGCCCAAACCTGAAGCTGTCATTGTGATCATTTGAAATAATTATTTCACTCAGGATCACAGCGTGAGAATCACTCCTACTCCTGAGGCCTGCTCTGAACCACGGTTGTCTAAATGGGATTATTATTGCTATCACAAATAAAGATCTTGCTCCTGAGATGACAGGGCCCCCCGTAGAAGTGAGAACAGGTCTACAAGCCCTTGCGCTCACAGGCCACTGATTCTAGGTCATCATGTTACCTACAGATGGTGTAACAAAGAGAGAGGATGGGAGAGACCAGGGGCCCATCTCCACAGAGGTGCTTTCCAATGTGATTCAGTTTAAAGCCACATTTTCATGTAATTGGATTTGGTCCTCCCATGGCCCATTCAACCAATTAAAGTGGCCCATACCCCGCCCAAAGGAAAGAAGACCCGCTTTTTCATGGCAGACTGCATGAGAAGTGGCATTAGATTGGGCATATGTGGGTGGAATCTCTTGGCATCAACAATCTTCCTTTTAAAAAAAGTCATTAACCTGCGCAGTGCAGTGGACGTCAGTGGGAGGCAGTGAGGAGCACAGGCAGTGGCAGCAGGACAGCAGCTTCTTCCTGCACCCCTGTGCTGCCCCTTTTGCTCGCTTTCTCAACATCTTCCCCTCCGCTGCTGGAGGTCCCTCCCACACCCCGCACTCACTCTCGTGAAGGCTCATTTGGGGGAAAACAAAGCCCAGTCACCTCTTAAAGTCATTAACAATATGGGAAGGTCTACTCCTGTGCACCTTCACAGATCTGAAACAATAGGCTTCTCCACCCGTCCATCCCTGCTGAATTAAGCCCCCAATAACCCCCTCTTTGGCCTGGCAAAAGGGGACAAGCAAGAGGCAGCTGCTTGTAGTGGCAAGCCGCTGCTGTCTCTTTCTCTCCCCCCCTCTTCCTTCCACCTACCCCCCCCCCCGGTGTACTTTGCACTGCTGCTCCTCTTCTCAAGGAAGTTTCCTCACACCAGTTCGCACCTCCGCATGGTGCAGCAGCCTGATTCGCACCTCTTCTCTGACTCCGCCCGCCTCTGGGACTGGGATCAAGTTCCCGCCAAGTACCACCACTACTATGGAGCCAGCTGCGCCAAAGAGCCCCCGGAGCCCCATGGCCAGGCTGGCAAGAGGGTGGCGGGGAGGGCAGGTGGTGGCAGAACAGTGGCTCCTTCTGTTGCCCCTTTGCCGCCCACTTTTGCAGCCTTTTCCCAGCTGTTGCATCTGGCTGCATCATTAAATTTATGCAAAGGCTTTCCCACTCCTCCCTCTGCTCCCCGCTGTGCTCAGTAAGTGCTGTGGAAGTCAATGGGAATTACATCAGTAGAGACATGTTTAGAGGGCTGTTAAGGCTCATTCAGGGAAAACAAAGTATGATTCTTTGCTGGTGTGCACCTCCGGAAAAGCGCTTATGATGCAACTTTCCCTTCCTCTTATCAGCGCTGTTCCCCCTAGCTGCCCGAAGCCAGTATCACAAGTTGAGTCACACAGACTCCCAAACCACACTGAAGCCAGCACAACGGGAAAATCCATCACAAAATGACTTTGGGAAAATCCATCACAAAATGACTTTGCAAAAATGTGGGTTTTCCAGTATGAAAATCCAAGGCTGCTGCAAGGGGAACATCATGGGCCAGGAACACCTGTGAGGCGCAGTAGAACCAGAGTAAATCCCCCATGTCGGTGGTGCCCAAGTGAATGTGTGCCCAAATAGGGGAAGTTCCAGTTCTGGGCAATACCCATGTAAGTCCAACACCGCCACCAAATCTCCAGCTGCTGTCACTACCTGAAGGATGCGTGTGTTGGGGGATAATGTCTTAGGTGTTCTTCCCTTAGAAGACCAGCCAGGATAGTGCTAGGACTCCTTTCTACTGCCAGGCCTTGCCAAGTCAGATTCCCAAGTTTGAAGAGCTGTTCGGTTTAGTAGAAGGACGAGTACAAGAACATTTTGTTTCTGTCCTGAATGCTTTGACATGTTGTCAGGACTGGCATCCACAGTAGGCATGGTTGGGCACCTGCTGAGGGCTCACACCTCAGCGGGGGCCCTCTGACAAGAACCACCCTGGGCTTGCTCCTCTTCACCATTGTAACCTGCTTGTTCACCCGCCTCCCCCTCTGGCCCAGAGAGCAGAAGGAGGAGCAGTAGATGCTGCTGCCTGCTTGCTCATTGAATCTCTGCCTGTCCAACAAGCAAGGGGCAGCAATGATGAGGAACAGGCTGATTAGCAATAGCAGCTGGAGACAATGACAGTGGGAAGGTGGATTCCTTGAGGGAGGGGGACCACCCAAGGGCCCTCCAGAATCTGGATGCAGCACTACATGTTGCTTCCTAAAGTGGCCAGAGCCCTTCAAATATCTTTCCTGGTTCTGTTAGAACATACAATCAAGGCGGACTGTTCATACAGCTTGTCTAAAGGCATAAGGAAGTACTTCTTCACACAGCGCATAGTTAAACCATGGAATTTGCTGCCCCAAGATGTAGTGATGGCCACCAATTTGGATGGCTTTAAAAGGGGGGTGGACAAATTCCTGGAGGAGAAGGCTAGCAGTGGCTACTAATCCTAATGGCTATGTGCTACCTTCAGCACCAGAAGCAGTTGCTGGGGAACATAGGTGGGAGGGTGCTGTTGCACTCATGCCCTGCTTGTGGTTTCCTAGTCAACAGCTGGTTGGCCACTGTGCGAACTGAATTCTGGACTCGATGGACCCTTGGTCTGATCAACAGGGCTCTTCTTAGGTTCTTATCTCCAAAGCAAGGTAGCTAAGACATAGCTCTTCCTCTGTCGAATGGAGATTTACCAGGTGATTAAGGGGTTGTGCAAGACTTAGGTGCTGCAGAGGGACTTGATCATGATTTGAACTTAGAAAACCTCTAAAATTGAGTAATTAGAGAGCAATAGTGGGTGCACCCAAACTGTAGTGGAGTGTGGACTGGTGTCAAAGATAGGCTTGGTTGGGCATCTGCCGACAGGCCACACCCCGGCGAGAGCCCACTGGCAAGAGCCCTCGGGACTTGCTCGTCTGCTTCACCATTGTTCACCTGCCTTCAGGTGTGGTCCAGACAATAGTGGTGGTGAGAAGGAGAAGCAGCAGATGGTGCCACTGCCTACTTGCTCCCTGGCTCTCTGCTTGTCAAGCAAGCAAGGGGTGGCAATGATGAGAAGGAGGAGGAGGAGCAATAGCACATGGTGACAAGGCTGGTGAGAAGGCAGATGCGGTGCCCGAGGGGGCCCATTGAAGGTGTCTTGCCCAAGGACCCCCAAAACCTGGAGCCAGCATTGAGTGAAGCTGTTTTGCAATCCATTCATCACTAGTAGTCTGCCACCACCCACCCACCCCTGACTCTCTGTTGTTGTTATTATTGCTGCCTGCTAGGCTCCCATCAGTTAGCCATCTTTCATCCCTCGGGAGAGTTGTACCATCTTGGGTCTAGCCAGTACAATCTAGCAATGAAGTTTTTGTCTTACAAATCGTATACAATAAAAGCCAGTAATGTTTATAATAATACAGATAGTTGTGGTACCTTTAAAGACTAAAGGCGCACTCCTATGGACTGTGCCCTCGCTGCTCAGAAGCCCTTGAACTCAGAGGCTTCCGCGATTCCTGTGCCTTGCCGGGCTGAAGCCAGCAGGGCGGGAGGAGTGGCGGAGTTGATCTTTGCATCCCTATCCTCCAATCTCCTGTATTTTCATTACACAGGCTTTTCAGCCCATCTAGCAAGGGCACTTTAGAGGGGGTGGGACGGAGATTGGAGAAGGCTCAAAACAAATCATATCCTGGCTTCTCCAGTCTCCTCCCCTCTCTATACACCGGAATGAGCCCTTTCCCACCTCCTCAAGATTTTCCAACCTCAGAGAGGCAGCCGTGGTTCTCTCTCTGCCGGTCACAAGGAGGCGGGAGCTGGATCTTCAACTCCCGCTTCCGACATATCCTATGATCTCTGGGATGCCCACCCAGGGACCATAGGATTGCTTTCTAAATAGTTTGCTATGGAAGTATGCTACAATGTATCTGTTAGGCCTGGTGCAGATATATGTGTCCACTTTGTTAACCATGGTTAAGAGATTGGGAGCATTCCACAGACTTCCCCTCCTCCTCTCTCCCATGCAAATTCCCTCCACCGCAACCTTTACTTTTTTCATTAGCCATGATACAGCTTTATGTCTGTACTGACGCTAATCATAGTTAGCTTTAAACCAGGGTGTGAAACTGTCAATCGTTGGCTTGCAAACCTTGATTTAAGGTAATGGTTTGCATTAACCTTGAGGCAAGTATAACCCTGCATCATGGTTAATTAAAAAAATGAGGGGGGAACCCCTAGAGCAACACAAGGCAGTGGGCACTTCTGATCGCCTAACCATGGTTAAGAGAGGGGAAATATCTGTCTGCTCGGTAGTTCATTAATTGTAAGGTGCCTCAAGACTCTCTCAGCAAAAAACCCAGACTCAATACATCTACATCTGTAGAATTAAAATCTGAACATATATTTGTTTGCAGTTTTATCTCATAATTTAAATAATGATTTTAATTCTACTGACTTTGGGGCATTAGCAAATTCAAGTTTCCACTACCGCATCATAGTATGTTATTGTTAATAATAATTATAATGTTGCTTCTACTGGCAGAGTTTGGTGGCTTGTTCTAAATCAGCATATCTATTAGAGCAGTGCTGAATTTTTGCCCATGGTCTTGGAGAAGGAAAAATGTCATGAAACCTCATTTGCTGTCTTTTAAAAATGTGCTGTTCTCTGCCTCTCTGCGGCTGCTTCCCCAGATCTCTAGTTTTGGCACATTTTTTAAAACATGGGCTTCTTCCTGCTATGATCTGTGCCAACCACAACAAATGAGGCAACATGATGATGATGTCAAAGCCAAATCAGAGTGAGGGCCATATTGCGTGCCTTCACTCTGAATATACAAACACTTTCACCCAGTTTTGCAGGCCTCCCCCAGCAAAATCAGCAAAACTGGAGGGAGATGTCTTGGAGAAGTAGTTCTTTGTGAAAGGTATCCTTACCTCCTGTCTTGGCTGAGCCCTGATATCAATTCAATTCAAAGTACTGCAGTACCACTCTAAAAGAAAAAAAAATCTCTTGAATTGTGTAAAAGGTGGAAGTTTAAAAAATAAATTTTACTTTTATTTCATTTTGCTTTTTGTTAAGTGACATTTATGCAGATCAGGGACAGGGAACCAGGTTTAGGTGGGGAGCCAAATTGTCAGGCCCTGTGTGGGATGGATGACATCAGTGGGTCTGGCCACACCTGCTGATGTCATCACCCAGTCCACGAGTTCCATTCCTCTTTCAGCACAGAGAAAGGGACTTAGCTTTGAGAAAGCAACTCAGAAAGGGGTTCAGAAGCTGTTTCTCCCAACACCCACCAAGTCTCCAGCTTCATACAGTGCATGTCAGCCCCATGGGATGGTATGCACTGTATGTACAGACTTGAATGGTGCTGGGATTCAAGAATGGGTCTTGAATGGGAACAGCCATTCTTCCCAGTGCCAGCTGAGTCCCCCGCTGCTCGCATCCCTGCTGTTATCTCCAGTCTCAGATTGGAGATAACAGTGGGGATTCCTCCAGCGGATAATTCCCTAGAGGAATCCAAGGAGGCTCCGCAAGCTGGATGGGGAAACTATGCAGGCCAGATTAGGCTCGTAGGCTGGAGGTTCCCCTCCCATGATACAGAACCACTAGTTAAAAAAAAAATGGTGAAGAAGAAATTCTAAAGACGTATGTTATCCCATTATTTGTAGAAGATCTTTAAGCAGTGTACAGTTACACTGATTTTAGATTTGTACAATAGAATTTCAGTGTGTGTGTGTGTATCTATATTACCTTTGATCCAGCCCCTGCAAACGTGTTATGCAAAACAGCTGGTGGCTCCAGATACTGATGGATAAAAAGAGGAGGGGAGGCACGTGTACAGGAAAAACAACAACAGAGAGAAGAAAATGGAGAAATCCCAGGTGCCTATAGAAAAAGTTTTATTGTAGTTCTTTTATATTGGCCAAGTATCTTGTTTTTTCCAGGTACTGATGCACATCCACACTGACATAAAAAGGCACATCTAGCCAGTTCAGAGCAGTGCAGGTTGGGATGTGTAAATAGATGCACATTGATATTGGCAGTACACATCTGAGCCTCTAGCATGGTCAGATCTTGCCTGATTTAAACATGAATTAGTTAAATTTGGAAGCATTGTGATTCTTTTCATTTACTTATTTATTCATTTTGTTTAGTAGATTTATATTCCACTTTTTGAACAAAGTCCTCAAAGCAGCTTATAATATTTATAAAACACAACACGTACAAGAACCGCATGCTCAAGAAACAAAACTGTACAACACAACCAGCTCCAATTGAGCAGGAGCCAGCCTGCATCGGATGTTCCTTCGCACAGGACTGTTGATGTCGTTTGGCCTGGTGGGGGGGGGGAGGTGGGCTTTCCAGCTGGAGCAGGCCCAGATGTTCTCTTTGCCTGCTCCTGTCTCACTTGTTTCTTTTTCCTTGGGTAGTTTCGAACAAAATAAAATCTTGATCTAAAAAAGCAGCCAGCTTCTATGTCAAATTGTACTTATGGAGTAGCATGAAATGTCTTCCAGGTTGCTAGGTTACCTATAGATTAACTGCAGAATCTATTTCTCTCTTATTTCCAGATTTAAAGCCAATCTGCACACAGAATGAGGTGGTAGAGTTCTGGATTGTACCATTTAGGACTACAGGTGATAGTGGGGTCACCTCCCTGCATGTAATCAACTAGAACATCAGAGAGAACTGTGTACTATACACCACTCTCTGATGTACTAGTTCATTGCACATTTTTTCTTAAGGAAGCATTAAAAACATGACAACTATGTATTGATGGGCAAATCTATCCATTTTGGTTTCCAGTTACAACCATAAGTTTGTTCCATCCTGTTCCCACAATTTTGGGAGCATTTCCCCCCAATGTTTTTAATAACTATGCATGACAATTTGTATGCATTTTTGTGCACATTTCTCCCTAATATATGTATTTTTGTATGCACTTTTTATAATATACACATTTTTTGGCAACCAATTCCCCCTAATGCTCATTTTTAATTGGAGAGTTGCATCAAAACCCCCAGAGAAGTAGAAGTATTGAAGGAGAAGTGCACTTTGCTTCATGTATTGGTTCAGTAGGTGCAAATGAGGCAAGTTTGCATTGAAAAGTGAACATATTTCTCCTCCTAACAGCAAATTCAGGTGGTTGAGTTGCAACAGTATTGGAACTAAAATGGGACTGCTGAAAAACAAGAGGGGAGATATCAGAATGCCCATTTGCAGAAAAACAAAGACCATTTTTAAAAACAACAACCACTCCAAAATGTTAGGGAGCAGCCCGCTAACATTAGCCCAATGAGGATTAAGCATGCTCAGTAGTCCCAGAATGTGGAGTATCAATTGGAAAAGAAAAATGGAAAAGGGAATGTGGGGGTGCCTCAAACTGTGAACAAGAGCACCCTGTTAGGAGGGAGAATAGACAGCACTATTTTCTTGTAGGTGCTGCTTGTTCTGTGTACTGGGACTTTTAACAGTCCAATCCTAATCATGTTGACTGCAGAAGTAAGTTCCATTGTGTCTTAATGGAACTTTCTGTCTAGTAAGCGTGATTAGGGTTGTGGTCTTAGTTATGTTCAGGGTGGTCTGATAGTGCTGGCTGCTCTGGGGAAGAGAAAAGGGAGTGGGCTAGACAGTGCTGCAAATGAAGATTCAACATTAGATTCACTGCCATTGTATTTTGGTTATCTATTGTTATGTTTTTATTTGGCCGCTTCCTCCAAGGTACTCAGAGTGTTGAATATAGGATTCCAATGTAGTCTCACATCCAAGTAACAGCAAAACCCAGAACAACTTAGCTTCAGAGGTGCAACCCAGCCAGCTTGGCATGGTGATTTATTTTGACTGGAGAGACCTGGGTTCAAATCCCTGCTCAGCCACAAACCTTAATGGGTGATCCTGAGCCACTCACTTTCCTCTCACCTTAACCAGAATCGTTGTGAGGATAAAATGGCCGGGGGGGGGGGGGGGGATGTCAGGGCACACTCGGCATGTACACCACCCTGGGCTCTTGGAGGAAAGGTGGTATGAACATGAAATAAACACATCCTGAAGGTTTCTGGTGGTCACTGCAGAGGCCATGATACCCTCAGCAGTCTTTGTACCCCATATTTGCTAATGCAACAGATCATAGGATGTTGTTATTTTTGTTTTCAAAAACGATGTTTCATTATTTTTTTTAAAAAATCATTAGTTACTGCAAGGGTTTTATGCTTCTTGAATAAAAGGGAATTATTTGCCCCCTTCAGTGCCTTTTAAAACAGACATAAAGTACATGGTGTTTCTTTTACAACTTAAGCAAAAGAAGGCAGGTCTCTGCCCCAAAGAGTTTGCAACCTAAGGTTCTAATCTTATCTTAGTGGAGAAGGGAAAGAGGGGTGGGGGAGGAAAGGGTAAGGAAGGATACCACCTGTACATTGCAGGTTGTACTGTACACACTCTGTTCTTCTTAACCTAGATGTATTAACAGTCAGGAAGTAAATTAAAAACAAATGTAGATAATAGTCTTTTGATTGTTTTATTGTTATTCTTTTAAACTGATACGCCCACGATAGTGCTTTGTACTGTTTTTATTTTAAAAGTTTGTTTTGAATCATGACCACCTCTGTAAAATATAATGTGTGCCTAAGGCAAATAGCTTATTATCTCATCTGTTTTGGTTTATTGTGTAGAAGACCTGCAGTATATGCCAGATGTTGCTTCCAAACTTGTGCAGTTTTGCATCACATCAGAGAATTCATCAGCATAAATCACCATACACGTGTCCTGAATGTGGCGCAATCTGCAGATCAGTCCACTTCCAAACCCATGTCACAAAGAACTGCCTACACTACACTCGGAGAGTCGGATTCCGGTCAGTATTATGCTTAATAATAATAATAATAATAGTAATGTTTTGAAACTATTCAGTGGTATAAACAATAGCCCTGCTAGTCAAAGCTCATGATGGTCAGGAAGGATTCCTCTCTTTCTTTCCAATATCTTGTGCTGTTAAGAACATAAGAAGAGCTTTGCTGGATCAGACCAAGGGTCCATCTAGTCCAGCATTGTGTTCACATAGTGGCCAACCATCCGTCGACCAGGAACCTATAAGCAGGACATGAGTGCAATAGCAACCTCCCACCTATGTTCCCCAGCAACTGGTGTACATAGACTCATTGCCTCTGGTTCTGGAGGTAGTACATAGCCATCAAGACTAGTAGCCATTGATAGCCTTTTCCTCCAGGAATTTGTCTAACCCCCTTTTAAAGGCATCCAAATTGGTGGCCATCACTACATCCTGTGGTAGCGAGTTCCATAGTTTAACTATGCACTGTGTGAAGAAATACTTCCTAATGATTGATTAGAGGTTGATTAGGTTGATTAGAGGTGGTGAAAAAACATTATTTTGGGGAGACTTGTGAGACTTTTTTTTACCCTCTGGATCAATCTGATTGTTGTGTTTTTCCTGAAGCAAGTTTTACTTACTGCTTAAGTAACTGCACGATAAATGGTGATTGTGGCGGTAATACAATTATGATCATTTAGGCCTGTTTAACTTTTAATTTATTAATTACCTGCTTTTAAACAGTTAATCAATTAAAATGTAAATATATCTGTCACCAAAACATCACCATGGGAGTTCTGTGCCCGACATACAGGAACTCCTCTGCAGACAAAAAATTCCCTGAATATACAAAGGGCTGGTTCAGATGTAATGCTAAACCATAGTTTACCATTATGAGAACAAGCCTAGGCAAGCCTTGGGATCACTCACTTTCCCTTCCTTTTCCAGTGTAGCTGCAAGGAGGCGCTCAGAAGTGTTCACTTCCATTCTTGATTAACCATGGTTTGTCATGTCGTTGGAATCCAGCAGACTGTAGCTAATGTTAACTATGGTTAGTAGAGTCAGCCAACTTCAACCCATGGTTTATGAAACTGGCTTGTTTCCACTAACCATAGTTAAGAATCACCACAGTTTAGGTTTTGAACAGCACATTTTGTTGTTATTACTTACTTGAAAAATAACCATAAGGGTTTTTTTTTTAAGTGTTGGGGAATTGGGATGTTACTATTCATTGAAAGCCCTATTTATTTCCCCATGCAGAACCCTAGGGAAGCATTATGGTAAGAACAGTTCAGAGCTTTAGCTTCCAACATCTGGCAGATGCTTAGCTTTCCAGTCCCCTTTTCTCTGAAGCAGCTTCCTGGTTTGTGTCTTCAATGCAAAAAAAAAAAAAAAAGGCACTTAGGTCAGCTTTAAAGGACAATAAGTTTCATTCCTTTTCCAGCTTATTTTTGAACGGGGGGGGGGGGGGGGATGGCAGTTAGCAGACTGAACTTGAGAAAGTGTTATGGGAACGCTTATACTGCAGCAGAAACCTCCCACCTAAGCTATTTTTTAAAACTTTTGGCTGTTCTCATGTTGTACAACAAATTAATTGTGTTTCTTTGTTTAAAAGACACATTATTAAAGTTTTCAATCTTTCTCTTTGTGTTAATTTTATCAGCCATCCCCATCAAAGCCTTGGATAAAAAATAGCAGTCTGTCTTCCCATTGATATTAACAAGCAACATACATGTGAGGTTGCCCTTAAAGAGAAATAGAGTTTTGCTCTGTTTGTTTTTCTTTTAATTTGGCTCTTGTTCGCTCTCTTTTTCCTAAGTCATCTGAGAGGCGCACCCCACGATCTCTTGGCATGTTGCTGAGGATGCTGAGATGCAGTCCTCTGATCACACGTGGCCATGCTCCCAGAGTTGTGCCCAACGTCTGGTGCAGCTTTGCCAGGGATTCTGGGACATATCTCTCAGGTCATGTGACACAGCTGCTTGGGTGGCAAAATGTCTTGGGCCAGTGCTGTCCCCTTTTGTGTTGCTGAATAGACGTTTGTGGATCCTTTTCCATGTATTTATTGCAAATTCATTTTCACCCTAAGAATCTTCCTGTATGCAGAAGTGAGCTGCGGGCTTTCTGCCAAACCTCTACAGAGGAAGATAAACCTGTTGGCCCAGTTCACAGTCCTTTGCTTTCTCTGCAGTTGCACTGAGAACCTCTGATGATATATGTACCTGGGAATTTGAGCATCTTGAAACATTTGGCATCCTTTCTGTTTCCTGTTTTGGAATGCTGTTCTGTGTGGCATTAAAGCGGTGTTCTTATACATTTCCTCTGCAGTATCCTCTATTGCCTCTGTCCTGGTGAGAGTACTGGCCCACAGACCAGGTGTTTTACCCACAACTCCCATCAGCCCTACCAGCATAGCCAATGGTCAGGGGTGAGGGGAATTGTTGGCCAAAACATCTGGAGGGCCACAAGTTGCCCATCCCTGCCATAGATCCTACAACGCTGTCATGTACAACAGAAAATATTAAAATAACTCTCCATCTCTTACAGCTGCATCCACTGCAATGTGGTGTACTCTGATGTGGCAGCACTCAAGTCCCACATTCAGGGTTCTCACTGTGAAGTCTTCTACAAGTGTCCCATTTGCCCGATGGCCTTCAAATCGGCACCCAGCACACACTCCCATGCCTATACGCAGCACCCTGGAATCAAGATAGGGGAACCTAAGTAAGCAGTACTGATCTTTGCTTCCTACTTGACCTTTTAATAATAACGACTGGTCACATTACATGCAAAATTGTGCCTATTGTGCTAAGAAATAGGTACTTTCCGTTATGATTGGGGGTCTTTTCATATGCCATTAGAAAAGCAGGAAAATACAAGGCAGGGGGCATATTTATTTATATTTCTAGACCTAATGTGCACATATTAGACATTTTAGGTGTACAACCTATTTATTTATTTATTTATTTATTTATTTATTTAATTTCTATACCGCCCAATAGCCGAAGCTCTCTGGGTGGTTCACAAAAATTAAAACCAAACACACAATAAAACAATTTAAAATATATAGAATATTAAAACCACAATATAACAATACAACCACAATAAAATCTAGCAGCAGTGCAGGAGTTTAAAATACAGATTTAAAACAGCAAAGATAAAAATTTAGAAAGCTAAAATGCCTGGGAAAATAAAAAGGTCTTCACCTGGTGCCGAAAGGAATACAGTGTAGGTGCCAGGCGAACCTCACTAGGGAGCTCATTCCAGAGCCGGGGTGCCACAGCAGAAAAAGCCCTCCTCCTAGTAGCCACCCGCCTCACTTCCTTTGGCAGGGGCTCACGGAGAAGGGCCGCTGATGATGATCTTAACGTCCGGGCAGGCACATATGGGAGGAGGCGATCCTTCAGGTAACCTGGCCCCAAGCCGTTAAGGGCTTTGAATGTTAACACCAGCACTTTGAATCGGGCCCGGAAATGGACTGGCAGCCAGTGCAGCTAGAAAAGTACTGGCGTAATATGAGCTCGCAGGCCAGTCCCTGTTAACAATCTTGCTGCCCTATTTTCGACCAGCTGAAGTTTCCGGACCGTTTTCAAAGGCAGCCCCACGTATAACTCATTGCAGTAATCCAGACGAGAAGTTATCAGAGCATGGATAACTGTAGCTAGGCTCTCTCTGTCCAGATAAGGGTGTAGTTGGTATACCAGCCTAAGCTGATAAAAAGTGCTCCGTGCCACTGAGTTCACCTGTGCCTCAAGTGACAGTTCTGGATCCAAGAGCACCCCCAAACTACGAACTTGATCCTCTAGGGGGAGTGCAACCCCCTCCAGAACAGGTTGAATATCACCTAGCCGGGCAGACGAACCACCCACTAACAGTACCTCCGTCTTGTCTGGATTGAGTTTCAGTTTATTGGCCCTCATCCAGTCCATTACCGTGCCCAGGCACTGATTCAGAACAGCCACTGTCTCACCTGGTTTTGATGAGAAAGAGAGGTAGCTGGGTGTCATCTGCATATTGATGGCACCTCAGCCCACACCTCCGGATAACCTCCCCCAGCGGTTTCATGTAGATGTTAAACAGCATGGGGGATAAAATAGAGCCCTGTGGAACCCCATGGCACAATTGCCATGGCACAGAGCAATAATCCCCCAGCACCACCTTCTGGAATCGGCCATCCAAGTAGGAGCGGAACCACTGTAGTGCAGTGCCTCCAACTCCTAACCCAGACAACCTATCCAGAAGGATACCATGGCTGATGGTATCGAAAGCCGCTGAGCGGTCCAGGAGAATCAACAGGGTCGCACTCCCCCTGTCCCTCTCCCGGCAGAGGTCATCCCACAGGGCGACCAAGGCAGTTTCTGTTCCAAAACCAGGCCTGAAGCCCGATTGAAATGGATCTAGATAATCCGTTTCATTCAACAGTGCCTGGAGCTGTCCTACAACCACCCGCTCAAGCACCTTGCCCAGGAAGGGGATGTTGGCCACTGGCCTATAATTGTTAGCATCCTCTGGGTCCAGGTTAGGCTTTTTCAGGAGTGGTCTAATTACCGCCTCTTTTAAAGCGGCAGGCACCACTCCCTCTCTCAAGGAGGAATTTACAACCTCCTGGACCCAGCCGGACAACCCCTCCTTGTTTGATTTAATAAGCCATGAAGGGCAAGGGTCAAGCACACAAGTGGTCAATCGGACTTGGCCAAGCACCTTGTCCACATCCTCAGGCCTCAGTAACTGAAACTCATCCAATAAAACTTAGATGCAATGTATAAATGAGACACATTTTTACACACATCTTTGTATCCTACAAGTACAGACATTGTAGCTGCTGAACCTCATAATGACCTGGTTCTGAATATGAATTGCCTAGCTCACATTGTCTGTACGCAATATGGAATGATTGTTATTTCCCTCAGAAGTCTTCCTATAGCTCAGAATATAAAATGAGTTGTGCACATGTAGAAAGAGTACTTTTTAGGTGAAGTCTTGGACACCACCTATTGCTCAGAGAAAGCTAAGCTAATGCCCCCAAGCTCAGATTTTTAAGGCTCCAGTAACAATGGACAAGCCCTGTGAAGTTCTGGGTCCTCAGGGAAAAAGGAAATGTACAATTCCTTAGATTTTCTGACCAGGTTTAATGTCCTATCCCAGCTTCCCCCAACATCTGGTGCTTCCCGGATGTTTTGACGTATGACTCCCATCAGCCCCAACCAGCATAGGCAATGGTCAGGGATGATGGGAGTTGTAATCCAAAACATTTGAAAGGCACCAGGTTGTGGAAGGCTGCCTTAGTCGTGGGTCGTGGGCAATTGCTTTAGAGCGACAGCCTCATTCTAGGCAGCTAAACATCCATTCCATTAGATTGAGTCAAGGGAGTTAAGAATAAGTGAGGGTGACGAGTGAGTGAAGAGAGTTAAGAAGAAAGTTAAGAATCTGTGAGTGAAGTGGGTTAGTCAGAGTAGGAGGGAATGAGTGATTAATGAGTTAGGGGGCTATCCTATGCCTGTTTAGACAGAAAAAAGTCCGACAACTGCCAGCATTCCCCAGCCAGCACTGGCTGGGGAATGCTGGCAGTTGTCGGACTTCTTTCTGTCTAAGCAGGCATAGGATTGCGCCCTTAATGTATGTTTGTTGCTTCATTTGTTTGAATAATTATTCTCAAGTTCTTTTATTATGCCTGTCTCTTGTATAAGTGTGAAGAGAATTTCTACCAGTTCCTCTGCCTGTGATACAAGCACAGCAAAGCCCCCCCCCCTTCCAATCAGCTTACTGTTACTACAAAGGCTTTAAATACACTTCCTGTTAGCTAGCCACCTAGCCATTATTTCCTTGACATTTTCAACTTATGGTGAGGCCAAACAATAAAAATAAAAAGTGTTCCTCCCCAGATGACTCAGTGTGTGCAAACACTCTAATATAATATAAAACAGGGGTGGGCATCTGTCCCGTCCCTGGCAGCCCTGCATGGGAATGAAGAGGAGCTAAAAGAAAGGGGTGGAGAAAGAGAAAAGGGGTGACCCACCTACTTTTGGCTCTGGCCCTACCCACTGATGACATGAGGCCCCTGAAAGATTGCCCACGAGGGAATGCAGCCCTCGACAGAAAAAGGGTTTGCTCAGCCCTGATATAAAGTGTAGTGTAATGGTGCTGTTGAAGGATTGTTTGGGATTGTTTACTCATATTTCTATTGCCCCATGGTTTCTCAGAGTGTTGTATGGACTTCTCTAAGGAAGGCACGGCCTTCTTCCAGGTACCCTCTTTTCCTATACATTTTTATGTGATTCTTCATTACGTTGTTGACTGATGATACTGGAGGATAAAGAGACACCCCTCTTTTTTCCCTTTTGGGATTTTGATACCTGAAGTCTTTGTTGACCTTGAGATGGCCCATGAAAACAACTGCCCCTACTCTGACTTTTGATTTGTAACCTTTGTATTTAGAACTGAAGAGTAATGAAAATGTTGGCCACTGTGGTGAAACTTGACTTACTGTGGACTTAAAATCTTAAGAGATTTTAAAGGTTTTGAGTTTTTCCAAAGATGATCGGTGCCCAAATACGACAGCTTCTTCACAGTGGTTTTGCTTTCCCCTCTAAGTAGATGTTATTGCTAACCAGCACTGTGCTCCTGCATGAAAGCTGAAAAAATTATGCAGAGCTTCATTTATTTTTAGTATACTGGAAAGGTCTGAAGTCAGAGCCAATTTCAGCCTATATTTTCTCATGGAGAACTGACTTCCATGTAGGAATTTTGTGGCAATTGGAGCGTCACTGTCTTTCTTTTCACAATTCCTTGATTTTTCCTCGGTACTTCATTGATGAAAATATAGGGCAGCCTTCCCCAACTCAGCACCTTCCAGATTTGTTGGACTACAATTCTTATCATCCCCAGCCAGCAAGCCATTGACCATGCTGGGTTGATTAGAACTGCAATCCAGCACATCTGAAGGGCACCAAGTTGGGGAAGACTGATATATAGAGAGTATCTGCACTCTCTCCAGATGTAAACTGGCTTAACTGATGTTCCCTTTCCCAAGGGAAAACTGGGAATTGTAGTTCTGTGAGGGGCTTTGGGATCTTTAACAGGGACTTGGAGCATCCTTGTCAAACTACAGTTCTCAGGATCTGGGGGGGAAGCCAAAACAATTTAACTAACGTAGAGCTGTTATATATAATATACAGCTGTAGATATATCCTTAGCTTTCTAACTACATAAAAAAGTAGGGATGTGCAAAAGCCCCCTGGGAAATGTTGCTGGCCCTATCAAAACTCCTTCGGCTGCACTTGACATTCCTGAGATGTTTTACCTGAGGAAGAACACCAAATTTTGCTTCAGGCAAAATTTCAGTGCCAGTTCTAACAAGCAGCTGATCATTATTAGCGGCAAGCATCTTCTATCTAACTTTCATCAAAATGCTCTGAAACCACGAATGATTTACAGCCTCAAGGTGTCACTTAAAAGCCTACAAACTTTTAAAATTGCCTACAAACACTACTTAACACGACTTTAAAAGTGGCTAGTACACCTTAGAATCCCCTTCATGGATCACTGCCTTGTTGTAGTGAAGGGGCTTGCATAACTCAGTGAAGCCATAAGCTATGCCTTGCAGGGCCACCCAAGACGGACAGGTCATGGCGGAGAGTTCTGACAAAATGTGGTCCACTGGAGAAGGAAATGGCAACCCACTCCAGTATTCTTGCCAAGAAAATCCCATGGAACGTATCACAAGGCTAAAGGATATGATGCCAGAAGATGAGCCCCTCAGGTCGGAAGGTGTCCAATATACTACTGGGGAAGAGCAGAGGGTATTTCCAAGTAGCGCCAGAAAGAGTGAAGCGGCTGGGCCAAAGCCGAAAGGACACTCAGCTGTGGATGTGTCTGGTGGTGAAAAGAAAGTCCGATGCTGTAAAGAACAATATTGTTTAGGAACCTGGAATGTAAGATCAATGAATCAAGGTAAGCTGGAGGTGGTCAAACATGAGATGGCAAGATTGAACCTCGACATCTTGGGAATCAGCGAACTAAAATGGACAAGCATGGGCGAATTTAATTCAGGTGACCGTCATATCTACTACTGTGGGCAAGAATCACTTAGAAGAAATGGAGTAGCACTCATAGTCAACAAAAGGGTGGGAAAAGCAGTACTGGGGTACAATCTCAAAAACGATAGAATGATCTCAGTACGAATCCAAGGCAAACCAGTCAACATCACAGTAATTCAAGTCTATGCGCCAACCACTGAGGCCGATGAAGCTGAGGTTGATCGGTTCTATGAAGACCTACAACACCTTGTAGAACTAACACCAAAAAAAGATGTCCTTTTCATCATAGGGGATTGGAATGCTAAAGTAGGAAGTCAAGAAATCACCGGGATAACAGGCAAGCATGGCCTTGGTGTACAAAATGAAGCAGGACAAAGGCTGATCGAGTTTTGCCAAGAGAACACGCTGATCATAGCAAACACTCTTTTCCAACAGCACAAGAGGTGACTCTACACATGGACATCACCAAATGGCCAATATCGAAATCAGATTGATTATGTACTTTGCAGCCAAAGATGGAGAAGCTCTATACAGTCAGTAAAAACAAGACCTGGAGCTGGCTGTGGCTCAGATCATGAGCTTCTTGTTGCAAAATTTCGGCTTAAATTGAAGAACGTAGGGAAAACCACTAAACCATTCAGGTATGACCTAAGTGGAGGTGAGGAATAGATTTCAGGGATTAGACCTGATAGACAGAGTGCCTGAGGAAGTATGGACGGAGATCCGTAACATTGTTCAGGAGGCAGCAACTCAATCCATCCCAAAGAAAAAGAAATGCAAGAAAGCCAAGTGGCTGTCTGATGAGGCTTTACAAGTAGCTGAGGAAAGAAGGGAAGCGAAAAGCAAGGGAGAAAGGGGAAGATATATCCAAGTGAATGCAGAGTTCCAGAGAATAGCAAGGAGAGACAAGCAGGCCTTCTTAAATGAACAATGCAAAGAAATCGAGGAAAACAATAGAATGGGAAAGACTAGAGATCTTTTCAAGAAAATTGGAGATATCAAGGGAACGTTTTGTGCAAAGACGGGCATGATAAAGGACAAAGAAGACAGGGACCTAACAGAAGCAGATGAGATTAAGAAGAGGTGGAAAGAATACACAGAAGAACTATACAGGAAAGATCTTAATGTCCCTGATAGCCATGATAGTGTGGTCACTGAACTTGAGCCGGACATCCTCAAGAGTGAAGTCAAGTGGGCCTTAGGAAGCATTACTAACAACAAAGATAGCGGAGATGACAGTATTTCAGCTGAGCTATTTAAAATCCTAAAGGATGATGCTGTTAAAGTGCTGCACTCAATATGCCATTTGGAACACTCAACACATTTGGAACACTCAACAGTGGCCACAAGACTGGAAAAGGTCAGTTTACATTCCAATTCCAAAGAAGGGCAATGCCAAAGAGTGTTCAAACTACCGTACAGTTGCGTTCATTTCACATGCCAGCAAGGTTATGCTCAAAATCCTACAAGCTAGGCTTCAGCAGTATGTGAACCGAGAACTACCGGAAGTACAAGCTGGGTTTCGAAGAGGCAGAGGAACTAGAGATCAAATCGCCAACATTCGCTGGATCATGGAGAAAGCAAGAGAATTCCAGAGAAACTTCTATTTCTGCTTCATTGACTACGCTAAAGCCTTTGATTGTGTGGATCATAACAAACTGTGGCAATTTCTTAAAGAGATGGGAGTACCAGATCACCTTACCTGTCTCCTGAGAAACCTGTATGAGGATCAAGAAGCAACAGTAAGAACCAGAGATGGAACAACCGATTGGTTCAAAATTGGGAAAGGAGTACGACAAGGCTATATACTGTCACCCTGCTTATTTAACTTATATGCAGAGTACATCATGAGAAACGCCAGGTTGGATGAATCACAGGTCGGAATTAAGATTGCCAGGAGAATTATCAACAACCTCAGATACACAGACAATACCACCCTAATGGCAGAAAGCGAGGAGGATCTAAAGAGCCTCTTGTTGAGGGTGAAAGTGGAGAGTGCAAAAGCTGGTTTGAAACTCAACATTCAAAAAACTAAGATCACGGCATCTGGCCCCATCACTTCCTGGCATATAGAAGGGGAAGAAATGGAAGCAATGACATATTTTATTTTCTTGGGCTCCAAGATCACCGAAGATGGTGACTGTAGCCATGAAATTAAAAGACGCTTGCTCCTTGGGAGGAAAGCTATGGCAAACCTAGACAGCATAGTAAGAAGCAGAGACATCACCTTGCCGACAAAGGTCCGTCTAATCAAAGCTATGGTTTTCCCAGTAGTAATGTATGGCTGTGAGAGCTGGACTATAAGGAAGGCTGAGCACCTAAGAACTGATGCTTTCGAACTGTGGTGCTGGAGAAGACTCTTACGAGTCCCCTGGACTGCAAGGAGGTCAGATCAGTCCATCCTAAAGGAAATCAACCCTGACTGCTCATTGGAAGGACAGATACTGAAACTGAAATATTTTGGCCACCTAATGCAAAGAGAAAAGTCACTGGAAAAGACCCTGATGCTGGGAAAGATTGAAGGCAAAAGGAGAAGGGGCCAGCGGAGGATGAGATGGCTGGATAGCATCACCGATGCAATGAATACGAACTTGAGAACACTCCGGGAGAGAGCGGAGGACAGGAAGGCCTGGCGTGCTATGGTCCATGGGGTCACGAAGAGTTGGACATGACTGAATGACTGAACAACAACAACACCTTAGAATGTAACTTTCTCATTGCCACTGGCTGATCTACACTGGGACTTTCCAGATTATATGTAGAGTGAAAGGGTGTGTGTGGAGCAGGACCACAATTGCTAGCCCCACCACGAATGTCACTGTGCCCTGCCAGCTCTGCTTCTGATCTCTCCTCATTAGCTTGAAGGTTGGAAAGGGATGCCGACATGCATACAGCTGTACATGTATGAGCAAACCTTTGTGACCCTCCAACGAATGCGCAGAGGGCAGGACATAAGTACATAAGAAGAGCCATGCTGGATCAGACCAAGGGTCCATCTAGTCATAGAATCACAGAGTAGTATAGTAGGGTTGGAAGGGGCCTGTAAGACCATCGAGTCCAACCCCCAACTAGTCCAGCGTTCTGTTCACACAGTGGCCAACCAGCTGTCAACCAGGAACCCACAAGCACAACATGAGTGCAACAGTACCCTCCCACCTATGTTTCCCAGCAGCTGGTGTACATAGGCTCACTACCTCTGGTTCTGGAGATAGCACATAGCCATCAGGGCTAGTAGCCATCGATAGCCTTATCCTCCAGGAATCTGTCTACCCTCCTTTTAAGTCATCCAAATTGGTGGCCATCACTACAGGTTGTGGTAGCGAGTTCTAGTTTAACTGCACTGAGTGAAGATGTCCTGAATCTCCCACCAATCAACTCCATGAGATGACCCCACTGGGTTCTAGTATTGTGAGAAGGGAAAAAATGTCTCCCTATCCACTTTCTCCACATCATGCATAATTGTGTACACCTCTATCATGTGTGCCCCCACCCCGCAACTCACCTTTTTTCCAGGCTAAACAATCCCAGCTGTTGTAACCTTCCCTCATAGGGGAGTTGCTCCAGCCCCTTGATCATTCTAGCTGCCCTTTTCTGTCCTTTTTCCAACTCTGCAGTATTCTTATTTTAGGCGCAGCGACCAGAACTGTACACAGTGTTCTAAGTGTCATCACACCATAGATCTGTATAGGGGCAGTATGATATTGGCAGTTGTATTCTCAGTTCCACTGGGGCAAGGCCAGCAAATTTAGCCCCACTTCCCCTTCACATGTTTACTGTATGCATGGAGGCAATGTCTGAAATGCCTTTCTATCACAGTGGAGCCTGAGGTAACAATCCTATTCTGTACTTGGCTGCCTAGCCAAAGATGGCCATAGGGGTTATAACAAGCTCTGTCCACCCAGGCCTGTCTACTATGAGTTCAGAGCATTGGGCTAAAGGCATCAGGATTAGCAACACTGGAGGTCAAGGAGAAGCTTTTATGAACCTCCAACTTCGTTTTTTAGAATTGCACGGTATAAGTGCTTTTCACTTTGGAGAATGCTTCTGACTGAGTTGTTCTATATTGATTTGGGGAAGAGAATCCACAAGAGGCTGAAGTTGCCACTGATGCCTACCTATTTTTGTGGAGCGTAGCATAGTCATTCTAAGTTGTAGTCCTTCTAAGAAATAAGTGACCATAATGGACTGATGTTACTACTTCAACTTCCTTTTGTCTTTAGAATCATATACAAATGTTCCATGTGCGACACAGTGTTTACCCTGCAGCCTTTGCTGTATCGCCACTTCGACCAACACATTGAAAACCAGAAGGTGTCTGTCTTCAAGTGTCCAGACTGTTCACTTTTGTATGCACAGAAGCAACTTATGATGGATCATATCAAGGTGTGTGGTCATCTTTATTTCATTTGGATGCAAGGCTATTGCATACAACAATAATGGAAATCCAATTAATTACATGGAAACCACCAAAGGTAGATGACAGTAGGTGGTAGACATTGTATACTCTTGAGGTGTGCAGGGTCATGAACTCAGCAGGACATCCAGATAAAACTATGATAGTCTGAAATTGCTTTATTACTAAGTCAGTCCATTGGTCCATCTAGCCCAGTATTGTCTCTACTTTCACTGACTGCAACAGCTTTCCAGAGTCTCAGGCAGAGGATTTTCACATCACCTATTACCCAATCCTTTTTAACAAGATGCCAAAGACTTGAACCTAAGACATTTATGTGTGCACAACCTGTGCTCTATACCAGGTAGCCCCTCCCCCAAATTGTAAAGAATAGGACTTTAAAACTCATGCAATGCAATGTTCTACAATCCTCTTTCAGAGACTTGTTCTTTTCCAACATTGTAGAAGCAAAAATAATAATTTAAAAAACTCTGCAGGATGATGTGGAGTTTGAAACTGACTACTGATAGTAGTTTTATTACTTTTTCATCGTCTCTGGAGTAGTGACATAACTTTGGCATTTTTATAATAGTAATTTGGACATTGAGGAGTTTCCTGATACATTTTTCCCCTTTTGCTTTTAGGCTATTGGTTTAATTCAGTGGCTTTCAAACTATGTTCTGAAGGAACCCAGCATTCCTCAGTGAGGTATCAGCTGTGGTGGAAGAGCTCCCCTAAAGGACAGCTTGCCCACCACAACTGATCTCCCCCTGAAATGTGCAGCAATAAGAGGAGTTTTGGTGTGTTCTAGGATGCATTGTCAATGCATGGAGCAACAGTGAGGCCCACTCCATGTGAACTGAGCATGTGCCCTAAATATGCTCCAGAATCCTCTGCAATTCACAGAAGCACTATGGCAGACATCTAAGTATGGAAAATGTCCTTCGCTGTATTGAGTTTTGAAAACAACTGGTTTACAGTGGAGGAGCATAACCCATGGCCCATGGTTTGCTTGTGGCCCTCGGTTGCTCCTAGGGTGGCCCTCAAAGCCAGTGGCAATCCACCCACTTTCCCCCCACAGCCCAGTTGATCTACCTGCCTGTTTTTCCCCTGGGTCTTGCCCCCTCTCACAGCCAAGAAAAGCTCTTATCTCCAATCAGAGATAAGAGCTTTCCCTGCCAGGTAGAGGGGACAGGACCTGGGGAGGAAGCTGCTGAATGATTCAGCCCTGCTTACCTCTGAGGCTTGTCCTGCTTATTTATAAGTAGACATGCAGAGGCGTTCCCCTGCTTACTTGTGAGTAGGCATGCTGCTCATGCTTACTTCTGAGTAGATGCTGGTTTGGGATGCTGGTTTGAAAGTGCTGCTGAGTAATTCAGTCCTGCTTGTTTCTGAGTAGAAAAAGGTTCTCTATCTTGCTAGCATGGTGGTGGAGAATAAAGAATATTGCACGATGCAGGTGTTGGTGGACTGGGTTACCTGAGACTGCAAGTTTGGGATCACATGTTTGAATATCCCCTAAGAATGTTGTTGGCATGTGAGTAGGGGCGTTTGCAAATGCTTGTGAGCTGGATTGAGCTGAGAAGTGTTCTGCAATGCTTCTCTCAGTCTTGCAAGTTGCCACCTTCACTTTCGGTAGCCCCAAAGGCCTTTGCAGCTGGAGAAGGGGCAATAAGACACTTCTAGAGGTCCAATGGAGGGGTGTCTTCACTCTAGCAAGTGCCCTCCACTGTTGCCACTTTTTCTTCCCTGGTCAAACGTAAATTTATGGGTGCTGGGGAAGAGGGAGGCAGGCACTTGCTGTGAGTGCCTTTGAGCATTTTGCATTCATATCGAGTGCACAAAAAAACACTTTTTGGGGTCGAACTACAGCATGCTGTTGTGTCTATTAAACCCATCTTTTAAAGAAATTGTCTTGCATACTAAAAGTGGAATATGAGGAAGAAGGCCAGCCTAGAACTTTTCTTTCTGACATGTCAATTCTCTGTGTGTAGGATAATAGTGTGGGGGCGGGCAGGGGGGATTCAGACATGCCATCCCCCATCTGTGAAGTGGTACAGTCCAGCTTTACCATGTGATTTTGCTGCCTGTGTACATTGGCCTTTGGTTCCATTGATTCAGTGAAATTTCACTTCCAAGTACCTGCATTTAGGCTCTCAGCCTTAAGTCAGCTGATCATTGCGTGCTGCATTTTCTCTAAATAGTGGGGGTCAACTTTTTTTGTTCTTTTTTTTTTTTTTAAAGTCTATGCACGGGACACTGAAAAGTGTTGAGGGGCCACCAAATCTGGGCATCAATTTGCCGTTGAGCACGAAGCCTACCACTCAGAACTCGGTCAGTCACAACAAAGAGGACTCCAAATCCATCAACGGGACAGAAAAGACAGAGAAGAAGTCCCCTTCCCCTGTGAAGAAAGCAGATCCCAAAAAAGTGCCCAATCCTGGCTGGACGTGCTGGGATTGTGATCGGCTGTTTACTCAGAGAGAAGTTTACATATCTCACATGAGGAAAGAACATGGAAAGGTAAATTTCTGCTGTAGTTTCCAGGCATTAGTAGAAATAGCAGAAATTAGATCCAAGCTTTTCTTAAGTTGTTGTTGAGGCTATTGGCCATTGAAATAATGTGTTGTTATTAATCATGTGTCTTGTGACCAAATCATCTGTTAAATTTATTGGTTACACTTGCATGTTGCCAAACACCTTATCGTAAGTATCTTTTTGAGATACTGATGGAAATGTGAGAATTTACAATTTAATAAATAAAAAAGCTAACACTCATTGTTAGTAAAGATTGCTATTAATATTTTCTTTTGCATTCCCTGCTATAGTAACATAGTTCTAAACTAGTTTCCAAAACAAGTGAGCTCTGAACTTACAGCAGATTTCTCTTTCTTCTACTGCTTTATAAATTGTATTGCTTATTGGGAATCCAGGTTTATACCCATTGCTCAGGAAGGCCTACTAAGAATTTACCAAGAAATAAATTTACCTTGAAACAAGTTACTGCGACCAACCTGTTACTTGACCCATTATATCAATTCCTATTTGCACGTGACCAACCACTATTCCCTCCTTCTCTCCTTCCCTCCCATTTACAAGCACATTTTTAAATTTTTCTCACCAAGTCACAACCCACACTAGAAAGGGCAAGTGGTCAAGGTGTTTGACCAGTAGAGTATTTAGTAAACAAGGGGGATGCTTGACCTGAACGTGACAGGAAGGTTTTTCTTTGATCTCAAAACTCTGCCCCCTTACCCTTGTTCCCTGAAGCTGACTATGGTGATTGAGGGAGATGGTACTCTAATCATGCAGTCTCATCTGTAAAGACATTCCTGGGCCAAGCTTTGTAACCCCTAGCACACATTGGATTTGACATCATTAGGTATCATGTGCCTCAAGTCAGCCAATCACTTGCATTTATGCAAAGTAACTCGTTCTGAAATAGCTCTAGGGTTTGCTATCCAATATACTTATAGCAAACTCATTCTTCAAGTGTAGAACCATATGTACCCCAAACAGCACCATCCACACACAAGAGAGACATATCAGCAGGCTTGGGGGAACCCCAAGTTTTGCAGAAGTACAAACAATCTGTAGATTAAAAAAAAAAACTAACGGGATGGGGCAGGAAAACCTCAAAACCGTATCCAGTGGAGTCCATCAGTCAGTGGAGCAGATACTGTTGTCAGAATGTACTCTCTCCCACACACCCCAGATTTGCTCCAGAGGGTTGGGGCCCCCTCTGGAGCAGTTTGAGGGACGTACACGGGGGCAGAGAGGAAGGGGAAGTTCTGTTGCACGAATATAAGCCCACTTCTATTGTGGGATGTAGCTCAGTGGAGACTGAGCATGCTCAGTGGGTGTGGAATGCTGACTGACCATTGGCGTGGGAGAGGGAACAGAACACCAGGTGGCGGTGCAATGGAGTATGCTGGAAGAGGGCTTGGCCGGAAACCTGAATAGGAGGATTCCACAGTACAACATTTTACAGCAGGTCCCACTTGTCTAAACAAATACCAGTCTGTTTCCTAAGTCTGCTTTTGGTGCCCTGCCCTGCCCCACCTCACCCCCATCCCCCCAGGCTGTGAAAAGAGTTTTCTAAGTCATAGAATTAAAAAGGAAAAGGGAGGAAAAGCTCATAATTTTTCATGACTGACAGCACAAACCCCCTTGGCGTGAGTAAACCTAATAAAAATCATGTCAGTTTTGTTGCCTGAGGTAGCGGGGGGGGGGGGGTGTAGGCGGAGAGAAAGCAACAGATGCCATATGGGAAATATCGTGAAAACGTAATAAGCTCAAAGCTGTTGGTAGAGACAGAAGAAACCTCATAAAAATCAGGGCCGTGTGGGTAGGCGATACTATAATGAAATACCCATGTAGTAGATTTTAAAGATAAAAGCTGGAAAGGGTGGGGATGGTGGACCGTGCCAGACTAGCATAACTTCATGGATGTAGAATGGCGGCTAAAATTGTTCTCTCTATGCATTGCTTCATGGATGACATAGGACCCCCACTTACCTTTTCTTTCTTCTGGGAAGCTGGGCCTGCAAGGCTGCAGTCACTCACCACTTTTGTTCTTGGAAATAAAGATGGTGCTGGAGACCAACACTTTCAGCCTCCCAGTTAAAATATATAAAAACATAAAATCAGGAGGGGCAGAGATCCTGGTGGGCACCAAGAGAGGCTTCCGTAGGCACATGGGTGCCCATGGCCTCCATGTTGGAGACCTCAGCTACAAACAAAATGAAATTGTACAAATATCAGCAAGGTCTTCACAGGTCTTCGTACACCAAGCTTTATACAGATCCTCCAACTGCTGTTTATCCCTTGTGTTGTGATCAGCTAGGGCAGCCTTCCGAAGAGAGCTGAAGAGTTACCTAGAAACATCCAGCTTGTCTTGGCCCTAGGAAAGGCCCCAGTCTGAGGCAAGTAGTGACAGTGATGGACCTATAGTCATGCCAGCCCCACAGAAGGAGACAGTCTCTAGACCTGATTAAGAGCATCACGTAGCCTTCCTGATGACCTCTAGATGTATTAGACTGTGACTCCCATCATTCCCAGCCAGTGCTGAGGAAGTTACCAGCTTGGAGGAGGCTGATTCTACTCCAACACTGTTTCGAACAGCATGGGTCTGAACAGTGGAGGCTGGTGGCTCCGATGTCAGTGGGGCTGTGAATCTGCTCCAGGTTGTTGTTATTATTATTATTATATTTATTTATATCCCACCTTTTTCCCCAATACTGGGACTCAAGGCGGCCTTACATCGTTAAAACTGCCACAGTTAAAACCTATAAATATAAATACAACTGTATAAAAGTTAAAAATATAATTAAATCATCAATATTAAAATTGTAAAGATATTAAAACATTAAAAGACAATCAGAACAACAAAAATGGTATCCATACGTCGTATTTTCCCAGGTCCAGACTAGTTATCCCCAAAGGCCTGCTGGAACAAAAAAAGTTTTTGCATGCCTGCGAAAACATATCAAGGAGGGTGCCACTCTCGCCTCCCTGGGAAGGGAGTTCCAGAGCCTTGGGGCAGCCACCGAGAAGGCCCTCTCCTGCGTTCCCACCAGGTGTGCCTGTGGTGATGGCGGGATGGTGAGAAGGGCTTCGCCGGAAGATCTCAGGGCACGAGTAGGCTCATAAGGGAGAATACAGTCTTTCAGATAACCTGGACCCGAGCCATATAGGGCTTTATAGGACATAACCAGCACTTTGAATTGTGCCCGGAAACAGACTGGGAGCCAGTGAAGCTGTTTTAACAGGAGAGTTGTACGCTCCCTGTAACCAGCCCCAGTCAGCAGTCTGGCCACAGTTCTTTGAACCAGCTGAAGTTTCCGAACACTCTTCTGAGGCAGCCCCACATAGAGTGCATTACAGTAATCCAAACGGGATGTAACTAAGGCATGTGTCACTGCGGCCAAGTCAGATATCTCAAGGAACGGGCGCAGCTGGCGCACTAGCTTCAACTGTGCAAATGCACTCCTGGCCACCGCTGAAACCTGGGCATCCAGGCTCAGGGCTGAATCCAGAAGTACACCCAAGCTGAGAACCTGTGTCTTCAGGGGGAGTGTAACCCCATCCAGCACAAGCTGTATCCCTATTCCCTGATCTACCTTTCGACTGACCAGGAGCACCTCTGCCTTGTCTGGATTAAGCTTCCATTTGTTTGCCCTCATCCATTCCATTACTGCCGACAGACACCGGTTCAGCACCCCAACAGCTTCCTTGGAATTAGATCGAAAGGAAAAGTAGAGTTGGGTGTCATCAGCGTACTGGTGACACCGAACCCCAAAACTCCGGACAACCTCCCACAGTGGTTTCATGTATATGTTAAATAGCATGGGGGACAAAACAACCACAAGCCAATGGTCAGGGAGTCGAACAGGAGTCCCCCAGCACCACCTTCTGGGTCCGCCCCTCCAAGAAGGAATGGAGCTGCTGTAAAACAGTGCCTCCAAGTACCATCCCAGCGAGGCGGCCCAGAAGGATACCATGGCCGATGGTATCGAAAGCTGCTGAGAGGCCCAGCAGAACCAACAGGGACACACTCCCCCTGTCTAGTTCCCGGCGTAGGTTTCAGTCAGGACCAGTCAGAATTCTAAAGGAGCTATCCAAGGTGCTTCCACACCTTGGATAGCTCCTTTGGAGTTCTGACTGAAACCGGGGATGAATTCACTGCCCCCATGACGCTGAAGCCACCCGCCTCCACTGGGTCTGAAGCAGGTGACAGCAGTAGTAACATCTTGTGCAAACTGCCCCTGCAGGAAGATCTGAGCACAGGGGATGGAAAGAGTGAAGTACAACTGTATATGTATCTATCCATACGCTGCCCTACATTTCATTTAACAGCTGCAATGCCTTTCTCAATCTTGGCTGTTTGCCATCTGGTCTAGTTAATTTCACTGGTCCATTGACTTCTGTGGAGCTTGGGGAATCAGCTGCAGTTTGGAATTGGGAATCTGGAAACTTGCAGAAAGACCTGTGTGTGTGTGCATGTCACACACACACACACACACACACCAATCAGGCTATCCATAACAGTTCAGAATTAGTATCCTTGTAGTAAGGGAGAAGTTGCTCCCGTTGCTTGCCAGAAGAAGAAACAATTGTCTGTCCACAGCTTTACTCCCTCTAGTGGTCACATTGGTTTGGGTCCAGACTTAGTTATACTTGGAGCAGATCCATTGACTTACTCAAGTCCCATTGATTTCAGTAGGGCTACTTTAAGTATGACTAAGTCTGGATCCAACCTATTGATTTCAAACTGTGCCTGAAGGTGCGTTATCCTTGCAACATTACTTTGGGGAGGCAGTGGTTGTTCCGAAAACCCTCATTACTGGCAAGGATCAGACCTGGGGGGCGGTTTCCTTGAAGTTTAAATGTACCTCCTCCTCGAACTTTTCCTTGAAGTTTAAATGTTTGATTTTCTTTCCTTAAAGCAAATGAAGAAGCATCCTTGTCGACAATGTGACAAATCTTTCAGTTCATCACACAGTCTTTGCCGCCATAATCGTATCAAGCACAAAGGCATTAGGAAAGTTTACACCTGCTCGTAAGTTCTGCTTTTAACATTCTTCTTTAAAAATACAGTCAAACAGACAGACAACAGTCACCTGAACTGAATGTCCTGCTTATGTTTGTTATGATAATTATTAAAAAAAATTAAACTCCTGCCCTTCTGCCAGTGAGTTCAGGTGGCATGTGTGATGTGCTAATTTATATGAAGTCAACTCTCTAGAGAAGAGGATTTTCCAGATTGATCTATCTGCCTCAGAACCCCTGCATATCTGACATCGAAGCTTGCATGTTGCAGAAGATTATGTGATAGTCTCTAAAGGTCAAACATGCATGTTACATTAATTATGTACCCACTCAGTTACCTACTCTAAAGTAGGTGTGCATGGCCCCATTCCAGATTGGGACCACCATGTGCCAGGAGGGGAGGTTTAAACCATTCCCCTCAGCTGCTTGCTTCCTGAAATTCCTCCCTTCCCCATGCAGGGGTTAAAAAGAAAAAAGTCTCCATCGATGCTAATTCGTGCTGGGCTGGGGGACTGCCGCCAGCTTTTCTCTGGAGCTACTTGTTGCAGGAGAAAGCAAGATAATGGCAATCAAGGTGTGTTGCAGGCAGCAAGGAACTTAGGGCGCAATCCTATCAGGTTGCCCATCAGCTTCCAAACTGGGAGGCTGATGGGCATCCTACGCAGAGCTGGAGGTGGGCAGAAACGATCTTCGTCTCTGCACTCCTCCCACTCTGCATTTTTGCTAGATGGGCTTTTCCACTCCTCTGAGTGGGAGGGAAGGAGGCCTGGGAAGGAAGGAGGCCAGGGAGGACGGAGGATTCTTCATAAGTGTGGTGTAGTGGCTAGAGTGTTGGACTGGGAGCCGGGAGATCCGGGTTCTAGTCCCCACTCAGCCATGGAAGCTCACTGGGTGACTTTGGGCCAGTCACAGACTCTCAGCCCAACCTACATCACAGGGTTGTGAGGATAAAATGGAGAGGAGGAGGATTATGTATGCCACCTTGGGTTTCTTAAAGGGGAAAAAAGGCAGGATATAAATGTAATACATACATACATAATAAGCTGGCCTCCCCAGTTCCCTCCCTGCCCACAGAACCACCCCCTTTCCCTCCGCTCCGAGGTCACTGGCATAGTTCCCTCCACACCGTCTGCGAGGGGGAGGTGAGCTCGGACTCCTGAGTCCAAGGTCGGTACGTGGTGTCTGACCTCGGATCCAGGAATCCAAACTATCCTGTGGCCCCCCAAGATGCTGTCTAGGCACCATAGGCTTGCTCTCTTAAAATGGCGTGTGCCTGAGAGCTCCTCCTGTTTTATGGGCCACAGGCTGCAAGAGCTGTGAATCTGTCCCTGTCCCTTTGCTTCACATCTTGTGCCTTGCGCCTTCTGGAACCTTCAGCGGCATCACGCAGCAGCTAGGGGCTTTTTTTTAATGATTTTTTATTGGGCCTGGCGGAAGTTTAAAGCTTCACACAGAGTCTTGAGTAGAGGTGGCAGAGACTTTTGTTCGGTTCACATTTGATAAGAACACACGACATTTGCACTTCCCAAATCAATATGTGAACCAGAATGCAGTTATCCACCAGTATTTGCACTTCTCAGAATGTTGTAATGCAGTTCTCTGAACAAAATACGCATACAAATATATATGGGGGGAAGTGTACAAAAGAACAAGAAATGTGTATATTGGGCAAAATTAGGTACAAAAATGTGCACAAATCTTTCTATAGACTTTTAAAAAAAAAGTTGGAAAGTGATGCAGAAATGGGATGGAACAAACAAGACTGGAAACAATGAATAACCAAAAGTAACCGATTAGTCTTGAGGGCTCCACAGTGATTCACAGGTATCAGTGCAAAATTACCTGGGCAGTTCTGTGATGCTGCTTCCATAAGTCCATCAGATCCTTGCCAGTAGTACGTCTACATCACAAACAGACTGAAGGGAACTCTCCATTTGCTCAAACATTCTGTATATGCTGGTCATGCATATGGTGATTTTGAGTCTCCCCTTTCTTTTTTAGTACCCGCGCAACTCATGTAGCACCAAATATTTGATTGTATCTGTTGATGGTCTGGTATGCATTTGATACAGGCACTGCCCAGATTCAAGGCGTACTTTTACCAAGCGATTGATGCTAGAGAAACACATTCAGTTGATGCATGGCATTAAGGAGCCAGATGTGAAAGAGATGACAGAATCAACCAATGTGGGAGAAAGTGAAGTCAAACAAGACACCAAGGTTAGAGACATTGCATATCGTGTTTCTCTAGCAGTCTATGTCATTTAAAAAACAATAAATCTGAAATACCAGCTGACTGACGTTCTGTGTACTCACAACAAATCAAGTGGGAAAGCGTACTAAGGTGAAGAAAGCACCTCCAACCGAAACAATTCTATTTTGTATCCTGTTTAAGAGATCAGCCCACTCTTCAGGGATTATGTCTTTTTATTAAACTATACTGATTTTTCAAGCTGATTCAGATACTAGGCATAGGGTTGTATCCAATGTTAGTCCTACTTAAAGTAGACCCATTGAAATGAATGGGACTTAAGTTAGACTAACATTGGGTCCAACCCATAGACACACTTACTTAAGTATTGCATACTTGAGAGGCAGGTTAAAGTGTATGTAAACCCCAGGCTGAGTTGTCTCTTGTACAGGAAGATTGGGCTGAGTGCAAAAAATTGGCAACCTAATGTCCTACCTTATATGAACCCGCCTTATGTTGAGTTGGACTCGATGGCCCATCTAACCCTGGGGCAGCACTCAATGGCCTTATAGGCCCCTTCCAACCCTACTATTCTATGACTATTCTATGATTCCCCCAACATGGTGCCCTCCAGATGTTTTGGACTTCAACTCCCACCAGCCCAAACCAGCATGGCTGATGGTCAGGAATCCTGAGAGTTGTAGCCCAAACTCTGGAGGATACCAGGCTGGGAAAAACTGATCTACAGTGACTGGCACTGGCCCTCCAATGTGGTAAGCTAGTCCTGCTACCCAAGAATAAAGGTGTTGGGCATTGAACTGAGAACTTCATGCATACAAAGCCCCTGCTCGATGTCTGAGCTGTGGTCCATCACTGAACCTCCTTCAGCCCAGTCCAATGCAGTGTATCTCTTCCTATGCACTTTCCTTGCTTTGCCCACTTTGAGTCGGTGGAAAGCTTTGCATGCATTAGTCTAGGAAATGGGACATTGCAGCTCTGTAGCGGATGAATAGGGCACACTGATTCAGATCTGAGGAACTGTGTGGAACAGCAGAGCGCATCAGAGTGAGTTTGGGATGCTGGAGTAATGCTCAGGTGAATGGGTGGAGTCAAAATTATGCGGGTAGAACTGTACGTCTGTCTGAACACACTGTGTGCCGACACTCTCTGATGCCTTCAGTTATAACTGGAGCTGCTGCCTATATTTCTTGTCAGCAGCACTATGATAAGTTCTGTTTGGTATCACTAAGGGAAGGGGAAGTTCTACATGGAGCCCTCAAGCACATGCTGAGACAGATTCCGCATTCACCCTCAAGACACAATATATTTGACATTGAAATCGGCACCTTGAGACTTGCTTGCTCTGCTGTTCAAATTGTTTAGGTTTCAGGAGCATAAAGGGCAGCCTCACCTGTCGGGCATGCCTGCTGAAGGTTTTTATATTTTGTAAATATTTGACAAATATATGCCGATAGATATCTGCATGATGGCACACTTGCCACTTTGCGGTGCCCAGTTCAGAAATGTTTGCAGAAACGTGTCATTCAATCATTTCCTCCATGACCAGCCATGTGCCTATTGGGTTAAGAATATTATTGGTCCATCAGAGTCCATGTAGTTTCCAGTGTTGCAGATGCCTTAGAACAGGGGTGGGGCAACCTATGGCCATCCAGAAGTTTTTGGACCCCAACATTCATCAGCCTGAGTCAGCATGGCCAGGGGTCAGGGATGGTGATGCTTTGCTCCAAATCTCTTAATGACGCTCCCAAAAGCTTCACAAAGATATAGAACTTTGCATATCTGGAGGGCCACAGTTCCTCACCCCTGCCATAGAAACTCACAGGCATGGTCTGAAGGTGGTGGCTTCCCACTGTTTGTTGTCTCCAGCATTCAGAGGTTTTATTATTAGCTCTCATGGCGAATAGCTGCTGAGATACCGGACCTCTATGTCTATGTAGTGTCCCCTTTTAAAGACATCTGAGGTAGCAGCTATTACCACATCTGCTGGAAGTCAAGTCCATAAGTTAGATCACACGTTGTGGGAAGAAGTGTTTCCTTTTGCCTGTCCTGAATCTACTGCCAATCAGTTTGGTTGGTTCGTTGTGTAAATGAGCTCTAGCTTAAATATCCCTTTTGCCTTCTTCCAAGTGTGGAAGCCATGAACGTTCCTGAGAACAACTGCATGATTGTAGCTGATTTTTTTAATGGACCTGTTCTCAACTTCAGGTTCCCAGTCCAAAGCGTAAATTGGAAGAGCCCGTGCTGGAGTTCCGGCCCCCTCGAGGCGCTATCACTCAGCCTCTGAAGAAATTGAAGATCAATGTTTTTAAAGTTCACAAATGTGCCGTCTGTGGCTTCACAACAGAGAACCTCCTTCAGTTCCACGAACATATTCCCCAGCACAAGTCCGACGGGTCTTCTTACCAGTGCCGGGAATGTGGCCTCTGTTATACCTCCCACGTATCTCTCTCCAGGCATCTCTTCATAGTTCATAAGCTGAAGGAACCTCAGCCTGTCTCGAAACAGAATGGATCTGAAGAAGACAGTCAGCAAGAAAACAAACCCAGCCGTGAGGAGGAGGAGTCTGACAATGCCATGTCCGACAGGAAATGCAAAGTTTGTGCAAAGACTTTTGAGACGGAAGCTGCCTTAAACACCCACATGAGGACACACGGAATGGCCTTCATTAAATCCAAACGAATGAGCTCCACTGAAAAATGACCCACCTCTTCGCCATCCCACACACATTTTCCAAAAGCAAAAAAAGGCCTTCTCTACTTCAGAACAATGATTGACATTTCTTTCTTTTTTTGTTTTCTTTTTTTTGGGTACAATAAATTTGCCACACAATAGAGCTAACAGCAGTTCTACCCAGGCAGTTGCAATATATTCTATACTTAAAATGTATCTTCCTCACCTCATCACTATAGATATATATATATAGATAGATATATATACATAGATATAGATGATATATATATATATATAAAACAATTCCCCCTCAAAAAACAGCATTAAATAAAACAGTATTTGAGTTGAACAGAGTTTGTATATATTTAAAAGATAATTTTTATACTCTTTGTTATGTGTTTGTATTGGTATTTAGTGGGATATCCTGGTGGGGGTTTTGTCTGTGTTTTTGTTTTTGTCTTTTCTAACAGCAAGTTTGTTTTAAAGCAGAGTTCTTGACATTAGGGCAGTGCTTAAGATTCCATTAAACCACTTCATGTGTGATCCCATTCTGACATTACTTAAGCAGTATGAGAACTGTTCCAATGTATGTTCTTCCCACACCACTTGGATCATGTCAGATCCTTCAGGACCCCAATGGGCAGACTTCAGACTTGTGGGATCTACTGTAGTTTTTAGTAGAACCATAAGATCCACCAACTAGAGCCAGGTGCAAAAAACATACACTAAGAATTAAGGAACAGGATGGCTCTGAGCACATCCTGAGCCTAGGAATTTGTCTTCAGTACCAGAACTGAACTGAGTCCACAGTGTTTTATGCAAACATCCACAACTGGTTACCCGAAGCTTTCTTCTTTTCAGAAGCCTCATTTAGGTGGAAAACATTTTGTTGTTGATATTCTTAAACAATTGAAAATTGGAAACTCTTGCCAATCTGCTGCAAATCACCCAGTGATCTACCAGGAGATTCTGATCTACCTTCTGCCTATCCTGGTCCGGGACATATGGGAGAAGCCCCCATCACAGTTCCTTCCCACGCCAGCATCGTCCCTCCTGGAAACCAGGGTAATACTGACGTGAAAAAGTTGTACCATGGGGTGGGCACACGTGTCATTTAGGTTTAGACTTCCGCATAATTTAAAGTGTCTGAAATTACTGCAGTGTTGTTGGGAAGTCATACACCCTGGTGGCTTGCATATCTCCAAGTTAAAAAGTCAGAAGGGAGCCTAAGAAATATTTTCAGGAGACAATTGTGTTTGACAAAACTGCACTAAAAGGCAAGGGTTAAAGGAGACAAATGAAAGGCAAATGTTGTTTGTTTGTGTTTTGTTGTTGACGAATGATCAACTGGACTTGGGCCCCCAAATAATTTAGCACATTTGTAGACTCTTATGACCAGAAGGGTCATTTTTGTATGACCTCCTGCTTAAAATCTCTAGGTGCTTTTTGAAGATCTTCCCAAATTCATGTAAGAGGGCCTCTCCATGTATCGAGGACACATTGGCGACACAGCCCACCAGCACAGTCTCTTGCACAAAATCCCCATTGGAGCTGCACAAAAGCACTCTCCTTCTTTTCAGCAGTGCTTGTGGAGGAGAAAGGTCCTGCAGGATTGTGCCACTTGGATTTTTAAGTATCACATTTGCTGGCCGTTCTCCGTTGCACTTTTGAGAGAGGTCATTGGACTCTGTGTATCCTTCTTAAGCTTAAGATGGATTTCAGTATTTTGTGTTAGTATTGTTCTGCAAAATGGGATACAGAGTAAGCTTAGCTGCTCAAAATTAAACAAACACGTACCATACTGTGAATAACTTTACAGTTGTGGAGGAATAGGAGGAAGGTCATGTGTCATATAATTTCTTAAATGTTTTATTGAAATATTCATGAAATTATGCATTTTTGTTTGATGGAAAAGGCTGATGAGTTAACACCTGGCTGATTGCATAAGATGGTAGGAGCCACCAGTTTATGTTAAATCCGATGTTCAGGGCTTAAGTGATAAATATCTATCTACCTAAAATTATGTCTAGGCTGGTTTTAAGGATGGAGCCTCTAACCTCTGTCCTAAAGATAACACACAGGAGGAAACAGCCTTATAGGAAGTCAAGACTATTTGCCCTATTGTCTCCTCTGAGTGCGAGCAGATTTATAGGATTTCACATATCCTTTTAACTGGAAATGCCAGGGAGTTGAACCTGGGACCATCTGCATGCAAATGGCCACTGAGCTGTGGTCCCTCCCATACAGTTTCCATTTGAGTCACTTGTTGAAATGTGCACTCTTGATTAGGCCCCATAATGCACAAGCAGGAATGTGGCAAGCCTCTAAAGCAGGATGGGGGGACATGTGGCCTTCCAGATCTTAGTGGACTGCAATTCCCATCATCCCATAGCCAGTGGTGAGGGATACTTGCAGTCCAACAACATCTGGAGGACCGCACATTCCTCATCCCTGCTTCAAAGCATGGGCAAGTATACTTTCTCCCAGAAGACCGCCGTGTCTGCTCCAGCCTTGCAGAATGGATAACCAATGGTGTGGGAACTGGAAGGCATTAAGAAACAGTCCTGCATGTATTCTGCAATTTTGTGCTTGTTTTATACCAGTCTTCCCCAACTTGGTGCCCTGCAGATATGTTGGCCATGCTGGCTGGGAATTAGAGGAATTGCAGCCCAATACATCTGGAGGACACCAGGTTGGGGAAGGCTGTTTGATACAACATTAGAAACTGGTACCAGGTGCAGAATTCCACATAATTTTAACAGTTCTTGTTTCATTACTTGAAAGCAGGGTTTCAGCTCTCATAGGTTGCAAAGGATGGCTGCTAAAATCTCAGAAGCCAGAGGACAGTATGAGCAGGGGTTTCCAGTGGCTTAGGGGGATGGTGCTTCTGAACATAGCCCCCACCCTTCCTTTCATTAGCAGAAGTGGAATCAATTATGTGAAGTAGAGAATATATGCAGATGTGTGTGATTTGCATAATTTATGCAGGTCACAGAATTCAGCTTTTCTTGGTGCTGAGTACACATGATACAGCTCTGGTCAGGGATGATGGAAGTTGTAGTGCAGCAGATCTAGGAAGGCTGGTTTATATAAACGAGGCAAAAATTCATGTAAGTTTCAGTGGTTGTTGAACTCTCAACAGAGATGTATGTTGCTGAGGTGATGGAAGCAAAAGTTACTGCTTTACAACTATGAATGTTATTCAGGATGCACATTAAATAAAATGGTGGTGGTTGTGTGATGATGATATACAGATATCACATTACAACGTAGAATGATGAATATGATAAGAATCATAAAGCACTTTAATTATGAAACACATTCTATAAATGAATATTAAATCAATAATACTACCCCTATGGTGGCTTCTGATTTTACAAGGGAAATTTTATTTCTAAAAAAACAGCAACCTAAAATAAATTCAGTGTGCAATTCACACATTCCATAGATTTCTTAAAGTTTTGGGATAATACCTACAGTTATAAAGTGCTTTAGAATGTTCAGAGTTTCACATAAATTATCACTGTAATCCTTACAACAATCCTGTAAGGCAGATCAGTATTATTTTCCCCCTATTGCAGATAGTGTGGGGCAGGAGGGAGGATTGGGTCTGAGCCAGTGGTTTGTTATGGCCGCATAATGAGCTCATAGTGAGTCAATCTGAGCATGGGATTTTCTAGTTCATGCTCTTAACTGCCTATGCTACTTCGACTCTCACCCACTTTGGATTGTGCCCAAAGTATTTTGGGACAAACAGTGTTAGCTTAATCCTTTCAAAAAGTATTCCGAGCATCTTATACAGTTCCCGGTGCCCACAATTCTATACTAAAATGTAGTATGTGGTGGAGTATTGGGCTTTTAAAGAACTGGCGGCCGTTTAAAAAGATGCATGTTTCTAGATCTCATGGGTATGAGACTGTAGGTGTAGCAAGGATCTGAAGATAATCTAGCCCACATTCAGGCAGCATTCTCCACATATTTGCCAATGCAAATTTGAGAGTAGACTGTCCTAGTACAGAAACCAAGTCCTGAACAAGGCTCCCTTTTCCAGAGATCCCTGCAAAATACACTTAAGCAGATTTGAAAAAGGAGAGGCAGTGGGCAGATGTTCAACTGGAGGTGCTGGTGTAGGAGGGCAGCCTCGTATTTCCTTCTGTGTTGGGGAGTGAATCATAGAATCATAGAATAGTAGGGTTGGAAGGGGCCTACAAGGCCATTGAGTCCAACCCCCAGGCCATCGAGTCCAACCCCCATGAGGTTGGACTCATGGGGGTTGGACCCCATGAGGTTGGAGTCCATAGGGAATCCTCATAAGGTGCAAAAAGCTATCCCTGACTTGTGAAGAAAATTTACACCAGGCACTTTCATTTACACAGCAGTAACTCCATTTGCACCAGGGGTATTGAACCTTAGGCCCATGGGTCAAATGTGGCCCTACTAGAGTCCCAGTCTGGCCCTCTGGGGTTCCCCATATGACAACACTTTTTTTCCCCCAACTGCAGTTTGGTGGTTTCCCAGTTTTTGCCCATTTTTTCCCCCATTCTAAAAGGTTGAAATGCCTCTACTAAGGCTTAGTTCCTGGCAGGAAGAGCTTTAAGCTAAAATACTCTGGTATTTTAAAAAATATTTTGGCCCCATCCCTTTCATCTTTGGCCCTAACCCGCAACCCCGCAGGAATGTGGCTCCCAGGAGCTTCTCCAAAAGTCAATTTGGCCCTTGGGCTGAAAGAGGTTCAACACCCCTGATTTACACCAAAGCTATTGGGCTAGTGTGAATGTTTTCAGACATCAAGCCTGTTGGACATGGGGGAAGAAGTCACAGCTTTTGCACGCCATGTGGCTATCTACCCCTATTCTCATGGTATTAATGTATTAAGTTAGCATCATTTGATTTGTATTTTCTAAGTACTCAAGGCCTCCTTGGTGCAAAATTCGGTGCTTTTTTGGTTTTGTTTGGGAACACCTCAGAGTTCCTGTTTTTCAGGAAGTTCAGAAAAGGTACCATATGCTGCCCTTTCTAAAACTGAGTTCTCTGTGAGTTTTTCTCTCTTTTTTTTTTTGCTTTTATACCACATGTGTATTCCCTGAACAAATTTTGTACTTTTTTAAAAATTGAAAACAAAACTTCCTGTGTGTGTATGTATGTATGTATGTATGTAAATATGTATAGGGAGAGAGAGAAAGATACCTGCATGATTATATCTGTAGTAAAATTTCTGTTTTTAAAATCCAAGGGGAGGTGTCACTGCTCTCGGATGTTATACATTTTGTCAATAGTTACTGTATTAAAACACATTTCCTATGTAAATAAATGTGGGGCGTTTTTATTTTTATTTTGCCCCTAAAGAATTATGAAATTCTGTTATTTATTGATGAACTTTTCATCAACCTTAGACAGGTGGGAGCAGAGGAAGTGTCGATCTTGTAATGGTTCTTCTAGGTATTCTGTCCGAAACAAGAGGTTCTTGCTCTTGGACATTCTTTGCTCATCATTTGATTGACAATGACCAGTAAACGCTTGTTGTTCTTCCCCTACTTTTTGTACTCATCAAGTGTTGGGTGGTTATGGAGAGCGTCTGGACTCTTAAAAACTGTAGCTGAATATGTGGGCACCTGTTACACTACTGACAGTGATGTATTCTAGCTTATCACTGCCTTTAAAAAAACACAAAGCTGTGTACCTCTTAAAGCCTCACGCTTGTTGATCTGCACTTTTTGACTTGTATAACAAATGGGTTGTCACTATGCGGTGATGGTGAGGTTTTTTTCTTTTGTACAGAGTGAATGAAATAATAAAGCTTACCTTTTTATTACAGGAATCTTTTAACAGTTGTTGTTTTGTGTATATCTATATTGGCTTCCCTATATTGGCTTTGTGTCACCGCCGTCGATACTTTTTGAGCAAACACAAGTATCCATCGGGGTAGTTTTCTCAAGCTTTGGTTGGAAGTGCTGCCCCAGAACATATATATTCTAGTGATGGCCACCAACCTGAACAGCTTTAAAAGGGGATTACACAAATTCATGGAGGGTAAGGCTACTAGTCATGATGGCTATATATTAGCTCCAATGTTGGAGTCAATATGCCTCTGAATATCAGCTGCTGGGGAACATGGGCAAGAGGGTGTGGTTATTTTTTTTTTAATTATTAAATTTATTAATCGCCCATCTGGCTGGTCACCCAGCCACTCTGGGCGATGTACAGGGTATAATAAAACAGTTTAAAACAATAAAATTCTACAATAAAAACGTTTTCTAAAACACCCTAACCCACCCCAAATGCCTGCCTGAACAACCACATTTTTAATGCACGGCAGAAGCTCATGGTCATGTCCTGCTTGTAGGCTGCCCGTGAGCATCTGGTTGGCCCATGTAGGAACAGAATAGGGGCCTTTGATCTGATCCAGCACAGCTCTTCTTTCATTTGGCACAGGTCTGGCTTCCTACTGTCATGTGTTCCCCTTTACGTCTAAGTCGATAGAGTGGGAAAAAGAGAAGAGTCTCCTGTTAGGAGTGCCTTTCCCCAATTTGGCACCAGTTGCATTTTTATCTTTTGGGAAGAAATCATTCTGTCATGCTTTGGTAACAGCCATGATCATGGGGCTGCCTTTGAAAGCTGGTTAAAAAACAAAACCTTTAAACTGGTCCAGAATATGGAAGCCAAATTAATTGGCACACATTGTAGGAAGCACACGTTCCCCTGTATTTGAAAGTTAATCACTGGGTCCTGGATTATTTCTAGGCACTCATCAAAGAGCTAGTTTTGACCTCTAAAGTCTAAGTGGTCTGCAGTCGGGACTTTTGAAGGACCGCCTCCCCTACAAGCCTGTCTGTGAATTTTTAACAATTCAGCAGGTGTCTGTGGGGAGCGGGAAGGGCCTTCTCTTGTGGAACCCCTGAGTGTGGAATCCCCTCCATAGGTAAATTCACCTGGCATCGACAAGAGAGTAAATATAGGCCCCAAGCCAAGGCTGAGTGTACACATGAAAAATAAGCTGGTAGAATGGACTATATTACTTCACACTGCTGGGCGGGGGTAGGGAGACACTCACATTTTTTAAAGCTATATGTAAAACAAAAGTATCCTTTAAAGTAGAAAATGAGCACACTGGGTGGAAGGCTAGGTTAGGACTGTTCTTGATGTGTCAGACTTCCAGGGAAGGTTTGTGTGGAAGAGGATTCGAAAATGGCATCTCCTGCCTGCAGTCTGTGCATTCCGTCCTATCACTTTGGCATTCTGCTCCAGCTTTCCACAACCCAGTTCTCTCCAGATGGTGCCAACCTAGTGCCATTGGCCATGCTGCTGGGAATTATGGGAGTTGCAGTCCAACACATCTGGAGGGCATCAGGTTAGGGAAGGCTGTTCTATTCCCTCATTTCATTGCATACTATTTAGACCAGACCTAAGTTTGTCCTGCTTACCCATGCTTTTAAAATTACGTATCTTTTTATTGGCTGTCATCTGTTTATGTTATGTTCTTGGAACGTATTATACTTCTACTTATTGTACTTATTATATGTACCACTTTTATTTAATACTGCTTCTCAGTTGTTGTTGTTGTTGTTGTTGGCTTTTAGGCTTATATAAGACACCTTCAGGAGCTATTTAAAAAGGAAAGGTGAGGTAAAACATGTTAAAATAAATAATCATTTGAAGGGAGGATGCGCTTGGACTCTATGCTGCAGATTGGTTTCCTCTTGGTTCCAGAACAAAGGAAAAGGACAAGAAACTGTTCCTCTTCATCACTGGTTCTCCTACTCCCCTTTAATCCGGCTTCCTCTTTTATAGTTGTCCTCTGTCACCAAAGCCGTCTTCCAACTCGCCCACTTCCTGGCTCCACCTCTTCGTTGTCTGCCCATGCTTTGTCTTCTGTGTCTGAGACCACTTCCATGTCCCTTGCAAGCTTCTGTACATGGAGTTGTCCTTCAGCCTTCTCCAAGCTGGTGCCCTCCAGATCTTTTGGACTTCGATTTCCATCAGCTTCAGACATTCTGGAAGTTGTAGTCCAAAACATCTGAAAGCCACCAGGATGGGAAGGCTACCTTAAGGCCTTTCTCCATTCTGAATCTATTTTGAAGGAAGATGCAGGAAACAAGATCTCATGGGGAAGGAGGCTGTGGCCGTAGCAAGGAAGATGTTCAAAGCAGCACAGAAGATTTTATTGGGCCAATATGATGTCTGAAGGTCTAGTTCAACTTTCCCCAACCTGGTGCCCTCCAGACATGTCAGACCACAACTTCCATCACTCCCAGCCAGCATGATCATTGGCCATGCTAGCTGGGGAAGGTAAGAGCTGCAGTTTAACACATCTGGAGAGCACCAGGTTGGAGAAGGCTGGTCTAGTCCTTGATTTAATCCTTTGGGGGTCAAAGCCTGCAATCTGACAATCCATCCAGCCTCTGTTCCATAGACAAGCTTGCCACTCTCTTCTCTAAGGTAGGCTTGTAATTCAACAGGTATGAGCAATTGTTTTCTAGGGTTGTCAACAGCCTAGGAAACAGATCTCTGTTGGGTTGAACACACCCAATGTTTTTTGGACATCAGAACACCACTGGTCAAGCATTGGGTACAATGTGCTCACCTGGTTTTCTAGGCTGTTGAGAAACTTGAGGAACAGGTGGTGGAGGTCCATCTGCAACATGTGGCAGTCTTAAGATAGTGTTTTGGGCGCCTGTTTGCAGATTTATGAAACGAGGGCAAAACTAGGTGTGATGCTAAAAGTATCATTGTGAGTTCCGTGTTGTTTTCTTACTCTTCAAAGCAGGCACAGGGGTTGGATAGGGATTGTTGCATAGGGGAAGATAGGGGTTTATCCTCCCCTGCTGCAGTCCCAACAAAAGTCTTTTCCCCAAAGTTGCTACTTAATCCCAGAAGGAAGCTGCCATGGGTGCCAATGATGGCTTCCCACCTGGAATTAATAGCACCTGGGGGACAGACTTTTGTGGGTGCCATGGGAAGGAAGGAAAGGCTTAAACCCTCCCTTCTCACATGCCATTGCCCTGATCCTGATCAGCCCCGTGTTGCCGGCCTTCAGAGTAAAAACAAACAAATACAGAACTTATATAGAAATACAGAACAGTGCATTTAGGGTCATATTTAGTTTGTGCAAAGTGCAAAGACAACCATCACCCCAAAACAGGTAGCACCAAAGCATAGTAGGCTACCACGGCAGGTCAGCACTTTCCACAATCATGCGCACAACTTGGGAAGTGTGTAAATGTGGGATAATTCTGACACTGAGATGAGAGCATCATCTTGATCCCTGGAATGAATTGCAGCAGGTGGGTAAAAAGGGCAGAGGAAGCAGCCCAAGGCATCCAAGTTGAGTAAACACCAGTGCACAAAGAACTTTTCATGCTTGGAATGATTTCCATCATGCTGCAGCTGCTTTGCAAAGCACGTTGAGCCTTTCGGATTAAGGCGAGGTGGTTGTATCGTCTGCTCAGCTATAGGTAAAGGGCTCAGGGCCCTTAAATACAACCCCAAGCCTAAAGTGAAGATGCCCAGAGATGAACAAGAGAGGAGGGGAAATGGTGGCCTTTGTGCTCAAGCTCCTCCTGCTGCCTTTGCTACCTGGTGCTTCTTCTGCAATAAATGTAACTCTTGGATGCTGGGAAGATGTCACTGAATTCCTTTCTGACTTGAATGCCAAAAAACCCAAAGCTTATGCTATCATGAGTAAGTAGATTTTTTTTTCAAGTGTGCTTGCATTCATTGTCTTGCGCTATTAATTTATTTGAAATATTTATAGCCCACCTACTAACTTGACAATACAATATATTGAAAATACAATTGAACCAACAATTTGCATGCTTAGACTCCATCACGGGGCAGAACTTCCTTCCCACACTGCCAGTGTTATATCCCACAATTCCCAGCTTCCTGCAGCAGACTAGGGCTGCTGGGAAGGTAAAGCTGCTTACCAGCCTTCCCCCAGACCTCTGGATTTGAATCTCTGGGCTTGCAGAGCAAAGCACCCAGATTGTCATGTCCACTCTGGAAGACTCCTCTTCAGAAGATGACCTGGAGCTCTCCCCCCACCTCCCAGCCCAGCCCAGCCCAGCCCAGCCCAGACAAACTTCATGGAGGAGCTGCCTGTATCAAGGGTTCTTGAGGTAGATCAGGGGGATCTTGGGCCCTCAGGGGAAATGGCAATGGATGCTTCCCCTCAAGATGGAGTTTGCCCCCTCTTGGACTTGGAAGCAGATGTTGAGTGGCCACTTAGCCCCAGGGAGCACAGACACTTAAAGGTTCAGGCTCAATCAGCTGCCAGATGCAGAAGTACCTGCCTGAAGAATAAGGGCTCCTTGTGAGTAAAGATATCCTTGTGAGCAAGGCTCTGCTCATGAGTAGACCGTTCCTCAGGTGGCACTGATGGCTTGGAGCTGTGCTCTGGGTGGGGCTCTGAAGGCTCAGGCTTAAAAGCCTTCAGTTGTAGGCACAGAGTGCTGGAGCAACATTTGTACACTAGCTCCTTCCCTTATATGTCCTTGATAACCTAGCTGGTTTCTCGAATTCCCTGATTACCTAGAGACCTTGCCTTTGGTACTGACCCTGACTAAAATCTCTGGTGCTCTGTCCCTGCACCACTGCCAGCAGGACACAGATGTTCAGCTGTCTTCAGGCCAAATGTTAAAAATGTTACTAGATGTTATTTTGGGTTTTTTTAACTATTAATTGCTTGGGGTGGGGGATGGAATTTTTGCCAGGACCATGGCACATGGGGAGGGTGGCTTAAGCCTGGTTCAGCTAGCGCTTCTTAGCACTGTTCAAAGGGGAGAGGGTTTAGTACTTGTACTGGAAAACATTAAGAGGGGGAAGCAGAGGTAACCAGGTCAGCACTTTGCGGAGTCATGGCTGAAGACTTGCCAGGAATGTCTCATAGGGACATAGGGGCAAAGCACTGGGAATTGTTGGCTAGTTAGCATCCATGCATCCTGGTGGCACTGAAGTAGCCACTCTGTGACTCTATCGCTACCACCTTGAAGTGCTTGCTGGTGCTTGCTCACCCTTGGCTGGAATTTAGCGGTGGCCAAATATTGCCTGCCACACCAGCTGATGCTATCCATGACTGACATAAGGAAAACTGTTTGAGTGGGCAATGGCTTATTGTTCAACCTCTTTCCTTTGGCATTACAGGGTATGATTCTGTTGGGAAACCCGGCAGCAATGTCCTTGGTCAGCATATGGATAGGCTGGGATCTTATACCGAATGCATTTCTGCTGAGCTCCTTCCAGAAGATTCCAAGGGCAGTACTGCAAACTCCAAGTACAGCAGGTGTGTGGTTACCTATTGCACTGCTATTGTTTGATTTAATGCCTGTTGTATACCGGTACTGTTGTTAAGGCCACCTCCCAGAGGACCCCTCTAGCAAAAGAAACTCATCATGAAGACAGACACAACCCTGGTAACATTCTAAGGGTGAAGACAGAGGTAATGTTTTATGGTGAAGACGCAGAAGTCATTTTAACATCCGGCATGGTGCTCCTCTCCAAAGTTTCTGGTAGGGGCTGGATTCTGGGACCTTCAACAAGACTGTAAGTTTTTTAAAATCAGAACCATTATCTCCATTGTTTGTCCTTGTGTTTGAATAAATTAATGTCTTAAATACCTGGGCTCAAATCCCTAATCATCCATGAAGCAACAGGGATGGCTTTGGGCAAAACACGATCTCAGTCTCGACTCAAGCTATCTCACATTTTGTTCTGAGGATAAAATTCAATAACTCCGTGCATACTGCATTGACTTCAGGATACAAATGGAGTGAGTGTGTGTGTGTGTATGTGTGCGCGCACACGCGCGCGCGCACACACACACACACACACACACATATAAATAAATAAATAGAGAATCCTGTAACTTCTAAATAATTATGAAAAAGAAAGATTTTAGCAGGTACCGCTTTTCTGTGAAGCCACACCTAGTCTCTCTTCCAAGTCAGACCACTGGCGTTGTCCCTATTGCACGAACTGCAGCAGCTCTAGAAGGTTTCAGATGAGAATCCTTCCCCTGAGCCTCAGTTCTCTAGTGAACCTGCTTTTATTAAACGTATTTATTATTTCACTTTTATCCCACTGTTTTTCCTCTTGTGAAGAACCCAAGGCAGCTTACACAGTCCTCCTACTGTCCATTTTATCCTCACAACAATCCTGTGAGGTAGTTTAGGCTGAAAGTCAGTGACTGGCCCAAAGGCACCCAGTGAGCTTCATGGCCAAGTGGGGACTAGAACCCAGGTATCCTGAGTCCCAGTCCAACACTCTAACCACTACACCACACTGGTTCTCTTGCTTGCAGTGCTTGTTCCATTGATTGTACATAATCCTGAGCTTTTTCTGGTTTTGCTTGAATGCTGTTAAAACCGATGCATGTTGGGTATCCACGTTATTTGGTTGCTTTTGACAATATCAGCCCTGTTTTCTCTTACATCTATTCAGTAAGGGAACTAAAATGTATTATACATAGAGCACATGCTTTGTGCACAGAAGGTCCCAGGTTCGATCCCCGGCTTCTCCAGGTAGGGCAAGGAAAGAATCCTGCCTGAAACCCTGAAGAGCCGCTGCCAGTCAAGTCTTGACAATACTGGGCTAGATGGACTAATGGCCTGAGTCTGTATAAGGCAGCTTCCTATGTTCCTTCTAGGACAGAATGGATTACTACTGTGGAATATGTGTCCCCAGTTCCTGCCAAGAAGAAGAAATTACAGCACTAGCCATACTAGGTAAGTAGATGGTTCTTGCGTTGCCCCTTACAGAATTCCAGCTTGTGGATAATGAAACTTTTACATAGATGTGACGTGGACCTCCCCAACCTGGTGTTCTCCAGGTGTGTTGGATTGCAACTCCCATCACTCCCAGCTGGAAGTGATGGGAGTTGCAGTCTAACACATCTGGAAGGCGCAAAGATGGGGAAGGGTGACCTAGTACAAACTGATCTGCTATACACAGTGTGTGTGAGTTTCCCTTTATTACAGTGAGTTAGACTTTACTCGCTTTCAAAACTCTGAGCCTGTGTTTGCTGTCTAATAAATAGATAAATACATTTTAAACATTGCTCCGCCTGGGCATGTTGCATTTTTCTTTGTCCTTGTTTTTTAAACATGTTTTCCATGATTAAAATATCAAATTAGGAAGGGTGAGAAACAATACGGAAAGTCCCATTTTGCAAATGAAAAATAAATTAGAGAGAAGAGAGTCAATGTGTTTGTTTGTTTGTTTGTTTCTATATCACCCAATAGCTGAAGCTCTCTGGGCGGTTCACAAAAACGAAAACCAAAAAGCACACAGTAAAGCAATATAAAATATAGAAGCATTAAAACCACAATATAACAATACAACCAGACTAAAAATTATACACACTCATGTAAGAACCAGTCCAAAGTTTGAAGACTTACAGAAATTAAATGCATTGGATTCAGACTCCCTTTTCACTTTTCTGCTTGAAATTCTTCCCTACCCCACTGCTCATGTAGCAGTGTATATTCTAAGACAGGGTTTGCTGTTGGTAACAGGTAATTTGGCCCTTAATCTGGCACTGGTCCAAATCAGCCCTTCATATGTATCTACTCTGCTTCTTACAGGGGAGGAAGACATGAGAGAGATTTAAAAACAATGAAGACTGCTCCAAGTTTACTACTTTCCAAAAAATGAAATGTGCATTAAAACCTCTCTGTGCCAAATGGAAACACTTATGGAACTTTAAAGGAGCAAATGTTTCCATTTACAAGCTGCTCAAACCTGTGATCACAAAATGTTTTTTCTCCTGATTCTGGGAGATTAATGTTATTCTTTCTTGACAGATATATTTAAATTCAAGACCATCTCTTTTCTATCGCTTTTCCCATCTCTGTTTGCTCTGAATTCAACAGTCTCATTCGCGACAGTAGCCAAATGCGCCAAGGACCTCTTCCCCACTGATGCATTTGTAGCTGTTTGTTTGTAAGTCCTGGAGTGGGGGGAAGGTTTAGTCCAGCCGCTGCTCCAAAGCACCGTGCTTTCCAGAGGCAATTGTCACTCTGCAGTAATGAGCTTCTATTTTCCCTAGGTTTATTAGCATTTTCTTCATCATCTTGCCAGCCTCTGGAACTATTTACTGTGCTGATGTATGGACGAAGGCTAAGCACAATGAATTGCCATCACAGAGTTTGCTTTCTGCAAATTACGGGAGCACATCTTCGTTTAAAAACGATGCGAGTAAATCAAAAGCAGAAAGAAAACATAGTCATGAACCTGGATCAGCGTTGCTTACTGTACTGAATGGTTCAAAGCCAAGCAGGCTTATTTATTTATTTATTTGCTGGATTTTTATCCCACTTTTTCAGACAATTATTGTCTCCGAAAGCTTTTTGCAGCAATACAAAAAGAAAGACAAGCCCTGCTGTCCAGCTTACAAACTAAAAATGACGAGACATACAAGGGAAGGGCAGTGGAGGGAAAAAGAAGAGGAGGGAGATCAGTTTTTCAAGGCCAGAACTAAGTGGCATTTAAACAGGCATTGAAATGCACTTTGGGCTGGGCTGAGTTTCCCTTGCTGGTGTTCTTGCTTGAATGAGGCTCTTGTTCTTGTGTCTGGTGGATGGGGCCAGAGTGTTCTTTCCCCTTCCTTCTGCAGTCCCAGGCCAACAGTCAGTTGGAGCTGAGTGTTCTTTCTGGAATGGAGGCGGAAAGAGAGCTCCCTGCAACTGCCCATTCTCTGGCCAACAAATGGGCCAAGCTGGTCTCCCCCTTGGCTTGATGTTATTCATGGGAAGCAGGGGGTGCAGCCTTGATGGCAGATGGCAGAAGCCAGAGCATGCTCCCTTTCTGCTCTCCACTCCCAGGGTGGTGGTGGTTGTTATTAAACTCCAGGTTTATGAATGAAAAATGCCTGCAGCAGTGTGTAGCTATCTTTGTCCCATAGCAATAGAGACTAAGCGTGTGACTACAATTCTTCAGTGTTTTCAAACTGGACCTGCAAGGCTGGTGTTAGTAACTTTCATCCATGGGCAGCTACTAGGGCCCAGCATAGAAGGGTCCCCATAGAACAGGGGTAGGCAGGAATTAGACCTCCAGATTTTTGGACTTCAACTCCCAAGATTCTTGACCATTGGCCATGGCAGCAGGGGCTTCTGGGAACTGAAGTCCAAAACAACTGAAGAGCTGCCTTCTGCCCACCCCTCCTGTTGAAGACCCATCCCTGAAGGCAATGAACAGTATTGGCAATTCTTCGAGCATTACTAGGTTGCTGGGTCTGGCTGTCCTTTTAATTTCCTACAGTGCACCAGATGCAGTGTCACTCTGGGACATTTTGGGAAATTAAACAGCAGGTAAACCCGACAACCCAGCAATGCTTGCAGAACTGCCGATGCTGCTCACTGCCAACAGGTAAGGTCTTCTATGGGGGCCCTTTTGTGAGTGCCTTTTTAAGGGGAGGTAGATCTGCAAAGGAGAGGGATTATTCTGTAGTGGTGCCATGACTGTGGAGCTGACATTACAATTTTGGGGGTTAAGAATTTTGTTTTACTTGACAAGGCATTTTAAATTGTAAATGTTGCCTCTGCCTCCTTTGATAAAATCTAGAAATCTATACAATCTATAGATACTTATAGTTATAGTTATTTTTATAGATATTGATAGATATGTATATTTATAGATCTATTTATAGATTGTATGTTTTGCCTGATTATTTTTATTCATGCCTTTCATGGCTTCCAGACAGAGGCCAATGGTGTGACAAAAGTGTCCCCTGGAATCCCCTTTGTACACTGCCCGGGAATCCAGCTGGATGAAGGGTGGTTTAGAAATATGCAGAATAAATACACAAATTGTTGCAGCTGGATGCCAGCAATGGTGCAGCTAGGGTTAGACCTCCCGCCAAAGTCCTGGACCCACAGCCCCGCCCCCCGCCTGCCCCACGAATGAGAGCTATAGGCGATGGGCAGTCACAAACAGGCCCAGCATCTGTGATGCCCTAGGCATGCCGGGGCTGATGCTGCTCGTCATAGCATCTTTAATTTAAAAACAACATTGTATAATGGGGCTGCTGATCAGACACGCAGTTGGTTACAGGCATTCATTTTATTTTTACTTTTAACATTATATTATCCTTTTCTAGAACAAAGTGGCACCACAGAAGTCATACCACATGGCCGTCCACAGCGCCTCTCCTCCCTCATAAGTCGTTTAAGTTCCAGGGTCTAAAATTACCTAGCTGTACGGTGGCCACTAATGCATCGCCCAAAAAGAGGAAATGCCACACCAAAAAAGAGGACACCAATTTGCATAAATTTTGTCTGTGCTAATTTACTTGTATGAATGCAGACTCAGAAACGATTATTAGATTTTATATAGTATTACAATTCATGGTGGGGAAGATTGTGACCAGGTGACCGCTATGCCTGCCTGTTCAGTTTGCTGTCCAGTGCTAACTGTGATTGGGCAACAGTTCTTATGGTTCATGGTGTTGAAACTGGACTTGGGTAGGGCAGCTCTTCAAACAGAGGATGCCTTCAAATAGACGACTATTCCCTCTATTTGGGGACGCATGGGGACAAATGGCCCCCTATGTAACTGCACCACAGTGATTGCCTATTAATAGACACCTGTTTTCCCAGGTCTCAAAGACTTTCTCTTCACATTGCATGACAGAATGTGTATAACATATGCTATAATGATAGAATTAAAATGAATGTTCTGATATTCTTAGATACCTTGTATTGTGTCCTGAAATGCTTTTCCTTGCAAAAAAATCTTCCAGCCATCTGGTGAGCAAAACCTACATGAGAAGTCTCTTCGGCTCTAAATGGTATCAGAGCCCTGAGTCTTTTGTGGATAATTTCCGGACATATAAGTCAAATGACAGCGTGGCAATATTTAGGTATGAGCTGAAGTTGCAAAAGCAGAAATATTTCTGATATAAAGAACACTCGCTTGTCTCTTTATGCACTTGCTTATCAACTTCATATTTGACTTTTGGGGTTAGGGTTTGTGGGCTGCAACTTGATGCTAAATAGTCCTGGCTCTGGGTTGTTGTTTTTTACAAAGTATAATCAATTATGAAGAGACAGCACGGGACAATGAGATTTGTTTTAAAAAGCTATAAAGCTGCAAACAGCCATGTTTGAGAGGCCTTGCTTCATATATCACATTATTGCAATGTGTTTTGTGTCGTTCCCTGAGCCCTTTAAAAACAGTTTGGGACGAGGAGCTGCTGTTTGGGGGGGGGGGGTGCGCACGCACACACTTTACACCAACCTCTACAGTACTTCCGAAAAGCGACTAGCATCCTTAATGGATCCAGCACCCAGAGACGTGGAGTTGAAAAATAACAACAACCAAAACCATCCTATGTATGCTGTATTCCTTCTAGCTTAAAATATATTTTAAATACTCTGTTGTTAGTCTTTCTAACTTCCATGTATATATTCCTTATATTTTGCTCCAGATAATGTGTTGGAATGGGAAGCTAAAGTGCTAGAAAATCCTGTTTACATATATTCTCAGAGTGGACCATACTCTTTAGGTGTTGATACATTTTTCCTCATCAGGTAAGTCAGATGCTCTTGGAGGTGCCTGGCCCTTCCTGCATTTATCTAGCATTTAAGCTACTTGCAAGATGCTGCTGCTTCTGCTGAAGAGCTAATGTCTCATGGCAGTGTACTTTGCATAGTCTATAAAGAGAACTAAAAACATTTGCTGATGGAAGTTGAGACTTAAGAACACAAGAATCTACGTTATACTGAGTCAGACCGTTGGCCCATCTAGCCCAGTATTGTCAAGACTTGACTGGCAGCGGCTCTCCAGGGTTTCAGGCAGGCTTCTTTCCCAGCCCCCCTATCTGGAGATGCTGGGGATTGGATGCAGAAGGTGCCAGGTTCAAAGTATGTGCCCTACCGCTGAGCTACAGCCCCTTCCCAGTTCTTGCTGGGTAATTAGTTATATTTTTTGCCCTGGACCAGGACCCCCAAACCCTCAGACTCGGAGGAGACTCCAGAGTTAGGAGTTCAGGAAGACAATTCAGTTAGAGAAAGGCATCACAGGGCTTCCACCTCCCCGGGACCTAGTTCCCCAGAAAGATGCAGGGGGTGGGCTCCCCAGCATCCAGAGCAGGTTGCCTTGCTATCTTCAGTCTCTGAAGATGCCAGCCATGAGGACACTTGCATGCCACAGCCACTCCCATGTTGATGCAGTTTAAGGCTGCTCAGACAGGACAGGACCCTTTAAGAGACAAAGCCTCAGTCAGTATAGAGGTGGAGCCAACCAGCCTAAAGGCAGCCAAAGTGCTACTTAAGGCTCAGTTTTGATCTGCTTCTTGTTGGAGTAAGGTAGAGACAACCCTGTCTGGCCTCCAGGCCCAGAACCACTTGGAGCTTTCCATGGGGCTGATCTTGCGTCTCTGAGAAACCTGACCTAACCTGACCCCTGATAAAGATCTGATCCACAGCAGAACACTGCAACCCAGGCTACAGCGGAGAGCATGGCCTGAAACGCTACAATTTCACACCAGTATTGTGCAGCTCTAGGGGTTTATCATGGGCCAGCTCATCCTCCTGGTGGTGCACCCTCCATCACATCGGGGATCACACAAGGCTGCTGGTGGGCTCAGAGCTCAACCAGCCAGGGAGTGTGTGGAGGCACTGATCTTATAAACTGGCAGCTTCACAAAGGACCATCATGGTCACACAAACTGCAGTGGCTAACTACAGCCACCACATGGAAGCATTTCTACGTGATCCAGGTTATAAGCTATAATAGAGGTGTTGAACCTCAAGCCCATGCCGCTTTCCTTTGGCCCTCAACTGCCTATCATTGGATGGTTTCCCAGCTTTTGCCATTTCCCCCCCATTCTGAAAGGTTGGAATGCCTCTCCTAAGACTTCGTTACTGGCAGGAAGAGCTTTCAGCTACAATATGCTGGTAATTTTGCTATTTTGGCTCCACCCTTGTCACCTTTGGCCCAACCCACCACTGGAATGAGAGCCTCAAGAGGTTCTCCAAAACTGAATTTGGCCCTTGAGCTGAAAGAGTTTCGACACCGCTGTGCTATAGGCTATAAGCCTGCCACAGTCCTGATCACTTGGGAATGGGAACTATTGGTTGTATGAACTCGGTATCTTCTTTGTTTTGTTGTTGAGTTTTATTTGTTATTTTATTTATTTATTTATTTATTTATTTCTATACCGCCCAATAGCCGAAGCTCTCTGGGCGGTTCACAAAAATTAAAACCAAACGGCAAACAATAAAACAATATAAAATATATAGAACATTAAAACCACATATACACTTATATATATTCCACTTATACAGCCATAAATTAGCATATGTAAATTTTATAGAAATCCGTGTCCTCTTTTTTGGTGATGTGTCAGTGGTTAACTGAGCAGCAGCAGTGTGACGGGCTTTCTCCACTGAATGGGGCAGGGAAGAGCCCTGTTGCGGGAAGAAGAGCCTAATCTTGCTATGAGGGAAATGCACATTTTAGATGGGAGGACAGAGAACAACCCCTGGTCTTCATGCTGAAAAGGGACTAAGGGTGCAATCCTATGGCCGCTAGTCTGGTTTTTCAGGAACCGACCTCAGAGCCCACGCTGAGTGTACCCATTTTGTTAAAAAGCTGCAAGGAGAGTCATTTGTCAGAGCATAATTAGTCGTGTCGGCATGCTAGATTATATTTACCTCGTCTTTTTCAGTGTTTCAGCAGAGGAAGGTGTGAGTGAATTAGCATATTCATGGCTTAGACCAGCTTTGGTGCCTGCGTGTGTGTGTGCGTGTGTGTGTCTGGCGGGGGTGGGGGTGCTCTTTCGATGGTAATACATATATATATTAATTCCAGTGGAGGTAATGATTACTTCCCTTGCTTCAAAACGTGGTGAGCCAGCCCTGCTGTGTTCAGAGGTCCTCTTGCTCTTTCAGCTGTGTGGGGCCCTCAACATCTATCCCCAAAGGCCTTCCCTGAGAGCACCACTGACTATTTCTCACGTTTTAGATCCTATGTTTAACCAAACTCCCAGAAATTGGGAGCACACGTGTCGTATACTTCCCGCCTAGATGCAAATATCTGGACCTTTTCATTGGTCGTGATGTTGAAAAACTGGATCCATATTAATGACCACACTTTTTATGATTCAGATAAACCAGCCTTCTCTAAGCTGGCACCCTCCAGATAGGTTGAACTACAGCTCCCACCGTCCCCAGCCAATGGGCCTGCTGACTGGGGATGTTGGGAGTTATAGTCCAACACATCTGGAGGGTGCCAATTTGGAGAAGGTTGAGTCAGATTTACAAAGGCATTGGAGAAGCTGAGGGGACAGGGAGGGAGAAGCTGGCTTGGAGGCCATGGCTATGTGTGTAGCTAGGTTTGCTCCTTCCTTGCCATCCCCAGTTGGGGAAGGTGAGGGAGGAGCAAAGCAGACTGAGCTACAGGCTTGAGGAGAGCTCCTTGAGGGGATAATATAGTTGTTACCTTGAGGTGATAACATAGCCTCTCTTCCTTTATGGAGGGGGTGGGGCTTGGGGGAGAGGATCTAAGGCCAGATGGGGTAGCATTGCAGGCCAGAGCTTTCCCATTCCCGGCATACAGGGATAAAGTTAAAGGAGGAGCGTGAGCCTGCCTTGCAAGTGCAAAGGGTAGTAAGTGCAGACAGTTGAGGAGACGACCCAAGAGAGCGCCTTTTTGGTGGCTGCTCCCAGGCTGTAGAACTCCCTTCCAAGAGAGGCTAGATTTGCTCCCTCTTTGATGTCCTTCCACCAGCAGGCAAAGATCACTTTATTTAAGAAGGCCTTTAACCTATAAGCAGGTCTGGTGGGTTGGGTGCTGTTTCTAATAATAATCTTTATGTAAGTGTTATGTTTTTATTGCATTTTAACATATTGTTTTAATCAATTTTAATTGGTTCTGTAAGCTGCCTTGAGTGCCATTTTTTGGTAGAGAGGCAGGGCACAAATAAAATAAATAAATAAGAAAGCTTTGCAGTGCCAACAAGGTGCTGAAAAACACGTGCCTTTATGCAACCTAACCCCTTCTCACCTTGCTGCATTTGCAGACTTCAGCCGCTCCATATGTATTCAGTGTGTCTTTTAGTGGCGTTGTATACTGTTGCTCCTTGGGGAGCATTATGGGAGTTCTCGAAACTTGAGATGGATAACTGTTGAAGAGTGTGGTGGGCCAGCCTGTTGCTGATTAACAACTTCATCACTGGACCCAAGGCAGTAAGTCTAATGTAGTGGAATGTTTGCTGGGGCTCCATGGAATAAATCACCCACACAATGGTCCAGTTTTCAGGACTTTCTTCTCCAGCCTCCCAGGTTTGGCTTGGGGGAGAATTGTATGACTCAAGTCATCATACAGACAGCCATAAACATGTCACCCTTTATGGCAGGGGTGCAAAACCTCAGGCCTGGGGGCCAAAATACATCCCAATCTGGCCCTTTAGGGTTCTCCTATCAGAGGGTGTTGTTTCCAGACAGCCCTGAGACTTGGGCATCTGTTTTCCTAGAAATTAAATAGTGAGTATTAAGAAGAACAAGGGTATTTCTTGATTTTCATTATGAATCCTGAGATTCAAGAATTGTACCAATCAGTAACTTACAGTAAAGAAGCAAAAATGTCCTTGTGCATGTATTTACTAGATACCTATGAAGCCTTAAACTTCTTGGGACCTGACAGAGTGCCTCTCCCGATATGAACCTGTTTACACTACGCTCAGCATCTAAGCTCCCCCTCCGGGTGCCTCCTGTGAGGGAGGCTCAGAAGACAGCAACAAGGGAGAGGGTAGCCCCCAATTATTTAATGATCTCCCCAATGAGACCTGCCTGGCACCCACATTATTATCTTTTCAGCACCAGGTTAAGACCTTTCTCTTTTCTCAGGCATTTGGCAGCCTATGATGAATCTTAATTAGATTCTGCATTTGCCTTATGGTTATGGTTGATTGCCCAAAGGTGTTTTAGATATATGTTGTCACTGAGTACTGTCTGTTTCTGCGTTTTTATTTAAATGGTTTTAAAACTTTGTATACTGTATTTTTAATGGTTTTTAATCTTTGTAACCCGCCCAGAGAGCTTTGGCTATGGATCGGTAGAGAAATGTAATTAATTATAATTATAATAGTTACTTTTTTAAAAATGTACATTTTCCTTTCTCCCCCCCCACCATTTTCAGTGTAATGCATGGACACGGTATCTTGCAAATGACTTCCAGTTCTATTTCACAACACCTCTGCTCATCTTTTTCTCTGCTAGGTAAGTATTTTGTTTAGGGAATAAGCTCCTGGGGAAAAAATGGCAGCATCAAGAAGCCTCCATCTAAGTCAGCTTTCCTGCTGTTCTTGCTTCTGGAGACAGGAAAGCTCCTTCCACCCCACTTGGTATAAATGGATCCAAATGGGAGTCCTGTTTGTACCCATATGTGCATTGGTTTTAGACCTGGTTAAAATTAACTGGCTCGGCCACATATGGTTCAATGTTGTCTTTATTCCAAAATGAATGCATATTCCTAGCCTCTGGACAATTAAACAGTGAATTACCCTGATTGTCTGGAAAGCTAATATAATTTCATTTATATCAGGTAAATAAATGTCTTCCCCACCCCAAGCAACTCCCTGGCTATATAGATGAAAAAGTTTAATCTGTTTCTTAAGTTTCTATTGTTTTGGCAGAAGGAAACATTGGCTTATCATCTCAGGGACTTTTCTATTCTTGGCAACCTTTACAGTTACTGCCTTGCTGTCATTGTTTTACAGACTTCCTGTGGCAAATCCACAGGATATGAGGTAAGAATCTTGACAAGATCTCCATCAATAATAGGTCACTTACTGATAGGTTGGGAGGGACCCAAATCATGGTTATGAACCGAGCTAAGGTGAGTCTTTCCAGGATTATACCTGCCATTTCCCTCTCTTTAAAAAAAAAACAAAAACAGAAGGAGAAAAGACAGGAATGCAGACAGATGATGGAGGGTATTGGGGCCGGGGGGAGAGAGAGATGGACATATATAGACAAGTGGATCCAAGGTTGGGGTTAAAGGTGGCTTCCACTTCTGAAAAGGTTTAACATTATGAAAATATGATACAAAGTTTCTGCATTGCTATGGTCAGGGCTGTACCATCATGTGAAGAAACCCGTTTTTGTGATGTAAAAGTTTGATATGTTCAACTGTTTTGTTTTGTTACAAGGAAGGAAGATGAAGGGGTGAACAGTACCAGGGAAAAAATGTGTGTCTTTTACTCAAGGCTTGTGCCCAAGGAATGATCCATTGTAAACATGGGGTAGCATCCAATGTTACTCCTATGTAGAGCGCAGCCATTGAAAGTTAGTTGTGACTAACTTGTCTTATTCATTTCAGTGGTTCTACTCTATATAGGACTAACATTGGATATTACCCATGGTGTTCTGGTAGAGTGGCAGTTCCTGTTAACTCCTGCATTTTCAGTCCTTGTAACATAACAGTTGAACATATTAAACCATTACCTCACAAAAATCAGTTTCTTCACATATGGTGACCCAAATTCTGTGCTAAGAAAAGCTAAATTATCCATTATGTCTACATGAAGCAAAAATTCATATGTTTGCTTATTTTAATTCTCTTGCTTTCTCCATGATCCAGTGAAAGCAAGAGAATTCCAGAAAAAGTCTATTTCTGCTTCATTGACTACGCTAAAGCCTTTGATTGTGTGGATCACAACAAACTGTGGCAAATTCTTAAAGAGATGGGAGTACCAGACCACCTTACCTGTCTCCTGAGAAACCTGTGTGCACTCAGCCCTATTACTGAGTGAATTCAGCCCTATTACTTACCATTTTTATTTATTGCTTTAAACTAACTGTATACTGCTTGATGTGCTAAGATCTCTAAGCGGTTTACATAAAAAATAGATACAAAACAATATAAAAACCAATGTTAAAACAATATAGAATAAATACATTAAAAGCATTACAAAAACAGTAGAACAGAGAAGTGCAATTACAAGTCAGGGAAAGCCTGAGTAAACAGATATGTCTTCAAGAGGCATCTAAAGCTCACCAGTTTCCACCTGTCTGATCACACATGGGAGAGTGTTCCAGAAGGTGGGTGCCACTACTAAGAAGGCCCACGTACATGCCGTCACCTGACAACATACTGGGGCCTTTTGTAGCTGCCCAAAAGAGGGAAAATTGAATTTTATTGGGATTCCCTCTTATGTGCACAGCTCTGCCCAGATAGGAAAGGATTAATCATGCCATCTGCTTCTACTTCTAAAGGCTGTGGATAGACTTGGGAATGTGTGGTCAACATCTGATGCCTCTCCCTCTGGTTTCTGAGAGTTCAGGTGGGAGTTCTAGCAATAGAGAGTGGAACTTTAGTATCTAAGAACACTTTTAGTTGCTCCCCATGACTAGCCAAAGCAGAATAAATTATGCAAAATAAGAAAATGGATGCTAATCTCCTTAATTTGCATAATTAAATTTGCAGAATACCAGGATTTTTTTTTTGCAGAGAATTGGAGTAGCCATGTTGTAACATTTTTATTTCCTCCTTCCTTAAGTGTAGAGTACACACACAGGGCTTAGGCATGCCTAAGTATTTTCTGGACTGAACCCATTTGGCTGAAATCCTGCACACAATGTTACATATGCTCATGCATACATATACACGTGTGTGCGCACGTGCGCATGCAAATTTGAAAAGTAGTATTCTCAAGAAGCCCTATATTTTATTTGTGGACCTATGACTAAAGAGTTTCAAATCAGGCCTGCCTACCAAAATATGCTTTCTGCTGTGCTTCTTCCTTCCCTCCGTCCCTAAAACCCATGTGGCACCCTCATGTATTATTTGGAGTGTGACTCAACACCTGAAAGATGAAACTTTTAATTAAGACTCAAGAGGCTTATTTGACTTGAGTAGAGATCAGATCAACTCTCCATATAACACTGATGAGAATAACCTGTGTAAATATTTCCTCCAGATTGAGAAATGGATGCTTCTAGGTAGACAAGCCAGTCTAGTTTCAAGCACCGAAGGGCAGAGGATGAAATGCCTCCCAGGATCCAGTTCTCATTTGCAACGCAATTCTGGAGTCAACTAGCCTCGTCTTGCTACCTGGACAGATATGTTCTTGCTGCCCTATTACTTTTTCTATACATGCAACAGCAAAACAACGACGGTTATTGTGCAGAAAAAAATGGAACAAGTCAGCTTCCATGCATTACACAGAGGTGAATGAGACCTAATAGTAGGCATGTGTGTCAGAATGGAGTTTGTGCATGCCAATTTACTATAAAGTGAGGTGGGGACCACAGGGGGTAATACAAAGTGCGGCAAGAAGGAAAGAAGAAGGCAAGAAGAAGGAGTGCAGGACTGTTCCCGCTCCGGTGCTTTTCACCCTCCAACCTGCATCTCCCCAGCCGTTCCCACCCTACCCCAGGAGAGGCTATTTCAAGTCCTGGAGAATAAGTTTTGCTCTGGAGGGAAACATCTCTTCTTGCCTGCCCATGCTTGAGCTTTAAATTGCCCCCTTCCCGTTTTATAGGAAATTGGCGGCAGCCCAGTTCTGACATATGGATCTGCCACGCTTGCACCAACTTTGCCCCTCTGTGCTCTAAACAACTAGGAACATGTACATACGCAAGCCAGGAGCAGGCTGAAAGTGCTGATCGGGTTTGGAAGTGTGCTTCTGCTGTGCTGAATTAGCCAGGAAAGGTGGGATTACCTTGCCAAGGAGGCAGACGCTGGTGGCTGCACCGATAACCAACCTGTCCATAAACTTTATGCAGAACAATGCAGAATGCCAACCTCACAGAACTGAAGGAGATGGATGGTAGAATTTGCTCTACTGCTTCAGAAGGCAGGCTATTTTTGAGTGGGTCTATGTAAAACAGGGGTGCTGAATTTCATTTGGGATAAGCTCTCTGGGGCCACATTCCAATGGTGGGTGAGGCCAAAATTACCAGCATATTGTAGCTTAAAGCTCTTAATGCCACTAACTAAGCCTAGAAGGGGAATTCCAACCTTCTGGAATGGGGAAAACCTGGAAAGCACCAAACATTGGTGATTGGGGGAATGGGGGCGTGGCCAGGGAAGGGGCATGGCCATCTGGGGAACCTGGGTGGGCCAGGTTTGGCCCCCGGGCCTAAGTTTCTGCACCCCTGCTGTAAAATAACATCCTGCAGGTCAACAAACAACAAACACAAGCTAACTCTGAACACATCAAACAGAACTGCTCTGCCAGGCTGTGCTGGTTTACTAATTGCAGGGGGGGAGGGGTGCAACATAGATATTGGAAGCAGTAAAAATGTAGTGTGCCCCCTCCCTTTACCTGGGAGAGTTCAATCCATTCTGCCATCTAATTTCCATTTCATTCCAGAGCCAGAATACACCAGGCTCTCTCTGCCTGATCTTATCAGTATTCTGGAGCCTGCACAGCTCTAGGCACTTGATCCCAAGCAACACATTATAGTACTGTTCAGGCATTCTTTATTCATGTAGAATAAACACAACAGGAGCACTCTAGCCCTGCGCCCTGCACTCGTGGAGGATAATGGTCTGAAGAGGAGAGCCTCCTGTATTTGTGGGGGCTCTCCATGTGAACCAGCATGCAGATTTTCCAGAGTAGAGAGCCTTCATGGATACAGGAGGCTCTCCTCTTCAGACATGTGATGGAGAGAGGAGGGAGTAGAACACTCCTTCTCACATGTTTGCTCTGTTCAGATATAGAATGCCTGAATTAAACCTACCCGTATACTACACTCATCGTCTAAGGCCCTTCTCCCCTGAGGGAGGCTCGGAAGGTGGCAACAAGTGAGAGGGCCTTCTCAGTGGTGGCCCCTGATTATGGAATTATCTCCCCAGCAATGCCCACCTGGTGCCAAAATTGTTATGTTTTCAGCGCCAGGTTAAGACCATCTTCTACTCTCAGGTATTTGGCAACATATGATAAGGTTTTAATTTGGGTTCTGAATTTCTTATTGCTATTAAAATTGTTTAGGGTATGTGTGTGTGTGTGTGTGTGTGTGTGTGTGTGTGCTGTCTGTCTGTTTATATGTTTGTATGTAACAGTTTTTGTATTATGTACAATATTATATTTTTAAGGTTTAACCTTTGTAAGCCACCCAGAGAGCTTTGGCTATTGGGAGGTATTGAAATGTAATAAATGGAATGAAATGAATTGGGCTAATAGTACCCGCCAATAAAAGGTATTTGCATTTTAAGAACCCTAACAATTTGTTACTATGTAAGTAACAAATACATAGTGGTTTGGATCCAGACATTGTTAAATGAATTTTGGTTCCCCTGATTTCAGTGGGACTTAAGTCATAACTAACTTGTCCCATTGTTTTCAATGGAACACAAGTTCAGCTAACTCGGCCTGGATCCAAGCCATTGTTATGATGCACCCCAATTCTCCAAGTGGTGAGACGTTCCAGAGACACAACGTTTACCCACGTTTGATTTCTTTTGGAAGCTCGCTGGAGGCTTATTGATGTTTTGTGAACTTGTGTAATATTGGGCTTCTTTACAATCATACAGTTTGAAGCCAGCTTAATACCAAACAGAGAGCTAAAGTCCTCTGCTCTCATATCAACTCAAAACTCAGCTCTGTCTGTTCTCAGTCTGCCTCAGAAGTGCAGCCTATACCTTTACACACACACCCCTTGTTGACATCTTCCCCAGCCAAGGAAGGGTGGGGGAGGCATATCCTTATTCCCAAATGACTCTCTGTCCAGAAGAGTCTACAACTATGGTCTAACAATTAGTTCCTGTCATGCCCCCTGCTGGACGATTCCTCTTCAGAGGAGGAGCCACCGGAGACAGGTAACACTGAGGAACAGCCCATAAGAGAAGACTAGGAGGAGCCTGGACCTTGCGGGAGATGGCCATGGGTCCATCTCCCCCAAGTCAAAGGGAACTCTCACTCTGAGACAGAGGCTGAGTGACCCCCTTGCGCCCCAAAGCAGTGGCATCTCAAGAGGCAGGCCAGAAGAACCCTATGAGAAGGAGTGCCCGTTTACAAAGGAAGGCTTCTCATGAGTAAAGGACTCCTTGTGAGTAGGGCCCTCCACACGAGGAGAACTTCTTCCAGAAGCCTCTGAGTTGCAGCTGAGTCTAGGATGGATCTTGAAGCTCCAGTTCATAACCACTCAATTGAGACTTTCTGCTTGCTGGAACAACAGCTTTATTTAAGGTCCAAGTGCCTTGAAATCCTGCTTCCTTGGCTTTGCTTCTCCTTGGACTGATCTCTCATGCTGCTGCCCCCTGAACTCCTGATAAGATCCTGCTTTTGGACTGCCCCTTTTCTTGACTAGCAGTACTGTGCTTTTGACCCTTTCCTTGCCTACTGATTTTGCTAAATGGATTTGCCCCAGAGCTGAACCCAGCCCAGCCACGCCAAAGCAGGGCAGTTAACATGGCAACATATCACCTGAATGCCTAACAACAAAATGTGCCAGGCCAGACGTGGGGCTGATCTACATTGTGCCTGCCATCACAACGAAGTCGGGGTCCTGTCGGGTTAAACGCACTCGCATTAGAACATGATTATCCACACTCACCCTGTTTCCCCGTTCCAGCACTTCCTCGAATGCGCGAGCATGGTTCACGCTCCGCCACCATGCTGTTTCCCTGCTCTCTAGCAAGGCGGCTCTCATTGGAGGAGCGGCAACTCTTCCGCTTCAGCCAATACCCCACCCACCATCCCTCTCCTCCCCCTCCCTCTGTGTTTTTCTGTGGTCAGTCAAGGGAAACCCCTCCACACCTGCGTTACTTCTCCCCATTGATAGTTTGCGCGCTCTTTTTGGACACATTGTATCCTTCAAATCCTCCAGAGATCACAATTCTGCTAGAAGCCATGCTTCGAGAAATGCCCACATATTACTGGCTGCTTTTTGTCTCTGCAAATGCCCTCATTGCGCTCTTAAGGCACTGATCGCTCTTGACTGGCTGGCATCCCAGCGCAGGAGGTCTTGGGTCCAGATAGTGCGATGGTACCATCAGCACCATCTGAACATGGCTTCACGGATGCAACAAAACATGGTCACCCTCGCACAGAACGTGCATTTTCTCCCTGTCCCGAGGGTTTTCTGGAGGTACTGGGTATACCTGAGCAGCCAGGACTGGTGGGAGAGACTTGTTCTGAAGGTCTGGAATGACGAAAGATGGATCCAGCACTTCAGGATGTCTGTCACAGCTTTTTTCAAGTCGTGGCCGAGGTGTCCCCATTATTGAGCAGACGATCGACACAAATGCACAGAGAAGAGGATGGAGAAGAAGGTGGCCATCGCAATTTGGAAGCTCGCCAATCCCTCCTTGTACAAGGCTGCGGTGGAGCAGTTTGGCATTGAAATTCCACGGTCGCAGAAATTTTTGTGGAGGTCTGCCTTGCTCTGGAACATGTTCTACTATGGAGAATGGTGATCCTGGGTGACGTGGATGTGGTGAGTGCGGGTTGTGGGGGTGGGGTGGGCGCACGGCTTTTGGGGGGCGAGGGAGCATCTTCGAAGATTTGAATTTTCAAAGAAGCGATGCTCCATTGACTAAAGCTGTGGAGAAGTCAGCTTTCCGCTCGTGCGATATGCTCTGTGGAGAATTTTACAAATATTAATAAACGAATGATGATGGCTGTCCTCCTGGATGTGTGTGTGTGTGTGTGTGTTTGTGCATCCCGGGGCGTGGGATGTGACCATGGAAGTTGCTGCGGGGTGCTTTGTGGTTGACGGGGCTTGTCCAGGCAAGTGTGCATGGAGATGGGGTAACGAGCAGGATGCATCATTTGCTTGGCAACAGACAGGCATCCTTTTGCTGCTTCTTACTAACTGGGCTCTCCCCTCTCTTTCCAGGCAATGCTTGACTTCTCCACCCTAAGGTTCCCTGGAGGATTCGCTGCTTGTGACAGGACACATTTTGTCCATAGTCTCCCCAATCAGACAGGGTGGCAAATTTATTAATAGGAAGCAGTACTACTCCATGCTTCTACAAGGCACGACGGACCATGCTGGACGTTTCATCAATGTAGAAATTGGATGGAGCGGGAGAAATCACGATGCCTACGTGTTTTGGAACTCTGCGCTCTGCGAGGCCATGGATGCTGGAGCATTTGTCCCGGGCAACCCGACGTGGAGAGTTGGCGGCGTGCCGATTCCCCCGCTGATACTTGCTGATGGAGCTTACCCCATGTGACATTGGCTGATGAAGCCCTTTGGAGGAAACCTCTCGCCACAGGAGGCTCGCTTCAACCGCCGCCTCAGCAGAGCCAGAAACGTGGTGGAGCGTGCTTTTGGCAGGCTGAAAAGCAGGTGGAGATGTCTCTCTGGCCGACTGGAGGTGGCTAAGGAAAATGTTCCCTCGGTGATTTCTGCATGTGTCATCCTACATAATATCTGCAAGACGAACGGAGGGGCTTTGACAGATGCGTTGGGGGACTGTAACTATATTGTGTTGGACACATTGGGGCTTCCCTACGTCATTGACAACAATCTGCATAAGGAACAGGGGGAGGAAGTTTGGAGGGGGCTTTGTGAGTACCTGTGGGAGAACAGGGGATGATTGTGATGAGGGGACATGTCTCAGAACCCTCTGAGTGCAGGTTTGTGGGGGGACGGAGTTGTTGATTCCGTTTGTACTGTTTTTTCTGCTAGCTCTCCATTGCTTGCAGCTATTTTGTGGTGTTGTTGTTACTCTGATTACAAATGTTTGAAGACCAAGAACGCTGTCTCCGAGCTTTTTTTGGTGGCACCCGCAGGACACAGCCTTCCCCCACTTCTCTTTCAGGATCTTCAAAGAATCAAAGAATCGTTTATTCGAAGCTTTGTCAACAGGTGGCGCTGTGCTGAAACCGCGGTGGCAAAAGTACTCTATGGTGTCTTGAGAAATCCCCCGGTGTCATTCGGGTGTAAAAAAAAATGGCGTCGTGCAGGCTTGCCTACTGGCAGGACAGCGAGGTAGAGCTCATGCTGCAGCAGCTCCTGCAGGGTGGCTGCAGCTGCTCCTGCAGGGTGGCTGCGTGGCGCACATTATGCACAGCTCCACAAGGAGCAACGAGGCCATCTACAGGGTGGTGGCGAGGGGACTTTCACAGGTGGGGTTCCCTTGCTCCCCCCTGCAGGCAAGAACCAAGTTTAAGGCCTTAAAGGCCAGGTTCGTCAAGGCTCTGGAGCGGCACTCCTCCCCCCACCTAGGAGCAGAACCACCCCACTACAGCCTGCTGCACGAACTGTGGGTCCATGCAGGCCAGCCTAGCTGGATGGAGCAGCGCAGCGCAGGTCAGCCATGGGTACTCGCGCTGGCAGAAAACTCTTGGGTTAGCTTGTCGCGGTTGTGACACGGGTGGATGTGAGGATGCTTGCAGCACTTGCCCTTTCAAGAAAAAGGATGGGTGCTAGCCCACTGTGGGGGAGGGTTTCCTGGGATAAAACCAGGGGCCAGTCTCTTTCAGGGCAGAGTGCTTTTTGGCCCCCTTTGCCCATGTTTTGGACTCTAGTCTTCCTAGGGGTGTGTTGGCAGGGCTGCTCTCTCCCCTTCACAACCATTCCCCCGCCAACTTCCACCATGACTGGACCACTGAGTGAGAGATGTAGCATTTGCTCTTTGCTCTGGGACAGCCAGGCAAGAACTGGATGGAACCTGCAGTGCTGATGTGTGACGGGCAACACAAACCCAGAGCAGCCCTCTCAACGGTTTGTTTTAAGTGAAGCAGACAACTGTCCCGCTCTGTGCCATAGAAATGCACCACACGGATATTTGGCCCTCCCAAAGTTGAGTCTGCCCTTCAACATAGAACACCGCTATGATGGGTAGCCATGCCTATGTTTTCTTGCTGGCACAATCACTGCACGAATGGGGCTTGGCGTACCACACCAGAGGTCTAAACGCGACCTGGACGGCGTGTCATGTTAGAAGATGCATTCACCACCCTGGTGAACAAGTGAAATGTTTACTGCCAACATCTTTCTTCCAGCCATGCAAAGAGCGATGGCCAGGAAGCCAGCAGTTTATCTGCTCCTGCTGGAGCAGGGCCCTTGTCTTCCAGTGGTAGAAGCAGGGTGGGGGATGGAGGCTGTGGTGCCCCAGCAGCGGCCTCTGGTGGGCGCGCCTCTGCGAGGGAATGCGGATAAGACTGTAGCCAGCTTCTATGGCTCTCTTTCTAGGCATGTCCTTTGATGCTAGATATCGCTTCTGAGGCAACAGCCACCCTGGGCTAGTCCCGTGAGTTTGGCCCCTTGAAATTTCAAATGACACCATATACCCTTATCTGAGAGCTTCCCAGTGTGGCCGCCCAAGGGGATAGCCCCCCAGTGTCACCGGCTCCTTGGACTGCCAGCCGCGTGCTGCAACTCTCCTGTTGCCATCCCTACACTGTTCCCCATTTCCCCCACCCCCAAAGTAATGCCAAGCAACAGCCCAAGGTTGGCCTGCCCTGTCCCCTGCCCTCCACATGAGCAAAACTGAACAACCTGGTTGATCTTGGTTTACCTTCCATGACAACAGGGGCTTCAATGCCGGGCATGGCAGGGCAGCGCGCTCCCGGCCATCCTGGGGCGGCCATTCCTGGGACAAGTGCGGGTGCGGCGGGGCACGAAGAGTCCACCTCCTCCATTCTCGGGGCCGTGCTCCGCCTGGAGGGCACAGTGAAGTGCGGAAGTGGGTATTTTCTGCGAAAGATATTGGGGGTGGGTAATGTGTAGATGTATGGACAAGGTGGCTAAAGTAGGGATTTCTCCTTTATTTGCAGTGAGCAAGATGGAGAGGCGCATTTCCTGCCTGGAGAAGGAGGCGTGCCTTGCAAAGAAAAGTTGTGGGGAGGAAACTTGGGGAAGAGGGAAGAAGCATTAGGGGTGTTTTTTCTGTAAAAACGTTTTCTCAATAGCACTTAAATCGTTTTTCAAAGAATCCAACCTGTGTCATGTCCCTTTTTTTTTTTTTTAATTCCATCAGACAAGCGTGGGGCGAGACGTGTTTTCTTTTTGGAAAAACTCACTATTTTAATCACTTGGAACATGGTAGAGAAAAGATTACACTTGTTCTTCAACAGTGATAGAGGTGGGCTGTGTACATGCAGTCAACTCTCTGTCGAAGCACTCCAAGCTACACAGGGTCATCCACCATCCGGCTTCCAATTCACAGCACTTCCAGGCAGGGGATGTCCCAGGAACTTAACATAGAACAAAGACAACACTGCAGAGAACCATTAACAGGGGTTTTTAGGTTGAGCAATGCCAGGGCACTTCTAGGCACTGTCCCGCCCACCGAGGGGAAGCTGAATACAGTGCAGGACCCTCGCTCATGGGGAAAATTGATGTGGGCATTTGTGCAGGCGTGCAGGCGTGATCCGACCACCCCCAGGATGCTTGGGTGTGGAGGTTATCCTGCAACGATGTGCCTGGAGTCGCCACGTCATGGGGGTGTGGGCTTGTCCACGGGGCCCGGACCCGGGGTGTGTAGGGGTTTGTCTATGTTGGGTGGTTTTGGGGTGTTACGGGGTATGTCTATGCTGGGTTTCCTCCCTCCCATGGTGCACCGCACTTTGCCCGGAGCTGTAGTCGGGCATTTTATCGAGCATGGCTCTGAGAATCACAGAATGGGCATCTATGGAGCTGACAAGTGCCCTCCTATCCCTGCTTGCCGCCTCATCATCTACAGCAGATCTTCTCACATACTCCCTAAACACCTCCGCATCTCTCCCCATGACTGCGAGGACACGATTGTTCTCCTCTGTAGCATGATGCATGATGCATTCAGCAATGTCATTGGCTGCTCTACAGGTCTTTCTATTTCTGATCAGTGACAGGCGCGTAGCAGGGGATAAGGTGACCTGTTCCCTGCTCTGTTAGAGAAATTAGAAATGGTTTAAGTGTGCGTTGCAGTATTGCCTGTGGCGGCAACCAGAAAAAAAGAGCCACGGACAGAAATTACTGGGAAAGCGTCCCTCTCAACATACATGCATTGGGGGCATTCGTCTGCCGTAGCCCAAGCTCAAACTGGCCATATTCGAGGGTCAGTGAACGGATGCTGGTGGTGAATTATAGCGCCTGGTCCCCGGGATGCTCCTTCCCTCAGCTTGGCTCTGCGGGCATATATCACTCATTCCCTGTTCTCAGGGAATGGTGTGATTCCCTTCCAATACAGTGGAAAAGTTGAATTTGCCTCCCGCGGTGGCCATAAGGAAATCTTTTTGAGATCCAAAAGGGGAGGGGTGGGTAATGGGACAATGGTGGGGGCCCCAGCCAGTGCACCTGTGGCCCAGAGGCTGGAAAATTTCTTCTACGGGGCACCAGCCCATGGAAGTGCATGCATCCCCTTCCTTACCTGTGTCCTCTAGCTCATTGTGAGTGCTCCCAGTTGCCCTCTGATCACTCGAGCACGGCTCCCCACCTGAAATGCAATAGCGGAGATCAGCCATATTACAGTTCCAAGCAGTCCCCGAACAGCCATCTTGAGTGCGTGTGTGGCGGAATCCCTCCCTAAATTGAAAATGGTGTGTGTGGGGCGGTAGCACTATTTGCCCTGAGGAAACGTGGAGGGACTGGTGACACCAGAGCAAGCCCCAAACAGACCGGGAAGTCCGTTGGAAGAGAACCCATTTCTGTTTTAGCCTTGGGGAGGCACATCACACCGTGGAGTGCAACAGCGTATACATGGGGGGGGGGCGGTTGGGGGAAGTCACCAAGTTTTCTGCTTGGAACTAGCCCAGTGAGAAAAAGAATGTGGAGTGGCCACCTCGCTCAGGCTGGTGACTTAAAGAGTTGCGGTCCAAAAGACAAGGTTGTGTGTTGCTACTCACTGCTCCCTTCTATGGGCGGGTCCGCGTCTTGTTCTTGGGAGGCCTATTCTCCTTCCATGTCCTGTGAAACGGGAGAAGCATGTTAGCTCCTGTGTTCTTTGTCATGTAGGCGGGGAAGGAAACAGAGACCCATCAATGCGGGTGCAGCGCTGTTCCCCACACGCCCCCCAATCCGTCCACACAACGCAGCCTGGCATTACTGGGAAACAACAGGGTGGGTCTTCATTAAGGTTGGAGGCAACGCGAGCCACAAGTATAGGTGGTGCTGTTCTACTTGTAGGGCTATTCCAGGGCCACCCGGAGCAAGGTATGTAGTGATGCGCGACAAGGACATCCAACACACGGTGCTCAGCATTGGGGATACGCACCCAGTCCATAACACCCACCAATGTCATAATGTCAACTGTCCATAACACGCTCCATGGGAATGTGCTCCCCCTCTCCTGCCGAGGCTCCTGATAGCTCCAAAGAACACGCTTCCAGAGGGTCACAATCTGGACACTCAGTGCATGAGGTGCCCCGAGTAATCTGCAAACTTCCGGATATGCGCTTCGGACGAATGGTGGTGTCCCCCCAAAGAATCCCGTGCAGCTGCGCATCATATGGGCAGGTTGCCACATTGTTGCCTGACTTTGAGTTGTGGTTCACCACCCTCCCATAGTCCTGGCGCATGGATTTGGTCTTGGATCTGCACTCTATGGTGCTACGCTGTTGGCACCGTGCAGTCATCTCTCTTGCGATCTCCTCAAAGAAGTCCAAGTTCCTGTGGCTGCTCCACAGCTATTCTTGGATTTTCTGCTCCCCCCAAATGTCCAGCAAGTCCTCTATCTCTGTGCACCTCCATGACACCCCCTTTTCCTTGCTAGTAGATGCCATTTTGGATTGGCATTGATGAGAGAAGATGACGAAATGGGTCTACCCACCTGCTCTTCCTTGGACCAAAATGGGTGCAATGGCTTGCAGTGATGGGATCTACCGTAGAGGGTCCCACAGCAGTCAGTATTTGAAGAGTCTGATCAAGAAAAGAGGACAACACAGCAGATCCCAGAAGAGGGAGTGGACTACATGGTTGTTTGACGCTAGAGCCTCTCTTGTCCTCTCAATGCACCCCTGCCTGAGCCACACCAGGATCCAGAGTGGGGAGGCGGGATCAGAGGGAAGCCGCATCTCTCAGCTGTGTGTCTGAATGTGTTCCTTGGTGGTGCCCACCCCTCTGTGTTAGCAGCAGTAGGCTCTCGAGGTGGCGCACTGAACTCGCATTGAGCCTCGCGCCTCCAGAGCGGATCACATGACACAGACACAGCACGGCTTTGCAATGTTGGCAGAGGAAGGTAAAGCTGTGCAACCTGCCGTGATTCACATGCCAGATAAAACACCCCCCCAGGCGCTGTGTGTCCAGATGTGGGCCGTGTCCGTTGAATCCTCAAAAGCAATTCCACACAGAAGTGTCAGAATGCAAGTCCCCCTGTTCACCTCCATTCTTTCGCCAACTACGGGCGTGCCTCAACACGCAGGGTGACAGGAGACACATGCTGCGAAGAGATCATAATTATTTGGGAATGCTATTCAGAAGGGGGACCAATCACTCAGGCAACACCCCAAGTGGAGAACGACAGCCATTGCTGTGGTTTTGTCCGTGCTACCCAGCGAGGTTGCCCTCAGCGAATACTGTGGCTCTGGGGACAAGTGTCGCACAGACCCCAAGGGCAAACTCACAACATGCACTGAGCAGGAAATTACCGTGCACAATACCTGGGGAAGTTCTTTCAGGACCCACAGCCACCTCGTGCAATACATTGAGGAAGTCTCCCCAAAAACATTTTCTGCACGCCGCTACAGCGCGAGCCACTCCCAGCCTTGAAATGCCCTGGCAGCAGAGAAAAGGGCCACATGAGGAAGAGAGTTTGCAGATAAAGGGGGGGTGCAGTGGGGGGCAAGCAGTTGTGTCATGTGCAGAAGGGGGGAGCGGGAATACACAACGCCATTACACCAGACACTCAGAAAGGGGGAAGGTGGGTGAATGCACTTACCATTCGATCACGGAAGACAGGGAAGCTATAGTGACACCCTCTAAACTCCAATTCTACAAAGATTCGAAGATAATCTCCGAAAGAAAAGAAAAAAACTAAGGGACGGCGTACGGGAAGGCTAAAGGTGTGTGCTAGAACGCGGACTGATGAGGAAGCGATGCTATCGGTAGCCAGAAGACAAAAGGGCACCATCAAGAACTGTGATTGGACAGGAAGGAAATACAAAAACCGCCATATATGGACAGGCATGGGAGGGGACCACAACCATATACAATAACGAACGCGGTAACAACAGAGCACATTAATGGGAAATACTGGAATATCAGGATGTTGAAAGTGGTAAAGCGGAAGCAGGAAATTCCACTTCCGATACGAGGTGAGTACTGAGTAGTGTGGAAGACGGAGGATGAAAGCTCTTTGGAAGTGTAAAAAACCGTAAGTGTAGATCAGCCTATGGTCAACCTGTTTGACTGCTAAAGTAATTCAACGCTCAGCCTTCCTTATAGTCCAGCTCTCACAGCCATACATTACTACTGGGAAAACCATAGCTTTGATTATGCAGACCTTTGTTGGCAAGGTGACGTCTCTGCTTTTTACTATGCTGTCTAGGTTTGCCTTAGCTTTCCTCCCAAGGAGCAAGCGTCTTTTAATTTCATGGCTACAGTCACCGTCTGCGGTGATCTTGGAGCCCAAGGAAATAAAATCTGTCACTGCTAGGGATGGCGGAGAATTTCTCCCCGAATCTTCGGGAGGCCAAGCGCTGACGCATTCGGCCCCCCGAAGTTGGTTGGGAAATTCTCCGCCAGCCCCCCGCCCCCCCCGGGACAGGACTTACCTTCGGCGAATGTCCCTCTTGGCGGCGGGTCCCGGCGGCGGTTCGGTGGCGGTTTGTCGCGGGCGGGGGCGGCGGCTGGTCTCCCGACCGGCTGCTGCCGCCGCCATTGCAAAAAAAAACACCCGTGATAGGCTACGTAACGATTTACGTAGCCTATCACGGCTAGATTTCCAAAGTCAGCCGTGATAGGCTACGTAAATCGTCACGTAGCCTATCATGGGTGACTTTGGGGGGGGGGGAAAGCGCGTACGCAAATGGCAGCACCCATGGGGCGCCGCCATTTGCGTTCCTTATTTTGGCACATCTACGGCGAAAATAAGGGCACGTTGCCTATCACGTAGTCGTCACGTAGCCTATCACGGGGTCTTTTTTTTTTTTTTACTTTTTGTTTCGCGGCCGGGGAGATGGGGCGCTTCTCCCCGGCCTGAATTTTGGCTGGGCAAGGCGGGGCACCTCCCCCCCCAGCCTGAATTTTGGCCGGGTGAGGCGGGACGCCTCCCCCCCTCACCTGAACTTCGGGGGGAGAAGCGAAGTGCCTCCCCCCCACCGCGAAGCCAAGCTGCGAAAAGGTAAGTGACTTTCTTACATCCCTAGTCACTGCTTCCATTTCTTCCCCTTCTATATGCCAGGAAGTGATGGGGCCAGATGCCATGATCTTCGTTTTTTTAACGTTTCAAACCAGCTTTTGCACTCTCCACTTTCACCCTCAACAAGAGGCTCTTTAGATCCTCTTCGCTTTCTGCCATTAGGGTGGTATCATCTGCGTATCTGAGGTTGTTGATAATTCTCCCGGCAATCTTAATTCCGACCTGTGATTCATCCAACCCGGCGTTTCTCATGATGTACTCTGCATATAAGTTAAATAAGCAGGGCGACAATATGCGGCCTTGTTGTACTCCTTTCCCAATTTTGAACCAATTGGTTGTTCCATGTCTGGTTCTTACTGTTGCTTCTTAACCCTCGTACAGGTTTCTCAGGAGACAGGTAAGATGGTGGTCTGGTACTCCCATCTCTAAGAATTTGCCACAGTTTGTTGTGATCCACACAATCAAAGGCTTTAGCGTAGTCAATGAAATAGACGTTTTTTTGGAATTCTCTTGCTTTCTCCATGATCCAGCGAATGTTGGAGATTTGATCTCTAGTTCCTCTGCCTCTTTGGAACCCAGCTTGTACTTCTGGGAGTTCTTGGTTCACATGCTGCTGAAGCCTAGCTTGTAGGATTTTGGGCATAACCTTGCTGGCATGTGAAATGAGCACAATTGTACGGTAGTTTGAACACTCTTTGGCATTGCCCTTCTTTGGAATTGGAATGTAAACTGACCCTTTCCAGTCTTGTGGCCACTGTTGAGTGTTCCAAATTTGTTGGCATATTGAGTGCAGCACTTCAACAGTATCATCTTTTAAGATTTTAAATAGCTCAGCTGGAATACTGTCATCTCCGCTAGCTTTGTTGTTAGTAATGCTTCCTAAGGCCCACTTGACTTCACTCTCGAGGATGTTAACACTCTCAAGTTCAGTGACGGCACTATCATGGCTATCAGGGAGATTAAGATCTTTCCTGTATAGTTCTTCTGTGTATTCCTGCCACGTCTTCTTAATCCCATCTGCTTCTGTTGGGTCCCTGCCTTCTTTGTCCTTTATCATGCCCGTCTTTGCACAAAACGTTCCCTTGATATCTCCAATTTTCTTGAAAAGATCTCTAGTCTTTCCCATTCTATTGTTTTCCTCCATTTCTTTGCATTGTTCATTTCAGAAGGCCTTCTTGTCTCTCCTTGCTATTCTCTGGAACTCTGCATTCAGTTGGATATATCTTCCCTTTTCTCCTTTGCTTTTTGCTTCCCTTCTTTCCTCAGCTACTTGTAAAGCCTCATCAGACAGCCACTTGGCTTTCTTGCATTTCTTTTTCTTTGGGATGGATTTAGTTGCTGCCTCCTGAACAATGTTACGGACCTCCGTCCATAGTTCCTCAGGCACTCTGTCTATCAGATCTAATCCCTTCAATCTATTCGTCACCTCCACTGTATATTCATAAGGGATATGATTTAGGTCATACCTGAAAGGTTTAGTGGTTTTCCCTACATTCGTCCACTTAAGCCAAAATTTTGCAACAAGAAGCTCATGATCTGAGCCACAGTCAGCTCCAGGTCTTGTTTTTACTGACTGTATAGAGCTTCTCCATCTTTGGCTGCAAAGGACATAATCAATCTGATTTCGATATTGACCGTCTGGTGATGTCCATGTGTAGAGTCGTCTCTTGTGCTGTTGGAAAAGAGTGTTTGCTATGATCAGCGTGTTCTCTTGGCAAAACTCTATTAGCTTTTGTCCTGCTTCATTTTGTACACCAAGGCCATGCCTGCCTGTTATCCCGGTGATTTCTTGACTTCCTACTTTAGCATTCCAATCCCCTATGATGAAGAGGACATCTTTTTTTGGAGTTAGTTCTACAAGATGTTGTAGGTCTTCATAGAACCGATCAACCTCAGCTTCTTCGGCCTCAGTGGTCGGGGCATAGACTTGAATTACTGTGATGTTGAATGGTTTGCCTTGGATTCGTACTGAGATCATTCTGTCGTTTTTGAGGTTGTACCCCAGTACTGCTTTTCCCACCCTTTTGTTGACTATGAGTGCTACTCCATTTCTTCTAAGGGATTCTTGCCCACAGTAGTAGATATGATGGTCACCTGAATTAAATTCGCCCATGCTTGTCCATTTTAGTTCGCTGATTCCCAAGATGTCGATGTTCAATCTTGCCATCTCATGTTTGACCACCTCCAGCTTACTTTGATTCATTGATCTGACATTCCAGGTTCCTAAACAATATTATTCTTTACAGCATCGGATTTTCTTTTCACCACCAGACACATCCACAGCTGAGTGTCCTTTCGGCTTTGGCCCAGCCGCTTCACTCTTTCTGGTGCTACTTGGAAATACCCTCTGCTCTTCCCCAGTAGTATCTTGGACACCTTCCGACCTGAGGGGCTCATCTTCCGGCGTCATCTCTTTTAGCCCTGTGATACGTTCCATGGGGTTTTCTTGGCAAGAATACTGGAGTGGGTTGCCATTTCCTTCTCCAGTGGACCACATTTTGTCAGAACTCTCCGCCATGACCTGTCCGTCTTGGGTGGCCCTGCACGGCATAGCTTATGGCTTCACTGAGTTACGCAAGCCCCTTCGCCACAACAAGGCAGTGATCCATGGAGGGGCTCATATATTATATTGTACCCCAAATGCAGTACCCCAAACTGCATTTATTATATTGCAAATAGAGTGGGAAAATGTATTAACCTGCTAAATATGTTGCTATATAACTGGGATGAGACACTGCAGGGGACGTCTGAAAGGGAAGCCAAGATCTAGGTCATATTAATCCATTCCTGGGCACCAGGTTGCCCTATTCCAAACTATCCTGTATTAGTATTTGTCAGATAAGATTTTCAGCAATGTTTAAAAAAAAAAATTGATCTTGATTATATTTGAGATTAACAGTGCAATCCTATTTGTATCTACTCAGAAATAAGCCCCATTGAGTTCAATGGGACTTACTCCCAGATAACTGTATATAAGATTGCAGCTTAAATTGTTTAAATGCAGTGCATTTTAAAGAGCATGTGCAGTAGTTACTTTTTAGTAGATACTTCACATTCCCTAAACAGGTCAAAGTCACCCTGGTGGGTTGTTTTTGAAGCAAATGGATTTGTGCCTTTGGCATGCATAATATAGTAGATAATCACATTTCAGTTTTTACAGCAATGGTCAGAGTGTAGTACCAGAACTATATGAGTGCTCTTCATCAGTAATATCTGGTCTGAATTCTGGGGGTAGGGGGAATGCCCCTTCCCTACTGATGCCCATACTATTTCCTTCTTGCTGTGTTAAACAGTGGCAGAACTGAAGGTACAGAACAAATCCGTGGCAGGATGAAATCATAAGCATAGGCCAAAAAAATGTCAGCTACAAGTGGGAAAATCTCTCAGCTTCGGTTTCTCCCATATTCATTCTTTTTTTAAAAAACAAAACAAAACTCAAGTTGTTTCTCTCCCAAATATGAAGAACTTTGCAAATTTTGGTAAATTCTTATCAAAAGTGAACTGAAGCCAAATTCTCACCCATCTGCACCAGCCAAATTCAATAGATACAGCTATTCCCAACATGGAGTGTCGATCCTGCCTGCCAAATAGCTTTTAAATGAGGCACCTGTCAGAAAAAAGAGCTGACAACCTGAATTCAGCACAAATACGGTCGAATACACAGGGATTCAAACACAGACTTTTAAGAGCTAAGCACTCAAAGTCCTTTGCCTGGATGAACAAATCTGTCAGTTTTGGTTACTCCCATATGCATTTAAAAAAATAAATAAATCTCAAGTTCTTTATGTCCCAAATATGGAGCACTTGGCAATTTTTGGTAGATTCTTATCAAAACTGAATTGAAACAAATTTTTTCACACAACCTTAACATCAGCAGATGTCAATAGCAGGATTAGTTACTATATACAAAGCCTCTGATTCAAAAGACTGAGCAGTCAGACCCATATACAGCAGGGGTCCCCAACCCCCGGGCCACGGACCAGTACCGGTCCGTGGCCTGTTAGCAACCAGGCCGCAGGGGTGTGCGAAACCCCCTCACCTGGGGTCCGCGGCAGTAGAAGGTGATCCGTCCCTCCCCCCTGGAATCCTCGCTGGCCCTGGCCAGCTCCGGTCCGCAGTGAGTCTGTGGAGCTGCCGGCCGGCTCTGGCCGCTGGCGGACTTCCGGTCGCTGGGACGCAAATGGCGTCCACATAGCGGACGCCATTTGCGTCCCTGTTCTTCAAGTAGTAGGCTACGTAAATCTTTACGTAGCCGATTACTGCAAAGAATAGGGACACAAATGGCGTCCGCTACATGGACACCATTTGCGTCCCAGCGGCCGGAAGTCCGCCAGCGGAACCTCCCCCCCAGTCCGTGGAAAAATTGTCTTCCACGAGACCGGTCCCTGGCGCCAAAAAGGTTGGGGACTGCTGAATGCAGCACTGGCTTTCTGGGGCCTCACTTGCAAAGGCAGATCTCTGTGTCAACTGGCAACTCCCTTGCAAAATATCAGTGATTATTGATGATCTTTGGACATGGTCTCTGACAGTTGCACCGGGGGGAGGGCGGGATGGACAGCAGGCACCCCAGTGAGATTTCATAGTAGAGGTCTTCAAATAAAATCTTAGAGTGACATCAGGAGCATTGTGGGGAATTAAAATGGCAGGTAGCCCCAGCAACCTGGCATTGTTTAGAGTAGTGTTGATGCTTCCCACTACCACCAAGACTTCCAAGGCCCGCTGATGGAGGATGGGACACAACAGAGGGCTCAGAGGATCTGAGAAGCCATCCCTGAGCTGCTCCTTAAGCAATCTAAGACCTTGGGCCACTTATTTCAGAATCAGCCCAGCACTGTTACAAGAAGGGGGAAATGCATGGAAATAAGATAAGGACAGCAATATCCGGTGCTGCTTCTTGTTCACAGCAGGGACTCCGGAAGATAACAGAACTGCAAATGTGTGGGAAACGATGGCATTTGATTTGTAGGTCAGAACAGATAAATTATTGGAAGTGGGGCATGAGGGAGAGCAAAATGACCTCCAGCAATGCAATCAGTCACTTAGCACAACAGGAAACTAAGGCTGCCATTTTTAGTATACACACTTACCTGGGAGGTAAGTGTGTATACTAAAAATGGCAGCCTTAGTTTCCTGTTGTGCTAAGTGACTGATTGCATTGGATTCCTATTGAATTCAGAGGGGCTTACTTCTGAGGAGGCATGTAGAAGATTGCACTGTTAAGCATTTGCAAAGTGATTGCAACAACATCACAACAGGTGTTAGGGTAGGAGAGGCATTTTGAGCTGATGCACAGACCCTACGGTGTTATAATTGGTAGTGCAAGGGCTACGATCAAATCTCTATGAACGTAATGGAGTAGCTGTGTGGTCCAAGTTACAAGGTCCTTGCAGAATGCCTTTTCCTGCTCGGGACTGGAGCAGGGCTCCTCTTATGTTCTTAGTGGGTGGTTAGGGGCACTTATTCACTAGCAATAAACTCATACATTATTCTTTCTATCTGACGTGGAATAAGAGACAGTGCTGAGTGAGAGAACAAAGGAAATGATATTTGAGGATGGAAATCAAAGGCTAAATTAAAAAGAAAAAGAAACTCCCATAAGGTCATGTAATGGCATTTCTTTTTGTACCAGGTTACTTTATGGCGTAAGTACTTTCCCAACTTATTTGTGTTGTAAAAGGCACATAATCTGCTTGCCTTGTTCATGTTGACAGGAGAGCTAATGAGACCTACTTGTGGAGTAAAGGTGTTAATTAATCTAAATCCTGATCCATGGAGATCTCTGTACTGTTAGATATTTTTGGAGAGCATTTATTCGTGAGCAGTTCAACCTGTCAAGCTGCCCAAATGTTGCAGGTTTTAAAAACACCTACACGATGTCTGCTGAGAATTTGGTATGCCAGGCATATTTAGTTTAAAAAGGAATTTCCTATAATTTTCTGACCTTTTCATTCCGTTAATATTACTTCTCTCTGAGCACTCCAGAGTATGCACTTAGACAGCAGACCAATAATGGGGCACTTTAAAAGCTACTTTGTTTAAAATCTTTCACAAATATTGGGACATGCTAGGAGTGGATTTCTCTCTATTTGAATTTCAGATTACTGTTAAAAGGTTATCTGTCTAAGCTCCCACAAGGAATGGAGAAAGAGTGAGAGGAGCAGGAAGAAAAAGAACAAGAATATATTCTAGCAAATGCCCTGGACTTTGAATGCCAGTCAGCCTTGATGCTTCCATTTTATACACAGCTGCCTGAGGTGAAAAACAAGATGGCGCCCCCTTCCATTCCAAGTACAAAAGCCAGCTGGACTGGTTGTTGAATCTTACTTCAATACTGAAGATGGGGGATTCCTCCATTGCACCTGAAGGCAGCAGTCTAGCTCAGGGGGTGTAGGGCAGGCTGTTTGACATACAGCTCTCTCTTCCAACACCATGTTACCGCCTCACTCTACATAAAGGCAGGGCCAGCGCTGCATATACAGCTTGTGATGAAAGCAGATACAATGAGAAAAGTTGGACCTTTCTCCCAAAATGTTAACATTTTTCACCTGCTCTCCTATTTTTACCAGCCTCCCCTGACCTGGTGCTGATGGCCTTGCTGGCTGAGAATGATTAGAGTTGCAGTCTAACACATCTGGAGAACACCAGGTTGGGAACTGTGCTATCAGTGTGCATGATGCTGTACAAAATACAAGATGACTGGTCCTGGCCAAGAGCAGTACACAGTCTAGAATTTGCCATAGCTGGAGACAAGAGTGGAAAAGGAGGTAGATGGAGGCAGGGGTAAACGGGGGGATAATATGCATTTATATATCTGTTACATTTTGGGAGTTAATAGTCCTTGTTTTATCTATTCTAGCCATTTCCAGCCCAATCCTGTACATGTCTACTCTGGGATAAGCCCCAAGCTACCGAGAATGACCTGATACCTTTAGCTTCTTTAAGTATTACTTTTGCTATACACTTAGTGAGAAGAAAAGGAAATTATTTTTAGTATTAACTGACTAGTTAGATTATACTGAACTTAGTGGTCATGAATGTAATTTATTCTCTTAATGTAATTTTGTAGAAGCTCTTACCCAGTTTGCTAACATTATATCTCCTGGCCTGCCTATTTTGAATTCACCATTTCCAATAGTGTTACATTTATAAAGATGTACTTAACCCATTAAAGTAGATTTGTGCTTGAACCTCTGCTGAATGGCTTGTTAGCCAGACACAGCCATCTTAGTATTCGAGGTCAATGGGAGAACATAATTTCTGTTTGAAGTTACTGCCACTTTCTCTCAAGTTAAAATGCAGAGTAGCTACCCAAGAAAGCAATTCAACCATAATTGGACGACATATTGTCTCAAAATGTGCTGCTTGCTCACTGTATTTATATCCCATTGTCCTTTTGGGGAAGGAATGTTATCCTTGTTTGTATGCAAATAAAGATCTCTTACCAAGCAATTTCCAGAGGCTATCTGGCACAGCTACAACCATATCTTTTCAAACTTGCTTCCTGCGCTTCCTGCAGACTCAAGCTACAAGGCCGAAACCACAATCCTGCATGCCCGACATAGCTGGAGTAGCTTGCACATATGGGGCCATGCTCCGAGGCCTGCAGCACACGAAGGCGGCAGCAAAACCCCTGCCTTAGCTCTTAGTGAATCAGAAGAACCCGAGCTTGGCTAAGCTCTCTGAATTCCATCTTGATGCTCTTCCAACTCGAGTCCATATCAGATTGCAAGCTTTGTTTTTTTTTTTTCTCCTTTTCACATGAAAATCCTTTCTTATTATCATGGGCATTTCCGCCCTTCATCTGTGCACATCTTGAAATGTATGCATTCTTCTCCCATTGATTAAAGCATATTTGTGTGCATTTTTTTTAACTACATATTTTTTCATTCACATTTTTCAAATGTACACATGATGTCCATGAATTGCACTGCAAGCTTGGAAACGTATGGACTCTGACTGCAGATTGCATCCAAGTCTGGGTAAATCCTGATCAAAAATGAACTGACATTGATTTCTCATACATCCCTACTTAGCACAGCTATTTTCAGAGCAGAACCTGCAGGAAACCACTAGGTTATGGGCATCCAGAAAGACTTCTGCTTTGATTGGTATCTGGGGTTCTGGCACAGATTCTGATTGAGGTGGAACTGTGCCCCATCTCTAGTGATTGGTTCATCCACATGTGTTACAGTTTCCCTGATTGGTTCACCATCCCTCATATAGAGGAAGGAAGCAGACCAGCTTTGGCCTAATTTCAGAAGCCTCTGATCTCTGGCAAGGGCAATCAATCTCTTTCCTTTCATATCACTGGATGGGGAGGAAGGGTGAGGAGATAAGACGATGACAGAACAGGAGAGAAAAAGGGTGGCTCTGCCCATGTTTCATAGAATCATAGAATAGTAGGGTTGGAAGGGGCCTACAAGACCATCGAATCCAACCCCCTGCTCAATGCAGGAATCCAGGTCAAAGCATCCCTGACAGATGGCTGTCCAGCCTCGTCTTGAATGCCTCCAGGGTGGGAGAGCCCACCACCTCCCTAGGTAATGCGTTCCATTGTCGTATTGCTCTAACAGTCAGGACATTTTTCCTGATGTTCAGCCAGAATCTGGCTTCCTGTAACTTGAGCCCATTATTCCATGTCCTGCACTCTGGGATGAGCGAGAAGAGATCCTGGCCGTCCTCTCTATGACAACCTCTAAGTACTTGAAGAGCGTTATCATAACTCCCCTCAGTCTTCTCTTCTCAAGGCTAAACATGCCCAGTTATTCCAGTCTCTCTTCATAGGGCTTTGTTTCCAGTCCCCTGATCATCTTCGTTGCCCTCCTCTGAACCCTCTCCAGCTTGTCTGCATCCTTCTTAAAATGTGGTGCCCAGAACTGGGCACAGTACTCAAGATGAGTACTGGCTTTGGCCCTGCTGACCACTGACACCTGACAGATTACCCCTGGGGAAATGTGGCCCTTGACAGAAAAAAAGGGTTCCCTGTCCCTCCAGTATACATCTACAAGGGAGAAATTCCCATTGAACTCAGCAGAACTTACTTCTGACTAAACACGCTTAGGCTCAACACTGCACCTCTGTGTTAGATTGGGGCCACTCTGTGCAAAAATCTCCGTTCTAGGGGACAAACGTGACATCTTTTCTATCTGTCCAAAAATGGAGAATGTCTGTTCTCCTTTCAACCTTGCCCCCTGGACCCCTATGTGGGCTGCACTCCTGCTGCCACCATGCCATTGAATTGGGCGGCAGAGCTGCAAAATGGGATGGGGGCATATGTGCCCAGGGCCACATGTTGCCCACCCCTGCAGAAGAGTGCTGCCACCTTATTGACCTTTCATTTGCAGAGCAACTTGTTTGGAATTGTACAATGTGAGATTATTGGTTCATCTAGCTCTGTATTGTTGTCTCAGGCAGGCATCTTTTCTAGACCTTCTACCTGAAATCCTTTAAATACAGATGCCAGGACTGAACTGTGGACCTTACGTATGCAAAGCATGTATCGTACTCCTGAGCTAGGACCTCTCCCTGTAAATAATTACCATTAGAAACTGCCTTTGTACTAAGTCAGACCCATTGGTGCATCCAGAGCCCAGTAAAGATGCTTATGAAATCCTCCCATGACTCCCTCTAATAGCAAACTCAGCTCCCGTGCCGACAGAAATGGAACCAAAATGGGGCCACTGACAAACAAGCAGCAGGTATCAGCATGCTTGGGGAAACCTGAGGTTTGCACTACTGTAACAAATCTAAAACACATGAGTACATCCTGACAAAATAGAATTGAAAAGGGAGGCAAAACCGTAAAAAAAAATCCAGTCCAATGCGGACTGAGCATGCTCAGAGGACACCAGGAGCTATAGAATGTTAGGTGTCATTTAAGAATATAAGGAAAGCCCTTCTGGATCAGACCAAGGGTCCATCTAGTCCAGCATTCTGTTCATTAACCAATGAGGATGCACTGCGAGATTTTGTTGCAGGATGCTGAGGAGAGAAGAGGTGATAAAAGCTCCATTTCACCTTGATACTATTATTATTATTATTATTATCATCATCATCATCATTATTTCTAGAGACCTACATTAACCAGGTGTAGATAAATCAAAATAATCTACATTAACTAGATTGTACATAAATCAAGATAAGGCACTGGCCCTGCCCTCGGGTTACCACTGTACACCCAAGGAAAAGGGATTAGGAGAGTGAGATCAGGTGGTGAGGGAAAGTGATATTTCTGAGTGCTTTAGCGGTAGGATTAACCCAAGTATCAAAAGACAGGCGTGAATTAAAGAGGTTTTATAAGAAATGGCAATGCCGATTAAGGGCAGAAGATAAGGACATAAGGTAACATCATATTTTATGTCCATCTTATACATTCATTTCTCAGGGGATAATTTTAATAGTGAAATGACTGCCATCCAGTGTGTGCCTAGCATTCTGACGCTTGGGAAGAGATACTGAAACGATGGATGGGTAAATCAGAATGTACTACAAAAACAAGATAAAACATTGTGACAGTAAACAGGCCCAGTGGAAGCATATAGTGTAAATACCAAATAAAACAGAGAGCACGCTCAGTCCCGAGTCAGTGTTCTTGCTGCAGGCCAGTTTCAGTCATCAAACATCAAAGCATCAATGTTCCTTCAAGGTTTAGCACAGACTCGGCAAAACTGCTCCTCCTGTTCTGGCACAAGGACCCAGAACTGGTGTCCTCCAGAATGGATCCTGTTGTTGCAATCGGTTTATGGTTGCCATATCCTAGTTCCACAAAGTCTGGTGGCCTCATTGGCATAGTGATGCATCCTGTTCCCTGACCAATCAGATACAGTGGAGGCTGGTGGCTCTGATGTCAGTGGGGTGGTCGATCCGCTCCAGGTTTCAGTCAGAACATTAAAGGAGCTATCCAAGGAGCACCTTGGATAGCTCCTTTAGAGTTCTAACTGGTTCTGACTGGAACCTGGAGCAGGTTCCCTCTCCTCACTGGCATCAGAGCCACCAGCCTCCATTGATCAGATGCCTCTGAGAAGCCCATAAGTGGGTCTTGAGGTCAAGAGCCATCTCCTGCTCCTGCTGCTCTCCAGCAACTAACATATTTGCTCATGTCAGTGTCTCTTGTCAGCAAAAACAATGGAGTCTTGTGGCACCTTAAAGACTAACAAATTTATTCTGGCATAAGCTTCCATGCGCACCGTCCTCTTCATCAGATGCGTGAAGTGTTCACCTCAAATTGGCAGATTTACACATGCATGCTGACAGGGGACAGAGAACTGGTCCAGCATTCTTTTTTTTCAAGAAAACAAAACACAAACACAGGCCTGTTTTCTTCTGTTTAGAGCTTAGTTGGCAGCTCATTTTTTCATTCAGAAAAGATGAGGCTATTCTGGGATTCGGGCACCAAATGGTCATTGACATCAGTGGAAAATTCTGTGTGTCAAGTATGGATAGAATATAAGCATCGCATGTACTAAATGTAACATTTTCATCCTTCTTGGCTTCTTCTTAATAGTGGGAAATTGTACCAAGGCTATTTTCCTTTATAGGAGAAACCACCAGACTTTTACCATTTCTTTGTATTTCCAAGTGGGAACAAAGTGTCCTTCCTCTGTCACACAAGGGCTTTTGAACACGCTGAATTTTAGCAGGTTACTCTTAGAAAATAAGGAGATGCCTTATACTGACTCAGGCAATTGATCCAGCTAGCCCAGGGCTGCGGAACCTTAGGCCTAACCTAGCCTGCACAGCCTCTTTGGGGTCCTCCAAGGAGCACGGCTTGGCCTCCAGTGTCATTCATCCATGGTGGGCCCGATGGGGGCGGGGCAATTCAGATGCCAACCTGATTTATATTCTGCACCCCTGATCTAGCCCAATGCTATTTACCTGGACTGGGGACGCAGTTTTTTGGTATCCCACAGAGAGGGAAGTCCATGGCGCATAGTTAAACTATGGAATTTGCTACCACAAGATGTAGTGATCGCCACCATTTTGGATGGTGTTAAAAGGGGTTAAACAAATTCAGGGAAGATAAGGTATGGATGGCTACTAGTCCTGATGGCTATATGCTACCTCCAGTATCAGATACAGTATACCTATGTACACCAGTTGCTGGGGAACATGGGTGGGAGGTTGCTGTTGCATTCATGCCCTGATTGTGGGTTCCAGGTCAACAGCTGGTTGGCCACTGTGTGAACAGAATGCTGGGCAAGATGGATACTTGGTCTGATCCAGCAGGGCTCTTATGTTCTTATGAGAGGCCTTTCCTAGCTTTGCTATCTGGTGAGAGAGAGAGAGAGGGAGGGAGGGAGGGAGGGAGGGAGGGATCAAAAGATGCCCTTCCATACGCAGAAGGTCTCCTCTGCTTATGGGAAAGCAGAGCAAAGCTGTTTGACTCCTCCTGTTATGTGAGAAAAGTGAAACTAAATCCAGAGATGTCCTTTTACTTTCATGAGCAGAAGTACAATGTGTCAGGATTGATTCTGAGCACATGGAGATAGTTAGCACTTCAGATTCAGAAGGGGAACAGCCAGAACAGGGGGAGGCATCTTCCCGAGCAAGTTCAGATATGGATAGGTGTGCTTCGCAGGATGCTAACACCCAGATGGCTGGACCTGAAGCCCCCCACCCCGTGAGAACCCAGGAGGAAGAGGAGGAGGAGGAGAAGAGCGTGGGGTGCGACCCGAGGAATGCTAGAGTGCAGCGCAGAGCAAAGCGGGAAAAGTTAGAGGCGGAACTCAGACGGTTGACCCAGTTGGTGATGCGTGATGGTCATAGGGGAGCATCACTGGAAGGGAGGGGTTTCCCTCCCTAAGTTAATCCAGCTGGCAAGTCCTTGTTCAAACTGCTGGCAACATCGTAGCTCCCATTTGGATCCCCTGTTGTCATTCCTTTGTAGCCTGAGAGTCTTCGAGGATTTGCTTCTGTAATGAACCTGTGGATAGTGAATTAAAGGCATGAGACTGAAGCCTCTCTTGTGTGTGTGTGCATGATGTTATAAGTGGCTCTCTAGCACTATAAAATAGAATACTGGACGACAATGTTTTTGGTGAAAGGAAATGTCTTTATTTAGGCACAGTCTTGCAAGAACAGGTGCGCTAAATTAGTAGGCACACCTGACACACAGAGCATCACGCTTTTATCCCTTCCCGCGGCCGAAGCGTCCCTCCTTCGTTTCTCCATTGGCTGAATACTCCGAAGTTTACAGCCTATCCCGAGCACCTAAGCAAGCCCACGGAAGTCCTGCCTCTGCTTACATCTCCCACTACTCTAATTTTTATACCCCCTGCCCTTATTTATGTATTGCCCTATTTGGTATGAGTTTCCTTGCTTCTACAAGCTTCAGCAACCAGCCTAACCGCATTAGCTTAACCACACACTTTTCTATTAATACATTTCCTGTTCCAGCTGCAAGTGTTGCTGTTATGGCTGTATCATATTTGCCCAGGTGAAAAAGTAACATCTTGCTGTTTCTTACAGTGAGGAAGGTGGGGGCCAAGAGAATGTGACACAATGTCTGCTGTAGGATTTAACTTGTGCAAACTCAAGCACAAGCATTTTCACAGCTGCTCGAGCGGGTGTCCTGTTCTGTTCACAGGTTGTTTGTGTCCAATGGACTGAGCTATAGCACCAGTGCTGGCTGGCTCCAAGTTCAGGGGGCCCCTATCCGAGTGAGCCCTCTTCCTCCTCCCCAGTGAAACTGCAGCCCATCCACTCTCCCTCTCCCTCTGCTCAACTGCCTGGAGGGAGAGCGCAAGGAGAGTGGAGGATGATGCTCCATCTTGTCACTGCTGGCATTCTTGGGGCAGGCAGGTAAACAGGCAGCCACAACAGGGAGGAGAAGCAGCTGTCCAGGAGGCTCTGGGAATTGGGCAGTAAAACCTAAATTAAGAACCAAACTACGCAGAGTTCACTGCACATTACACTGGCATGTAGTTTGCCACTTGGTTTTTATAGGAATTGGAATCCAGGATTGTTAAAAGAACACCTGTTCAAGTATAAATGTCCCTACACGCTTATGCTAGCAGCGTCTGCCCTCTCTCTGTGGAATTCCCTAGCAGATAGGTCTTCTTTTGGATTTTAGAAGGTTGACGAAACCGTTCGATGGGGAAGGCTAGCTATTGGTTCTGTAGTTCTTTGGTAGTTTTAATTTGGACAGTCTGGCCTAAATTCAACATACCATTAGCAGAAGAAATGGCTGTGCCAGTGGAGCTCTGCTGCTTTTTCCCATTTTGCAAATTGTTGGAGACAACCCTCTGAATGGCTTTGATAGAACAGTTTGGATAGTTTAATTGCATTTTATTATCATTCCTTCTAATATCAGTCTCAGACAGTGAGTGCCACCAGGGGTGTGGCCAAAATGGGGCCACCGAGAAATGAGAGGGAAGTACCAGCGTGCTTGCAGAAACCCTGAGAAAACAAACCAACCCAAGGGGCCAGTGAGGACTGAGCATGCTCAGAAGCCACAGAACTTGGAGCAAGAGTTGGAAAAGAAAAATGGAACTCAGAGTGGGGTGAGGGAGGGAGAGAGTAAAATGTCCTGCTTAGGGGGCATGGCTGGCTGAAGCAGTCCTTTGGGGAGGGAGGACACACTGCAACATTTTGTTCCAACCCATAGGGTCTCAGTGATTTTGTTTAATGGCCAAGCTAGATGTGATGTTAAGGGTGCAATCCTATGCATGTTTAGACAGAAAAAAGTCCTGCAACTCCCTGCATGCCCCAGCCAGCCATGCTGGCTGGGCCATGCAGGGAGTTGCAGGACTTCTTTTTCCTGTCTAACCATACATAGCATTGTGCCCTAAATGTGCCTTTGCATTTAACACGAACTTTAAAAAAATACATATAGCATCCACTGGAGGCAGAGGGGGGCTGATAACTATCAGGATCATATTAGGTGGGAAGGGCAGGTTAACCCTGGGCATTTCTACAGCAGCCTAAAATCCTGCATTTAAAATGGGGCTTTCTGCTTCCGTTTTAAATGCAGGATCACCACCGACTCCCTTTACTCCCACCACTGCTTCCTTTCCCCCCAACCCTTCTCCCCATATCTGAGTCTTCCATTATCTTTCATTGATCTCGCTCCTCTTCTTGCTGCTTTAACTCTTTTCACAGAGGAAACTGAGGCAGAACACAACGGGGTAATTTGATAGCTCATTATCTGCTATCTGTTTAAAAATGGAGCAAAAGGCATTTAGTGCAGGAGGGTCACAGCAGGGTCACAGAGTCAGATTTCCATGAAGGAGTGATAGAACCAAAGAGGCACCATCTTAAAGTATTGGCAGCCATCCGAGGCAGCCTCCTACAGTGGAAAAGTCCCAGAGGAAGATAGTCGTATCAACTGCCTTGTTGAAACCAACAGTAATGGTCTGTTTCATATTAGGTGCAGCCAGAGGAGTCATCCCCACGCTCAAGTAGCCGCCACTCCTGCAGCTGGTTAGAATCCGTTCCAGCTACATCGCTTTCTGTCCAGCTTGCAAGGACAGGTCAGCCGTAGAGACATGTCAACTACGCATGCTGAATGAAGTTCATGAATATAATGTGGCCCACCCCGCATAGCTAATGAGGTCATTATACTGAATGTATATAAGCTGTACCATCTAGGGTGTGGTTCTCCTTTGTGGTGTTAGCCGTGAGAATCCACCCGAACAGCGCTGTTCGTCTCCTGCCAAATAAAACTGCGTTGGACTGAATCTCAGAGTTCTGTGTGTCTCTAAGGGGATATTGGCATATCCCTCCTAGAGGGAACGAACTTAAGCATAATTTGTGCAACAAATGGCGACTCCGCCGGGACTTTTCCTCGAGTCGACCCCTGTAGCCAAACAACCTCCAACGGCAAGGAATGACGTGCGCACCGGAAGCCAGAATTAGGATCCGCCATTCCCCTGCTTCTTGGACGTGTGTTGACCAGTGCTGGGGTCCCTAGAGGGGAAGTCCCTTTCTGGACACAGAACAAACAGTCCTCCGCTCAGAGGTGACAGTTTGAAGCAGCCGGACGCGGCCACTTCAGACGAGGTGTGTTTCTCTCTTGGAATTAACATTGGAACAGAGGCCAGGAGAGCCATGGGTTCTACCTCTAGTAAATGTTCCGACAGCACACCTCTGGGGTGTATGCTTCAACACTGGAAACAGTTTAAGGGTGATTATGGTGTTAAAAGACTAGAGATCTCTTCAAGAAAATCGGAGATCTCAAGGGAACGTTTTGTGCAAAGACGGGCATGATAAAGGACAAAGAAGGCAGGGACCTAACGGAAGCAGATGAGATTAAGAAGAGGTGGAAAGAAGACACAGAAGAACTATACAGGAAAGATCTTAATCTCCCTGATAGCCATGATAGTGCGGTCACTGAACTTGAGCTGGACATCCTAGAGAGTGAAGTCAAGTGGGCCTTAGGAAGCGTTATGAGCAACAAAGCTAGCGGAGATGACAGTACTGCAGCTGAGCCATTTAAAATCTTAAAAGATGATGCTGTTAAAGTGCTGCACTCAATATGCCAACAAATTTGGAACACTCCACAGTGGCCACAGGACTGGAAAAGGTCAGTTTACATTTCAATTCCAAAGAAGGGCAACGCCAAAGAGTGTTCAAACTACCGTACAATTGCGCTCATTTCACATGCCAGCAAGGTGATGCTCAAAATCCTACAACCTAGGCTTCAGCAGCATGTGAACCGAGAACTACCAGAAGTACAAGCTGGGTTTCGAAGAGGCAGAGGAACTAGAGATCAAATCGCCAACATTCGCTGGATCATGGAGAAAGCAAGAGAATTCCAGAAAAGCGTCTATTTCTGCTTCATTGACTACGCTAAAGCCTTTGATTGTGTGGATCACAACAAACTGTGGCAAATTCTTAAAGTGATGGGGGTACCAGAACACCTTATCTGTCTCCTGAGAAACCTGTACGAGGGTCAAGAAGCAACAGTAAGAACCAGACATGGAACAACCGATTGGTTCAAAATTGGGAAAGGAGTACGACAAGGCTGCATATTGTCACCCTGCTTATTTAACTTATATGCAGAGTACATCATGAGAAACACCAGGTTGGATGAATCAGAGGTCGGAATTAAGATTGCCAGGAGAATTATCAACAACCTCAGATACGCAGACGATACCACCCTAATGGCAGAAAGCGAAGAAGATCTAAAGAGCCTCTTGTTGAGAGTGAAAGTGGAGAGTGCAAAAGCTGGTTTGAAACTCAACATTAAAAAAACGAAGATCATGGCATCTGGCCCCATCACTTTCTGGCATATAGAAGGGGAAGAAATGGAAGCAGTGACAGATTTTATTTTCTCGGGCTCCAAGATCACCGCAGGTAGTGACTGTAGCCATGAAATTAAAAGACGTTTGCTCCTTGGGAGGAAAGCTATGGCCAACCTAGACAGCATAGTAAGAAGCAGAGACATCACCTTGCCAACAAAGGTCCATATAATCAAAGCTATGGTTTTCCCAGTAGTAACGTATGGCTGTGAGAGCTGGACTATAAGGAAGGCTGAGCGCCAAAGAATTGATGCTTTCGAACTGTGGTGCTGGAGAAGACTCTTACAAGTCCCCTGGACTGCAAGGAGGTCAAATCAGTCCATCCTAAAGGAAATCAACCCTGACTGCTCATTGGAAGGACAGATACTGAAGCTGAAGCTCAAATATTTTGGCCACCTAATGCGAAGAGAAAACTCCCTGGAAAAGACCCTGATGCTGGGAAAGACTGAAGGCAAAAAGAGAAGGGGACGGGAGAGGATGAGATGGCTAGATAGCATCACCGATGCAATAAATATGAACTTGAGCACACTCCGGAAGAGAGAGGAGGACAGGAAGGCCTGGCGTGCTATGGTCCTTGGGGTCACGAAGAGTCGGACATGACTTAACGACTGAACCACAACAACATGGTGTTAAAATGTCTAGAGAAACTTTGGAGAAATTTTGTAACCGTGAGTGCCGTCATGGTTATTGAAATGTAAAATGTCTCAGTGTAAAATAATAATTGTCCACAGAGGTCCCCCGAAGGCTGCAGCTTCAGATGACCTCTGCCTCCCGTCAGCCCCTGTTATTCCACCAGCACCCGAGCACCTTTTAGGGGCCCCCCTTTATATCCCAGCCTCCCACAATCTGTGCCCCAGGAAACTCCGGCCAAGATTCAGGCCGAGAAAAAAAATTGGGAGGATTTTTGGAAAAAGGAACGTGAAGAGAGGGAGGCGGCCGCTGCCAAGGCTTGGTTAGAGTCTCTCCAGAGCCACAAATCAGACTCGCCCGAAAACAACCCTGAGGCAGCGCCAGAAACATCTCTCCAAGCTCCCTTAAGGGAAGTCCTTGATTCAAAGGGACACACGGCTTATGTGTATGTCCCTTTTACTACCAGTGACCTCTATAATTGGAAACATCAAAATCCTACCTTCTCCGAAGACCCGGGCCCAATGGCTGGGGTCTTTGAGACTACCATTGATACTCACAAGCCCACTTGGCAAGACATGCAGATTGTCATGCGCACCCTATTGATAGCTGAGGAGTGGAGACTAGTAAAAACAAAAGCAAGGGAATGTGTTCTTGAGACGGCTCGAGGACAGGGCGAGGACGAAGATAAGATTAGTGGAGCCAAGGCCATCCCTGACACTGACCCCAGGTGGTCACATGGGACTGATGCGGAGCGCAAGCAGCATGCCAGCTATGCTAATCTGCTTGTAAAGGGAATGAGGAAGTGTATTAGAAAGACTATGTAGATTTTAATACACCATAGTCTGCAATCCATAAGCGACAGAATCCGGTGAGGCCCAAGAACGCCCGAAGTTCACGCGGGCAGCTCGGGGAGGGGTAGTCTTGAATGGCCTGTATTAAATCTAGATTAGATTTAACTAGACGCACCATCCTAGGGCCCGCCATGCACGCAGAGGCACAGAGAATAGTCACATACTGCCCTGTTTGCCTAAAAACACACAGCAAAGGGAAACAGTCTCCCACCCCGATGGGAGGGAGACCGTGGGCTCACTATCCATTCCAAAGGCTTCAAGTTGACTTTGCTGAGATGCCCCCATGTAAAGGTTTTAAGTATATGCTTGTGTTTGTTGATCAGCTCACTGGATGGGTTGAATGTTTCCCAACCTGTACCTGCCAAACCCAAGCTGTGGCTAAGGCCATACTCAATGAAATAATATCTCCGTTTTCCCTCCCTGAGTCCACTGAATCTGATATGGGGAACCACTTTGTCTCCCAAGTTACTCAGAGAACCGCCCAGGCTCTGGGGATCCAGTGGCACCTTCACATGCCCTGGCGGCCCCAAAGCTCGGGCCAAGTTGAACGAATGAATAGGACCCTAAAGGAAACTTTAGTTAAGATCTGTGCTGAAACTCACCTCAAATGGGTTGAGGCCCTCCCACTTGCCCTGGCTAAAATCCGGAAAACACCCCACAAAGGGATTAAGTTGTCCCCTTTCGAGCTCATGTTTGCACGGCCACCCCGAGTTCTGCCCCTGGGACAACGTGAGGGAGCCATTTTGGAAGTGGGAAAGCAAATGTTGTGGGACCATGTTACTGGTTTGCAGTCTGTTTTGTTTCAGTTACACTGCCACGCCGCAGAGTTCCAGTCTTTGCCACTCGACCAGACCATCCACCCTTTCCGCTCCGGAGACCAAGTCCTGGTCAAAAAGGAGCCCCTGACTGCCAGGTGGAACGGACCATATACTGTGGCCCTGACTAGCCACACAGCGGTAAAACTTTTGGGGTGGGATAGGTGGACTCATCATACTAGGATAAAAAAGTATCCAGACCAGACCTCTGCATCCTGTCCCCAAGGAGTCCACAAGCAACAACCCTCTGCCCTCCCCCGACCCGATAAACCCGACCCCGGACGCTCAGGGAGGCACAGGGCAAGATTTAGAGACGGCGTGGGACTATCAGGCTCTTGAGGGGCTGAAGAGACTTTTTCGCCGAAAATGAAGTGGCTGTGGGTCCTAGCACTACTTTCCAATGGAGTGGTGGGAGCGGGGCAATCTTGTTGTCAAGAAAGTGGCCAAACAGTTTTAAGAACCTCTTTAGGGGCAGAATATTATAAATCCATGAAGTCCATCGCCTGCCTAAGAAAAAGGGTTTTTGAGGTACAACTAATTAAACCTTATACCTACTACACGGGCAGCCAGAAAAGCCAGTTACCATCAGTGACCAAGGTCTGCCTCACCAAGGGAGGACAGTGGGGATTAGATCAGTAGAGCCCGCTGCGGGTCCATAAAACCATTAAGCAAGTCATACAACAGGCCAGATTAATTACAAAAGCCCCTCCCAAGCCACCCTTAGTGCAAATCCCAGAAATAAAAGACCGCCCTTGGAGAGCCCGGTTAGGGATCCCAATGACAAAAGAAACTGATAATGTATGGCTAGAGTGGGTAAATTACATAGCCAAGTCCTTAAACAAATCCAATTATTTTGTATGCGTGGCCGGAAGATCCGTCGCCAAGGTATTACCAAGGTATGCAAGTAAGGAGGGAAGGGACCAGCCTTCCCTCCTTATTTGCATGATCCATCTGTTTCAACATCCCGATGTGTGGGGCGACGAGAGTTGCCAAGACCTCAATAAACTCTACCCCCCCTCAAAATAGAAGGTCGCGTCCTACCCCCTGTGTCTTCCATGGAGGGATGGAACCACACCGGATGCATCTACCGGTCCCTAGAGCAAGATAGTACCCTTCTGGGCAATCTCTCAACCTGCCTCAACACTACAACATTCCATAATAACTCTCTGCCCGTTCCCTGAGCTGACCTCTGGTGGTATTGCGGAGGCCTGGAGCTCTTTGAAACCCTTCCCTCAAATTGGTCTGGGATTGCGGGCTGGTTCAGCTCGTGGTCCCCTTTTCCATTGCTTTCCACCCACCCCAGCAGCCCGCCCGTTCCCACCGAAGGTGAAGTGCGACCCCTTTTGACAATCGAATATATATAGATTCAATAGCAGGGCCGAGAGGAGTCCCTGATGAGTTTAAAGGGCGAAACCAGATAGCCGCGGGATTCGAATCTACTCTGTTTTGGTGGACAGCCATTTACAAAAATGTAGATTGGATTAATTACATCTATTATAATCAGCAAAGGTTTATAAACTATACCCGAGACGCTATAAAGGGATTGGCTGAACCATTAGACGCCACTAGCCAAATGGCCTGGGAAAATCGGCGTGTTCTTGATATGATGTTAGCAGAAAAAGGAGGAGTATGTGTTATGCTAGGCCGGAGATGCTGCACCTTCATCCCCAACAACACCGCCCCTGACGGCATGGTAACGAAGGATTGCAAGGCCTCACCACCCTATCTGAAAAACTAGCCGAGAATTCAGGAGTTAACAACCCCTTAACCGTCTGGCTGGAAAAATGGTTCGGTAAATGGAAACACTTAGCAGCCTCTATCCTTATCTTGCTTGTAGTGGTAGTCAGAGTTTTGGTACTGCTTGGCTGTTGCATCATCTCCTGCGCTAGGGGTATGTCCCAAAGATTAATTGAAGCTGCCTTGTCAAAACAAATGCTTTTGCTTTATGACAAAGTTGAGATGGCTGACTAACATGTTTAATGCTCGATGAAAGGCTTTTAAGGGGGGATTGATAGAACCAAAGAGGCACCATCTTAAAGTATTGGCAGCCATCCGAGGCAGCCTCCTACAGTGGAAAAGTCCCAGAGGAAGATAGTCGTATCAACTGCCTTGTTGAAACCAACAGTAATGGTCTGTTTCATATTAGGTACAGCCAGAGGAGCCCCCCCCCCCCCCAAGTAGCTGCCACTCCTGCAGCTGGTTAGAATCCGTTCCAGCTAGATCGCTTTCTGTCCAGCTTGCAAGGACAGGTCAGCCGTAGAGACATGTCAACTACGCATGCTGAATGAAGTTCATGAATATTATGTGGCCCACCCTGCATAGCTAATGAGGTCATTATACTGAATGTATATAAGCTGTACCAAAACCATCTAGGGTGTGGTTCTCCTTTGTGGTGTTAGCCGCGAGAATTCACCCGAACAGTGCTGTTTGTCTCCTGCCAAATAAAACTGCATTGGACTGAATCTCAGAGTTCTGTGTGTCTCTAAGGGGATATTGGCATACCCCTCCTAGAGGGAACGAACTTAAGCATAATTTGTGCAACAGCAGCAATCTCAATCGCAGAATAAAAGCTCCGTGTGATGAAGGCCCTGGTCTCCCTTGCTGTGATACTGATGAAAGCAGCTCCTGAAAAACGGCGACTTGCATTGGGAGGAAATCCCCCATTCACACCAACTGCATCCCAGAGGGGCTGTTTTCATCAGGACTGCAAAAAAGAGAGCCCCTCCTTAAACACCCCCTCCTCTTCTGATGCAATCCTGATAATTTCCAACCCCTATCTTGGGGTGAGCTACTTTGGGTGGTCCACAGGATTTAGCGGGGACCCCAAACCCCCAAACAGATTTGCTGCGGAGTTTGGCAGCTAACCACTATAAAGGCCAACTTTAGCTGCCATGAATTGGGCGGTGGCGTGGGGCTGAGGGAGCTGCACCAGCGGGTGGCGGGGCCAAGCCTGCAGGCCGCATGTTGCCCATCCCCGCCCTCCCTCCAGGAGCTGCTATTTACACATCTAGTTTATCACATCTAGTTTGGGCTGCAAGTCACCTTGGAGATCCTCCTGAAAGGAATGGCAAAATAGAAATTGATTAAGGGCGCAGTGCTATGGGGATGGGCGTAAAAATTATCCTCTGAATTTGGAGGCTTACACCCATCCAATGCAGAGTGGGAGCAGCGGTGGGGGTGATCTTTGCCTCCCTGTACCTCCCGTTCTGCTTTTTTGCCCATCTACCTGAGGTGTCGGGGAGGGGGAAGGAAGGAAGCTGGAGAGGCTGGGGGGATTCCTTGTAATCCAGCCTCCCAGTCCCCTCTCCTCCCCACCCATGGGAACGCCCCCTTTCTGTCCTTTCTGAGGTTGCAACCTCAGCTTTTTAAGCTTTTATATTTTATATTGTTTTATGCTGCACTTTGTGGTTTTAATTTTTGTGAACTGACCAGAGAACTTTGGCTATTGGGCAGTATAGAAATAAATACATAAGCCGGCATGGTTCTCTCCATGCTGGCTGCAAGGGAGAGGGGGGCGGGGAGCTCGGACTCCTGGGTCCGAGGTCAGAGCTCTGGCCCTGACCTCAGACCCATGAATCCGAACTATCCTATGGCCCTCCAGACTCTGTCTAAGTGTCAGGAGGTCGCCCCTGCTGCCTTCTGAAATCCTCAGGTAGCCAGAATCAACACACAGACAATAGGGCTCTTTTCTAAGGCTTTATTTCCATTCAACCTAATGACGCTTACAGATGCTAATTGCTTGCTCCTATGAGTGAGACTTAAGAGAGCTGCCTGCTCGGGGGTTATAGCCTTAGGAATCAGTTGATCTCCATTTGGAGGGTAAGGCGGGAAACCTCTGAACTTATGGGCTAGGAGGAGAGAGTCTACCCCTTTCCTGTGGGGCATTGGGGCGCCGCTGCTGCCGTTGCGCCAAGCGGGCTGAGTGCCTCCTCCCCCTTGACACTGCACTGGCGCCTAGTGTCCAGAAACCGCTATTGCGCCTCCCTCTCCCTGCTAGGGTCACTATCGCTTTCAGGAATGTGTACCAGAGGGGCTCTCCCCCTGGCTGCGCCTCTGAACAGCGAGCGGGTTCCTCTCCAGCGGTTACTATCTCTTCCTCAGAATCAGAACTGCTTTGGGGCTCTCTGGGCTCTGATTCAACCCTGACACTAAGGGCCATACGGTTGCTGTCTAAGTAAAATTATATTTAATAAATACACTGAAAAAGCCTGAGGCATCCGTTGCCATTCTGTGAACATGTGCGAGAGCAGCTCCTCTGAGGTGAGGAGGACTGTGGCCACATTAAGTTGTCATCAGCAGGACTCACTTGCCTGTTGCCATTTGGATCTGGATTTATACACTTCTACAAGCAGCTTTCCAGGGCTGCAGAATGAAATGAAAATGAAAGTAATTGTTCCTGAGGTTCTTTCAGGGAAGCTTTGCAGGACAATTATGGATGTTGTTTTCTTTGCCCAGGTGCCAAAATGTAATAAACGATGTTTGTATAGCTCTGTCTGTTAACCTACATTTCTCAGCTCAGAAAGAAGTTGCTAGCTATTCAGAACTGAACAGCTTTCAGAAAGCCAAGCAGCCTCAAGGCAAACACTGCTTATTCGATAGATGGGAAGCAATAACACCTAGAAATCTATGAAGACCACAATGGAGCTGTCTATTTACACATATCCACTCCTCCGTTCTAGTTCTGTCCGCTGAAGACTTGTGTGAATCCATAAATTGGGGTGGGGTGGGGAGGAGGGGGCAACAGCTAATCAAAAGCAGAGAGAGAAAAAACTGCAAATGCTTTTTGCATCAAGTGATTTCCACATTTTCAGAGATAGATGCATCGAAGCCCAATGAAATCAATTACATGTTATTTCAGAACACTGAAAATGTGTTAAGAAAATCCTCATTCCATCAAAGACATTATAACTGTCCAAATGTAAACCACCTGTGAAGTACAAAACCAGTAGCTAGCCTACCTCCTCAGTGGCTTTGGGAAATAGATTTCAGTGGGCCTCAGGATGCCTAGCACGGCATAGAAGTGGGCTGAAAATGTACTGTCAGACCAGGTCTGGAATGTGGTGCATGGTTGGAGTGTTGGGCTAGCGCTGGGGAGGCTGGAGTTCTACTCCCGACTCCAACACGATTTATTTGTTCATTTGTTAAATTTGTATCCAGCCTTTCATGGTGCTCAAGGCAGCTAACAACAATAACGTTATAACAAAACAGCAATAAAATAGAAAATAATAAACACAAAATCAAAGCAGGTAACATCAGTAAAAACAACCATCTAAAACCAATTTCAGCATATTTACCACTCAGCTTTTGGGCCCAAGGCCTGCCCAAACAGGACTATCTTTGCTTGCTCTTAGATCATTAAGAGGCAGGGCCAACCAGGACTCTCTAGGCAAGGAGTTCCAGAGGCTGGGAGCAGCCACAGAGCAGCAGAGCCCAGAAGCGGCCACTGACTTGGTTCGCACCTAACAAGAAGCCACCGTGGGTGAATTTCCCCATGGATTTTCTTGTCATGGCAGCTGCCATTTTGAACATTTGGGGTGCAGCAGGGGCATGCCGTAGCTTTTTGTTACATTTGAATCCGGCAAGGTTGGGTTGACGGGGTGGTTGACAAGCCACCCACAACCATAAAACAACCCATGGGTTCTAGGTGGCTTGTCAACCACCTCAACAACCCACCCTTGCAGGGTTCGCACATAACAAGAGGCTACGGTGCACCCTTGCCATGCCCCAAAGATTCAAAATGGCAGCTGCTGCTGCAACCAGATGCCATAGGGAAATTAACCCACAGAGGCTTCTGGCTACGTGTGAACTGGTGCACTGGCTGGGTTCATACAACCCTGTGCAGTTTTGAGAGGCAGAAAATGTGGTATGTTTTAAATGGCTTCTGAAAATGCACCTGTTTAAACAGGCTTTCTCTGGCTTATAATGAATCATAATTAATCATGCTGCTGCTCCATTTTATTGTTTTTGTATTGTTTTTGTATTGCTTTTATTGTTATTGTAGCATAAATCATTTTAATAGTGCATTTTAAGCTGCGATTTTAATATTGTTATACAGACCGCTTAAGGGTTTTATTATATTAAGCAGTATATAAGTACTAATAATAAATGAATGAATCAATAACAGAGGTGGGACCAAGTACCACTCCAAATCTCTATCTGCTGACCAACAATTTTGACATGACATTATCAAGCAAGAGGTTCCTTGTAATTCTTCTGTGTCTCTAAAACAAGGATGGGTGACCTGCAGCCCTCACTTCGTTTCAAAAGGGCTTTGGAAGTGATCAGTTCAGACCTCTGGCTAGCTTAATCCCTCCCTCCCCCATTAGCCTGCTGGACAGAGGAGGAGATGGAGAGAGAACATGAAATCTAAATGGCCACTTTCTGTCAGGAACTACTTCAAAATCCATATTAATGTAATAATACCATGGTATCCTTCTGGGACGGCTCTCTGAGCTGGGAGCGGGAGGCACTGCGTTGCAGTGGTTTCGCTCCTACTTGGAGGGTCGCCTCCAGAAGGTGGTGCTTGGGGAATACTGCTCAGCCCCGTGGATTCTCCAATATGGGGTTCCACAGGGGTCAGTTTTGTCCCCCATGCTGTTCAACATCTACATGAAACCATTGAGTGTGGTCATCCGGAGTTTGGGAGTGCGTTGTCATCAGTGTGCTGAAGACACGCAGCTCTATTTCTCCTTTTCATCTTCTTCAGGTGAGGCTGTGGATGTGCTGAATTAGTGCCTGTCTGTGACAATGGACTGGATGAGGGCTAATAAACTGAAACTCAATCCAGACAAGACTGAGATGCTGTTGCTGGGTGGTTCTGCTGACCGGATGGAGGGTGTTCAACCTGTTCTGGAAGGGGTTGCACTCCCCCGAAGGAGCAGGTCCGTAGCTTGGGGGTCCTCCTGGAACCATCTTTGACACTTGAGGCTCAGGTGGCCTCAGTGGCACGGAGTGCCGTCTACCAGCTTCAGTTGGCAGCTGAACTACACCCCTATCTGGACAGGGATAACCTGGCTTCAGTTGTCTATGCTCTGGTAATCTCCAGGTTAGATTACTGCAATGCGCTCTAGATGGGGCTGCCTTTGAAGACAGTTTGGAAGCTGCAGCTTGTGCAAAATGCAGCGGCCAGATTGCTAACAGGGACCAGAAGGTCTGAACATATAACACTGACTCTGGCCTGCTTGTACTGGCTGCCTATATGCTTCCGAGCTCAGTTCAAGGTGCTGGTTTTAACCTATAAAGCCCTATACGGCTTGGGACCGCAATACCTGATGGCACGCCTCTCCCAAAACGAACCTACCTATACACTACGTTCATCATCTAAGGCCCTCCTCTGTGTGTCTCCTCCAAGGGAAGCTCGGAAGGGACGAGGGAGCAACGAGGGAGAGGGCCTTCTCAGTGGTTGTCCCCCATCTGTGGAACAAGCTCCCAGATGAGGTCCGCCTGGCACCAACATTATTATCTTTTAGGTGCCAGGTTAAGACCTCTGTCTTTTCCCAGGCATTTGGCAGCACATGATGAGTTTTAATTGGTCCTGGATGTGTCTTTAGTTATGACTGATAGTTCAATGTTGTTTTTAGTTATATGTTGTTTGTGTATATTGTCTGTGCTTTTATGTGCTTTTTTGTAAATGGCTTTTAAACTGTTTATATTGTATTTAAGGTTTTAACTTCTGTAAACTGCCCAGAGAGCTTCGGCTATGGGGCAGTACAGAAATGCAAATAATAATAATAATAATAATAATAATAATAATAATATTATCAACAACAACTTTATTTGGTCAAGCAAAATATCACAAAAGTTATGCAAGCTTTTGAGAACTCCAAATCTTTTCATCCGGTAAAATGTTATAAAAAGCAGGTGGGGTAAATAGGGGAGATGGAAAAATCTGATTTCATAGTGAGGTCAGAATATCTGCATGTTCAGAGCCCCAAGATGAAGGGGTGGGTAGGTCTCTGCAGAGATTCAAATTAGGCTCTGCAGGTCATGTGATGGATGGACTGGGAACCAGAAAGAAAAATGTTGGATCCTGCATTTTGGAAATATAAAATCCAACTGTTACTCAGGTATATGTTTCCATCCTGGGGGACGCACACTGGCCCCTTTTACCAGAGAAAGTAGGTAGTCTTTATATTAACCAAGCTGAAGATAATTTTAGATGCTGTACTAGTTTTTAAAAAGCCAGATTGGGTAGCTTTATCTAGCAGTTCAAGGGGATGAACCTTCAGAGAATAAAGTCCTGGCTTCAGGTGATGTAAAATCCTCTTCCTCAGTGTAGGGTCCCTGCTGTAGAATGGCTAAATTCAGTAATTCTCCAGGTCACAACCGCCGCCCCCTGCAAAGGTAGCTGTGTTGACCATAAGAACTAGAATCACTTCCAGTACAATCCTATGTATGTCTACTCAGAAGAAAGTTGCACTGAATTCAATGGGGTTTACTCCAAGTGGGCATAGAACTGCAGCCTAAACTTTCATTCTTCTTGTGGTAGAATCAAGCATGCTCAGTTTTTTGGGATGGACTCCAGAACTCTGCTTCTGTTTTAAATGCAGCATCACAACTGACTCCCTTTACACGCGCTTCTTCCCCCCTTTCCCTCCTCCTTCTCCCCTTATCTGAGTCTACTGTTATTTTTCATTGATCTTGCTCCTCTTCTTGCCACTTTTCCTCATTTCATGGAAGGAACTGAAGCGGAACACAATGGGGTCTTTTGATAGCTCATTATCTGTAATCTACTTAAAAATGGAACAAATGGCATTTAATGCAGGAGACCCCTTGGAGGGCCACGGTGTCATGTAAAGAGCCGGCAAACTTCCATGAAGGAGCAATTTCAATTGCAGGATAAAAGCTCCATGCGAAGGAGCCCTGAGTAAACCTACACAGAATTGGGCTACAAGTCAAAAGCCATGACTGTCAAAAGCCATGAAGTAGGCTGCTGCATATGTATACTCAGAAGTAAGACTCACCATGTTCAGTGTACCTCTAGGTAAGTGCGTATAGGTTTGCATCTTCAACCAGGTAGTTTCTAAGACAAGCAAGCCTTGCTCACCTTGACAATTCCACAGAGTTAATGACCTGGTTTGGACAGCCCACTGTGGGTTAATTAACCCTTGGGATACCACACTGTATTGCCATCCACCTTTATGAATATGCGAGCCCTGGTTGTGGGTCGCTGTGGCTTGTTGTGTTGTCTGAACCCGGGCAGTGGGGGTTATTTCGGGGTTAAACAACCCTCACATAACCCACAGTCTGTTTTAGGGTTATGCAAGGATTGTTTAACTCTCAAATAACTCCCACTGCCTGGGTTCCCACGGATGACACAACAAGCCATGGCAACCCCCAGCCAGGGCTTGCATATTCATAATGGTGGATGGCATTCACCACAGCTCCTCATGGGTAAATTAAGCCACAATGGGCTGTCATGTCATGCAAACTCGTCTACAGAGCCACTATTCTACTAGGAAACATCCTGCAGAGCTTAGAAGCCTAACCTGCATTCATCATTTCACTAACTCCTGGATTCCCAGTTCCATGGGTGCTGCCTTCACGGGTTTTGCAGATATCTGACTGCCAGAAATGTCTGGGTAAAAATTAAGTTATCAGACATATAATTATGCAGCTAGAACAGACTAGAAGGCTATCTAAATCCTTCCTCTGCAGTGAGTCATCCACCCTCCATCTCCTACACCAACCTATGCAATCCAGACCTCAGGGGAGTGCATATGTTGCGCAGAAAGGTGATTCCAGAGCAAGTGGCACAAAATGGTTTATGCAAGTAAGCCAAATCACAAGCTATAGGGGAAATAAAGGGAAGTAAAAGCAAACAAACAACCCCCCAGCTTCATCTTCCAGTAATGCTTGAGGACTAGCACCTCTCATTTTACATTAGCTCCACACCTTCCAACTAACCAACTGGAATTAGGAGTGAGCAGTGACATGGCCAAGTTTGCGGATGACACCAAATTATTTAGGGTGGTTAAAACAAAAAGGGATTGTGAAGAGCTCCAAAAGGATCTCTCCAAAATGGGAGAATGGGCATCTAAATGGAAAATGAGGTTCAATGTAAGCAAGTGTAAAGTGATGCACGTTGAGGCAAAAAATCCCAACTTCAAGTATAGCCTGATGGGATCCGAGCTAGCGGTGACTAACCAGAAAGAGATCTTTCGGTTGTGGTGGACAGCTCCATGAAGATGTCAACCCAGTGTGCAGCCACCGTAAAAAAGGCAAACTTCATGTTAGGCTGGCATAATTAGAAAAGGGATTGAGAATAAAACTACCAAGATCATACTGCCCCTATACAAATCTATGGAGTGATCACACTTGGAATACTGTATACAGCTCTGGTCACCACACCTAAAAAAAGATACTGTAGAACTGGAAAAGGTGTAGAGAAGGGCAACTAAAATGATAAAAGGGCTGGAGCATCTCCCCTATGAGAGAAGGTTACAACAGCTGGGATTGGTTAGCTTGGAAAAAAGGAGGGTAAGGGGAGACATGATAGAGCTCTACAAAATTATTCATAACGTGGAGAATGTGGATAGGGAGACATTTCTCTCCCTCTCTCAAAATACTAGAACCCGGAGTCATCCTACGAAGCTGATTGGTGAGAGGTTCAGGACAGATAAAGGGAAGCACTTCTTCACACAGTGCATAGTTAAACTATGGAACTCGCTACCACAGGATGTTGTGATGGCCACCAGTTTGGATGGCTTTAAAAGGGAGTTGGACAAATTCCTGGAGTAAAAGGCTATCAATGGCTACTAGTCTTAATGGCTATGTGCTAACTCCAGTACCAGAGGCAGTGAGCCTATGTACACCAGTTGCTGGGGAACATGGGTGGGAGGGTGCTGTTGCACTCATGCCCCGCTTGTGGGTTCCTGGTTGACAGCTGGTTGGCCACTGTGTGAATGAACTGCTGGACTAGGTGGACACTTCGTCTGAACCAGCAGGGCTCTTCTTACGAGCTTAACCGCCCACGTCAGAATAACTCATATTAATTCAGCCTGCAGCCACTCCAGCCCCGCCCCTTTCTAGCCCCGCCTCCAACCTAGCGTCTTATCTCCTTGCCACGCCCATTCGCCGCTTGCGTGCCTCTACTAAGCCCCGCCCCTCTTCTCTCTCTCCAATGAGCAACCTCCACGGTTTAGAAGAAGCTCTCTCAAATACTTAGCTGCCGCACATGCCGCCTGATCCAAGCGTCCGAGTTTGTTTCCCCTCGAGCCGGTATTGATCTGGTTTGGCGCCTCATCCCTCTTTTACGCGGTTCCCGCCGCGATTTTTAAAAACCGTGCCTCTCCCTCACCGGTGAAGAGGTTTCCCTCTCCGACAAAAGTCTAATATTTCAGGCAACCTGTCGGGCCGCCAAGCTAGAACAGGGAAAGGCCGCCCCTGTCCGCCCAGCTGCATTGTGGGAGGCGTAGTTTCCCTGCCTTTAGCGCCGCGCCCGCTTTGCCATGAGAAGGGAGCGGGCGGGACTACAATCCCCAGGTGCCTGTGCCGCGGCGGGTGTCTGCGCCTGTCCCGCCTGGGCGGGCCGGCAGCCTTGGGGAACGTGAGGGGTCGTTGGGAGGCGAGCGCGGCTGCTGCGGCTCTTGCGGCCCCTGGACTGCGGCCGGCTCGGGGGTCCAGCAGGCCGTCGGCTGCTGCTCGCGGTGCGGGGGGCGCTCCTGCTTCGTGCCCCGAGCTGCGCGTCGCCGTTGTCCGCTGGCAGAAGGGAAGGCAGAGGGTAGATCCCGGTGGGTGCGCCGGCCATTGGTTCTCCCGCTGGGCTGGAGGGGTGCAGTCGAGCCCGGGGGGGGGGCGCCCTTGCCTGCCATGCCGTGTATAATGCCGCTTTCGGGAGGCTTTGGGTTGCCAAGTGGTCAGCGGCTCTTATTTTGCCTTATTTGTTATTACAAGTCTGCCCCGCCTTTTCCTTCTCTTGCAAGGATCCCAAAGGGCTCGCATGGCCCTCCTCTCCCCCCCCCCCACTTTGTCCTCACAACCACCCTGTGAGGTAGGCTAGGCTGAGTGTCAGTGATTGGCCCGAAGTCACCTAGCGAGCCTCATGGACGACGGGGGACTAGAATCCAGGCCTGCCGAGTCCCAGTCCGCCGCTCTGATCAGTACACCGCGCTGGCGCTCCCTTCTTTCTTTTCCAGCCTGGGCATATAAGTACAGGCTTAACATAACAGAGACTGAAAGGACTGGGCATGTTTAACCTTGAGAAGAGAAGACTGAGGGGAGACAGGATAGCGCCCTTCAAGTACTTGAAAGGTTGTCCCAGAGAAGAAGGCCAGGATCTCTTCTCGATCATCCCAGAGTGCAGGACACGGAATAATGGGCTCTGGCTACAGGAAGCCAGATTCCGGCTGAACATCAGGAAAAGCTTCCTGGCTGTTAGAGCAATACGCCAATGGAACCAGTTGCCTGGGGAGGTGGTGGGCTCTCCCACACTGGAGGCATTCAAGATGAGGCTGGACAGCCATATGTCGGGGATGCTCTGCCTTGGATTCCTGCACTGAGCAGGGGGTTGGACTCGACGGCCTTGTAGGCCCCTTCCAACCCTACTATTCTATGATTCTGTATACCTATTCCAGGGGCGGGTGAGGAGATCTTGCAAGCAGGATGCAAAACTGTTAGTTGGGGTAGTTTTCCTTCCAGTCTGCGTATGTTTGTAGGTTGGGGGACCTTATCCATTTCTAACCTTCTCTCTCTCTCTCCCCCCCCCCACTGCTGCCAGGGGGCGCAGACTAGGGAAAGCCTAGTGTAGTTGTTGTGTTTCAGGGGCAATTCAGTGGAAAGGTTGGACAGGCATAAGCTGTACCAAAAAGGTTAGACTAGGTCAGGGTAGGTAACCTGGTGCCTTCCAGATGTTTTGGACTACAGCTCCCATAATCCTTGACCATTGGCCATGCTGGCTTGCACTTATGGGGGTTGTAGTCCAAAACATTGTGGAGGGCACCAGGTTGACTAGATGGTCCACTGGGGTCTTCTGAGATATGATTGGATTCCTGATTCGAAGTGATTTTTCGCAACTTCTTTCTGCTGCTTAGGTTAAACATTAGAAAGAAGCTTCCAGCTTCTAAGATCATATGAGAAGTAATGGTGCGCATGTGTTGCAGACAGATGGCCTTGGGTTAAATTCCTAGCATCTTCCATTAAAAAGATCTCAGGTTGTAGGTGAACTGCTGGAGAACTGCCAGTTAGAATGGATAATAGTGGGCTGCATTGACCATTGGGTCTGACTCAGTGTAGGGCAGTTTCATATCATAGAATGGTAGGGTTGGAAGGGGCCTACAAGGCCATCGAGTTCAACCCCCTGCTCAATGCAGGAATCCAAGTCAGAGCATCCCTGACAGATGGCTGTCCAGCCTTGTCTTGAACGCCTCCGGTGTGGGAGAGCCCACCACCTCCCTAGGTAATGGCATTACCTCAGGGCAGAATGCCAGACATGGTCTATTGGGCCCCTTCTAAAAGCAGTGCTTTGAAAAGCATTGTTATATACAATGATAACCTCATTTCTGTGGAGTTTTTGCCAAAGTATGGGAGGAGCTACTTTTTTTGATAGCATTTCGTCTGATCCAAGTCAACTTGAGCCATTGTTACAAGGATGTGTTTTTAGAAATGTGGCTGCCTTTCTTTCTGTCTTTCATTGAAGCAATAAAGAAGTCATGCCCCCCAACTGAGAGACTAAAATGTATTCTTATTTTGTAAGGTGTATAATTCAAGGTGTATCATCACTTTGGAGTGATTTTAGAAGCAAAGAATGTGTGATTTGCTCAGTGTCCTCATAGGTGTATTGAAATCTGTCAAACAGTTTGAAGTGGTGACTCTCCTTGGTAACTGATGCTTCATGCCTTGTTGTATTCATGTCGTGTTTATTATATCTTTTCCCTTTTTGTTACATCAAACAGCATCCAGAAAAGTTAAGGTTTCTTTCTTTCTTTTTTAAAAAAGAAAATAATAGGAAAGCAGTGCATAACATCTACAGAACTAGTGTGTAATGCAGTGACTAATGGTGCAATCCTATATATGTTTAGACAGAAAAAAGGCCTACAACTCCCAGCTTGCCCCAGCCAGCCATTTGAACCTCACCTCTGGCATGAACTTACTAGGTAGTCTTAGGCAAGCTGATCTCTCTCCATTTCAGTCCCCCCCCCCCCCTGCAATATGGGGGATAACAGTGTTCACATTATAGAGCTGTTGCAAGGGTTACAGCTAGATAATGCATATGAAGCACTCTGAACACTTGAAAATGTTACACAAATGCAAAGTATGACTGCTGTTATTATTATGCCTGTAAAAGTTGCCTATGGTAAGTGGCTTAAAGGAACACTGACAAAGGTAGACTGCAGATATTCCCATTTTACAGACAGGGCCTTGAGGCTGAAAGTGCACGTCTAAGTTCACCACAGTTGTGCTAGAGATGTCGGCCCCGGTTCCACTTTAATGTTCAACACAACCTACCATATTCGTTGCCCACTGAATGAAAGTCTGGTGTAGTTCAAAATTTTGTACCTCACCCTAGTTTGAAAATAACATTTTTCTTTCTTTCTGATAAGTATCGGCTCCTTGAAAAGTTCTAGCCATGGATATATTTGGAGACCTGCGGCGGATGAACAAGCGCCAGGTAAAAGAAAAGCATGACCTGTGTGTTTGCAAGCATGCATTAAGATTGGGTTTGGGCTGTGTTTCCTGTTTCTGTAGCCTGGATTGGCTTATGGAGACTGCATATACCCTATGCTGGCAATTCTTTAGCCCTACATGGCCCGGGACCAGCATATCTGGATAGAAGAAATAATAATACTCTTCATTAAATAAGTCAAATTCTATGGCCAGTAGAAATTATACAAATTAAATAAATTTTCAACTAGATCTGCTTATTTTGTATAATTCTCCTGCTGGTTATATGAGATGAGGCAAAGGAAGCTGCGGTAATGTAACTCTGCTCCTTGACTCCTGGAAACTGCTCAGCCCTCCATCCAGCCGTTCCTAAATTGATGTCTGGATATGGAAAATGTGAGCGCTAAAACAAAGGTCTGTTTTTGACTGCTTCCAGGGTTCCACTTTCTTTCCTTTCTCCTATCATATTTTAAATTTGAGTGCTAGAGCTTGTTGCTGTAGTAGTAGTTATAGTAAATAGGAAAACTTCTTCTCCCCACCCTCCCCTTAGAGCAGCCCAAAACTGCCTTGGGAGCAAACAGATGTGAATGTTCCATGTAGGATGCTGAGAAATAAAAATAAAGAACTCTCAGGCAATTCTGGGGTAAGAATCTTCTGACAAAAGAGGAGGGGGTGGGGAGCGGATATGGAGTGTATCTTATTATTTTATTAAATTTCCAATTTCCCTCCTCTTGGTGGATGAGGGGTTGAAGGAAGGATGACACACTCCAACCAAATTGATGTCTTAAGAACGAGTCAAATGGATCTGGGCAGGGTTTTGTGCTTATTGTGAAGCAATTATGGGATTGCTTCACCACACGCCCAGCTTGCAATTCAAATGTATGTTTGACTCTCCAAAACCCATCTTGCTTCTGACGGCTTTGCAGCAGCACGGAGAATGTTGGGTGAACTGTGCGTGGGCAGCAGCGATCATGCAACCACTTCATTGTGTGTCAAAATCTGCACAGATCCCACTCAAGCCCAGGTTCTGGGAAGGGCTGATTTAATATTTGCGTGTCCATGAGTTGGGATTGCAGGTATTTGAATGATCTTCATCAGAGATTGAAAATACTGCAGGGGGAACTTCCATCCCCTCAGGCGCTTTACTCTGCAGTCGAGCTACTTCATAACACTCTGCTATGAGCCATTGAGCAACTGATGTTCATGTGTGAACTGACCCTGAGAACTGCAGATGTGTATGAAAAGTCACTAGTCTGGCCCTTTAACAGGTTGTTGGCCTACAACAGGAGTCCCCAACCTTTTGGGATCATAGAAGAGTAGGGTTGGAAGAGACCTATAAGACCATCGAGTCCCACCCCCTGCTCAATGCAGGAATCCAAGGCAGAGCATCCCTGACAGATGGCTGTCCAGCCTCGTCTTGAATGCCTCCAGAGTGGGAGAGCCCACCACCTCCCGAGGTAATTGGTTCCATTGTCGTATTGCTCTAACAGTCAGGAAGCTTTTCCTGATGTTCAGCCAGAGTCTGGCTTCCTATAACTTGAGCACATTCTTCCGTATCCTGCACTCTGGGATGATGGAGAAAAGTCAGTGGGCACAGTTGGAATCTTGAGGGAGTGTTGTAGGTTTTCTCACAAAATGGCTGCCACGGGGTGGTGGTGCTTGCCCATTCATAAAACGTCTGCTCCGGTGGGTGTGGGTGGTCACAAAATGCTCACTTCCCAGAAGGCAAACTGGTCAGGCTAAAAGAAAGTAACTTGCCAGAGAGCCTAAGTACAAAGCAGAGGTGGGGTCTGAGCTCCAGAACACATCCCCCCCACCCTTTGAACCCAGATGAAGATGGTGCTAGATAGAAGCACTTCTCTTTGCAACATACCAGCCTCCCAGTTTTTAAAAACAGGAATTTAAAAATATCTTAAGAAACAAAATAAAAATCAGGAAGAGCAGAGTGTCTTGGTGGGTGCCACACTGGAGACCCCAGGCCTACGAGATGCCCTGTTTCATGGTTTGGGTTGTGTACTGAGCCAAAGCATGTAGCTTTTGTGTTACGAAAACAAGGGGTGGGTGGGTGAAGAAAACTGCTTTTGTTTATTTACCCCTTTAACAATTTACTTGCTTCTAAAAGAAGCTGGAAAACTGGGCCATCCTTAATGTGAGGCTTTGCACAGTCACCCTTCGCAGGTGGGTGAAGCTGGATGCCCCACTTCTTCCATATGTTGATCTCTTTGATGGTGGTTTGGCCAGTGTGCCCTCCTCCTCTTCCTCCTTGATAATCTGTTTTTGACTGTCCTACTTTGTGAATCCCTGCCATGTTGTTGCCCTCATTACAAAGACACGGCACCCTGGGAAGATCCATGCCGGTGCTGAGAAAGCTGAAGACAGCGAATTCTAACATACTGACCTCTCAAAATCTGTGCCCCCTTTCTGCCTGAAACAAATAATGGTAAATAGGTTTCCCTGCGTCTGCATCTCTTGGTTCTATTGTGCTGACAAGCAGCTGTGTCCATTACAAAAAACACATCTTTCCCTGCAACATAAACCTCTCTTTTCTGGTCAGTTGTAGCCACACTAAATCTAGATCGGGGGCAGGGGGGTTGTGGCTTGCAGAACCATTAAAGGGAAGTGAAACAGTAACGGAGCTCTGTCATAGTTTGAGTGCCCTGCCCTGGCACCCCCTTTCACTTTTGTGTTCTTGTTTCTTAAAAATGTTTAGGATCTGCAGTTCACATAGCAAGCTAATATTCGCAATACTTTAGCAATCTCAGTTAAAAATGAATGCAGTTTTTATTGGCGCCACGTGTGTATGTGTACAGGGAGTGGGGGAAGAGTGCTTTTAGATACTCAAGATATACAGCAATGACATCGCAAAATGAGTACGTTTTAAAAGGCCATGTTTGTAACTTGTTTCCACTCACCACATCTCTTCATCTCCTTGCAGCTCTATTACCAAGTCTTAAATTTTGCCATGATTGTGTCTTCAGCCCTAATGATATGGAAAGGCCTTATCGTTATCACTGGGAGTGAGAGCCCCATTGTAGTAGTGCTCAGGTATGTCTCTTTATATGAGCAATTTTGTGGTTGGGATAGCATGTGTCCCACAATTTTTGCCTGATCCCAAAATAGTGTAAGTAACTCTCAGAGTGGAAAAGGAGACAGCAAGAAAGAATTTATTTTCTATACCTACAATGAATGATGATGGAAGTGTGGATGAGCTATAGCACTGTGCCTTCCCCAGCCTATAGATCCCCTTGCTACACAAAGTACACACTTCTGCATGAATATCCCAAGAGTGACGTCTCATTCATCACACAAAAAGCAAGGGTAGCCATGTTGACCGCAGGGTACATTCCCAAATCCATGTTACTGTAATACCTTTATTTGGCCGACCCAAAGATCACAAGAAAAACATGCAAGCTTTTGACAATAAAAGCTTTTCTTGAAAGCTTGCACATTTTTGGTCATCTTTTGCTTAGCCTAATAAATGATAAGGACTTTGGTATTCTCATCAGCCAGTGGCGTGTGCGTGCGCGCGTGCAATGGGGCGGGGGCCATGGTTAAGTCTGGCTTTGGGCACATGCACCCCAATCGTACATGCCATTGAATGTGTGCATTTATCGTGAGCATGTGTTTATGTTTTTAGCATTTAGCAAGCATTTTAGTAATACACCGTAAAAACCATATACATTAAGCAGCTCTTAAACGAATTGGTACTCTGTCCATACCTGTTTATTTGTGGGTGTGTTGCAAGACGTTGTGTTAGGGCTGCTTGGATAGGTGACCAGCCCTGCTTGATACCTGGGAGCAAAATCAAGGCGGGAAACAGAGCTCACCTCGAGAAGTGCTCCTGTTCCAGTGATGTTTGCAACCAATCCCCTCAGCATCGACTGCTGCTCTGCACTGAGGGGAGGCCTACCTTTTCTCGTTTGTAGTGGTCCTGTTTTTAATGTTTTTCTTCTATGGGTTTCAGTACATATGTCAGCTCCATGGGTAGGTGAGGGGGCTGAATGGAGGGACCTTTTGGGGACCTTCTGCCACAAGCAATGGTAGATGTACAGCTGTAGATCTGGAGCCGCTGGGGTGGACATGCCTCCCCCTTTCGACGCAGCTCCTCTCCACTAGAGGTGCTTGCCTAATGCACCCTAATCCTCTCCAGCCAGTGGATTTCGGGGTAAAGATTATGTTCATACTCAACAAAGTTGGGGCCACAATGGAGAAGGCCCTGTTTCATTGTTTGATAGAGTTTGCTGCTTATAGTAAAAGGGTTTTAATCGGTCCTTAGCAGCAGATCTTAATGGGATGTGGGGCTTATATGGGGAAAAATTGCCAGGTGGAACAGGTAGGGTAACTGCCCTCTGAAAAATGATTTGCAACAGTGAGGCATTCCTTAAAACCTGGCTTCATGTATAAAATGCTATTTACTTCATAACGTCAAGTTTTACACAACTGATTTAAGTGGATTTATTGATAACTAATTGAAGCTCTATCTTAGAATGTGAAATATGGTTCTTTTCAAATATCAGCGTGTAGCTTCAGTATCATGGAATTTATTTGTTTTTCTTCAGTAATCCTAGATGGTGAAGTACTTTGATTAGAAACTTTCTAAATAAATATAAACCCACCTAATAAGATCTCTCCAATCCAAAGTTTTTTTCTTTCATTTTTAGCGGCAGTATGGAGCCAGCCTTTCACCGAGGAGACCTGCTGTTCTTAACAAACTTCCGCGATGACCCCATCAGGGCTGGGGAAATCGTGGTCTTCAAAGTCGAAGGCAGAGATATTCCAATTGTGCACAGAGTAATCAAGGTTCATGAAAAGTAATGGCAAAAAATATTAAGCACTTTCCCTGTTGCAGTCTTGCTTGATTATTAGCAGGAATAGAAATTTGCTTTCAAACTGAAACGAGGAGTGTGAACTGGGCAGATAATTTTTAGTAGTTACTTGACCGTTAAAGTTAAATTCCTGCCCTTTAGCAATGACAGAGGTATTAGCTGCAGTCTGACAGGCCCCTGTATGTATGCACATTGAACGGGCGCTGTGAATGTAGTGGGCCTCTTCACGTTTTGTTTCCCTTACTGTATGGCAGCCCCCGTTCAGGGGAATGGAATGGACACACTCCTCCCACAGATGGCTGTCGGGGTGCGCCATGGCAGGGACTGTGCCCAGGTCTGACAGCTATGTAAGTTTGCTTGAGGGCTTCTCTGTATCAAACAAAGGGTATTCCAACTCATACAAAGCTGGGTCTGTTCACTAGTATAGAGAGTGGCCTTATACGGGTCAGACTGTTTGTCCATCTAGTTCAGTATTGCCCACTCTGATTGGTAGCATCTCTCCATGGTCTTGGGTGCAAGTCTTTCTCAGCACCCGACCTGTTTAAGTGCAGATGCTGAGGATGAAACCATGGCCTTCTGTATGCAGAGCATGTGCTCTCCCATTTTATTTATTCATTTCATTTCTGTACCGCCCAGTAGCCAAAGCTGTCCCATGAACTATGGCCCCTCCCAAATTTTTAGCACCGTTGTCTATATACTAGCCAGTGATAGACTTATTCTCCATGAATTTGTCTAATCCCACTTCTGTATCTTGCCCAAATAATTGGTATCTGGGTTTTTTTAAGTGTCTGGTAAATTTAATCTGCTTTATTTCACATCAAAACTTTCCCAAACTGAAAATGCCTGTTTCTTGACAGCTGAATGTCTGTTATTTAATAGCTTATTCTTTTTCACATATGCAGGTGCCTGTTCTCCAGGTCAAGGAGCACGTTAATTGCTCTTGATAGCAATAGGACAGGTATCTACTCAATGAATCTAGAGCTAAATAGATATTCCGTATAGTGACTGCTTGGCTGAGGTAGATGATTAACACAGCAGGGGAGAAATTATTGATTAAATCTGTCAGTAAGAGTCATAAGCTGAATGCCTCAGTATTTATTAAAACACAGGAAGGGCGGCTTGTACATATTCGTATCTTATCTCCTAATCCTGCCTGTTTGTGCTTTGCAAACATTTTAATTCAGGACTATAAAATGAGGTGCTAATGAATTTGCTTACAGAGAAAACGGCAACATCAAATTTCTGACTAAGGGCGATAATAATGAAGTCGATGACAGAGGCTTATACAAAGAAGGCCAGAACTGGCTAGAAAAGAAGGATGTCGTTGGTAGAGCACGGGGGTGAGTCCTGGAGCAGGTTGTGCTTTGCTGGCTCTGTAATGAAGGACAACATATAAGTGACTCTTAAGTAGGGTGTGAGAAACTTTGGGCGGATTTCTGCCATGTAGTCTGTTTTTTCCCCATGTTGGAATCATGGATTTCCATAGAAGGTTCATTTACTCTGACACTGGCTAGTCTTCGTGCTGCCAAATTTCTTTCTTTACATTTCTACGCCACCCAATAGTCAAACCTGCCTGGGCAATTTACAAAGATTAAAAACCTAAAAAATACAATATAGTAACATAATATAAAACCAACGTACAAAAATATAACAATTTTAAACAAGCAACAGTAGATCCCAGGACCCATTAAGAACCTTATTGTTGCTGTCAAATGCCTAGGAGTAAAATCTTAACCTGGCACCAAAAGGGTGACAACGTTGGTGTCAGGTGGGCCTCACTGGGGAGAGTGTTTCATAATCTGAGGGGCCACCACCAAGAAGACCCTTGTTGCCATTGTCCAAGCCTTCCTCGGAACAGGTGGGCCTCAGATGATGATGAGGGCCTTAGATTGGGTAGGTTCGTGGGTAGGTTCATACTGGGAGAGGCGCTTCGTCAGGGGTTGTGGTCCTGAGCCATGGAAGGCTTGATAACAGCCTTCCTCAACCTGATGCCCTCCAGATGTGTTGGACTGTCAATGACAATGCTAGCTGGGAATTACTGGTGTTGCAGTCCAACACATGTGGAGGGCACCAAGTTGTGGAAGGCTGCTTTACAGGTCAAAACCAGCAGCTTGAATTGTACTGGCTGCCTGTATATTTCTGAATGCAATTGATTTGCTGCACTTTTAAACTGCCCAATAACCGAAGTTCTCTGGGTGGTGTACAAAAACATAAAATACAAACATTAAAACGAGGAATAAAAACAGTGCAGAATAAAACTAAGATGAAAACAGCAGCAAAGAATAAAACCATTCCAGTACATAAAACCAAATTAAAACAGCAGTAGAATAAAGTACTAAAAACACTACAAAAGCCCAGTTTTTACAATGTCTAGTAGAATAAGAAAAGGTTTTCACCTGGCACCGAGAAAATCATAATGTAGGCACCAGATGAGCCTCTCTGGGGAGTATGTTCCACAAACAGGGTGCCACCACTGAAAAGGCCCTCTCTTCTGGCCACCCACCTCGCCTCATTTGGAAGGGGCACCTTGAATTATTCTCTTCAGTGATGGGACCTGGATGTCTTTGCACATGTGTACTTAGCTTTCAGTTGGATTGCTTTATGGGTTATGTGGTTGCTGCATAAATTATATCATTCTGGTGTGCATTTATTTTGCTCAAAATTTCCCTGTTTCTCAAGAGGAAACTATATTGGGCCTGCTGGCCCTCACTGTCTCCCCTGCCCACAATATGCATTCAAATGGTATGTTCAAATTTGGCCTTTATTTCTTTTATTTTAAGCAATTATAAACCATCAGATTCTCAGGATGGGTTCAGACAACACAACAACCCAAACTCAAGGGTTGAGTATGGGTTGGTTGTGGGTTGTCGTTGAACCGTGGTTGTTGAAACATGGGTTATTGTGTTGTCTGAACCCAGCCACGATAAACCATGGTTTGTTAACCACGAACAAGCAATGGGTTGTTAGCATGGCTGGGTTCAGACAACATGATAACCCACGGTTCAACGACAACCCACACTCAACTTAATCCTTGAGTGTGGGTTATTGTGTTGTCTGAACCCAGTCTCGGATTCTGTAGGCATACGTTTCTGCTTCCCCAACCAGGTGCCCTGTAGTTGTGTTGGACTACAATTTCCAGCATCCTCCAGCCAGCATGGCAGGCTGGGGGATGTAAGGAGTTGTAGTCCAACATATCTGGAGGACACCAAGTTTGGGAAGGCTGGAATAAGGGCTAGAATCTTTTTTTTAGTAGATATTTTAACCAAAACACTTAGGCCTCAGAAATACTAAGGGCATATTTTGCTCACACCTGATCTAGCTTAATATAATAAACAGAAATGTTACTTTAAGCTGGGATTAAGTGAAATGACTTTATGCAGTTCTGTTTAACTTCTGTTAATCAGGTTTTTGCCGTATGTTGGAATGGTGACCATAATCATGAATGACTATCCAAAATTTAAGGTAAGTAAAGTAACCTGACTTTAAGGGGGCAATTCTTCATGCCTCTGACAGGAAGGCCTGGCGTGCTATGGTCCATGGGGTCACGAAGAGTCGGACACGACTTAATGACTGAACAACAGCAACATTACCGAATTTGCTTAGACAAAGAAGAGAGGAGACCATGCCTCATAGGTTTCTCACACTTGTTGGCTTTTGCCACTTCTGTACTCCTCCTTTGTGGGATGGCTCCTGTTTCAGATATTAGGACATTTTGATCCGCATGCAATGGGTGCAGTCATTAGCAGCAGCGGCTGCAGTGACTGCTCATGTCACTGAAGTAAGTGGGACTTGTGCAAGTTCACGAACCTCCTCTTAGGGAACTCCCGTTAATTTCAATGCTGCTTGTGCAGTAGATGTTCCAAGCAGATTGCTGTCATTGTGCAAAACCTGTCAGTTCACTGACCTTAAAGTATATTCAAGGACGTTTTGGCCTTGCACAAATGTTGCATCAGGTTCATATTTCTGAGCTGAATGGAGAAGTGGGGAGAACTTCGTTCAGCATTAAGGATCACACTGGGGAAATTTTGCGATTGTACATTTAAACTAATTAGAAAGTTACTTTGTTTTAGAATTAATTGAAAGCTTGGGTTTTCATTATTACAGTCGCCACTGGCAGGCCACCCCGGAAGCCACAAGTAGCCTAGAGTAAAACATTTGACTGTTGGACTAAACAATGATTGTAACGACTTGTATAAGAAATAAGAATTGTGAAGGACTTCATTCATAACTACAGTACAGTTTACCTGGCAGTGAAGTCAATGGCAAAATGTCCACTGATTTTAATAGACATGTGTTATCTTTTTTTTAAAGAAATAGTTGCTTGCTTATTTCATTGAGAGCTAGACACTACTTAAAAATAAAGAGCTACAGTTCAATTATAACATGCCAGTGGTTTTTCCTTTGTTTCCTAAGAACCCTAGATGCCTAGAATGCATCTATGACTGGTCCAGTAGCTCAGTGGCAGAGCACACGCTTTGCATTCAGAATGTTCCAGGTTCAATCCCTGGGATCTCCAACTAGGGCTGGAAATGTCCCCTGTCCTAGGCCCTGGGAAGCTGCTGCCAGCTTTCCCCAACCTGGGTCCCTCTAGATCAGGGTGCTGAAATTCTTCCAGCCCAAGGGCTGAATTCTGTTGCCACATTCCAATGGTGGGTGGGCCAAAAGCAAAAGGGGGCAGGGCCAAAAAGGCTAGCATATTGTAGCTTAAAGTTATTATTGCCAGTAATGAAGCCTTTGGAGAGGCATTTCAACCTTTTAGAACGGGGTGCAAATCTGCACAAAAGCCAGGAAAGCACAATGGAGGAAGAGGGGTGGGGAGGGGATGGCCCTCTGGGGAATCCTGGGCGGGCTGGGCGTGGCCCCTGGGTCTGAGGTTCTGCACCCCTGCTCCGGATGTTGCCTACAACTCCTATCTTCCCTGACTCTTGGCTATGCTGCCTAGGGATGACGGGAGTTGTAGGCAACAACATCTGAAGGGATTCAGGTTGGGAACAGTTGGTGCAGACATTACTGAGCTAGATGGACTAATGGTTCAGCTTGTCATAGTGCAATCCTGCGTGAGCCAAAATCTCACTATAGAGTTTGACCCAGATTCTTCTACAAACCGCAGGGGTCCCGTGGTCCATGTGTGCTGCTTCCTTGGCAGTGAAATCCAAGTGAAAAGGGATTTCACTGAGGTTGGAGCACACAAGAGCCCCTGCTATGTCTTGTGGGCTACATTTCCCACCTCTGAATTCAGCAGCGCTGGTATCATTTTACACCTGAATTACTAATAACACAATCCTGTGCATGTTTACTCAGAAGTAAGTCCCACTCTGTTCAGTGGGGCTTCCTCCCTAGCAAGTTTGTTTATGACTTCAGCCTAAGGAAATGTTTCCAAAGAACCAAGGTGTAATTAACATTTATGCAGTCAAAAGGCACAGGGAAAGCTAGCCATGTGTCACTGTTACAAATAGGCTTTATTCTTCATCTTGCACAGCACAATTTTTTTGTAATACCAAATAAGGTTGCCATCAGCAGCATCTTTTGTAGAAGGCTACCTGTAGCTATAATTTCCACATGCAATTAATCATGTAGTAACAGAGCATATTCTGTGATGCTCTCAGATTTTGGTTTTAATAGTGATTTAAAACCAAGAATCAAATATTAAATCTCTAATCAAGTGAGAAGATATTAACATGTATAAATACATACAGTGCTATCCCAAACCCTCTATGTCCTCCAGTGTGCACTCAGAACTTCAGTTCATGTCAGTCAATGTAACATCACCATATTTGTGTGTAGAGGTAATCCAAGGGTTTATGGCAGCATCCTTGCAGGCAATTTTGGCAGTGCTTTGCTTTTCATAAACTAGCACTCTAAGATCTAGACCAGCTTTCATATTGGCCATAATGTGTAGGATGATGGAAGTTGTGGTCCAACACAGGTGGAGGGCGCCAGCATGGAGAAGACTGGTGTAGCTAATCAAAGATGTATTCTGAAAGGGCATGTCCAGTTTCTGAGGAAATATGGAGTGTGCTGCACAGATACGGTAGTAATCCATACCTTTTCTTCACAGTATGCTCTCCTGGCTGTAATGGGCGCATATGTACTACTGAAACGGGAATCGTAAAGGAACATGGGAAGCCTTGCACGACTCATGAGCATAGATATATGAAGAGATACTAATATATTTGAAATGTCCCTGTGTCTGTATATAACCCGTGGTGTGCAAACAATATTGTATTGTCCAAATGAATTTTCCTGTTCATGTCGCAGTCCTAAACGCCTTGCGGATAAACCCAATTGGTTTCATTGGGACACGCTTGTAAGTGTTCTTATGACTGTGGCCTCTTTGGATTACAGCAATGTTCATTGGTGTTTGTTAACAATATTGTTTGAGTTTCTTCATTTCCTCACAGTTGCTGTTAACCAAGAACAATGGCAGAAATACTGGAAAGGAATTGGGTGGGAATGACCATGCAAGCTTCAGTGCGCGCGTGTGTGTGCGTGCGGGGGGGATGGGGGTTGATTAGAAGTTCCCAAAAGTAGAATATCAAATCTGCGAAACAGACCAGCATGATTGTTTTGAAAGTGTTCCAGACAGTAGCTTAATGGCTTTGAATCTTGAGTGAAATTCAAAGGTTCCCTTTGATATCTCTTCACAAAGGACTCTGTTTACAAAGTTCCCACCCACCCCATTGTCAGGTGGTTCAAATAGTCACTCTGCGTTTGTCAAACCACTTGTCCATTCTTGTGGATGAGTTTGCCAAATACCCCAGGGTCCTGTTACCGTGATTCTAACAAAGGGTTGTTTTGTTTTTTAAAAAGAAAATGGGTTGTTTAGTAAAGGTTGTGAGGTGAACCTTTTTGCAGAAGTGGTAGTATTGAATCAGGCTTGCTTGAGCAATCTTGGCATACAGTAGCACCATTTGAAGTGAGCTCCTTGTGTTATACTTTAGCAGATTTTGAAGGGCCCATACAGATGTACACCCAGGAAAATGTCTTGTGTGAATTAGTGATACGTGCATCTAATTTCTTGCCAAGCCTAGCGCATGAGAACCAAGATTTTTTCGGGACATGGTTCTGCTTCATTGAAGCCTGCTGGGAAGTTGGTAATGCTCCCAGGGCTAGAACTATACGTGCTGGGGGCAGAATTAATGCAACTGCCTACTGGCAAATCCAGAAATGAGGTATTCAGGGCTGCTTGTGGAATCTGGGCATAGTTGTTTGACTTGCATTTGGGCGCATGTATAAATCTTCCCAGATTGCTGTTTCTTTCTTGGTAGTGACTTTTAGTTTTTGAAGAGGGGAGGTATCCCATTAACCATCAATACGACATCTTACTGTATCAATCTGATTTGGGGATCAAATGTATCCCCAAGTAAGCCATGAAAGTAAAATATCTGGGGCTGGTATTAAGCATGACACCATTTGCAAGTAAAAAAAAATAAATATTGAGAGCTGTCAATATTCAGTAAAAAAAATATAGTTGCAAATAGGTCATTGAAGTCCATGCCCAGACGTGCATAACACCTATAAGAACAGTGTTTGGAGCCTAATTGACCTCCCAAGTTTCCAAAACATATTGTGCCATCAATGTGGATGTGATGTAATTGTCGCGTAAATATACATTCCATAAATATAACAGTGCAGTAATGATGTGTTGTGAATTTTACAGAACTTGCAACCATAGCAGATGCTACACAAATAGCCCATGCAGACTTACCACTTTTCCCAATAGCCTAAGCTGGGTAGACAAAAGAGTTGCATGAAGCACATCATTCTGTCATTGCTTCAAGCTCAGAGGTGGCCGGGTGACAGGCCAGATGGGCAATTAAGAAATTAAATAAATAAATATAAAGAGATGACACCTGCCCTCCCCTTTTCTTGGTGTCAGCAGTGGCAGGATCTACCAGTTGTGAACCTGCCTCTCTGTGTCCCAGCCAAGCTGGCTAGGTTTCCAGACTCAGCCCAGGGTTTGATCATCTCCAGGCTCACGTTTACTAGGAAGGCAGTCTTTTTGGGATGTTCACTCCATGGTAGAGAATTCAGCTGTCAAACATTTAAACAGGACATATTGTCCACCATGTGGTGGTATGTTTGGCAGTGTGTATGGAGACCTATCCAGTCACAGGTGCCTACCATTTTTGCTGCCTCTTTCTTTCTTTGGCACATTACTTGCAAATGTCAAAAACTGATCATGAGGTACTAAGTAGGACTGCCCCAAGATGCAGTTGTAGAAGTTACTAGATCTGTGAAAATGTAATACAAGGAGCTGGGGGGGGGGGGGATTACAACCCAGAAATTTTGGGCGCCTCTGCCCTGCAAACGTAAACCAGTTTAAATGCTGTAGCTTGTCTCACATGTTACTGGGAAATACAATTCTGTAGTACTACTCAACATTCTCGGCTAAATTACTTTTTACATTAAGAGCACTCCTGCCTCCTGAACCCCATTTTGTCTTTTCACAATCTCTTTGTGGCCTTAGAGAAGTCACTTTAATGTTGTGAATAATCTGTGTATTTTTTTAATTCAGAAATAGGTTTTGCCTTTTTTCTTCTTTTTTTTGCATAATCACGGTTATAAATCAGTCAGTTCCTGATTTTTGTTTTTGTTTTAAAAGTCAACTGCTATCAATGTTTGCTAGATCTAACTGAAAGGATCTACAGAAAATGTGAAATGATCCACGTTCAATTCAGTCCTGGGAAATGTTAATAAATGTGATGGCCTAGAAATATCTCTTTCCTTGTCTTATCATGCTATGCAATAATATCATTAAAAGATTGATGTCTTTTAATACTTTGCTGAGTTTTATTCCCCTTACTGTGGGGTCATTTTCGTGCTTTGTCATGAATGATTATTGAAAATGAAACCAGTTCACCCTCCTGCCCTGGGGCTTCGATCCTTCCCTTTCCCTTTGTGTACCATTAGACACATGCAGCTCTCCGCACGCAGGAGAATTTGCCAACAGGGAAAGGGTGCTTAGGAGTGGGGGTGATGTGATGCCATCGGGTTATTCTCCGGGGAGGGGGGGGTGTGTATCTTGATTCAATTTTTTTTATTAAAAAAAATAGTCCTTTTTAGGATGCTCAGAACATACTGTTTCCCTCTTTCAGTCATCTGTGTCACTGCCCCACCCATTAAAACAGGAATGGGCAACTTGTGGCCTACAATTCCCATCATGCCTCACCATTGGCTATGCTGGCTAGGCTCATGCAAGTTGTAGGCCAAAACATTGGGAGGGCCACAGGTTTGCCTACCCCCACATTAAAATCTCCAAGCACAAGAACATTTTTGATGAGATTGGGCTGGAGAAGTGGGATGGATTGCACCCACAGTACTCCATTACCCTGTTGCTTGTAAAAACTGTTTTTCCAAGTTATAAGCAATGGAGGTATTCAGTATATTGCTACTTCTCCTTGGGCAGTATCCAATCCGTCCCTCACAGTAGCGGGAACCTCTGCTACTGCAACAGGAAGCAAGTGGTTCCGCTAGCGAGAAACGAGTGGAAACGACTTCCTGAAACTGTCCAGATAGCTTGGCCAGTACTGAAATCTAACAAATAATTAAATTAAAAATAAGTAGCAGTTCAAAAAGCAACCCAGAAACAAATGGAAATGCTTGTTTCCAGATTGAAAGAGGTCAGACGAGCTCCCTTCTGCAAGCTTCCCTCTGCTGACCTGTCTCGATCCTTAAACGTGTGTTTCCATTTGTTTTTGGAGTTGCTTTTTGAACTGCCACTTTCTGTTGCACGAGCGGTGGGTCCCGCTTATGCACCACCTCATGCAGGAGCGCAGTGTTAGTATTGGATACTTACCTATGTGTATGTAACATGTATCTCCTACACATTGTGTGTAATGCTATTCCTGAGCACAGGTGCTCCATTATTGGGATGGAGCGCTTACTGCGAGATGGCGCTGACTGTATCGTGGAACCTGGCCACTTGGGTTTGGAGTCTGTTTACTGGGCAAAATACTTTTCTAACCCCTAGACCACTCTCTGGAGCAGGGGTGGACAGCCTGTGCATCCGGCCGTCGGGCTGATTTCAAAAGCCCTCTGGAAACAATAAGTTTGGACCTCTGCCAAGAGCGGATGGAGAGGAAGAAAGGGAAAGAAAGAGGAAGGGATGGCAAGATAGAGAGCAAAGGGGTGGCATGGCCCACTCTTGGCTCTAGCCCCATGCAACCCCTGACAGATTACCCCTAAGGGAATGTAGCCCTTGACAGAAAAAAGGTTCTTACCTCTACTCTGGAGCATAGAGTTGAATGAAAATACAGGAGTTGGCCATCTCTGGTCTAGAGAGATGCAACAGATCAATGGACTGACAAAATGATCTTTTCTGAATCGTTATACTATTGGACACTGACAAATAAGTTGGCTTTTTCAAGCTTTCCTTCCTAGAACTAAGGAAGAAAGAGTGAGGTTCTTCAGGTGTTGATCAAAAAAACCCTTGTGATTGAATAGTAGGAATTTTGGAGAAATCCGCAATGGATTCAAATGAGTTCAGATTTCTATGAATCTGACCTGTGAATTTCACAGCAGACCAGCTTTTTTGGAGTCATGTGGATTCTGCAGTCCTTAAGTCTGGTTTTTTGCTTGGGGGTGGGGGGTTGCGCTAATTCACACCTGCACTAATGTGAATTGGTGCAAATGTGAATTAGCGTGAGTAGAACGAAGTTCTGGTAAAAAAAAATTCAGTCAATGAGCAGATGACAGAACAAACGGCTTCCGGCAACTCATGAAACACAGAATGGATTTAACAACATCTGTACATCCCTACTGAATGGGGACATCTGCTTCTTCCCAAAGCCTGTTTCAGATAGCTAGGCTTTTTACAAACAATCTGCAAGTCGCAGCAAAATCACAGGAACACCAGCAGTACCGGGGGTTGGGAATGAATTTCAAGGGGAAGGCATCTTGTCAGTGTGACCCAGCCAAAAGTGCCCAAAGGCAGAGAAAAGAGCAAGGTAATAACCTGGTTGACATTTAATGCTGCAGTCATAGGTTCAGTTGTGTCTAGTCCATGAACACTCTGAAATAAAAATGATATAGGACTTGGTGGCTTTAATACTATGTTTTTAACAGAAATACTAAGATTAGCTAGGGCCCATAGGAAGGACTAATTTGAAATGGGTGGTATAAGCGCAGTACCTGCTTAAGGATTTGGGGTAGGGAAGGAGGGGGCTTCTGGTAATACACCCTCCGTCCCTTACCCTCAAAGAAGGGTGATGCAAATCAGGGATTTTTTGCCTCTGATTTCCTTCGTTTCTCCACATAGAATCATAGAATTGGCCATAGGAGGGTTGGAAGGGGCCTACAAGACCATCGAGTCCAACCCCCTGCTCACTGCAGGAATCCAAGTTAGAGCATCCCTGACAGGTGGCTGTCCAGCCTCGTCTTGAATGCCTCCAGTGTGGGAGAGCCCACCACCTCCCTAGGTAACTGGTTCCATTGTCGTATTGTCTAACAGGAAGTTTTTCCTGATGTTCAGCCGGAATCTGGCTTCCCGTAACTTGAGCCCATTATTCCGGGTCCTGCACTCTGGGATGATCGAGAAGAGATCCTGGCCTTCCTCTCTGACAACCTTTCAAGTACTTGAAGAGCGCTATCATGTCTCCCCTCAGTCTTCTCAAGGCTAAACATGCCCACTTCTTCCAGTCTCTCCTCACAGGGCTTTGTTTCCAGTCCTCTGATCATCTTTGTTGCCCTCCTCTGAATCTTTTCCAGTTTGTCTGGAACATAAAGAGTGATGCTTTTCAGTGGGGTGGACCTCTTTCCTGTTTTGCGACCATGGCAGATGCCTGATCTTCTCATGCTCTAGCGCTGACCCTGCCTAGGCTCCTCTGGCACACACTTCTACAGGTCAAAGGTCTCAAGTTTAGAAACAATTATTATAAGTGCTTACCAGCTGGGAGAACTAGAAGCTGTTAAGGAGGTTGTGTGTATGTTGCAATTCCATGAGCAGTGGGGGGTAGTTAAAAAGGCGTATAATAAAGTTCTGGGTGCAAAATTCAGCTTCCTGCAATCTTGGCTACGACTTTTTTTAAAAGCAAGCTTTTAGTCCTTCTGGCTGCAAAGATATGCTTGAAAATGTTCGGTTAATGCCTGCAGAAATCTTGAAAGTAAAAGGTGTGACTGAATGAAACTTGTAGTGGTTATGGGCATTCAGTGTGTCCTGCGTAACGCCCAGGAAAACTAGGATGATTGAGTAAAATAATGAAAGCTGACAAATAAAAAATGTGCAAATTAAGGAAGATTTGTTGAGATGTGTTCATTGATGTGATAGGCTAAGAGAATATACAGAGTGCCTTTCCTATCCACTGAGTGAGTGCACCTGGTCCCCACATATTTACAGTTAAGGAGCAGAGCTTGAAACAGATGAAAAAGTTTACAGGCATGTTTGAAACCCTGGCGTGTTCTGTTTCTAGAAATTAAACACTTGCTTTACAGAACTTCTGAACTTATTTCTGTTGTTTTACAGTTTAGGATGGTCATCTTATGTTGCCTCTAAACCTTATGCTAGGGACTTTCACCAAAGTTTCTGACAAATAACAAAATGGCTTCTAAGGGTCATTCAGAAACAACTTGACAACGTGCTTTTTTAAAAAAAAATCCTCAGCTTTACTCTGGGTGCCGGATCCAACTCAACTCCAACAGCCATTCAGAATACTTGACATTTTGCTCTTTATCATATGGTTGCATGGCTGGTTGCAAGATCCAAGCCATTTTCATGCACTCCTATGGCCATTTTTCACTGAGTTATTTCTAGAGAGTCCCTAAATCCACAACACAAGCAACCAATCATTCTGGATTAGATCTAGACTTCATCATGCTTCAACCAGAGCCATTGAAATCAATGGGACGTATGTTAGCCATGACTAACTTGTTCCATTGATTTCAGTCGGTCTGCTCTAAGCACAACTAAGTCTGGATCCAACCCTCTGGGTTTAATGCATTCCAATGGCCCTTCTGAAAACATATTCTGATGGCCATTTGGAAGGAACCAATAAATTTCAAGGGCCATTTTGTGTCATTTGTTTTTGTATGTCTCTGAAAGAGAGCCATACGTACAGCTGCAATACGCGGAAAAGTAAATGTTATGAACTGGTTCTATTTTTCTAGTTTTCCTCTAGAGAAAATGACACAATAGGTATGGGTGACCGGTTGTGGCAGAAAAGATCATACCTTCAGAACAGAAGATGATATCTGCAGAAGGTACACTTAGACAATCTCTTGTATAGATTACAAGCAGCTGTTTTATGGGGAAAGCACTCTCTCATGTTAAAAGCAATCTGCTAGGTATTGTATGCCTGTTCAGATGAATTAGAGTATAATCATAGTTGCAGTAGGGGAAAACTAGACGTACCCAGGGCAGATAAGATAGCGTATGTAGATCTGACTCAACCCCTTATACTATTTATGGGTTTATCTTTATTGTCCATTAGCCTTATTAAGTTTTGTGCTGAAAGAGACTGTCATCTCCCTATGTGCAATAACTTCCAATGTTCCACAGAGATGTCCTGCAGGCTTTATAATACTAGCCAAACAATATTTCTTTTCCTTTTTCCATTTTCACTGTGCGAGCAATTATTTTCCTGTGTGTTGATATCATGTATATGCTCATTACGGACTGCATCATCCAGCTCGCCATCTATTTCCAACCTTGTTCACATGTCACAAGAATTTCTGTGGGGCATCTCAGTTAATAAGATAAAGAGTCCTGCTGGATCAGACCACAGGACAGGGGTTAACCTCCCCCCCTCCCCCCACGCCCCTAGTAGTGTTTTCCTGATCACCTCCCCCTGGCTGCAAAGTGGAAGAAATATGTTTGCACGGAGGCTCCAAAGAGAACAATGCTCACCGAACATGCTTATCTACATGCAGGTCTCCTGCTAATGAAACTCATGTACACCAAGAGATCTTCTGGGGTCCCTATCTGCCAATTGCACATAAGCTTGGCAAGGGGTGAAAGAAGCCGATAGTGAGTGGATAGATGGCTGGATGGCAGAAACGTTAGAAGTGGTTAATCGTGTTGCTCCTCGGGCTGAAAAACCTGCCGTTTTGAAGGGTCTCTTCTTAGGTTTGTGGATTGGTGATGATGCAGTTCCGTGTACTCTTGAACGCAGAAGGAAAGCAAATGGTGCAAGAGGTTTTCAGTGAAAAGAGAAGAGGATCTTATGACATTGGCAAAGCAATTTGATAAGAAGTCAACAGATGTAATTAACAGATGGGGTTAAGATGCTCTGTGCCATGATTTTATCCACATTGCAACAGATGCAAAGATGTCTGTTGGACGTCGAGATGATGCACAGAGGGAGAGGGATCTGCTGCAGTTTCTCGGAGAAGGGCTGGGACAGAATACTTTGAAACTAACCATCAGAAGTCCATAGGTCTGGATGTCAACAGAAGTAGTGAACTCCCTGCTTGATTGTTCTTTCTAGACATCAGTTGAGACAAGGCCAGTCCAATAGTTCCTCAAATGATAGTTCTAAAACTGTCAGCACCTTGCTTGCTCGGGGTGGGTGGGGGTGGGAGCTCACATTTGGGAAGAAACACAAATGCCAACAGGGCTGCAGAGATCCAAACCAAAGATAAGGCTCAACAAGCAGTTTAGAAAGTATGGAATCTGTTCCAGCTGCAAAAGGTCCAGTGACCAGAGCAGAGATCTCTCTGATCTCTCTGCTCTGCTCTGAGATTACCAGAGATTATTCTGCAGAATAATATGCACTACTATATTTTTCTGCAGAAAACGTTTCACTTTTAGGGATGCATTATTTTATAATGCATCTTTAAAGCAATCCTATAAGAGCAATCCTATGGCCCCTAGACAGCATCTGGGAGGCCATAGGATGGTTTGGATTCCCTCAGTCTAAGAGTCCAAGCTCCTTACCTCCTACCCATCACAGCCGGTGCGGAGAGAATCACACTGGATGCCCTTCTAAGGTTGCAAAGGTGATGCTGGAGAGGAGGCAAAGGGGGCATGTTGGTGGGTGGGGAGGGAGGGTGCTGTTGCACTCATGTCCTGCTTGTGGGTTCCTGGTGGACAGCTGGTTGGCCACTGTGTGAACAGAATGCTGGACTAGATGGACCCTTGGTCTGACCCAGCATGGCTCTTATGTTATTATGTTCTTAAGGAGGCTGGCATATGAAGAATCTTTCAGCCTCCCCAGCCTCCTTCCCTTCCACCCCAATGTGCCCCAGCTCGATGGGCAAAAATGCCTGTCTAGCAAAAATGCAGAGCGGGAGGAGTGTGAAGGCGAAAATCGCCTCTGCACTCCTCCCACTCTGCATAGGATGCCCATCAGCCTCAAAGTTTGGAGGCTGACAGGCATCCAGATAGGACAGCGCCCTTAGTGACCTAATGAATTAAGTAACAGGAAGAGATACAACAATAGTAAATCTAAAATCAGAAGTTGTAATTCACATTTTTTCAAGTAACTATATCTAGGAAGCGACGTATGTAGGAGCACAGCTCATGTAACAGTTTTAATTTTGTTTTCTGAAAATCTAAATAATGCAAGGGAAGGGGATCCTCTTGCTATTGAGTTGTCATGTTTACAACTATTCCAATAAAAGCAAGTAAGGCATATGGATTTATTTGTTATGGCATACTAAGTGCAGCTTGCTGGATTTCACAGACACACACACACATCAAATATTACACATTTATTTACTTATTTATTTGATTTGTGCCCCACCTCTCTACCAAAAATGGCACTCAAGGCGGCTTACAATTACTTATAAAACTTGATAAAAACAATAATAAGCAAATACATTAAAACTCAATTAAAAACAATTAAAAACACAACAACATAAAAACAGCATCCAGCTCAACAGACCCACTTACACACCAAAGACCTGCTTGAATAAAGCAGTCTTTGCCTTTCAGCAGGACAGCAGAGAGGGAGTGAACCTAGCCTTCCCCAGCAGGGAGTTCTACACCCAGAGAGCAGCCACCAAGAAGGCCCTCTTTCTCATTGCCACTAAACATGCCTCTGAAGGTGGTGGTCTTAAAGGAAGGGCCTCTCTCGAAGATTTTAAGAACTGGGCAGGCTCATATGGGAGAAGGTGGTCTTTCAGGTAGCCTTGTCCCAAGCTGTATAAGCCTTTATAGGTCATAACCAGCGCTTGGAATTCTGCCTGGAAACAGATTAGTAGCCAGTGAAGCCGTAGTAACAAGGGAGTCATGTACTCCTTTTAACCGGCCTTGATCAGCAATCTGCCCACAGCATTCTCGACCAGCTGAATTTTCTGAACAGTTTTCAAAAGAAGCTTCATGTAAAGTGCATCACGGTAGTCCAAACAGAACTAGCACGTGTGACTAGATCAGAAGTCTCTAGGAACGGGCGCAGTTGGTTTACAAGCCTGACCTGTGCAAAATGCACTCCTGGCCACCACCGAGACCTGGCATCCAGGTTCAGGGACAAACCCTGGAGAACACCCAAGTTGCAAACTTGAGTCTTCAATGGGAGCGTAACCCCCATCCAGCACACATTGAATCCCCATTCCCTGATCTGCTCAACTGGCTCCAGCTATTGGGGAAACTCTTCAGATATTTATACAGCACGTACAATTAGCATGGCATAATCCGTTAGTTTTGTTTTCTAAATGAAAGTCAAACAAGTTAAATCAGGTTGCCATGATTAGGGCAGAGGAAGCATCCCCACAAAACCCACATCAATACTTCTGGGGGAAGCAATTCAGTTCAAATGCAGTTGCCTCAAATAAGCTTGTCAGTGATGAATTTGATGGCTGGAGTATGGAGTTGTTGTCCCATCTTCGTGTGTGATGCAAATGACTCGGAGAATCCTGAACTGGTCAAGCACTCCAGAGCAATGCTTTACCCCACACTGGTAATGAAAACACTGAATCAAAGGGAAGATCTCCCGATTCTGACAACCTTCATGGTGCCCAGTGTGCATTTTTTAAAATCTTCTACTAGTGTTCCAATGCTGTATGATTTGCACAACGAAGCAACAGGACAGGAAAGACAAAGAGTGACCTTGGCGATTGTCCCTTAAAAACAGATAAGATAATAAAATCTGTTTCAAAAAGCAGCCAGAAAAGAATTGCTGGTTATAGTTCTATTTCAACAAGACTTGAAATAAGAACCAAGCTAGACATGATACCATTCATGTAATTGGCAATTGGGTGAATAATTTTTAAAGAGTAAACAGGTACAGTGGAATCCAGATCTGGACCCTAGCAAGAAATAGGGTGTTGTCTGATTCAAATATGGGCCCCTGAGTTTGCACTTGGCGTTGGAAGGAAAGGTTCTGTTGGCAGAAATGGGAATTTTTCCTTCCAGTGCAAACAGCAGGTACAGGTAGGGATGGGCGAACCCCCTGACGCCCTGTCTGGGGTGGGGGATGTTTCACCACAGGGGAATCCGAGCCACTTGGGCCCCTGTGGCTTTCCCCAGAGTCCCAGTGCGTCTGCCAGCTTTCGCAAGGCGGCTCTCCAGCATTATAAATTGTGGCCGTTTAGAGATAGGCTAAATGACCACGATTTACATAAAAGTAAGTGCTTTATGGCCATAAATGGTGTACAATATGCCAATTACAGCCTAATTTTCCCATGATAGGCTAATGTCAGCTTTTTATCATACCTTTTATAATGCCAGACAGCCACCCCACAGGAAATGCAAAGGACCCAGATGTAAGTGGAGTCAGTCCTCTGAAGGCTCTGCAAGTCAGATTCTTGGGAATCCGTCCTCATTGGAGTCCGCAGCAGATTTCTCGAGCATCTCTAGGTACAGGCCGTCCGATCCAAGAGGAGAAAGGGTTAACCCCCCGCACCAGGGTCACAATCCAGATCAGCCCTCACCCCACCCTGCACCAGCTATTTACTTGTTCAACAACAACAACAACCATTCACACAATTGCTAATTGTGTGAATGCAGGGGAGGCTGGTGGCTCCAATGACAGTGGGGCAATGAATCCGCTCCGGGTTTCACTCAGAACCAGTCAAAACTCTAAAGGAGCTATCCAAGGTGACATTGGAGCCACCAGCCTCCACTGTGTGAATGGTATTATATCTATTTTAAGACAAGAGTATAAAGGGAGGTTTTATTCAGGTTAAATATCAGCATCCAGTACTCATTGGACTGTGGGCGGGGGGAACTCCTGCTTCTGTTTCAGTGCATTTGAATCTTCCTAAACTAACATAGTGGAGAATAAGGACTTACTGTGCAAAGTATTCCCCATCTTTTCATCTGCTCTTTCTGCTAATACAAAGCATAAATTAATGGACCTAGAGAAAGTGGCTAGCCAAGTTAACACAGGTCACCTAGAAGCAAGCAGAAACGCCAAAGAAATGCGCTTCACCATTTGATGACTGGATCTCAGGTGAAGTTTTTAGACATGTTTTGCGAACCTGATAATCTTCAGGGGCACAAACTGTGCCGACAATGATGACTTGCGTTATCAAGAAGGTGTTCATGTGGAAAACATAGTCTGAGCCACGATGTCACGGAAGAGAATGAACAACCTCAATCAATAGAAAGAAATACTTCCAAGTCCTATAACTGCATTTTTGTTTTAGTGTTTTATTGGGAACACTAAATTTTACAGCGGTGGTTTCCTCGGAATTGGCTAACCTTTTGGGACATGGATTTCTTTGACTAACAGTTTGGCTGGCATCAGTTATATACAAATTGCAGTCTAAAATGGAAATCGGCACAGCTTTCGGCAAATATATTCAAACCAAGACAAAAAAAGGAACAACCCATGCCCGTGTGGAGTAAGGTGTGCCCAGGTTTAGGCATATTCATCTTTGCATAGCACTGGCTCATAAAACAGGAAGGAAAAGAATGGGGAGGAGACCAAATAAGACATTATCTGAGGGTAATATGGAACAAAAAAATCTAGACAAATAATATATCCCATCCAACTCCATCCTTGAGAACTATACACAGCCTGGATGTACACCTGTACTTGATCTAGCAAGCCTATCTTTTCTGCATGCCAACTAAAGGTGCATAATAATTGTTGGGAAACAAGCCACTGAAATAGGAAGGGCTCAGAAGGAGAGCACATGCATGGTATATGCAAGAAACCAGAATAACTCCCTGGCTTCTCTTTTTCAGGGATTTCAGGTGGCAGGGTTGGGAACGGAATTTCTGCCAGAGATCTTAGAGGGCCACTGTCCGAATGAACAGCACTTGGGCCAATGGTCCAATCCATTAAAAGACAGCTTTAGATGTACTATTATTGGGTAGCGTCCAATGTTGTCCCAGTGCTAGGGCTAATGACATTGCACTAGCGTAAATCAATGTTTGCACAACGTAACTAGCATAATGGGAAAAGCGGTGATTCTCTCCTAAAATTCAGCTGTCCAGCAGCAAAAAAAATAAATTTTCCTTCAAAACAAGGTGCACTAGTTACACTGTGCAAGCATTGGTTTAATCTGGCACTAGCACATTAGCACTAGTGTCAGGAGAACATTGCATGCTATCCAGAATTATTATTTATTGTTAAAAACATTGATAAGCCTTCTTTTCATTTAAAAAAACCCTCCAAGGCAGTTTAGGGTGCAATCCTATGCATGCTTAGACAGAATGAAGTCCTACAACTCCCAGCATTCCCCAGCCAGCCATGCTGGACTTTTTTTTGTCTAAACATGCATAGGATTGCACCTTTACTTACCTGTATTAGAAAAACCAAAACAAAATGAAAACGTAGTTTATAAGCATTACTATCCAACAACAAAAACAGTTTAAAGCAGCAAGACGTTGTCATAAATGAGAAACCAGAAAATCACATAGGTGTACTCGAAATGAGTCACCCTGGGCTGCCATCTAAAGGTGAGGATTGAGATAGGCATGCCAAAGGCAGCTCCACAGCTTTGGCACTGCCATGGAGAAGGCACTATTCTGCGTTGCCACCCACCACACTTTAGACAGTAGAGAAGCATGGAGCAGAACCTCTGAGCATCAGATTTGAACATCCAGGTAGAACGCAGGAATAGCTGGTCCTTGAGATATCCAGGCAGCTTAGGGGTTTAAAGGTAAAGACCAGAACTTACCATTGAGCCTAGAAACTAAATGGAGGTCAGCAAAATTGTTGTAAAATTGGCATTAGCTGTTCTATGATAGCTTATCCACATCCCATCACCTAGCAGCCACTTTCTAAACCTGTTGAAGTTTCTTTCTGGACACTTTCTAGGGCTTGTAGGGTCCAGCCTCCCCCAACCTAGGGCCTTCCAGATGTGTTGAACTGGGATTCTCCCATCATTTCCACAGTCTAATCTGGATGTCACTAAGGCATGAATCACTAAGTGGCTAGGTCATTCCCCACCAGGAAAGACCACAGATAGCACACTGTACATAGAATACTGGTCCCAGGTGAGATTATTTGTCCATCTAGTCCAGTACTGTCAACTTCAATTGGCAAGCATATCTCCAGGGTTTCAGGCATCATATGCTCATTTTAGCTAGATTGAACCTGAGACATTCTGCGTACAAAGCATGAGCTCCACCACTGAGCTATGGCCCTCCACCATATAGAAGGAGAATCAAAGTAAGATGAACTTGAGCACACTCCGGGAGAGAGCGCAGGACAGGAAGGCCTGGCGTGCTATGGTCCATGGGGTCACGAAGAGTCGGACACGACTGAACGACTGAACAACAACAACAACGAGCATCCAAAGTAGATCACAAAGAAGAGAAACAGGTTCTCAGGATGCAAGATCGAATTTATTATAAGAAGCCCAATGCATTTCAGCCTTTTTTCCCCTCCCTTTCTTATTTTAGGCCTTCTTCAGGGGGTAAAGAAAAAAGTCTGCAGAATTTTTTCAGCAAAAGATTGCCTCCTGTGTCAATCTACTGGCGACTTTGTGACTTTCACCATATAGACACATCCTTACTGGCCACTTTAGCCTAGATCAGCCTTCCCCAACATAGTTTCCTCCAGATACTTCAGGCTACAACTTCCATCATCCTTGACCATTGTCCATGCTAGCTCGGGCTAGCGGAAGTTATAGCCTAGAACATCTGGAGGTCACTAGGTTGCAGAAGCCTAGCCTAGATTCTTTCCCTCTCTTCTCTACATTCCCCAAAGCATCTCCATGATCCAGCCTTCTCATCCCAGCCTTCTTTTTTCTCTAATCCTTGCTTGCTCTACACCCCCAAGGCCTCCCTGTATAGGTCTTCACCTACTCAGCAACCTCCATCAATACATAGTCTCATACAGCTTGATCCTAAACATGCCTGCAGCCTCATCTCATGTTAAGTTTGGGGCACCCAAGCCTGCTGAAATAGGCACACCAGGGGATCAACAGTTCAAACAATGCCTTCCTTTTTTTTTACCTGCCATGGTCATCTTATTTTGTCAAAATTTTGAAAGCAGAATTTTTTTTATTATTTAAAATCATATTTAGGCTGCCTTTAATGGTGGAATCCTCTCAAGGCAACACGCCAGATAAAAACCATACAAAGTAGTTACAAGAAGAATTATTGGGTTGGATCCAGGATCTGCCTTCCACAAGAGGAAGAAACCTTCTGCAAGAGGAAGGGCTCTGCTTGCAGACAGTCCCGCCACCTGATTTTGAGGGGGGACAGTACAGCTCATGCCATTCAGCAGGTTTGGTTTTCCTGACTCTCTGTGTGGCTTTTTCAGACCTCTGGAGGGCTGTTGTGGGAAGGAGAAAGCAGGGAGCTCCACTTCCGCCAGTACAGTTAATCCAACTTGAATCTGGATCCAACCCAGAAAGTACATATTCAATTAAAAATGCATAAAAACAAATTACCAGTAAAACCAGTGGCCCTACAGGAAGGCCTGTGAAAACAGCAAAATGATACCAAACCAGTAAGAACAAGTAACAGAAAGAATATAATCCCCATTTCTTATTTTAATTCCACTTCACTGCTCCTTCAAAGGATTATGGAACAGAAGATGAAATGCATAACTCTATTGGCTCATGAAAAAAAGTAAAAGAATAAGGATGCAATCCTATGCATGTTTAGACAGAAAAAAATCCTACAATTCCCAGCATTCAGCCAGTGAGCACGGCTGGCAGGGGAATGCTAGGTGTTGTAGGACTTTCTTCTGTCTCAACATGCATAGGATTGCATCCGAATTGTGGCAATTTTTGCACCAGGTCCAGGATGGTAACCACAGCATGGCCTTTGGGGTCTGCCCCCCAATAAAGATTCTCAAGTCACCTTCCATAGAAGTTCAAGGTGGCTAACAAATCAAAATTCAATAAAAACATCTAGATTAAAATTTAAAAAAATAGAGAGCAGAAAAAATATCAACCACCACCATAACGGGGCACCAGAAAAACCAAAAACTTTTATTTAAAATACAGATACAAATAAAGGAAAGGAGGGATCCTAACTCTGAGGTCCACTGGCTGGAGGGAGTTAGGATGGGGGCAGAAGTGCCCCTCTGCAAGCTGAGAGGAGGGATGTGCCCCTCTGCAAGCAAGGGGGGGGGAATCTGCCCTGGCCGTCCCCAGTATGCCAATGGAAAGGTTTGTGGACATAGATCTACTACTGGTGGTGTTTCTGCTGAAGGGTGGCCAGGTGTCCTCTTTTACAGAGAACAATCCTCTGTCTGAAGGGCTGCCAGAGGACCATCCTCTGTTTGAAGGCGTTTTCTATCTGAAAGGCTGCCCTGTCAAATTCCAGTTTAAAAACAAAGAACCATAAGCACTGTTGCCCATCAACAGTCGGCACCCGTTGGACAGCAGGTGGAACAGGCAGGCACACAGATCACAGTCTTCCGCAGTATGGAGAGATGCAGGGCTGGCACCAAGGGTCGGCACGGTTGGGCACCTGCCGAGAGCCCACACCCCAGCAGGGCCCACTGACAACAGCCCCCTCGACTTGCCCCTCCTCTTCACCGCTGTAGCCTGCTTGTTCACCTGCCTTGCGCTCTGGCCCAGGCGGTGGCAGCGATGAGAACGATGGGCAATGGATGCCCCTGCCTCCTTGCTCCCTGGCTCTCTGCCTGTCGAGGAAGCGAGTGGTAGCAGTGGTGAAAAAGAGGATGAGGAGAAAGAGCAGCTGGTGACGATGGTGTGGAGAAGGCAGACTTACGGAGGGAGGAGGTCCATTGTGGGTGTCTTGCCCAAGGGCCCTCAAAAACCACTGGTGAAATGTACGGTATTTCTATGTAAATTATAATCTATACATATAAATTGGCATATGTATTTAAAATATTTATTTAAGGTATTTCTAGGCCACCTTTCAGGAAAGGAGTCCTCCCAAGGCGGCTATGCAAATGTTATGCAGATCGGACCTCTATTTTGCTGATGCATTTCCTCTTTTTTAAATGATTCATAGGCCCTGTTCCATTGTCAGTATGTCCCAAAACAGGGCATTCCAGCAGCAGCTGGGCAGAACTGGTCTTAGATCAACTGGATCCAAAGCCCCTCTGTTCCCAAAGCCCAAGGAGCAGGCCCGTTATCTACATCAGCCAGGCGCAGGTAATTTCCTGCCATTGACACCAATGGCGGGAGGAAATTGGGGATGTGGGGAAAGAACCTCTGCCACCTCCTGCCCTGGCTGGCACAAAATGGCAGGGCTCTATAAGTGGCCTATTGTACACCATTTCACTTCCTCCACCACCACACACTCACGGATTGCTCTGTAAGTCTCTAGCCCTTTTATTTGTGGAGATACAAGCAAAAATGTGCAGACCTTTCCACCCAACTGCAGAAGAGGAGGAGGAGGAGGAAGCAGCATTAAGACCACTTTAAACATTCTGAGCCACCTGTACTGATGCGATGGGGCTGTTTTGCAATGATTCACTGCCCCCGTAGGCCTCCTCAGCACAGAATCTCTCTTTACAAGGCCTTACACCACCCATAATCACTAAAAGCAGAAGGTGCTTCATTTCCTGGGTTTAAACGCATAATCTTGTGGATGGAAGCAGTGATGGAGACCGGTACTCTCCTTGATGGAAAAACACTTTTCAGAATGAGCACTGATTTGGAGTTGTGGGCTTTCCATCAAGCCTTAATTGTCCTGTAGGCTTTTGCATGCACAGTTCCCTCTCCCCTTTTTATTACTTTTCTCTGCTGCTTGAATTCATGCTACCTGATAATCCTCTAGCTTCCTTGAAATCTATCCCCTGTCCTTGTTCTGCTCTTTACACAATACTTCTCCACCAGTTTTGCTCATCTCAATATTCAATATAATGCACGGCACATGTATGGACTCACAGTTATCCATCCTTGGAAGAATCTCCACCTCCTGTAGATGACCCCAGTGCATAAATTAGGCATAAGCAGCTGACAACCTGGGGACTTGATCCAGCCCTCCGCACAGGGCTGGATCAACCGGCAGCCTGTGGCCCATGGCCAAATTTCAAAAGCTCTCTGCAAATGATAGGTTAAGACCTCTGGTAAGAACCATCTGTCCTCCCCCAGCAACTGATGGGCAGAGATTGAGGAAGAGGTGTCAGAGAGAGAGAAAGGGAGCAGCAGATGGATAGATAGAAAAAAGGATGTGGCCCCAGCCAGTTTTCGCAGAGGCCTTGCCCACCACAAGGGTACCCACATGTCCTACTTTACAGGGGACAGTCCTCTATTTAAAGGCAGCTTCTTTCTGAAATGCTGTCCAGCCCTAGTCCAGTTTAAAGATAAAGAACTTCGTAAGGGAGAGCTGGGCTTCGAAGCTTCCCATCAACAGCACCTGGAGAGCAGACTGAGCAAGGCACTCAGATCACCTGGTCACAGTCTTCCCCACTATGGTGAGATGTACTGTATTTCTATTTAAATTATAATGATTTCTAAATGTGTATCTATACCCATCAGTCAGCAGATACACTTTTTTTTTTTAATGGAAATCTGTATGCTCGCTTGTCCTCTTTTTTGGTGATGCATTTTCTATTTTTTGAGATGTGTAAGTGGACCCTATCCACCATTGGTGGTAGCCCCATCCACTGCTGGCATGTAGTCCCCAACAGAGTGCCCCTGTCATGGACCTGCAGTGCCCTGCTCCATGAGTGGAAGGGCATCAGGCACACTGCTTTTTGCCCTTCCCTTTCCATGGCTTTTCCCACTGCCACCAGGTGGAAATCTTTTTCTGCAGCTTTTTTCTGTAGCTGCTTTCACCAGAACAGCCTTCAAACCTCTCTAGGTCTCTAGTATCTACTTAAGATACTGTGAAGTGGTTGGATGTTAGACATGGGGTAGGTACCCAAAAAAGAGACCACAATATTTCAAATAACAAAGTTTAAATTTTACTGAAGAAAAATGTCAATAGGATTAAAAAAAAAAAATCTGAATGGATACACACAAAACACAAAAAATATGAGCAATGGAGGGGGGGATAAAATAACCAGGGATAAACACATCCATTTAACCTCATTAGTCTGTGTCCCTGTTTTACCCATGTACCTTATTATCCAAGTAATATCTTACTATCATTGGTCCAGCTCTCTCAATCAGCAGCTCTGACTCTTTCCTGTAGGACTTTCCATTCCTTCCTTCTTTCTGTCTCTCCTTCTCCTCTCTGCCCCTCAGCCTTTCTACTTAGATTTTTATCTCTTAAATTTATTTTTTTCCTCCCCAACCAGTCAAAAGGGTGTTTCCTTATTCATTTCTGCAACGATGTTTCTATTTCCTGAGTTTAACACTTTTTTCTCTCCCTTTGACCTTTGGTTGAACCTCATAAGCTACTGGCTTCCTGAGTTAATACCATTTTTCTTTCCCTTCCTCCGACCTTTTGTTGAACATTATAATCTCCTGCTCCTGAGCCCAACTTCCTGATATCTGCCTTCTAACTAAATGTTTGACCTCTAAACTATTAACCTTTTGGCTGAAACTGACTATCACATACATACATACATATATATATATATATACACATATATACATACATACATACACACACACATATATATATATATACACACACACACACACACACACAATTTAACCCCATAATATCCTAAAACCAACTAAATACAGAAATGGAGGACAGCTGTGTTCTTTCACAACTCGCAAGGCAATGCGGTCCTCGACAGAAAAAAGTTCCCCACCTCTGCTGTAGAAGCTTCCCATCTGGGCTAAGACACTGACAGTTCCGTGTACCCCACTCCCCAATAAAAACATCAGCACAGCTCTCCTCTTATGTATCTCAGCTGCTGAGTCCCATACACAGGCCAAGAAATAAAGAAAAGAAATGAGACTGATAATCGGAAGTGCATTTGAGGAAAGTTCCATCAAAAAACTCTTTTGCTATTCACACTGGGAGGACTGGGTATTTAATGGGCCTGTGTTTGAGTTGCTGCAGGGGGTGTGTTTGAGTTGCTGCAGGGGGTGAAAGCAATGTTGTTGACCCTTCAGCCTTTGGTCAATTGAAATTATGGCCGTATTTTAAAAAAAGCTAACACGTTGCCAATCAAGGACATAAAGTGTTGAACAACCTTGCAGCTATGAGATATGCATTCAAACCGTTCAACACTTTGTGTACTTATTTATATGAAGTACATACCAATTCTCATAAACATGTATTACTGGGATGCTCATTTCCCTGGAGATGAAGACCTCAAGTCATTTCAGTGAATCTATCCACTCATCCTAGGACATACTTACAAAAACAAATGGCGAGTTTGCCCCAAGGAACTCTGGGAAATATAGTTCTATGAGGAAAATATGTATTTATTTAATACATTAATTTGGCCAGAGTGGGGGTTGCTCTAAACAAAATTTCTAAAGCACATAAGACAAATATTCATAAAAGGCCCATATTCCTGGTTGTGGAAGTATGTCACCATTCCAGAGTGGCTTCAGCCACTCAGAGTTAGTATATCAACTAGAACAATGGTGGGCAATTTGTGGCCCTCCAGATGTTTTGGCCTACAACTCCCATCAGCCCTAGCCCACATAATGAATGCTGAGGGATCATGGGAGTTATAGGCCAAAATATCTGGAGGGCCACAAGTTGCCCACCTCTGATCTAGAACATGATCAAAAGACAGGATACTATTCCAAAATCCAAAATGAAAAGGGGCTGAATGATATAAGCCCAATAAACTGAAACAATACTTAGTAAACTCTGCAGAAAATTTGAAACACTAGTCAATTTTCAGGGACTTGGCTACTATTCTTGAAACAAATGATCGCTTAAGGTCAAATTACAAGGAAAAAACCCTCCTTCATATAACCACAGGCCGATGCTGTGACCCCTGCCCTTTGAATGAAAAGCTATTTTGGGAAGTGGTGATTGAGACAAGAGAATTGGTGGGGAGAGGGGATGTGTAAACCTTTCCCGGTCTGCTGTTTTCCGGCTCTCAATTGCCCCTGCCATTAGTTTGTTTTTAACAGGGGCCATTGGGCTACACATGTTAACATGTAGCATGCAGTTTGACCTTTAAATTAACTGGGCTGAATTTAAGTTAGTCCCACTTTAGTCCAATCTGCGGGTTCCTTAGGCCTGATTTTGAAGGCCATCTGCAAGCAATAAGTTCAGACTTCTGTAAGGGTGATTTTGTTGGGAATATTGCAACCTCATCTGCAAGTTACTAGAAGGGGGCAGTGTTACAGTTAGTTAATTCATGGGAAATTTGACCATAGCTAGCCTTAGGATCTCTATAGCCTACAAGGTGGGTTCCTGTGATTCCTTCCTTTTGCTCCTCCTCCTTCTTTCCTTTTCCTCTCTCTCTGACCTCCTCCATTGCTGGTAGCACATGGGTGTGGTCTCATGCTCCTGCCGGTGTTAAGGAACTCAAAATGGATTGAACAAATTTCAAAACATTTGAAACTCTATGCCGTACCTGCATTGCATATGCAAGAATATTTGTGAGTAAACCTCTTTTTTTCACTAAAGAAGGGTGTAGCTTCCTTTACTGTTCTAAGACAGCCTGTGCATGTGGGACTGGTAAACGCTCATTCTGTTTTGTCTTTTGCTTTTTCTCTTTGCTTTTTCTCTCGGACAGGAGGCATCATTATAAAATAATCCCAACAGATTTGTCCCTCCCCTAGGAGCTCACTGTTCAGGGAAGGAGAGAGAGGGAGAAAGGCATAGCAGAAACAGAGAGTGAAAAGGGGCAGATTTATCCAGATTTGGCTCTAACTCTACCTACTGCTTGCTTCGGTGCCACTGACTTCCAGGATGCAGCCCCTAAAAGATTGTCCCTGAGGGAATGCAAATATATACATATATATATATATAAAGATTCCCAACTCTTGCTTTAATCCCATTCAAATCAATGGGACAAGTTAGTCAGGACTAACCAGTCCCATTGATGTCAAAGGGACTAAAGCATGGCTAGCTAACTAAGTAACTCTCTCTCTCTCTCTCTCTCTCTCTCTCTCTCTCTCTCATGATTAACCACAACCTTTTAACTTGTTTTATTGTTTCTCAGATGAAATAACATATAACCAATTATGGAGGCCATTTCTTAATCTAACAGATTCTGGGCAGTCTAGTCCTTCACCACATCTTTGGGGTGAAACATGTCAAATACCCAAGACCATATTGCAGCAACCAATTAATGGTGGGTCATGTTGTTTTAATGATGAAGTATGGGGTTGGGAAATGGATCACTAATACTTGATGGTCACTATAGCTCTTTTCTTGAAAATCAATTTCAGTTTTCAGAACAGGCATGACATACAAAATCCATTACAATCTTATGCATTGTTTTTCCCACAAATCAACTTTCTCTTAAATTTGTTTGTTAAAGATTGCTTCCTCCAGAAACCCATTTTTCCCCTACAGACATGTATTTTTGAAATTGATTGATTGAAATTGGTTCAGATACACCATTCTACCTTCACACAAAAAATTGATAAATTTGGTCCATAATAATCTTTCTACTTGTGGAAAGGGCTCCTGCAGTATGAAGAATCCAGATAACTAAGGGTGCAGTCCCATCTAGCCAGGGCTCTGCAGACCTGGAGGGAAGGCGGCTCAGGATGCCTTCACAAACCGGCCTCCCCAGTCCCCTCCCCACCAACAGAACTTTGCCCTTTCCTTCCTCTCTGAGGTTCTCTCCGCACCAGCGGGGAGGGGGAGGGGGTGGGGAGCTTGGACCAAGGTTGGAGAGTTGTATCTGGCCTCGGATCCAGAAATCCAAACAATCCCCCAGACTCTGTCTAGGGGCCATAGGATTGCTGTCCCTGGAATATAACAGGGGAAGGCAACCTCTGACCCTAATCTGGTCTACAGAGGTACCCAATCCCCTTCCTAAGCCCTGCCCCCTGGCAAGGAAGCGAGACAGAGAGAGGAATCCTCATGTTATCTCTGATCTCTGATTGGAGATAACAAGGGAATTCCCCTGCATGCCACTCACCCTCCCACAAAGTGGGTGGGGCTGGATGTCATGGGAAGGGCAGGACTTCAAGGTGGGAGCCCCATCCCTTGACATCATTTGGTCCATTTGTTTGGTCTGGGAGGGCAATCCAGCTCCCAGGCCAAAACGGTTTGCCCACCCCTGCTTTAGCTGATCTTTCAAAATGTGGTTACCTCTTCTGAGTGTGTGTGTGTGTGTGTGTGTGTATGTATGGTATGATCACTGCATACCCATAGACTATTTTTTCCAGAAGCATGATACATGTATGCTTCCTCTTCATAAGAAGGTATATTCAGCCAGATATTACTTTTAATGATTGTCTTATATAATAATCTACATGAATAGGAAAATTTAAATAAAGGGAAAACCTGAGCTTCCTCTGTTTGTGATTGACTGGGTAAATACCTGCTTTTCTTTTTGACAGAGAATTATACAAGAAAAACAAACAGCTACAGGCGTCATCTGCCTTATTGCTTTGGTTGCCAAACCTCCCGGAGCAAATCTTTACCACCTGCACCTTAGGAACCAAGAGACACCATCTGTCTTGTCATCCTCACATAAAGCTGGGCCTTAGCAGAAAATAACAGGTCTGCTATTAGTATTCCATTTACTCTTTGAGGCTTCTATTTAGTTTCAGAATTCCATTATGGCTGGCTTCTGCCTGCACAGTCAGTAGCTGGGCACCAAGAAGGGTCGCTTTCCAAAAACTCTTGACCAAGTTGTGTGTTTCTGAGGTAAACATGTGATGGGAAACAAGATGAGGGCATGGTCATCTTACCCCAAGGGGTGTGAATGTGGTGTCCACAAGGCACAGCATAGGTTTTTGGGGTCCTGCTGGTGACAATAAGTTCAGCCGGATAATTTATATGTGGTGAAGCAAACTTAGAAATTATTATAATTTAAATAGAAATACAGTCAATCTTACTGTAGTGCGAAAGACTGTGATAAAGTGACCTGTGTGCATACCTGCCTGTTCAGTCTTCAGTCCAGGTGCTAGCTGTTGATGAGCAACAGGTGATGTGTGTTTTTTGGTTCTTTATCTTTAAACTGGGATTGGACTGGGCAGCACTTCCGTTAGAGGACACCTTCAACTAGAAGGTGGTCCTTCGGCAGCCCTTGAAATAGAGGACAGTCCTTGGTAAAAGAGGACACACTGGCAATATGACTATACAAAGTAAAACCCATTAATGTCTTCCTGATACACAAAGCTCGGTTGTCACATTTTGCTTAGAGCTAGGCAGCAAAATGTTCGGAAATTAGAAGAATGATCCATACAATTTACACACAGGTGTGACTGCAGTCGACCTATAAGAAGGAATTGTCTCAAAGGAAAACAGCAGAGTCACTAAAAGCAGATGTGTTTTCATTGCCTTTATATTTTTCTTTCTTTATATATGCTTAGTAACATAGAATGAATGATAAGAATGAACAGCGTAATAGTGCATCTGTCTACACAAATCAGTTTTGTAAAGTATAACTATAACATAGGAAAGAAGTTGTATGCAACTTGTTGGAAATTATATTCTAATCTCCAAACTATTTAATAGAAAAAGACAGTGACCAGGTTCAGACTACATGCCACAGCTTGTCATGGGTTATTTAACCCATGATGAGCCACAGCACCCATGGGTGCAGGTTGCATACGCAACGTCTATTTGGAGGTTGTCATGTTGTTAGGGATTTCAGAGAATTCTGCGACGGATCTTGGTGAGGCCAAATGCCAGTGCATTCAGCCCCCCGAAATCTGTCGTGGAAGGAAGCCCCCACCCCCCCAACCCACAAAAGGCGCGCGGGACGAAGTCCCCACCGCCCTCAACCCACAAAAGGTGCATGAAACAGAGCACTTACCTGCTCTCGTCCACACTGCTTTGCGAATGGCAGCCGTCCATTACATCCCTACACAGATGTAGCCCTCACACATTCAGGCAAATGCCGGAACAGGGTTTATGTGATCCCTGATTGGATGGAATTATCCATGATACTAATTTAGCCAGGAGGAAAGAAACAGTAATGCAGAACAGTATCCCCAAAGGAGTGAAAACTGATTCAATAGACATGAGACTGGATCCAGGATCTGCCGTCTTTGAGACACTCATGGGAGGTCCCTCAACCTGACTTTTGGGGAATCCCCCTTCCCCCACAGCTCACCCTATTCAGCGGGGTCCCCTTACTTTCTGTGTAGCATTTTCAAGGGGTTGGAAGGGCTGCCTTCGGATGCAGAGGACAGGAAATCTCACTTCTGCCAGTGCAATTGATTCAGCTTAGTCTTTCTCTTTTTAAAACTAATTTATTTTAATGTTTATTGTGAGATTACAGCAAAAGGGAAAAGATAAAAAGAAAGAAATATACACACAGAGAACTATATATATCCATATCAATGAATGCATATTAAATGTATGCGCATCTCTCTCTCTCTCTCTCTATATATATATATATGAAAAATTCAACTTTCTAGCAATTATACATAAGTTTCAACAAAAGTGGACCAGCTATCCAAATAAGTATCTATTTGAAGGTGGTGTTTATACGCCACCCATTCAAATATTGAATGCACTGTAAGGTCCTCAATCTATTGCATTATAGGAGGTGAGTGTTTATCCTTCCAATGTTGTAATATCAGTCTTTTGGCAGCCAAAAGGGTGCAGATAATCCATTTACACTGACCATTCATTAATTTCCTGGAAGCAGGTAGATAATTTAAAAGAGCATGTACATCAGCACATATTAAAGACTGTTTCAATACAAAATTTATCCATATAATAACCTCCTCTCAAAAAGAAGCAACTACTGGACACTGCCAAAACATATGTTTAAAAGAAGCTTGATCTGCATTGCACTGCCAGCAATTAGCCGAATTTGACAATCCCTTGTTAAAGAGATGTTGCAGCGTCCAATAGACATGAAACTAAAGTTTTTGTGATTCAGCTTCAATCTTGATCCAACCCAGAGTTTGGCTTAGGGAGACTTTTTAATGCCAAAATCACTAGTTTTAACCCCCAAATTGAAACTGGCAAATATTCTTCACAGCCCTTGTAGTAAGAAGCAGCATAAACAAGACCAGAGAAACCCAAATACATGCAGACAGAAGAGGAAAAAAAATACCCCCAAAGTTCAAAGTTGCAGGCAACCCCCCACATCAGCACTCTGATAGATCTGATGTGTATCCACTTTGGGCTACAGCCATAACACAGGTTAGAAGCTGGTGGGGGCAGATTTAATAAGGGAAGCAATGTGTGAGCAAAGATACTGTCAGAATCCACCCCACCCCAGCTCACTGGAGCAAGGTGGGCTGTGTTGGTGGAGAGGGGGAGCACCAAAATGAAAGATGCATTTAGAAGAACCGGATAACACTTGATGTGAACAGGCCGGGTCATATGATGGGTGTTAGCAGAGGTGTCCCCCGGTATCTCTCAACAGCTGCAGGCGTAACGAAGTATGCAAGACACAATAAACGAAGTGTTCAGGGCTTCATCAATCAGAGGCGAGAGTGTTCGCATGTGAACATCCCTGTGGTTATCAGTGCTGGTAACTCCATAAATAAAGAGCCCCTTTGATAAGGGGTTGGCAATCAAAGGCCTTATCGAGCCTCACCAAGCACCAGAGGAAACAAAGATTCCCACTTCATTTATGAATGGGGAGGTCTCCGAAACGGGGAGGGGGAGATGGAGTTTGCTTTTTAAGCCACATTTCCTTCCCACTGACAGCTTCTTTTTGGAGTGGGCTTGTTTAATGAATAGGGGAATGAATTGTGCACGTTAGAGTGGTGGGAGTGAGGGTTTGCGTATTAATCAGAAAATATCAGGGGGCTGCAACTGGACTTGTTTTGATGAGCAAAAGGGAGAAGGCAAAGAAGAAGCTAAAGTGAAATCTGACTTGCGCTCAGAACTGGTGCCAGGTCTATCATCAATTATGAAAAAAGATCAATGACAAGAGGACATGATCTTGGCAAAACAAAGCATGAATATTAAGCACAGACTTAACCATCAGAAGGACTATTGGAATGGGCAAGAAGATAAACAAAATTGTTCCATCAACATATGGAGCTGACTTATACACTGAGTTGGAACATTGGTTCAGCAGCATTTTGGGGGGATCTCAGCGTGTGTGGCCATTACTAGTTCTGCCCCCTGCAATTTCCACTTGAAGTAGAGATGCCAGGGATCAGATAGGGGACACTGTGTAGCATGCACGGCACGTGCTCTGTTCCCTGCACAACGGCCAGAGACAGTAATGGGCGGGCATGGGAAATGAAAAACCCATGTGCTTTCCCAAAAAGTTGCAGTGAATCCTCACCCCGTAACAGGAGTGCTCTGGTTCAGGGCTCCAGCCAGCCATTCCTTCCAATTGGGGCATTCTGTTCTTCCACCCGTTTCCAATTTCCAACTGACACTCAATATTCCATGGCTACTGAGCATGCTTGGCCCTCATTGGGCTATGTTTTGGGGTGGGTGGGGGGTGGGGGCTTAGTAATTTTTTTAAAAAATGTACTTCTACTAACCTTGGGGTTTTCCTGAACATGCAAATCTCTCTCTCTCCCCCCCCCACCATTTTTCAGTGCCCCCATTTTGGCTCCATTTCTGTTGGCACTCACCACCTGAGTTCACTATTAAAGGGAATGATAAGTAGTTGACTTTTAGAGGTGATCCCCCAAACATGAAGGGTTTCTACAGAGCGTAGTTATATGTTGACAATTTTCGTAAGTTGGGCGAGGGAGGGGGGAAGAAGACTAGAATAGGGGTAGCTTCCTTTTGTTCTATCAAGGAACAGAACCTGGTCCCTGTGTGTGTATTAGAGGGGAAATCCAAGATGTTCTCTTGTGGAGAGGATGTAGAAGGCATTTGGGAAGGGAAGAGGAAGAAGCATGTCTATTGACTGGTAATCTCCAGGATGATTACTAGAGTGTTCCTGTGGTTCTCCAAACTGCAGGAATACTTGGGTGGCCAGCAATTGGTGTGGGATGATGTCTACTTCAGGTGTGGGCAGAGGATAGATCAGGATATATGGGTAGATCCCTGAGTGATTTGCAGTAGATTAGCAAGAGTTTCTGTCTCCCAATTGTCGAACAGCAACACCCGTTGAACTTTCTCCCCACAGAATTAGGTTGCTAAAAAAGGACGCTTGGAGGAGAAACAGGATTGGATTTTTTGTAAAAGAACTTGTGAGCTTGGTTCTGGAACTGAATGCAAATTTCTGGGCTGAGCATGGATGCAGCGTGCTCCTTAATTCTTAGCATATGTCTGTCCACTGCACTTCTGTTTTGCACCTGAGCTCTGATTGTTGGACCTCAGGGTTTTAGTAAAAAAAAGTAGATCTTGTCCAATCCTAGAATGCAGTGAAGTGTGGAAGAACAAGGGGATATAAAGGCGGGACATTTGGCTGTGGGCCTCTGATTCCAAAATATTGTCTTTAATGGCCATCCATGCTTATCCAAGGGTTTCTCCCTCTTGCTAAAAGGAGAGTGGCAGACGGAAGGAAACCTTCCCTGAAGTTAAGCCCTCAGCTCTTAAGCAGTCACCCGACTGCTTAACAGTCACCAGCAGCGGCCATTCCTGCAGGCTGTATGGAGGGAAATGAGAGAGAGACCAGGGCGATTCCACCAGCCCTGCTGAAATAATTATCCCCCCCCCCCGCTTCCTTTTTCCTTGTGTGTTGTGACTTTTCAGAGTGTAAAATCCCTGCCGGCAGGGAGTGCTTTGTTTAACTGATTATATGTAAGTCACTCCGGGAGCCTTTTTGTCCGCGGAGCAGCATAAAAATACTTCAAATAAATAAAATATTTTTAATAAAGCTAAGACATACATGCCTTCAGCTCTTAATATGCCCTTACCCCTGGTGCGTACAGTGGACGGTTGCGTAGTCCCTCAGAAGTGAGGGAAATGCATACTAGGCACATGTCTAGTATGCATTTCACACCAGGCTTTTATCCTGCGATTGAGATTGCTCCCTCACGGAAGTTTGCGGGCACTTTACATGACGCAGTGATCCCCCAAAGCTTCTCCTGCACTAAATGCCCTTTGCTCCATTTTTAAATAGATCGCAGATCATGAGCTACCCGATTACCCCGTTGCGTTCCGCTTGAGTTCCCTCCGTGCAAAGAGTTAAAGCGGCAAGAAGAGGAGCGAGATCAAGGACAGATAGTGGAAGGGGGGGGGAAGCGCATGTAAAGGGAGTTAGTGGTGATCCTGGATTTAAAACGGAACCAGAAAGCCCCGTTTTAAAGCTAGGATTTTAGGCTGGTGTAGAGACGCCCGTGCTCAGAAGCACACTTCCCATCGATACAGGCTTCATGTTGTCCAGAACAGAAGCCTAGGGCTGTAGAGAGATTTTAGGGGCTAGTCCTCATGAAACTTTGGCTGGAGTTAAGCCTCTGCCCTTCTTCCCCCCACCAGCGCCTGCGGAAAAGCCATGCTACTCTCTCTGCGTTCCCCTCGCCTCTCAGATGTGTGCTGAGCCGCTCGTGTTAGCTCAGCGGGCCTACTGCACATGCTCAAGAGCCGTTTTCTGCAGCCTGACTCCGCAGGGATGGATTTCCGAGCTGACAGCTGAACCTGCGGCTGGCCCCCCGTGCTCAGAATTGCTCTTCGCCCCCCGCCCCCATTCGACAGATGCCTGCTGCCAGACGAAGCGTTTCTACGGACGCGCAGCCTTTCCCCTACTGCTGACGCTGAGCGGGGAGCTTCACCAGTTGGACGGACGACTCCAGCCTGTTGCGCGGCTGCTTAAGGCGCAAGCGAGAAGGGGGGGGCTCCCCTCAAGCCCTCCGACCCCCCGTCCCCTTCTTCTGCCTGTCCTCCGGGGGAAGGCTCGGCCCCGTGGAAATCATCGCGGGACTCGCCCGGGAGGGAACGCGCCCAGGGGGCCGAGGCGGCTCCTGCTGGACGGGCGCGAGGCGGGGGGCGACGGCGGAGAGACGAGGGCGCGCGCGGGCGGAGGGCGAAGGCTGGCTCCCCGCCGCCGTCTGGGCCGGCGGGCGGGCGGGCGCCTCCTCCCGCCAGCCCCGAGCTCCCGGAGCCCCCTCGAGGGGAGGGGAGCGGAGCGGAGGGGAGGCGCCAGGCGCCTGACCTTTGCTGCCACCGCGCCCAGCCCGCGTATAAAGGCGGCTCGGCCGGCGAGGCGAGAAGCAGGCGGCGCGCTCAACTCGGCGGCGGCGGGAGCGGAGGCGGCCCCCGCGCCCTGCAGCATCGCCCAGCTCCGCGAGCGGAGTCCGCCCCGGCGAGGCGCGGCGCGGCGCGGCGGCCCTACGCGACGCTCCATGGCGCGCCCCGAGCCCCAGCTGCCGCCGAAGCCCCCCTCGCTGCTGGCGCTCCTCGCCGTCGCCCTGCTGCTCGAGGGACGCGCCGGCAGCGCGGCTCCGTTGCAGAGCAGCGGGACCCCGATGGCCAAGATCTACCCCCGCGGCAGCCACTGGGCAGTGGGTGAGTGCGCAGCCGGGCTGGCAAGAGCGGCAGGCGGGCCCCTGCGGCCCTCCGCTGCCTCTCGGGGCCCGGCCGCCAGGCAGAACGGACGCCGCGGCGCCCAGCCTCCGTTCCTCGGCGTAACAAGGGGCGGCCACATCCCCGGGGGCTGGGCGCAGCGAGGGGCTGGGGAGAGGCGAGCAGAGGGGGGCTCGGGGCTCAGGAAGCGCGCTCGAGGCTAGCGGGTGGCGGCATTTTAGTGGCTGCTTTTTACCTGTTTTAGATCGCGTGTGCTTTAATTTAGTTGCGTGCTTGGAATGTGTCACTTTTTTCTTTGAGAAAGGCATCTAAGCAATCTAGTAGTGGTACTAATAGCGGTAGCAGTGGTAATTGTCGTCGTCCTCGTCCCGCAGACTTCGAAACGCTGACTCTCCGCTGCTATCCAGGCATCATCAGAGCGCGTCGAAGTTTTTATCCTGCGATGGAGCTTGCTCTTTCACGGAGGTTTGCGCGCTCTTTACATGACGCCGTGACTCTCCAGGGCGTCTGCTGCACTAAACGCCCTTTGTTCCGTTTTTAAATAGATCGCAGATCGTGAGCTATCAAATTACCCCGTTGTGTTCCGCTTGAGTGCCCTCCGTGCAAAGAGTTAAAGCGGCAAGAAGAGGAGCGAGATCAATGATAGATAACGGAAGACTCAGATACGGGGAGAAGGAGGGGCAAAGGAAGCACGTGAAAAGGGGAGTCGTTGTGATCCTGCATTTAAAACGGAAGCAGAAAGCCCTGTTTTAAATGCAGGTTTTTAGGCTGGTGTAGAGATGCCCTCAAGTTGTTCACCCACCTTAACAACCCACTAGCTCCTTCATTTCCAATGACTTTCAATCTCGGGTTGGCTGCCTTTAAGCTACCTGCCCATCCTTTTTTCCTCCATCCTCTGCCCCCGTTTATGTCAAAATACTTAGTGTGTGAGCATATGTGACACAGACCCCTTAGATGGCAGCTTTCTGTCTTTGGAAAAGAAATCGCTACTTCACACAATGTGTAGTTTATCTGGGGGGTTGACTACCATGGGATGGCCGCTAGAGTAGAAGGAGAGTAATTCTGGCAATGGCTCTTGGCCACAGTGGTGTGATTAAGTAATGGTAGACTCCGAACTTCATGGTCTTATCCCCGCGCCACCCCTCTTTAAGTGGATTACTTCACTTGCTTCAAAATGTGATACGCCACCCTTGGGGGAGGGGGTCCCTCTTGCTCATTCTGCTGAGTAGGAACCTGAACCTCTGCCCCCAAAGTCCTACCCTGACAGTGTCATTAATCAGTCATTACAAGTGGGTCCTGCTAACAGTAATAATAAGTAATGTTGCTGTCCGGCATGCGTGGTGTGGAGGAAATAGACAGTGAGACATTTTTCTCCCTCTCTCATAATAGTAGAACCTGGTGGGGTCGTCCCATGAAGCTGATTGGTGGGAGATTCAGGACAGATCAAAGGAAGGACTTCTTAACACATTGCAGAGTTAAACTACGGAATTTGATTCTACAAGATGTAGGGATTGTCACCAAGTTGGATGGCTTTAAAAGGGGGTTGGACAAATTCCTGGAGGAAAAGGCTAGCAGTGGCTTCTAATGGCTGTGTGCTACCTCCAGTATCACAGGCAGCGTGCCTGTGTCCAGCAGTTGCTGGGGGACATGGGTGGGAGGGTGGTCTAGCACTCATGTCCTGCTTGTGGCAGTAGAGGCTGGTGGTTCTGATGTCATGGGGCACTGAATCTGCTCTGGGTTTCAATCAGAACTCTAAAGGAGCTATCCAAGCTGCCGAACCCCAGCCCCAAATAGGTTCAACACCTTGGATAGCTCCCTTGGAATTCTGACTGAAACCAAGAGCAGATTCACCACCCCATGGACATCGGAGCCAGCAGCCTCCTCTGGCTTGTGGGCTTCCCACACGCATCCGGTTGGCCACTGTGAGAACTGAGTGTTGGACTAGATGGACCCTTGGCCTGACCTAGCATGGCACTTCTTCTCTTGTTGTGGTCCTGTTCAGTGTTCCAGCCACCCAGTCAGATAGCCCATGTCCCTTTTCAGGATACACAATTCCTTCCCCATTCCTCTCCCATTTTTCATCCCCCCACAACCGTCTGTCAACATTCTGTGGATACTGAGCTCACTCAGTCATCTTTGAGCTATGACTGGGGTTTTTCTTGCCCCTTAGGACTTGTTTTCTGAGGATGTTGTTTTTGTACTTCTGCAAAATGTGGGATTCGCCCAAGGCTGCTGATACATCAGTTTTGCACATAGGTGGTGCCATTTTGGCTTTGTAAGGATCCACACTCAGAGATTAAGTTTGCCATTGGTACATAGGACAGCTAAATGTAACCCTTTTGATTGGAGCACCTTTGGTGAAGGGATATGTGAGCATTTTCCCATGAAGGTGAAACGGAAGAGATCACAATATTGATTTTTAAGTTCAGTCAAAGCACTTGAGCTGGATGTCTGTTTAGCCCTGTTATCTTGAACAGCGTGAAACCCTTAAGTTCCAAGGATTTCAATACGGATGGGTTGTTGACTGACATTTAGCATGGATCGGTTCCCACTACCACTCTTAAAGCACCATGTCTGATTGACAGTAGATGCTGTTGCCCACTTTTCAGTGCATTTTTATGGGTGGAGTGGAGATTCTAATCCACTTTTGAGATCTTGATTACAAAACTAAGAGCTCTGCAGGATTTAATCAGCTTGATGCACAAGGGTGTGGTTTTGTGTGCATTCCAGTTTTGTGAACTGTAAAGAAATGCATTTTGGTGCAATCCTAAATACACTTTCCTGGGCATAAACCCCACTGAATATGGCAGAATTTACTTCTGAGCAAAGCTGCATAAGATTGCACTGTTAGGATTTGGACAGCAAACACCTTTGCCGATTTACCAAACTGCAAAGCAGGCTGCAAATAAATAATGTTTTATTCACAGAAGCAGTTATCTCCACCTGGAAGCAGGACCATAAACAGTTTCTAGACACTGCTTATTCTCATCCCCGGTCATAGCAGGATGACAAAGAAGAGGAGATTGAAGCAGGTTCTCAAATGTTTCAGATAAATGTTCACTCTTTCTGATGGCTAACTTTGATTTAAAAACAACACAAACAATAATTGGAGTGTTTTAGGGAGCGTCAATAGGTTTGAAGAGAGACAGTGGTAAGGAAGAAGGTTCAGGAAGAGGGAACCAGGAGCTGTAGGCAAAGCTATATCATCACTGAGCACCAAGTCAGAAAGAGCATGTTTCCCTTTTTGTGCATGAGAACTAGAAATGTGATTGTGCTATTAAGAATAAACCTGATTGGTAAACCTGATCAGAGAAAGGAACAGAAAGATCAGGGCCATCCATACTTTGCACTAAACGAGCAACCCCCAAAATCCATGCAATCCAAATTGTCCATCAAGAAAAGGTGAATTCCGTGGCATGTAGAAATGATACGAAGTTGCGTTTTCTTCGTAATTTATTCCGCTTCCACTCGTCTTGAAGAATGGCAAGGAGCTGTCCAGGGCACTGAAGCCCTACCCCGTGGCCACCTAAATCTCATTCAGCCACCTCTTTGGCTTCTGAGCTTTAACCAAGTACCATCCATATGCTTCTGAGTATATCTTTGCTGTCATGAGAGCTAGAAACCTGTTTTATTTTATTGAAACGAATGTTTCAATAAAACTCTAGAAAACCCATTTCTATGTCCAGTACCACATTCTGTGCCCAGTACCACATAATGTATTTGTGCAGAATGACAGAATACACAGCAGAAGTCTGATAACGGTAGCCGCCACTGCTCTGCTTGTACTGCTTCAAAGCTATCACCTTGGAGCCAATCCTATTGAATTCAGGCATTCCTGGCCGGGTTGGGGTGGGGTGGTAGGATCACAGCTGTTGGCACTAACTGCATGGCATTCTGCTTTGTCTCGCAGGTCACTTCATGGGGAAAAAGAGTACTGGAGAGTTTCCTTATCTATATGAAGAACAAAACGGCAGTCCCTTCTCTTCACTTCCTGATGATGCCAAGCAGATGGGAGACTATTTGCACTGGGGAGAGAAATTCAAGCAGTTCCTCAGGCTTCTGGAGGGGAACGAAAGCCAAAGTGCCCATGTCCTCAGGGAAGAATTGCCGTTTTCCGCCAAGAGTGCTTGGGAGGCAGAGGACAACAGCAGTTTCAAAGGAGTAAGTGTAAGGATCACAAATAAGCTCTGATACTCTTTCGGTTCAATCTGTTTGCTGTGAAAATTATCACATCATGCAAATTGTGGCTCAATGGAGGTGAAAACCCAAAAAACTCAACAAGCGCGAGTCACAAAATAACTCATTTTCAAGTATAATGTTGCACTATACAAGCAGCCAGTACAAGTCAGATCAATAACACAATATACATATTATTATTATTATAGTTATTTATTTAGCATTTATAAAGTGCTTTCAGTGTTCAAAACATTTGCCAGGCAGAATCTTGTAATCTCTACAACAACCCTTTAAAGTAGGTCGGTATTATTAGCTCCATATTGCAAATTAGGGGACTGAGGCTGAGAGAGAGAGGGGGGTCGGAGGGGTTGCTTAAAGTCTACTAGTGTTTTGATGGCAGAGATGAGATTCAAATGGATTTCTCCTGATGTCTCAGCCACTTATTACTACATTCTCACAATGAGCTTAAATAATTTGCTTGACTAATAGACCAAGGGTGGGGAACCTTAGGCCCGGGGACCAAATCTGGCCCTCCTGGGTTGCCCAGATGACCACACCCTTCCCTTGCTTTCCCCCCAATTGTTTGGTGGCTTCCTGGTTTTGGGCAGTTTTTCCCCCTTCTAAAAGGTTGAAATGCCTCTCCTAAGGCTTAGTGACTGGCAGGAAGAACTGTAAGCTACAGTATGCTGGTATTTTTGTATTTGGGCTCTGGCCCTTTTGCCTTTGGCCCACGTGCCACTGGAATGTGGCCCTGAGAGCTCCTCCAAAATTTAATTCGGCCCTGTTGCTGAAAGAGGCTTCCCACCTCTGCAATACACTGTTCACTTGGTTCTGCATTTCCCACATGCTACATTGCAGGTTAAAGCCACTCCCACCCCCCGAGCAGCCCTGATCACGGTTGCTCTTCCCCCACCACCATTAGTGTGTGTGGGGGAAAACGGCGTTCCGGCTGCATTGGGCTCATTTGAGGGCGCAGGGGAAGCTAAAGCGTCATCCCCCACGCCAGCAACTCCAGTCAGGATCTCTGTCCTCATGCTTTTGGTAGCAGCACTGGAGGAGGTGGTGGGGCTCCCTAGGGCTCAGCAGGCCCCATGGAGAGCCACGGAGGGACACGTGGGCCTTACAGGCAAAAAGTGCCATCCCACTGATAACAACAGACAAAGCTGTCAATTTTGGCTTCTCTCAGCTTCCCATTTTCCCCATCTCAAGTTGGTTCATCTCAAACATGGAGAATTTGTCCAGTCTTAAGTTTGGTCCCTTCTGAACTTTGAGAATTTTCTTTTGAAGACTGCATGAAAATTCATAAGCATTTTTGTACGCCTTTGGTAACTAGCAGATTAACTAAAATAAATATGGCGCATTAGGGGGTGGTGACTGGAAAATGATATGTGTTGAGGGAAATGACTGCTTTATGTATATTATTATTATTATTATTATTATTATTATTATTATTATTAACATTTCTATACCGCCCCATAGCTGAAGCTCTCTGGGCGGTTTACAGAACTTAAAACATTAAAATACAATATACAGAATGTAAAAGCCATTTGCATAAAAGCACAGAGACAATATACACAAACAATATATAACTAAAAACAACTTTGAACAGTCAGTCATAACTAAAGACACATCCAGGACCAATTAAAACTCATCACGTGCTGCCAAATGCCTGGGAAAAGAGAGAGGTCTTAACCTGGCCCCCCAAAGATAACAGTGTTGGCGCCAGGTGGATCTCGTCAGGGAGCTCATTCCATAGATTGGGGGCCACTACTGAGAAGGCCCTCTCCCTCGTTGCTGCCTTCTGAGCTTCCCTCGGAGGAGGCACCCAGAGGAGGACCTTAGATGCTGAATGTAGAGTACAGATGCTGAATGTAGAGAACATATATTAATATGTATTAAACCAGCAGGTGGCTTCTTACAAGACTGTTCTCCAAGTATTATTATTCCTTCTTTCTCTTCATCAGATGATGGATTATCTGCTGCAAGCGATGGATAGAAAAGAAACCTCTCCAAGTTGAAGTGACTGTGACCCAACACCGAAGGCATAGAATAATATCCTTAAGAGACTATGATTTTTCATAAGCATTTTATTGTACACAATAACAGATAAATTATCTTTTGTGTTCAACACAATTTTCCTTTGGTGTAAAATAACCTGTTTGCTTGTATTCCCAACAATGAATACACTTTTTGGTGGCTTTTTTCCTTCCAAGCAGCGTTTTTCTCATTTGAACTGCTTTGTTGTACATAATTGTCGATGAAGGGTCTTCCAATTCTCTGATGGTACTTTGCCATTTCTCTCTCTGATCACTTCATCTTTTATGTTACAATCATTCAGCATTTCAGCGTTCACAATAAATGAGTATCTCTCTCTCTCTATATATATATATATAAATGACACAGAGGTTAGCGTTTTTATTGATCTGAAGATAAATAAAGTGGACGCAGCTGCCTTGGTGAGGCGAAGCGTGTCCTGATTGGCTCGGTGCCTCGGAACCTAAGCAGCATTGAGTTCCATGATGGAAGAAAGGCAGGATATAGATATGAGAAATAAACAATAAACATGGAAAATAGTGGGAAACATCCGCCATAAGATACACACCTGTATTTATATAGTTCATCATCTACATACCGTGGTGTAGTGGTCAGTTTTGACATGGAGGTGCTCATCATGACCCCCACAACCATGTCCCCGAGGAGATCCCCCAAATGTAGGCAGCTGTGTTGATCCATATCAACAAAACACTGCTAGGAGTCGTCTTCATCTCCACCGGGAGCAGGTCTTTTGCAAAGCTAATGGGTCTTAACTGCCCCTGCAAGACCAAGCCGCCTTAAAATATTTCGCATTACAACAGGGAACAATATATTGTTGTTGGGGAAATTCATTTCCCCCCAGCTGCTGTGAGGATCACAGTTAAGCTCAGAGGAAAAAAGGAATTCTGAGTGGGTGGCAGATGATATCAGTGTCCCTGCTAATCAAAAAGTGTTGGTGTTGCATCCCTGGGAGCCCTTCTGCTTCTACACCACCGCTTACATACCCTGCTTGTGAATTTACAGAGACATAAATTTTCACCAGCCTGGAAAAGGAGTGCTGAATGTGCTGGTGAGCTGATCCAAGAAAGGCAGTTCTTGCATCCTGAAGCTACTCCCTCTAATAGCAGCCTCCGGTGGCGTGTGCAGACAGCTAGGTAGCAAAGATGGGTCCACTGAGAAACAGGAAGGAGGGATCAAGATGTTTGGGGGAATCCTGAGGTTTGCAGAAATACATAAAAAAAACCCCACTATACAGGCAGCCCCCCACCCCACAAAATACCAGTCCAGGGAGGACCGAGCATTCTCAGCAGCCATAGAAATTTGGGTGTCAGTTGAAAAGTAATGTAAGAGTGGGGGTAGGGGATGGAATGGAATGGAGAATCCTATCCTACTAAAGGTAAAGATACACTATAACGTTTTGTTGCAGTTCCCACTTGTCTCTGGCTCATGGAGACAAGCAAGCGGCTGATACATTGGCCAGAATCCTACGCAGAGGTAGGTGCACATAAACCCATAGAAACTGAGCTGGAATGTGGTCATCAACTACATATCCTGGGGTCATATTTACTAACGAATAATTCCAGGGAGAGAACCTGAGCCATTTAGATGTAAAAATCCATTGTCTATTTTTATTTAAATGGTGGCTCACAGATAAATATTCACACAAAATGAGTTGGATTCAGACTTCTAGCAGACCCAATACAATCAGTGGGACTTAAGTTAGTCATGACTAAATCAAGTCCCAATTATTTCAATGGGTCTACTCTTAAATATGCCTAGGATTGGATCCAGCCCAGTGAAGCAGGGCAGAGAAGGTGGAGTTTGTTTTGAGAGTGTTAGCAGCAGAAACGCCAATAAAATCAGAACAAATCCTCTAAAATAAGCAAATATGGGTCACACTAAGATAATTGGAAGTGGTGCTAAGAACACAATTGAGTCTGGAAGGCATCACTTGTAAAATGTGTTTTTTAATGCAGGAGAGAGCCATCTCTGAAGTTGAAGGTACACACTTGTCAGAGACTTAGAGCCTTGAACTGGGCTCTTTAAAATCTGAGCGAGGTGGGTGAGGCACCCAGGTGTCAGAGCCAGATGTAGAAAGAAGATGGGCTATGCCACCCCAGTCTCAGGCAGGCCATGTGAAGCCTTTGAATTGCCCAGGCCTGGACTAAATACCAGGAAGCCCTGGTATTGGCTTGACCAGCAGAGTGGTACCTTCAGTTCAGGCAAGCGATGCTAGGGATGCTGAGCTAGGGAACACAGCCTCCTGTGTCCAGAGTATGGCTGGCCAGGGTCCTGGCAGCTTTAGCCACTATAGGTTTTTGGTTTGGATTCCAGGCATAGGGATTTAAGCATCGCTTGTGAAAAGAATCACCCAGTGAATGGTCTGAAGGCACATTGTATGGTTCAACCACAGAAACTAATTTCTGGCCCTGAGTAACTGCTTTGGCCTCAGTGCACATTCGTGGGGAGGGGGTCTGTTCAGGCAGCCAAACCCACATTCAATCCATACATTCATTTAAACCAGCCATCAAGAATTGAACTAACACTGCTAACAACTAATACATGAAGGAGGAGGAGGAGGAGGAGTGGAAGCTGAAGCAGCTGAAAGAAAAAAATTGGGATGGATGAGGTGAAAAGACAATGCAAGGCTAGGCCTTCAGGCTGCAACTTGGACAGGGGCAGAGGACCAGGCCAGAGGGAGGCTTTGCTTCTACTAGGGAAAACCAGCCCAAACAGGTTTAGAGGTTTTTCCTAGGAACACCCATCATCCTAGCAAACCAAAGCCTGATCAGCTGGTGACAGATCTATGAAAGGAAAACCAAAGTAGTTCCAAATGCAAAGCCTAGGGGGTAATATGGCAAATAGCACAATGCCCAGTTGGGGAAGAAAAGTAATGCCCGAGAAGAGACCACCTAGGAACCCTGTGTAAGCCACTCCATCCTTGGATGAAGGGCAGGACATAAAACAAAGGGGCTTTACGGAAGGCTACAGTGAGCACTTCTGACCAATGAATCAGGAGTAGTGATTGAAATGTAGGGAAATGTTGATGCCGGCGGGGTGGGGTGGTGCCCTGGTTTTTGTTGTTGAAAAGAAATGGAAATGTTGGGGGAAATGGAAAAATAAGCTATAATTCTTTACAGATCTAAAGTCACTTTGTTGCTCTAGGACAGCGTTCTCCAACCTGGTGCTCTTCAGATATTTTGGACTTCAGCTCCTGTCAGCCTCAGGCAGGTTGGCCACTGGTCAGGAATGCTGGGCACCGTAGTCCAAAACATCTGTAGGGCGTAGCATTGAGGAGGGCCAATTTAGGAATGTAAAGGAGCCTTTATGTTCCTAAAGTTATATTATGTGTAACTTGGTTTGCTCATAAAATTATCATTATATTTGAAAATATAGCAGGGGGTTGGACTCGATGGCCTTGTAGGCCCCTTCCAACCCTACTATTCTATGATTCTATGAAAACTGTAAAAAGTGAGCAGAGTAAATTTGTAATTATTGTCTGAATAAAGTATAGTTTAAAATTTTAATAGACCCAACATGAATAATGTTATGAGCAAATCAGGTTATACATAATGTATTTTAGGTTCCTAGTTTATGAGCTCCTCTACATTAAGGAAAAATCCCGCAAATTTACAGGGGCTTCGCCTTCCTGAGTCTTTGCGGGTTTACAATGGGCACAATACACATGCTTCCCCCACCCCCTGTTTTTCCCAGTCCGTTTGTGGGCATGTTCCATATGTTTCATTTATTCCGCCAGTAGATAGTGCTGCAAGATTTCTAAAATATTGCATGATTCTTGAATTACACTACTTCTTTGATGCAGCTTTCGGTGGTGGGGGGGGGGGTGTTGTTGTTGTCACTGCATTTTCTGTGGTTTTTTAAATGGCACAATAAACCTAAAAAACAATGAGAGGGGCACCAGAGGGTTGACAACATCATGAAAAGGACCCGCAAACTTCTGTGAGTGAACGATCACGAGTGCATGGTAAATGCCTCGTGTAAAAACCCCTTTGGCCAGAGGGAACGTCACCAAGTAGTCCCTGAAACATCTGAATCATCCCAGAAGCAGGAAGGAGCAGGAAGAACTGGAGGCAGAGGAAGACAAGTCCAGAAACACAGGACTCTAGAACAAAACCCAAACTGTCAAGAATATACACTTTCTTCCATATTATGATATGATGACTCTATTCACATGTTGGGAAACTGAGAATGACTTGGAGCATCCCAAAATATCAATCTGTAAAACATACACTAAATCAATATTTTCAATAAGAAGAGGAAGAAATAACTATACTGAGAATCTTACAGAGGGGATTAAAAAAAAAACATTTCCCCCCATGGCTTCATTGTTTCAAGACATTTTACATCTCTAGACTTTCTATAGAAGCCTTCTTATTACATATTATTTAGAAATCATTTGGGGGGGTAAAGGCATGGTAACAATATATAAATCCCTTGTCTTAAATTCTAAAAGAAAATATTTCATAATCCCAAACTGTTAATTTTTTCTAATTTCTCAGAAAAAACAAAAATGGCCCTTGGAAAAAAACACAACAGGAAAAATGTTTTTCCCCCCGAACATTTTCCAGCTTTCTTAACCAGGCCTTCACATCTCTAATCAGGACAGCAGTTGCTCAACATATCATGGGTCCACGTTTATGCTTCCCATTAATCCATTCCTATGACTCCCTTTCTCAGGGCTGATTTATGCAACCAAACTTTATTTGGAAAACTCAACATGAGCTGACTTGTCCCTACAACTTTGGCAGGACGGAGTGGTCTTCTGAATGCTCCTAAACACAAAGCCACCAGTGGTCTGGGGCCACTTTCTATTTCTGCACACACACACACACACCCATGGGCTGCACTCCTGCTGCTGTTGCACCAGCAAATTTCAGCAGTGCAGCAGTGGCAAAAAATGGGCAGTTTGCAAAACACTACAAAGGAGGATGAGGAATGAAATGGAGTATCCTGAAAGAAGGGATGACTGGCTGGTTGCAACCCTGGACAGAAATGCTCCACACTGTCACAGTTTGTTGTAGGACCCACTTGTGAGACTTAACGCAACAATCCTTTACCTTTTAAGAATGGCAAATGTGGTGGGAGAGGGCAACATGTAATGGCCTCTGTGGTTGTATTAGCATTTCAGGGCTCAGTTCAGCTTTAATCATTGTTAGTATAATGTCTCTGCTGCCCACCCAAAATATTTCTGGCTACCTGAGACAAGCCTTTTGTCACCACCTGACTGATTTGTTGTTGGATGTTGAACCACTTACGAATGTAAGAACATAAGAAGATAAGAGCCATGCTAGATCAGACTAAGGTCCATCTAGTCCAGCATTCTGTTCACACAGTGCCCATGGGAAACCCACAAGGAGGACATGAGTGCAACAGCACCCTCTTGCCCATCTTCCCCAGCAACTGGTTTACCTAGGCATATTGCTTCTGATACTGGAGGTAGCATAAACCCATCAGGACAAGAAGGCATTGATAGCCTTCTCCTGCATGAATTTGTCCAATCCCCTTTTAAAACCATCCAAATTGGTGGCCATCACTACATCTTGTGGGAGCCAATTCCATAGTTTAACTATGCACTGTGTGAAGAAGTCCCTCCTTGTATCTCTCCTGAATCTCCCACCAATCAGCTTCATGGGATGACCCCAGGTTCTAGTATTATGAAAAAGGGAGGAAATGTCTCCCTATCCACTTTCTCCAAACCAGTCATAATTGTGTACACTTATATCACATCTCCCCCTCACTTGCCTTTTTAATAAGCTAAACAGTTATAGACATTCTAAACTTTCCTCATGTGAAATTGGGATTTTTTGCCCCAGCGTAATCACTTTACACTTGCTTACATTGAACCTCATTTGCCATTTTGATAGAGTTTGTAGAGACCCTTTTGAAGCTTTTCGGAATCCCTTTTTGTTTTAGCCACTCTAAAGAATTTAATGATCCCCCTTCATGGATCACTGCCTTGTTGTGGCGAAGGGGCTTGCGTAACTCAGTGAAGCCATAAGCTATGCCAAGCAGGGCCACCCAAGACGGATAGGTTCTGACAAAATGTGGTGCACTGGAGAAGGAAACGGCAACCCACTCCAGTATTCTTGCCAAGAAAACCCCATGGAATGTATCACAAGGTTAAAAGAGATGACGCCGGAAGATGAGCCCCTCAGGTTGGAATGTCTCCAATATACTACTGGGGAAGAGCAGAGGGTATTTCCAAGTAGCGCCAGAAAGAGTGAAGCGCCTGGGCCAAAGCCGAAAGGACACTCAGCTGTGGATGTGTCTGGTGGTGAAAAGAAAATCCGATGCTGTAAAGAACAATATTGTTTAGGAACCTGGAATGTCAGATCAATGAATCAAGGTAAGCTGGAGGTGGTCAAACATGAGATGGCAAGATTGAACATCGACATCTGGGGAATCAGTGAACTAAAATGGACAGGCATGGGCGAATTTAATTCAGGTGACCATCATATCTACTATTGTGGGCAAGAATCCCTTAGAAGAAATGGAGTAGCACTCATAGGCAACAAAAGGGTGGGAAAAGCAGTACTGGGGTACAATCTCAAAAACGACAGAATGATCTCAGTACGAATCCAAGGCAAACCATTCAACATCACAGTAATTCAAGTCTATGCCCCAACCACTGAGGCCGAAGAAGCTGAGGTTGATCGGTTCTATGAAGACCTACAACACCTTCTAGAACTAACACCAAAAAAAGATGTCCTCTTCATCATAGGGGATTGGAATGCTAAAGTAGGAAGTCAAGAAATAACCAGGATAACAGGCAAGCATGGCCTTCACAAAATGAAGCAGGACAAAGGCTAATAGATTTTTGCCAAGAGAACACGCTGATCATAGCAAACACCCTTTTCCAACAGCACAACAGGCGACTCTACACATGGACATCACCAGATGGTCAATATCGAAATCAGATTGATTATGTCCTTTGCAGCCAAAGATGGAGAAGCTCCATACAGTCAGTCAAAACAAGACCTGGAGCTGACTGTGGCTCAGATCATTAGCTTCTTATTGCAAAATTTCGGCTTAAATTGAAGAACGTCGGGAAAACCACTAAACCATTCAGGTATGACCTCAATCATATCCCTAATGAATATACAGTGGAGGTGAGGAATAGATTTCAGGGATTAGACCTGATAGACAGAGTGTCTGAGGAACCATGGATGGAGGGCCGTAACATTGTTCAGGAGGTAGCAACTCAATCCATCCCAAAGAAAAAGGAATGCAAGAAAGCAAAGTGGCTGTCTGATGAGGCTTTACAAGTAGCTGAGGAAAGAAGGGAAGCAGAAAGCAAGGGAGAAAGGGGAAGATATATCCAACTGAAGGCAGAGTACCAGAGAATAGCAAGGAGAGACAAGAAGGCCTTCTTAAATGAACAATGCAAAGAAATCGAGGAAAACATTAGAATGGGAAAGACTAGAGATCTTTTCAAGAAAATCGGAGATCTCAAGGGAACGTTTTGTGCAAAGACGGGCATGATAAAGGACAAAGAAGGCAGGGTCCTAACAGAAGCAGATGAGATTAAGAAGAGGTGGAAAGAATACACAGAAGAACTATACAGGAAAGATCTGAATGTCCCTGATAGCCATGATAGTGCGGTCACTGAACTTGAGCCGGACATCCTCGAGAGTGAAGTCAAGTGGGCCTTAGGAAGCATTACTAACAACAAAGATAGCAGAGATGACAGTATTCCAGCTGAGCTATTTAAAATCCTAAAAGATGATGCTGTTAAAGTGCTGCACTCAATATGCCAACAAATCTGGAACACTCAGCAATGGCCGCAAGACTGGAAAAGGTCAGTTTACATTCCAATTCTAAAGAAGGGCAACGCCAAAGAGTGTTCAAACTACCGTACAATTGCGCTCATTTCACATGCCAGCAAGGTTATTCTCAAAATCCTACAAGCTAGGCTTCAGCAGCATGTGAACTGAGAACTACTGGAAGTACAAGCTGGGTTTCGAAGAGGCAGAGGAACTAGAGATCAAATCGCCAACATTCGCTGGATCCTGGAGAAAGCAAGAGAATTCCAGAAAAACGTCTATTTCTGCTTCATTGACTACGTTAAACCCTTTGCTTGTGTGGATCACAACAAACTGTGGCAAATTCTTAAAGTGATGGGAGTACCAGACCACCTTATCTGTCTCCTGAGAAACCTGTACGAGGGTCAAGAAGCAACAGTAAGAACTGGACATGGAACAACCGATTGGTTCAAATTTGGGAAAGGAGTACGACAAGGCTGTATATTGTCGCCCTGCTTATTTGATTTATATGCAGAGTACATCATGAGAAACGGTGGGTTGGATGAATCACAGGTCGGAATTAAGATTGCCGGGAGAATTATCAACAACCTCAGATACGCAGACGATACCACCCTAATGGCAGAAAGTGAAGAGGATCTAAAGAGCCTCTTGTTGAGGGTGAAAGAGGAGAGTGCAAAAGCTGGTTTGAAACTCAACATTCAAAAAACGAAGATCATGGCATCTTGCCCCATCACTTCCTGGGATATAGAAGGGGAAGAAATGGAAGCGGGATCACCACAGACGGTGGCTGTAGCCATGAAATTAAAAGATGCTTGCTCCTTGGGAGGAAAGCTATGGCAAGCCTAGACAGCATAGTAAGAAGCAGAGACATCACCTTGCTGACAAAGATTCGTATAATCAAAGCTATGGTTTTCCCCGTAGCAAAGTATGGCTGTGAGAGCTGGACTATAAGGAAGGCTGAGCGCCGAAGAATTGATGCCTTGAACTGTGGTGCTGGGGAAGACTCTTACAAGTCCCCTGGACTGCAAGGAGGTCAAATCAGTCAATCCTAAAGGAAATCAACCCTGACTGCTCATTGGAAGGACAGATACTGAAGCTGAAGCCCAAATATTTTGGCCACCTAATGCGAAGAGAAAACTCTCTGGAAAAGACCCTGATGCTGGGAAAAACTGAAGGCAAAAGGAGAAGGGGACGGCAGAGGATGAGATGGCTAGATAGCATCACTGATGCAATGAATATGAACTTGAGCACGCTCCGGGAGAGAGCGCAGGACAGGAAGGCCTGGCATGCTATGGTCCATGGGGTCACGAAGAGTCGGACATGACTTAACGACTGAACAACAACAACACAACAAAGAATTTGGTGTTGACATTAAACCTGGCCACCGTACTTCTCACTCCTAATTCCAAATTATTTATGAACAAGTTCAAAAACATTGGTCCCAATACAGATAGATGCCTATGGGATGCCACTGTTTACATCCCTCCATTGGGAGAAGTGACAATTTATTACTACTCTCTGCTGTTGCTGAAGTTGCAAATGCCTCATTGGAATCCCATCGCATAATGCTGGGCTTTATTAGGAATTATGTGACATTCCCCCCGCCCCCCCAGGCAGAGGTTCTTCTCTGGCTTGGAATGTAAAATGTAATTCTGTACATGGACAGTCAGTAGACTTGGTGCGTAAGGGCAAAAGGTCTTTAATGTTAATGTTTTGTTTGCAATTAAACTCTCATTAATTGCTATGAAATTACATGACCTACAAGGCTAGTTGCTACTAGCTTTGTTAGCTTCTCACTTGAGATGAAAATCCTGCAGACTGCTGTGGAACTGCACAGCCAAAATACCTGGCCAATCTTCCTTTTGTTTTGTTTGGTGAGCATCTTCTCCATTTGGGTCAACTCCTCATTTCTTTCCTGAAAATGTTTCATGTGATTGTTACCCCCACCCCTCCCATGCATATTTAAAACATTTTTCTTGTTTTATTTTTATCTATTTCCTAAAATATTTCTTTTTGGAATGGGCTTGTTTAATGAATAGGGGAATGAATTGTGCACGTTGGAGTGATGGGAGTGAGGGTTTGCGTATTAATCAGAAAATATCAGGGGGCTGCAACTGGACTTGTTTTGATGAGCAAAAGGGAGAAGGCAAAGAAGAAGCTAAAGTGAAATCTGACTTGCAGTCAGAACTGGTGCCAGGTCTATCATCAATTATAAAAAAAGATCAGTGACAAGAGGACATGATCTTGGCAAAACAAAGCATGAAAATTAAGCACAGACTTAACCATCAGAAGGACTATTGGAATGGGCAAGAAGATAAACAAAATTGTTCCATCAACATATGGAGCTGACTTATACAATGAGTTGGACCATTGGTTCAGCAGCATTTCGGGGGGATCTCAGCGTATGTGGCCATTCCTAGTTCTGCCCCCTGCAATTTCCACTTGAAGTAGAGGTGCCAGGGATCAGATAGGGGACACTGTGTAGCGTGCACGGCACGTGCTCTGTTCCCCGCACAACGGCCAGAGACAGGAATGGGCAACAATGGGCGTGGGAAATGAAAAACCCATTTTTCCCCCCCAAAAGTTGCAGTGAATCCTCACCCCGTAACAGGAGTGCTCTGGTTCAGGGCTCCAGCCAGCCATTCCTTCCAATCGGGGCATTCCGTTCTTCCCCCAGTTTCCAATTTCCAACTGACACTCAATATTCCATGGCTACTGAGCATGCTTGGCCCTCATTGGGCTATGTGGGGGGGGGGGGGGCTAGTAATTTTTTTTTTAAAAAATGTACTTCTATTAACCTTGGGGTTTTCCTGAACATGCAAATCTCTCTCTCTCTCTCTCTCTCTCTCTCCCATTTTTCAGTGCCCCCATTTTGGCTCCATTTCTGTTGGCACTCACCACCTGAGTTCACTATTAAAGGGAATGATAAGTAGTTGACTTTTAGAGGTGATCCCCCAAACATGAAGGGTTTCTGCAGAGCGTAGTTATATGTTGACAATTTTCGTAAGTTGGGCAAGGGAGGGGGGAAGAAGACTAGAATAGGGGTAGCTTCCTTTTGATCTATCAAGGAACAGAACCTGGTCCCTGTGTGTGTATTAGAGGGGAAATCCAAGATGTTCTCTTGTGGAGAGGATCTAGAATTTGGGAAGGGAAGAGGAAGAAGCATGTCTATTGACTGGTAATCTCCAGGATGATTACTAGAGTGTTCCTGTGGTTCTCCAAACTGCAGGAATACTTGGGTGGCCAGCAATTGGTGTGGGATGATGTCTACTTCAGGTGTGGGCAGAGGATAGATCAGGATATATGGGTAGATCCCTGAGTGATTTGCAGTAGATTAGCAAGAGTTTCTGTCTCCCAATTGTCGAACAGCAACACCCGTTGAACTTTCTCCCCACAGAATTAGGTTGCTAAAAAAGGACGCTTGGAGGAGAAACAGGATTGGATTTTTTGTAAAAGAACTTGTGAGCTTGGTTCTGGAACTGAATGCAAATTTCTGGGCTGAGCATGGATGCAGCGTGCTCCTTAATTCTTAGCATATGTCTGTCCACTGCACTTCTGTTTTGCACCTGAGCTCTGATAATTGGACCTCGGGGTTTTAGCAAAAACGTAGATCTTGTCCAATCCTAGAATGCAGTGAAGTGTGGAAGAACAAGGGGATATAAAGGCGGGGCATTTGGCTGTGGGCCTCTGATTCCAAAATATTGTCTTTAATTTTTATTTATTATTTATTATTAAATTTATTAATCGCCCATCTGGCTGGTCACCCAGCCACTCTGGGCGATGTACAACATACAATAAAACAGTTTAAAACAATAAAATTCTACAATAAAAACATTTTCTAAAATACCCTAACCCACCCCAAATGCCTGCCTGAACAACCACGTTTTTAATGCACGACAGAAGCTCATTAAAGAGGGGGCATGACGGAGTTCCCTAGGGAGGGAGTTCCACAGAGTGGGGGCCACCACAGAAAAGGCCCTCTCCCTCGTCCCCACCAGTCTAGCTGTCCTGGCTGATGGGACAGAGAGAAGGCCATCCGAGGCTGATCTTGTTAAGCGGCCTGTCTGGTGCTGCTGGAGGCGCTCCTTAAGATAGGCTGGGCCGGAACCATATAGGGTTTTAAAGGTCTAAACCAACACCTTGAATTTGGCCCGGAAAACAACTGGTAACCAGTGCAACTCCTTCAGCACCGAAGGAGCACTTAATGGCCATCCATGCTTATCCAAGGGTTTCTCCCTCTTGCTAAAAGGAGAGTGGCAGACGGAAGGAAACCTTCCCTGAAGTTAAGCCCTCGGCTCTTAAGCAGTCACCCTACTGATTAACAGTCACCAGCAGCGGCCATTCCTGCAGGCTGTACGGTGGGAGAAAATGTGATAGTTGAAAATGTTTCATGTGATTGTTACCTCCACCCCTCCCATGCATATTTAAAACATGTTCTTGATTTATTTTTATCTATTTCCTAAAATATTTCTAACCCCCCTTATATCAATTGATCTCACGGTGTAGTATGATAATAAAAGCAATTCAATATAAAATGAATCCACTACAGTCATCAGCAGACCATGCAAACAAATAAAAATGGAAGTACAGTCAAGAAGTCCCTAAATCTTGCATAAGTAGCCAGCTCTTAATCTGGCACTGAAATGAGGCCAACGTTGCAGCCAGCCACAGCCACAACAACCGTCTCTCACATCTCCACATAATGTATAGCTCCCGATGGTGGGATGCAGGGGAAAGTCCCCTTGGCAGATCTCAGTACCCGGACAGGTGTGTTTCCCAGTTGTGTTTGTTTTGATGTGGGAAGGGGAGTTGAATTTCCTATGGGAAATTCTGGGAATGACAATTACCACTATGAGGTAGAAGAGAAAACAATGGTTTATCTGAGTGCTCACTAAGAGCTTCTTTATACAAGTGATTCATTGCACGCTCGTGACTGGTCACCCATGGAAGTTTACAACTCCTTTAGACACTGACATCACCCTCCAGGAAGCCTCATGCACCTTTCCTCATTTATCCCACTTTGAAAAGGCACGGAGATAATCTTATATATCTGCAGCACCAACTAGTGGCTGTACAATAAAACATATAGAAAATGTGCCTCCCCTGTCCCCTGCCTGCCTCTGGGATGCCGCCTTCTCGAGATTTCTCCATGCCATGCCACGTTCCACATTGAGTGACAGTAGGTGTGTCAACCCGTCCTTTATGCTGTGCAGCAGGCCCCCCTCTCTCAGCAGCAGGGAGGCCCCCCTCTCTCAGCAGCAGGGAGGCCCCGTGCCGCCCCTACCGATTCCCCCCCCAAGGAAGCACATGTCCGCCCCATGTGAAGGAAACGATGTGAAACCCGTAAAGAATCTGTAAGCAGATGCCCAGGTAATGATGCAGGATTTTAGCCTAGTGTGGTGAAGCTTAGAGAGCTCATGATAACTGAGCTGATTCCAAATTGAAACAAATTTCTCCCTCCACTACCTCACAACTCACCCCTTCTTCCAACACCAGGTAGGGACAAGAGCCAGGGATGAACAAGCTGGGAAGGGTTATATTCCTCCCCACCTTGATTTTGGAAAGGAATGAATGCCCGCTTTCCTTTACTATTCCTGTCCCCATTTGTTAAAACTTTGATCATTTAACCAAGGTACTTCTAGGTGGAGGGCTCATATTGCTAACAATTGGAAGGCATTTTTGCAGCTATTCCATGTTTTCTTCCTTAACAATTTTTTTTTCTGGTAAGAAAAAAGACAGAAGAAATGGTGGGGAAACATGGCAAATGGAAGCTGATGAGGTTTCAAACTTCCATAAAATTCTGTGAATAAGGCAGTACAGTATCACAGTAATGGCATAATCCTATGCATGTTTAGACAAAAAAAGTCTTACAATTCCCAGCATGCTCCAGCCAGCCATGTTTTTTCCTGTCTAAACATGCATAGGATTGTGTCCTAATAGCCTCATCCAGAAGCAACTCAAGTCTTGGATCATCATCCTTCCATGAGTTCTGATGCAATGATACTATATTCCACCAGATGGCAACCCTAGCCAACATATCCCTGTTGGACATTTTCATTTTGTGCACATCCCAATGGAAGAGCTAAAATATCACTAGCATGTAATATGAATCACAGTAATACTGCAGTAATGATAGTGATTAATGATCATATTACTAAATCTCATAATCATGAGTCCAAAACCTCATTACCACAAAGCAAAAACCAGAGATACTTCACACCATCATAGTTAATAAATGTAATTTAACGAGCTTGGGAGGGGAAACACCACCCATTATACAAAGCTCCAGCATTCTCTTAAGATAATCATAATTCTCCACAGCTAACTCTAAAAAATGTTTGTTTGCAATTCATTTCTTGCCTGCAAAAAATATCTAAAACTCATTGCCAAAGCAGGCAATATCTGCAAATGTCTTTATTATATTTGTTTCCAGTCCTTCCTCCATCTTGTCCTCCAGCAGCAAAATGTCTTTGGCTGGTCCTACTATTCACCCTTGATGCTAGCAGCTTTTCCCAACCTTGGGTCCGCAGATGTTGCTGGACTGCAACTCTCATAATTCCCAACCCCTGCCCTGGCCATGCTGCCTAGGGGAGACGGGCACTGTAGTCCCACAACATCTGGGGATCCGAGGTTGGGAAAGGCGGCGTTACAGAAATGCTAACTCGATGCTGCGCTCTTAATGCTTCTTCTTCTTCTTTTATAGGACAGAACTTTGTGGGATGCAAATCCAAGCGTGCTGTACGCAACTCCACACCATGACACTAAGGCAAATTCTAAACTACACAAGTCTGCAGGAGATCGTTCTATTGATGGTTTATTATTTATGATGGCTGAATTAAACGTTCATGTTCAGAAGCGGTATGCCCAAAGCTTTGGCTATTGGGTAGTATAGAAATTACTTACTTACTTACTTAATAATAAAAAAATACCAGAAGCATAGTGGGGATTCTGGATAAAGGAGACTTCCATCATGGCTGCTTGTGGGTTTCCTAGAGGCTGATGGTTGGGTATTATGGGCAGCACCAGCATCAAGGGTAGACATGGGGCGTGTTCACACAACATGACAGTCCACTGTGGGTTATTTAACCCATGGTAAGGCTGCAGCACATGTTCAGCCACAAATATAAGTATGCAATCCCCCACTCAGGGTTTATTGTGTTGTGCGAACCCAATGAATATGGGTTATGCGAGGGTTAAACAACCCTCACGTAACCCATGGTCCCTTTTAGGGTTATGCAAGGATTGCCAAAGATGGAGAAGCTCTATACAGTCAGTAAAAAGAAGACCTGGAGCTGACTGTGGCTCAGATCATGAGCTTCTTATTGCAAAATTTCGGCTTAAATTGAAGAACGTCGGGAAAACCACTAAACCATTCAGGTATGACCTCAATCACATCCCTTATGAATATACAGTGGAGGTGAGGAATAGATTTCAGGGATTAGACCTGATAGACAGAGTGTCTGAGGAACTATGGATGGAGGTCCGTAACATTGTTCAGGAGGCAGCAACTCAATCCATCCCAAAGAAAAAGAAATGCAAGAAAGCAAAGTGGCTGTCTGATGAGGCTTTACAAGTAGCTGAGGAAAGAAGGGAAGCGAAAAGCAAGGGAGAAAGGGGAAGATATATCCAACTGAAGGCAGAGTTCCAGAGAATAGCAAGGAGAGACAAGAAGGCCTTCTTAAATGAACAATGCAAAGAAATCGAGGAAAACAATAGAATGGGAAAGACTAGAGATCTCTTCAAGAAAATCGGAGATCTCAAGGGAACGTTTTGTGCAAAGATGGGCATGATAAAGGACAAAGAAGGCAGGGACCTAACAGAAGCAGATGAGATTAAGAAGAGGTGGAAAGAAGACACAGAAGAACTATACAGGAAAGATCTGAATGTCCCTGATAGCCATGATAGTGCGGTCACTGAACTTGAGCCGGACATCCTCGAGAGTGAAGTCAAGTGGGCCATAGGAAGCATTACTAACAACAAAGCTAGCGGAGATGACAGTATTCCAGCTGAGCTATTTAAAAATCCTAAAAGATGATGCTGTTAAAGTGCTGCACTCAATATGCCAACAAATCTGGAACACTCAACAGTGGCCACAAGACTGGAAAAGGTCAGTTTACATTCCAATTCCAAAGAAGGGCAACGCCAAAGAGTGTTCAAACTACCGTACAATTGCGCTCATTTCACATGCCAGCAAGGTTATTCTCAAAATCCTACAAGCTAGGCTTCAGCAGCATGTGAACTGAGAACTACTGGAAGTACAAGCTGGGTTTCGAAGAGGCAGAGGAACTAGAGATCAAATCGCCAACATTCGCTGGATCCTGGAGAAAGCAAGAGAATTCCAGAAAAACGTCTATTTCTGCTTCATTGACTACACTAAAGCCTTTGCTTGTGTGGATCACAACAAACTGTGGCAAATTCTTAAAGAGATGGGAGTACCAGACCACCTTCCTGTCTCCTGAGAAACCTGTACGAGGGTCAAGAAGCAACAGTAAGAACTGGACATGGAACAACCGATTGGTTCAAAATTGGGAAAGGAGTACGACAAGGCTGTATATTGTCACCCTGCTTATTTAATTTATATGCAGAGTACATCATGAGAAACGGTGGGTTGGATGAATCACAGGTCGGAATTAAGATTGCTGGGAGAATTATCAACAACCTCAGATACGCAAACGATACCACCCTAATGGCAGAAAGCAAAGAGGATCTAAAGAGCCTCTTGTTGTGGGTGAAAGTGGAGAGTGCAAAAGCTGGTCTGAAACTCAACATTAAAAAAACGAAGATCATGGCATCTTGCCCCATCACTTCCTGGGATATAGAAGGGGAAGAAATGGAAGCAGTGACAGGTTTTACTTGCTTGGGCTCCAAGATCACTGCAGACGGTGACTGTAGCCATGAAATTAAAAGACGCTTGCTCCTTGGGAGGAAAGCTATGGCAAACCTAGACAGCATAGTAAGAAGCAGAGACATCACCTTGCTGACAAAGATTCGTATAATCAAAGCTATGGTTTTCCCCGTAGCAACGTATGGCTGTGAGAGCTGGACTATAGGGAAGGCTGAGCGCCAAAGAATTGATGCCTTCGAACTGTGGTGCTGGAGAAGACTCTTACGAGTCCCCTGGACTGCAAGGAGGTCAGATCAGTCAATCCTAAAGGAAATCAACCCTGACTGCTCATTGGAAGGACAGATACTGAAGCTGAAGCTCAAATATTTTGGCCACCTAATGCGAAGAGAAAACTCCCTGGGAAAGACCCTGATGCTGGGAAAGACTGAAGGCAAAAGGAGAAGGGGACGGCAGAGGATGAGATGGCTAGATAGCATCACCGATGCAATGAATATGAACTTGAGCACGCTCCGGGAGAGAGCGGAGGACAGGAAGGCCTGGCGAGCTATGGTCCATGGGGTAACGAAGAGTCGGACATGACTTAATGACTGAACAACAACAAAGGATTGCTTAACCCTTGTATAACCCACACTTGCCAGGTTCAGATGACTTGACAAGCCCCAAGCAGCATTTGGATATGCAACCTGGTGCCCAGCAGTGCTGTGGCTTGTGGAAGCCACGATATGCCATCCAATCCTGGTCACTGTCAGGCACCTGCCAAAGGCCCACACCTCAGCAGGGCCCCCCTGAGAAGAGCCCCCTGGAGTTGCTCCTCCTCTTCACCATTGCAACCTGCTTATTCACTTGCCTCTTGCTCTGGCCCAGAGAACAGAGGTGGTGAAAAGGAGGAGCAGGAGATGTCACTGCCTGCTTGCTCACTTGCTCTTTGCCTGTCAAGCAAGCAAACAGTAGTAATGATGGGAGAGAGGATGTGGAGCAAAAGCTGCTGGTGAGGAGAAGTTAGATGCACTGAGGGAAGGGACCCATTGACAGTGACCAGGGGCCCTCAAAAGCCTGGAGCCAGCACTGATTATGGGAAAGGGAAAGCTGGACTAGGTAGACTTTGGGTTGGACCAGGAAGGCCCTCCTTATATTCTTATGCTGGAATATAAATTTAGTCATGTTTACATGGCATTGAAAGCTTGAAGAATAATGTGATAAAATATGTTTTTATACTTACACATGATGATTAACGTCTTGCTTTGACCTCAATAAGTGTAGAGAGTTTCCATTTTCAAAATACATTTATAAAAGAGAGACGGTGTCTTGCTGACCTTGGAAGTTCAGCTTAGATTAATACCTTAAAGCTACTTTCCTCCTCAGAGTCTTTACTCTTATTCATAGTTCTTAAGAGTTCATCATCTTTGTCTTGTGTCTGTACTATGAAAATCTCTTTCCTACACAGGAAAAGCGAGCAATTGTGGATGGTATCTTCCCAGCGGTGATATGAATGCATGATTTTTGAAAGGTTATCCAGTGTTAAATTGGTCAAATCACACAAGTATCTGAATCCAAGTCTGTGGATTGTCTAGGTCACCAATGCTGTCTTGGTAGGAGGCAACACTGTCTCAAAAAGTGAGAGGCAGGTGGAATAACGGCCACTCCACACAATCACACCATTCATGTGGCTAACTGTGTTGATTCCTGTGGTTTTCTGACAAGTTGATCATGAGCAGGAATCACAGCTTCGCATACCACTGCTTGTCCCAGATTAGAAAGCTTTAGAACAGGGGTGGGGAACCAATGTGACCCTCTGGATTTTGTTGGACAACAACTCCCATCATCCCTGACCCCTGGCCATGCTGGCTGAGGCTGATGGGAGTTAGAAGCTAACAACATCTGGAAGGCTGCAAGTTCTCCAGTCCTGTCTTAGAATGGAGAGGCAATGAGTCCTGAGGCTTTAAAATAGGGATATTGACTCAGGGCCAGGAACCAAATCCAGTCTGCCTGGGGCTGTCTGGCTGTCTGGAAGGAAAGAAAGAAAGAAAGAAAGAAAGAAAGAAAGAAATGGAGGGGGGAGAGAGACAAACAGATTCACCTTTTCAATTAGTTCATTTCTTATTATTTTCAATTGTTCCTTTTTTAGTCTTTTCCTTCAGCCTTAAACTATTCTATACTTCTGTTAGCAGCCAGTATTTAAAATCTTGTCCTCTTTGCTTAAAAAGAGCTTAAGTGAAAGAGGAAATAGATAGTTCCAAGAAAGGGAAGGGTCAATTTAAGAGCCTTAGTGAATTTAGAGTAAATAAGTGGTTAAGGATCCAGATGACTTAATCCAGTTTTAAGAAAAGGTTTTACAGTGAGCAATTAGATGCTGGTTAAGGAATTAATCACTAATGGGTCATTAACTTTGACTGCCATTGTACAGTTAACAAGCTGAGGCAGGATTATTAGACCTGGCACCCAATTAAGAAGATATTTACCAAAAAAAAGTCCCCTACAAATAGGATCTTACAATGCAACAGAACAATGTGGGAGAAAAGGCCAAGAACTGTATGTATACTTTCCTCCTCAACCTTCATAGATTTAATTTATTCTGAATGGAAGGAGATGTGTGTGTGTGTGCGCATGCACGTGCACATGTGTGTGTGTGTGTGTGTGTGTGTGTGACAGAGAGAGAGAGAGAGAGAGAGAGCGCGAGAGCGAGAGCGAGCGAGCTGTTCAGGACGTAAAATACTATGTTTTGATTTAGGAAAACTAGGATGTTCTTTCTCTTTAAGCCTGTGGTTTTCACTTTTTACCTTGAGAGAATCTTCTCTCACAACTAGTCCACAAGTAATTCTTGCATGCTGCAGAGGACTCTGGACCTTGCTCTTCCTAGAAAGGGGTTGTTGAAGCTCAGGCCCGTGGCCCAAATCTGGCCTACCTGCACAGGTGTTCCCTCCACCCCACCCGGCGCTAAAAGGCTGAATTACTCTTGTAAAGCTTAAAGCTGAAATATCTTGCATCTTGCAATTTTGGCTGTGCCCTTTTTGCCTTTGACCCAACCCACCACTGGACTGTGGTGGGCTGAAAACCTCTTTCAACCCACCACAGGCTGAAAGAGGTTTGATAGCCCTGCTCTAGAGCTTACACTCAGCTCAAATGATTCTAGCCAGGCCCGTGGGACTGCTACACCATCCATCACCTATCAATGGCTACTATGTCTATGTACACCAGTTGCTGGGGAACGTGGGCAGGAGGGAGGGCGCTGTTGCACTCAAGTCCTGCTTGTGGGTTTCCCAGGGGCAGCTGGTTGGCCACTGTGTGAACAGAATGCTGGACTAGATGGGCCCCTGGTCTGATGCAGCAGGGCTCTTCTGATGTTCTTATGTTCACCTGTGGAAAGAGTAACAACAACACTAGATCTGCCTCCCCCAGCCTGGTGCCTTCCAGAGGTGTTGGGCTGCAGCTGGGACCAGGCTGGGGATTATTAATTAGCATTATGTATGCTAATGTATATTTAGAGATGCACATTTAGGAAAAATTACTATAATTTAAATAGAAATACAATACATCCCACCATAGTACAGGAAGTTGAGCTGTGTGTGCTTGCTTGGTCTACTGTGCTAGCTCTTGATGGACGACTCTGAGACCCCCTGCGCTCCTGTCTTCTGGTTCTTTACCTGTAAACCAGACTTGGACTGGACAACCCTTCAAGGAGAGGTCAGTCCTCTGTCAAGTAGGACACCTGGCCACCCCATGAGATAGTGCCAGCTCCTCCCCTTTCCTTTTCTGTTAGCCACTGCTGTCCATGTAAAAATATGCACGAATGGGAAGAATAGGATGTCTCCTGGAACACAGACGGTATTAGCTGATGTGCTTCTACTGTGCACCTCCTCCATCAAGGCGGGCGGCAGCTCTTTCTTCAAGACATTTTAGAGAAACGACGGAGGTGCCCCTGGAATTCAGTACCTCAAGTAGTTATCTAGTTTGCCTCTACAGCTGAGCCAGCCCTGCAGGGCCATGGACAGAGTTGTATGAAGTTTATTTTAATATTTGTAGGGGCTTAATCATTTTTACCAGGCACAGTACAGCCTGGAATCTGATCTGATGAAGGACGATAGAAAAATGTTTCAAATAATACAGTTTAGCCCCATTGATTTCAATGGGGCTTAACTGTGATTACTTTTGGCTGGATTACTTTCCCTTCGGGAAGCAAATCAAGCAATACAACATAAATATAGATAGCCCTGTGTACTGCCCCATATAGCAGGAATCAAAGTCAAAATCCATGGAGGTATCTTTACTTTACAGCTATGGAGCATATAAAATGTGGTCCCCGCAGATAAAAAGCCTAAATAATCCAACTCTCAACACAACACAGTGATATGAACCTAGAAGCATGGAAGCCCTGCTCTCAGTCAGGACCTCCATCAGAGGTTCAGAGCATGGGCGATGTGGAACAGGAAGGACCCGTTCCTTGGCAGCACCAAGGTTGTGGGACTTTCTCCCCAAGGGGGTTCATCTTGTTCCTTCTGAGCAGGTTTTTACTGACATTGGATGAAGACAATTCTGTTGCGGAGGGTGTCTGGGATCTGTTCAGTTACTGTTTTCTGTTGAACAATATGTGGCTTCTGTCAATGTTTTGTTTTTCTTCTTCTTTCAATTGGTTTTGTTATCTGATGATGCTGCATCATCGTTTTGTAAGTTGGCTTTCTAAGCTGATATGGGTAAAAAAAAAACAGGACAGAAATAGTTCAGATAAATAAAATGAGTGAGCAAGGGCCAAAACAGAAGTTTCTTGAAATCTGTATCTAGCAGCTATGTCTCTCCCCCACCACCCCCATCACCATTTTTACTCCATAGTAGGTGCAGGATTCTGATCTGGATCTTAAAAGCTGCCCTGTATCTAGGGTCCTGATTCAGATTGGGAGACTTGTGCCTACTCTAGAGTATAAATTAAAAAAACATGTAGCTGCTAGATACAGATATAAAGTCATATCTCATTTTGGTTCTGAGTGAATGTTTGGAGAAATGCGTTCATGTCTTCATGAAGGCCGCGTGAGAGTTGAAGCTTCTTCTAGAGAACCCGCTGTTCCTCCGAAAGACCAGTTCCTCTTTTGGAAGGGACTCATGGCTTTTCCCAAGTCCTCCCTGCTTTTCTGTTGGCTTGCGAACCACCAAAGGCAGTGCCTCCCGGCTGCTCTGGGATTGTCGACTTGGTTACAAGAGAAAGGAGAAGGCCGAAGGGCTTGGAAGGAGAAGGAAGGAGGAGAGAGAGGCTGTTTTCAAAATACAGTGATTCCCTTTATTATCTGAGAAAAGAACCTCTCCAGTCGGCAAACGGGAGAGCTATTGTTGGGAAGCCCCCATCAGAGAGAGATGTGGAGAAACTGCTAAGGTTAAAAAGCTCCCTGAAACGAAGCCGAACAAAGATGGTGAGCGAGGCCTGTTTCTGACAGGCCTCTTAAAGATACGCACAGATTGTGAAAATATAATTAGAGGCCCCTCTTTGTCTGCCCACAATGAGTGGGAAATGTTGAAAGAAGAGGTCCTCCAGTCTTTATTGAAGCATCCCGCCCCCCAGGGAACAATGAGGAGGCTTGTGAGCCTGCTCCTGCCCCTAATGAGAAACGTTAATTGCCACAATTTCCAGAGTGTGTAAAGCACCCTGTGCCCAAGAAAGTGGGCGGAATGGGGGAGGGGGGAAGGGAGTGTTTTATTTAAAAGGTTCTCAGCCCCATTAAGTGTGGTAACAGAGATAATGGAAAATAAAAATGCTTGTGTTTTTAAATTCTACCCAGCTGAGACAATAGGAAAGGGCTGGGTGCAGATGCGTAATTGTGGGCGATCTCATCCTCATGTTGGGATGTGACACATTTCTTTACTGTGTGTTTGTTCCATGACAGCTGCTCCCTCCTCCCAAGACTGAACACTCGTAGCGTATTGGTGTTGCTAACAGGGATTTGGGGGAAAGCGAGGAGAGAATTTTTCAAAAATGTATCATCGAGCAGACAGAAAAACTGAAGGCAGCTTTTTCAGAGAAAAATATGACTGAGACTGCAATCCTATCCATATTTACCTGGAATGTACGTCTGAGTAGACATACATAGGATTACAGTAAGAATCTTTTGGCACTTGAAACACTAAAGGTGCAATCCTATGCATGTTTAGACAGAAACATGCAGACAGCGTGCCCCAGACTGGCTAGGGCTGGCTAGGGCATGCTGGGAACTATAGGACTTCGTTCTGTCTAGATATGCATAGGATTGCACCCTAACAGAATGTAGTCTTCAACTGTTTCAGATCTGGGGCCACCTGTCACCAAAACATGCATTTGCAGAACCCTAGTTAAGGTCAAACTACACGCTACATTAAAGACAGGGCTGCTAGCTACATCTTTATTTTTCTTTTATATTTTTACAAGGTGTGTGTAATTTTTACTAGTTGTGTGTGGAGGGGAGGTTTAATACGTCCCTTCCCAGCCACAGTTTTACTGATGATTGTGCCACCAATGCATGGCTATGGGACCTCCCTTCGTGGGGGGAAGGAAAGTTTAATACTTCACTGGCCACAGTTTTAATAATAATTCCCCCTGTGACTACAAGGCTGAGAAAAACATCCCCACTGGTGCCAATAGATTTCCCCCTGCTAAGCTCTGTAGCCACATGGGTGTGCGTGGGGGGATTAGCAGTGAAATCGTGGCTGGAGAAGGAAGTATTAAACTTTTCCTCCCCATATGGGGGAGGGTCCCAGTAAAAACCAGATCCTTGAACTGTAAAAACATTAAGGAAAAAGAGACACCTTTAATGGAGTGTGTAGTTTGACCCTAAGTGGGCCAGCCAATGCACATTTGGGCTAAAGGTGGATCCCAGATGAAAATCAGACCTCACCAACTATTAAAAAAATGAAAAAAGGCATAGCTGCTAGTTACAGCTTTAACGTTATGTGGCGTTTGTGTCTTATGGTAATGCTGCTTTTGCACATGACCTTAAGAGAGGCTCCAACTAAGGATGAGCAAATCTGTCCAGGGTTTTTTTCTCCCACTTTCTAACTTTTTAAAAACTCAAGTTCTTTCTGTCCTGCTTATGAAGAAATTTGGACATTTGTGTAGGTTCTTATCAAGCCCCCCCCCCCCCCGTTCCACCTATCTACACTGGCTTAATTCAATAGGTACAGCTATTCCCAGCAGGGAGAGGACCATATTGTGCCTGCCTGTCATGTAGCTGTCAAAGATAAGGAGTCCATCAGAAAAAAAGAGGTGGCAACACACACAAAAACCCATGGTTGAATACCCCATGGTTGAATACACAGGGATGAGAAGAGCATGGCTCTTCTTATGTTCTTACAAAAGGGGGTTAGACAAATTCCTGGAGGAGAAGGCTATCAATGGCTGCTAGTCGTGAAGCCTCTACGCTACCTCCAGTATCAGAGGCAGTAAGCCAAGGTAACCAGTTGCTGGGGAACATGGGCGGAAGGGTGCTGTTGCACTTGTGTCCTGCTTGTGGGTTTCCCATGGGCAGCTGGTCGGTCACTGTGTGAACAGAATACTGGACTTGGTCTGATCCAGCATGGCTCTTCCTATGTTCTTATAAAAGGATTCAAACCCAGACATTTAGGAGCCAAGCACACAATGCCCTGGGCCTGGCTGGATGGACGAATCTGTCAGTTTTGCTTCCTCCCACATTCAGATATTTTCAATCTCAATGTCTTTCCATCCTGTTTATGAAGAAATTCGCAATTTTTGGTAAGCTCTTATGTAAAAACAACAAGCCCCAATCCGAATGAAATTCTCATCTACCACTAGTTGCAACTCAGTAGAAGGTCCGACCTACCAATTGAAGATCCATGTCAGATACATGAAGTGTTACCTTCAGCTGGAGGGAGTAGTATAGATCAGGGGCCTTGCTAGGCCTGGGGCCCACCCTGAATCTATCTTTTGGATTTTCGGAATCGGGTGTTTTAAAGCAGAATTTCATTCTACTTGTACTAATTTGCATTAGTGCAAATGCACACTTGCACAAAATGCACTAATTTGTATTAGCTAATGCAAATTAACTAATGTGGATGAGCACATTTGTGCAAGTGTGTATTAGTGATTATGTGCATCTGTGCAAGTGCGCATGAGCGCAAATCCCCCCCCCCGTGAAAAACTAATCCACAAGTCCACAGAATTCATGTGACTTGGAAAAAGCCAGTCCACTGCGGAATCCACAGGTTGAATTCATAGAAAACCGAACTCATTTGAATCCACTGTGGATTTCTCTGACTTTCCTAATGGTGAAATTAAGCTTTTCTGAAGTATAAAGAAATTGGGATGGCGCTTGCCAAACCCTTTTGAAGGCAGAGACTGACTGCCATATCCTTACAGATGGACAGAGCAACGATAATCAGTTTCTAAAACAGCGTCATGGTATAAGAATTTCCCTTACACACCTTCTGCTCTGCCATGTTATTTAAAGGATTTGCAGAGACTTATTAGACATAGGGTGGCCTTGACTAAAGCTCCATTAAATCGGATACCTTCAGCTGTAAGACACAGCAATTGGCCATATTCTTCTAAGCACACCTGTCCTTGTGGCTTAAAACAGGTGGAAGATCTTGTACATATTATATGTTGTCCTTTGTATAACGTGCTGAGGGAACAATATTTGGGTCAGATTTTAGAGAGATATTTGGGGAAGTCTGTTCATGAGAATGCAATCTCTTTGTGGACAAGATAGATATTTCATTGCATGTTTTCTGTCTACAGTAATTCTTAAAGGAGAGTACTGTGTCTTGTCAGGGAGATTCAGAACCTTATGTTCATGAGTGATTTTATATAGATTTGTGTAAATTTTAGTTATTTTAGCTAGAGATCTGGAATTTTATGTTTATTCTATATGGTCTGGGGTTTGTGTTAACATTATGTAATATGTTATCTTTGTATTGGTATCTAGTATCTTTTGTTAAATGTTTGTTTTGTGATGGTCTTAGCCGTGATAGGCTACGTATATATTTACGTAGCCTATCACAGCAAAGAGCAGGGATGCAAATGGCACCTGCTACACCATTTGCATCCCTGCTCTTTTCGTGATAGGCTACGTAAATACTTATGTAGCCTGTCATGGCTAACACAGGGAGGCACATGGCAGCCGCAGACTGGGGCAGCCATTTGCAGCCGCAGACCGGGGCAGCGGATGGACCGGACTGGCCGATGCCAGGTAGGGTCTGTCCCAGGAAAATTTTGCGGGGTGGCAGGGGGGAGTCCTCCAGAATTCTCTAACATCCCTACTATATACAGATAAACAAATCTTATCCCGTCAGGTAAGTCAGTACAGGAATCCAACCTCAGAGACTTGACAGCACTATAAGAGAGTCATCATTGTCTGCAGCATCCATGTTCATCCCCCCTCTGTCCTACTATGCCATCCTTCCTGAAGTTGGGGGTCCTGCAGATGAGTTGGACTACTACTCCCATCCTCCCCAGCCAGTGTGGGCTATGTGAACTGTGGGCAGTCATGGCTCTTTCATACTTCCTTCAACTCTCTGGAAAATGACTGTCTCCACATAGTAAAAGGCAAGTGAATGAGGTGATAACAAGACTTTCATGTTTTGCTATTGTTTGTGACAGATTAGCATGGAGGAATTCAGAGAACGCGGTGGTGGGGGGGATGATCAAGCAGAGGCTAGATACTTCTTTCCTTTTCTTTCATGGGTTCCTAGTTTATGCTAGCAGTTTAAATGATAAAACTTCTTTGAAAGATTCTTTCCATTTCTAATTAAAAGCTAAAGCTTGTATTTCAGCTGGCTAGAGAGCTTTTCTTAAATCTCAATGTGTTTTACAAGTTGAGCTTATGTAGTCAGAAGTAAACACCACTGAGTTCAATGGAACTTACTCCCAGGTACTTCCCTCACCGCTCTGCCCTTGAAATCTTTTGCAGTTCACACAGTGTGTTTTGGTTATCACACATCTATGGAGCCCCCTAGTACATTGCTGAGATGCGCAAGATCTCCATAAAAGATCTTCACACATGGGCAGATTCATATGAAAGAAGGCAGTCTGTTAGATATCCCAGCCCTGAGCTGTAAATGGGTTTAAAGGTCAAAACCAGCACTTTTAAAACTGATGAAGGGCACAATCCTATTCATGTTTAGACAGAGAAAAGGCCTACAACTCCCAGCATTCCCCAGCCAGCCTTGCTGGCTGGGGAATGCTGGAAGTTGTAGGCCTTTTCTCTGTCTTAACATGCACAGGATTGCACCCTAATCAACTAAACATTTCTGCACTACTAAGAAGTGTTACAATTGTTGTCCTTGGAAGTCCCATCTAGTGAAAACCCATTCAGCTCTGATGGCTAAAGTGAAAAATAACATCCTGCTCTAGCAAATATCAAAATTGCTATAAAATCCAGGAATTCTTTTCTCACATTTCAGAGGCAAATGATCTTTCACTAGGGGCAATCCTATGAAATGCAAATGCTGAAAACAGACTAGGGATGCAATTCTTCGCATGTTTAGACAGATGAAAGTCCTTCAGCTCCCAGCATGCTGGTTGGGGAATGCTGGGAGTTATAGGCCTTTTTTCTATCTAAACGTGCATAGGATGGTGCCCTAAGCCAGCTTACAAAAGTGGGGGGCCATCTTTCATACACCATCCATGGGTTTTATAAGATTGCCCCTGACAAAGGAGACTTTGTCTCTGAAATGCATTGAGTTCAAATAAAGAAGTTTCCCTTTGGCACCTTTGAGAATATGTTTTCTTTTTACACTTCATTCAGTTTGGGTGTCTCCCTTCTGGTTTTTGTTTGATGTGATACAGCCCCTGCTACCACCTCAAGACTCTACTACAATCCCACCACATTCTGTTGCATGGGAAGATCTGGTCTTGGGACTTGGGTTGGAGTAAGGCAGCCTTCCCCAACTTGACACCCTCCAGCATGGCAGGGGATGATGGAAGTTGTAGTCTAACACATCTGCAGTGCACCAGGTTGGGGAAGGCTGGAGTAAAGAAAGTCTTCCTACAGAGCAACAGAGCTGAGTCACCAGATGTTCAACACACCCACTACATACCCTTTACTGTCAATTTGGGTTAACAACAACAACAACATCCTAAAAATCCAGTAGCCTGTTACAAACCATACTCAGTGGATGATTCCATATAGAATTAACAAGTGCAAGGTACAGTCTGAAAATATTTGTGCTTTAATGTTACAGGATGCCCCTAAGAATGTTTACAACAAATTTCGTTGCCTCTACTGTTATCCAGCCACTGAGTCAGGGATATCAAATGATTAGATCATTTAAAAACAATAATAATAATACAACAAACTAGAAACAAACCCTAAATCTTGTGCTGATGATGGGAAAGAAGAACAAAAAGAGTGTGGAGGCTACGTTGGTGGGTTGGGGATCGAAAGACTTATCTTTAGTGAGCAGGTTGCTTCTACGTAGGGGATCACTTTTGACAGTGATAGTCCTTGCCTACGAGTCCAACAGAAGATCTAAGGAATGAGATCTCTTTCCAAAGGTGAGCCAGGCTGACCCCTTGTGACTCACATGGGCAAGGGTGTAGCCTGATCAGATGGTCTGCCACGGTTTCCCAATGGACTGGATATGCTCCTTTGCTTTCATCCTTAACGCAGCTATGCTGGTGTTCCGAGGGTCGACCTCTTCCAAGGGGAATTTGTCCACAAAATTGGTCCCACACTGATAAGGCGGTGGAGGCCCCATGGCTCCCAGGGGCTGCAGTGTATGTCCCATGGGGGGAGAGTTTAGGAAAGGAGGAGGGGTGTAGCTGCTGGGGATGCTTTGGGGGGAAGCCACGAAACCTGGCAACGTCTGGAGCGGGCTGTTGTTGGACATTGGGGGGTTCAGCCAGGACTCCAGGGGCAAATTGCTGCCAATAGTCCCAAGGGTGGAGGGCTGGGGGGAGCGGTTAAAGGAGAGAATGGGCGAATCCTGCAACTTCATGGATGTCACCTCCAACTTCTCCTGCCTCCTCCACTTGGCTCGTCGGTTCTGAAACCAAACCTGAAAAACACAGTTCAGAATTAGCCAAACATCAGGCAGTGTAGCTTGCCATTATCACTATTAAACAGTAGCTGTTATGGTTATTAAATGCTTGTTATTATGATGGTGTGTATTTGTGTGTGTGGAAGGAGGGCTTGAACATGGCAGAGCCCCCTGGAAGGAGGTGCAATGCATCCGTGCGCCAGTGGGGTAGTGGTGAATGTTGAAGTGCAGTCACTCATCATAACAGTCCCCACAGCTACGCCCCCAAGGAAAGTCCAAAACTGCAGGTAGCTATCTTGACCCATATCAACAAACCAGCTCTAGCAGTTTTTATCTCCATCAGGACCCGGCCTTTTGTAAAGCTCATGGGCCCAAGGCTGAATCTACACATAGCAGTTTTACCGTTATCATACTGCAGTGGTAACTCTTGGTAACCATTGGTGTCATGTGCACCAGTAGTTATCACTGCAGTATAACAGTAAAACTGCTATGCGTAGATTGAACCTTAACTGCCCGTTCAAGACCAAGCCACCGTAAAATGCTTTGCAGTACAACCAGGATTGTTCACAACAATATATTGTTGCTGGGAAACCCTATTTTCCCCTCAGCTGCTGTGAGGGCTGCAGCTAAACTCAGAGACCTGGTTCGCACGATCACTGCAGCCCATCGTGGCTTAAATAAGTGGCGGTGCATGCCGGTGGCCATTTTGAATATTTAAGCCATGGCAGGCGTTTTGTCCAAACCCGGCGAATGTGGGTTGTTGGTGTGGTTAACAAACCACCCACAACCCTAAAACAGCCAGCATGTGCCACAACACACCATGACTTAAATATTTGCTTTAATATATTATTAAATATATGATTTAAGCTGGGGTGGGCTGCAGTGATCGTGAGAACTGGGGAGCAGGGATGGCAGATGACGGTGTTGTCCTTGCTAATCAAAATGTCCCAGTGCTTTGACCCTCTGAGTTTTGGCTCCACTACAACACTGCTCTGTGCACTATATACAGTCACATAGCACATGCTGCACTATGGGGTCCCTGTCTGTGAGGGTCAAAACCATTTGTTGTTACAGGTGACTGCAAGCCTGTGGACAATTACTTGGGAGCAAGTTCTGAAGGGCTTGCTTTGGAATAAACCTATGTAGGACACAGCTTTCTGTTAAAAGAAACCACTTTCTCTGGTAAAAGCAACATTCTGCATTGAAAGAAACATAGGATTTGAACCAAGTTTGGTCACGGACAAACTTTTGTCACCAGCTCCAGCTCTTTTTAGAGTTTTCCTGCAGTAATAGGGTGACCACGTATTCTGCTTTGCAAAATACAGTCCTGTAATTGAAGGGCCGTCAGAGAGGACAGTCCACTATTTGACGGTGTCCTATGTATGACATAGAACAAACCAGAAAAAGAGATATCAAACAAAATGATTCTATAACATTTTGTCTTACACTACGTCCCGCTAGTCAACTTCTGAGAGAAGTTCTGGTATAGAGCCGAGACCGATTTTCTGTGTTTCTCTGGGTGTATGGATATTCACTTTCAGAACATTTAAACATCTGTGATTGCATGGACTAGTAGCCCATGTGGCTTTGGTAATTTCACCATTACAGAAAATAAATATGCTTAAGTGTTTATACAGACATTTGAATTACTGCTGTTACTTTTTGCTCTTTGAAAACCTTTTATCCCTGTAGGTCAGCCATCTCCAACTTGATGCTGTCCAGGTGTGTTGGACTGCAACTCCCATCATCTTCAGCCAGCATGGCCAATGGCTGGGAATTCTGGGAGTTGAAGTCCAACACATCTGGAAGACATCAGGTTGGGGGAGGCTACTAAGGTGCACCTGCTTCTCTTTGGAGGTGGGGATTTGTGCACCTATTAAATGCTCAGGAACTCAGTTCCTCCCCACCCACCAAAAAGGTGAGCCACTGGTCTGAGATGGTTTCCACTATGCATTTATAAATTCCCATGTATTCACAATAAAGTCACACTGGGATCCATGGGATTTGAAAATTAAATAAGGCTGAAATCCTATGTAAATTTTGCTGGGACCTAAATCCCACTGAATTGAGTGGGATTTATTTCTGAATTATTCCTGAATAGATGTGCATAGGACTGGGCTTCATCTCGCTTCTATGTCTTTACCATTCTTGTCTCTTTTATTCTCATGATAGATCTGCAAGTGATTATTAAGCAAAGGGACAGTGCTAAGCCCAGGGTACCCACAGAAAACAAGGAGCTGAATATGTTTGTCACATCTGTATCTCCACTCCCCCCATCCTCCAAAGTTGTTTCAGGTGCGTACATGGTGACGGGGTGGGTGGGGTGGTCATCCTTTTTCCAAAGCAACCATGTGAGGTAGGTTAGCATGTCAGAGATGTTCCTGAGGCTATCCAGTGAGTTTTGTTGTTGGAGGAGGGATTCGAACCCAGCCCTCCATAGTCCAAATTCAAGACTCTCTGGGGATTTTACAGACTATATCCTTAGGAAACCTCCTTGGCTTCCTTCAAAGCTTGTCTTACTTGCCTTCATGGAAAGCTTGGTAAAGGTGGACAACTTTCTTGATGTTCCAAACATGATGTCCCTCCTTATATCTGTTATATTTCTGCCTCTTCCCAGGTCCAGCACAAACTATTTATCCTTGCTTTCAAAGGTCTCCATAATGGTACCCCTCCTGATTTCTCTGCTCCCAGATGCAGTGGTGTAGCAGATCCAGGGCTCGCTGGGTTCAAGTGCCAAGATGAAGATTTCATCTGCCACCTTCTCAGAATTCCCTGTTTACTCTGAGCTTAGCTACAATCCTCACAGTATCTGGGGAGAAATGGATTTTCCCAGCAACAATATTATATTGCTATGAGCAATTCCTTTTTGGGCTGGCTTGGTCTTGAATGGACAGGTAAGACCCGTTAGCTTTACAAAAGATCTGCTCCTGGTGGAGGTTGAAAACCATTGTCAAGTGATGTGGATCAACACAGCTGCCTGCATTTCTGGATTGCACTTGGGGGTGAGGCTATGGGGACTGTCCTGATGAGTGCCTGCAGTTCAAAATGTGCCACTGTTACACCACTGCTCATGTCCCAATCCCATCCCAACTGTGACCTCCAGCTCCATCACCTTTAGCTGTCCAAAGGCCTCCTGCGCCCTCAAGCAGCTCCACCCTTTCTCCCTCACTGCCCCCTTATGCCTGGACATGCCTCACAGCTGCACAATGCCACTTGTGTAATGCCACCTCTTTTACTCCCTTCGAATTTGTCCTCCAGACTCCTATTTTCTGTGAAGTGCTTGATGCAACCCCTTTGTTCCCATACCCCGCTGTCAGGGCCGGCTCCAAGGCCTGGCTCCATTGTCAAGGCCAGCTCCATGTTTTTGGGGGCCCTTGACAAGACACCCTCAATGGGCCCCCTCCCTCAGCGCATCTGCCCTCTCATCACCACAGCCAGCAGCTGCTCTTGCTCATCATTGCTACCACTTGCTTGCTTGACAGGCAGGACATCAGTGGGCAAATAGGCAGTGGCATCTACTTCTCCTCCTTCTCATCACCACCGTTTTCTGAGCCAAGGTGAGAAGCAGGTGAACAGGCAGGTTGCAATGGAGAAGAGGAAGAGCAAGTCTAGGGGGCTCTTATCAGTGGGCCCGTGTTGGGGTGTGGGCCCTCGGCAGGTGCCCAACCATGCCTACTCTGTCCACTAAAACAAAGCCTAAGTATGTGCAACGGAAATAAATGCCCACCCCTCTTTCCTTCTACCTCTATTGCTCTCTTCCTCCTCTGTCATCTCCCTTGCATCGAATTTCAGACTGCAAGATCCTCGGGGCAGGGGTCTATCCTCTTGTACTCTGCAGTTGCTTAATGACAGCAGCAACAAAATAACTCTCCTCTGCTGAATTATGCGGCTGAAATGAAGGGAGTTTGGGGTAACCAGGAATTGATTTGTGCAAGGAGGACTGTGTAGCATTCTGGGGCTCTAGCAAAAAAACTCAAATAGTTCTTGCAAGCCAGAAGTTTGCATACCCCTGTGAGCAAATCTCAGGATGAGCAAACCTCAGGATTGCAGGATCTACTTTGTTCTTTTTAACTAGAGCCCCAAGATCCACTAACTGGAGCCTGGTGCAAAAAACAAATTCTGAGCCCAGGAATCTGTTTTGAGTACCAGAAACTGAATGGTACTCCCAGCCCTTCCACACAAAAGTCCACTCCAGGTTACCTCAAGCTTTTATAACTTCAGCAGTATCATGTGGGGAGAGTCATTTTGTTGCTGCTATTGTTCAACAATTGGGAGTCAGAAGTCCTTGCTGGTTACAAATCACCCAGACATCTACCAGTACATCCAGATCTACTTTCTGCCACCCTTGTTCTAGGAGCACAAAGTAGATCTCCAGAGGTTTTGGACTTCAACTCCCAGAGGCCCCTGCCAGCATGGCCAATGCTCAGGAATGCTGGGAGTTGACATCCGAAACTTCTGGAGATCCTTTTTTTTTTTGCCCACCGCTGTTGTAGAACACCTCCAGAGCCCTATCCCATAGATGGGTTCTGTGGCCAATGTACAGGGATCCTTCATCTGACATATTGATGTGAGAAGGCTTCCTTGAGAGTTGGAGGTTTGAACAGCACTGCCGGATGCCTACGGGGGGGCCACTTAAGAATCACCAAAAAAATGAGGAAATGCAGCATCAAAAAAGAAGACAAAAGTGGATAGCAATTTGCATATGCTAATTTGTATATATGGATGCAAATTTAGAAATAACAACCCTAATTCAATTAGAAAAGCAGTACATCTCACCATACTGTGGAAGACTGATCTGTGTGCTTGCCTGTTCAGGTGCTAATTGTGGATGAGCAATAGCTCTTGTGGTCCTTTATCTTTAAGCTTTAAGGAACTAGATAGCACGGCCCTGCAGACAGAGGGCACATTCAAATAGAGGGCTGTCCTCTGGCAGCCATTCAAATAGAGGACTCTCCTATGTGAAAGAGGACACAGGGCCACCCTGCACTATGCCCCATTGGCTCTGAAGCAGGAGTTGGCCTAGCCAGCGGCACACGGATGGAGGAGTCACTGTGGAACGCCATCCATTGCCTTAAAGGAGTGCTTTCACACTCATGACTTGGTATGAGTCATTTGCCAAGTTGTTAGTATGGGATAGCTCCTTCAGAGTTCTGATTGGTTCTGACTGAAACCCGGAGCAGATTTACAGGCCCACTGACATTGGAGCCACCACCCTCCACTGAGTACAACTCTCATCATTCTCAACCACCATGGTGGCTGGGGACAATGGGAGTTGTAGTCTAGAGCATCTGGAGGGTCCAGGTTGGGGAACATTGGTTTATTTAGACTCTCTGGCTAAAGCTTTTAAAGCCCATACTGTGTCCAAAAAAACCTAAGTAAATTCAAACTTGATCTGTTTAAAGAGAAACCCCTCGCAGGCCACTTTGTCTCATGGTCTCCATCAAATAATGTCCTTTACTCCCTAAAATACAAATCTGTTCTCATTATCCAATGGATGGGATAAAATTAGTTCTATTTTCCACCATTTGGTCGGGAGCTTTTTTCCCTTTTTCTTTTTTTTTAAAACATCCAACCTTGTTTTTGGAAACCCGCCCAGATTTGTATTTTTATTTTTTACAGATGACTAGTAAATATTTCAGGCTTTTCAAACATTTTCATGATCCAAGGATTAAAGATCATTCAGCTGTAATTAAGCCCATAAAAAACCTCCCACTTACAATTAAGGCATGGGGCGGGGGGAATCTCCAACTTTCTTCTATACACTGGGGACTAAAGGAACCGAGAAGGCAGAAACGGCAGCATATGTGGGATGGTGCATGCATGATAGCACACTTCTAGGAGAATTCTCAACTGGCAAGATCCAGCCAAAGTTAAGCGCTTTTAAGTCCCCAGCAAAAAAAAATATGCTCTATATTATTCCACACCAGGGCCTGCCCTACCACTAGGCAGACTGAGATGGCTACCACAGGCAACGGATTTTGAATGTCATGAAAGGGCAGCAGAAAATCATTAGTTACTTAGTTAGTTTCCAACAAAAAGCCTTCACCAATCTTTCATGCCTATTTTAAACAAATTATGGTCATCATATCCCACAATGCAGTTCATGGGTACTGTTAAGGACATCGTTACACTCCAGATATATCTGCATTTGTACCTCTTTAATCCTTGTTCAAATGAAAATTTGTTGCAGGTGCTGAGAATTCATTTTAAGAGGTCCATACCACCCTACCCCACCCGAACTGCCCATGGAGCTCCAATTCCAAGAATTCCTTGAAGTAAGGAAATGACTACTAAACTAGTTTAACTGTGTCGATGTGCAAGACTTTAGCTGAATAGAAACAAAAGAAAGAGGAAGGGCAGTACCAGAGTGGGAAAACCCCCACAGGGGCTTGATCCAGACTTAGGTTTTCTTCACATGGAGCTTTTATCCTGCGATTGAGATTGCTCCTTCACGGAAGTTTGCGGGCTCTTCACATGACACTGTGAACCTCCTGGGCGTCTCCTGCACTAAATGCCCTTTATTCCATTTTTAAATAGATCGCAGATAATGAGCTATCAAATTACCCTGTTGTGTTCTGCCTCAGTTTCCTCCGTGAAAAGAGTTAAAGAGGCAAGAAGAGGAGCGAGATCAATGAAAGATAACGGAAGACTCAGATACGGGGAGAAGGACGGGGAAAGGGGAGGGGGGAAAGGAAGTGGGTAAAAAAGGGAGTCATTGTGATCCTGCATTTAAAATGGAAGCAGAAAGCCCCCTTATAAATGCAGGATTTTAGGCTGGTGTAGAGATGCGTGCTTAGAGTAGACCTATTGCAATCAATGGGACTTACATTAATAATGACTAACTTGTCTCAGTAATTTCAGTGGGTTTACTCTAACCACGACTAAAGGTAAAATCCAACATATGTCCTACTTAGAGTAGACCCACTGAAATGAATGGGGCTTAATTTAGTCATGACTAATTTAAGTCCCACTCATTTCATTTGGTCTGCTCTAAATAGGATTTATGTTCGACTTTACCTTAAGTTTGGATCCAGCCCAAGGAAAGAAGCGACAGAGCCCCATATGTGCTGCAATACATACATGGAGCTCCTGCAGATGTATTCAGGCCCTACAGTTAGGCAGAGGGAGGCTGCTTCCTCAGGTGGCGGATGCTGGGTGCGGGGGCAGTGGCAGCAAGGTGCTGGGAGGCAGAACTGTGTGTGCCACATGGTCTGCCCTGCGCCCCCTCAGCTAGCCTGCTGCCCTAAGTATGGTGGAGGACGCCGCCCCATCATCAGTGCTGCAGTAAGATTCAGCTGTCAAGGCTGTGCATGCAGCACTTCAACCTCCATCGGAGCCGGTCCCAATATAGCATCGTCACCTCTTTCCCCAGACACAGACGTCTAGGTCTCCCAGTGCAAGGGGAGAGAAGAAAGTCATGGGTCCTCCCACCTGTTTGCTCTAGGGTGGCCAGGTGTCCTCATTTACAGAGAACAGTGCTCTGTTTGAAGGCCTGCCAGAGGACCGCTCTCTGTTTGAAGGGCTGTCTGGTCCAAGATAACGAACCATAAAACCCATAAAGTTTTACCCTTAAAGGTGGCCTAAAAATAATTTTTAATAAATAAAAACTGTTGCCCATCAACCATTTGCACCTGGACAGCATGCCGAACAGGCAGGCACATGGGTCACCTGGTCACAGTCTTCTGAAGTATGGTGCATTACATTGTATTTCTATTTACATTATAATAATTATTTCTAAGTGTGCATTTATACATATGAATTCATGTTGGCAAATCTGCACTCTCTTTTTTATCTGATGCCTTTCCTCATTTTGGGGTGATTCTTAAGTAGCCACCCTAATTTGCTCCCCAGTTCTGTCATCTGCTCCATTTTCTCACCTGCTGGGACAGCAGATCTCCAGGTGTTTTGTACCACCGCTGAGGAAGAGGGCGGATAACGGGACTGGACACCAAATGGGTGGGAGGAGCTCTAAGTGACCTCACTCCCACTGCATCAGGAAATTTAAAGGTCATGGCTGGTGTAAGAGGGGGGCAACCATATCCTCATGTCCACGGTATGCCACTGGAAGGGGGCACTGGGTAGGAAAAGAGTCCCTACTCTAGTGTGATCTTGTGTGGAAAGGAGCTTTGCGATGTCACTAGAGGATCAATGAAGTAGCTCGTTTCAGAAACAAACACGTGGACAAGAACAGTGTGAAAAACCTGCCCATCTCCTGGGGTTGGGAATGCAAGGGTGCTACTTTACAGAGAGTAGAAGGAGATATCCTCCTCCAGCCCCAGTATTTCAGACCACACATGATTATTCCTCAGGAGTGTCCACTTCCCTGATGCAGATAATGGTTCTATATACAGTGAGCAATTATTGTATTGGGGTGCAATCCTATGCATGTTTAGACAGAGAAAAGGCCTACAACTTGGGAGTTGCAGGCCTTTTCTCTGCCTAAACATGCATAGGATTGTGCCCTTAAACACTTAAATGGGCCCAATGCAAAGGTATGCATGCCAAAGGCACAAATCCATTTACTTTCAAAGAAAGGGGTGACCATTTGACCTTTGTTCATAACTTCGCTCATAGATATTATGAAGTATAAAGAAGAAAATAAGCATAATGAAAGATCCGCCTTCCACGAGAGGAAGTGACCTCGTGTGCAGGAAGGGCTCCACTCATGGAAGGTCCGTCTGACTGATTTTTGTGGGATCCCCCTCCCACCACGCCACAGATCACCCCATTCAGTAAGTTCTCTTGACCTTCCATGTAGCATTTTAAGGGGGAAGGAGGGGCTGCTGTGGGAAGGAGGGTCAGAGAAGTGCACTATAACCAGCACAGTTGATCCAACAAGACTCTCAACTTTGCTTTGAATCTTCTCTCACCCCCACCCTGCTCCAAAATCCCCAATGGCATGTTTGGCTACATAAATAGATAAAGGGACTGAGAATAAAACTGCCAACATCATACTGCCCCTATACAAATCTATGGTGCGACCACACTTGGAATACTGTGTACAGTTCTGGTCACTGCATCTAAAAAAAAGGATACTGCAGAGCTGGAAAAGGTGCAGAAAAGGGCAACTAGAATGATCAAGGGGCTGGAGCATCTCCCCTATGAGAGAAGATTACAACAGCTGGGATTGTTTAGCTCAGAAAAAAGGGGAGTATGGGGAGGCATGATAGAGGTCTACAAAATTATGCATGGTGTGAAGAATGTGGAGAGGGAGACATTTTTCTCCCCCTCTCAAAATACTAGAACCCAGGGTCATCCTATGAAGCTGATTGATGGGAGATTCAGGACAGATCAAAGGAAGGACTTATTCACACAGTACATAGTTAAACTATGGAATTTGCTACCACAGGAAGTAGTGGTGGCCACCAGTTTGGATGGTTTTAAAAGGGGGTTGGACAAATTCCTGGAGGAGAAGGCTATCAATGGCTACTAGTCTTGATGACTATGTGCTACCTCCAGTACCAGAGGCTATGTACACCAGTTGCTGCGGAACATGGGTGGGAGGGTGCTGTTGTGCTCATGCTCTGCTTGTGAGTCCCTGATCAACAGCTGGTTGGCTGCTGTGTGAAGAGAATGCTGGACTAGATGGACCCTTGGTCTGATCCAGGATGGCTCTTATGTTCATATTTAGCTAGAAATGGCTTATCTGCTCCATCAGATTTAGACGTTTTTTAAAAAGAGGGATGCTTTGATACCAAAGAATGTATGGAGGAACAGCAGCTAATAAACACCATGAAAAGGTTGTTCACTCAGGCATCATGGAAAAGCGAGTTCTCTCACTAACTTTCACACTACGGGGTCGAGCACTAAGAGCAGACCACACGGTCCGAGATATAGACTGCGCACACTATCCGCCACAGTATTCTCAGTTAAAAAGTATGTGAAAATTAGCTGACCCAGACATAGCCTGAATTTCTGGCCACATTTCCCCTTTGCTCCAATGTCTTCCCCTCTCTCTCCCAGATCTATGGCACCCTATGAATATATAGGGAACTTCAGTTAGTTTGAACATATGTACCTGAGTAGTAAGCGATTTTGCAAATCGCATGATCGTCAATTCCCACCAACCCCCCCCCCCACACACACACAGTATATGTACTTCAGTTGGTGTAAGTGGGAGGAACCAGAGTCAGAGGATCTGAAACTGAACACTAATAATTAGAGAGAGATTACAGTCTGAAATGTACTTTTTAAAAAAACAGATTAAGGAAAATCCCTTTACACACCATTTAGCATGTGTGCAAGTCTGAAATTATCTCTTGGGCAGGGGGGAATAGAGAAGAAGGAGAGACTTTAAACTGGATTAGAGACCTTAAACTGGATTAGCAAGCAAAAGGTTTCATTCGGAGGTCTCCTAATGAAGGAAACAAAGAGCAGGAGAGGATTAACTGTCCAAGATTTCTCGGTGTGGCTACATTGGGAGGGGGGGAAGAGAAGAGACCACCTGTCTTCTTACCTGAACCCTCACTTCGGGCAGGTTGACCTTCATGGCCAGCTCCTCTCGGCTGTAGACATCAGGGTAGTGGGATTTCTCAAAGGCTCGCTCCAGTTCATGCAGCTGGTAGGTAGTAAAGGTGGTACGATTCCTCCGGTGCTTCTTCTTGGGCTGGTCTTCGTCGGACAGTTTGCCGTCACTGTTGCTGCAGGTGGGCAGCTCCGGGCTCAGGCAGTCTTCTGAGCGTTTGGGGCAGTAGTGATCTGAGAGGCAAGAAGAGATAGGCAAGGCTAGTCCACCAAGCCAGAACACACAGGTTTACACCGGGCCGTTTAGCTGATCTGAAGCACTTTTGTATGAATCCGAGTCCCATGGATTGCAACATGATTTGCCTCCAAATTCATACATTTGCAGGCTCATTGCCTTGACCGCTCATTTGTTTTAACATTTTGAGCTGCTTTTATGGACACCTGTATTCAACATTGTTGTTTTTTATCTTTTGGACTGAACAGTTTTGAGATGTTTCTAAGAAAAAAATATGCATTATTATTCATCACCATCCCAATTGTGTTACTTAAGTTAGTGATCTTGTTGCATTGTTACGCATCATCCTCCTTTTTGTTGCCCGTTTTAGAAACCAAAATAAAATTCTATGTTTAAAACAACAATACTGTTACTGTTAGCACTACAGCTGCTGCTAGCAGCCTTCCACCAAATCCTAAATTCTGTAATGCAGATATGAATTCCACTGATTGAATTGCCTCCATGTCAGCCTTAAGCTGGGGTCCTACAACCCAAACCTGTGCGTGTCTACTCAGAAGTAAGTTATGCTGAACTTTCAGTGGGTCTTATGCCCAGCTAAGGATGCACCGAATAGTGCTCTTGCTTGTATATCCAATTGAAACTCAAATGAGTTGAGGCTGATTCCGACAACTGCTCAGCATAGGTAACTTCTTCTGTACCATGTACATGGTGAACGGGGTCATCTGAACCATCCATCGCTATTGCAAATTGTGACTTTTGGTCACTGCACTCACCCACACTGGAAAGAGCTGAAGCAGTGTCTCTTGCTAGATTAGACCAAGGTCTGCCTAATCCACCTGTTTCCCACAGTGGCCAGCCAGATGCTCACATAGAATCATAGGGTTGGAAGGGGCCTACAAGACCATTGAATCCAACCCCCTGCTCCATGCAGGAAGCCTGATTCCCAGGCGGTCTCCCATCCAAGCACTAACCAAGGCTGACTCTGCTTAGCTTCCGAGATCAGACGAGATCAGGTTCATCCTACCTTTTGCATGCAGGGCATGATTGACATGACACAAGTGCAATGTACGGTGGGAAAAGCCCTTGGCTGCACACAGGAGGGTCATGTGAATGAGGAACTAACAGTGATCGCAATGGCCACTTCCAGGTGAAAACATCCCTTTAAAATCAAAGTGTTCCAGGTCACCATGGTTAGGATTGTTCTGACCCAAATCCAGAGGTCTGGGGATCATCGCTTTAGAAGCTGCGATCTGCATCTTGGAAATAGATCCAATGACTTCAACAGGACTATCCTAAGTGCATGCAGGCCAGATGTGGCAGTCAAGGTTTCTTCCTGCATGAATGTTTAAATTTGATGCACTGGTGCTCCCAGCTAATGTCTTCCTAAAAGGAGCAGAGGTGTTGGCTCTCAGAGCAAGAAGGAGAATCCCCCCCCTTATGTGCGTCGCCAATTAAGACCAGACTGTACTGAGGCAGAGAAGTCAGATGTGTTGTGATCCACCAGCCTCTTCCTACTGATCAGTTCCATGAGCAGTTTGATGGATCCACTTGGGAGTAAGCCACCTGTGTCCCCCCATACAAGATGAGAACAAGACCCCAAAGAACCAGGCAGTACCAAGTTTCTCTTTCAGCTAAGCACCAGGGCTATTTTGAAAATGGAAGCAGTGCCCTTAGCATCTCTACATTGGAAGCCATCTCCATTGAAAGACCTAGATAGGATTTGCTTCCAAGAAAATGTGTTTAGATTGAGAATCTTCCCACAGGGAAGACATGTATATCAGAGTAGTTGTCATTGTTATGAATGGTGCCTTCAGCCAAGTAATGGCCCAGATATGCAAAGTTAAGCGCACGGAACTCAGTGGGACTTACTCCCAAGTAAGTGTGCAAAGGATCCTAGCCACTACACATGCTTGTTGCCACAATTTGTCCAGCTTTAATATGGGAAATTCTTTCTCAAAGTGTCCAAAGTCAAGGGCCAAAGTATAATCCAATTCTACTACCCTTTTGGTTTAGAGTGGGAACATTAGAAGGAACTTTATCAGTCTATGTGTTAATGTCCGACATGTCCGACATGTCCGACAAAGGGCCTTGATCCTTTAAATGTTTTCCCCTTACAGTCTTCCTTGGTAATTCTACATTTGACTTAAAAAGGTGGGGCATGTGTTATGCACTTTAAGATTCCAAATATGGGCCAAAACAGGCATTATTTTAAATCTATCAAATCTAAAAAGCAGGCATGTCTTTTTATTTTTTATTTTACTCTACAGTATGTGCAGGGGGCCAATCCAGACCTTAAAAGCCTCCACCCCGCTCCCAGGGTTCTGATCCAGATCACACCCCCTGTGCCTACTGTTGAGTAAAAATGAGGGGAAAGAAGAGTTGTAGCTGCTAGATATGGATTAAAGTAATGTCTGTTGTGGCACTATAAGACACAGGCTTTTTAAAAATGCCATTAATTCAGTAACTGGAACTTATTTTGGACTGGGCTGATGGGTATCGTCAGTATCACAGCAAAGGTATGGATGGCATCCTTTCGTTGGCTAAAGCAACATCTGCCTCTGAATATAAGAGGCTGGTGGATGGGCACTTTCATGCCCCCCCCCCCGCGTCCTCCTGGCTCACCTTCGAAGTGCTCTGCCGCCGGGTCCTCCTGCCCTTGGCCCGGCTGCCCCGGGAGCTGCTCGCCTGGCATTTGGGGGAAACAGTCCCTGGGGCTCATCTTCTCCGCTCCCTTCACCGGCCTGGCCCCGCCGGCGGCGGCATCGTGGGCGTGGAAGCTGCCCAAGAGGGGGTCCTCTTTGGTAAATCCCAGGATGGCTTCGATGCTGTGGATCCTGGAGGGGTTCCCTCCGGCGCCGGGGCTCCTGACTAGGTGTCCAGCGAGGGAGAAGCCGGCGTCGGTCATGTTCAGGAGGGCGCTCTGCTGCAGGTGCATGGAGGTCGTGGGACGGGGGCAGAGCACAGGCCTCGGTCCTCCCCTTCCGAGCGCCCCCGGGCTCCCCTGTGCAAGCCGGCCCCAGCGCTTTCCGCCCCACTCCTCCCCAAGCCTCTTCCGCCGTCCAACAGGAGCGCGCGCCTGGGGCCTTCGACGGCTCGCAGGCAGCAGGATTCGCGAATCTCGGCAGGCGGCCCAGCGCAGCCCACGTCGGATCTCCCGAGGGCAGCGGGCGAGGCAGCCGCGAGTCCTCCTGGCCGCGCTAAGCAGCTCTCGCCCCAGCCTCCCTGCCTGCCTCCTTCGAGGTGACAGGCGGCGGGGCTGTCCTTGAAGAGCCCAGGATCGGTGGCTGGGGATTGACTGACCTTTCGCTCCGCGCAGGAGCTCAGCCCGGCGACGGCAGCATCTCTGCCTGCTGGAAGGGGCCGGGGGTGCTTTTCATCGCGGACCCTCGACGTTGCTGGTGTTGCTGCTGCCCCCGTTCTCCTGTAGGCTTCAGCTCCCGGGGGCGTTGTGCGACGTGGGGGCCGGAGGCAGCTGAGTTAATGGGAGACCCCCGCCCGGCCGCCAACGCCACACGCGCCTCCCCTTCCGTCTAGGAGCCAAAGAACGGGCCGCCCCTTTGGGGTTGAAACTGACCAGATGAAATGGACCAGCAAAGCAGGAAAGGTGGTCGTCGTGACGATGAGCTGGCGGAGTGTTTGCCAAGGGAATCGCATAGGAGCGGCCCACATGGACGGGCGAGGGCGCGTGTGTACCCTTCCCTGCCGAAGGGAAGCACCGATTGGCTCCGATTCCGAGCCGATGGAAGAGAAAACGAACCTTTATTTTTAATAAATAAAGAAGTAAGAAGCAGAAACCCTGTTTTATAAGGACCAGCTTTAAAGAAGAAAGAAAGAAAAAGTAACCAGAGAGAGGAAGGTGCAAAAGTTTCTAAGACATTACTTGGGAACGTTCCAACTTTCAGGTTCCGCCTCCTCCCAGTTCTTTGCTTTTAACTCAACAGGAGAAGTCACGAACTAGACTGGATTGTGAAACTATGGCTGGGTGGGTGGGGGGCTACACACGACCGCACACGCACTTTTAGGGGTGGAAAGCGGCTGTAAATTTAAAAGCAAGAAGAGAGGAGCTTTGTCACGAGAAGTTATCCAGAAGCCTGGACATCTTTTGTGGGAGTCGATCAGATTAGGATCCAGATTTACGGTAAACGAATTAGGGAAGGGTCGTCGTTCTTTCTAAGCAGAGTGATTTGAAAGAGTTTCGGAAGCGCCATTGAAACCAACGAGTCTTACTTTCAGATAAAGTTACTTTTAGCATCGAGAAGGGCTTAAAGGAGCTGCTTCTTAAAGGCGCTTACATTGCTGAACTCGTTTCCTTTACTGTAGGTGATTAATTAATGAAAATTAATTATAATTAGTCAATGAAAATAAACATTGGAAATAACAAGGAAGGGTATAGGACGAAGAAAAGATTAACAGATCATCTTGAAAGAATGTCGGGTTTCTAAAGGTCTCTTATTCCCCCAACCTTCCCCTTGCCATATTTTGCCCCCATTAATCTATACCAAACCCCTCCAGTGAGATATTATTCCACACCCACCCGATGAGTCACGTATTTTGTGGACAGCCCTTCAACACCCAGGAAAGCAGATTCTGAAGTAAATCCCAGTTCAAACAAACAAAGTGTAGGTTTTAAAAATCGATTTAACTCCGTTGACTCCGACGGGATGGTTTTGCCTTTTTGGTACCTTACGGGGGTCGTCGTTCTCAGCGCCGGATCCGAATCGAAAGATGCGGTGTTGAAGTTGATTCACACCGAGATGACATCGCCACTTTGTAGCCTTCCTCCCGGATAAAGTTCCTCTTAAATCCTATTAAAAATGGAACTTCTTAATCTGTAGTCAAGGCATTAATCGATTTGCCTCGCCAATTAATCTTTCCCTTTATACTTCGTTTATTATTATTATTATTAAACTGTTTTGCAGCTGCTAACTGAGGTGAGGTCTTCTTGGCCAACTGGTTTAAAGACGATTGTTATCATTTTTAATTTTTTCTTTTAAAAATAAAAGGGGGAAAGGTAGCTTAAAAGGAAAGTTAGGAAGATGCCAGGCGTATTTTGCTTAGAGGGGATAGCCAGATTATGGCCCAAGAATGCAGATTTCATTCTTTCAAGCGCTGAAGAATTCATCTCGACCCATTCGGTTCAAGCCACCGCTGAAAGTTGTGTGAATCCGGGACCGCAGAGGGGACCTTCTAATCGGAGAGAGACTTGAGGGGAGGGGGGCGTCACGTCTGCACGGAAGCCACTGACGTCCTCTCAGATGTCTGGGCAGGTGTTTGTCAGCGGTGAGGAAAATATACTGTGTACATCTTCAGAAGCAGTACTGCCTTTATTATGAATGTGTGTGCTCTAGAGCTATGCATGGGCACTGAAACAGAGTTGAGTCTTAAACTCACTCAGAGCTGGGTTTGAACCCTGGGTTAAATTAAACCCTTGAAGAGGCCTGACCAAATCGATCTGGCTGATTGGTTCCTTCAGATTTCTTCATTTTGTTTGGCTTGTAGCACTAAGCAGGTGATATATAAATAATAGTAATAGGAAGAAGAAGAAGAAGAAGAACTATTGTGGAAAGATGATGACGATGGTGGTGGAATATTCAGTTTATTCTGATCTTTCATTTCATTTATTGCATTTCTGTACCACTCCAAACCTCTCCAGGTAGTTCATAACATGATAAAATATATTATAAAACCTTTAACATTGAAAAGTTTAAAACAGTTTGAAATATACAATCTATTTCAAAATAGCTGAACAATATATAATTATGCAAACTATGCAAAACTGTTTGCACATCCAGCCTACAATCACATAATCAAATAAAATGCAGCAATCAAAAGGATAAGTAAAACAAGGATATCTTATTAAGGATACGGTGCGAAAAAATAGAAAACCAAACAAACTCACAGGCCTTTTTATTACCTACAGAAGTTACAAATGCAAACTATTATGTTCACAGGGTCTCATTCATCCAAAAAAGAAAAAAAAAATCAATACAGCAGCTTCATAAAGACGAGAGAAGGCATCATGTGTATATCAGTACAGAAGGATACATTTAAAACTTTGGGGATAGTTTCACTTTTCTTCACAGGATTCAACATGTGAAAGGAAGGGAGACCAAATACTGAAGGAAGAGTCACATCTATTTTTTCATCAGGTCTCTGTCAGCTGTGGTCACCTTCTGTAGCAGTACCATCAAGGCAGGATTTGGGGGCAGAAGTCCGGGGCCCCACTCAGCAGAATGAATCAGAGGGCTCCTCAAATGCAGCAAAGACATCTTACTACATTTTGAAGTAAATAAAGCAAAACACGTTATAATCTGGGGGTGGGGGGTAGTCTAAGTCTAGGATCTAAAATTACCTATTGCCTTGTACAAAATTACGCCTGGTATGGAGAAGGTGGGTAATGAGAACATTTTTCTTCCTCTCTCATAATACTAGAACCCAGAGTCATCCTGGGAAGCTGATCAGTGGGAGATTCAGAACAGATAAAAAGGAGTGCATAGTTCTTTACACAGTGCATAGATACACCTTAGAATTCACTTCCACAAAATGTAGTTATGGCCACCCCTCTAACCTTCTCAAGGGGTTAGACAAATTCCTGGAGGAGAAGGCAATCAATGGCTACTAGTCCTGATGCCTCTACGCTACCTCCAGTATCAGAGGCAGTCTGCCTATGAACACCATTTGCTGGGGAAATTGGGCGGGAGGCGGCTGTTGCACTCATATCCTGTTTGTGGGTTTTGAATTGAACAGAGCGAGGCTGCAAATGCAGCCTTGGAGGAAGAGAAAAGGGGGCATTCCGGTGGGTGGACAGGGAGGGGAGAGTCCGTCACTAACAGCCACTGACCAAAAAAGAGAACTTGGGGTTGTGGTGGACAGCTCAATGGAAATGTCAACCCAGTGTGTGGCTGCTGTAAAAAAAAAAAAGGCGAATTCCATGTTAGGCATAATTAGAAAAGGGATTGAGAATAAAACTGCCAACATCATACTGCCCCTATACAAATCTATGGTGAGACTACACTTAGAATACTGTGTACAGTCCTGGTCACTGCATCCAAAAAAGGATATTGTAGAGTTGGCAAAAGTGCAGCAAAGGGCAACTAAGGGAGCAATCCTATCAAGATTGACGGTAGCCTCTGCCCCCCTGAGGGGGCAGCTATCCAGTGCAGGGTGAAGCAGATCTCCTCCTCGCTCCCCTAGTCCTGCTTTTGTGGCTAGACAGCCAATTTCGGCTGTCTAGCCACGGGGCCTCACAGCATGGGAAGCAGTGGTCAAACAACACATAGGATGTGTCTTTCCAGATTTCTGACTTCCCATCCCCAGCCCACCCTGGGAATGCCCCATTTTGGCCACTCTGCACTGCTCTTAAGAGCTCAAAGGGCGGGGCCAATATGCACTGCCTACGAGGTGGCGCGGGAGGGGGTGAGGGTCTGTTCTCCGGGATCCGACCTATCCTATGGCCATCTAGCTGCTGACTAGCGGCCGTAGGATTGCGCCCTAAAATGATCAAGGGGCTGAGCGACTCCCCTATGAGGGAAGGGTACAGCAGCTGCGATGGTTCAGCTTAAAGAAAAGTTGTGGAATGGGCAACATAATAGAGGTGTACAAAATTATGCATGGTGTGGAGAAAGTGGATATTTTTCTTCCTCTCTCAAACTGCTAGAAGCAGGGTCATCCCATGAAGTTGATTGGTGGGAGATTCAGGACCGATCAAAGGAAGGGCTTCTTCACCCAGCACATAGTTAAACTGTGGAATTTGCTACCACAGGATGTAGTGATGGCCACCAAACTGGATGGCTTTAGAAGGGGATTGGACAAATTCATGAAGGATAAAGTCCTGATGGCTATATGCTGCCTCCAGTATCAGAGGCAGGGTGCCTATGTATACCAGTTGCTGGGGAACTTGGGCGGGACAGCGTTGTTGTTACACTCCTGTCCTGCATGTGGGTTTCCCGTGGGCAGCCTGTTGGTCACTGTGTGAACAGAATGCTGGACTAGATGGACCCTTCATCTGATTTAGCCTGGCTCTTCTTATGTACCTAACTGCACCACTGACCTTCTGCATTGTTGTTGTTAATTTGACTTGGCTATTGCAGGACAATTCATGTACATGGTGCATAAGTACATATGCAACCCCCCCCCCCCAACTTTTACACTCTAAACTTTAACACTGGCAGGGTGAGAGAGGCATAGGAAAAGGAGTCACAGCATGGGTAAAGAGCACAGGGAGTAAGGAGACCAAATATATGCTTTGATTTCTGCTATAGTTTGGGAATGAAGAATGGAAGGTAAAGCAAGGGATTTAGGGACATGATGGGTTTCTTTTCAGAAAAGGTATTTTGAAGGTAGACCATGGGGGTACTTGGAACACTAATTAGCAGCCTTTGCAGCAGGATTGCAGAGCCTCAGGCCTGGGGCCAAATCTGGCTTTTCTGGGGGGTAAATCCAGCCTGCTTGGGGGGCAAATCAGGCCCTCCAGGGTTTCCTAGATGGCCACGTCCCTCCTTCTGGTCCCACCTCCTTTCACCTGGCAACTGATGGTTTGCTGCTTTCCAAGCTTTTGTGCAGTTTTTTCCCCATTCCAAAGCCTCTCTGAAGGCTTGCTTACTGGAAAGAAGAGCTTTAAGCTAAAATATGCTGGTGTTTCTGGCCCCACCCGTTTTGCCTTCAGCCCTGCCCACCACTGGAATGCGCCCCCCTAGACCTTCTCCGGAATGGAATGTGGGCCTTAGGCTGAAAGAGGTTCTGCACTCCTGCTCTGCAGTGTCTGTGTGTGTGTGTGTGTGTGTGTGTGTGTGTGTGTTCCTTAGACAGGGTTTCTCCTGACTAACAATTGGCTTTCAAAATTTTTATATTGTATTTAATGTTTTAAGTTCTGTAAACCATCCAGAGAGCTTTGGCTTTGGGTGGTATAGAAATGTTAACAACAACAACAGATCAGCACATTGACAGCATTATCCTTATCCCTGTTGTCCTGGTCATCTCCTGTTCTGTGAACCAGCAGGTCACTGTAGTAGGCCAACATCAGTTGCCATCTGATCTTATCATCTCCAACACATGAGCAGTATTCTAAGGAGAGATGGCAGCCAGAGCTGGACCACCATCATCCAGTGCAAACACCTGTTGGGCTAGAGAGCCAGTGTGGTGTAGTGGCTAGAGTACTGGACTGGGAGTTGGGAGATCCAGGTTCTAGTCCCCACTCAGCCATGGAAGCTCACTGGGTGACTCTGGGCCAGTTACAGACTCTCAGCCCAACCCACCTCACAGGGTTGTTGTTGTGAGGATAAAATGGAGGAGGAGGACTATGTACGCCGCCTTGGGTTCCTTAAGAAGGAAAAAAGGTGGGATATAAATGTAATAAATAATAAATAATAGAGGACTTTGCAGGCCACCTACTCAGAGTCAAAATCATCAAGATCAGGTCACCTTCTTCCAGGAGAGGAGCTGCATAAGGGCTCATTCACGTCGACATTAATCAGGACTAGCTCACACATGCACTGGATGGATTCCATGTGTGAATGTGCCATCCCAGATCAGATGGCTAAACTACATGTTAAAAGTTAAACACAATCAGTTGTATCTAATGTCAGTCCTACTTAGAGTAAACCCACTGAAATGAATGGGACTTAAGTTAAGCTAATATTGGATACAACCTGCATTTTGAAAAGTGCTTGTGACTGGCTCTCGGCCCCCCAGAGGTGGTATTTCTGACAGAAACATAGACAGCTGCCTTGTACCAGGTCAGAGCTAGAAAAAGTGCAGAAAAGAGCAACTAAAATGATCAAGGGGCTGGAGCAACTGCCCTATGAGGGAAGGTTACAACAGCTGTGATTGTTTAGCTCGGAAAAAAGGAAGGTAAGGGGAGACACAATAGAGGTATACAAAATTATGCACGGTGTGAAGAAAGTGGATAGGGAGACATTTCTCTCCCTCTCTCATAATACTAGAACCCAGGGTCATCCCATGTTGCTGATTGGTGGGAGATTCAGGACAGATAAAGGGAAGGACTTCTTCACACAGCGCATAAACTATGGACTTCACTTCTGCAAGATGTAGCGATGGCCACCCAGTTGGATGGCTTTAAAAGCCTAGACAAACTCGTAGAGAATAAGGCTGTCAATGGCTGTCCATTGGCTGTCCATTGGCTGTCAATGGCTGTCAATGGCTGTCCAATGGCTGTCCAATAAGGCTGTCAATGGCTGTCAATGGCTGTCCTGATGGCTATATGCTACCTCCAGTATCAGAGGCAGTATGCCTGTGTACACCAGTTGCTGGGGAACATGGGTAGGAGGGTGCTGTTGCACTCATGTCCTAGTTTGGGATTTCCCATGGGCAGCTGTGTGAACAGAATGCTCAACTAGATGGACTCTTGGTCTGATCCAGCAAGCCTCTTCTTATGTTTTGTGTTCTTAGACTGGCTAGCCCAGTGTTGCCTTTTCTCACTGGCAGTGGCTTTCCAGGGTCTCAGGTGAAGAAGTCTTTCATATCATTGGTCACCTTTTAAATGGAGACACCAGGGGCTGAACCTGGGCCCCCGGGCACGTGTCCTGCTGCACAGTTGCTTTTGGAGCAGAGTCACTTCAACATCCAGTTGGGCTGCACCAAGTGAAGATGAGGCTCGCTCGTTTGGAACAAAATGGGGAGGAGGTCTGAAAGGTACAAGCAGGCTATTCATCTGGAATGTACGTTTTCTTCTGGCTTCTAAAGCGGATGTCACATTGGCAGTAGCTGTATCTATTTTATTTTATTTATTACTTTTATATCCCACCTTTTTTTCCTCCTGCAAGGAACTCAGGGCGGCTTACATGAACCCCCTCCTCTCCATTTTATCCTCACAACAGCCCTGTGAGTTAGGCTAGGCCGAGAGTCAGTGACTGGCCCAAAGACACCCAAGTGAATTCTATGGCAGGGTGGAGACTAGAATCTGAGTCTCCTGAGTTCCTGTCCAGTGCTTTAACCACAGCACCACACTGGCTTTCTATATCAGTAGGTGTCCAACATATAGGGCCGGAAAAGATGACAGAAAAGCACAAAATGATCAAGACTGTCAGTCTGCATGCAGGGCATACACTGGAGGGGGGTGGTGGCAGGAGGTAGGGGTGGGGAGGATTAAATTGTATAGCACCTAGACATTTTAGGTGCCAAAACAAATAAATAGGGACTGGACCACAGTATCTCTAAGGAAAAGATAAAGCATTTGGGACGTTTTACTTTAGGGAGGGAAGATGATGAAGGGTGCAAGCTATGGACCCTCAGAGGGCATCTTCCAGACCATGACATTCTGTGTGCTCACTTGCGCGCACGTGCACACACGTCCACATGCAGGCAGAGAGGTCAGTCCACCTGCCTGTCTGGATGGCAGCAGAGATTTCTGCCACTGCGGCTGTCCTACCGGCAGTGGTCTGCTGGTGGTAATGGCAAAAAGAGGGTGTTTGTATTGGCCCCAGGAGCGTAGCCAAGTCATTTGTAGTGTCAGAGGGGCCTGGAGATCCATAATGCTTGCTTAAGTTCATTATCGGTGCAATTCCCTTGCTAGTAAGCCTCTGAGCATGTGCAGATGATTCAAAGGGCTGATAACAGCCTTCTCAGAACATTCCTTGCTAAGGAGGAGAATGTCTTATCACTGATGTGCCTGAGAAGCAGAGTTGGTTTACCTTGAAGCTGCGGGTGGCTGTGCTTGAGAACCAAGTGCCGTTAGTTTATGCTGGGAATGAACGCTGGGGGCGCGTGCTGCTGAAATGCTGCTTATTGCTAACATGTATTGTATAAAACCCATTTGACCCAATGGCTCGGGGTTCAGAGAAGCTGTCTGATCCAACCATTGGGTACACCTGTGTGCTGTAAGTTACTCAGGAAAGTCTCCTTGTAAGCAAACCTTTGAGTCTGATTTATCACTATCTTGGCACTTCTAACCTTTGAGTTCAACACCCATGGCTGGGGCAACACAGTGTTCCAGGGGTGTGTCAGGGGTAATTCAGGGGCATGGGCCTCCTTCCCTGGACACACCCCTAGAATGGGGTGGGGGGACCACACTAGCCCTGGAGCTGCTGGTATTATTTTTCCTCCCATGGAAAATAAATACATGGAAAAACTGGGGCCAACCAAAAAAAGCGGGGGAAAACCCCCCCACACACACTTTCTGTTCAGCCCAGCAGAGAAGTGGTAGTTCTTCTGACATAGATTCTCCCTCCCCTATTCCCATAGGATTGCTTTGTAAGCGGGGGGGGGGGTATAGGGGAGCAGGACATGACAGGGCAAATTATGAATTATATGGAGAGAGCAGGCAGACCTTTTTCACCCTCTCTCCTGACACTAGGAACATGGGGTTGCCCCACAAAAGTGGTCAGGTAGATTTAGGACAGGCCCAAGGAAAAGGCACACTTCACACAGTGCATAACTGACGCATGGAATTATCTGCCACAAAATGTGGCAGTGGCCACTCATTGCTCTGGAACTGGAGAGCTGAGGAGATGCACATTCTGGCCTCTGCCACTGGCCAGAGGAACATGAGAGACATCCCATGGTTCCCAGGTGGTTTACCATATGGGCACTGCCAAAACCCCTTAGCAACTGGTCAGCAGGTGAGCTAGAACATTATTTATTTATTTATTTGATGTCTTTTTATTCAGCTCCTCAGCCAAAGAGGCTCCCATAATGGATTACGTACAGTCAGCAAAACAAGCCTCTTCTTGCCTGCAGGTTTGCAATCTAAAGAGACACAACAGGAGGAGGAGCTTGGTAGCCCCATCAAGAGCACCTGGGTAAATGCAGCAAAGAATAAAAGGAACGTGGTGGTCGGAGTCTACTACCGGCCACCCAATCAAGGAGAAGATGGGGACGAAACCTCTGAAAAGCAAGCTGCCAATGATTCAAGGAAGCATGATGTAGTAGTAATGCGGGACTTCAATTTCCCTGATATTGGTTGGGAGACAAATTCTGCAAAACATGGCCCCTCCAGGAAATTCCTGACTTGTGTGGCGGATAACTTCCTCCTACAGAAAGTAGAGGAAGGAACTAGAGGATCAGCTATCCTTGACTTGATCCTAACCAACAGAGATGACTTAGTGGATAAAGGAGCAGTTACGGGAACTCTGAGGGAAAGCGACCATGTTATACTTGAGTTCTTGGTTCTAAAGGAAGCAAAGGCTGAGTGTAGCCAAACCTGTAGCCTGGATTTTAGGAAAGCCGATTTTAATAAACTCAGAACAATGATCAGTAAGGTCCCATGGCAAGCAACTCTAACGAGAAAAGGAGTCCAAGATGGGTGGGAGCTTTTAAAAAAGGAAATTCTAAAGGCACAATTACAAACAATTCCAACAAGAAAAGAAGACAACAGCGGAAGACAACAGAAGAAGCCAATGTGGCTTCACAAAAAGCTTAGGGATGACCTGAAAACAAAAAAAGGACACATATAGGAAGTGGAAGGAAGGCCAAGCTACAAAGGAAGAGTACAGGCAGGTAGCACAGAATTGCAGGGATGGTGTCAGGAAGGCTAAAGCTGTGAATGAGCTGAAGTTAGCGAGGGATACTAAAGCAACAACAAAAAAAGGCTTTCTTCAGATATGTGCATAGTAAAAGACAGAGGAAAGAAATGGTGGTTCAACTATTAAATAAGGATGGCAAAATGATGACAAAGAAGTGCTCAATTCCTACTTTGGCTCAGTCTTCTCACAAAAGAGGGTCTATGACCCCCCTGGCAAAGGCGAAGTACAGGCTGCAGGGGCAGGATTGCAGCTTGAGATCAATAGGCATATGGTCAAGGAACACCTAATTACTTTGAATGAGTTCAAATCTCCAGGGCCAGATGAGCTGCATCCTAGAGTAAAAAGGAACTGGCAGAAGAACTCTCAGAACCACTGTCTATTCTCTTTGAGAAATCATGGAGGACAGGTGAAGTGCCAGATGACTGGAGGAGGGCTAATGTTGTCCCTGTCTTCCAAAAGGGCAAAAAAGAGGCACCTGGGAACTACAGACCAGTCAGTCTGACATCCATCCCTGGGGAAATTCTGGAGCAGATGATAAAGCAATCCATCTGTAAGCACCTTGAAAACAATGCAGTGATTACTCGAAGCCAACATGGATTTGTCAAGAACAAATCCTGCCAGACAAATCTGATCACATTTTTGGATCAGGTAACCTCCCTTGTGGACTGTGGGAATGCTGTGGACATAATATACCTTGACTTCAGCAAAGCTTTCGACAAAGTGCCCCATGATATCCTGATGTGCAAACTAGCTCAAAGTGGGCTAGATGAAACAACGATCTGGTGGATCCACAGGTGGCTACAGAATCGGACTCAAAGAGTGCTTATCAATGGGATCTTCTCAAACTGGGGAGAGGTAATGAGTGTGGTACTGCAGGGCTCAGTCCTGGGCCCAGTGCTCTTCAATGTTTTTATTAATGACTTGGAGGAGGAGGTGCAGGGAATGCTGATCAAATTTGCAGATGACACAAAATTGGGCAGCAGAACTGAATGGAAGCACACTCTGGCCCCATCCATTGGCCAGAGGACTAAAGGCTGCTGGTGCATGTGCATATGACTGCAATCAACTGCATGCCACTTTGAAGATCATTTTATCAAAAAGTGGGATAAATTATTTTAAACAATAGGGTAGTTTAGGCAGGGTTTAGTCCAGGGGTGTTGAATTTCTTTCTGCTCAAGGGACACATCCAGTTTTGGAGAAGTTCTCCAGGACTGGTGCCCCATGGTGGGTGGGGACCAAGGCAAAGAGGTTGGTGCCAACACACCAAAAATGCCAGCGTATTTTAGCTTAAGGGCGTAACTCTATGGTGACACCCATCCGCCACGGAACTCAGACGTTTACGAGCATCGTATGCAGAGTGGCAGGTGCAGCGGAGGCTATCTTTGCCTCTGCCCCCCTCCTGCTCTGCATTTTGGCTGGATGGGCTTTTTCACCCATCTAGCTGGGGCACATCGGAACGGGAGGGAAGGAGGCTGAAGAAGCCCCAGGATACATCATATCCCGGCTTCCCTAGTCCCCTCCCCTCCCGCGACACGCCCCCTTTACCCCCTCTCTGAAGTCGCCTTTGTGACCTTGGAGAGACAGCTGGTGCAGTTCTCTCCATGCCATCTGGGAGGCGGAGTGGGAGGGGAGCATGGATTCCTAGATCCACAGTTGGAGCACTCTCTCCAACTTCGGATCCAGGAATCTGAGCTATCCTATGACCCCCCAGACTCTGTCTGTGGGATTGCTCCCTCCTGCTCTTACAGCCAGCAACTCAGACTTAGGAGAGGCATTTCAACCTTTGAGAATGGGGGAAACTCAAACAAATGTTGAGAAACCATCCAACAATTGTGGTTCTCCACAATTGTTGTGGATGGGGCCCCATCCACATTCTCCGGAAGTGGATGGGGCCAGGGGAAGGGGGAGTGGTCATCTGGGGAACCCCAGAGGGCCAGACTGGGAGACCAGGGGGGTTAAATTTGGCCCCTGGGCCTGACGTTCTACTACACCCCTGATGTAGAGAATACCACGCTATATGGACTAATGGTTTGTACCTTGGATGGCTGCTTTAGAGTTCTGACTGGTTCTGACTGAAACCCAGAGCGGATTTACTGCCCCACTGACATCGGAGGCACCAACCTCCACTGCTAATTGACCTCTTTGCTTACCTGGTTTTAAACCAGGGCTCTCATTTATTAGATTTCTATACCACCCACTAGCCAAAGCTCTCCTTATATGCTGTTGCTGATGGCAGGACCGCTCGGCAGGCCAAACTGAACCCCAGACTAGATGCGCGTGGCAGGCAGACATCCTCCTAAAGCAAGATTGGCAGTGTTTTCCCTAAGCTCTCTGCCCACATGCTGCTAAGGGGCTTATAGTCCTTGTTTCCCAGCACTGATTCTTTCCACTGGTTGCCTTGCCCTTGCTAATACTGCCAGGCAAGGTTACCCTTCATTGAGTCGATTTTCATTTCTGGAGGGAGAAACAGAAAGGCGCTGGCAGCCTTTGGAAGAAGGAAGGAAAGCCAAACGAGAAAATGTTGAGGGGCAGCTTTTGTGCCTCCTGCAAAAAGCAAGTCAGTAGCATTGTGGAGGCAACACAGAGCGCTCAAAGCCATCAGCAGGGGGGGCATTGTGCCCCTTAAACTCACATGTGTCCGAGGGACTCTGGTAGTGGCAATGAATAGATGGTGCAATGCTCCTAATGGCTCGTCGTTTGGGTTCTGCTCTTTTTCTTTATGGGCATTTCACCAGTACCATCCCAGCACATACAAGATTAGAAGAACTCCCAGTATCCATTTCCAGAGGGTAGCCATGTTAGTCTATTGCAGCAAAAAGAACAAAACAGTCTTGTGGCACCTTAAAGCCTGGGTGCAATCTTATGTGGGTTTAGCCTGGAAACAAAGCCCAACAACTCCCAGCATTCCCCAGGCAGCAATGCTGGCTGGGGAGTGCTGGGAGTTGTAGGACTTTTTTCAGGCTAAGGCTAAACCTGCATAGGATTGCACCCTCAAGGGAGACCCCATTAGACCATCGAGTCCAGGGTCTAAAACTACCTAGCTGCACCACTGAGGGTGGGTGGGGGGCATCTGAAAGTAGCCTCACCTTGAGCTACAACTGTCCTGCTCTTTTTTCGTACTGCTACTTCAGGCACAAAAAATGACTTGTTTTTAAGCTCTGCTGGGAGTTGTAGGACTTACTTTTTCTGTCCAAGCATGCATAGGATTGCACCCTTACAAATTTATTCTGGCCTAAGTGGAATGTAGCCCACTTCATCAGATCCACGGAGTGTTATAGAGAGATTTGCATTTATATTCAGTACATAGGGCGTTCACATGTGCGTAGGGTGGGGAAAATTCTAAACAGTGAGGCCAGAGGAAAGTTAAATGCAGAAAGTGACAATCACATTATTAACAGTGGTCATTCACAGTACAATTGCTGCTGATAACACCAACATACTGGCACTAGGTAAGTCACTCAAGCCAGGATATTTGTGTTATCAACAGCAAATGCAATTGTACCATAAATTACTACTGTTAATAATGTGATTGTCACTGTCCATATTTAAATTTCCTTAGGGTGCAATCCTATGCATGCTTAGACAGAAAAAAGTCCCACAACTCCCAGCATGCCCTAGCCATTCCCTTTTCTCCTTCACTTTCTCATCTTCGATTCCTATTTTTATTTTGCAAACCTAGCAATTGACAGCTGGTTCCCTTACTTTTCTGCTTCTTCATTCCCTTTTTCACTTGCATGGTTTTCCACTATAGGAGGACAGGGGATGGGTTTTGTTTTTACCCTTGTTCAGTGTCAATTTAGAAATTATTTACGACCAGTGGCGCCTGCAACAAAATGTTGCAGTGTGGTGTGCTCCTGATAATTGTTTCAGCCTAGCAGCTATGCCTTCTTCCAGGATACCCCATTCCATTCCATTCTATTCCATTCCCCCTCCCTCTTGGATTTCCATTCCTCCTCTGCCCCACAAATTGCTCAGTCCTTGGCTGGATCAACACTTACTGCCTTTTTTTGCTTCCAATGAGGTTTCACTGCCCAGCTTTCACACTACGAAGTAGCCGCCTCGAATTGGAACCGGAATTTCCCACTTCCATGCTCCGGCTTTCAATACCCTAATATCCCGGTATTTCCCCTTAATGTGCTCTGATTTTCTGCCTTCGCTACTATATCCAGTCGTAGTCCCCTCCCCCACCTGTCCATATGTGGCGGTGTTTGTATTTCCCTCCTGTCCAATCACAGCTCTTGACGGCCCCATGTCTTCTTCCGGCTACTGATTGCATCGCTTCCTCAGCAGCCCCCATTTCCTCAGCAACAAGCAAAGGGCTGGATATGTGCGCGCTTGTCTGATCTTGGAAGCTAAGTAGCGTTGGTCCTGGTCAGTGCTTGGATGGGAGACTGCCTGGGAATCAGGCTTCCTGCACTGAGCAGGGGGTTGTTGTATCCCTTCAAATGAGATTATGTTTTACCCCCTCCTATCCCCCACTCCAGATGTGTTTTTTTTTAAATTAAGGTGTTATCCTCACAGAATCAGGGCTTCTCCGGGATGTTTGTTTTTCTAATTCAGGCATGATCTTCGGAGATTCGAAGTTGTGAAGCTTCAACAGCAGGAAAACAGCAGAAAAATAGCACAGTGCTTGAGTGTTAACCGAGCTTGCACATTCGATGAAGCACTGCAACAGGGAAAATGGGTGAGTGTGAATAATCACGTTTTGATGCGAGAGCGTTTAACCCGACGGGACACTGAATTCATTGTGATGGTGGGCGCAATGTAGATCGGCCCCTCATTGTGCTGTTTTCAGGAAAGTTTGTCTCCTTAGCAGTGGTGTACTGGTAAATTTTGAGGTCAGGTAAATTTTGAGATCATGGCAGTTCCCATAGCCATGCCTCCAAGGAGAATCCAAAAATGCAGGCAGCTGTGTTGATCCATACGAACAATCCAGTTCTTGCAGTTTTTCCACTTCAAAATAGTGCAGGTGGCGCAGGTCTCGGAGCGAGTATGATCGACGATTAGCAAAGACTCTTCGTTGTGCCTATTATGCGGCAATGAGGATGGCAAAAAAAATCTTACTATACATCTATTATTTCATCTTCAAAATGTCGCCCAGCACAATTGTTCCCAGTGGTGAAGGGCCTGTTGGGATCTTGCTCTGGCTCAGAGAAACTGGGATTGGAACCCTCGGTCATCTGCTGTGATAAGTTTGCTAGGCACTTCGAGGAGAAAGTGGCTCATATTCTCTCAGAACTTGATGCCACAGTTATCACAGAGTCTGAGGTGGTGTCCAGTGTTCCGTCTGGTTGTGCTTCCTGGGAACAGTTTCAGTTGTTGCTGCCTGATGTGGACAAGATGCTTTAATCAGTCTGGCCCACCACATGTAAGCTTGACCCTTGCCCATCTTGGCTTATATGATCTAGAAGGGGTGGATTGGCTGGGTGAGTCCAGGGAGCGGTAAATGCTTTGTTCTGTCAGGGGGTGGTTCCTGCCACCTTGAAAGAGGCTGTAGTGCACCCTATCTTGAAGAGGCCCTTCTGGACCCAGAGGTGTGTGAGAACTATCGCCCCATTGCCAATATCCCCTTTTTGGGCAAGGTGCTTGAGCGTATGGTGGCTGGGCAGCTTCAGGTGTTCTTGGAGGACACTGATTATCTGGACCCATTTTCAGTCTGGTTTCAGGCCAGGGAATGGCACTGAAACGGCCTTGGTTGCTCTGACTGACGACCTACTCCGGGTGAAAGACAGGGGGAGTGCTACCCTGTTGATCTTCCTGGATCTCTCAGCGGCTTTTGACACCGTTGATCATGGTGCCTTACTGGATCGGCTCTGCGGGATGGGAGTTGGGGGCACTGTGCTACAGTCGTTCCGCTCCTACCTGCAGGGCCAATTCCAGAGAGTGGTATTGGGAGATTCCTGTTCTACCCCATGGCTATTAAACTGTGGGGTGCCACAGGGTTCTATTCTATCCCCCATGCTGTTCAACATCTACATGAAGCCGTTGGGAGAGGTCATTAGGAGTTTTGGGGTGGAGTGTCACCAGTTGATGATACTCAGCTCTGTTTCTCCTTGTTGTCAGAGTCAGCTGAGGTGGTGAAGGTGCTGGACCAGTGCCTGGAGGCTATAATGGGCTGGATGAGGGCCAATAAACTGAAGCTAAATCCTGACAAGACGGAAGCTCTGTGGATTGGTGATTCCCAAGTCCGGGAATTGGGTAAGCGACCTGTCCTGGATGGGGTTGCACTCCCCTGAAGGAGCAGGTGCATAGCTTGGGAGTACTCCTAGACCCGTCCCTGTCACTGGAGCCCCAGGTGGACTCCGTGGTCTAGAGAACTTGGGGCTGGCTTTGGCTGATCCTCCATTTACGGCCTTTCCTGGACAGGGATTAGGGGTATACAAAACCTCACTTACCTTGCTCCGCTGGATTCCACGGGGGGGGGGGGGAGGTGATCTGTTCCTCCCCCCCGGAATCCTTCCTAGCTGGCTCCACTCCATGGCATGTCCATGGAGCCACCAGCCGGGCCGATCCGCAGCCAGGCTGCTGCGGACACAAAATGCCATCCTGCATAGGGGACGCCATTTGCGTCGCTGCTGTAGCCATGATAGGCTACATAAATACTTACGTAGCCTATCACAGCTAAAGCGGGGACGCAAATGGTGTAGGGGACTGCTGTATGCAGGACGCCATTTGTGGCCGCACATCGGAGCAGTGGCCAGCAGTGGCCGGATCCAGACCGCCAGAGGCAGGTAGGATCCGGTCCATAGGGACTTCGTGGGGTGGCGGGGGGGATTGCTCCATTCCACCATGGACTCCGGGGGGGCTGGATTCTAAAGAATCCGGCCTCACTGGAGTCCATGGAGGAATTCTCCGCCATCCCTAACGTGGATAACCTAGCCACAGTAGTACATGCGCTAGTAACTTCCTGATTAGACTACTGCAATGCACTTCACGTGGGGCTGCCCTTGAAAACGACTCGGAAGTTGCAGCTAGTGCAAAATGCAGTAGCTAGACTGCTGACCAGAACACCCCATAAAAACCATATAACACCAGTTTTAAAGGAATTGCACTGGCTGCCAATATGCTTCCGGTCGGAATTCAAGGTTTTGATGATGACATTTAAAGCCCTAAGTGGCTTGGGGCCTCAATATTTGAGGGAGCGCCTCTCCCTATCTATGCCTGGCCGAGAACTGAGATCTGTTGGAAAGGCCCTCCTCTGCGTCCCACCAGTATGAGACATACACTATGGTGGGACATGGGAGAGGGCCTTCTCTTCTGTGGCGCCCCGGTTGTGGAATTCCCTCCCCTTGGAAGCCCGATTGATGCAGACATTGGTCTCATTTTGGCGCCAAGTAAAAAAGTGGCTTTTTACCAAAGCCTCTGAGGGCTAAATGCATTCCCTAGCATATTGTTTTAACTGTTTTAGATTTTAACTGGTTTTAGCTTGTTTAATATGTTTTTAAGTGTTTAAATTATTTATTGTTTTATACTGTTTGCATTGATTTTATCTGTATGCCGCGCTGAGATCTTTTTTCTTTCTTTTTTTAATCTAAATTTATTTTATTTTTTTATAAGTGAAATAAACAATACCAACAACATAGTCAAAATTTACAGTTTCCAACATTACAGTATTCTGGGGAAGAAAAAAAAATAAGGAGGAAAGAAAAAGAAAGAAAGAAAGAAAGAAAGAAAGAAAGAAAGAAAACCAAAAGATTATATCTAAGCTTCAATTAAAGCAAACCAAATATCCAATATAAGTCCAATTGCAAATTATGCCTGTACAGCACTCTTCCAAACATTGCAGGTATTATTAAATCTTCAGTCCACTGCTCCGTAAACTGTGAGCCTTGTCTTTCAATGTTATAACCTCAGTCTTATAGCTAATAAACGGGAGCAAACCATCCATTTCCATTAACCATATATTACCATTCCATTGACACATATCAGTAAACATTAAAAGTTCAACCAACAAGAAATAATCATAATCATAATCCCATAATAATGGTAGTAATATTAATATTAATGATAATTTTAAAAGGAGAAGAAAAAGAAGAATTTTTTTAAAAGGATAAAAAATAAAAAGTAAAAAATAAAAACAAACCATTTATTTATTTTAAGTAATATCATATCTAAAAATGTATTTATATGTGTATGCCCACATACACACATACAATATAACACACAAAGGAGAAAGAAAACAAAAATATGCAAACATTTAATATGGCAAACTTCCCAGACATCCTATCAGCTAAACCCCAAACAAGACTTCAGAGGAACAGTAAAAATGGCTACGTTCCAACTCAGGAGGCTGAGAAAGTTGGCTCCCTTGTTTTAATGTTAACACCAATGAGAAATGATTCGGCCGCATCAGGATTTAAAAACTTTTTCGTCTGGCCTTCAGAAACAATGCAAAATGTAGCAAGATATTTAATATGATATTGCAGGTTATTTTGCATTGCCAAACTTCTCGCTTTGGTGAATTGCCTTCTTCTGTCAGCAGTTTCTTTAGCATAATCAGAAAAGAGCATAATCTTGTCATTTGCTGGTTCCCACTGTAGCTCACCTCATTCTCTTGCCAGACGTAGAAGATAATTTTTTGTAGAAACTCGTGAAAACTGAACAACAACAGTCCCAGAAGTCCCTTTAGTGCCACGTATTGAGCCAGGAACATGATATGCATGCTCAATATCCAGTAGAACATCAGATGGCAAAACCAATAACTCATGCAAAAGTTTATCCATAATTCAGCCAAACATACATCAGCAGCCAAGTCTTTAATACCAAGAATACGAGGGTTCGCTCTGTGTGTTGGGAAATTGGGAAATTTGAGCAAAGTATTGTGAGATGCTTGCATAGCAGTTTCCTGAGCAATAACTCAATCTTCGAGCGCATTAACCTTCGGTTCCGTTTTTTGAAGAGAGATATTAATTAAATCCACAGCCCCTTGGAGGGCAGTGATTGAGTCCTGGATTGTTTCAAGTTTCTTTGACTGCACTGATAGCTGAAAAGACATAGTTTTTATCAAAGCAAGCAACTCCTCTTCACCTCCGGCATTTCTAGAAACATTTGCTGGGGGAGGAATTGGGGAGGTAGGTGGCGTTCGCAGACCTTTTGTTTTTCCCTTTGATACTGCCATCCTCCATTTCCAGAAGCACAGCAAGCAAGTATAATTGCAGAAACAGAAAAAACAAACATTTAGTTAGATTTAGCTGCCAGTCCCCAGATATCGCTGGTAGTTTAAATTCACAAATATTTTTTGGAACTCATCAGTCTTGTAGTCTCCTAATTGCTAGGAGTTTCAAACAGCATTCAGTAGCATGATACTCCGGCCACTGACCTTAGATTGCAGCCCGTCTGCTGCAGCACAAAAGCAGCTGTTCTTCCAAAATTTCAACTGGATGGTACTGTAAGATTCCTCTTTTAATTCCAGGGGAATTTTAAAAGGTTTCTCAACCTTTTCATAGCTGCTTGAGATAAGCAATCTGCGAAGCTCCACAGGTCACTACCAAGATGGCATGGCTCCGAATGGAAGTCCCCTTTGCCACTCTGAGAGCTTAATGATGTAGAGCGGGATAGAAATGTTATAAATAAATAAATAAATAAATAAATATACTTTGCGTGACAATTGGGAACAATATATTGCTACTGGGAAAATTCTCTCTCTCCTCCTCCCCAACCCCAGAGAAGTACATGCAGCAAAGTTCAGAGGAAACAGGAAAGTTTGTGTGGTGGGGGTGGCAAACAATGTCAGTGTCCCTGCTACTAAAAAAGTGCACTGCATCCCTCTGAGCACTGGCTCTACAACATCACTGCTCCTTCAGGGTTTTCTCTTTTAATCCCAAAGGTTTTTTTGTGCTTCTCCAGACTTCAGAGTTCTCCTGAGCATGCTGATCCCTCCCCCTTGCCGCTGTTTTGGCTGTATAAGGAACAGCACTCAGAGAACTGAATTTGCTATTAGTATATGTGATGATTGATGATATCAATTCAAAATAATCGTATTACCGCTTCTACAGGCAGAGATCCTTAAAATATTGAAAACTGGGCTTAGAGCTCAGAATAAAATAAATGCTATTAACATCCGACCAGCTTTATTCAATGGGTGTAATTAAGGGATCTGATGATGATCTTAGTGAGCTCAATAGAAGAACTCATGACGATGCCCAGAGAATGTGTCATCTAAGTGCTTCAGTGGGAAAAGGCTCTTGAGCTGATGGAGATAGATTATCACACATAGGTTAGGGATGAGCAAAAGTCAAGTTTGCAAGATCAACTTCTCCTTTTTACTAGAAACCTGAGCTCCACCAACTGGAATCAGGTCCAAAATAGTGGATCAGGTGGGGTGGATATATGCTGGGAATTAAGGAATACAGTGCCACTGAGTGCATGATCAGCCCAGGAATTTGTGATCAGTACCAGAACAAAGCTGACATGTCCTTTCACACAAACATTTACTCCTGATTCCCCCCATGTGTTCTTTTTTTAAAGGTGGGGGGGAGTTGCTTTTTAATTATTGCTATTGTTACACAGTTTGGAGTCAGAAGCCCTGGCTGAACCAGTGCAACTGTGCAAATCACTTACGGTGCAGTCCTATGCATAGCTGACTGGGGAATGCTAGGAGCTGTAGGACTTTTTTCTGGCTAAACATGCATAGGATTGTGCTCTATGTTATAGAAATTATTTCTAAGTTTGCATTTATACATCTAAGTTAGCACATGCATAACCCCCTGGTATAGTTTTCTTTAAGAATTCTGAGGGGATATTCCTGTACATGCTCAGTAAAGGTGTGAGATAGGGGCCCCATCTACATCGGGCTTTTACTCTGGGGCGGGTGCAAGGTGAGGTCCCTCGTGATAGGTGAGGCACTCTCGACTTTGCAGCCATCTGTGGTTTTCGCCCGGAAAATGCGGAGTTCCAAGGAATCATTTTACTGCGATTTTTTGGGTTTGCTGCGGGTTCCCCCGCGGTTGTGGGCCATCTGTTCCTTCCCAAACCGACTTCGCATTTTGCAGTGGGCGTGTTGTAGGCGTGCGTAGTGCCTGTGTCACTCTGTGACGCCCCTTTACTCCCCCCATCCCTTCGCAGCTGCGCAGTTACAGAGGCACAGAGGGGCATTTTCATCTATTGAATCACACTTTCGCACAGTTTTGCAGCTTCGTATCTTCGCAACAGTTGTGGACTCAGTACCCAAGGGCCAGGGGGAGCAGTCTTTGGGAAGGAACAACATCACTCTGGCCACCATTTCGGAGTGATGGCTAGGCACGTAGCGCTCACGCTCGTGAGTGCAAACCATCGCGAGAGTGTCAGTCTGGGGAACTGACAAACTGATGGTGCGGAAATGAAGGAGCACAAAACACCCACTTTTTACCTAAAAAGGGATGGAAAGACACAGCAGAGCCCTCAGGTACAAAACAGCCACTGAAGTGTCGCACCCCCACACTCACGGGACTGCACAGATGCACATTTCAGTATAATGGGGGGGGAGAAGGGCACGGCAAGTCTGACAGGGAAGCACGCAGTACATCGCGAGTGTATTGCAGGGTATAGCGATTCGAAGCCGCATTGCTGCACAGTTGCAACAGGGTGGAGGGTCAAAGTAGTGCCATATAGACGCGGCCAGGGAGTGGCCACCATTTTAGGCAGTTACTGAAATGCAGTATGGAAGAAGCTTGCGTTCTCCTCCCTGTAAGACCCTGAACCCTTGAGACAGGTTAGTGAAGAGGTTTCCTTTTGAATTTTTTTTTAAGGAGTCTTTTGTTTGTTTGTTTGTTTATGTTTTTTTTGTTTATGAATTCCTTGTTGTTTATATTCTTTTATATTGTATAAAGGGCTGTTTATATTGTTCCTGGTCCATTTTGAGAAGATTACTATGGAGCTGGAGTGAATGGAGTAGATACTGTTTTCCTTCTTCGGCCAGCAGAAAAATCAAGCTTCAAAGAGAAGTTTCATTTATATTTTTGTTGTAGACTCAAGTTGAAAGACAGAACTTTGGGAGGGCTGTGCTCTGTTTTATTGTTTTAGTGAAAAGTGAATGGTTATGCATGTAAAATTGTTACATGTGCATTACTATTGTTTTTAATTAAGAAATTAAAATGATATATGTTAATTGTCCCTGTGCAAGGCCTTTGCTGTAAGTCCCTTTAGAGACCCTGAAGAAAACTGTTACACATGCATATTTTATGTGAATCTCAATCCTCTTTTTTGCTGATGCATTTCTGCATTTTTGATAACACAGTGGCCAGCCTGCTGGGAGTTGTAGGCCTTTTTTTCCTGTCTAAACATGCATAAGATTGTACCCTTACAGATCTATCAGTAGATTCCGATCTACTTTCTGCCCACCCTTGATGTAGAGAAGGGGTATTGAGCCTCTTTCAGCCCAAGGGGTGAATTTAATTTCAGAAAAGCTCTCGGGGGGCCACATTCCAGTAGTGGACAAGCTGAAGGTAAAAGGGCTGAGGCCGAAAGTACAAAAAATATCAGCATACTGTAGCTTAAAGTTCTTACTGCCTGTAACTAAGCCTTAAGAGAGGTATCCCAACCTTTTAGAATGGGGGAAACATGCAAAAGCCAGGAGAGCACCAAATGATGGGCAGTTGGGGAAAAGGGTGGGGCCAGGGGGAGGAAGCGCAGCTATCTGGGGAACTGTGGAGGGCCAGACACGGACTTCAGATGGGCCTGATTTGGCCAATCAGGGACCTCAGCTGGGCCAGATTCGGCCCACAGTCCTGAGGTTCAACATCCCTGATATAGACAGATGAACTCTGCAACGATCAGATAGCAAACCTGAACATCTCTTTCAGGACATTATCATTCTTCAAGCAGTCACTCTTTTAAACCTCAGTGATACTAATCATTCCAGCTAGGATCAGTCAGCAAAGAACTGGAAAACCAAAGCCTTGAATAGTACATAGTGGAAGCCTTAAGAGTGGAAAAATGTGGATGTTCTGGTTTTAACCGAGGAGAGCAAGGTCGCAAATGCAACCTCGGAAGAAGAGAAAAGGGGGCAGGGAGGTGGGCAGGGGAGGGGAGAGTCCATCACCAACAGTCACCGACCAAGAAAGAGATCCTGGGGTTGTGGTGGACAGCTCAATGGAAATGTCAACCCAGTGTGCGGCTGCCGTTAAAAAGGCAAATTCCATGTTAGGCATACTTAGGAAAGGAATTGAAAATAAAACTGCCAAGATCATATTCCCCTTATACAAATCTATGGTGAGACTACACTTAGAATACTGTGTACAGTTCTGGTTACCGCATCTAAAAAAGGAATTGTAAAGTTGACAAAAGTGCAGAAAAGGGCAACTAAAATGATCAAGGGGCTGCAGCGACTTCCCTATGAGGGAAGGGTACAGCAGCTGCGATGGTTCAGCTTAGAGAAAAGTTGTGGAATGGGCAACATGATAGAGGTGTACAAAATTATGCATGGTGTGGAGAAAGTGGATAGGGAGATATTTTTCTCCCTCTTTCATAATAGTAGAACCAAATGGGGTCATCCCATGAAAGTGATTGGTGGGAGGTTCAGGCCAGTTCAAAGGAAGGACTTTTTCACACAGCACATAGTTAAACTATGGAACTTGCTACCACAGGATGTCATGATGGCCACCAATTTGGATGGCTTTAGAAGGGGATTGGACAAATTAATGAAGGATAAAGTCCTGATGGCTATATGCTGCTTCCTGTATCAGAGGTAGCATGCCTATATACACCAGTTGCTGGGGAACATGGGCAGAAGGGTGCTGTTGCAGTCATGTCCTGCTTGTGGGTTTCCTGTGGGCAGCTGGTTGGTCACTGTGTGAACAGAATGCTGGACTAGATGGACCCTTGGTCTGATCCAGCAGGGCTCTTCTGATGTTCTTATGAGAGGAGAAGCTGGGATATGAGAAATCCTATGGCGTCTCCAACCCTGGCTCTCAGCCCTCACGGTGCACTGTCTCAGAGGCCCATCTAGAGGCACATTTTGTGAAAGGAGGACGGAGAGTTGAAAATTGCCTCCGTTGCACCTCCTGCCCTGCTGGGAGCACCCCGGTGGGACACTGGATACCCAGAAACCTCCACACTCAGAGGCTTCCTTGTAAGGGGAAGGAATTGATTTTATATTTGTTTTTCATAAGCTACCCATATAATTTTGTGTTTATGGGGTGGCATACAAATGTTGTAAGTAAATGTAGCCTTATCAGTGAAGTAGCTAAACAACCCAGATCAGTAGTGTATAAAGGTTTTTCTGCCATTTTCCAAGACTGCATAATTGGTACTAATAACTAGAAAAAGCATATAGCAAAACCACAGAGAAAGATACTTGTAGAAAATGCAGAGATAAACCAGAAATCAAAGAACACAACAGCAAGCTGCCCTGTTGTATCCAATACAGAATATCTTCCAAGATATGCAGCCCAAACGTATCCATTTTTAATTGGAGCAGAAGTAAATCCTACCCATTTCCACAGGACTGTCCCTAACTAAGTGTGTAGGATTGCAGACACAATCAGGTTGCAAAAAATCATGCTCGGTCTATTGCTAATGCAGTTCCAGCACGTAAGTTCAGAGCTACACCCATGTTGCTAACATGCTGCTAACCCAGTTTTTGAGAGCAATAGTTACACCTTATACCAGGATAGAACTAAACAGGTGAAACAATAGATTGTTGTTCAGTTGTGTCTGACTCTTCGTGACCCCATGGACCATAGCACGCCAGGCCTTCCTGTCCTGCGCTCTCTCCCGGAGTGTGCTCAAGTCCATATTCATTGCATCAGTGATGCTATCTAGCCATCTCATCCTCTACCGTCCCCTTCTCCTTTTGCCTTCAATCTTTCCCAGCATCAGGGTCTTTTCCAGGGAGTTTTCTCTTCGCATTAGGTGGCCAAAATATTTGAGCTTCAGCTCCAGTATCTGTCCTTCCAATGAGCAGTCAGGGTTGATTTCTTTTAGGATGGACTGATTTGACCTCCTTGCAGTCCAGGGGACTCGTAAGAGTCTTCTCCAGCACCACAGTTCAAAACCATATAAACAATAGATTACAGGTACACAGGTGTCCCCAACCAGTCGTGTCCGACTCTATCAAAAGACATGAAGGAATGGAGCCCAGCAGATCTCCCTTGAGAGAACATTTCAAAGTTGAGGCGCCACAATTAAAAAGGCCCTATCTTATGTACCATCATACTTCAAAAAGTGTGGAAAGATAAAACAAGACTCTGATGCTGATTTGGGTGCTCCAGTGGGCCCATATTGGAGGAGAGAGCCTTTTAAGTTATTTGAAATCCTTCTTAGTTTGGGTTAAGTCAAGTGGGGAGTATTCATAATATGAACAATTCAGACAACTCTCTTTCCATGAGTACCCAGCAGAGGTTAGAAGATAGGCTATATGTAGAATGAATTGTGAACTGACCCTTTTGCAATGACTAGCCAAATGGCCATTGTTATGATTTGTACAGGGAGGGCTTGTATATTGGAAGGACTACATATGAATTGGCAAAAAAGAGGAAGTGCATCACCAAAAAAGATGACAAAAGAGGACAGCATAACATTTGCATATGATAATGTAGATCTATAATTTACAAATAATAATTATAATAGAAATACAGTACATCTCACTATGGAAGACTGACCAGGTGACCTACATGCCTACCTCTTTAGTCTGCTGTCCACATACTAACTTTTGATGGGCAACAGTTCTGATGGTTCATGATGCTGAAACTGGAATTAGACAGGACAGCCCTTCAAGCAGAGGATGGTCCTCTGGCAACCTGTCAAATAGAGGACTATCCTCTGTAACAGAGGACCCCTGGCCACCCTAGGACCCCTGGGGGGTGCCTGTCAGTGGAGGCTGGGCCATGCAACATCAGAGGCGGTGGCAGATTTTGTCCTCACTCCAACAGTATCCCAGCATGCAGTGTGGCATTTAACATCTATGGCTAACCGACAGGAGAGGTTGAACAACGGTATGGAGTTTGGTGTCCTTAATAAGCCAATGAGACCCAACAGTGACTGTCTTTGAATCTGTCAAGAATCTGTCTTGATTCTGAATCTGTTTTGAATCTGTCAAGATTTCTTTGAATCTTGGTGGGGTAGTAGAATCCCCTGAACAGATGTCTGGAGGAAGTAGTGGGCTGGATGGGGCCAAAAAACAGAAGCTCAATTCAGATAAGACAGAGTTGTGGATGAAATATGGGCCTGTTGATCTGACAGTAGGTGTGTTGTAGACAGGGTTGTACTCCTCTGAAGGAATGCACATATTTGCATTGTCTGGGGGTTGCTCCCTGATCCAGCATTGCTACTTGATACTCATGTGGTACCATCAAGGGTAGGCATGGTTGGGCACCTGCCAAGGGCTCACACCCCAGCAGGGGCCCATTGAGAAGATCCCCATGAACTTGTTCCTCCTCTTTACCATCACAGCCACTGCTGATTTGCTCACTGGCTCTGTGCTTGTCAAGCAAGGAAGTGGTAGCAATGATGAGAAAGAGGATGAGGAGCAGTAGCAGCTTTTGACAATGACTCACTGAGGGAGGGGCCCTTTGAAGGTGTCTTGCCCAAGGGCCCTCAAAAACCTGAAGCCAGCACTGAGCATTGCCTGCCATGGCCAAGGGTACCTTCTTCCCATGACACTTGACATGTCAACAACACTCTCTCCTAGGATATAAAGGCCTGGCCTCCATTGTTCATGCCTTGGTGACATCTAGATGAGATTACTGTCATACACTCTCTGTGGGTCTGCCTTTGAAGACTGTTCAGAAGCTCGATGTGATCCAGAATACAGCAGCCAAGCTATGAACCAATCTTGGCCAAAGTAATACACAAAATCTTAAAAGAGCTGCACTGGCTACCAGTTAGTTTCCATTCCTTTATGTCCTGCTCCAACAGGCCTTACAATCAACTGAGAGGTTCTGTTGAGCATGCTGTCTCTCTTAGGAGTCTAGCATGAGGTGTAGGGATGTGCAGTTTTTCTTAAATCCATTCCATCAGTGTTTTGCAGGTTGTCGGGCATCTTTCATTCCGTCGTCCACTCATTGACAGAATCAGATTTTTGTATGAGAATTTTGTTTGTTTGCAAATGCGCACTTGTGCAAATGTGTATTTGTTCAACTCCCATGCCAAAGTTAAAGAAATGGTCCGCTAGACTGCAGAATCTGTGCAACTGGAAAAAGCTGGTCCTCTGTGGAAACTGCAGGTTAGATTCATAGACATCCAAATTCATCTGAATCCCTTGAGGATTTATCTGACATCCCTAATGAGGAGAGAAGCCTTCTTGGTAAAAGTGCAGGAGCCGGGCCAATAACAAAATAAACAGGGGCCAAGTGTGTCCACCTCTATCTTTTCATGAATGAACCGCCATGATGGATTGGTAAGGACTCACGTCCCTCCCCTCCTCCCCACCTGTTTCTCCCATGAGGGCAGGTTTTTGAGTTTCACACAGTAAAGCTAAATGAATGCAATCCTTCTTTGTGTGTTTTCCAATTAGCCTAATGGAATTCAGATTGCTTAGGAGTGGGCACCCGAGACGTTTATCTTGATGGGATGACCGTTCTGAGCTCCAGCGATCCTATTAGCTGTAAGAATGAAAATCCCAGGGTTGTGTTGCTCTTTCTGCAGCAGCAACCATGTGATGGGGCCCCAGTAAGCAGCTCCTCTTCTTCTGAGTTCTTCTTGCGCAGAAGAGTTGCTGCATACTTGACATGGCACTGCAGCCATGTTTGCCATGGGTACATACATGTTACATGCAATTGTGTGGGCGGAGCTCTGACTTTTTAGAAATGAAAAGCAGCCTGGGGTGCTACAGTTCTGAGTGGAGGAATGGTGGAGCCGTACTTAACCCATTCCCCAATGTCTGTTTTTCAGCTTAAAGGGTTGTATCCAATGTTAGTCTAATCTAAGTCCCATTCATTTCACTCTAAGTAGAACTAACATTGAATGCAACCCAAGATCGCCCCAGCTGTTCTTCTATCTGAGAAGTTCCAGGTGTGTATTTACACAGTGGTAGTTCTGTGTTTCCATAGCATCTAGTTTAGCCGTAACAACCTTACAACATTCTCTAAAGTATGTTTTGTTTCCTTTGGTTTACCTCTTTTTGTTGTCTATCCCTCTTATATTCTATAAATGCTGAGCGCTTATAACAACGGGCTTTAGTCTATCATTTCTCTGTCTTGCTCCACACATATGCCACTTCATAAACTTAAAATAAGAAATAAAATAGAGTTTAAAATTAGAGGCATTCTGGGAGAGAGCCTGGGAGAAGCTATAATTTTACAACTGGCTACTACAGCTGTGGGCCTGTAGCCTGAAGTGGGCTGTGGGGGCCTGCCCCCCTAAATTTTCTCTGCCCTCTAATTTTTTTTTTCAAACAAATAATTAAAGAACAGTTTACATTTTGTCTTTAAAAGGTCTGCAAATGGGATGAACTACCCCCTACTTTTTTGGAAATCCCCCCCCTCGAACTTTTAGGCTGGCTACAGACCTGTGTAGCTGTTCCTTTACAAGCTGCCTGACCTAGCAGCTAATCGTGTTTATGACTGTGGTTAGCATTTGATGATGTCTGTTTCCATGCTGTGAAAATCACCTGCTAATTTCTAGACACCAACCTGTTGTTAAATGCACAAGAGCATGTGAGGCCTATTTTTCCCCCCAGTCAGTTGGCAACCATAAACTGGAAACTCATCCTTCAGTGGTTTGCTTCTCCCTCATAGCATTCCTTTAAAAAGCAGATGAACATGAATAAATAAAGTCGGGCAAGCATTCTCCATTCTTTTTATAACTACACCAGGACATCTTACCTTGTTTTCAGTGTGTCAGGCTGCCAGTGAGTCACAGGAGTAGGGCCTTTGGATGACTTGTACTTGACCCTTCACATTGATTTATGATGTTCCTCATGGCCCTTTCCCTACAGTCTGGTTGTGGATGTGTCACCCTATGAGCTTCTTGGTTGATCAGAGATTTGAAGCTCAGATTCACATATCTGTAATAGAAAAAGTTGCACCGGTGGAATTTCTGCCCACCACACAATTTTCAAGGGAATAGCAGTTCTTTAAGAGAAATTTGGATGGCCCTATCTGCCATGCCTCCATTGGCTAAGAGTGAGGGGCTATATAGATGAAATATGGCCATCTGGATTTCCTGATAATGGACCAATGTGGCTAGATACCTGGCCCTGTGGATATATAAAGAATGAGACACTGAGTAGCAGCACCTCAATATACCAGTCATCTCCCTACCCCCAACCGTCATCCTTATAATTATATTTCAAACCTGTTAACTCCAATCAACCCTTAAATTTGATGGAATCTCATTACCCACTAGTTTGGTGATTCTGATTGTACTTTCTCCTTTGACCCCTTAAACCACAAAAATGCTGATCCTATATGTGCTGACGAATTTAATTAGCTCCTTTAAACCCCCAGATGCTTTCAATAAGATTTTCAAGATGTTCCTGTCACATTTTAATTCAAAGGTCAAGAGCTTTAGGCTTATTTAGTGCTGTGTTTTTAGGTAAGGTACTTTGCTCTGCAAAGGAGATCTATAGGCAGTGGAAAGCTCTAGGTGGAAATCAGTGCATGTAAAAGACTACAGAGCCATCTTCCCAAGCCAGAGGAAAGAATACTTGGCCTTACTAATTTTCCTCTTGCCATAAAGGGAGCTTTTGTGTTTCTTAAATAGTAAATTAAAAATAAGGGCTTGTAGACTTTAAGATGACTCCTGAAAAATTAAAACAACATTCAGATTCCCTCACCCCAAAATGTTTTGAAAGAGATTGTATTAAACACTTAATTGCATGGCTGTTTCACTTGTTTTATTTACCCCAGCGCAGATACTGCTATGCTGAAGAGTTGCCAGCTTTTGCAGGGGGAGGGCAGGTCTCCTGTACTTTAAAGCTCACTAAGGACGCAATCCTATGCATGTTTAGACAGAAAAAAGTCCCAAAACTCTCAGGATAAGTGTCTGGAGAATGTTGGGAGTTGTAGGGCTTTTTTCTGTCTTAACATGCATAGGATTGTGCCCTAATATGAATTTTGGCATTTTTCTTAGGGTCAACATGGCTGCCTTTACTTTTTGCTGATTTCTGCACATCAACTTGCCTTTAAAGAAGGGGGACAGAACTTCAGGCTTGGTGGCCAAATCTCACCCTCCAGCATTTCCCAGAGGGGAGGATGACACCTTCCTCCCAACCACCAATTGTTTGGTAGATTCCCAGTTTTGTGCAGTTTTTGTCCCGATTCTAAAAGGTTGAAATGCCTCTCCTACGGCGTAGTTACTGGCAATGAGAACTTTAAGGGTACCATTCTATGCACATTTAGACAGAACAAAAGTCCTACAAGTCCCAGCATTCCCCAACCAGCCATGCTGGGAATTGCAGGACTTTTTTTTCACTGTCTAACCATGCACAGAATTGTGCCCTAATTTAAAATATGCTGGAGGTTTTGATATTTTTGGCTTCACGCTGGTTTGCCTTCAGCCCCACCCACCACTGGAATCTGCCCCCTCTCCCTGAGTTTCTCTGAAATGGAATTGCTGAAAGAGGTCCTGCATCTCTACTTTAAAGGCACAATCCTAAGAAAAGCCCTACCCGATCAGACCAAAGGTCCATCCAGTCCATAATTCCACTTCCCACAGCAGCCCAGCAGATGTATCTGGGGAGTCCACCTGCAAGGCATGAAGGAATTGCCCCTTCCAGCTGTTGCTCCCCAACATCTAATCTTCCGTGGCACATTGCATCCATGGTTCCATAGAATAGACATCTGAGTAGTTGCCCTTTGCTGCTAGGAATGGGCATAAAGGGATGGAGAACCGGATGCTTCTGGTGCTTTTAAACAGGTTTTCCTGTGTGGGCTGTTCATTTGTGTTTCCTCCCTTGTAAAAGGCCCACTCCAACAACTTGATTTTCATGGGAAAATATTGCCCAGTGTTGCCATGAGGTGAATGATAAGATTTGTAAGGGATTACGAAGGATTAGTCAATAAGCAGAAACACTCCTAGGCACCCAGTAGATTAGCGGGTCCTGCTTCTTTAATAACAGAGTTTCGGGGATAATTATAGCAAGATGCTACTTATTATAATAAATCTACTTGGCTGTGTGCAAAAGAAAAAAAACAATGCAGGCAGGTATCTATTGGCGTCAACTGCTTTTCAAGGATATTTGTGTTGTGGGTTTGAGTTGCATCTTGTTCTTAGAGGCTATGAATGAGGAGGCAGGATGGAAAGAAAGCTTTACTTGGAGTAAGCTTTCCAGGGTGGTGTTTGGTGTGTGTGTGTGCGTGCGTGCATGCGTTTACACACCTCGGATATATTCTTGTGCATGCAGATGTCATCTCCAGCATTAACTATGGCTACTATTCATCTCAGCCCATCTCTTATCACATTTCTCCAGAACTCTGCTGTCAAACCATCCACTTCTCTTGTCATCAAGACCACCTGATGGTAGTCTGGATGACAAGACTCTTCACTGGCTTTCCATCTCCTTCTGCGTCCAGCAGAAACACCTTGTCCCTGCCTTCAGAGCTCTGCATGCCCACATCTTCCTGCCTGTTACCTCCCAACAGGTCCCTTGCCTTTGACTCCACCACCCAAATGTATGGGAGAGCTCTTTTCCTCCCCAGAGATCTTCTGAAACTGAATTGGGCTCTCAGGCTGAAAGAGGTTCCCAACCCCTACCTTGATGAGTGCCTGCACTTCAAAATTTACTACTACACCACTGTACTGGGGTGACCTAGATCTATTTCTTACTTCGTACATGTTAACAAAGAGTCTACAACAGGGGGTCTCAGGCTGTGGGGCAGGGTCCCGCTGGGAGCCCAGAAATTCTGGAGCAGGAATGCAGAATTTGAGAGTGGGGAAAGATGTCCGTTTTGAAAAAGAAAGGGATATTGCAGAGTTGGAAAAGGTACTGAGAAGGGTAAACAGAATGATTCAGAGGCTGACTCATTTGGGGCTTTAGAAAAAAAAAAGATGGCATGGGTTGCAAGCCTATACTCAGTTGCCTGGGTATAAGCCCCACTGAATTCAATGGGGCATACTTCTGAGTAGACATGTATAGCATTGTGCTGTAGGATAGATATGAGTTTATAAAGCTATGCATGCGAGAAGAAAGTGGAGAAAGAGAAGTTTATTTCTTCCTCCCCTTGGCCCCTGCCCCCCAGGAATATGTCAATGGAATGGATTGGCTGTAAACTTGGGACAGACAAAAAGTTATTCTTCACACAGTGCATCATTAATCTAAGGGATTCAGTGCCACAAGTCTTGGTGATGGCCACCGACTCAGATGGCTTTGAAAGGGGATTAGACAAATTCATGGAAGATCAGTCTGGAACCTCCATGGCTACAGGCAGTTGATATGCAACAGTGCGGAAGGACCATACATTTTATTCCCCCTTTGGGGGCTTCCCAGAGCCAACTGGTTGACCATATCATAGGAAACAGGACGCTGGGCTTGAAAGGCCCTTGGTCTGATCCAGCAGGGCTCTTGTGTTTTGGTAGGGATGGATGAATCTGTCAATTTCATGTTTTTTCTCACTTTGTCAATTTCAGTTTTCTCAGTTTTTCAGTTTCCACTCTGAAATTTGGTTCATCCTGAACTCTGAGAATTTGTTAAAAGTTTTCATTAAAATGTGTAAACATTTGTGTGCATGTTTCTTCTAATCCATGCATGTTTGTATGCAATTCTGCCTAACATACACATTCTTGCAAGCAACTTTCCTAATATTTTTAAACATTATTTTCACTTATATATGTGTTTTGTGTGCACTTTCCCCTAACATATGCATTTTTGTTCAGATTTTTGGAAGAATTCCATTGCAAAGTTCAGAGAAGTGTCAGTTTTGAAGGGTAACTAAGTTTTGGCTCACATTGGTTTGAAAGTGCAGAATTAGGTAAGTTTACATTAAAATGCAAACAAAATTCTTCCCCGTTCCTAGTTTAGGAGCAGATGAGCCATTCTTTTTTCCACCAACCTAGCCATGAATGGGTTGAAAGTCTGCTGAAAGAGAAAGATCCCTGATCTGTAGTGGATTTGTTTGAGATATATATATATATATATATATATATATATATATATATATATACACATACACACACACACACATATACACACACACACACACACACAGTTCCATCATGACACTAGTCCTTTATATATTTGTGTGTGTGTGTGTGTGTTTAGGCATTTGAGAGTGCCTTGCTTCTTCTGGCCCTTTGAAAATTGTATTAGGTTTCTTCTAACAAAGTTTAACTACCCTGCCCCAGACTAAGACTGCAATACTATACCCACTTACATGGGGGTAACCAGCTTTGAACTCAATGGGATTTACTTTTGAGTAGACATAGGATTTACCCAGTAGTAACCTATGGCTGTGAGAGCTGGACTATAAGGAAGGCTGAGGGCCGAAGAATCGATGCTTTCGAACTGTGGTGCTGGAGAAGACTCTTACGAGTCCCCTGGACTGCAAGGAGGTCAAAGCAGTCCATCCTAAAGGAAATCAACCCTGACTGCTCATTGGAAGGACAGATACTGAAGCTGAAGCTCAAATATTTTGGCCACCTAATGCGAAGAGAAAAGTCACTGGAAAAGACCCTGATGCTGGGAAAGATTGAAGGCAAAAGGAGAAGGGGATGGCAGAGGATGAGATAGCTAGATAGCATCACCAATGTAATGAATATGAACTTGAGCACACTCCGGGAGAGAGCGGAGGACAGAAAGGCCTGGTGTGCTATGGTCCATGGGATCACGAAGAGTTGGACACAACTGAACTGCTGAACAACAACAACAACAGACATAGGTTTTCACTATAAAATATTGTAACTTTTTTTAGACTTAGAACACACAAAATATAAGATGCATGCAGAAGTCATTGCAAGATTAGGCTGCAATCTGAACAAGGCCGGCCCTACCACTGTTTTTATTAATTTTATTGATTATTACATTGATATCCTTTATCGATTATTACATTTATACCCTGCCTTCTTTCCTCTTGCAAGGAACCCAAGACCGCTTAGGTGATCCTCCTCCTCCTCTATTTTATCCTCACAACAACCCTGTGAGGTAGGTTGTAAGTCATCTACTGAGCTTCATGGCTATGACGGGACTTCTGAGTCCCAGCCCCACACTCTGACTACCACCATTAGGCAAAGTGAGATGGCTGCCTCAGATGGCAGATGCTGGGTGGCGGCAGCAAGGTGTTGGAGGAGAGGGCTGAGTGCTAAGCTAGCCTGCTGCCTTCAGCACATTGCCAGTGTTAAAGAAAAATTCAACTGCCAGTCCAGTTGGCTTTTGTACATGGAATGGGAGAGGTGCCATCTTCTCAGGCCCAGTGTGAGCTCCTTTGCTGCCTGAAGCAGAAGAACTCACAACACCACCTCCCTCCCTGCTGCCACTCAATCCTCCCTTCTTGCTGCTGCTACCCCCAGCCCCAGCTCAGCAAGCCTACGGCCTTTCCTTTGCTGCTGTGCTGGGGCTGTCATGAGATCTCAGTGGTTCTGGGCTCTTGCGAGATCTGGGCACATGGCTGAGATATCACAGGGTGTCAGCCATATGCCTGGATCTCATGAAAGCCCTGGAGCCTGCGGCAATAGAGAGCCAGCGGCTGCTCCGAACAGCCCCTCTGGCCGCTTTCTTGCTGCAGCAGATGCTACAGCAGGAAAGCAGCTGGCGGGGCTCTCTAGAGCACCCACTGGAGGTGCTGATGGGCTCTCCGGGCTGGGGCTGGGGGAGCAGCACAATTCACCGTGCTTCCAGCTCCACCGCCTCATGAGGGCGCCTCACCCTGCTTCACAGGTGGGCTGTCCCTGCATCTCGTTCTTCACCTCAGGCAGTAAAACAGTTTGGGCCAGGCTGAATATGAAGTACACATACCTGGAAGTGTACTGAATAGAAGCAAGGATGCAAAGGATTATGCATAACATTGCATAGGATTGCAACATTAGACCAAACCATTTCTAATTACATGAGAGTAACACATGGCATAGTTATATTAGGAAAACAATACTGCTTAAGTATACATGGATTTTAGCAAACATCAACAAAATGCCCCAAATCAGATGTTAGGGGGGGAAAGTTTAATAATAATTATGGCTACATTTCCTTCTTCCATGCTCAATATACTTGAATATCAGCAGCACAATTCTAGGATAAGAGATACAGTATGGAAAATAGGTTCATGGATTGTACATAGTTTTTTTTTCCTGGGTAGAGCTTAAAAACAAGTCATTTTTTTTGCCTGAAGTAGAGTATGAAAAAAGAGCGGGAGAGCTGTAGCTCAAGGTGAGGCTACTTTCAGATGCCCCCCACCCACCCTCAGTGGTGCAGCTAGGTAGTTTTAGACCCTGGACTTGATGGTCTAATGGGGTCTCCCTTGAGGGTGCAATCCTATGCATGTTTAGACAGAAAAATGTCCTACAACTCCCAGCATTCCCCAGCCAGCATTACTGCCTGGGGAATGCTGGGAGCTGTAGGGCTTTTTTCAGGCTAAACCTGCATAGGATTGTGCACTTAGATGGCTATGCATGTTATTTCAGTTGTGAAGCACAAAACTAATATTGCACTTCTCCCCCTGCACCACTGCCGGTCCATGCTTTATAACTGCTTCTATATTCCTGATACGTTAGAACAAGTAGAAAACTGTTTGCCAACCGTGACTTTTTTTTAAAAGAAAATATTCCAAGCCTGTGCAGTTTTGATTTTTAAACCCACTGAAATCATAGCACCATCATGACAACAAGAATAAAATGAAGTTTGCTTCTGCTGCCCTCATCACCTGCCGCTCTCTGGGAGGTCATATGAGGGGGGTCTGGACTTTGCCCGCAAGGACCATCGCTAGCTGCACCACTGCCCACCCAATTATAGCAGCACAAACCTAAAATCAGAAGAAACATACTGGAAGGAAGGAACACTATCGGTATGAGTGGTGGTCATGTTCCAGTCCTGATTTTGAATACCTGATGGATATCTGATAGGTCCATCATTACCTGATGGAGCACCTCTCCCGCCAAGAACCTACCCATACACTACATTCATCATATAAGACCCTCCTCTGGGTGCCTCCTCCAAGGGAGGCTCGGAAGGTAGCAACAAGGGAGAGGGCCATCTCAGTGGTGGCCCCCCAATTGTGGAATGATATCCCATTGAGGCCCACCTGGCGCCAACATTGTTAATTTTTTGGCACCAGTTAAGTCCTTCCTCCTTCCTCAGGCATTTGACAGCATATGATGTTTTAATCAAGTCCTTAATTTTTCTTATTATTGATTGTTTAAGGGAGCAATCCTATGGCTGCTAGTCAGTGGCTAGATGGCCATAGGATATCTGGTTTTCCAGGAACTGACCTCAGAAACCGTGCTCTGAGGTTGGTTCCCGGAGACCTTACCCCCCTTTCGCGCTGCCTCGCAGGCAGTGTGGAACAGCCCCGCACTCCACGCTCTAAGGAGGAGCAGAAGGAGCCAAAACGGGGTGTTCCAGGGGGTGTTCCGGGGCGGGGAAGGTGGAAATGCTGGTACAACACATTCTATGTGTCATCCAGCAGCCTCCTCCCCTGCTGGATGACACATACACAGCCGAAATCAGCTGTCTAGCTGAAAATGCAGGGCAGGAGAAGTGCGGAGGGAACGATCCCCTCCGTGCCTCTCCTGCCCTGAATTGGATAGGCGGTCACCTCTGAGTTTAGAGGCGGCCACCTATCTGCATAGGATTGCGCCCTAAAAGTGTTTAGATGCATGTCTCTCTGTGTGTGTCTATTTATATGTTTTATGTTAAAAAATGCTATGTATAGTGCATTTTTAATCTTTGTAAACTGGCCAGCGAGCTTCAGCTATTAGGTGGCATAGAAATGTAAAAGATGGAATAAATGAAAATGAAATGATTACCCCTTCTGAGCAGGGCCAGTTTGAGGATCCCCCTGGTGAAGTGCCCACTGGTGCCCCTCACCAGGCCTACTTGCTGGCAGAAAATTTCTGTCTGTCAGGCTGCTATTAAAAGCACAGGAGCAGGCCCAGGAAAAAAAAGGCAGTCCCCTAAACCCAGATGAGATTATATTCAGCCTGCTGAAAGCTTTAGGTGTCACAGAAGCATTTGTGTTTTGATGCTTTCGGATTAGGGATGGACAAACCTGCCAGTTTTGCATTCTCCTGCACTCTGCTTTTTTAAATCACAAGTACTTCCCATCTTGTATATGAAGAAACTTGCAAATTATGGTAAGTACTTATATATGTTTTTAAAAACCCCAACCAAATAAAAGTCTCACCTATTTTCACCAGCCCAATTCAATAGATACAGCTTTTCACAGGATGGAGAAGACCATGCTGTGCTGTTAAGGATGGGGAGCCCATGAAAAAGAAGAAGAAAAGGTGGCAACCCTGATTCAGCACCACATACATAGCTGAATTCACAGGGATTCAAACCCAGGCTTTTAAGACCAAAGCACTCAAAACTCCTGGGCCTGAATGGAGCAATCTCTCAGTTTCAGCTTCTCCCACATTCAGATTTTTTAAAATATCACGTTCTTTCCAGACCGTTTATGAAGAAATTTGTGAATTTCGGTAAGTCCTTATATAAAAAATGAACCAAACAAAACTTTCAGCCATCCCTAGTTGTCAGTAAAATATAATGTTCTCCCTAAAGCAATGATCAGACATTCAGTGTTTTGAAAGTACCTTGAATCCTTTTCTAAAAGAGGATTCTACCCTGTCAAACTGACCAAATATATAAATACAAAACCTGTGTTTTATATAGGGTGAGAGTATAGTTGGGAGTTCGTCCCTTAATATTAAGGATTGTCCCTTTACTTTATGACAACAACACTGCCTGCTGGGGTGTAATGGGTGCCCCCTAATTTTGTCCTAACAGCCCCAGGTGACAACTACCATACTCTTCTTAAATCCTGGGAAGTGGAATTATTTTAAGTAGTTAAAAATGCTTCCATTCACTGTTAACAAGGCGAATCTTGTCATGTGATTCAGAACCGGAAAGCATGACGGATATTGGTGAACATCAATGCAAGCAATTGTCTTTACAACTGCAGATACAAGCTTGGTAAATTAGCTGCCATCTTGGAATCCCATTACCTCCATCCTCATCTGACAACAGGTATACCTTATCAGTTTTACATTATTTGGAAAAACAAAACAAAGCATCACTCCTTATAAAGGGGTAGAGAGAGTGGTGAATGAGCTGCCACCACTGTGGCCATCCATATCTATCGGGCGTTTGTACACAGAACTTGTAAATGTCTTTACTACATTAAAGAACACTTCTGTTCAGCTGCCTGCTTAATATCGGTGAAAGTAGCTTGAACCTTTTCTTTGAGAGCATCCATGTCCATGTTCTGGATGTTCTGAAGCTGTCCAAGAATAGAGTCTTTGTCTTCTTCTTCTTCCTCATCTTCTGCCACCATTTTCTGGAGGTCTTCTGGCAAGTCAACATCATCTCCAGCCATCTGGATCTGATTCTCATCCAGTTCACTCTGAGGCAGGAGAAAAAAGAAAAAGAAGGGACAAAGCAGAGAATTATAACTGTGGGTAAGGTAGGAAATGTGTGTATGCTCCGCTAAAAGATAAAATTAAATTAAAATTCTTGCAGCTAGTCAACAAAAATTCGGCACCAATAAAAACTTGAGTTCTATGATCTGTGTAAATTATCAGGGTTCCATAATCTTCCTTGAGATTCATGTACACACTTACCTGGAAGTCCCATTGAACTCAATAGCACTAACTCCTGAGTAAACATGCATACAGCTCTTGTTCTTCACTTCGGGCAGCAAAAGGTCTTGGGTTGGCCCTGAGGAGATCATGTTGAATGGGGTGAGCTGTGGTGTGTGTGTGTGTGTGTGTGTGTGTGTGTAGAAGGGGGAATCCTCAAAACTTGGGTGAAGGGACCTTCTGTGAGCAAAGCCTTTCCTCTCACAGAAGGTCCCTTCTTGTCATGCCACCACTGGAGGAATACGCCTCAGAGGAGGAACTAGAGCTCCCAGAGATCAAGACCACCTGAGAACAGCTCGTGCCAAAGACCAGGAGGAGCCTGAGCCCTTGGGGGAGATAGCTGCAGGTCCATCCGGGCAAGGGGCAAGGGACTCTGCCTCTGAAGCCGAGGCTGAGCAACCCCCTGGTCCTGAGGAGCGTCATCACCTCAAGAGGCAGGCCAGCAGGATTCCTTTGAGAAAGGAGTGTTTGATTATAAAGGAGGACTCCTCAAGAGGAAATGAGTCCTCATGAGTAGGACTCCTCTGACAGACTTCTCTCTCTGGAAGATCTGTGTTTGACCGGTAAAACTGAGCTGGACTTTTCTGTTGCACTCAACTCTGTGTTTTGCATAGCCCAAGTAAAGGCCAGTAGAAGAAGGGGGGATATAGCTTAATTTCCAATGAAATGTCTTTGTTTTGAGAGGGTGGGGGAGTTCCAGGCCAAAAAGAATGGTGGTAAAATTGTAGGGGGGTCTTTGAGTTTAACCATTCTTAGTCCTCCCTGGCCACCAGTTCTCCAATCCTAAATTAAAAGCCCCATGAGTCACTTTTTCTGACCCCCCTTTCATTCCAAGTCAGCATTTACTACCCATTCATTTTTCCACTACATCATATTCACCAGCCAACATACTTTTTGTTACAGCCAGAGAGGTAAAATAATGAACAATAAAATTACACAGAAATGTAAATCTGGCTTACTCAGTTACATTTCTTGTGCTGCGTGCTCAGAGTGAAACTGTTCTCTTAAGGCTGCCAGGCCAAGGTAACCTTCGATGTTATTTGAGGCTCTCATTGTTCTGCCACCTGCTCAATAAGAACATATTTTCACACCATATAAATGAGGTTATATTCTCATAAGACACAGTTAGTCATGGTAGTTGTCCAAGAGTATAAGAATGTAAGGACTGCCTTGTTAGATCAGGCAACAGTCCCCTTCCCACAGTGGTCAGCCAGATACCCCAAAGAAGGTCACAAGCAGGACAGGATCGGGGTGGGGTCTCCACCCTAATCCTACCAAATCAAGCAGTCAGTCAGATGCTGAGCATGAAAACCCATCCGTATTCTTTTTCCCAAGGAACTTTTATCAGGCATTAAATCATGCCATCAAACATCCTGTTCTCTGATCCAGTTATTATATGAGGGGAATAGGCAATTGAGTTGCCCTGCCTACAGTTTTCCCATTCACTTCAATGCATATGTGCAAGATGATGTAGGGTTGTAGCTGCCCTCTCCATTGAAGTGAATGGGAAAGCCTGTTCTCACTAGAGATCTGCATGTGCATTGGATCACCAACAGAATGGGTAGGCAACCTAGTGCCTTCCAGATATTTCAGAACACAGCTCCCATCAGCCAGCATGGCCAATGGTCAGAGATTATACATCTTGTATTCTGGAACATCTGGAGGCTACCAGGTTGCCTGTCCTGTCCCTCTTTCCAGCTGTGGTATTCCCTTGCTGACATCCTCACTCACCCAAACTATAGTTTGCAAGTTCATACTCAGTAACAATGATTGATACTATCTACAAGGGTTAAACAGGTGAGCAAATAACTAGTTAAGTATCTGGCCAACACATTCTGCTCATGAAGGACAGGGCCTGTTCATCCACTGAACACACACACTTATTCATTTTTGCTTATTCAGACCTACAATCCTGTCATACATTCTGAAAAACTTCCTGCTGACAGCATTGATGCTTATTCCTGTTGGCCTTTAGCTGCTGTCAGCCTTCGTTGGGAAGATGTAGTGAAGCATTAATGCTTGTCTTTGATGTGTGAACTGTGTTCTGTTTTTGTTTTTTAATCCGGTACATGCAAAGGCTGGGTCCATCAGAATTCACCGAAAGGTACTAAACAACTTGCCCATTTGCACCAGAATTATAAGAAACAATACAACAGGAAACTACGCATATTTCTTGAGAGTCAGCTTGTTGAACTTATTGGGGCTTACTTCTGAGTTGACATGCATAGGATTGGGTTGCATGTATGGGGGTTTCAGTGAATGAAAGACACTATTACTCTTCCTCTGAAGATTCAGATGAAAACTTCCACCATTTGGAGTGAGTTTTTGAACTCTTTTATGGGAGCTGTCTCTTAAGAGTCCAAAATATGATTACTGAATTCTTTTAAACTGGAGATAGGTAAACCGATGTCCCCCAGATGTTTTGGACTATAACTCCCACAATCCTCATGCTGGCTGGGACTGATGGGCTCCAGAGGGCACCAGATGGCCTTTAAACTATTACCTGTTGGCAGTCAGAGCCCTCTCTGTCACCCTTTTGAACGGATTTTACACTGCAGCAACTAATCAAACCATTTTGTTCTCACTGGTCTCATTTAAATGCAAAACCAGAGACTATTTTATCAATCTATGGCAGAGCCAAATCTCATCAAATAATAAAGAAGGACAAATCCTGCTCACAATCTGACAAATAAGAAAAAGAAATGAAAAAAGGACTCAAAGGAGTGCAAATGATCTTAACTTTGGGAGGCAATTTTAAAAGGCGGCTTTCCAAGCACCACTTAAAAATGAGTAGAGGTGATGCAGTGCATATATTAGTCTCTTACTATTAAGCAGTTTAATAGTCCATAATGCTTTCTGTCGTGTGTGACCGCAGTGCATCTTCAAAAGACAGTTCTTAACACATAGGGATGTACGCCTAGAAAAATGCAGCATAAATACCTACAAAAATGAGCAAAGCATTCCATTGCCTTGAGCGATTTTGCATTTGAAAGCTAACCTATACATACTGCAAATAGGTAGACTATCCATCCATAGGTATGTGGCTGTTCTTCAGGACTCAACCTTTATCTTCAGGCAAAAGATTTTTCTAGATTAGCTATCCACCACCACTAGGTGGCACCATGGGTACTGAGCTGTACTCCTCATGTGTCATTAATACGCTGTGATGTGACTGGCATTAATAGATCCATTAAATGGATTCAATAAGGAATGCAATCCGATTGGATCTATATAAAGGGTACTCAGCCTTCATCAAAGCAAAGAGCCTAAGCAGGTCCAGATCTGGTCCCCCCCACCCTAGCCGGTTCCTTAGCAAAAGAAAAATCAGTGGACCCCAAGTGTTATCACGGATCCTCTGGTCCTTCATTAGCCTGCAAAAAAACAGCTGTCCATGCTCCAGTTGTCTTCATTTTCCTGTAGACCTCCCAAATTGCATTCCATTTGATATCTGATAGAAGAAAATGTTGTTGTGCCGTTCTACACAAATTGCACAAGGGGAGCAAATACAATAATCACGCCACAATTACTGAAGGAAAGGCTTTTTCCAATATTATCTTCCAAACACACATTTACTTGCAATCCTCAAAGCACACTTTCATATGTGGATGTAACAGACCTACTTGCTCAAAGGCTAAAATATTCAGCGTAATAATAATTGAATATCCAAATGAAACAATCAAAGGGCCTCTGGGCATGTGCAGAATGACCTCTCCCTGCCTTGGAATAACTGCCACATCCAGCACACATCTATGAAGGGTTTCCAATGAGGTAGACTTCAAGAGCCTAACTCCTCACAGATTTAAGCCCTGGGGCTGGTTTGGGCTGGCCCGGGGCCCTCTAAGTCTTGACCAGATGCCTGGTGGTGGATAACGGGTGGCAACAGCTGGTGGTCAGCTTCAATAGTGGGTGGCAACACATACATAATGGCACAGGAGCTGCTTTCCAGTGGCTGTTGGCAGTAGTTCCAGGTCTTGGGTGGGGGGTTAGCAAGATACTCCTGTCTATCTCCTCATTACTCCTACTGCTGTCAGTGCCTATTTACTTGCTTCTCCCTCCTTGCCAATCCACGCCAGCTCTTCTCATTGTTTGCCTTGTTCCCTTGGAGAAGGTGGCTGGGCAGGTTCAGCGCAGAGCTGAGTCAGGCGCTGTCCTACTGCAACCATTTTTGCAGCAAGGAGTGCCTGGCACAGCTCCTCAGAATGGCTGCTTGCTCATGCCTTATTCAGCTGAGGCATAGGGGTGGCGGTGGCAGTGGCGGCAGCAGCAGCAGCTACTCCAGAAGCAAATGGTAGCCAGCAGATTGGCTATCTGGACTCTCCAGTGGGTCAGTCCACCCTGTGTCATCCTTCCTGATCTGCTGCCTAAGGCAAGGGATTCACCCCGCCTCATGGGAGGGCTGGCCCTCGCCACAATGATTGTTCAAAGCTTAACAAGAGAGCAAGCAAGGCTTAAAGAGGCCGCGGTTTGGCCTGCTTTGCACTCCAGTGATGCTCTACAGCTTCTTATATTGGTGGGTCAATCATGTCTCTGGCTAGGGGTATACTGGACAATGGAGATGTTGGAGAATTGGTGTGTTGGTTCCCAGAGGGCCTGAGCTGCTTCCTCAGGTGGTGCGTGTTACCAATGTCAGGATCTGGGTCTGACAATGGGCCTTCTTCCACAAAGATCTTTATGGTCTGCTCCTCTTCAAACACAGCTGTCCCTTGGGACCAGTGGTGTAGTGGAACCAGGGCTCACAGGCTTGAAGACTTTGTGATTAACAGGGATGGTATCATCTGCCACCCCCCACCCCCCTTGGCTATCCTTGTTCCCTCTGAGCTTAGCTGAAATCCACACAGTAGCTGGGGGTGGGCAGTGGATTTTCCCAGCAAGGATATATTGTTGTGAGTTATCCCAATTGTGATACAAAGTATTTGGGGACAGCTTGGTCTTGAATGGGCAATTAAGACCCGTTTACAAAAGACCTGCTCCTGATGGAGATGAAAACTGCTAGAACTGATCTGTTCACTAGGGAAAATAAATTCCTGGAGAATCTTGAGCTGCTCATCTTGTGCTGCTTGGGGACAAGTTATGTGCTTCTTATTCCCTTTCTCACACAGTGTCGGGTCTCTCCAGCCAAAATCCGAATGCTAACAGTTACAGTGCCCTTTGCCAACAAACTATTCTACGACTGTCAGCTCATCCTACTGAATTAGATAGTACGCTGTATGGTGTGTGTAAGTAAGTGTGTGTGATGGGGAATAATGCACAGGAGAATCCAGATCAGAAATGACAAAGGGATTCCTCTCCCCCTCAACCCCAGTAGTTTCCAGAATCTGGGCTTGGGGAGAGCAGGTCCCCGGAGTGAGCACAAACTTCCACAGATCATATGAGCAACCTCTGCACACCAGATTAGCCCTGTGTGCTGGAATTTGCCCACCCATGGGCTAGATAGAAGATGGCTCCAGAGGGCAGCTTCCTACTTTCACAATTCATTTGAGCAGGTAGGAAACTGCATTACAAGCAAGAGAAGAAAGACCTTTACCTTAACAAACAGGCACCTTTTTCTGGGTCGAGGCGCAGATCCTTCCCCACAACATTGGTTCTGTGCTCATTAATGTCTGCTGTGTGGACAGGTGAGTACAGGCAGTGGCCTAGAGAGAGATAAAGCCACAAATGCTTGCAGACTGCAGAGGCCGGATGCACACAGGAGGAACATATGGCCTCCTATGAAACAGCCCTGTGGAGCATGCAAACACGGCATGCCTACCCAGCCACTGCATGTATCAGATCTCATACTAAGTGATATTTACCATTCCATTCTCTTACCACTCCAGTGAAACAGTCCCACGTACGGACAAGCCATATGACTCATGGATGAAAACATCTTTTCAATGACAAATCTACCCTGACAATCCCATTAATAGGATTACAGTTCATTAAGGACATGTTTTGTCATACAAGTCTGCCCCAGATACCCCCAGGAGTTTTAAGTCTTGCACCAAAACCTGAGGCCTTTTACATGTTAAAATATTTAAGTATATCTTTGGATAGCTATCTAAAGTGTTTAAGAGGCACCACTTCAAGCGGAGTGTACTGTATCTGTTCTGACCGGACTGCCAAATACATTTATTACATTTGTATCCCATCCTTTTTCTAAGAAACCCAAAGCAGTGTAATGAGGGCTATTCCATTTTATCCTCACAACAACCTGAGAGGTAGGTTAGGCTGAGAGAATTTCATGATAGTGTGGGGATTTGAACCCATGTCTCTGGCCCACATTCAATATACTATGTGCTGTACCACAGACTTGATGGACAAGTCATACTCTGCCCATATTGTCCACTCAGGCCATTCTCACCTGATTTCAGTATCAACTGTATTAAGGACATTGATGGTATCTGAAATTGACTGGATTCTGGTGGCAGGTTCTGGAGTCTGGGTCCACAGATTTGTTCCAGAACCAATTTCAGTAAGTCTACCACCCTTTCTTTGGGCCCTGGCCAGTCTGTTGTTGTTCAGTCATTCAGTCGTGTCCGACTCTTTGTGACCCCATGGACCATAGCACGCCAGGCCTTCCTGTCCTCTGCTCTCTCCCGGGGTGTGCTCAAGTTCATATTCATTGCATCGGTGATGCTATCTAGACATCTCATCCTCTGCCGTCCCCTTCTCCTTTTGCCTTCAGTCTTTCCCAGCATCAGGGTCTTTTCCAGAGAGTTTTCTCTTCGCATTAGATGGCCAAAATATTTCAGCTTCAGCTTCAGTATCTGTCCTTCCAATGAGCACTTAGGTTTCATTTCCTTTAGGATTGACTGATTTGACCTCCTTGCAGTCCAGGGGACTCGTAAGAGTCTTCTCCAGCACCACAATTCGAAAGCATCGATTCTTTGGTGCTCAGCCTTCCTTATAGTCCAGCTCTCACAGCCATACATTACTACTGGGAAAACCATAGCTTTGATTAGACGGACCTTTGTCGGCAAGGTGATGTGTCTGCTTCTTACTATGCTGTCTAGGTTTGCCATAGCTTTCCTCCCAAGGAGCAAGCATCTTTTAATTTCATGACTACAGTCACCATCTGTGGTGATCTTGGAGCCCAAGAAAATAAAATCTGTCACTGCTTCCATTTCTTCCCGTTCTATATGCCAGGAAGTGATGGGGCCAGATGCCATGATCTTCGTTTTTTTAATGTTGAGTTTCAAACCAGCTTTTGCACTCTCCTCTTTCACCCTCAACAAGAGGCTCTTTAGATCTTCTTCGTTTTCTGCCATTAGGGTGGTATCATCCGTGTATCAGAGGTTGTTGATAATTCTCCCGGCAATCTTAATTCCGACCTGTGATTCATCCAACCCACCGTTTCTTATGATGTACTCTGCATATAAGTTAAATAAGCAGGGAGACAATATGCAGCCTTGTCGTACTCCTTTCCCAATTTTGAACCAATTGGTTGTTCCATGTCTGGTTCTTACTGTTGCTTCTTGACCCTCGTACAGGTTTCTCAGGAGACAGGTAAGGTGGTCTGGTACTCCCATCACTTTAAGAATTTGCCACAGTTTGTTGTGATCCACACAATCAAAGGCTTTAGCGTAGTCAATGAAGCAGAAATAGACGTTTTTCTGGACTTCTCTTGCTTTCTCCAGGATCCAGCGAATGTTGGCGATTTGATCTCTAGTTCCTCTGCCTCTTTGAAACCCAGCTTGTACTTCTGGTAGTTCTTGGTTCGCATACTGCTGAAGCCTAGCTTGTAGGATTTTGAGCATCACCTTGCTGGCATGTGAAATGAGCGCAATTGTATGGTAGTTTGAACACTCTTTGGCGTTGCCCTTCTTTGGAACTGGAATGTAAACTGACCTTTTCCAGTCTTGTGGCCACTGTTGAGTGTTCCAAATGTATTGGCATATTGAGTGCAGCACTTTAACAGCATCATCTTTTAGGATTTTAAATAGCTCAGCTGGAATACTGTCATCTCCACTAGCTTTGTTGTTATTAATGCTTCCTAAGGCCCACTTGACTTCACTCTCGAGGATGTCCGGCTCAAGTTCAATGACCGCACTTTCATGGCTATCAGGGACATTCAGATCTTTCCTGTATAGTTCTTCTGTGTCTTCTTTCCACCTCTTCTTAATCTCATCTGCTTCTGTTAGGTCCCTGCCTTCTTTGTCCTTTATCATGCCCGTCTTTGCACAAAATGTTCCCTTGAGATCTCCGATTTTCTTGAAAAAATCTCTAGTCTTTCCCATTCTATTGTTTTCCTCCATTTCTTTGCATTGTTCATTTAAGGAGGCCTTCTTGTCTCTCCTTGCTACTCTCTGGAACTCTGCATTCAGTTGGATATATCCTCCCCTTTCTCCCTTGCTTTTCGCTTCCCTTCTTTCCTCAGCTACTTGTAAAGCCTCATCAGGCTTTCTTGCATTTCTTTTTCTTTGGGATGGATTGAGTTGCTGCCTCCTGAACAATGTTACGGACCTCCGTCCATAGTTCCTCAGACACTCTGTCTATCAGGTCTAATCCCTTCAATCTATTCCTCACCTCCACTGTATATTCATAAGGGATATGACTGAGGTCATACCTGAATGGTTTAGTGGTTTTCCCTACGTTCTTCAATTTAAGCTGAAATTTTGTGATAAGAAGCAGCTCATGATGTGAGCCACAGTCAGCTCCAGGTCTTGTTTTTACTGACTGTATAGACCTTCTCCATCTTTGGCTGCAAAGTACATAATCAATCTGATTTGAATATTGACCATCTGGTGATGTCCATGTGTAGAGTCGTCTCTTGTGCTGTTGGAAAAGAGTGTTTGCTATGATCAGTGTGTTCTCTTGACAAAATCTATTAGCCTTTGTCCTGATTCATTTTGTACACCAAGGCCATGCCTGCCTGTTGAGTGAAGCCTAAAAATGCTGCTATCACGGTCCTCACAGAAAATTCCTCTCTATCATAGCAAGCCAGTATGCACTGATGACTTCAGTGGACTGGATGTAGCAAGCAGGCTCAGATCCAGAAATGATCCAGATCTCCTCTTCATTTTTTGTGTGAATAACATGAGAACCTTTGACCATGTTGGACTACTTGTTCATCTAGCTCAGTATTGCCTAGTCTGATGGGCAGCTGTTCTCCAAATTCTAAGCCAAAGGATATTTCTCATCACCTGCTTCTTGATAATCTAAGACCAGGTTTACAACTGGTCTTAGAAGGGGTTGCACTCCCCATAAAAGTTCTCCTGGACTCTGCACTTAGTGTGGAAGCCCAGCTGGCCACAGTGTCCAGGAGTGTGTTTTACCAGCTTAGGATGGTACAGCAGCTGCAGCCCTAACTGGAGAGGACAGACCTTGCCTCAGTTATCTATTCTCTAAGGACGTCCAGGATGGACAACTGTAATGTGCTGTACATGGGACTGCCATTGAAGATAGTTCAGGAACTTCAGCTGGTGCAGAGTGCGACTGCCTGAGTGCTGGTGGGGACGAGGCAATCCAGTCATCATATAATACGTATACTGTGCCAGCTGTGCTGGTTACTGGTATGTTTCCAAGCCCAGGTTAAAGTGCTGTTTTTGATCTTTACAGGTTTAAATGGTTTGGGACCAAATTACGTGAAGGACTGCCTTCATCCATATCAGCCTGTCCACGCTTTTAAGATCAGCAAGAGAGGCCCTCCTAATTTGCCCACCTGTGAAAGCAGTTAGGTGGGTGAGCACAGGTGAGAGGGCCTTCTCTGCAGTGGCCCCACGCCTCTGGAAGAAGTTGCCATTGTGAGTCTGCCATGCTCCATCATTGCAGCCTTTTAAGAAGGTCTTGGAAACATATTATTTTACTCTGGCCTTCTCCTGATATGATTGCTGTTTTTGTTGCTGTATTTATTGCTGGCTTTGTTGCTGGTTTTCATTGCTGTTTTCATTGTGTTCTTACTCTTTTTATTGTGTTTTTATTATTCTTAATATTGTATTGGTTTTATGTGTCTTATTGGTGTGCACTGCCTTGGGAGGGCTTCTGTCCTGAAAGGCTGCCAATAAATATTTTAAATAAATAAGATATTTTAAAACCTTGGAGATGCCAGGAAATTTTATACAGGGTCCAGGTGATGTCATCTTCAATTTGTAGCCCTCCTGTATTTTCCCACCCATCTTTTTTCTTCCCAGAAAAAAGATCCACTAAGGAGGAAAAGCTGGAAAAACTGCATGATGCTGTTTGACTATTAGTGACAGGAGCCGTTGGTCCGGAAGCATCTTTTAAATCCACTGAACACCCGACCCTGCTGTACAAGGAATTTGCAGAGCCGGAATCTAGCTGCATCTGAAGGATGCTGCACGAAAGGCTATGCCAAATGCAGATTTTGATTAAGTGTTTGAAGGAGAAAAGAGGGGGCAGATCAGGGGAATTGGTTATGCTTAATAACCAAAGAATAGTGGCAGATATGATGCATTCTCCCAGAATATACTAAAATAGGGGGAAAAAAGTGGGGGGAATGAGCATCTCTTTGAGAAGGGCAGGACAATATTTGGAACAGGCAGGGATGTCTAAGAAAGCAGGGACCTCTCACCCTCCCCCCACCTCAATTATCTGTAAGTTTGTGCTCTGCTCTCATAAAGCAGGGGTGGGAACCCTGTGACCCTCAGCCTAATTTCAAAAGCCATCTGCAAGCCATCAGTTCTGGCCTCTGGCAAGAGCCATCTGTCCCTCTCCCAGTGGGGAAGAAAAGAGGGAGAGGGAGAAGGGTGTGTGTATGCATGGAGAGAAAGAGAGAGATCCATGCAGCAGGGGCAGTGTCAAGAGGGTGGGCATGGTGGGGCACCTGCCGAGACCCCACACCCCAGCAGGGGCCCGCTCACAAGAGCCCCTGGAGTTGCTCCTCCTCTTCACCATTGCAACCTGCTTCTTCACCTGCCTCTCGCTCTGGCCCAGACAGTGGTGGTGGTGAGAATGATGGGCAGTAAATGCCCCTGCCTACTTGCTCACTGGCTCTCTGCCTGTCAAGCAAGGAGGTGGGAGCAATGGTTAGAGAGAGGCTGAGGTGCAAGAGCAGCTGGTGAGAAGGTAGACTCACTGAGGGAGGCGGGAGGGATGGTGTCCCTACCCTCTTTTGGCTCTTGCCCAACACACCACTGGCTCTGGCCACCTCCCACCACCGACAGCAGATGGCCCCTGACAGACTGCCCTTGAGGGAATGGGGCTCTCAGCAGAAAAAAGTTTTCCCCACCCCTCTCATAAAGCAGGCCGGGTTTGGCTAAAAGTAAAAACAGTTTTCGGATAACATGGCCTAAGTGGGTTTGAAATGTGCAACAATTATGTCTTGTATCCTGCTTGTTCATTACTCCATTTCAACCTATAGCGTGTGGTTTGCAATCCAAATATGACGCCAAAGGCTTAACCCCCTTCCCAGCACCCTGAGAAAAATGGTTCCCAGACCTGCACTTTGGCAACATGAATGTTACGAGGCCTGACAGCTCCCGTGAAGATTGTCCCATAACTTTTCTTTAAGTTGAGCCTTAATAAGGCGCTTGCCCGTGGGCCTAAGGTTAACATTTTTATCCCTGTTGTTCCTTAGCCTCAGTGATTGTAACCCTAAGCAATTATGAATGAAATACCCTGCGGATTCAGTAATTGGTTACCTGAGGACATTTTTTAATGTGTCGTGTTCCCTGTGGATAGTTAATTTCATTATTGCAGCTTAATTTATATGTAAACTATAAAGAATGCAGAGAAACCTCCAGGCCTTTAATGGGGCCATCACTTCAGATAAATACCTAATTCAATTTTTTTAAAAATAACTGGGCAGGGAAAATGTCAGTAATAAACTACTGTCATTCTCTTCCACTGATGATCTGAAGTATTATAAAACCATTGATTATTTATTGTTGCCCTGCATTTAATTTCGGATGCTGCCTTGAAAGGGTCTTCTTTGCCCTTCAAGGCAGCCTAAAAATAGTTTAAATAGTTAACTAAGGGCACAGTCCTATTGATTGTGCAGGAGCTGAAGCTGGCAGGGTGGGGAGAGCAGCGGAGGTGATTTTCACCTCCGTGACTTCAGGCTTTGGTGATTTTTGCTAGACCGGTTTTTTAGCCCATTTAGCAAGGGCTCTTTGGAGGGGAAGGGAAGAAGACTGGAGGAGGCTCAGGGTAATTCATATCTTGGCCTCTCTGGTCTCCCCCCCCCCACGCACTGGAACGCCCCCTTTTCTCCTCCTTTGGGGTTGCTTTTCTGACCTTGGAGGGCACCTGGTGCAGTTCTTTCTGTGCTGGCTATGAGTGGGCAGGGGAGGGGGAGTCGGATCTCTGACTCCCCCTTCTGAGGTCGGGTTGCTGTCTCCAACCTCAGAAGAGTTTTTCTGAGCAATCCTATGGTCCCTGGGATGTTCTCCTGCAGAATGCTGGGTTTTGACTTGATCCTATTGATCGTTGTGAGAAACAAGGGGGCATTAGCTGGATTAGCAGTGAGCCGGACAGCACAGTACCAACTCCATCTGATATGGCGGCTACACCCCTACCTTCCTGACCATCTTCTCCCATCAGTAGTACATGCCCTGGTCTCCTTTCATTTAGACTACTGTAATGCGCTCTACATGGGGTTACCCTTGAAGACGGTTCGGAAGCTGCAGGTGGTACAGAACGCGGCGGCTCACCTGATTAGAGGCAGCCACCGGCAAGATCACATCACTCCAGTGCTGAAGGAGTTGCACTGGTTACCAGTTGTTTTCCGGGTCAAATTCAAAGTGTCGGTTTTGACCTTTAAAATCCTATATGGTTCCGGCCCAGCCTATCTTAAGGAGCGCCTCCAGCAACACCAGACAGGCCGCTTAACAAGATCAGCCTCGGATGGCCTTCTCTCTGTCCCATCAGCCAGGACAGCTAGACTGGTGAGGACAAGGGAAAGGGCCTTCTCTGTGGTGGCCCCCACTCTGTGGAACTCCCTCCCTAGGGAAGTCCACCATGCCCCCTCTTTAATGAGCTTCCGCCACGCATTAAAAACGTGGTTGTTCAGGCAGGCATTTGGGGTGGGTTAGGGTATTTTTAGAAATATGATTTTTTAATGTAGAATTTTATTGTTTTAAACTGTTTCTGTTATTGTACAGCACCCAGGGTGTGGCTGGGTGACCAGCCAGATGGGCGATTAACAAATTTAATAAATAAATAAATAAATAAAATGCTGGCATGGCATTGTAATCTGAAAGCACAGCTGTGCATATTCCTTGATTCTGCTCAAATGCTGAATACAAGCCAAGAATCTGTGGCAGAATCTTTGGAATATCAGCTCTGGTTATTCCCCCGTGCCCAACACACACAGCACTGAATATTGCACTATAATTATCCAGCCATGCCCATTGCCATGGCCAAGATCCTTCCACAATGTTTATTGAGAATATGTCTAAACATGCATAGGATTGCACCCTTAGACTTAACTTTTAGAGGCTTGGTCATAGGGTGTTCATGTGCCCTACTTTACAAACAACAGTGCTCCATTTGAAGGGCTGTCAGAAAACTGCGCAATCCAAGCTGTCCGATCCAAGTCTGGTTAAAAGAGAAGGGACCATAAGAAGGGAGAGCAGTGGCCTTGGAGTAGCCCATCAACAGTTAGTACCTGGCCTGAGCAAGCACATAGGTCATCTGGTCACAGTCTTCCCCAGTTGCATTTCTATGAGACGCTGCCTTATGCTGAATCAGCCCATTGGTCCATCTAGCCCAGTATTGCCAACACTGACTGGCAGCAGTTGTCCAAGGTTCCAGGCAGGGTTTTTTTCAGCTCTACCTGGATATGCCAGGGATTGAACTTGGGACCCTGTGCATGCAAAGCAGGTGTTCTGCTACTGAGCCTATGGCCCCTCTCCCTTAAGTTGATCAGTACCTGGATATATAACTGAAGCAATAAAATGCCAAAAGATCTAGAAGTCCCTATCTTCTTCACTGATGTATCAGTTTTATTCCTCTTGCAGTGTTCTGGTTTTCCCCAAAGAATTCTGGGACTTGTAATCTAGTGAAGTGCTACTTGTTTTGGTTTGTTGTTGTTCAGTCGTGAAGTCATGTCCGACTCTTCGTGACCCCATGGACCATAGCACACCAGGCCTTCCTGTCCTCCGCTCCCTATTGATCCTCCAAGAACTTTAATTCCCAGGGTTGCTTAAGCCACTGAGTCTCTAGTGTGCACACAGAATTCTCAGTTAAGGAATCCCCTCCAAAAGCGAGCTACACAAGTTCCATCCCTGATGGCTTTAGGCGAGCTGTGAAAACCTCATTCTGCTTGGCTTTTAATTTTTTTTTTAAATATATGATTGCAGGTTTTAACCCTGCTCCTTTTGATTTTAAGGCCATCATTTTAATTTGTTGCTATTTGATGCTGATTTTTTTGTTTTTGTTCTGTTATATAAACAACTTTCGGGACCCTTGTTAGGATCAAAACGTGGTATAAAAATGCTTTTATAAATAAATGAATTAATATACATGTTCATTTCAGTCACAAGTAGGAAGATGAATTTGATTTAATCCCTGTCTCCCTGCATCAGATGGATCTGAATTCTGCTTACATTACCATTGGATTAAACTGACTCTTGCAATGGAAAACAAACATTTTAAATGGAATACCCTGACTTATCTGAGTGGATTGAAGGAAGGAGCATTCCAAACATTTGAAGTAACAGATGTTTGCATAGAGAGCAGTGCTCCTGTGTTTTAGACATGAATAATTCAATTTCCTATATGTTTGTGGATATGACATATTATCCAGATCCTTGACGCTATTTATCAGAGTCAGCCCCTATTTATAGGGTCAGTCCTTTTTTTATTATTGATCCCTACCCAGGTAAATCACTACTGCTATTTTGCCTTTGGGTGGTGTCTTAAATGTCCTTTGGGCTGCACTAGCTTTCCTGCCACCGTGTTACTAAACTGATCAGAAAAAGGAAAGTGTTACGGTCTGTTTACTCAGGGCCAAAATACACATGATGCTAAATGCATCACTTGCTAGTGTGGCATGGTGTCCTCTTTTAGAGAGGGCCATCCTGTAATTGAAGGCTGTCCTGTCCAATTCCACAGTTAGCACTTGGGCAGCAGACTGAACAGGCAGGCACACAGGTCACCTGATCACAGTCTTCCACACTCTGGTGAGATGTATTCTAGTTCTATTTAAATTATAATTATCATTGCTAAATAGCATATGCAAATGTTATGCAAATCACAACCCCCCTTTGACCTCTTTTTTCGGTGATGTATTTCCTCTTTTTTGGAAATTCATAAGTGGCCACCCTGTCCTTTGCATTTGTGTGAATGGCCCAGGATCTGCACTGCAGCACTGCCCAGAGAGCTTCAGCTATGGGGTGGTATAGAAATGAAATGAAAATGAAATGCAGCATATGGGGAGGGAGGCTTCTTGCCTCCTGTACCACTGTCCCCTCTGAAGTTGCCGTTTGGCACAGGCGAAGAATACACCAAATATTTGGTGCCAAATACGCAGTGTTTGGCTAGATCTACACTTACCGCCTTTTTTCGCTTCCAATGAGGTTTCACTGCCTGCCTTTCACACTACGAAGTAGCCGCCTTGAATTGTAACCGGAATTTCCCACTTCTGTGCTTCTGCTTTCAATACCCTGATATCCTGATATTTCCCCTTAATGTGCTCTGATTTTCTGCCTTCGCTACCATATCCAGTCGTAGTCCCCTCGCCCGCCTGTCCATATACGGCGGTGTTTGTATTTCCCTCCTTTCCAATCACAGCTCTCAATGGCCCCATGTCTTCTTCCGGCTACTGATCGCATAGCTTCCTCAGCAGCCCCCGTTTCCTCAGCAACAAGCAAAGGGCTGGATGTGCGCGCACTTGTCTGATCTTGGAAGCTAAGTGGGGTCGGCCCCAGTCAGTAGTTGGATGGGCGACCGCCTAGGAATCAGGCTTCCTGCACTGAGCAGGGGGTCGTTCTATCCCTTCAAATGAGATTAAGTTTTACCCCCTCCTATCCCCTGCTCCGGATGTTTGTTTGTTTTTTAAATTAAGGCGTTATCCTCACAGAATTGTGGCTTCTCTGCGATGTTTTTTTTCCTAATTCAGGCATGATCTTCGAAGATTCGAAGTTGTGAAGCTTCTTATGCCAAATAATTATTCTTATGCCAAATCCTTGACTCAATGCCATAGCAATAGTTCCATTCAGACTCTTCAGACAACAAACTCACGATAATATAGGCCTCTTCACTCGTTCCACTCCATGCATAGAGTAAATGTGTGGATGGGGGAGTGGGACTATGGCTATTGACTCCATCCCTGACATCCATGTGTTAAGCAGGATGTCTGAAAAGGGGACCCTACATGTACATTAGGGTGACCATGTGTCCTCTTTTACAGAGGGCAGTCCTCTATTTAAAGGGCTGTCAGAGGACTGTCCTCTATTTTGAAGGTGTCCTCGATTTGAATGGTTGCCTAGTCCAGGATAAAGAACCATCAGAAGCAAGAGCTGGGCCTTGAAGTTGCCCATCAACAGTTAGCCCCTGGACAGCAAACTGAGAAAGGCACACAGGTCACCTGCTCTTCCATACTATGGTGAGATGTACTGTATTCCTATTTAAATTGTAATAATTATTCCTATATTTTCATCTATACAAATATATTAGCATATGCAAAGTTGAAGCAAATAAGTGCACTCTTTTTGGGGGGAATGTATTGCCTCTTTTTTGACCATTCATACATGGCCATCCTAAGCTGTATACAGTAGGTTCTCAACACCAGGGCAGGCAGACTTCAGGCTTGTGGGATCTACTTTGGGTTGCGGGTCCTAGTAAAAAACTGAGACAGATGCAAAATAGTGTCTGAGGGGGGTAGCCAGATGGGAAATGGTGACTTGGGGGAGGAGCCAGTTATTTACTCCTCCCCCTCCCCCATGAGCCTGCATATACGAGTACAAATCTACATCTAAGTTACTGCAGATCAGGAATTCTAACACAAAACTCTTAGCACTGGGCAGCAGAGTGGCACAAAGGCCTGGTCAAAGGCAAGCAACTTATACTCATATTTTACAGGTGAGGAACGTTGAGTCAAAAACCCTTGGAGCTCTACTGCAGTTCACCCACAGATCTACCTTCTGCTCACCCTTGCACCCTTGCACCCCTGCTCTGTGTGATCGCACGAGGTTCCTGTTCATCTCCATCTGTAGCTTTCTGATGGAGGCCTAAAGAGCGTATGTACATAAGAATTTGCTCCTGGCTTTGATACTGACAAACAAAGAACAAAGTAAAGATAGAAGGTTACACCATCTCTCCTTCTATACTTAGAATCTAAGTCCAGCTGCTAAAACCTAATAACCAGGATTTTACTCTGTCATGCCATTTAGCTGCTGACAGCTGTCATGCAACGAACTGGCCTGGTGATATAAAATGCTTTAAACCTATATAAAGCAACTTCCTGTTAAACGTCATCAGGCCTTGAAGTAGCTTTGGCATTCCTCTTTCCAGTTTCCACTAATGTTAGGACACTCATTTTAAGATATTTCAGGTTATTGTTTTGTTCGTTAATGAGCTGCAGAAGGTTAAACCCACATAAAAAGAACACAGTCTTGTGGCATGGCACCTTAAAGACTGACAAATTTGTTATGTCATAAGTCCTCTTGGACTACGTACCACTTCATCAGATGCATGAAATATAATCTTGAGTTACAGATACACACACACACACACACACACACACGGTTGTGGGTGGGGGGATTGTAAAAAATGAGGTCAGATTAAAACTGCAGAAACTAGACAGTAACAATTATGTTAACAGTAATTATTACAGTAATACAGTAACAGTAATTATTACAATTATGTTATCTACAACTGACAACAGTAGTCAGTTGTAGGTAATGACACAGATTAGTGAGTTACACTGGTGAGTTACACTGGTGAGTTAATTTACACAGACCTAGTGCAATAATGGGGCTGGGGCCGTGGTGGCTTAGTGGTTAAGACGCTGAACTGCAGACCGGAAGGTCAGCAGGTAGGGATGGCGGAGAATTTCTCCCCGAAACTTCGGGGGGCCGAGCGCCAACGTGTTCGGCCCCCCGAACAAGTTTCGGGGAGAAATTCTCCGCACCCCCCCGCACCCCCCCGGGATGGGACTTACCTTTGGCGAATGTCCCTCCCGGCGGCGGGTCCAGCCGGCGGTTCGGCGGGTCTTCGTCCGGGGCGGGAGTGGCAGCCAGTCTTTCGACCAGCTGCCACCCCCGCCATTCCAATAAATTAAAAAAAAAAACGCCCCCGTGGTAGGCTACGTGACGATTAACGTAGCCTATCACGGCTAGATCTGCAAAGTCAGCCATGATAGGCTACGTAAATCGTCACGTAGCCTATCACGGGTGACTTTAAAAAAAAAAAAAAAGCGCGTACGGATAATGGCAGCCCCCAAAGGGAGCCACCATTCCCGTTCCTTATTTGGTCGCTGTAGTCTACGTAAATCTTTACGTAGACTACAGCGAAAATAAGGGCAACGCTATTTACGTTGCCCTTATTTTCGCTGTAGACTACGTAAAGATTTACGTAGACTACAGCGACCAAATAAGGAACGCGAATGGCGGCTCCCTATGGGGGCCGCCATTCGCATACGCGCTTTTTTTTTTAAGTCACCCGTGATAGGCTACGTGATGATTAACGTAGCCTATCACGGCTGACTTTGCAGATCTAGCCGTGATAGGCTACGTTAATCGTCACGTAGCCTATCATGGGGGTGTTTAAAAAAAAAAAAAACTTTTGAGTTCGCGGCCGGGCGAGGTGGGAAGCCTCCTCCCCAGCCTGAATTTCGGCCGGGCGAGGCGGGAAGCCTCCCCCCCGGCCTGAATTTCGGCCGGGTGAGGCAGGAAGCCTCCCCCCCCAGCCTGAACTTCGCGGGGGGAGCAACGAAGCGCCTCCCCCCCACCGCGAACAAGCTTCGAGGACAGGTAAGTGACTTTCGTCCACCCCTATCGGCAGGACAGCAGTTCGAGACCCGAGTGCTGCGTGACAGAGTGAGCTCCCGTCTTCAGTCCCAGCTCCTGCCAACCTAGCAGTTCAAAAGCAAGAAATTGCAAGTAGATAAATAGGTACCGCCTCAGCGGGAAAGGTAACAGCGTTCCGTGCACCTCGGTGTTCAGTCATGCCGGCCACATGACCATGGAAGCGTCTTCGGACACCGCTGGCTCTTCAGCTTAGAAATGGAGATGAGCACCACACCCTAGAGTCAGACACGACTGGTTGGGGACACCTTTAACTTTTAGTGCAATAACACATGCACACACCTTTATCCTGAGTAAAACCACTGGGGATAGAACTGAACCTCTTCATGTACTATATTTCAGTGGTTCACATTGTAGTCTCCCTTTGAAGTGCTTTTGTTCAATAATAGCCATCTAAAGCTCGGTTACACTGTCCTGAGAGGCTGAAATGTCTCTCCGCCTGCCCCCAGTTTTTAAATATTGCTATTTCTGATGTCAGAATTGTGTCCATTTAATCTTTGTATAAATGAAGGGGATCAACAGTCCCCAATGTGGCATCCCCCAGATGTTCGGGACTACAACTCCTATCATCCATGACCATTGGCCATGCTGGTTGGGCCTGATAGAAGTTGTAGTCCAAAACATCTGGAGAGCACCAGTTTGCAGAAGACTAAGACAGATCTTTTAAAACCATTTTTCATTCTTATCACGCTGGCAGCCTCTCCAAGGTTGCAAAAGCGACCTCGAAAGGAGGGAGAGGGGCAGTTCTGTGGGTGGGGAGGGGAAGGGAGGGGACTGGGGAAGAGGGGATAGGAGCTCTCCCCAGCCCTCTCCATCCTCCTTCCCTCTGCCTCCACAGAGCATTAGCTAGACAGGCAAGAATGCCTGTGTCAGGGTTCCCCTTATGACCTGGACCCTCTGAGCAACTCCTTAAGAATCTCTTGCCTCCTTAAAGAGTCCCACCCTCCTTCTTTTAAACTTCCTGTTCCAAATAATGTGAGGTTTAGTCTGTAGACATGATTAAAACCCAAGTCTGGAGTGTCAATTATCCCACAACAGTTTACTAGTAAATTGTTGTTGTTGTTGTTCAGTCGTTCAGTCGTGTCCGACTTTTCGTGACCCCATGGACCATAGCACGCCAGGCCTTCCTGTCCTGCGCTCTCTCCCGGAGCGTGCTCAAGTTCATATTCATTGCATCCGTGATGCTATCTAGCCATCATTGCATCCTCTGCTGTCCCCTTCTCCTTTTGCCTTCAGTCTTTCCCAGCATCAGGGTCTTTTCCAGGGAGTTTTCTCTTCGCATTAGGTGGCCAAAATACTGGAGCTTCAGCTTCATTATCTGTCCTTCCAATGAGCACTCAGGGTTGATTTCCTTTAGGATGGACTGATTTGACCTCCTTGCAGTCCAGGGGACTCGTAAGAGTCTTCTCCAGCACCACAGTTCGAAAGCATCAATTCTTCGGCGCTCAGCCTTCCTTATAGTCCAGCTCTCACAGCCATACATTACTACTGGGAAAACCATAGCTTTGATTAGACGGACCTTTGTCGGCAAGGTGATGTCTCTGCTTCTTACTATGCTGTCTAGGTTTGCCATAGCTTTCCTCCCAAGGAGCAAGCGTCTTTTAATTTCATGGCTACAGTCACCGTCTGTGGTGATCTTGGAGCCCAAGAAAGTAAAATCTGTCACTGCTTCCATTTCTTCCCCTTCTATATGCCAGGAAGTGATAGGGCCAGATGACATGATCTTAGTTTTTTTAATGTTGAGTTTCAAACCAGCTTTTGCACTCTCCTCTTTCACCCTCAACAAGAGGCTCTTGAGATCCTCTTTGCTTTCTGCCATTAGGGTGGTATCGTCTGCATATCGGAGGTTGTTGATAATTCTCCCGGCAATCTTAATCCCGACCTCTGATTCATCCAACCCGGCATTTCTCATGATGTACTCTGCATATAAGCTAAATAAGCAGGGCGACAATATGCAACCTTGCCATACTCCTTTCCCAGTTTTGAACCAATCGGTTGTTCCATGTCCGGTTCTTACTGTTGCTTCTTGACCCTCGTACAGGTTTCTCAGGAGACAGGTAAGGTGGTCTGGTACTCCCATCACTTTAAGAATTTGCCACAGTTTGTTGTGATCCACACAATCAAAGGCTTTAGCGTAGTCAATGAAGCAGAAATAGACGTTTTTCTGGAATTCTCTTGCTTTCTCCATGATGCAGCGAATGTTGGCGATTTGATCTCTAGTTCCTCTGCCTCTTCGAAACCCAGCTTGTACTTCCGGTAGTTCTCGGTTCGCATACTGCTGAAGCCTAGCTTGTAGGATTTTGAGCATCACCTTGCTGGCATGTGAAATGAGCGCAATTGTGCAGTAGTTTGAACACTCTTTGGCGTTGCCCTTCTTTGGAATTGGAATGTAAACTGACCTTTTCCAGTCTTGTGGCCACTGTTGAGTGTTTCAGATTTGTTGGCATATTGAATGCAGCACTTTAACAGCATCATCTTTTAGGATTTTAAATAGCTCAGCTGGAATACTGTCATCTCCGCTAGCTTTGTTGTTCCTAATGCTTCCTAAGGCCCACTTGACTTCACTCTCTAGGATGTCCGGCTCAAGTTCAGTGACCGCACTATCATGGCTATCAGGGACATTTACTAGTAAATTAAAGCAAGCAAAATACAACTAAAGGTATTTTCTCAATAGAGCTGAGTGATATGAAAGGCATTAAGAGAAAATAAAGGTTGCAAAAATGCAAGTTCCTCTACCCTAGCTGCACTTAGACTTCTCTAGGCTGCTTCTTCCTGCTCTCTCTTCCTGCTCTGGTCTTCCTCTGGCTCTCTCACTGGCTTTCTCTCTTCCTTTTTATCCCCTCCTTCCCCCAATCCCAAAGTACTGTTCCAACCCTGAAGAAATGAAACCTAACTCAGGAAAATGAAAATTAACCAGGGAAATTAAACTACTCCTCTCAGAGATACCCTCTCCCAACAAAAAACCCTAGACCTCTAGGCCTGACCTTTTTACCTTGCCTCTGTAGGCTCCAAACCTTCACAGCCTGTCTAGCAAAAATGCAGAGCAGGAGAAGCGCAGAGGCAAAGAGCTGCACTCCTCCTGCTCTGCATAGGATGCCCATCAGCCTCCAAGTTAGGAAGCTGACAGGCATCCGGATAAGATTGCGCCCAGAGGGAGCAATCTTATGGGGATAGGTGGCTGCCTATCCAGGAGGAGCGCAGAGGGGATCATCTCCTCCATTCTCCAGCCATCCTGCATTCACGGCTAGACAGCCAATTTCAGCTGTTTAGCCATGGGACACCAGAGTGTGGGGTGGGGAGGCCGGATGACACATAGGAAATGTCGTGCTGGCACTTCTGCATGCCCCACCCTGCCCCGCCCATGGGAACACCCCTTTTGCACCACTCCACGCTGCTCTTATGAGCACAGAATGCGGGGATGATCTGTGCTGCGTATGAGGCAGTGGGGGAGGGGGTGGGGAGGCGGTTCTCCAGGAACTGACCAATCCTATGGCTGTCTAGCAGCCATAGGATTGCACCCTTAATGTATCATAAAAGTTTCTGTCTTTCCCCACCTCTTCTTTCCTTGGAACTGACTGCAAAGTCAGTAAGGGACATGGATGTCTACATTTCATTTAAAATTCCTAAGGCATTGAGATAGGGGGCAGAGGAAAAATAGCAAAACTGTTACATGAAATGTTTTTTTTTACCTATTTTTGCATGGGGGGCAGGAGACACTTACCTTTGGGAGTCTGTATTTCTCTCTCATATGAACCCTCAGGACTGCTCTCTCAGCTTTCTTTTGTGTAAAGGCGGCATCTCTCTCTATCCTGGAAGCAGAAATGGAAGGCCCTGTAATCATAAGTGGGGCATTTCCCCCTCTCATGACTTTCTGTACTGTGCTTGCCATGATCAAGGCTGCGGGTCAGCATAAGATGGGATGAAGCAGCCTTCGCCAACCCAAGGGTGCCTCCAAGGGTGTTGTACTAGGGTGATCGGGCAGGATGGGAGTTGTTTCCCTCTAGAGGAGTTGGACAACAGGTTGGGGAAGGGTGAAGCATAGAGTTGGAGCTGCCTTGTAGGTCAACTCAGGGAATCCAGAGCTAGAACTTCCCCAACTGCTGACTGTCCAGCTTCTGCTGAAAGGCTTCCAGCAAGGGAAAGCCTGATCCCCAGGAGTTGGTTTCCTTGTCGAATGTCTCTTGCCATTAAGACATTTTTCCTAATCTTCAGTCTACTCTCCCATCAGGACCGGATCAGCGCACAGCCACATCTGCCCTTTGAAAGGAGTGCAAGAGTCTGGGAGCTGCCATCTTTATTTCACAAAGTGATGCAACATCAGAGGCATTGTGGTATAGTGGCGAGAGTGTTGGACTGGGAGTCGGGAGATCCAGGTTCTAGTCCCCACTCAGACATGGAAGCTCACTGGGTGACTTTGGACCAGTCACAGACTCTCAGCCCAACCTACCTCACAGGGTTGTTGTTGTGAGGATAAAATGGAGGAGGAGGATAATGTATGCCACCTTGGGTTCCTTAAGGAGGAAAAAAAGGCAGGATATAAATGTAATAAATAAATAAATTAAATTGTGGGGAAAGTAATGGTGGCTCCCGAACACAGCTGTGTGGCCCTGCCTCCTAGTATGCTGGAGGAGGACCTCCAGGGCCCCCTCAAGCCTGCATCCAGCCCTGCATCCTATAATTTAAGCTACATTCGGTGTAGACTTGCCCTCTGGGGCAGCAGGGAACAATTTATTTATTTATTTATTTATTTATTTTATTTATTTCATTTCTATACCGCCCAATAGCCGAAGGTCTCTGGGCGGTTCACAAAAATCGTCTTTTTTTTGGAGGGTACAAACAAGTCTTTGGCCTCTTCGATGTGACAGCCTGTTGTGCTATCATGTTCCCCCTCAGTCTTCTTTTCTCCAGGCTAAACATGCCCAGTTCTTTCAACCTTTCTGCACAGGAGAGCTGTGATTCGTTCACGGCTCCCTAACAAGTATCCATTGCACATGTGGGATTGTGCAAGACTCCCCGTTGTGTTTTTTATGTGTAGGTGACAACATGCAACTGCTGCGTCAAGTGTGATTGAGGAGCCCTGGTTCAAATCCCTCCTTGGCCAGGAAGCTCACTGGACACTTTTAAGCAAGTCGCTTTCTTTGTGTGGCCTCCCCTGCCTCACAGGGCTGGCGTGAGGATAGATTAGGACACTCACCACCCTGTATTGCTGCCACAATAAATAGCAGTGGGTCTGCTCAGTGCCTCGCCAAGCTTTTAATCGGGGGGGGGGGTGCTGTCCTGGTGATGTGTGATGGCCACCAATTTGCACGAGGTCGGGCTGTGGCTGGGGCACTGGGAGCATAAGGCCCCAGTGGGTTAGACAAATTCATGGAGGATAAGGATATTGATGGATACCAGTCCTGATGGCTAGATGCCACCTGCAGTATCAGAGCCAGTATACGTATGTTGCTGGGGAACCTGGGCAGGAGGGTGCTTTTGCTCCCATGTCTTGCTTGTGGGTTTCCCGTGGGCAGTGGTTGGCCACTGTGTGAACAGAATGCTGGACTAGATGGGCCCTTGGTCTGGTCCAGCAGGGGCAGGGCCCTTTTCATATTATTATGTCCTTTGAACTTCCTCTAGCTTCCAGTCCCCACCCCAACCATCAAGCCAGCATTGCTTTTGCTAGTGGGTGTGCAAAGACAGATGCCTAAGTACAGGTACAGTTGTGTGCAATCTGTTGCCACCTGTAACAATCTGGGCGAAGGAATATTGAAGAATATTTAACCAAGAGTGCTCCACTCCCCGATCCTCCCAAATCCCATTCCACACCCCCACACCCTTGCTTGGCAGTAACCCTATTCCCTTTCCCACTGAGCCCAGCACTGGATAACCCAGCTTGGATTCCATCATCGTCATCGTCATCATCATCGTCATCGTTGTCATCCAAAATCTTATCCTACCAGTTCAGGAGAGAATGGGGCCTAAATGGCTGCTTCAGTATTGGGCAGTAGGAACAACTTGACACAGCCTCATTCTCCAGCTGCTGCTTCCACATTCCCTGCTTGAGGTTTCAGCTGGATCTGTGCATGCAAGAGAATGAAGTGGTACAGTCCTGAGTTGGTACAATGGACTGTACCACTTCAGACTACAGGACTGAGAGACTACAGGATGTTCCTCAAAGGAAGGTGAGGGGCAATAATTCCCAATGCATGGGTAATTCATGTTTTTCTTTTACCCTCCACCTTCCTTCCTTCCTTCCTTCCTTCCTTCCTTCCTTCCTTCCTTCCTTCCTTCCTTTAAACAGTGTTTGCCACTGTTTTGCCATGGCGTAGCATCCTTCTGCAGATCACTGTGGGGCGAAATGGAAGAGGATTGCTGCCACTGCAGGAAAGCAGCAGCAAAAACTGTTTCAAAGAAGGAATGTGGTGGTGGTGGGGTGCACATAGAGTGCATTGCTGTAATCCAGTCTTGAGCTTACTACTGCCTGTATCACTGTGGCCAAGCTATTCCTGTCAAGGACTGGCCAGAGGTGGCGAACCAGCCAAAGGTGGTAAAAGGCACTCTGAGCCATCATGGCCACTTGGGCCTCCAGCGACAGTGATTGATCTAGGAGTACCCCGAGACTGTGAACCTGATCTTTCAGAGGGAGGGTAATCCCATCCAGAACAGGCAAGGAGCCTTTCTCTCAGACCCAGGAATCACACTCACCCAAAGGGCTTTCACCTTGCCTATTTGTCCATCTAGCTCAGTATTGTTTACTCTAACAGCTGCTCTCTAGAGTCCCAGGTCCAGATTGCATCTTATGTTCCAATCTGGATCACTGCCCTGTACTGTAAATTCCCTTCCCTGGCTGTTATTTGCCTCCGAGGTACTCTTTACTTCAAAGCAGGAGCATAATTTGGCTGAGGGCCTCAATGGCTACTTTCCCATTAAAACAGGAGAGGCCAGTTAAAGCATATATTTTCTAAAAGTGTGTTTTAAATAATATGTGCCTTTAGGTTGAGGTTGTTCCTATCACCTGCTACCCAGTCTTTTTGACTGGAGATGCTGGGGATTGAAACTGGGAACTTCTGCCTGCAAAGCATGTGCTCTAACCCTCTTCCTTCTGAACTGGAGAGACTGGCCAAATTCCCTGTAATTGAAGAATTAGAATGGGAGAAACATAACAAACATCTCCTTGTGGGAGATCTATTGAAGGTTCAGGAGCATCCTTGAGGTCAGCCTGTGAGCTGATCTCACAGAAGACACTGAGGGGGGGGGGAGCGCATCAAATGCTGAGGAGAAGAAAAATGGAGTAGAGGATACTCCTTGGAAAACGGTGACAGTTAGGAGAAGAAGAACTAGACGCCACTCTGCACCAGTGGAAGCGGTGGAGCTGTGGAACCGATTCCAGGTACTTGCAGATGAGACTGGAGGACAGCCTGCAGAGGAAGAATCACAGGGGAACCTGCATGAGAGTGAGCAAGAGGCTAAAGGTCAGTCAAACAGAGGCGATGAAACCCAGGCCTACAAGAAGAAGAAGAGAAGAGTGGTAGTAGTGGGAGACTCCTTGCTGCGTGGGATCGAGACCCAAGTATGTCGCGAAGACCCGTGGACTCGCCAGGTATGTTGTCTCCCGGGAGGACGGATTAGAGACGTGACTGAAAGGTTGCCTGCACTCATAAAGCCCACTGACAGGTATCCCTTTCTTCTCATCCATGTGGGAACAAATGATACCGCCAAGCGGAGCTACGAAGAGATCACGTCAGACTTTGAAGCTTTGGGAAGGAAACTCAAGAACTTTGGGGCCCAGATAGTTTTCTCATCCATCCTTCCAGTAGTTAGAAGAGGGATAGAAAGGGAACGAAAAATACTCCGGGTGAATGACTGGCTACGAAGGTGGTGCCGACGAGAGAGATTTGGATTCTGGGACCACGGGCTATACTTCCTGGAAGATGGGCTGTTGGCTAGGGATGGGTTGCACCTCACAAAGGCTGGGAAGAATGTGTTTGGACACAGCATGAAGAACTTCATCAGGAGGGCTTTAAACTGAATCCTACGGGGAAGGGAGATGTAATGTTGGGGGTAACAATGGACGTAGGCGCATGCACTGCAATGGAGAGAACAGCGCTGATAGCGCCCAATAATAGTCTTCAGACACATGTAGGAAGAAAGCCAGACTATGAAGCACATGGTCTTCGATGTCTATATACTAATGCCCAGAGTATGGGAAACAAACAGAATGAACTTGAACTCTTAATACAGGAGGGAAATTATGACTTGATAGGTATAACTGAGACTTGGTGGGATGACTCTCATGACTGGAATACAGCAGTTGAAGGATATAACTTGTTCAAAAAGAACAGGAGGAACAGAAAGGGAGGCGGGGTTGCACTGTATGTGAAAAATACATATCTCTGCACAGAAATACAGGAGGAGGAGCTTGGTAGCCCCATCGAGAGCATCTGGGTTGAAATAAATGGAGCAAAGAATAAAAGGAACCTGGTGGTCGGAGTCTACTACCGGCCACCCAATCAAGGAGAAGCCAAGGATGAAACTTTTGAAAAGCAAATAGCCAATGTTTTAAGGAAGCATGATGTAGTAGTAATGGGGGACTTCAATTTCCCCGATATTTGTTGGGAGACAAATTCTGCAAAACATGGCCCCTCCAGGAAATTCCTGACTTGTGTGGCGGATAACTTCCTCCTACAGAAAGTAGAGGAAGGAACTAGAGGATCGGCTGTCCTTGACTTGATCCTAACCAACAGAGATGACTTAGTGGATAAAGTAGCAGTTACAGGAACTCTGGGGGAAAGCGACCATGTTGTACTTGAGTTCTTGGTTCTAAGGGAAGCAAAAGCCGAGTGTACTCAAACGCGTACCCTGGATTTTAGGAAAGCTGATTTTAATAAACTCAGAACAATGATCAGTAAGGTCCCATGGCAAACAATGCTAGCGAGAAAAGGAGTCCAAGATGGGTGGGAACTTTTAAAAAAGGAAATTCTCAAGGCACAATCACAAACAATTCCAACAAGAAGAAAAGGTGGAAGACAACAGAAGAAGCCAATGTGGCTTCACAGAAAGCTTAGGGATGACCTGAAAACAAAAAAGGACACATATAAGAAGTGGAAAGAAGGCCAAGTAACAAAGGAAGAGTACAGGCAGGTAGCACAGAATTGCAGGGATGGCGTCAGGAAGGCTAAAGCGGAGAACGAGGTGAGGTTAGCGAGGGATGCTAAAAACAACAAAAAGGCTTTCTTCAGCTACGTGCATAGTAAAAGGCAGAGGAAAGAAATGGTTGTTCAGCTATTAAATAAGGATGGCAAAATGATAACAGATGACAAAGAAAAGGCAGAGGTGCTCAATTCCTACTTTGGCTCAGTCTTCTCCCAAAAGAGGGTCTATGACCCCCCTGGCAAAGGCGAAGTACAGGCTGAAGGGGCAGGATTGCAGCTTGAGATCGACAGGCATATGGTCAAGGAACACCTCATTACTTTGAATGAGTTCAAATCTCCAGGGCCAGATGAACTGCATCCTAGAGTAATAAAGGAACTGGCAGAAGAACTCTCAGAACCGCTGTCTATTCTCTTTGAGAAATCATGGAGGACCGGGGAAGTGCCAGATGACTGGAGGAGGGCTAACGTTGTCCCTATCTTCAAAAAGGGTAAAAAGGAGGAACCTGGGAACTACAGACCAGTCAGTCTGACATCAATCCCTGGGAAAATTCTGGAGCAGATCATAAAGCAATCCATCTGGAAGCACCTTGACAACAATGCCGTGATTACTCGAAGCCAACATGGATTTGTCAAAAACAAGTCCTGCCAGACAAATCTGATCTCATTTTTTGATCAAGTCACCTCCCTTGTAGACCGTGGGAATGCTGTAGACATCATATACCTCGACTTCAGCAAAGCTTTCGACAAAGTGCCCCATGATATCCTGATGAGCAAACTTGCTCGAAGTGGGCTAGATGAAACAACGATCATGTGGATCCACAGTTGGCTACAGAATCGGACTCAAAGAGTGCTTATCAATGGGACCTTCTCAAGCTGGGGAGAGGTAACGAGTGGGGTACCGCAGGGCTCAGTCCTGGGCCCAGTGCTCTTCAACATTTTTATTAATGACTTGGAGGAGGAGGTGCAGGGAATGCTGATCAAATTTGCAGATGACACAAAATTGGGAGGGATAGCTAATACTTTGGAAGACAGAAACAAAATTCAAAGTGATCTGGATAGACTGGAGTGCTGGGCAGAAAACAACAGAATGGCATTTAATAGGGACAAATGCCAAGTTCTGCACCTAGGAAAAAGAAACCAAATGCACAGTTACAAGATGGGGGATACGTGGCTCAACCACACTACGAGCGAGAAGGATCTTGGAATTGTCGTCGATCACAAGCTGAATATGAGCCAACAATGTGATGTGGCTGCAAAAAAGGCAAATGCTATTTTGGGCTGCATTAATAGAAGCATCGCTTCCAAATCCCGGGAAGTACTAGTTCCCCTCTACTCAGCACTGGTTAGGCCTCATCTGGAGTACTGTGTCCAGTTCTGGGCACCACACTTTAAGAAGGATGCAGACAAGCTGGAGAGGGTTCAAAGGAGGGCAACAAAGATGATCAGGGGACTGGAAACAAAGTCCTATGAAGAGAGACTGAAAGAACTGGGCATGTTTAGCCTTGAGAAGAGAAGACTGAGGGGAGATATGATAGCACTCTTCAAGTACTTGAAAGGTTGTCACAGAGAAGAAGGCCAGGATCTCTTCTTGATCATCCCAGAGTGCAGGACACGGAATAATGGGCTCAAGTTACAGGAAGCCAGATTCCGGCTGAACATCAGGAAAAACTTCCTGAGTGTCAGAGCAATACGGCAATGGAACCAATTACCTGGGGAGGTGGTGGGCTCTCCCACACTGGAGGCCTTTAAGACGAGGCTGGACAGCCATTTGTCAGGGATGCTCTGACTTGGATTCCTGCATTGAGCAGGGGGTTGGACTCGATGGCCTTGTAGGCCCCTTCCAACCCTACTATTCTATGATTCTATGATAACCCCTGAAGTTGTAGTCCAAAACATCTGGAGGCTACCAGCTTAGAAAAGCTGGGTTATAGAAATATGCAATATCTTTGAAATTGAGCACGTAGGAAAAGCACAATATAAAGTCATGGTCCATGGGGTCACGAAGAGTCGGACACGACTGAACGACTGAACAACAACTATTAATAGCTAAACCAGTGGTTCTCGAATTGGGAAGTGGGAGAATGGGCATTTAGAAGGGGATCGCACAAAATTCAAGGGAGGGTTGAGATGGTGAGGCAAGGGTTGCCTTCCTCATCCACCATTCAAGGCAAATGGGAGTTGAATGTCCTTTGGGAGAGGACCCTTATTGATGCACACTGGATATGTAGGGATGACTATATCCATTCTGCACGATTATCATCTCGAAGAGATGTAAGGAGGGAATTCAGAAAGAGCTGCTGCTTTGCTCTGAGGGTATGTGTGTGTGTTATGAGGGAGTCAGACAACTCCTGCTCTGTTCCTCTTCTAATGCCAGTGTGGAATACCTCAATCCACAGATTGGCCCATGGAGCAGTAGGCAATGCACTCTAGGAAAAATACAGTTTGATGTGGGTAAAAATGTAACAGAAGCATTTGAAAGTGTTTTCCACTCAGAAATGATAGCTGGTTAACATATCCAAACTCTGACAAAATTGAAGCAAGGGAACACCTGCGTATTGGCATTTCAAAATGGCAGCCATGTACTAATTTCCAGGTAAGTGTAATTTCTCCTTAAACTTTTGTTTTTCAGTGTTGTAATATCCTAATGACTAGTAATTAATTGTAAATGTCTAAGAAATATTTAAGCCCAGGAACATGTATTGCATTAATTATACGTAATAACCATATCTATAATAAAATAGGATGTGTATCTGTCAGTGCCATAGTGCCAAAACTGTTAAACCTAGACACCTAAAACTTGGCATGCATACTAAGGGTATTGTAAGGGTGTGCACCTCTGGGTTATTTGATTTTTTAAATGCATTAATTAATTTTAATTAATTTAAATGTGCACGTTTGTTTGAAGCCTGCAGTTACAACTTCAGTCACTAGGTGGCAAATTTCCCTAACCAGCACATAGTTTTGCAGTTCATACAATTTGAAGCTAGGGGAGATTAGTAGGCTGGGAGAATAATATGGCTTCTCCCTCTCCCCTAATGTGGGGCAGCCCCCCTCAGGGGAATGAAGTGGGCAAACCCATCATTCAGGAGGCTATAGTGGTTTACCAATGCAGGGGCCATGCCTAGAGGGGTCACAATGTGTCTAACTCTGGCAGCTGTATGTTTGCTTGAGAGCTTCACGGCATCGTGTGTTCATTAGTAAATTTGAAGGTGTTTCCATGCTTCAATTTTGGCAACTTTTTGATATGCTGATCAGCTATCACTTCTGAGTGGAAAACACTTTCAAATGATTCTGTTACAATTTTGCTCACGTTCAGTGCTTTCCCCCCATATCTTTCCTAGACTAATGTGTACACAACTGTGTGCAAGGATCTGTGCACACTAACCTGTGGATCATATCCTTGCTGCTGGTGTGGTGTGGGGTGGTCAGGGCCATCCCTACCATTAGGCAGAGTGAGACAGGCATCTCAGGTGACAGATGCTGAGGGCTGAATCACGGACAGAGTATGCCACTCTGCCTTCTGCCCCTAAACTAGCCTGCTGCTCTCAGATGTGGTGGAGGATACTGTTCCATTTCCAGTGCTGAAGAAAAATTCAAATGGCCAGACCAGTCAGTTTTTATACATGGAACGGGTGGAAGGGACATCTTGTCCTTTGCCTCCGGCAGCTAGCCCTGGAAGGAATGGAGGGCCCGAAGATAACATAAGTTTAGAAGGGCTGGGGTTTGGGTTTGAAAAACACTGAGCTAAAGCGTTGTCGAGTTTGACAAGTATGAGGAAAATTTCAGACTTCCCACCCCCACTCCTCTATTTTTTCTTCCCATTCATCATCATCGCCTCAGGTAGAGTGAAAGACAGGGTTAGGCCTCCTTTTCCAAAGCAGGCCTCTGTCCCTTGTTCCTGTAAAGTAAACATGACTGTCAGGAAGCAAAGAGGAAGTAAGGAATGCTATCTCGCCTCAATCTGGAGGTTGTGTATAGTGGAGATAATTCATTCACAGCTCTTCCTTCTCTGTCCAGGCAGACCATACTTTATGCATTAGCGATTCCACGTAGGGCTGTCCACCCTATAATTAGGGTTGTCCACATTTCAACCAGACACTGTAGCTGTGTCCTTAACAGCAGTGTGATGCAAAGGGTTAGTAGGTGCTGATTTTAGCTCCACCCCATGAATAACTTCCCTTGCTGATCAAGATGCTGTTAAAGGCTCAAGAGCAGGTCAGGTCATCTTTTCCTGATTATCTGGCAACCCAACCTGCCATATGATAGAGTGAGTGAAGTGCTCTGAAGTGCAGTTAATTAACTGAAGTAGCAAGATATATCCGTGAATCTGAAACTCAGTTAAAATTTTTCCAGTGCTCTGCCATATAATACTGTGGTATCTGTATACTCCTAGTATTTGAGTATGTATTATATGAAGCCTTTATCTCTCATTTGTCCTTTGCACACATCTATTACTGACAGCTTGACAGCATTACTGTGCTCTGAACATTGATAATGTAGTAAGTACAGGAAAACAGGAGGAAAACAGGAGGGTAAGAAGGGGTTTAATCTAGTCTGAGCCATTGACTCACTGGGTGACCTTTGACAAATCATTTAACCTCTGCGAAACAGTCTGTCCAGCTATAAAACTGAGATATCAGCAGTGGGGGCGGGGGGAGGGAGGGAATGTTACATCTATTATCAAATTCCCTTGATGACTCAATCACCCATTTACATAACGGCTGCTTCTTTCCGTTCTATATATTTGCCCTGGGTACAAAGTTTAATTCCAGTCTTGAAAAGCATGCTAACTTCATTTTCTGCTAAGAGGAAACACAATTTAGTCTTGAAAAAACCTCATTCAAAAACATTATTGAAAGGTATCATTAAACACATACTATTTGCTCATTCCAGGTTTGGAAAGTGCTGGTGAATGGACAGGATTGACTCCCTCCCTCCCCCCGTTGGACTTTTGAGAAAATGTCTAATAAGTGTAAAATACAAAGAAGTTGCATTTGAGATTCCATACGTTTCTAAACCCATGTCACAAAAATGGGTACTTCTAAATATAGTCTGGTTTGCCTTAAATTCCATAGGTCATTAACATTTTACCCATAATCATCTTAGAAGTGGGATTTAGCCAACCATTATATAATTGATCATTAGTGAAATGATGCACTGGAGATTTGAAATTCAATTATTTTTGTAGCAGAAATTGTGGCTGCTTTTATGAAACCTTTTTATTTTGTTTTGCTTTGCGTGACCTTACAGGTAGATTACTGATATCATTGGCAATTGGATATCTGACAAGCAGTTTTTTAAAACCCTTTTCTACAAATACCCGACTTCATTTTAACAACGATGTAGGGGTGTGTGTGTGTGAGTGAAGAAAGGGCAGACAAACGAAAATGTTCACAGTTATCATTTTTATATCAGCTCTCATTTAGGTAAAGAGAATTAAATGATAGCCAATGCCATGTTTGCATATGTATATGAATCATGCAGGCGAAAAGGGATTTTAAGCACACTCTGGTATTTTCAGAGGGAGGCTTATGTAACATTGAACATTAACCGTGTGTGTGTGTGAGTGTGTGTTTAGAATAAATCTAACGTTGTTGTTGTTGTTGTTGTACCATTCATTAAGTTTACAAAAGTAAAATTAAAAAACTAACCAACTAATGTAGGCAAATATAAAAACTTTTTTTTAATGTTTAACTGATCAAAATATGTTTGAGCGGGTAGGGACAGTGTGAAATACCAAGTAAAAATACAGATTTGTAGTTGATATTTTGGAGGAAGTAGCTGGGACATCCAAGGTGTTTCTCTTTTTTCTCTCCTAGGAATCTGGAAGATGGACATTCAAATGCAGCGGTGTAATTTTCATGGACGTAATGCCAGGTGGAAAAAAAATCAGTGGAGGTTCTTCAGAACAGAGACTGCACCCAACCCTATATCCCCCCTTCTGGTTTCATTCTCTTGTGAACAGAGACAGTATGAATCAGTTATGTGGTGACAATATGGGAATGTGTACTCACTTCTCCTCTATCACTTGCTTTTGATACTCCTCATATTCCTCCCGGGTCATTCCTGCTGCTGTGGCTGGGTCAGTAGGTGCAGCTTCTTCCTTGTTTTCTTCGGCCCCTCTACCAAGTCCCAAATTTTTCACCTGGTTGCTCAACATACTTTTCATTAGGAAAGCCATTTTCTTCTTCTACTTCTTCTTCTTCACCCCCCAGAACCCCCCCCCCCACAAAAATTGATAAGCAAACCAAGAACAGAAAAACACAACCCGGAAAGAAAAGAATAAACTAGTCGGCAAATGAGAAATTTCTACAGTCCCGGACAGCTCTTGAAGGGCACAGTGCTATTGAAAACTGTATACCAAAAACAGTTTGTCAGCCATAATCTGGATTAAGGCAGTGAACTCCTTAGTATCCAGAGGCAGATGGTTCAGATTACTCAGAGAAAAAAAAACATTAGATGCAGCTACCTACTTTTTATATTAATGCCTTAAGCCAATTTTAATTCTAAAACAAAAAAACACAATTGATGTTGAGACAATGTTAAGTTTTCCTTGGTTTTTAGACGTTCGAGCATAAAAAATGCATCTAATCTAATGGGTCCCATTGCTCATAATTTAAATAGTAGGACCCGGATGATTACTTGAGAACTGTGGAACAGGTCAGCAAATCATGTTTGATAGACAGGAGCCAAAGAGATTTATAGTGGTTGTGGAGGGAGCAATAGGATTCTTCATTAAATGAGAATTAATCCTTTTATCCATTAATATTGTTTTATCCCATTGGGCACTGGTTTTCAGTCCACTCTTCTCTTTCAGATTCCTCAGTGGTTTGTGGCTGGCCAATGGAAAATTACGCCAAACTTATTGGAACAAGGTACTAATCTCTCTATTTAAAACAACCACCAGGACATTCCTGACAGTCAATTATACTTAACATGATCATGGAATACAACCCAGGATGGGGATATGTAGATGAAGGGGCAGAGTGATGCAGTGGTTAGAGTGTTGGACTCAAGAGACCTAGCTTCAAATTTTCACTCAGTCACAAAGCTCACGAAGTGGTCCTGATCCAGTCACTGTCTCTCAGCCTAATCTATCTCACAGGGTTGTTGCGAGGATAAAGTGTGTGTGTGGCAGAAGGGAGAGTAGATTATGTAAGCCACAAACTAGTCTGAAGTGATACAGGCAAGACACAGGTTTACCACCTCAGTGAGAAGCAGGTCACAGTCATGTGTGCCTTGCAAATGTGCGTGTATGCGGCAATCGTTTCCCCCTTATTTGCATGATCTACACCTGCCTTCTCCAACCCGGTGCCCTCCAGATGTTTTGGACTATAACTCCCAGAATTCCTGACCATTGGCTATGGTAGCTGGAGCTGATGGGAGTCGAAGTACAAAACATCTGGAGGGAACCAGGTTAGAGAAGGTTGATCTACACTTTAACACATAATCTGACTGTTAGCATTCAAAATGGTATGCCAGATTTCTTAACGAAAGAGCAACATCACCATAGAGAGGGAAATAGCATAAACGCAGGATAAAACAAAAATCTAGAGGAGGGACTGTAACTCAATGGTAGAGCACATGTTTTGAATGTGGAAGGTCTCAGGATCAGTCACTTGCCAGTCTCCTCAGCAGAGTGAGGGGAGAACGCCATAACTGCTGAACTTCCTGGGCCTGCTGAAGGTGTTCAGATCACAAAGATCCATGACTGGGCATCCTTCTTGGGTATGATGAAGTACTGAGTAGGATCCCCTTGCTTGAGACCTCATGATCACTGTCTCCACTGCCCCCTTCTGGAGGAGTGCCAGGAGTTACTCTTTTAATGGAGATGACAAGCTGGTGGTGTGATAGAGAACATCTCTTATCACACACCCAACCCCGATGATGGTGAGCACCTGCTGGTCTATGGCTACCTCCTCCCATGCACTGGCAAAATCCCTGAGGTGAATCCCAAGCACAGGTGGAGGTGGACCTCGAGCGATGGTGGCTGGGCAATCAAGGCAAACATTTTGAAGAGTCCAATTTCCTGCATTGGTTGGAACACTTTGGCTTAGTCGTCAAAGTTCCCCCCCCCCTCCACAGCCTTCGAGCCCATCTAATAAGATCCCTGAAATGAATGGGACCTGGATGTAGTTCGGCCAAAGAGGATCTCTGCCAATGATGGACTGCCCATAGGTTGTTTGTTGTCCTATAATACCCATGTAACAAGCAGTCAAAAAAAGTTTCTGCTCAAAGTGTCATCAGTGGACTCACTAGAAAGCCCCCTCCAATCAAAGGGGAGATCCTGTATGAGGTGCTTTGCTTCCTAGGTTTGAGCAGTGGACTGCAGCCAGACATGACTCCTCAAGGTTAGGGCAGCCACCATGAACTTTGTGCTATAGTTGGCCATGCACTGGGATGTGTTAATTTGCTGTTTGGTCAGGTGGGAGGCTTTATGATCGAATACCTGCTCGTCATCTGGCAAGTGCTTGAAGAATTAGGCCGCTTCCTCCCATAAAAAGTGTTGGTACATTGACATGCAGGCTTGGTAGTTTGCTACCCTGAAAAAGAGTGGTAGTAAATCTTTTGACCCAGCACACTGAGCCTTCTTCCCGTCTTGTCCATACGTGCTGAATTAGACTTGGACTGCATCAACTCCACTGAGATGAATTTGGGCATGGGATGCTGGAAGAGGAACTCACAATCCTGTTGCAGAACATGGTAAGGAGTTTTGATTCTTTCTGATATTGGACAGAGAAAGCGGTCACTCATAAAATGTTTGGTATATGGATGTGTGTCCTGTGTAGGAAAAATGGGGATTTCGGCCCCAATATTTTCATCAGGCATGGCAACAAAATGGGAGTGACCAAAGACAAGGACTCAGAGTCCAATGGTAGCTCCCCTACCCTGAGGATGGTACTAAAATAACTAACGCCGAGGCAGTTCCTGGCTTTGGGGTCAGGGCTTCCAACATGAACAGCTGAGGTCAAAACTGACAGCAGAGGATGCATGGAAACTGAAGTAAAAGGTAGCATCACTGAGGGCTCCAACAAGAAGGACATAGCCTTCAGAGCCTCTACGGGACAGTTATAAATGACATTCATACTGAAGGAGGAAGAAGTGAGGTGAGTGGGGCAGTCACCACCAAAGTTAACTACAGTGGATGTCTAATTGAGAAGAACAGCACTAAGACCAGAACCTTTCTGTTCCAAAAGCTGCGGTGGAGACAGAGTTGGCTTGGAGACTGTAGCAGAAGGCAGGTAACATTCATGATAGTGTGACAATGGGACCTGCGTCAATACTGATGAGGATGAACAGTACGTATAACCCCAGAATTTATCGCTACGGATGTGGGACCTACAACACTCTGGGAGAAAAATGTATTGGGGAAAACCAGTCCTAATAAGCAGAGGGTTAACAGGATCAGGATTGGTATGTTCAGGATCGATTCTACTTGTCATAGTATTGATCCAACAATGATCAACACAAAGAGTGCGAAAGTGTTGGAGAATGACAAACCACTCTCAGAGAATGTTACCAACAAGGTCCAGTAGAGGGTGCAATAGTTGCTATCTGTGGATCCTCCATAGTGAGGTTAATAATCTCTCCCTCAGAGTAAGACTGTCCCTTAGCCATCTCATGCAACAAAAGAGCTGGGGATGCCTTCTCTATTGGTGGAATATTAGGAAACACAATGGCAAACTTCTCCAACATCTGGTACTGGAGGAGAAAACAACACTGGATCCAGCAGCTGCTGGGTCCACTGGTCACTTGCCAATCCCAATGGTTGCTTCAGGCCAGAGGGACCTGATTTAAGCAGCTTTTTGTTTTCTCTAGAGGCTGACATCTCTTTTTCTTATTCTTTTCACCTCCAAAGGTGGTGATTTTCATTGGTTGGAAGAAGTCTTAATCTTGACCAGGAGCTTAGACTCCAATGTCAAGGGTTCAAGCAGGGGGCTAGGAGGTTTGACTGGAATCAAGCCTGGTACTGAAAGTGTTTCTTTGATTTGTACCTCAACTTTCTACCAAAAAATGGCACTCAAGGTGGCTTACAGGCACAATTAAAATCAATTAAAACAATACATTAAAATACAATAAAAACCTAACTCTTACACTATATATAAAACATTAAAAACAGCACCCAACCCAACAGACCCACTTTTTAAATAAAGCAGTCTTTGCCTATCAGTGGAAGGGTAGCAGAGAGGGAATGAACCTAGCCTCCCTTGGGAGTGGGTTCCACAGCCTGGCAGTAGCCACTGAAAAGGCCCTCTCTTGGGTCATCACCAAATGTCCCCCTGAAGGCAGTAGTTTCAAAAGAAGGATATCAACAAATTGGAATGTCTAGAGGATGGCAACAAAAATGTTTAGGGGCTCAGAGACAAAAGTCCTATGAGGAAAGGTTGATGAAGTTGGGTTTGTATAGCCTGGAGAAAAGACGATTGAGATGTTACGATAGCCATCTTCTAATATTTGAAGAGCTGTCCCACAGATGATAGAACACATTTGTTTTCTGTTGGTCCAGAGGGTAGAACCCAAGCCACTAAGTTCAAATAAGGTTTTCGACTAAACTTGAGGGAAAATGTTGCTGTGGAACAGACTGCCTCAGAAGATGGTGGACTCTCATTTGTTAGGTTTTTAAGCAGACTGGATGGCCACCCATGGGTTCTGTAGTAATGGATTTCTTGCATCAGCAGGAGGTTGAACTAAATGAATTCCAAGATCCTTTCCAAAGCTATGATTTTAAGGAACAGACTCCCGAGTTCAACAGCAGGCCATCTCTCTTGCCCCTCCATTGTGCATGTGATAGCTAAGGTTGTAAATACCATTGGTTCTAGTCCAGAAATAACCGAGTTTACTTAAGATTACTTCCTAACTAGAACCCCCACTTACTGTAATCTTGGCTCACAGATGTAGGCTGATGATGGACCCTACCACGCAATAGCACGGTCCCCATCCCCAGAGGAGGTTGCAGTTTCTGGCCATCAATAGGCGTGGACTCATGGACTAATATAGGTTGATGTGAAAGGAAATGTGGCAAGAACGACAAGCTACGAAGTAATCAATTTCGATAATACGGAAGAAATGCAAGAAAAGTGAATGGTATACAGGCAGAAAATTGGTGAAGAAAAGCATCCAAGTTTTGAAACCACTGGAAGAAGTTCAATAAGCAGGTTAGTAGTGAATTTTACTACAAGGACTAGTAACACTGCTTTTATTCTATACATATTTAAAGGGGTGGATATGCATGATTTGAGTAGAATTTAATGCATGACTAATAGGGATTTCCATAAGGTGTTGCAACATATTCCCCATAGCTTGGAATCTCTTTGGGTCAGGGACACTGTGTTATAACACACTCTTTCTGGGATATATGAAAAAAGTAAACTAAATTATTGGGTATACCTTTAATAACCTTTTGAATTCCATGTGAACTGGGCATCGCAACAGTCACCATTTCACAGAAAATATGGGAAGAGGCCTTAGCTAATCTCTTAATGCACTTTAGTACCTTTCTAATTAAAGCACACCCTACTCCTAAAAAAAAAAAAAGGACACGATGTTCGGTAATCCAAGCTTACCATTTGTTAATCAGCAAGCATGAACTTCCCTTTTTGAAATAAGATAGCATTTTGGATGAAATGTGTCACAAAATGGTTTTGCTTTTATATAAAATTGAAACATCTTGAACTGGGCCTTAATAAGTTCCTTTAAAAAAAAAAGCAGTCTAGTAACCTGTCTGGAGATAGTGGCACTTAAGAGTACATCGTACTAGGCTAACAAAAAGTTGAGGATCTTCTTTCTATCCATAGAATATTCTAAAAGTTATGCAAGTATGATATTTGATCATGATGAATATGAACAGGCTAAGGATGAGGTTTCTCCTTCCCACCACCAATAAATGTTTGCCAAATTACAAATTTCAACAAGACTGGCTAAAAATATTTATTCAAATATGCTTGATTTTCTTAAATGCTTGAATTTTGAGACAACAGGACAGCTTTTTTTTTTTTAAGCGTACAAGATTTGACAATACAATTCTCTTCAGCAGTGCTTCCACAAAACAACTGTGGAATTCACTTACAGGAGGTGGCTTTACAAACATATATTTAAGAGAATTCTACATTTACTTGCTTCAGCTTTCCCCATCAGCATTACCATGTGCAACAGTGATTTAACACACCCAATTTGACATCAGTTGTTTTTTATACTGGATTGTAAATTGTTAACACCTGTTGTGGTTTAAAGAAGAGCATACAGACACCAGTTAGAAACCCAATGACTTTGCCATTCGTAAAATGTTTGGTATATGGATGCGTGTCCTGTGTAGGAAAAATGGGGATTTTGGCCCCAATATTTTCATCAGGCAAGGCAACAAAGTGGGAGCCTATTGGAGATTAAAAACATTACAGCTGGAATCTTATACCCCAGCCTTCCCTAACCTGGTGCCCTCCAGATGTTTTGGACTCCAGCTCCCCCCACCCCTAGCCAGCATGGCCAATGGTCAGGAATGCTGGGAGTTGTAGTCCCAAACATCTGGAGGGCACTAGCTTTGGGAAAGCTTCTGCACCTGTGACTAAGCCCCACTGAATGCACTGGGACTTACTTCTGAGCAGACCTGTGTGGGACTGGAGTATAAAATGCTTAAATCTGACCACATGCCATACTGAAAATAATTATGACTGAAACACACTAGTCAATGTGCTGGACATGCCTACTGAACTTCAAATGGGACCAAATTGGCTTAGATCCAAGTATATCACATAGGTGTGTATATATGCAGAAGTTGAAGGGGTTAGGTAGCAAACCCCTACACATTTTCACTAGCACAAAGTCATCTGCATCTGTTTAGAAGAACACTGCCTTTTTAAACAGGCCTAGTTTGGACTTCCTCCCTCACAAAGCTGCAGCCTTCCAGAAAAGCAGTGCTGTGGTATGAATTCCAGTCTACAAGAGGCTTCAAAGCTTCGTTTTATCCCATCCGAACACAAGATACCATACCACTGGTTGCTTCAATATTTTAATTCTCAAACTGAATGCATCACAGCTGGGAAGATTCACATTATGCCAAAACAAAATACAGGTGTGCTCTACAAGTGGATTTGTATTTACCACAAGTTACTGCGAGAAGAAACACCCCAACAGAATCAGTTCTTTCAGCATAAAAAGCACTGAAAAGTCTTTCTGCAGTAGAAGTTGCATCTTCTTTGGTGCTGGTGGGAGCAAGCCAAGGGCAAAAGTTCAACACTAGCAATCCCTTGGGCAGCAGGTCATTTTTACAACACTATCTTTTTTGTATTAATTTGTCCAAGGCACCTGTAAAAATACTTGCTGGTGTGAAACTGAGTGGGCAAATTGCCCTCTTCTGTAATTTCAGTTGGTTAAAATGATGCTACTCTTTACTCGTCCTTATTTGTTAATTATGAATGGTTAATTTTGAGCAGCAGATTCTTTTAGCAGCTGTAAATAAAAACCTGATGAGAAACTGTTGCCATCTACAATTCTGCACATAATGCTGCCAATGTCATGGGAGGAAAGGTTATATCCGAGTGACAAGTAACTATTGCATAGATTTGTTCCATTTCTCAAAGTTATCTGGGTCAATGCCTTCAACATATGTAATACTGAATATGGTAAGACTAGAGCTGCCTTTTGATAAATTTTCAGTTTAGAGGATTTAAGGATAATTTAAGGATATTAGAGATCTAATCAGTTACAATTTCCATGGGCATTAAAAACAAATCTTGATGGCAGCAATACAAGGACAATTTACAAGACTTAAATAAGGCAAAGTGAAATACTTTCTGTTTGGGAATCTCTCTAAGAATGTTTACATGATAAAGGCTGATAAAGACAGAATATTTGCAGTCTTTATTTTTTTTAGCACACAATACTGGTCCAGTAAAAATGAGAGGATAAACATTAGGACAATTTGTAAGAATGCTGTCAGTGTGTACACACAATGTTCCTTGACGAAACTATCCAATGTTTTGGAGACAGCTGTGCCACTCAGAAGGGTTCTTTGTAACAACTGTGTGGTTTGCAACAACGCTCAGTGACTGTTTTTAAAGGAGACCACTGCTATGCTATATGTACGCTCTCAGGTTAGGCAAATTTTAAAGTTGTGCATGGTAAGATCTCTTCTCTGAAGAGAGATTAAAGAACACTCCTACAAAAGTATGGTCAGTGTCAGAAGTACAAAGAACTATAGCAAAACATGTTGGAAAGGAATACGATTTTCTGTAGACTTTTTTCCCCTTATGCAAAAGAAAATTCCATTGAGAACTGAGCTGCTGTTCTACAGCAGTCTTCCCCAACCTGGCAGCCTCCAGATGTGTTGGGCTACAAGCCCATCACCCTCAGCCAATGGGCATGCTATGTGGGGATGATGGTAATTGTAGTCCAACACATCTGGAGGCTGCCAGGTTGGCCAAGGCTACTCTAGAATTGTCTTCATTAAATGCTTCTGCTGATCATTTTTTGCACTTTTTTTAAAAAAGGTAGACCTGCAACATTATAACTCTACTTGAATGACATTGCCCACCCACAGTATTACTGACAGTTTTGCAACCTCTTTCCATAAAACAGAAGGGGAATGCAATTTTAAGATTCCCTCCTGTAAACAAAATTCAGATATGTAACAAAAATTTCACATCAAGTCTTCCTGCCCACCCCAATCTCACTCCCCCACCCCAATTAGATAATGTAATAATCAGTGTGAGCAAAACCTCTGTTCCAGTACACTACCTGGGAAGTCTCTTCACAGTAGAGTAAGGGGCATGTTCCAACTTCTCCTGGAAGATCAAGGGCCGAATTTGCCTCGTTTTTGCTTCAGTATTATTGTCAACTTTACAACATTGTAATTTGTAATTCAGTGTACTCAGTAAAAAAAAACTCAATAATTTAAAATATTGAAGCATTTTAAACACTAACATTTCCCTCATTCACAACTTGCATAATGCTCTGCATGCGCATACTGAATGCACACAGACTGGCCATCAAAAGAACTTCTTAGCTGCTGCTTCTTGCTGACTCCTGCACACACAGAAAAGAGAAATCAATTAGCTAAACTGAACATAGAAAGCTTTTTTCCTCTTTTAATAAGGCAGTACCCCTTTCAAATCCAGGAATGTTCTTGAATTCAGAGAAAGAGCTCAAAGGCTGGCCAGAGTGGTATGGCACCAGCCTGAGCTTCCTCTTCTACAGCTAAGACTAGAACCAAGCTCTCTGCAGGACAAGCATGAATCATCTCCATCTCACTCTGAAACAATTAAGTTGACTGCACCCTTCAGACCTACAGGCTAGTTGCTAGCTTTGCTCAGCTCAAGCCTAGTTTTCATAATTATTTCATGTGGTTTTAAATAAAGAGACTGGTGGAAGTACGACCAGTTTGACCTATTTTATTTCCCACTAATGTTTTGGGGTATGTCCAACCACTAGCACTAATTATATTGCACTAGCATAAACCAACACTTGTGCAATGTAACTAGTGCTATGGGAAAAAGCAACGGCACTGAAATCCAACAGCAAATTGCCACTTTTCCCCATTAAACCAGTTACACTGTGCGTGTTGATTTATGCTAGTACAACATCATTAACACCCGCGGCCGGACAACTTTGGATCCTTCCCTTGATCTTTTAGAAACAAAGTAAGTGTCACATTACAGCTGCATGCAGTGATAGGCATATGGCTGCTTTTTGGTTGCAAGGCACTCTCGGAAGGAAGAACTTTGCAGCACAGAAGAGACGGGGAGAGGTTGTGTTTAACTCTTCTTGTAGCTGTCATCCTTCTGAAACACATCTCTCCACCAGCTGTCCCTCCCAACTTCGTAAACAATGGCTTGGAATCCAGGTAGGGGAGAGAAATGGCTGGAACGAGAAGGCTTAAGCACTCCCTCCTCCAGTGCAAAGCACCAATTCAGAAGGACACACTCTGCAAAAGAGAAGAGACTACAAGGATGCAATCCTATGCATGTTTAGACAGAAATAAGTCCTACATCTCCCAGCATCCCACACCCTGGGAGTTGTAGGATTTATTTCTGAGTGACACTGGGAGTTGTAGAACTTATTTCTGTCTAAACATGCATAGGATTGTACCCTAAGGCTATTATTGCACTTCCATGCAACATGTAGTTTGGCCCTTAGAAACTTGTCCACTGGTGCTAGTCTAAAGCATGTAAGTAGCTCATTATCCCTGTAGGTAGCTTGCTCCTAAAGTGAGGGAAAGTGTGGGTAATGGTAGTCTTATACGTTGACACTAGGGAAAGGTAAAAAAACAATTGCTTCCTTACTTGGAGGTGTCTTATTGACATTTTGGGAACCCTTAATCTAGAGAGGTATGCTATTTGAAGCTGCCAAGCTTGTGGTGCTGATGAGACTTCCATTTCCACCTCCCTCAATCTGACAGATTCCAAAACTGGGTATGTCTGCATACAGTTATAGTTTGATTAGCATTATCACCTACTGCCAAATTAAGAAGGGATGTGGCACAATTCTCTTGGTACAGATTTTCTGGAACAGGCTAGAAAAAATGGTTGAGACTCCTGAAGTCTGGGCGAATGAATATTTTGTAGTGCTAAAGGGGCTGGGAATAGAAGACCGCGGAGGAGATTTACATATGCAGAGTGAAGACTTCATACTATCAGAAGTCCCACTCAGATTCCAACACTGCAGTTAAGTCTTTAGCAAAAAAAGAAAGAAAGAAAAAAGAATGCTTAGATATTTATGAGCAACCATGAGAACTAGAAACGTGCTTAAAAAAATTCTTAAAGTCATGGGTCCACAAAAATGCCCATCTTTATATCTGGCAAAAGCCAAGCATTCTCCAGGCTCTGGAGGACAGGGACTCTCACACCAAGGCTCAGAGAGGTTTGGAAAGCAGTAGGATGCTTCACTTTCAGAGTTTTCTGTGGCTCAATTACACTTCAAGGAGATTTCCCCTACTCTTATGCAACTCAGAATTGGGAAAACAGAGGCTTGCTCCCAAAGATAAGTGAGGCTTCCAAGAAACACAAGGACCTGCAAAACTTAGCATGGTATTACAGAGAAATCCTAAAATGCTAAGAGCAAATACAGATTTTGGCCGGTTATCAAGACACAACTTAAATCCCTGCACTGATGACACCGGAAATCAACCCTCTATGTCAATGACTTGGAAAGCCTTGCTTTTTTTCAACTGGTTTAAACATGAGATGTTTTACGCCTCCCTGCTATTTACTGTCTGCTCAGAAAGGACTACTTTACACTTCTGAAGTACTGATTCAGTTCTGTTCTGGCACACTATCATTTTGCAAAATACAATTAAAAAAATCACTTACCTGTACATGATGTAACCAATGAACAGTACTGTTTGGACTGCTACAAATATAAAGAAATGTGATGTAGATAAACATGATGGAAACTGTGGCAACTCTGGACATTTGGGCTTTTCATTTGATGGCTAGAAGACAAGATGGTAGAATGATTTTTCAGCAAGTGTAATGCAGAAATATAGTCATGCAGGTGTACAAGTTTTGGTACGGCATCCTCCCACCTTGTCCTCATTGCAATTAAGGCCAGATGCTGCTGCTTCTCCTCACCACTGTGCCTCGTCACTTGCCAGGAAGAGACTTGAGAGGCGAGTAGATGCCCTTCCTTATCACCACCACTGTTTGCTCTCTGAGACAGAGGAAAAGGCCAAGCAGGGGACAACAGTATGGAACTGCAGCTGTAGGGACCAGGGTTCTTGGTGGCAGGTCTTCTGCAGAGGTGTATGCCTCAGCAAATGCACAGCATTCCAATCCCTGAAACTGGCCCAAGACCATTCAAGGGTAGAAATTTCTCCATTATGTTTTTACCGGCAATGTTGCCATTTGGATTTTGGACCTCTGATCTCAAAATGACTTGACATAGGCATACCACAGGAAAGCAATAAATGCCTTGAGACCACTATAGCAATAAAGCCAAGGGTCTACGTTACATTCAGCTACACCCAAGTGGTCCATTCACAAAAGGGGTAAGAGGGATCAGACATGGTACCAGATGAAAAAGCAGACTGGTATCACCATCTGAAGTGTGTTTACTCAGAAGCCTAAGTGATACCAGGAGGAGTTGCTCCCAGCCAAGTGTGCAGGCTCACAATCCAAGTGCCTGAAGATAACTGAAACACATTGAAGCAGTTTACGAACGGCCTGAAAAACTGGCCCATGAAGGGGTAGCTTTGCTAAAAGAACCAGTCAAGTCATAGCAACTACTGCTCCCCTCGCCATGTCTGCATCAGGAGCATTTGTCAGCAATTTTCTCCTAAAGTTACATCCCAGAACTAAGGTTGGGTAAGGGACCAGATGTTAGCGCAGTCCCTCTAAAAGCAGGATCAAACAGTATTCTGCATGCATCATCTTTGCCTCCTTTCAAAACACAGAAGCTTCTCTACCAAGTGCTTCTCTGCAAATGGTTTCACAGCTGGGTCTTGCATATATCACACCTGGTATAGGTAGGGCTGCAGGAACTGCCTTCCACAGACTTACAGGCATATCCAACTGACACATTCAAATAGCTTACATATGTTCAAAGCTGGCTGACATCAGGAATGTGGACCAGGAAGGGGTTGGGCAGGCTTGCAAATAACCACTTACCTATGGGGATTAATTGCCGTTAGGTGACCCAGGAGGGACATTGATATATTGGGAGGGGTTCCCCCTCCTTTTTCAGGTAATTGATGTGTGACAAATTAGCAACTACATAGGTATGCATGGGCTGGGGTCTTCCGTGGACTTATTTGCAAGACTGGGATCTACAACAAGGTTTGGCCCTGTAGTACATGATGGTAATTCACCCTGGTCGCATTACTCCTTCCCAAACAGACAATACCTGACAAAGCTATATTGGAGCATGATCAGTTTTACAGATGCCACTCAGTTACTATCACAAGTGAACTGCATACTCAGTTCAGTAGCCACTTGTGTCCTGTGACACTGGGCCTAGAGCTCATCACTTAGTTCTATAATGATGATGATGATGAACATTTCTATACTGCCCCATAGCCGAAGCTCTCTGGACAGTTTACAGAAGTTAAGAATACTAATTGTGCTACTAGTTTCTTCTGACTGGCTTAAGTGAAAGACGGGCATGTCTTGACACCAAGATCACCACACTCTCTGTGGCAGCACAAAGACCCACTGGAGTGAACTGCTTGGACATTAGACGCATATCGCAGTACCATGTTCCTCTGGACTAGATGTTCGATGTCCCTCTTTACTACATGGAGATGCTCCTTGATGTCATTGAAGTGCTGGGTTGTTTCATAGATTCCACCAGCAGGGCCAGCATGCTGAATGCCGCTGACAAGCCTCAATGTTTCTCCCACAGAGTTTCTGGAAAGAGACAAAAATCCACTGTCAGTGGTGACAATTATTTTTCCTCCCAAACTGAGGTTCTCTAGTAACTTACTCCTCTAGTAAGCCTCCGTCAGACAAGATTAAAAGCTTCTCAGGCCTTCTTATGATTGGAAGCCTAACAGCTTTCTTGGCACCATTTGCTTTGTTCACCAATGGATCAAAGAGAGTGAGCAAAGGCAGGCAAAGGGTTCTTCCCCCAGTGTAACAGCAGCAAGCATTCTGCCAGAATGGACATCTTATGGATCTCAGCCCTCCACTCCCATGAGCGAGCCAAGATGCAGCAAATGGAGTAAGCAACTGAAGGAAAAATTCTGCCAAGACCTCTGTAGCTGCTGACTCATAAGAACCACCATGCTGGATCAGACCAGGAATTCTGGTCTGCATTCAAGTCCAGCATTCTCTTCACATAGTGCCAACCACATGCTCCATTGCCCACAGGCAGGACATGAGGTCAACAGCACCCTCCCGTCCATGTTCCCCAGCAACTGGTGTACATCAGCATACTCCCTCTGATACTGGGGGTAGTCACTGATAACCTAATCCTCCATGAATTTGTCTAACCCTTTTAAAGAGCCAGTGTGGTGTAGTGGCTAGAGTGTTGGACTAGGAGTTGGGAGATCCGGGTTCTAGTCCCCACTCAAGACATGGAAGCTCACTGGGTGACTTTGGACCAGTCACAGACTCTCAGCCCAACCCATCTCACAGGGTTGTTGTTGTGAGGATAAAATGGAGGAGGAGGATTGTGTAAGCTGCTTTGGGTTCCTTAAGGAGGAAAAAAGGTGGGATATAAATGTAATAAAAAATAAATAAATAATTAAAATTTTAAAGCCATACAGATTGGTGGCCATCCCTATATCCTGTGGTAACGAATCCTAACTTATGTGCTGTGTGAAGATGTATCTTCTTTTTATCTGTTCTGGATCTCCCACCATTCAGCTTCATGGGATGACCTTGGTTTCCGAGTATTATGGGATGCCCATGCTTTGTTTCACATGGGAGTGCACCAGTGGATACAACAAATCTTGTTACCTACTTAATATTGTTTGATTCAAAATACAGCCCTGGTTAAAAGTCAGTCCACACGAAGCTTGTTGTGCTGACTGAATCTGGAGGTTTGGTCAAACACCTGCCCCATATCAAGGCATACTGAAATAGGTATCAAGAAAGACTTCAAGCTGGCCCAGCAGCCAATTGCATCTCTCTAGCAGGACACACATCACTTTGAGGACCACAGCTGTAAAAGTCAATTTCAGTTTTCCCAGAGGCAGTTTTCCCACTCATTCCCCCAATCCCCATTTGACATGGCAAATTATTTCAGCTCTTACAATACAATCCTATACATGTATACTCAGAAGTCTCACTGAGTGGGTAAAAGACTGCAGCCTTAATCCTTCTAAGCACAAATTTCCACTATTTTAAAAAATTCTGCAGCTGACAATGTACATGCGGAGTGCAACATGTTCCAATGCAAGCACTGATTCCAGCTGTGTGCAAAAAGTATCATGTGGCTATTGCAAAGCTTCCAAGACCCATTTGAATCAGAGTCTTCCAAAGCTGTAAATAATGTCATAATTCTAAGGTAGCTAAAATCTGTTTCAAGATGACAAACAAACCCCACTATGCTTTAGGGAACCACCCAGAGAGCTTCGGCTATTGGGCGGTATAGAAATGAAATGAATGAATGAATGAATGAATAAATAAATAAATAAATAAGGGATAAGCAAAAGACTTAGAACATGTGGCTTATGATTTACCTTTTACATGACAAAATTAATTTGCTGTATGCATCAGTGCAATATAGTATTATCTGGGAATAAATTCATTTCTGCTCTTATAGAAAAGAAAATTAAAGCCATAAGAAGTGCAGATGCTGTAACTGGTGATATAAGACATCTAAACTGATTGGATAATGGAGGCAGGTATGGTCCTTAATCAATATGTTTGTATAAGTTTTTTCTGTTGTGATGCCTCTTCCCAGTTGCAAAGAGGATTAGCGTCTACAGCTAAATATTATTTGAATGATAATCCTTTTCATTGTTAACAGAATAATCAAAGTCTATGTACTGAATTTGTTTCTATTAATTTACTTAAACTTTACATTTCCTTGGATAAAGAAGGCTTACTGCAACCCCTTGTTTAGCACCTTACCCTGTGGTCTTTAGTAAAGTTCTTTATTCAGTCATATAATAATCACAACTGCAACTTTAAAGTAATTAGAAAAAATGTAATCATTACTTTGTGGTAAACAACCAAATACACTATAATGTTTCATTAACTAGTTCTATGAGCTGAAGTTAAGATGCAAAATTTGCAGATATTAATGATTCCTCATTTAACCATTGCCAGTTGCACAAGACTTAAAATCTGCAGAACATTTGTCATCTCCATCTCAGAGATTTCATTTGATGCAGATGGAAGTTTTTTTAATACATTTATGGAGTAACACATATTAAAATTTATCTGAACTGCCTCTTGAACCCACCTGGAGCTCAGAACCTTAAGTTCAGAACCTTTTCAAGCTATGAAAGCTTGAAAGACCAGGTCTGCGGCCAGGGGGTCATTGCAGACTCCCAGCTGTCCATGGAGGCTCAGGTATCAGCTGTGAGCCAGGCAGCGCTGTACCAACTCTATCTGATGTGGTGGCTGCACCCCTACCTTCCCGACCATCTGCTCCCATCGGTAGTACATGCCTTGGTCTCCTCTCCTCTAGACTACTGTAATGTGTTCTATGTGGGGTTATGCTTGAAGATGGTTCGGAAGCTGCAGCTGGTGCAGAACGCGGTGGCTCGCCTGATTAAAGGCAGCCACCGGTGTGATCACATCACTCTGGTGCTGAAGGAACTGCACTGGTTACCAGTTGTTTTCTGGGCCAAATTCAAGGTGTTGGGTTTGACCTTTAAAACCCTATATGGTTCCGGCCCAGCCTACCTTAAGGAGCGCCTCCAGCAACACCAGACAGGCCGCTTAACAAGATCAGCCTCAGATGGCCTTCTCTCTGTCCCATCAGCCAGGACAGCTAGGCTGGTGAGGATGAGGGAGAGGACCCTCCCTGTGGTGGCCCCCACTCTGTGGAACTCCCTCCCTAGGGAACTCTGCCATGTCCCCTCTTTAATGAACTTCCACCATGCATTAAAAACATGGTTGTTCAGGCAGGCATTTGGGGTGGGTTAGGGTATTTGTTATATTTTAGGGACCGCGGTGGCTTAGCGGTTAAGACGCTGAACTGCAGACCGGAAGGTCGTCAGGACAGGAGTTCGAGACCGAATGCCGCATGACGGAGTGAGCTCCCGTCTTCAGTCCCAGCTCCTGCCAACCTAGCAGTTCAAAAGCAAGAAACTGCAAGAAGATAAATAGGTACCGCTTCGGCGAGAAAGGTAACAGCGTTCTGTGCACCTTGGTGTTCAGTCATGCTGGCCACATGACCACGGAAGCGTCTTTGGCCAGCACTGGCTCTTTGGCTTAGAAATGGAGATGAGCACCACCCCCTAGAGTCGGACACAACTGGCTGGGGACACCTTTACCTTTTTTTTTTTAAGGGTATTTTTAGAAATACGATGTTTTAAAGTAGAATTTTATTGTTTTAAAATTGTATTGCTGTACATCGCCCAGAGTGGCCAGGTGACCGGCCAGATAGGCAATTAAGAAATCCAATAAATAAACAAACAAACTATGGGGTAGGAGATTGAGTTTAGGATTTGAATTTTGGGGCTGGAATTCAAAACTTACTGAGACAAGGTCACTGAATGATCCTGGACTGATACCTTTCCTGGCCTCCTCTACTTGACACTACTGTCCCAGAGGTAGATGTTTACCTGCCATCAGTGTATACAGTTCAGAAAAAAACTGATTTGTTACATATTTACAATGAATACCCAGGTTTCAGAAAACATTGTTTTAGATCAAATCAGTGCAATTACTTATCCATTACCAAGACCAACACTTTGAAATATAATCACTTGAGATAAAGGTAACAGAAATACAAGTTTTAGGGACAACATGGCCCAGTAAATAGTTGATGTAGAGAACTTAGTTTCAATAATGCTTTGTTCAAGAGAAAGGGAGAGAGTGTTTTTTTTCCTATTGTCTACATAATCCAGAGATCTTTTCTAACAAAGCGATTAGGAAATATACACATCTTGACATAAAAAATTACATGGGCAATACATCTTTTCCATCTAGGCATGGCCCAGAAGACAGAGGGATGTTCATGCTTTTGTTTTATCCACAAGACATTCTTTAATCTCAAGCTGAAAATATTAAGATGTTATGCAAAAGCTTTCTTAATAAGTAGTCACTAAAAGGGCAGGCTTCTGATGTTAACAATGAAATCTCATTTACTTCTCCAGTATAGAGATTTGTCAAGAATATTAAAATGAAAGCTGTCCCCAAATAACATGGGTGAAAATGGAAGTGCATTCTATAATGTTTATTCTATAAAAGCTGACCTACTTAGGTACATTGAAGGAGCTATCCTTGAACTATTAATAAACATCATGGTTCAGAAATGTGGTGCGAAGAACCCCAGAAAATGCCTTACAAGGTATTAGAGGAGGTAATCCCCTTCCCTTACTCACAATTTAATATTGGTGGGGGGGAGGGACAGCAAACTCACAGGCATTCTGATCCTAAGTTCTTCCCTATAAGAAGTACCCAACAATGTAGCAGTTTATAAAAAAAAACTGATCATGAAGGTGCTCACCCTACCTCTAGGGGCAAATGTCCACACTAAGTACTTCACCTTTTGGAAGGAGGGCTGAGTGCCAGCTACATGGCTAAAGCTCTAGAAGTCCTGAATGTAGCTCTGCACAAGAACTCACTCAGATTCTCATCCTGACTACTGCCCCAAGCTCTGCTCCTGCATCAACAAGCCTTGTCCTGCAGCTATTGACAATTCTGCTGCAAGACTGATGGTTTTTCAGGCTCATACCTGGTATCCTCTCCTATTGCATCACAACGAACTTACCTGACATCTGTCTACATGAACATGTGCTATTTCAGCAGACAACCCCACATCTATCTGCTAGTGTGACGAGTACCCCTGGGAAGACTACAAGTAGGTTTTACTTGAATGTCTGAACAGAACAAATATGGATAGGAAAACAAATGACTGAAATATAAGCAGAAGATAACAAGCCTATAAGGGATTCTTATAACCAAAAGGTAACTAAGGCTGCAATCTTATACCCCCTTACCTGGGAGTAAGCCCCATTGAATGCAATGAGACTTCTGAGTAGACTTGCATAGAATTGTGCTGTAAATGTTACAATGAATGGTGCTATGAAGACTCCCCTAAGTTCTTTATGGACTTGTCCTGTATATCAATATAATTCCCACCTAAACAACATCCTGCATCTGCACCAGACAATATGAAAGTCGTATCAGAAAAAAAAAATCCAGGGCCGTTAACGTCCTTATTCACACATGCTCTTACTTCATTTCACCGACTTGTTTCAGGACCTCCTCTTGAGTTTTCACAACAGTGTCACGTTCTTGTTGGGAGACCTTAAGTGTAAAAAACAAACAAACAAAAACAGATGAGCAAATACATCCAACAGTGTTAGTGAAGAATGCCAGAGTAGAGGATTGTGCTATCTGAGGCACCTGCACCAACACTTTGCTACCTGTCCTTGCTGGCCTGGGACACCAGCTCCTCTTTTGGAAATTTCTTCTGTCACTGCAGAGACGTATCTTCTTTGCTCATCCAGAATCATGTCCAACTGCCTGTTGAGTTGCTTTATTTCAAGATGAATTCGGTTTTGGCCTTCAAAGATCTGCCTCAGCTCACGATCACTCACTGTCTCAAAGAGATCATCAGCTTAAAAAAAAGAAAGGGCATCCTAATTGTACGTTCTCAAATGGTCACAACTGGGCATTTGCTAATATGGTTACCACTTTCCCCTTCAGGCATTGCCATGGTATATTTCAGTGCATAAGTACTATGTACAATTCCTGTGAAACTTCTTCTCACAACCAGTAGTATTTTACACACCAAGGAATTCCAAGTGCCCTAATTTGGCATTGATGTGCACAGATAAAGGTGAGGGAGACAAGGCAGTGCAGACAACTTTGTTCACAGCAGAACAGCATGTAAGCCTGTAGTTAAATGTTTCGAAGTGTCTTTAATTCAATGGGAAGATGTTTCCAACCACACAGCCCAACTTAGAAGAAAGTATACAGGACGTCTGCAGACAAAGAACTCTCCTCATAATGCTGCTAAGCTAAAAGTGCGATCCTATACTTGAAAGCACGTCCCACTGAGTTGAATGGGACTTACGTGCAGGTAAGTACAGGTTTTCAGCCTAAAAGAAAGGATGTAAGGATTCAGGCTGAGGCTTCTACCATGGACATTACCCTGACTGGTATCCACTCCGCTGGCCCCTAGTTCTTCAGTTATCACATACTAGTTTTTCTCCTCCCACCTTCAAAAAAATCACGGCTGTTTAGAAGGCAAGGTGGGGCACCTGCTGGGAACTTTTAATGGCAACCTAGGAAGCTTTCCAATTTTGTATTATATTCATAATGGTTTTCAAATAGTGTCATATATGTTGGGCAAAATAATATAATAAAGCCACAAACTGGGCAATATTGTATTCATAATGTTTTTTAAAGAGTGCTACGTATGTTGGAATATAGCCACAAATTAGGAAAGGGGTGCCATAAGAACATAGAATCATAGAATAGGGCTGGAAGGGGCCTACAAGGCCATTGATTCCAACCCCCTGCTCAATGCAGGAATCCAAGTCAAAGCATCCCTGACAGATGGCTGTCCAGCCTCGTCTTGAACGCCTCCAGTGTGGGAGAGCCCACCACCTCCCCAGGCAACTGGTTCCATTGTTGTATTGCTCTAACGGTCAGGAAGTTCTTCCTGAAGTTCAGCCGGAATCTGGCTTCCTGTCACTTATTACAGCCCATTCTTCCGTGTCCTGCACTCTGGGATGATCGAGAAGAGATCCTGGTATTCTTCTCTGTGACAACCTTTCAAGTACTTGAAGAGTGCTATCATATCTCCCTCAGTCTTCTCTTCTCCAGGCTAAACATGCCCAGTTCTTCCAGTCTCTCCCTCATAGGGCTTTGTTTCCATTCCCCTGATCCTCTTCGTTGCATCCTCTGAACCCTCTCCAGTTTGTCTGCATCCTTCTTAAAATGTGGTGCCCAGAACTAGACACAGCACTCCAGATGAGGCCTAACCAGTGCTGAGTAGAGGGGAACTAGTATTTCCCGAGATTTGGGAGCTATGCTTCTATTAATGCAGCTCCAAATAGCATTTGCCTTTTTTGCAGCCACATCAAATTGTTGGCTCATATTCAGCTTGTGATCGACAACAATTCCAAGATCTTTCTCGCTTGTAGTGTTGTTGAGCCACGTATCCCCCATCTTGTAACTGTGCATTTGGTTTCTTTTTGGTTTCAAGGTGCAGAACTTGGCATTTATCCCTATTAAATGTCATTATGTTGTTTTCTGCCCAGCGCTCCAGTCTATCCAGATCACTTTGAAGTGATCTCTAGCTGAAGTTCACATGCTGGACATATCCAACTTTTTGTTGCATTGCTAACTGAAGAAATATAATTGGACGCCTCTTCAAATTTCATCTGGATTCAAGTGTGGTAACTCTGGAGCTACAGAAATTGCTAGCTGTTTCTCACGCAGACAATGCAGCAAAGAATCATATTCGTTTAGTATCAAATCAAGACTGATGCATCACTAGGAAAGTAAACCCTCAAACCAAACCAAGTCATGCATCTTTCCCCCGTCGAGCCTGTCACTTGGCCACTTACTAGGCTGCCCTTGCACATCAGGGTGCTCTTTCTGAAACTCCTCCTTCTTTTTGTCCAGCTCTTGCTGGAAATGCTCGAACTCTTCTTGATATTTCTCTTTATCCTTTTCAGGAATTTCTGCATCAGGAGGAGGCTATAAAACCAATTTTAAGAGATTATTTAAGCGGGTAATGTAAAAATATTTCCAGCTGAGATTTTTGGTATTTTGCCCTCAGGACTACAACCCCATGGACACAACTGACATTCTGAAGACACCCTACTCAGGCATCAAGGGCTCACACGATTACCACTGTGTGACGGGAACAGTGGGGTTGCACGCATGGGCCTTACCCATGTCCCCTGCCAGACCCACACCATGTCATAGATGCATAGGGGGCAGGAAAGGTCTGAAGCAAAGGGCAGCTGTGCGCATATAGGCTCCCCACACATTTAGAAGGCTGCGTGATAAGGGTTCCAAATTGTGTGGGCAAGCTCCCTACTTTAGAACTTCTCCTACACGTGGGGCACAGTAGGGCCAGCAATGGGGACACCATGGTGGGGGTGGGGCCACAAAGTTTTGCTCCACTCTCCCCCTTGTGGAAGGACCTAAGTGCTTCCTAGAGTTAGCCTTTGTTCACATGATTAAGGTCTTCATATAAACTAACAAATCCTCAGTATACCACTTTTTCCTGGCTCGCATGTGTGAGCACGGGGAGGCCAAATCAAAAATCTTAGAAAGCTTGAGGAAAGGATTACAGAATCAAGATGCCACCAGCTACTACTTGGAACCCACCATATTGATGAAGGTTGAATCTAAATCCTGTTGTCAGTGACATGAAGCTAAAAATTATGGACTGCTTTACAATTTACTACTAGGGCTTGATAGCTTCCACCTTAAGGATCAACATGAAATTGTCTGTCTTTCAACTAAAATATGTGGCTTTCCAGCAAGTTATCCTCCTTAACTCAAGGCTCAGCATCATTAATGGAGAGTAAAATTTAAGGTAATATGTTAAAATTCAAGTACAAATAGGCAAATAAAGTCCACTGAAAGGAGACTGCTACCAAAATCCCATTTTTCTTAAAATCCCCCCAGGTGCACATTGTATACTTTCATTTATTTATTTCATTTCTATACCGCCCAATGGCCGAAGCTCTCTCATTTCTATACTGCCCAATAGCTGAAGCTATACTCATCCCTTGTTCCACTTACAAAATGGGGAACACTTGCTCTGCACACTCTGAGACTGAGATATTATTCAGTGCTGAAGAGAACGGGGAAAGCCTCTCTTAGTCCCTATGAGCATGTACATCTCAAAGAAAGTGTTACCATCTATGGATGCCTACCGCTACTTTGCCAGGCTCCGTCAACTGGAAAGTCAGGAAAGACAAGACATCATGGTCATCTGGATAAAAATTCCAAACATATCAAGTTATTAGTCCCAGTTGTTCTAATACAGCAGAATAACTTTATCGATATATAACTCTCCCCTCACCTGACTCATTGCATATTCATCACCTTCAGGCCATGATGCAGGGGGCAACATTCCACATTACGATTGCTGGGATGCATGTGTGTTTATGTACTGACAGGCTCAGCAGCAGCACCAGGGGCACCGTTAGAAAAGGGCCCACCTGGGCACAGGCCCCGGATCTTTTTTTGAGCTGTGCCCCAGATCTTTTGAACTGTCTTAATCGCCATTTTTTTTACATTTTCCCATTGACTTGCATTGGAAAACAGAAATGGCCATAACTTTTTTAGTTTGTATTATAAATACATGAAATCTGGAGACCTGATAGCCCCCATGGATCTGATTAAACGTGCCCAATTTCAGGCAGTTAGGTCCAGCAGCCTTTCTGCTAGTCACAGGTAAAATTAGCTATTTTCAAGAAAATCTGTCAAAGCAAACAGCTATATTTTTTTTTGTGCTTCCACATAAGTGCATGGAATTTGGGGACCTAGCAGCCCCTGTGGAGCTGGCTGAGCTTGCCAAAGTTCAGACAGTTAGGTCCTGTGGCTTTTGTGCTAGCCATGCATAAAGTTTCCTTTTTTGAAAGACTAAAACAAAAAGTAAAAAACTGTCAAGCCACACAGGGGATTAGAGATTCCAATCAGAAGGTGTTTAAGGTGACCATTAGGAGGTCAATATCCCTAATCTCTGGTGCATGGTTTTTTTGAGGTGCAAAAAACCTCTCTCCTGCTACTTTTCTGCTGTTACATGCCCACTGTTAGGAGCTTGCTTGCAATGAAATTTTGAAGAGGGAGAAGGAAGAGCTCCGTGTGAAATATTGGTATTTCACACAGCATCTGATTTTACTGCCCCAAACTGGAACCTTTGGATTCTTCAGAAGTTTAGTAGCTTCAGTACAGCAAAGGATCCAATCAGCCTCCACAAACTTCTTTCTCCCCCGCCACTTTAATTTCTCCTAAATAGCTGTAGGTCTCAAATTCTCCTCATAAAGCAGAACACCTCATAAAATTAATTTAAGTATGTGCAATCCTTACAAACCCTCCAGTGCCTTCTAAATCCCTCTGAAGTACTACCTCTCTGAAAGGAGCCACTTGGCTTAGGGAATTCTCTCTACCTCCCCCCCAATCCCCACACATTTCCAATCACCATTCTTCTTTCCTTCTTCCTTCCCCTATCCTGTTCTTTCTTTCTCTCTCTTCTTTATTCTACCCAGAGCATATCTTGAAGAATTCTTAAAGAGAATTCTCTTTGACGGGCAAGAGAAGTTCTGAGCTGTATTTGACTTCATACAAACAGACAAGAGGGTTTGTTTTTCTCCTTCTTTTAGAAAAGTGGGTTCACATGGTTGCAGAGAAACAAATCTGGGGCTGTTTTGTTTGTCAGTTGCCATTCTCCAGCAATAGGGAGGGCTGTAGCTCAGTGGTAGAGCACATGCTTGGCATGCAGAAGGTCCCGGGTTCGATCCCCAGCATCTCCAGGTAGGGCGAGGAAAGAATCTGGCCTGAAACCCTGGAAAGCCACTGCTGCCAGTCAGTGTCAACGATACCGGTTTAGATGGACCCAGGGTCTGACTCGGTATCAGGCAGCTTCCTATGTTCCTATGAACAGAAAGCTTTAATAAAAATAAGAGTTTGGAGTTTGTTTTTTAAGTGGAGGGGAGATAAATACTGCTCATTAATACAGACCTATGTATGCCTACTCAGAAGCCCCATTATTTAATGAGGCTTACCCTCAGGAAAGCATGCATAGGATTCCAGCACAAGTTACTTTTGCAGGGAGGTTTGCACCCTGATGTTCTGCATGTTTACTCAGAAATAAGTCCTGAGATATGGGCATGGTACTGCAGGCTTAATACAGTGCCTACCCAATTCTGTCTAATCAACTGACTACCCAGCTCAGTACTATGCATGTTTTGTTGTGTGCGTGCATGCGTGCATGTGTGTTTGCATGAACTCTAGCTTCAGTGGTGAGGGAAAGAGACTTAGTACATGCTCAGAGTTTCTCCATAACTTAACCCTAGTTTTGAAAACAGACTCACTGGATGAATCCTGGTGATGTACTGGCACAAATGAAGTTATGGGGAGAAAGATACAATGAGAACTTGTGCATAACAAGGAGGAGGTAGAGAGGAGTTGCACAAAACAAGCCATCTATTTTTATGAAGGGTTGCTGGAGGATGGTAGGATGAGGACAGACGGTTGCATGGAGGAAATGGAATTGGTTGGGGGAGAATGTAAGTGCTCAGTGGTGAAAGAAAAGCATTCTGCTTATGCTCAGAGGCACTCTATTTAAGAACGTCAGAACAGCCCTGCTGCATCAGACCAAGGTCCATCTAGTCCAGTATTCTGTTCACACAGTGGACAACCAGATGCTCACAGGAAACCCACAAGCAGGACATCAGTGCAATAGCACCTTCCCACTCATGTTCCCCTGTGTCAGGGTGGATACTGAGCCCATAGAATTCCAGAGTAGTTCTGATTCGGAGGAAGAGCAATCGCTCCTGGGAGAGGAGCGCGCCCCTTTTTCCCAGGGCCCGCAGCTGACAGAGTTTCCTCCCACCCACATTCCTAGATTAGAAAGCAGTCCAGGGAGTGACCCAGCACCGATAGCAGACTGGTTGGATGTGCGGCGCCGACGCAGAGAGCGGCGCCAAATGGAGAGCGCGGAAAGGAGGCGTAGCGCCCGGTTGGCGCTCAAAGAACGGTTGCACCCAGCGGATCCAAGGGAAAAGGGGAGGGATTCTCCCTAGTCCTTATATTCAGGGGTCTGCCAGTAATTGCTTTTCAAATGGGGACCAACTGTTCTAACTTAGGGCATAGGGATGCTGCTGCTCAGATCTAGTTGCTACCTGTAGAGCTGTTAAGTTGTAAAAGAAGAATAAAGCTTTGAAAAGAATCCCTTTGTCTGTGTCTGGACTTGGCTACTGGATTAGACTGAGAGCCCTCCAAGGAGCCCTTGACAGCTTGGTCCCCGTTTCTCTTTTTTTTCCTCTCCTCTCTCCCTCTTTTCTCCTACTGCCTTATGGAGGGTGCTGGGAACCCAACGGTGCAAGCTCTGGTGCAAGAAAACCAGATGCTCCATGATCAGATGGCTCAACGGACGGCTGCCGTGCAGAATCTACAGGCAACGTTTCAACCCCCCCCAACCTCCTATTCCCCCCTGCCGCAAGTGCCCGGTGGCATTGCCAGAGAAGTTTTCTGGTGAGAGAGGACTTTTTCAGATTTTCAGGGCCCAGTCAGAGCTGTACATGCGTCTTAGACCTGAGGATTTCCAGACGGAACAGGTTCATGTGGGTTCTGTTGTTAATCTACTGTCGGGCATGGCCGCTAAATGGGCTTCAGGACTTCTTCTCGCTAATGACGCCCTGCTCGGGGACTATCAAGGTTTCATGACAGCCATGGCACGTTTTTTCGGTGACCCCCTGTGCACGCAGACGGCTTCTCAGGAGATTTGCCACCTCCGGCAGGGCAAGGACTCAGTTTCCAGCTATGCGACAACCTTTCGCTTGCTGATGCAGGATTTACAATGGAATGATGCTGCGCTAGTGGCTCAGTTTTTGGATGGTTTGAACGACGAGATCTTAGATGAGTTGGCGCACACGCCCTGCCCGCCTACTTTGGAGGAGCTCATCCAGACCTGCCTTCAGATAGATAGTCAACTGGAGGGGCGCCGCCAGACCCGGAGGGACCCCAGGAACCGGGATTTCCCTCCTCCCATTCCCCCACGTTTCCTGCCTCCTTCCCCACCCCCCACTCCGGTGATGGGGGTGGAGGAGACCCCGATGCAGCTGGGGGCTACCCAAGCCTCACTGCCGCCAGAGGAGCTTCAGCGCTGGCGAGTTGAGCGCCGATGTTTTCGATGTGGAAGTCTGGGACATTTCGCCAAGACCTGCCCAGTTCAATCCACGGCTCTGCTGCCTCCTCCTCCTCTTCCCCAGGCTTGACTAGACTGCCCCCCAAGCTTGTTGGGGGCCTCCAGTGTGGGGGTCAGCTCCCCACCGGCTGGGTGCCTTCCCCAACCCCCCCCTACCCTCCCATCTTCGGTTGCATGTTCACCTCCTCTCCCCACAGCGGGGTGGGGTGGAGGCACTAGCTTTAGTGGACTCGGGGGCTACGATCAGTTTCATGGATGAGACCTTCGCCCTCTTACACGGGATTCCTACCCTGCCCCTTCCTGCCCCCTTCGCAGTGCAGACCATTGGTGGGCGTCCTCTCTGTTCGGGCGAGGTGACCCGTATTACAGTTCCAATCACTCTATGCGCCCAGTCACACGTTGAGCAGATTCAATTTCACTTAGCCAAGGTTCCCTTATACCCAATTGTGCTGGGTTTTTCCTGGCTTTCTAAGCACAACCCTCAGATTTCTTGGAGTTTGCATCTCCCTACTGCTGGGAGCATTGCCTCATGGAGGAGGCGCCAGTCCCTGCCCAGGCCTTCACCCTCCCCCCCCCCTTCTCTGCTTCTGGCAGTCCTTCAGCTACCGTCATCCTCCCAGAGAAGTATGCAGCTTTTCGACATGTGTTTGACAAGAAGGAGACTGACTGGCTTCCCCCCCAAGGCCCGGCAGCAGCTGCGGTGCCTCACTCTTGGGAAGAGCTCCTTCACTCTGCACAGGCTCAGGATGATTTTGTTCGCACAAAGGTGCAGGAATTGGGGCTAGCCTCTGCCCCACCCCCCACTCTACCCCCTTTTCTTTGCGAGGTGGCCTGCTTTACCATTCCGGCCGGGTCTATGTGCCTTCTAGACCCCTCTGCGAGAGGGTCCTCCATCAGTGCCATGACTCCCCCACAGCGGGGCATTTTGGCGTCGCCAAGACCCTGCATGGAGTGACTAGGGATTTTTGGTGGCCTCGTGTGTGTCAGGATGTCAAGTCCTATGTCGCCTCCTGCCCACCCTGCCAGCGAGCGAAGGCCCCCTCAGGCAAGCCCACAGGCTTGCTTCACCCCCTGCCTACCCCCTCTGGACCTTGGAAGCTGCTCTCCCTTGACTTCATCACTGACTTGCCTCGCTCACACGGTAAGACCACTATTCTGGTGGTGGTGGATTTGTTTTCTAAGATGGCCCATTTCATCCCCTGCTCAGGGTTGCCCACAGCGAGGGAGACGGCGGAGCTGTTCGTGACGCATGTTTTCCGCCTCCACGGATGGCCCGAGGGCCTCATTTCCGATAGGGGGGCCCAATTCACTGCCCATTTCTGGAGGGAGCTACTGGCGTTGCTCCATGTGACGCTCCGTCTTTCCTCCGCCCACCATCCACAGACAGACGGTCAGACCGAGCGCACCAATGCGACTCTGGAGCAATATCTGCGCTGTTATGTCAATTACCAGCAAGATGACTGGGTTTCCTTGCTGCCTCTTGCAGAATTTGCTTATAACAATGCCTGCCATGCTTCCACCCACCAAACTACATTTTTTGCCAGTTTTGGTTACCACCCCAAGGCCGTCCCATCCACCCTAGCTCCCTCTTCGGTGCCAGCGGCCCAGGACTTTTTAGAGGAGTTGCGAGCGGTACACCACTTCTTACGGGACTCCCTCGAGCAAGCCAAGACAGCTTACAAGGCCTCGGCAGACCGGTGGCGCCAGCCGGGTCCGTCTCTGCAACTGGGGGACTGGGTTTGGTTGTCCACCCAATACCTCCCCTCTCACTCGCCCGCACGGAAGCTCGCGCCTCGCCGCATGGGGCCTTCCAGGTTACGGCCCAGATTAACCCTGTTGCTTTTCGCCTGGCTCTCCCCTCCTCCATGAAGATCCATCCTGTTTTTCACTGGTCCTTGCTGTCCCCCCTCGTTTCTGGCGATCCTCATCGCTCAGTCGGCTCCCCCCCACCGCCAGTGCGGGTGGAGGGGGAGGAGGAGTTTGAGATCGCGGAGATTTTGGACTCCCACCTTTCTCGTGGCCGCTTGCAATATCTGGTTGACTGGAAGGGGTACGGGCCTGATGAGCGATCCTGGGAACCCGCAGAAAATGTGCATGCTCCGTTGCTGCTGCGGCGCTTCCACCGGCTGTATCCCCACAAGCCCGGGGCCCCAGGGGAGGAGCAAGACGGGGGGCCTCATGGGAGCGGGGATGATGTCAGGGTGGACACTGAGCCCATAGAATCCCAGAGTAGTTCTGATTCGGAGGAAGAGCAGTCGCTCCTGGGAGGGAAGCACGCCCCTTTTTCCCAGGGCCCGCAGCTGACAGAGTTTCCTCCCACCAACATTCCTAGATTAGAAAGCAGTCCAGGGAGTGACCCAGCACCGACAGCAGACTGGTTGGATGCGCGGCGCCAAATGGAGAGCGCGGAAAGGAGGCTAAGCGCCCGGCTGGCGCTCAAAGAACGGTTGCGCCCAGAGGAGCCAAGGGAAAAGGGGAGGGATTCTCCCTAGTCCTTATATTCAGTGGTCTGCCAGTAATTGCTTTTCAAACGGGGACCAACTGTTCTAACTTAGGGCATAGGGATGCTGCTGCTCAGATCTAGTTGCTACCTGTAGAGCTGTTAAGTTGTAAAAGAAGAATAAAGCTTTGAAAAGAATCCCTTTGTCTGTGTCTGGACTTGGCTACTGGATTAGACTGAGAGCCCTCCAAGGAGCCCTTGACACCCTGCTGCTAACATTGGTGAAATGTAAATAAATTCTAGCAATTCTAAAGTTGCATTCATACATATCCTTCAGAAACTTTACAGGTTTCTTGCCTGGCGAACACCTATAATGACCTGTGCGTTTGCACACAATTTAGCCAAAAACTATTGGGGAAGGGGTGAAGTGAAGGGAAAGCAAATCACCCCCACCCCCAAATTGGAGAACTCCCCTTCCACATGAACTGCTGCACCTATCCTTCTGAAACTTTGCTGGTTTCTTACTTAGGGACAACTCTGGTCTGTCTGTGATTTTCAGAACAATGGTCCACAAGGAAAATAAGGAAATAAGTATGTCCTCTTTTGGAGACCTCAAAATGTCAAGGCCACCCTTGTAGCTATCATTCTGAAATTTGGCAGACATGATCTCCTGTGATGGGGCAATGAATCCTGACATTTTAATGCAATCCTTCCAAGTAATAAAAATGTTAATGGCAGTTCTGTTTAAAAGAAAATCAAAATATAAACCCTGCACCCATTTTTCTGACATTGGACAGGTGCAATCCCCTTCTAAGGGACTACTGTGCCTGAAATTATCATCCAGTTCTGACCAAAAAAAAAAAGTTACCTTTTCCCCAATTTCCCATGGTAGTCAACAGGAAGCATAAAGACTCATTTTTCCAAACATTGACTCAGGTTTGGTGCCAAGCAGAAGCGGGATGTTTTCCAAAACGCTGAATCGGGGTCTGAGTTGAAGAGGTGTGTGTGTGTGTGTGTGTGTGTGTGTGTGTGTCAGACCACACTTCTTATATATGTATGTAATCTATACACACATGCAAACACACCACATGCACACGCACATACACACACATATATGTTAGAGGTGTGCTTAGACTCGGATATATATATTATATATATGCAAATTTGTGTTATGACCCTGTGCCCCAGATCTTTTAAGAACCTAGCAATGCCCCTGATCAGCACATAGCACAGTGGGGCAAGTTCCAGGTGCCCAGAGGCCCACTGCAGCCAATGCTGACAACACTGCATTTTTATTAAGATACCCCGCACTGAGTGGAGAAGCAGCAGACTGGGTAACTGAAGCAACCATCTTCTCCTTTCCCCAAATGCCTTTGAACCCCGCCTCCAATGGAGCATCAGAAATGGTAACTAAACTAGGGGCAGGATTCTACAGGCATTTGGTGGAGGGTCGCTGCAGCTGCCCGGCACTTCTTCAGCCAATGCCCGGCCTCAAAAGACAGACAGTAGAGCTGGGCACATCAGCATCACCACCCTTCTGGTAAGCTCTTTGTGGTGATGGGAGGAGGATTCACTGAGGGCCCCCTCAAACCAAGCATTACCACACTTAACACATTTGCTGCCAAAGTCAGCAGTGCGACAGATCAGTATTCCTGCAACAACTGTAATGTATAGCATTGCCCTTACTGATCAAAAACATGGGCAAACAGTTACCGTTTGTAAGTTATATAAGTAGTTTTCTTTTGGAAACATGAGTATCTAATTAGATATAGATTATTAGGCCCCAGATTTACTGCCCCAAAGGCAGAACTGAAAAAGCTATCTATACTATACTTTTCAAGGTTTCTCAAACCAGTTTACTTCGTGTGTGTCAATCTCACCCTTCTCTTTGGTGCACCAAGAATTAGACCAAGATCTGAAATGCAGTCCGATTTAAAGTTGTTCTACCCTACCCCCAATGATTTATGTATTCAGGAGTTAGCTTGACGAAACTGCTGATTAAAAAGCCAATACCCCGTATGTATGTATGTATGTTTGAAACTCAACATTAAAAAAACTAAGATCATGGCATCTGGCCCCATCACTTCCTGGCATATAGAAGGGGAAGAAATGGAAGCAGTGACAGATGTTATTTTCTTGGGCTCCAAGATCACTGCAGACGGTGACTGTAGCCATGAAATTAAAAGATGCTTGCTCCTTGGGAGGAAAGCTACGGCAAACCTAGACAGCATAGTAAGAAGCAGACACATCACCTTGCCGACAAAGGTCCGTCTAATCAAAGCTATGGTTTTCCCCGTAGCAACGTATGGCTATGAGAGCTGGACTATAAGGAAGGCTGAGCGCCGAAGAATTGATGCTTTCGAACTGTGGTGCTGGAGAAGACTCTTACGAGTCCCCTGGACTGCAAGGAGGTCAAATCAGTCCATCCTAAAGGAAATCAACCCTGACTGCTCATTGGAAGGACAGATACTGAAACTGAAGCTCAAATATTTTGGCCACCTAATGTGAAGAGAAAACTCTCTGGAAAAGACCCTGATGCTGGGAAAGATTGAAGGCAAAAGGAGAAGGGGACGGCAGAGGATGAGATGGCTAGATAGCATCACCGATGCAATGAATATGAACTTGAGCACACTCCGGGAGAGAGCGGAGGACAGGAAGGCCTGGCATGCTATGGTCCATGGGTTCACGAAGAGTTGGACACGACTTAATGACTGAACAACAACAACAACATGTATGTATGTGTGTATATATAATAATAATAATGTGTGTGTGTGTGTATGTATGTATATGTATGTATGTGTATAAGCCCCTACCTACTACCTTCACCCAGCTAATTAAGACTTATACACATATACACACATGCACACATCTACGTTGTCTACCAGCGAGCCCCATATGAGTAATGTTGAGTAGAAAATTATTCTCAAAAATCCATTCCTAAAGCAAACGAATATATTGATTCAACTATACTTCAATAGTATTCAATACTTTTCACTTAGAGAAGATTGCCATTTGAAATGTCTGTTTCAAACAGAGGTCCTCTTCATAAATACACCATGCAACATGGAAGTTGTTTCTCTATGCTTGTCCCATACCACTGGGGAGAGTGGATGAATATTCCAACTTGTGGGTCAGATCAAATCACAAAACTTTATCATCTAAGCATCCCTGTCATTTGAATACTCACACAATCCCCTCCGTAGTGCGGAATCATAGCACAGAACACAGCTTCCACAACACTGAGTATGAAGAGAGAATGGGGTTGGAGCCTTTCACATTTGCAAGCTACCCTGCCCCTCTGGGAGGAAGCAAGTTTATGCCATAAAAAAAGATCTATTACATAAGCTGGTCATGCAAACTGCCCCCAGGCCACATTGGGCAAAAGATTGGACCAAAAAGGCAGAAAAGTTTCATATAATGATAGATGTTTAACAAAGAATTACACATTAAAGCCTAGTTTTTCTAGGTGCTGCACAATGATAAGATCCTGTCCACATGTTTAGAATCTGCTACTGTGAGTTCACTGCACATTAAAAGATAAACACAAGCCTGAAGCTCTCTTGGGCTTGCAGAACGTTTTGTGCGTTGAATCCCAGCCATGGTGTTTACTATTAATTCCAGTAGCTCTGGCCCAGGTCTTCTTACCAGCAGAGCCACTAGAATAATAATCAAGGCCGTGGCTGGGATCCAAAGCACAACTAGTTCTGCATGCCCAAGAGAGCATTAGGCTTACATTTCCTCAAACAGCAACCCCCAGTGCTGTGCCAAACTGAAACTTTCCAAAAGCAGTTTGCGATATGGTTAGGGCAATAGGGAAGCCTGCTCTCCAAAGGAAAAGTGAAAAATCCAGCTGAAAATAACCACTCCTTTGAGCACACTTGAAGTAGCTCTTTGGATCTCAACCTATACAGAAGGATGGCTTTTGGTAGCAACTGATCTTAAAGCATTTCATAGTGAGCTTCCACAAGTTAAGACCAGCACCCTGCCAGGTGGTGCTTGAAAAGGGACAGCACAGTGCTATACATATACCTTCCTCCTGGAGCTGATGCTATTGATTCTACGCCCCTCAATCTCGAAGAGGAGCTCTCACAAAGGAATCACTTTTCTCTCACACAAGTGTCAAGAACCACAATCATTCAACTGGAAGGAAAACAGTAAGGGCAACAACTTGAAATTGTACATCCTGTCCACTTAACTCCTTCCCTCTGCAGCCTTCTGACCATCTAGTGCCAGACTTGCTGCTTCACCAGTTACTACTTCTGCAGACATTTCACATGTTATCACATATTAATTTACCCCCAAGGGGTGCAGAATCATTGCTTTAACAAAATGGAGGAAAGGAACATCTTGAGTAGTAAAAGTACCTGCAAGACCACCAGTTGCTGCGGAGATCCCAAAGTATCCCTGAGAAGGTAGCACCATGTTTTCTACTTTGGCACAAAATTCATAGTCTTCCTTGTCTGGAGTAAAGCCATTGTTTATAAATACCTAAACACAGATGCAGAGATATGAAGTTGTCATATACATCCAGAAATATCTACTCCAACTGGCAGTGGCATTCCAAGGTTTCCCCAGCCTTGCCACTCAAGATTGTATAGGCAGAGACTCCAGATCAGCCTTCCCCAACCCGGTGCCCTTCAGATGTGTTGGATGCTACTCCCAGCATCTCCATCCAGCATGGCTGTGAAAGGCTGTGCCAGATGTATGCATGTCTCTCTCTCTTTCAAATACACACACACACACGTCCTTCACAACCCACCCTCAAGCATATGCTCCATTCAGTTATAAAAGAGCCCCCATTTTGACACCAATGGCAAATTGGTTTGTTTTTATATCTTAATCTCTCTCTAAATTCTGTGACAGTTGTAATTTAAAACATCATTTAACTCTTCATTAATTAGGGGTACCTTCTAACATCTTACCTTTCAACATATAATCTGAACCAGAGGTTCAAAGTCCACATCTTACACCTGAAGGCATGACAACTAAGAACTTGAAAGCCGTTTTCTCAGGTTACACTGCAGTACTCAAGACAAATGCTACTAATGTATGTTTTCATGTGCTGTACCATAACCCAGCTTTTAATCTCTCTGCCACGCTTCAAGATGAAAAAAAAAAAAGTTCTGCATGGCATTCCCTCCTAGCATTGGCACACAATATGCAGCTCAGACTTAACCTCTCATTTTTAGAGTACAATCTTTGTCAACTGTTGGAGCCATAAAAAGTATGTATCCTCAGAGATGCCAGCATTGAATATGGACGTAGAAAAGTATAATGAGACTGGAGAGTACTTACAGTCAGTGTCTTTTGGTAGTATGTGATCTTTGCTCTGACAGGATAAGGCTTGTTACGAAAATCTCTTTGACATGAAGCCAGTGATTGCGTAGAACCATCACTTTAAGAGACAGAACACAGAAATACAAGTTTTAAGAAGCCAGAAAGATACAGCAGAACACACATAGTTCAGAAGTTAACACAGAACTAGAACAAAGTTTAAGCAATCTATTCCAGAAATGAAATAACAACATGCACCTTAAAACAAACCGCACAGAAAAAAACCCTCTTAGCCAGAATTTGAAAAGGGTTTGCACATCATGGTTAAAACAGAGTTTGGTTATGCTTAAAATCCTAGAAGCTAGCCTTCAGCAATATGTGAACCGAGAACTACCGGAAGTACAAGCTGGGTTTCCAAGAGGCAGAGGAACTAGAGATCAAATCACCAACATTCGCTGGATCATGGAGAAAGCAAGAGAATTCCAGAAAAACATCTATTTCCGCTTCACTGACTACGCTAAAGCCTTTGATTGTGTGGATCACAACAAACTGTGGCAAATTCTGAAGGAGATGGGGGTACCAGACCACCTTATCTGTCTCCTGAGAAACCTGTACGAGGGTCAAGAAGCAACAGTAAGAACCAGACATGGAACAACCAGTTGGTTCAAAATTGGGAAAGGAGTACGACAAGGCTGTATATTGTCGCCCTACTTATTTAACTTATATGCATAGTACATCATGAGAAACGGTGGGTTGGATGAATCACAGGTCGGAATTAAGATGGCTGGGAGAATTATCAACAACCTCAGATACACAGACGATACCACCCTAATGGCAGAAAGTGAAGAGGATCTAAAGAGCTTCTCGTTGAGGGTGAAAGTGGAGAGTGCAAAAGATGGTTTGAAACGCAACATTAAAAAAACTAAGATCATGGCATCTGGCCCCATCACTTCCTGGGATATAGAAGGGGAAGAAACGGAAGCAGTGACAGATTTTATTTTCTTGGGCTCCAAGATCACCGCAGACAGTGACTGTAGCCATGAAATTAAAAGACGCTTGCTCCTTGGGAGGAAAGCTATGGCAAACCTAGACAGCATAGTAAGAAGCAGACACATCACCTTGCCGACAAAGGTTCGTCTAATCAAAGCTATGGTTTTCCCAGTAGTAACGTATGGCTGTGAGAGCTGGACTATAAGGAAGACTGAGCGCCGAAGAACTGATGCTTTCGAACTGTGGTGCTGGAGAAGACTCTTACAAGTCCCCTGGATTGCAAGGAGATCAAAGCAGTCAATCCTAAAGAAAATCCACCCTGACTGCTCATTGGAAGGACAGATACTGAAGCTGAAGCTCAAATATTTTGGCCACCTAATGCAAAGAGAAAACTCTCTGGAAAAGACCCTGATGCTGGGAAAGACTGAAGGCAAAAGGAGAAGGGCACAGCAGAGGATGCAATGATGGCTAGATAGCATCACCGATGAAATGAACATAAACTTGAGCACACTCTGGGAGAGAGCGGAGGACAGGAAGGCCTGGAGTGCTATGGTCCATGGGGTCACGAAGAGTCGGACACGACTGAATGACTGAACAACAATAGGTATGGTTTGCATCAGTGCACATGCAACGCTAAAACAGCAGTTTTCTAACTATAACTGAGGAAGCCAGGGATTCCTTAGAAGCTCAAGGATTCCGCAGTGGAAAGACAAACTTTCTTGTAAGAGGGCCAGCCTATGATGACCAACCTTCCCCCACAATGTGCAGCTGCAAGACAGTATTGGGTGTATGGGGTCACATGGTCAGTACAGTGTAACGCTAAGGGCAGCAAGAGACCAAGAGAAGAAACTAACTTTTAGTTAATCCATGATGAGTACTGTGGTGAGTATGCATGTAGCATGGTGGCAAACAAGGGAATAGGATGGGGATGGGAGGGTTCATTCTGCTGCAGTATGATAAAGACTTGATTGGAAATGTGAGTGAAAATGTGAGGTACTCTCAGGTGGAAGGCAAGTGACAGAGGAGGATATAAGCTGCTCTAGTGTTTGGGGCTTGGAATGCTGGGTGGGACTGGGAAAAGAGGTCAATGGAAGATCTAATCTGTCATGTCTGGACTGGGGGACCAGGGAAGGGGCTCTCAAACCCATTAGGTACAGATGATGCTGTATGTTTTTGTCTTTCATGTACAACATGCTTCAACCTGCTGGGACTGGGAAGGATAAAAATCAAATAAATTAAAACTGGCAGAAATTGCTTAAAATAATTCCATCCTAGTTTATAAAACCTCTGCAAATCATCGTAAATCAGACAAATATAGAACTTACTTTTGATGGTCATAATGGAGCTTGCCATTGTTTCCAACAACAATCACTGCTGGGTTGTTTTTCTGGGGGGGGAGAATGCAAATAAAAATAAAAGCTCAGACTTAAAAATAACTTTAAACTAGAACGCTTCTAGCTTTAAGAATTAAATAACTCTTCCAGCAATGTCCAAAAACTGTCCAATGTAGCTAGGAAGTATTATGCCTTTTTAAGTTCAGATTCTAAATCATGCACCAGTCATAACTCTAATGAATACTTGATGTAGGTGTTACATATCTTATCAGAAAATACACAAAGGCACCTTGAAGCATTAGTACTTAGTCCTCACTAGTAAGTGGAGAACAGTAAAAGGCATTATTCAGAAATATGTGAACACACAAGAAAAATTTAACAGCTTAACACATAGCTAGATAAATCAAAGCCAAGGACTTTTAAGACATAGTGGTATTGCACTATCTCCAATTAAATTAACTCAAATGTTATGAGATGAACAAAACCTACCTACAAAATAGCTCTTTACGTTGTGTCAGACTTGCTTGGCAGTACTTACACCACGATTTATCAACACAAGAGGCTTCTAATGCTTATGGAGACCCTTGAGCTTCTAAGATGAGTCAATTTTCATAACAATCTATACTTTGTGAAAACAGGGGGGCCATGCATTTCAGTGATTAAGAGAGGCTGCCTCACCACCCAACAGCATGTTTTTAAAGGTCTGAATTATGACGAGCCTTTTAAAAAACCACAAATGTCAATCTTATTGCAGCCTTGCTCGCTACAGGGAATGGGATGAGGAATTCATGGAGGTTCGGTATAATAGCCTGTCCTACTGCCCATGACTGTTATATGGAACCTCTGTAATTCAGAGACCGCATACCACTGAATATCAGTTGCTGGAGAGCAACAGTGGGAGATGGCTATTGCCTTCAAAGCCTGTTAGAAGCAACTGGTTAACCAGTGTGGAATGCAGAATGCCAGATGAGATGGTCCTTTGGCCTGATCCAGCAGGACTACTCTTATGTTCCAGCTTAATGGGGGGAAATGCATGAATGCAATCTCTTTGCACATGAATGTGTTGAAAGCTACTCAAATATTATCCCAGTTAGGGATAATATAGGGTTTTGTGAAAGCATTTTGTACATTCTTAACTGCTGTTGGTGGATGTTATATGCACATTAACTACATCCTAACTCACTATCAGAGTTTCCCTGGTGGTACTCAACAAGTTCCTACTTGGATGCTGCACATAAGGTTATTTTTTTTTTAAAGCAACACTGATATTACCCCTCCAAAAACATGAAATATGCTCTACCTCTTTTCAAATACACTACCAACCCTGAAGAATATGGTAAGACAACAACATAAATAGTTAAATGATCTTCAGGAATCCAAACATTTCTTACAGCCTAATTCTCTGACCTGCTGTACTGAGGCAGATGTCACAGAATCCTCTGCTAAGGTCCTACTGCTGGCAACAAAAGACAACTTATGCACCCAAGTGCCACTTCAGCTCATTTCAACAACCACCCTATAAAAGCTTAGTGCAGTGTTATTCAAACCAATTCAACTGGCACATTTTAGGTGGCAATCCTATATGGATTTTCTTGCGAATAAGATTAATTGAACTCCGTGGAATTTGCTTTTGATGGAGCATGCATGGAAACTGGCTATAAATTCACATATTCTGTTTTAACTACCCTGATGTCCATTACATCATACAAAAGAACCTCATACAAAATAGAGCTATATGCACTAAATTTTTATCCAGTGTACATATTCTGTACTTTCCACTTACTTTTGCATCATTGTCGAATGAGTCAAAGAAGATGCCAACACCGTTCCAATTATCGGCTGCCCCAAAAACAGGACCATCTAAGCCTTGCCCTTCTGTAAACCAGACTGCCTGTTCAGAGAAATTCAAATCTAAATTTTACATGTTCAAGTTTAAACAACTGATTTGTTTACAAAGTAGCCATTCTTACATACCAATCCATCAGCTCCTACTCGTCCTCTCCCTGTCACTCTGAAGGTCACTTCAATCTCCCAGTATTCAAATACAGATGTGCTTTTTGTCCATACTGAACCCCTCTGGCTTTTTAATGATGGCGTTATTCTTATTTGATCAGCACTGGGGATAGCATCTAAAAGGAAAGTTCATAGCGGATTATTATTTTTAAAAAGTCAGAACTCTCACAAGAATGTGTGCTCCAAAAATACATGGTCTCCACTTAGAGAAATTATTTTACAGAACTGAGAATATTACTCCTCCCCCACAAGCAATGCATAAGGTGTGCCACCATCACCCACTTGTTCCTCACAACAACCCTGTAAGGTAGATTTCTGAGATAACAACTGGTCCAAGGCTGAAGTGGAGGACTATGGCATCTAGAACAGACTGTTTGTCTACTCAGTTGATGCCCACAGTGGTGAACAAGCTAAAGCAAGGGGTAAGCCATATTAAAATATCCTTCCCATCCTTGAAAGCTCTGTGGAAGGGAGAACATGTTTTGCATACACAGCACCTACTACACTGAGCGAGGGCAATCAATCATCAAGGGCTGAAAGCGTGTAAGTCAAGGATGAGGAACCTCTGGCCTGCAGGAATTTCTCATCTGGCCCGCCAGCTTATATTCCAGGCTCTGACCTCTCTCCTACGCCCCACTCAATGCTCAGCACTAAAGAAAGGCAGCATTTTATCTAACACTGAGTAACGAAAAGAAGTCCCTTTCTCCATGCAGACATGGGCACAGAGCAAATAAGCAAAACGGAGTCAATCAAATACAGGCAGTCCAGTTTCGTTTCACTCTGGGGCCACATCAGTTAGAGTCAGGTTTAGTCCTGTATATAGGTAGCAACCCAGAGTCACACACACCACAGGAATCCCTACTGATCCACCTTGAGTGCTATTTTTGATAGAAAGGCGATGTACAAGTCAAATAAATAAATAGATTAGCAACTTAGCCACATATGGTGAATGAGAACATTGGCATGTAGACCCTGAACTAAACCATCTTGGGCATCATGTGCTGAAAAGACAACTTTACAAGGCAAATGATCACAAAACATGTAGGCCAACCATAAAGCAGAGCATGGACATGATGCTCTCTGGCTATAAGAATGATCGACAAACATTCCACCTCAAATATTATATTCCACTATATAAATTAGTACTTGGCAATACACTCATACACCCAATTTGTATTAGTGGCAGAACCATGTTCCTGTGTGCCTGGGAAAGACAGAGAGAGAGAGAGAGAGTGTGTGTGTGTGTGTGAGATTGAGAGAGAGAGAGAGAGGGAGAGAGGGAGACTGACTAACAGCAGAGTATTCAAATATATATTTAAGCTAAACATTTCGGCTTCTGCTCTCATTAGTAGCTGTGCGCACACACACCCCCCATTACTGTCTTAATTATTTCCCCCAATTCTTGATTTACAAGCTTATTGTGTTAAATGTGAGTTTCTGCCCAGTCCTCATTCGATTTAATATCAGAAGTTGTTTACTTCTGGTTTAATCAGTGACAGAATAGTCAACATAGCATTGCAGGCAGCTGTGTTGGTCGGTTAGAAATAACAGTCCAAAAGCAGTAGTAGCATAATGTCTGTATTAGGACCAAGTAAAGAGTTCATCAAAACTCAACAGGATGGATGTTAAGCAAAAAAATTAACATGGGAAGAGGAGGAGAAAACAGGTGTTGATGGGCCTGGTGGAAAGCACAAGTTGGCCTCTCATTTCTGTCAACAGTGACACATCACCATAAAGATGCAAATGGTTTCACATTAAGTCATTTCCATAGTTTGGTTCAACTAAAATTAACAGAACAGACAACTGCATGAGAAATATCAAGAACTGATATCAAGAACAGCATAAAATACTTCAGCTTAAAGCAGTTTCACATTAAATGAAAAGAATATATTCATTCCTGAGGCATAAATTTAAGACATACTTTGGTACCTGCATCATGTATTTGAGTTAGCCTGCTTGTGAGCCACTCACATTTCGAAATCAGAACTTTAACCTCAAGAACAATATACATTAGCTACAGAAAATCAAGGTTTGTTATTAAGTTGCTACAGCAAGCACTGATTTTATCAGCAATTTCTCACATATGCCACAAGCTCATAAGCTTGATAAGCTACTGACACCAGATTTCAAGGATCACATCCCTTTAGCCAATGATAATTAGTAAGGAATAAACTACCAGCCTACAATCACTAGTCACAATCACCAACATGGATTAAAATCCTCTCTACCTATGACATACACTGAAATGGTATGAGAAAATCCTTTGAAGTTTAGCTATCTTACTATAACAAGATAGTTCAAGAGTATAAAGGGGGTGTAACCATTAAGTGACCTTGACTCCAAGGGACAGAAAAAGCAGTTTGCTTGTCAGAATGTATTTTAAAAACAAACCTATTACTGGGAAACCTTCATGGCTTACTTAAGCACCAAATGGTCTAGTTTACCTCATGGTAATGAAAGATGCTACTAACTTGGAAAAGCAATACAGCACGGACAAACAGCACAAAGACCTGTAATGGGAAGAATGCTGCTCTTTCACTGTACACCAATGTTCTTAAGGTAGATTGTGTACACAACAGCATTCAGAAGTGTACAATGCAAAAAAACCACACTAATATTACCTGTGCCTATATGCTCTTATACGCTCATTTCACATGCCAGCAAGGTTATGCTCAAAACCCTACAAGCTAGGCTTCAGCAGTATGCAAACCGAGAACTACCGGAAGTACAAGCTGGGTTTCGAAGAGGCAGAGGAACTAGAGATCAAATCGCCAACTTTCGCTGGATCATTGAGAAAGCAAGAGAATTCCAGAAAAATGTCTATTTCTGCTTCATTGACTACGCTAAAGCCTTTGATTGTGTGGATCACAACAAACTCTGGCAAATTCTGAAGGAGATGGGGGTACCAGACCACCTTACCTGTCTCCTGAGAAACCTGTACGAGGGTCAAGAAGCAACAGTCAGAACCAGACATGGAACAATCGATTGGTTCAAAATTGGGAAAGGAGTACGACAAGGCTGCATAGTGTAGCCCTGCTTGTTTAACTTATATGCAGAGTACATCATGAGAAACTCCGGGTTGGATGAATCACAGGTCGGAATTAAGATGGCCGGGAGAATTATCAACAACCTCAGATACGCAGACGATACCACCCTAATGGCAGAAAGTGAAGAGGATCTAAAGAGCCTCTTGTTGAGGGTGAAAGTGGAGAGTGTAAAAGCTGGTTTGAAACTCAACATTCAAAAAACGAAGATCATGGCATCTGGCCCCATCACTTCCTGGCATATGGTAGGGGAAGAAATGGACGCAGTGACAGATTTTATTTTCTTCGGCTCCAAGATCACCGCAGACGGTGACTGTAGCCATGAAATTAAAAGACACTTGCTCCTTGGGAGGAAAGCTATGGCAAACCTAGACAGCATAGTAAGAAGCAGACACATCACCTTGCCGACAAAGGTTCGTCTAATCAAAGCTATGGTTTTCCCAGTAGTAATGTATGGCTGTGAGAGCTGGACTATAAGGAAGGCTGAGCGCCGAAGAATTGATGCTTTCGAGCTGAGGTGCTGGAGAAGACTCTTACGAGTGCCCTGGACTGCAAGGAGGTCAAAGCAGTCAATCCTAAAGGAAATCAACCCTGAGTGCTCATTGGAAGGACAGATACTGAAACTTGAAGCTCAAATATTTTGGCCACCTAATACGAAGAGAAAACTCTCTGGAAAAGACCCTGATGCTGAGAAAGACTGAAGGCAAAAGGAGAAGGGGACGGCAGAGGATGAGATGGCTAGATAGCATCACTGATGCAATAAATATGGACTTGAGCATGCTCCGGGAGAGGGCGCAGGACAGGAAGGCCTGGTGTGCTATGGTCCATGGGGTCACGAAGAGTTGGACACGACTGAACGACATATGCTCTTATGACAGAGAGGGAAAGGCCAATGAAATCCCAGTAAAATGAAGAGCCAGAAATCAAGGTTTGGAGTCTCTTCTAAGTATAGGAAATGTATATATCACCATGGCTACTCAGGATTTGGGGAAGGGATGGAGAACAGGGAGAGACTTACACCTATAATCCTGTAATTATCATAGCTATAAAGCAGGGATGGGGAACTTTGAGTCAGAGGGAAACATTTGCCCAAGGACAAGTTCATCTTCCCCTTGATCTGCTGCCCAAATGCTGAAAGCTGAGGGCTGGAAAACAGCTGAGCAGCAAGGAAAAGGGGAGTCAGAGCTATGGAGTTTTCCCCCACTGCTCAGGTGCTTTCTAACAAAACAAGGAAGGGGGGAGATCATGGGAAGAGCCTGGCAAGATGCTGGTGGGCCAGATGTGGTGGCCCTGTGGACTACATTTGGCCTGCAAACCAGAAGTTCCCAACTCTTGCTATAAAGCAACATGATAGGTATTCACTATGACAAGGGCAGACAACTTGTGCCTTCCATATTGTTTGACCTATGACTCCCATCATTCCTCGGCATTGCCTATGCTGGCTAGGGATGAGAGTTGTTGGCCAAAAGATCCAGAGGGTCACAAGTTGCCTACATCTGCAATAAGAATTGGGGCTGTAGAGGGATGTCTCTGCCTGTAAAGCCATATCCCCCGCCCAAACCTTATTAATTTCTCTAAGCAGGAGCCCAGTCCCTTCTATAGGTCACACAGCACAATGGCAATGCTAAATAAATGTGAAATAGTAAAGGAAGCAGCAGCAACAGGAGTCAGCATGTGGGAAGAAAAAGAGAAAGGCACACCTATGAAGTGAGAGGGTAGACAATATTCTCTTTAGTGTAATAGGTCTGAAGGCTGTGGCTGTAAGCCTCCATACTTATCCCTCTCACATAATGGAAGACGTGAGGCCATAAAGACCATAAACGAAATAATCACTCTGAGCAGCAAGTATGCCATCTCTGTATTCCATTTGGCATTCTATATGGCAAGGGTCTACTTGCTATCTACCTCCTACCGCTTACCTAACACATTTTGAAAGCAAGGACATATCCTCAGAATCTCATTAACATGTAAGGTATAAGCTACCTAAAGTGTTAATTGTTCTGAGTGTGCACTCTTGCAAATAAGTGGCTTGGTGGATTCAACTGCAGTCCATCTAGTTCGGAATTCTTCACAACTACTGCAGCACTAGGACCAGAATCTACCTTCTGTCCACCTTGCATACTGCCAATAGAGAAGCAGCAGCACACAGGCAAGCCAAAAGCACCTGGAGAAGGGGGAACTGAGTAATACACATGTACATGTGCAAATGCATGCATGTATACATGCGACAGAAAAATTAGACGGAAGTGTCCCTATGTTTACTACTGACGAGGTGAGGAAAGAGTCCAGAAGGGCTACGTGGCAGGCTTGTAGATAAGGAGAACAGGGTTGGAAATGGACCTAAACACCAGAGAGGTTCCCAGTTTCCTCCCTGTCTCTTGTCTGAGTTGGTAGCAAGTTTCTACAGACTGCCTGGAAAGTACCTCATTGCCCTGCAAGCCCTGTCCTGAATACCACATGCGCGGGGGTGGGCTGCGGGCACACAAAGGCGAGATAGCTGCGCTCTGCACATGCTTAGGGACACGCTTCCCTCCCCTCGACGTGCTCCAGAGCTCTGCTCTGTCTTTCAGAGCTAAGTGTGGCTGCCCCCTTCCCCGCCCCCACCACCCCCCGCCCCGGTACTTACTGCCTGTGTGAACCCAGAAGGGCACCGACCCGTCCCCCTGCACCAAGTGCGGCCCCTTGAAACTGTATTTATACTCGAACCGTCGGTGAGGCGCCGCAGGAGCAGCGGCGCCGCCGCCTTCCGCCTGGCCGGTGGCATCTGAGGTGGGGAGCCAGCGGCTGCCCAGACACAGCAACGCGGCCAAGAAAAACCTCCCAGCGGCTCCCGCCGGGGTACCCCGCTGCATCCAGAGCGCCGCCATCTTGGTCTCCGCTGCATGCAACCCGGCTCGGCCAACAGGGCGCTAACTGATTGGTCGAGACCCCCAGAGGGGAGGGGCCTGCGCCCGGCCAAAGGGCAAAGAGCGCCGCGGCTTGTTTCTAGGGGGCGTGACCTCGCTGTTCCCGCTCCCTTCACCACAACTCAGTCCGTCCCATAAAGGCGAAAGGATTGCACGACGGGAGGGGGAAGGTTCGGAGCGGTAATTTCCACACTGGCTCCGCCCACCGTTTTCTCGCGCCCTTTTAAATGCCGAGCAACCGTCGCCTCTTTCTCCCCTCAGGTTTTTGTGGGGTCTTTGTTATCTGGGCTCCGTGTTAGTGATCTCTGATAGGGGCAGGTGGATTAAAAAAAAAAAACTTTCTAACAAAATAGGGATATAACTTAAGGCTCAATACAGCAAATAATTGAGGTTAATGTAATGATGTGAACAAATCAAGCTATCTTTAGGGTTCAATCCTATGCATGTTTAGACAGGGAAAAGTCCTACAACTCTGGCTGGGGAATGCTGAGAGTTGTAGGGCTTTTCCCTGTTTAAACATGCATAGGATTGCACCCTTAGTATCATTAAAAAAAAAAAAGTAGCTTTCCAAAATCCATGTTGCTAAAATACCTTTTTTTAGGCGTTGTGATCTTTTGGTTGCCTAATAATGATATTACAGCAACATGGATTTTGGAAATTCAATATATTAATCCATTTATCATATATAGAAATTACATAATCCATGTATCTCATACAATGAAATTCAAGCAAAGTCAAATAATAGTAATCTAGAAAAACTCAAAATGTAAACCAGTCTTGGAAGTAATGGTTTTCTGTGGCCCAACTGGAGTACATCTGGAGAAGAGCCTTCGGTATGGTGGCTCCTGTCCTGTGGAACTCCCTGCCTCTGGAGGTCAGGCAGGTGCCAATACTAGGTTGTTTTAGGTATCTCCTGAAAACAGCACTTTTCCAGGAAGTCGTCCTTTGTTAACCAGCCTTAGTTTTATTGGTACTCTGTTTTTTAACGAATCATCTTAATATATTTTTATCTTTTGATAATTTTATCTCTTGTTATTCACTGCCCCAGAATATGTTCAGATGTGGAGCAGTATACAAATGTAACTAAATGAATAAATCAGTCCCAAATTCATTTAGTCTTAGAAACTAGCTTAGCCCAATTAAAAATGCCCCACTCTTTGGCTTCTATGATTGGTTACATTTGGAATTTTAGTACTAGTATTGTAGGTTTTGCTTGAATTTCATTGTATGTATGTGGGTTATTAAAAATAATGGAGGAGACTGACAGCGCAATCCTATACATGTCTATTCAGAAAAGTCCCATTGACTTCATGTACTCAGTGTGTGTATATGATTGCATTTGTATACTCCATTAGAGCAACCTTTTTGTGATTATGATAAATACCAGTGCCAGTTAGCTTAAGATTAATGGAAGTCTCTAAATGTGGAGTAATACTGTCAAGAAGTAACAAAGGAGTCTGGAGGTTGGTGATGTGTAGGGAATAAAATGCTGGCTCTACATGTGGAAGGTCTGCCCCACCATACAAGCTGGTGTTCATATTTGACTAAAGGTTATGGTAGTTGCATCCCATTTGGACTACTGTGGGGTTGCCTTTGAAAAGTGTGGAAACTTCAGCTGGTCCAGAATCTCTACTGACAAGGACTAGTTAAAGGGAACATGTGACTCCCTTTTTACAACAGCTTCATTGACTACTGGTGCATTTTTGGGCACAACCTATAAAACCCTACATGACATTGGACCACCAAGCTATTTGAAAGACTGCATGCTCCCATTTGAGCGTGCCAGGGTTTTTAGATCCTCAGAGGCCTTTCCCTGTGTCCTGCCACTAACTCCCAGTTGTTCTTCCACCGCTAGGCAAAGACATTTTTATTCAGACAGATGTTTGGTGTTAAAATAGGTTTTAATTTGATAGGTGCCGTTCTTTCTTATTGATGACTTTTTATTCTATTTGTTTTATCTCAGTTTTAACATTTTAATTATGACTTCATTATTTTGCAGTGCAAACCTGAGCACAATTGGTTCCAAAACAGGTATATTCCCATCTATCTGGGAAACTGAATTAACTATCACCACCATAATTTTTTTTCCTCCTCCCTCCCACACATTTTCTTGTGTCTCGTGTCTTTTAGGTTGTAGGTCTGAGGACAGGGACTGTCTAATTATTGATCAAAAAGGATCCTTTTGACTGAAGAGCAGGATAAAAATGTTATGAATAAATAATAAATAACATTCATACATGGCACAAATAATACAAAAGGCTCAAATATACTTTGAGTGGTCTACACATGCCACAGAATGAGGTGGTAGAATTCCGAGGTGATAGAGTGGGGCTGTATCATTGCAGGTGGGGGAAATCATAGTTTTTCGTGTTCTTGTATTTTGAAAAAATAAAACTTCTCCCTGCAAGTAGAAAACTAGTGCAACAAGAAGTGGGCTGGACTAGAGTCTTTCTCCATACTGTGCTAGGACCCTACTGGCTTATGTAGAGAAGCTTTAATGAATGTGCCTCCCCCAACTGCAAAGTCAATTTTTGCTACCCCCTCAGGATCTCTCCCCTTCATGGATCACTGCCTTGTTGTGGCGAAGGGGCTTGCGTAACTCAGTGAAGCCATAAGCTATGCCGTGCAGGGCCACCCAAGACAGACAGGTCATGGCAGAGAGTTCTGACAAAATGTGGTCCACTGGAGAAGGAAATGGCAACCCACTCCAGTATTCTTGCCAAGAAAACCCCATGGAACGTATCACAAGCCTAAAAGAGATGACGCTGGAAAATGAGCCCCTCAGGTCGGAAGGTGTCCAATATACTACTGGGGAAGAGCAGAGGGAATTTCCAAGTAGCACCAGAAAGAGTGAAGCGGCTGGGCCAAAGCTGAAAGGACACTCAGTTGTGGATGTGTCTGGTGGTGAAAAGAAAATCCGATGCTGTAAAGAACAATATTGTTTAGGAACCTGGAATGTCAGATCAATGAATCAAGGTAAGTTGGAGGTGGTCAAACATGAGATGGCAAGATTGAACATCGACATCTTGGGAATCAGTGAACTAAAATGGACAGGCATGGGCGAATTTAATTCAGGTGACCATCATATCTACTACTGTGGGCAAGAATCCCTTAGAAGAAATGGAGTAGCACTCATAGTCAACAAAAGGGTGGGAAAAGCAGTACTGGGGTACAATCTTAAAAATGATAGAATGATCTCAGTACGAATCCAAGGCAAACCATTCAACATCACAGTAATACAAGTCTATGCCCCAACGACTGATGCCGAAGAAGCTGAGGTTGATCGGTTCTATGAAGACCTCCAACACCTTCTAGAACTAACACCAAAAAAAATGTCCTCTTCATCATAGGGGATTGGAATGCTAAAGTAGGAAGTCAAGAAATCACTGGGATAACAGGCAGGCATGGCCTTGGTGTACAAAATGAAGCAGGACAAAAGCTAATAGAGTTTTGCCAAGAGAACATGCTGATCATAGCAAACACTCTTTTCCAACAGCACAAGAGACGACTCTACACATGGACATCACCAGATGGTCAGTATCGAAATCAGATTGATTATGTCCTTTGCAGCCAAAGATGGAGAAGCTCTATACAGTCAGTAAAAACAAGACCTGGAGCTGACTGTGGCTCAGATCATGAGCTTCTTGTTGCAAAATTTCAGCTTAAATTGAAGAACCTAGGGAAAACCACTAAACCATTCAAGTATGACCTAAATCGTATCCCTTATGAATATACAGTGGAGGTGAGAAATAGATTTCAGGGATTAGACCTGATAGACAGAGTGCCTGAGGAACTATGGACAGAGGTCCGTAACATTGTTCAGGAGGCAGCAACTCAGTCCATCCCAAAGAAAAAGAAATGCAAGAAAGCCAAGTGGCTGTCTGATGAGGCTTTACAAGTAGCTGAAGAAAGAAGGGAAGCGAAAAGCAAGGGAGAAAGGGGAAGATATATCCAACTGAATGCAGAGTTCCAGAGAATAGCAAGGAGAGACAAGAAGGCCTTCTTCAATGAACAATGCAAAGAAATCGAGGAAAACAACAGAATGGGAAAGACTAGAGATCTCTTCAAGAAAATTGGAGATCTCAAGGGAACGTTTTGTGCAAAGACGGGCATGATAAAGGACAAAGAAGGCAGGGACCTAACAGAAGCAGATGAGATTAAGAAGAGGTGGCAAGAATACACAGAAGAACTATACAGGAAAGATCTGAATGTCCCTGATAGCCATGATAGTGCGGTCACTGAACTTGAGCCGGACATCCGCGAGAGTGAAGTCAAGTGGGCCTTAGGAAGCATTACTAACAACAAAGCTAGCGGAGATGACAGTATTCCAGCTGAGCTATTTAAAATCCTAAAAGATGATGCTGTTAAAGTGCTGCACTCAATATGCCAACAAATTTGGAACATTCAGCAATGGCCGCAAGACTGGAAAAGGTCAGTTTACATTCCAATTCCAAAGAAGGGCAACACCAAAGAGTGTTCAAACTACCGCACAATTGCGCTCATTTCACATGCCAGCAAGGTGATGCTCAAAATCCTACAAGCTAGGCTTCAGCAGTATGCGAACCAAGAACTACCAGAAGTACAAGCTGGGTTTCAAAGAGGCAGAGGAACTAGAGATCAAATCGCCAACATTCGCTGCATCATGGAGAAAGCAAGAAAACGTCTATTTCTGCTTCATTGACTACGCTAAAGCCTTTGATTGTGTGGATCACAACAAACTGTGGCAAATTCTTAAAGTGATGGGAGTACCAGACCACCTTACCTGTCTCCTGAGAAACCTGTGCGAGGGTCAAGAAGCAACAGTAAGAACCAGACATGGAACAAGCGAGTGGTTCAAAATTGGGAAAGGAGTACGACAAGGCTGCATATTGTCACCATGTTTATTTAACTTATATGCAGAGTACATCATGAGAAACTCCGGGTTGGATGAATCACAGGTCGGAATTAAGATTGCCGGGAGAATTATCAACAACCTCCGATATGCAGACGATACCACCCTAATGGCAGAAAGCGAAGAGGATCTCAAGAGCCTCTTGTTGAGGGTGAAAGTGGAGAGTGCAAAAGCTGGTTTGAAACTCAACATTCAAAAAACGAAGATCATGGCATCTGGTCCCATCACTTCCTGGCATATAGAAGGGGAAGAAATGGAAGCAGTGACAGATTTTACTTTCTTGGGCTCCAAGGTCACCGCAGACGGTGACTGTAGCCATGAAATTAAAAGACACTTGCTCCTTGGGAGGAAAGCTATGGCAAACCTAGACAGCATAGTAAGAAGCAGACACATCACCTTGCCGACAAAGGTCCGTCTAATCAAAGCTATGGTTTTCCCAGTAGTAATGTATGGCTGTGAGAGCTGGACTGTAAGGAAGGCTGAGCGCCAAAGAATTGATGCTTTCGAACTGTGGTGCTGGAGAAGACTCTTACGAGTCCCCTGGACTGCAAGGAGGTCAAAGCAGTCAATCCTAAAGGAAATCAACCCTGAGTGCTCATTGGAAGGACAGATACTGAAGCTGAAGCTGAAATATTTTGGCCACCTAATGCGAAGAGAAAACTCTCTGGAAAAGACCCTGATGCTGGGAAAGACTGAAGGCAAAAGGAGAAGGGGATGGCAGAGGATGAGATGGCTAGATAGCATCACCGATGCAATGAATATGAACTTGAGCACACTCCGGGAGAGAGCGGAGGACAGGAAGGCCTGGCGTGCTATGGTCCATGGGGTCACGAAGAGTCGGACACGACTGAACGACTGAACAACAACAGGATCTCTGTCACCTGGTTCCTATCCCATTCTGCTGCCTGTATCTTACTCTTACCATCTAGGCTGAAACACTTGGAGAGCACTGAACATCTTCCTTTGAGTTAGGGGAATAATCATTCAGGAAATGTCTGAAGAAACCTTGGTTAAAATGGTTGTTAATGAAACTCACACTGATGGAATGGAACAGGAATCAAATTATTTTAACAATGCAATCCTATATATATCTGTCGATTCAGAAGTAAGACCCATTTAGTTACAGGTAAGTGGGTATAGGATTGCAGCCATAAACTTGTCATACTTCGAAATGCTATATAAATGAAGTCTATCCAGCCACAATGCTATCATTCTCATATATATATATATATATATATATATATGTATGTATGTACTCATATATAAACATACGTATACATTCTCAAATGCACTCGCACACACATATTCAGTTTATTTGTTTATTTAAAGCATTTCTACCCCACTCTTCAGCCAAAAAAGCTCCAAGAGCAGTTTACAGATAAATAAAAAACAAGACAGTCCCAGTGCACAGGCTTACAATCTAAAAGACACTACACAAAAGGAAAAAGAAATGATGGTGGGAAAACAAACTCATGCACCAGTTCTTAAGTTACAACCTCCTAGAACAATTTTTTAACAAAGGAACTTCAAAGGGAGATTCCAGCATGAAACTGCTAAATTATAATTTATCAAGAAGTTCAGTTCTATCACCTGTGGTCTGAATCTAGGTAATGGGTTTTATATCACTACAGGAATTTATGTTTGCATTATCATCAGCTTTGCTTTGTGAATGATAATTGCAATAATTTCACATGCATTTAAACTTTAGGATTATCACATTCTGTACTTTTTGCATTTCATTTCTCACTAACTTCACTGGTCATAATCCCATGTACTCCTTCCATGTATAGATATACTTGTCAATTTAGGATAACACTTCCTACAGCTGATGAAATGGACTGTAATCCATGGAAGTTTATGCCATAACACATTTGTTAGTCTCTAAACTGCTGCAAGATTCTTTTTTGTTTTTGTTGCAATAGACTAACATGGTTACCCTTCTGGAAACCCCACAATCTGTTATTGAATTTAGATTTCTTGAAAGATTGGAAACATCCAAAGAAATCAAAGACTTCCTTTTCTGAACCTGAAGGTCAGCTCTGACTGCTGGCTCTGATTCTAGAAAATCAATCCCAGACTTTCAGGAATTGTTTTAATCCTGATCAAATAGGTTTTAATCAAGGGCTGCCTTATTCAGACAACAAAAGGGAAAATCCAAAAATGTAATTTGACAGGCTGGAGGATGAGAGCCTCCTACTGTGTCCCAGGGTTTATTACATGCCAAATGCTTTTGATACTATTCTCTTGGAAAATTCATAAACATATTGAGGACCAGAGAGAGTGAAGCAAATAGATTACGATCCTTCACTACAGCATGATACATGAGATAAAATACCCTGAACTGTTACATTTCCCAGAAGACCAATATCCAACCTGAAGGATCTCATTCTTTCCTTTGGCCATTCCTGCATGTCTAACATACCTGAAAGGTACCAGGTTGGAAAAGGCTGGGTTATTGGTTTGGACTAGGACTGGGGTTGTTGTTGTTCAGTCGTTCAGTCATGTCCGACTCTTCGTGACCCCATGGACCATAGCACGCCAGGCCTTCCTGTCCTGCGCTCTCTCCCGGAGTGTGCTCAAGTTCATATTCATTGCATCGGTGATGCTATCTAGCCATCTCATCCTCTGTCGTCTCCTTCTCCTTTTGCCTTCAGTCTTTCCCAGCATCAGGGTCTTTTCCAGAGAGTTTTCTCTTCGCATTAGGTGGCCAAAATATTTCAGCTTCAGTATCTGTCCTTCCAATGAGCAGTCAGGGTTGATTTCCTTTAGGATTGACTGCTTTGACCCCCTTGCAGTCCAGGGGACTCGTAAGAGTCTTCTCCAGCACCACAGTTCAAAGGCATCAATTCTTTGGTGCTCAGCCTTCCTTATAGTCCAGCTCTCACAGCCATACATTACTACTGGGAAAACCATAGCTTTGATTAGACGGACCTTTGTCGGCAAGGTGATGTGTCTGCTTCTTACTATGCTATCTAGGTTTGCCATAGCTTTCCTCCCAAGGAGCAAGTGTCTTTTAATTTCATGGCTACAGTCACCGTCTGCGGTGATCTTGGAGCCCAAGAAAGTAAAATCTGTCACTGCTTCCATTTCTTCCCCTTCTATATGCCAGGAAGTGATGGGACCAGATGCCATGATCTTCGTTTTTTGAATGTTGAGTTTCAAACCAGCTTTTGCACTCTCTTCTTTCACCCTCAACAAGGGGCTCTTGAGATCCTCTTCACTTTCTGCCATTAGGGTGGTATCATCTGCATATCGGAGGTTGTTGATAATTCTCCCGGCAATCTTAATTCCGACCTGTGATTCATCCAACCCGGAGTTTCTCATGATGTACTCTGCATATAAGTTAAATAAGCAGGGTGATAATATGCAGCCTTGTTGTACTCCTTTCCCAATTTTGAACCACTCGCTTGTTCCATGTCTGGTTCTTACTGTTGCTTCTTGACCCTCGTACAGGTTTCTCAGGAGACAGGTAAGGTGGTCTGGTACTCCCATCACTTTAAGAATTTGCCACAGTTTGTTGTGATCCACACAATCAAAGGCTTTAGCGTAGTCAATGAAGCAGAAATAGACGTTTTTCTGGAATTCTCTTGCTTTCTCCAGGATCCAGCGAACGTTGGCGATTTGATCTCTAGTTCCTCTGCCTCTTCGAAACCCAGCTTGTACTTCCGGTAGTTCTCGGGTCGCATACTGCTGAAGCCTAGCTTGTAGGATTTTGAGCATCACCTTGCTGGCATGTGAAATGAGCGCAATTGTATGGTAGTTTGAACACTCTTTGGCGTTGCCCTTCTTTGGAATTGGAATGTAAACTGACCTTTTCTAGTCTTGCGGCCATTGCTGAGTGTTCCAAATTTGTTGGCATATTGAATGCAGCACTTTAACAGCATCATCTTTTAGGATTTTAAATAGCTCAGCTGGAATACTGTCATCTCCGCTAGCTTTGTTGTTAGTAATGCTTCCTAAGGCCCACTTGACTTCACTCTCGAGGATGTCCGGCTCAAGTTCAGTGGCCGCACTATCATGGCTATCAGGGACATTCAGATCTTTCCTGTATAGTTCTTCTGTGTATTCTTGCCACCTCTTCTTAATCTCATCTGCTTTTGTTAGGACCCTGCCTTCTTTGTCCTTTATCATGCCCGTCTTTGCACAAAACGTTCCCTTGAGACCTCCAATTTTCTTGAAGAGATCTCTAGTCTTTCCCATTCTGTTTTCCTCGATTTCTTTGCATTGTTCATTGAAGAAGGCCTTCTTGTCTCTCCTTGCTATTCTCTGGAACTCTGCATTCAATTGGATATATCTTCCCATTTCTCCCTTGCTTTTCGCTTCCCTTCTTTCTTCAGCTACTTGTAAAGCCTCATCAGACAGCCACTTGGCTTTCTTGCATTTCTTTTTCTTTGGGATGGACTGAGTTGCTGCCTCCTGAACAATGTTACGGACCTCCGTCCATAGTTCCTCAGGCACTCTGTCTATCAGGTCTAATCCCTGAAATCTATTCCTCACCTCCACTGTATATTCATAAGGGATACGATTTAGGTCATACTTGAATGGTTTAGTGGTTTTCCCTAGGTTCTTCAATTTAAGCTGAAATTTTGCAACAAGAAGCTCATGATCTGAGCCACAGTCAGCTCCAGGTCTTGTTTTTACTGACTGTATAGAGCTTCTCCATCTTTGGCTGCAAAGGACATAATCAATCTGATTTCGATACTGACCATCTGGTGATGTCCATGTGTAGAGTCGTCTCTTGTGCTGTTGGAAAAGAGTGTTTTCTATGATCAGCGTGTTCTCCTGGCAAAACTCTATTAGCTTTTGTCCTGCTTCATTTTGTGCACCAAGGCCATGCCTGCCTGTTATCCCGGTGATTTCCTGACTTCCTACTTTAGCATTCCAATCCCCTATGATGAAGAGGACATCTTTTTTTGGTGTTAGTTCTAGAAGGTGTTGTAGGTCTTCATAGAACCGATCAACCTCAGCTTCTTCGGCATCAGTGGTTGGGGCATAGACTTGAATTACTGTGATGTTGAATGGTTTGCCTTGGATTCGTACTGAGATCATTCTATCATTTTTAAGATTGTACCCCAGTACTGCTTTTCCCACCCTTTTGATGACTATGAGTGCTACTCCATTTCTTCTAAGGGATTCTTGCCCACAATAGTAGATATGATGGTCACCTGAATTAAATTCGCCCATGCCTGTCCATTTTAGTTCGCTGATTCCCAAGATGTCGATGTTCAATCTTGCCATCTCATGTTTGGCCACAACAAAGCAGTGATCCATGAAGTGGGTAGGACTGGGGAGACCCAGATTAAAATCTCCACTTGGCCACGGAGCTCAGTGGGTGACACTGGGCAGTCACTATTTGTCAGCCTAACCTACCTCACTGAGTTGTTGTGAGTATAAAATGGTGGTGGTGGTAGGGTACTATTTATTCCACCTTGAGCTCTCTGGAGGAAGGGAAGGATAAATAAATGAACCAGATCTAATGCATCTATATAGAAATAAATCTCAGTGGTGACCCACTGTTCTGGAATCAGCTTCCATCAGGGGTTTGCCAAGCCCTTTCTTTGCAGGTATTCAGGAAGGTTCTGAAGACTCATCTGCTTTCTTTTGCCTTTCTGTAGTGTCTCAGGTTGCTGGTTTTTAATTATAATATATGAATTTATTGATTTTTTTAAAATTGGAAATTATTGTTTATGGAACTTTTATTGAATGCGTATGTATTGAATTTTATTGTACCTGTTTTATATGGTTTTTATATTGTATGCCACCTTGGAAGGATTCCACCCTTAAAGGCAGCCTAGAAATAATTTTAAATACAAAAAGAAAAAAAGAGCCCTGTGGGATCAGAACAACGGTTTATCTATTTCAGTGTTACGTTATGAATGGTGACCACCAAGTGAGTAGCCCATTCCTTTTGTTTGTCTCTGGCTTCTGGTATTCAGAGGTAATCCTGCCTCTGGACTTGGTGGTTCCCTCACAGGATTAATAGATGTTTCTAGGCCTAACAGCCATGAACTTGTCTAGCTCTTATTTAAAACCATAAAACCTGGTGACCATCAACATATCTTGTGGCAGTGAAATTCATACATCAATTATGAATGATGTGAAATATTTTCTTTTATTGGTTCTGTTCCAGTTAGTGAATCAATTTAATTAGGTGACCTGAATTTCTAGTATTATGAGGGAGAAAGAAAAATAAAAGCACAGATGTAACTCAGCTGTTATGGAGCATCCCATCTGTCCTCTGGGGAGTTCAGTGTTTCTCATGCAGCATTTCTCGCTCTGAAACTGCAGTGTTTTGTCAATAGGAAAATGCAGTTTTGCCATAGTTAGTGGTTAGCACATTCACTGGGTCAGCAGGTGCAGTGGAGAGTTTTTCTGTAAGTGTCATGAGCACCAATTAGATAATGCCTAGGAGATCAATGATGATGAGCAAGGTAATCTCACCTGATTTGTAAGCCTTTTAAAAACCTGTTTTGTATGATAGATTGTAGCAATATTAATTTTGTTTAGAAACGAGGCTAAGTGGCTATTCATTTCAGTTTTACCCAGTTCCTATGATCATTTATCATTATATACTAATAACAAACTCATTATCAGTATGTGGACTCTTATGTAGCTAAAATGCAGAAGAGGAAGGTATTGGCATGCTCAGAGGAACCTCAAGGTTTGGAAAAACGCCAAACATTTGCAGGAAAAAATAAGGGGGACCCCCCCCCCAACAGCCCAGTGAGCATTCTTAGTGGCTATGGACTGTTGAATAACTGCTGGAAGGGGGATGGAGAACAGGGGGGGTGTTATGGAATAGAGTATCCTCAAAGGGGACATGGCTGGCTGGAATCCTGAACTGAGTGGGTCACTCTGAGAAAGAAGTAGACAGGGGTGGGCCAAGGGCCCAACCCAGGCCCTCCAAATGGTCTACTCCCAGGTCGCTTTACTGCAAATGTCACTCTCCCAAGACCTTTCATATGCCTCTGCTTTAGCAACTGTTGTGGGGCAGACAACACCTCTAAGAGGGACAGATTTGGTCCATGGATATTTGTATGTCTGGAAATACAGAGGAAAACCTATACAAATACTTTGGGTTGTACAGGAAACCTGCATAACTATAATAATTATGTCCACCCCCCCAAAAAAAACTTTCCTATTTTCAGACTCTCCAGTTGTCTAATCAAATTAAGACTAGAAAGCAGGAGAGAGAAAGAGAGAGAGCACCAAAAATCAATATAAGCAATATCCAAGGGGCTGTCTTCATGAGCTATTTAGTGTGAAGTTAGAGCAGTCCAAATTCCTTTGTGACAGATGACACTGTCACCAATCCGCTGCCAACCAGCCACTTCCCTCTTGAAAAGCTGCATTTTCTGAAACTCCTTTTACTCTTTCTTTTTTTTACTGAAAGTGGCTCCCTGGCGGTTTTACCACAGTGTGTCATGTCCCCCGCCACACATTAAATCCTGAGCATGCCTCAGTGACCTGGCAGTGACGTGGTCAAGGGGGTGGGATGTCCCATTCCCTCTTGTTTCCCCAATGGAAGCAGTTTTTCCTATTCCCATTGAGAAATCCCCCGGTGCACAGCAGCGACCCCTCACATTACTGCAGTAGTGGAGACAATCACTTTAGGTAGCCTCCTTTCACCCCCTTTCTGTGCATGTTTATTCAGAAGTCAGAAATCTCATTCCCCCGCAGTGAAAGGGTTAAAGGCTAACTCACCCTAAAGCGCTCTTTCACTTCTCCAATGCTCTTTCAAATCGCTGTTGTGATGTTGTGCTTCTTTAATTTCTGTAGTTTCTCTGTTATGTAAAGTCCCTTCTCCACTTTATCTCAGTAACAATCTTTCGGGTTTATGGGAACTTCTTACTGTGAGCAGAGAGAAAGGGGGGGATTGGAAGCAATAAGCAAAAGTGCACACATAGGGAAAAATGGGGTGGGAGCAATAAGGCAGATTACTGGGATGTGAAGAAATTGGGGTGGATGGGGGAGCTCTCAGGAGCTTTCAGATGCTGCACTGGAGAACTGGGGATTTTGGTTTCTTCAGGAAAATCTGCACACATGGGAAAATTAGTTGTTCTCCATTCATAATAATGTAATAGCAGCTTCTCCATTTATAATGATGTAGTAGCAACTGGGAGCCTGGACAGGGGCAGGAAACAAGCCTCTTTCATTGGCTGAGCAGCCCCTGCCAGTTTGATGACATTCCCTTCTACTTTCCCCACCCCACCCAGAAGTATGTTCCTTTCAAGCATTGAAAACCAGATTTTAAAGGTATGGAACACTCCGCTTATCTTGCTTCATGTGTCCCTGATGGACCAAAGCTGATTCCATGAAAATCTGGGTAACACTCCAATGCGCTTCTCATTCCATTGTCGTGAAGATCCTCCCCCGCCCCAAGTGGCAGAGAAAACTAAAGAGAAAATAACTAGCACAGGTCAGAGGCATTATGTACTTTCAGACATTTTTGGAATCACAGAGAACTAAGGCTGCAGAATTGATTTTAAAAAGGGTTACAAGCTGCTATAGTGCAGGAATGGGCAGACTTCAAGCTTGCAGGATTTACTTTGTTTTTACTAGAATCCCCAGATCCACCAACCAGAGCCTGGTGCAAAAGATGCACACTTAGAATTCAAGAATTCTGGTCCGAGGCATTTGTTTTGAGTACCCAAACTAAATGGAACTCTCACAAACATCTACTTCTGGTTACTCGAAGCTTTCTTCATTTCAACAGTATAGTTGTGTGTGTGGGGGAGGTCATTTTTTTGCTGTTTTTGGGCAGTAACCAATGTGACGCTGCTGCTAATGTAAATTATATTGCACTAGTGTAAATAAATGACCTCTTGTAAAACACAAATAGCGCTTGCTGATAGCAGGTTTTTTCCAGAAAACCTGTTGTTCTGCCAAGCACTATTGGCATTGCGATAGAGGTCACTTATGCTAGCGCAACATAATTACATTAGTGGTAGCATTGCCTTGGATCCTGCCCATTGTTAAACAATAGGGAGTCAGAAATCCTTGCTGATCTATTGCAAATCACCGAAGGTGTCTTTCTAATATCTGTTTCATTTTCACATTTACAAGGAGAGACTATCAGAAGAAAGCAGAATGTTAAAAGCAGGCAACAAAACTGGTGATCCTGCAACAGGTTACTTGAAGTAACAGTGGGGACCCCACCAGCCCCGCCCCCCCGTTACTTCTAGTCCACCTAAAACCTCTCAGTTGACTCCACCTCTAGGTCCAAATTTCAAATTAGAACTGCTGCTAGCTGTCCCTCTCTCCCAAACTCTAGAGAACGTTTGGCTCCCTGATGATGTTGGACTCAAATTCCCATCCAAGTTTATTGACCGAGGCTCCCTCCCTGCCTTTGACAGCTGCCTAACAGGCAGAAATCTTTGCACATCACTACATTGCCATGCTAGGAGAAACGTCCCCAAGCATGTTGATTCTAGCTGTTGTGCAGCATTTATTCTTGGAGCCTCTGTTCATTAAAAACTTGGCTGGCAATTCTACATTTAGGACCTTACAGATGGAAATATTTTAACTGCTGTTGTTAGATCACTAGCAGGCTCTTTAAGTTTCAAAGGCAAATATAAATTTCCTGATTAAAAGCTGGCAGTCATTAACTCTTAACATTGAATTGTAGGATTAGCCTGATACTTTTGGATGGTGAGCTCCTAATCACCTTTCAAAAATAATATTTGAGAGCAACAGAAAAAAATAGAATGTCCCAAGTCTTGTTTCTATGGAAGGAAGGATTGCCACTCATTCATAATACCAACCATTTCAACAGGGGCTGAAAAGTGTTTAAATGTTTATTAATATTTGTTAATAATAATACATGAAACAATTAAAGCAATGAAATTAGATAACTGTGATTATGCTGTGGTTGTACTAAGATCCTTGATGTTCTCCTTGTTTGCCTTTTGCTTCACTGTTGTAGTGAATAATAATTGTTGATAATGAGCAATGTTCTTCTACATAGAATAAATAGGCCACAGCCCCTATACATAATAATAAACAGATACAAATCTGAAATGGCAATATTCAGAAACCAGTAAGGCAGGGCACAGCAGTGCAATTTCAGAGGGTCCAGGGGCCAATTTCAAACCCCCAAGCCATAACCCACTCCCTAGCTGTCCAGTTCACCGCCACTTAATTGCCACCAACATTTGGTGGCAAAGCAGATGCATTTTCACTTTAAAACCATGTTGATCTCAACTATGAGTACTTCATGCTGCCCCTTCCTTGAGTGGTGGGAAATTATTCACAATTCAGGACAGCTTTTACTAAGTTAGTTTCCTTTAGAGAGCACCGGTGGTTGATAGTGTCTTTGAAATAATTTAAGTCTGTGGACTGGCATTTTTCTAGCAGAGCAATATGGAAATTAAACAAATTGCATCCAATATTCCAGCTCTGTCCACAGATTCCTTTTTCCAAGCTTAGGTTAGTTCTTAAAACATGCAATAAAATAAAAAAGGTAAAGGTAAAGGTGTCCCCAACCAGTCGTGTCCGACTCTAGGGTGCGGTGCTCATCCCCGTTTCTAAGCCGAAGAGCCAGCGCTGTCCGAGGACGCTTCCGTGGTCATGTGGCTGGCATGACTGAACACCGAGGTGCACGGAACGCTGCTACCTTTCCCGCCAAGGCGGTACCTATTTATCTACTTGCAATTTCTTGCTTTCGAACTGCTAGGTTGGCAGAAGCTGGGACTGAAGACGGGAGCTCACTCCGTCACGCAGCACTCGGGTCTCGAACTGCTCACCTGCCGACCTTCCAGTCTGCAGTTCAGCGTCTTAACCACTAAGCCACCGCGGCCCCTTTGCAATAAAATACATGCTATTAAATACAATAATGGTACATTTAAACAGATGGCTTTGTTGAACCCTAGTATGCTGCTTTCCAGTCACTGGTACAGGGTCCAGAGTTTTTTCTGGTTCATTGCCAAACTAAGTCTGGCCATCGTAGCCTCCCATAGATAGTGTTTCTTTCAACTTTTCCTAGAGTGGGTGGTTTCTACATGCAAGCCTCACTTTTATTCTCCACATGGTGGGGTGAACAGAAGAAACAGTAGTTTGAACCGGAGGTACGCAGAAAATGCCACAGTGATCCCCATGATGGCAGAAGCTGGAAAGTCTGTAGCTGTAATCTAGGAAATGGCTACAACCAGTCTCTGGCTTGCCTGCTTCGTGTTAACATTTTATCCATGTAAGGTATGCACACTAAGTACAGGATGGCATGGAGAAAATAAATGGCCCTGGAAAGTGTGAGTGGGCCCAAATAAACGGGCCTTCTAGAGTTTGTCATGACATGCTTAATTGACCAGCTCATATATGGTATCTCTGATCTCAGTATGCATTCACTCATCTTTCAATCTCATTTTAGAAAATAATGTGTCCCCATCCAGATGGACCTATGTGTGCATCTATAATAAATGAGAATGTATGTCTCGCCGTCTGTCCATCCATCTCTACCATAACTCCATGTCTTGATTTATGAGATCCTGATTAACTTAGGTCCTAACCAAACCAGATTCGTGTTTGCTGAAGTGACACAAATTACAAGTGGATCAGTTTAACAGTTTATTAAGTACACAAAGATGATATAAGGAGGTAGAAAGAATATGCAAAGAAAGCTCACGTCCCTTTAGTTGATAAAGGAGGCACCTTTGCTGCAGCTGATTGTATATTTGAGTCCCCAAAATATATGAGACACTCTCCCAGGACTGACAAAAGTTCTCCAGGCTGGCAGTGCAATTACCCCTTCGAGCGAGACCAAATTAGCTGCGTTCTCAGGCCTACATAGGCCTCTCTCATATTGTTGAAGGTTCTCGAAGCATCCCAGCCTGGAAAACTAATTGCCTCTCCTGAGACAGAATGGCCTCAATATTCGAACTTAGGAGTGAGAACCTCCCAGCTCATAGATGAGATAAGACACTACTCCCCATCTCAGAAGGGTGAGGTAACCAGGCATATGCCCAGTTGTTGACACATGGAGCTAAAACTATATAAGAGTTTAACTCTTTATATCAGGAGCCTACCTTTTGATTAGCTAAAATCTGCTCACTGTGCTCACCTATGCAGGCCTCTGTTTTACACACTATACAAGGCACAATTGTGGGAGCTTACTAAACCTCCTAGCCAGCTGTTCCAGTATCAAATCCACTACGCTCCACAACCATGAAACCTAGACACCTGAAATTTGACATGGGTACTAGGGGTGTGGACCTAAGGGTTATTTTGTTTTTTAAAACACATTAATTTTAATTAATTTAAACGTGTCTATGTCGTTGAAGCCTGTAGTATATATTCAGCCATTAGGGATAGACTTCCCAAACCAGCTCATAGCTTTGCAGTCCTTAGAGTTTGAAGCCAGAGGAGATTAGTAGGTTGAGGCAGAGAGTTATAGGCCTGCCCTCCTCCCTTTTTCTGTGGGTCAGCCTCTGTCCTCAGGGGAATGGAGTGCACAGACACCCCCCCCCCAACTTTTTCAGTCACTAGGGGCAGAATTCCCTAACCATTGCATAGTCTTGTAGTCAATTCAGTTTGAAGCCAGGGGAGACTAGTAGGCCAAGGGACACAGTTATATGCCTGCCCCCTGCTGTGGGGCCGTCCCCTCCTCAGTGGAATGGAGTGGGCAGATGTCCACCCTTAAGGGGCTACCTGGCAGGGGCCCTGCCTAGGGCACAATGTGTCTATCTCTCTGATAGCTGAATAGGTTTGCTTGAAGGCTTTGCTGTATCAAACTAAGGGCTATTTACTAGGCTGAGGAACAGATGCCTGCTCCCTCTCCCCTGCTGTGAAACAGTCCCCCTCTCAGGGGAAGGGAGTGGGAAGACCTCTCCCTCAGGGGACCATAGGGGTACACCATGGCAGGGGCCCAGACTAGGGGCGTCAACAGACATGGCTTCACCCAGACAGTATGGGCATAATGTGTTCAACTCTGACAGCTGCATAAGTTTGTTTGCAGCCTTTGCTGTATCATCGTAAGGGCTCTTCCTACCCATGTGAAGCAGGATCCATTCACTAGTTTATAAATATACTACATGTATCGGATGAAATGGGCTGTTGCCTATGAAATGTCATGTGCCCACTGGAGGAATCCTCCTCAGCTCCCAGAGATGAAGAGCACCCCAGAACAGCCCATGTCAGAAGACCAAGAGAAGCCTGGGCCCTCGGTGGAGATGGCGGGAGGTCCACTCCCACAAGTGGAGGGAGACTCTGTCTCTCCTTGCCCCCAGAGCATCGCCACCTCAAGAGGCAGGCCAGTAGACTCCTTTGAGCAGGAGTACTCTGAAATGGGGACTCAAGAGGAAAGTACTCCTCATGAGCAAGGTTCTCCTCCTGAGTAGGACCTTTGCCAGAGGGCTATAATGAAATGCAGCTGAGCTCTGGGTGGGGGCTCAGGAAGCTCTGGCTGTATAAACCTTCAGTTTCAGCTTAGCCAGTACTGGAACAACATTGTTCTGTCAGCTCCAGTGCCTTGTTTCCTGACCTTGCCTTGTGATCGAACCTCCATGCTACTGACCCTTGGACTTCTGCTTGATTCTGCTGCTTGGACTATGAATTGTATCTGACTGCTTATCTGTGCTTTGACCTTGGCTGCACCTCAGACCTCTCTTCCGGAAGCCATTTGCCTGTTTAACTGACTAGCCTATTGAATTCATCCTTGTATCTGCCTGGCTTAAAGACTTACCAAGCCAGGACAGGACATGAAAGCACATCCTGCAATACATTCATTAGTCTTTAAGGTACCACAAGACTCTATTGGTTTTGCTGCAACAGACTTAACACAAGCCCTCTTCTAGAATTTATGTTTAATACAAGGTGAGAGCATATCCAAAGAACCTATCCCAGAGCAGGGGTCGTGCAGACTTCAGGCTTCTAGGACCTACTTTGTCTTTTACTTCAGTTCCAAGCTCCACCAACTGGATCCTGGTGCAATAGACATATACTTAGAATTAAAGCAATCTGAGCCCAGGAATTTGTTGTGAGTAGCAGAACTGGATGGAGCGTACAGCCCTGCCACACAAAAATCCACTTCTGGTTATCCCAAGCTTTCCTCATTTCAGCAGTATAATTTTGGGCAGGAGGGGGCATAATTTTGTTAAACAACTGAGAGCCTGAAATCCTTGCTGACCTATTTCAAATCACCCAGAGATCTACCATTAGATCCTAACTGACCTTTTGCCTTTGTTCTAGAGATTAGCTACTGAAAATCCTGGGCCAAAATCAAATGTAAATAGAAATATAGTTCATGTTACTATAGTGGGGAAGATTCTGACTAGGGCTAGATCTACACTACTGCTTTATTGCGGTATTACAGTGCATTAATAACTGTTGGGGCACATTACACATTCAATATAGTGCTTTTGCATTATTTCCTGCTTTTTATTCCACATTACCCAAAATACTGCAACAAATGTCATTGTGTGTCCTACGAGGTATGAATGCGCAAGGGGAATATAGCGCTACCATGAAGGGAGCGTAATGATATCACACAAGGTGTAGATCTGGCCTATGTGACCTGTATGCCTGCTCAGTTCTGAACTTGAGGGGCGATCAGAAGACAGTCCTCTCTTTGAAGGTGTCCTTTATTTGTAGGGCTGTCCAGTCCAAGTCAAGGTTAGTGCGCAATCCTATGTATGTTTTGACAGAAAAAGTCCTACAATTACCAGCATGCCCCAGCCAGCCAGGTAGGTTCTTGACAGCACACTGAGCAGGTACATAGGTCGCTTGATCATAATCTTCCCCACTATGGTGAGGTGTATTCTATTTCTATTCAAATCCTAGTAATTATTTCTAAATTTACATCTCTACCTATAAATTAGATTTATAATTGGACGCTGTGTCCAGTTCTGGGCACCACACTTTAAGAAGGATGCAGGCAAACTGGAGAGGGTTCAGAGGAGGGCAACAAAGATAATCAGGGGACTGGAAACAAAGCCCTATGAGGAGAGACTGAAAGAACTGGGCATTTTTAGCCTTGAGAAGAGAAGACTGAGGGGAGATAGGATAGCGCTCTTAAAGTACTTGAAAGGTTGTCCCAGAGAGGAAGGCCAGGATCTCTTCTCGATCATCCCAGAGTGCAGGACACGGAATAATGGGCTCAAGTTACAGGAAGCCAGATTCTGGCTGAACATCAGGAGAAACTTCCTGACTGTTGGAGCAATATGACAATGGAACCAATTACCTAGGGAGGTAGTGGGCTCTCCCACACTGGAGGCATTCAAGACGAGGCTGGACAGCCATCTGTCAGGGATGCTCTGACCTGGATTCCTGCATTGAGCAGGGGGTTGGGCTTGATGGCCTTGTAGGTCCCTTCCAACTCTACTATTCTATGATTCTAGATCACTAATCAAAACAGGGCCTTTTCTTTAGTTGCACTCTGATTGTGGAACTCCCTCCCAACAGATGTTTGCCTGGTGCCATCCTTGTTATCCTTAAGGCACCTTATTTGATTGTGCTTTTGGTTATTTTTCTTATTAATATGATTGATTTTTACTTTGTAAGCATTGGTTTTATATCTGAAGCTATATATCCCCTTGGTTAAATGTTGTTGTTTTTAAAAAGCCTTTTATTCGCTGTTTAATTTGTTTTATTCTGTGATTGTCTTTGGGGGGGTTTAAGTAGTTTTGTATGCCACCTTGAAGCTTTGTTTGCACAAAATGTGGGGTACAATATTTAAAAATAAATGAAGTTTAGTCTACAAGTATCCTGATCAGCTCATCTACCTATGTGAGTTATTTCTTTGTGGTACAATGAAGGTATAAAAGAAAAAACTGCCTTCTGTTTTACAAAAACTGCCAACCCAGTCACTTGAAGGACTTTCTTAACTGCCACAATGACTGTGTGTGTGTGTGTGTGTGTGTGTCTCCAAGCCTGATTTAGGCATGTCTCAACATGATCTTTTTCTTGGATATGTGGATATTTCCATGGATATCTGACGCATGATGTTCACCAGATTTCTCAGAACAATATGTGCGTTTCACTGACCGGGTTTGGATGATCAGAGGAACAGAAACCATTGTGTCTTCTTTTCCATGCCTTGCATATGCTGCTCATGCACCTGCTATTTCCCAAATTACACATGCTACAGCATGGGTTGCTGTGTCATCCGAACACAGTGAAGTACACAGTGGGGGTGACTTCATAACAAGCCATGGGTTGCAGGGTGCTTTGGAAGCCACCCCCGCTGCGCACCTCACTGGGTTCAGATGACACGGCAACCCACACCGCGGCAAGGGTAATGAGGGAAATGGTGTGTACGTGAGGGCTTCTTTGCCCCACTAATTGCCCAAACCTGGCCACTGCGTAGAATTTGAAAACAATCGCTTTGCTTTGGAGATTTCTATTCAACTCCTTCCCAACCTCCAGAACACGGATGTGAATAAACCCCACATTAAATTCTATATCTCAAAGATGTTCATCTTCGGTCGTAGAGCAGAGACTTAGAGTGCTCTTATATATCTACATAGGCTGATTTCTTGATTTACATTACAGTATTAATTGCTGAAGACAAACAGACAACGAATCCCGTGCCGTAATTAATTTACCCAATATTTACTTAGTTAATTTGTTTAGGGCAGATTAACTCAGGGCTGGAGAAGCTGGACAAGGAATGTGAGTGACAGGCACAATCTCATGGTGCGTGGCCTCACTGGGAAAGTTCATCTTCGCTCTGAAAGAGACGCCTTCAGGGATCATGTATTTTGAATTCCCTGTGAATTTAGTGTCATCTTAGCTTGACCAGCTCTGGAAGAACATCTTAACCTCCTCTTGTGATTTTTAGAAAACCATTCTAATTTAACAAGTAATTAAGGGTCACATGTAGGATAAAGAGTTAGATAATCTTGGATTATGCACAGGAAGCTTTGTTTCCTAGGCAACATCAGTGGAGGGGGGTGTTAATGCTGAGGTCAGTCAGTTAATGAACTGGGAATGATGATTGCCTGCAAAACATGTTAGAGGCATGGAAAATGAAGTAACAAGTACATGACCATTTAATGATTTGATCATAAAAAAAAAACACTTACAAAGCTAGTTGTCAAAGAAAAAAACACTGGCGACAAAAGGTTGCAGTCCAAGGGGAGAGATCTGCTGAGCTAGGTTGAGGGAAACTGAAAGCAATGACATTGGACCAAAATCCCCATTCATATTTTTGAACTCAAGATGCTTCATTTGTCATCTGAGAGTTTTGCAACAGTCTTGGGGTGGACATGGGGTGTGTGTGTGTGTGTGTGTGTGTGAGAGAGAGAGAGAGAGAGAGAGAGAGAGAGAGAGAGGAATGACCCACGTAAGCCATTGTTTTCCAACTTGTTAACCCATGGGATATTTCTTTTCTCTCCCAAAGAGAGGCCCCCTGAACAAGGTTTCTCACAAGCAACAGGTTTCAGGACAATTGACAGTGGCTAAAGTTTTCAGTGTTAGCCTGTTGCTGCAAAAATGTGTATATATACCAGCCGATCTGGATAACACTTCACGAATCCGATGAAGCGGACTCTTGTTCATGAAAGCTTAGGCCAGAAGAATTTTGTTAGTCTTTAAGGTGCTCTGTTGTTTTTAGTGGCTAAAGTGTTGGCCTTAGAACCAACCTATGTAATCAACAGAATAATGGAATAAAGCTTTTCCTGGATTGTGCTGCTTCAGCCTGCAAAAGGAATTACATGTCTTAATGATCTCACATGGGGGAGGGGATCCCCCCCCCCGACCCTGTGTTTAGAAAACTAGCATGTTGAGAGCAAAGGCTTGACGTGTAGGGAGGTCCCCCCCTCGCCCCATAAGAGAGCATTCAAAAATGCAGCATCCCCCAACAAATACCATCTGTGCACTGAAGTGACATGGCTCATTGGGCCCCAGAACCAGCTTTGCCATGTGTTTCTGCTACTGATTGTATAAACTGGCCCTTGGATGTAACTTAATGGATGACTCCAGGCCAATAGCAGATTTTCAGCTTCATCATGCCACCACCACTTCCACCCCCACATCATTGAGAGAACAATTGCAAAGAACTCAAAGGCATAACTAGATTGGAGTCGAAGCAATTTGGGGTGGTGAGGGTGGAATTTACCAAACCAAATGTTCCTAATTTTAATTGCTTGCAAAAAATAAATTGAATGCATATTAGAAGAATTTAAAGGTTTTTCCACGTTACCAGTTATGGATGTTGTTAGAAATCAGAGTTTTAGAGGGAATGAGATGTAAGTGTAAAAGTATTGAAGTGGGCCATTTGATACATTATTTTAACATGACTACATTAGAATGCATCTGCAGATGGAAGTGGGTGTCAACTCTTTGTTGTTCAGTCGTTCAGTCGTGTTCGACTCTTCGTGACCCCATGGACCATAGCACGCCAGGCCTTCCTGTCCTGCGCTCTCTCCCGGAGTGTGCTCAAGTTCATATTCATTGCATCGGTGATGCTATCTAGCCATCTCATCCTCTGCCGTCCCCTTCTCCTTTTGCCTTCAGTCTTTCCCAGCATCAGGGTCTTTTCCAGAGAGTTTTCTCTTCGCATTAGGTGGCCAAAATATTTCAGCTTCAGCTTCAGTATCTGTCCTTCCAATGAGCAGTCAGGGTTGATTTCCTTTAGGATTGACTGCTTTGACCTCCTTGCAGTCCAGGGGACTCATAAGAGTCTTCTCCAGCACCACAGTTCGAAAGCATCAATTCTTCGGCGCTCAGCCTTCCTTATAGTCCAGCTCTCACAGCCATACATTACTACTGGGAAAACCATAGCTTTGATTAGACGGACCTTTGTTGGCAAGGTGATGTGTCTGCTTCTTACTATGCTGTCTAGGTTTGCCATAGCTTTCCTCCCAAGGAGCAAGTGTCTTTTAATTTCATGGCTACAGTCACTGTCTGTGGTGATCTTGGAGCCCAAGAAAATAAAATCTGTCACTGCTTCCATTTCTTCCCCTTCTATATGCCAGGAAGTGATGGGGCCAGATGCCATGATCTTCATTTTTTGAATGTTGAGTTTCAAACCAGCTTTTGCACTCTCCTCTTTCACCCTCAACAAGAGGCTCTTGAGATCCTCTTCGCTTTCTGCCATTAGGGTGGTATTGTCTGCATATCGGAGGTTGTTGATAATTCTCCCGGCAATCTTAATTCCGACCTGTGATTCATCCAACCCGGCTTTTCTCATGATGTACTCTGCATATAAATTAAATAAGCTGGGCGACAATATACAGCCTTGTCATACTCCTTTCCCAATTTTGAACCAATCGGTTGTTCCATGTCCGGTTCTTACTGTTGCTTCTTGACCCTCGCACAGGTTTCTCAGGAGACAGGTGAGGTGGTCTGGTACTCCCATCTCTTTAAGAATTTGCCACAGTTTGTTGTGATCCACACAATCAAAGGCTTTAGCGTAGTCAATGAAGCAGAAATAGACGTTTTTCTGGAATTCTCTTGCTTTCTCCATGATGCAGCGAATGTTGGCGATTTGATCTCTGGTTCCTCTGCCTCTTTGAAACCCAGCTAATTTAGTCATGTTACAGTAATGCATGGCCAAATTCAATACTTTTACACTTAGGTTTTGGACTTCGACTCCCAACAGCCCCAGACAATATGGCCAATTGTCAGGAATGCTCGGAGTTGTCATCCAAAACATCTGGAGGGCACCAGGCTGGGAAATGTTTGTGCACCTTCCTCCATTTGCTCCAGAATAAGGCTGGAACAGACCTGCTGACATTGATCTGTAAGACAGTAAATGTTTACGGAGGAACATAGGAAGCTGCTTTATGTGAGTTCAGTGTATTTGTCCATCAATCTGCTCTGACTGGCAGCGGCACTCCAGGGTCTCAGGCAGAGGTCTTTTCCATCAGGACCAGCATATGGCATCCTTGGGCATCTGCTGGGTCCCCAGTGCCCTGACAGGGCCAACAGGCAATGCCTGCCCAGCATCCCCTTTGCATTCCCCTCCCACTGGACTGATGCTTTAAGCAGCACCTGGTGGGTGGTTCTAACCTCCATTTTAACTTCCCATCATGCCCCCGACATAGTGTCACTCTGGGAAATTAAAAGGGCAGCCCCCACCCACCCAGTGCTGCTTGGAGCGCTACTGTTACCTGCCACTGTTGCCCCCAAACCTGGAGTCAGCCCTGTTCCCCATTATCTGATACCTGATCCTTCTGGCTAGAGGTGCCAGGAACTGAACCCAGGACCTTCTGCATGCAAAGCAGGTGCTCTACCACTGAGCTATGGTCCCTCCCTTAAAGAGCTGGAAAGCTACGAATCTTCTTTGCCTTGCCTGTATGGCAGAGTTGGGAAACACAGTCCTTGGGGCCAAATCCAGTCCTCCTGGGGTTCCTCAGTTTGGCCCTCCAGGGTTCCCTATATGGCCATGACCCTTTTCCCTGGCCTTACCCCATTTACCTCAACCGCTGATAGTTTAGTGGTTTGCTAGCTTTGGGGCAGTTTTTCCCCAGTTCTAAAAGGTTGAAATGCCTCTCCTAAGGCTTTGTTACTGGCAGGAAGAGCTTTAAGCTACGATATACTTGTATTGTTTGTATTTTTGAGCCCACCCCTTTTGCCTTTGGGTCCACCCCCTTTGCATTTGGCCCTGCCTATCACTGGAATGCAGCCCCCAAGAACTTCTCTCAAACTGAATTCAGTCCTTGGGCTAAAAGAGGTTCCCTGCCCCTGCTGTGTGGTACTTCTTCCATCTGCTGGTAATGTGCAGGATGCAGGGAGAGGCAATATATATAGCTTTACCTAGCTGATAACAGAATTGGCAGTGTGGTCTGGTGTATAAAGGCCTGTATGTAGACCTCTAAAACCAGGATTCAAACTCAGTGGATGGTCTCAGGTAACTTATTCTCTCTGAGCTTCAATTATCCTTGGGGAAAATGGGAACATTAAAAAAAAAAAAACCTACCTCATAAGATGTTGTTGAGAGTTAAAGAGATTATCATTGTGAAGAACTTGGCATAATTTTGATTCAAAATGCTCTAGACTAGGTAGTCTTCTGTCAAGTAGAGTTCCATAGGCATCTGAGACAACTTTGCAAATATTGGCTAAAGGTGGAGTCACGGATCAGCAGGTCACAAGGCACATCAGACTTGTAAATGCAAAATGAGGAGTACATTAAAAAGCTGACATACTCAGAAATATTTAACTAGATTGCAGTGAAGGGAAAGACTGGCAGCGTTGTTCATCAGAGTATAATTTAATTATGGTACTAGGCACTTAAAGAGAGAACACTGGCTCTCAAGCAAATTAATTTTATATAATTGGACTACATTGGAGAATATAATTGTGTGCCAGCTTAACTCACTGGTGATTCCTTCACATTGTCACACACAACTCCTTCTAAATACCCACCCTCCTAATTCAGTATGTACCTTATCCATGGAGGGAAGATGTGACTGTGGTTTCTTTATGAAATAATTGATGAGAAAATTGGAGTAAAGTTTCCTTGATTCAAAGTGGCCCCTGAAGGATAAGGTTGGGCAATTACTAGACCAGGTCCAGGGATGCTTCTAGCCAAGCCTTTTATAGTGCCATTGCCCTGCCTCATTTACAGAATTTTATGGGGGGTCCAGATGACATCTTTCACTTATCACTCTCCTGTGCTTTCCCACTGCTTTTATCTTACCGCAGAAAATCCATTAAGGAGGGCAAGATGGAACTGCTGCACAGTGCCTTCTGATTGCTAGCACTAGGAGTCCTCCATCTGAAAGCTCCCCTGCTCTCCAAGCCATGATACAGACCATCTACAAGAGGAGGTGATGCCACCAAAATGCGATGCCAAAAACAAAAAAAAATATTCATCAATAGTAATCAAAAACATTATTTGGGGCTATACAATCGTCCTGAGGAATATTTGCAGTGAAATAGAGATACATAAAATAAGAATTTCAGTTAATACATTTTCTGCCCCCTTATAGGGGAAGAGATCATCCATGACTCTGTGGTCGGGCACAGGTTTTGTATTCAAAAAGTCCTAAGTTTGATCGTCTGCATCTCTAGTTAAAGGATCTTCAGACAGTTGAGGACAAGGACAGACCTTTCCCTGAGACCTTGGAAACCCACTGCTAGATGAACCAATGGCAAGATGAACTAATGGTCTTACTCAGTATAAAAGAAGCTTCATATGTTTATCCTATGCACTACAAAGTCCGTCAAAGGTGTGCCCAAGCCACTGAAATCACCTAACTCTGTGTTGGTTCAGGCTGTTACAAGCTTCTTTTTTTGCACGTCATGTTTCACAGACCTTTAGCTCTCTCAAATTTTCAGAACGTTCGTATGCACAGGTAGGTGAACAAATTCTAGAGATTTCCTCCCCCCCCCCCATTTCACTGTTATCCTGCCTTCCTCCTCCTCTACCACCTCCTCCTCCTCCTTTCTGGTGTGTCTTCCATAATATTCCCAGTGTGCTATATGGAATAGATTATATAATTATAATCATAATCATACCCTTATAAAGCACCTAAAATGTTCTAAGCATTATACAGAGATTGCTGACAAGCTTGCAGTCTAATGAACATGACACAAAAGGAAAAAGAATGGGGAGGGGAAAGGAATGGGGAGGGAAAGGGAGCACATTGGAGCAGCAGCTCCTTCTCTGGCTGAGGGATGGGGCCAGATTGGTCTTTCTTTTGCCATGGTGTTCTTCCTGGGAGGCAGGAAATGGTCTCCTGACCTGTGGCACAAGCCAGAGTGTTCCAGCACTTACAATTTCTAAATTTGTATATCAAGATCTGTCATGGGGTAATTTGTTTCCCCACATATTACAAGGTGGTATAACGGGAGTGCTCTCAGTCACTCATTTCCTCCACACACCAGAGTTCCCCCTCCCGTATGCATGTGCACGCATGCACGCACCCCCCAACACAACATCCAGGACTTTCCCTTGTTAAACAGTTCCCTTATCTCTGATCTCTCAGGAGAGCAAGTGAGAACATCAGAAGAGCCCTGCTGGATCAGACCATCAGGGTCCACCTAGTCCAGCATTCTGTTCATACAGTGGCCAACCAGCTGTTGACCAGGAACCTACAAGCAGGGCATGACTGCAACAGCACCCTCCCACCCATGTTCCCCAGGAACTGGTGTACACAGGCATACCGCCTCTCATATTGGAGGCAGCATATAGCCATCAGGACTAGTAGCTATTGACAGCCTTCTCCTCCATGAATTTTCCAGTCCCCCTTTGAAGCCATCCAAATTGGTGGTCATCACTATGTCTTATGGCAACGAAAGCGAGGGCGATAAATACAATATATTATAGAAACACATGTAGAAATAATTACTATAATATAAACAGAAAACAGTGTATCACACTATATTGTGGAAGACCTGTGGTCTGTGGGCCTCCTCAGTCTGCTCTCCAGGTGCTAACTACTGATGCAACTGTTAGACATTTTAGTCTTTCCATTTCTGTTGTTTTTAAATCTGTTATTGTATCTCAGAATCTTTACACTGCTTCTGTTTTTTTAAACTTTGTTTTTATACTGTAGTTTTGAACTTTTAACAATTTATATTCTATTTTATCATGCTGTATTTTACACTTTTAATTGCTGTGAACTGCCCAGACAGCAATTGACTATTGTACTGTATAGAAATGTAAGAAAGCCAGAAAGAAAACTCCAGGGACACTGCTTTCCTTATGTTCCTTTATCTTTAAACCAGACTTGGGCTGGGTAGCCCTTCAAATAAAGGATGCCTTCAAACAGAGGAGTGTCCTCTGTAAAGTAGGACATGAAGCCACCCTACAATAGAGTAGGGGGACAGGAGGCATGATGAGTTCCCATGACCAAGGCTGGAGAGGAATCTAGCTGACAAGAAAGGGAGCAACAGACAGAGACAGCAGGTTGGCAGTCAAGGTTGAGGCTTTGACCAGGGGGTGTTCCGTGACAATGGAAGGAGAAGTGAATGGAGGACTACTGGATTTTTTAAAAAAGGAATCAGCTTTGCTGCGCTTTGGTCCATGCAGGGCTCCACAAGCGAGTGCTCGGCACCAGTAAAATTCACTTCACAGAACATACTTCCTGGTGCGGATGGGGGTTGTAGTGAATGTTGTCTGACTGGCAGGGGCTGTTCAACCAATACGAGAGGCTCCCCCACCAGCTCCTGCCCTTTCCCCTGAAGCTCCAGATACACCTGCATTTCAGGAGCAAGCCTCATTGACCACGCTGGGAGTTACTTCTGAGTAGACAGCCATATGTTTGTGCTGGGAAATGGGAGGCACCTTTTGTCTCCATAAAAATCACTCCTCCTCTCTCTTTCTCCCCTCTCTACACCTGCATTAAATACTTTCTTAAAGCGGCAATCATTAAAAGAACAGTGTTCTTCCTGCCGAATGAGCTCCTTCACTCCCCCCGCCCCCGCCATGCATTACTTACTTTGTTAAGTAATTACTTACTTTGTTAAATAAACAATCCGTAGAGGAGGAACACAGTGTTCTAAATGCCATGTTGGATCAATCGAAGCTTTGACATTAAGGCTCCTAAATGCTTTATTTTGATTCATGGGAATCTCAGTGACTCCCTGGAGTGCACATTTTGGGGACAAGCCTCATTGAGTGCAATGGGAGTTACTTCCAAGTAGACACACATATGCTTGTGCTGGGAAAGATGGTGGTGGTGGTGGGAACACAGGAATGGGAAACCAGCCCCCTTTCTAATCTGATGCTGCACAGGATCCCTATAATGAAGGTGTGAAGTAGTTACTTCCTAAGGCAATAAACCAAACAACGGAGAGTTGGCGCCTTGAGATTGCGCTTTACAGCTTTAGGGAATTTGTGCTTTAAACTGTGCCATTTCAATTGAGGGGGATCTCTGTAAATTCCGATGTGCACATTCAGGGGACAAGCCTCACCAAGCACAATGGGAGTTACTTCTGAGTAGACACTAATTAGTTTGTGCTGGGAGACATGGGGGGGTGGGGAGACAGGAAATACCCCTTGATCAGGGTCATGGTGAAAGGCACACCCCTGGGCAGGGCTAGCATACCCGAGGTAAATGTGTGGGTTGGGGCGCACAGCAGCTATACCACTAAGAACTCAACTTAAGGAAAAGAATCGGACTTTAAGCCGTCTCTGAAAATCCGGTTTTTCCCTGATAAGCTCCTGGGTGGCTGCTGGATGGCCGCGACGGCATGGCTGTCTTCAAACGCAGCCAGCTTGGACTAAATCGCTTGTGGAGACCCCCACCCGGCCTGGAAAGCCCAAGCCTGATCCAGAAGCTTTTATAGCCCTGTCAGGAAACCAATAGGCTCTCAGAGTGTACAGAGTTGTACTCCACCTGGAGACTGGGAGGACAACACAGCCCTGGAGACCTCAGCCCAACTGGCTTGCCACTAGAGGCACCAGAGCATCGATGCAGAGGTTCCTCGTTCTAGCTTGGGTGGTTCCCAGTCAGGGCATTGCTAGGCCTGGGCCATGGCGCTTCAGCCCTGGATCTATTTCCCTGGGGCTCAGAGCACCATGTGTCCACTGATGCCAGTGGAATATTTTCTTTTAAACTTAATTGCATGGGGTGAGGTCAGCCTTCTCTCTCCCCCTTTCCACTTTTCCCTCTTTCCCTCCTGTAGGAAAAGTGAGGATGGGACATGAGAGACTGCAACTTAATTTGAACTGAAGAGGAACTCTTGATTTGGGATGATTATGGGCTGGGGACAAATTAAAGAATGTTTTTTTTTTTTTTAGATGATATGGACGATAAATTAATTGTTTGGCTTTGCCGTCAGTGAAATTTAAATAAATCCTAGTAATTATGTCCACAGTTGCATATAGATATAAATTACCATATGTACATTTTATGCAGATCTGTGTCCAATGGGCTTGGGCCCCGAATCTTTTCCTAGCAATGTAGTTGTTCCCAGCACCAACCTACCTCGCATAGGTGTTGCAAATTGGGATAAGCTCCCTGAGTTCCTTGGAGAAAGGGTGAGATATAAGTGAGGGGTTTCCAAACTTTTTGGGTCGGTGGTTAAATTTGCAATTTTGAGAGAGTGTCATGGACATTCTCAAAAAATGGCTACCATGGGGGTGGGGGCTTGCCCATCCATAACACGGCTGCCTTGGTAGGCACACCTGGTCATAAAACACTCATTTTCCAGAATGGGTGAGGCTAAAAGAAAAGTAACTTGCTCAAGAACCTGGCAGAGGTGGTGTTTGAGGTTCAAAACACAAAACCACTCTTATGAACCCAAATAAAGATGGTGCTGGAGGGCAGTATTCCGCTTTGCAGCATGCCAGCCTCCCAGTTAAAAAACTTTAAAATTATAATTAGGAGGGGCAGAGAGCCTAGTGGGAGCTAGGAGTGGTGCCCATAGGCACTATGGATAGTACCCAATGTTATCCTATTTAGAATAGACCCCCTGAAATGAATGAGACTTAGGTTAGTCATAACTAACTTAATTCCCATTCATTTCAGTGGGTCTACTCTCAATATCCCTATGTATATTGGATACTACCCTATGTTGGAGACCCCAGATACATGACTATGGGAATGCTCATCAAATTTGCGGATGACACAAAATTGGGTGGGATAGCTAATACCTTGGAAGACAGAAACAAAATTCAAAGTGATCTTGAAAGAATGGAGCACTGGGCAGAAAAAAAAACAGAATGAAATTTAATAGGGATAAATGCCAAGTTCTGCACCTAGGAAAAAGAAACCAAATGCACAGTTACAAGATGGGGGATACTTGGCTCAACAATACTACAAGCGAGAAGGATCTTGGAATTTTTGTAGATCACAAGCTGAATATGAGCCAACAATATGATGTGGCTGCAAAAAAGCCAAATGCTATTTTGGGCTGCATTAATAGAAGCACAGCTTCCAAATCCCGGGAAGTGCTAGTTCCCCCCTACTCAGCACTGGTCAGGCCTCATCTTGAGTACTGTGTCCAGTTCTGGGCACTGCACTTTAAGAAGGATGCAGACAAGCTGGAGAGGGTTCAGAGGAGGGCAACAAAGATGATCAGGGGACTGGAAACAAAGGCCTATGAGGAGAGACCGGAAGAACTGGGCATGTTTAGCCTTGAGAAGAGAACACCGAGGGGAGAGAGAATAGTGCTCTTCAAGTACTTGAAAGGTTGTCCCAGAGAGGAAGGCCAGGATCTCTTTTCGATCATCCCAGAGTGCAGGACACGGAATCATGGGTTCAAGTTTCAGGAAGCCAGATTCTGGCTGAACAGCAGAAAAATGATGTTAGGGCAATAAAACCAATTACCTAGGGACGTAGTGGGCTCTCCCACACTGGAGGCATTCAGGATGAAGCTGGACAGCCATCTGTCAGGGATACTTTGACTTAGATTCCTGCACTGAGCAGGGGGTTGGACCCGATGGTCTTACGGGTCACTTCCAACCCTATTCTATGATTCTGTGACTAGACTATCCAGCACAACCAAGGTCTCTGCAGCTTCCCAACCTGATGTGGCTTGTAAGCAGGTTCTCAGCCCCCAGTTCCCGATATCTCTTCCCTGCCCGCTGCCTGCTTTCATCTGGTTGCTGGTGTTCTGGAAGAATGGGGCAAATTCTATTCTATTCTATTCTATTCTATTCTATTCTATTCTATTCGGTGGAGGCAAATAGGCACCTTGGCAGTTACTAAACAAAAGTTGGATTCAGCTGCCAGTCCACTGTATGTGTCACATTGATGCAGCTCAACAGAGAGTTTAAATTCCTATTCCCATCTTGTTTTCCTGCAATTGTGTCTTGCTCTGTTTATTGTCTCCCACACTCTAAAGAGAATAATAAAAAGGTGCACTTTTTTTCTGACTGTAATCATCAAATCTTTTTGTCTGGTTAATCAGGAATAGATCATGTAGTTTAGCCATCGGATTATTGCCTTGTATAAACAGAGAATTGCAATACAACAACAACAGAACAGTAATATTTACTAAGCAGACAGTATTGAGAATATAAATGATCTATTAAGTTTAAAGGGGCTTTTGCAGCTCATAATTTATCTTCTCTGATTGGTTGCAAGGAAGGTTTTTACATGTGCTTTGAGAGGGGCAAGGGAAACTTGATTTTCAAAAACAATCAAAAATGGTTTTTTATTCTTTTAAAAGGAAAAAACATTGAAGGAAAAACAAAAAATTCCTCCCAAATATTGCCTGTCTTTAGTTACCTTAGTTCAGCTTTCCCCTATCTGGTGCTCTCCAAATGTATTGGACTACAACTCCCATCATCCACAGCCTGGAAGGAGATGATGGGGTTGTAGTCCAACACATCTGGAGGTTGCCAGGTTCACAGAATTGTAGAAGTGGTAGGGGCCATTTACACCATTAAGCCCAACTGCCTACTCAGCTCAGGAATCTAGTTTAAAGCAGGTTGGGGAAAGCTGCCTCAGTTTATGGAATTACAGTCAGGGCCAGAAATATTGGAACAAGGGTAACTGTTTTGGCAGTTGGCCTCTGTACACCACCACATCGAAGTTGAAAGGAAGGAAACACACCCAGATGGGAGTGAAGTCAGGACTTTCAGCTGTAATTCAAGGGGCTTGACAAAAGTGGGGCACTAACCATTCAGGAAGTACAGCCGGTGGCATACCCCCCCCCCCATCGTTGGTGGCTCATAAGTAATGGAACAGACCAACATCATTTCAAACTTAAGGATCGCCTTTAATACCTGGATGAAAATCCTGTGCAGTCAATGACTGCCTGAAGTCTGGAACCCATGGACATGACCAAATGCTGAGTTTCCTCCCTCGAGATGCTTTGCCAGGCCTTCACTGCAGCTGCCTTCAGCTGCTGCTTGTTTGTGGGTCTTTCTGCCTTCAGTCTTGTCTTCAGTAAGTGAAAAGCATGCTCTATGGGGTTGAGATCAGGTGACTGACTTGATCATTGAAGAACATCCCACTTCTTTGCCTTGAGAACCTCTTGGGTAGCTTTTGCTGTATGTTTTGGGTCATTATCCATCTGCAATATGAAGCGGCATCCTATCAGTTTGGCAGCATTCAGCTAAATCTGAGCAGAGAGTGTAGCCCTATACACTTCAGAATTCATCCTGCTGCTTTTATCAGCAGTCAGGTCATCAATAAACACCAATGACCCGGTTCCATTGGCAGCCATACATGCCCATGCCATAACACTGCCTCCACCATATTTGACAGATGATGTGGTATGCTTTGGATCATGAGCTGTTCCTTTCCTTCTCCATACTTTTATCTTCCCATCATTCTGGTACAAGTTAATCTTGGTCTCATCAGTCCAAAGAATGTTATTCCAGAACTGGGCAGGCTTTTTTAGGTGTTTGCTGGCAAAGGCTTTCTGTTCTTGAGTGTTACCAGTGGTTTGCACCTCATTGTGAAGCCTCTGTATTTACATTCATAAAGCCATCTCTTGACTGTAGATGTTGACAATGACATGCCTACCTCCTCAAGAGCGTTCTTGACCTCGCTAGATGTTGTGAAAGGGTTCCTCTTCACCGTGAGCAGAATTCTGCGGTCATCCACTTTAGTTGTCTTCCGTGGTCCTCCAGGCCTTTTGCTGTTGCTGAGCTTGCCAGTTAATTCTTTCTTTTTCAGGATGTTCCAAACTGTTGTGTTGGCCACTCCCAATGTTTTTCCTATCTCTCTGATGGGTTTATTTTGTTTCCTCAGCCTAATGATAGCCTCCTTCACTCGCATGGACACCTCTTTGGACCTCATGTTGGGAGTTCCAGTGAACAGCTACCAAACGCAAATGTAACACTCAGAACCACCTCCAGGCCTTTTATCTGCTTGATTGGTCATGGGGTACCCAGGAAACAGGCCACACCTGGCCATGCAGCTGCTTGTCAGCCATTCCTTCCATTACTTATGAGCCACCAATGATGAATGTGTGTGTATGCCACTGGCTGTCCTTCCTGAATGGTTAGTGCCCCACTTTTGTCAAACCCCTTGAATTATAGCTAAAAGTGCTGACTTTGCTCCCATCTGGGTGTGTTTCCTTTCAGCTTCAATGTGGTGGTGTGCAGAGGCCAACTGCCAAAACAGTTATCCTTCTTCCAATATTTCTGGCCCTGACTGTATGAAGCTGCCACATTTAGTCAAAATTTGAACTATATCGGGACAGATGTTCAGCTAGTTCTTCTGAAGTGAGCAGGAGAGAGAGGTGCTTGTACCATTGCATTGGCAAACAGGGGTGGTCCTAGACTAGCTGCCAGCAGTTGGTGCCCTAGGTGAACCATGCCATCAGTGCCCCTACCCCAAACCCCAAGGGGAGAATCTAGGCTGAGGTTTTTGGTAAATATTTTGCCCCTATTTTCCATTTAATGATGAGGCAACCCCACCCCCACACTGAATCTTCAGAAGCAGAAATATTATAATTTATAATAAAAATGCACCCAAAATGTGTGTGTGCATGGTGTTTTGGGGTGTTTTTTTTTTTTTTACTAAGCACTGTATCAACACAGAGGGCCTGATAAAAACAACAAAGGAGATGAGCACAGCCATCTGCTCTGTGAAGGAACAGAAGTCCCATCCACAATGCCCAAGGGAGGTCCCTGGAAGGATGGTCCTGGTTGCATCCTTGGGGCAACATGGCCAACAAGGTGCGACCAGCCCCTAGGCTCAGCCCTCTGAGGGCAAAGGAAGTGGCTGCTCTCGGGCGGGGGGGGGGAGCCTCTCACTCCCTGCCTTCAACTGGGAGCAGCAGTGGAGCAGAAGGATATCCCACATCACCTGAGGGAGGACAGTGTCCCAAAGGCAGGCAGGTGGGCAGCCTGACTTTGCCCCACTATCCACTGTTGGTCTGTTGCTCACCTCCACAGCCTCAGTAATATTCCCTCTGTATGCACATGGAATTGAAATAATGACATCTCTGTTATGTTATCTGTATTTGTAAAATTTGTGTTTTTCCCCTCAAATGTGGTGCCCCACTTAACTTGGTGCCCTAGGCGACCGCGTCTAGTTCACCTAGATAGATGGGCTGTCCTTGCTGGCAAAGCCTTATTCACCAGTTCCAGAGAGCCACCCAAGTGGGCAAAAGGTAGAATTCTTCCCAGGTGGTATCTGGGACCTAGCAGCTGCCAGATGGATTAGTGTGGTGCATACAAACAAAATTTGGTCATGGATAAAGTGAGTCAAAGATCAGGCCAGATGAACAGAAGCTGCTGGAATTAAAGGCCAAGGAGGGAGTTTGGCAGGAGGATGAGGAAAAACAGGAGCCAGGCCTAAAGAGACGGCTGAGGAAGTTTGTGGTAGGGACATTTTGGCATGGAGTTGGCATGGACAGGCTGATATAAAGCCACTGCTTTATGACCACTGATGCTGGTCTTCCCCAACATGCCCCCTGCTGTGGAGACCTGCCACGGCACCTGCAAGACTGCACTTCTCTGGAGATGGCATTACATTAAAAACAAAATCATTTTTCAGAGGGTGGCCAGGCATGTTGCAAAGTGAAGTGCAGGCAGAGGCTTCAGCCACGTGCCATCTACATTTCCACAGGATGCCTTTGGGTCCCACTGGCTGCTTCCCTTGAAATGCTTATCACAGCTTCAGAGAGGCGATTTTTGTTGAGAGCATGGGATTGTATCCAATGTTAGTCCTACTTAGGGCTGAGCCCTTGAAATGAGTGGGACTTAAGTTAGACTAAGGTTAGGTACAACCTATTGGATACAACCCATGGCAGAAAGAAAGGGAGTTAACCCCCTACCCACTGAGGCTGCGATTTACATAACAAAAAGCATAGTTACATTCAAGTAACTTCAGGTCTAGTACTTTGGCCCTGAACCAGCAAAGGAGGAAGTAATCCAAAGGAAGTCTGGGGTGGAGGCTTGGCAAAGGTGGAGTGTTATCCTGGGGTCAGGAAAAAAGGAACAGGAGTCCTTTTTGGGGGTGGAGGATGAATGAACTCCCCTTCCCAATTCTGAGGCTGAGAGGGCATTCATCCTTCTTGGGCTTCTATCAGGCAACTTCCATCATGCTCTTAGCTCTGTGGTCCCTCTTGTGAGAAATCATGTCAACAGGAGAGAGAATTCCAGGATTTGTGCCACATAAGCTTTGTTTACACGGTGTACTTTGTGTACATTTCATCCCATGATGTATATATGTCTGGTTCCTGGTCAGATTACTCCACCTGGTGGTCTAGAATTCAGCACTGAGCTATCCTCTAAAACAAAAGGAACTGTCATTGTTGCCGATGGTAGGGAAGGGGGATGGGATGAGCAATCCCCAAGATCACAGCAGCACACTCTGATCTATGAAGACTTGAGCACAAAGCAGTGGAGGGGATTTCTAAAAAATCTTTTCAGCATAAAAAGCTGTTTAATCAGAGAGAGAGAGAGAGAGAGAGAGAGAGAGATATGTCTACAGTAAAAGTTTTAAAAAGAAATTATTTTGCTGCAAGCCATCACCAAACAGTTCCCCCAATTGAGCAAGAAAGATCTTCTCCCCAAAGCACAGGCTTCTCTGTGCACAGCCAAACTGATGTGCATCCACATTGCAATGTTTATCTGGTCCCTGTTAAACTGGCTGGAAGTGTCTTTTGGGAGAGATGAGGACCACATTCCCACCCAGAGGGGACTCCGTTTATTGCATGTTACTAGCTTCATGTGACCAAAGTTGGTTTGGCAGCGCCAGTCTGGTTTTGTCATTGCCATCGTAGTTTTTCTCAGTGCAAGTCATAAACTCGCAAGATCAATTAAAGCAGGCGACACAGCTTGCAATAGAAATGATCAGGGATAACTGCTCAAGCCCCATTGAAATGAATGGGGGCTCTTGTGCAAATCCATTTGTTTCAATGGGGCATGTCCCCATGAATTCTAATCACTATCTCAGTGTATTCTATTCCAATGCAATCAGACTTGGTAACAATACCTGTAATGTTTTATTAAGAGCAGGGAAACTTTTTAACTTGTTTGCTCATTCTTATTTCATGGCCCACTCCTCTCTTAAGGCCTTTAAAAAGAAGGAAAGAAAAAGGAAATGACAGACTTCACTTTATATCTTATTACTGGTCATGATGTTTCTCTTTCTCTCAGTAAACCTGTTCCTCTAGTTTAGGGAATGGTTTCCTCCTTACCACTCACCCATTTGAAATCAATTCTAATATTGAAAGGGTTATCCAGTACCTCTGCATACAAGTATTTTGTCAAAATGAACAACTCACTTTGTTCACGATTATTTCAAGCAGGATTTTAGCCAAGCCAACTTGGACATCTTGGAGACCCTTTGACCATCGGAGGCTGGAGAGTTTAGAATCTTACAAAGCAAATGACCTGGAAGTGAACCATGAAAAATCATGGAAGCACCTCAGGCTTTGAACTCTTGACTTTCAAAATGCAGCCATGAGAAACAAACCAAGGGATCCACCAAATATTCCTCTCCTTCTCTAGCTACCTTCCCAATATCTGAAAGATGAAAATAGATGTTCTTTAATGCAATGATCCTATTCAGAAGGGAACCTCCTGTGCTTCTGGCTAGATGTCGTGCTATCTGTCCTGGAGTACTGGAAGTGGCCTGGAGAATGATAGGAACCTTATCTCCAGGAACATCTCTAAGATGAATATGGGAAGTTAGTGATGGCAGAGAGCAGCAGTTATGTTTGCATTTTGAATTGGATTTAAAACTTTGTAAATAGGCCAGTAGTTGACAGAATCCATTGTTAACCAATCTTGCTCTCTATAAATGTCTGAGATTTGTCCACCTTTCCATTCCAACCAATTAATAGTTCTGTGTAACTCCAGAAAGCTGCATATCTTTTTCTATGTCTCAGGGTTCTGTCACACTCTGGTGTCACACCAATACCTGGAACCCATGCAGATGAAGAGGTGGGGCTAAGACCGTGGGGGGGGGTATCAGTTCTCAATGGCTCCCATTGAGCTCTATGGGAAAAAATAAATAGGATGGGACACAGCTGAGAAAAGATGGGGCTTTCTATACAGTTGAGATGGGGTTGAGCTGCAATATGGCTCTTCGCAGAGCACTCAGAGATACACTGTACCCATCAGGGTGTCCTACAATGTACAACATCTACAGAGAGTGTGTGAGTGTGTGTGTGAGAGAGAGAGAGAGAGAGAGAGAGAGAGAGAGGTCTTGCCCACTGGGCATTTCACTGTGGTGAAATTATTTTCTTTCATAAAGAAAAGCTGATCTGCCCCAAAAGATCAGCTTGCCTTAGTTTCAACATTCCTTGGCTTCATCTACCACATGCAACAGATTGAGATGGGAAATGGGAGAGTGGGCTGTAGCACTTTAGACTGCAGGTAGGGGATGAATCACATTTTTAATGCTCCTATATTTAAAAAAAAACTGCAAAAAGAAAACTAGCATATCAGCAAATGGACGAAGTTAGAACTTTTTTCCTTGATACGGTATCTTTTGACATGCATGGTAAGTTCATTCTACCACCTCATTATACTGCATGTGTTAGGCAAAGTAGGCCTCATTCTTTGACTTCCATATAGCCACCACTACTTACATTATGCAACCTATTTGCCACATTCTCTTTACAACGTCCCATCTTGTCTTATTCCTATGAACATATAATTATGTTTTACATCCCTTTTCAACAGGACTTAATTACTGAACAATTGCCCAAGAGAACCTGCCCTGAATGTGTTACTTTCAGAGTGATGAACAGGATAAAGAGTGGTTCAAGTTTGTTTTAATTATTACTCCATTGTAAGAGTCTTCTGAGGTTATCAGGCCTTATTCTTGTCATATTTTGTTAGTCTCTTGGCTTTAATTCTTGCATTTTGTTTGTATACACACTGTGGCCTAAAGTGTCTTGGCAGATGGGTAGAACGTAATTGTGGAAATAAATAAATAAGACACGACCCTCATCTATCCAGTACAGTACCACACTTTGGTTTCCAGTGCTGGATACCTATTTTGGCTCTGGGCTCCTGCCATGCTAGAAGACGCACCCTCTGGGCTCCTGCGCCTGCTGTTTTGTCCATCTCATTTTTTCCTGGAGGAAGCAGTAGAGGCATGATGAGGAACTCTGGTGGCATCCAGGCTGGGTTGTGCTTTTCTGGCTGCCATGTGGCAATGCACGAGAGGGGCTTCCCTGTATGTTAAACTTGCTGCCCCAAGAGGTTATGTTATTTCTCTCTTTGTTTGTGTTCTGCTGGTGTTGGAAAACTGTTATTTTTCAGCAAGCTGCTGACTTTACTGCGGTTTAGATGATGCGTTAGTTCTGGCTCTCTTGTTATTTAAATGCTGCTTTTATAGTTGAGGCACTGTTATTTTTATGTATTTACTTGTTTTTAAGGATTGGATTATTGTTATTTTGTTAGCCACTTCGAGCATCTCCACTGGAGGGGAAATGTGGGTTATAAATTTTACCATGAACAAAAAATAAAACATATTAGGCAAAGCAAGGGCACAATGCAGCTGATGTTAAATGTCTTTAAGCCCCGTAGATATTACCAGGGGAAAAAAGTGCATTCTTAAGTCTCTCCAATTGTACTTAATGTGGGTTGTCTGTGTTCCATGTTTTAATACTTTTTCTTCCTGGCCCAGTCTTGGAAGAGGAGAAAGTTCCCCAGAGTGAATGGATTTCTGCCTTCCACAGCAAGCTACAGAATTCCATTTTTATGTTATTGGTGGTGTGCATGAGAGGCTTATTTGGAGACTTTAGGGGTGGCATGGGTGAGAAACCTATTGGAGACTTTAGACCTGCTGTTGTCATTTGCCTTTGTAGCTAATGCATTGGATTAACCCCCATTTACATCAGTTAATTATAATTTGTTCATTAAGAAATTAGGGAGGCTCCCCATCTGTACCTAGTAGGAAATCCTCAATTTTCATGACAATTACCAAGGAAGGCAAAAGCACAAGATTCAAAGGAATCTGGAGACAACTAGCTCTCAGTTGAGACTATGAATAGAAGGTTACAAATTACACAATAAACCTAGACTCTGGCTGTTTGCCCACATACTTTCTCTGCCAAACCACATATAAGAAAGGGCTCTTTAAATAGGTATTTCTTCTTAGTAAAAGTCAATAGATCTCACTTTGTTTACTGTAGATACTGAGACAAATAAAGTCATTATTTTACTTAAGCGGCTGAGACCCGATGTGCTGTTGTTTGCGGTTACGATGGGTCCGGTCCAATGCTGTCCCACTGCCAGCAGAACTGTTGGGCCCCATATGTTCCCCCTTTTCCCAAGGAACATCTGCGATCCTTCCACGCATCTCTCAGAACTGTGGGAATCTCATCTCAAAACTGTAAAGCAAGCTTCTGGCCCTTATGACTGCAGAAAAGTGCATGCACCAAGAAAGCCTTGCACACAGGTGAAATGGAAGGTACAAAATAGATGTTGCTTTCTTGCCATTTCAGGAAAATTTCTTTCTTTAGTCGAGGCATTCAAGGAGAGCCTCTAGTAAAGAAAATTACAACTGCTTTGTCATTCTTTTATACAAGCAAAAATGAAAGGTTCTGAAAAGTGTATTTACTAGATAAAGGGGTTGGAGGATAACTCTTTTCTCCTCCCTAGTTCTTTCCTGAAATTGCCTCTGTGATTTGCCTCAAGTATCTTGCCTGAAGTATAGTTCAATGTAACAATATGTACCGAATAATGAAAACCGGCAAGTTTCATGTACTGTTCTGAGACCACTGCTTCTCTTTGCCATTTTGCATTTAGATCAAAGCTGTTTGGGCTGTATCTCTTACAAAATTCAACTGCCCCAAAACGATGTACTGAAAACATTTCCCCCTTCAACCAACCCAAGTCGCCTTTCTCTCCTCACAGAAACACCCCCCCCCCCAATACTTTCCTTTCTTTCAAAGATTTCTTTCTTTTTATATTTTTCCTCCTTTTTGGCTAAACCCTCATTAACTCCACTCACGCTGTCTTACTCTGTTTGCCAATGCTTAAGTAGCACTTTTTTTAAAAAATCAAAAAAATCTCTCCCCCCATTTTTTTTAAAGCAACCAATTAGCACCTCATCAGCTTCAATTAGAGGAGACAAAAGCAGTGTAAAGATAACTCAGTGAGAGGGGGTGGCATAACATCATGTAATCGCTTAAGACAGCATTGACCATTCAGTGCTCTGAGAGAGCTAGGCCTATTCACCCTTCTTTCTTCCCTTTAGATGAATTTAGGACTATTTTGCTGGGAAGACAGGCCTCCCAGAAGTCTCAGAGTCCCTCATTCAGGGGCTACCTGTTTACAGCTCACAGAGCAGAAGGGCCTAAACAATCCTATATTGTACGCTCAGTGCTTCCTTAAACCTAGGCCTCTATAAAAGCCTGTTTTCAGTGGCTGGGCAGAACAAGTTAAAGGCCGGCTTTATACTCATTAAGTGTTCTGTCTTCTAATTACAGAGGAAGGCCAACAATGTATTTTTCCCCCCAATGAGAGTTCTTTGGAGCAGTTAATTTGGTGACTGTACTAAATGCCTTTAAACATTAATTAGTGTGGAAGGAACCCTAATTTCCTGTCCATTTTACCTCCCCCTTGTTTTCACATAGGCTTGGGTGAGTCTCCATAGTGAAATTACCTCATTAATGCCTTTATTCTTGCATAGTAACTCATTCAAGATCTCCTATTTAAGTTTTAATTTGATGCTGTCAAAAGCACCACACACACAAAAAAGCCTTCATGGGTTGATTACTGCATTTTTGTCCCTCTTCCCCTCCCTCCAACGAGAGGGCAGTTTTAAATTATTAAGATGGCAAGTAGTGAGTTATAATTGGATACAAGCAGCACTTCAGAGAATATTAAAAGCTTTCAAAGGCTGGCCTGTGTAGGCCTCTGACTATTAACTGCATCCACTGGGTTACTGTGGGGTTTCTTCTGCCCCAAATAACAGCACCTGAGCATCTATGAAGCAAATAGCTGGTGTTGATGAAAAGTCTTAAATAGGGTTGAAATTACCACCTGTACTGGTTATCGATGTGTTTCCAGGCCCAATTCAAAGTGCTCTTTTTGACCTTTAAAGCCCTGAACGGTTTGGGTCTGGGTTATTTAATGGATTGTCAACACCTGTATGAACTTGCTCATGCTTTAAGATGATCTTTGAAGGCCCTGTTCATGGCCCACCCCAATGATTAGTAAGGCTGGAGGGCACTAGAGATCGGGCCTTCTTAGTGGTGGCCCCAGCCAATGGTATTCCCTCCTGAGAAATATATAGCTGCTCCCCTCTGTGGCTGCTTTTAAGAGAATTTTTAAAACCCATCTGTTCTCCCTGGTTTTTAACTGAAAATTGTTGTGGTATGTGCTGCTGCTGGATATTATGAAATTGTATTTTATTGAAAGTGGCTTCATTTAAAATTGTTTACATTTAATAGGATTTTGTTAATATGCGTGTTGTATTGTTTTTACATCTTGGGAGGACTATGGTCTTGAAATGTGTAACCGTCTGATGTCACATACTGTATGTGCAGTATTCAGTCAACAATACGCCTGAGGAAAGAACGTTGTAGATATGAAATTGGAGGGGCGGGAAGGGGACACACACACACACACACACACACGCTTTTGTGTGTGTGTGTGAAATGTTCTTTTCCTACTGTTCCCAACCTCAATATCCCAAAGAGGGAATGTGGGGACAGCTGTGGCAAAAATATTTCCCTCAGAACCAACAGTGAAAGATCTCCTAGAGTAATAATAAAAACGGCATTGTCAGCTCGGCTTCTTACTCTAGCAAAATGAGGGTATCATATAGATCTACAGCAACCCTGAATGGTATGTTGACATTGTCTCTGTATTGCAGTTAGGAAGGTTGAGACTGAGAGAAAGAGACTAGCAAGTGAGATCATTTCAGAGGTGAGATTCACATTTATAGTGCTGGGCCAAACTAGACATGATGTTTTTTGTGTCTTTAGCCCTTGTGTGCCTGTGGATGTTTTAAACTGATAGCTACTGCAGAGGGGGCCAAGCTGGATCAGAACTATGGTGCTGTGGGAATCCTCTGCACCCGCCACAGTCCCAATGCAAATTTGTCATCCCCCTCCCCGCCGCTTGCTGGCTAATTGTGATGGGAGGAAAGTTTCCATTGGTGCCAATGGGAATTTTCCTCCCATTGTAAATAGGTAGTCTGGGTGGCCCAATCCAGCTTGGCCACCCAGCCACCAGCTATTTATTTTCTTTAAAAAAAAAAAAAAAAAGTATGGAAGGGATAAAGAAGTTAATATTGATATGTCTGTGATATGATACTTTTATTGTTTTTATGCTGTACTTGTGGTTTAATTTTTGTGAACCGCCCAGAGAGCTTCTGCTATTGGGTGGTATAGAAATGTAATAAATACAAATAAATATGGTTAAAAGCCTAAAATAAAGAAACAATGTATGGCTCACGATAGTTAGTTTGATTCAACATTATTGTATAATACTTAAAATTTAATAACTATAACTGTATTTTTTATTTGGAAGCAAAAAAGATAAAGCATAATGAGAAATACAGAGATTTGAATGTCTTGGATTTACTGTAACATTATGTTACACAAAGAAAATCAAAATTAGAGCTAAAACTCCATCCTTATCAGAAGAGAGAAGGCAAGAAAGTCAGAAAGATAACTTTTCCTTAAAAAAAAGCATCCCTGCAATGAATTATTTTTTGCCCAGCTAGACTGAAAATCAACTTTTGATCACATACCTTCATGAATTCTAGCAAGTTTTGCTAAGGGAACAATCCTATGCCTGTTTAGTCAGGAAAAAAAGTCTATTTTAACGTGAAAGAAAAATAATCTGCAAGAAGAAATTGTGCTGAACTTTCACCTGAACAAACAACAATCAAACTAAGTCTTCAGAATTTACTACATTAGAGGCAGCCAAATTTAAGCTCAATCCTTTAGGGTGCATTCCTATGCATTTATAGACAGAAAGAAGTCCTACAATGCCCAGCATTCCCTAACCAGCCATGCTGTAGGACTTTCTTCTGTCTAAACATGCATAGGATTGTTCCTTAAATTAACAAGCTTAGTAGGTTCCCACATCTTTATAATCCCATCAGCACTCTTTGGGAAGAGTCTGACAACTTCCAGAACGTTGCCATTTCTTGCCCACTGGTTCTTAATGGATTTGATAGCAGTCATGTTATAACCTTTCCCATTGTGGAAAAGAAGATTCCGTAACTGCCCCTTTGATGCAGCTACTATAGCACTTAAGGTAATATTAAGATGCATAAGCTTAAAGCCTCTGTTTCACTTACTGCTCAGCTTCACACAAAGCAAATTTATCAAGGCAAAAATGAGTATTATGTTTTTGCTGCAAGGCAACTGTACAATAAATCAGTTCTTTGCCTTGATAAAAAAATAGTGATTTAGATAATTTTCAACTACATTTTGTTTGCTTGGTAGACTTACACTATAAGGAATAACCTAGTGTTGTTAGAATCCCACCACTGGCAGTGTAGGATGGATTCCTATACATTTATTTACATTCATAAGAGGAAATTACAACAGGAGCCGGGGTGGTGTAGTGATTAGAGTGTTGGACTGGGACGCTGGAGACCCGTGTTCTAGTCCATGCTTAGCCATGAAGCTCACTGGGTGACTTTGGGCCAGTCAGTGACTCTCACCCTAACCTACATCACAGGGTTGTTGTGAAGTTAAAATAGAGAGGAGGAGGACTTGGATTCTTTGCAAGAGGAAAAAAAAAGGCAGGATATCAATGTAATAATAAATCAATAAACTCAGTAGTTCTGCCAGGGTGAGAAAAGCTGCACTTGCCAAACTACTCTATTCAACACGGCTATTAAAAGGTACAGGAATCTCCCAGTGTAGGAACTTGGTGTATGTCAAATGAGGATTTAGTCCAGCCTTCCCCAACCTAGTGCCCTCCAGATGTTTTGGGTAACTCCCAGGATTCCTGAGCAGTGCCCATGATGGCTGGAGCAGATGGGAGTTAGTCCAAAACATCTGCAGGCACTGAAGCTGAAGACTGATGTAGTCTGTGCATCACCACTGACTAGAGCTGGAGATCAGCCAAGCATACAGCAGCCACCAGATAGGCTCGATTGGAACAGCTCACCTGGCAAGATCTGAGCCCTCTGAAAGAGAGAACTGGTGTCCCCTAGTGGCTAAGAGACTAGCATGTCTGATCTCTTGCTTGGTCTGAGTGATAAAGGACTCAGGTGGTGGTGCTCCCTAATCTCTACCATAGGCTTAACTCAGTTTACCCAGCCTGGCTTGGCCTCTGCCTCTTCGTTCTTGCTACCCATGCTCTCTATCCATGCTTTGCACAGCAAACCTTGCCACTTTGCATAAGCCCTTTCATTTCATCTGGAGCTCAGTCTGAGAACAAGTCCTGCCCTCTTACTACATTACAGCTTGTTACCCTAAGACAGGAGAGCATATTTAACATTTTGAATGAGTTTTGTGGGCACTTGCACAAAATGGCTGCCACAGGGGCTTGCCTATTCACAAAATAGCTACTATGGTGGGCATGGCTGGTCACATAACACTCACTTCCGAGAAGGCAAACTAGTGAGGCTAAAATAAAAGTAATTTGTCAAAGAACCGAAGTACAAAGCAGAGGTGTTTTCTGAGCTCCAAAACATAAAACCACTTTTTTGAACCCAAATGAAGATGGGGCAGGAGGGTTGTACCCCACTTTGCACCATGCCAACATCCCACTTAAAAAAAATATTTTTAATTTTAAAAGAAGTCTTAAGAATTTGTAAAAAACCAGGAGGGGCAGGGAGCCTGGTGGATGTCAAGAGAGGTGTCCATGGGCAAATTGGTGCCTATGAGCAAATTGGTGCTTACAGACACCATGTTGGAGACCCCATCCCTAAGGACTGCATGCACCAGAACTTAAGGGGAGAGATGCTCTAGCATGGTTGCTAGGAAGAGCATGAGCTCCAACCTACAGAATCCCCAGTTTGTATATTGCCTCAGCATTAACTCCAAGTGGTCTTTGGTAAACTGCTTTCTCTGAGCCTTGGTGCCCCAACCTTCATATACAACATAGGCATGTTAATAGTGGCCTACCTCACTGGATTACTAAGGTAATAACTGAACTCCTCTGAATACTCCAAGTCTGAAATATAAGTCCTAAGTCTTAAGGCTGTGGGGAATTTTCCTTAGAGTCAACGCTGACTTTCTATGGTTTGGAAGCAGAAAAATGGAGGCTCTGCAATGGAGGCTCTGCAAAAAGGGGAAATGTGTCAGTATACAGGTTAGAGGGGAGAAGAGCAGAATAATCCAGAGAGACCCAATCTTTCCTAAACTCTGTAAGCGAGAATGTTCAGGGGAGATGCTGTGGAAAGGAGCAAAACCCTGGGCACCCTCTTCCCCTAACCTTAGATTAGGGTAGGAGGAGCTTGGTGATCTCTGTAACACAAAAGTACAAAGTTATGGGAACGCTCTAAATGCTATTGGGGAAGCAGTTCATGTTTGTAAGTCCTGTAAGTCCTTAGAAGGGACAGGATTTTCGCTTCCCATGAAAGAGTTTGCAACTTGCTGATGCCATCTTGTGGACAAGAAAGGAAGAAACAGAGAATAGTTTCAAAGTTGGTATACTGCATCCCACAGACTCATACAGACTCTGCCTTTTAAATAGGGATGGTGTGGGTGCCTGATTCCATCCGGGAATCAGGCAGAACCCCCCCTGCCTAAACCCCCGAGCTGCGCTTGCCGAGCCCCTGCCCCCGCTCGTCCCCTGCCCGCACTCACCAAGCCGCGCGCACTCACCCGGCCAGTCTCGTTGAGCACCATGATCACCATTTTTTGAAAACAAAAATGATGATTGCGAAAATGTGCATATTTGCATAAACGCAAAACGGCGCCATGAATTGCCCTTATACACAAGATTACAGGCGTTTGCTTAGCTGTAATCTTGCGTATATGGATGATTCATGGCCCCATTTTGCATAGATGTCAATGTGTGCATTTGCGAAAATGTGCGTATATGCATATACACTTCTATGCACATATTCACATATATGCTAAATGGGGTCGTGAATGGCCCATATACGCAAGATTACATGCAAGCAAACACCTGTATATTCAAATATGTGCGCTTTCGCGATTGCCATTCCCTCCCCCCCCCCACAATGGCGATTGCAGAGCTCGATGAGGCCACCCAGGTGAGTGCAGGCAGCTTGGTGAGTGGCACAGAACTCGAACACAGGTCCAGGTGTGTGCGAGCAGGGGCAGGAGCTGGGCAGGTGCCTGGAGAACCCATCCTTACTTCCAAACAAACCTTTGTTTAAATAAAACCTAAGTTTTATTTAAACAAAGCCTTTCCACTGAGCTCTCTCAGGCAGCAGCCAATCTCTCCTCAGACCAGAAGCAGTGGACGTTGCCCTCAACCACTTCCTGGTTCCTCCCAGGAAGCATGAGTCATCCAGGCCAAATCCAGTACTTCTTTCATATAGTTACATCCCTTCTCTTTTGAGAATGAAAAAATAAATAAAATAGAAAAATAAACTGGAACTTTACAAACAGTTTTTCGGGTGTGAAAGTATCTTAGTACCTCGCCCACTTCGAGTGTGTCTGGGTTCAGTGATGACAGCCTTCAGCTGCCATCCTTTATTCTGCTCCCCTGTAGACCCGAGATGTGTCCTTGCTGTGGTCTCTTTTTCTTTAGTGTTCTCCCCTGGACTAACTTTGGGTGTGTCTCTGTCCTGGTCAGCACATGGCAAGGATTCCCTGCTTGTCTCATCAGGATCATCTGCTGATTACATGCTTGTCCCTCTTTCAGATTCATGGCATTCACCCGATTCTTCTGTTGTTTTCCTTAGATGTCTTCTGTTATGTCTCACTATCTGTACGCTGTGCATCTGTACCTTATATGATTGTGGGTTATCATGTTGAATTATAGTTGCCTTGTGGCAGACTCAATCCTGTTTTGTTAAGGGTTGGACTCTTACTGTGTCCCCTGGCTCTAGGCCTGGAAGATCTCTGGCTGATCGATTGTAATACAGGGCCTGGCTCTGCTGCTGTTGTCTCCTCAGTTCACCAAGGGATGCTTCCGTAACCCCTGGCTCTAATAGCCTTCCAGTTGTTGGTTCAAGTGTCTTTGTTCTTCGATTCATTAACCTTTGTGGTGGACTTGAGTTTAGGCCTTGGGATGGAGTGATCTGATGATCTAGAAATGCTAGATATGGGTCTGCCCCTGCTGCTTTTGCTTTTCTCAAGAGTTTCTTAGCTGATTTTTCCTGCGGATTCTACTTTGCCATTACTTTGAGAATACCCAGGTGATAATCCCAGTCCTTGCTCAATTCCTGGAATTCTGCTGCAACAAACTGAGGCCTATTATCTGAATACACAGTGTCTGCTATCCCATATTGTGCAAAGTGTGTGTTTATCTTATGTGTGACTGTTCTGGCAGAGATATCTGATAAGTAGTCTATCTCCCCCAAATTGGAAAAGTAATCTACAATTATCATGCATTCCTTGTCTCTCCCGGCTAAACAAATCCACACCTACTTTTGCCCAAGGTCTCTGAAATATCATGCTGTAATAGTGTTTCCTTGGGTTGGTGGTTTTCCCAGGATCTGCACATTTCACATTTCCCCATGAATATTTTCAGTTGTTCATTCATTCCTGGCCAGTAGACGGCTTCCCTGGCCTGTCAGTTCCCAGATGTTATGAATGCACTCTGTGCATGATTTCTGTCTGAAGGGCTTCTAGTGTAACTGTTCTTTCTCCATGGAAGGTGATGCCATCCTGTACACAAAGTTCATCCTGTATCTGGAAGAATGGTGTTATCTCTTGTGGTGCATGATGTTTTGTTTCTAGCCAACACTGTAGTATCATGGGTTTTAGTCTCTGGAGGATGTTGTCCTCCTCTGTTTGTCGCTGAATCTCTCTCAGTCTTTCTTTAGATATGGGTAAGTACTGTACTATATTGGTGGTTTCTACTTAAGCCTCTACTGATCACGGCAGCTTGTGGTAGGTATGTCCGGCTCAGGGTATCTGCTAACACTAGGTCTTTGCCAGGGCAGCATATCCATCATCATGCATTGTAGACACTTTGGTGCACTAAGGGTTTTTTCCATATATTTTCCAGAAGTTTATGGTCAGTCTGGACATTTACTGTGCATCCATATGTATACTGGTGAGATTTCTCCATTCCAAAAATTATCGCAAGGAATTCTTTTTCAGTTTGGACATAGCCCCTTTCTGTTTCTGATAAGGCTCTGCTTGCAAATGCAACTGGCTGTTCTTGCAGCATGGTAGTCCCTAGACTGTTTCTGATGTATCACACTGAGGCATTAATGGTTCTTCTGGGTTGAAATACTTCAAGGTGAGGGCTGTTGCAATCATCTCCTTTACCTTTTAGAAAGCATCTTCATGTTGCTTCATCCAATCCCAGAGTGTCTCTTGATGTGTCTGCTACCTCAGGGTCTCACAGTTCTCTGATAGGTATTTACAAATCTTAGCTAAATAGTTGGTCATTCCAAGAAATCTCTGGACTCCCTTGACATCTTGGGGTCTTCGCATGTCTCAAAAAGCTCTAACTTTTTCTGGATCTACCTTCAGGCCCCTTGAGACCAGTAAATGGCCAATATATTGTATTTCTGTGACCCTCAGTCTGAACTTGTTCCTGTCAATTTGATATTCCTTTCTCGGCATCTTTTCAGAAATGCTATTAGTTTGCGATTGTTGGAAGGACTTGGGCCATGAGTCACTTAACCTGGACTTAAAGGGTTAACATGTATCTGAGTCAGGTGGGGGGGGTGTCTCTGGGAGATCATATACCTTTTTCCTTGTCTCCTCCCCCTCCTCTCTTTTCTTCTTCCTACTTCCTCCTGCAAGGGATGCTGACCATAAGGCTGACCTCAGCCAACTTACCTCGAGATGTAAGCTTGTTATATATCAAGTAAAGTCTGTTTCTAACCTACCACTTGAGTGTGTTTTGTCTACATCCATGGCTACTAACGGAGGGCTGTTTCAGACTTCAGTTTATGTGGCCCAGCAGCCAATAAAGAAGAAAAAGGCTTTCACAAGGAATCACCTGGAAACCTGTGAGTACCTCCCATTGGATAGACAAGGGAGAAAAATCTAGGAAGGTGGAATGATGGCTGAAGGAAATGTACATGCAGCCATAGAAAACTAGGCACTGGGAACTACCAGATATGGAAGTTCAAGATGGAAATGATGCTAGTGAAAGAGGACTTGTGGGAGGTTCTGGAATTGGCTCGCCCTGCAGAAAGCCCCCCGGACTGGGACAAAAGGGACAGAAAAGCAAGGGCAACAATTGCTCTATCAGTCCAAAATGACCAGTTGCTCCACATCAGAAATGAGAAAACAGCTAAGCAAATTTGGGAGGCTCTACAGATAGTGCACCATTCTACCAGCATAAATGCAAAGCTCTTTTTGAAGAGGAAGCTGTTTAAAATGAGGCTCGAGAAAGGAGCCAGCTGGCCAGACCATGTAAATGCAGTCTTGCAAGTTGTTGAGGAGCTGCGGGCAATTGGCTCAGAGACTCCAGAAGAGGATGTCATGGCCATCATCCTGTGCAGCCTGGATGACTCCTATGAACCCCTCATAACAGCCTTGGAAATGCCCCCCGGAACAGCTAAAATTGGACTATGTAAAGGCCAGGCTGATTAGTGAGTGGAATCACAGGATAGAAAACATGGCCGATGCCTCATGTAAGAAGACAAAGGCTAGGCCAGAGACAAAGACCACGAGAGAATCAGAACAAGCCTTTAAGGCAAAGACAAGAGAATGCTACAAATGTGGAGCCAAGACACATTTCAAGAGAGACTGTCCTGAAAACGGCCACAAGAAAGAGCCAAAGAGCAACAAAGGGCATGACAGAGTAAACTGTGAGCCACAAGGGGCCCATTCCTGTCGGTCTGTTTACCTTGGAGTAACCAGACCTCAGAGGCACAACCTAGTTTGAGTACTGGACTCAAGAGCTAGCAGCCACATGTCTAGCTGGAAGGAGTTCTTCGAGGAGCTGGATCACCAAAAGCAGGGTTATGTCAAATTCAAAATGATCTTGATAGAATGGAGTGCTGGGCAGAAAACAACAGAATGACATTTAATAGGGACAAATGCCAAGTTCTGCACCTAGGAAAAAGAAACCAAATGCACAGTTACAAGATGGGGGATACGTGGCTCAACAACACTACAAATGAGAAGGATCTTGGAATTGTTGTAGATCACAAGCTGAATATGAGCCAGCAATGTGACGTGGCTGCAAAAAAAGGCAAATGCTATTTTGGGCTGCATTAATAGAAGCATAGCTTCCTAATCCCGGGAAGTACTAGTTCCCCTCTACTCAGCACTGGTTAGGCCTCATCTTGAGTACTGTGTCCAGTTCTGGGCACCACACTTTAAGAAGGATGCAGACAAGCTGGAGAGCGTTCAGAGGAGGGCAACAAAGATGATCAGGGGACTGGAAACAAAGCCCTATGAGGAGAGACTGAAAGAACTGGGCATGTTTAGCCTTGAGAAGAGAAGACTGAGGGGAGAGAGGATAGCACTCTTCAAGTACTTGAAAGGTTGTCCCAGAGAGGAAGGCCAGGATCTCTTCTCGATCATCCCAGAATGCAGGACATGGAATAATGGGCTCAAGTGACAGGAAGCCAGATTCCGGCTGAACATCAGGAGAAACTTCCTGACTGTTGGAGCAATATGACAATGGAACCAATTACCTAGGGAGGTAGTGGGCTCTCCCACACTGGAGGCATTCAAGACGAGGCTGGACAGCCATCTAGGGATGCTCTGACTTGGATTCCTGCATTGAGCAGGGGGTTGGACTGAATCGTCTTTTGGCCCCTTCCAACTCTACTATTCTATGATTCCATGATTCTATGAACTCACTGCAGACTTACAGATCCCAGCATGCAGGTCAAGGATGAGATGTGTGTGCTGCATCAAGACCAAGTCCACGCGAGCCCCACTGCTCAAGGCAAGCAAGAGCAGAGCTAAAGAGCCACTAGAACTCATCCACTCCGACCTCTGTGGACCAATGGAGGTGATAACCCCTGGGGGGGGGGTAAGTACTTCCTCACCTTCATTGCTGATTATTCCAGATTCACAACGTCATCAAGTGTACATCATCAAGCGTAAAGATCAAGTAATAAGCAAGCTGAAGGAGTTTGTTGCAGCAACCAAGAACAAATTCCACAAGACATTAGGCACCATTCTTACTGGCAGTGGAGGAGAGTACACCGGAAGAGAGATGGAAGTATACCTCTGGGCCCAAGGCATCACACACCAAAAGACAGCTACTCGCCGGAACAGAACAGCGTGGCTAAGAGGTTCAATAGATCACTCCTAGACATGCATGCTGTCAGATGCAAATCTACCATGTAAAGTCTAGAGAGAGGTGGTGTCTACAGCGGCCTACATACAGAACAGGCTGCCAACCAGGGCCACTAGTAAAATACCTTTTGATCTGTGGCATGGAGCCAAGCCAAAGGTAGCCCATCTGAGAGTATTTGCGTGTAAGGCCTATGCTCACATTCCAGAACAGAAAAGGACCAAGCTGGCTGACGGAGTCATCGAGGGGGTCCTGGCAGGATATAGTCCCTACCATAAAAGATATAGAATTCGTATTCCCCCAAACTGCAGCATCAGAGTCAGCCAAAGTGCGTAGTTCGATGAGACTGCCTGGTCCAGGACTATGGAGCTGATAGAGGTGAACCTGAGCACATCTAAGAGTAGAAAAGAGGAGCTCACAGGGCCCAAGGAAGATGAGAGGGCAGCTGACACGCCTCATCCCGACAGTGAGGCTGTTGACACCGCAGAGCCCCAGCCGAACACAGCAGAGCAGCAGGAACCCAAGCAATCAGAGAGGGCCACCAAAAGTGTGCTGCCAGCCAGGTACAGGGACTACTACTTTGCAAGCAGAGCACAGCAGATCCAAGAGCCAGTGAGGTGGGAGGACAGTGCCTCCTTGCCCAAAGATGAGGCAGATAGGTGGGGGAAGGCAGCACAGGAAGAGATGGACTCATTACACCAAGATGGGACCTGGACCCTGACTGAACTTCCCCCCAATCGCAAGGCAATCGGCTGCAAGTGGACCTTCAAAGTGAAGTGCAACGCAGGCAGTGAAGTAGAACGCTACAAAGGCAGGTTAGTAGCGAAGGGATACTCTCAAAAGTATGGGAAGGGCTATGATGAAACATTTGCCCCGGTGGTGAAGCACACCTACCTCCATTAGAGCAATGCCGAGTGTAGCAGCCAGCAGGGAGATGCAAGTTAGGCATCTAGACATTAAAACAGCATTCCTGCATGGTGAAATAGAAGAAGACCTGCACAGGATGCAACCACCAGGGTTTGTAGATCCAGAAGGGGCAAGGAAAGCGTGCAAACTACAAAAGCATTTATAGGCTTAAGCAGGCTGCCAGGGCCTAGAATGAGAAAATTAATGGAGTCCTAGTAAATCTGGGCTTCACCAAGGGGAAAGCAGACTCCTGCCTCTAAACCAGACAGAAAGGGGGTAGGTGGGTATACATACTGGTGTATGTGGACGATTTAGTCCTGTGCTATGAGTGGGAAAGCAATGGCATGGAAATTATGCTCAGATTGAAGCAGAACTTTGAAATCAAGGACTTGGGTCCAATAGTGCGCTATTTGAATATACAGGTCGAGAAGGAGGAGGATGGGAGCTTCCTCCTTAGTCAAAGACAGAAGATCAAGGAGATGCTGCTGGAGTTCAGAATGGCAGAGGTAAAAGAGGTCAAGACTCCCATGACCACAGATCACCTGAAGGGGTGAGATGATGATGTTCCATTGCTGGATAATCAGAAGTATTGAAGGACCATTGGTAAGTTGCTGTTCATTGCAACAGTTACCAGGCCAGACATAGCTGCAGCCGTGGCCATCCTGAGCAGGAAAGTGGCCAAGCCATCTCAACGCGACTGGAACAGAGTGAAGCGTGTGATGTGCTACTTGAAAGGTACCATGCATACAAAGCTCAAACTGCCCAGCAGCATACACGCGGGGCTGATTAGGGATGGCAGAGAATTCCGCCACGGACTCAAATGAGGCCGGATTCCAGAGAATCCAACCTCCAGATTCCGCGGCGGAATGTCACCACTTACCTCCAGTAAGTATAAAGGTATAACTTAACTCCAGTTATACCAATTGGTATAACCAATTGGTATAACCAATTGAGCACAAAATGAACAGCTGTTTCTCTCTTCATTTTTTTTCACTCTGTAGCTTCTCCTTACAACCGCAGATTTGATGGTGCTACAACCAACAGCGTTTCTTATTAAATGCTTGTTCATCAAGCCATTAAAACACAATCCATGTTATAATGTCAACATGGGCAGTAATAATGAAAAACCTATAGAAGAGACCGAAAGTCAGATTTTTGACCACACAAGACACTGAGCTCCCAGCTATGGAGGATAAGGTTGCTATGGACGAAAAGGCTATCAATGGCTACTAGTCCTGGAGGAAAAGGCTATCAATGGCTACTATATGCTACCTCCAGTACCAGAGGCAGTGAGCCTATGTACACCAGTTGCTGGGGAACATGGGTGGGAGGGTGCTGTTGCACTCATGTCCTGCTTGTGGCTTTCCCACAGGCAACTGATTTGTCACTGTGTGAACAGAATGCTGTGCTAGATGGACCCTGATGGTCTGATCCAGCATGGCTCTTCTTGTGTTCTTATGTTCTCTTGTGAAAATCCTAGAAAGCTCCAAAGACTAGCTTTGGAACATTCAATGCTGTAAGACATATTCTGCCCTTCTGGATGACGTAGTACAGGCTTCTCCAACCCGTTGCCCTCCAGATGCGTTGGACTGCAACTCCCATCACCCCAGCCAGCATGTACTGACTAGGGATTATGGGAGTTGCAGTCCAACACATCTGGAGGGCACCAGGTTGGGGAAGACTTCTGTGGTAATGTGTGAGGCCCTGGACTGTATGGGAGGAGCCCATGCTGTGTGGATCCTTCCCACACCAATGTTTACCCAGTTTCTCAAGGGCTGGATATCACTGTGGGGAGGAACCACAGCATGAGTGCCCCCAACATGGACCAGGGCTTCTTGTATTACCCCCATTGCAGGGGAAGTCACAATTGCAGTAACTCCCGCGTTGTTTGGATCACGTGAGTCCTGGACCTTGGAGACATTCCATGCAGTTACTCTATCTCTTTAACATTATTTATGACTTGTTTTTCTCTATATGAAATGCATTCAAAGCAGTGAATCAAATAAATACTAGAAACACAATAACAGTTAAAGTAACACTCAATAAAACAAAGTCAAAACAACAAGACAGCAACAGCCAGTGCAAGTCCACATTCCCCAACCTGGTGTCTCCAGACGTGTTGGACTACAATTCCCAGCATGGCTCCAATACATCTGGACGGCACCAGGTTGAGGAAGGCTGATATAGGACAATGACCCAACAGCAGAAAATGATTATTTAGACAGACTTTTAGTGTATACATGTATTCATTGCCTTTCTAAAAGGTCAATACAGTTTGTATTTGTATTGACCGGCAATTTAAATCTGGTCCAGAAACAAATGGGCAACCACAGCGCGGATGATGTAGAATTGACATAAAATATGCTCAGATTAGCCCTGTAACAGCAACATATGCAGAGAACATTAGTTATTGGGTGAATCCGCAGTGTAAAAAATAAATATAAAAATAAATATAGGGGGCATGGGCCCCTCCTGACCCCAGTGTTCCTAACTTCCCCATGTTGAGCTGAAGCTCTTTGAAGAACTTCCCCCTTAGACGACCCCCTGCAGTCCTTTCAACTCAGCACACCTCTCAAAGTTTCCTGTTTAGGCATAACACCTGAACTATTGTTGCGCACCAATCAGATTTCTGGCAGACACATTCTGCATCAGTTGCACTTTCTGAACCATCTTTAAAGGCAGCCCAGTGCAGAGAGCCTGCAGTGGTCCAGCCAGAAAGAAGCTTGTCCCGGGCATTTGCTCCATAAACTGAGAAATTATTTCGTAGTCCCATGCAGGGCTACCTGGCCCAAGTATTCACTCCAATTAAAAGAACCCTGGCATAATTGAGCATTTAGCTGAATGAGCAATTCACTTCTGAATAGCACAAATATTTGGATACAAGCAAGTGGGCAGCAGACACTTTACGGATATCTCTGACAATGGAGGCCCCGTGGGAACAAAATGGGTATAAAGGAGAAGGCAGCTATTTAGGAGGAGGTGAGTCATTATAAAAATCACAAAAGAGGTCCCCCCCCCACTTCTAATACGCAGATTATCCGGACCTGGCATGGAATCAGGATAGCCGGTGTAGAATCCCAACTCATTAAATTTTCTTTAAAAAAAAAGAAAAGTTGACATTGGAATAAGAGCAAATGTGTGCAGCCTTCCCCAACATGGCGCCCTCCAGAGGTGTTGGACTGCAACTCCCATAATTCCCAGCCAGCACATCTCTAGAGGGAGCCACGTTGGGGAAGGCTCTGCTAGAAGAATATAAAGATGGTACGGCAGTTGCTGATAGGACATGTCTACGTGCTTTTAGTTTGAGGTGTTGGTAATATTATCTACACTTATGGGATGCTTTGCCCATGGACCATGGGGCCAATGGGAGCCAACATATTAAAAAAAGAAAAGGGGAAAAAGGTCAGTTTACGAATGGTTGCCTTACTATGTGCAACCATTGGGGTATCCAGGAAGAAACACTACCTTGGCTCAGAAGGCTCTTGTGTTCCTAGCTGTGCACCACAGCACCGAACCAGGACCATGGGAAGGCAAGATCCTTAGAGAGTGGTCAGTTTTCACTGGCAAAGGAGTATATTTATTTGATTTGAGGGAGGGGGTACTTCATTTTTTTTCCGAGCTGCTGTTTTGGCACAATGCTTCACACAGAATTGGATTATGAAATATCACTGGTGGGGGGGCATTCTCACCCTTGAGACTTAACTTGCATTTGAACTCTTGCACTTTCTGTGTTAAACTCTAATCATTGTTGATGTGGGGGAGAAAGCAGTGTGTGTGTATGTGTGTGTGTATGTATGTGTACACACACACACACACGCAAGTGAACTTAGCACTTCATTTATCACACATGTCTTTCATTTCCTGCCTTTCCCCCTCATTCAGACTCTTGCAATGCCATCTATCAGGGATTCTACATACATGCTCCCCAAGGAACTTTTACTAAAGAAAGATTGGATGGGGAAAACCGGAGTTTTTCATATCCTCTGGAAAACTGTCTTCTTTCCTTTTAATATATATTCCCCAGCAGAGGAGGATATTGTAGGAGAATAGGGAATAAGCTAAGATATTACTCACCTATTTTCTCATGGGTCTTTTAATGCATTTTCCACATTCCTTTCCAGAGTCACATTCCATCATTCAGAAATACACCATGTGAACTGGATTAGAATGTGAAATATAGCATTAAAAACACCCTTTGTGTCTCTGCTAAGGGCCTATGCGTGATATAACATTTGCTGCTGCTGGGATTGTTTCTGAAGGGATTCTATGAACACCAAGAAGGCTTGGAGGTGTCAGGATTGGCTGATCACAACATTTTCCAAGGGGGATCTTGCCTCCTCTGGTGACCTGCTTATCAATTCATCCTTGGAAAGTTACAAGGATAACCAATTCTGACATGGATTTACTATGGGTAGAGAGAAATCTTGAACTTAGCATAAGAGTAAGGCTACCAGCAAGGCCACCTTTCTGACAGTAGCAGCCCATACAGAGTGATGAGAAGTGGAAACAGGACATTTGCATCCCTTAACTTACACCCACACTATCCTCTCTTTGAGACAGCTCTATCCAGACCCTATCCCAGGGGTGGGCAACCTGGGGAGGTCTGAGGGCCATTTTTACTCCCTGGTCACTCTTGTGTCCCACCCCATCCCTGGCGGAGAAAATAAAAATCATATATTTTTTTAAATGGCTGTGGAGTGCCAAAAGGGCCAAAATTATTTGCAAGCTGAGTTTTGACCCTTTGAGTGGTCCGTAGTAGCTATGGAACTCTAAAAGGGCAAAAAGGGGTCAAAATGGCTGCTCTGGATGCTGTATTAAAATAAATTGCAATTGGGGAGATAGCAGTGGAGGTCACATGTTGTTCACCTCTGCTCTAGACCATAGCCTGCTGTGGCATCCCATCCTACTCTATAAAGAGTTTCTGCTATTATACTAGTTTCTGCTATTATATAAGGTAGTAACCGCTCACCCTGGTTTCAGAAGATGAAACCAGCAGGCCTCTACAACCCATAAGCTAGCCACAAGGGATTATGGGGAACTCTTGAACTCTGGTTTTCTATCGGTAGGGTTTTTGGTTGTTGTTATTTCATGGGAGATCATTCAAAAGTGCTGTCCTTTTCTAATCCAAAGTTGTATAGCCTAGTCTATCACCGCAGCATTCCATCACCTCATTCTCCACCAAGTATTGATCTAGTCAGAGTGATTGTCTTTCATTCCTGTGACAGTTGCTGGCAGCTATTTGGGGGTTTGTAGGAAGAGCTCAGCCTGTTAATCATTGTGAAGGGTGAAAGGAAATTGGCAGGTCTCCTCAACCCATGAACCAGCCCTGGGGGATGATGACAATTTCTGAAGATGTGGGTTAAAGCAAGCTTCAAGTGAAGTGGCTGTAAGCAGGGCTGGCTCTACCATTAGGCAGACTGTGGCAGCTGCCCCAGAAAGCATATTTTGGGTGTCATGCAAGGCAGCAAAATGTTAGTTATTTACTTTGGCATTATTGTATAGCTACTGCCAGGGATGGGGGAAGACGCATTTGTGGGATATTCTGCCTCAGGTGCTGAAATAATTTGGCTGATAGTGTGAGGATCTTGGCTGGTGGGGGAACATTCCGGGCAAATGCAGCCATTACGCATGCCCAGTATTCTCCTAGCCAGCAACAATAACATGACAGGGAGGAAGAAAGCATAGTGCTTTGTTGGTTTTATTTTTTCATTCATTCATTCATTCAAGTCTGGGGAGGCTGTGGAAATGGGGGGCGGGGAGCCGGGAGGGCAGGAAGTGGGGCACCGCCGTCCTTGCTCCCAAACTCAAGCCATCCCTGAATTGGCATCCATTCATTGTTTCTAATGGACTTGTGAAATAGAAATTTTTTTGCAGAAAAATAAAGCACTGGAAAATTTCAACCCCACATCACTGCTGAAGCCTAGACATTTCCATGGAGAAAGCCATCTTTACATGCAGATTCCATCTTTACTCAGAAGAATTCTAGCCTCTAGCTTCAAATTCTGGTATTTACACAACATTTTGACAAAAAGAGGTTTAAAATAATCACACAAGAACAATGCGGCTGGGTTGGTCCTCTCCCCCCTCCCCCGCCTCTCCTTGCTGTTCTGAATAGTGAGCAACCTGGCTCATCCTGTCATGACCCTGCAGCTTTCATCTCTCTTGGAGGGGAGATCTCACTCCAGAACTTTTCAGTGGGATCATCTCCCAATTTTATTTCAGGTTTAGATGTGATAAAAGTCATATACCAGAAATCACTTTCCATATTCCAATGATTTAAAATTTAAGCATGCCAGGAAGTAAGTTGATCTCCGCAAGCAGTCATGGAGAAATGGGGCATAAGTGAAGTACGACAAGGCCCAGGCTCTTGGCTTACCTGAATTCCTGTACATACAAATATTTTTAGATGCAATGGGAGTATCTCCCACCCTATTTCCCCCCTAGCACTCCCTATTTTCCAGACTCTGGTCCTGAACCAATAGCCTTATTTTCTATCTGTTCCGCCCACCCCCAAGTGGAAAATTATTAAAGTTATTGCTTTAGTTTATTCTAAAACTGCTTTGACCCTCTGAACCCTAGGAGAAGTCTGGGATAGAAATTCAGTCCAAACAAACACATGAAATACTAATACACATTCTATAAAGCTTAATGACACAAATACAGGACACCAAACTTAAACACTTTTTAAACCCACTGATGAAAGCTTAATTCACCCCACGCAGTCGACAGGGCATAAGCGTGCTTAACAATGGCTGGATGGTGCCCAAACGCAGTACGTCAGTCAGGCCATTTGCTCTACAGGCCAAAGGCTAAATGATTTATAATGTCAATTGATTATACTGTACACATTCAGCATCACTGTTAATTTGCTGGTAATAATAACAACAACAAATGTTCTCTTGCTAGTGTTGGGATGGCCCCATTTTCACCATCGAGAGGCAGCATCTGTGTGAAAAATGCTTGGATAACCAGATTGTTTGACATATCCTGCTGGTTTTCTGTTTCTAATATACAAATATATTCTTAGTATCCTGGAATGTTTTAAAACTCAGCCATGAGAAAAACCTCCTCTCCAGGAGTTCATGCTCCCAAATAAATCTGGCATGGAGATTTCTCTCTGCCTCGCTGTTAACCACTTCTGTGTTAGGATCAAGGAAAGGTGTTCAGATCCTAGGGGACTAGAAATGGAGAAGCTACTTAAGGCACAATCCTATGCAAGTTTAAACAGAAAAAAGGCCTACAACTCCCAGCATGCCCCACCCATGGCTGGCTGGGGCATTGCTGGGAGTTGTAGGCTTTTTTCTGTTTAAACTTGCATAGGAGTGTGCCCGTAGGGTGGAACTGCATGCTATGAGGGAAATACAGGATTCCTAACCTTATAACACTAACATAGGGGCAGAGACAACTGGCAGGGAGGAGGGAATATAGGAAGCGGCCTTCTACTGAGACTGTAGTCCACTATTGTCGACAGTGACTGGCAGCAGCTTCTGGCAGGATTCTTTTCTAACCCTGCCTGGAGATGCTGGTGATTGAACCTGGGGCCTTCCACATGCAAAGCAGGTGCTCTACCACTTGAGATAGTCAATTGGGATCTGTCAATTTCAGTTTCTCTCTGTTTCTCATTGTTCCAGTGTTAAGTTCGGTTCATCCTGAACTCTGTGAATTTTGTTTTAAAGTTTGCATGAAAATTGGGGGGAAAATGTGCACATTGCTTGTACTATATGCATTGTTACATGTCTTTTGAATTGATATACACATTTTTGCAAGAGATTTCCTAATATAATGAACATAATTTAACATTATTTTCTCAATATACACATTTTTGTATACATTTTTTGATTGGAGAACTCAATTGCAAAATTTGTAGAAGTGGGAATTTCAAAGGATGACTGAGTTTTGATTTTCATAGTGCTTTGAAAGTGCAAAATTAGGTAAATTCGCATTAAAATGTGAACTGAATGAATTCCCCCCCCCCATATCTACCACTGAACTATTGCTGCTCCCTAAGAGGGGCTATTTCCCCAATTTCCAGTTTTCCCTTGCAAATGCCCTACTGGGTTCTGAAAACACATGTGAATCAAGTGGGGGGGGGAATCCAGGGGGGTTATTTCATTGGGCAAAGGAAGGTTTAAACATCCCTCCCATCTGCTGATCTTCCCTTGAATCCTCTCAAGTGTTTTCCAGAATCTCAGTAAATTCTGGGTTTGGGAACACACATTTGTCAAGCTAACATGTAGTGGCCTTATCTATCATCACTGTTTGCATAGGACTGACCTCATTCTCAGGGCTGTCCATGTTGGAAGCAGCACAAGAAACTAGACGCACGTGTTGCTTCTGTCATGATATCCACCTTGCTTCTCCAGGCACCTCTCTTATTCTCAGGGCCTTCTCAGGATGACCTATGACAGGTTGCTACTAGAGAGAGCGCCTTTTTGGTGGTGGCATGCTCTCCCCACAGAAGCATGCCAGGCCTATACATTATCTTCCTTGCAGTGCCAGGTGAAGGCTTTTTGATGTAGTAGTAATGGGGAACTTCAATTTCCCCAGTATTTGTTGGGAGACAAATTCTGCAAAACATGGGCCCTCCAGGAAATTCCTGACTTGTGTGGTGGATAACTTCCTCCTACAGAAAGTAGAGGAAGGAACTAGAGGATTGGCTATCCTTGACTTGATCCTAACCAACAGAGATGACTTAGTGGATAAAGGAGCAGTTACAGGAACTCTGGGGGAAAACGACCATGTTATACTTGAATTCTTGGTTCTAAAGGAAGCAAAAGCCAAGTGTAGCCAAAACCATACCCTGGATTTTAGGAAAGCTGATTTTAATAAACTCAGAACAACGATAAGGTAAGGTCCCATGGCAACCGACTCTAACGAGAAAAGGAGTCCAAGATGGGTGGGAGCTTTTAAAAAAGGAAATTCTAAAGGCACAATTATAAACAATTCCAACAAGAAAAAAAGGTGGAAGACAACAGAAGAAGCCAATGTGGCTTCACAAAAAGCTTAGAGATGACCTGAAAACAAAAAAGTACATGTATAGGAAGTGGAGAGAAGGCCAGGCAACAAAAGAAGAGTACAGGCAGGTAGCACAGAATTGCAGAGATGGCGTCAGGAAGGCTAAAGCTAAGAATGAGCTGAGGCTAGCGAGGGATGCTAAAAGCAACCAAAAAGCTTTCTTCAGCTACGTGAATAGTAAAAGGCAGAGGAAAGAAATAGTGGTTCAGCTATTAAATAAGGATGGCAAAATGATAACAGATGACAAAGAAAAGGCAGAAGTGCTCAATTCTTACTTTGGTTCAGTCTTCTCCCAAAAGAGGGTCTATGACCCCCCTGGCAAAGGCGAAGTACAGGCTGAAGGGGCAGGATTGCAGCTTGAGATCGATAGGCATATGGTCAAGGAACACCTAATTACTTTGAATGAGTTCAAATCTTCAGGGCCAAATGAACTGCACCCTAGAGTAATAAAGGAACTGGCAGAAGAACTCTCAGAACCACTGTCTATTCTCTTTGAGAAATCATGGAGGATGGGTGAAGTGCCAGATGACTGGAGGAGGGCTAATGTTGTCCCTATCTTCAAAAAAGATAAAAAGGAGGCACCTGGGAACTACAGACCAGTCAGTCTGACATCAATCCCTGGGAAAATTCTGGAGCAGATGATAAAGCAATCCATCTGTAAGCACCTTGAAAACAATGCAGTGATTACTCCAAGCCAACATGGATTTGTCAAGAACAAATCCTGCCAGTTGAATCGGATCTCATTTTTGGATCAGGTAACCTCCCTTGTGGACTGTGGGTATGTTGTGGACATAATATACCTCGACTTCAGCAAAGCTTTCGACAAAGCGCGCCATGATCTCCTGATGAGCAAACTAGCTCAAAGTGGGCTAGATGAAACAAGGATCAGGTGGATCCACAGTTGGCTACAGAATTGGACTCAAAGAGTGCTGATCAATGGGATCTTCTCAAACTGGGGAGAGGTAACGAGCGGGGTACTGCAGGGCTCAGTCCTGGGCCCAGTGCTCTTCAACATTTTCATTAATGACTTGGAGGAGGAGGTGCAGGGAATGCTGATCAAATTTGCAGATGACACAAAATTGGGCAGGATAGCTAATACCCTGGAAGACAGAAACAGAATTCAAAGTGATCTTGATAGACAGGAGCGCTGGGCAGAAAACAACAGAATGACATTTAATAGGGATAAATGCCAAGTTCTGCACCTAGGAAAAAGAAACCAAATGCACAGTTACAAGATGGGGGATACGTGGCTCAACAACACTACAAATGAGAAGAATCTTGGAATTGTTGTAGATCACAAGCTGAATATGAGCCATCAATGTGACATGGCTGCAAAAAAAGGCAAATGCTATTTTGGGCTGCATTAACAGAAGCATAGCTTCCAAATCCCGGGAAGTACTAGTTCCCCTCTACTCAGCACTGGTTAGGCCCCATCTGGAGTACTGTGTCCAGTTCTGGCCATCACAGTTTAAGAAGGATGCAGACAAGCTGGAGAGGGTTCAGAGAAGGACAACAAAGATGATCAGGGGACTGGAAACAAAGCCCTATGAGGAGAGACTGAAAGAACTGGGCATGTTTAGCCTTGAGAAGAGAAGACTGAGGGGAGAGAGGATAGCGCTCTTCAAGTACTTGAAAGGTTGTCCCAGAGAGGAAGGCCAGGATCCCTTCTCGATCATCCCAGAGTGCAGGACATGGAGTAATGGGCTCAAGTTACAGGAAGCCAGATTCTGGCTGAACATCAGGAAAAACTTCCTGACTGTTAGATCAATACGACAATGGAACCAATTACCTAGGGAGGTAATGGGCTCTCCCACACTGGAGGCATTCAGGATGAAGCTGGACAGCCATCTGTCAGGGATGCTCTGACTTGGATTCCTGCACTGAGCAGGGGGTTGGACTTGATGGTCTTGTAGGCCCCTTCCAACCCTACTATTGTATGATTCTATGATTCTAATTTTCCAAGTTGTTTTTATATTTTAAGATTTTTAGTGCTTTTCATTCTGCATGTTAATGTTTCACTTTTGCTGGTTTGATTTACTTGCATTTTATATTGTGGTTGACAGAGCACCTCTCCCGGCATGAACCTACTGGTATACTACACTCATTGTCTAAGGCCTTCCTCCAGGTGCCTCCTCTGAGGGAGGCTTGGAAGATGGCAACAAGGGAGAGGGCCTTCTTGGTGGTGGCACTCCAATTATGAAATGATCTCCCCAGCGAGGGCTACCTGGTGCCAACATCGTTATCTTTTCAGCTCCAGGTTAAGACCTTCCTCTACGGTCTGGCATTTGGCAGCATGATAAGGTTTTAATCAGGTCCTGGGATTTCTTATTGTTGTTAAATTTGTGTGTGTGTACAGTTTTCATATTATGTATGATATTTATTTTAAAGGTTTTTAATCTTTGTAAACTCCCAGAGAGTTTTGGCTATTAGGCGGTATAGAAATGTAATAAACGAATGAATGAATTTTGACTGATTTTTAAAAATTGTTAATCAACCAGGGAACATTGTTAATGGATGATATTCAAACAATGGGTTAGATCCAGACTTAGTCACGCTTAGAGTAGACCGATTTAAATCAGTGGGACATGCTGGTGATGATGAACATAAGTCTCATTGATTTCATAGGTCCATTCTAAACATGACTAAGTCTGGAGCCAACCCAACATAAATACAGTCATTTGCCTGAATGGTTGAGCTGGTCCTGCATTGCTTAGAATAGCTATCTAAATATTCTGCAAATGTTCACAAGTTCCCGCTTGCTCTTAGTCTTCAGTTTTGGTGTGGTCTTATCTGCATATAGACTGATTACTGAACTATATTGTAGTACGTGGTTTCACCTACTTCAGTGGTTGGCTTGTGGGGAAGGCAGCAGGGGGTTGAGCTAGGCGACTATTGGATCCCTTCCAGATAGAACTACATATTTAGATCTCCAGCTATCATAGCTCAAGACAAGCAGTGAAGTAGAGGACACTGTTAGGATTCTTTAGAGCCAAACTTTTGACTGTAACCTTGGGACCAAAAAAGTCTCTGCTGATGGTCTAAAAGCTAATGAGATGTGGCAGAAATCTGCAAAGAGTTTTCACATGGCCTGGAAAACCACGGAGAAGAAGCCATTTTCTTTATGAAATGCTTTCCAGCTGTTGTTTGCTTTTCAAATAGCCTAGATCTAATCCAGTGTGTGCAACATCAGCACCGCTTTCAAAAGGCAAATCACCAACACATGCTCCTCTCCATCACAATTTGGAATATATGTAGATCGGGTAGTGTGGCACATGACAATTTCACAGCCTGCCATCAGAGGGAAAGTGAATGCAGTTGACCACTTACCAAATAGTTACTTCTCATGGTGAGGATGGAACCTCTTGGAGATGGTTTATCTCATTTATTCTGTCAAGACTGAGGAAGAACTACATTTCATCAGAAAACTGACGGAGCAGGCAAGCAGTAAGATTCTATTCGCCACTCGGCAGAACAGAGACCGGCTTGGCAAGTGATTACCACTTGTTTGGATGTGTCATCTAGAATATTGCCAAAATTTATGTCCTTGAAATGGGGTTAGTCAGCTTCTCCCTACAGGGTGCCACTCTCCCATGAGAAACAGATTAATATTGGTTGAGGCCAGGGCTCATCCAGGATTTAGTCTCAGAATATGTTGGCTATAGTTCAGTCCTATACATGATGGATGGCACTTCAGAGCACTTCAGAGCATTTGCAGAGCGCATTTCCCTCACCACTGTGTAAGCATTTCATTTCATTTATTATATTTCTAAACCACCCCATAGCCAAAGCTCTGTGGGTGGTTCACAAAAATTAAGCATAACAGTCCTTTGGACCTGCAAGGCTTCCATGACATCTTTCAGGCCCCAACCTCTCCTGCAAATGTCACCAGAATAAGACCTTCTCCATCCCCTTCCCAAGATGCCTCTGTCCACTATAGGGAAGACTATTTCCTCTCTAGAAAGCTCTAGGATTTCATCACCAATGAACTGCATGGGGGATAAAAATACTGGGCAATGCATACCTATGAAGCTGTGATCAAGTGAAGATGCTCGTTTCTGACTAACCCCCAAAGAAATGATTAGGATTCCTTTGCATAAACACAGTCGAAACCCACACAGGAGACTGTGTGCGTGTGATTCTAACAACCAGGAGATTGCCTCTGCATCATGGGAGTGCTGGGCGTCAGTTTGTCACAGAACTTTGCACGAAATAACAACAGCCTAGGAAGCTGCCTTACTCTGTGTCAGACCATTGGTCCATTTAGCCTCATATTGTTGGCACTTGATTGGAAGCAGGTCTCCAGGATTTCCAGCAGGAGTTTTTCCAGCCCTACCTGGAGGTACCAGGCATTGAACCTGAGACCTTCTGCATGCAACACAGGTGTGCTCTATCACATTGAGCAATGCCTCCCCCCATAATACTTTGTATGTATACAGCACATTCTAAGAGTTCAGGATAGATGCATGCTTCACAGGTGGCATTGCAATAATCTGTACCGCTGTCATGGAAAGTATTGATAGCCCATATTCCAGATGCCAAGATTGAGGAAACCAGGACTTGTCTAAAGCCACCTAGTGCATTCATGGCTGGAGTGACATTTGAATGAAGGACCTCCCAGGTCACAGCATATGCTGTTAGTGATTACATTGCCCTAGTACTCAAGTATCTGTCTGAAAGAGGCAGGAATATCCATCTGAACTGGGCAAACTGTCTTCTCCTTTAAGGCTCGCATAACGAAAAACAGGAGTTGGCTCAGTGCTGTGCATTGTTACTCGGCGAAAATACTGTCATTGTCAGTTGGAAGGAAACATGACACGAGGGAGGTCCAGTGAACCAGACAGACAACTTACCATAAGAAAAGGAATACTCACAGTAGCCAAGAACATCCGCCCAGCATGCCTTTGACTCGCCTTGATGAAATGCATTCGGCTGCCTCATGGACCACGCACTAACTCTCCTGCGATTACTGTTGGCTTTTTTGTCACTTGTGCGCTGGACTTTGTAAAAGGAGGAGTCATTTGGGTGTGATGGAAAAGATCCCGTAGCACAGTGGTCTGCTCAGAATAAAAGGAGCCCCATTTGCACAGCTGGTGCACAGAAATCAGATGCACCAACGGACTCTTCTCATCAAAGTAAATTATTGAAGAAGGGTGGGAACTATTCAAAGATGGGCCCAGGGACAAGTCAAACATTCTCAGTCCTGTAGGCGCACATGTCTAATTATTGGCTGCTTCTCTTTGGACATGTAGCCAAAACACATTTAAGGCGCCACATGGTGTATCTTCCCCAGTGGGAAGCCTGCTGGGCTCCATTAGGTTTTTAAAATGTCTTCATAGGAGCATGGCCTTGGGAGTGATCCAAGGCATCCTACAGTCCAAGACACAGGATTTCTGCAATATAGTCCAGGGGTACTTTCAGATGAGGCTTTTATTGTGCAATCACAGTGCTCCATTAATGGAGATTTTTGTGGGGTCCAGACATCATTGTCTTCAGTTTGTAGCCCTCCTTTGTTTTCCTACCTCTTCTTCAGTTTTTTTTCTTCCCAGAAAAAAAACAAAACCCATTAAGGAAGACAAGACGGGATAGCTGCCTTTTGATCGTTACAAGATTAAGAGCCCTACATCTGGAAGAAGCCCAGATATAGGATATCCTGCTCAAAATGAGAATATGGTTTACCTAAAGTTGGCCTGCTCAACTTGTGAGCTGCCAAGCCAAATACAGTCCAGTAGCTATGTATGGTAGCCCAACAAAGGTTAAGCAAACATCCCAATTTTGTTGCCTGCCTGGGACTCCATAAGCAGTGAGGGGTTGATACTTAGCAGGCCATAATTCACATTCAGCCTGGTGGGTCAGATGCCTGTACTGTTTTTCTTGAAAGCTTCCAGCAAAGGGAATTTCACAACCTCCTGATACAGTGTGTTTCATTGCTATTAATGTTCAGTGCCCAAGCATCATGTCTTGGGCTGGTGCAAACTTGTAACATGCCTCCCCACTCCCACTCTGTAAAAGGCCTTTTCTGTGTTGCACTCCTTACATTTCTTGATGTGAGTTGCGAGTGTACTCAGAAATGTCAGTCTGCCAAGTATTAATGCATTAATATATGAGTGAGAAATGTCCTTCGGATCCTGTTACCTGTCCCTTGGGTCAAATTAAATGTTAATTATGTAGCATGTTGCTGAGACTTATCTTTCCTGTTACTTTTAGAGTAGGTGCATGCAGCCCCAGTTTGGATCAGGACCATCATGAACTGTGAGAAGATTCAACCTTTCCCTTCATGCTGTTTGCTCCTCAAAATCTCCCCCCCACACACATGTACAAAGGTTAAAAAAAAGAAAAAAAGCCTCCTCTGACATCAGCAGAGAATTTTTTAACCCCCATTTACACACACCAGGGGTGTGTGTTTATCCCACTTTTAAAAAGATCAGAGATAAGCTGTAATAAAAGGAAATGGCATGATATCGTCGTAGCCAGCATAGCACTATAATTCAGCCACTAGATGGTGCTGTTTCATTGAACATATAGAGCATCGCTGAGAAGGGACATTTTCAATTCCGCTGTCTAAAGGAGCCCATCATAAATCCGGAAAGCCTCCAGAAGAAGAAAGCCCTGGTAAGGATGTCAGATTTTTGCTTAATGTAGAGAAGCCCATAATCTTCTATTTAGTCTTTTTTTTCCTGATGGGAATGGGCTTGCAGCCCAGTCCATCCCCCACCCCTGGGCCTGGCTAAAGCATGTGCCCTTCTCCCTCATTTGCTTGGGGCCTGTAAAATGTAGGAAATCTCTTGGTTATCATGTTCAATTGCATGTAGTGATGGCCACCAACATGGATGGCTTTACAATTAATGAGGATAAGGCTATCAATGGCTACTGGTCATGATGGCTTTGGGGAACATGAGCAAGAGGGTGCTGTTGCACTCGTGTCCTGCTTGTGAGCTTCCTATGGGCATTTGGTTGACCATTGCATGAACAGAATTCTGGACTAGATAAGTGACTCTTCCTACATTCTTCATGCCCTATCTGCTACAAACGACGTGAACACTTGTTGCCTCTTGTATGACATCCTTTTACATATTTCAACATTATAACATATCTATCTTTAATTTTCTTTTCTCTTGGCTTACAGACATTTTTAACCTCATGTCTCTGTTCTAAATATATGTCAGCATCTTTCTTTAAACTGTGATGCCCAGAACTGGTGGGGAAAATGTCCCAGACTGGATTAATTTGCTTTAAAATATTTTCTATCCTGTCATTCCTTCTGAAAGAATTAAATATGGTAAGAAACAAGTCTGACGCACACAAAAATTCCTCCTAATAGAAGCAGCCATATGATCTTCCAAGAACACTCTTTTCTAAATGTGATAATACTGCTGATGTGAGACCACTCTTGCAAATTGCTCAATGCACAAGTTAGGATGGATTCCTAATGTTTAGCCTTTCTTAGAACTTGTCCCCCCACCACTCCATTTTTCTACAGCATTGTAGAAAAATTGTAGAAGTGCTAGACAGCAAAAAGAAAAAAAAGTATTTGCGGAACACTGAGCATATCCAAGAGATGCAGAATTAAAGTAGCCCTGTTTAGTTGGTCTGACTGTCCTGTCTTTATAGGCCTTGTTATAAAACATTAGAAAGAGACAATATAAGCCAACACCAATGTAAGAAAAAATATTCTTTAATTGCAAATACATTGTATAATCACAGTTTCATACACTCTCTAGTACTTCATATAATTATTATAAATAATTGTGTGCTGTATAGCTTTCTAAACACGTACAAAGGGGCAAAGCTGTGTGTCTTTTATAAAAATGGGGCAAGGAATGAAATCATGTTTAACCTCCAGTTGTTTCTGCTTGTTTACCATGAAATACGACCTCAAAGAGAGATTGGGCACAAATCTATTGGGAATTGGTTTGTTCTTGCCGCAGATCCACTCATTACTGTCAGGCAGTATAGGAGAAATTCCAAGTGAATTGTCTGCCTGATTACAGATGATCTCAGAGAGGGATTGCATTAAGATCTCAATGGATTACTCTAAAGTCATGGTGTGATACCATTTCTTTTTTTTCTATTGATTCATGGCAGATGGGAAAGCTTTAGGCAAAAATGTTTCAGTATTTGAATTTAAGATTATATGTACACATTAAGGCTGCAATCCTATGCACTTGTATCTAGGGATGTCAGAGAAATCCTCAATGGAACCAAGTGAGTTTGGCCTTTCATGAATCCAACCTGTGGATTCTGTAGTGGACTGGCTTTCCCTGATGGGTGGATTTCGTGGACCTGTGGACCAGTTTGTGCAAATTTTGTTGTTGAAAAATATACAAAATAAAAAAAACCCAGCCAAAAATGCACATTTCCCCCATAGCCTAAAGACTGAAAATGCACATTTGGGGGGAATTTGTGCCTTTTTGCATGTGCAAAATTGTACAAATGCACATTTGTGCAAATGCAGAAATTTGGGGGAAAAAATCCAGTTCCATTGATGGGTGGACAACAGAACAAAAGGTGCCTGACAATCTGCAAAACACAGATGGAACTGATTTTACATACTCCATACATCCCTTCTCTTACCTGGGAATAAGTCTCTGTGAACTCAGTGGAACTTATATCTAAGTAAATATGCAACTGGATTGGCCCCATCTTGTTGAATTTCGTCATATGAAAACAAAATATTAAGTACACTGAAGCAGACTAATACAGGTAAGATTTCCCCTAAGTCAAACAAGTGATTTGAAATCCTTTGGGCAACGCAATCCTCAGACCAGTGCTTAGATATATGAGGGGATATACACAGGTATATTCTTTTTTCCACTATGGACCAGCCATAATGTCTTTCCTGTGTGCACTAAATTGGAACACTATACATGTTGTAACTGACTCTGAAAACTAGAAAGGGAACATGGAAAGATAACTGACTACAGGAATGTCTGTATTTCACCACAGATACATAGATCAGTAATTTGATGACAGTGAATTTGATCAGAGATGATAAGTGAACAGTGGCTTAAATCCAGCATCATTTGAGAACCAATATTCACATGTGACATTTCCTAGTCATGCAAAAGCTTCATATACAATCAGGGCCAGAAATATTGGAACAAGGATAACTGTTTTGGCAGTTGGCCTCTATACACCACCACATTGAAGTTGAAAGAAAACACACCCAGATGGGAGCGAAGTCAGCACTTTCAGTTGTAATTCAAGGGGCTTGACAAAAGTGGGACACTAACCATTCAGGAAGGACAGCCAGTGGCATACGGCCTCCCCCCCATCGTTGGTGGCTCATAAGTAATGGAAGGAATGGCTGACAAGCAGCTGCATGGCCAGGTGTGGCCTGTTTCCTGGGTACCCCATGACCAATCAAGCAGATAAAAGGCCTGGAGGTGGTTCTGAGTGTCACATTTGCATTTGGTAGCTGTTCACTGGAACTCCCAACATGAGGTCCAAAGAGGTGTCCATGCGAGTGAAGGAGGCCATCATTAGGCTGAGGAAACAAAATAAACCCATCAGAGAGATAGCAAAAACGGTTGGAGTGGCCAATACAACAGTTTGGAACATCCTGAAAAAGAAGGAATTAACTGGCAAGCTCAGCAACAGCAAAAGGCCTGGAGGACCACGGAAGACAACTAAAGTGGATGACCGCAGAATTCTGCTCACGGTGAAGAGGAACCCTTTCACAACATCTAGCCAGGTCAAGAACGCTCTTGAGGAGGTAGGCATGTCATTGTCAACATCTACAGTCAAGAGATGGCTTTATGAATGTAAATACAGAGGCTTCACAACAAGGTGCAAACCACTGGTAACACTCAAGAACAGAAAGCCTTTGCCAGCAAACACCTAAAAAAGCCTGCCCAGTTCTGGAATAAGATTCTTTGGACTGATGAGACCAAGATTAACTTGTACCAGAATGATGGGAAGATAAAAGTATGGAGAAGGAAAGGAACAGCTCATGATCCAAAGCATACCACATCATCTGTCAAATATGGTGAAGGCAGTGTTATGGCATGGGCATGTATGGCTGCCAATGGAGCAGGGTCACTGGTGTTTATTGATGACCTGACTGCTGATAAAAGCAGCAGGATGAATTCTGAAGTGTATAGGGCTATACATTCTGCTCAGATTCAGCCGAATGCTGCCAAACTGGTAGAATGTCGCTTCATATTGCAGATGGGTAATGACCCAAAACATACAGCAAAAGCTACCCAAGAGTTTCTGAAGGCAAAGAAGTGGGATGTTCTTCAATGATCAAGTCAGTCACCTGATCTCAACCCCATAGAGCATGCTTTTCACTTACTGAAGACAAGACTGAAGCCAGAAAGACCCACAAACAAGCAGCAGCTGAAGGCAGCTGCAGTGAAAGCCTGGCAAAGCATCTCAAGGGAGGAAACTCAGCATTTGGTCATGTCCTTGGGTTCCAGACTTCAGGCAGTCATTGACTGCACAGGATTTTCATCCAGGTATTAAAGGCGATCCTTAAGTCTGAAATGATGTTGGTTTGTTCCATTACTTATGAGCCACCAACGATGGGTGTGTGTGTATGCCACTGGCATACTTTCTGAATGGTTAGTGCCCCACGTTTGTCAAGCCTGTTGAATTACAGCTGAAAGTCCTGACTTTGCTCCCATCTGGGTGTGTTGCCTTCCTTTCAACTTCGATGTGGTGGTGTACAGAGCCCAGCTGCCAAAACAGTTACCCTTGTTCCAATATTTCTGTCCCTGACTGTATATAACAAAGCAGAATGTTGTATTCTGTAGCTTCCTCATAAAGCAGGGGTGGGTAACCTGTGGCCCTTGACCTGATTTCCAAAGTCCTCTGCAGACCTCTTACAAGAGCAATTTGTCCCTTCCACAACAGTCCAATAGGTGGCAGGGGAGGGAGAAAATGGGGTGTCAGAAGGAAAGAGAGTGAGGAGGGAAGGGGACGGCAGAGAAAGAGAGAAAGAAAGAGTGGAAAAGAGAGAGAGAAGGGGATTGCCCCAGCTACTTTTCAGTCCCCACCCATTGCCAGCATGCAGCCCCCAACAGATTGCCCCCAAGTGAATGTGGCCCTCAACAGAAAAAAGGCTCCTGACCCTGTCAAAAAGTACGCTGTATTGTTACGAGATTGGGCATTTTACTGTGAATGGGCATGTCGCTATGGTTTCAATTGCCTGATCGGGCTCAGAGATTTCTCTCACACACACACACACACACCCTTAATGTTGTTTCATGTCCCTGTCCTTCATAACGGGAGGGCTAGAGAAACAGTGTGGGAGCAGTTTTGAAATTTGGATGTGGAGAAAGAGAAACAAAGAGAGAGACATGAGAGTTTTTATCTGGAGGTAGCTAAAGCTGGAGTGGAAGGCTGGTGTAGTATCAACTCTTTTCCTACTTTTTTAATGGGGTCTGCTTACCTCCAGTAGGCTCTGCTTGTATTTTCACAGAATGATACAGCAGTATCCTACACAACTGCCGAGTCTCCATTAATTCAGTCACAGCAGCAAGGCCCACCTCTAGCACAATAGGAACTACTAGTTCTTCAACAACAGAAATGAGCAGTAACACTCATTTCTGGATTGGGGCAGGTCAGGGGAGGTCCTTTCTGTGAGCTACACTGACCTGTCCTGTTCTGAAATTGACCAGTAATGCCACAACTGCTAGTTCCTGTTGTGCTAGTAGTCTGTTCTGCTAGCACAGAGGCAGTGTTGGATACTGCCCATACAGTCGGAAGGGACTTCAAATGTTCTCTGGTCCATCTTCTTGCTCATGCAGAAACCTGCTGCTACAACACCCTGATAGGTAGAAATAAAGAAAATATTGCACTCCACTGCTCTCTCATCCAAAGGAAACGAAACCTTGCCATGCTGTCACTGGATGTCTCACCATTCAGAGGAGTGGGGAACACTTAATAGTATATACAAATACATTAACACCCTGCTACAGATAGGCCAATTTATGTGCAGACATCAATTTCAATGTGCACATCATCCTTTCAGTTTGATCCTGCATTGGGCCTGCAGGGGAAACAGGTTGTGCTGTTGTCAACAGGTGAAGGACTTTCTCTGTGAACTTGCATTCCATGTGCGCTGGAAATTAATTATAAGTACTGTCACCTGCTGGGGGAAACTGAATACTGGCACTAACTTTCCCTCCTTCCAAACAAGCGATCAGCATTTCAGAATTGATTCAGAGGTCAGAATTAAGATTGCTGGGAGAATTATCAACAACCTCCGATATGCAGACGATACCACCCTAATGGCAGAAAGCGAAGAGGATCTCAAGAGCCTCTTGTTGAGGGTGAAAGAGGAGAGTGCAAAAGCTGGTTTGAAACTCAACATTAAAAAAACGAAGATCATGGCATCTGGCCCCATCACTTCCTGGCATATAGAAGGGGAAGAAATGGAAGCAGTGACAGATTTTACTTTCTTGGGCTCCAAGATCACCGCAGACGGTGACTGTAGCCATGAAATTAAAAGACGCTTGCTCCTTGGGAGGACAGCTATGGCAAACCTAGACAGCATAGTAAGAAGCAGAGACATCACCTTGCCGACAAAGGTCCATCTAATCAAAGCTATGGTTTTCCCAGTAGTAATGTATGGCTGTGAGAGCTGGACTATAAGGAAGGCTGAGCGCCGAAGAATTGATGCTTTCGAACTGTGGTGCTGGAGAAGACTCTTACGTGTCCCCTGGACTGCAAGGAGGTCAAATCAGTCCATACTAAAGGAAATCAATCCTGACTGCTCATTGGAAGGACAGATACTGAAGCTGAAGCTCAAATATTTTGGCCACCTAATGCGAAGAGAAAACTCTCTGGAAAAGACCCTGATGCTGGGAAAGACTGAAGGCAAAAGGAGAAGGGGACGGCAGAGGATGAGATGGCTAGATAGCATCACCGATGCAATGAGTATGAACTTGAGCACACTCCGGGAGAGAGCGCAGGACAGGGAGGCCTGGCGTGCTATGGTCCATGGGGTCATGAAGAGTCGGACACGACTGAACGACTGAACAACAACAACAACAACAAAGGGGAAACTCTTACACGAAAAAGTGGACTACTGCTGTTACGAGGATTTCTGGCTTAGGATTATTATGTATTTGCGTGAATATTGCACCTAAACTGAAGCTCATATAAGGTAGTCATCTTATGGCTGGAAAATATAATTTGTGAACTGGCTGATAACACTGATAGTTGATCACTTGATTTCCACCCCCTCCCCCCTGCTGTCCCCAAACGTCACTGTTTTACTGAGAAACAGGAAAGGCCACTTTTCCGATTAACTACAAATTATGCAGCCATAGTTGAAAGTACTTTAGGATATCCACCTTCAGCATGTTTTGCTCTAAAACAGAATCTGTCAGAAGTACAAATTTAGATCTAATTCTGGGGCTAGTTCTTATCCCAATACATACAGCTGAACTGAGTTGACTGCCAGTAAATATCTCTGGTAAAGATGGAAATGTACAGAAAATAGAGAGAGAAACTTCGGTCAATAAAATACATATATAACTTTATACATTATCAGTGCATTAAAAAAAAATATTATACAACTCTTTTTTAACAGTGCAATCGACAAGCCATTTAAGCTGCAGTGCTTGGACTTAAGTCAGCTTACGGTCCACATGGCCACAGAAAGTTGTACTGGTGCAACTGGAGCACCCTTACCTGCTCCAGAACACCTGCTGATATAGATACGGGATTTTTCCCACCTGTGCTAACATTACACAATTGCATGAATGCAGATAGTCCCATTCCCTGTACTGCATACCCTATAAACTTGGTGCAAGAAGGGAAAGGCATTGCAATAGTGTAGCTGAGAAAGCATACAATTACTTTCAACTCCACGGTGTACTAACTCCTTGCTCTCCACTTCCACCAGCATCATTATGTAAGCCAGGGAGTTGGGCAATGAGCAAAATGAGGTCCAGGACATGGCAAAATTATCTGAGTTTCCCAACATGCAGCAAATGCCCATATTGGTACTTACTTACACTGAGCTCTTTTACAACTCTCTGCCATTTAAAATACTAAATACAGCAGCAGCTCACCCTTCACAAGGCAAAGGAGAATGGGTTGTGCTCTGGGATGTAGAATAGTTCAGAATATACAGATATCTTGGTCAACAAGAAGAGGAGCATACTGCCTGCACTGCAGAAGATAAGGGATAGGAGGAAGGCTATGCAGAGAGGAGGTGTTCGTTGCTGCATTTGCACAATCCTTTCTCCAGATGTGGAAGTGGGCAGAACAAGATGTGGGAATCATGGGTCACAGCCAAATAATGGCCCGAAACATGCTTCAGAACTGGTGCCTCTTGGTCTTGAGAGTGGAGTTACACGATCACTAGACTCATGTGATGTTGTTGGACTGTAGCACTTCAAACAGCAATGAGGTCAAATATTTGAATGATCTCTATCTTAAAAAACAAAAACAAATGACTCCCTGCACACAAAAGATAGCATGTCAGGGAAAAGTCCAGCATGGAATCTAGTTTTCTACATGCAAGGAAGTTTGCTTTTATATGGGAGAGCATTCAAATACGCAATTTCCCCTGCCTGGCAATCTGAACTGGTACATTCCAGCAGCAGCTGATCATCTCTTTCAGCTCTTAATTTGGTCCTGTTCATAATGTTTAAGGAAGAGAATGTGGCAATTGCACTGAAATCTGTACAGTGTCCTGTTTCCTATTTGTTTCCACAGGGGTAAGCTGGGATATGTGCAAGTGTGCTGACTTAAGTGACTTGTGGATCACTACCCTACCATTTTTTACTCTTTCCAAGGCACAAACTCTTTTTAATGATTGCCTTCCCTGCGTGATTTGGAATCTGTTGATGTAGTCCTTTGTTTGTAGTCTTCGCCAGATCCCAGATCCACCAGATCCTGATAGTTTGTAAATTCCTGAGGTAATGGAAACTCTTCTGCTGATGAATGAGTCCTGTGCCCAAACACCCTCTCTTGCAGCTCAGCAATGTCATTCCTGATGTCTGCCATCATCAGCAACAGAAAGTCAAAAGAACCTGGTGGCCCCTAGAAATATTAAAAATGTGACAATTAAGTTTCTAGTTCTACATGTTCCTAGTGGCTTATATTATCAAAGCACCCATTTCGGATAGGTTAATATCACAGAGGCATGGAAGGATAATGAAATGGAAAAATCTGAAATAAAATATCCTGATCTGAATTTCCTCCAAATGCAAATTTCAAATGAGGTATGTTTCAGTGTGTAAGATTCTATGCCGCCCTGTTGTTAAACACCTCCAATGCCACAAAAATGAAAAGGGGCTGAAAAAACCTAGCTCCATATAGGAACTGAGGGCAGCTGATTTTTGTGATGTTCACTTCTTCCCCATCTATCACATAATAATAACAAGAATTGTTTAAAGAGAAAAGTACAGAATGCCTTTATTTGGAGCGGCAAAAAACCTATATACATTCATACCACTATTCAATCGTTTCCTCAACCCAAAGCTCTGCATGTACTTTGTAGCAGCCCTAAAGCACACACGTTGCTCTTGAGCTTGCCAGTTGCTCCCACTGACTGCAGTGCAAGGGGCAAAGAGATACATGTACAGAAGAGAATCTTCCACTGAAACAAATGCAGAGAGCCACTGAGGGCAAGGGAACTCTGTATGTGTATCAGAGCCCCAATTCCAAAGCAAATGGCAGGTTGGGTTCATGTTTGAGAGGCATGTTTGTTTCAACATGGCTATTAATATTAGAATATTTAATACTTATTAAGAAAAAAAAGTAATATGAGACTCAGTTCTTCATAATGCTAGTGGATGTAACCCACAAAATAGTTAACCAGTTTGCTTTAATTTAAGACATCTTAATGCCAATCCACATATTTTGTTTTGCAGAGTTTTCTAGATACAGGAGAGATTCCCAACGTAAATCATTAGATGCACATATGAACTATGCAATTCAAAATTCTTGGGCATACAGATCTACATGCTGATATCTACATGCTAAAAACTGGTATGTTACTTTTATCCAAAGGATGCAAATGCAGAGATGACCACTGCACCTGCAAAACCTTGCACACTTGCAATGAGTGAAGCAGCCCACAGACTCAATGAAAATTGACAGGACTGACATGTTGCTTTTATCACAGATTTGTATAATCTTTCACTGTTATGCTGTATAGGTTAATTGGTGGTGAGGCCTGTTTGGGCCCCATTAAGTCAGAGGAAATATTCACAAGTAGATGTTATCCTGAGCGCATGACTGCTGATGAAAACTGCAACTGCGCATCTAGTTCTCCTTTCCCCCCTCTGTAATGTTTATACAACTTACCAATGTCCTGATATCACAATGTTCTGCGTCTTTCCACCACCACCAGATAATGATGTGGAATATGGGCTGGGAACCACAGAACATCATGATCTCAGGACATGGAAAAGTTCTATTAGATGTTACAAAGGGGGAGGAGACACACAGATATGTGGTTACCACTCTGGGAAGCAACCACATGTTAGGGTAACATGTAGTGTGGCCCTAACTATATAGGAATAAAACCATGGCGAATTCTATCGTGGCTTGATGATGAACACAGTTCATCAGTCACTCCCCCTAAGCCAGGGCTGCACAACCCACAGCCTCTGAGCTGCAAATGCCCGCCCCCGCCTCCCAGCTTTCCACTCCTCCCCAAGCAATTCTCATACAGGTCGCTGTTTCCTGTTGCTGCTAGTAGGGAGGAAAGAGTGATCTGTATCAGAATTGCTGGGATGTGTGTGCCTATGTGTGCACAGGTGTGCATGCAGGTGCCCCAATGCCCTGCCCTAAGCTATTTGGTACCGCCCCATTCTTGACAGATGAAATTTGTCTTGGCATTGGATATAATACTTACAGGTGGCCCTTTTTCTCCTGGTGCACCTCTCTCGCCCTGTAACAAACACCACTTTGGTTAATTTGCATGGATTAAAACTGAACCATAATGTGTAGTGCTATTCTATGTGGAGACTCTTGCTTCAACTGGGATCAAACCATAAGTCCCTTCAGCTCTACAAGAACCTCTTCTCATTTTCACCACTCAAAATCACATACTGTGCAATCCTATGCATCTTTACCTCGATGGGACTGCAGATTTAGTAGCCATTAGTTTTAATTTGGGCCAGATTACACAGTGAACTTGTTTGCATAAGAGTTGATGTTTTGGATTACCTACCAAAAATAACCTTTGCAGCAAATCCTAAATTTGTTTACTGAGAAGCAAGACCTACTGAGTACAACATGATTTCCATACTACTAAGTGAGGAGCATTAATTTCACTTACCATTTCTTACATATCAAAATTAAACTATCATATTTCCAACTACAATATTTATCTTCTGCAAGTATTCAAATCAAGAAATTGTACCAGGCTTTGAAGGTTATTCAAGAGTGGGAAGAAACTCTTAAAGAAATGACAAAGAATATACAGTAGGCAGTAAATAATGGATCATAGGCATATATTATTATTATTATTATTATTATTATTATTATTATTATTATTATTATATCCTGCCTTTTCCCCAATACTGGGACTCAAGGCAGCCTTACAACGTTAAAACTGCTACAATTAAAACCTATAAATGGAAATATAAATACAACTGTATAAAAGTTAAAAATATAATTAAATCATCAATATTAAAATTATAAAGATATTAAAACATTAAAAGACAAGCAGAACAATAAAAATGGTATCCAGACGTCGCATTTTCCCAGGTCCAGACTAGTTATCCCCAAAGGCCTGCTGGAACAAAAAAGTTTTTGCATGCCTACGAAAACATATCAAGGAGGGTGCCACTCTCGCCTCCCTGGGAAGGGAGTTCCAGAGCCTTGGGGCAGCCACCGAGAAGGCCCTCTCCCGCGTTCCCACCAGGCGTGCCTGAGATGATGGCAGGATGGCGATAAGGGCTTCCCCTGAAGATCTCAGGGCACGAGTAGGCTCATAAGGGAGAATATGGTCTTTCAGATAACCTGGACCCGAGCCGTATAGGGCTTTATAGGACATAACCAGCACTTTGAATTGTGCCCGGAAACAGACTGGGAGCCAGTGAAGCTGTTTTAACAGGAGAGTTGTACGCTCCCTGTAACCAGCCCCAGTCAGCAGTCTGGCCGCAGTTCTTTGAACCAGCTGAAGTTTCTGAACACTTTTCTGAGGCAGCCCCACATAGAGCCTGTTACAGTAATCCAAACGGGATGTAACTACGGCATGCGTCACTGCAGCCAGGTCAGACATCTCACGGAACGGGCGCAGCTGGCGCACTAGCTTCAACTGTGCAAATGCACTCCTGGCCACCACTGAAACCTGGGCATCCAGGCTCAGGGCTGAATCCAGAAACACTAAACAGTGTTATAAACACTAAACAGTCTCTTATATCAAAAACAAATTTCTGGCCAACCCAATATGTGCACAGTTGTTATCCCTATAAACAATAAGACTAGTTCATTTATTTGTGGTATTAATTATACGTTGATTTAGCAGGGAGAAACTTGGGGGGAGGGGGAGAACTAAATGCATCAGGACTGGGAGTAGATCAGATCAAAACAATCACCTAATAAATGAACAACGGAATCAAGTTTCAGCATGATACATTTAGGCTGAAAATACTCCCAAGTAATTTGAACAGACAGACCACGTTACAGGCTACCCAATGTGGAACCTTTGTCCCCAGACCTTTGTAAAGGAGACACGGCACAAGCCTGCGCTGAAGCAGAAACAGTGCTACGCTTAATAGGGATGGCATTGCGGCTCCATTATTATATCATGGTTTGGGTCTGCATTGGGGCCTGAGCATGAGACCTCAGGGATATCAGGTGGAGATTCAGCATCACCATCAACTCTGGTTGAAGGAGGGAACACCAGGGAAACAGGTCAGATTAGCAAGGAAGCCTTCTAACAGCAAGAGGGCAGGTCATGTGGTACACCTGCCTAGCATAAAAGCTTCTATGGTCTTAGCAACAAGGGGGCTCTGTTTGCTGTTCCTTGTGATGGGCCAGCTGGACTTTTGACTTTATTCACCTTCCATTTGCACCCCACCACCACCTTTCCTCTTCCCAACTTGACAGGATTGGGAGTGACACTGTACAAGAAATGGCAAGATACTTGCTTGTGGGGCACGGGGATTTGCATGCTCACCTTTGTTCCATCTCTTCCTGGTGCCCCCGGGGGACCCTGTAAGACAAAACAATGGTCCTCAAAAATAAGTAATGGCATGACCAACAGACTATGTGTGCTTATGGTATGGTGACAGAATACTGACCACAGGGCCTCTCCTGCCCTGCTTAATATGGGACAAGTCTGGAGATGGCCCCATAGGCCCCATTGCTCCTCTGGGGCCAGGCAAACCTGGAGGACCAGGAGATCCAGGAAATCCAGGACTCCCTTTTGGACCTGCAGCTCCTGCAAACAAGACAAGACAGTTGAGGCTGAGAGTGGGTCCTCAGACAGTTTTGCATGGAAGGCTGTTTGTGGCTGGTGAATGGGACTGACCTAAGGCAACAATGGGGAATAGTCATGCCTTGACATGGGGGAGGGGGGCTGGCTGGCTGGGAAGGAATAAGCTGAAACTGAACCCTAACAACACTGAAATACCTTTGGTGGGAGTCATGGGGAGGTTGGAGGAGGTTGACCTGGTGTTGAATGGGGTGTGGCTGCCCCTGAAGGACCAGGTCCGCAGCCTGGGCATCATTTTAGACTCCCAGCTGTCCATGGAGGCTCAGGTGTTGGCCATGAGCTGGGCGGCACTGTACCAACTCCATTTGATACAGCAGCTGCGCCCCTACCTCCCTAACCATCTGCCCCATTGGTAGTTCATGCCCTGGTCTCCTCTCGCCTAGGCTACTGTAATGAGCTCCATGTGAGGTTACCCTTGAAGATGGTTCGGAAGTTGCAGCTGGTGCAGAATGCGGCCGCCCGCCTGATTAAAGGCAGCCATTGGTGAGATCACATCACTCCAGTGCTGAAGGAGTTGCCCTGGTTACCAGTTATTTTCCGACCCCAATTGAAGGTGTTGGTATTGACCTTTAAAACCCTATACAGCTCCGGCCCAGACTATCTTAAGGAGTGCCTCCAGCAACACAGGGATGCCGCTCAATGAGATTGGCCTCGGAAAGCCTTCTGTCTGTCCCATCAGCCAGCACAGCTAGGCTGGTGAGGACTAGGGAGAGGGCCTTTTCTCTGGTGGCCCCCACTTTGTGGAATTCCCTCCCTAGTGACCTCCGCCATGCCCCCTCTTTGATAAGCTTCCACCGGGCTCTGAAAACTTGGCTATTCAGGCAGGCATTTGGGGTGGGTTAGGGTTTTTTAGAGCAACGTTGTTTTGTTCAGTTGATTATATTGATTATGTTGTATTTTGTTATTTGTATTGTATGCTGCCTAGAGTGGCTGGGTAGCCAGCCAGATGGGCGGCTAATAAATCTAATAAATACATAAAAATAAATAAAAATTAGCTGGTGTCAACCTCAGTTGTTGGGAGGGATCCTAAAACAGTGACACTCTCACACTTGGCTAGTTGAATTCAGACTATTACCAGGGCTCCTTGGAACATGATGCAGGCTTCTCATCAGCTGTATACAAGCACACGCACACACACACACACCTCTACCTGATGTGGCCTATTGTTATTATTAATTTAATGGGACCATATTACACCTGTATTGAAAGACCTGCACTGGTTGTCAGTTGCTTTCTGGGAGAAATTCAAGGTGTTGTCTTTAACTTTTAAAACCCTAAATGGTGTAGGCCCTGGCTATCGAAGGGACAGCCTGTCTTGCTATGAACCTGCCCAGGTGTTAAGATCTGGAGGAGAGGCCCATTACCCACAGAGGTCTGTTTCTTGGGAACATGTGAAAGGACTTCCTCCTGTGTTGTGTCCCTGAACTATGGAATGCACTTCCTCCAGAAATACCATAGCCCCCCACTCCCTTGGCCATTAGAAAGGGTGTGAATAAAAAGGCCTCTGTCTGATGCTCATAACAAAGCAAAGTTGCCACCAGGTGAGCCTCCCATAGTCAGAGTGCTACAGCCAAAAATGGCCCATCTAGCATTTACTATCACCAGTCATTCTATTTACATATGTCTCCTCTTGGATCTGTCCCAGAATGCTGGTTGCATAATTTAATGATGAACTAGAAGCAGAGCAAGCAATATTGACCAAAAGAAAGAAGTAAAAAATGGGTGGCTTGACAAACATCTTATCTGCTTCTTATCTGTTAGGCATCAGCTATAGAATGCTCACAGCAGCCCAACTTTGTAAACAGAAATAGAAGGCCAGCATGGCTGAGAAAAAATGCCCACCCAGGCTTAGGAACAGAGTAGCTATGTGGGCAAGGGTTTTGTATTCAGCCTGTGCACATGGTTCGCTGTACAGCAAATGAATTTGTGGGTGAAAACTGCTTCCATGTGAGTATCGCCCTTGCTGGGTCAGAACATATATATGTGGCTCAAAAGGAAGTACAGTTTGCTTTGATATTCACAAATAGTGCCATGTTCAAAATTAGGATAGCTCAGATAAATCCACTATATTGTGAATGTTTAGTACAGGCAATCAGTTGCAGTGGAGGTTGACTAGTAACCATCTGCTCAAAGGTTTGCATCATCTGCCTGTATCTTGGCCAAAATGAGATCAAATCAACAATAAGATTATGCTGTAATAAGAACATTAACAAACAGATCATTGACTAAATATGCAAAGTTTTATTATACTATACAATACTATATGTATTGTGTAGTATAATAAAACAGTAATAATCATTATAACTCTCTGTTTCTCCTGAATGAATGAACATAAAGAACACAAGTAATAGTCTTTTAGGTTGAGATTTTCAAGGAACATTTCCAGTTAATTGTCAATTACATAGTTTGGGAATGGATGATTTTCAGTTAGGAGAATAGAAGAAATTAAGCTTACAGCACCTTGGACAGCTCATGGTATGGCAAAAACCAGATGGAAGAAGGGAAACCCTAATTATTAAGGGAGATGCATTGCTGCTCTTGAGATGAGCTCCTTGTGGGAAGCTTGGGATACAAATGTGATAAATATATAAAACTTAAAATGAGTGTTCATGAATCATTTAAATGTAGGAGTGGTCTACTACTTTACTGCCTTACCTGGAGGACCCTGATCACCTGGTTGTCCAGGAGGACCTGGTATATAGGCATTGGATGCAAGTACTTTTTCCCCCGTGATTGGTTTGCTAAGGTCAGCAGCATTATTTGGTAACAAAGACACCTGCAATAAATAAAGTGCTATCAGCCAACAACCGTTTAGCATCTTCAATGATATCTAGTCGGGTTGTTGTATTTGACTCCATGAGTCAGCACGTAACTTTTTCAGGCATCACCCTCAGTTCATGACTCAGCTACCAAGTCCACAGCTCTGTAACCTCGAAGAGCCAGAATGGTAGAGGAGATAGCATGCTTGACTTAGACTGGGAAACACAGTGGTTGTCCCACAGGTAACACACTCATCCTCCCTCAGCCTAACCTACCTCACAAAGTTATTGCGAGGATAAAATGGGATAGCCCTCCTCTTGGAGGACATGCAGGAAGTGAACATACAAATATGATCAAATAAACAACAAGCAACAATCTGGAACTCTACAGGCGTGCATCCCTGACACTTGATGAGGGGCACGTATATTTTGTTCATGGTTATACACACCTGATCTCTAAAAATTTAGTGAAAATTGACCCCTCACCTTGTTTCGTGGGACAAGGTTACGGAGTTATCTCCGGATTCAAATCCCAGCTGAGTCACACAGCCAAACTAGTTGTGACATTTGGCATTTTGTAGTTCATTTTGCTTTCACAAATAGCTGCCGCAGGGGAGGCCTGAATTGGACTGGAACTGTGGCAGGGGCGGAAGGGGGCTTTAACCCTTTGCCCTCTGCCATGGTCCGAATCAGAATTGGGGCCCTCCAGACCTGCTATTCACAATGGGAGGAAAGCTCTGGACATCCTGTCTAGACTAAGGGAAACACATGGATGGGTTTTGCACTCATCTGGGGACTCAAGTACAAAAGGGAAAGTGAGATGCATGGCAACATACATTAATATTTTGCATGAAGGGGAAAGGCTGCCCTATACACAGAGCATTTGTTTATCTAGTTACCTACTGACCACTCTGACTAGCAGCAACTCTCCAAGGCCTTCGGCAGAGGTTCAACCCAACTCTGTTACCATCGATGGCTTAAAGGGAGGTGCCCAAGATTGGACCTGGGATATTCTGCATTCAAAGCATGTGCTGTGGTGCTTTCGGTTCCAAGGGGTCAGAATACTTAACAGTGGGAGAACAGCTTCTCCCCCCTGCTGAGCGTGTATACGTGTGCAATTTTAGTTGTATAGCCAACTCATTGATTTATCTCTAACAGACAGCATAGGTGACTATAATAAAGGACACATCAGGGCAACAACGGATGTCAACATGCTGAGTCAACCTGTCCCTGGAGTCCACGCAATGTGTGCTGGCCCACCCACTCTCACTCCAGTCAGCTCACCCATCGCTGTCCCCTGGAAAGAAGCATCTGCCTCTTGTGGACTTTGGAGCCAAGCCCTGTACTTTTTTGATGTCAAGTATTATCATCTCAGCCAGACATTAGCATGCACTGACCTAATTTTTATTCCATTCCACCTACTTGATTCAGGCTTGGAATCACTGTTGAAAATGATCTCACCCAGTATTCCTTCGTGCATGAATATTTTCCCGTGAGGACGTAAATACTTGACTGGATACTTTCAAAAGGGACAACAGTCACAGAGATGAGATCTGCCTCTTGCCGTGGCCTGCATTTCATGTTGTAAACCTGGAGAGGGTTTTTTTTTTGCAGAAACTGTTGCTGAGTTGGCTTGGAGATGGATTGCCTGGGTCTGCTCTAAGACTTACTTCTAATTAAACGCATACGTACATGCATCCGAATAAGCACATGTGCACAGAGAACGTTTCCACACATGGGATTACTTGCACGCCTAGATTGCCTGTTATTTATTTCTGTTGGCAAAGGGCTCCCTCTGACTAGTTTTGAAATCCTGTCAAGGGGATGGGGTGGAAGAAGGAACAAGCCAGTGGTTTTTGGAATTTTCTGTCACCAGGGAACCCTTTCCGGCATGTTCGCCATAGAACCCCTGAGCGTTACAGAGAATCCTGGGGCACATTTTAGGGCTCACTCTCAAGTTCACACAGAGTATTCCCCAGGCCTAGTAGTGGGCTTTACTGTCACCTCATGAGAGCTAAGAGTGTACTGTAGACTACATACCCAGCATTCTACCATGGCTGCACGTTGCGGGGGGACACTGGAGATGGAGGGCAACCTGTTTGCCAGGAGAACCTGACCATCCTTACTGATCTTCTAACTGAGGAACTCTTAATAAGCTTCCGAGGACACTTAGACATGTCCGGAATAATTAGGTTATCAGGCTTGAGCCACACAAAATACCCCTTCATTTCACCACCCAGTTTACGCTTACCCCCATTAGGTAGACAGCTCCTCTTGGTGGCTGTCATCCGCCATTTTATTTCCCCATAATGCCCCATGTACAGCATAGCAATGTCATTCTAGTGTATTCTGGGGTTGTGGGGGAGAGAACAGTGGCAGCTTGAGTGGGCTGTCATATGGAGGCATGTCAAATTCATGGAGAATAAGGCTACCAGTGCCTACTGGTCATAATGATTATATACTACCTCCAGTAGTAATACCTCTCAATGTCAGTTGCTTGGAAACATGAGTGGGAGAGTGCTGTTGCACTCATGTACTGTTTGTGGGCTTTCCACAGGCAGATAGTTGGCCATGGCTTGAACAGGATACTGGATGAACCCTTGGTCTGATTCAGCAGGGCTTATATTTCCCCCCCAAATGCCCTGACACAATGCAGCATCTGGGGAATTTTGGTGAAACAAAACGGCAGCTGACAGGAAGAACTGCACTGCCTTCACTGTGGTACAGGCACATCCCTCCAAAAGGAAAAAAAAAATCCACTCCTGCCTGGTAAGTCCCCCAAATCAATCAGATTAGCATCCCGGCTCTCACCTTTGAGGTTTTAGCAGCCAATTGGGAGAGGGAGTGGCTGAGATAACGGCAGGGATAATTTGAGATTGGAGAGAACAGTGGGGATTCCCACCGGGGTGGCACCTGGAGGCCAACCTTGCCCCCTGGAGGAACCCCAAGAAGCTCCACAGGCTGGATTGGAGAGCCCAGCAGCCTGGATTAGGCCTTTGGGCCTGGTTTAGCTTCTCCCACACCAGGAAATGCTATGTAAAAGAACATTAACGGCGCAGCTTGATTATGTGGGTCAGTATGGCATTGTCCCATAGATGTGGGAAACACGAAGACAGATTCAAGCAATTCTTGTGGAAGTGACCACTCAATCGATAGGGACCCATTGGATCATGTGGTTCTAGGCCTACCCATTAGTTAGTCCTAAATCAGATTAACTATATGAATTATCCTGTATGAAAGCATCCTAAAGCGATCCTGTGCTGTTTATTTTTAAGCCTCCAAGGAAAGAGATTCCACAGTCTCCCATGGCAATTAATCCCATTGCTGGACTGCTCTTACTCTAAATCATGGGTGGGCAACTTCCGGGGGCCCGAGGGCCAATTTTCCTTCCTTGTGCCCCAGAAGGAGCCTGTATCCCTGCTGCCAAAATTTGCCAGTGCCACAGCAGCAAAAAATGGCCTATTTAGCTTCTGCTGCACTGCCGAATTCGGTGGAAAGCCAACTGCTGCCGCCACTGCAAATTCAGCGGCGATTGTTGTTCGCCCCTGTGCTAAACGTATATAAACTTTTACAATGAAGCTATGCATACTTCTGGCAAATGCCTTATCCTTAAAAAAGAAAAGAAAAGACACACCTCTCATACCTTTTGTTTCAGTTGCAACACCGTCTGTTTGATTTGATAGAACTCTTTGCAGGAGGCACAGCATGCCCCCGGTTTCACCACATTATCAGTTTTCTCAGAAAACCCTGCTAGAGAGAGAGAGAAAGAGAGCGAGAGAGAGAGATAAAATATTCCAATACATTTTATTTCTTTACAAAATAAGGGACATAAACAGAGCAGGGAGGAGACATGCTAAAGAAAGCTGTGTGGGGACAAGCCTTTGAAGTTTTCCTTCCTGGCTGTTCTGTGGGAGGAAGAGGTGCCCTTGGTATTAACAACTTTTCCAGTTGTGAATCACCATGAAAGGCTGGACACGTCCACAGTGAGCTCGCTGCAAACAGGCTTAGCTGCAGCTGTTTCCAGTTAGCTGGTCTTAATGCCTTTTGTAAAACTCCTTTTATATTGCAGGAGGGGGAAAAAAGTGTTTACCTCTCTACTTTTATCTGAGTCTTTACTGTATAGGAAATGTATGGATCCACAGTGATTTATAATCCTCCTTCAAGGCCCAGGTTTCATACACCATAAATTGTGCCAATATCCCATGCAATGAGACCTTTGGCTTGCAATTTGCACAAAAGCAGTCTTTATCATCCCTGGTTATACTGCTGTACAATGGGACTCTTGAGACCAGAGAGTTGGGGTAAAGATTCAGAACTGCAGTCACAAAAAAGGAACTCAAAAAAGGAACTCTAAGACTTAGAGATACACTTAAGGCTGTGTATTGTCTGCACTAATAATCAAGATACTGCCCAAAATTAATGCCTGTCCTGTGTAACCTATGTACCTTTAGCAATTTTTAAAAATTCTGTTTCGGAAGTCATGGGAGGCCACTTGAAATCCTGCTCCACCTCCTATCTCTCCCCCAACTCAAAGCTGTTCATACATGTTCATGTCTGTCTCTATAGCCTTGAGGGATAGAAAGTTAAATTTTCAAAATCTGAAAGCTGTGATTCTATGGATACTGAAGTCTGGCTCCAATACCAGTTTCTTTGCTTGTACAGTTCAACTGCATAGTGGCAGAACCCCCACTCCCACCCTCCCTATATATGCATCATACAGGATATAATTAGCCCCAGTAGGCTGCAGTCTTAAAACAATGGGATTTACTTCTGAGTAGACATGTATAGGATCTCACTGTAAGTCAGTTTCAGGCCAGATGATGCAATTTCCAGCCTGATCTGATGCACAGAGTTCATTGGGGCTTACTCCCAAGTAAAGCATGCACAGGGCAGCCCTCAGTTCCCCTCCCCAAATGGTTTTTAAGACAGAGAGGAAGGATGGAAATCTGGCTTCTGACTAGTATGACTGTTATGTTCCTAAGCTTTTCTCTACAATGATGAGCACTAGAACCTTCGTTCTAATAGAAATGAAGGCTGAGATTCTCAGAGTGTTTACTTCTGTACCAAATTCTGTAGGAGAAGTATGGGAGACAAATAAACCCCTGAATTATTAGCCACCTTGCCCAACAGTGCTGCTGGGGCTTATTATGTGTCTCTATTGTGACAGCTGGAACAATTATTTGGCAGCTTCAACATATGAAGCGGATGCCACAGATCAGTTGACGTATTCTTCCTTGTGTGGCAGGCTAGGGCAGTCAAAGCCCTTTGTGTATATGAGTTCGGCCTTTTCTTGTCTAATGTCAGCTCCCTTTTACCCAGTAAGCTAACGGGCCCAGAAATGCTGCTGCTAAGACAATACTGTTGGGTGGGGCGGTACATCTGCTGAACCTTAACGCTTGAAGATCCTGTCTCACTTAAGCTGGGTGTTGCAGCCTGAAGGTGTTCGCGGTGCACTCTTTTTATGGGGGTTGTTTAGTTTATCATTTGATTATGTGGCTGTGCTGTACCATCTCTGAAATATGCAAGATAATCGTTCTGTAAAGATGCTCTGTTGCTTGGTCCCCCCCCCCCATGGTCAAACCTGCAAATCAAAATCAGTCTCTGAAAGCCAAGGTAGGCAGACAGTCTCCATTTCTTTGGCGCTGCAGAATAAACACACACAGATTAATTTTCTCCATAATGTGTGTTATTTTTGGAGACAGGGCAAGATACTAGTATTTTATTAACATTGTCTATAAGCAGGAATTTACCAGAAGATCTGCCTCAGTGACCTAAACATTGCAATATGCGGCAGCTATTCTTGTTTGGTTATTATAACATAAATGGTTTGTAGTTTTGCAATGGTGCAGGGACTCATATCTGCCACAGGATGGCACTCCAAAGTAGGTTGTTTCAAAGCAGTGGCACAAGAGCCAGAGGGAGAATATCTTGTTATTCTATACGATGCGGTGGACTGAAATTCCAGCTAAAAGGAATTCATACATTGTGATTCCAGACCAAAGGTAATTCCTGCTGTTTATTCCCATGAATTGGATTCATGTACAAATGAATCCATTCATGTCTTCGTTTGTTCCTCAATGATTCCATGGTTCTACCCCTGGTTTGTCAAAGCCCACCTCTGTTGTGAATGTCACCAGTCCATATTTGGAGTCTTTCTTCCAAAGTCAGTGATATTGGTCAAGTTGTGCAGCAGAACACTGAGGTTACATACATTGTCAACTTTAATGTTTAGATGCAGAGTCCAAAACCAGCACTGGGTCAATTGGGGGGTTCACCCACTGTACCTCCTTAGAGAGTGAGGGCCTTAGAGTTGCTGGAGGAAGGAATTAGTAGGTGACAAAGTTGGCGTATGCTGCAATTTGATGCTTAAACCACACAAGCACAGAAATTGGTATTGAACACAAGATTCAGTGTGTGGAGAATCTCAGCATGATTTATTCTAAAGGACAAGGGAAAGAGACCGTGGGCTGTATCCAACAGGGAGGTTACACCCCTGCCGATACTTTTGCACCCTGCCGATTCCATTACACAACGGTGATTTAGCTGAAGAGCTTCTTTCTGGAATGGGCCAGGTCAGCAGAACTTGCATAAGGGAGCTTCGCCGGCCTGTCCTGATCCAGAAATGAGCATTTAGGAAGCGCTAAATCTCTGTTGCGTAAGCAGTGGGTCCTGCTTGTGCAACAGAATTGGCAGGACCCACTGCTTGCAGAAGGGAATCAGTGGGGCAGAAGGTAATTGGGGGGGCAGAAGGGAATTGGGGGGCGGGGCGGGTGTAAGCACCACTGGATACTGCCTACTGTCTTTGCCATCTGGGCTTGGCTGTTTCTCCCTGCCTTGCCACATCCCCAGCCCTAGGAGCCTTCCTAAGGAAGATGCTGCCACTTGGGCCCATGCTGAGAGGAGGGTCTCTTTCTGCTGCTTGAGGGTGGGCTGCTTGAAGCGCTTTGGGTTTTTTTCCTTTCCCTTTTTTTGCTGTGAGTTTGATGTGGACGAGGTTTCTTATTGTCAGGTGTCTTAACGTGAACTGTTTAGTGAATTGCTCAAAGTGAATATATGTAATATGGGCACTGGATATTCTAAACTGACCTACTTGCAGGTCTTGTTCTTATTTAAACTTGACATCTTCTAAAGGGGCTGTGATGGAGTTAATGTTGTATTGCAATGTACTATAATCATGGCGATTGCACCGTTTGTTTTGTGAACCGCTTTGAGCACAGTGTATTGTGGAAAATGTGGTACAGAAATCAATGGACTATGATGACTAAGTTCTAGCTATTATGAAGGGAGGCTTGAAATGTGTGTGGGCAGTGCCAGGGGATCTAAGCAGGTCAAGGGGTTGAGCTTCAATATGGGGCTTCTATGCTCTTTATAGAGGTTTCCAGTTTCGATCTCCAGCCTGTCGGGTTAAAAGGTTGTAGTGAGAACTTGAGAGACCAAAGTGCCCATACGAAGTCAGACCATTTCATTTTGCACAAACTGACTTTTTGATTTAGTTCCCTAACTTTAGAAGGTGGGTTTGAGCAGAAATAGCAGGGGCAGAGTGAGTGCTAGAATGGCAAGGATAATACTTAGTGATTTGCACAGCTGGATAAAAAGAGGATTGTCAAGATTTTAGGCATTCAAAGGTTATGGAATCCGCCATCCCCAAAGTGTCTGCAATGTTCTGTTCCTCTGGATTTGTGTGGCATGCTGGGTAAAGTGTAAATATTCCACAGTTAAACATAAAAATGACAGTTTTGAAGCCACTGCTCTGGAGCAAAGATGCCTGATCTTAACCACACTTTCTTCTGAGCAACGAGGCTTGGAGCTTTCCATTTGTTTTATTTGAATAGCTTCTGTGTCCACAGCAGATTACCTTGGCCCAGTCTAATTTAAGGAACAATACCTTTGTCTCCTTTGGTGCATGTCTTCCCATCATCTTCACGGATATAGCCTTCATGACACTCACATCGATAGCTGCCAAGGGTATTGACACAGATGTGGGGGCAGAGAGGCTCGTTGTTTGTGGTGCACTCGTCAATATCTGAAAGGGGATGAATGTCACAATGGTTTTTAAAAAAAAAAATAGAGGAGGAAATAGAGTGATCAGAAATAAAGGTTTGTGTTAATTCCACTGGATTTAGAGAGGGACCACGCATTGCATGCAGACAGTCCCAAATTCAATTCCCAGCACCTCCAGTTAAAAGGATCAGGTAGCTGCGATGTGAAAGACCTTAGTTGGGGAGCTCCTGCCTGTCAGAGTTGACAATACTGGGCCAAATGGACAAATAGTCTGACCTGGTTTAAGGCTGCTTCCTATGTTCATAGATGGGACTCCTTTAAGGACAGCCTCAAAAGTGGGGTATACACATGATAAAGAGCACCATCCAACAGTGTCACTAGCCAAGTGCTGCTTAATCTTTCCATTGCGCAAACAGTTGCCCATTATGCTTGCGCAAACGGTTGTGCAAGCAGTTGTGCAACTGGTTGCTTAAGAGTTATGGGCAACAGGTTGTGCAACCAGTTGCACAGTGGGTTGCACAAGAGTTATGCACAACAATTTGCACAACACATTGCACACAAGCATAAGGCACAACCACGCTTGCACAAACGTAACTTTAGCTAGATTCTTCTCCTGTGTATAGTTCAGAACGTAGTTTCCGCTAGCACCACATCATTTGCACTAATGGAATGATAGAGTTGGATACTGCCCACTATCTACTCCATTCACCTTTGTCGCCCAACTGTAAAGCTGATGGAAGGAACGATGCACAAGTTTGGGAAGGTGAATGCCTGTACGCAATTGACTTTTGTTGTTGTTGTTATTGCCTACTGAACGAAGTCATATCCATAGCTTTGCCCACCTTTCAGCTCTGGCCATACCCACTGATGATATGCAGAGCCTGACGGGTTTCAACCAAAGTAATGTGGACTTGGCAAGAAAAAGTTCCCCATGCCTGTTGTATAGGATTGCAGCCTCAAAGGATGGATCACAAAGAGAAATGCTTGCAGAAATTTACATGTACATCTGTGAAACCACAAACCATAATGCCAGAACATTTGGATAAGAACAGGAAATTCCAGAAGCTATCACTTTCTTTACTCTAGGCTTCTATTTTAACTTGTAAGAAAAAAACATCTGCAAGAAGAAATTGTGCTGAAATTTCTCCTAAACAAACAACAATCAAACTAAGTCTCAGGAATTTACTACATCAGAGGCAGCCAAATTCACGCTCAAAATTTCCAAGGGTGCAATCCTATGCCTGTTTAGACAGAAAAAAGCCCTAAAACTTCCAGCATTCCCCAGCCAACATGCTGGGAGCTGTAGGCCTTTTTTTTCAGTCTAAACATGCATAGGATTGCACCCTAAAAAGAGTTCAAATTTCCACAGTGTTCTATTGCAAGCCACATTACCTCAGAGAGCTGCATTTCACCAGTTAAACATACAAGTTTCAAAATATTGTATTATCTAGTTTTGAAGCACGTGCCAATCTGTACATTTTTAGATGTATACTAAGGGCAGTCCTTTCCACCCACCTAAGCAATAGGGTTTCTCTCTGTTCCTGTGTCTGTCACGGTCATACCGGTAGCCAGGATAGCATGTACACAAGACTCGTCCAAAGTTGTCTGTGCACTGCTGTTCACAAGGAGCATCTGCGCAGACATCATAGTCTAAGGAGGGGGAAATTTGCTTGACATTAGCAGCTGTACAATGCTACAAAAGTAATGGAAAATAAAGTATTTTTTATCTTTAAGTTATTAATGTAGATATTGATCATAGAAAGCTAAGCAATGGGTTTCTACATTTGACAAAGAACTTTGTCTAAACAAGCAAAGAAACAGATGCCTCTGAAAAGAGATTAAATAAAACTGGACAATGATATTTTCCAGTTGCTTCATCTTCAGGATATTTCTGTAAAATATCTCCGAGAAAGTTATCGGAAAGAAAAGTTAGTTAAAATGAATACACTAGGCTGACAATTAATCATAGGTAGTTGTGAGGCAAGTGTTGTGTTGCTGAGTTGCTGGACATATCACTGATTGCATTGTACTGATTGCATTGTACTGATTTCCAGAACCCCAATCGGTGTTTTACAGGTGGCAAAGACTGTGAAGCATCAGGGCAGAGCTAGATATTATCTGGAAATAGGTAGCAGCTGATGAAAGCAGCAGTCCTACATCTCCTCCTCCTCCTCCTCCTCCTCCCTGCCCAACTTCTGGCAGTAAAATAAAAAGCGGTTTGTGATGTCAATGTGCTGTGAGTTTCCAGGGGTGCTTTCAGATGAGGTTTTTTATCGTGCCAACACCCTGTCTTAGTCACAGAATATTTTGGGGTCCAGACATTGTCATCTTCCACTTACCACCCTCCTGTGTTTTCTTACTAGCTTCTTCCATCATTTTTCTTACCTCAGAAAATTGGTTAAGGGGAAACAGAGACAGGATAGCTCCACGATGCCTTCTAATTGGTAGTGCTAGGAGGAGGGATGTCAGAGAAATCCAGAACAGATTCAAATGAGATCAGAGTTCTGTGAATCTGGCCTGCCGATCCCACAGTGGACCAGCTTTTTCTCAGTCACATGGATTCCGCAGACCTGCCGATGGTTTTGTAACTTTTGAGGGAGCTGCACAAATGCACGCTTGTGCAGCTATACATTTGTGCTAATGTGCATTAGTGCAAATGTGCGTTTGCAAACGAACAAAATTCTTGTACAAAAAATCCAATTCCGTCAATGAGCAGAGAATGGAACGAAAGACACCTGACAATCCGTGAAACACAGATGGAACAGATTTAACAAAATCCATACATCCTTGGCTAGGAGCTCCCTCCTGCCCCGGCCCCCCAAATCTGGAAATCTCAACTCCAATTTTCTGGCTGTTGTTTGTAAGGACAGGGAATCTCAGAAATTAATAATGTCACAGCATGCAGCAAATTACTACACATTACTGGGCAGGGAGGAGGAGTTGCTGTTTTATATTCTGATGCAAAGTAAAAAAGAAAAAGTCAAACATCAGGACAAACCAAATTTAAGATTGGAAAAATTCTCAAAGTTTGGTATGAATCAAACTTATGATTGGAAAAATAAGAAACTGAGAGAAACCGAAACTGATAGATTCATCCATCTCTAGCCACCACATATATCCAGTGATGTCTAGTTCAGGCCAAAAAAGTTTACTGATGCTAGTCAACTATTGTATTTTGGGGCTTCCCTTGAGGGGAGGGTCTTTCCATCCTCCCTTCACAGAGCTAGACTAGAACAGTTAAGGTTGAGAGGCATTAGCAGCTCCATCCATCCTTGACTGCTTCAAAAGTGACACTGTTATCTCATATGGAAATACACCATTTAAGTGGGGAAAAAATGTATGCCAACTCTTGTGAACTGCAGCAAAAATGCTTATTTTGTTGTGTTCCTTCAAAATCAACTTTATGTCATACAAACTAAGCCCCTTTGGTTCTCAACTGGCTGCATTGTGCAGAGTACGTATGATCTTACTGAGCCTGCTATATCATCAATTCCTCATTGTTAAAGTAGTTCCTACCCCATTTCAGAGATCAACTTTGCAGAGCAGATGATTCCAAGTGTTTTCTCAGTGTTGACAACAGAGCCAAGATAGGTGAAGTCACTGATTGAGTTTGGTCACTGGCTAAGATTTTTATACACAGTTTGGTTTCGCCCCAATGCATTATCAGGCCAGGGCCTGGCTGCCAAAATTTCCAAGACTTTGAGCTGCTAAACAAGTACATCTGTCGATGGTAAATCAACCTGATAAAATCAAGGTGAGTCCTTTCACTGACTTCAGCGGGGCTTGGTTCACAGTGAGAGTGTGTCAAGTTAAGTACATGCATCTGTCTTGGCAGGATAACGCCGATAATAGTACAAGATCAATCCATGACTGCCAAAGCAGAGAATGCATGGCCCATAAAACATGACTGTCCAAATAACACACAGTAAGTGTAAAGCTTTAATAAATGAAGCACAGGCTGAGCTCGTCTATGTATATTACAAAAGAGGTGCAAAAGCAACAGCATTCCCATAGATGCTAAAACAGAGTTTTGATTCAATTAAAGCTCTGCCTTCTAAGAGCCAAAGCAGACATTACATTACATCTGTGTCTACATCTTTTTCTTTCATTTTTTCTCTAGAGTAGATGCATCATCATCATTTTATTTGTATGCCATTTTTCCATGGTAAAACCATGCTCAAAATGGCTTCCAGCAACATCAAGAATGTTCTTGTCAGGGGGCCCTAGCCGGCCTCTTTCAGTCTACTCCAGTAGCCAACTCCAGACACAGACAAAGGATTCTTTTCAAGGCTTTATTCCTTTTACAACTTAATAACTCTATCACCAGCAACTAGGCTATGAACTGCAGAGTAACCTATGCCCCGGGTTGGAAACAGTTGGTTCCCGTTTGAATGAGAATCACTTGCAGACCCTGAACTTATGGGCTAGGGAGAGTCCCTCCCCTTTTCCCTTGGGTCCTCTGGACGCAACCGTTGCTTGCGTGCCAAACGGGCACTACGCCTCCTTTCCGCGCCCTCCATAGCTCGTTGCTCTTTGTGACTGCGTCGAGCATCCAGCCAGCCCTCCTCCCACGCTCTTTCACTCCCAGGACCGCTATCTATGTCTGGAATGCTGGCAGGAGGAATCTCTGCCAGCTGCAGGGCCTGGGAGAGCTGAGCGCGCTCCTCACCCACAGACGGCTGTTCCTCCTCAGAATCAGAACTGCTCTGAGGTTCTATGGGCTCAGTGTCCACCCTGACAGTTCTCCCCTATGTCCCAGTCCGCCACCCAAGTTCCTCTGAGGGCTCTCTGCTGCGGCTGCCTAATGTGAGATTGGCAGCCACATGCAGGAGGGCCTTTTCCTCCCCCCCCCCAGTTGTGGAATGACCTGCTGGTTGAAATGTGCCTGCTGACCTCTTTGAAGGTTTTTAAGCAGGCATTAAAGACACTATTATTCCAGCAGGCCTTCGCTTTTTGGAACTCTTGTTCCTTTTGCTGACTTTTGTATACTGTTTTTAAGCTGTGTTGTTTTAAGCTGTGTTGCTTCATTGTTGGATTTAAAAAAAAATGTTTTTATTTCAAAGTTGTTTTAGGTATAGGTTGTTTGTATATACTGTCCCTATGCTTTTATGTAGATGGTTTTTAAACTTTGTATATTGTATTTTAATGTTTTAACTGTTGTAAACTGCCCAGAGAGCTTTGGCTGTGGGGCGGTATGGAAATGTAACAAATAAATAAAATAAGAAAAATACAGCAACATTTCCAGGTAACTAATAATTACAAAACATAACAACATTTAAATAATGATACAATTAGGCTAAAGATCTCACAGTAAATATACACTAAAATTAAACAATCCACTAATAACAAAAATAAAATACAAAACAATTTGAACAGGAATAAAATAAGGTATTTCATCTAAAACTAAAGGTTACCACAGCCACCAAGCTTGAAAAAGCCCCTGTCCTGATGCACCTTCAGCAGCAGGGGCATCCTTTGTAGCTGGAGTCAGTTGGGGTCCCACCCTCCCAAGCCAGGTGGAAGAGAGCCAGGTGGAGGAACAGAGACCAGGTCTTGCAGGACTCACAAGTTGGATGGTCTCCAGATGCAAGGGTCTGATCTGGAAAAAGGACCCTAGCATGGGGGGTAAAAGGCTTTTAAGATCTGGATCAGGAGCTCTGCATCTAAACTAGAGTTAAAATGTGGCGGGGGCAGATGTAGCTGCTAGACGTAGATTTAAAGACATGTCTGTTTGGGCCCTAAGAAAGCTATTAGTCTTTTCAACTCTGTTGAGTCCCCGAAGGATAGAGGAGAGGGTAGGCAGAGAGTCAAAGAACAGGAGGGGATGGCATTTAGGCAGCAGGGGCTAATGAACACACCCATCATGACAGTGAGAGGGAACCAGTCTGATGTGATGGAGAGTTATGGTAAGGCCCATGTTCAAATCCCTATTCAGACATGATGCTCATTGGGCCAGTCACTACCCTACTTTGCAGAGGGGTCATGAGCATAAAACAAGGCAAAGGGATCATTGGAGAGAAAGGGCAGGATACACTCTAGTAAATAACAGAAAACAGAGACAGTGATAAAAGAAGTCCTCTTCTGTCAGCAAGGCTGTGAGGTGCTGAGCAGATAGAAGGTGTCCAGGTGTTTAAAGCCTCAGAACAACAAAAAGGTGTTGAACAGGCTTCTTCTGAGTAGCCTGCACACTGTTCTTCTTCAGACTGGACCATCTGAGGCACCCACCTCCACACTGAGATCTTTTCTGCATCAGAATAATTGTCCGAGACATCTGAAGTCTGGGATATCACAATTTATATCTTCCTCAAGATCCTGCTGCTTCCTAAGACATGTTTTAGACAGTTGGCACATCAACACTACCTACCATCAATCCCCAGAAGAGCTGGTTAGAGGAAGGCACCACAATGGTAAATGCAATTGATCAGGTTTCTCACATGACTGTAAATGCCCATAATGTGGAGACTGTCAATACTGATGGGAACATTGATAACCCCATCTGCATCACGTGAATGTCCAAATTTATGGGGTTGTACTGGTGGATGGGGATGTGACAGTGACTGCTGGGTGATTCTCCATACTCACTGGCTAAGTAAATGTTTGATCCTGTATTTATTAATAGCACAGGAAGACAGAGCCACTGCAGTGACGAAAGTGGGAAAGTAAGAAACATTTCATCACATACCTTCAGGGATGCATTGTCCAAGAACAAACTTATAACCCTTACAGCACTTTTTCCTGAAACGACAAAAAACAAAACAAAGAATATATGAAGGAATCAGTAAATTAGGAGCCCAGTCCTATGCATGTTTACTCAGAGGGTCTTCTGAATTCAGTGAACCTTTCCACAGTATACATAGGAGTGCAATTTACAAAAATCGGAAAATCAAGTACTCAAGTTCAGAAAGGCCAGTGGCTCAGGTAACTCCATCCCCCTATCTTCAAGACTCAAGGCAGCTCACAACAATAATTAAATTCCTCCGACATAAAATGGACATTTGATACTGGTGTGCAAACACAGTTCTGAAACTACCACAGCAAAGGGCAAAATGAGGTAGCAGAATCCTGAGGTGGGTAGAGTGGACTGTGCCAGTTGGACTACAGGAGGGGGGTGTCATTTTTGAATGATCTCCTACATAAAAACTCCTGCGCAAATAAGTGACTAATGCACTACAGAGAGAAGTTCTGGATCAGCCTGCTCCCTGCTCTACTATTATAGCTGGAGAGAGGTTATTTTTACACAGCAAGGCATTAAAAATGTGATCCCTCCACCTCCCATCTGAAATGGCTCGGTCCATTCCATCATCTCAGGTCTCTTCCACCTCATTACCACCTCATTCTGTTGCATACCTACAGGGTGTGAGTGGTGGGCCTAGAAGTCTCACCACTAGTTACTACAGTGGTGAGGCAGAGACCTGGTTCATATGACATGACAGCCCGTTGTGGCTTAATTTACCCATGCAGGCTGTTGCGTTGTGCTGGGTGCCTATGGGCGCCATTCTTGCATGGTGCTCATGGGTGCCCGCCTTGCCGTGGCTTGTCTTGTCATGTAACTCAGGTGGCAGGGGTTGTTTGAGGGTTAGACAATCCCCAAATAACCCATGGCTTTTTTTAGAGTTATCTGAGGGCTGTCTAATTCTCAAACAATCCCTGCCACCTGGGTTTGCACAACATGACGTTGGGTGCCTGCATTTGCCATGCAAAAATGGCAGGCGCCCAGCACAACGCAACAGCCCTCATGGGTAGATTAAGCCATGGAGTGCTGTCATGATGTGCAAACAGGCCCACTGTGGCAGCACCTGGATATGTTAACGCACTACTCCTAACAGTAGTGCACACCCTAATACATAATCTTGGCACTATGCCCCTGGATATAGTGACAGCAAGCAGCTATAATGAGATTGCAGTTGCCAAGTAACATAGCAGGATAGTTCCACTTGCCTAGAACAGGAGACTGCTAGGTATAAAGATCAGATATTTACTAATGCAGGATTGCAGACCAATGAGCTACTTAACCGAGTATTATTGCAGTAGGAGTCTAGAGCTCAAGCAGAAAACTGTCTCAGCCTTGGAGCCGTAGAGCCTTTACCTCAGGGGTACAGAACCTCAGTAGAATACGCTGGTATTTTTGGTATGTTGGCCCTGCTCTCTTTGCCTTTGGTCCCAGCCACCACTGCAATGCAGCCCCTGAGAGCTTCACGTAAGTTGCATGTGGCCCTTAGGCTGAAAGAGGTTTAACACCCCTGCTTTACCTACAGGGGCTTACTGAGACCACAAATATGCAAAACACGTGTTCTTTCATGAAGACCCTTCCTCAACACAAGCCATCTGTACAGCCAGTCCTGCCACCAGGTAGGGTGGCCATCTGTCCTCTATTGGACAGGGCTGTCCTGTCCAATTTCAGTTTCAATACAGAGAACCATGACAACTGTTGTTCATCCACTGTTAGCACCTGAGCAGTATACTGAAAAGGCTGGCACACAGGTCACCTGGCCACAGTCTTCCACACTGCAGAGAGATGTATTCTATTTGTTTAAATTATAATAATTATTTATAAATTTGCATCTATACATATGAATTAGCACATGCAAATTTTATGCAGTTCTTTTTCCTCTTCTTTGGTGATTCATTTCCTCTCTGGTGATGCATTTCCTTTTTAGTGGCCACCCAGGGTTAAAGGGGCCATGGGCAACGTGTTCTCTGGTAGGCCCCCTCTCTTGTTGACCAACCCCTCTCCTCTGCCAGTGGGCCTTGTTGGGTTCAGCTGGCAGTGGTGGCGGCCAGCAGCAGGTGGCAGCAGTACTCTGATCTGTGTCAGGTGGCTAGATCTGGCCACAATGTTAATTTCCCACAATGCCGCCAACACAGTGTCACTCCAGGGCATTGTGGGAAATTGAAATGACAGCCCTCTCAGCTAGGCCCTACTGCCCAGCCCTGCTCAGAACACCATGCCAGAAAAAGAATTACAGGGGAACCAGGGCAGGTGTCAGTGGTGGGCCCCATGGGGGCACTGGGGCCATGGCAGCTGCCCAATGATTCCGGGTATTGAAGTCAGCCCTGTGTACAATCAAGGCTACACACATCTATCAGAATGGGATGTCCTAAACACGTGCTCCGTAGGAATGCTTAACAAATTGTCCTGACTTGATAAAGGACATTGACTGGAAAAACAATTTAAAATCCTGGCTACTGAGACATGCAAAATGGAGTGCTCTAGCTTGATGCCCAGCAGAAAACAAGACAGACAAGATTAATAACATATTTCAACCCTCAGAGGGATTAGCGTAACATGTGGTCTTGATGTTCTGGAAAGAGGTCCCTTTAGATATGAACAAGATTCTACATGATCTGAGATTTTTCAACCAGTTCAAGAGATGAATGTGTTCCGGTTGAAGAGGAAAGCCCATGTGTTTCTAATACTCTGGAGTCTCAACCAAGTGGTTTCATTTGCCCGTGTCTATTTTGCATGGCATATCTATGAGGAAGGGGCTGTGATGCATGGTAACCTTTAAAGTAAATGGTAATATGCTATTTCCAAACTTTTTAATAGGCACGGTACACTTTTTTCTGAATAACAATTGGAGGCACACTTCACTCTTTGTGTTTAGAGTATCTACAAGTGGGACCTGCAATAAAATACTGTAGCTCCTGTCCGGTGTTTGAGCCAGCCATGCATGCCTTCTTTTAGGATACTCTGTTCCAGCCTTGCCCAACTGGGTGCCCTCCAGGTCTTTTGGACTACAATTCCCAGCATTCCTGACTATTGGTCATACTGGCTTAGGCTGATAGGAGCTGAAGTCCAAAACATATGGAGGGTACCAGGCTGGAGAAGATGGCTGTATTCCATTTCCCATACCACTTCCTGGTTTTCCATTCTCTCCTGCAACTGACAACATTCTGTGGCTACTAAGTATCCTCAGTCCTCACTGGGCTAGGGTTTGGGGGGAGGGTGCCCCCTTTGTTTCCCCCCCTAAATATTTGTTTTCTTTCACTGCAAACCTTGGTATTCCCCCAAGTATGCTGATACCTCCCTCTTGTTTGTCAGTAGCCCAGGCTTGGCTACACAGCTGTCGTAACTCAGCACCAGAGTTCGCTATCAGTATATATATAATAAGATGATCTACCCTTGTGGGAGCCCACCCACTCTTTTGGAATTTGCATGCTTAAGATTTCGTTTTGTATTTTTGTAAACCTTGGGGTTTCCCCAAGCCTGCTGATACCACACCCTCTTGTGTGGTGCTCTTTTGGCTAGAGAAATAAAGATACCTCTGAACTTCAAAAACAGAGGGGATGATAATACAAATGATTTTACCTCAGAGAAGCTCACCTTTCTGTGTGTGTCACTGATCCAGGCATGCTTCCTGTGTGGAGCTATGCAGCCCCCTGCAATTCTGTGGCATCTCTGTGTTGGGAGTGACTGAATATTCTAGTCACAACAAATGCAAAAATGGGGCTAGGCTTCCTTATCCCAACAAGGGCTGATTGAAGAAGCAAAGCAGAGATGCAACAGGCTTCCTCTATGGGTGGTACTTTGGCTTCACAGGAGCTTTTATTAATTGATAGTGCAATCTGTGGTGTGCAATTCCATGCACACTTTCCTGGATATAAGGTCCACTGAACTCAATGGTATTTACTTCTGAGTAAACAAGCAAACCCACCCCAGTATTCTTGCCATGAAAACTAAATGGATCAGTACAACCAGAGATATGTCGGTGTACCATTGGAAGATGGTCAAAATGAGAAGACTCCCAGGTCGGAAGATGGTCAAAATGCTACTGGGGAGGAACAGAGGATAAGTTCAACTAGCCCCAGATGTGATGACGCAGCTAGCTCAAAGCCGAAAGGACGGCTAGCAGCCGATGGTGCTGGTGGTGAATGACGAATCTGATGTTCTAAAGATAACACACCATAGGAACCTGGAATGTAATATCTATGAGCCAGGGCAAATTGGATGTGGTTATTGGGCAGATTTCAAGATTAAATATAGACATTTTGGGTGTCAGTGAACTGAAATGGACTGGAATGGGCCACTTCACATCAAATGACCACCAGATCGACTACTGTGGACAAGAGAACCACAGAAGAAATGGAGTAGCCTTCATAATTAATAATAAAGTGGCTAAAGCAGTGCTTGGATACAATCCAAAAAATGACAGAATGATCTCAATTCGAATTCAGGGTAAGCCATTCAACATACGCCGCAACCACAGATGCTGAAGAAGCAGAAGTAGATCAGTTCTATGAGGATCTGCGGCACCTATGGATAGTACGCCAAAAAAAGATATTATTTTCATTTCAGGAGACTGGAATGCTAAGGTGGGTAGTCAAACGACACCTGGAATTACAGGCAAGCATGGTCTGGGAGAACAAAATGAAGCAGGACATAGGCTGATAGAATTTTGCCAAGACAACTCACTGTGCATAACAAACACTCTTCCAACAACCTAAGAGATGACTTTATACATGGACTTCACCAGACAGTCGACACCGAAATCAGATTGACTACATCCTTTGTAGCCAAAGGTGGCGGACATCTATGCAGTTGGTAAAAACAAGATCTGGAGCTGATTGTAGTTCAGAACACAAACTTCTTATTGCACAATTTAGAATCAGACTAAAGAGAATAGGGAAGACCCACAGATCAGTTAGATATGAGCTCACTAATATTCCTCATGAATATGCAGTGGAGGTGATGAATAGATTTAAGGGACTAGATTTAGTAGATAGGATCCTGGAAGAACTATGGACAGAAGTTTGCAACATGGTTCAGGAGGCGGCAACAAAAAACTTCCCAAAGAAAAAGAAAACCAAGAAGGCAAGATGGCTGTCTGCTGAGACACTGGACGCAGCCCAAGAAAGAAGGAAAGCAAAAGGCAACAGTGATAGCGGGAGATATGCCCAATTAAATGCAAAATTCCAGAGGTTAGTCAGAAGAGATAAGGAATTATTTTTAAACAAGCAATGCATGGAAGCGGAAGAAGATAATAGAATAGGAAGGACAAGAGACCTCTTCCAGAAAATTAGAAACATGGGAGGTAAATTCCAGGCAAAAATGGGTATGATCAAAAACAAAGATGGCAAGGACCTAACAGAAGCAGAAGAGATCAAGAAAAGGTGGCAAGAATATACGGAAGATCTGTATAGGAAGGATAATAATATCGGGGATAGATTTGATGGTGTGGTCAGTGAGCTAGAGCCAGACATCCTGAAGAGTGAGGTTGAATGGGCCTTAAGAAGCATTGCTAATAACAAGGCAGCAGGAGATGCCGGTATCCCAGCTGAACTGTTTAAAATCTTGCAAGATGACGCTGTCAAGGTGATGCATGCCATATGCCAGCAAATTTGGAAAACACAAGAATGGCCAACAGATTGGAAAAAATCAACCTATATCCCCATACCAAAAAAGGGAAGCACCAAAGAATCTTCAAACTATCGAACAGTGGCACTTATTTCACATGCCAGTAAGGTCATGCTCAAGATCTTGCAAGGTAGACTCCAGCAAGTCATGGAACGAGTATTGCCAGATGTACAAGCTGGGTTTAGAAACGGTAGAGGAACGAGAGACCAAATTGCCAATATCCGCTGGATAATGGAGAAAGCCAGGGAGTTTCAGAAAAACATCTATTTCTGTTTTATTGACTATTCTAAAGCCTTTGACTGTGTGGATCATAACAAATTGTGGCAAGTTCTTGGTGGTATGGGGATACCAAGTCATCTTGTCTGCCTCCTGAGGAATCTGTATAACAACCAAGTAGCAACGGTAAGAACAGACCATGGATCAATGGACTGGTTTAAGATTGGGAAAGGAGTACAGCAGGGTTGTATACTCTCACCCTACCTATTCAACCTGTATGCAGAACACATCATGCGACGTGCTGGGCTTGATGAATCCAAGGCTGGAGTTAAAATTGCTGGAAGAAACATTAACAATCTCAGATATGCAGATGATACCACTTTGATGGCTGAAAGCGAGGAGGAGCTGAGGAACCTCATGACGAAGGTGAAAGAAGAAAGTGCAAAAGCTGGGTTGCAGTTAAACCTCAAAAACACCAAGATTATGGCAACCAGCTTGATTGATAATTGGCAAACAGAGGGAGAAAACGTGGAGGCAGTGACAGACTTTGTCTTTCTAGGCGCAAAGATTACTGCAGACGCTGACTGCAGCCAGGAAATCAGAAGACATTTACTTCTTGGGAGGAGAGCAATGACAAATCTTGATAAAATAGTGAAGAGCAGAGACATCACACTGACAACAAAGGTCCACATAGTTCAAGCAATGGTATTCCCTGTAGTAACCTGTGGCTGCGAGAGCTGGACCATAAGGAAGGCTGAGCGAAGGAAGATAGATTCTTTTGAATTGTGGTGCTGGAGGAAAATTCTGAGAGTGCCTTGGACTGGAAGAAGATCAAACCAGTCCATACTCCAGGAAATAAAGCCAGACTGCTCACTTGAGGGAAGGCAAAGGCAAAACTGAAGTACTTTGGCCACATAATGAGAAGACAGGATACCCTGGAGAAGATGCTGATGCTAGGGAAAGTGGAAGGCCAAAGGATGAGGGGCTGACCAAGGGCAAGATGGATGGATAATATTCTGGAGGTGATGGACTCAACCTTGGGGGAGCTGGGGGTGGCGACAGCCGACAGGAAGCTCTGGCATGGGCTGGTCCATGAAGTCACGAAGAGTCGGAAGCGACTGAACGAATAAACAACAACAACAAACAAGCAAAGCATTCCACTGCTGGAGTGCAATCCTATGCATGTTTAGACAGAAAAAAGTCCTACAACTCCCAGCATTCCCCAGGCAGCATAGCTTTTTTTTTCTGTCTAAACACGCATAGGATTGTGCCCTAAATATATTTATTTCTCACATCTCGCTGGCAGTTCTCTCCTTGCACTTTAATGGATGCCTTAGTAGTGGATATAAATCTTGCCTTGCTATGCTAGGAAAGAGTCTAAACACATTGGTGGTGGTGACCTCTGGATCATAGATGAAAACCACAAGTAACCTCTTTAGTTTAATGTCTGCTTAAATTACATTTAAAGTGTATGACCTAGCTTCCCCCATCACCCAATGTGGTTTTGAGAGGTGTGGCTTCCAGCATGTTTTGCAGATGTGGTTAGAGATATCAGATGTTAAACTAAGGACTAGCTTTTTCCCTTCTTTTCCTCAAACTACGAGCTTTAGGACTGACTTGAGAGAGGTTCATAAAATTATGTATGATGTGGAGAAAGTGGATAAGGATAAAAACGTATCCTTCTCTCATAGTACTTGAATTACTGTCATTCAATGAAACTGAATGGTGGGAAATTAAGGGCAGACAACTTCTTTACACAGTGAATACTTAAACTATGGAATTTACTACTGCAAGCTGTAGTGGTGGCTGCCAACTTGGACTACTTTAAATGGGAATTAGACAAATTAATGGAAGCATGATAGGTCCATCAATGGATACCAGTTATGATGGCTATATATGTAATCTCCAAGCCCAGAGGCACCATGCCTCCAAATGCCAGCTGCTGTGGACCAGACATGGTAGCTCTTATGTTCTTCATACATAATATTTTCCCGACACAGAGATAACAGTACGGGCACCATTACATACAAAATTAGCAACGGGTGGACTGGCCCAGTTATAGTTCTTAATTTGCTCACCAAGTTATAAATCCACCATTCTAAGTTGGGACAAAAGTTCTCTATTATTACAAGATTTTGAAGTAATAACTAAATGTGAACTTACAGCAATATGCAGTGGTCTAATGGCTTTTAAACTATTTTCTTCTTCTTTTCTTTAATAAAGGTGAGGAAGCTTGGCTACTGCTACACACTTTCAACTAGGCCTGGAATTCTCCCTGGAAATAGCACCATGTGGGTCTATGGGGACAGCCCTTTCCCCCCTTTCCATACAGCCCCTGGAAACAACAGGTTATGCAGGCATTCAATATGTGGGGGCCACATCACAGAGAAGACCTGCTCTCCAGTCACCACCTGCCTGACCTCAGCACGTGGAGAAACCCAGGGAAGAGTGTTACCAGATGACCTGAAAACATAGGCACGTCTGTATGGTTTAAATATTGTTGTTAATAATTAAAAAACGTTAAAAGCACAAAAGCAGAACTCCACTAAAATATTGCTTTCCATCCAACAGTCCAGAAACGTCCCAGGGTGGCCCAGCAAACACTCTTTTAGAGACAAATCTGCCTAAATGTTGGCAAAGAGTTGGCCTAAAATGTCTCACTGGGAAGGGTTTTCACTGGGCCAGTGCTATGATCCACTGCTTCTGTCCCTAGGGGCTGTCAGCATTCCATGCTTCAAGCTTTGTACTAGACACAGAAATCAGCCACCAGTTTTGATTTTAAACAAGTAGGTTTTTAGCGATTATGAAGTTGTACACATACAGGCTGGAGGAATCTTTGAAGCTAGGAGGCAGTTGAGTAGGACTTCAGCGCTCCAGAGAGGTCTTATCCATCCATCTGGCTAGCTTAAATTAAGGCCTGCAAACATACAAACCTGCCAATGTTTTCCTCCATTGCACATTGAGTCCATTCACATAAACATTTTGGCTTGTTTTAATACAGGCAAATGTCTGTTCTCAGTGAAGGACCGAGGGAACATCTGCAGAACCAGTTTGCCCAAGCACAGTCTGTCTTGGTGGGCAGAAAAGACAGAGGGGAAAAGAGTGCCTGTTTGGATTGGAAAATGAGGGTTAAGGATGCTTTCTGTTGTTTTGTAATGGAAATTTGCCAGAATGCCCATGTGCATTACAAATTTCGCTCTTTCCCATTAACAGCAATCAGAACTTAGCATAAATAACATGAGAGGCTCAAAGACAATTTAAGACACCTCACTATCTGCTTATGCCAGCAATTCAGAGATTCAGGTTTCTTTAAAAGTCACTGACACATGTGAACCTATAAAATGACCAGTAAGCTACAATATATTAAAATTATGTTAACTCCCCACCACAGAAAAACCTAACCCAGAACTCTGGCAACACATATTCTATGGTTTCAAAGATTACGCAGAGTACAAATTCTTCTTAACAAAGTTAGGATGTCTGAAGCTGGAGGGGGTGGGGGGAAGGTTTGCCTTGTTTTGGAAACACTGGTCCTCATTAGACTGCCTTGTAAATGCTGCTGTAAAGTTTTATCTTCAAGAAAAACAAAGGAAGGAAGAAGACAGTTCAAAGGAGCACCAGAGAAAGCGGCTTGCATTCCTGCCATCCCCTCATTAGTGATACATGGAAGGATATATTTGAAACATTTTTTTATCATATTCATAGCTCACATATTGTCTGGAATCTAAGTCAATCTAAGCTGCTGCTGTGCAGGGACCTGTATATGAACATGAAAAATGTTCAGATAATCAGAAATACTATTTTGCATAGCTCTGCATGAAGTAGGAAGCCTGCCTCCATGGTCCAAGTGACTAAAGCTGTTCTCCAAACTGGGGTTTCCAACCCCAGTCTGATCTGGCAACAATCATCCATGCCTTGGCCACATCACGGTTAGGCTACTGCAACATGCTCTAGATGGGGCTACCCTTGAAGAGTGTCTGGAAGATTCAATTGGTGCTAAAGTGGCAGCCAAAATTATTTATTTATTTATTTATTTCATTTCTATACCACCCAATAGCTGAAGCTCTCTGATTAGAAAGCCAAAGAAAAATACCTAGCAATGGTCCATATGTAACATATGTCAGTAATAAGTCAGATAGTCTAACAATGTAATATGTGCATGATAATGAACAGATTAATAAATTTTGTACAAAACCAACTGTGTTTTGACCTAATGACTCTTCCTATGCAGTATAGTAAATAGCAATGCATATCTATAGCCTCTCCAGTTATGCTTGGGAAATAATATGGAGAAAAACAATAATGAAGCCTTCCCCAACCTAGTACCCTCCAGATGTGTAGGACAGTAACTCTCATCATTCCCAGACAGCATGGCCAATATGGGCGTTGGAGTCCAACACATCTGGAGGACACCAGGTTGGGGGAGACTTTCATAATGTAATACATATACACTTTCAGCACTGGCAATGCCTAAAGCCAAACTCCTTCTTTTGGGCTTTGCAAATGGTGGTGCGAAGCCCACAGACCCAAACAGGGAAAATCTGTGTAAAAGGGTGTGAAAGGGGCCAGCAGCCTCATCTAAAAGGTTGTATCCAATGTTAGTCCTACTTAAAATAGACCCATTGAAATGAATGGGTCTTAAGTTAGACTAACAGTAGACTAACCCACTGGATACAACCCACAGTCCAGAACTGCAGGGCTTTCTGTGGCAAATTTTACATAGTCCTATTCCTCCAGTAAGGCCTATATTTTGAACCCAGAAGGCTTCCTTTCCACTTCTAAACCTGCCAGACATTGACTTGATTGTGTAAGGAGCTCTGAGAGGTCATGTTTCACATTCTCAGAAAAGGCACTGCAACTGCCTTGAAACGAATCTGACATACGTAATGCTAAATTGCAAGGCCTGAAGTGACCCTGGGCATTTTTCATGCCAGTTATGTTTCCCAGAAGCAATTTATCAAAATGACTGACAGCGAAGTGGGTTATTTCCAGAGGTATTTTCCTGACAAAACCAACTGTGAGACAAGGAGAAGCTGGTTTTGACAGGCTTTTTCTCAGCAAATTACACAACTACAGTCTCATAATGGCAAGCAAGCAGGGTTCTATTGATTCTTTTAAACATCAAACAAAATGCCCCCATGGCACAATGACATAATCACATTTACTAAGTGATCCTGATAGGCTAGGATCACATAGTGAATGAAGAAGGGGCCTTAAGAAGGGCCCAGAGCAGCAGATGGGGCTGTGAACAGGGATAAAAGTAACACAGAGGAAAGAAGGTGAGGGAGGGCCAGGGGGGCACTGCAGCCTCCCCCCCCGCCCCCGCATAACTTTAGCCCTTAAGATTCAGCTCAGCTCTAATTCTTATGTATTCATTATATGGTCCATTCCTTCTGTATCCTACGGAACATATCTATCATTGACAAGCAATATAAATTCATTTGCTCACGTGGCCTCTCAGATCTGGACGAGATGATGTAACATTTTATCTTGCAGAATTGTAGGAACACTGTCTTAAGAAGCATAAATACAATTTAGAATAATCTCATAAGTATTCAGTGAACTAACACATCACAGAAATGCTTATTTACTGTAACTGCACATCCAAAAATTCCCACTGAGACCTTTGCCTCTTTGCCAAAAATCTATATGGACAAGTAATGACCATCTGTGCTTGCAAGCATGTCAAGTAACCCAGTAGCTGGTGGGAGTTCAACAATAATTCACATAAAAATTATTTAAACATTTCTGCAGTTTGAAATGACCTAATTGAAAGCGGAACTGTTTTTTGCTGGATGTTTCTTGGAAGATAAATATCAAGGTTCTGAAATAACTGTTTGCTGCCATTCTACATTCAATGGGTTGTATCCAACAGTGTCTTTCTGTTCACGGAAATCTCTTTGATCTTGCAGAGGCTTCTGTGTACAGAAAGTGGAGGAAAGCAACTTTCACTGATTTCCCCTTCCCTCAACAACAGCCCCCAAATCTGAGAGGTGAGGGGGACCTTCCAGAATAACATGGGGGGGTATGGAGGGGCTGCAGGAGAAAGGGGAAATTCAGCTCCCCCTTCCATTCATGGATGCCTCTGTGGGATCAAAGAGCCTTCCATGAATGGAAGGACAGCATCAGATACAACCCAATGTTACTTTTCACCATCACTTTCCATCATGGACTGTTATATGACTGTTTCAAGTAGTAAGGTTAACAAAATCCTCCATAGCTTAATGAAGAGAATTGATAGAGTAGTAGTCTTCCAAAACCTGGTGCCAAACCAATGGCCTTGCTGGTTGGGAGCTATGGGAGTTGTAGTCCAACACATCTGGAGGGCACCAGGTTGGGGACAGCTGGACTAATTAAAAGCATCTATCTACTTCTATGTATGGGCCTATCCAAATGACTGAGGTATAAAGCTAATTTCTCAATGCTCACATAATAAAATGGTACTGTGAATAAGGCAGGCCTGCATAATATGTAACCCACAACCTGAATTTAGCCCACCTTTGATCAAGCCTTTGGTGGTCCACATTATATACTGGTGGGCTGTGTTTGGCTTGGCAGGTCATTTATTTTACAGACCTAAAATAGAATATCAACTCTCTTTTTTTTAAAATACTTTTTATTTTAAGGGGAGGGGAACCATTTATATATCAGTGCTACAGTATAATGCAACATCCCAAAATGAACAGAAGGGCACTTGCACGCAGTAAGTAAACAACTAAAAACTAAAAAAAATCACAAAACGGAGTTGAATGACGAAGTCATTGACTGAACGATTTAGTATAAAAGATGTACAGAGCAATCCTATGGTCCCCGAAAGAGCATCCCAGGGACCATATGACATGTTGGATACCCCTTCCTAGGCTGTAGACATTCCTACAGCTGTAGGAGGGGGAATCTGACATCGGATCCTTTTCCCTTCCCTTAAAGCTGCCATGGAAAGCCCTATGGAGGCTTCCAGAGATCAGAAAAGCAACCTTAGATGACCTGACAAAAGTAAAAAAGGGGGTGTTCTGGTGGGTAAGGGAGGGGAGAGGCTGGGATCCACTGCTGGAAAGTGAGCTAGATAGGATCAGAGGCCCATCTAGCTAATCTGTGTGTGTGCGCATGTATGAGGAGGAACAGGAGGCAAAATTGCCTCTGTCCTCCTCCTGCTTTGCCTGGCTCTTGCCAGCAGGGTGTAGGATAAACAGAGCACACCTATGCATACATATCTGGGAGTATGTCCTGTTGAACTCAGTGGGTTATATCCCATGGTGCTATTCCACCAGCAGAAAGGAGACCACTGGCAGAATGGATTTCCAGTCTCCCTGCACACACACCCCGTACCCCCAAATCTGTTCCAGATGGTTGGGGGACCAAACCATCGAAGCAAAACTGGAGGGCATGTGGGAGACTGCAGGAGGGAGGAGAGGACACAGAAATCCCATTGCATGAGTGGAAGCCCCACTGCGCAAGTGGACTTCTGCTTGCGCGACATTGGTTCCAAGCCAATGAGGCTTACATCTAAGTAGACATGCATTGGATTGCACTATTAGTAGAGGTCAACTAACAAAATCCCAGCTGGGCATTTGTATTTTGACACTGTAGGTTCTACTATGGAAAAGAAAGAGGTCTGTTGTTAGGTTTTGTTTTTGTTTTTAGAAAATGTCCTTATGTTTAGGGTTGGATATCATTTTGAGTTGAGTAGATATCTTGTGCATGATAAGTATTTCCCATACTTAGTTATATCAGCTTGAAACTGAAGGTGGATTCTTGCTTTTCCATTTCAGTGGAATTTGAGCTGATGGCTGTTATCACCTCTTAACACATCCCAGCCTGTGAAGGTAGGTTTCTCTTTCTCCTGTAGCGGTGCTGTTGCCAGAGACACTGAAGTGCCAGAGCGTGGCACAATGTTGGGAATATTCCAACTTTGTCTGCAAGTTACTAGAAGGGGGCAGTGCTACAGTTAGTTAATGCATGGCAATTCTGACCACAGCTAGCCGTAGGATCTCTATAGCCCACAATGTGGTTTCCTGTGATTTCTTCCTTTTGCTCCTCCTCTTCCTCCCCCTTCCTCTCTCTCTCTCTGACCTCCTCCATTGCTGGGAATAGTTGTGTCTGCTCTCTTGCTCCTGCCAGTCCAAAACAAATGAACAGAACAAACCCTGTTTTGAAATTGTATGCTGTACCTGCATTTTATGTGCAAGAATATTGCCGAGTAAACTATCTTTCTTTCACTGAAGAAGGATGTGCTCTCCTTTTATTAAGATAGCCTTGTGTGCGTGTGGGACCAATAAAGGCTCATTCTGTTTTGCCTTTTGTTTTTTCTCTGCTAACTGCCTCTCTAAGAGAAGGCATCAAAACTAACTAATTCCCATCACACAACAGGGTGTACTTTGGCTGGAGCAGCCAAAGCCAATAGTGGCATGAAGAACTGTGGCATGCAGAAACTCTCTTTAGAATCGCATTCTTGCTGGCATCTGGGATTCTGGAAAATGCTGAGGTGGGTTTTGAGGGTTTCTCCTTTAGCAGCTCCATGATTTGCAACTTCTCACAATGTATGCAGGTACATATTAATAGATTAAACATAGGCTATATCTAATGGTGTATAGGTTAACAAATCTATACTCACAATATATACGCAATATATTGCAAGCATACATTTGTTCTAATGTTCCATACATTTGGAACAACAAGAGGCATGGCATTATTTCTTCAGGGAGGTATTAGGCTTTTCTATATTAATTTGAAAATTTTAAAAGATGAATCCATCTCCCTTTTGTTGTTGTTGTTGTTGTTGTTGTTAAGTCGTTCAGTCATGTCCGACTCTTCGTGACCCCATGGACCATAGCACGCCAGGCCTTCCTGTCCTGCACTCTCTCCGGAGTGTGCTCAAGTTCATATTCATTGCATCGGTGATGCTATCTAGCCATCTCATCCTCTGTCGTCCCCTTCTCCTTTTGCCTTCAGTCTTTCCCAGCATCAGGGTCTTTTCCAGAGAGTTTTCTCTTCTCATCTCCCTTTTGTTAGTATGAATTTATTTATGATATTTATAGGCTGCCTATATAACAAGAGATTTTCAGGGCAGCTCAAACAAAATAAAATGCAAAATACAATAAAAGATGACACAGCATAAAAGTCAAACTCAAAACTCAGATCAAAATCAAAGGGTGGAGGATAAAACATAAGAGCTAAAACAGATAGAGGCTGGAGAAGATTTAAAAGGCCCAGGAAACAGAAAACTGTATTTGCTGGACACTGGAAAGACAACAGAGTAGGCATCAGGCAGGCCGCCCTTGTGAGCGAATTCCATAACCAGTGTGCCACTACTGGAAAGGTCCTTTCCCTACAAGGAACCAGGGGTGTGGTGGAGCCTGGACTCTTAGGGATGCAACATTGGCACTTTTATTAGCAGGGACCTGATGTTATCTGCCAACCCTGCCCTCCTCAGAATCTCCTGTTCCCCTTAAGCTTAGCTGCAAATCTCACAATAGCTGGGGCCAGAGGGGTGAGGTGGGGTGAGGGGAGAGAATGACTTTTCTCAACATTTTTCTCAACATTTTTCCTAGTTGTAATGCAAAATATTTTGGAGTGGCTTGGTCTTGAATGGGCAATTAAGACCCTGTAGCTTTACCTGGTCCTGATGCAGATAAAACTTCCAAAACTGGTTTGTTGGTATGGATCAACACAGCTGCCTGAAGCATTGACTTTCCTTTGAGGTGTCACTATGGGGGCTGTCATGATGAGTGCCTGTGCTTACCAGCCATTGCAACACATCAGGTGAGAGAACCTGGAGAAAAGCCTCCAAAGATGCTCTAGGGTCCGGTTAGGTAGGTACATGTAGGAAAAGGCAGTCCTTCAGGTACTCTGGTCCCAAGCTGTAAGGGGCCCTAAAGGATAAAACCAGGCAGAGTATCCATTTTGGCACTGATGCTAACCGAAATTATGTTGTGCTAGAGTGACTTCTAGTGCAACAGCAGACAAGTAAACTTACACTTATGCAATGTAATTTACATTAGTGCTAGGGCTGAATTAGATACGGCCAAGCACTTTCAGTTGGGCCCAAAAACAGACTGGAAGCCAGCAGAGATGGCAAAGCACGGGCATAATATGTTCATACTGCCCAGTCCAAGTCATTGTTCTCACATCCATATTCTGGACTAACTGAAGTTTCCGTACTGTTTCAAGGGCAGATCCACACACTGCAGTAATCCAATACAATCCAGTTTTAAAATTACCAGAACTGAAACTGAATTTTTTTGAGGTCCCAAATGCAGAGGGACAATACAATGTTTTCTCCGTTGTCTTCCAACTCCCAATTAGTCTCAAAGCCAAGTTTCTTTCCAAGCCTGTAAACCGACTGCCTTGCTGATGGCACATTGTCAGCTATTTGTCTAAATAAAGGTGAGCCAGAATGCAAAGCTAATTACCACACATCTGTCCAGACTCTCTTGGAATTCTTAAACTTCCATGACTCTTCATTTGCGACTCCAGTTTCACACAAAAATGCATTCTAGATAGAAAGCCATAAATTCCATTTCACTAACAAACCAAGTGCCAAAGGAGGAATTCAGATCGGTGGCTCTGTTGCTAGGTCAATGGAGTTAAATAGCAAAAAGTCATGGATCGGCTGTTGGATTTATTGAATCTTCACCAGTCCAGTTTAATGCACTATCTTTCATCAGGAAGGTCACAAAAGTGCTGCACAAGCAACAGCTCATAAAATTCTCTTCCAAATACCAGTAAAAATCAAATCAAACAATTCAGGCACACACACGAACACCCACTGTACAGAGGCACACAGAACAGCACAAGGAATTCCTCAATATACATGGCAGAATTTAATACTGGCAGATTCCAAAATAAGTTCTAACCTTTTAGCAAAGTCAAATAACATTATCTAAAATAATTGGAGAAATAGTATTTTTATCATCATCAACACCACCACCATCATCATCCACACACACGGCTTTACAAAGAAAGTGAGGAAAGGCTTACAATCTAGAAATAGACAAAAATAATACAACAGGAAAGGGTGGGGGAAACCGAGGAAATGGCAACAGGGGAAGAATATATTATTTCAGTCACACATATTTAAGCTAAGTTAAAGTATTTTAGAGGTCACATGAGAGTCAACTGCAACTTTGCCTTTAACCTTGATGAACAAGGTATAAATAGGGATGGATGAGCATCCCTTTTTCACTCCTAAACCAGACAGGCCTTTACATGCATTCCATGCAAATATGCTGCAAGAGAACATGCACAAATCTCCCAAAAGCTTCTGAGTAGTGCCAACAGCAACAGGCACCACCACTGCCTGGCCCTCCTCAAAGGACCACTGGGAAGGAGAAGAGAGGCAGAAGCAGAGGCAGGAGGAGTAGCTGCAGGAGCTCCCAATGTCACTTCCCCTCCAAAGAAAGTCTCAGCATCCCCACCCTAGAAGGAAAGTAAAGCTGAGAGTGAGGGGCCTACAGGGGGAAGAGGCCACCACACTGGGACTTGGGGCAAGGAAGGAGGTGGAACAAAGGCTCTGATGTGGGTGCCTGTAGATTTTAAGAATCTGAATGTATCTGAGTCCTGAGAAGTGTCTTCAAAGACATGTGCTAAATTAGGGTTACTAATTAGCAAATATCTTATTACTAGATCAGCCAGGGAACCAGTTGTTGTTGTTGTTCAGTCGTTCAGTCGTGTCCGACTCTTCGTGACCCCATGGACCATAGCACGCCAGGCCTTCCTGTCCTGCGCTCTCTCCCGGAGTGTGCTCAAGTTCATATTCATTGCATCAGTGATGCTATCTAGCCATCTCATCCTCTGCCGTCCCCTTCTTCTTTTGCCCATAAATATATGAGCTAACCTACAAAGGTTTTATTTCCCCCCTTTTACTATTGATTCCAACCCATACTCTCCAGACTTCACTTCTGACACTACCTATAACCCACAAGATTAAATCAAGCTCTGCCCATGGGGTTAGATCCAGATTTAAGCTGGATCAGCTGTGCTGGTGGAAGTGGACTTCCCCACTTCCATCTTCCCATGTCAGCCCCTCCAGCCCCTAAAAATGTTACACGAGAGTCAGGAGACCTGCTGAACGGGGGGAGTTGTGGTGTGGGGGGATCCACCAAAATTGAGTGAAGGGACCTATCGTAAACAGAGACTTTCCTTTCACAGAAGGCAGATCCTGAAACCAACCCATGTTCCACTACATTCTAGTTGTGCCCAAGGAGCCAGTATTTTTTAAATCATAAGTTGACAAAAGGATCATGAAATGCTACATCACCACCACCACCACCACCACCACCACTACTACTACCAGCACCTAGTATTGGGGTCTAAATGACCACTACATACTGAAAACCCTCAGTGCACATAACCACTGCTGGCTCCAGGTTTTTGAGGCCCCCTGGGCAAAACACCCTCAGTGGCCCTCTCCTTCAGTGAGTCTACCTTCTCGCCGCCATTGTTGCCAGCTACTCTTGCTCCTCATCCTCCTTTTCATCAACGCTCCCACTTGCTGGCTTTGTAGGCAGAGAGCCTGTAAGCAAGCAGGCAGAAGCTCCATGTCCTGCTCCTGCTTCTCACCACCACTGTTGTCTCATTCAGAGCAAGAGGCAGGTCAACAATGGTGGAGAAGAGAAGCAACTCCAGGGGGCTGTTGTCACTAGGCCTCTGTTGGAGTAAGAACATAAGAAGAGCCCTGCTGGATCAGACCAAGAGTCCATCTAGACCAGTATTCTGTTCACGCAGTGGCCAACCAGCTGTCGACTGGGAACCCACGAGTAGGACACAACAGGACCTCCCACCCGTGTTCCCCAGCAACTGCTGTACATAGGCACACTGCCTTTGCTACTGGAGGTAGCACATAACCATCAGGACTAGTAGCCATTGACAGCCTTCCCCTCCAGGAATTTGTCCAACCCCCTTTTAAAGCCATCAAAACTGGTGACCATTACTACATCTTGTGGTAGTGAATTTCATAGTGTGGGTCATCAGCATGACCTCAACCATGCCTACCCTTGACACCAGCCTTACACTACACAATAGCTACCCTGAGACACCTGCTAAGATCAGGAAATGTTACCCAGCAGGCTGCAATCCTAAACACACCTTTTTTTTAGAGAGTAAGTCCCCACTGAAATCAGTGGATTGCTCAATCATATTGTTTTTTTATTCACCCCCCCCCCCCGGAGGCCTTTGTAGCAGATGAACTAAGCTTTGGGGGACCTCTACCCCTACACACTCCTGCCAGAAAAAGTGCCTGAATAAGTTATCTGGGATCTGCGAAATGCCATAAGAATAAACACTGTGGAGCATTACAGATCCCCTGTATAGTTGTACCTATGTACTATAAATAACAGTACTTAACGCAATTTCATATATGAAGTCATTGCTACATCTTATTTTTTAAACCATGACTTCATTGGTGTCTTTTTGACCCCATTATCCATTTACTAAAGTGCTTTTTACAAGTGTAGGAGGGCTAAAGAAAATACTGCAGACTTGTTTGGCCTTCACAGGAGAGGATATACAGGCATGGTCTGAACCGAGTCTGCAAAGAAGTCAACAAGATTTCATGCTGTACTGTAACTACGCCTGTGATAAGCCTAAGTAATGTGCAGCTGAAATAATGGTACATTCTTCCCTTTTTACTCCTGCTTCTCCTTCTTTCCCCTTCTTCTGTTTTTTCCCCCATTGTCAAATTTTAGGATGTAACCTCCTTGGGGCAGGGATCTGTCCTCTTGTACTCTGTAAAGCACAATATCAGTATGAACTCTCCTATGCTAAAGTTCATACTGATGTTGTGTTTTACAGAGTACAAGAGGACAGATCCCTGCCCCAAGGAGGTTACTGCAATAAGTCTCCAAAGAATTTTTAAAAGCTCTTACTTTGTTTTTTCCTTTTTTGTTTGGAAAAGTTTACAAAATGGCACCAGTATTTTAAAGAGGTAGGGAAAGTGTTGCATTGCTTATTACTAATCCTGTCAAACACACACACACGCTCATGCCCAGCTTGTGGGTTCCCGGTCGACAGCTGCCTGGCCACTGTGTGAACAGAGTTCTAGACTAGATGGACCCTTGGTCTGATCCAGCATGGCTCTTCTTATGTTCTTATGGTAACAGTTGCTTGTGGAATTTGCACAGCCCCATTCCATACCACGTTCCTAGTAGAAATCATAGGTATTGAAAAGCACTTTTTTGAGTGTTTGAAAATGTGTTGTCCCTTAACAAAAGCACAACTTTGAGAGAAGACCTGAGGACAGTGCACAGGTAATGAAAAAGAAATGTGTATTAATTGCACAGAAAACTGGTTATGCCCTAAGAATGCCTGGGTTCTCATTTTTCTTTGCACAAATTTAAGGGAATTCCCTTTTCAAGTGCCTCTGTTCCTGATGGTAATGTGGTAATCAACTTTCAGGCTTATCTAAAGTAAACATTCAAATAATCATGAATCAGTGTGGCTTTGAATGAAAGAACTTGGCAGTTCCCTGCAACATCATGCTCTTTTTAAACCACAAGATGCCATTTAGAATCTATCTTCTCTCTTGAGAAAAGCCAAGAGATTCCTCCAGGGTACTATTTGCTTACTTACAGTCTGCTGAAGTTATGCTGTAGACCGCAGACTGAAAAATGTAAAAGGGGTTCATACTTTGCTAACGTCTCATTCAGTGACAGTTAAGTCAAACTTATTATACGCTTTTGAATGCACACAGCAGTGATAGGAAAGGTTAAGTGCTCAGACAGATCTCTGACGACTTAACTTTCAAGCTATGGTAGTTATGCCAATGAATTCTGATGACAAAATCAATAATAAATGGATTGGGAAATGCATTTTTCCCCAAATTTTGTTAAATATTTAGATTGTTTGTTTATTTATTTATTTATTGCATTTATACCCTGCCTTTTTTCCTCTTGCAAGGAACCCAAGGCGGCTTACATTCTCCTCCTCCTCCTCTCCATTTTATCCTCACAACAACAACCCCGTGAGGTAGGTTGGGCTGAGAGTCTGTGACTGGCCCAAAGTCACTCAGTGAGCTTCCATGGCCGAGTGGGGACTAGAACCCGGATCTCACAGCTCCTAGTCCAATACTCTTGCCACTACACCATGCTGGCTCTCTCTGGTTTATAGAAATACATCAATTTTGTTGCTCTTGTTCAGAACTGAACAGGATTCATTTGGGGGTGGCCAGGTGTCCTTTTTTGCAGAAGGGCTGCCCTGCCCATCCACAGTAAGCACCTGGCCAGCACACTGAACAGGCAGACACACAGATCACCTGGTCAGTCTTTCACACTATGGTGAGATGTACTTTATTTCAATTTCAATTATTATTATTTCTAAATTAGCATATGACAATGTTATGCAAATCACTGTCCTCTTTCTCGGTGATGCATTTCCTCTTTGGGGATGATTCTTAAATGGGCACCCTATCCCACAAGCAGCTGGGTGGCCATCAAGTGAACAGAATTCTGGACTAGATAGGCCTCTGATCTGATCCAGCATGTCTTCTCTTCCATTCGTTGTGGCCTGTTGGTGTGAAGAACCTCCTATGTTAGTGTGGCTGGCTTCCCTTCAGTTCTCTTCCTTGACCAGAGATGGACTGTGCCATTCAGTCTAAATAATTGACCAGTGAGACCACTCCTGTGCTCTAGGCTCAGGACCCAATGCAGACTGAAGTCATACAGAAGAGGGGAAAGGTATTTGCTCCCTCAGAGGACAGGACTTGATTTATTAGGCTTATGTTACAGGTCAGCAGGTTTTTGTTGAATACTAGGAGAACGTGTTCCCCATGGCTGGACAGCCGTCTATTGGGGTTGTACCAGCTACTCAGACTGCCTTTGGTCTGCTGTATGACCTGCACCTGGTGTGGAAGTTGGAGCTGAAGGGCTCAAAGGGAGTTGTTAACTCAGCAAATGTTCAGAGAAGACTGAAGGCTTTATATACAAAACAGCCAGCTCCTCCTCTTCCTGATCCGATCCTATTTCCTTGCTCACAGCTGGGTCTGTTCATCCCAAGTAGAACCTTTTTCCCCAAGTAGCTCTCTCTTCCCTAGTAGCCTCCTGGTAGACAAGTGGGCACTCCTCCAGTGATTCTGAGTTTCTTATGATGTTTGCTGCCACCTTTGCACTGGAGATCTAGGGGACGAGGGTGGAGAGCTGGGGACTGAGGCAGGGCTCAAGTTAGGGTCAAAGGGGTTATTGGGCGGCCCTAGTGAAGGGTCCCTGGGATTGAGCTCCTCAGGCTGTCTTTGATCTGCTGCTAGTTCCTCAAGTCTTGAGTAGGAGTGGGGTTTCCTGCTGAATCCCAACCCTGATCTCTGAAGAGGTCTCCTCCAGGGTCTGGGTCAGCCAGGATCTTGACACTCTGGAGTTCCTACATCAAGCATGGGCTTAGACCATTTATTTATTTATGATAGTATTGTGATGCCCCATAATCACAGTTCTCTGGGTGATGTACTTTCTCTCTCTCTCTCTCTCTCTCTCTCTCTCTCTATATATATATATATATATATATATACATATACACACACACATATATATATCTCACACACAAAAACACACAATAAAAACACATATAGCAGAGATAAAAACAATAAAATCAAGTACAATAGACCTTAAAACTTCAGGGTGTACAAAAGCCTGCAGGCTCTAAAAGGCCTGAGAAAATTTTTAAGACGCCTTCACCTGGTACCCCAAAGAGTACAGAGCAGGCACCAGGTGAGCCTATCTGGAAGACAGTATTACACAGCCAGAGTGGCCTCACTGAGAAGACCCTTTCCTTAGTAGCTACCTGCTGGATCTCACTTGGCAAGCACACCTGGAGAAGGGCCTCTGATCAGAACCTCAAGAGCTGGATAGGTATATATGGGAAGAGGCAATCCTTCCAGTAACCTGGGTCCAAGCCATTTAGGTCTTTAAAGCCACACTTTGAATTGGTCTGGAAATGGGCTGGAAGCCCATGCAGCTGGTGAAACACTGGTGTAATATGTCTGAATCATCCAGTCCCACTTCATAACCTTGCAGCCTATTTTCAACTAAATGAAGTTTCTGGACCATTTTCAAAGGCAGCCCCATCCATATATAAGCCCCATTCCAACTCTGTGATTCTAAGGGCTTCTCCACACGGGGCTTTTATCCTGCAATCGAGATTGGTTAATCACAGACGTTTGTGGGTCCTTTACATGCCATTGTCTGCCTCCAGGGTCTCTCCTGCCCTTTCTGACCTTTATCCCATTTTTTTTAAAAGATTGGGTATAATGAGCTATCTAAATATCCTGAGTTGAATTTTGTCAGGAGTGCCCCTGCTGCCTTCTGAAATCCTCAAGTAGCCAGAATCAACATGCAGACAAAAGGGCTCTTTTCCAAGGCTTTATTTCCTTTCAACTTAGTGACGCTTACAGATGCTAATTGCCTGAGACTAAGTGGAAAACTCAAAGGAGCAGCCTACCAGGGGATTCTAAGCATTCGGAAGTCAGTTGGTCTCCATTTGCAGAAAAGCGCAGCAACTCTCTGAACTTAAGTAGTAGTAGGGGAGAGTCTTCCCCTTTCCCATGGGGCATCGGGGCACGGCTGTTGTTGTCATGCCAAGCAGGCTGTGCACCTCCTCTCGGCGCCTGCAACCTCTCGCTTGTCTCTGCGCCTGTGCCTCATGTCTAGAAGCTCAAGTTGTCCCTCCCCTCCATGCCAGGGTCACTGTCGCTCCCAGGAATGTGAGTGGGGGGTGGGGTTCTCCCTCCAGCTGTGCCTCTGAAAAACGAGCAGGTTCCTCTCCCACAGATTGTATCACTCCCTCAGAATCAGAGCTGCTTTGGAACTCTATGGACTCAGATCCAACCCTGACAAATTCTCTGTGAAAAGAGGAAGTTGCACTTTAACAGCAGCTATACCACAGCACCATCTGGTGGCTGTATAATGAAATATATAGAACTTGCAGATAATGGAGCTCCCCTGGAGAAAAAAGTGGAAATGTGTGGAAAGGGCCAATCTTAATCCCACAAAGAATCCGGAAGCAGAAGCCCCAGTAAAGTTGTGGGATAAAAAGCCTCTGTATAAAGAAGCCCTAAGTCTTGCTAAAAATGGCAACAGTGCACCCAGACTGGGAGACTGTGTGACCATTTATTCATTTATGTATGTTACTTTGTTTTAGCTCTGTAACCTGCCCTGAGAGCTACTGATATAGGGCAGATTAGAAATATTTTAATAACACAAATAAATAAATAAATAAATAAATAAAGCTCCCACTTAAACAATTTCCCCTGAAACCATTTCAAGAGCAATTCTGTCTGTGCTGGCATAGTGGCTAGGATTCTCCTATCTGTTGTTGGCATCCTGCTCAAAGACGTGCATAGCCTGAAGAATGGCAGGGGTGTGGAGGCATAATGATGCCTATCAATGTGCCTGGTGTAGCCCAATTTGGAGAAACAAGCTACAAAACAACATAATTTTGAATTGCTAAGTAGAACATACCAAACCAATGAGGTCTGGGTTAAAAGAGTTGATCTTCTAACACATTTGCTAACATCAACAGGAGTAAGTTGGACTGACTTTTTAATGTGAGCCATTTTAAAAAAACATATAAGGGAAGTAAAGAAAACATTTCATGTGTGGCTTCTAATATATCAATGGAGATCCAGATGTTGCTCTCCGTTTATATGCCTGTTTCATTGTTTTAAAAGAGGGCATGATTAAATGTTGAAAGTAAGTGCAGTGATTTAATAACCTGGATGAGAAGGCTAAGGAGAAAGAAAAGGAAAATGAATGAGCAAAATTTTTTGAGTGAAAAAACCTTTCTTCTCAAGCCAGACAAATGTTTATTACTCATGGGAATGAGAGCAACATATGCTGCAGATAGAGAAGTTATTATGAGTGCATCATTTCTCTGTGAACAGGTCCCAGTACTGATATCTTAGAGATGATATCTTAGGAAGATAATACAATGGAGAATTATAGAGTGTTACTACATGTAGTGACTAAGCCAACTTTACATTTAGATATGCTCAGACACAGGTTATTTGTTGCAAAATGGTGCAGTTCAAGCAACATATGTTGAAAAGATGCTAAAGAAAAAAAATTAACCATTGTCTGAATTTAAAAACAACAGCATAGTACTAAATTAAAAACAGACTCTTCGATAATGGGATTAATGTCCCAATGCAGTACAAACACAGGCACGGTCTGAGATACTTTGGTACCTGAGGTGAAAAATCCAAACTGCACCCCTCCCACCAATCACCATTGGACACAATCCGTCAGAAATTCTCTTGCACAAGCCCTACTGGAATGCATAAGAGAAGCACAAGAACCATTCGCTCAGAGAAAGATGTAACCTCTCTTCCTGCTCAACTAAGCAGTATGCTCTGTACTGAATGTTTCAATCTTGCACATGTAAACTGAAAGCCAACAGCCCATGTACTGAATCACATTAGCTCCTACGTTAGCCTCTTTACTGTAACAACTGCAGCCTTATCATGAGGTGAGATTGAGATGGGTAACTTCTTCCTGCTCCATCCGATTAGCTCATTTCCCAAACTTGAACAAGTGTGTCTGTGACTCACTTGACCAAGAGAGAAAACTGCAGCTATATGGACAGACACTACTCAGCAGCAGAATTATGAAACCAGCTGAGTGTTTGGGGCTTCAATAATTAATTTAGATAAGCTGTGGTCCCTGAAACACCCCTCCAAGCCAAATAACACAAAGTGGTATCACAAAAGATATATTTATTGCTCAAGCAGTATTAGAAAATAACAAATTTTTGAAATGAAGAAATAAGCAAAAACACATTACTACATATAATGCAGTTAGGATGATCAGAAGCATAATAGAAATTGTGGCTAGCATATTTCTTAGTAAACTTAAAAGTTTTATTCCTCCCAACCAAAAAAGCAGTCATCATTAAGATCTTATAGTTACCTATCTGGCAAGCATGGTTTGCAGAGCTTAGGTAATCATGTTTGGTAGGTTTCCTGTTCTCCCAGGATCTCTCTGGGCAATCAAATCAAATTCTTGCTTTTATAACCCTTATGTGGATGATGACCTCATCCTAAGTTTTGGACCCGGTCATGACACTACTCCTATTTCTCTCAGTGTAACCAGGTTTGCCACTGGCACCAGTAACACCTTAATGAAAGTATCTCTGCTAAGCTAAGCTAAGCAGCTTTCTGGTTCTAGCACTTAACTAACCTGCTAACCAACCTTGCTCCATATCCAAGAATGTTTCCCCCTTATTTCCAAGAATACATTCCATTACTCACAGTTATATCACGCCATGCACAGAGAAATTACTAATCACTTACAGTTAGCATACACAGATAATTAGGAATAGCACTCCTATGAAACACAATGAATTCTTATTAAAAAATACATGTTACATTCATACTCAGTGTCAAGATAAGGAAGCCACCTCAGGTATGGACGTTGGGTGCCATTAAAGACAAAAGGGTAGGAGCCAGACACATGTGAGAGCCAGTGTAGTGTAGTCGTGAGAGTGACGGACTGGGAGCCGGGAGATCCGGGTTCTAGTCCCCACTCGGCCATGGAAGCTCACTGGGTGACTTTGGGCCAGTCACAGACTCTCAGCCCAACCCACCTCACAGGGTTGTTGTTGTGAGGATACAACGGTGAGGAGGAGGATCATGTAAGCCGCCTTGAGTTCCTTGCGAGAGGGAGAAAGGCGGGGTATAAATGCAATAAATAAATAAATAAATGTGTGTGATGGGCACAAGGAGGCGGATGGGACTGTAGTTCAGTGGTAGAGTACTGGCTTTGCATGCAAAAGGCTGCTGGTTCAATCCCTGCCATCTTCAGTTGAAAGGATGTGGTAGCAGGTGGTGGGAAAGGCGCAGGAGAGCCACTGCCAGTCAGAATCGACAATACTGGGCTGGATGGACAAATAGGCTGGCCAGGTACAAGTTAGCCTCCTATGCTACAGTGGATACTGTCCTGCATAACTCAATAAAAATAATATATAAAAAAAAGATACTGCCCTGCATAAATCCTGTTGAAATGAATGGGAGCTGCAGAACAGTATCCTCACATTGAGGTGCTTGCCTCACAGAAAAGCCATTCCATTCCACGCCACTGCCACATACACCAATAGCTTGCAATATGCGGCAGTCTCCACAGGGATATGTTTCCAGCAGTTCAAGTGGTGGGCTGTTTCATGTCTGAATCAGGCCTAAGACTGGGGTTAACTGCCTGAGGATTTTAAACTTTTGCTAAGTAGTTAAGACTACTAGAATTATAATTCAATTTTAACAGAGTGTTTATCATGAGAAATGCCAGGTTGGATGAATCACAGGTCGGAATTAAGATTGCAGGGAGAATTATCAACAACCTCCGATATGCAGATGATACCACCCTAATGGCAGAAAGCGAAGAGGATCTAAAGAGCCTCTTGTTGAGGGTGAAAGTGGAGAGTGCAAAAGCTGGTCTGAAACTCAACATTAAAAAAACTAAGATCATGGCATCTGGCCCCATCACTTCCTGGCATATAGAAGGGGAAGAAATGGAAGCAGTGACAGATTTTATTTTCTTGGCCTCCAAGATCACCGCAGATGGTGACTGTAGCCATGAAATTAAAAGATGCTTGCTCCTTGGGAGGAAAGCTATGGCAAACCTAGACAGCATAGTAAGAAGCAGAGACATCACCTTGCTGACAAAGGTTCGTATAATCAAAGCTATGGTTTTCCCAGTAGTAATGTATGGCTGTGAGAGCTGGACTATATGGAAGGCTGAGCGCCGAAGAATTGATGCTTTTGAATTGTGGTGCTGGAGAAGACCCTTAGGAGTCCCCTGGACTGCAAGGAGGTCAAATCAGTCAATCGTAAAGGAACCCTGACTGCTCATTGGAAGGACAGATACTGAAGCTGAAGCTCAAATATTTTGGCCACCTAATGCGAAGAGAAAACTCCCTGGGAAAGACCCTGATGCTGGGAAAGATTGAAGGCAAAAGGAGAAGGGGACGGCAGAGGATGAGATGGCTAGATAGCATCACTGATTCAATGAATATGAACTTGAGCGCACTCTGAGAGAGAGCAGAGGACAGGAAGGCCTGGCGTGCTATGGTCCATGGGGTCATGAAGAGTCGGACACGACTTAACGACTGAACAACAACAAATTTTTCAGTGTGCACCCATTCTATGGGAAATACAGTACAATGCAAGCAAGTGTGAAGTGATGCAAATTGGGGCACCCCCCCCCCCAACTTCATGTATGTGCTGAACGGGGATGAGCTGGTGTTGACTGAGCAAAAAAGATCTTGGGGTTGTGGTGGATATCTCCATGAAAATGTCGACCCGGTGTGCAGCTGCTGTGAAAAAGGCAAATTCCATGTTAAGGGAAGGAATTGAAAATATAACTGCCAATATCATACTGCCTTTACACAAATCTATAGCGCGACCACACTTGTGTACAGTTCTGGTTGCCGCATTGCAAAGAAGTTATTGTACAGATGGAAAAAGTGCAAAATTGGGAAACCAAAATGGTTAAGGTGCTGGAGCAACTTTCCTATGAAGCAAGGTTACAATATTTGGGGCTTCTAAGCTTAGAGAAAAGGCAAGTAAAGGGGGACATGATAGAGGCATATAAAATTATGCATGATGTGAAAAAACTGGATAGAAAGAAGGTTTCCTCCCTCTCTCACCATACTAGAACCAAGGATCAGCCAATGAAGATAAATGGAGGGAGATTCAGGGCAGATAAAAGGAAGTATTTCTTCACACAGCACATAGTTGCACAATTTGCTAACACACAATGTAGTGACAGCCACCAACTTGGACGACTTTAACAGCGGATTAGACAAATTCATGGAGGAGAAGGCTATCAACAGCTACTAGTCGTGATGGCTATATATTACCTTGTCTGTATACTAGTTGCTCATGAACACAAGTGGGAGGGTGCTGCTGCATTCATATCCTGCTATGGGCTTCCCATAGGCATGTGGTTGGCCAAAGTACAATCAGAATGCTGGACTAGACAGGCCTTTGCTCTGATCCAGCATGGCTCTTATGTTATATTGTTCACCACCATAATCCTCCTGGATGAGGGAGGGGGCATACATTCAAATAAACAATTCCTCAAATGTGCTGGAATTTGGCATCTTTAGCTTAAAAGTGCAGGGCTGAAAAAGGCCTTTCTCTGCATGAGATCTTCAGAAGATGCTGCCAGTCTGAGTAGGCTGTGTTTGGCTAAATATATCAGTAGGTGACTTGTCACAAGCCTGCTTTGTATATTCAGGCCAGGGCAGGTAGTATCCTGCTTCAAAGCAGATTAAATGCATAACAGTTATGCAGCAGTCAAAGAGCGACGTGATACTCAGTGCAAGACACTGTTTTTTTAGGCTGTGTTTCAAAAGGAACATTAATGGCAATGCACGATATAGTTGCCGATCCAACACATGCTAAATGCATTGGCTGCCTTTTCATTGGCAGAGATGATTCAGCCAATTCCAAATACTCAGAAATCCTGAGTCAGCCCTCCTAAAAATATATCAGGACAACCACTTGGAAATAACAAGCCATTCTTTAACAAATCAAGTATGTGTTAGGCTCTTATAATTGCTTTTTTGGCTTTGGGGAGGTCAACAAAAGAGTACACTGGGGCATTTTTTGTGAAGCGTTATTTCACAACCTTGAGGAAGAGAGAGTTGTTTAAAGGAAATTAAAAAGGCATCATGGTTTTTGAATGGCTAGAACCAAATGGCCAAGACTCGTTAAAGCTGTTTACATTAGAGTAACCACAAACCCATCCAGAGAATTTCATGCCAGGTTTGCCATTTGCCAAAACTCAGCTTTCAACATCTGCTGTATTTTTGGTATCCTGCTCAATTGTTTCCAGAAAGCACCTAGCTACAGTCTTCCCCACTATGATTAGAGGATTTGTATTTGTACTGGAATGATAAAATTATTTCTACACTCAAATCTATACATATAAATTAGCATATGCAAATCAGTGTTATATTTTATCCTCTTTTTTGGTGATGTGTAAGAGGCTATCCTACTAGTTGTGCAAGCAAAACTACAAAACATTTTTACAGGATTGCCCATAGGTTCAAACATGAATATATTACTAATCTAATGCTGGAGGTCTGCACATGAATATAGTAGATATTCACTTATTCATTCCAACAGATTGCCATCCCACCTTTCTATAAAAATACTCAGGCAGAAAACAACATGCAAAAAGGTCAAACAACATATCAAAAATTACGAAGTTAAACTGGAAGGGGCCAGTCAGATGTCCCAAGCAAGGTACTCATAAGAACATAAGAGGAGCTGCACTGGATGAGACCAGCCTAGCATCCTGTTTTTCACAGTGGCCAGCCAGATACCCCAATGGGAAGTCCACAAGCAGGACATGAGAGCAGTAGCTCTCTCCTGCTGTTGTTCCCCACCAACAGGCATTCAGAGACATGGTGCCTCTAGTCCTGGAGGTAGCATTTAGCCATCATCATGACTAGAAGTAATTGATAGCTATATCCCATCATCTTGTTGCCACTATACCAGTGACTCCTTCCTCATACCCATCTGTTATGCTTCAGATGGGTGACCCAGAGCAGGGCCCTTAGACAGAGACTTCAAAGATCAGTCAGATTCATGTGGATGGAAGTGATACTTAATATATGGTGGTCCCAAACGATTTAGGGCCTTAGTGGTCAGAACTGTAGTTTGAACTGAGCCTAGGAAACAAAGAAGTCCACTCTTCTTTCTAGATAAAAAGCAGAGTATTGATTCAGTGGGATTCTTGTGGTTTCACAAGCTCCAAAACCTAGCCACTACTTCTCTGCAAGGCTGGACCAAGACATTTTGCTGCCTGAGACAAAGAACAAGATGGTGCCCTCTCCCACTTCATGTATGAAAGCCTGAGTCTTTTTTCAACACTGGCAATCCTCCACTACACCTGAAGGCAGCAGGCTAGCTTAGGGGTCACAGGGCAGACTATGTAAGACAGTTCTTTCCTCCAACTCCTTGTTGCCATCTCCCAACATCTACTGTCTGAGGTGATTGCTTCACTCTGCTTATCGGTAGGGCCAGCCCTGTTTCTCTGTCTGCTCCATGACTTAACATAATCATATAAATTTCACAGATGATAATTCTCCAATCTGCAGATTCCTCTAAACACAAATCACAGAGACAGAAGTTGGACCATGGCTTATGCGTGTAGAGATCTGAAAGATATTTTAAACTTCAGCTGGCACTTAAATTAGAGATACTCACTCATGAGTGTAGAAGAATTTGGCCTTGTCTGTATTTTGGAGGGACATGTGTTAACTTTTGGCTGGACAAGGCATTTTTAAATGATTTCACAAAGTCAGAATAATTTGTCCAAGAAAATAAATAAATTACTTGATTTTTAGACATTATATTTAGTGTACAATTTTCCTTCAAATGAATGCTTAAACAGATGAATTTTTAAATTGAAAATAAATGCTCCTAAAATTCTAAGAAATTCAAGTGAAGCACAATCCAGTGGATAGGAAGATTAATGTAATCCTGCAAAAAAGGGAGTTTAAAGAATAATCCTTGTCATGAGCTCCTTGTACAAGCTATTTCAAAGTCCAAGTTCCCCATCTGTAAAATGGCAATAAAATTAAACAACTAATTAAGTGCACAATCCTATGCATATTTAGCCTGAAAAAAGTCCTACAACTCCCAGCATTCTCCAGCCAGCATGATTGCACAATTAATCTGTTAGAACCAAATTACTCATTCAGAAAAAGCACATGGGAGAGCCTTCCTGGGACTGTACCACTTTAGAATGCAGGTATGTGTGGGGTGGGAGGTTATGTTTAAGTGCTTCCCCATGGGAGCAGTGGCAAAACACTCCGTGAATGTAGAACATTATTGTCAGGAAGGAGGCTAAAATAGCCTTTCTCTCTGATGTGCTATACTCTAAAGATGACCTTAAAGCACAGACACATTCATATAAGTGTAGGCACACCTTCAAATAACCTGCAGTTCCCATCATCCCCTATCACTGGCTATGTTGCTTAGGGGTGGGAATCCCCCATTGGTGCCAATAGGGGATTTCCTCCAAATGTAAATATTAGCTTCAGAGAGGAGGAATTTTCTTTAGGATTGCAGCAGGAAAGGGTTAAAGTCCCTCTCCGTGCCTGCTCTGATCCCATTAATTATCAGCCTCCACCCCACCCCCACTGATACAATTTGCATTTTTAAAAGACCTTTCAGTTAGATGGAAAAACTTGCATTTAACTTCAGTTCTAGCTTGTTCCTCAGCCTGACCTATCTCACAAGATTGGTATGGGGATAAAAGAGAGTTGGCCTGTTCACACGTCAAGGTAAACCACGCTTGGTTAATTAACTTCCAAGGCTTAGTGGCTCTTCCTGAGGTGACTTTTGCAAACTGAAGCCATGACTGCAGCTTGTCATGGCGCGTGAACCCAGCGCGGGTCATGGTCTGAATTTGCAAAAGTTGCCTGGCATGCACTACAGCCGACTGTGACTGCAGTGATTGTGCGAACTGGGTCAGTTTCAGAGAGGAAAGGTGGGATAAACATGTAATAAAATGAATGAATGAATACAAATAAATACAGATACCAGATTGGATGGAAAACTAGGTAAGGCCAGAGCTAGAGAAAAACAATGATCAATGTAGTAGTGGAAGTCATGACACTTGATAAGATTTTCAAGAGGGAATCTGCAGAAAGCAAGAATATGAAGCCATCCAGGGAGAGATCAACATTCGGGTCAAGGGGCACACACGTACTTCAAAGAGTGGCCAGGTTATCTGTGACATAGATATACTTACTGTTGTTATTCCAGAGGTCCCTGGAGTAAGACTGAGAGATAAAATCAGTGGCTTCTGACCTCTTGGAATGTATGTTATGAGACTCTGAAGCAGATTATTGAGTTTCATCCTTTTTCATTATATTTGGGCATGTGTTCTTCTTTAACGGGAGCTTATGTACATCCAGTTGCCCTTTCTTATAAGACAGTAGAATATTGTTCATTCACTGGTGTATTGTTCATGGTCTGGCTTAGCAGATAGATCCATATGTTCAAGGCTTCCTTTTAATTAAAAAAAATCTATTATCTGAGTTATTTCTGATGGCTGTTGTTTTTAATAGAATAATGGAATCGCAAGGGACTTCAGAGGTCATCTAGTGCCTTGCCAATGCAGGAAATCCACTATTATGGCATCCCTGATAGGTGGTGTGGCCATGAAGCCTCAGATTAACTCTAGAATCATAGATGGAAGGAACCTCGAAGTTAATCTAGTCTTCTAGTTTGCCATTATTTGTGGCAGCTTCAATAAGGAATGCTTTGACTGATACCTGCTATATGTTCTTTATTTATTTGAATTCTTCTCTCTGGCCACATATGTACTACAAACTTAGCTTTACTTTAGTTTAATTGACATGGCTTGCCCCACAAAATCCTGGGACTTGTATTTTGGTGAGGGTGATGATGAGAATCCTCCTTGAAGAACGTTTTGGGTTCTCTTTGGAGAATTAATGACTGCTAAGCCTGTTTAAGCCCGTCTCTTCCTCCCTCTGAGCTCTTGGTGACTGACATCACTGTGGAAGCTCAGCACTACAAAACCAGTGTTTAATTCATAAAAAGAAAGTTACTGAGGCTCCAAAGAACTTATGACAGTGACTGAGCCAGGAAGTACTCCCCAAAGCATTAAAAAACACACACAACAACCTGCTCAGTTGCCTTTTCCTCCTCCAAGTTAATTTACTAAGAAGTATTTACTTAATATAGGATACAGAGGAAGAATATTTGTGTATGAAAGAAAATACCAGCATGATGTACTTATGGCTAAAAAAAAATGCTTGCCATGCCACTTGGTAAATAAGACAGATGTTTATTTATCTGAGATATATATATATATATATATATATATATATATATATATATATATATGTGTGTTCCCAACCAGTCGTGTCCGTCTCTAGGGTGCGGTGCTCATCCCCGTTTCTAAGCCGAAGAGCCAGCGCTGTCTGAAGATGCTTCTGTGGTCATGTAGCCGGCATGACTGAACACCGAGGTGCACGGAACGCTGTTATCTTTCCCGCCGAGGCGGCACCTATTTATCTACTTGCAATTTCTTGCTTTCGAACTGCTAGGTTGGCAGAAGCTGGGACTGAAGACGGGAGCTCACTCTGTCACGCGGCACTTGGGTCTCGAACTGCTGACCTGCCGACCTTCCAGTCTGCAGTTCAGTGTCTTAACCACTAAGCCACCGTGGTCCCTATATATGCCACTTTCCTGTTACAATATTCGAAGCAAAAAAGAACAAGTCCTCATGACGTAAGTAAAAACACAATCAAACAACAGGTAGTATTCAATGTTAGTCCTACATAGAGTAGACCCATTGAAATGAAAGGGACGTAAGTTAGTTGTGACTAACTTAAGTTACATTCATTTCAATGCATCTACTCTATGTAGGACTAACACTGGATACGACCCAATTTATGCAGCAGAGCCAGCTAGTAGCAGTCTAAAATTCAAGGAAAACAGACGAGATAAAACAACAGCTACTAATTACACAGCAAGCACACCTTGTGGGTGGGAGGTGTTTGTATCTGTCTACAAATTATTCTTCGGCATTTACTGGTGGCAAGAACCTTTACTTGCAGAAGGAGCAAAAGCTCAGCTCTTCCCCCTGGGCATGTCAGACTGGGGCATCAAGAACCCTTGGACATTCAGCTAGGAAGTCCCTGGTATTGGCCACCCAATGCCAGGGGTGCTGTAGCAGTGGTTTTCCTGCATCAGCAGGGGTTGGACTAGATCCTCCAAGATCCCTTCCAATTCCATAACAAACAAATAAATAAAATTACATGATTCTATAATTGCTATTTAAACCGAAAGAGAACAGACACTCTGTACTACTTCACACTACTCCCTCACCTGCACTAGAGTTGTGAGCCATAGTCATCGGACCAAAGAGTGTTGCTTCAAAGCTATAGGGACAGGAGAAACCCCATAATTTCCTTTAAAAATTCTGTTGTCCAAGGAACTACCAGTAGATGGAAGGAAGAAGAGTGTTGCTTCCTTAGGTCAATGCCATATGAGAGACACTTTCTGGATGTTCAAATCATTACCAAGTTAATTGTTTGTCAATATATTTCCAAACTATTTATTATTTGTTTTATATGGTTCCTAATAATAGGTGGAATCCAACATCCCATAAGCAGAAGCCTGTTTCTGCAAGGGCACTTTCTCCTCTACTGCCCCTGTCCCGCACAACTCAAAATTCTGCCCCGGGGTTCCCCCAACTCTCCAGAGCAGATTTTGAGGGTGCACAGGGAGCTGTAGGGGGAGGGGGAATCCCCCCATTCCACTGATGGAAGCAGTTCAATCAGAAGAAGAACATGATTGAATTCTATCCAATATGTGAGTTGCTTTACCATTATTAAAAATGTACCCCCTCTCCCCTCATCCCCTAGGTTTACAATTTAAGTTGTGGAAGTCTCATCCATGAAAATAAATCAGAGTCCACATGCATTCCACATTAAAATAGGCTAGATCTTGTTGCATGTTTTCCAACCATATGCAAGACAAGTTTAATTTGCTAAATTATGAGATCTCAAAAGAGCGCCAAACATTCTTGCATAACAAGAAATTACAAGGTATCTGCTAACAGGGAATTTTGTTTACATGAATAACTTACCGTGTGTGTAAGGTATGGCAACCCAATTGCCCTTTTTGGCCAAGATCATCATGGATTAGAATGGTGAATATAGTTATTTGGTTAGTGCAGATTTCTTTCAAACTGAATACCTATGCAGAGAATGTAATGGAGGAAACTTTTCTTTTAAAAAATGAAACTGTTTATGCATTAAGGTTTTTTTTAATGATTGTAGTTGCATCTATGTTGCAATCAGTGTGGATACATGATGAAAACAAATACCAAGGAAATATCCATGATGCAAAATGTACTGAACAAAAGTAGAATATGCACAGAGTCACCATTCTTATAGGATAGATAATATAGAATAGATAAAGCACAAACATATAGCAATACAATTTGAAGCTATTGTCTTCCAATCCATTAGGTTGGAACCAGACTTGGTAATACTTAGATATTAAGTACTGAAATTAATGGGACTTAAGTTCATCATGACTAGTTAAGTCCTATTGATTTCAATGGATTGACTCTAAGTATGGTTATGTGACTGCTACTGCTCTTTATAACATAAGAAGAGTCATGCTGCATCAGACCAAAGGCCTAGAATTTTGTTCAAACGGTGGCCAACAAGATCAGTGCAATAGATGAGTCCCCACTTGGCCATGGAAGCTCACTGGGTGATTTTGAACCAGTAACAGACTCTCTGCCCAGCCTACCTCACAGGGTTGTTGTTCTGAGGATAAAATGGAAAGAAGGAGGATTATGCACATTGCCTTGGGTTCCTTAAGGAAGAAAAAAGCCAGGATAGAAATGTAATAAATAAATAAATAAATAAATAAATAAATAAATAGATAGATAGCACTCTCCTGCTCATGTTCTCCAGCCACTGGTGTACACAGGCATACTGCCTCTGATATTGAAAGTAATATACAGCAACAATGACTAGTAGCCATGATAGCCTCCTCCTCCATGAATTTGTCTAATTCCCATGTAAAGCCATCCAAATTGTTGGTCATCACTAGATGCTGCAAAATCCATAATTTAACTATGTGCTGTGTGAAAAAGTGCTTCCTTTTCTCTTTTCTGAATCTCCCACCATTTAGTTTCATTGGACAACCACAGATTCTAGTAGTGAGGAGGAATAATATTCCCCCTATCCAGTTCCTCCACACCATGCATAACTGTATACCCATCTATCATGTTCCCACTTACTCACCATTTTTCTAAGCTAAAAGCCTCATACACTGTAATGCTAAAAGCCCTCTGTGTTTCCTCACAAGAGAGTTGCTCCACATTATCAGTTTGGTTGCCCTTTTCCGCACCTTTTCCAGCTCTACGTTATCCTTTTTGTTCTATCGAAAGTTCACCGTACAAGCATTGTTTCTTTAGCCAAGACCAGTAGACAAAGTATTATACATTTCAATAGGGTTTTTAAGTGTCATTTTGTATCTTTATGGAGTTTTCCAATTAAAAGGAAATGTAGGGACTATTCCATTTTTTGTATATTCTTCACTCCCAGCTAAATCCCTGGGATATTTAACCCTTCTATGCCAATGTCTCCCATAATCTCATAAAATTCCATGATGATAACTTAGAGCTAAATATCTATGTGCAACAATGGTAAAGCAGCTATACAGCTTTAAGACTACGAAGCCCATAGCATACTGCATCTGTGAATTAAAACATAGGTGATAAGCCAGAAAGTATTGTAGCTAATGTGCATGATGTTCATAGAATCATAGAATGGTAGGGTTGGAAGGGGCCTATAAGACCATCGAGTCCAGCCCCCTGCTCAATGCAGGAATCTAAGTCACAGCATCCCTGATAGATGGCTGTCCAGCCTCGTCTTGAATGCCTCCAGTGTGGGAGAACCCACCACCTCCCTAGGTAATTGGTTCCATTGTTGTATTGCTCTAACAGTCAGGAAGTTTTTCCTGATGTTCAGCCAGAATCTGGCTTCCTGTCACTTGAGCTCATTATTCCGTGTCCTGCACTCTGGGATGATCGAGAAGAGATCCTGGCCTTCCTCTCTGGGACAACCTTTCAAGTACTTGAAGAGTTTTATCATATCTCCCCTCAGTCTTCTCTTCTCAGGCTAAACATGCCCAGTTCTTTCAGTCTCTCCTCATAGGGCTTTGTTTCCAGTCCCCTGATTCTCTTCATTGCATTCCTCTGAACCCTCTCCAGTTTGTCTGCATACTTCTTAAAGTGTGGTGCCCAGAACTGGCCACAGTACTCCAGATGAGGCCTAACCAGTGCTGAGTAGAGGGGAGCTAGTACTTCACATGATTTGGAAGCTATACTTCTATTAATGCAGCCCAAAATAGCCCTTGCCTTTTTTGCAGCCACATCACATTATTGACTCATATTCAACTTGTGATCTACAACAATTCCAAGATCCTTCCCGCTTGTAGTATTGCTGAGCCAAGTATCCCCCATCTTGTAACTGTGCATTTGGTTTCTTTTTCCTAGGTGCAGAACTTGGCATTTATCCCTATTAAATGTCATTCTGTTGTTTTCTGCCCAGCGCTCCTGTCTATCAAGATCACTTTGAATTCTGTTTCTGTCTTCCAGGGTATTAGCTATCCTGCCCAATTTGGTGTTATCTGCAAATCTGATCAGCATTCCCTGCACCTCCTTATCCAAGTCATTAATAAAAATGTTGAAGAGTACTGGGCCCAGGACTGAGCCCTGCAGTATCCAGCTCATTACCTCTCCCGAGTTTGAGAAGATCCCATTGATCAGCAGTCTTTGAGTCCGATTCTGTAGCCAACTGTGGATCCACCAGATCGTTGTTTCATCTAGCCCACTTTGAGCTAGTTTGCTCATCAGGATATCATGGGGCACTTTGTCGAAAGCTTTGCTGAAGTCGAGATATATTATGTCCACAGCATACCCACAGTCCACAAGGGAAGTCATTTGATCAAAAAATGAGATCAGGTTTGTCTGGCAGGATTTGTTCTTGACAAATCCATGTTGGCTTGGAGTAATCACTGCATTGTTTTCAAGGTGCTTACAGATGGATTGCTTTATCATCTGCTCCAGAATTTTCCCAGGGATTGATGTCAGACTGGCTGGTCTGTAGTTCCCAGGTTCCTCCTTTTTACCCTTTTTGAAGATAGGAACAACATTAGCCCTCCTCCAGTCATCTGGCACTTCACCCATCCTCCATGATTTCTCAAAGACAGTTGTTCTGAAAGCTCTTCTGCCAGTTCCTTTATTACTCTAGGGTGCAGTTCATCTGGCCCTAGAGATTTGAACTCATTCAAAGTAATCAGGTGTTCCCTGAACATATGCCTATCAATCTCAAACTGCAATCCTGCTCCTTCAGCCTGTACTTCACCTTTGCCGGGGGGGGGGGGTGGTCATAGGCCCTCTTTTAGGAGAAGACTGAGCTGAAGTAAGAATTTAGCACTTCTGCCTTTGTCATCATTTTGCCATCCTTATTTAATAGTTGAACCACCATTTCTTTCCTCTGTCTTTTACTATGTATCTGAAGAAAGCCTTTTTGTTGCTTTTAGCATCTCTTGCTAACCTCACCCCGTTCTCAGCTTTAGCCTTCCTGACACCATCCCTGCAATTCTGTGCTACCTGCCTGTACTCTTCCTTTGAAGCTTGGCCTTCCTTCCACTTACTATATGTGTCCTTTTTTTGTTTTCTGGTCATCTCTAAGCTTTTTGTGAAGCCACATTGGAATTGGAATTTCTTGTTGGAATTGTTTGTAATTGTGCTTTTAGAATTTCCTTCTTTAAAAAACTCCCACCCATCTTGGACTCCTTTTCTCATTCAAGTTGCTTGCCATGGGACCTCACTTATCATTGTTCTGAGTTTAGTAAAAGTGGCTTTCCTAAAATCCAGGGTACGTGTTTGGCTACATGCAGCTTTTGCTTCCTTTAGAACCAAGAACTCAAGTATAACATGGTCGCTTTCCCCCAGAGTTCTCATAACTGCTACTTTATCCACAAAGTCATCTCTGTTGGTTATGATCAAGTCAAGGATAGCCAATCCTCTAGTTCCTTCCTCCACTTTCTATAGAAGAAAGTTATCAGCAACTATGTTGTTGTATAAAATAGCCATAATTTGCATTATTTTAGGAGCAGGCCAAACTACAGTGGGTGAACTTATTATACAGTGTTCTATTAATATTTTCAGCTTGAATCCTCAAATATAATAAATAAATAAATAAATAAATAAATTTGCTGTTATATTTGAGAGAGCCCTTGAAAAACTTTGATATTTGGATCTAGAAATCCAAAGAGTTAAAACCACAGAGTTTTGATGCAGCCAGATTAAAGCATGTGTTAAGTTCCATTTTTGTTTTTCTATCAGGAAAGTGCTTAACTTTGTCTGAATTGTGTTGATAATTAATTTGGTTTCTTTTTACTTGGTTCCTCTTTCTTTTGCTGTACTTTTACCATTTCCGCCCCACAACATTTCCTCCATGGCCATAAATACTAGAAACTAATAACAATAAAAATGGAATTTCTCAGGATTCTGATTTGTGTTCATGACGTGGACAACATGCCCCACCCAGGGCATTCATGTATCCCATCCCTCCTTTATGCTATCATGCAAGTTTACAATACTAACAATTAGGAGTTGCATAGAGTTGTTTTTCAATATGTTATTCAATCATCACCTCTCAATACAATAACACAGTGTATATATTTTCATGACTTGAGCACACTCAAAACTTTTATAAACCTTATAGATCACTTACTGCAGTCAGCAAATACTGCAAAAACTGCATACCTGAAGTTAAATCTTCCAGAAAATGTCTGACTTCAGGTGTGTATGTCATGGGGGGAAAAGAAGCCATCGTGGCTTCTCCCCTCACCCTTCACGCACCTGTTGCTTACATAATTACCTGCACCGCAGTGCAGGTTGGCATGTCATGCAAATAGCGTTGCCCTTATTTTCGCCGTAGTCTACGTAAATCTTTACGTAGACTACAGGGACCAAATAAGGAACGTGAATGGCGGCTCCCTATGGGGGCCGCCATTTGCGTACGCGCTTTTTTTTTTTTTTTCCAAAGTCACCCGTGATAGGCTACGTGATGATTAACGTAGCCTATCACGGCTGACTTTGCAGATCTAGCCATGATGGGCTACATTAATCGTTACGTAGCCTATCACAGGGGCGTTTTTTTTTTTCTTTTGAAGTTCGCGGCCGGGGAGACGGGGCGCTTCTCCCCGGCCTGAATTTCGGCCGGGCGAGGCAGGAAGCCTCCCCCCCAGCCTGAATTTCAGCCGGGCGAGGAGGGAAGCCTCCCCCCCCCCCGGCCTGAACTTCGGGGGGAGCAGCGAAGAGCCTCCCCCCCACCGCGAAGCAAGCTGCGAGACCAGGTAAGTGACTTTCATGCACCCCTATCGTTCGGTGCTCAAACAATGGTAGTGTCCCGAGGACCCAAGGGAAGAGGGAGGATCTCTCCATAGCCCATAAGTTCAGAGTCCTCCCACGGTTCTCCTTCAGATGGGGACCAACTGCCTTACCTGCAGCTTAGGCTACTCTGCTATCTATCCCCAGTGCAGTTCCTTGCTTAGTCGCTAGTGATTAGTATCTGAAAGAATCAAAAAGTAATAAAGGAATAAAGCCTTGGAAAGAATCCTCGTTATCTGTGTCCTGAGTTGGCTATTGGAGGGGACTGCAAGAGGCAGCTAGGGCGCTCCTGACAGGGACTCACTGAGAGAAATGGTTGCCTAACCTAAGTATTGTTTGCAAGTATTCCTGGAAAAAATGTAGCCTAGGTACATGAGATCATCGGTCCAGTTCTAGGAGTGAAAGTGTTGATGTTCACTTTGGGGGCCTCTTTACTGCTTTCTTGTCCTGGTAGGAGGGGCTTCTGTTGCCTGAGCTAGTTGGGGGTGGGGCCAGCAGCTAAAACAGCTCTGTAAGTGGCCTGCCCATCCCAGGGAGATCATGTGATCCACAGCAAGTGACTTGTGAGGGAGCCCAGCCAACAGAGAGTCTCAGCCCCAGTGACAAAGCATCAGGGTAGTAAGACGTCAAGCAGACAAAAGAGTTTAGCACCAAGGTGACCCTCCCTCCACCCTTTGACAGGAAATAACTTTGCCTTCCAGTTAAAAAAAGTGAAATAAAGCAACAGCTACACATGTAGGAAGCCAGCAGGAATGTGGGGGCTCTCCAGTGTATTGCACTGAGGGCATTTCTACACCAGCCTAAAATCCTGCATTTAAAACGGGGCTTTCTGCTTCCATTTTAAATGCAGGATCACAACTGACTCCCTTTACACGAGCTTCCTCCCGCCGCCTTCTCCCTGTATCTGTGTCTTCCATTATCTTTCATTGACCTCGCTCCTCTTCTTGCTGCTTCAACTCTTTGCACGGAGGAAACTGAAGCGGAACACAACGGGTCATTTGATAGCTCGTTATCTGTGATCTATTTAAAAATGGAACAAAGGGCATTCAGTGCAGGAGGGTCACGGCAGGGTCACAGCATCATGTAAAGAGCCCGCAAACTTCCAGGAAGGAGCAATCTCAATCACAGGATTAAAAAAAAGCTCCGTGTGATGAAGCCCTGAGTGTCCCATGCATGACTACCTTCCAGCTGGACAGACATTGTGTGTGTGTGTGTGTGTGTGGAGGGGGGATGTTTAGTGCAATGAGCTCCTGGCTCTCAGTCTGTTCCCCTTGAGGCCAAGGTAGCTGAGCTGGCGAAGCTGAGAGAGGCAGAGAGGTTGGTGGAGGAGGCCTCAGGGATATGTTAGTGACATTCCACTCCAGGGTGACAGCTCCTCTGCTATATGGAGCAGTAGGGTCCGGGGGAAGGAAGTGGGAAATGATCCCTTAGAAGGGGAATCCATTCCTTGGGGTAAGAATATATATTTTCTCACACTGAGGATATGCGTTCAGAGTGTGGGGGGCTCATGGTTGTGAGTGATTTTATCATTATAGGCATAGACAGCTGAATGTGTGACTGGTGTATAGACAGACACGGTGAATTGCCTGCCTGGTGCAAAGGTGGCAGTCTAGATAGCCTGACAGATAGTGCAGGGTGGGGTGGGGTGGGGGTCAGCAGTCCTGATTCACGTCAGCACCAGTGACGGGGGAAATGTAGTTGCGAGGTCCTGGAAGCCAAAGTCAGGTTGCAAGGTGGGAGGTTGAAAGCCACAACCATGTGCAGGGCTCACTAGGTAGGCAAAGCTGAGGGGTTTCAATGTGTGGAACAGATGGTGGTGTTGGGGGGAAAGGTCTAAATCTGTTAGGCACTAGGGACATTTTGGGACAAGCTGGACCCGTGCAAAAGGCACAGTCATCACTTGAACCAGAATGGAACCAGGATACTGCCACTTAAATATTAAAAATGTCTGAATACCAGTTGCTTGGGAACAAAAGAACCGCGCTTGAGTCCTGCTTGTGGGCTTACCACGGGCATCTCTTTGGCCACTTTGAGAACAGAATGCTGGACTAGATAGGCCTTTGGTCTGATCCAGCATAGCTCTTATGTTTTTAGGTTTCTAGGGACAGGCAGGTAGATTTGGCTTCCATTTCTTTTATTATACAGTTGTTAGGCTCTTGTCACTTCATATTGAGTGAGGTCAAACCCATATTGAAATTCTGCATAGTGAAGGAAAGTTAAGAAGAAGACAAGATCCAATAAGCAAACAGTCCAACACTTTTTACAACCCTACCTAAAAAAAAAAAGGCCAATGGCATACATTTATGAGCAGGTTTTTGTTGTTGCTTTCAGACAGCTATGGAAAAGGGCAGTAAAATGATTGAGGTCTCCCTCATTAAAAGTGGGCAGTAAAATTTCATACTCGGCCCTTGTCCATGAAGAGATGTTTACATTTTGCTGCCAAAAGACACAAGAGCCCCAAAGTTCTCCCCCTCATCTTAATTTTTATCCCTACAAGCCATTGATTAAGCTATTACCCCTCAGGCTCCCTCTGAACAAACACTATTTATAAATGAATCCTCAAAGTACTAAGAAGCAGGTCAGAATGATGGCACACACACAGACTTGTATCTCTGTTGTTGTTGTTGTTCAGTCGTTAAGTCGTGTCCGACTCTTCATGACCCCATGGGCCATAGCACGCCAGGCCTTCCTGTCCTGTGCTCTCTCCCAGAGTGTGCTCAAGTTCATATTCATTGCATGGTGATGCTATCTAGCCATCTCATCCTCTGCCGTCCCCTTCTCCTTTTGCCTTCAATCTTTCCCAGCATCAGGGTCTTTTCCAGAGAGTTTTCTCTTCGCATTAGGTGGCCAAAATATTTCAGCTTCAGCTTCAGTATCTGTCCTTCCAATGAGCACTCAGAGTTGATGTCCTTTAGGATTGACTGATTTGACCTCCTTGCAGTCCAGGGGACTCGTAAGAGTCTTCTCCAGCACCACAGTTCGAAAGCATCAATTCTTCGGCGCTCAGCCTTCCTTATAGTCCAGCTCTCACAGCCATACATTACTACTGGGAAAACCATAGCTTTGATTATGTGGACCTTTGTCGGCAAGGTGATGTCTCTGCTTCTTACTACGCTATCTAGGCTTCCCATAGCTTTCCTCCCAAGGAGCAAGCGTCTTTTAATTTCATGGCTACAGTCACCATCTAAGGTGATCTTGGAGCCCAAGAAAATAACATCTGTCACTGCTTCCATTTCTTCCCCTTCTATATGCCAGGAAGTGATGGGGCCAGATGCCCTGATCTTAGTTTTTTTTAATGTTGAGTTTCAAACCAGCTTTTGCACTCTCCACTTTCACCCTCAACAAGAGGCTCTTTAGATCCTCTTCGCTTTCTGCCATATGAAACGAGACAGAGACAGAGAGAGAAGTTGCATTGTACCATTCATATTTCTATATTCTAGTTCATCCATAATGTCTGGGAAAGACCTAGCAATCTCCTGGGTAAGTGAGCATTCCTTAAAGCAAGACCCTACATTGGAATCCCTCATGGGCCATGGTTACTGTACCAGCTGCACATATAATGTGTAAAAGCTAACAATTTGGTCAGCTCTTCTCCTAGTCACTCAAGTGAGTGCATTGCTACCAATAAATTCTTTCTGGGACAAGGAAGGACAAATTATCCATCTTTGTCTCTGTACACTCCTGTGATGCCCTTTGTGCCTATGCAGCTTACATGCACATAAATTTCTTGCAAATAAGCACCCCAATTGTATGCGTTAAGCAGCAGGCTGGGGCAAGCAGAGCTGATGGGAAAGAAGGCTCCAGCTTGTTGCTTGACATGGTGGGCTGTAACCCTTGCATGCAAGCATCAGAATAAGGGAAATGAGGGATCCTCTGGTGCTAGTGCTGTAAGCCTAATACTAGATCCTATAGTCTGCTGCTGCTATGCTGAGCAGCATAGGATTAGGCTTTTAGTGTATAACAGTGCACTCTAGAATCCCTATTTTGCTTAAGAAATTTAGAACATAAGAAAAGCCATGCTGGATCAAACCAAAGGTCCACCTAGTCCAGCATTCTGTTCACACAATGGTCAACCAGCTGCCTACGGGAAACCCACAAGCAGGACACAAGTGCAACAGCACCCTCCCACCCATGTTCCCCAGCAACTGGTATATCTCGGCATACTGCCTCTGATACTGGAGGTAGCATGTAGGCATCGGGACTAGCAGCCATTTGACCGACGAGTTTTTAGTACTGCTAGCCTTAGAATATTGTAGCAGAGCACAACCTAACAGCACTTGATGAAACATCTAACAGGCAACGGGACGGCTCCTCTGCTGATATTAACGGGCAAAATACAGCCTTCGGCATATTATATGTACATCAGGCACCTGACATCTAGGTCTTCGGAAAGCCTCATTCCAAGAATGTTAGAGAACATCTGGAGACTATGGAAGAAGGAGGGCATCTCTACACCGGCCTAAAATCTTGCACTTTAAATGGGGCTTTCTGCTTCCCTTTTAAATGCAGGATCACGACTCCCTTTTTCACCCACGTCCTTTCCCCCCCGCTTCCCCCCACTTCGCCACCTATCTGAGTCTTCCATTATCTTCCATTGATCTCGCTCCTTTTCTCGCCGCTTTTACTCTTTTCATGGAGGAAACTGAAGTGAAACACAATGGGGTAATTTGATACCTCATTATTTGCAATCTGATCTATTTAAAAATGGAACAAAAGACATTTAGTGCAGGAGACGCCTTGAATGATCGCAGCGTCATGTAAAGAGCCTGCAAACTTCCGTGAAGGAGCAATCTAAATCGCAGGATAAAAGCTCAGTGTCAAGGAGCCCAGAGACAGGCTGTTGCAAAATCCATAGGGTGGGCAGAAGAGAGGAATGAACAAAGCTGAGGAATGAACATAGGATGCTGCCTTGTACAGAGACCATCTATTTATCCCCGGCCTGCATACTCTGACTGGCAGCACCTGTTCAAGCTTTCAAGCTTGGGCTTTTCCCAGATTCTTTACTGAGAAATGATGGAGACAGAACTCAGAACCTCCTACATGTCCAGCAAGTGCTCTGCCACTCAGCTACGGCTCCTTATCCCAGAGTGAAGTGAGCTACACAAGAAGAGACAAACAAGAAAGAGCAGGGCAGGGATGGGGAACCTCTTCCAGGCCAATTTCAGAGAGGCTCTCAGGGTTGCATTCCAGCAGTGGGCTGAAGTGGGGCGGGGGATGCCGAAACCACCAGCATATTTTAGCTTAAAGCCTTACTGCCAGAAACTAAGCCTTAGGGGAGGCATTTCAACCATTTAAAATGGGGAACAAACCATGCAAAAGCTGGAAAACCACCATATGATTGGCAGTCAGGGGAAAGGGGCATGGCTATCTGGAGAGCTCCAGAGGGCAGGACTGGGACCCAAGGAGGGCCAGATTTGTTCTGCAGGTCTGAGGATCCCCACCCCTAGAGTAGGGGGAAGATGCAGGAGGAGGCAGACAAAGTGGTCCAGCTACACTACAGAGGAGCAGCCCAGTGGCTTCCTTCTGGGATGAATTACAGACTCAAGCATGATGGGGGATATAACAGGTGTGTATTGGCTTCTCAGAGATCCAACTCCTGGGTTCAAGAAATTCTGATCAGAGATTCCTGTTAGTTGGCTCCACATGTCTGCAGTTTCTCCCTTTCACCACGGATTTAGTGGTGAAAAAAAGCAGGGAACTGCTGCCTTATATACAAGGCTTCTGGTTCAAACTAAATTCTAGAGTGCTTCCAGACTGAGGGCTCTTAGTGCTACCTGTCAAAATGCATTGTATAGCTATTCTATCTTGTCCTCCTTAATGTATTTTTCTGTGGAAAGAAGAAGTGGTGGGAACACAGAGGGTTACAAGATGAAGACGATGTCATCTGGACCCTCAGTAAAATTCCATGGAAGCACCCTTAGAGTCTAGCATAACCAGTTCAGCCTACAGAAAGAATGTGCAGTTCAACCCAATGAATTTTGTAATGCTCTCCATACGCTTATCTGCCAAAAGAAGGAAGATGTTCAATTAATCAATTACCCTAAAGACAGGCTTCAAAAAGCACAGAATAAATCTTTCCCTGGTTTTCCTCTGTAAATTCTACCACATCTAAAACATAAATGGTAGAGAGCAATTTTAAAACAAATTAGACCCCCTAGGACCAGCAGAGCTGAACCATGGGAGAACGTTAACAAGAAGCATAACCGCATCAAACCAAACGAAGCCAAAGAAAACAGCCCTTGCTTAGGGAGGGCGGACTTCCACTGTACAGCTGAACAGCAGAAACATTCAAAATTAAAACCTGCAGGTAGCTGGCATCTCACTTGCACTATATTTTCTAATTCCAGGTGGCATTTGTTATTTCTTCAGATTCTAGCATCTTTAGATAATTTGAAGAACACTTGAAAATTCTCTGGCATCCCAAGCTCACTTACTAAGCCAGGATGGCAGCACGAGAAATAGTGGCTTGTGCCACCACAGCTGATCCTATGATTGGGAAGAAGAGTGACTCTCGGGGCTTCACCACACCAGGCTTTTTATTCTGCAACTTCCTGGGGCTTCAGCTTCTGGATTCTTTGTGGGATTTAAGTCATTTAGGGAGCAATCCTATCACGATAGGCCGCCACCTCTGAACTCAGAGGCAACTGCCTATCCAAAGCAGGGCAGGAGAAGCACAGAGGGGATTGTTCCCTCCGCGCTCCTCCTGCCCTGCTTTTTTGGCTAGACAGCCGATTGCGGCTATCTAGCTGTGGGAGCACGGAGCGGGGAAGGAGGCTGCTGTACAACACATAGGATGTGTCGTACAGGCATTTCCGCCCTCCCTACCCCAGAACGCCCCCAGCCACACCGCTTTCTGGCCGCTCCACACTCCTCTTGCAAGCGTGGAGGATGGGGCTGTTCCGCACTGCCTCCGAGGCAGCATGAAAGTGGGAGGATATCAGTTATCCGGGAATCAACCTTGGAGGTCGGTTCCCGGAAAACACCATATCCTACAGCCATCTAGCTAAAGGGTGGGGAGCAGGTCTGACAAGTTCAAACACCTTAAAATTCATTCACAGTGCCACTTGCTGTAATTTCAGATAAAGCAAAAATAATATGATACCTTTAATTTTCAGTTATTTGGCAATAAGGGGTCCAAGTAATGGATGACTGATATTTTCACATATTTATGAAAATCTGAGTGAGAACAATGAATTGTTATATTCCTATATTTCCTGTACATTTGTGTAATTGTCTGTTGTGGAAAATGGCATGCTGCCTCTTCCTCAGGCTTGCATGAAGCTATAGAATTATTTTTGTTTCAGGGAGTTTGAAGAAAATCTGGAAAATTGTCTTAAGGGATATGGAGGGAGAAAAAATAATGTTTTAATTGAATCATGAATCAAAAATGCTTTTAATGGGGTCTAATAGTGATGACGGTGATGACAATGACGACGACGACGATGTGGCTGGAATCTTGAACAGCAGGACTCCATACTGCAACATTTTGTTGCAAGTCGAGCTTGCACTTTTCTGAATAATATTCAGTAGACAGATGTGATGAGGTAACCCTCTTCACCTGTTCAGGATGTACCCCTGCAACATATAAAACAGCTTCCTGGACAGGGAGGAGGAGACAAAAGTTTGAAGAGTGAGCACTGCCTTAGGGTACTCATGTCTAGAAGTGTTACTTCAGATGGCTTGTGAAGAATGGATGTATTTTTCCCTGATGTATTTTTCTCCTCATCTGTGTGAAATCCTATACACCAACCCTAGGTTGGTGTCCTTCTTCCACATTCACCAAGGAAATAAATAGACCTCTCACACAGACTCATAAAGAAGCTTCCAGTAAAGATGGTTAGCGTTAGTTTTATTCCCCTGAGAAATTATCTTTTCCAGATTGTTTATCTCTCTCATTTTAGTTGGAATTAAAGAACATAACGAAGAGCCATGTCCTGGATCAGACCAAGAGTCTGTCTAGTCCAGCGTTCTGTTCACACAGTGGCCAACCAGATGCCCGTGGGAAACCCACAAGCAGGCCTTGAGTGCAATGTTTGTGTTCCCTAGCAACTGGTATTCAAACGTCCACAGCACGCTCCCGCTCGTGTTGCCTGCAGCTGGCATACAGAGGCATATTGCCTCTGACAAAGGTGAAAGGACGTTCTATTCTTCTGAATCTATACATCTGCCAAATAATTAAAAATTTGGTCTATTAAACAATCACAAAAGAAGAAAAGCAAAACATTTTACATTCAGACTGTACCACTTCAGGCTGCAAAGCGGGGATCACATGATCAATGTTCTCCCACATCAAACATTCCATGACTGTGCAAAGCTAGCATGTCAGTGATAAAAGTTCAAACCTAGACTGGGAAAGTTCTCTAAGTGAAGAACTTTTTTTATGGTGGAGCCAGACAATTCCCCAGTTATTCAGGAACAGTTGTATCATGTGATCATTCTGAAAAACACACACTAGGGCCTTGACTTAGAGCAGGGGTAGGCAACCTCGCATCCTCCAGCTGTTTTAGACTACAACTCCCATCAGGTCCAGCCAGCATGGCCAATAATTAATTAATTAATTAATTACATTTAATTTATACACCACCTTTCTACCAGCTAACAACAAAAACAACATTTAAAATAAAAACATAATTAAAACAAACATAGAACAATATAGTAAAAACACAATTAAAAATATACAACAACAACAGAATAAAAACAGCCCTCAACCCAACAGACCAGCTTACATGCCAAAGGCCTGCTTGAATAAATATGTCTTTGACTGCTGGCAGAAGGACAGCAGAGAGGGAGCTAATCTAGCCTCCCTTGGCAGGGAGTTCAAAAGCGCAGGAGCAGCCACCGAGAAGGCCCTCTCTCATGTCCCCACCAAGTATGCCTCTGATGGCAGTGGCAGTGAGAGAAGGGTTTCCCTGATGATATTTTTAAAAGGGCAGGCTCATATGGGAGAAGGTGGTCTTTCAGGTAGTCTGGGCCCAAGCTGTATCGGGCTTTATAGGTAGGGATGTACGAATCCCTTACCTGGCTCCACACTGGGGCATCCACGGTGGAGGGGAGGCGCTCTGTCCCTCCCCCCGGAATCCTCCCCAGCTGGCTCTGCTCCACAGCAGCTCCGTGGAGGTGCCAGCTGGAGCTGGCCGCAGCCGGAGCGTCATAGCGGCCACCATTTGTGTCCTTGCAAGCAGCCATGATAGGCTACGTAAGTATTTACGTAGCCTATCACGGCAAAGAGCAGGGATGCAAATGGCGTAGCGGCTGCCATTTGTGTCCCTGCTCTTTGCCGTGATAGGCTACGTAAATACTTACGTAGCCTATCATGGCTGCAAGAACGCAAATGGTGGCTGCAGCAGCCTGGCCGCGGCCGGCCAGGAGACCAGCCAGAGCTGCCGCCGCATCCGCCCCAGGTAAGTTCCGTCCCAGGGGGATTCCGTGGGGGGGCGGGAGGCCATTCCACCACAGATTCGAAAGAATCCAGCCTCACTGGAATCCGTGGCAGAATTCTCTGACATCCCTATTTATAGGTCATAACCAGCACTTTGAATTGTGCCCAGAAACAGATCAGAAACCAGTGAAGCTGTTGTAACAAGGGAGTCACGTGTAGTAGTCAGAGATTATCAGAGTCGTTTTCCAAAACATCTGAAGGACACTGGATCACCCACCCCTGATCACAAGTATACGTTTCTGGGCAGTACTGAGAACAGTGGAAGAGTAGGAATAGAATATTCACCAAGGGCGGCAGCAGCCCTTGGCTATGTAACACAGACTCCATGTAAAATTCCCTTTCCTTGAACCACAAGGTAAGAAAGAGGGGACAAAAATTAAAACCAGACACTAAGAAGCAAAGAAGCAACTAGAATGTTGTTCTCTGGTGAACGCTGACAGCAATATCTTGCCTTCTCTGCATGAGTACAACTCCTATTGCCAGCACATCCTGCCGCAGAAATGAGAAAGCTTGGACAATGACCCAAGTGTTTTTGATACGGAACAAAAGCCAAGGCTAATAATGAAATCTACAGGAGTTCTTTGCAAATGAGAGAAATGGTGTGTCAAGCTCTGAGCAAAGGAGGTTATCTTTCTATCTGGAATTAAGCTCACTGTAAATAAATGGAGGAAGTTTGGAACTGGTTCATCTTCTTAACTAGCATTTCAAGGTTTGGGGGGAAATTTTATTTACATCTTCCCACAGCACTTTAATAGGAAACAAACTTCACAAACGAACTTCTTATTTACCTTCATACTGAGTGTTTCTCTTATGAGTTTACTTAGAGAAAATACAATAATCCACTGTGGCACTGTAGTCCCATATACTAACATTGGACAGTTCTGGTACTAGCAGAAACGAACACTAGCGCAATGGGGAGCTAGCACTTGCTAGTGCAACCATAAACTCGCCCAAATTAGTGGTTGTGGAAGGGGACAAGTCAGCAGAACTCACAGAAGGGAGCTCTGTTGACTTGGCCCATACAAGAAGTGGAACACAATGTATTGCTTGATACTGGTCTTTTGCCCCAAACAGTAGACCTTTGTTGAGTTCTCCCTGTAATCTCATAATATTTAGCTACATTTACCCACAGGGATGGTAGGGCAGTCAACTGATCTGGGGGGGTATATCCACCACCCCCTTGTCATGGTCAGATCACTATCTGGTGATGTTGGACTTCTCGGTTCCACAACCCCTCCGCAGGGGTGGAGGACCCATTAAAATGGTCCGCCCCAGGCGTCTTATGGATCCAAATGGATTCCTGAACGCGCTTGGGGATTCTCTGGGGCATGCCAACGGCCACTCGGTCGAGACCCTGGTGGGTGGCTGGAATGCCGCAATCACTGGGGCATTAGATCGGGTGGCTCCGAAACGCCCTCTCCCCCTGAACAGGGCTCGGACTGCACCATGGTTCAATCCGCGGTTACGAGCTCTGAAACAGGAGGTGAGACGGCTAGAGCGCCGGTGGCGGAAGTCTCGCTCCAAAGACGATCAGACATGGGCTAGAGCTATATCTTCAGCCTATCACGTGGCGGTGAAGGCAGCAAAAAAGGAATATTATGCTGCCTCCATCGCGTCTGCAGAGTGCTGCCCCAGGAGGCTGTTCCAAGTGGTCCGGAGCCTGGTCGGTCCTGTGGCTCCGGAACCACTGGAGCATTCTAAGGCCTCCTGTGAGGCTTTGGCAAGGCACTTTGCAGATAAAATTGATCAGATTAGGTGTGTTACTCTGCACACTGTGGATACAGTTAGTGAGCAAGAGGCGGCCTGTGGCAAACCGGTTTTGTGGGATCACTTCCAGCTTCTTCCTCCTGATGAAGTGGACAAGGTGCTTTCATCTGTAAGGCCAACCACCTGCTTACTTGATCCTTGCCCATCTTGGCTCATTATGAGCTGCAGAGAGAGACTGGGTGAGGGGATCAAGGCGGTGGTGAACGCCTCCCTTGAGGAGGGAGTGATGCCATCAGCCCTCAAGGAGGCAGTGATAAGACCGCTCTTAAAGAAGCCCTCCTTGGATCCTCAAGTTCTGAACAACTTTCGCCCAGTCTCAAATCTGCCATTTTTGGGCAAGGTGATTGAGCAGGTGGTGGCGGTGCAGTTGAAGGCACACTTGGAAGAAACTGATTATCTAGACCCATTTCAGTCGGGCTTCAGGCCTGGGCATGGGACAGAAACGGCCTTGGTCGCCTTGGTGGATGATATGAGGAGGGCTCTGGATAGGGGTGAATGCTCCTTTCTTGTTCTCCTCGACCTCTCAGCGGCTTTTGATACCGTTGACCACGGTATCCTCCTGGACCGCCTGGAGGGGTTGGGCATTGGAAACACTGTATTGCGGTGGTTCCAGTCCTTCCTCTCTGGCAGGTACCAGAGGGTAGCACTGGGAGAGGAGGTTTCGGACCCGTGGCCACTTACTTGTGGGGTGCCACAGGGTTCCATCCTCTCCCCGATGCTATTTAACATCTATGTGAAGCCACTGGGGGCTATCATCAGGAGGTTTGGGGTGCAGTGTCATCAATATGCGGATGACACGCAGCTCTACCTCTCATTCAAATCTTCACCAAGGTTGGCCGTAGAATCCCTGTCCAAATGTCTGGAGACGGTGAGTGGCTGGATGGGGAGGAATAAGCTGAAGCTCAACCCTGACAAAACCGAGGTACTTTTGGTGGGAGACAAGAGGAGGCTGGGGGATGTTGACCTGGTGTTGAATGGGGTACAGCTACCCTTGAAAGACCAGGTCCGCAGCCTGGGGGTCATTTTGGACTCCCAGCTATCCATGGAGGCTCAGGTGTCAGCTGTGAGCTGGACAGCGCTGTATCAACTCCATCTGATACGGCGGCTGCGCCCCTACCTTCCCGACCATCTGCTCCCATCGGTAGTACATGCCCTGGTCTCCTCTCGTTTAGACTACTGTAATGCGCTCTACGTGGGGTTACCCTTGAAGACGGTTCGGAAACTGCAGCTGGTACAGAACGCGGCGGCTCGCCTGATTAAAGGCAGCCGCCGGCGAGATCACATCACTCCAGTGCTGAAGGAGTTGCACTGGTTACCAGTTGTTTTCCGGGCCAAATTCAAGGTGTTGGTTTTGACCTTTAAAACCCTATATGGTTCTGGCCCAGCCTATCTTAAGGAGCGCCTCCAGCAACACCAGACAGGCCGCTTAACAAGATCAGCCTCGGATGGCCTTCTCTCTGTCCCATCAGCCAGGACAGCTAGACTGGTGGGGATGAGGGAGAGGGCCTTCTCTGTGGTGGCCCCCACTCTGTGGAACTCCCTCCCTAGGGAACTCCGTCATGCCCCCTCTTTAATGAGCTTCCGTCGTGCATTAAAAACGTGGTTGTTCAGGCAGGCATTTGGGGTGGGTTAGGGTATTTTTTTTAAAAAAAATTTATGGTAAAATTTTATTGTTTTAAATTGTTTATGGTGGGTTGTACATCGCCCAGAGTGGCTGGGTGACCAGTCAGATGGGCGATTAATAAATTTAATAAATAAATAAATAAATAAATAAATATAATCAATGGATCAGTCAACTGACTGACTACATTTGACCATGGCCAAAAATGGTCAGTATTCTATGAGGCCAAGAGTGCTACAGTGTAGGTGGCATCTTACCTTTTTAAATTTCATTATACTGCCCTAATTAGCAAGGACAGCAGTGAGGGCTGTTTGCTCACTAATCCTGCAGTGGTCACGGCAAACCTAGCAGCATAGCAAAGCTTCTTACGCTGGCCACTTGTTAACTGCAGGCATCTCTGAACACGTTGTAATAGATCAGACTTCCCCAACCTGGTTCCCTCCAGATGTATTGGACTACCAGCATCCCCAACATTCCAGATTTAAGTGTGTGCAATGGGCTGATGGAAGCGGACTTCCCTGCCCATTCGTCCTCATAGCAGCCCCCTTCAATGTCCTGAAAAAGCTACACAGAGGGTCAGGGGACCCTGCTGAATTAGCGAGGCCACTTATGAATCACTCCAAAAGAGGAAATGCACCACCAAAAAAAAGGACAAAAGAGGACAGCAATTTGCATAAAATGTGCATATGTTAACTTATAGGTATAGATGCAAATTTAGAAATATTATAATTAAAACAGAAATGCATAGAAACAGAAATAATCCAAATGTAAATAGAAATACATTAAACAGAAAATGAAATAGAGATAATTTAAATAGAAATATGGTGAGATGCACCATGCTATGGTGCATCTCACCATAACGTGGAAGCTAGCATCCTTCACCTCATCCGCATGATAATCCCAGTTTCCTGACAAGCCCCATTCTTAGCATTAGGCCTCTCCCCTAACAGCTTCTCAGCCTCTGCCTTTGCAAGCAGTGCCTTCCAACCAGGCTCTCTGCCTGCTCCTGTTTGTTTAGCTCTACCTTTAACAACTTCCTGGGGCCCGTCTGTTGCCTCCAACTTGACCTATCAAGCATCAGAAGAATGTCAAGTCTCTTCTCTGCTGTACTGCTGTACCTAGGACCCTCTTTCCTTCCCCTCCCACTTGGTTGGTTCCATGCCAGACCTTCAGAGTAGTGATGTTTTCTGTTTCGTGACGTGGCTAGTGATGGGTTGGTAGTGGTCACTCCTTCCCCGGCTTTGGCTTTTGCCTCCGCAAAACCTTGGGTACCTGTGGTCACTGAAGGTAGGTGGGACAGTGCCAAACACCAACTGTCTTCTCATTTGCAACAATAACAGATGAGAAGTCGGCAGCATAGGAGAAGTCCAAGCTGTTTGCATGGCAGGACACAGCTGCATCATGTCCTTGGGCAATGATAAAGCAGGAGTTGTGTTTTCATACCAGAATGTGAAAATACCTCGTATCAGCAAGGACAAGAGAAAGGGAACTGCAAAAACAAAACAAAACGTATTCCTCCCCCGCATTCCTCTGGAATGCTGATTAAGGAAGGTTGTTGTCAGATAGATCCTCTTCACCACAATAGCAACATATCACCAAATATGGCATGCAGAAAAATGTAAGGGTCAAACTAAGAGCCAAACTACATGTAGCATGTAGCTGAAGGTTAGCTTTTTATTTGCTCTAGTGTAAGTGTACATGGCCCCAATTCAGACTGGAATAACCACATGCCAGGAGGGGTGGATTAAACCTTCCCCATTTTCCCTTGAAATCCACAGGGATGGGGGCGGGGCGCTTAACAAAAGGGAAAAAATTGGCTTCAAGGGAGCGTTTTTCTTTCTTTTTTAACATCCCCCCTCTGCAAGGGGGGGAATTTTAAGGGAAAAACAATGGGGGAAAGGTTTAATCCTCCCCTCCCAGTATGCAGGGATTCCAATCTGAATTGTGGCAATGCACATTTACACTAGGGGAGGGCAGGTCCTCTTATGTATCAGTAACTAGTTAAAGAACAGAAAGCAGAGAGTGGGAATAAATGGTAAATTCTCCAAATGGAGAGAAGTAAATAGTTAAAGAACAGAAAGCAGAGAGTGGGAATAAATGGTAAATTCTCCAAATGGAGAGAAGTAAATAGTGGGGTCCCACAGCAATCTGTATTAGGACCAATGCTTTTCAACCTGTTCATAAATGATCTGGAATTAGGAGTGAGCAGCAAGGTGGCCAAGCTTGCTGATGACACAAAATTAGAGTGGTTAAAACAGAAAGGGATTTTGAGGAGCTCCCAAAAGGATCACTCCAAACTAGGAGAATGGGCATCCAAATGGCAAATGCGGTCCAGTGTTGTTGTTGTTCAGTCGTTCAGTCGTGTCCGACTCTTCGTGACCCCATGGACCATAGCACACCAGGCCTTCCTGTCCTGCGCTCTCTCCCGGAGCGTGCTCAAGTTCATATTCATTGCATTGGTGATGTTATCTAGCCATCTCATCCTCTGCCATCTCCTTCTCCTTTTGCCTTCAGTCTTTCCCACCATCAGGGTCTTTTCCAGAGAGTTTTCTCTTTGCATTAGGTGGCCAAAATATTGGAGCTTCAGCTTCAGTATCTGTCCTTCCAATGAGCACTCAGGGTTGATGTCCTTTAGGATTGACTGATTTGACCTCCTTGCAGTCCAGGGGACTCGTAAGAGTCTTCTCCAGCACCACAGTTCGAAAGCATCAATTCTTCGGCGCTCAGCCTTCCTTATAGTCCAGCTCTCACAGCCATACATTACTACTGGGAAAACCATAGCTTTGATTAGACAGACCTTTGTCGGCAAGGTGATGTCTCTGCTTCTTACTATGCTATCTAGGTTTGCCATAGCTTTCCTCCCAAGGAGCAAGCGTCTTTTAATTTCATGGCTACAGTCACCATCTGCGGTGATCTTGGAGCCCAAGAAAATAAAATCTGTCACTGCTTCCATTTCTTCCCCTTCTATATGCCAGGAAGTGATAGGGCCAGATGCCGTGATCTTAGTTTTTTTAATGTTGAGTTTCAAACCAGCTTTTGCACTCTCCTCTTTCACCCTCAACAAGAGGCTCTTGAGATCCTCTTCGCTTTCTGCCATTAGGGTGGTATCGTCTGCATATCGGAGGTTGTTGATAATTCTCCCAGCAATCTTAATTCCGACCTGTGATTCATCCAACCCGGCGTTTCTCATGATGTACTCTGCATATAAGTTAAATAAGCAGGGTGACAATATGCAGCCTTGTCGTACTCCTTTCCCAATTTTGAACCACTCGGTTGTTCCATATCTGGTTCTGACTGTTGCTTCTTGACCCTTGTACAGGTTTCTCAGGAGACAGGTACGGTGGTCTGGTACTCCCATCACTTTAAGAATTTGCCACAGTTTGTTGTGATCCACACAATCAAAGGCTTTAGTGTAGTCAATGAAGCAGAAATAGACGTTTTTCTGGAATTCTCTTGCTTTCTCCATGATGCAGTGAATGTTGGCGATTTGATCTCTAGTTCCTCTGCCTCTTCGAAACCCAGCTTGTACTTCCGGTAGTTCTCGGTTCACATACTGCTGAAGCCTAGCTTGTAGGATTTTGAGCATCACCTTGCTGGCATGTGAAATGAGCGCAATTGTGCGGTAGTTTGAACATTCTTTGGCGTTGCCCTTCTTTGGAATTGGAATGTAAACTGACTTTTTCCAGTCTTGCAGCCATTGTTGAGTGTTCCAAATTTGTTGGCATATTGAATGCAGCACTTCAACAGCATCATCTTTTAGGATTTTAAATAGCTCAGCTGGAATACTGTCATCTCCGCTAGCTTTGTTGTTACTAATGCTTCCTAAGGCCCGCTTGACTTCACTCTCGAGGATGTCCGGCTCAAGTTCAGTGACCGCACTATCATGGCTATCAGGGACATTATGATCTTTCCTGTATAGTTCTTCTATGTATTCTTTCCACCTCTTCTTAATCTCATCTGCTTCTGTGAGATCCCTGCCTTCTTTGTCCTTTATCATGCCCGTCTTTGCACAAAACGTTCCCTTGAGATCTCTGTCTTTCTTGAAAAGATCTCTAGTCTTTCCCATTCTGTTGTTTTCCTCGATTTCTTTGCATTGTTCATTGAAGAAGGCCTTCTTGTCTCTCCTTGCTATTTTCTGGAACTCTGCATTCAGTTGGATATATCTTCCCCTTTCTCCCTTGCTTTTCGCTTCCCTTCTTTCCTCAGCTACTTGTAAAGCCTCATCAGACAGCCACTTGGCTTTCTTGCATTTCTTTTTCTTTGGGATGGATTGAGTTGCTGCCTCCTGAACAATGTTATGGACCTCCGTCCATAGTTCCTCAGGCACTCTGTCTATCAGGTCTAATCCCTGAAATCTATTCCTCACCTCCACTGTATATTCATAAGGGATATGATTTCGGTCATACCTGAATGGTTTAGTGGCTTTCCCTACGTTCTTCAATTTCAGCCAAAATTTTGCAACAAGAAGCTCATGATCTGAGCCACAGTCAGCTCCAGGTCTTGTTTTGACTGACTGTATGGAGCTTCTCCATCTTTGGCTGCAAAGGACATAATCAATCTGATTTCGATATTGACCATCTGGTGATGTCCATGTGAGTCGTCTCTTGTGCTGTTGGAAAAGAGTGTTTGCTATGATCTGCGTATTCTCTTGGCAAAACTCTATTAGCTTTTGTCCTGCTTCATTTTGTACACCAAGGCCATGCCTGCCTGTTATCCCGGTGATTTCTTGACTTCCTCCTTTAGCATTCCAATCCCCTATGATGAAGAGGACATCTTTTTTTGGTGTTAGTTCTAGAAGGTGTTGTAGGTCTTCATAGAACCGATCAACCTCAGCTTCTTCGGCATCAGTGGTTGGGGCATAGACTTGAATTACTGTGATGTTGAATGGTTTGCCTTGGATTCGTACTGAAATCATTCTATCATTTTTAAGATTGTACCCCAGTACGGCTTTTCCCACCCTTTTGTTGACTATGAGTGCTACTCCATTTCTTCTAAGGGATTCTTGCCCACAACAGTAGATATGATGGTCACCTGAATTAAATTCGCCCATGCCTGTCCATTTTAGTTCACTGATTCCCAAGATGTCGATGTTCAATCTTGCCATCTCATGTAAGCAAGTGTAAAGTGATGCACGTCGAGGCAAAAAAATCCCAACTTCAAGTATAACCTGATGGGATCTGAGCTAGCAGTGATTGACCAAGGAAGAGATCTTGGGGTTGTGGTGGACAGCTCAATGAAAATGTCAACCCAGTGTGTGGCTGCTATAAAAAAAGGCAAACTCCATATGTTAGGCATAATTAGAAAAGGAATTGAGAATAAAACTGACAATATCATATTGCCTTTATACAAGTCTATCATGCGACAACACTTAGACAGTTCTGGTCACCATACTTAAAAAGAAGTTATTGTAAAGCTAGAAAAAGTGCAGAAAAGGGCAACTAAAATGATCAGGGGGCTGGAGCATCTCCCCTATGAGGGAAGGTTACAACAGCTGAGATAGTTTAGCTTGGAAAAAAGGAGGGTAAGGGGAGACATGACAGAGGTGTACAAAATTATGCATGGTGTGGAGAATGTGGATTGGGAGACATGTTTCTCCCTCTCTCAAAATACTAGAACCCGGAGATATCCCATGAAGCTGATTGGTGGGAGATCCAGGACAGACAGAGAAAATAAAGTTCTTCTTCACAGAGCACATAGTTAAACTATGGCGTTTGCTACCACAAGATGTAGTGATGGCCACCAGTTTGGATGGCTTTAAAAGGGTGTTGGACAAATTCCTGGAGGACAAGGCTATCAATGGCTACTACTCCTGATGGCTATGTGCTACCTCCAGTACCAAAGGCAGTGAGCCTATGTTCACTAGTTGCTGGGGAACATGGGTGGGAGGGTGCTGTTGCACTTGTGTCCTGCTTGTGGGTTCCTGGTTGTCAGCTGGTTGGCCACTGTGTGAACAGAATGCTAGACTAGATGGACCCTTGGTCTGATCCAGCATGGCTCTTCACATGTTCTTATGTTCAGCTACACGTAACGCAATTAGCATAATATGGCTCATATTAGTGTAATATTTTCAAGACGATACTTGAGAAGTGTGAATGTATTTCACATATCTGCTTCTAAAACTCTGAACAGCAGTGCAGGGGCATAAGATCAGCACCATGGAGTTAACTCTTTCTATGCTGGGAAAGATGGAAGGCAAAAGGAGGAGGGGACGGCAGAGGATGAGATGGCTAGATAGCATCACCGATGCAATGAATATGAACCTGAGCACACTCCGGGAGAGAGTGGAGGACAGGAAGGCCTGGTGTGCTATGGTCCATGGGGCCACGAAGAGTCGGACACGACTGAACGACTGAACAACAACAATCTACACAACAGTCCTGATGAAATCCCCACCCCCGCAAGCTGTTATTTTCCCTAGGAGGGAAGCTGCTGTTGGAGCCCTCATCTGGTTTGGTTCCAAGTACTGGACGGTTTGGATCTGAACAATGGTCTATTGAGCACAGTTACTAATGCTCTAATAACAGTCAGTGGCAAATAAATAATAATAAATAAGGGTGATACAGTCTACATTTTTTCCAGTGGAGAAGATGAGAGAGGAAGCATGAACGGAAGGATGGCGAAAAACAAGGATAGCAAGAGAGAAACGTGTCCACATAACAAACAGACAGTTATATATACTTGGGCCTGGAAATAATGTTGGAAATAAGGACTACAGTTTTGTAATGCCTGATTGCACGGGGGGAGGGGTGATTTTTTGAGGGGGGGCCCTCACAGCATTGGGGAAGGTTAACCCTTCCCTTCCCTTAAATGCCCCTCCACACTGCCATTAGCCTTTTAAAAAGCCCCGACCGGCACCATAAAAGCCTACATGCTACACATGGGGAGAAAGTCCCCCCCCCTTTTTTACACCCCTTTGCCCTTACTCTGGAGCAAATAAGCCACTCGTGCATAGCTCAGCTACATGTGATTACAAGAACGTTCTGTTTGGGCCTTGAGTCCATGAATGTTCTGCTTCCCATTTAGGACTGCAAGATTCTGATGCCGAAGGAGGCACACCTATTTCTTTAAGAGCGCTGGGCACTGAGTCTGCAAGCAGAAATACTTAGCGCTATCTTCTTCTGCCTGGGAGCACACACAGCTACTGTGCAGGACAGTGTGATATATGGTTTCCATTTCTGACGCTCTGCCCAGATGGTCTTGAAAGGAACCAGCGTGTCTCTGAGGTTAGTATCTGGTATTTCTGATGCGCCTCCGAAGATAGCACATTTGAATTCACTCCCTGCTGAGAGCGATAATAACTCGGCAGTCAAGCATATTCTTTGCGTGCAGAAGGTCTTGGGTTTAATCCCTTGATCTCTTGCTTTAAAAACAACAACAAAGGGATCTTGGATCACACAGCTGTCAGTCAGAGTACAGGATCATCATCAATTGTCTGACTCCATCTAAGACGGCTTTCTATGTACGCATGATGCAATTTCTTGACACGTGATTAAAGTTTAACGCAGCCTTCCTGGATCTGGTGCCCTCCAGATATGTTGGACTACAAACCCCATAATCCTTAAGCACTGGTAATGTTGGCTGGAGATCATGGGAGTTGTAGTCCAACACATCTGGAGGGTACCAGCTTGGGGAAGGTTGGTTTGGCATATGCCAAAAATTTACAGAACATCCTACAGAAGTTCAATTGAAATAAACATTGGCAGAATCAGCTTAGGACTTCTTAAAAAAAAGGCATTCTTGACTTCTGGAACCATTTCATATCACTTCCTATGCACGCGCTGGTTGAATTGAAGAGCCATGTTTTATTGCAAGCCAATTAAGCAACAAAAAAAGGTTCCCCCTCCCCCAAATCCCCACTGAGCATTAATCTAAACCTTAAATCCCTACAGTTTCCTCTATCTCTATTAAAAAAAAACAACCAAATGCAATGTGCTCCAAGTAAATCCATGCAAATTTTTCTGGAGGAAGCCAACCCTGACCTTTCATTCCCCCTTGGAAAAACTTTTCATGCTTGCTTCCAAGAGGAAGGATAGAAATCAACACAACCAACAGAAAAATTGTTTGTTGTTTTAGTTGATAACACATGCTCCTATATTTCCTTTCTGGCATGACTTGCAATGTGTCCATTCTAATTTTACAAAGGTCCAATAAAATTAATTGCCAGTCCCTGGGAGCAAAAAGACTTTGATTTGTCATGTTTGTGTGTATGTGTGTGTGTACACACACACACACACACACACACCTGTCTTGTGACTGTGAAAGCTCACCTTTTCCACTGATAAGAGTTAACCATGGATAGGACATCATCACATGCACCAAGTGTGTAATATGAATGGAAGCATTCCCCTCCATTGAAGTAAGTGAGAAACTGCCTTCCCTGCATATGCATCAGAGATTCCACAAATGCAAGAAACAACTGAATTAGTGTGTTAGAGTCCCATTCTGAACCATCCCAGATTCAAGTGTCCATAGTGCACGGTCTATACAGTACAAAGCAGTTGCATTCATACGCAATTCACAATCTACAGTCCAAAGTGTTGGTGGTGAATATAAACTATACAGCTATAAAACAGACATTGTAAACAGTCTGCAATAATTCTTTTAGAGATTGTTGTTGATGATGATGATGATTTTACAAAGAACATACTAAATAAAAAATGCTTTTAATTTACAGTATATATTTTTAAGGTGCTGCTTTATGAATCTGCAAAATGTATCTTCTCTAGATATAAACTCATGCGCACATTAAATATTATGAACTATAAAAAGGCATTAAAAGAAGAGCTCAAACTGTTCACTTGAGAAAATAATGTGGAACATTTTAAATATCTCTCTTTACCACATTTGAAGAATTCCTAATACAGACTTTTACAAGTCTCTTCTCTGTAGGATAGTTACTAGCCCACTTCCAACCTGCCAAATAATAACAGAGGATTTTTTTTAAGTCTTCAAAGTTCACTTCCAAAGCAGATGTTCATGGATAGACATGTCACAGCCACTGTGAAATGGTTATTAAAACAAAATATACTGTTCCAAGTGCGTATCTCATATCAGAGTATTATTTTCAGTGGAATTACCTGAAAGAAGAGTTTATCTGTGGTTCTCATTCTATAATAAATGTCAGATGTTCAGAAAAAATATTAGTAATTAATAATTACAGTAAATATGAAAGGTAAAAAAAAACAAAAAAGAAAGTCAAGTCCACTTAATCTGGATGAACATAATCCTGGAAAAACAGCTAAAGTATTGGTTACTTTATTGAACTTTTCTCTCACACGCTTAAAAAACCTTGTCCCTTTTCAGATTACTTCACTTATTAGTTAAAATGTGAAGTGATTGGAGCCATTTCCCATAGCCACGACAAAGAGACTGCCTGGAACATAGGAAGTTTCCTTATACTGCGTCAGACCATTCGTCTGTCTAGATTAGTATTGTCTACACTGATTGGCTGTGGCTCTCCTAGGGGCACAGCTAGCTTTGAGGGTGGCCCAGGCAAGTTGCCTGCCTGGGGCTGCCCCTGCCACAGCCGCCAGTCCCTCCACCACTTCTGCCAAGCCCCACCTCCTGCCGCCAGCCAGCTCTCCCTCCGACCCTCTTTTTGTAATCTGGTGGTAGTGGCAGCAGCAGCAGCAGCCCCTCCTCGCGGCTGGCCTTGTGCTGACGAAAGAAAGGGCTGGAGCAGGTCCCATGGTGTGCCATTTTGAAATAACTTCTTTTAAACTTACGTTTTGAGTAGCAGTGATCTCAACCAATCAGACACTGCCTCTGGAGGGACATGGCCAGTGAGGGCACAAGAGCGGGAAAGGGGAAGTCTTTATGTCACTCCTTTGCATTCATTGGCCGTGTCCCCAAAAGGCAGCACCCAATCAGTTCAGAGGGATTGCTGCTACTCAAAACAAAGATATTTTAAAACAGCGTGCCATAGTGCAGGCTCGCCCAGGCGGTTGCCACGACACTTCTTTTTGCAGCTAGCTGGGTGAGCCTGCAGCAGGGGTCAGGCAGGGAGAAGGCGAGGGAGGAGTTCAGGTGGTCGCTTGGGGGGCCCTTTAGACCCTGTGGCACCAGACCTGCACTGTGTGGTCTGGCTGTACCACTGGGCTCTCCAGGGTTTCAGATTGGAGCCATTTCCAGCCCTACCTTGAGCTGAAAAGGATTAGACCGCAGACCTTTTGCATTCAAAGAATGTGCTCTACTACAGCTTCAAGTGGCTTATGGAAACAAAATACTTCTCTACCTTCTCTCCATTATCTAACACACACACTGAAGTGATTCAGCAGGTGGTGCGTTTAGTTTTGTTTTCTCCAAATTGCATTAGTCCCTCCTTATTCCTTTCCAGAGAGTTAGCCGCAATAGTCTATTGCAGCAAAACCAGCGAAGAGTCTTCATGACATCAGCAGCAGCCCTTCGCAAAACATTCCAAACTGTTTTGTGAAAAATCACTGCTTGGGAATTCCACCACTTGGGAGCAGCCATCAAGAAGCCATCTCTTGCGTTGTCACCAAACGTGCCTCTGTAGACGGCAATATCGAAAGAGGGGCCTCTCCCAAAGATCTTAAGACCTGGACAGGCTGGTATGGGAGAAGGTGATCTTTCAGGCAGCCCAGTCCCAAGCCATGTAGGGCTTTATAGGTAATAACCAGCACCGTACCTGCAAACAGACTGGTAGCCAGTGAAGCTGTTGTAACAAGGGAGTCATGTACTCCCTAACAGTCTCCCTGTAACCAGGTCAACTGTCTGGTTGCAGCATTCTGGACCAGCTGAAGTGTCTGAACAGTTTTCAAAGGCAGTCCCACATACAGCATGTCACAGTAGCCCAAACAGGATATAACATAGGCACGATGCTTGTTCCCAGTTCGATCAAGACCACTGCATCAGAACCAGGCCTCCTTTCTCTATATCAGACATTTATTTTCTACTGTAAGGGCATATAAGGATCAAGAGGTTAGTCTGCTTTTAGTAAGTAGCTTGTTTTAATCTATTATTTCTTGTACTAAAACAAGTCCAAACAATGTATGACAGGCCAAACTAAACACAGTCCACTTTGCCATGTCTTGCAACTTGCAATCCCCTTGTTTTCATAGGCAGGCAGCAAAAAGAGGAGGTTTATTGAGTGCCCTATGGGTCATCATACATGGCTGGTGGACTGTGTATGGTTTGATGGCTCACACAATCAAACATTTGGACTGGGGTGGTATAGATATTTCACTAAAAGAAATAAATAAGCAATGCCTTTTGAATATTATGCTTTTATACTGAACCCTGTTGATGACACTGCTCTCAAATGTAATAAAACATTTGCAGCATTCCAGCAAGCCAATTGAATTTCTGTAAATGATCTACATCACCAGAATGGATTTATGACCCAATGCGGCCCAGCAACAGAAATATAATTTTATCTGTCATACCCTCAGCCTATATGAAACTTGAATTACTTGTTAGTTGCAATGAAAGAGGCAACCTGAATATAAATGGCTCATAATTTCCTGTTACTGCAGACTAACTTTGGCAATTTGGAGCTCATTTCAGTTTTGAACCCTTTTTTTCTTGCAATTAATCACATATGAACTACACATTCTTTCCAGTCCATGACAATGACTTTCCTGAGGGCTGTTTGGACAATGGTTTAATATGAGCTATTTCTCATCAGGACAATTAATGTAAACAGCACTATTCTGAAAGTCATGAGCCTGCAATGAAATCATATCACACCAATTTGCTTTACAAGAACTGTTATGTGAAAAATGTCAAAATATGTAACTCCCTGGATCATTTTTATCTTGCTCCACTTTATCTGGTTAAAGACACATTTATTGCTTAGGAATACACATTAAGATAAATTAACCAATTGGTAACACAAGTCTTAAGAACGTTTGCTGTTTTAAAGAAAAAGAAAGAAAAGCAGACTCAGCTAAGGATATCATAGAATACATGGAAAATAAACTTTTCTACTTAAACCAGCCAGCAAAACTGTGAAATGATTGCTTTTGACAGAAACAATTAGTAATTTGCCTTAATGGCAGGAAATACAATCTTGATAGCATAACAAGCTATAAACTATAGATATGACAAGCTAGCTCCAGCAATTAACAACTTCCTATTCTTTTTACTGCAGCCCTTCATGGCCCACCAGGCTGAACATAGTCTACCAGCTATATATGATGGCCCAGGAGGGACTCTCTAAATCTCCTGATTTTGCTGCCAGAATGCTTGTTGAGCACCACAATGGCTAATGGGCTGCAATCGGTTTGGTGGGCTGCTATTTTTTCCACTCATGAGTTTAACATGCATTCAGCAACATCACTTTCAGTCCCACCAGCACATCCTAGGTTGCTTTGCGCAGTACAGCTGCAAGTGTACCAAGATTCCAGAATTATTCATGGGCTGGAATCTTTGAACAACAATGAGCCAATAGGAATGACTGAGCAGGCATCACCAAAAGTGGGATAAATTAATCAACCATTCTCTAGCCTGATGATGCGGACATTTACCTCCACTGTACTCCCTTATGGTTTTTTAACTCGAAAAACTGCAGTCACTGTCCATCACGGGCAGGCTACCCTCATAGGATAGAGTGCATTTTGCCAGGATAGGCCAGTACACCAGTTATGATGCTACCTGGACAGAGATCAGTGATCTGTGCCCTGGTAAACTCCACAATATTCATTTACTTAAAATATTTATATACTGACCTTCATTATCAAATCATAGGGGGTTTACAAAATGCATTAAAACAACAAATAAAATAGCAAGACAAAAAAAATAACAAAGAAAATCTACCAAGCTAAGTATTAAAATCCGCAAATGCCTGGGTATAAAAGTAAGGTTTTGACAGGTGCCTAAACACTGTCAAAGACGGTGCCTGTCGCACTGCAAGGGAAAGAGAGTTCCAAAGCCGGGGTGATACAACAGAAAAAGCCCTCCTCTGGTTGCCATTAGATGTACCTGTGCAGGCGACGGACCAACCAGGAGGCCCTGATTTGTAGATCTCAGTGAACAGGCAGGTTGATATGGGAGAAGGCAGTCAGGCCCTCAAGTAGCCTAGTCCCAAGTTGTTTGGGTAGGTACTGTAATGTGTTATATGTGCTGCTGCCTTTGAAGATGGTTTGGAAACTGCAAGTAGTTGAAAAGAACACTGAGAGAGCAGGCTGTTAATGGAGACTGGTCCTTTTACGGCTGTGCTTCACCAACTGCAGTGGCTCACGGTTCATTTCTGGGCTCAATTCAAAATACTAGTTTTGACCTTTGAAGCCCTTCATGGGATCAGACATGGATATCAGAAGGGTCACTTGTCTCCACATGTGCCTGCCAATACACTAAGACCTTCAAAGGGGGTCCTCCTTCAGGTGCCCCTAACACCTGAGGTGCAACTGACAGCTACAGGGAAACGGCCTACTCAGTGGTGTCTCCCCAACTGCGGAATGCTCTCCATAGGCTCACCAAATGCCAGCCTTAATATCATTTCCGCATCAGGCAAATCCTTTTTTATTTTCCTAGGCATTGCTTTCATGCTGGTTGGTGTTTGTTCTTAATTCTGCTGACTACCTTTGTACTGATCTTTTATATTGTGACATTTTAATGTTGTTTTAAAGTGTTTTATTGTATTTAAACTGTTTATAAGGTGACCTAGGAACTTTGAAGGGTGGGATATAAATCAAATAAGGGCGCAATCCTATGCATATTTAGACAGAAAAAAGTCCTACAATTCCCAGCATTCCCAAGCCAGCCATGCTAGCTGGGGAATGCTGGGAGGTGTAGGACTTTTTTTCTGTCTAAACATGCATAGGATTGTGCCCTAAATAATATATATCTATATTTACATCAACCTTGTTGACTACATGAATGCATTTATAAAGCACTTCACAACGTGCAAAGCATTTCACATACAATTGTGAAATGTACGTGCAATGTATGTGCTACAATTATCTTGTAATTGTTGCAACAACCCTGCAACGTAGGTCATGGAAGCAGAGAATGGCTTGTCTAAGATCAGCTGGTGAGTACGTGACAGGGATCTCCTGGTTCTTAGTTCACAATCTGGGGTTTCTAAACATTGCCTTCCATAGTTTTAGAGGGTTGCTGGAGAAATGTGTGCCTTGGAATTAGAATGTGGTTATCAAGGCCTTCAGAACTGGAAGATCTGGTCCAATACTTCCACTCTTGTACTTTATATATGACAGAGAAGAAAGGAGCCATTGTGTCCACTGTCTTTGCCAGAATTTCAATTCAGAGTTCAGTACTAACTTTGCAAAAACCAGTGAACTGGACTGTATGTTCCCGTAAGGTATGCAATTTGTCTATTCTGACATTCTGGATGACTCTGGGGAGGCTAGGCACATAATTTCCCATGAAAAACTGGAATAGTGGTCCTTTCTTTGTAACACACACTCGAAGTAGATGGTATTAGCAACATGGTTTACCTATGAACCTTAAAAAAATGCTATTTTATGGTTTCTGGATAAGATGGTAGATTATACGAATGCATGCATACATTGAGCAGAGATATTCAGATGAGTGTGCCCAAGAAGCTGTGTAAATCAGCCCCAAATGCATGTATTTCTATTGCGGCCTATTCCTGTCCAGCCTTGCTATACTACTCAGGTCCAAGATTAATCTAACCATCTATTTCAGAAAAGGAAACAAACTGGCCAGAAGTTAAGAAGTTCATATCATGGCCAAAGAAGAAAATGAAATGTGTAAAAGTGGGTATATAAAGCAGCTTAATTTTTAATGCACTTACACAGAAAGTGAAAATTGGCCAAGTTAAGTTACCTAGTACTTCAAAAAGCAATGTATTTCTTTGGACACCCTTCCAGTAGAAAACGATGATGCACCATAAGGCATGTCTTCAGAAAAGTGAAGCCAGAAGACGGCTCCTTTGTGTGTCTATTGTTGCTTTTTATTAAATGCAGGATAGCATATCTTTCATTACCTGCACTGGAGTGATTCATGAGTAATCTATCACACAGCTTTATAGAAAAAGCAGAAGTTTTCACCTTGACTAAGCCATTCTACTCCCTCCCCCCCCCACATCCCTCACTTCTCCCCAGTGTTTCTTTTTGTGCCTGAATGAATGAATGAATGAAAGTTCACTCAAGCTTCAAAGAACATCATCACTATTTTGAAAAAAAAAAGGTTGTGTCGGTTCAGCTCTGCAGCTGTCTGCTGGGAATTCCTCACAAAAGCAGGTCTCCCCTTGGGAGGGGGTTATGCACTGACTTTGAAGATGGTTTGCCAGTAATTATTCCCCTTATGTCAAGACTTATTATGATTGTCTGAAGTTGCTGACATGGTGTGGCTCATAGGTAAACAGTGTTGCTAATACCATCTGCTTTTAGTGTGTGTTAGCCCTATTTTTCATGGAAAATGATGGAGCTTCTCCAGTTTCATGCGGAAGGCCAGCAGCTTAAGCAAGGTGGAGAGTCTGGATCTACATTGTCCCATGCCAGTTTCCCTGACACCAAACCCACCCGACTTTCAAAGCCAAAGTCTGTGCCATGTCAGATTGCCTAGCAAAAGCTGGTTGTCAGGGACTGATTTAGCAGGCGCCAGACTCCGGGCTGGATCTGAGCAGAGTCAACAAGATTAAAATCAACTTTCCAAGCATATATTGCGTATCCTTACTCTTTAAGAAGCTCTACATTGCCTAGCTTCCCTCTTTCCTTTTACCTTAAGGCCAGAACAGACAAATTCCTTGCTGGTGGAAGTTGATTTTTATTTCATGGGCTTGGTTCGCACATTACGAACCAGAGGTTGTTGAATTCTGGGTTGTCGTGAAGTGTGAACATGGTTGCACTAACAAACCATGGTTTGTTAACCACAAAAAATGCAGAAAGAGAACTCATGGTTTGTTGTTGTGTTGCAAACTCTGGGTTGTTAAACCATGGGTTGTCGTTATGTTGCAAACTCTGGGTTGTTAAACCATGGGTTGTCGTTATGTGTGATCCCAGAATGATGGATCGTTCATGGGTTGTTTTGCCAGGCTATGGAGGTGGCAGGAAAAAGCAATGAAAAAACAAAGAGCTTCTCTACATGTCAGTACTACAGTGTCAGGGTGGACACTGAGCCCATAGAATCCCAGAGTAGTTCTGATTCTGAGGAAGAGCAGTCGCTCCTGGGAGAGGAGCGCGCTCCTCTTTCCCAGGACCAACAGCTGACGGAGATTCCTCCCACCAGCATTCCTAGTTTAGTTAGCAGTCCAGGGAGTGACCAAGCACAGATAGCAGACTTGGTGGATGCACGACGCAGACACAGAGAGCGGCGCCAGATGGAGGGCGCGGAAAGGAGGCGAAGTGCCAGGTTGGCGCGCAAACAACGGCTGCGGCCAGAGGCTCCAAGGGAAAAGGGGAGGGACTCTCCCTAGTCCTTAAGTTCAGGGGTCTGCCAGTAATTCCCTTTCAAACGGGGACCAACTGTTCCAACTTAGGGCATAGGTACAGTGCTGCTCAGATCTAGTTGCAATCAGTATAGTTGTTAAGTTGTAAAAGAAGAATAAAGCTTTGAAAGGAATCCCTTTGTCTGTGTCTGGACGTTGCTACTGGTTTAGACAGAGAGAGACCTCCAAGGAGCCCTTGACATACAGCACCACAAAGGCATTTGAGATACAGGGAGAGTGTGGGCAAAGGAAGAGGGAAACAAACAACCCAGGAATTGAGAAAACAAACCATGGGTTGTTCTGTCATCTGCCAGACATGCTCATGATAGGACAACAAACCATGGGTTAAAACAGAGGTGCAGAACGCCTTTCAGAATGAGGACCAAATTCCATTTTGGAGAAGTTCTTAGGGGGTGCATTCCAGTAGTGGGGGGGGGGTTTGAAGGCAAAAGGGGCAGGGCCAAAAAACAAACATGTTAGCATATTTTAGCTTAAAGCTCTCCTTGCCAATAACTAAGCCTTAGGAGAAGCATTTCAGCCATGTTAGAATGGTAGACAAGGCCGGGACGGGGGGGGAACTGCACAAAAGTCAGGAAACTACCAAACTACTAGTGGTTGGAGGGAAGCAGGTGGAGCCAAGGATGAAGTGCGTCCTTCTGGGAAACCCCAGAGGGCCTGACTGAGATCCCTGGGAGGCTGGATTTGGTCCCTGGGCCTGAGGATCTAACCCCTAGGTTGAACAAACCATGGGTTAGCATTATGTGCAAACCAGGCCTAGGAGTGATATAACGTCTTTCCCCGCCAAAGTTCAACTTGTATATTGGTAAATAAGGCCAAATATTACAAAATACCCTGAGTCTCCCCAGGATTCTCTCCTTCCAAAGGAAAGCAGAGCTGCATAGGCGCTGCCCCTGGAATTTCTCACTGCTTAGGGAAATGGGGAATGCATAAAAATTTGAATGTGACCTATTGTGTCTAAAGCTCCTAAAAACAACTATATGAGCCAAAGGGTGGTTAAAGTATTCCCAGAAGTAATTAACGAACATTAAGTGGTCCTCTACGTGGAACTATTGTTACATTAGACAAATAATAAGAGTGGGATTTGCTAAACTAGAGTGGTTTGTTCCCTCTATGTGCCTCAAATGCGAACAGAGCTCTTCTTTAAAGAATTCGCACCTAATGTGGATATCGAGACCTTGGAGGAAAATGGAAAAAACCAATGGCCCTAAATTCCTGTGAAAACTCAAATAGTGCAGCTGTCGTTCTCCCCCTCCCTCCAGCCCTTTTGTATGTAGTTTCTTAGAGATACAAACACCATCTCATACTTGAAAGGTTGTCACAGAGAGGAAGGCCAGGATCTCTTCTCAATCATCCCAGAGTGCAGGACATGGAATACTGGGCTCAAGCTACAGGAAGCCAGATTCCAGCTGAACATCAGGAAAAACTTCCTGACTGTTAAGAGCAATACGACAATGGAACCAGTTGCCTGGGGAAGTAGTGGGCTCTCCCACACTGGAGGCATTCAAGATGAGTCTGGACAGCCATCTGTCAGGGATGCTCTGACTTGGATTCCTGCATTGAGGAGCGGGTTGGACTCGATGGCCTTATAGGCCCCTTCCAACCCTACTATTCTATGATTCTAATGTACCTGGCTGTTAGATAGTAGCTCCAAGCTGTTAACACACAAGTTATATATTAGGAAAAGGACTAGGGAGTAACATTTGCCAGCCAAACATTTTCACACGAAAGGCAATAACATCTGTGGCCAAAAATAGTAACAGAAGACATATAAATCTTCCATGGGAAGAAGACGACCAGGGAGGTTTTACCACCTGAAGAATAAGCATCTGGTTTCCTAAAGTACACAGGGCCTGTCATTGGCAGCAACATTCACTGTGTGAAGGTGTCAAAACCACCAGCAGCTGCTGATCTCGTTTAGAGGAGAAGAAGGGAATTCTGCTTATTCCCCAAAGCCTCTTTATGAAGCATATCAGGAAACAAGGCTCAGCGATTCCAGCCTCCCTTCTGCTGACACCTATGTGCCATTCATAATTCATAATTTTGATGGGATGTTAATGATCTTGTAGCAGTCCGGTTGCATTCATTTGCCAAGACAGGGCTTTTCCTGCACATTAATTTATTTTGCTCTCTTCTATGATGTCCTTCAGTAAAACAAAAAAAATCCGCTCAGGGCAATGTAGAATAAAGCAATAAAAATAGTAACTATATAAAGCAGCATTGTTTCAGCATTCGCCTGGTTGCTATAGGTGATAAGGAACTGCATGCAGACAACTGAGCATGCTGGTGAAGGAGGGATGGCAAACTCCATCCCTTCTCTGTGCCCAGAATAGATATGCATCAGCCTGCTGCTCTCTGTCTCTCCTTTGCCACCCTGCAGCAACCTACCAAAGTGTTTTGTAGGCTAGTAATTCTGGGGGCTTATTTACAAGGCTGATATAAAAGACTGCTTCAGAGCAATGCCCACCCACATAACATTTAATACTTCATCTATCCTATCGTGATGGTAATTCAGGAGGTATTTATGGCCGCCGCCTGGTCCTTCCCTTCTTAGTAAGACTGCTTGTTACTGCTTTATGGGAGCTAAATACTAGGAGGTAGTTTCTTGATTTCTGGAGATTTCAGAGCTATCAGACCTCGGGGGACATGACTTCCCTCATTAGGTAAGGAAAAGTGTGTGTGTGTGTGTGTGTGTGTGTGTGTGTAAGAACTGTCACTGCTGAGGACATCTGAGAGAGAGAGAGGAATCAGCAGTCAGGCACCCATGCTCCATTGTGCCTGGATACAGCTCCAGCTGAGAGACCCCTTCCCTCCTGCTACCAACTGTTGCTGCGGAGACCATTAGAGGGAGAGGAAGCAGCAGCTCTTCCACTGTGCCCATGACCTGCTGAACTTTGGAATTAAGAATGTAGTGCCTGAATTTGCTCTTTTCCTCCTCCCTCCTGATCCCCTTTCCTTTTGTGTCATGTATTTTAAATTGTAAGCCTGAGGGCAGGGACTGCCCTATTTCTTATCTTTGTAAGCTGCCTTGAGAGCCTTTTTTGGCTAGACAGCCGGATAAAAATGCTATAAGTAAATAAGAAAGACCATTTTGAGGCACACAGAGAGACAAAGGCCCTCTTCACATGAGGCTTTTATTGTGCATTTGTGATCAGTCATTCACGGAAGTTTGTGGGTCCTTTTCATGGTGTCATCAACCTCTGATGCCTCCTGTGCTTTTTTTTAGTTTTATTCTGTCTTTTTTAAAATTGCTGAAAATGCAGTAATAAATATAAACCACGATCAAAGAGGTGGTGTATTTCCAGAATCACACAATATTGCTGCGCCATCTACTGGCTGCATAAATGAAATGTATGGAACCTGCCCACAAAGGAAACGGTCAAAAAAGAGGAGAAGGGAAGGGCATGTATTGTGTTGATCACAATCCCACAAAGACACTGGAAGATGAAGCCCTCGTAACAGTGTGGTATTTTTGCTTTAATCTAGAGAATTCCAGGCAGTGTGAGTTGTGAGTCAACTGGTGGCACCTTGGAGTGCAGAGTACCTCCGTATGGGGGTCTGATCTGGGGTAATGGGTCTGCTGTCTGGTAGGAGTACACATGCCCTTTTCCTTCACTTATGAGCTGTATGCTTGCATATTTGTAAATTCAGCAAATATTAGAAACGAGGCACAAGTGTCAAGTATTTTCTCCTCTGGAGAAAATAAAAATCTGGGAAGTGCTGCCTCTGGAACATTTCCCAGCTTAGGGAAGTGAGGAGCAAGCTATATAAAGGGCCTATTCTTAAGTGGCTTCATTCAAGAAGACCATACATGCAACTGACTGTGAGAAAGTAAACTGTGGGTAGTTGCACAAAACCTCATGCATTATTGTAATGCAAGTCCTGAACCAGAAGCACAGCAAACTGCAGACAGGTACCCATGCTAGTCTCAAGAGGACTATCTTAAAAGTCTAACAGATTAATTTGTGGCATAGACTCTAGAGCACCAAAAAGCAGCTTATGCCACAAATAAAACCTGTTAGGCTTTATGGTGACACAATTCTTTTGTGTGTGTTTCCTGCAAGATGTGTCTTTTGACAGAGTCTGTATCAGGTGACCTTATTTATTCCAAAGAGAGGAAAAGTATTTTTCAGAAATGCAAATCCAGGAACGAAGGGACAGCGGGGCCACCGAGTATCCTATATACAGGATCCGGCCACAGCGTTCCAGATTTAACAAAGAAAAACATACTTACTCGAAGTAAGAGCTCCCACAGCTACCGCAACTCAAGACCCTTTGTGCACACATCTGACATTCTTTTATTATTGTGTATGGTGTTAATTTCACTGCCTTCGTCTGGTTGTGACACAGCCAAGTTTTGGTTGTCATAACTCAAAATCTCCCTGAACTTTATTGTGGTTACCAGTCTCAACATTAATATAGAATTTGGCATGGACACTTCTTGTGGTTTTTTGGGTTTGGTTTGTTTGTTTCAAAAATTGTTTGGTTAAGAAAGAAAAGTCCTCTAATATTTATTGTGACATGGGAGAGGGGGAAAGAATGAAAAACAAGGCCACTGTGATGATACTTTAGAGACCGCACAATCGAGGAAGGCAGGACATGTTAATCTCATCTGCAAGGGTTGGCGGATACTTAACGGCTTGGTATACAACTTTACAGCTGCTGAGATGCAAGTCTTCTGGTGCCATTCACCTTCACATGGACAGAGCAGAGGAGGATGGCAAATAAGGAGAAACTGGGAGACAGAGGGCAGGAGAGACAGGGGCCACGGCTCAGTGGCAGAGCACCTGCAGGAGGACCCATGCAGAAGACCCAGGTTTGATCCCCGTGATTTCCAGGTAAGGCTAGGAAAGAATTCTGCCTGAAACTCTCGAGCCAGTCAGTGACGACAATACTGGGCTACACAGACCAAAGGTATGACCCCAGAATAAGGCAGCTTCATGTGTTCCTATGAAGAAACCATGAGAGTGTAAAGATATTTCTTCTTACCACCAAAACACCATTAGGTGCAAGGATGTGAATTAGGAAAACAAGGGTAGTAGCAAATACTATGTAATGCAACATATTGGTGAAAAAGATTGGTCATTTTGTATAACTTTACCCAACCCTTTCCAGGCATACATTTCAAGAGGAAAATCTGTATTTGCCCCAGTCCTCCTCTTCCACCTCTGGGACAGATCCTGCCCCCATGCAACCACATGTCCAGACTAGAGTTCTTCCTCTACTTTTTGAAAGGCCTACATGAAGTGTAGGCTTAATTATCATGATGTCTCATGAGTAGGGATGGTGGAGAATTCCGCCACAGAATCCAATTAGGCCGGATTCTAAGAATCTGCCCCGCCGGAGTCCAAGGCGGAAGGAAAGACTAACCTCCACCACCCAGGGGAATCCGCGCAGGGCTGGATCTTACCTTCTGCCGACCAGCAGCTGCTGCCTGTCCCGTCTGCTCCTGCCTGTCTACGGATGCAAATGGTGTCTGGCGTAGTGGACGCCATTTGCGTCCCTTCCATTTGCCGTGAAAGGATACGTAAATCTTTGCGTAGCCTATCACAGCAAAGAGCAGGGACACAAATGGCGCCCTCTACACTGCTATTCCGGATGCCATTTGCATCCGGGGACAGGCAGGGCGGCAGCGGACGGACCCGGCTGGCAGCTCCGCAGACTCACCGCCGAGTGGAGCTGGCTGGGGAGGATTCCGGGGGGAGGAACGGATCGCTTCCCCCCCCCGCGGACTCAGAGGCGAGTTCTGTTCACCCCTACTCATGAGATCTGCCTTCTCATGAGCTTTTGGAGTCTGAGCATCTTGTGAATTCAATGCATAGAGCACTTCAATTACACACATTTAATACAGATAATGCTAAACAATAATGATGCTTTCCTGGCTTCAGTCCTGAAATGTTGGTTGTTCACTAGGGTCAGGTGTTTTAGACAGGTTAGATAAAAAGAAAAGTAATTGCAAAATTCAAAGCACTTGAATGCATAATGATAATCAAATGCTTAACATTTATACGGCACTTTCCCCAGGCGCTCAAATTGCCTCACATCCATTATCTCAGTAATTCTTACAACTACCCTATAAGACAGGGATGGGGAACATGCCTCCCTCCAGATGTTGTTGGACTGCAACTCCCACTAGCTATGGTGGCTAGGGTTGATGGGAGTTGCAGTCCATTAATACCCTACTATAAGCCATTCCTATTATTACCTGGGAGGGTAGAAGGATGAGGCTGGCAAAGAATGGCTTGCCCAAGGCCATCCTGTGAGCTTATGAATGAGGGGAAAGTTGAACCAGGGACAGCCCAGCTCACAGTTCCTCCTCTTAACCATGACATGACCTGGTTTGCACATCATGCTAACCCATGGTTATTTAATCCATGGTTAACCCATGGTTTGTTGCCCTACCCAGGGTTTGTGTGGCAAAGAATCAAACAAACTAGTTGTTTGTTTTCCTTCTCCTTTGCCCATTTCCTCCTTGTATCTCAAATGCCTTTACAGGGCTGTAGTTGTCAGGATTCCATTACAACTGAAACTCTGCCCACGACCTGAGTTCGATCCCAGCGGAAGCCGGGTCCCAGGTAGCTGGCTCAGGTCGACTCAGCCTTCCATCCTTCCAAGGTCAGTAAAATGAGTACCCAGCTTGCTGGGGGAAAGGTAGTCACGACTGGGGAAGGCAATGGCAAACCACCCCGCTATAGTCTGCCATGAAAACGCCAGCGTAAGCAGACGTCCCTCTAGGGGTCAGTAATGACCCGGTGCTTGCACAGGAGGAACCTTTCCTACCTTTCCTTTTCACTTCAACACCCAAACATACACAGACGAGAGGCTTCAGTCTACAGCTTTTAATCCATTACTTCAGAGTCATACAGATGCAAATTCTCAGTGACTCTCAGTTTACAAAGGAATGCTTTCAGGGGATTCAAAAGGAAGTTATGAGAGTTGCCCACCATTTGAAGAGGGAGGTGGTCTGACTAGCCTAACTTAAGTGGGGGGGAGAGGTCCTTCTTGTGAGGCCTCCAAATGCAGCTTTTCACGCAAGGCCAATCAGGTAGACCGTCTAAGTTCCGCCCCTGCCTTCTCTTTCTTTGCTCTGAGCCTGCATCTGGCGTCTATTAGGTCATACTCCCCAAACCCCGCCTCCTCCTGGTTGCTGCCTCTCACAGGGGGTGGGGTGAAGAGGGACCTTCATCCTCAGCTACCTGGACGTTTGTAACCTGGGAAGCTGGCCTACTCATATCTGGACTAGCCTGGGAAAACACCTCCCCCATATCTGGCAGTTCTTCAGAATCTGAACTGCTATCCCACTCCCTGCGCTCAGAAACACCCCTGACATCAGTATTGGCATGTAGAATGCCTAGCCTCCCCCACTCCCTGCTGCTTCTGTAGCTTGGCGAAACAATTCATAAAAAAACCATGGTTCTGGGTTCGCACACAACAATGACCCATGGTTTAAACCTTGCTATCATTAAGATTATTGGAGGAGGATAGTTGTACTGCAACCTGCAAATTGCCATCTTGCAGCAACCTGGAATTGGGCCTTTTCTGTAGTGGCACCCACCTTATAGAATGCCCTTCCCCCTTGTATTTGGGAGGCGCCAACTGTAGCATGCTTTAGGTGCTAATTAAAGACCCATTTCTTAACCCAGGCCTTCCCTGAGTGAGTGTGCTGCCCAGTTTGTTTGTTAATTATGGTGCCGTGAGTATTGGCTTCAATGTTTTTATTATATAAATGTTTTATATAAACATTTTAGCAATTATTATGTATTTTAATTGTATTTTAATATATTTCAGTGTCATTGTAAACTGCTTAGAGATATTTTTTTAAATATGGCAAGCAGTATATAAATGTATTAAATCATCATCATCATCATCAACACAGAATTCAAACACAACAACAAATCACAGGTTCTCTTTCTGGGTTGTTTGTGGTTAACAAATCATGGTTTGTTAGCATGGCTGGATTTGCACATCACGACAATCCAGAATTCGACAACCCAAGGGTTAAATAAACCATGGCTTAGCATTATGTGTGAACCAGATGTCTCAGCTATCAGAACGTATGCTTTCACAACCATGTTTTCTAGTTGTTGCAATGTCAGAAGATGCAAAATGTTCTTGACAAAGGTGTTTGGTTTTAATCTGTCTGCTAAAATCCTGATGGTGAACCTCAAGGGCTGCTGAACATTCGAACGCTTCCCAAACCTTCATGTTTGTTACAGTGGTGTGAGAAGACCAACCCCAGGCCCTTGGTGTCCTTACTCCTACTCCAACAGGTCAATACAAGAGGCCAATACAAACTTCATCACTCATCTACTAGGCAAGCCCTAGTGACCGATCAGTGAAACTGTATCGCTTCAAAGCACCATCAGTCAGAGAAGCTCATGAGTAGGGAAAGGAAAATAAAAGCATGTGGCGTTTTTAGAGAAGAAAAAAAAGATGATTTAAAGAAAGCAACAATGCCCAAGAAAATAGGCAAGCTTAGGTCATCTCAGCCAGCCTTCCCCAACATGGTGTCTTCCAGATCTTTTGAACTAATAACTCCCATCAGCCCCAGCAAAGTCTATGGTCAGGGATGATGGGAGTTGTAGTCTGAAACAGCTAGAGAGCGCTGTGTTCAGGAAGGCTGATGTAAGTAATTTATAAATGGGAGACTTTCACACACAAATTCAAGAAAATTCCCATTACCTCCAAGTAATGACAGGTATAAGACAACTGAAAGGGCCCAGCAGGTTTGAAAGCGTTGCCTATTTTCTGACAGTTTTTATCTTTTAGAGCCAAGCTAGAGAACAAAAGCCTATTTTTGGTAAATTGAAACCAGAAACACTGGAAATTTTATGAGGGCTTTGACAAACTGTGGAGGCGGGGGGGTCAAGCATGGGGGAAGCTCTTGAATTCTTGCCCAAATCATACACAAGCTGCATCTTTAACAGCATCAGTATAATACCTTGCTAAGTAAGAGGCATGTTAATTTGATTTAACTCCTAGAAAACCTATATATCTTTTACAGGTATACAGCACTTGAATCTGAAATGAATCCAACCCCTTCAACTGCTGGATGACACTCAAAAGGTCTCAAATTAAAAAGGGCAAAGCTTCAGAAATGTTCTAAGTGGGGGTTGAGGGAAGGAGAGTCATTTTTTGGCTTTGGAATGGACAGGGGGGAAAATGCTGCATACTGCATGATCTAGCTTCAGAAAGCACACACACGGACTACACGGACTGCTGATTATCAAGAGACCCTTCCACATGGTGTTGCTATGCTGAACCTTGCTGGGAAAATGGTACTAGTAAAGCTGAATAATTTACTTATTGGACTTATGCAGACATAACACTTAACCTTCATTAAGCATCACATCTGAATAACTTAGCAAAGCTTCAGGACTGACATGCTTTGCTTGAACCATGTTTAAGCATTACATCTGTACCAAGCAAACCAGGCAATATCTCTGCCTCTCTAGCCTCCCGCAGATTTCTCTGGTATCTTCCTATACACATCCTCTAAAAACAGGACATAGCTTGACCAGCTAAATGGTGGTTTCATTGTATGTTTGAGATCTTAACCAAATGTGAGTACAAACTATGGTTAAACATTACTTCTTCACCAGATAATTGTTCTTGGTCATGAAAGAAACGGAGAAGTACTGCTTACAGATTTTAATGTCTTTAACGTCTTTGTATCCTTCCCTCCCCCCTAAGGAGCTCATCACAGTATTTAAGGGAGTTTATCCCATTTCTCCTTCACAACCATCATGTAAGATAGATTAGGTGGAGAGTTTGTGACTGGCCCAATATCACCCAGTGAGCTTCACTGCTGAGGCAGCATTCGGAACTAGGTCTTCAGCATTCCTGTCCAACAATATCCATTACAGCAAGGGTAGGCAACCCATACCTTCCAGATGTTTTGGACTACAACAACCACAATCCGTAATCACTTACCATGGTGGCAGATGGGAGTTGTAGTCTAAAAAATCTGGAGGGCACCAGGTTGCCTGTCCCTGCTGTAGCGGACAGAGTGCTGGACTTGAATGCTGAATGTTATTGTTGTTGTTCAGTCGTTCAGTCGTGTCCGACCCGTCGTGACCCCATGGACCATTGCACGCCAGGCCTTCCTGTCCTGCGCTCTCTCCCAGAGTGTGCTCAAGTTCATATTCATTGCATCGGTGATGCTATCTAGCCATCTCATCCTCTGCCGTCCCCTTCTCCTGTTGCCGTCAATCTTTCCCAGCATCAGAGTCTTTTCCAGGGAGTTTTCTCTTCGCATTAGGTGGCCAAAATATTTCAGCTTCAGCTTCAGTATCTGTCCTTCCAATGAGCACTCAAGGTTGATTTCCTTTAGGATTGACTGATTTGACCTCCTTGCAGTCCAGGGGACTCGTAAGAGTCTTTTCCAGCATCACAGTTCGAAAGCATCGATTCTTCGGCGCTCAGCCTTCCTTATAGTACAGCTCTCACAGCCATACGTTGCTACTGGGAAAACCATAGCTTTGATTATATGAACCTTTGTCAGCAAGGTGATGTCTCTTCTTCTTACTATGCTGTCTAGGTTTGCCATAGCTTTCCTCCCAAGGAGCAAGCGTCTTTTAATTTCATGGCTATAGTCACCATCTGCGGTGATCTTGGAGCCCTAGAAAATAAAATCTGTGACTGCTACCTTTTCTTTCCCTTCTATATGCCAGGAAGTGATGGGGCCAGATGCCATGATCTTCGTTTTTTTAATGTTGAGTTTCAAACCAGCTTTTGCACTCTCCACTTTCACCCTCAACAAGAAGCTCTTTAGATCCTCTTCACTTTCTGCCATTAGGGTGGTATCGTCTACATATCTGAGGTTGTTGATAATTCTCCCGGCAATCTTAATTCCGACCTGTGATTCATCCAATCCAGCGTTTCTCATGATGTACTCTGCATATAAGTTAAATAAGCAGGGCGACAATATACAGCCTTGTCGTACTCCTTTCCCAATTTTGAACCACTCGGTTGTTCCATGTCCGGTTCTTACTCTTGCTTCTTGACCCTCGTACAGGTTTCTCAGGAGACAACTAAGGTGGTCTGGTACTCCCATCTCTTTACGAATTTGCCACAGTTTGTTGTGATCCACACAAAGGCTTTAGCATAGCCAATGAAGCAGAAATAGACATTTTTCTGGAATTCTCTTGCTTTCTCCATGATCCAGTGAATGTTGGCTTTTTGATCTCTAGTTCCTCTGCCTCTTCGAAACCCAGCTTGTACTTCCGGTAGTTCTCGGTTCACATACTGCTGAAGCCTAGCTTGTAGGATTTTGAGCATCACCTTGCTGACATGTGAAATGAGCGCAATTGTACGGTAGCTTGAACACTCTTTGGCATTGCTCTTCTTCGGAAATGGAATGTAAACTGACCTTTTCCAGTCTTGTGGCCATTGTTGAGTGTTCCAAATTTGTTGGCATATTGAGTGCAGCACTTTAACTGCATAATCTTTTAGGATCTTAAATAGCTCAGCTGGAATACTGTCATCTCCGCTAGCTTTGTTGTTCGTAATGCTTCCTAAGGCCCACTTGACTTCACTCTCTAGGATGTCCAGCTCAAGTTCAGTGACCGCAGTATCATGGCTATCAGGGACATTAAGATCTTTCCTGTAGAGTTCTTCTGTGTATTCTTTCCACCTCTTCTTAACCTCATCTGCTTCTGTTAGGTCCCTGCCTTCTTTGTCCTTTATCATGCCCGTCTTTGCACAAAACGTTCCCTTGAGATCTCTGATTTTCTTGAAAAGATCTCTAGTCTTTCCCATTCTGTTGCTTTCTTCGATTTCTTTGCATTGTTCATTTAAAAAGGCCTTCTTGTCTCTCCTTGCTATTCTCTGGAACTCTGCATTCAGTTGGATATATCTTCCCCTTTCTCCCTTGCTTTTCACTTCCCTTCTTTCCTCAGCTACTTGTAAAGCCTCATCAGCCACTTGGCTTTCTTGCATTTCTTTTTCTTTGGGATGGATTGAGTTGCTGCCTCCTGAACAATGTTACGGACCTCCGTCCATAGTTCCTCAGGCACTCTGTCTATCAGGTCTAATCCCTGAAATCTATTCCTCACCTCCACTGTATATTCATAAGGGATACGATTTAGGTCACACCTGAATGGTTTAGTGGTTTTCCCTACGTTCTTCAATTTAAGCCGAAATTTTGCAACAAGAAGCTCATGATCTGAGCCACAGTCAGCTCCAGGTCTTGTTTTTACTGACTGTATAGAGCTTCTCCATCTTTGGCTGCAAAGGACATAATCAATCTGATTTCGATATTGACCATCTGGTGATGTCCATGTGTAGAGTCGCCTCTTGTACTGTTGGAAAAGAGTGTTTGCTATGATCAGCGTGTTCTCTTGGCAAAGCTCTATTAGCCTTTGTCCTGCTTCATTTTGTACACCAAGGCCATGCTTGCCTGTTATCCCAGTGATTTCTTGACTTCCTACTGTAGCATTCCAATCCCCTATGATGAAGAGGACATCTTTTTTTGGTGTTAGTTCTAGAAGGTGTCGTAGGTCTTCACAGAACCGATCAACCTCAGCTTCTTCGGCCTCAGTGTTTGGGGCATAGACTTGAATTACTGTGCTGTTGAATGGTTTGCCTTGGATTCGTACTGAAATCATTCTATCATTTTTGAGATTGTACCCCAGTACTGCTTTTCCCACCCTTTTGTTGACTATGAGTGCTACTCCATTTCTTCTAAGGGATTCTTGCCCACAGTAGTAGATACGATGGTCACCTGAATTAAATTCGCCCATGCTTGTCCATTTTAGTTCGCTGATTCCCAAGATGTCGAGGTTCAATCCTGCCATCTCATGTTTGACCACCTCCAGCTTACCTTGATTCATTGATCTGACATTCCAGGTTCCTAAACAATATTGTTCTTTACAGCATCGGACTTTCTTTTCACCACCAGACACATCCACAGCTGAGTGTCCTTTCGGCTTTGGCCCAGCCGCTTCACTCTTTCTGGCACTACTTGGAAATTCCCTCTGCTCTTCCCCATTAGTATATTGGACACCTTCCGACCTGAGGGGCTCATCTTCCGGCGTCATACCTCTTAGCCTTGTGATACGTTCCATGGGGTTTTCTTGGCAAGAATACTGGAGTGGGTTGCCATTTCCTTCTCCAGTGGACCACATTTTGTCAGAACTCTCCGCCATGACCTGTCCATCTTGGGTGGTCCTGCATGGCATAGCTTATGGCTTCACTAAGTTACGCAAGCCCCTTCACCACAACAAGGCAGTGATCCATGAAGGGGGAATGCTAAATACTTGGATTCAAATGAATCCTGCAATACAGTCTTATCAATTGCTCAAGGCAAGTAAAAAATAAAACCCTTCTAGGTCAATGATTTGCAGGGTAAGCAGGAGATCTAAGCCCTTTAATAGTCCTGTAGAAGAGGGAATTTTAGCATGTGCAGCTTCTCATTCCATTAATGTTTTGAAATTACAAACACCAGCTCAGGACAGAAAGGATGCCAAATTCTGAAGAGCATTTAACACTTTTATAGTAATGTGATAAGACCAAAGATGCCAACATTAATGGTTTTTCAATGCAGAAATCATTCCAGAAACCATTGTTACAAAAGTATTAGAAGACACCTACTAGTTTCATGTGTGTTTGCCCTACGACTGCCTTTGGAAACTAATACTTTTCTTTCAAGACTGACTCTGTATATGAGCTCATAGCTTGAAAGGTGCAAAAGTGGGCCATTTTATTAATAACCAGCACCACTGTGCTATTTGGTGAGTGTTATCCTGGTGCTCAGTCTACCATAAACGCTTGAAAAAGTCTCATAAGTGATTTTTGTTCCCTTGGGCTTTACCCAGAAATAACTCAAAAATTCATACATTATGTTGTATTTATATCACCCTTGTATTTAACAACTCACTGGCAATCAAGAATTCCATGCAGGTGAGTAAGCAGACTGGCAGAGGAGGGACAGTGCACTCCATCCTTCCTCCAGTAGCCCATACAGTTCCCATGCTAGCCACAGGGGAATGAACATTTCTTCCTCCATGATCCTCATGGAAATACAGCAAGATGGCAGAATAGAGACAGATTACTCTGTCCCTCCTCTGGAAGAAGGCCATTTTTAAGCCTCTTGTGCTACTACTGGGCTACTAGCTACTTAAGCGGGCTACTAGCTGCTAAGCAGGCTAGTAACAGTTTTTGAAGGCTAGTAAGTCTTGCAGGCTTATTTACAAGGCTGATTTATATAGATGTACAGAAAGGTAGGTAGGCAGGCAGGCAGGCAGACAAACAAAATTTAGCACACAGCTTTCTTTCTGTATTCATGGATAACTATATAAGAACTGTCTTGCTGGAGCAGAACAAGGCTCATCTAGTGTAATATTCCATACCCAAAGCTCACAACTAGACACGAAATGGTTACCTATCCACCATTGTTTGTCCCCAGATTCTTGGGATTAGAGAATGGGTGAAAAACCTGTGGCCCTCCATATATTGTTATACTGCAACTCCCATTGGCCCCAGCATGGCCAATGTTCAGAGACGATGGCAGTTGTAGTCCAAAAACATCTGGGGGGCCACAGATTCCAACCCTGTGAATTAGAGTCTGCTAATCCAAAATATATATACTACCAGTGCTGAAACACTTTGGCCACTGTGCTTTTGAAGTGTGCATTCAGGTGCATCTATGAACATATAACACAGGAGGGGGGTGGGGTGGGGAGTAGACACCGTTGTGGTGAAGCCACTCCTAAGGCATAAAAGTTTAGCCAAGGCCAAGGAAGGGGGAGTGTGTCAGTCTCAAAATTAGACTCAAGAGGTCCCTTGTTGTCGTCGTTATATGTATCCCACTTTTCCTCAAGGAATCAGTGGTATTTTAGCCTTGCAACAACCTTTTGAGGTAGGGTATGCTAAGAGGAAATGATTTGCCCCAAAGCCAGGCAGCAAACTTTTTAGCAGAGTGGGGATTTCCACTTCCAAGGCCAGAATTCCGACCACTACGCCTGGTGCTGTATTGCAGGGGTGGGAAACATGGGGCCTCCAGGTATTGCTAGACTGCAACTCCCATCAGCCCTACCCAGCACAGCCAATGGCAAGGGATGATGAGAGAGTCAGTCCAGCAAGGCCACGTGTTTCCCATCCTTGCACTACAATGTATTAGCTCTCCCCTTGGCTCGTAGGATGCAGAAGCTAACTGGTACTGTTTAATGCCCACAAAGATTACTGCTGCTACCACTACCGTCACTTAGTATTGATTACCAACTTTATGCTGTGCTACGTAATGTGATGTGATTCCACGGGAGAGCAGAAAAGGTACAGAGTGTGATGGCAATGGGTACAGACTTAATGTATGTTGCAGCTGGTGCAGAACGCGGCAGCTCGCCTGATTAAAGGCAGCTGCTGGCGAGATCACATCACTCCGGTGCTGAAGGAGTTGCACTGGTTACCAGTTGTTTTCCGGGCCAAATTCAAGGTGTTGGGTTTGACCTTTAAAACCCTATATGGTTCCAGCCCAGCCTATCTTAAGGAGCGCCTCCAACAACACCAGACAGGCCACTTAACAGGCCTTGGATGGCCTTCTCTCTCTCCCATCAGCCAGGACAGCTAGAGAGGGCCTTTTCTGTGGTGGCCCCCACTCTGTGGAACTCCCTTCCTAGGGAACTCCGCCATGCCCCCTCTTTAATGTGCTTCCGCCATGCATTAAAAACATGGTTGTTCAGGCAGGCATTTGGGGTGGGTTACGGTATTTTTAGAAATATGTTTTTACTGTAGAATTCTATTGTTTTAAACTGTTTTATTATATACTCTGTACATCGCCCAGAGTGGCTGGGTGACCAGCCAGATGGGCAATTAATAAATTTAATAAATTAATAAATAAATAAAATGTTCCTTCCTTCCAGCCCTGTAACCCAAGCTTCTAGCTCCAGGACACAGCTTTTTTTGGAAACAGAATATGAATCAGCCAGCACACATGATTGTTTTTTGTTTTTTTTTAAGGACAGAGCACAAACAGGTCTAGAAATGCACTGAAGATAACACAGGACAACGGTTTGACATAAGTACCCAGTTGCGATCATTAGCCATGCAAGGATTTTTTGCTTGTTCCCACTGTATTCCCTGCACAGTCAGTTTCCATACAGACTTCTGGAATCTCTCTGTTCAATAGTTTGCCAGCTGGTATTTTGACAGCTGTCACGTTGGCCAATAAAGCAAGGACTGAAGCTAGAGCAATCACTGCAGGAGGTATATGTTGTAGAGATCTAGTCCCCATCCTCAGTGTGTTAGAGACCACGTGTGGTAGATCCACAAACGTTAAGGGGGAAAAGGTTTAAAAGATATGAAAGCTGCTCCTAATTTTAAAGACTTCCTTTATACTCCCTCCCCCTACCAGCTTTTAATCCTCCGTGCCAGTATCCTGTGGCCTAAAGATCTTCTGGGTGTAATCACACTGGCTTTGTAAAGAGCTTTAAACCTGCGATTCTTCAAAATGTTTTAAAGCGATTTAAAGGAAGACTGCAGACATACTTAGCAGATGACTGCAATGAGGGCATCTTAAAATGGGTATCCTGTCTGGGCAGTTTCCTATTCCCTTGTGGTACCCTTGCTTTTCTGACAATGAATATTAGTTCTGGCCATTTATTAAAAAAAAGGGCATGTGCATCCTTATGAAAGGTGCCAAACCTTAGAAGTGACCCTGACTTGCTATAGAAGGTACATGGTTCTTTCTCTAGAATCAGATTTCCACCCAGCTCCAGGGCTGGCCCCTCATGACTGCTGTTGGCCACATATACTTCCAAGTCAACCTTACCCCGAGCAACTGTTCCCCTCACATTGCTCCCAGCCAGGGCTGGTATCAAGGTTAGGCATGGTCAGGCACCTACCGAAGGCGCACACCCTGCCAGGTGCCCCTGATAAGAGCCCACTGAGTGGCTCCTTCTCTTCACCACTGCAACCTGCACGTTCACCTATCTCTTGCTCTGGCCCAGGCAACGGTGGTGGTGAGAAGGAAGAGGAGTAGATGCCACAGCCTACTTGCTCATTGGTGCTCTGCCTGTTAAGCAAACAAGTGGTAGCAATGATAAGAAAGAGAATTAAAAGCTATAGCAGCTGCTGACAATGGCAGTGAGAAGGTAGGCTCACTGAGGGAGGAGGCCCATTGAGGATGTCTTTGTCCAAGGGCACTTAAAAACCAGGAGCCAGCAGTGGTCCCCCCTCTTCCCATGGTAACCCGCTTCTGCCTTGACTGATTCTAATCCTGGCTCTGCCTACCTTCCAGCCTCTTAGGAAGATAAGACACTGATACACAGGTCAGACTACTTGTTCATCTAACTCAGTACTGTCCACTCTGGCAGGCAGTAACAGACTCTCCAAGGTCAATCAGAGACCTTTCACATCACCAGTTACCTGATCCTTTCTAAATTACAAGGCCGGGAATTGAATCTGGACTTACTGCATGCAAAGCATGTCTTCCGCAACTGAGCTATTGCCCCTCTGGCTTCCTCTGGCTTCACTTTTGCCCTGACCTTTGCCCAGTTCTGACCAGGGCATTCATACTAGTTCCCCAGCTGCATCCCACGTTTGAACACTTAACTTCAGTGCATGCCAATGCTGTGTGCGGCCAGCCCTACTGATTGCCAAAAGAGACATAACTTATATTGAAGCATGCCTGGATGGTAACAAAAGTGCATGTTTGGGGTGTTTTAGGCATTAAGGGCACAATCCTATTGATATAATTACCAGCTTCTGAACTCGGAGGCTACCGACAATCCTATACAGGGTGGCTCCAATACAGAGGAGAGGATCCCTCTGTGCTCCAGCCTCCCGGCATTCTTGGCTAGACATGCATTTTCATGCATCTAGCTGCAGCTTCAGGGAGGGAAGGCACCTGGAGACTGGATAGGAAGCTGTTTAAAACAGCTTCCTTGGTCTCCTCCCTTCCCCCAGGGATGCCCCGTTTTCACTCTCTCTGCACTCAGTTTACAATCGCGGAGATGGTGGTGGTGTAGAAAGAACCACGCTGGCTATGAGGGGGAGGGGGAGGGGAGAGCAATTTCTGGAAACTGAGGTCAGATGACCTCACTTCCCAGAAAAACTGAAAAATCCTCTGGTCGTCTAGATAGTGTCTAGTGGCCAGATGTCAGGGTTGTTTCTGAGCACAAGGAGTGGGATAGCAGTTCAGATTCTGAAGAACTGCCAAACATGGGGGAGGTGTTTTCCCAGGCTAGTCCAGACATGACTGGGCTGGCTTCTCAGGTTATAAATGCTGAGGATGAGGGTTCCTCTTCACACACCCCTGTGAGAGACAGCGAGCAGAAGGCGGGGGGGGGGGTGGAGAGTCTGATCTAATAGATGCCAGGTGCAGGCACAGAGCAAAGAGAGAGAAGGCAGGGGCAGACCTTAGACAGTCTACTCGATTAGCCTTGCATGAGAAGCTGTGCTCCGAAGCCTCACGAGAGAGAGGGTCCTCCCCTCCTTAAGTTAGGCTAGTGAGACCGCCTTCCTCTTCAAATGGTGGGCAACTCTCATAACTTCCTTTTGAATCCCTGAAGGCATTCCTTTGTAGACTGAGAGTCACTGAGAATTTGCATCTGTATGACTCTGTGAAGTAATGGATTAAAAGCTGTAGACTGAAGCCTTTTGTTTGTGTTTGTTTTCGGCGTTGAAATAAAGTGGGGGCTAAAGGAATCCTGACATCATAGGATTGCTCTCTATTATGGTTACAACACACTTATGGCCACTGTCATTCATACACCTTATTTCAGACAACCAGTTTGTACTCAGTTTAAAACAGAGTTCCTTCAAAAGTTCTTAATGGGTATGCAATGGTTCTTCCAATCTGCAGCCAATGGCTGTGATCTAGAGCTTCATACAGATCAAGAGGTATGACCGATGGAACTCCACAAGCACAGATACCACTTGTTTTCCTATCCCATTTTGCCTTCAGTGACATGGGGAGAACCTGTAGCTTATATACGCTGAAATGTTTATATTGCCAGATCAAGGTCACTGACTGCAGGCCACAGGGATCACATCATATTAACAGTTAACAGGGCTATATATAATTTCCTGTGCCAGGACACACACAAAGTAGGATGAAATCCATACAACCATAAAACCAATGTTGAGAGATCCAAATTATTCACAAGCTTGTGCAGTTCTTCTTCTCTGCCATTATGACTGGGTTCACACAACATGATAACCCACACTCCAGGTTGAACCGTGGGTTGTTGTTGAAACACGTGTTGTCATGTAGTCTGAACCCAGCCACGCTAACAAACCATGGTTTGTTAATCATGAACAACCCATGAAGAGAACCCATGGTTTGTTGTTGTGTTGTGAATTATATGTTGTTTGTGGTTAGAATACATTTTTTTGTGGGGCATGCTCCAATGGATTGTGTACAAAAGCCTTGATGTCCTCTTGCACATTTTATGAAGGAGGCACAGCTTATAACATGGGCCTGCACATCCGATGGGTTGGCTCTACCAGCAGTGGTCATCAATGAAATATTTTGAGCAATGCTTACAAATGCAATTAAACTATTCTGCGCTATAAATGTAAAAATCTATTCTCACTGCATTTTCTATATGCTCGAAGTTTGAACTCCGACCCCACTCCTACTGTATAGGAGCATATTACTAACCAATATAATTTAAATGGGGCAAAGAGCAGTACTGCTAATCATGCAGCATGGCTCTCCCCTCCACCTATTCATTAAGGTATTGTTGTTAGTTGGGGGTTTGGGGAATATCTCACAAGTTTGACTTATTTATTTATTTGATTGGTTCTTCACCTTTCTACCAAGAAAAATAAACAAATGCATTAAAATACAATTAAAAACACAACAATAACAGAACAAAAACTTCTACGTGTTCAGAACAGAACCTAATACAAGAATAAACAGTGGATGATAAGGGCACCATACAGTTTTATTTGCTTTTCCTGAATTGTGTAATTCACTGACCTCATAACGTATAACTCTGGACTGATTTTTTTTTTTTTTAAATTAAGGCAAGCATTGTAGAATAACAAATAAAATGGGTGTAAAATAGCTGAGACAGTATATGTTAGTTAATCCAATATTGTTAATCGAATTACAGAATGTGTTTCCACTGGGAAAGCCTGTGTTTGAAATCTGTTATTCTTCACAAGAGCATTTCAAACATCTTTAAACAATTAGGGTTCCTCATACTTAGAACACCAAGAAACATTTTCTTTTGCTTCCTGAAACTGGAGTCAAAATTAGAGGAACAAAATTATACATAACTTGGGCTGTCCACCAATTTTTTGGAGTTGGCTGATCACTTTCTATTTAATCAGTCGATCAAATTTAAACACATGTGCATATTGTCAAGTAGTGACCATCACTGCCTTTTTAATGATATTAAAGTAGCATGAGATAATTTACCACAAGAAATATGAGCTAGGATTCATTATTAAAAGCAATATGCTTTTTGTGCATATTGCACATGCACAAAAACTCATATACACAGAATGAGATCTCAAATTAAACACTCATCTAGTATTACATGGATGCATTTGCTACTTTCCAAAGAAATAACTAATTCACTGGGGGTTAAATCCATCCATCATTAACTGAAATAAATCTGGTTTTCTGTGGTCAAAAGCCCTTCCCCCCTTCTTTGTAAATTAGCTTTTCAACCATTTAAGCATTCAAACATTTAATAGTCACTTATGTTTATTATCAGCACAATAACCATGAAAAACCCCTCTAATACTTCTAAAACCATAGTTTAGATGCAGACATTTCTTTTGCTATATCTACCTGTTGATGTTAACAGTCACCGTCATAACCTTCTGGCATAGAGTTGCATCCATCCCAGTGCTTTGTTTGGGTACAAGACATTGTGGGTAGCAATGAATAAGGAACTGGGGTGTGTGAACCACACAGTAAGCTTTGGACCACCCCAAAATGCATGAAAGCAACACAAGCATTGTCCTGGATACAATTCCACACCATCTTTTAAAAAAATACTGTTATTTATTTTTCAAAAGAAATTACAACCCCCCCCCCATTCTTATTAATTCAAAATCCCTCCCCAGTCCCTCCCCCACCTCAAACAGTTTCAGGATTCTTCCTCTCCCCTACTTTATTTTCTATCTCTGTTCCAGGGTAATATATAAATTCATCTTAATTCATCCTACCTCAAGGAGTGCCTCCAGCACCACCAGACAGGCCGCTCAACAAGATCAGCCTCAGATGGCCTTCTCTCTGTCCCATCAGCCAGGACAGCTAGGCTGGTGAGGATGAGGGAGAGGTCCTTCTCTGTGGTGGCCCCCACTCTGTGGAACTCCCTCCCTAGGGAACTCCGCCATGCCCCCTCTTTAATGAGCTTCCGCCACACATTAAAAACATGGTTGTTCAGGCAGGCATTTGGGGTGGGTTAGGGTCTTTTCTAAAAAGACCCTAAAAAGGGTCTTTTTAGAAATATGATGTTTTTAATGTAGTATTTTATTGTTTTAAATTGTTATTTTGTTGTACATTGCCCAGGGTGGCTGGGTGACCAGCCAAAAGGGCGATTAATACATTTAATAAATAAATACATTCCTTTATTAACTTTTTCTTTTCGTGAGTCCCACAGATTTCTATAACCTTCTATCATTCCATTCGGCTTTTTTTTCCATAAAATGTATATATTTTTTCCAATCCTTCTTGAAGGTGTCTCTTTTCTTTATTCCTCTGTGCACTCTTAGCTTCTGTGTCAACTTTTCATTTATTGCTATGTCCCAGGTGTTCTTTTTCCACAAAGATATTGTCAACATCTGGGCTATCTTCTAATTACTTGCAATTAATTGCCTCATGGCTGTCAACAAGAAACCAATTAAGGATTTTTTCTCTAATCTCTCTATTTTCTTTTACAAACATATTCAATAAAGCTAATTCTGGTGTTTTACAAATCTCTTGATCAGTGATTCTTTCTATTTCTTGAAATATCTTGTCCCCAAATGCTCTAACCCTCCTACATTCCCACCACATATGTATTTGTGTACCATTAATTCCACATCCTCTCCAACACAAAGGTGACAGATTTGAATTCATTTTTGCTAACTTCACTGGTGTCAAATACCACTTCAGAACCAACTTTAATCCACCTTCTTTTATTTTGGTGGATATTGCTTGAAAGGGAAATCTATATAAAAGTTGTTTCCAGCCTTCTTCCTCTATCTCCTCATCAGTATCTCTTTCCTATATCTGCTTTATTGTTACATTACCCCTTATCTCCTGCTTTATCAGTATTTTATATTTGGGTTATTGTACCTTTATCTCCTATTGTACCTTTATCGATGGAATCGCATCCAGCCCAGTTGTTTGTTTTGGTGCAAGACACTGTCAAGTGTACCGTCCCCGTGCCAAAAACAGATAATATATATAGGAATGAATAAGGAACTGAGGGTGTGAACTGCACAATAAACTTTGGGCCACCCCAAGTCATACACCCACACCTCTAAGAAATATCTTTCACATCTTCTATAAGATGGCATGGAATTCCCCAAATTCTCCTAACCACCAGGCTGGATGCAATTCCATGCCATTTTGCAGAAGACACTCACCTGGAGGTGAGTGTATGATTTGGCATGGTGCAAAACCCATTTGGGGTGCATAACTTCAGTTCCTTATTCATTTCCATATAGGCTGACTATTGTTTACATCAGGTTGCTGTGCTTGATAGTGCCTTGGCTATAAACAGGTCACTTCCTGTTTTGCTGGAGCATCACCCGTACCCTTCTGGGAAGAGACCTCTGCAGCCACATGGTAGCTTTGCAGATCCCACAGGAGAGAGGCCTGCAGTGCCTGGAGTTGACACAGTCCTATCTGCCTTGTAGTAAGGCTAGCCTGGCAAATGGGATTTAAAAAAAAAACCATGTAATTTTAAGTATATTTTTTTCTTATGCTAGTTTGATTGAGCAACTTGATATTTAAAGCTAAATGTTCACATTTGATCTCAATAGTAGAATCTGTGGAACTGGATATCCCATCAGACTTTTTCACCCCTTTGTTCAAAAATACTCTCCCAACCAAAAGTACTATTTGCTTATATCTGGGCAGTCTACAAAGTTGTACAGTGATGATAAAGTCATCTCACAAGTCAACAGATACAGCAATGGAAAAGAATGTTAATGTTTACTGGGATGGAAGCAGGATGTGATGTTAGCAGGCCAGTATATCAGATTATAGACTGGTAATCCAATAGGAGCCATGTCAAATAATGTCCCTTGTTATTATAGTGCTATGAGTTCAAAGCAAACGTACCCTAAATTTGCATCAGTTATCCAAACCATCTTTAAAGCTTATCCTTATCTACTTGAAAAGTTGCTTTCTTGAGAGTACACATGCTATAATTCCTTGTGTGTCTTCCCCAGCATGACCCCACACACAACTTTTGCAAGATCAGACTATTGCTGTAATCTAGTGCGTGCTAAAAAGGCTGTTATGACATCCTATAACAAATTGCCTTCAAATAAACAGTAAACATTCTTTACTCGCTTGCGATATGTACCATATGCTGGTCTACTCAAACATTTTTTGTGGTTAGATAAGTATTTCCAACAGTTGTTCCCAACACCATGCAACAGTGTAACAAGCAAAACTTTTACAAATATAATGTAAAGCACAGTGTCACTGAACATATACTTTTTAAGCTCTTATGGTCAAAAGGGCTTTTTCACCTGTTTCAGAAATACTGGGCACAGGCCTGTCACTACCCTTCGCAGCCAGGTGCCCTCCAGATGTGTTGGCCTACAAGTCCCATCATTCCTAGCCAGCATGACCATGGCCATGCTGTCTGGGAATGGTGGGAGTTTCAGTCCAATGTATCTGGAAGACACCATGTTGGGGAAAATTGTTGTATACCATGTGCACATTCACTGTTCACTGTCATATGTGATGGCCACCCCAGTCTTTTGTTTACTCTGTGTATATGACAGAAGGAGCCATGTTTGGTCCTGAACCCCTGTCCAGTATATGCACAGTGTCTCCCTATCTTCAAGTATGGCTCTTTCTTTCTTTCTTTCTTTCTTTCTTTTTACTTATTTTTTGTACTCTCTGTTGCAAGCAACACTTGAATGTCAAAATCTAAAACAGTTTTTAAAAAACCCAATAGAATAATTGTAATTAAAAACAACCAACATAATGATAGAACAGTAACAAGCATGCAAAACATTCAGCTTTAAAAATGTAATACAGCCAGCTTACATTAGACATCAGCCTGCCAGAAACACTTTTGGAAATAATGATGTTGCCCTATGACTGCACATGCGTGCTTCACATGATTTTGCTTGCACATGGTCATTAAAGTAGAGGCAAGTGGGACCTCTATTGGAAGCATATTATAAGGAACAAATGGTCATTAAAGTCAAGTGCCCTGCATTATAAGGAACATCAGTGTGGTATAGCGGTTAGAGTGCTGGACTGGGACTCAGGAGGTACAGGTTCTAGTCCCCACTCAGCCATGAAGCTTACTGGGTGACTTTGGGCTGGTCACTGACTCTTGACCTAACCTGCCTCACAGGGTTATTGTGAGGATAAAATGGAGGAGGATCAAGTGCACTGCCTTTGATTCCTTGCAAGAGGAAAAAAGGTGGGATATAAATGTAATAATAATAAAATAAAAATAACATGAGTACTCTTGATATACAAGTACCCACTAAATTCTTTAACATGTGAATGTGCCAACAGGGAAGTCCTTTGGATGGGATGGATCAATTTTGATTACTTTTTAAAGCGCCATTTCACATTGTCATTACATTTTTAGATGCACACCTACCATGTTTTAAGTACAGCTAAAAAAAAGTGTGGATGCAACAAAGGCAAACACATACGCCATACGGATTTACTCATCAGGGAGTCATTATTAGATTTGCCACTTTGCATTGCATAAAATGGTAAAATTTACAGCAATGCTTGATCCTTCAGGCAAACAGGATAAAAATCCAGGATCTTGATGTGGGGACCTCTGAATTACAAAGTGTCACCATGATTGGCACTACATTTTTTAAAAAATACCATCTCCTTCATAAAAATACAGTATCCTTCATGTTACAATATCCTTTGAAAAAAATAATAACTAAGGCCTCTAGAAATCCTGCCCCAGGCTTTCCTAACCAGTGCACCAGTTCTGGCATTGCATTCTCCATAAGCAGAATATCATCTGTTTAGATTTAATGCTCTGTTGGATGTACTTATAATGTTCTATCTCCCAGATAGTGGGTCAGCAATAACAGTTTCCTTTTGTGTCAGGTTTTCTTTTCTTTTTTAATCTCTGAAGAGGTCTTATTGCAGCAGAAGTTTGAATTCTCACATGGCTTTAATTCTTTTTTGAGGGAGGTATGAGAATGGATTGTAGAATATGGAGTATAGTGGAAGGACTGGGGCCTGTGTAGTAACTGGCTAGGAATGAGAGGGGATGAGAAGCAGATCTTGAAGGACTGTGGTCAGAGCGTCCTCACCCATTGTTTGAGAGGCGCTCACATCCCTAGGGAATACTTACCTGACTTAGCTCCCTAGAACAGCCTTCTTCAACCTGGTGCCCTCCAAGTATGTTGGAGTACATCTCTCATCATCTCCAGCCAGCATGGCCATTGCAGCAACTATTAAAACCCTACCAGATCAGATGGAGATGGTACTCCTGGTTTCTGCAGCAATCAAGATGAGCTCATGGGCCATCCGCAGCAGTGACCTTTGCCACTGTTGAGTGCTTGTGTTCCTGTTCAGAGATACTTGAATAGGTGGCCAGTAGGCAAAGCTTTGGTATGCTGCTAAGCTTTGTGGCACCTGCGGGCACAAGGTTGCTGATTCAAGCCCCCCGCCACAGCTTCTCATGTTGTCTGAACCCAGCGAGGGTGGCTTGCAATCCTACAACAGGCCATGCATTCTGGGTGGTTTGTTAATCACCCCAACAAGCCACTCTTGCCAGGTTCGGATGAAACAAGATGCCATGCCCGGGAAGGGTAATTACGTAAATCGGGCCAGCACATGACCGGCATGTGTAGGGTGGTTAACAAGCTACCATGGTTTATTAACCACCCTTGTGTCATGTGAACCAGCCCAGTGGCATTCTTGGCTTCATAGAATATTTGTCCTCAGTCAGATAATAGGTCTGCAATTGACCAGTTCGTTGACTAGTGTGCCAATCCTACATCGGAGAAACTAGTGAGGGAGAAGATAATTGTGTCTGTCTGTCTGTCTGTCTGTCTGTCTGTCTACCTATTGTATTTACATAGCCACCCCATAATACAAGTTTTCTGAGTGGTTCAGAAAACCAATATAGCATTAAAATACAATATAAAACAATAAAAACTATTAAAAACATAAACACGCAGACCATATAGACCACAAATTATTTAAAAGCCTAAAAATGGGCAGGAGAAAGAGGCTGGGAAAGCATATCATAGAGTAGCCATGGGAACTGGTACAATAGCGGAGTCTTTTTCTAGTGTATCTTCCAGAAAACTGGAGCTGGTGTTATTACCTGTAGCATAATACCCATAAAGAAAATCTGCACAAAACTATAAATAAAAACTAAAAATATCCAGGGATATTTTGCCTTGCTAGATTTCCAAATCTGTGTCTTATTTACTTCAGTGCAGGGCCTTTTCAGAGAAGGCACCCAAATGTTGCAATCTCCTGAAAGAGATTTGCCTGTTGACATTTCTGGCTACATTTTAACGTGAGGTTTAAAAAAAAATTTTTTTTAGGAAGTTTACTCCAGCTGCTGAATTTTTTAACTGTTGCTAAGATCTGCACTGTATACTGGTATTAGGTTTATTTATTTTCTACGGCAGTGTCTTGGCTCTTGTTTTTACTATGACTGCTAAACTGTTTGAATTGTTTTATTTGACAATGTGTTGTGTTTTTAACTATGGATACTTTGAAAGTAGAGAATGTGACTAATAGGTTTCAGTCACAAAAATACATTAAACAAGCAATGCTAGTCTGACAAAGCCTCTAAAAATGTAAGTCGAATTGAAAGTATAACTAGATGGTAAAGAGAGCGAATCTAAAGACTGAACACCTCACAAGTGAAAGCATCAAGAATTAAATGCACTAAATAAAAAAGAATGGTATCAAAAAAAACTTAATCAGGGTTTTAAAAGACTAATTACAGACCATATGACTTCTTGGAAAGCAAACCACTCATCACAATAAGCAGGGATTTATTTAATCTCTTACCGTGAAATCCTTCAGAATTCTAAGCTTTGGTATTAACACTGTAAGTCCCCAAGCTCCAACTAAGCCTTCTAAGTGGACTTTAATTAATTCCAAGTGCCTACAATCCCCCTTGCCACTTTAAAAAAACAGTCAAGAACTCCCTGCAAATTGCTACTGAGGTGTGTTCCAAACTTGAGGTTCCACTCAATAAAAAATGCATTGTGTTACTTCTGATACCCTGGTCTCTGCAGAGTAGTAAAGTGTAGCAGAAAATAAAAATGAGCTTATATTTAGAATCTGAAATAGCCTTGTATTTTATATGTATTTAAATATGTCACTGAAAAGGGATGACATTTTTACCTTTCATCTTCAAGATCCTTCTAGGTTTGTTTGTTTGTTGTTGTTGTTGTTCAGTCCTGTCCGACTCTTCGTGACCCCATGGACCATAGCACGCCAGGCCTTCCTGTACTGCGCTCTCTCCCGGAGTGTGCTCAAGTTCATATTCATTGCATCGGTGATGCTATCTAGCCATCTCATCCTCTGCCATCCCCTTCTCCTTTACCACTGCTTTACTACTGATTGGGGAGAAAGTAAGGCTGAGACTGAAGTGAAGCTAAAGGGCACACCACTGTGAAGGCCACAGAGATGTACCAACTTTCCCTCCCTGTGTCAAATCTGGCTGAGGCTGTCTTAGGATACTTTCCCATGATGTGGGCATCGATATCCTTCCCAGCAAGAAGGCTTAGAAATGCTTCCTCATTAACTAAGCATATCACTAGGAATGGGTGAATCAGGTCTATTTCTGGCCCATGTAACTTTCAAATTAGTCTGTTCTGTCCAATTTCCACATCAATCTATGTTTTGTTTTGTTTTTTTAAACCTGCATAAAATTTGCATTTAAAAATGTAGTTCCAAATACATTAAAATGCATATTATTTTCTTAAAATGGGTGGGATAATATAATGCATATTATTCTCTTAAAACGCCTTTGCCCCTACCCCCTTTTCCTGTTGTAGTTTGTAAACTGGATTATATAATTGCTGATGAAGTTAATGATTATGTATGGTGTGTCTGATCATAATAAAGTGGAAGAACACACACAAAAACAAAATCCTTGAATACCAGAGCTGTACACAAATGGCATCTTAACATTCTCCAGACTATTTGAGAACAGAGAAATTGGGAGGGGGGGACCATTTCACTGAATTTCTCCTAGGGGAGGAGAAATTCTCCAACAGTTTCTCACAGACAGGGCTTACTATTGGCAGGGGCTGTAGCACAGGTTCTTCCTTTTTTCCTAAGGGTTTTTGGTTTATTGTACTGCTTCTGTAGGTAGCAACAGCATCAAGTGTGTTGAGGCTTCCACTTTTCTGGAACAAGATGGTGCATATGTTTTGTCATTTGCTCTAAAAATGAAAAAGATTAGCTTGGATCTAACTTCCCTTCTGTGAATGGAACAGAGGTCATGTTCCATTCACAGTCCCTCCTTCCCTCTGCAGCCACTTCCACTTTTCTGAGGCAGAATTTTGAATGTCTTTTGGTGGTATTTTTGAGCTTGCCTAATCACTAGGTGGCTGAGGGTGCTGTGTGTGTTTTCTCGCTCTATTACACATCTTTCTATTGCTCTGCAGCCTCCCAGCCCACCTGCACGTCCTGAAGTGAAAAAGCCCCATGGGAGGAATTGCCTCATGATGTCTTCCTTGTGATGGCTTTAACTGAAGTGCAAGAAGACGATGGGGCTACAGGCTGTCACAGAGATTACTACACCATGACGGACAGGACATTTGTGCACAATCCTCAGCTACCTCATAAGTAAGGTAAGCACAAGAACCCCACGCCCAACCCATGGGAATTTCTCCGAAATTTCTTCTCCTTTGATTTTCTTTTTGATAGCCATTTCTTTTCTATCAAATTGAATGAGAATGGTAGAAAAAAATGTGGGAGAAATTTTCAGCACAGCACTACTGAATACTGTAGAAAGCTGATTTCAACTCCTTTCCCTTTTTCCCCACCACTTTTTAAAAATCTTCCCCTTATTCTTTTATTCTGGCCTGCCTCTTTTCTTCATATATGAGATGTTGAAGAAATAAGAATACCTTGCAAGCCATTTCTGTATGTGGAAGGCTGGGAGGGTGGACTTAAACATCGATTGGACTCTCATTACCCCTTTCCTTCCTTCTTTTTTCTGAATTGAGTGCAAAGTGCTTTAGCATGTAATACAACTAGGAGAATTTTTAATGAAAATAATGACTTTTCCTTCCAGTTTTTATCCAAGTCTGGTAGATTCTCCACCCACAAGTCAGGCAGAAACAGAAGCAAACAGTACTGCAAACCTATGGCTTTTAAAACTGGATCTTTCACAATATTAAGGAGATTCAAATACGTTCATTTTGAAGCCATTTTAGATTTTGTGCAAACCCTCTTAGGGAAAATGTTATATTCCACATTACCAGTTACAAAGAAAAATTAAAGATGACTTCCCTTTGTATTGGTAGTTTTTGCTTATTCAATTATTAAGCTATTTCCAAGCTGGTTCATAAATTCGAATAAGTACCAAAAATATTCATGAAAGTGAGAGAAGCGGGATTTCACTGTGGACGTAGCTCCTTGTCTATGTTGGAAAAATGTTTTTTTTTACTAATCACAGAAGATGTACAATGTCACGTATGCCCTCTTCTCCCAACACTACACTGCTTACATGAGTAATTCTCTTGCATGAATAGGTTTTGAATATTAACACAACACACAAACCAGCTCCCATGCAGTGCTCCACCGTATTAAAAACACTTCCTTAATATGTAAAGCTTGCATGTTCGGAAGAAACATTAGTACAGATATTCTTAACTGACTGAAGATTGGAACTTTGGCTGTAAGGAAGAGAGCAAGAAGATGGCTAACAATAAAATAGATGAGACATGATTAAGTACAAAACATTCTACTAAAAATAGTGACTTGGATCCGAAGTTCATGCAAGGGGGTAATTTCCATCAACTCTACCCTCCCCCTGCAGCCCCCACATCATTTCCAAGAGACCCCAACTCCTAGGAGCAGATTTTCAGAGGCCACACAGATGGCTGCAGAGGGAAGGAGGGACTGTGAATGGAACATGAACTCTGTTCCATTCACAGAAGGGAAGTTAGATCCAAGCTAATCTTTTTTTATTTTTAGAGCAAATGAAAAAACATATGCACCATCTTGTTCCATTTTAGAGAGAGCACAGTACCAGACAGTGATTATCTTTTTCCATATGAGATTAAAGTCAACCAGTCATGTGATTCTGCCAACTCTTCCAGTTTTACAAGTAATTAATATCTTCACTGAAGTTCTTAATGGCATAAACAAAATAATGAGATAAAAACAAAATTGGAGGGACAAGAGCATAGTTAGCATTGTGTGCAAGTTGCTACATTGCTACTCTCCTGAACCATTGTGTGAAACTGAAGGCTACCCAAGTACACTTCTGTGGATTTCCCAATTCTTGGACTCTTTGTAGAAGACTACAGACACGTAGTCATAATGCAGATCTAGAGAATGATTTATCTACATGAAGCAATGAGAGTTTGAAGCTGCAATTATATACACTCCTACCTGGGAGAAAGTTCTACTGGACCCAGTTCTACATCTGAGTAGAAATGCACAAGACTGCACTGTAAAACAGCAATCCTACACCCATTTAACTGAGAGCAAGCCCCACTGAACTCAATGCAACTTATTTCTGAGTACACATGTATAGGACCATAGTGTAGTCCTGCCCAGGACTGAAAAAGACTACGAATTTATCAAGAAAGCCAGTACCTGTAGGAGAGCCATCAGCCAGGAAGAGGGAGTGCTTGCTGTTTGCTGCTGCTGCGGCCACTGCTATTCCTGTGGGCTTCTGCCTGGCAGGCGGCCACTCCCTGCAGGACCAGGCCACCAGGTACTGAGCCAGCTGCTGCTGACTGTTGCCACCTGTTCCTCCTGGAGGGACCATATAAGCTGGCTGGCTTGGGAGATCCAGTATTGGTAAAGGGGATATTGTGTTTTTTGTTTAATGGGGGGGGGGGTTGCCTGCCTGATAGGCGGAAGCAAGGGGGCATGTGTGATGGAGGCAGTGGGGGGGAGTGTTGGGGGCCAGACTATACAGAAGCTGGGCGGCAGGCGCTGGCACAGCACTGGGGCAGGCTGTGCCAGGTAAAGGGAACAAGGGAGAGATGTGTAATATCTGTCCCGTTCCATGCCTGTCCAGAGCCAAAGGATGGCTGGGGGAGGCGTGACTCCATCTTCTGGCCCTTGTTTGCTGCTCTGCAATGCCAGGTCTGTTACCGAGAAAACATCCCTCATCCATGACATGATCCTGGATGAGGGTGCAGACCTGGCATGTATTACGGAGACTTGGCTGGCTGAGGCTGCTGCTCCAACTCTGGTGGCCATGTGCCCGCCAGGTTTTCATACGCACAGCAGCCGAGGGCTGGGGATCGGGGAGGGGGAGTGGTTGTTATCTACTGGGAGTCCTTGGTCTTCACCAGACGCCCTCTCTGGGAGACCAAGGTTGCTGCGTGCATGTACTGGAGGTTGGACCTGAAGGGCAGTCTGGGGATTCTGCTCATGTACCATCCACCCTGCTGCATGACTGACTCCCTGGCTGAGGTGCTTGAGATGGACTCTGATGTGTGTGTGCAGTCCCCTAACTTATTGGTGTTGTACAATGTACATTCAGAGGCCATCCTCACAGGGGCACCTCGGGACTTCATGGAGACCATGGCTTCCTGGGAGCTGTACCCTATTCTAACTATGGCCCACCCATATAGCCAGTCATGCACTAATTTGTTTCTGGAGAAGTGGGGAGTGATCTGGAAGTCGGGGGTACATCCACCACCCTCTTGTCATGGTCAGATCACTATCTGGTGACGATGGACTTCTTGGTTCCACAACCCCTCTGCGGGGGTGGAGGACCCATTAAAATGGTCCACCCCAGGTGTCTTATGGATCCGAATGGATTGCTGAATGTGCTTGGGGATTCTCTGGAGCATGCAAACGGCCACTCGGTTGAGGCCCTGGTGGGTGGCTGGCTGGAATGCTGCAATCACTGGGGCATTAGATTGGGTGACTCTGAAACGCCCTCTCCCCCTGAACAGGGTTCGAACTGCACCATGGTTCAATCCATGAGCTCTGAAACAGGAGGTGAGATGGCTAGCGCGCTGGTGGCAGAAGTCTCACTCCGAAGACTATTGGACATGGGCTAGAGCTGTATCTTTAGCCTATCACGTGGCGATGAAGGCAGCAAAAAAGGAACACTATGCTGCCTCTATCGCGTCTGCAGAGTGCTGTCCCAGGAGGCTGGTCCAAGTGGTCCGGACCCTGATCGATCCAGTTGCTCCGGAACCGCTGGAGCATTCTAAGGCCTCCTGTGAGGCCTTGGCAAGGCACTTTGCAGATAAAATTGATCGGATTAGGAGTGTTATTCCATGCACTGTGGATACAGTTAGCGAGCGAGAGGCGGTTTGTAGCAAACCGGTTTTCTGGGACTGGTTCCAGCTTCTTCCTTCTGATGAAGTGGACAAGGTGCTTTCGTCTGTAAGGCCGACCACCTGCTTATATGATCCTTGCCCATCTTGGCTCATTATGAGCTGCAGAGAGAGATTGGGTGGGGGGATTAGGGCAGTGGTGAATGCCTCCCTTGAGGAGGGAGTGATGCCATCAGCCCTCAAGGAAGCAGTGATAAGACCACTCTTAAAGGAGCCCTCCTTGGATACCCAAGTTTTGAACAACTTTCGCCCAGTCTTGAATCTGCCATTCTGGGGCAAGATCATTTAGCGGGTGGTGGAGATGCAGTTGAAGGCACACTTGGAAGAAACTGATTATCTAGACCCATTTCAGTCGGGCTTCAGGCTTGGGCATGGGACAGAAACGTTTCTTGGGACAGAAACGGCCTTGGTCGCCTTGGTGGATGATATGAGGAGGGCTCTGGATAGGGGTGAATGCTCCTTCCTTGTTCTCCTCGACCTCTCAGCGGCTTTTGATACTGTTGACCACGGTATGCTCCTGGACCGCCTGGAAGGGTTGGGCATTGGAGACACTGTATTACAGTGGTTCTGGTCCTTCCTCTCCGGCAGGTACCAGAGGCTAGCACTGGGAGAGGAGGTGTCAGACCCATGGCTGCTCACATGTGGGGCACCACAGGGTTCCATCCTCTCCCTGATGCTATTTAACATCTATGTGAAGCCACTGGGGGCTATCATCAGGAGGTTTGGGGTGTGGTGTCATCAATATGTGGATGACATGCAGCTCTACCTCTTGTTCAAATCTTCACCAGGGTTGGCCGTGAAATCCCTGTCTAAATGTCTGGAGACAGTGAGTGGCTGGATGGGGAGGAATAAGCTGAAACTGAACCCTGACTAGACCAAGGGACTTTTGGTGGGAGATAAGAGTAGGTTGGGGGATGTTGACCTGGTGTTGAATAGGGTATGGCTACCCTTGAAAGTCCAGGTCCGCAGCTTGGGGGTCATTTTGGACTCCCAGCTGTCCATGGAGGCTCAGGTGTCAGCCGTGAGCTGGACAGCGTTGTACCAACTCCATCTGATACGGCAGCTGTGCCCCTACCTTCCCGACCATCTGCCCCATTGGTAGTACATGCCCTGGTCTCCTCTCGTCTAGACTACTGTAATGCACTCTACGTGGGGTTACCCTTGAAGACGGTTAGGAAGCTGCAGCTGGTGCAGAACATGGTGGCTCACCTGATTAGAGGCAGCTGCCGTCGAGATCACATCACTCCAGTGCTGAAGGAGTTACACTGGTTACCAGTTGTTTTCCGGGCCAAATTCAAGGTGTTGGTTTTGACCTTTAAAACCCTATATGGTTCCAGCCCAGTCTATCTCAAGGAGGGCCTCCAGCAACACCAGACAGGCCGCTTAACAAGATCAGCCTCGGATGGCCTTCTCTCTGTCCCATCAGCCAGGACAGCTAGACTGGTGGGGACGAGGGAGAGGGCCTTCTCTGTGGTGGCCCCCACTCTGTGGAACTCCCCCCCTAGGGAACTCCACCATGCCCCCTCTTTAATGAGCTTCCGCCATGCACTGAAAACTCGGTTATTCAGGCAGGCATTTGGGGTGGGTTAGGGTATTTTTAAATAATGTTTTAATGTATAATTTTACTGTTTTAAATTGTACCATTGTACACCGCCCAGAGTAGCCAGGTGACGGGCCAGATGGGCGATTAAGAAATTTAATAAACAAAATAAATAAAAAGTGTCTGGCTGGTTCCAATAATAAACATGTGGCAGGCCATGTGACTGACATGTGATTGGCATGTGGCATTTTCAAAGTCCAGTGGTCTTCACTCGTCCAACTCTGCCACTCTCAGTTGCCTGAGGGTCTCCTGCTCCTCTAAAACAAATTTCCTCTGTTCTCTGCCGCTTATGCCTGGAGGTCTCTCCTAGTACATCTAAATGAAGCAGTCTCTCACTTTTCCTTCAGTTCCTCCTTAAAACAATCCTCTTCTGTGAAGCCTTTGGCTTAACTCGGTAGTCATCTCCTGCTTCTATCAAAATGAAGATTAAGCTCATATGGCAATTTGCTAATATTCATCCTTTGTCACCCTTTCCCTCATTTGCTAATATTCATCCTTTGTCACCCTTTCCCTCTCCCATTCTTTACCTCCCACTCTGTTGTCTTCACATCCAAAGATGCTTCATACCGAATCAGCCCATTGGTCCATCTAGCTCAGTATTGCCTACACTGACTGGCAGCGGTTCTCTGGGGTTTCAGACAGGAGTCTTTCCCAGCCATACCTGGAGAGTCAGGGATGGGACCTGGGACCTTTGGTTTAAAAAGCATGCACTCTAGCTAGGGATGTTGGAGAAATCCACAATGGATTTAAATGAGTTGGGATTTTATGAATCTGTCCTGTGGATTCCACAGCGGATCAGCTTTTTCTGAGTTATGTGGATTCTGCAGACTTGCGCACCCATTTTTAATTGGGGGGATATGTGCAAATTGCATAAATGAGCATTTGTGCTAGTGCGCATTAGCATAAGTGTGCACTTACGGTGAAGTGTATTAATACTAATGCGCGTATGCACAAGTGGAATGAAATTCTTGTACACCCCTAAAAAATTCAATTTCGCCAACGAGAGGACAATAGAATGAAAGAGGCCTGACAATCCATGAAACACAGACATAATGACTTTAACAAAATCTGTACATCTTTAGCTTTAGCAGTGAGCTACAGCACTTCCCAAGAATGGAGAAACCTGTATGCTCCTGTCTACCTCCTGCAGGTCTTGAACCCACAGCCTTGGCATTACCACCACGCTTTTATTAACTGAGCATGCCAGATGACTAAGGAGGAACTGTTAAGTTATATGCATGTGCATGTAACAAAACCCCAGTGGCCATTTCTATTAGGAAAACCAGCTTTTGGAGTGGGCAATTTGGAGTGGAGAATCAGAAGTAGGAGATTCATATACTTCTCCTCCTTCCAGTTTTTCCCTGCAGTGCCCCTCCCCACACTGGTTTGCTCCCACCCTGCCCCTTGCAGGGTTCCATACTTTGTCTACCCTTTCAAACATGTGCATTGAACCACATGAGGGAGAACGCAGCAGGAGAAGGATTTGCAGCAACAACAGAAATCATATCCAAGGGAAGGGTTATGCAGCTCATCCCTCTTCTCCTTCTGCCACTTCTCTGCTCCAAAGTCCTATCTTCTGAAATACTTTTCCCCAACAGAAGCGGCTGTCAAGGTCTGGAAGCACTGCCATTGAAAATGCTGTGAAATATATACTTCAAAAAACATTGTACCACTTTCCATGTCAAAATTTCAAACATTTTCTCCCTCATAGCAACACACAGAAAACCAACTTTTCAGAATTTATACATTCAGTACAATCTATCTCAGCTGAGAGATCCCCTTCCCAAATAAAGCAAATGGTGTACAAACAGCAAGTTATGCAAGAATAAAACACACCAGCAATGCAGAACAAAAGAACTGGAGGAGAAACCCAAAATAAATAAATAAATAACTTGATTAGGCAGACTAGCTGAAAGAAATGAGTCTTTCAGCGCAACTCTACTCCCAGGTAAGACTACAGTCTTAGGGTGACATCCAGTGTCACACTGGCAGAAGGGGATTTACAGGAAGCAAACTTCCCTGCCCTCTCCTTCTTCCGTAGCCCCCAGAGCTCCCTGAAAATGCTACACAGAGGGCCGGGGAACCTTTCTGAATGAGTGGGCTGTGGTGTAGGGGTTGAGGGGAAAAGCAGGATCTCTTAAAATCAGGCAGGGGAACCTTCCACATGCTGAGCACTCACTTGCCTATGGTGCCTATGCGAGGCACCAAATGTCCAAGGATACCCTTTTAGCCCCCATGCCACAGGCCACCCAAATCAGGAGGGGCCCTCAACCTTCTTGGCAACACTTTTTTTGGGGGGAGGGTTCTGGGGACTGTCAGGCACCAGCCCATTCAGTCAGCCATCCTAGTCACAGTGCATTTAATGGAGATGCATCTTATGATGACTCGAAGGAGGGCGTTCTCCATAGTGGCCCCCATATTTTGGAATGATCCCCCTTTAGAGATCTGAGGGGCACCTATGGTGAGGTCATAGTGCCCAGTAATAGAAAGATATCTATTCATGCAGGCATTCCCAGACACTGATTTTTAGTACCAGCCTACTGAAATATTGAATTTTGGATATTTACCGTATTTTTTTCTGTGGTTATACTATATCAGTCTTATTTTTAAACATCCTTGTCAACTTTTATGTTGAAAGGCAGCTTATAAATAATTTTAATAAATAAATGAAATAATAAATCAGTTATTTTCCTGGAACTCCGTTCTGCCAGCACGATGTTGGATGTTACATCTAGGGTGCTTTTTAAATAAAGGAAGAGGACCAGTCAAATGACAATCAAGTGCTAATAAAATCCAAAGTTAATGAGCAACAGAAGAAAGGACATGAAGGCAAGAAATGGAAAAGAAAATACAGGGTTTAAGAAACAAAAAATAATCATAGGAATGTAAGGATCAGGGACAGATTAGTGGCCAGGCTTCGGAGAATAAAGATAAATAAAAGAAAAAGGATAAATAGGAGCTAAAGTCCGAATACACTTCGGACTTTATATATGAAATTCCTACCCTTGAAATTTAACTAAAAATAGAAAATTAGTCGAAAAAAATCTCAACTGGAAGATGACTGACTCTCTGCTTTTGGGATTGGAGATGTACTGTGTAATAAAAAACAGTTTTAATGCTGTCTCTAGGGTTCAAGAGCCCACATAGAAACTACTGCAAACAACATGTAAATTGCTGAAAAAGCAATAAAGAATGAATTACCTCTCCCCCTCTGCAAAAGACAGGTCTTCAGGAAGGAGGTAATTAACTAGGCATCTCAGGGAGGTTGGCATGAGCCTGTACGTGAACCATAGCAGCCGAATTTTCAGACTCGCTGCTGCTCCTCCAGCTCTGTGTGTGAAAAGCATTAGAAAGTCAAGACACTCTTAGCTGACGCAGTATCTACTGGAACGAAATGGAAAGGCATAAATGCACTTTGAGTCCAACTAGTAATGGACTACCAAAGCTTTCAAATAGAAAATATTTATTACAGCCTGTATAATAAATAATACTATTCAAGATTTATGTTGTTATATTGTTTATATGCATAGGAAACTGTCAGGAGGTACCATTCAGAGACAAGCCAAAATTGTGAAACCCAGCAATAAAACAAACAAATACAAAAAACCCCAAACCCAAAATAAAAAGTGTGTTTCTTTTAGCAACTGCTTGCTAAAACTGCTTATGTTCGCAAAATGTAACATTCCAAGCAGAATGCTCCAAAGGCTGAGACAGCAAACTGAGCAGTCATCCAAAAAAAGGGGTGCTGGGGGCAAAAGGCCAAACTTTTCAACAACTTGTATCTCCACATTTCCACCCAGAAGGGATGTATGAGCCCCCTTGCTCTTCAAAATCAGCTCCTGATAACCTTGCTCAATTGCCCTTCCACCCCAGGAGATAACAGACTGATGGTAAAGAGAGTATTCGCTATCCTAAGTTTACATGTTACAGTACACAGGTGGCACAGCTTAAGAACATTATTTATTTCATAGAATCATAGAATAGTAGGGTTGGAAGGGGCCTATAAGACCATTGAGTCCGACCCCCTGCTCAATGCAGGAATCCAAGTCAAAGCATCCCTGACAGATGGCTGTCCAGCTTCATCTTGAATGCCTCCAGTGTGGGAGAGCCCACTACCTCCCTAGGTAATTGGTTCCATTGTCGTATTGCTCTAACAATCAGGAAGTTTTTCCTGATGTTCAGCTGGAATCTGGCTTCCTGTAACTTGAGCCCATTATTCCATGTCCCACATTCTGGGATGATGGAGAAGAGATCCTGGCCTTCCTCTCTGGGACAACCTTTCAAGTACTGGCCTTCCTCTCTGGGACAACCTTTCAAGAGCGCTATCCTCTCTCCCCTCAGTCTTCTCTTCTCAAGGCTAAACATGCCCAGTTTTCTCAGTCTGTCTTCATAGGGCTTTGTTTCCAGTCCCCTGATCATCTTTGTTTCCCTCCTCTGAACCCTCTCCAGCTTGTCTGCATCCTTCTTAAAGTGCTGTGCCCAGAACTGGACACAGTACTCCAGATGAGGCCTAACCAGTGCTGAGTAGAGAGGAACTAGTACTTCTCGGGATTTGGAATCTATGCTTCTATTAATGCAGCCCAAAATAGCATTTTTTGCAGCCACATCACATTGTTGGCTCATATTCAGCTTGTGATCTACAACAATTCCAAGATCCTTCTTGCTTTGTTGGTTGGTTAAAAACATCAGGGCAGAGAACAGTCAATGATCACAACATACGTACACTAATAAAACAACAGATAAAACCCTGAATAATTAAAACATACACAAGTTATAATGCCTGAGTGAACAAAAACATTTTAGCCTAGCATTGAAAAGACTGAAATGTGGGTGTCAGGCAAGCCTTTGTAGGAAGAGGATTCCATAATCAGGGCACCGCTGCCAAATAAGCCCTTTTGTTTGATGTTACATACCAGACGTCTGATAAAGGTGCCTGAAAAGGGGCCTCCACAAAAGATCTTAATATATGGGCAAGGCAGATATGGGTAAAGGTGCTCCTTCAAGTAGTTGGGCCCAAGCCATTTAAGTCACAGACCTATGCATGTTTAGACAGAAAAACATCCTGCAACTCCCACAACTCCCCAGAATGGCTGGCTGGGACATGCCTGGAGTTGTAGAACTTTTTTCTGTCTAAACATGCATAGGATTGCACCCTTAGGGATTTAAAGGTAAGTACCAGCACCTTGAACAGGGCCTGAAAGCAAATAGTTAGCCAGTTAAGTGCTTTCAGAATTCTGGCTGCCATATTCTGCACCAATTGAAGCATCGAGTCATCCTCAAAGGCAGCCCCACATATTAACACATTGCAGTCATCCTAAAGGAATCCTGCTGGATCATACCCAATATCTTGATTCCAACAGTGGCCAACCACATGCCTACGGGAAGCCCACCAGCAGGACATGTGGGAAATGATATTCCTCTCTCACTGTTGTCCACAGCATCCATTTTTCAGAGGTAGCATATAACCATCATGACTCATAGCCATTGATAGCCTTACGCTCCATGAATTCGACAGTTCTCCTGTTGAAGCTGCTTCTGCTGCTTTCCTGAACCATTAAGGCTCCCACCACTTGGTCATCTACTGGTAGGAATAGGTTCCATTGTGGAGTGGGATTATTTTAACCACATTTGGGAAACCTTTCATTTTTGAGTGGTTCCCCACATATGGCTAGAATTGGTCCAAATCACATGCTGTTGAATATGCAGATCACTGCCCCTAGAAATCATGGAAATCAACATACAATAAATCTGGGCTCCTATTCATTTGCCTCTGGCTTCTCATTCTATAGCATTGTTTGCCACTCACTCAAGCTAGCCTCCTCCAACTTGGCATCCTCCAGATGTGTTGTACTACAACTCCCAGCATCCCCCAGCCAGTATGGTTGTCTTAAGCCTTAGTTTCACAGATGATGCAATCCACAGATGTTATCATATGTTTTTCACATTGAAAAATGGTTGTATAAAAATGGCCTCCAAGTTACCTTTTCCCGCCAAAAGTAAACTGAAAAGTGGACATGGGATTCTAACAAAGAAACATGGGCTATAAAAATTCCCAGGAATCCATGTAGCCCACAAGCCATACGTACTCATCTGCAATAAATAAATGTTATTTATCCTGCAAGTACGTTCCCAGATCACTCTTAAGATTCATCTTTGTTCAGTTACATCTGATACCAGTTAATGTTGCCTTCGTTCCCCCTGCCCCCCGCTAGTCCTTCAGACCTTGTCCTCTCTCTTTCCATTAGCCAGCGTGGGCAACTTGTGGCCCTCCAGATGTTTTGGCCTACAACTCCCATCAGACCTAGACAGCATAACCAATGGTGAGGGATGATGGGAGTTGTAGGCCAAAACATCTGGAGGGCCACAAGTTGCCCGCTCCTGCATTTGCACAAGCCATGTTCTTTGGGGGCTGATCCTACACACTGGCCAGCATTGAGTCCATATGCACTAGCTTTGAACAAGGAACGCTGGGAAACATGTAATGCTGAATCAATCCACCAGCCATGTGAGGGAGAGGGAGTTATTACAACCCAGAGCTACAGTAAACTATCAGTTCATTACACTTATTTTACTCTCAGAACCCTGTTATTGAGAAAAAGGATGTATCAGCTGCTCTCAGTGAATATGCATGGGGTATTAGATGGACAGCTGAGGGTGGCCAATAATTGGTCATAGGGCAAAAGGACTGGCAGTAGGAGAATTACGTCATTAACTTTCATTTTTATAAGATCTTTTTAAAAACTTCCATTTTCTCTGTTATCTAAACTGTGAGCCTTCTAGGAGCAGAAATTTGCCTCACCTGGAGAATGCCTGGAGATAAGAAGAGGTCAGACAATTTGTCCCTCTAGCCTTCTATTAACTGGCAGTGATTCCCCAGGGACACAAGCAGGGGACTTTCCCATCTTTGATACATGATCCTCTTAAATAGAAGAGCCCAAGTATCAAGCCCAGGACTTTCTGCATGCAAAGCATGTGCTTTGTCCTTCCCCTCAATTGTCTGAAAGAGCGCCATTCCTTTTCATTTTCCAAGTCAATCTGGGGCTGGCTAGTGCCTGGATGGGAGACATCTGGGAACTCCATATATCCTGCCCTGAAAGTTTGGGAGAAAGGGCAGGACATACGTGTAATTGTACTCTTAAAGCTGATCAAATGCAATCTCTTCCACATGTTATATTAACAGCAGAGGGGCTTTGCACACGTTTCACACTTGGGTCTGCCATTGAGAGCATGAGGAACATGGAACTGCAACCCATTACAGCTCCCTAGCAAGTATCCTTGCAGTATACACAGAGCCCCTTCTCACTTGCCTGCCACCAAGAGTGGTTAGGTTGGTGAGTACAAGGGAGAGGACCTTCTCCGCGGTGGCCCTGCACTTCTGGAATCAACTTCCATCTAACCCCTGTTTTTACTGGCCTTCCCTTAAGTCTGGAGTGTTGGTTTTTATTGGAAAGTTTGGTTTTTATTGATTTTAATTGCAAATCTCTGTTTTTATGGATTTTATTGAAACATACTTTTATGGATTTTATTAAAATATTTTAATGGATTTTTTAATGTACTCACTTTGTGTGCTTTTTATCTTGTACACTCTTTGAGAGGGTTCCTTAAAGGTGGCCCAGAAATAGTATGAGAGAGAAAGAGAGAGAAAGAGAGGCAAATTTTCTGCATTCACACTTTAAATTTTTTAGGTGTGCATTTAACACATCTCAACTGCACACCCAAAATGGAATGTGTGAGATGACAGACTGAAAAAGGACATTGAGTTGCCTTACTTTGTGCAGCCCCATAATGAAGCCAGCTAAAAAATAATGCAGTAATTATTGAGTTACAAAGAAATGTAACTGGCATAAGCATAACTAAACAATGTTTAAAGTCCATTTTAATTTTTATATTTTTTAATACACACTTTGAAAGTAGTGTTTAATCATTGTTTTAAAATACCCTCCTACAATGATGTGCGTGATTTTCAACCATTACCTATTAAAAATTGTTCATCTGTTTTCCATTTGGCAATTGTTTGTGGGTTGTTGTTTTGGGGGTAATTTAAAGGGGATTCAATTTAATCATGCAAATATTATTGTTAGGGTGTGGAACTATTGTATGAAGTGACTATCAAAAGCTTTTCTTATTATAAACATTACGATTACATCATACAGTCATCAAATTCCTGCAATTGCCCAACAAAATTTTTCACTCTGTGACTTAGCCTTACGCCCTTTCTTTTTGAACAACTCAGGTAACTTAAATCCCCCCAACATTGTTTCACACACTAAACATGGCCGGGCCCGTCCTTTCTTTGTTTGCTCTACTGATTTATATGGGGGAGCTATCCAAACCCTTTTGCAAAATAACTCACTAGGGGAGGAGCTGTACTTATTTTATTTACTGAAATCTATTTAACCCTCCTTTCTATCCCAAGAACAGGACCTCTACAGCAGCAAAAAACAAGTACATCAAATGAATAACAAGCAAAACAAAATACAACACAAAGAGAAAGGCTCTTCTCTTGGGGTCAGCATGTGACCTCACTCTAGAGTCAAATGAAAATCTGCCTAAACTATGCCCTTATAGGTGGCTAATAACAATTAACATTTATTTTAATTTTATTTGAATCAACCATTTATAAACAATCCTACGCATGTTTACTCTGAAGTAAGTCTGACTGCATTCAGTGGAGTCTACTCCTAAGAAAATGTCTGAAACATTTCAAATACTGAAAAGCAGTTTATCTGGGAAAGGCATGTAGTGACAAAACTTCACTGCTTGTTCCTTTGACAGTACCATGGTACTGGAACAGGCTTACATCTGAGTCAGATTAAAATGACTTATTTATGGCTTATTTTACGCAATGCATTAGTTACAGGCATAACAGGTATCACAAATGCACACGCATTCACACAAACCGCAATGTTAGGTTTTGCAGTTTGAACTCTGATGGAGTTGAGAGATGAGTGAAATGACTTGTTACTCAAGATTTCCCTGATCCCAACACATCTAGAGTAGACATTATCTCCAATGTTTAGATCTACTTGCCTCAGATGTTTTAAAGGGCGATCTTTTTTCCAGTTTTGCCACTTCCACAATTTTTTCCTCAAAGCGTAACTCTATAAAGTCACCCCTAACAGAAGGCATGTTGCCCCATGCTTTTACTTTAAAAAGCCAAAATAAATTGCAGTGAACTGGTAGGAAAAAATAAAGCAGAAGGAAAAAATAAAAGCAAATGTGGGAAATCCAATTTGAGTGCAAGCAGTTGCATAGTTGTGTTCGGTATTACAAGCACTGCAATCCAACGTGAGTGTTGAGCTCCAATGTGAACCCAAGCCAACCCAAACAGCTTAGGGTATAGTTAGACAATAGTCTGGTTTGGGTATACATACATATCTCAGATTATTAAGCCAAGTTATGCATGAGCCTTGTGCTTACATGTTCTGCCCTTGTGCTAACCCTTCTCTCCTCCCCTCTCTGCGCACCACAATTGAAGATTTCCTGGGTTACTTACAACTGAACTAGGAAACAATGGTTACCAGGATTGGAACAAACAAGGATCTGAAAACCATAGTATCAGATCCTGGTTTGTTCCAGTCCTGATAACCATAGTTTCCCAGTTCTGATGTAATGGGAAACTATGGTTAATAAATAGGGTGGGCATTTATATATCGCCAAAAAAGAGGAAATGCACCCCCCCAAAAAAGGGACAAATTTTCCATAAAATATACATATGCTAATTTACTTGTATAAATGCTAATTTAGAAATCATTATTATAATTTAAATAGAAATACAATTTTATAACGGGGAAGACTATGACAAAGTGACCTGTGTACCTGCCTGTTCAGTCAGCCTTCCAAGTGCTGTTGACAGGCAATTTTGGGGGCCCAGCTCTCCTTTCTTATAGTCCTTTACCTTTAAACTGAACATGGATAGGCCAAATCTTCAAATAGAGGACAGTCTTCTGGTAACCCTTCAAATAGAGGATTGTCCTCTGTAAAATATCTCTGTAATAGCTACCTTATTAATAAACGCAGGAAATCTTCCATCATGGTACATTGAGAAGGGAAAAGGAAAGGGATTGTGCAAATATGGGGCATGCAGGCAAAAAGCTCACATATATCTTGACTTAATAAGGCAAGATATGTATATCCAAACGGGGCCAACAGTTTGAGCCAATACAAAATCCTGCCAAACCTGTTTACAAAAAGGGAAAGTGGGTGTTGTACACATCAGACTGATCTCTCTTTCAAGCCCGCTTCAGCTAAATCAACTATTGTCTGTTTCCAACTCTACAGGTAATTTCGAAACTATGATGAGACACAGAACAGTTAAAATAGCAGCCTTTTACTTGATCGATTGTTTTCTGGAAGTTTTGTAGACTAAGTTACTCATGGGGGAGTGGGAGGAAGAAAAGGAAAAGATTTTTCCTGCATGGCCATGCTGCCAGTTGGCAACCCTGGATTTCTGCCTCAAGAACAAAGAAGATGAGAGCAGGCTATGCTAATCGCATGATCATAATAACCTTCTACAAAATGTACAGGCCATCTGGATTTTTAAAATTTGCTTAAGTGCACAACTTCACAATGAACTAATGAGGAAAAAATGTGAGCTACGTGTAAAACAGGCACTACCTTTCAAACGCGTGGGTGCGGCCTTTGGGACGGGTGTCAGGGACAAGGAGATAATGAAGGCAAGGGAGAAGGCAAGCATCCTGCCTTTGAGAAGGGTTCCTTGGAAGCCAATCTCAATTCTACCCCCACCCCCAAACTCCAGTATTTTTATTTTGGGACAAGAAGCTCTGGCTACACACAACTGCAATGGCCAAATCCAGATTAACAAGACTTCCCTGTATTATCACAATCTTGGTTTAGTTGAATGCACAAAACTGTGCTGTAAAATGTGCGTTGCAGAAGCTGAGGACAAGATGCATCAGTTGAATTGTGAATCTGCCTTCTTCCATGCTTAGGGCCAAACTACATGGCACTTTGAAGACAGAGCTAGCAGCTCAGTCCTTCTTTCATTCTCACTCTAAAGTAAGCGCAGCAGGCCCAATGTGGATTGAGACTCCTGCATTTGGAGTAGGGGGGCTTTAACCTTTTGTCCCCTCTCCCCACTGCCATAGTCCTAATCCAGATTTGCCCCGACCACCATGGCTACTATAAATTTTAAGAAACTATTGAATAACTGTGTGTCTAGTTTAGTCCTGATCTTTGTTGTTGTTCAGTTGTTCAGTCGTGTCCGACTCTTCGTGACCCCATGGACCATAGCACGCCAGGCCTTCCTGTCCTGTGCTCTCTCCCAGAGCGTGCTCAAGTCCATATTCATTGCATCAGTGATGCTATCTAGTCATCTCATCTTCTGCCGTCCCCTTCTCCTTTTGCCTTCAGTCTTTCCCAGCATCAGGGTCTTTCCCAGAGAGTTTTCTCTTCGCATTAGGTGGTCAAAATATTTGAGCTTCAGCTTCAGTATCTGTCCTTCCAATGAGCACTCAGGGTTGATTTCCTTTAGTATGGACTGGTTTGACCTCCTTGCAGTGACTAAAATAGGGTACTGTACAATACGTGCAAACCTAAGACAGTGTTTTGAGGACTGCAGCCAACGCATATACTCGGGCACCAGTGGCTCCTTATACCAAAAAAAAAAACCCTTAAGGGGAAAATGCAGCTGACTTCTATCTCTTTTTCTCTCCTTCTCCGTAAGACAGTATACCACTGAAGAATAGTATATACCATCTCAGGACATGGAATTTCCATTTAACTAAATGTAGAAGCTTCCATTTGCAGAGGAAGCTGGGGGAGGTTTGGGGGAGCATACCAAAGAAAAGTGACCAACAGGGCAGACTGGCAGGCAGGTAGGGTTGGAGTTGTAGCACAGCCACCTCTGGGACAGCACTGTTGCATTTAAGAAACCTCAAAGCCTCTAAACTCACAACTGAAATGGTTTGTCTGTTCCTGCCGTATTTAAATACAGCACAATTGTCTGAGTTTACTCTAGTCCTTGTTTACTCCGTATTTATTTGAACTCAGGAGGAAAGAAAGAAGGGGGGGTTATTTTCCATTAAGCAGCAAGGCTATACTCAACAGAAAATATTCAAACATTACACAATTTTGTTCACATTTTTCTGAGAGAGATAAAAAACAGATGTATCTATTGATTCAGCCCCAAATACTGTGTACTTACAAGTACAGAATGCTTCCCCCCAGCCCCAAACCTCTTATTAAACTTCCATTTCTTTGGTTTTAGGGCCCAACCACAGAAGGAAAAACAAGCCCAACCCAATGACCTATCAAGCTCTTTATAATGTATTAGTAATTCTGATTGTGATCACTGTGCTGTGACTCAGTGGTAGAGGACATACTTTGCATACGGAGGGTCTCAGATTCAATCTGATGTTGTATCCTGTTAACTATTAGCTTGAGTTCTGAGAAGTTTGTCCTCGGTAGGACCCAGTATGGAAAGGGAGAAGGGAAGTGTGGTGGAAGGAAAAGGGTAATGCAGTTATGGCTATAAATGGAGCTGGAGACCATGAATAATATGTTCTTTAGAAGTACTGGAATTTCTTATGGCGGAAGGGGCAGACACAAAATAAATGGTGACGAACTTCTAAAGAACCCACAGCAAATAAACTTTTCTTACCACAACCACCTGCTTCACCTTCTGGCTTTTGAGTCTCTACTCCTGTTGCTGCTTTCAGCTTACCACAGGAACAATATTCTTTATTGCTTTATTTATTTATTTATTTATTTATTTCATTTCTATACCGCCCAATAGCCAAAGCTCTCTGCTTTTGCAACTGCTGCTCCCAGGAATTCAGCTTCTTGCCTTCGCATTTTCCTCCTTACGATGCAGCTTCTCTTCCCGCTTGTCCACCAATATGAGTGATGTACCTCTACCCCTTAGAAGACCCTTACAAGTCCCCTGGACTGCAAGGAGGTCAAATCAGTCAATCCTAAAGGAAATCAACCCTGACTGCTCATTGGAAGGACAGATACTGAAGCTGAAGCTGAAATATTTTGGCCACCTAATGCGAAGAGAAAACTCCCTGGAAAAGACCCTGATGCTGGGAAAGATTGAAGGCAAAAGGAGTAGGGGACGGCAGAGGATGAGATGGCTAGATAGCATCACCGATGCAATGAATATGAACTTGAGCACACTCCGGGAGAGAGCGGAGGACAGGAAGGCCTGGCGTGCTATGGTCCATGAGAGTCGGACACGACTTAACGACTGAACAACAACAACCTCCACCCCTTTCTTTCTCCCCTTCTCTGGAAACAGTTGAAGGCATATACTTCAGCAATTATCTCTTTGCCATCCAGACTAATGATGTTGCTCCTGCCAAACAGAAGGCCTTATTACTTTGTTGCTTGGGACCAGAAGGCCAGAGGATCTATAATCGTCCTACATTCCCCTACTGCGGTGGCTCAGGATGCCAATCCTTATGAAGTGGCTCTCCAGGCCTTGGATGATCACTTTAATCTTCCTGTAAATGTAACTGTTGCACGTTGCAAATTTTATTCAAGATTTGACTTCCAGGAGAGCCAATAGATCAGTATTTCACTGCATACTTGTGATTTTGGTAACATGGCTGAAGAAGTGATATGGGCCAAATTGTTATGAAAACCTCTTTTTCCAAACTCCAAGAGAAACTTTTAATGGAAAGAAAGCTTACTTTGACTACAGCTGTTGAAACAGCTAGAAGGGCTGAGAATGCCATTCACTGTGCCAAAGCCCTCTTTAGCCCTACATGCTCCTCATGCTTCTCAAGCTATGGAGGTGCAGGCAATTCAGGACTATACCTCCAAGGAAATTTCTTGCACTTCAGATCTGCCTCGCAAGAGAAATTTACATGACAAACAAAGTTGCTTCTGTTACCGTTGCAGGGATCCAACCCACAAAGCTGATTTTTCAAGGTGTCCTGCTTGAAAAGTGACTTGCAAGAAATGCCAGCAAAAAGGACATTTTGCCAAAGTGTGCAAGTCTGCTGTACATGCACTGGTGGATGTGCATTCTGATCGGAATGAGGATGAACTGGTCCTGGACAGTATTTTAAGTGGGAACACAATTCTTCACACACTTCCATACTGTCAGATGAAAAAATGAACTCAGAATGCTAGCTGACTCTGGGTCTCCTTACACCATCATTCCTGCTCAGCTATACCAGATACTATTTTCCAAGCCAAATTTTAAGTTGAAAGCTTCCAATATAAACCTATGGCATTATGAAGGATCACCTATTGTCATCGATGGATATTTTAAAGCCTCTCTGGAGTTTAAGGGTCGCACTGCGGAAGGAAAAGTGTATGTGGCAAAGAAGGGAATAGGGTGGAATCATCAATCAGACCACATGATTTTAGACCCCAGTAGCATGGATCCTGTATTACAACAGAACAATGAATCATATACAGCCATGATCACCCGATTTTCAGATGTTTTTTCAGATACTCTGGGGTTGGCCAAGTATTTCAAGCACAAAACTCATATGACAGTTAGTGCAGTACCTGAACAACATAAAGTGACAGAAGTCCCTATAACTGATAAAAAGAGTTATTGAAGTTGTGCAATGCTGATAGCATACAGCCTGTTGATTCATCTGAATGATTCTCCCATTGTTTTGATACGAAAACAAAACAGATCCCTTTGCATGTGCATTGATTCGAGAGATTTAAATTCTAACATAGTAGTAGATTATCATCCCTTACCCAGCATCAATGAAATGCTGCTTAACTTGAAAGAAGCCTCAGCCTTTACAGATTTGAAAATGTCTTCAGCATATCACCTTTGGTTAAAAGATTCCTTTGGTTAGAAGTTCTCGCAAATACATGGCTTTTGTCACCCTGAAAGGATTGTTTCAATTTAAAAGAATGCCATTTGGTTTGGTCTCTGCTGCCTCAGTATTTCAAAGTATGATGCATACAATTTTTGGTGATGTGTCAGGGGTTACATACTTCCAGGATGACATATTAGTATATTGCAAAACTGTTTAAGAAAAATGAGGCTAATCTGAAGAAAATGCTAGGAAAACTTTGACAGCATGGCCTTACCATTAGTGCACAAAAGGGCCAGTTCTGCACCAACTCAGAATGGCATACAACCCAAGTTGGACTTAGTAGAAGCTATAAAAGAAGCACCAGAACCCCAGGATATAGACATGCTTCTGTCCTTCTTAGGACTTTGTGAGTATTATTCCAAGTTTGTTAAATAACTTGCTGTGAAAGTGGCTCCTGTACATTATCTCTTAAAAAAAGAGAGGGAGAGATCTCTCCTTTCAATGGGATGAAACATGCACAGACAGTTTTCAAAGAATCACACTGGCTATATCAGAGTGTCCAGCACTTATGTCCTTTGATACCAACAGAACAACAATTCTCACAACAGATGCCTCTGAGGATGGTCTGGGTGCAGTCTTAACCCAGTTTAAAAAATGAAAGAGAAGTTAGGATTGCCTTTGCCTCTAGAGCACTTACTGAATCTGAAAAAACAAAAACAAAAACTATTATTGAAAAGGAAGCATTGGCATGTTTGGGGGCAGAGTGACACTTCAGAACATATCTGTAGGGCAGGAACTTCATTTTGTGCTCAGGTCATAAGCCTTTGTCTGCTTTATTCACTACCCAAGCGATCTGGCCGAGTAACACCAAGTATTGCTAAATGGATTGCTAAATTGATGGACTTTGATTTCCACATGGAATATTTACCAAGTGCCCGGAAGACCTCTGCTGATTGTTTATCACGCTTTCCAATCCCGAACCAAGATGACAACATGATACAGGAGGATGAAGACATGGTGGTTGCACAAAGTGCCACATCTACCCAAGGGGCCATCAATTCTTCTGAATTGAGAGGATCCATAAGTGCAGAGCTGACACTTACTGATCTCAAAGCTTACATAATGAAAGGATAGCCATGCCTGAAGAAGATACCAGAAAATCTTCTTCCCTACATGCTAGTAACCAGTGAATTATATCTCACTGATGATTGGGTAATGAGGACAGATCATTTGGTTGTTCCATCATTGATTCATTTAGCCCATGAAGGTAATCTGGGAATGAGTTTGACTAAAAGGTGACTCAGACAAAATTTTTGGTGGCCAGGGGCCCATCTACACCCAGCTTTTACTCTCGGGCGGCTGCGAGTTGAGGTCCCTCATGACAGATGACACAGTTACCACTTCACAGCCATCCATGGTTTTTGCCCAGAAAATGCAGAGTTCCAAGGAGTCGTTTTGTTCCAATGTTTTTTGTTTGCTACGGGTTTCCCCATGCTTGTGAGCCGTCTGTCCCCTCCCCAAACCGACTTCGCATTTTGCAGTGGGCATGTTGTAGGCGTGCATAGTGCCTGCGTCACTCTGTGATGCCTCTTTATTTCCCCCATCCCTTCACAGCGGTGCAGTTACAGAGGCACAGAGGGGCGTTTTCATATTTAATCACACTTTCACACATTTTTGCAGTTTTGTATCTTGGTAACGGTTGCTTTTGGACTCAGTACCCAAGGGCTGGGGAGGGTATTGGGGGAGGAACAACATCGCTTTGGGCACCATTTTGGAGCGATGGCTAGGCACGTAGCGCTCACACTTGTGAGTGTGAACCATCATGAAAGTCTCAGGCTGGGGAACTGACAAACGGATGGTGTGGAAATGAAAGAGCACAAAACACCCAATTTTTACCTAAAACAGGGTCAGAGAGACACAGCAGAGCCCCTCAAATATAAAACAGCCACTGAAGTGTCACACCCCCACGCTCATGGGACTGCACAGCTGTGCATTTCAGTATAATGGCAAAAAAAAAGGCACGGCAAGTCTCTTAGGGAAACACTCAGTACACCGCGAGTGTATTGCAGGGCACGGTGATTCGAAGCTGCATTGCTGCGCAGTTATGACGGGATGGGGGGTCAAAGCGGTGCCATACAGATGGGGACCAGGAATAGATAAACAACTCATAAAGTTGAATAAGTCATTAGGCATTCCATGGCTTGTGCTACAAGTGATACATCTCAGAAGGTATACTACACTCCAGGGACTCCAGCAGAATATCCTAGTGGTCCATGGGAAAAATGGCATTTGATATTATGGGTCCTAATGAAGATCAACCTGCCAAGCAAAGATTTGTTATAGTTTTGGTAGACTGTTACTCCAAATGGCCTGAACTTCCATTTTCTGATAAAGTGATCACAGACAAACTGATCCAATTCCTGGCATCCATTTTTGCAAGAAAAGGCCACCTTAAGGAAGTAGTGACTGATAAAGGGCAGCAGGTGACATCTGTAGAAATTGTACAATATTTCTACAATAATGGTATAAAACACAAAACTGTCCTTGTACCATCCATGAAGAAATGGGTTGGTAGAATGGATAAATAGGTTAGTGAAGGAGAGTTTGCAATTAGTCAGTTTACAGCAACAATCTTGGAAGGAAGCAATTCAGGGAACCCTGTAGAACCACTCCCCATTCCACTACAGGAGCATCACCATTTGAATTGTTGAGAGGATGCAGAGCTAACATTACACTTAATAAACAGAAGGATCTTTTGAGCTCCTTTGTTCAATCCAAACCTAAGGACAAGGAGATTTGCAATCGTGTGAAGAAAAAACAACAGAAATACAAATTCTATACAGATAAGAAGAGTGATGCTAAATCTCATACATTTCAAACCAGAGACCTTGTTCGAATGCAATTGCCCTACAGGGTTAGAAAGGGACAGTCCAAATAGTCTGAACCGAAACAAATTAAAGACATCATAGGACATATTGAATGATGGTAGCAAAAGAAATACGTCAAGATTGTCCAAAGTATATATGACAGAACAAGTAGGAGTGGAGCTTGATCCATACTCTGATTTGGACTTGTCAGATGAGAATGGTGAACTGCAATTATCAGTGCAGGCAGATCAATTTTCAAACAGTAATGTTCCTGATATGGGGTGTCAGGAGAAGTTACTGAGACTGATAATGTTTGTTAATATAAACAAGGGGGATGTGTTGTATCCTTTTAACTATTAGCCTGAGTTGTGAGAAGTCTGTCCTCGGTAGGACACAGTAGGGAGAGGGGGAATACTGGAATTTCTTTCTTATGGAGGAAGGGGCAGACACAAAACCTGGCATCTCCAGGGAGGGCTAGAAAATTTCCTGCCTGAAACCCTGGATAGCTGCTGCCAGTGTTGACAATTGTGGGCTAGATGGACTAATGTTCCGACTCACTAAAGGCAGCTTCCAATGCTCCTACGATCCCTGGCTGAGACATCGAGCATCTCTACACCAGCCTAAAATCCTGCATTTAAAACAGGGCTTTCTGCTTCCATTTTAAATGCAGGATCACAACGGACTCCTTTTATATGCACTTCCTCCCCCCACACACTTTTCTCCCTCCTTTCCCCCCTTATCTGAGTCTTCCATATGTTTCATTATCCAGACACTAGATGGCGCTGTGATCTAGCTTCTCTTATCGCGGGTTTTCCTCTTTTCAGAGGGAACTGAAGCAGAATTCAAACGCTGTAATTTGGTAGGTCATTATCTCCGAACGTTTAAAAAATGGAATACAGGTCATTTAGTGCAGGAGACGCCCTGGAGGTTAACGACATCATCTAAAGGACCTGCAAACTTCCGCGAGTAACCAATCTCAATAACAGGATAAAAGCTCTGTGTGAAGAAGCCCATCATCTCAGTCAGGTAAGACCTGGATTTAAATCCCCATTTAGCCATGCAGCTTACCAAGTGTCTTTGGGCATTATCAGCCTAACCCACCACACAAGGGACCTGTGAGGATGAAATAGGAGAATCCCTATGTATGTTGCTATAAGATCCGTGGAAGAACTGGTAAAATTAACAACATACTCTAAAGGTGGCTGCATGGTATCCTGAGTGCTACGATGATTGGGAAAGCACAGCATTCTTTGAAATGCACATATTGGTTGAAAGGCACATAATGGAGACTAATCCTGAAGCTGGGATTACACCATTGGCTGCCTGGATAGGAGGCTGCTTGGATCCATCTGTAAATTTGCCCTGGGAGTGGAGAGCAGAAGGGAAACACACTGTGGGTTCTGCCATCAGCCAGGGAACCTAGGGCTGCTGGGAGGTTGCACCCTAGACCAACCTAGCCCATCCATCGGTCAGAGAAGGAGCAGTTGGAGGGAGCTCGCAGCTTCCTCCCTGCCAGAATAAAATGGAGAGGAGAAGGATCACATATGCTGTTTTAAGACTCCTTGGAGGAAAGGCAGGATAGAAATGTAACAAACAGCAAGAACAGTCTGCTTTCCAACTGGCAGTTGCCCTGGGACTGCAGAAGTAAGGGGAAAGAATGCTCTGGCCCCATCCATCATCAAAAGGAGCAAGAGCCACTTGCTTGAATTGCAATTCAAGAAAGAACACCAGCAAGGGAAGATGAGCCTGGGCTGAAGTGCATTTAAATGCCCCCTTACAGCTCACCAGAGGATAAAAATACAGTAAGGGCGTAATCCTATCGAGATAGGTGGCCGCCTCCAAACTCGGAGGCGACCGCCTATCCAAAGCAGGACAGGAGAAGCACGGAGGGGATTGCTCCTCCTGCCCTGCTTTTTCGGCTAGACAGCCAATTGCGGCTGTCAGCTGCGGGAGCACAGAGCGGGGAAGGAGGCTGCCATACGACACATAGGATGTGTCGTACAAGCACCTATGCTCTCCCCGCCCCGGAACACCAGACATGCCCCTTTCCGGCTGCTCTGCGCTCCTCTTGCAAGTGTGGACGGAGGTGTTCTGCGCTGCCTCAGGCAGCACGGAATTGAGGGGAGGTTGGTTCCCGGAAAACACCATATCCTAGGGCCATCTAGCCACTGTTTAGCGGCCATAGGATTGCTCCCTAAATAAATAATAAATAATTTCCTCTGAACGCTTTTGAGAAAAAACAGTGAAGCAAACAAATAATTTAAGTAGGTATGTTTTCTTCTAGCCTTCAAGCACAACTCAAAAAGGTATGCGTACCTGTTGATGAATCGGCCACAGAATAGAGCAAATTAACATCTGACCATGGGAGGCAATTTGGCCCCAATAGCTTTGATTTACCTCCACAGCCTGAGCTTCTTCGTTAAATGATATATATGTATTTACAGCAAAGGGCAGCCAGAGGAATGTAGCAGATAATCCCCACTTGCAAACTACCTCCTGCCAAATCCTTGCTGATATTTATTTTCTCCCAATCCCTGGGGTACAAGTTCTCAGATAAGACCCCCCAAAAAATTCTCCCCCCAAAAAATGTTAGAAAAGCAGTGCCAAGGATATAATTCTTTGCTGCTTCTATGGGAAAGTGCAGTTCTGACATACTGAAAATAATGTGCATAAATTAAAAAGAACATCAAATCTCAATAATATGAGAAACGAGAAAGATTTGTTTGTTTGTTTACTACATTTCTCTACTGCCCAACAGCCAAAGCTCTCTTTGATTTAAAAATTAAACCAAACAATACTTGTGTATATTTTCAAACCATGAAAGCACTGAATATTAATGAAACAAAAAGAAGAAATGATGCATATGTTAGGAATGTCCAGTTTTAGGCAGTTATGAGATATAAGAGATAAAAAAGCAGTATTTTAGTATTTTCTCTTCTTCGGGCATAGATTTTTCTGCAAAAGCAATTAAATAAGTTGAAGTATAATCATGTTCACATTATAAATTACTATCATTATTATTACTCATAAAGCACCTTTAAAAAGCTAGGTGTTGTACGAAACATATAAAAGGACAGGCAAGCCCAACAACTTTATTTAGACAGAAAAACAAGTGCCCAAAATAAAAATGATTGCTTCAGTCTAACAAACCCTGAACACAATGAAAAGTGTATCGTGGTAGCTGCTTAAAAATTTGTTGCAAGGTGTCTCTCACCTGTATGTGAGCTTGGGGTGATCTGTCACCATTGATCACATGGTTAAGTCCAGTGTGACCAGTGCGCCATTTCCTCCAACTTCACAGCAGCTACAGAGGGGTGGTAAGGCTGGGCATAATTATGTGCTTGGAGCTACATGTAACTACTTAGTCCTGTGGTTACCGGTGTCATTCAAGAAACGTTTAAGCAGCTGTTATGAGGCTCTCGGTCATCTGAATCCATGGTGCTGTTAGGTAATGTTAGGCTCTGGACTTAATGATTTCACACACACATACCCTCTTTAGGTGGCAATATATATTACCTCACTTACTTCAAAATACAGCAAGCCAGCCCAGCTAGGTTTGGTGGCCTTCCTGCTCATTCTCCTGAGCAGGGCCCTGAACTTCTGCCCCAGAGTCCTGCCCTGATGGCCCCACTGCTCTGAATCCACTTTGAGAGAACAGTTAAAGTGAAGAGTAGGCCAGAACAGAAGCACCCTTTAAAGGTGAGAACACAAACTCTCCTCCTGGAATGTTTGTTGTTAACATTTCATTCATTCATTTATTTATTTAATCGTTGCGTGTATATTCCACCTTTTTTTCCTTCAAGGAACCCCAGGTGGCTTACATGATCCGCCTTTCCATTTTATCCCTGTGAAATAGGCTAGGCCGAGAGTCAGCGACTAGCCTAAAGCCTGCTTCATGGCCAACGAGACTTGATTTCCTGAGTCCCAGTTCAACACTTTAACCATTACACCACACTGGCTTCCAAAGTTATTACCACAAAGGAAAATCCCTCGTTACTCAGGGTGCCTCTGTTGACTGCACAGACAACTACTTCAGGTTTGGAAAGCAGAGAAGAATGCTGCGATACCCCCACATGGTTTCAGTGAATGTACTCTCTTGTGAAACAAAATGAAGAATGTAGCAATGCCCATGTGAATAACTCCTACAAAGGTGCCTAACACTGTTTGCCTTTATTCATATGAACACTCCTACAGTTCTTCTTACATGCCTAACCATGGTTGTTCTTGGGCCATGAAATAGAGTCCTTCACAATCTGTGATGATATAGTGCAGTAGGTTAGTGCTGATAAGGGCCAAAATATTTCAGTTCTGATGACTAGCTGCATAGTTCAGTTGTTATATGTATATGGACGTCTGCAAATTACCCAGGTGGTACTCCAACAAAACAACTTCTGTCTCCACTAGAAATGAGATGTTCAAAGAAATCAAAACCAAATATGGACAAAAGCTCTTGTTGAATTGTGTATGGGAAATTTCTCAGTGATTATCTTCCATGTAGATGTTCAGTCCCACAGCTCCTGCCTTCAGGTTATCCCAGCTTGTCAAGCCTCTTCATGATCATATTCTAGAGCAGGGGTGTTGAGTCTCTTTCAGCTCAGTGACTGAATTCCATTTCTGAGAAGCTCTCAGGGGCCATATTTAAAGTAAAGTAATCTGATAAATACCCCAAATTTGATGGGACTTTCACCACAAAGGTGTAACCATGCACATTTACTCATGAGTAATCTCCCGATGTCAGTGATTCTTACCTGCTCCATCTGTGCTATGTAAGAGAAAGTATCCTGGCTGATTTGCAAACTTCCATATCTATACAACTTCTACCTGAAATATACAGCTGGTAGCTGGAACTGAAATACCTCTTCACTAAGGTCCTGCACTATTAGCTTAATATTCAAATATGAAGACTTACAGCATCAGTGGCCAAGGAAAAACAATATTGCACAATGCATGTTAGTGTAATTTTTCCCTGTCTACTGAGATTAACAGATTATTTGCAGCTTGCACGTTCTTGTTGCGTAGATGTCAAAGGTAGCAATCCATGAATTCAAATCACAGGATTGCTTCTAGCCTTTACTGCTAGCTCTGAAACTGAAAGAGGCTAGAAAGAGGAGCCTGGGGGAAGGAGGACCAGCCAGCAGCTGCACCAGATGGATCCTGAGCCTGCTTCTGCCCCCGCCCACAGGTATTTAAGGCGGGGCTGCCAGAGGCTGCTCCGGAAGGAGCCTGGGGGAAGGAGGACCAGCCAGCAGCTGCACCAGGTGGATCCTGAGCCTGCTTCTGCCCCCGCCCACAGGTACTTAAGGCGGGGCTGCCAGAGGCAGTGCCTCAGCGTCGCGCCAAGTGCGACGCTAAGTGCGCACTTAGCGTCGCACTTGGAGTCGCGTAGGATCTGAAGACCGACCCACCTGCGTCTCCAGAGACACCAGCAGCCACAATACCAGCAGCAAATAGCACCAGCAGAGGGCAGCAGCTTTAAAGACAAGGGGAAAGGGGCAAACGTGGACTTTATCTGCTCCTTCTTAGCTGCTGTTCTCTTTTATCTCTTATCTTTTATATTCTTTTAAACTGTTGTGCATTTTATACCCTAACAATTTAATATGTGCCTGGGAGGACTATTGGGCAACTCAGGGGGTCGGGGAGGTGCCACCATAACTGTGGTCACGGGCAGGGGGAGGTATGGCGTTGGGGGATTAACAGGCCAGCTGAGGAGAAGAGGGGCTAGACACCTTACAGCTGTCTCCTTTTCTGGTTCTTCCCCCAACCTGATGGTTCCTGGCAGCCTTACCAGTCTGCCCTCGGGTCTGGTGGTGCTGCTGCTGAATGCCAGGTCAGCCCAAAATAAAATCTCCCTCATCCATGATTTGATTGTGGATGAGGGGGCTGACCTGGCATGTATTACTGAGACCTGGGTGGGGGAACTGGGAAGCGTCACTCTCTCCCAGCTGTGCCCTCCTGGGTACTCGGTGCAGCACCAACACCGACTTGAGGGCCAGGGAGGGGGGGTTGCTGTGGTCTATAGGAATTCAATCTCCCTCTCCAGGCTTCCTGCTCATTCGAGTGCAGATCTTGAGTGTTTGTACCTTGTGTTGGGTACCCGAGACAGATTAGGGATTCTGTTGGTCTACCGCCCATCCCGCTGCCCATCAGACTTCCTGCCTGAGCTGACGAAGGTGGTCTCGGACTTGGTGTTGAGGACCCCTAGGATGATGGTCCTGGGTGTTCTCAACTTCCATGCTGAGGCCGCTGTATCTGGGGCGGCTCAGGACTTCATGGCCGCCATGACAACCATGGGGCTGTCCCAACATGTCATCGGCTCAACGCATATAAAAGGACACACGCTTGATCTGGTTTTCTCGACTGGGCAGGAGGATGGTGATCTGAAAGTGGAGGAATTAACATCTGTCCCTTTGTCATGGTCAGATCACTTCCTGCTGAGGTTTAGACTCCTGGTGGTCTTTCCCCTCTGCAAGGGTGGGGGACCTATTAAAATGGTCCGCCCCCAGAGATTAATGGATTCTGATGGATTCCAGAGGGCTCTGGGGGATTTTCCTGCTGGTATGGCTGGTGCTCCTGTCGAAGCCCAGGTTGCTCTGTGGAATGCAGAGATGACTCGGGCAGTTGACACGATCGTGCCCAAGCGCCCTCTCCCTCTGAGCAGAGCCTGGCCAGCTCCTTGGTATACACCTGAGCTGAGGGCAATGAAGCAAGAGGGGAGACGGCTAGAACGCAGGTGGAGGAAAACTCGTGCTGAGTCTGACCGAACACAGGTAAGAGCCCACTATAGAGCCTACTCTGTGGCGGTGAGGGTGGCAAAGAGACAGTTCTTTTCCACCAGCATTTCATCTTCTCAGTGTCATCCAGAGGAGCTTTTCAGAGTGGTTCGCAGCCTGTTACATTCTGGGCCAGGGAGAGAGACGGTGGAACCCTCGGTAGCATGCTGTGACAAGTTTGCACAGCACTTTGAGGATAAAGTCGCTCAGATTCATCATGAATTGGACACCACGATTAATGCAGTTCCATTGGTAGAGGCGTTCAGAGCACCGTCTGGTCCAGTTTTATTGGATGAGTTTCAGTTACTGAGGCCTGAGGATGCGGACAAGGTGCTTGGCCAAGTCCGATCGACCACTTGTGTGCTTGACCCTTGCCCTTCATGGCTTATTAAATCAAACAAGGAGGGGTTGTCCGGCTGGGTCCAGGAGGTTGTAAATTCCTCCTTGAGAGAGGGAGTGGTGCCTGCCACTTTAAAAGAGGCAGTAATTAGACCACTCCTGAAAAAGCCTAACCTGGACCCAGAGGATGTTAACAATTATAGGCCAGTGGCCAACATCCCCTTCATGGGCAAGGTGCTTGAGCGGGTGGTTGTAGGACAGCTCCAGGCACTCTTGAATGAAACGGATTATCTAGATCCATTTCAATCGGGCTTCAGGCCTGGTTTTGGAACGGAAACTGCCTTGGTCGCCCTGTGGGATGACCTCTGCCGGGAGAGGGACAGGGGGAGTGCGACCCTGTTGATTCTCCTGGACCTCTCAGCGGCTTTCGATACCATCGACCATGGTATCCTTCTGGATAGGTTGTCTGGGTTAGGAGTTGGAGGCACTGCACTACAGTGGTTCCGCTCCTACTTGGATGGCCGATTCCAGAAGATGGTGCTGGGGGATTATTGCTCTGTGCCATGGCAATTGTGCCATGGGGTTCCACAGGGCTCTATTTTATCCCCCATGCTGTTTAACATCTACATGAAACCGCTGGGGGAGGTTATCCAGAGGGGTGGGCTGAGGTGCCATCAATATGCAGATGACACCCAGCTCTACCTCTCTTTCTCATCAAAACCAGGTGAGGCAGTGGCTGTTCTGAATCAGTGCCTGGGCACGGTAATGGACTGGATGAGGGCTAATAAACTGAAACTCAATCCAGACAAGACGGAGGTACTGTTAGTGGGTGGTTCGTCTGCCCGGCTAGGTGATATTCAACCTGTTTTGGAGGGGGTTGCACTCCCTCTAAAGGATCAGGTTCGTAGTTTGGGGGTGCTCTTGGATCCAGAACTGTCACTTGAGGCACAGGTGAACTCAGTGGCACGGAGCATTTTTTATCAGCTTAGGCTGGTATACCAACTACACCCTTATCTGGACAGGGATAGCCTAGCTACAGTTATCCATGCTCTGATAACTTCTTTTCTGGATTACTGCAATGTGTTATACGTGGGGCTGCCTTTGAAAATGGTCCGGAAACTTCAGCTGGTCCAAAATAGGGCAGCAAGATTGTTAACAGGGACTGGCCTGCAAGCTCATATTACGCCAGTACTTTTCCAGCTGCACTGGCTGCCAGTCCATTTCCGGGCCCGATTCAAAGTGCTGGTGTTAACATTCAAAGCCCTTAACAGCTTGGGGCCAGGTTACCTGAAGGATCGCCTCCTCCCATATGTGCCTGCCCAGACCTTAAGATCATCATCAGCGGCCCTTCTCCGTGAGCCCCTGCCAAAGGAAGTGAGGCGGGTGGCTACTAGGAGGAGGGCTTTTTCTGCTGTGGCACCCCGGCTCTGGAATGAGCTCCCTAGTGAGGTTCGCCTGGCGCCTACATTGTATTCCTTTCGGCGCCAGGTGAAGACCTTTTTATTTTCCCAGGCATTTTAGCTTTCCACATTTTTATCTTTGCTGTTTTAAATCTGTATTTTAAACTCCTGCACTGCCGCTAGGTTTTATTGTGGTTGTATTGTTATATTGTGGTTTTAATGTTCTATATATTTTAAATTGTTTTATTGTGTGTTGTTTGGCTTTAATTTTTGTGAACCGCCCAGAGAGCTTCGGCTATTGGGCGGTATAGAAATAAATAAATAAATAAATAGAAAAAGAATCTTAGAACAGGGGCCTGCCAAGAACACATTAACACCACTAGTTCATTAGCAGCCTGATCCTATGCAGAGCCTGTATTGAGCAGGGGGCTGGACTACATGATCTCTGAGGTCCCTTCCAACTCTGATTCTATGTTCCTATGCATGTTCATTTGGAAGACAGCCTCATTGAGTTCACTGGGACTTACTCCTAAATAAGAGCACCAAGGATTGCACCCGAAGTCCGATGAAGCCTCCAGGACACAATTGTTAACAAGATGAATGTTTTTCCAGTTCTTCCCAGCTCACACAGCCTCATGTTGCAGCCAGGTGGTGATTCACCTGCAGGCTGGTTGTTCCAGGCAATATGTGGGGAAGGGTTTCCTCAGGGAAAACACTTGGTGGCCTGGATATGGACTGCAGCTTTGATGCTGAAGAAGCCCAGAGTGTATGTTGCAGTGTGTGTTAGTGTCCTTTTGGAGGATACTACAAAAGGACAAATTACTAGGAGGTAAGAAGGTGAACTTAATGCGGGAAACTACCATATCAACATTCACTCAATAGGCCAGAAGAGACAAAGAAAGGAAACTGCTAACTCCCAGTGGTTAGTAGAGAGAAACTTCAATAAACTGAGTGCTGATGACAAAACAAAATTGTGTACTGATAGTCACCAGAGATAAGTGATTCCATGATTAAGGATAATCCAAACCAGGCCATTGGACCAACCTCCTATCAGAATCAGACTGTCAGGGTGGAAACTGAGCCAATAGAACCCCAGAGCAATTCTGATTCTGAGGAGGATCAGCAATCCGTGGGAGAGGAGCCAGCTCATCCCTCACAGGCACAGCAGCTGGCAGAGATTCCTCCTGCAGGCATTCCTGAGATAGTGATCTTAGCAGTGAGAAAGTGTGGCAACAGGGCTTGCTAGATGCTCGACGCAGACGCAGGGAGCAACGAGCGATGGAGGGTGCGGAAAGGAGGAGTAGTGCCCGTTTGGCGCGCAAGCAACGGCCGCCTCCCGTGGACCCAAGGGAAAGAGGGAGGATCTCTCCCTAGCCAATAAGTTCAGGGTCTTCAAGTGATTCTCTTTCAAACGGGGATCAACTGCCTACCCGGAGCATAGGCTACTCTGCTGTTCATTGTTAGTCGCTGGTGATTAGCATCTGAAAGAGTCATTAAGTTGTAAAAGGATTAAAGCCCTGAAAAGAATCCTTTTGTCTGTGTCTTGAGTTGGCTATTGGAGTGTACTGAAAGAGGCCGCTAGGGTGCTCCTGACACAGACTGAGATTCTATGTCCTCTCCCACAGCAGTTTGGATCAGTGAGCTGGAGACTGGGATTGTATGTTTTCCAGAGCCACAACTGATTAGATCAGTGCATTCATGGCATATGTTTTGAGCTGTACATTTATTTACATGCACAGTTGACTAATGACACAAGATTCCTTTTTATAATCAAAGAGCATTTGTTTTCATTTTGTGTGTGTGGCTATGTACATTTAGTTATAGCTTTTATTGTATTTGATTTATATCCCACCTTCCCACCCAAAAATTGTGCTCAAGGCTATTAACAATAATAAAACCAAGATTAAAACAAAAACAAAATTAAAACAATCATAAACACAAATAACTTAAAAGCACAATTAAAATACAACAATAAAAGAAATAAACAGCACCCAACAGCAGCATTTTGGATCAGCTGAAGTTTCCAAATACTCTTCAACTGCAGCCCACATAGAACATGTTACAGTAGTCCTAAAGGGACGTAAACAGGCACAGTTGACGCATGAGCCCCAGCTGTGCAAATGCACTTCTGGTCACCACCGAAATCTAGGCATCCAGATTCAAGGCTGAATCCAGGAATACACCCAGTCTGTGAATCTGAGTCTTCAAGGGGAATGTAACCACACCCAGCACAGGTTGAATCCCTATTTCCTGATCTGCCTTTTGACTAACCGGGAGCACCTCTGTCTTGTCTGGATTAAGCTTAAATTTGTTTGTCTCCATCCAGTCCATTACCAGCATCAGACACTGACTGCAAACTAGGACAGCTTCCTTGGACCTCAATGGAAAGGAGAGACAGAGTTGGGTGTCATCAGCATACTGGTGACACTGAATTCCAAAACTCAGGAAACCTCTCCTGATGGTTTCATGTAAATTTATTTATTTATTACATTTCTATACCGCCCAATAGCCAAAGCTCTCTGGGCAGTTCACAACAATTACATATGTATATGTTAAATAGCACGAGGGATAAGATGGAAGCCGAGAGACACCATAGGCTAACAGGCAATGTGTCAAACAGGACTCCCCAGCACCACTTTCTGGAAAGCCCCTCCAAGAAGGACTATTGACACCATAAAACAGTGCCTCTAAGTTCCATCCCAGAGAGATGCCATGACATTGAAAGCTGCTGAGAGGTCCAGAAAAACCAACAGGGACATATTCCCCCCATCCAGTTTACAGCATAGATCATCCACCAAGGTGACCAAAGCAGTCTCTGTCCCATAACCAGGTCTGAAACCAGATTGAAATGGATCTAGATAACTCACCTCATCCAGAAACCCATGGCTGAAACACCACGAATAAGATACTGGAGATTGGCCAGAAATTATCTAGCATGGTGGGGTTCAGGGTTGTTATTTTTTAACAAAGGTATCATCACTTCCTCTTCCACAAGATGGAATCACATCTTGTCATAAAGAAGTTCACCACCACCCTTTCCTACTCTGCCAGTCCCTCCGCTGCCCGGCCAGGAAGGGCAAGGGTTCAACACACACAAGGTAAACCTCGCTTCTCCAAGGATCCTGTCCACATCCTCAGGCTGTAGGATTTGAAAAGTATCCATTGTAACTGGACAAGCAGAGGCCAAACTTATATCCACCTGACATATCAACTATGGCATCCAAGCTGGCACAGATCATATTGGTTACAACAGGCTATCAAGTGGTCTACATTTTCTTTTGGTGGGCCAGAATGTAATAGGCCTTTGACCACCTGAGAAAACAATGGTGCAGAAAAACTCTTTCTTTCCCACCACCACTGTTCAGAATAGACCTTCAGACAGACCCTAGCCCATGTTTGGTTGGATTTGCTCCGAATTTTTCCCAGTGTTCCTCTAGTTGCCATTCCGTTTTATCACCATCAGCTTCCCAGAAAACCAGAGAGTTTGTTTGGTCCTACTCAGCAGGAGAGGATGCTGAGGAGCAATTGTGTCAATCGCCGAGGCCATTTCCCCATTTCAGAGGTCAACCGGGGCTTTGACAAAATCACCTGCCGAAGTGAAAATCCCCAAGAGCTATCAGAAAACCATTTGGATCCATCAGTCTCCTGGGGCAGACCATCTTAATCAGTCCCCCACCCCTGCAGATGTTCCAAGACCCAGTAAGTAAACCCCACCAGGTAGTGTCCTGTCCATGACAACTGAATTATAGAAGAGTTCCACCATCCTCAGATTGCCATCATCTCAACCAACACAGAACACCAGATCCAAGGTGTGTGCTGCTGAATGAGTGGGGCCAGATGCTAATTAGGACACACACATGGCTGCCATGGAGGCTACGAAGTCCTGAGCCACTCCCAACAGGGTGGTCTCTGCATTTATGTTGAAGTCTCCCAACCCAACTCCAACACCACACCCGAGACCATTCCAGTTAGCGCAGGAAGGAAGACTATTAGGCAGCAGGTTGGGTAGTGCCCAAACAGAGTCCCTATTCTGTCTCAAGCACCCATATTCAGATACACACACTCAAAATGGAAGACCGCAGAGCACTCGATCTGGGGGACAGAATCACAATAGACCACCATGACTCTGCTTCCCCACCCTCCAGGTCTTGCCTACAGCAGCACGGAGAACCCAGGTAAGCAAAGCTGGAAGAGATTTACTTCCCCAGTTTTGTACAACCAGGTCAATGCACTGCAAGCCAAGTCGGCAAGCTCATCCAGGATTAAGTCCTGGATGGCTGTTGTTTTGTCATTCACTGACTTGGGATTCAGCAGCAGAACCTTCGACACAGGGGAACTGCCACCAAAGCCACTGCCATGAAGGCAACCCAGGGGGGCTGGCACCAAGATTCTCTGAACGGGGAGACAGTTTGGGAGCAGCCAACACCTTGTTGAGCTCCCCTCCCCAATGATGACACAACTGCCTCCCCCCATATCTGCCCATTAATGTTACTGTCACCATTCCATGTGTCCCCCCCACACACACACACACGCAACCCTTTTTGAAACACATCTCTCCCACCAGCAGGCAATTATTGCAGATCTGATAGATAAACAGACAGATAGCTACAACCATGAATGCTAAATAATGCAGATATTATATAGCTTACTTTGGTTCTTCCTGCTTATCCACAGTCTATGACGAAGTCATGGCTGCTATAACTTCCCCGCTTGGCCTGCAATATCTGACAACTGGTGGGTGCAGTGACCAGGTTCGCATGATCACTGCAGCCTACCATAGCTTATTTAAGTCATAGTGGTTTGCAGTATGTGCTGGAGGCCATTTTGAGGGCTGTAGTTCGGCCCTCAAAGTATGTCCCAAAAAAGGATATAAAGAAGAAGAGAAGCCCTATCAACATACCCTACAGTACACCTCAAAACTGAAAAGGTCTCCCTGATTGATCTCGAACATGTGAGACTGGGGTTGTGAAAGTTCTTTTGAAACTGTCAAGGTAGACATGTGAATCCACTGGAACTTTCCACCACCTCATAAATGTTCAGGTCTTGATGCCATTACTTATAAACTGGAGAATTGCTGACAATGTAACTACAGAGCACAGACATTCTGCAAAGCCAACACACTTTTTTTTTTTTATCCCAATCTGGCCAAAAATAAAAATAAGTTTCAAGACATTGGTTGAGATTTACTATATGATTGTTTAATGCTAAAATATGTGAAACCTAGTGTTGATGGATTTAGGTAAGGCATTCTAAAAGGAAGGCAAGATTCTTCTCTCTGAAGAAATCTGATTCTCAGAAAGAAAGAAAGAAAGAAAGAAAGAAAGAAAGAAAGGTAAGACCCAGTCTGCAAAACTTAAATTCCAACAGACAACATATGCTCTACCTCATTTTACTCACATACCTGCTGTCTCTTCTAAAGATTCTTTCTCAAAGCAATTGTTATCTATGCAAGGATAATGATTCTACATTTATCCAGCCAGCAGCTACCTGACTGGACCGCCACAAAAAAAAGAAAGATTGGCCATTCAAAGAACATTCGCTCTTAGCGGTGTTACCCATATTAAGGGAAAGAGGAGTTCCCATTTGTCCACTGCTGGTCTCTGTATCAACATGTGGAGAGAAGACGCATGTCTGAAAACATCTAATGAACACAAGCCCAGCATTCTCAGCTAAGCACAGCTTCATGCCATGAGTTTTAATGTACTTTCAAATACATGTCTCTCCTACCCATGTTATGGTGGTTACCAAGGGGACATGGTACATAAATAAAAACTTATCTTTACTATAATATGCGAAGTGATTGTCATCCACATCAGCTGATCTAGCACCCACCACCTTTATCATCAGTAAGCAAACAGTTGATCAAAAGGATGTTGAGTTGACTGGTTGGTTTATCTGGGATGCAGAACTTCTGGAAAAATACACTCTGTATTCTATACTATGTTTTTGCTCTGGATTAAGTATGGCTGGTGACAGAAAGCTGCCTCCGGTTGATATGAAAGAGACATTTTTGCCTATAATATGCATATTCATTCCGCTAATTTCTCTGTTCATGGGTTCTGGCAAGTATTTCCATTGCTTCAAAGACTTGGAAATCCTGTTTGACCAGATTTGACAGTGGTACAAAGGAAATTAACATGTATCCTTCAGGAAAAGATACCTCTGTGATGCCATTTACAACTATCGTAAAAACTGTTGCCTGTCTCCAGTCTCTGTTAAGCGGGAACAGAAAACCTGATATGTAGAAGAACCTACCTTGGAGCAGACAGTTAGATTTGATGGCTTTTTAAACCTCTTCTAGTTCTGTGATAGTATAGTCACTGGTAATTTTCCATCGGTCTTAATGACATGCTGGCAGGTTTCATATACTGGTATTTTATTGATTTTATTGTTGCCAGTCACACCTCAGCCATCTCTGAATATATTAGGAGATGATAATGGTCCTTTGATTTGTACAAGCAAAAAGTATTGCAAGAAATCCCAAGGCTCAAGCTTGGAAGAAATGTTAACCTTCTCCAAAATCTTCCTATGAATTACACCTTGTAGACCAAGTTCCATTTTAAGGACATCTTGGGTTTCAAATGACACCTTTGCCATGTTTCACATCTCCAGTCACCAGTGGTAACATCTGCTTTGTGTAGCCCCACCAGTGATCTCAATTCATATGTAAACTAGGGGTAGGAGCAATATTAATATACTGAAATCCACATTATATAACACTTTTCAGGCTTGTTATTCTAGTTTGTGTGACTTTTCTCCAAGTTCACCAAGACAGACTCAGAGACTGCACTGGGATCTTCAGGCCTTTATTGTAATTAAATTCTTTTTGATATTGGATTTCCTCATATTGAACCTTGAAAAACACAAGAGTATTTATATAGTGGATCACTCATTTCATTCCATATGTGTCTCTAAGGGTCAATAAAGTGTCAAAGTATGTGGATGACTCACAGCTCTATCTCTTCTTTCCATCTGATTCCAGGAAAACTGTTGATGTTCTGCATCAGTGCTTGGAGGTTACAGTGCTTGGAGGTTACAGATACTGCTTGAACCCCAGAAGTCTATGGGCTATATCCAGAGTAAGCTAGTCACACAGAGTAAGTTAGTTGTATCCAGAGTAAATTAGTCCCATTGAAATCCATCAGAATTAAGTGGCTAACTTGTCCCACTGATTTCAATTTGACTAAAGTGTGACTAACTTAGTCTGGAATGGATCCAGCCTTATATATTCTGCTATGGAACTTGGAGTCCTCGACCCTCTTGTTTCTACTCCAGGACTCATCTGCTACCTGCCTTCAAGATCTTGATCAAGGGTGACAAGGATGGGAATTCCCATACAGACGTTGGATTGTCTGAGCTGCAACTGGGCCCAAAGTTATATGTATGCAGTATATATGGAAAATTACTTGGAATTATTTTCTTGTGCAGAAGAGGCCAAATGTCAATCAAAGAAACAATGCCTTTTCCCTAATCTCTGTCCATTCCAACTAGGTAGAAGCCTACAATACAAGAAACTTATTCCACTTCCCACCAACCCTCACTCCCACCACTTTAGCTCAACCACAGTTATTTTTTCTGGAACTGTTACAGCAATGTACCATTTACATATTCCCACTGTGGAAATGGTTTGGATGGGTTTGCAACATAAGAAAACATTTCAGAAATCTACTTCGTGTCTCTGTGGATATGAAAAGTACTCTCCAACATCAAAACAAATATTTTTCTTTCCTATATCAGGAAGTAGTAGCTTACAGATTTAAAACAACAGTGGGTCAGCACAAACAAACAATGTCTGGTAACTCTTTAAATGATCAGCTCACAAGAACTTGACGTGTGTGTGTAAGTAAGGGTCATCTCCATTTCAAGCAACAGGCTGTGCCAAATAATCTCAGGTGAACATTTTCATTGTCCCAAGACGTGGTCCGAAGGCACAGGAGGCAGCCACCTTGCTGAAGCTAAGCAGGTCTGGGCCTGGTCAGGGAGACCACCTGGGAACCGCATGTAGCCACCTTGAGTTCCACAATGGAAGAAAGGTGGGATAGAAATGTAATAAATAAATAAATGTGAAAAATGGGTCCCTCTGCAAATATTCCCCAAAGACCCTCGACGTTTACCTTTTTGTGCATGTTCACTCACTCCTAAGCGCCTCTTGCAGCAGATTTTTTCAGTTTCATATTTGTTCTTACTGGGTTTCTTTCTCAAAATGTAGTACCAGCCAATCAGGTGTCATGTTATGAAAAGAGCAAATGAAGTCAAATCCAAGTGAGGCCAATGATATCTGTATTGCATCACCCCCACTCTGGGTGGGCAAGGCGGGGTGGGGGCAGGGCCATGCTTGAACGCATGTCAAGTGAGGAAGGAGAGTGCAGCTGCTATTGCCTCCACTGACAGTGTTGCCTCTAGGGCTCCCCACTACCTGGAGACAATGCAGGCGCTTCCCTGCTCATGGATCCACCTCCTGTGGCCTACTACCAGTAAGACAGGAAAATGTACTGCCCACCTATCAACAAAAGTTGTCCCCTTTTTTGTAACCCATGAACTGGGCTACAAAGCCAGAACAGGTGTCTCTTTTTTGGCTCAGCCATAACAGAAACCAGAACACTAGCATAGTCATTCCTAAATGGTGGGTTGGAGCCCAGCTACGGAGGGTAAAAGTCTTACGATTGCCATGTTTTCCAGCACTCAGGCTACACTAGTAGCCTTGATCAACTCTCTCCAACTACAGACTCTTAAGAAAAAATGAGCTTCTTCCTATTGAACTTTTGATCCTGGAAGGCCAGGATCTCTTCTTGATCATCCCAGAGTGCAGGGCACGGAATAATGGGCTCAAGTTACAGGAAGCCAGATTCTGGCTGAACATCAGGAAAAGCTTCCTGACTGTTACAGCAATGCAACAATGGAACCAATTACCTAGGGAGGTAGTGAGCTCTCCCACACTGGAGGCATTCAAGACGATGCTGGACAGCCATCTATCAGGGATGCTCTGACTTGGATGTCTGCATTGAGCAGGGGGTTGAACTCGATGGCCTTGTAGGCCCCTTCTAACCCTACTAGTCTATGATTCTATGACACTTCCTGCAAACTTTTGACACTTTTAGATTACAATTTTATGGGCTCTGAGCCCAAACAACGGAGTATTCCTATCTTGGAGGCACCTATCTATCCAATGCCCTGCCAAGATCTTGCCAGGAAGATGGAACGGTACAGCATTTTGGGCCTATTCTCCTCTCATAAGGGTTTTTGTTGTTGTTAGAGTGACCCCAGAGTCCATCTAACGCCCCCTCTGTGCCAGGTACAGGGGCTGTGCTCAGTGACTTCTCCCCACCCCACATTCACAGCATGCCCCCAGCACTTCCCTTCCATCCCCTTCCCGAGGTCAGAGTTCCAACCTTGGGAAAGGAAGCCACCATGGAAGTTTCTGCAGTGGCTGGAGGTGGTAGGAAGGGATGGGGGTGGGATGGGATACACCAATGGATCTCCTTCTTCTCCTTCAGAGTTCCTTCTCCAGCATCCTATGGCCCCTGCAGACCACAGGATTGTGCTCTTAATTATGGTGCTTCAATGTCAAGGCTGAATTCACTGTGGTTCCAATTATTCTTGCAAGGTGTTTCCAAACTGTAATAAAAGGCAACTGGAGCCTCTACAGGGCGTCATTCTACCCTCCCTCCTGCTTAATGTGTATATTAGTCTGATCACCGAGATCATACAAAAGGCCTACACTCTTGGTACTTTCACATTATCTGGCCTTAGTTGAGGACTAATTGGTTGTGGAGAAGTTGGCTGAAATTAAATCTTGAAAAGTCTGAAAGTCATGATCATCAGGCCTTAAGACAATCACAATAAAGAATGTTTATTTATTTTAATACTGTTACCAAGCAAACACCAAGCCTTTGGGATGGGGCAAGTTATTATGTGGGTGGTTTCATAGAACATGCTGTCCCCTACAGCTTCTTGAATCACCTGAAAATGCCATGGGAGAGTGTGGTGCTTGCTGGTCAACAACATGTAGGAATTCTGCCAATTTCTCTTTTTCCCATTAAGCTTCAGGCCAGCCTGGAGATTTAACCCTGGCAAGCTAAACACCTAAAATATGCAACTTCAGCGGCCTTCCCCAACACACTGATGTTTTAGGCTACAACTCCCACGAGCTCCAGCCACCATGGCCAATTGTCAGGAAAGATGGACATTTTAGTCTAAAGCATATGGAAGGGGGTGAACTACTAGGACGGGGAAAGCTGAACTACAGAGTAGACAGATAGTAAGAAATCCTTCTGCAACATCAGTACTGGAGGGGAGGAAGAGAGGGCCCTTCTGGATCTAGGGAAGCTAATTGTTTTGCCCCACATCTCATTTTATCTCTGTGGGAGCAGCTCACACTTGAGATATGTCCACTGATTCATTGGAGGGTGGTGCTAAGCCAAAAATTCTCCAAGGAGAATTTCTTCTGGGATATTGGGGTTAGGGAGTGGGTTGGTGAAAGGAGGCACCAAAATGCTTTGCAACTTTCAAGGGAGGGGAAGAAAATTCTACAATATTTTAGGAGATGGGGGCTTATTTGTCAGCAGCTGCTGCAATATGGTAGCTTCCTCCCCCCACCCTTTTCACCCTCTTCTTTTAAAATGTTGGACTGGATGGCAGCAACCAATATTTTAAAAGAAAAGCTGGGGGGAAGCCACTGCTGTAGCGCCTAACAGGTAAGCTCCCCCACACACAAAACAATGTAGAATTTTCACACACACCCCAACACCACCATCAAAATCCCCCGCCCCGCAATATTCACCTCCAAGTGGGGTGGTGAATTTCGGAGGCCAGCTTTAGCTCAACACTACTTGAGTGTGATACGTACACAACCATCTGAACTTCCTCATTCATTAAACCAACAACAGTGCAGAAATATCCAATTTTTGTTATGACAGCTTTCATGTTTACGGTATATTTTTTCACCACATCTCTCATGCTGCTGAGTTCATTCCATCACTGTAGAAAGAAAATGCGCGTCTCCTCTGAAGGAAGCTAAGTGACCTATGGAGGTCAGGAAATATTATACACCAAGACCATCATGTTTATACAAATAACTAAAATTATACTATATTTTCCAGTTGGTTGAGAAATGTAATAGTCACAAGAATTACCACACACAACAAACATCTGTTTGTGCTTGAGTCAGAAATATTGAGGGGATGGAGAAAGCGAACTGGTCTGAGGACTAAGAAAGGAAATTGGAGAAAGGGAATATTGAGGGGATGGAGAAAGGGAATTGGTCCGAGGACTAAGACACTCAGCCTGGCTCCACTGAAGACAACATGAATTTTGATTTTTTGTTCATGGGGGGCGGGGATGGAATAATTTAAATAATTAGTGTTCAGACACCTGTTTAGCGCAGTTTGTTGAGTATATTTGAATAGGGAGCATGTTATCCCCTTCCAAAAACGTACTGGTTTATACAAAGCTCAAAGACATGATTGCCCTTTTGCTTTCATCTCTAAGTGATGGTTCTGTCAGTAGAAGATGATTTTCAGTTAGTCCATGAGACCCAAATTAATGTAACAGAGAAGAACCAGGAATAACAATAACAAAATAACAATAACAAAAATACAGGATACTATGAAGATGGATGATTCCACTCTTGAATATTTGCTATTGTATTCTATTTATTGGTATTAGAGAAATGTTCTGAACAGACAGCAAATTTGCTAATATTATTGTCAGATCTGTGCCCAAAAACAGTGGCTTAATTGTGCCACCTGTTGCATAATTAAGCCAATTTTGCATATGATGCACAACCATGATTCAGTTGTGCATTAATTTATATTTTTGTCTGTGCTTCAGAATACTTTTGTCTGTGCTTTGGGAGACAGAAGGGAATATGTAGTGGGCAGGACCCATGGGAAATTACAAACACCCAGACCACAGCATGGGCCCTCCCTCACCCAATCTGATATGGACCCAACCATATAGACCAGGATGGAAGAGATCTGATATGAAACTGTAACCCATGGAACAGGACATCATGTAAATCACTGTGATTGGCAGTTGGGCTGCCATGGATACAAAGGGAATGGCTAGGTTAAAATCAGCCTTCCCCAACCTGGTGTACTCCAGATATTTTAGACTTCAATTCCCATCAGTCCCAGATTGCATGGCCACTGGTCAGGAATGCTGGGAGTTGTCATCCAAAACATCTGGATGGCACCAAGTTGGGGAAGGCTGTTAGAAAAGCTTCCAAATCAGGGTGCGTCTTTGGCTGGGCAGCAACAGTTTCCACTTTGCCCAACATATGACTCCTGGCTTTCACTTTACAGCTAGCCAGGGCCCAACATAATAGCTTTCTACTTTACTGCTGGGAGTTACTCCTGTGTTACACTGATATGGCACTGATGCAATGTCAGGGTAGTCACTCTTCTCCCCTATGCCTCCATTCTTCTTCTTCTTCTCTCATTGTATGCCTTCACACCAAGCAATTCAGTTGCTACACATGGCTTCTGAGTGCCTCCATTTCTTCACTTCTCTGGAATTTCTGTCTTACATCTCTCACTGCTTCTCTGACATCCCATCATGAACAATTTGCCCTCAACTGAAGATGCACATCCTCTCAAGCTAAACTCTGCAAACAGTCTACACTCCCTATATGTCATTACAAATAGAGGCTTGCTCGGACAGCAATACTGATGGATAACAGATTGCTTTCTTAGCTCAGTAGACATGCACAATTTTAAAGTCATGTTTCAAGTAGACAAAAATTTGTTCTTCAGCCATTTTCTATTTGATTTATTGAAAGTTGTTTTAATACATTCTCCGTCAAGAGCAATAATCTCTAAATGAAATGTTTTCTCCAAGTACTATACAGGAAACAATACTACCATCTCTTCTCGAAGTAAATAGAGTAAGCTTTATTTTGTAACTGAGTAATTGTAGTATAATCATCTTAATTAATGGTCCGAATGGCGGAAATTACAGTATCTTTAATGGGATCTTAAAGCCATTAACATTCCATTGAGATATTAGTGGCCCCAAAATGTTCAGCTTTGAAAATTATTTAAAATTATTTCATGGGGTTAGAAAGGTCATGCATGCATGCTGAAATGCAAGAGACTCCAAACCTATAATTTACCAACCTTGGGTTTTTTTTTGTTTTTTGTTTTAAATTAAACTATCAAGGAGAAATGCCGTGAGGTCAAGTATAGGCTTGAGCACATTACACAGACTTCTGTAGAGCTAAGTTGAAATATCGGACAGCAAAAAATTCAGGAGATAGCTTGGGTTTTTATAAGATGTGAATTCTCCCATAGGAGGAGGGGAAAAAACATTTGCCCCAGAGTCTCATTGCTTTTGTGTCTGTTTACAGCTATGATGATCACACGGCTATTTTGATTTTTCCTGTGCTCTTCTCAGCAATACTGCATTGGAAGACAGGCCGTAAGAGAGGCTGGTTGTCTAGGCAATGTGGAGACACTTTGGGGCAAAAAATCCCAACTTCCAAGTATAAACTGATGTAATCTGAGCTAGTGGTGACTGACCAAGAAAGAGATCTTGGGGTTGTGGTGGACAGCTCGATGAAGATGTCAACTCAGTGTACAGCTGCTGTGAAAAAGGCAAATTCCATGTTAGGCCTAATTAGGAAAGGAACTGTGAATAAAACTGCCAATATCATACTACCCTTATACAAATCTATGGTGCGATCACACTTGGCATACTGTGTACACCACACCTAACAAATGATATTGTAGAGCTGGAAAAAGTATAGAAAAGGGACACTAAAATGATCAAGGGGCTGGAGCAACTCCCCTATGAGGGAAGGTTACAACAGTTGGGATTGTTTAGCTTGGAGAAAAGATGAGTAAGGGAGACATGATAGAGGTGTACAAAATTATGCATGATATGGAGAAAGTGGATAGGGAGACATTTTTCTCCCTCTCTCATAAAACTAGAACCCAATGGAGGCATCCCATGAAGCTGACTGGTGGGAGATTCAGGACCGATAAAAGGAAGTACTTCTTCACACAGCTCATAGTTAAACTATGGAATTCGCTACCACAAGACGTAGTGATGGCCACCAATTTGGATGGCTTTAAAAGGGGAGTGCACAAATTCATGGAGGATAAGGCTATCAGTGAATACTAGTGCTGATGGGTATATGACCTCCAGTATCACAGGCATAACGCCTATGTACACCAGTTGCTAGAGAACATGGGTGGGAGGGTGCTGTTGCACTCATGTCTTGCTTGTGGGTTTCCCATGAGCAGCTGGTTGGGCACTGTGTGAATAGAATGCTGGACTAGATGGACCCTTGGTCTGATGCAGCATGGCTCTTCTTATGTTCTTATGAGTTTGAGTTCAGAGTTATCACTGTTTGCTTTGGAGAAGACATTCTCCTTATAGATGTGAAAAACTTATTTTCACAGGTATTTCCTCATTTCCACCTTCCCAGCATGGCTCTTATGTTCTTATCTTCACTTACCTGTCTTCCTCTTGTAAGACTATGCAACCAGATGACCATTCTGTTTCCAAGATCTGTGCTGCAGAATACAGCACTGGAATGAACAAAATGGAGTGCAGTCACTGAATGTACAAGTGTGTGTGTGTGTGTGTGTATGTGTATGTGTTTGATGGTGCAAGGGCAAACTTCATGCCCTGCCACCCCCACCCCCCGCAAACTGAGCTGAAATGGCAGTAGGAGCAACTTCGCAACCGGCAAATAAGGCTACAACATTTTATTTCAGCTCAGCCCTACGTACTTCTGTGCCAGGTTTATCTCCTAGTTCTTAAAATGTATAACACCTACAAGGACTAAGACAGCTTCCTCAACCTGGTTCCCTTCAGATGTATTTGACACTAATGCCCATCATTCCCAGCCAGCATGGCCCAGCTGGGAATGTTGAGCTGCAGACCAACACATCTGGAGGGCACCAGGTTGGGGATGGCTGGATTAAGCTGTATTATGAAAGCCGCAGAATCCTCAGCAGACTGTTGCACCAACTTAGGAAATCCTTGGAATGGATCAGACAATAGTCCAATAGTCTCCTGCTGTCTTTAATTATTCCACCCATTTCACTTGCTGCCTCTTATACCTAGAATTCTCTTGTAGAACACCAATTCCTCCCCACCCCCTCCTCTCTCTCTCTCTCTCTCTCTCCTTTCAATCCCACCTGTTCTGTGAAGCCTTTCACATAACCATTCATTCCTAAGACAAAACCTAAGTGTGTAATTTTATTTGCTCCCTTTCATCCCTTCACTCCTCCCTCCATTCCTTTTCTGTTCTTTCTTCCCATATCAAAATTTGGACAGAAAGTTCCTTGAGGCAGACTGTGACATGCATCTCTTTTTGCTGGCTACTCTGTAAAACTTCTGTGAGCACCTGTGATGCTAAGGCTGCAACCCTACGAAGATAGCTGGCAGCCTCCAAATGCAGAGGCTACTAAATATCCAATACAGGGTAGCTCGAGTGCAGAGGAAATCTTCACCTCCACTCTCCAGCCACCCTGCATTTCTGCTGCACTTTGGAGGGCGAGAGGAAGGAGGCTGAGGCAGCCATAGGAAACATCCTTTGGCTGTCACTGCAATCTCCTCCCCTCCCCACCCCCAGGAACGCCCCCTTTTCCTGTCTCAGTGCTCTGTTTCCGAGCATGGAGACATAGCCAGAACTGTGGCAGCTAGGAGGGGGCAGGGGTGGGGAGCACCGTCTCTGGGCTCTGTGGCTGGAGCCCTGTTTCCAACCTCAGAGTCCAGAAACCAAACAATCCTATGTCCCCTCAGATGCTGTCTAAGGGACATAGGATTGCTCCCTCCATGTCATAATAATCAGGTCCTAGCTTGGCTGTTCTTCATCATGGAATCATCACCACCGTTAAATGCATATATGATAATATGAAAACCTAACTCTGAACCAAGGAATCAGTCTCCATCTTCCTGAACCTAGGTTGTGGTGAAGGGAAAGAAGTCAACAGGAAGGTGTGCAGAAGACATGTAGTGAGGGCTTGCACCTGATTCTCTGGTGCAACAATGGTATTTCTTCTGCTTGGAAATCACATACTATTCTTTCATTGGTGGATTGCTAGGTGTGCACATGTTCCAAGTCACCGAGAAATAAAGCACAACTCATGGGGTAACATCCAATGTAAGTCCTACTTAGAGTAGACTCACTGAAACGAATAGGGCTTAAGTTGGTCATGACTAACTTCAGTCCCATTCATTTTAGTGGCTCTACTCTAAGTAGGACATGTTGGATTTTACCCAAGGTCTATGCTTTATTTGTATAGAGACCTCTCACGGCCTGGCCTGTTGGAAACCAGTAACATTGGTGGCCTGCACCCGTTACTAGAGGCAGTGTGTCATAGTAATTGTATCACAGAAATACAGCTTTCTCCACCTTCTTGGTGCAGTAGTACAAACAGGTAATTTTAGACTCTGAATTTAATGGTCTTACAAGAGCCACTCTCTTTAGATGGTAATGTGTATTACTTCACTTATATCACAATGTAGTCAGCAAACCCTGTTGCATGGGGGGCAGGGGCTTCCTGCTCATTCTGCTGAGTGGTATCCTGGACCTCTGCCCCAAAGTTCTGCCCTGACAGAACCACTGCCTTAGTCAATACTTACTACTTATGCATTTGGGGTGGGCTAGGGTAATTTTAGAAATGTGATTTTTTTTTAATGTTGAATTTTATTGTATGAACTGTTTTTATTGTTGTACGTTGCCCAGAGTGGCTGGGTGACCAGCCAGATGGGCGATTAATAAATTTAATTAATAAATAAACTAGGGGTTTCGGTTTGGTGCAGGTAGCCCCTGAGGGAAGAACCTTTCTCCAAAACATTGGGTGGCCCAGCACAAAAGAAATAGAACTTTTCAGATCTTGTATCGCTTTTGTTTTTTGGCTGCTTTTGGTGCCGCCCTGTTGTTGGCTGTGGGGGCAACACTGATCACAGCTAGATGTCTCACGTTTCCTTACCCTCTCCTCAGCTTCTGCTCAGCAGTGGCAGCCTGGAAGTGCAGCATGCCTACACCATGCTGACTATGTTGTAAGCTCACACTGAATGCAGGCGTGGTGGAGTAGTCGTCCAAGTGCTCCCCCAGATATCCCAGTCCCAATTTACAATTGCCACAGCCACAGTAATCATTATAAGAATTAGAATTAGTGGAGCATGTTCCTTAAGCCATTCAATGGATGCGCATCCAGTCTCCTCTTAAAATCTCTGTCCCTCAAGATCACACCCAGGCTTCTTTCAATAAGGCAGGTGAGGATCAGAACACATGCTTTGCATACAGAAGGTCCCAGATTCGATCCCCACCATCCCCAGGTAGGGCTGAGAAAGACCTCTTCCGGAAACCCTGGGGAGCCACCACCAGCCAGTGTAGGAAATCCTGATCTGGATGGAACAACAGTCTGACTCAGTATAAGGCCAGTTTCTTTTGTTTGTTTGTTTCTTTATTCATTCTGTCTTTAATCCACTCAATAACAAAAGTTCTCAGGGCGAGTGACATCAAACTCAACAAACTGCCCAGGAAAAACAGCCCAGAAGAAACAGCACGGGGTAAAATATATAAAAACAGTCATAAAATCTAAAATTGAAAATGCCTGGGAGAAAAGAGGTTCCTAAGAGATGCTTGGCCAAGTCATAAAAGGGAGACAGGTGTTCCCTCAGAAATAACATCCTCTTTCTAGAAATGAAGGCCTATTGCTCTTGGATATGAAAATCTTCCTTTGGATATGAAAATGTGGTCTTCCCTTGAGTAATCATCATCCCTCATTTATTACTCAGTCAGACCTACAATTCGCTTCCAGGATAACAGAACGAAGTGAGGTTTCAGCTACGTCACCATAGAAACATGAAGCAGCTGTGTCTTCATCATCTTCACTATCCCAGGAAAGAGACTCCCACAGCTTTCTGGTCAATGTTTTAATAAGCCAACCATTCTTACAGTTTGACAGTCAGAAAACACTTTCTGCCTAAATCTGCTTTGCTGAAACCTGAACCTGTTACTTCTTGTCCTTCTCTTGATGGTTTGGGTAAACAGCTGTCCTAGAGCTGTGCTTCTCTCCCAGATCAATTTATGATTTTAAGAACTTGGTAACCTAGTGGGAATTTAAAAAAACTTTTAACGTATTTTGTACTGTTCTGTATGACAGATGGGTTAACCTGTTTAGTTCCAATAACCGAGCTTGCAAATAAATTGCCAAAATTGTATTCATTATTCTTTGCCAGTAACATCCACAGTGTGCGTGATACTGTAGGAGCCTAGATCGTATCATCTTCATTCTAAGTAGTTTACAGACCCTATCAGTTTTAAAATTCAATCACATGCAAAGATAGCATTATTATTTATAGGGCCTGAAAACACGATCTTGGCAGAAGTGGAGTCTGAACTATTACAGCTCTTTGTTATTCCAAAAGAAGAACATGACATAACCAAGAACATCTTCTCTTTCTTGATTTCTCAGAACATTTGCAAATTTCAGCAAGATTTCCTTAACAGATAGCCAAGCCGCTTCTACTTTGCACTAATCACATAAGTGTGCTGGTTGTAATGAACCTTTCTAGAAGAGCAACTGCCTTCATACATGTTTTGCAAAAGGAAACTTTTTCCCCCATTTTGCTGTGTGTGATGTCATTTTGTATTTTTATCATTCTGATTTTGTTAGCCACCTTGCAATACAAAGGAAAGATGGGATATAAATAATTTATATAAGTTTTATTATTATTATTATTATTATTACTATTATTATTATTACTATTATTATAATCATTTATATACTGCCTTATCTGCTAAAAAGCAATGGAGGGTGCAATCCTATGGCCACTGGACAGTGGCTAGATGGCCATAGGATATCTGGTTTTCCGGAAACAGACCTCCCCCCACTTCCACACTGCCTCCAAGGCAGGGTGGAACAGCCCCATGCTCTGTGCTCGCAAGAGGAACACAGAGCAGCCAAAAAGGGGCATTCCAGGGTGGGGAGGGCGGAAATGCCTGTACGACACATCCAATGTGTCATACAGCAGCCTCCTCCCCCCGCTCTGCCCTCCCACAGCTAGACAGCTGCAATCGACTGCCTAGCCAAAAGTGCAGGGCAAGAGAAGAGCCAAGGGAACGATCCCCTCCATGCTTCTCCTGCCCTGCACTGGATAGGCAGTCGCCTCCGAGTTCGGAGGTGACTGCCTATCTGAATAGGATTGCACCCCAAATGTACAACAATTTAAAACAATGAAAACAAGAAGATTTAAAATAGCAAAACCATTGGAACTACATATTTTTAAAGGCTAAATTGAAGAAATGTGCCTTCACATCTTCCTAAAGGCCAAGAGATTGGGGGCTAATCTGTAGTTCTTGAGGAAGTATCTCAGTAATGTTCTCCCTGAAACTCCCCGCACCCCCCACCGTACACACAAGCACAAACTCACCAGCTTATATCCTGCCAGTGTTCAGGACCTGTCTTTATCATGCAAATGGAAGTTTGGCACCCCATAGGAATAAAAGATGCTTGGTGAAGAGCAATTTCAGGGGGGAAAGCAACTGGCAGGAAAGGGGTTAAGTATTCCTTTCCTCCATCCCTTCTTTAATGAAATTGCCCTCTCCGGAGTGTGCCTTAAAGGAGAGAAGGAGCCATCCCGGCATTGTTACACATGGCTGCCCTTCACTTTCTTGTTTCTCTAAAGTGCTCAAGAGTTCTCAACTCAAATTCAAAATCTAAACAATACATGAATTATTTTTAAAAGTTAGTAATGTATGAACCCCCTTCATGGATCACTGCCTTGTTGTGGCGAAGGGGCTTGCGTAACTCAATGAAGCCATAAGCTATGCCGTGCAGGGCCACCCAAGACGGACAGGTCATGGCAGAGAGTTCTGACAAAATGTGGTCCACTGGAGAAGGAAATGGCAACCCACTCCAGTATTCTTGCCAAGAAAACCCCATGGAACGTATCACAAGCCTAAAAGAGATGACGCCGGAAGATGAGCCCCTCAGATCGGAAGGTGTCCAATATGCTACTGGGGAAGAGCAGAGGGTATTTCCAAGTAGCGCCAGAAAGAGTGAAGCGGCTGGGCCAAAGCCAAAAGGACACTCAGCTGTGGATGTGTCTGGTGGTGAAAAGAAAATCCGATGCTGTAAAGAACAATATTGTTTAGGAACCTGGAATGTCAGATCAATGAATCAAGGTAAGCTGGAGGTGGTCAAACATGAGATGGCAAGATTGAACATCGACATCTTGGGAATCAGCGAACTAAAATGGACAGGCATGGGCGAATTTAATTCAGGTGACTATCATATCTACTATTGTGGGCAAGAATCCCTTAGAAGAAATGGAGTAGCACTCATAGTCAACAAAAGGGTGGGAAAAGCAGTACTGGGGTACAATCTTAAAAATGATAGAATGATCTCAGTACGAATCCAAGGCAAACCATTCAACATCACAGTAATTCAAGTCTATGCCCCAACCACTGAGGCCGAAGAAGCTGAGGTTGATCGGTTCTATGAAGACCTACAACACCTTCTAGAACTAACACCAAAAAAAGATGTCCTCTTCATCATAGGGGATTGGAATGCTACAGTAGGAAGTCAAGAAATCACCGGGATAACAGGCAGGCATGGCCTTGGTGTACAAAATGAAGCAGGACAAAAGCTAATAGAGTTTTGCCAAGAGAACATGCTGATCATAGCAAACACTCTTTTCCAACAGCACAAGAGGCGACTCTACACATGGACATCACCAGATGGTCAATATCGAAATCAGATTGATTATGTCCTTTGCAGCCAAAGATGGAGAAGCTCCATACAGTCAGTAAAAACAAGACCTGGAGCTGACTGTGGCTCAGATCATGAGCTGCTTCTTGCAAAATTTCGGCTTAAATTGAAGAACGTCGGGAAAACCACTAACCGTTCAGGTATGACCTAAATCATATCCCTGATGAATATACAGTGGAGGTGAGGAATAGATTTAAGGGATTAGACCTGATAGACAGAGTGCCTGAGGAACTCTGGACGGAGGTCCGTAACATTGTTCAGGAGGCAGCAACGAAATCCATCCCAAAGAAAAAGAAATGCAAGAAAGCCAAGTGGCTGTCTGATGAGGCTTTACAAGTAGCTGAGGAAAGAAGGGAAGCGAAAAGCAAGGGAGAAAGGGGAAGATATACCCAACTGAATGCAGAGTTCCAGAGAATAGCAAGGAGAGACAAGAAGGCCTTCTTAAATGAACAATGCAAAGAAATCGAGGAAAACAACAGAATGGGAAAGACTAGAGATCTCTTCAAGAAAATTGGAGATCTCAAGGGAACGTTTTGTGCAAAGACGGGCATGATCAAGGACAAAGAAGGCAGGGACCTAACAGAAGCAGATGAGATTAAGAAGAGGTGGAAAGAATACACAGAAGAACTATACACGAAAGATCTTAATGTCCCTGATAGCCATGATAGTGCGGTCACTGAACTTGAGCCAGACATCCTAGAGAGTGAAGTCAAATGGGCCTTAGGAAGCATTAGTAACAACAAAGCTAGCGGAGATGACAGTATTCCAGCTGAGCTATTTAAAATCCTAAAAGATGATGCTGTTAAAGTGCTGCATTCAATATGCCAACAAATCTGGAACACTCAACAGTGGCCACAAGACTGGAAAAGGTCAGTTTACATTCCAATTCCAAAGAAGGGCAACGCCAAAGAGTGTTCAAACTACCGCACAATTGCGCTCATTTCACATGCCAGCAAGGTGATGCTCAAAATCCTACAAGCTAGGCTTCAGCAGTATGCGAACCAAGAACTACCGGAAGTACAAGCTGGGTTTCGAACAGGCAGAGGAACTAGAGATCAAATCGCCAACATTCGCTGCATCATGGAGAAAGCAAGAGAATTCCAGAAAAACGTCTATTTCTGCTTCATTGACTACGCTAAAGCCTTTGATTGTGTGGATCACAACAAACTGTGGCAAATTCTTAAAGTGATGGGAGTACCAGACCACCTTACCTGTCTCCTGAGAAACCTGTGCGAGGGTCAAGAAGCAACAGTAAGAACCAGACATGGAACAACCGATTGGTTCAAAATTGGGAAAGGAGTACGACAAGGCTGCATATTGTCACCCTGCTTATTTAACTTATATGCAGAGTACATCATGAGAAATGCCGGGTTGGATGAATCAGAGGTCGGAATTAAGATTGCCGGGAGAATTATCAACAACCTCCGATATGCAGACGATACCACCCTAATGGCAGAAAGCGAAGAGGATCTCAAGAGCCTCTTGTTGGGGGTGAAAGAGGAGAGTGCAAAAGCTGGTTTGAAACTCAACATTAAAAAAACTAAGATCATGTCATCTGGCCCCATCACTTCCTGGCATATAGAAGGGGAAGAAATGGAAGCAGTGACAGATTTTACTTTCCTGGGCTCCAAGATCACCGCAGATGGTGACTGTAGCCATGAAATTAAAAGACGCTTGCTCCTTGGGAGGAAAGCTATGGCCAACCTAGACAGCATAGTAAGAAGCAGAGACATCACCTTGCCGACAAAGGTCCGTCTAATCAAAGCTATGGTTTTCCCAGTAGTAATGTATGGCTGTGAGAGCTGGACTATAAGGAAGGCTGAGCGCCGAAGAATTGATGCCTTCGAACTGTGGTGCTGGAGAAGACTCTTACGAGTGCCCTGGACTGCAAGGAGGTCAAATCAGTCCATCCTAAAGGAAATCAACCCTGAGTGCTCATTGGAAGGACAGATACTGAAGCTGAAGCTCCAATATTTTGGCCACCTAATGCGAAGAGAAAACTCCCTGGAAAAGACCCTGATGCTGGGAAAGACTGAAGGCAAAAGGAGAAGGGGACGGCAGAGGATGAGATGGCTAGATAGCATCACGGATGCAATGAATATGAACTTGAGCACGCTCCGGGAGAGAGCGCAGGACAGGAAGGCCTGGCGTGCTATGGTCCATGGGGTCACGAAGAGTCGGACACGACTGAACGACTGAACAACAACAACAACAATGTATGAAGCAAAACAGACTTTCACTTCACTGTACTTTGTGACTTTCTCAATCTCCTTCACCTGGAACAGTTTTTTTTAAGTTGGAAAAACTGGTGGAAATGTACGTAATAGCTGCAGTGCTAAACCTTCTTACTCCACACAGCAGTTGTACTGAAGTCAATATGGCTATTCTGGAGTAAGGACCACTTCACACATGATGAAATTCTTGCACAGAAGGCACTTCCATGTAGGAAATAAACTGCAGATAGATTATCACACACTGAGTCTCCACACAAATGTACTGTACTGCAGTATATCACATATACACTGAGTGTACACGCAGCCCAAAGAACACATCTGTGATCACCAGATGTGTCAGTTTACATGCAGGGATTATTTTTTCAAACACACCATTATATATGCCATGGACCTTACACGCTATTTCCATCATGGATGTGCCTTTCCTGTCAAAACTTTATCATGTGTGAAGTGGCCCTCAGGGTTTTCTTCACTACAGTCATTGCTCAGGTGGACAAACACTTTCAGCTTTGGAAAGACAAAATGTTCAGCTGATTTTTCTGATGTTATATTTTATATTTATTTAGATCTACACAGATACAAGCATACACACACACCACCTTTGTTTGGAAATAACACTAAGCTGTCATTTAGCTTTACATGAATGAGTCTTGGGTTTCTGTGCTCCCCTCCCCTCCACCTCTGATGCAGCTATAAGAAGAGAATCAGAATCTTTTAACAAACTACAGTTAGTGTTGTGTCCAAACAAGGACAAACTGGGTTAGTCTTAACTATGGTTTACTGAAACAATCCAACTTCAAACCATGATTTATGAAGCTGGCTTGTTTCAATAAATGATAGTTACAACTGATAATAGTTTAGGTTTGGGACATACTGCTAACTTCATTCACGTAACTGAAAATGAAAGCGAAAGCTTCTGATCTTTTTGTAATTGAACTGGAGGAGAAGAGTAGAGAATCCATACAGGGCCGGTGTCAGGGATAGGTAAGGTTGGGCACCTGCCAAGGACCCACACCCAAGCAGGGGCTCACTGACAAGAGCCCCCTTGACTTGCTCCTCCTCTTCACCGCTGCAACCTGCTTGTTCACCTGTCTCTCACTCTGGCCCAGACAAGAGTGGTGGTGAGAAGGAGAAACAGTAGATGCCACTGCCTACTTACTCACTGGCTCTCTTTCTGTAAAGCAAGGAAGTGGTAGCAATAATGAGAAAGAGGAAGAGAAGCAATAGCAGCTGGTGACAAAGGCAGTGAGAACTTAGATAGAATGGAGGAGGCCCATTCAAGATGTCTTGGCCAAGGGCCCTCAAAAACTTTGGGCTGGTATTAAGTGCATGAGCCCAAGACTCATTCACACTACATCCGAATAAGCCAACAGAGTTAAAAGAACTGGGAAGCAGTGCAACATGTCCTAGAGGAAGGGGGGCATTCTGGGAAGTTGCAACTGTGTAAGATTCCAGAAGATAATAGTAGCAACTGTGCTGCCATTTGTCATGCTGCCCAGCTGTAGTTTACTTGCAATGACTTTCACCCTTTAGGAATGTGTAGCACAACAGTCTTTTAATACTCTGCACTTTCCAGTCAGCAACCCCGATTAGTGAGCAGCAAAAGCACAAGTGTATTTCTGCTGGGTATGTGAGCTTACCTTGATGCTATCTGGCTTAACATTTCCTTTTCATACTCAGAATCAAAGGCATGAAATAAAGTATCCCCTACTGGCAAATGTTCAACAATTAAGATAAAGACCTGGGCAATTTCCTGCATAGAAACAAAGATTAAATCCCATTTTCAAAGATGCTGTAGATCATGTGGATTTAAATAGCAGGCCACATGCCTTCCATACAGAAAGTCACTGCCTGGGATAGACTTCTCTGTCTGCTTCAGGTACAGTATCTTGGTAATCCTTACAACCATATCAGGTAGATCAGTATTATTATCCCCTCGTTGCAGACAAAGGCTAAGGGTCAGAGGTCACCTAAGACCACCTAGTGCAATGCTGAGATTTAATCCAGCATTGTCCCATTTCATATCCCTGGCTTCTAAGGTACGCCAACTCTCATCTTTAGTCCTGAAGGATTTCATGCTCCGTAACAAAGCTCTACTCCTATATATATCTTCCATCCAGAGTTAACCAGGCTCCCCATCTTCACACTGTTAGCTATTTTGTTAGCTGGATTAGGAAGGAAACCTGTATGAGTGCCTTACAGTTCCAGAACATGCTCACTCCAAATACCTCCAGTATTCTGAGGAAGTGCCCAACAGGACCCCTGCATGCATGCATGTGTATGCACAACCAGGTCCCTGTCAAGGGCGTATATACAGGGCCAGCACAGCTTGTGTTTCTGTTACCAGCTCTCTACTTGATGTATGCATACTGTATCCATACTGCAGGCTGACACATCAAGTTCAGCCCTCGATTTTTCAGGCCATATTGGATTGTGAATTGAACTGAAAAATGGTTGCATGAATTGACTACTGGGCAACACACTTTAAGAAGGGTGCAGACAAACTAGAGAGGGTTCAGAGGAGGGCAATGAAGATGATCAGGGGACTGGAAACAAAGCCCTATGAGGAGAGACTGAAAAAACTGGGCATGTTTAGCCTTGAGAAGAGAAGACTGAGGGGAGACATGATAGCGCTCTTAAAGGACTTGAAAGGTTGTCACAGAGAGAAGGCCAGGATCTCTTCTCAATCATCCCAGACTGCAGGACCCATAATAATGGGTTCAAGTTACAGGAAGCCAGATTCTGGCTGAACATCAAGAAAAATTTCCTGACTGTTAGAGCAGTACGACAATGGAACCAATTACCTAGGGAGGTAGTGGGCTCTCTCACACTGGAGGCAGTGGGAGGCACACTGATTCCAGATGATTACAAAGGACTGGGAACTGGGTTCTTCATTAGCATCCTATGGTTTTCTTACGTAACATCTTGTGTATACTACTATAGGGAAGCAACATATAGGACACATGGAAACCTAGGTCTGATCTAGTAAGGTTGTTCTTGTACTTGAAAGTAGACTTTCAAATGGAAATAATGTTCCATCATTACCACTGGATGTTAAGCCTCTAACTTTTGATAAATGATGCCATGGCATTCCCTGCACATATGTGCAAATTAGCAAAGACAAATGGAATTATGTACAGAGATGTATACCTCAACAAATGAAGAATCTGAACTATACAAGTTCAGCACTCAGAAAGAGCCAGCTCTATGGTTTCCATTGATATATTGTCTTCTTTAACTAGAAACAGTGATTGAAGGAAACATTGCTGTTGTATTTGGACCCATAACAACATTGTATCACATCTCACTTTTGCTGTTGCCTTTGAAAAATAAAAAAGAATTTTCACAACAGTTGCCAAAATGTATTGCTACACTTTTTTGGTCTGTTACTCTCATATTATATGTCAGCATATAAATATAGAGCTTGGCTGGCAAATCCTTTATTAGTGAAGATAAAGTCACTATTAATAAATGATTTCAATGAAGCAACATATCCATTATTAGCCATCTCCACATCATACCATTCCAGCATAATGTAATATTTTCCTTTGAACACTGAGAAACGGCCTGTACACATAACTAAATAGAAAGTCAGGCTTTGTTTATTTTGTTAATTTATTACTTTTAGAATCAGCATTAGCAACTGTTTGTATACATTATGACATTCTCCATTTTAATCATATTGGTCAATTGAATTGCAAGTGCCTTAATTTCAAAGTACCATATTTTAAGAGGTAACAACATTCTCATGGCAAAACAAAGGAATTATTGCATGATTAAATGGTGGTTGCCCATCTCTTATGTCATTTTTTCCCTATGGGAACTAAGAGCAAGTCACCAGAAGTCCAGGCAAGACATCTGAACCTAACAACAGAAGAAAACCCTATAAAAACACTACATTGCATAAAATGTATGCAATGCATTGCATTTCACAGGTTATCAGCCAAAGACTAACTAAAGATTACTCTGTGTGTTTGCAACGAACAAGTTTATCAACAATTCATACTCTATAAATACAAAACGGCAGAGATGAAAGAGGCATTCAAAAGTATCTAGTTCCCCTATTAACAGGAAGGCTTTTCTGAACAAGTGTTCCTGATAAATGACTGATAAGAGGCTGTGCAAGCCTTGGACCAGTGCCTGGATGCAATGGTAAGATGGATGAGGGCAATAAACTGAGACTGAATCCTGGCAATATAGAGGCTCTATTGGTGAATGGCTACCATGTCTAGGAAATGGGTCAGTTGCCTGCTCTGGATGGAGTTACTCACCTGAAGGAGCATAGTCTGGGGAGTGCTAATTGTTCCAACATTGTCACTACAGGCACAGGTGTCTTCAATGACATACCCTTAAGTAAGGCCCGGGGAAGGCAAAAAATCCACATTGTCATATCACCTCCGAACCTATGCCAAGGTTTTGTGCTATTTCATGCCTCAGATCCTGAGTTTTGTGATGCCACTAAAAGCATGAAAATGACATAGCCTTATGTGGGGCCTGGTGAAGGAAAAAAATCCACATTCTCATATCACCTCCAAACCTATGCCAAAGTTTTGTGCTAGTTTTGTGCTCTTTTGTGCCATAAATGCTGAGTTGTAAAGTGGGTTGTTAACCCTGAAAGCTCATGCTAATTTATTAAAATGCCTGATCAACTAAAAGAGTTATTTTAAAAGGCAAAAATATCCCCTTATTCACAAGGGAGAAAGCCCCACTGAACTCAGCAAAACTTTTTTTTAGTTTGTTTTAAAAAATCTAATATATATACATACATTTGTATATATCCATAGCAGTGCATACATATGAAATGAATTTATATGAAAATGCAACTTACTAGCAATTATACATAAGCTTCAACAAAAGCGGACCAGATATCCGAATAAGTATCTATTTGAAGGTGGCGTCTATATGCCACCCATTCAAATGTTGAAAGGTCCTCAATCCATTGCATTACAGGAGGTGACCGTTTTATCTTTCCAATGTTGTAATATCAGTCTTTTCCTGTCAGAAGAATGTGGAGAATATATTTACGCTGACCATTCATTAATTTCCATGAAGCAGGTAGATAATTCAAAAGAGCATGTACATCAGCAAATATTAAACACTGTTCCATTTTTAAAAAAATCATCCGTATAATAACCTCCTCTGAAAAAGAAGCAACTGCTGGACACTGCCAAAACATACGTTTAAAAGAAGCCTTAGCTGCATAGCACTGCCAGCAACTAGCTCAATTAGACAATTCCTTATTAAAGAAATGCTGCAGTGTCCAGTAGACCTGAAACAGAAGCTTTTGCTGAATAAGACACAGCCTAACATCCAAAGACATGATAGGTACAGACACCAAAGCAGTGATCCACTGATTAGACAGAATGGAATAATCCTATTCCCTATTCCATTCCTGCTGTATATCATACATATTATCAATTATCTCTGAAAAGGATGCAACTTCCAATAATGATGGAGACTCTGATGCTGTAAAAGCAGCTGGGCCTAACCTAGATACTAACAAATGCTGCAATTGCAAATATTGCCATTCAGCCATAGCTGGAAAGACATATTTGGCACACAGGACAGAAAATGACAAAAGCTCATCAGCACCCACCAAGTGATCCAAAGTAAAAATCACCGTATCTGTCCATATCCACCACAAAAACATTTTCTTACCCATTTTTAAATCTGGAATGCCCCATAAAGTCAATTTAGCATGAGAAAATGGATCAAAGTGTAATTGATGTGACATTATACACCACACTTCTCTAACTGTAGAAACTGTGGGAAGAACCCTATGCATCTTTGTATCTCTAGAACCCAATGCCATTCATTTAAAATGAGGAACCAGAGAAGAAGGTTCCAAAACTGACTAAGGCAGAAGATCCAGTGGAGATGGGAAAGACTGCTGATTCGGTACGAATCAGCAAATAAGCCTGATGATATAAGGCAAGATCTGGAAAACCAAATCCACCTTCTTTAATTGGAAGATGCATCCTTTTCAGAGATAATCTTGGCAGAGAGCCCCCCCCATTTTAGAAACAAAGCATTGGTTTCCTGAAAATATTTGCCAGGTATAGATAAGGGAATTCCCACATATAACATGAATAATCTGAGGTACAGTATTCATCTCAAGTGTATTTACCTTACCCCAGAAACTCGGCTTTAAAGATGCCCATCTATCTAAATCCTGAGAAATCTCACTAATCAATTTATTCAAATTAAGCTTAATCATTTGAGTTATCTCTCAAGTATTAAGTATTCCAAGATAAGTACTAACATCCTGGCACCATCAAAACTGCCAATCTGCTAATACACTACAAAATATAGAATGTTAAATCAGCATTAGTTTGGTGACCAGTTAAATGAATAATCAGACAAATTACTAGATGTATTAATCAGCTGCATCAATGCCAGCAGAGACAACTAGAGTTCAGAAATAAACAATAAAAAATCATCAGCATAAAGAGTAATTTTAAATTTTAAACCATCATGCAAAAATCCATGACTATTAGCACAAGCTAGAACTCAGCAAGACGTAAGTAAATAGTAGCAGCACAAAATTTGAGATTTGCGGCACAAAACATCACCAAAATTTTGACACACGTTTGGAGATGATATGAGAATGTGGGTTTTTTTGTCTGTGATTCCCACATTTGATGCATCAGTACATAGTTGTGGGTGGCAGCAAAAAACTTGGTATTTGTGGCACAAAAGAGCACAAACCTAACACAAAACAATTGGGATATGTTCTAAAGGAGATATGAGAATGTGGATTTTTCGCTTTTGGTGGTGGTAGAAAACTTGAGATTTGTGGCCAAAACAGCACAAAACTAGCACAAAACTTTGGCACAATTTTGGAAGTGATATGACAATGTTGAGTTTTTTGTGTGTTACCTGTAAACCCGCATTTGATGTAACAGTACATAGTTGTGGGTGGTGGGAGATTTTGGATTTGTGGCACAAAACTTTGGCATATGTTTGGAGGAGATACGAGTTTGCAGGGTTCGTAGTTAACAGAGCCCCTTTGTAGATGCTTTGGACTACAACTCCTGACAACTGGGCAGGCTGGCTGGGGCTGATGGGAGTTGAAGTACAAAACATATGGAGCATATACCAGGTTGTGGAAGGCTGCTCTAGTGTGCATACATGTAAGTGCTTCTACATGAACAATAAGGCAGTATACACATGTCATACGTGGCAGCTGCTGAGATATATTTTGAATTTTAAATAACATATTGCAGGACAATTGTATTTTTTCTAGTATATCTGTAGTGGTAATAAAGACATATTTCTTTTGATCTTACCCATATCAAAGAGTCATCTTGCACATGCTAAAAAAATCTTGTTGTTTACATGCTACTTTATTTACTTAAGAGCTAGACAGTTTAAATATGCAGCATGAGATAGACATTTATTCCACAAAAAGGTACTGCCAAAGAGTTCAACTACAATTTAACAGATGTTCTTTAGTACTCTTATGAAAATAAAGGCAGAGTTCAGTAACAAAAAAATACAAACTAAACCAAGCCAGAGCATAATACACACACACGTGAACACAAACAGTAATTAAGATACAAATCAAGATATTCTCAATGGCTTAGCCTTCCTCAGTGTTATTCACAGATTTACAGGCACAACTCATATAATTTCAGGTCGCACCCGTGGGTTAGTATTGCATGTGAGTTTAATGCCAAGGAAACACACAAGCACCAAAGCCAACTTTAGAAACACTAGTCCAAGAAACTGAGACAATGTTGGGCTTAAGTATTATTATTTTTCTATAGTACTGCTATAAAGTATGCAATCTGTTATAGGAATTATCCAAGGTAGGGAAGGCACCTTTCTGATTTTAAAGTGCTTTATTGATCAGCAGCAGCATCATACTCGCCACACATATCGGAATTAGGTCAATATTGTATTTTTATAGATGAGGGTAAAACTGACAGGGATGAGTCAAATAGCCAATGTAAATTGATTTTCAGCATGACTTTCAGAAAACCCAAAATATTTTTCTTTCATGCTGGTTCTCTGCTGTTCACTGCCCTGAATGAAAATGGTTTAAAAATTATGGCAAGATGGGAACTTACACCATGGAGCTTAAAGAAGACTTTCTCTCAATCTTCCTCTCACTGTCAAAGATGTAACTATGAGAAAGCAAATGTAACACACAAATGGTAGACATGTCCCAAAATTCAAAGTTTCTACAGTTTGTGGTTGAGAAGACTAAGCTTAGCAGGTGTAAAGTGTCATGTGATCCTTTAGTTTAGACTAGGGATATGGATCCTCCAGCCTGTGTGCCAAGTTTCATCCACCAGGCCAGCCCATCTGGCTCACGAGGCCTTGGGCAAGGCTCCTCCCCCTCCCCGAAGCCTTGCCCCCTCAGAATAAGGTGATGGAGGAGCAAAGCCATCTGCATATTCAGTCCTGGGGCTTTGTCCTGATCTTGGAATGCTGCTGGCTCCTTGACATGCCAACTGAATTGGCTTTGCTCCCCTTCTGCCTTCTCTACATTGGGAAGGTGAAGAAGAAGTGAAGCAGACCCAGTGGGTGCCTCAGTTGGCTTTGTTTCATCTGGTACAGGAGCTGGCTTTGCTCCTGGACCAGAACTGGCTTTTCTGGCTGTGCTCCAGCTCCCTAATTAAGGTGCCAGCTTGAGGGGCTCCAGATGGCACCTTGGCTGAGGACATCACCTTTGACATCGCTGATGGGGCCCTGCCCCCTGATCTCATACAGACCACAGTAGGGTCCAATCTGGCCCCTAGACTCAATATGGTTCACCACCCCAGTTTAAACTATTGCAATGCATTGTATGCGGTACAACCTTTAAAAACAGTCCGGAAACCACCACTGCTTCAAAACAGAGTCGCAAGATTACTAACTTGAACATATTATGTCCATGCTTTACCTGCTACACATGCAGAGACTCAGCATTTGCCCTCAGCCTTCACAGTCAACCACTGGATTGGCTTTGTTTTTAAAGTGCTAAATTAATAAGTTGAAACCATCTCATAGTCAAGGATTTTGTTGGGTGGCCTTGGAAAAATCACACTGTAATAATATCATCTTCAGCTCTTCATTTCTAAAACACTGACAGTAATTAATTATCACAGTGAAATAACTCAGAGGTGAACATGCTACCACTGACCTTAAATTATGGATAGGGATTATGATATATCTTTAAATGATGTGGAAACTCCCAATATCATATTGTACAATAAGCCTAAATAAGACAATACTACATAGTACTGGCAGATATAATCACCCAGTGATTTCCTTGCATACAGCAATCCACAAACCACTTCAGTCAGGAGGCTTAGCCCCAATGAAATGAAGAGTGCTTAAATACAAATATACCAGATCAAAATGGTTTCTAATGGCACAATCCACTGCATGTCTGGACAGAAAAAAAGTCCTACAATTCCTGGAATGCCCCAGTAAGCATGACCGGCTGGGAAATGCTGGGAGTTGTAGGACTTTTTTCTGTCTAAACATGCCTAGGATTGCACCCTAAATTGCAGTTTAATGGCTACCATTGTTCAAAACATCTTTCATGCACAGGCGGAGCTTCCAAGTTCATAGGTAAAATAATCCTATACACGTGCCTTATTCAAGAATTTGTTGAATAGCTATAATTGGTAAAGACACCACGAGCATTGAAAGAGATGTGTCTATAAAGGTGAATACTCCTCTTCAAATGTCTATAAGCACGACTGGGGCAAAAAAGCCCTGGTTGCAGCCTGCTCCAAACCCTGGTTGTTTTATGCATTGCCCAGAGAGCTTTATCAGTATAGAAATGTAAACAACAGCAACAACAGGGCTGGGTTCATCCTGATCATGCGAAGCACAGCCTCACCCTTCCCCTGCTCCAGGGCCCCCCATCTACTTGCCTTACAGCAGGGGGAAAGCAAAAGCAGCAGTGGTAATGGTAGCTTCAGCGCTTTCCTGATGGGAAGGGTGCAACTGGGAATTTCAGTCCCCAGCAGGAAAAAGTGTGCCTTTCACTTCAGTGAGAAATGTGTGCAGCATCCTTTTCAAGAAAGGGGAGGTGGAGGCAGAAGGTGAAGGTGCTTTCCAAACACTGTAACAAATCAAACTCCACACACACACACACAAACACACACACATACACCTTTCTTTCTGGAAAGGCCTCTGAACAAAAATCATAGCCAGACTGCAATAAATTCCAAAACAGCACTCTACACCTTGAATAGCTCCTTTAGAATTCTGACTGGTTCTGACTGAAACCTGGAGCAGATTCACTGCCTCATTGACATTGGAGCCAACAGCCTCCATGACTCCAAAACGTACATTTCTACACATTCCAGGCTGACTCAGCTTATGTTAAATTGGTTTTGTAGCTATCCCCCAAAGGATACATGACCAGGCTATTGATTGCTCAGTTTGAATTTCCCTCCCTGGGAGCTCCCCAAGTCCCCAGAGACATACCTGTATCTGTGAAGAAAGCTTCCTTTGTCTTCATGTGGATAGCAAAAAGGGAACGTCAGCCTAACTAAGCCAGGATGTCCCAGGTGTTGGCCTCACCCCTCCTCACCCCTGTAAGCTGCTTTGGTGAATTACTCTTAGGATTCTGATAACTAAGAGTTAGAAAGCTATTTTGATGGGGGGTTATTATTACATTTATGTAATAATAATATAACATTATGTAATGATTGTTTCTTCTTGCAAGGGACCCAAGGCAACTTACTCCTCCTCTCCATTTCATCCTCAGAACAATCCTGTGAGGTAGGTTAGGCTGAGATTCAGTGACTGGCCCACAGTCACCCAGTGAGCTTAATGGCCAAGTTGGGACTAGAACCCAGGTCTCCTGAGTCCTAGTCCAACACTTAACCACTACACCATGCTGGTTCTCATTGTTTTATTTTACTTTAAAACCATGTGACTATTTCTCAACTTCTCTCCCCTTGGTTCGTTAATAAATATGTTGAATTGGAAGCTGGAGTTGATTTGTTTGTCTTGCCTAGTCTGGAGGGTAGCCTTATGCATGTGCTGGCCTGCTTGGCAAACCCAGTAACCTGGTTGTCAAAGAGTTTAAAGGAAGCTTTGAAAAAAGGGACCCATCATATATAAAAACCATTAGCCTGGATTCCTATGTATCCAAGTTATAAGTTATCAGTGGAGGCTGGTGGTTCTGATGTCAGTAAGGCTATGGGTCCACTCTGGGTTTCAGTCAGAACCAGTCAGAACTCTGAAGGTGCTATCCATGGTGCTGAAGCTGGTTTGGATATTGGGTTCAGAACCTTGGATAGCTCCTTTAGCAATCTGGCTGAAATCCAGAGCAGATTCATAGCCTCCACAGTAAGTTATTGAATATAAATATTCAATAGGACTTATTAATATGTGTGTGGTGGCAGCTGACCTCTGAGGAAAACAGACAAAGAGTGTCTTGAAGCTTGTCCTGCCTTGCAGGGTGGAGGTGCAGACATATGAGTTTGTCACAAGCACCTTCTGAAGATTTGCATATGTTCGCAAAAATAAATAAATAAATAAATAAATAAATAAATAAATAAATTCGCTTGGAAGGCATGCAAATCCAGTGAGGGTTTGTACATGTTTGCTTGGAACCCAGTCAAAGCTTTGCCCGCTTTCTGAGCAAACACACAGATGCATCCCTAATAACTGTTGGCAAGGGGTAATTGGATGTGAATAATTCATCCGAGCGAGCACCAGCATTCAGTGTGGAAAACTATATATTCTTCAGCAACTAAACAACCTTATGCAAGCACTGAAGACAATAAGTTAATATCTAATCTCAACCCTATTTTCTATGTATGGGAATGTTTAATTGCACATGCAACTAGTTCATATAATTCATAATTTTCATATATATATATATATATATATACACACACACACACACACATATACACACACACACACGTATATATATATATATATATATATATATATATATATATGAAAAGTGAAATAAAGCCAGCTTTACTGAAGTACATTCAGTTGTATCCAATGTTATTCCTACTTACAGTAAACCTATTGCACTAAATGGGAGTTAAGTTAGACTAACCACCTCACTCTGTCAAGTATAATTCTCAAATATTGATATCTGCAGTACCCTTTGCTAGCCTCAAGCTTCATTACAATATTTAAGTTTACATAAAATCAAGCAACCAGATCCATAAACAAATAAAAATTCAGTAGTTAGATTTAAGTCCAATCCTTCACTTTTGAAACATATTAAGAGGTGAGGTAGAGGAAAGCTTTTGCTCCTATCTGCAGAAAGCCAACAGACAACTATAGTGTTGGGGGATTACTCCTACAGATAGCTGAAGTAATGCTCTTTCCACTGACGGTGCTTTGGATTGGCAAAAAGTGTTTCTGAAGCCAGTAAATTAGTCACAACTATCTCAGCTGCTCCTTTTCTAGAGATCCCCCAGCATCATTAAAAAAAAGAGTTAGTGGTGTGGTATACAAAGAGTTCAGTGTGAGAGAGAAAAAAACCAAGGAAACTAAACACTGATACAATGAATGGTGTGCAACACTGATGTGATTGTTTTATTTATGATTGCTGTACGTCATCTTGAGTGGGCATTTTGCCTTAGAAAGGTGGGGCATATATTTTAAAATAAATAAATAAATATGTATGTATGTATGTAACAGTGTACCACTGTTGAGGCTCCTTGCCTTAGTACTTTTGTATTTTCACGCACAAGGCTTAAAACTGTGGCTATATCAATTTATAGTCCAAACATTAACACCTCAATCACACATGGTGTATAGTGTTAGAGACACTTAAATCATGTGTTGTTTTGTGTTCTTTTTGCCTCTGCACTAATCCCACTGGAGCAATCACTATGATTCAAAGTATCTCTCATGTATTTAAAAGCTTTATCTTCAGGAAAAGTAGATTGGGTTACTCCGAAGAGGTTAGTAATAAGATACCTTGTTTGCTATTTATTTAGGACAGCAGGTCCTCATCATTTGATCCTCTGCATTAATCTTCAGCAATTGAAAATTAAGTTCATTATTGCTTTATTTTTGCAAAATTGGCTATAAATCAACCTCCTCAGTTTCTTTCATCCACTCTTAAGTATAAACATGAGCTTTTCCCAAAGCTATAAAAAAATCAGAATCAAAGTCTAGCATGTTCCACTGAGACTACTCTGCAAGCATTACATATTACATAGTACCTGTTTCTATGTAATATGCACGAAGAATGAATGAGAGAACAGCTCCTACACTGCAAAGATGGTTGCCTGGAAAATATAGGTTATTTCTACATGAGGACCCTTCAACACTACTTTTCCACAATCAGCTGAAAATGGAGTTTAAATGGTGGTTCAACACTACACTTAATATGCACTATATTTTCCAGTAATGCCCTTCTCTGTGGTCAAGATTCTTCTATAATGTAAATAAACCCTGTTCAACAAAGGAACCTACAACATTAATTAGCAGCTCCCCCTGGCAAGTTCTGCCCCTTTTATTAATTACTTTGTGTTCGGCACAGCAGTGAGATTAGTAATGAATTGCCCCTGCATTTTTTTCATTCATGTTTTCTTTTCTTTAATAGTGAAATAATACTATTCCACTATAAAAGAAAAAATAACTAAGGGAAACCAGTAATTAAATAATAAAAGGAAACTAGAAATTTCTGCCATGAGGAACAGAAACTGACTAATTAAGGGTGCAATCCTATGGAGATAGATGGGAGTCTCTGACCTCCTCTGAAGTCAGAGGTGACCGTCTATCTAATGCAGGGTGGAAGCAGCAAGAAGATTCCCACTATGCTGCAGCCGCCTTGGACTTTGCCTTAGATGTGCATTTTTGTGTGTCTAAGTGCAGCTTCGAGGAGGGGGCAAGAACAGGGCTGGAGACCACATAGGAAGCTGTCTAAAACAGCTTCCATGGTCTCCTCCCACCCTGCCCCCAGGAACGCCCTGTTTTCACCCCTTCATGCTCCATGATACAAGCATAGCAGAGGTGGCGCAGTTCTCTTTACTATGGCTATGAGGGAGTGGGGAGCACAGTTTCAGCTCCGAGCTCATAGCACTGTTTACGAGCTCAGAGCTGGGAAACCAAAAAATCTCATCTCCCCTAGATGCTATCTAAGGGACATAGGATTGTTCTCTCCTTAGCAATTAAGATGCCATTCATCACTAATTCCCCAGTAGAATCTGCCACAAGGTCATTTATAATCAAAACCACAGTCGTGCTTAAAAGGCGCAATAATGCTTTGCTCACTGACACTGGGAAGGATGACCTCACAACTGAATTTACCACAGACACAAAACTCACCACAAGTCAGGTCTGAAAAAAATAGAGGATGACCCTGAAAACATGCCACGATTACCTACCACTTTGGCAGAACTTCAGAACCCCTTCCATATAACGGACTTGTTAAAGAACAGAAAGCAGAGAGTAGGAATAAATGGTAAATTCTCCCAATGGAGGGAAGTAAATAGTGGGGTCCCACAGGGATCTCTTTTGGGACCAATGCTTTTCAACCTGTTCATAAATGATCTGGAATTAGGAGTGAGCAGCAAGGTGGCCAAGTTTGCAGATGACACCAAATTATTTAGGGTGGGTAAAACAAAAAGGGATTGTGAAGAGCTCCAAGACATCTCTCCAAACTGGGAGAATGGGTAACTAAATGGCAAATGCGGTTCCATGTAAGAAAGTATAAAGTGATGCACGTTGGGGCAAAAAATCCCAACTTCAAGTATAACCTGATGGGGTCTGAGCTAGGGGTGACTGACCAGGATCCTGGGGTTGTGGCGGACAGCTCATTGAAGATGTCAACCCAGTGTGTGGCTGCTGTAAAAAAGGCAAACTCCATGTCAGGCATAATTAGAAGAGGGACAGAGAATAAAACTGCCAACAACATACTGCCCCTATACAAATCTATGGTATGGCCACACTTGGAATACTGTGTACAGTTCTGGTCACTGCATCTGAAAAAAGGATATTGTAGAGCTGAAAAAAGGGCAACTAAAATTATCAGGGGGCTGGAGCATCTCCCCTATGAGAGAAGGTTACAGCAGCTGGGATTGTTTAGCCTGGAAAAAAGGACAGCAAGGGGAGACATGACAAAGATCTACAAAATTATGTATGGTGTGGAGAATGTGAATAGGGAGACATTTTTCTCCTTCTCTCAAAATACTAGAACCTGGGGTCATCCTATGAAGCTGATGGATGGGAAATTCAGGACAGATAAAAGGAAGTACTTCTTTATACAGCACATAGTTAAACCATAAATTTATTTATTTATTTATTTCTATACCACTCAATAGCCAAAGATCTCTGAAATGCGCTACCACAGGATATAGTGATGGCCACCAATTTGGATACTTTAAAAGGGTGTTGGATAAATTCCTGGAGGAAAAGGCTGTCAATGGCTACTATTCCCAATAGCTATGTGCTACCTCCAGTACCAGAAGCAGTGAGCGCATGTACACCAGTTGCTGGGGAACATGGGTGGGAGGGTGCTGTTGCACTCATGCCCTGATTGTGGGTACCAGGACAACAGCTAGTTGGCCACTGTGTGTACAGAATACTGGACTAGATGGACCCTTGGTGGGATCCAGCAGGGCTCTTCTTATGTTCTTATGAGCTTTGCCTCTCACACAGAGCATCCCACTGTCATCACCTTTTCCAGTGGTCACTGTTGATCGCTCCTGCTGCTAGATTGGAAGAGAATTCCTGGGGCTGGGAATAAAGATCGACCTGCCTCCAGGGCAGAGATTAAGAGACATCATGGCCCACCCCACATAAAGTTTGCAACATCTCTTTAACAAGTAGGCATTTAGCAGGTGGCTGCCTTCAAAAAGCACTGTCCTTTGGATGGCTTTTTAGACTGGCTATTTATGGTGTGGCATTGGTGTTTCAGTTTGTTTTTTTGGTTTAAAATAGATCTTTATGTTTACAATATCATTTTTCATTTAATCTCGCATCTTTTAGCACCCTCCCACAAAAAACATTTGGTTGGATTAGAGATTGTGAGCCCTGGGGAACAGGACTATTAATATTTGGAAAAATGGCTGTCAGCCACTCTGGTCATACAGGACACAATGGGATAGAAATCAAATAAATATGTAAATACGTTTGGCAACAATGTCATCTGGAGTCTCTGTAAAAGGAGAATGAAATCAGAATGGAAACAGGGAAATTTTGCTGCCTGAGGCAAAGGACAAGATATCCCTCCACATTCTATGAAGAGAAGCTGACTCAACTGGAAGCTGGATCTTGCTTCAACGCTGGTGACTGGACAGCAGCCTCCACCACATCTGAGGGAAGCAGGGTAGCGTAGGGAGTAGAGTGCAGGCTGCAACTCTGTCCTCCAGCACCTCACCACTATTCTCTCACTGTTCTGCCTGACTCCTGCTCATTGCCCACTCATTCAAATGCTGCAGTCCAGAAGCTATGGTGCCAGCCTGTATCATGTAAGCAGAGCAATACATAGATACGCCCAGTGTCTGCTAGACTGCATGGCCTGGGCTGGCTGCCACTCTGCTTGCTTGCTCTGTCAGGGGCTTTTCTGAGTGGCGCTGTATGTGACATAGTGGGAGAAAGTGGCCAGGCAAAACAGACAGACAACCCAGCAATAAGCAAGAATCAGCACCACTGGGGCACTAGCCCAGAAAGGCAGAAGCAGCTCAGGATGAACAGCCAGAAGGGGATGCTGACACCCCATCCCCACTCGGCAACTACAGCTGGGCTTAAGGAGTACAGCTTTAATCAGGAGTACCCTATAACAGAAGAGCACACTGAACTGTACTTTTATTTTGCTGCACAAATCCAGCTCTCTCTAAACACTGAACACCAACAGAGGCCAAAGGGCAAATGACAGAGGCTAGGGAAAATGACAGACCCTTTCCAGTGTTAACCACAGCTGTCTGCCTGGATTTAGTTAAGATTTTTTTAAATAAACATCATGCAACCATGAAACCAGTCATACATCCTTTCGATTGGCCTGCGGTGAATGTTTACATGTGTAGCACAATCAGCTGCTCTTAAGACACATGCTGCATCTCAAAGGAACACATTATCCTCAGCTTTTAGCACCAAGAATACACCGCTCTTGACAGCCGCATAACACAAGATACAGTCATCACATGCCCCTTGAGCCTTCTTGCGCCATCTCATCATAACAGAGACACTGCCAGACACACAGAGCTCTGCACTGTTGATATGGCACCAGCACCACCACAGCACAATTGTGTCAAAAATATTCACACTGTTACTCAGCAAGTGAAGCAAGCACAGAATTCCATTTTTTAAGATGTGACAACACTATCTCCTATGGGAGAGCCCTTCAAGCTTCTGACTGCATTCCAGTTAAATACATATGCATGCATGCATGCATGCATGCATATATATATATATATATATATATATATATATATTCTGACTATGATTCAGCTACATAACTTATACATCCAAACTCTCTCAATAGTTAGCAAACTTCTTCTCCAGTTGTTTTACTCTGACCCCAAAACCCAGCCATGACATACTAAGGAGGACTGTAATTCATTTCCCCCTTTTCTCTGAATTAGTGATTATGGGTGCTTTCCAGATGAGGCTTTTATCCCAACATCACCCTGCCTTGTTTGTGGAATTTGACCAAGGGTCCAGAGAGTGACATCTTCCATTAGTAACCTCCCATGGTTTTCCACCACTTCCATCTTTTTTCTTATTGCCAAAAATCCATTAAGGAAAAAAAGATGGAACCGCTGCAGAATGCCTTCTAATTAGTGGCACTTGGATACCTCTGCTTGGAAGCACCTCTTCTTGCATTGTTATGCAGTATTCTTCCTTTGTGTTGCATTCTCAGCATTATTCCAAAATAAAACGTCATGCTAATAGAAATGCCATTCTTTTTGACACACGCCTATTTCTAGAAAAAAAAAATCCAGAGGTTAAGATTGTAATCCTATGAACAGTTGCTAGCGAATAAATTGCATTAAAATCAGTAGAACTTAGTTCCAAGTAAACATGCAAAGGATTGTGCTGCATGAGTGCAAGACTACAAGAATATGAGGCATAGGTTGTTAACTGACATGCCATAAGGGAACATGTCAATAAATAGTTAGCTTGCATTCCTACGTGTTTCCACTTAATAAAACTGAGACATTGCAATGGGTCAATATTCCAAGGTACTGCTAAATTAACCCTGCTGAATTAATTTTAAAATATCCTTCCATAAGTAAGCAGATTTGAATGTGGGTATGCCATATATAAATCATACTTTTTATTCTCATAAAGTGCATCTTCATCTTCAGAACGTCAAAATTCTGTACAAACTAGCAGGTTATGAAATCTCCAGTTCCCAAGTTACAGTGGGCTACATCCTTGAGAAACTGCTATACTAAAAAGATACAATGTTCCAGTTAAATAGGGGCCAATAATAAAGTTTCAATAAAGGTTGGGCTTTCTTATATTTCAAAATAGCTTTTGACAAACGGCTACCTAACAGAATATAAAGCAACTGTTAAACAATATATTATAACTATTGCACCTTTATATGATAACTATTTCTTCAATACCAAGTGGCTCTCATATTCATAGCAATATCATTTATATCTTGCAAGCGCTCAGAGCAGAGATACAAAAGCAACAACATTGTGCTCTCACATTAATGTCAGCAATAAAGTAAACTACTTCACTTGGATAAAATTTGCCTAGTCATGGCTGTCCCCAACCTGGTATCCTCCAGATGTATTTCACCACAACTCCCATAATCATTGACCATGGGCCATGCTGGCTGGGGCTGATGGGAGTTGTGGTCCGAAACAACAGGAGGGCAAAACACTGGAGAAGGCTACTCTAGGGGTAACAATACTGCTGTCTCTCTCTGCTTCAGACCAATGCAGAGAGGAAAAGTAGTGGTGAACCCACATCCCCTTGCACTGAATGAGCAGTATCAGAGTGAGTGAAAAGGGTACTCCACCAGCCTATTTCTGGCCAGGAGGGCAGAAATAGTCCTGTCCTAGGAAGGAAACAACATCTCTGTCCTAGGAAGGAAACAACAGTAAACTAGTACTGCAGGATTTTAAACACCACACTGCAGATTATCAGTGAACTCTACAGCAGCGGTCCCCAACCTATTTGGCACCAGGGACCGGTCTCATGGAAGACAATTTTTCCACGGACCGGGGGGGGGGGGGGGATGGTTTTGCTGGAGGACTTCTGGCCGCTGGGACGCAGACACCATTTGTGTCCCTGTTCTTTGCAGTAATAGGCTACGTAAAGATTTACGTAGCCTATTACTTGAAGAACAGGGATGCAAATGGCGTCTGCTATGTGGATGCCATTTGCGTCCCAGCAGCCGGAAGTCTGTCAGCAGCTGGAGCCGGCCGGCAGCTCCACGGACTTGCTGAGGAGTGGAGCTGGCCGGGGAGGATTCCGGGGGGGGGGGTAGGGATGGATCGCCTCCCCCCTCCGCAGACCCAAGGTAAGGGGGTTTCGCACACCCCTACTGCGGCCCGGTTCCTAACAGGCCATGGACTGGCCTGGGGGTTGGGGACCCCTGCTCTACAGCAATAAACCAGCACAAACCTTTGAACATGAACACACTCTAAAGCCGTGACTAAGCATACCTACGAATGTTTACAAATATATTGTTACTGCATTCATAATTCACGTTTCAGGTATACATTTGAAACATCTCAGGTGTACATTTGAAACATCTCAGGTGTACACTTAAAACCTTGATGTATGAAGAACCCTTATATGGAAACAAGCCCAATGGAAATCAGTGAGACTTGCAGTCAGGTCCTAACTATGCTTATCCAAGAAACCGAAATTAGTCATTCCATCACACCTGCTGAAAGACCACTTGCTTTTTCCTCTTCCTTTCCCATTCCTTTTTCTTTTAGTGTTGCGTCTTCTTAGATTGTAAGCACGTGGGCAGGAACTACGTTGTTTTTACTGTTTGTATGTAAGCTGCACCAGAAACCTTTTGGCTGAGGAGCTGGATAAAAACACCCTAAATAAATTAAATTAACAAAATATCACACTGATTTCAATGGGACTTGCATCCCTCTGAATATTCTTAGGATTGCAGCCTTTCTTCCAAGTAAGCTTGTTTAGGTTCACAGTTCAAGCCATCACGATTTTTTTAGAGATACCGAAGAGCTCTTTTATCAGCAGTGGCACTGCAGTTGTGTAAACACTCAAGAGTGAAATCCTACCATTGTAGGAACACCATTTCAATACCAGAGGGAACACAGAGATTTCTGTAAAGAGGCTAGCAAAATTCAACAAAGACTAAAAACCTACTCTTGGATGCATTCAAAGTCAAAGTGCAAAAAGAAATGAAAAGAACAAAAAGAACAAAAGGGGGAAGAGATGCATTCAAGGTTACATTGCAAAATGTGTGTATATTTTTAAGGTGATTTGCTTTTATTCTTACCAATATTATCAGAACAGGACAAACAGCCACCCCTCCAGCATTTATTTTTCTGGATCAAAGGGATTTGTACCTTTGGCATGCATTCCTACTCCATAAGCCATTTGCAGCACAATCCTAGACATATCTACACAGAAATAAAGTGCACTGAGTTCAGTGGGGGCTTATTCACAGGTATGTGGGGATAGGTTTGCAGCCTTAATTGTTTACTACTGTGTTACCCACAGTGAAGAACTAGTGAATTGGCCAAGGTTGTGTGTGCTCACAAGGACCAATCATATTCAGAAATAAATAATAATGTGGTCTGAAACCCAGGGAAAGGGGGAGACTGTCTTCTTCCTGCCCATCCTTACAGAAGTTTTTCTGCTATCTATATGATGTATGCGGCATGCACAAACACATGTTGTCAGATGCCAACAGTATACTGTGAAAAAGCAGTGTCACTCGCATATGCACCACCATAAATTATTGCTTTCAGACCCACACTTGCAGAATGCAAAAAGGTATGGCTACAATACAGTAAACACACATAGGAATCCATTTCAGAGGGTGGGGAGGAAATATCCCCTTCTATGAAGTCTTCTTCATAGCTGCTTTTATGCTAGATCCAATGATAAATTTCTAACTGGAGTTGTCTTGGGATATACTCTGGCAGTTGAACCACTAAACACCATAAAGCATCAAAGAGAAACCCATGTATGTAAACGCCAGGGTCACATCAACACCGCCCTAGGTAACTACAAATGCGCATTTGCTCCACACCTTATAATAGGGATGAACAACTGGAGGCCTTGGGTTCAAATCAGAGCCCTTGAGATGTACCAGTTGACACAAACAGCAGTCAATCCACAGGCAAGGGAGCTGTGTGTGTCTCAAGGAATGATGTCTGGGGAAACTGAACTTGCTGATGGTCCACTTTGCAGCAATTAGAGTGGAGGTCCCAGCCTGGGGCCAGCATCAGTAGGCATCTGCTGAGGCCCACAACTCAGACGGAGCCCATACTGCTTACCCTTGTAGCCACCTGGCTATGTTCCTCCTCCTCCTCCTCGCTGTTGCAGCCTGTTCACTTGCCTTCTCCAAGCAAGTGAGCAGTGAGAGAAACAAGGAGAAGGAACTTCAGCCTGTGCTGATCTTGTCCTCTCTCTGGGCAGCGGTATAGGTAGGGCCCAGAGGGGCAGGGCCAGTGTGGGCTCCAGGTTGTTGGATCCTTGAGCAAGACACCCTTGGTGGCCCCCTCCCTCAATAGGCTGCCTTCTCATCACCACTGTCACCAAGTGCTAGTTCTCCTCGTCCTCCTTCTCATCATTGCTACCACTTGCTTGCTTGACAGGCAGGGAGCCAGTGAGCAAGCAGCCACCCCTCATTCTTATTGCCCCTCATTCTTACCACCACCACCTTTGTCTGGGCCAGAGGGAGAGGCAGGTGAACAAGCAGGTTGCAGTGGTGAAAAGTGCACACTCGGCAGGTGCCCCACAATGGCACCGGCCCTTGGCTGGGCAAGTGAATGGGCAACAGCAACAGAAATGAGGGAGGAGACCCCTGGGGGCATGCTCCCCAAATCTGGCACCAAAAATACTGCCTCAACCCACCTCCTCAAAATACAACCATCTCCATAGTTCCGAACTATGGACTTGCTGTTTGCTTACTGCTGCGAAAACACACACACACACACACACCCCTCAAGCACGGGGAAGGAAACAGCACTCTGCACATGCTCCGGGCTGGCCTTTTAAACACTGTTGCCTCCGAGGTGCCATGGAGGAGTCCCGAGCCCCTGGGGCTGACTGGCTCAGAAATCATCCCTGATGGCTGGACACAACCGTGCGCGGAGAGGCGGCCTTCAGCCAAATCCCGGACTTTTTTTCCCCTCCGGACCGGAGGAGAAACACTCCCAGCACCAGCAGCTCTCAGACCAGCCTCCTCCAACCTCTGGAAGTTTTGGAATACTACAGCCAGCCTCCCCGGCCACTAGCCATGCTGGCTCGGGCTGGTGGGAGCTGAAGTCCAGCACGGGGGCACGAGGTCGGAGGAAGGCGCCTCAGACGCCCGCGCGCGCCGCGCTCCTCCTCCTCCGCCGCCGCCGGCGACGCCACTGACCTGAAGCAGGTGGTGAGCTCCCCGCTGGGCTTCAGGCACGGGTACTCGGTGGTGGCGACTTTGCTCTCGGAACACACCTGCCTGTGAGGCGGGGAGAGAGAGACAGAGAGCGAGAGAGAGACATTGCGCTACGGCGCGCCCGAAGTCAAGTCACGCTAACGACGCGCAGGCTGGCGGGACCCGTCGCCAGCGAGGCGCAGCGAGAGCCGCGCTGGCGTGGCGGGAAAGCCGAGCCAGGGGCCAAGGGGCGGTGCTCGCCCGCCCCGCTCCCCCCTCCCACCCACCTGTCGCTCTCCTCGGGCTCCTCGCGGTAGGTCCACGCGTGCCCGAGCGCGGCCAGCAGCAGCACCAGCAGCAGCCAGAGGCGCAGGCTCCGCGACGGCGACCACGCCAGCGCGAGCAGTCGCGGCCGCCCGGCGCCGCCCCCGCCGCCGCCCTGCAGCGCCATCGGGCGGCCTCGGCTCGCTCGCGCGGCGCTCGGACTGCCGGCCGGCCGGGCGCGCTCGCGGAGTGGCGGAGGGGGAGGAGGAGGAAGAGCTGCCCCCTGCGGCGGCGGCGGGTGGCGTGACCAGCGCGGCGGGGAGAGGAGGAGCGGAGGGGGCGGGGGGGGGGTAAATGGCAGCGGCGGCCCTGGCTAGCCGAGAAAGCGGGCGGGGAAAGGGGCGACCAGCTGCTGCGGAGAGGCGAGCTTGGAGCGTGGCTTGTTGAGGAGCGTCGGGTGCGGGGCAGACGGAGCCGGAGGGCGAGGGAAGCAGAGAGAGTCGGCTGCAGAAGGGCAGAGGGTAGGCTTTGGGGGCAGGGGAGTGAGGGCGTGAAGGTCGAGGGCAGAGAAAGGGGTCACCAGCTGTTATAGAGGCCTGGCGTGGCGGGGTGCGGGGGAGAAGGAGACTTGTGGTGTGAGAATACGGCCCCCCTTGCCGGCCGATAAGAAGACCGAGAGACGAGATCCTGCTGGAGATGAAGGACGGGGGAGAGCGTATTGCGCAGGGATTTGGAGAAGCCAGCTATGGGGCAGCTTCCCCTTCTGGGGGGATGTGGGGAGGGAGATCCTACAGATGAAGGGAAAGGAGAGCTGGCTGCCGCTGTCTGGCCAAGAGATGGGAGAAAGAGAGGGAAAGAAGACGCACGCACGCGCGCGCAGAATATGCGAACGCGAATGAGGAGAAGCCCGCAGTGGCAGGCAGGCAAGTTTCTACAGCCTGTGGGTCAGGGCTGTCTGACATTACCAGGAATGAAGAGGAGGAAGAAGAGGAGGGGTTTTTCGAGGAAAGGCCAGGCACCAGGAAGCGAGAACCTGGAGGTGGACCAGTGGGAGAGGCAGAACAGAAGGAGCGTGCTGTAGGTGGCCAGAAGCTGAAGGCAAAGGGCTGTTTTTGCCGGGCGGGGGGGAGAAAGAGGAGAGCTGAGGCTGGAAATGAGTAACCAGAGGCCAGGATGGCCAGGAGGTTTTGAAGGGAGCAGTGGTGGGGTGAGCAGAGGTTGCTGATCGGGAAGCTAAAAGAGCCAGCCGGGGCTGAGGAGAGCGCGGGTAAGGAAGGAGCAAGAGCCGTTGCAGCGCTGACTTGGACAAGCGAGCTATTGCAGATGGGAAAAGAGGCCGTTAGAGCCCGCGCTGCCAGACTTGGAGAGGTGAAAGAGGCTTGGTGGAGAAAATGGGGTCGCTTCAGTGTCTGTCTGGCTCATGGACAGGAGAGACAGCTGTCAGCTTTCTAGGAGTGAGGTCGCCCTGAATTACATGGAAGAACTGTTTCTGCACAAGGATTCCCAGGAAGTTGGAATTGGAAGTATCTGCTGTTTTCATGCTGAAGGAGTCCAAAGAAAAATATCTTTTATTTTAGGTGTCTGATCATTGTCTTTTCCATAAGAGTTCAGTCCTTCTATCAGGACAGAGCAGAGCCAAACATTCCAGGAACCAGCTTGTGTGTGTGTCGATTTTATGATGGAGTCCAAATGCAGTCTTTTCTTTCCCCTTTCTGCCTCATACTAGGAAGCAGAATTCTCTGTGAACAAGTGTAATTGCTTATGGCTAATGAGTTATTGGAGAACCAGAATATCCCACATCAGCAGTTTAATTATTTATTGACAAGATTTATATACCGCTCTGCATCCAATAAAATTCCTGCATTGAGCAGGGGGTTGGACTACATGGTCTTGTAGGCCCCTTCCAACCCTACTATTCCATGATTCTATGAAATATCCGAGAAGTAAAAAACTATAAAAAGGGGAGAAAATAAAGTTTAGTTAGAGACTATAAGAATTTGACAGATGCAAAGCATAGAGTGAAAGAAAAAGTGATTGGAACATTTTGGAAGGAAAATTACACTATATATTATTTGTATTATGTATTGCTTAGAGGCACACAGTTCTGTAAATACTTCTCATTTCATCCTTATAGAAAGTCTGGAGAGGGCCCATAGCTCAGTATCAGAGCACATGCTTCTCGTTGAGAAGGTCCCAGGTTCAATCCCTTGTATCTGAAGTTTAGAGAAGGATATTGAGCAGCAGGACAGAGCGGGAAAAATTTCTGCCTGAGGACTGGAACTGAGATTTTCAGCCAGTCAGAGTGGGCAATACTGGGCAAGATGGACCAATGGGCTTGACTTATTATTATTAAAAATATTTCTTGGCCTCCTTTCAGTACAGAAGCCCTCCCAACAGCGATAATTTGGTACAGTGGTTCCCAAACATTTTTTCCCCTGCAGACTACTTGAAAATTGCTGAATTTTTCAACAGATCATTCAATACCGTTTTTTGTTCTACAAATCAAAGAGTATATGTAACATATAATAACTGTGGTCTTGCCTGTCTACTGTAATGGATGTGCTAAAGTCAGCTGCTAAATTTTCTAGGGAAAAATTAGTAGACTGCACCAGTGCTGTATTATGATCATAGAATCATAAAATAGAAGGGTTGGAAGGGGCCTATAAGACCATCAAGTCCAACCCCTTGCTCAATTCAGGAATCTAAGTCAAAGCATCCCTGACAGATGGCTGTCCAGCTTCATCTTGAATGCCTCCAGTGTGGGAGAGCCCACCACCTCCCTAGGTAATTGGTTCCATGGTCATATTGCTCTAACAGTCAGTTTTTCCTGATGTTCAGCCAGAATCTGGCTTCTTGTCGCTTGAGCCCATTCTTCCATGTTCTGCACTCTTGGGATGATCAAGAAGAGATCCTGGCCTTCTCTCTGGGACAACCTTTCAAGTACTTGAAGAGCACTATCATATCTCCCCTCAGTCTTCTCTTCTCAAGATAAAATGCCCAGTTCTTTCAGTCCCTCCTTATAGGCCTTTGTTTCCAGTCCCCTGATCATCTTCATTGCCCTCCTCTGAACCCTCTCCAGTTTGCCTGCATCTTCCTTAAAGTGAGGTGCCCAGACCTGGACACAGAACTCCAGATGAGGCCTAACCAGTGCCTCATAGAGGGGGAGTAGTACTTCATGGGATTTGGAAGCTATGCTTCTATCAATGCAGCCCAAAATAGCATTTTTTGCAGCCACATTACATTGTTGGCTCATATTCAGCTTGTGATCTACAACAATTCCAAGATCCTTCTTGCTTGTAGTGTGGTTGAGCCATGTATCCCCCATCTTGTAACTGTGCATTTGGTTTCTTTTTCCTAGGTGCAGAACTTGGCATTTATCCCTATTAAATGTCATTCTGTTGTTTTCTGCCCAGCACTCCAGCCTATCAAGATCAACTTTGAATTCTGTTTTTATCTTCCAGGATATTAGCTATCCTGCCCAATTTTGTGTCATCTGCAAATTTGATCAGCATTCCCTGCACCTAGGGATGTACGAAAGTCACTTACCGTTTCGAAGGGTGACATTCGCGGTGGGGGGGAGGCGCTCCGTCCCTCCCCCCGAAATTCTCTCCAGCTCCGCTCCGCAGAGATTCCGCAGAGGCGCCGGCTATGGCAGCCACCATTTGTGTTCCCTTTTTTTTTTTGCCGTGATAGGTTACATAAATATTTACGTAGCCTATTACGGCGGGGGGGAAAGAAGGGGAACGCAAATGGCGGCCACTACGCCATTTGTGCCCCTCTTTTGCCGTAATAGCCTACGTAAATATGTAGGCTATCACAGAAAAAAAAAGGGAACGCAAATGGCGGCCACGGTAGCCGCCGCCATTTGCGTTCCCTTTTTTTTGCCTTGATAGGCTACGTAAATACTTACACAGCCTATCACGGCTTCCGCAGGGACTCAAATGCGTGATAGGCTACGTAAGTATTTACGTAGCCTATCACGGCTATAGTGATGAAGCGAATGGCGGCCGCGGCTGCGGCCACCATTTGCAAGTCAGCGCGAACGGCAGCAGGTAGGTGTCCCATTTCGCGTGCCTTTCGCGGGGTGGGGGGGGCAGGGGAGCTTCGTTCCGCCATGGATTTTGGGGGGGCTAATGCACTGGCATTCGGCTTTACTGAGATTTGTGGTGGAATTCTCTGACATCCCTACCTGTACCTCCTCCTCCAAGTCATTAATAAAAACGTTGAAGAGCACTGGGCCAAGGACTGAGCCCTATGGTATGAGCTCATTACCTCTCCCCAGTATGAGAAGATCCCATTGATCAGCACTCTTTGAGTCCGATTCTGAAGCCAGCTGTGGATCCACCTGATTGTTGTTTCATCTAGCCCACGTTGAGGTAGTTTGCTCATCAGGATATCATGGGGCACTTTGTCGAAAGCTTTGCTGAAGTCAAGGTATATTATGTCTACAGCATTCCCACAGTCCACAAGCGAAGTTACTTGATCAAAAAAATGAGATCAGATTCATCTGGCAGGATTTGTTCTTGACAAATCCATGTTGGCTTTGAGTGATTACTGCATTGTTTTCAAGGTGCTTCCAGATGGATTGCTTTATCATCTGCTCCAGAATTTTCCCAGGGATTGATGTCAGACTGACTCATCTGTAGTTCCCAGGTTCTTCCTTTTTATCCTTTTTGAAGATAGGGACAACATTAGCCTTCCTCCAATTATCTGGCATTTCACCCATCCTCCATGATTTCTCAAAGAGAATAGACAGTGGTTCTGAGAGTTCTTCTGTCAATTCCTTTATTACTCTAGGGCGCATTTCATCTGGCCCTGGAGATTTGAACTCATTCAAAGCGATTAGGTGTTCCTTGACCATATGCCTATCGATCTCAAGCTGCAATCCTGCCCCTTCAGCCTGTACTTCACCTTTGTCATGTTATTATGCACTCAACATTCCCTTGGTTATGGGTTCTTTAGACCTCCAGTTTTGCTTCTATGTCTAAAGAGCACTTTTGGGGAGTTTTTTTTTTAGAGCTGGGAAAATGTTGTATTTATTTTTTAAAGGAAAGAAAACCCTTCTTTCACTTGTATATTTGTATTATTCTTCTATACCACAGTGCCACCTAGAGGTTATATTTCAGAAAAGCAGGAAAGAAAATGTTCTTCATGTACTGCTTGGATCTCAGTTCTGTGACAAAACTGAAAGTAGATGCAGTGGATTAACAGCCTTGTGTAGAAAAGCTCTTACTTCCCGCACCACCAACACTCTGCACACTCTACAAATTCTATGTGTTGAGGGCACCATCTAGGCTGCAGCATGATCCTGCCTGAAAATCTGGTCAGTCCCCACGGGGATAACACATTATATGTGGAGCTGCCCTTGAAGATGAGCTGGGATGCAGTTGGCATAGCTAAGTGGAATCATGTTACATGAATTCTGAAAGCTGCACTGGCTGCCTATTTGTTTCCAAGCCAGATTCAAGGAGCTGGCTATATGCCACCAGTTCAAATGTTGAAAGCGTTGTAAGGTACATAATCCATTGCATTATAGGAGGTGAGTGTTTATCTTTCCAATGTTGTAATATCAGCCTTTTAGCTGACAAAAGGACACAGAGAATCCATTTACTCTGACCATCTGTTAATTTCTGTGAACCAGGTAATTTTAAAGAGAGTGTACATGTGTGTACAACATGCATGTACAACAGCAGAGACTGTTCCAATACAAAATTTGTTTCTATAATAATCTCCTTCCCCAAAGAAGCAACTACTGAACATGACCAAAGCATATGTTTAAAAGAAGCATTAGCTGCATTGCACTGCCAGCAATTAGCTGAATTAGACAATCCCGTATTAAAGAGATGTTGCGACACAAGACAAATGTTTTTGCTGAGTAAGATGCAGCTTAAGATCCACAGACATGACAGGTAGACACCAAAGTGGCAATTCACTGATCAGGCATTTTGCGACAGTACCCACAGCAGTTTCTCAAATTCCCAAATGTGCCCATGAGTCCAAAAAGGTTGGAGACCCCTGGTATATAGGATGATCCTTCTTGACTCACTCAAAATTTCTTCGCTGTGTGTTTTAAGCAGTGACACCCACATTTGCCTTGAAAATTTGCTTGAGGCTAAATTTAATAGTAGCCCCAACCCAGATCTGATCGCTTTGTTCACAACACAAGAGTTCCATTATTAGTACCAGGCCTAAACAGGACATCCAGTCCTAGTGAGAGGCAGATGACACCCAGTTACATAATTTAACCAATAACCTGCATTATTGTTTCTGTCCTGGAAGTAAGCCCCATTGAATTCAACAAGGCTTGCATCTGAGTAGACACGCATATGATTGTGCTGTTAGTAATTCATATGCTTGTGTGGATGTGCTGCTTTAAGACACCTGTGGGTTTACACTGTGGAATACATATTTTGTTGTTGTTCAGTCATTCAGTCGTGTCCGACTCTTCGTGACCCCATGGACCATAGCACGCCAGGCCTTCCTGTCCTGCGCTCTCTCCCGGAGTGTGCTCAAATTCATATTCATTGCATCTGTGATGCTATCTAGCCATCTCATCCTCTGCCGTCCCCTTCTCCTTTTGCCTTCAGTCTTTCCCAGCATCAGGGTCTTTTCCAGGGAGTTTTCTCTTCGCATTAGGTGGCCAAAATATTTGAGCTTCAGCTTTATTATCTGTCCTTCCAATGAGCACTCAGGGTTGATTTCCTTTAGGATGGACTGATTTGACCTCCTTGCAGTCCAGGGGACTCGTAAGAGTCTTCTCCAGCACCACAGTTCGAAAGCATCAATTCTTCGGCGCTCAGCCTTCCTTATAGTCCAGCTCTCACAGCCATACATTACTACTGGGAAGACCATAGCTTTGATTAGACGGACTTTTGTCGGCAAGGTGATGTCTCTGCTTCTTACTATGCTGTCTAGGTTGGCCATAGCTTTCCTCCCAAGGAGCAAGCGTCTTTTAATTTCATGGCTACAGTCACCATCTGCGGTGATCTTAATTATATTTCATGGTGTTTATAGAGTCTTGAGAATTCCTAGCCTGCAATTGTTCGAAAGAATAAAAGATTCAAGGCAGATAAGGGGGGACCTTTTATTGGGTGAACATTGGTTGACAGAGAAAGAGGAACCAGGTTTTCAAGCTACATGGTTCTCTTTATCAGGCAGTCATAACTGCAAGTCTAACTGGAAAAGAATTATATGTTACTTTCAAATAAAGAATAATAAAATTAATAATCAGATACTTAATACAGAGCCATTGCCTTATCAGCCATTCTGTTTGCTTTTGTTTAATTATCAAAAGCATCGTCTGAAAATGCTCTGATGAATTAAACAGCAAAGTTGTTGTCTTGGCTCCAGATGGATTACTGGAAGTAATCCTCATTGCAAATACCTTTTTCAGAATCAAAATCCTTTCTTCAGCAACAAGCCCAACCAAGTTCTATAATGTGATACAATGCAATGGAATCAGTAATCGTATTACTAACTAACATATAAAAGATGTGGATCTGATCTTGTTTTATCTTCTTTGTAATGGATAAAAAGCCAAATCCATTAAGAGAATGGGGGTTACATCCTAAAAAGCATTATGGTGTGCCAATAGTCAAGGAAATATTAGAAGTTCTGTTGCCCTAGGCTAGAATAATCTGGCTCAGGTTTTTCTAAGATGAATTTAAATCAAGTGTTTTCTGGTGTCAGGATGCTCTCTTCATTGGGCTGAGGCAGCTTTGGCTTTGACTTGAATAATTAGATATAAAGTGGATAAAAGCTGCATATGAAATCTGGGAGCATTTTTAAATGTGAGCCAAAGAATTCAGCGGGACATGTCAGCAATTCTCCCCGGAATTGTTTAAACAGAAACTGAACGCAGTACAGCTGCATTGTGTATTTTCCTTCATAATGGTTTGGGGGTGTTGTGTCACATGCCATCATTGTAAACTATTTTGGGTACAGAAACATTTATTTATTTTAACTTGGCAATGCAGGATACTCCTCATGTCAATGTTCTTTTTAGACACTGAATGGTTTCCATTATTATCTTTGCTTACGTGCACAAATGCATTGTCTGCTTTACTAAGACATATGACTGACTCAGGACTCATCTTGACTCACTCATTTAAACTGGTTGACAGGTCTACCCTGCACACTAATAGTAAACTCATTCTCCTGAGTGTTGATCTTATGAAACCAAAACAGCACCACTTACGCATGAGAGGTTTGGGCGAACCCCAAGATACACAAAAGAACCCCCTCCCCCCTCAAAAAAAGCTTTAAGGAAATATAGAGAAATCCCGAAGCAGCCAAATGAGGACCGAACATGTTGACTGAACTGGTAGTGGAATGGAATATCCCAAAAGAGGACATGACTGGCTGACTGACTAGGATTCTGAACAAAAGCACTCCATACTGCAACATTTTGTTGCAACATGTACTTGTCTACAGCTTTTAGTGATGAGAGCTAAATGGAGGTTGTGTACTTCCAAGTACCAGAACAAACACCCGGGAAATGGCCATCTTCTTCATGCCAGGTTGCAAAAGCTTTCAGAATGGGAACTGGCTGCTTGCCATTGGGAAAAGAAATGCTGGGCTAAAGGAACTTTTGATCTTATCCAGCAAGGCAGTCCATATGCTCTTACAGTATGTATAGGAAAGTACAGGACGTATCCTAGCAAGGTCCTGGTCTCCCGAGGTCCTTCCAGATGAGAGGTTGGATCCAGGAACTTTCTGCAATAAGGAGGGCTGTCCGTCCAATTTTGGGGGATCCCCCTCCCCTACACACTACAGCTCACCCCATTCAGCAGGGTCTCCTGACTCCCTCTGTAGCATTTTCAGGGGGCTGGAGGGGCTGCTGTGGGGAGGAGGAGGCAGGGAAGGCCTCTTCTGCCAGCTCAGTTTTTCCAGCTTAACTTTGGCTCCAGCCTGAGGCTTTTAATATGCAACTGCCCTGTCTCATTCAAATAATTTTATTGGAGGCGGGGGGAGTCCAGACAACATCATCATCCTCCCTGTCATCTTCCTGTGTTTTCCCATTGCTTACATCTTTTTTCTTGCCATGGAAAATCCGTTAAGGAAGAAAACACAAAATAGCTGCACAGTGCCTTCTGACTGCTAGCAGCAGGATTCCTCCCTGTGGAAGCACCCCTGGATTCAAGAATAGGTGCATTAAAAGAGAGAGAGAGAAGGCAGGCCAGAGCCTGTTTTAAGGCCACAAAAGGAAGGCAAATAATAATTACTCATTTGTATCCGATGCTCAGGCACAGGTAGCTTGTCCTTGATGTCAAGGCAGAAGGAAAGGCTGGAGATCTCCTTAAAATGTGAGCCCCAACCCACAGGAGTGGCAGCCCTACCACACGTTAAGGGTTGCATTGACTGACTGAATGCTCCTACACAGCCACATGTACCTCAACCTAGAAATCACCAGGGAAACAATTCTAGAAGCCCAGAGCCTTCCCCCAGCCTGGTGCCTTCCAGATATGCTGAACCAATAACTCCCATCATTCCTAGCCAGCATTGGCCATTCTGGCTGGGAATTACGGGAGTTGCTGTCCAACATATCTGGAGAGCACCAGGTATGGGATGGCTGTAGCAGCCTATAGGCTTCCCCCTGACAACCAAGTGAGTCCTCACCAGTGGAGGCTGGTGGCTCCAGAGTAAGTGGGGTGGTACATTTGCTCCAGGTTTCAGTCAGAGCCCTTACTAGTTATTTAAAACATTTGTATCCCACCCTCTATCATTAAGATCTCAGGGCAGTGTACAGATAAAATCCATTTAAACAGTATAAAACAATCTAAACAGCTAAAATATATTAAACCATTAAACAAGCTAATACCAATTAAAATCTAAAACAATAAAACAGTTTGCTACTTTAGGGAATGCATTTAGCTGGCAAAGGCTTTGGTAAAAAGCCATGTTTTTACCTAGTGTCAAAATAAAACCAATGTCTGTGCCAATCGGGCCGAGGGGAGGGCATTCCACAACCGGGGTGCCACAGCAGAGAAGGCCCTCTCCATGTCCCACCATAGTGTATGACTCATGCTGGTGGGATGCAGAGGAGGGCTCCTCCAGCAGATCTTGGTCCTCGGGTAGGCATATATAGGGAGAGGCGCTCCCTCAAATATCGAGGTCCCAAGCCGCTTAGGGCTTTAAATGTCACCACCAAAACCTTGAATTCCAACTGGAAGTGTATTGGCAGCCAATGCAATTCCTTTAAAACTGTTGTTATATGATTTTTATGAGATGTTCCAGTCAGCAGTCTAGCTGCTGCATTTTGCACTACCTGCAACTTCCGCGTCATCTTCAAGGACAGCCCTACGTAAAGTGCATTGCAGTAGTCTAATCAGGAAGTTACCAGTGCATGTACTACTGTTGGCTAGGTTATCCCTGTCCAGGATAGGTCATTGCTGGCAGATCAGCAGAAGCTGGCCCCAAGTATTTTGGGCCACAGAGTCCACCTGGGGACAGGTGTGAAGCACCTTGGATGGCTCCTTTAGAGTTCTGACTGAAACCTGGAGTGAATTCACCGCCCCACTGACATAGGGGCCACAAGCCTCTGCTGGTCCTCATCTGCAATCCAAAATGGAACAGCCCAGAGGTTTAATGCCGTAGTGAGAACTATGTGTAAATCTCTTCCATGGACTGAGCACCAAACATTGATTGGTCAAGAGCCATCTAATCCTACCCCCACCCTCATCAGTGTTGCTGCAGGGCTTTAAGGGGAGGGGGAACGGAACATTGTGGTGCCCTATTTCCTCCCAAAGGGCATTTCTGGTTTTATTGTTGGCTTTTACTGTTGTTTTTATGTTTTTATCGCTTTTAATATTTTAACTGTTTTATGTATTCTATTGCTGTAAGCCGCCTTGGGAGGGCTTCTGCCCTGAAAGGCGGCCAAGAAATGTTTTAAATAAATAAATACATTCCTGAATGGCATTTTTAAAGGGGAGTCCATTGATGCTCACTAAATAAAATGTTCACCACCACGGTCCATAATGCAGGGATGTTGAGTCTTTTGTCCTGAGGGCTGGATTCCATTACAGAGGAGCTCTTGTGAGCTGCATTCCAGGGGTGGGTGGGGCTTAAGGCAAAAGGAGCAGGGCCCAAAATATGAAAAATGTTTTAGCTTGAAGCTCTCACTGCCACTAACTAAGCCTTAGGGGAGGCACTTCAGCCTTTTAGAGTGGTAAAAAAAAAACCTGCACAAAAGCCAGGAAACCATCGAACAATTTGTGGGAAGGGGGTGCGGCAAGGGGGAGGGGTGTGGTCTTCTGGAGAACCCACCTGTCTTCCCACCATTTGGTTCCAGTTGCAGAGTGGAAGAGAAGCACGCTCTGCCCAGTCCATCAACCAGGGGACTAAGGGCTACTGGTTTGTGTGAATTTGGGGTTTGCATGTGGATTATTGCAATCTATTCTCAGCTGCCTGGAGAATCATTTGATCGAAAGGTGCAATATAACTCTCTTAAATAAATACATGCAAAAGTTTTATATGAACACATCAAACCAAGAGAATGGGGAGCTGTCTGATGACACACCTGACACAATGGCAGTATCAGACACGACTGGGGAAGGCAATGGCAAACCACCCCACTATAGTCTGCCATGAAAACGCCAGCAAAGCAGCGTCCCTCTAGGGGTCAGTAATGACCCGGTGCTTGCGCAGGAGGAACCTTTCCTTTCCTCAGGCCTGATAACATTATGTAGACATGGAAACTGGGGATATGGCTTCACACTGTGGGACTCTCTCCTACTCTGGAAGCTGTACTGTGATGCTGTGTGGACTGGGGGCCAATTTATACCATGGCTGGATGCCTGCAATTGCTGTGTGCATGTGTCAACTTCCTCTCCTTCAACCACTTGCGTGCAGCTACCCCCAGACACAGGAAGGACTAAGCTTTCTGTATCCCACTGCAAACAACCAAAAGTGCAGGTTTGTTTGCATTGGTGTGCAGAAGGTTTAATTTGGCATCTGGGAAGGACAGGTGGGCCTTGAAAAAGGAACTGCTATGCACAACAGAGTCAAGTGTAAATCAACTTTGACTTTCACTACATGTTATTATAGGAAGATCACTCCAAAATTAAAACTCTAACCAAACAGGTTTTCAAGAGGCATAACAGATCTTAGCTAGATTTCCTGCCTAACCTCACTAAGACATTCCAACCTTTTTATTTCCTTATCATATGATGCCTGAGGCAAAACAAAATCTACCTCTTGGGCTAGGTAGTAAAACGACGACAATTATTTTAATTTTAACATATTTGCATACCACCTTTCTACACTATCCATGCTCACAAAGAAGTTCAAATTCACCACCTTGGGTGCCATTTTTAGGAAAGGAAGTGGGGTATATTAAAAAAAAATGAATATCTCAGTTTTCTCCCCTTTAATAATATCCAAATACCTGAGGTGAGTTGGATGGCTACCAGAATAAGGGGCCTATGGTTGTTGGAACCCCAGTTATAGAACGTTCTCCCCCAGAAAGGCTCACCTGGTGCCTCTTTTATTGTCTGTTCAGCTTTTTAGATACAGTTTTAATCCTGCTGACAGTTGTTGTTGTTGTTGTTGTTGTTGCTGTTATATTTATATCCCACCTTTTCCCCAATACTGGGACTCAAGGCGGCTTTACAACGTTAAAAACTTGTACAGTTAAAACATATAAATAGAAATATACACAAAAGTTAAAAATATAATTAAATCAATAAAGATGGTTTTATGCTGCTTTTATGATTTTGTGGCTTTTGGCTTATTATATTTGTTGTATTTACATGTTCATGGTTTTATTCTTGTTGTAAGCCACCCTGGGAATATGACTGAAACGTCAAATAAAAAATATGATAAATACATTAAAATATGTATTTTTGCCTGAGGCAGCCAGCACATTCTGCCTCACTCTAGGTCTGGCTTTGACTGGATATATTTCCTAGCATATTCTTCCATCCCTCTTTTATCAGAACAAGAGGAAGATACTTGAGAAAGTGCTTTACTTCTGAACTGCCTTTCTACAGTAAAAACACATTGTATTTATACAACTCTCTCTAATAAATCTCTGCTACTGAAAGGAAAATGCACAAGACTACTAGCTCTGTTTCAAAGATAATTACAAACCTAGGGTGGCCACATGTCCTACTTTGCAGCCAACAGTCCTCTGTTTGAAGGGCTGTCAGAGGACAATCCTTTATTATGAGGGGTGGGCAACTTTGGATCCTCCAGTTGTTTTAGATGACAACTATTGTTTTCCCTCATTATAGGCCAAAACATCTGGAGGGCCACAAGTTGCCCAGCCTTGCATTCTCTCTCTGAAGGGCTATATAGTTGCCTCCTCTATTTGAAGGGTTGTTCTATCCAATTCCAGTTTAACGATAACCATAAGAAGGGAGAGCAGGGGTTTTCAAGTTGCCTATGGCAACTCTGCATGGGGCTACCTTTGAAGAGTCTTTGGAAGCTTTCTGGAGAAAGTGGCTAAGGAGACATTTTTTCCCTCTCTGATAATACTGGAACTTGGGGTCATCCCAAGAAGCTGATTGGTGGGGAATTCAGGACAGATAAGTGGAAGCACTTGTTCACACAGTGCATAGTTAAACTACAGAATTTGGTCCCACAGGATGTAGTGATGGCCACCAATTTGGATGGCTTTAAAAGGGGGTTGGACAAATTCATGGAGGATAAGGCTGTCGATGGCTACTAGTCCTAATAGCTATATGCTACCTCCAGTATCAGAGGCAGTATGCCTATGCACACCAGTTGCTGGGGAACATGGGCAGGAGGGTGCTGTTGCGCTCATGTCCTGCTTGTGGGCTTCCCATAGGCACCTGGTCAGCCACTGTGTGAACAGAATGCTTGGTCTGATACAGCACTGCTCTTACGTTCTTATGAAGGTGCAGTTGGTCCAGAATGCAGCAGCAACGATGTCCGTGGATGTGCTGCACCCATGGGAACATGTTATACTATCCTGCAATATGTGCCCCCTGGTTGCCACTTTGTTTCCAGGCACAAATCAAAGTGTTGGTGATCACCTTTAAAACCCTAAGGGCACAATCCTGTGCATGTTTAGACAGAAAAAAGTCCTACAACTGCAGTTTCCAAACACTCTTCAAGGGTAGCACCATGTAGAGTGTGTTACAGGAATTATCCTCTCCCACCCACTCTGCCGTCCTTAACGGTACCCAGAATTTGCCAGTCCTCTAACCAACCTGCTGATTCTTCCTCCTGCATTTTTGGATGTCTGTTTCTTTATTTTAGGGCTGCAGTGTTTAATCACTAATCTGTTAAAAAAACTTTTACTCATCTAAAATGTTGCTCCATTTAATCAGACAGCTGGTAGGCTTAAATTTAGAAAGAATTGTTATAATTTAAATAGACATGCAATACATCTCACCATATTGGAGAATACTGTGTCCAGGTGACCGGTGTATCTGTTCCTCAGTCTGCTGTCCAGGTGCTGTTGATGGGCAACTCCAAGCCCCCCCCCCTCTCCCTTCTGATGGTGCTTTCTTTTCAAACCAGACTGGGTTGGACAGCCCATCAAATAGAGGATGCCTTCAAATAAGAGAAATGTCCTCTGACAATTCTTCAAATAGAGGAATACCCTCTGTAAAGTAGGACACATGGCCACCCTATCTTTAGGCTTTTGCAGGAGAATGTCCCAGTGTGCTACCATAGGTGGCACACCATTTGAATGTTCCAACTTAGGCAGGCACCAACGTATCTTGGACCAAGACTGGTCTCAAGTTGGTCTTTGGTAGCTACAGTCCTGCTCACAGTTAACCTGCTAATTCCTATTGAATTGAACAACAGCCTAATGGAATGCAACACTGCAGTCTGAAAACAGACTAAGGCCAATCATACTCATCTTTCTCATTCTCACTTGACGTGGTTACTGGCCTGAGTTCTCTGCAGTGACTTGTTGAGGTTAAAGGCACTTAAGACTAGCGGTTTGGATGATTTGGGGGCTTGGAAAGTCAGTGAGATCAACTTTTTAAAAAGAGATTAAATATGTTCTGTTCCAAGAAGCAGTGGAGACTTCAAAGTTTACTGAACTTAAGTCAGGGATCAGGAAACATTATGTGATGGCAGAGATATTTTTCTTCAAGTAAAATGTGAACCGCGTCTTTGAAAATCCATTCCCCCCTCCTCTATCTGCTAAGATAAATACAGAATGTTTTCTCTCAAAAAGCCTTTCCTGCATTAAAGCTTCCACCTTCTTCAAGCTTGCATTAAAAGCACCATAATCCCCCAAATGTGATAGCTTTATCAGTACCTCCGAGATGACCACAGCAGCAGAAGAGAAACTGGTAACTGCTTAGTAAATATAAGCACTGGGATGTGGGTTCTTTCCACCTTGAATCAAGGTCAACATTTGCTAAAGGTCACCACCAAAGCTTAGCTCAGGCCACGGCCCCAAAAGGTGTCAACTTGCGTATTAAGTGTGAGAATCTATCATCCACCTCCAGCTAGCACCCTATCCATATACAGAAAATCCTGCAGGATTAACCCATTTCATATGGTCGAGTTGGGTTGGGGGGCTGCCTTGGAACTGCACTGCCTGCCTGTGTGCTTACTTCTTTGCTCCTGTACTGTGTTCTTAAGTTACGCATATGTAAATAAGTGATTACGAATGTACCAAAAATGTCCAGCTCTGTCTTATCCAAAGGAAAAGGACGGGGTGGAGGCCCTCCTGTCCTTCCTGCTGCTCAAGGAACAGGGCAAGCACAAAACAATGCAGGTCCGATCTACCTAAAGTTAAATTCTTTGAAATCCCATTAATGAGAGAATTAAGCACATGCCTAAAAAAACCTTTCCCATTTTGGACATAGTCCTGCTTAATTTTTCTTGTATTGTGCCCTGCAGTCTGAATGGAGAGCAGACTGTCTCTGAGCACACACAGAGTGCCAGTCCTTCAGCAGTGAATAAGCATCACCAACTCTCATGTAACTAACCTGATGTGGCTGGGTTTCTAGGACTGCAATTGCATGCACATTTAACTGGAAGTTAACCAGACTCAACACAATAGGAGTATTACTTCCGCATAAACATAGATATGATTGCACTGTGCCCCGTGTGTGTGTGTGTGTGTGTGTGTGTGTACACACACACATAGTAGACAGGCTTTAACTTCATGATCTGCTTTTAAACTAAATAAATAAATACCTCCAGTACTACTCATATGTCCATTACATGGGTATATTGACATTCTACCCTTGGAAAAGCTTCTCCTCCATCTCCTTCCCCTACTCCTGGCCCCCTTACAGAGCCCAGGGCTGGCTCCAGGTCTTTGAGGTCCCTTGGGCAAGACATCCTCAATGGGTCCCCTCTCTCAGTACATCTACCATCTCACCAACATTGTCACCAGCTGCTATTGCTCCTAGGGATGGGCGAACCATTCAACCTCTGGGTGTGGGGCCACCATGGGGAAATCTGGGCTGCTTGGGCCCCCGTGAATTTCCCCAGAGCCCCTCCGTGTCCACCGGATGTCACAGGGCGGCTCTCCACCATTATAGAAGGCGCGGCTGCAATCTCCATGGAAGTAGGTGCTTTATGGCCGCAAATGGCATAAAACATGCCAATTACGGCTATAATTTTCCCACGATAGGCTAATGGCAGCTGCCATTAGCCTGCCGCACCTTTTATAATGCCAGAAAGCTGCCTTGCAGGAAATCCTAAGGTCCTGGAGGTGAGTCCACCGGTCGGATTCTTGGGAACCTGGTCTCATTGGAGCCCGCAGCAGATTTCTAATTGCTTCTCATCCTCTTTCTCATCATTGCTGCCACTAGCTTGCTTGACAGGCAGAGAGTCAGTGTGCAAGTTTGTTGGGGGCATTTCCTGCTCCTCTTCCTCACTAATCATGCTTCCGCTTTTCCTTGTGATTTTGCAGAAATCCACACCACCTCTTTCCCCTCTTGTCATGCAATTATGCAAGCTAGAAGTCAGCACTCCTCAAGACTTCTGTCAATCAAAATTTCCTGCAACCCTTTTTCCCCCTGTCAGGCACCTTCAGCAGTTACACTAAAGACATGCAACAGGTGCAGGGGTTCCCAGCATGGAGATGCAATAAAGCTATTGAATTCAGCTATTGAATTTCCGCCAGTGAAATCCACAGGATCCTCGCCAAGAAAAACAGAACAAGCGGGCAACCCTGTTTGTCCCTTTTACAATTCCTCCTTGCATCTTAATTGGCAACAATCACAACACTCTGGAGGGGATTTTAATAGCCAGAGTGACCTTTTTTCTTCTTGCTTTCCCAGCCTGGTACAACTGGAACTTGAGTGATTTCTGCTTGTACGTTCCTGAGAAGGGAGCATGCAAGGCTATTGGATACCAACTGAAAATCTATTTTGTACTTAAAAAACAACTTGGCAGGTATGACCCACTGTGCTTACTACTGTTGCCAAACACTGTCCCTTCCTGGATGGTGCCATACAAAAAACCCCCCTTTTCCCATGTGTTCTTACAAACCAAAGGACATATAAATCTCTTTGTTAAACCCAGTGGAGGCGGGTGGCTCCGATGTCAGTGGGGTGGTGAAGGAGCTATCCAAGCTGCGTAAATATGCATACGATTATGCTTCATGTGTGTGTGAATTGTTCAATCATCCCATAGCCTTATGTGGAACATATATGGCTTTAAACTGGGGTGGGGTGCACACATATCCCCAACCTCAGCTCAGTGTCCTTAGAATCTTCCTTCAGACATTTCCACTGACGGCACAAAGATCTGAAGCTTCCTCCAGCTGGGACAGGGAGAGCTGGATTTGGGACAGGCCATGGCTCTCATGCTTCCCCCTTCATACTTCATTTTCATTGCCTGAAGCAGCCCATGATCAATCAAGTTCTGCCCATTATGGAATCATGGTGACTCAAACACCTGCAGCAACATTTACAACCTGGACAAGCACTTACAGCGGGGGTGGGCAGCCTCAGGCCCATGGGCCAAATCAAGCCCTCCTGTGGTCCCATCCAGCCTCAAGGGTTCCCCAGAAGACCATACACACACACCAGCCTCACCTCCTTTCCTCCATCAGCCAATTGTTGGGTGGTTTCCCAGCTTCTGCGCAGTTTTCCCCCCTGTGTAAAAGATTGGAATGCCTCCCCTAAGGTTTAGTTACTGGTAGTAACAGCTTTAAGTAAAAATTGGCTGGAATTTGGGGTGGTTTTGGCTCTGCCCCTTTTGCCTTTGGCCCCACTCACCACTGGAATGTGGCCCCTGAGAGCTTCTCTGAAATGGAATCCAGCTCTCTGACCAAAAGAGGTTCCCAACCCCTGACTTATGGGGAGTGGATGGGATGACATGTAAGCAAATGAATATGTGCATGCAACACCAATAAAACTTTATAAGGGGCTCCTTCACATGGAGCTTTTATCCTGTTATCGAGATTGCTCACTCACAGACTTTTGCAGGCCCTTTAGATGACAACATCAACCTCCAAGGTGTCTCCCGCACGAAATGACCTGTATTCCTTTTTTAAAGAGATCACAGATAATGAGGTATCAAATTACCCCGGTTGTGTTCCTCTTGAGTTCCCTCCATGAAAAGAGGAAAAGCAGCAAGAAAAGGAGTGAGATTAATGAAACATATGGAAGACTCAGATAAGGGGAAGATGGAAGGGGAAAGGGGAGGGGGGGAAAGAAGCACGTGTAAAGGGAGTCCGTTGTGATCCTGCATTTAAAACAGAAGCAGGAAGCTGGCTTTTAAATGTGGGATTTTAGGCTGGTGTAGAGATGCTCAAGATCTCTCCCCCAGAGCAAAAGAGGGGCAGTGATTTCCCAGGACAGATATAACAGTAAAATGGGACCGTTGGAACATATGAACTACACTGGCTCCCTGCCCACACGGCTATCACTCTTGGAGCAGAATTTTCTCTACGCAGCTCCTTCCATCCCTCATAGGGTTGTTGGAGAATTCTGCCATGGACTCCAGTGAGGCCAGATTCTTTAGAATCCGCCCCCCCCTCCAGAGTCTGTGGCAGAACGGGGCAATCCCTCCCACCACCCCGCAGAATCCCCCGGGACAGAGCCTACCTGGTGGCGGCAGTGGTTCTGGCGGTGGCTCCGGCAGCAGTGGTGGCGGGAGCCTCTGGTGGCGGCTCCAGCAGCAGCTCTGAGTTGTCTTCTGGCTGCTGCCAGTCTCTGGCCACGAATGGCGGCCGCTACGCCAGCTGCCATTTGCATCTCTGCCAAGCCATGATAGGCTATGTAAGTATCTATGTAGCCTATCATGGCAAAAGGCAGGGACGCAAATGGCGGCCACTACGCCATTTACGTCTCTGCCTTTTGCCGTGATAGGCTACGTAAATATCTACGTAGCCTATCACGGCTTGGCAGGGACGCAAATGGCGGCCGCTATGCCATTTGCGCCCCTGCTCTTTGCCATGATAGGCTACGTAAGTGTCTACGTAGCCTATCACGGCAAATGACAGGGATGCAAATGGCGGCCGCTACGCCATATGCGTCCCTGCCTTTTGCCGTGATAGGCTGTGTAGATACTTACATAGCCTATCACGGCTTGGCAGGGATGCAAATGGTGGCCGGTGTAGCAGCCGCAGCCTGGCAGCAGCTGGAAGTCCAGCTGCGGCCGGCCGGGCAGGATTCCAGGGGGAGGGATGGATCACCTCCCCCCCACCGCGCATGCCCCTGAGTGGAGCAAGGTAAGGGATTCATACATCCCTACATTCCTGGAGCAAAGTCCCCTCTCCTTAGCTGTGGTTAAGGAGTTTGTCAAGACTTGCATGAACTCTGGTTATGACTGGTGGAGACTGGTGGCTCTGATTTCAGTGGGGCTGTGCATCCATCCCAGGTTTCAGTCAGAAATAGCTGGAACTCTAAAGGAGCTATCCAAGGTGTGAATCCTATCCCCCAAGTAGGTTTAGCACCTTGGATAGCTCCTTTAGAGGTCAGGCTGGTTCTGGTTCTGACTGAAACCTGGGATGGATGCAGAGCCCCACCGAAATCAGAGCCACCAGCCTCCACTTGTTATGACTAACCAAGAATTCCCATAAACCCGGATCTAGAATGGTAGTCCGAACTTCCAGAGTGGTCTGTTGGATCAACAACAACAACAACCCAGTCTTGTGGCACCATGAAGATAAACAGGTTTATTGCTGCACAAGCTTCCGTGGAGCAGAGCTCACTTAGCCAGATGCATGAAGTTATCCTCAGTTTGCACCCGTCACCTGAGGATAACACTTCATGAATCTGCGAAAATGGGATCTAGTCCACGGAAGCTGATGTCACAATAAATCTGTTTGTCTTCAAGTTGCCACAAGGCTCGTTGTTGTTTCTGCAGTTTGAAGTATGTTTCAGATCCTGGGTTGAAAAAAGTCCAGTGTTCTGTTCGCAGTCAGCCTGATGCTCCTAGAGACTCACACGCAGGGCTGGAGGGTGATGGCCCCATCATCTGGTATTCAGAAGCAAAGCAAGGTTGAGCACACAGGTTTAATTTCACCTTTGTTTCTTTGTGTGAAGTATTTTTATCGCAGTCCTCAGCCAAAAAGGCTCCTGAGACAACTTACAAACCACCAGTTAAAGAAAACGGTCCCTGCCCACAGGCTTACAATCTCAAAAGGCACACAAGGAAAAGGGGATGGGAAGGGAAGAGGAAAAAATTAATTCAACTTTTATCTAATGGAATGTCCCCCTTCTCCTCTCATCTCCCACTGTACAGCCTGCAGAAATGACTGCTGGTTTATGGCCAATAGCCACTGAGAGACCACCTACCCTCCTTGAATATGTTCTTCAGTCATCACCATTGTCATCATCTACTGGTTGATTGAGAACAGCACACTATTTCATTTCTCATATGTGACTTTAAAATGATCATAATAGCATAGCATCCTCCTATATCCATTCATCCTACAATCATTTTGACATTTGCTGTGTGTGGTTTATAAGGACATCTGGCACATCTGCCCCAAAGCAGCTCCCTAACGGGACTAAACCAGAACTGATTTTTTAAAAAATTCTAGACGAGATTACTCATAATTATATTATTTCCTTTCTGGATAAGGACTTACTCATTGAATTGTAAGGCTTGAAGGAGCCTGAAAGTCATCAAGTTCAACCTCCCCCCACCTCCACCCAACTGCCCTCCCACACATACACCAATCCAAAGCAACACTCACTCATACACACGCTTAATCCACATAATGCAGATTATACTGCAATACATGCAAAGATCAAGCATGCTATCTCCAGGTAAGAAAACAACAATCCTCCTCCAAAGCTAGTTTTTACTTTGGGGTGGGTGTGGGGGAATCCCCCATTGGTGTCACTGGGGGATTTCCTTCCAATGAAAATAGCTCCTTCAGAGGAGGGATTTCCCTCAGGACCACAGCAGGGGAAGAAAATGAGAGCCAGTGTGGTGTAGTGGCTCGAGTGTTGGACTGGGATTTGGGAGATCCGAGTTCTAGTCTCCACTCGGCCATGGAAGCTCACTGGGTGACTTTGGGCCAGTCACAGACTCTCAGCCCAACCTATCTCACAGGTTGTTGTTCTGGGGATAAAATGGAGAGAAGGAGGATTATGTACACTGCCTTGGGTTCCTTGAGGAAAAAAGGTGGGATATAAATGTAACAAATAAATAAATTCCCATTCCATGTCTGCTGTGATCTCATTAATTATCAAATCCACCCACCGTAATACAATTCGCATTTTTAAAGTCTTCATGTTAAATGGACATTCTCATTTCACATCAAACCTAGTTTGGCCCTAATTGTCATGGCTTCTCCCTCAAAGGAAATGGTAGCATGGTGGTGTGCTATTGAGAAATAGACATTAGAGACCCATATCTCCCTCCTACCCATGCCAGAACTACAATTCCCAGGATTCCCCGGGAAGAGAATGGCCACCTTAAGGCCAGGCCCCAAGCATATCTGGTGTGCTGTGTCCCTCAAGGAATCCTGTTCCACTTTTTCCTCTGTAATGCTTATAGCTCAGCCTTTCCTAACCCAGTGCTCTTGATATGCGTCAGAAAACAACTCCCATCATCACCAGCCACCCTGGCCATTGGCTGGCTTCTATAGCTTCCTAATTTTTACCCCAGGTCTGAAATTTAGTTAGAACTATCCAGGCCTTTCCTCAATGGTTAGAAATCATTCTCTGACCTTCAAAGTATGTATAGCTAATGCATATCACAGTTAGAGTAGACGCATGACAGCAACCAGCGTCACTCACACCCTACGCATGTTCACTAGATCAGGGGTAGGCAATGTGTTACCCCTCCAACTTTTTTTTTTTAAATTAACACATTTTCTCACTGGTAGCTGGCATCACTTCCAAGCAAAGTGAGGGCATCCAGCCACTGCCATCTTCCTCTCCCATGAATGCCTCTGGGCTACATGATGGGGCTCAGGGACGTACTTAAGAAATGAAGACGCCAGGCAGCTGCAGACTGGTGCTTTCCTCTGGAGCATGCCCACCACTATGCAAAGAAGGGAAACAAGCAAAGGGCGCTGAAAACGGTGGGTTCAAAGGAGTTGTTTAATGTGTTGTGGCTCAAACCCCACACAGTCGTTTGGGCAGGTTGCTTGCCTTCTGAGACTAGATGTTGAGTGCCAAGCTTCTGGTCATCCTTGTAGTCACACAGTGAAGATGATCCCTTAGTAAAAAAAACTTTTATTATGCAAGCCAGAGCCATATCAGCTGTGCTTCAGGTTACAGATGTAATCCACATACAGCAACACCGAGCTAAGTTCTTTAGTCAGCTTTGCATAATACTAATTAGGCTACAAGAAGCTACCTTTGATTAATACACTATGTTAGGAAGTTGCAATGAAAACTGGCGCCAGCTGACAGTACGAAACCTGAGTAGCTTTTCCAGTCAGGAAGGGTCTTCCCCTAGGGACCTCTTTTGAGCAGCCAACATTTTAGAACACCTCACATCCCGAAGTTGCTCCTCCCTTCTCAACCAACATCTGATTCTTGGGTCCATCACTCCCAACTCTTCCCCCACCATGAGAACTTGCATTCCCATGGATGGAGAGTTCTCAGGCTGGCTTTGATCCAACTGATTAGCCAGCATCTGGACAGACTCCTCTCTGCCCTGCCCTGTCTCCAGCAACCTTGGTAGCTTCACCACCCCTTCCCCTTCTTCCTCATTTCACTCTGAATCTGTTCCCATGCCTTCTTGGATTGCTTCTGCAAAGATACTGGGCCCAATCCTTACATTAGCCATGTCTCCCATGGCAGCCATTGTGTGGTGGTGCCCACGGCAGTTTCTCAAATTGACAAATGTGCCCACGGGCCCAAAAAGGTTGCTGACTCCTGCACTAAACTATCTGTTCAGTCCTTACATGTGACCGTACCGTACGTACCATGCATGCACCTAGGCCCTGTGCATGCAGTTAGGAACCCTGCAAAAGTTACTATTAGACTTCATTTTTACCAAATAACAGAGGAAACCCTCAAATAAAATCTAATGGTGCATGTCTTGGCACACTGATACCCTTGGCCCCAGCTGCCTTGCTCCATCTCCTTCCAAAGCCACTTTTCCAAATGTTTCCTGGAATATGTTCATTGTCAGCACAAGAGCTATTTACATTCTGATAAGCCATATTTTTGGACAAGTCACACCAAAGTGGCCAGTTGCCACAGGAGCAAACAGGTTTGAACGTATTACAAAGATGGCATGAAAGAAACACTGTGCTTGACAAATGGTCTGTTTCCACGTAGGAAGGCCCAAGGAACCCAATTCGAGGACAGGATTAAGAAGGCTCAGCTTGAGAAGGCTATTTAGACATGTGTCCAGCCCCAGGAACCCTCTAAGGCAGCTTGGGGCCCTCCAGAACTTCTAGACTAGAACTCCCAGCATTACTGACCATTGGCCATGCTAGCTGGGGCTGATGGGAGTTGAAGTCCAAAACACCTGGAGGGCACCAGGCTAGGGAATACTACTTTGTGGGGAAAGGCAGTCCTTCCCTTTTGACCCCCTCTCGGCAGCCTCAGAGGACACAACCATGGTCTGACATCAGCCCCTGGGTGCCCTGAGCTCAACTCCTGTTTGCCTGTTGTAGGGCTCATCTTCTCACCTCACCTCACCAGGCCAGTGTGGTGCAGTGGTTAGACTAGGACTGGAGAGACACAGCTTCAAATCCCCACTCAGACCTGAAGCTTACTGGGTGGTTTTGGTCTGGGGATTCTCTTTCTCTCTCAGCCTAATCTACTTCACAGGGTTGTTGTGAGGATGAAGTAGGGAGGGGGTTGGGAGAATTCTGTATGCCATCTTGAGCTCGTGGGAGGAAATGGTGCGATGTCAATAAAGAAATCACTGGCTAATTATCTCTTTTGCAGTATTTATTTATATTTATTCATGGTTTATCATGAATAAATATATAATAACAGGATATGTGTCTGTCTGTCAGTCACATAACTCCAAGACCATGAAACCTAGACACTTGAAACTTGGCATGCATATTAACTGGATCTAAAGGGTCTGCACCTATGGGTTATTTTGTTTTAAGATATTTAAAATAATGTAAATCTATCCATGTGTTTGAAGCCTGCAGTACCATCTTCAGTCACTAGATGGCAGATGTCCCTAACCAGTGCATAGCTTTGCAGTCCACACAGTTGAGGAGCAAAGGGGAATAGTCCAAGTTACATAGCTGCCCCTTCCCCCTTCAGGGGAATGGAGTGGCCAGATCTTTCCCTCAGAGGGGCTGTGGGAGTGCACCATGGCATGGGCCATGCGTAGGGATGTCAGTAGCCATGGCTTGTCTCACAGGGGGTGGGCACAATGTGTCCAACTCTCACAGCTGCTTGAAGACTTTGCTGTGTCAAATGAAGGGCCCATTCACTAGAAACCAATAAATATTTCTGGGCTGGAGAAGCCTACTGCAATTATACCAGGGGTGAGGAAAGTTGTTGGACTACAACTCCCATCAGCCCTACCTAGCTTGGCCAACAGTGAGGGATGATGGGACTTGCACTCCAACAATATCTGGAGGACCACACACTTTACAAACAGGAAGGGCACAGCACTGCACTGGTGCACTGATCATCTGCAGCTCTTCCGTGCTTCTTCTGCCTGAGTCAGTGGTTGCACCAGAATAGACTTTGCCAACCTGATGTTCCCCAGATGTGTTGGACTGCAAGCGTGCTGGCTGGGAATCAGGAGAGTCCCAGTGCAACACATCTGGAGGGCACCAGGTTGGCAACGACTGAACTAGAGGGTAGGGATGCTCAAGGATTTCCACATTTTGAAGCATACTGACTTCTCAGAGCAAGAGGGGGATCAGAAAGCATTTATCCTCCAGGTTGCTCACTTCCCTGAATCGTGCGATGCAGCTCGGTTCAAAGATCTACGAAAATGCATATAACAATGCTATTTTAGGATTAAATATGTTTAGAAGTGTGTTCCTTTAGAGAAAAAATACATTTAGGGTGCAATCCCATGCATGTTTAGACTGAAAGAAAGTCCTAGAACTCCCAGCATGCCCCAGCCAGCATGGCTGGACTTTCTTTCAGTCTAAACATGCATAGGATTGCGCCCTTAGAGGTGCTTGGGGCGGGGCGGGGCGGGGTGGGGCGAGGGGGAAATATACTCAAAGGTATGTATTTAAATACTAATCTTTGTGTATATGTTTTGTTTTAATTGCAGATTTATGCAGAGACTGGATTTAAGAATAAACACATGTGAAACTGACACAGGCTGGAAATAGACAGACCCATCTATCCCTACTAGAGATTTGCCGGTGAGTCCAATGCTCTGGGATCCTCCCCCACTGGTGCAGCGAGAGCTGGACCTCAGAGCCCCAGAGCCTCCAAAAGACCACTCAGAGAGTGGCATGTGATAGGACAACCCCAGCATCACGTCTGGGCATGCTGGGGCCCACCAGGGCTGCTGCTGCTGCTGGTCTCTATGCCACCCTTCCTTTAGAAAACATATTATGGTCAGGACAGACATGCTCATTTTATGGTTTTTACTTTACAAATATAGTAACCTATTGTACAAAAAAGAGAAGAAGAGATGCTTATTCCCCAGTAAATGTGTTTAGCATCAGGGCTGCAGACTCCATTGTATTCCTGTAGCCATGACAGTGCCATGATTTAAGTGAGCTGAAAACATGAAAATGCAGATGCTCAGAGTTATTTCTTTTTTATCTGGGTTGGCAAAAGTTCCTTTGGTTTGTTTTTACTCTAATGTATCAGGAATATAGAAGCAGTTGTAAAGCACGGAACAGCCGGGGGCGGGGGGAGGGGGAGAAAGAGAGAAAGAGAAATGTGAATCGCATGCTTCACAACCGTAGTATCTCAAGGGGGGGGGGAAGGTTGTAGGATCATTTAGCCCAGACTCTAAAATTACCTAGCTGTGCTATTGACTCCCCTCCCCTGCCCCTCGCAATAATGCGTTCACACACTGGACTGTTGTCATTTGTCAAATCTTGGAAACAGTCTGGCTTTCTGGATTTAATGCATATCCATTTGATCACAATACAGTCCAACACTCTGAAGTCAGACTGAATGGTGTAAATGGTGTGTGTGTGTGTGTGTGTGTGTATGTATAAGGGGTGGGGGAATTGTCATGTCTCATTTAATCGGAACAACAATTCTACGAGGTAGGTCAGGCTGAGAGATGACAGGGACTTGCTCCAAGCCACCCACGGAGCCTCAAGGTTGAGCCACCGAGTGAGTGACTGAATCACAGGATAGACGCCAAGAGTATGAGAGCTTTTTGGATCAGACAGCTAAAATGTTTGCCTAATAAATATACGATATGGGCTCCCCGCACCGCCGCCACTCCAAGGGCCAACTGTATAGAATTGTTTTTCTGCTTCTTCTGTTTCTCCATACATCAATTACCGGATATTTCTATGGTGACTAACCACTGTTGTCTTCTAAATATAAAGAGAAACCAACAATGCTGTTTAGCAGCTCCTCCTGGCTTCAGCTCACTTGCTGCTATAGAGGCAGGGCTGACTTTGGGGTTTTGTGAGAGCTCTTTAAGCAATAAAGGGCAGAGGAAGGACGAACGTAAGGAGAAAGGCTGAAGCTTGGTGGTGTAGCTCGTGAGTTGTGTGCAGGAGGTCCCAGGTTTGATCCTCGGCAACTCCAGGTAGGACTGGGAAAGACTCCTGTCTGAAACCTTGAAGTTCCACTGCCATTCTGTGAAGGCAATTTTGAGCGAGTTAGACCTATAGCAGCTTCCTATGATGCAAAGTGAGCACACATCTAAGAGTCCTTTGTCAGGTGACTTATGCAACCAAGCCAAGCTGCACTTGCCAATTAGTGTTGTTGTTTTCTAACCCCCAACCCCACCCATCACTTTCCAACACTCTACGGTGTAATGAAAGGACACTATTGTCCACACCACACCAGTGGTAAAAATGGCCCCAGAAGAATAGTGGGAATAGCTGTTGTGAAATCGATAGGTGCCCCTGCCCCAACAGGTGCCTGACGCCTCCCCAGGCCTCCACCTGTGTGCTCCCACTTCCAAACTGTGTTAGTGTGTTTTAAAATCTTTGCCCTGCTGTATGTTTTTACTTTGGTTTTTAGTCTGCGTCAGGGTTCCCCTTATGACCTGGACTCCCTGAGCAACTCCTTAAGGCTCTCTTGCCTCCTCAAGAGTCCCACCTTCCTTCTTTCAAACTTCCCTTTCCCAATAACATGGAGTTTAGGCTATAGACGTGGGGTGATTGACACACCAGACACTTGGGGTTTAACCACAACAGTTTACTGGTAAATTTAAAGCAAGCAATTACAACTATACATATTTACACAATAGAGCTGAGTGATACAAAAGGCCTTCAAAGGAAATAAAAGCTGCAAGATGCAAGTTCCTTTACCCTAGCTGTACTTAGACTCCTCTAGGTTGCTTCTTCCTGCTCCCTCTTCAGGCTCTGGTCTCCTGAGTCTGCTCTTACTGGCTCTCTCACTCTCTTTTAGTATCTTCCTCGCTCAAAACCAAAAGTATTGCTTCAAACCTGAAGAAATGAAACTTAACTGGGGAAATGAAACTAAAACCTAACTGGGGAAATGAAACTACAGTTCTCAGAGATACCCCCTCTCCCCAAAAAAACCTCCAGGCCTCTTAGCATAACCCTTTTTTTCTTTTGATTATGTAGGCCTCAAACTTGCACAGTCTGGTTTTAATACGCTGTTTTAACTGTTAAAGTACTTTATATTATTACCTTGTATTATTGTATTGTATTGTCTGAGAACTTCAGATATTGGGTGGTATGGAAATGTAAGAGACAGACAGACAAACAGGATCAACAGATGATAGTAGAAACAGTGGTACCAAAGCAGCGGGAAAGTTGGATAAAACCTGTGGTGAACAGTGAAAAAAGGGAAATAAAATATGTAGGGAATGTATTGAGCTCCTCTGAAAAAGCTGTCCTGGTCTGGTCTGAAGCCCCTAAAGCTCACAGCAAGACAGGCCAGACGTTGCAGTACCCAGGAGAGGTCCTAGTAAGCAACTTTTTCCTAGGAGGTGTGAGACCAAATTGAAGCCTTTTATGCTACAGACCCGGGCTCCACACTTTCCTACAAAATGGCAGCCTTACAGGGACAGGCTTATGGCCTGGAGTCTAACACTTCTCTATCTCTCTAAGACAGGGATGAGCAATTTGTGGCCCTCCAGATGTTTTGGTGTACAACTCCCATCATCCCTCACCATTGGCTACACTGGCTAGGGCTGATGGGAGCTGTAGGCCAAAACTCCTAGAGGGCCACAAGCTGCCACCCCCTAAGAGGTCATGCCTAGGGATGGACAAACTCACCTCCATCTGCCTCGTGCTCTGCTCACCAGACCCGCACCAGCACCTGCCCCTGCTTGCTGTGTGTGGCGAGCCATTAAGCAGTCTGCGAGCACCTGGCAAATGGAGCTCATGTGTCCACTGCCTTGCCAAGCTGCCATTTTGCGTAAAAATGACACTTCATCTTTTTTGGTAAGTAACCATTTGCACAAATGGCAGCCATAAAGGGGTCATTTATGCAACATTACAGATGTAAATGGCCTCCAAGTCCATGTCCTGCTCACTGCTGGAGTCCCACGTCATGACAAAAGCACCTTTAATCTCTCCACACACACCCCACCCTGCACAAAGATTAATGGGCAAATATTTGAAACGGTCCAAATAGTCATGACCTTTGGATCCTTCTTACTGTGGTTCTTTCCCTTGCTTTTTGTCTAACAAACTGGATCTTTGTAACAAACAACACAGCCTCTTATTTTTATGTGTACATATTTTTAAGGAACTAAACCGGAAGACCTGATAAACAACTATTTAAAACACACACAATTAACTTATGCAAATTGGCTTCTCCTGTCTAAATTCCTGTGCAAGCAACTAGAGAGAGTGAAAGAAATTTGCAAGCATGCCATATAAGGAGGGTGAAAAATTCTATGAAACATCAGCATGGCTACATGAGCATTTCTCACCTAATGTCCCCTCCCCCACCCACACACACACCAATCCTGAGAAATGTGACCAGATGACATAAATGCGTTTCATAAAACCAAATGCTTTAGTTATACAGCAAATGCAGAGCCTGTCATTTAAAACACGTTTTCTTTGTACACATCTAAAAGTGTCCCATTGCTTCTCAGACAACCTGTCAAGCAAAGAGTGACACAATCATAAACCCAAATTCACTCAGACTGAATTCTAAGTGGGAGTTTTGCCATTGGCCATGTCAGAAGCAAGTCAAGTCCTGTTATGAGTCACCTCATTAGTAATGTAGTTTTCCAGGTTGCTTCTCTTTGGGAATTGTCCGGAAATCTGTTCCAGTCAATTGCCCCAAATGGGATCATAGAAGACTGAACATAGCCAATATTATCTTGCCAGCTACTCGAGTAACTGAAACTATAGCTGTTGTCAAACACAGCAGCTGTACATGTGAAGCAAAGGAAGATGGAAATAGATGCATGGGATTAGAATAATCCTATCTGAAAGAGACTTTGTTATAATTTCACCTTTGCTGATAGAACCACTGAGCCCAGAATTCCCTCACTTATCAAAATAGGTTCTTTAGCTTTTTACTAAAAAAAAAACACATCATGCGACGTGCTGGGCTTGATGAAGCCAAGGCTGGAGTTAAAATCACTGGAGGAAACATTAACAATCTCAGATATGCAGATGATACCACTTTGATGGCTGAAAGCAAGGAGGAGCTGAGGAACCTCATGACGAAGGTGAAAGAAGAAAGTGCAAAAGCTGGGTTGCGGTTAAACCTCAAAAAATCCAAGATTATGGCAACCAGCTTGATTGATAACTGGCAAATAGAGGGAGAAAACGTGGAGGCAGTGACAGACTTTGTCTTTCTAGGCGCAAAGACTACTGCAGACGCTGACTGCAGCCAGGAAATCAGAAGACGTTTACTTCTTGGGAGGACAGCAATGACAAATCTTGATAAAATAGCAAAGAGCAGAGACATCACACTGATAACAAAGTGTTATGTTACACTGATAACATAGTTCAAGCAATGGTATTCCCCGTAGTAACCTATGGCTGCGAGGGCTGGACCATAAGGAAGGCTGAGGAAAGGAAGATAGATGCTTTTGAACTGTGGTGCTGGAGGAAAATTCTGAGAGTGCCTTGGACCTGGGACCACGGGCTATACTTCTGGGACCACGGGCTATACTTCCTGGAAGATGGGCTGTTGGCTAGGGACGAGTTGCACCTCACAGAGTATGGGAAGAATGTGTTTGGCCACAGCATGAAGAACTTCATCAGGAGGGCTTTAAACTGAATCCTACGGGGAAGGGAGATGTAATGTTGGGGGTAACAATGGACGTAGGCGCATGCACTGCAACAGAGAGAACAGCTCTGAGAGCGCCCAATAATAGTCTTCAGACACATGTAGGAAGAAAGCCAGACTATGAAGCACATGGTCTTCGATGTCTATATACTAATGCCCAGAGTATGGGAAACAAACAGAACGAATTTGAACCCTTAATACAGGAGGAAAATTATGACTTGATAGGTATAACTGAGACTTGGTGGGATGACTCTCATGACTGGAATACAGCAATTGAAGGATATAACTTGTTCAAGAAGAACAGGAGGAACAGAAAGGGAGGTGGGGTTGCACTGTATGTGAAAAATACATATCTCTGCACAGAAATACAGGAGGAGGAGCTTGGTAGCCCCATCGAGAGCATCTGGGTTAAAATAAATGGAGCAAAGAATAAAAGGAACCTGGTGGTCGGAGTCTACTACCGGCCACCCAATCAAGGAGAAGACAAGGATGACACTTTTGAAAAGCAAATAGCCAATGTTTTAAGGAAACATGATGTAGTAGTAATGGGGGACTTCAATTTCCCCGATATTTGTTGGGAAACAAATTCTGCAAAACATGGCCCCTCCAGGAAATTCCTGACTTGTGTGGCGGATAACTTCCTCCTACAGAAAGTAGAGGAAGGAACTAGAGGATCGGCTATCCTTGACTTGATCCTAACCAACAGAGATGACTTAGTGGATAAAGTAGCAGTTACAGGAACTCTGGGGGAAAGCGACCATGTTGTACTTGAGTTCTTGGTTCTAAGGGAAGCAAAAGCTGAGTGTAGTCAAACGCATACCCTGGGTTTTAGGAAAGCTGATTTTAATAAACTCAGAACAATGATCAGTAAGGTCCCATGGTAAGCGACGCTAACGAGGAAAGGAGTCCAAGATGGGTGGGAACTTTTAAAAAAGGAAATTCTCAAGGCACAATCACAAACAATTCCAACAAGAAGAAAAGGTGGAAGACAACAGAAGAAGCCAATGTGGCTTCACAAAAAGCTTAGGGATGACCTGAAAACAAAAAAGTGTCAGGGTGGACACTGAGCCCATAGAATCCCAGAGTAGTTCTGATGCTGAGGAAGAGCAGTCGCTCCTTCAGGAGAGGAGCGCACTCCTTTTTTCCCAGGACCAACAGCTGACGGAGCTTCCTCCCACCCACATTCCTAGTTTAGAAAGCAGTCCAGGGAGTGACTCAGCACAGATAGCAGACTGGGGGGGATGCGCGGCGCAGACGCAGAGAGCGGCGCCAAATGGTTCGCGCTCAAAGAACGGTTGCGCCCAGAGGATCCAAGGGAAAAGGGGAGGGATTCTCCCTAGTCCTTATATTCAGGGGTCTGCCAGTAATTGCCCTTCAAACGGGGACCAACTGTTCTAACTTAGGGCATAGGGATGCTGCTGCTCAGATCTAGTTGCTACCTGTAGAGCTGTTAAGTTGTAAAAGAAGAATCATAGAATCATAGAAAAATAGGGTTGGAAGGGGCCTACAAGGCTATCGAGTCCAACCCCCTGCTCAATGCAGGAATCCAAGTCAGAGCATCCCTGACAAATGGCTGTCCAGCCTCGTCTTGAAGGCCTCCAGTGTGGGAGAGCCCACCACCTCCCCAGGTCATTGGTTCCATTGTCGTATTGCTCTGACACTCAGGAAGTTTTTTCTGATGTTCAGCCGGAATCTGACTTCCTGTAACTTGAGCCCATTATTCCGTGTCCTGCGCTCTGGGATGATCGAGAAGAGATCCTGGCCTTCTTCTCTGTGACAACCTTTCAAGTACTTGAAGAGAGCTATCCTCTCTCCCCTCAGTCTTCTCTTCTCAAGGCTAAACATGCCCAGTTCTTTCAGTCTGTCTTCACAGGGCTTTGTTTCCAGTCCCCTGATCATCTTTGTTGCCCTCCTCTGAACCCTCTCCAGTTTGTCTGCATCCTTCTTAAAGTGTGGTGCCCAGAACTGGACACAGTACTCCAGATGAGGCCTAACCAGTGCTGAGTAGAGGGGAACTAGTACTTCCCGGGATTTGGAAGCGATGCTTCTATGAATGTAGCCCAAATAAAGCTAAAGCTAAATAAAGAATAAAGCTTTGAAAAGAATCCCTTTGTCTGTGTCTGGACTTGGCTACTGGATTAGACTAAGAGCCCTCCAAGGAGCCCTTGACAGCTTGGTCCCCGTTCCTCTTTTTTTTTCTCTCCTCTCTCTCTCTCTCCGATTGCCTTATGGAGGGTACTGGGGACCCAGCGCTGCAAGCTCTGCTGCAAGAGAACCAGTTGCTCCGTGATCAGATGGCTCAACTGTTGGCGGCCGTGAAAGATCTACAGGCTAGTTTTCAACCCCACCCACCCCCGCTTCCCCCACGCCGTAAATGCCCGGTGGCGTTGCCAGAGAAGTTTTCTGGTGAGAAAGAACTTTTTCAGATTTTCAGGGCCCAATCAGAGCTGTACATGTGCCTTCGACCTGAGGATTTCCAGACGGAACAGGTTCGTGTGGGTTTCGTCGTTAGCCTGCTGTCGGGCATGGCAGCTAAATGGGCTTCGGGACTTCTTCTCGCTAATGACCCCCTGCTCGGGGGTCATCCCCCAAGATGGGGGATACGTGGCTCAACCACACTACAAGCGAGAAGAATCTTGGAATTGTTGTCGATCACAAGCTGAATATGAGCCAACAATGTGATGTGGCTGCAAAAAAGGCCAATGCTATTTTGGGCTGCATTCATAGAAGCATCGCTTCCAAATCCCGGGAAGTACTAGTTCCCCTCTACTCAGCACTGGTTAGGCCTCATCTGGAGTACTGTGTCCAGTTCTGGGCACCACACTTTAAGAAGGATGCAGACAAACTGGAGAGGGTTCAGAGGAGGGCAACAAAGATGATCAGGGGACTGGAAATAAAGCCCTATGAAGAGAGACTGAGAGAACTGGGAATGTTTAGCCTTGAGAAGAGAAGACTGAGGGGAGATATGATAGCACTCTTCAAGTACTTGAAAGGTTGTCACAGAGAAGAAGGCCAGGATCTTTTCTTGATCATCCCAGAGTGCAGGACATGGAATAATGGGCTCAAGTTACAGGAAGCCAGATTCCAGCTGAACATCAGGAAAAACTTCCAGACTGTAAGAGCAATACGACAATGGAACCAATGACCTGGGGAGGAGGTGGGCTCTCCCACACTGGAGGCCTTCAAGACGAGGCTGGACAGCCATTTGTCAGGGATGCTCTGACTTGGACTCCTGCACTGAGCAGGGGGTTGGACTCGATAGCCTTGTAGGCCCCTTTCAGCCCTACTATTCTATGATTCTATGATTCTATGACTGCAAGAAGATCAACCCAGTCCATACTCCAGGAAATAAAGCCAGACTGCTCACTTGACGGAATGATATTAAAGGCAAAACTGAAGTACTTTGGCCACGTAATGAGAAGACAGGATACCCTGGAGAAGATGCTGATGCTAGGGAAAGTGGAAGGCCATAGGAAGAGGGGCCGACCAAGGTGCAAGATGGATGGATGATATTCTGGAGGTGACGAACTCAACCTTGGGGGAGCTGGTGGTGGCAACGGCTGACAGGAAGCTCTGGCATGGGCTGGTCCATGATGTCATGAAGAGTCGGAAGCGACTGAACAAATAAACAACAACAACAAAGCTTTTTACTTACACCCCACCTCTCGTTTCTGAACAAAAGCTCAAAGCAGATTACAACCTCTTTAAAATTCCATAAAATAAGAATCAAGTATCAATTAAATAATCAAGAAAATACAACATTAAGAACAGGAAATATACCAGCACCAAGAACTGCAATACGTTCACTCTCAAGGCCTAAAAGAACAAAAACAAAAATGTTTTCCAAACAATTCAATTTAGGGCTGATTGACATATTCAGGTTAGTTAGTTAATTAGTTACATTATATTTCTATACCACCCAATAACCAAAATTCTCTGGGTGTTTCATGAAACAAAACTTAAAACCATAAAATACAGTAATGTAATAAAACACACTATAAACATTTTAAGTTTAAAACAGAATAAAACCAAAATAAATACCATAGTAAAATCCAGCAGCTGGGTAAAGGAAGAAAAACAAATTACTACCATTTTTAAAACAGAAGGACTAAAAGCCTGGAGGAAATAAAAGGTCTTCATCCGGCTCTGAAAAGGCCACAAAGTAGGCCCCAGGGGGTCTCTCTTTGGAGGCCACTCCACAACTGTGGTGCCACCACTGAAAAGGCTGTTTTCTGAGTAGCCAGCCAAGCCACCCCATCTCATTTGGCTTGGGCCCTAGAGAAAGGTCTCTGTCCAGATGGAAAGGTCCAGGTAGGTACATATGGGAGGAGATGATCCTTCAGGTCTTCTTCCTTTGAGGGATCCCAGCCAATCAGGGATCCTGTAATAAGCATGATTGTACAATTATGTCAAAAAGCCCAATCTGATTGCCTACATAGCATGATACAACAAAGCAAATTCAAAGTCAGCTCTGGAAACATTGTCCTTATTCTGCATGGGTGTCAGGGAGATTGCTGTGCTACAAAGATGTTTATAGCTCTTCTTAAAAATTACCCAAATCAAGGGGGGCATTTTTCTTGTGCATGAAAATTTATTTATTTATTTATTTATTTATTTCTATACCGCCCAATAGCCAAAGCTCTCTGGGCGGTTCACAAAAACTAAAACCAAACAACACACAATAAAACAATTTAAAATATATAGAACATTAAAACCACAATATAACAATACAACCACAATAAAACCTAGCAGCAGTACAGGAGTTTAAAATACAGATTTAAAACAACAAAGATAAAAATTTAGAAAGCTAAAATGCCTGGGAAAATAAAAAGGTCTTCACCTGGCGCCGAAAGGAGTACAATGTAGGCGCCAGGCGAACCTCACTAGGGAGCTCATTCCAGAGCCGGGGTGCCACAACAGAAAAAGCCCTCCTCCTAGTAGCCACCCGCCTCACTTCCTTTGGCAGGGGCTCACGGAGAAGGGCTGCTGCTGATGATCTTAAGGTCCGGGCAGGCACATATGGGAGGAGGCGATCCTTCAGGTAACCTGGCCCCAAGCCGTTAAGGGCTTTGAATGTTAACACCAGCACTTTGAATCGGGCCCGGAAATGGACCGGCAGCCAGTGCAGCTGGAAAAGTACTGGCGTAATATGAGCTCGCAGGCCAGTCCCTGTTAACAATCTTGCTGCCCTATTTTGGACCAGCTGAAGTTTCCGGACCGTTTTCAAAGGCAGCCCCACGTATAACGCATTGCAGTAATCCAGACGAGAAGTTATCAGAGCGTGGATAACTGTAGCTAGGCTATCTCTGTCCAGATAAGGGCGTAGTTGGTATACCAGCCTAAGCTGATAAAAAGTGCTCCGTGCCACTGAGTTCACCTGTGCCTCAAGTGACAGTTCTGGATCCAAGAGCACCCCCAAACTACGAACCTGATCCTTTAGGGGGAGTGCAACCCCCTCCAGGACAGGTTGATTATCACCTAGCCGGGCAGACGAACCACCCACTAACAGTACCTCCGTCTTGTCTGGATTGAGTTTCAGTTTATTGGCCCTCATCCAGTCCATTACCGTGCCGAGGCACTGGTTCAGAACAGCCACTGCCTCACCTGGTTTTGATGAGAAAGAGAGGTAGAGCTGGGTGTCATCCGCATATTGATGGCACCTCAGCCCACACCTCCGGATAACCTCCCCCAGCGGTTTCATGTAGATGTTAAACAGCATGGGGGATAGAATAGAGCCCTGTGGAACCCCATGGCACAATTGCCATGGCACAGAGCAATAATCCCCCAGCACCACCTTCTGGAATCGGCCATCCAAGTAGGAGCGGAACCACTGTAGTGCAGTGCCTCCAACTCCCAACCCAGACAACCTATCCAGAAGGATACCATGGTCGATGGTATCGAAAGCCGCTGAGAGGTCCAGGAGAATCAACAGGGTCGCACTCCCCCTGTCCCTCTCCCGGCAGAGGTCATCCCACAGGGCGACCAAGGCAGTTTCCGTTCCAAAACCAGGCCTGAAGCCCGATTGAAATGGATCTAGATAATCCGTTTCATTCAAGAGTGCCTGGAGCTGTCCTACAACCACCCGCTCAAGCACCTTGCCCAGGAAGGGGATGTTGGCCACTGGCCTATAATTGTTAACATCCTCTGGGTCCAGGTTAGGCTTTTTCAGGAGTGGTCTAATTACTGCCTCTTTTAAAGCGGCAGGCACCACTCCCTCTCTCAAGGAGGAATTTACAACCTCCTGGACCCAGCTGGACAACCCCTCCTTGTTTGATTTAATAAGCCATGAAGGGCAAGGGTCAAGCACACAAGTGGTCGATCGGACTTGGCCAAGCACCTTGTCCGCATCCTCAGGCCTCAGTAACTGAAACTCATCCAATAAAACTGGACCAGACGGTGCTCTGAACGCCTCTACCAATGGAACTGCATTAATCGTGGTGTTCAATTCATGACGAATCTGAGCGACTTTATCCTCAAAGTGCCGCGCAAACCCGTCACAGCGTGCTACCGAGGGTTCCACCGTCTCTCTCCCTGGCCCAGAATGTAACAGGCCGCGAACCACTCGGAAAAGCTCTGCCGGGCGACACTGAGAAGATGCAATGCTGGTGGAAAAGAACTGCCTCTTTGCCACCCTCACCGCCACAGAGTAGGCTCGATAGTGGGCTCTTACCTGTGTTCAGTCAGACTCAGCACAAGTTTTCCTCCACCTGCGTTCTAGCCGTCTCCCCTCTTGCTTCATTGTCCTCAGCTCAGGTGTATACCAAGGAGCTGGCCGGGCTCTGCTCAGAGGGAGAGGGCGCTTGGGTGCGATCGTGTCAACCGCCCGAGTCATCTCTGCATTCCACAGAGCGACCTGGGCTTCAACAGGAGCACCAGCCATACCAGCAGGAAAATCCCCCAGAGCCCTCTGGAATCCAACGGAATCCATTAATCTCCGGGGGCGGACCATTTTAATAGGTCCCCCACCCTTGCAGAGGGGAAAGGCCGCCAGAAGTCTAAACCTCAGCAGGAAGTGATCTGACCATGACAAAGGGACAGATGTTCATAAACAAGATTACAGCTCAGTGCAACTACATGAATGATACAAAAAACTGTGTATATCACTATGGCTGCAATCCTGTACACACTTATCTGAGAGTAAATCCCATTGAACTCAATGAGGCTTAGTTCTGAGTAGACACCTATCAGATTACAAGTTAAGTGTCTCTATATAAAATCACATGGGTCAACACAGCAAAACCATAAGATGCCGGTACTGATATGCCATTAAACAAGCAAATAATTCCATGCTGGTGCCACCGTGCGCCAGCAAAGGTCTGTGCCACTAAAATGCACAGAAACACATCTTAAGAGAGGAAAGCTGAAAAGAGACTCAAGAAAAAACCAATATTCAAGAAAGACAAAAATGAAAACCTGTGAGTAGTTTGGGATCAGCCCTAGAGTCTGAAGTTGTTCCTTGCTAGCTGCTAATAAATAAGGCTGCACCAAAAGTTCACAGGCAATGTTTTTAGTATAAAAGGCAGAGATGTTCCCTAAATGCCTACATCTCTTGTACCAGTTTAGAGCATCTTTGCACCCCAAATCAGCTGCTGCTGCTACTACTCCATCATTTAAAAAACAAACAACCCCAGCAACCTTGGTCTTTTTCTTTTAAACCCAAGAACAAATGAATGGTCATGTAAGCAATCAGATATGGCATGCGTTCAGGTCGCCCACTGAAATCAGACTTTCAAAGTGCTCAGCTTTGGCTGGATCATGCCTATTGTGTTACCACAATAATAAGACATTAATCTGCACAGGGCACTATACGTCATTCTCACTGAGAATTCCTCCATAATTATGCAATGCCATTCCCATTGAACCTAGTAGAACTCTTCAGGTTGAGTTAAAGCCAAGTCCCCTTTGAGAACAAGCAGGTATTGTGTATATTGTTTTAGTTCAAAGGCAGCATTCCCTGTCCAGAAAGCGAACAATCGCTTCAAAAGTTCCATTTTAAAGTTTAACTTAACTCAAACATGTTAAGCTGAACTGACGACTTCCTCTGCAAACAATCAGTCTAATTGCTTCCCCTGATCCGGAGTTGGTGATTCATCTTGAAAATTAATCACAAAATTATACCAACTTCTAAAAGGCCTTTTGTGGATCTGTATCTCCAAGGCCCATTGATTTTCCTTTGTGCTTCTCAAAGGTTCCCGGTGGGTTCAACAAACTGAGATGGGGAAAAGAGGAAGGAGTAAGATAAACAATATCTGTTACACAGCCATTTTGGGGTTCTCAGTAATTGGGAGTCAGGAACTCATTGCACCTTTGTCCCACCTTCATTTCTTATGTCATTGGTCTTCAACTGGTGGGTGATGACCCCCAACTGGGGGATACAAGGATAAAGGCAAAGCAGCAATCCTTAATTTCTCCTTATTAGAGGAATTTGCTTGTATGTCCTTGTCAAATGCAAGGCAGTGCGGAGTGAACTTAGAGATTTTATTATATTAATATATAAGTATCACTAATAAATAAAAAAAACTTATCCAGATTGATTTATCAAAAACAAACAGTCATCCCAAATTGGAAACAACAATATTGTCAGGCCAGGCTGGGACTCTCCACATGCTTAGCCAGGCCCAGAAAGAATGTGAGCTCAGTGATTTGGGTTGGAGAAACGGGACCCTTAAGTGCACCACCGGTACTGATATTTTGAAGAAACAAAGACAAAAGGCCAATATCTCAGTATTTGCACCAGGCCTGGCTTCATACTGGCTGCCAGTCATGGGATCGATGTTACGTTGCATACTCCTATTCCTTTCTGCACATAAACTTTGTTATAAAGAGACCCTGAGGCCTGAGAAGTAGGGATGTACAAGAATGTCAGTTCAGTTCACAAATCATCCGAACTTGCCCATTTTGTAACCCCAAACATGAATGTAAACAGGAACACATTTACTCAAAAAAATGTTTGCATAGTCCTGAACTTGCATTCAAACTTGAACTTGTATTTGAAAAATGTGTATTTTTTTTTTTTAAAGTGCACTTTGAAATGTGCATTTTTCAGGAAATATGCATTTTCACACCTTAGTCAATGTGGGGAAAGTGTACATTTTGAAAAGTGCACACAGAAATGCACTGTTTTATAATTCAAAGTAACACTTTCCCTGTTTGAATGAACTGAAAAACATATCACAAACAAAAACAGAAGTTAGCTGAACTGAACGACAAAGTGAAGTTCAGAGAATTTCAGCAAGCTCAAACATCCTTTGTTCTCCTGCCCCTACTGAGAACTAAGGCTACACCAAACCTTGTAGCCACTTTGTTTCCCTGTCTGCTTTTTCTCTGGTTCCATTTCCTCTCCTTCACTGTGTATTCCCAACCAATCAGGGATTTCATAGCAAATAAGAGGACATCACAATGCTATATAACCAATCAGACTTGCCTATGTAGAGTTGGCATTGTGAGCAAACAAAACACCATTGTCCTTGTTGGCAGGAGCGGATAGGGATGTAGACATCTGTCCATTTTGGTTTCTCTCTGTTTCTCATTTTTCCAATCTTAAATTTGGTTTGTCTCAAATTTTGAGTTTCCTCAGTCAGTTCAGACCACCCAGAAATCGGAGAATTTTAAAAAATGTTTTCATTAAAAACTCATGACCATTTTTGTGTGCATTTCTCCTAATACATGCATTTTGTATGCATCTCTGCCTAATATTCACATTTTTGCATGCTGTTTTCCTAATATAATGCGTATTTTAACATTTTAAAATTATATGCATTTTTGTTCACATTTTTTGATTGGAGAACTCCATTGCAAAATGAGGAAACGTGTGAATTTCAAAGGATAACTGTGTTTCAATTCACATAGTGATTTGAAAGTGCAAAATTAGGGAAGTTTGCATTAAAATGTGAACTGAACTGAACAAATCTCTCCCCCATCCCTAGGGTTTTAAAGGGAACAAGTCTCTACTTTGCCAATGCAATACAGAGAACAATTCTGCGGGGACTGACAGTCGCCTCCAAACTCGGAGGTGACCGCCTATCCAACGCAGGGCGGGAGGAGCGCTGAAGAGTGCATCTTATCTGTGCTCCAGCCACCCTGCATTCATGGCTAAATGGCCAATTTCAGCTGTCTAGCCGTAGGACCTCAGAGGGTGGGGTGGGGTGAAGAGGCCGGACGACACATAGGTAGTGTCATACCAGCTCCCTGCCCCAGCCCACCCCTGCCCTAGGAATGTCCCATTTCTTCCGCTCCACACTGCTCTTCCGAGCACGGAGCAAGGGGCCGATCCACACTGCCTACAAGGTGACATGGAAGGGGATAGAGGGCGGTTCTCCAGGAACTGACCGATCCTATGGCCATCTAGCTGCTGTCTAGTGGCCATAGGATTGCACCCTAAGTGATGCACCTTGTTTTCCCACACTCCCCTGCAAGGAACCATGACACCAATCTCATGATATAGCATGGGGGGGGGAGAGAGAGAGAGAGAGAGAGAGAGAGCATTGCCTGGTTGCCTCTGCAATATGGGTCATCTTTTTTGCCCCTCCCCCATACCTCTCTTTACATGCCAAAGAGAACTAAAAAAGGGGCCCTTTTAATTAGAAGCCCCCCCCCCCTTGGTTCAGCTTTACAGTGCGCATACATTCTATACATTAATAGCTCATTAAGTTAGGTCTCAGCCCCAGGCTATGAGTTTCTCCATTCAAGCCCTAGAGTCCCTGACAAGCATAGTGATCTCTACTTTTAGAAAAACTCTCCCCCAGTCCATTACAGGAACTTGATACTATCACTAGCATAGGTATCCTGCTACACTACATATCAGATCTCTCTCTCTCTCTCTCTCTCTCTCTCTCTCTCTTTTCATTGCCAGAAAGGGACCTGCCAGAGAACATGGTTCAATTATTTTCATGTCAAATAATGATTTAATCGATTTTGTTTATGTTTAGAGGAAAATATGAGCCTTCCCTGTGCCCAGGGGAGCAAGTCCAAACCTTAGAATGAAGAGACAGCCCAATATTTCAGGAGATATCATATTAAAATGGAACTTTATGACCCTTTGGAGAATGGAAGGGAGTTTGCTATGATAAATGACCAGCCTTTCTAATGTGTCTGTTTCTAGAAACACTCATATGACTGCACTGGTCTTTGTCTCATTTAATTTTGACATGAACTATTTTGGGTCAGAAATGCATAGTTTATAAAGCCCCTCCAGACTCTGTCCTTTGGACGAAAGCTCTTTCTGGAATGCTAAAGCATTGTCATTGGTAAGGATAGCAAATCGGTAGGAAAGTGAACGTTAACAGTATTTCCCTCTTTGCTTTGGATCTCATTGATTTTCCCCTGGTGGACATGGGCCCTCTCTGGGTTGCCCAGCACCACTTCATTTTTTTGTGCCAGGGCAGGAGAGAAGGAGGAAGATGAAGAGAGGAGGTGTTAAGGCTGATGGCTTCAGGATGAAGCTGTCATCAGGGCTGACTGCGCATGTGCTAGGCAGTTGTCAGAGTGAAGCCAGAAGCTAGGAACCAGGAGGTCAAGCCAGGAACTGGAGACAAGGAATAATGCCAGGGAGGCAGTTGGGCTTCCAGCCCAAACAGGAAGCCCTTCCTGTCTAGGCGGGCCCAGCAGCTTACCTGGGTGGGCAGCAGTGCTGGCTCCAGTCTTTTGAGGGCCCATGGGCAAGACCCCCTCAACACCTCAGTGAGTCTACCTTCTCACCACCATTGTCACCAGCTGCTATGGCTCCTCATCCACTTTCTCGTCATTGGTACCGCTTGCCTGACAGAGCCAGTGAGCAAGGAGACAGCTCCTCCTTCTCACCACCACGATTGGATCAGAGCAAGAGGGAGGTGAACAAGCAGGTGACAATGGTGAAGAGGAGACGCAAGTCCGGGGGGCTTTGTGTGGGCCCTCAGCAGGTGCCCAACCATGCCTATCCTTGATGGCAGCCTTAGTGGGCATAGTCAGTCTAGAACCAAAGAACACTTTACTGCTCAGGAAGAGATTCTGCACTGTAGTTCTGGTGGTTTGTCATACGGGCAGCTGAGCACAGAGCAGATGGTTCCCAGTTCTAATCCTGGTGGCTCCCAACAAGAGAAGACAGAAAGGAAAGTGAAAACAAGAGTAGTGAGGAATAGGAGGATGATAATAAAGATGAATGGATGTGGTTAACGAACAGACGTAGATCCCATGTTAAAACTGGGTCTTGGATTGAATAGGTTGAAGACCAATGTTCTACCAATGCACTGCTAATGCTGTCCACTTTGGGGGCAACCAGCTGTTGGAAAACTGCAACTTCATCTGCAGTGACCCAGAACTGTCACTTGAGGCACAGGTGAACTCAGTGGCACGGAGCACTTTTTATCAGCTTAGGCTGATATACCAACTACGCCCTTATCTGGACAGAGATAGCCTAGCTGCAGTTATCCGTGCTGTGATAACTTCTCGTCTGGATTACTGCAATGCGTTATACGTGGGGCTGCCTTTGAAAACGGTCCAGAAACTTCAGCTGGTCCAAAATAGGGCAGCAAGTTTGTTAACAGGGACTGGCCAATGAGCTCGTGAATGAATAAACAACAAAACTTTTCCAGCTGCACTGGCTGCCAGTCCATTTCTGTGCCCGATTCAAAGTGCTGGTATTAACATTCAAAGCCCTAAACGGCTTGGGGCCAGGTTATCTGAAGGATTGCCTCCTTCCATATGTGCCTGCCCGGACCTTAAGATCATCCTCAGTGGCCCTTCTCTGTGAGCCCCTGCCAAAGGAAGTGGGGTGGGTAGCTACTAGGAGGAGGGTCTTTTCTGCTTTGGCATTCTGGCTGTGGAATGAGCTCCCTAGTGAGGTTCGCCTGGCACCTACATTGTATTCCTTCCGGCACCAGATGAAGACCTTCTTATTTTCCCAGGCATTTTAGCATTTTAGCTTTCTAGACTTTTAGCTTTGCTGTTTTAAATCTGTATTTTAAATCTCTACATTGCTGCTAGGTTTTATGCTGGCTTTATTCTGGTTGAATTGTTATATTGTGGTTTTAATGTTTTTATATTTTATATTGTTTTACTGTGTGCTTTTTGGTTTTAATTTTTGTGAACCACCCAGAGAGCTTTAGCTATTGGGTGGTATAGAAATGAAACGAATGAATGAATGTTACTGGAAGGGGGCAGTATTGCAGTTAGTTCATGGGAATTTTGACCACAGCAAGCCTTAAAATCTCTCTAGCCTACAGTGTGGTTTCCTGTGATTTCTTCCTTTTGCTCTTCCCCTTCCTTCTCCCCACACCCCTTCTGACTTCCACCATTGCTGGGAACACACATGTTTGCTCTCTCACTCATGCTTATGTAGTGGAACACAAAATGGACTAACAAAATCTTTTTGAAACTCTGCGCCATACCTGCATTTTTATGCAAGAACATTTGTGAGTAAAACTATTTTACCTTTTCTTCACTAAAAAGGGGTCTGGTCTCCTTTTCTTTTTATGATAGTTCTATGTGCATGTGAGGCTGGTAAACATTCATTCTGTTTTACCGTTTGTTTTTTTCCTCTGCTAATTGCCTTTCTAACCGGAGGCATCATTACTAAATAATCCCATAACCAACTTCATCATTAGACCCCAACCAGACAGGGTTTCACAAGTATATCACTTAACAACACCCACACCCACACCTGTGGAGGGGAGAGCAGGAAGGGCACTGAATCTAGTCTCCTATCATGCTCCCCCTCTAGAGTGGATGGTCAATGAGATTTCTAGAGTGGATGGTCAATGAGATTTCTAGAGTGGATGGTCAATGAGATTTCAGAGTGGATGGTCAATGAGATTTCTAGAGTGGATGGTCAATGAGATTTCTAGAGTGGATGGTCAATGAGATTTCAGCTTTTTAAGAGCAGCTCCAGTCCACCCACACACACCCAGCTGCTGGACTGGGTAGGGGAATCATATGGGTGTTACCAATTAATATCCATCTAGTTAGCCTGCTTCCACATCCATAGAGCCCCTCCTAGCTGAACTGAGGAGTGGGTTTACAAACACAATATTCAGTGGGTGAAATGTATTAAGGAAACTGGGAACCTTGACATGCAATTACTTGTTTGGCATTTGAGCCATTTGATTGGTAGGGGTGGATTGTACAATTTGGCACTTGTACCTAATTGCCTTGTTCTCTTTCTTTTCTTTTTTACACCGTTTCCCTATTTTTCCCCTTTTGTCCAAACCAAATTTCAGTCACCTTTTCCCCCAGTATTAGCAAAATCCACTAGATGGCAGCACATCCTAAGTTACTCTTTGCCAGAGGCGCGTCCCTGCCATATAGCGTCACAGCCCCCATCTCCCATAGGGGGGTAATGATAGTATAGAAGGTGCTGGGGCCATGCAGGACTAGGAAAAATGCTTATTCTATAAATTGCCTGCTCATCCTGTCTGAATTATATAGACTAAGAAATATTGACTAGTTTCTGAAGATTTTAGTTTGTGGGTCTGAGCTCCCTCCCTCCCCCTTAAAGGATTTATCTTGCCTCTTCTTTGCCCACTCTCTTATTTTTCCTGGAGCCACATCTGAATGCTAAGTATCTACCTTGCAGGGTTATTGATAGAGTTACTGAGACAGGAAGGGCTTTGAACACTACAAGGAGCAATATACTAATAAGTGTTATAATCAGAATATAACAGGCAAACATCACCTATGCTAACCTATGTTGGTGTGTATGTGTTTTTAAATTAGTAATGGGCCAGAGGTAAACATGATGGTCTCTTTTTTTCTTCTATGAAAATGCTAAACCTTCGCTCTGTATAAGAGGATGTATACAGTTGGTATTTTTCCTGCATGGAGATAATCTGGTAGGAAAATAAATTTGTACGATCACGTATGAATATATGAAGCTGCTGTATATGGAATCAGAACAATCAGAACATCCTCCAACATCAGTGGCTCTCCAGCATTTCAGGCAGGATTCTTTCCTAGCCCGACCTGGAAATCCTGGATAAAGGATCTTGGATAGTGCCTTTAGAGTTCTGACTGGTTCTGACTGAAACTCAGAGTGGATTCACCGCCCCACTGACATCGGAGCTGCCAGCCTCCACTGCCAGGGATGGAACCTGGAATCTTCTGCATGCAAAATGCACCAGTGATGTAATGGAGGGGAAATGTAAGGAAGCGCAGCTCTGGGAAACGTGAGGGAGCACAGCTCTGGGAAATGTGAGGGAGCGCAGCTCTGGGATACGTGAGGGAGCGCAGCTCTGGGACTTTGTTCAGAGCAGGAACAATGATATCATCTGCCAGCATGCCAGGGTAATTGTTCATCAATGGGTGAGTAGGATAATCCTTGCTCTGGCAAGCTAAGGAGGTGATACTGATGCTTTCCTATTTTATTATCGCTTGTGAAAGATTAGCATAGATCAGCCTTTCCCAACCTTGTGCCCTTCAGATATGTTGGAGAGCAACTCCCACTGGCCATGCTAGCTGGGAATGATGGGAGTAGCAATCCAACACATCTGGAGGGCACCTGGTTGGGGAAGGCTAGACGAAGGAAGATAATGAGGAAGATAATCAAGCAGAGCCTGGATACGTCTCTCCTTTTCTTTGACACTAGTTCACGCTAGCTGTTTACATGGTAAGACCTCTGGCAAGTTGGTTTGCGTTTCTAATTAAAAGCTAAGGTTTGCATTTCAGCTGGCTGAAGAGCTTTTGATAAAGCTCCATGTATTTTTGAAATTGAACCTATGTGGACAGAAGTAAGCAGTACTGAGGTCACTGGAGCTAACTCCCAGGTAACTATGCACAGGATTGCAATAATGCCCAGTAAACTTAACTGGGAGATTTTATCAACCTGGTCCAATCGAGCAGAGACACAGAAGTTCCCCAAATTCACTTTACATTGTAGAATTTTCACAGAAGACGACCTACAACATTGGACTTGTCTACATGAGACATTTGTTGTCTTTTCATCATTCCCTACTCATGGTTGTTTATGGGTTCTTTAGACGCTGCTGTGATCCTCCAGTTTTGCTTCTGAATCTAGCCAGCACTTTCAGCGATGTTTTTTTAGAGCAGGGAAAATGAAGCATTTAATTGTGAAAGCAAAAGAAAGTGTAATTTCCTCTTGTGTATTTGTGCTAGTCCACTATACCACAGTGCCACCTAGAGGTTATGTAGTGGAAAAGCAGGAAAGGAAATGCTCCTGGTGCAGTGCTCTAATCTCAGTTCTGCCATTAAACCAAAAGTAGATACAGAGGATCAACAGCTGATTAACAGCCTCATGTAGAAAAAGTTCATAGTCCTCCCATGCCACTGTTGTCTACTGTCCCCTGCATAATGTCCCCAAACATCAGCCTCTTATCACTTACCATTTTCTTTATGGGGAAAAATCACACAACTAGCACATAAAATATCCCCAAAATCTATTGATGTTGCCATTGGGATGTCTTTATTCCCCCCAAACCAAGCAATGTTTTGGGGGTATAAAATGTCCCCATGGGTTCCCCCCCCCCCCAGAAAGCTGGTCTTGGGAAGCAGACTTGCGTACTTTGCGTGTCAGTAAGTTGGCACAAACAATGGGATTTCATTGGGGAACATTTACCTCTCCAGAGACAGATTTGTGATGAGATTAGAAAAATAACCTACAGGACCAAAAACAATAGTTCTTAGTAATAATAAAGTTTTACCTAAAGTTTTTCTTTGTTTATAATACTTTTCTAATATTTTGAATTTAAAACGTGCTTCTTTGACACCGCAGACACCTTTCTGGTTGTGGAGCATTTTACCACCCCAGGATACATTTAAAATGGTTTTGGGTAGTGAGATACCTCCACACACATGTTTCTATATATGGTTAATGGGTTTGGGATCATGAGGGTTTATTGCGTCTGTTTGTTTGTTTGTTTGTTTGTTTCAAATGTCTGGGCTTTATGGTGGAGGTTTTAACCAGAATGAAAGCAATATCTATTTACATCTATCTATAACTCTATCTCTCTATCATCTCTCTGTCCGTCTCCTTGGGGTGTGGCTATGGCCTCTTCTTGGCTGGGGGGCTGCCTGTCATGAGAAGTTCCTGCACGTCAGTATTTACCACCACCACTTCTACACTGCTGCTCAACAACGCTCATCACGTCTCAGCATGGCACAAGGGTTTGGTTTGCCACAATGACACAGAGGAGGGTTACAAGAAAAGGGGGCATTTTCCCAGTCTTCTAAATAAATTTATATCTCACCTTTTTTCCTCTTGTGAGGAACCCAAGGTGGCTTACATGGTTCTCCTCCTCTTCATTTTATCTTCACAACAACCCTGTGAGGTAGGTTAGGCTGAGAGTCAGTGACTGGCCCAAAGTCACCCAGTGAGCTTCATGGCTGAGTGAGGACTCGAATCTGGATCTCCCAAGTCCCAGTCCAGTGCTCTAACCACTACACCACACTGGCTCATCCTGGATTAAAATTGCAGCAGGGGTGAGGTGCAGCCTGGATGCTGCCCACCACTGCCTTAGAGCTTTTGAGGCTGTTAATCTGCTGTATCTACTTTCAGTTTCATCACAGGATTGAGATCCAAGCTCTACACAGATACAGTTTATTGCTTTTTAACCAATCAGGCCGTCCGCACACAAAACAAATAGAATTCTCACATCAACCCAAAAGGGAGACCAAAGTACAAATTATTAATAAAATAACTAACAAGAGCAAGTTAAAAACATTTTAAAATCCTAAAACAATATCTGCCAGAATATTATTACCATGTTTACGGATTTAGTTTTTTTATAACAGTCAATGACTTTTGCCTCTCCAGGGCTCGACTGACAAACTTAGCAGTCCTATATGATGTATAATGATCTGTTCCAGCTGATAATAATCGAGTTATGCTTGCACCAGAAGTATCCTCAAGCACAGCTAATAGGTGCTCAAGATATTGCTTCCTCAAATCGATATACAATGGGCATTCTGCTAAAAAGTGTACCATGTCCTCTACCTTGGGGCAACCAGCTGGGCAATCTGCACTCATGCCATGGTAGATCCTATAACGTGCCTTCACCTCCATCAATTGGAGTGAGTTCAGTCTACACCTAGTCACGAGCCATCTCAATTCATGTGAGGTGATGGAAATCAAATACGGGGGAGCCTTCCCCAGAGAGGTCATGATGCTTTTATAGATCTTGTTAGAGCGACTTTCAGCAGCAACAGCCATTGTTGTTTGAATATCAGCATCCTGTAACCTCTTTGAAATCTTATCCCTAGCTGTATCATAGCCCCTCGCAAGAAAATATGATTGTGAAAAGCCCAACTCAGAGATAGATGTGGTTATCTTGTCTGCCCATGAGCCCCTTCCCATAGCTTCATATGCTAATAAGACCAAGGGGAAGGCCAGTTGGAACACTATCTTTAACCAGAAGAAAGTGGCAGCTTTTTGAACAAGCACTCCCACTGAGTGACAAGCTGTTTCTAGTCGGGCAATGGCCTTAGAAGTGGATCTGGGAACCCCGGGTACTCTGGATAGAAATTTATGCTGCACTGACTCCAATGAAGCAATGTTAGCATGGGTCCAGGCAGGTGCCCCATATAATATTTGGGGAAGTAATTTGCCCTTGTATAGCTCTATTAAAGGGGCCACCATCTTACCACCTGGTCCAGCAGCAAAACGAAGAATGGCATTACTAGTTACATTAGTTGTCAGGGCTATTGCTTTCAAGTGCTCCGACCAAGATCCTGAACTTTGAAATGTCACTCCTAGGTATTTATATTTGTTGACCTGATCAAGCAGGTGGTTATCCAGCTGCCATCGGTATTTTTTCCTCCTTTTGCCAAAGACTAGGATTTTAGTTTTTTCGTAGTTGACCTGAAGGGCTTCTCTCACACAATATGAGCTTAGGGCTCTTAAAAGCCTACGCATCCCCACCTGGGTGTATGACAGGAGAACAGCATCATCTGCATATAATAACACTGAAATATTCCTGTCTTTTAAAAGAGGTGGGAAGAAGTCTGGATTAGATAAGTAGGGAACCATATCATTAAGATATAGATTGAATAAAAGAGGTGCAAGCAAACATCCCTGGCGCACTCCTTTGTTAACAATAATGGGGCCTGAAAGATCACCTGAAGACTCTCTCACACACAAGATAGAATTCTCATACAGCCCCTGTATTCTCCTGAGCAATTTATAATCCACATTTAAAAGTGTAAGCTTCTGCCAAGGGCGGGGTCTAGATAGAGAATCAAAGGCTGCTCGAAGGTCTACAAATGCAGCAAAAAGTGAGTGATAAGGGGGAGATGTATATTTCCCAGCCAAATATTTTAGTAGAAAACAATGGTCTACTGTAGATCTGCCACATCGGAAGCCTGCTTGTTCTTCAACAAAGAGATTCTCCCTGAGCACCCAATTTTCCAGCTTATCTAAAAGATGTCTTGCATACAACTTACTTATAACATCCAGTAGACTTATAGGGCGATAATTCTTAGGGTCTGACCGATTGCCCTTTTTATAAATAGGCACTACAATAGCTACTGCCCAATCTTGGGGAAATTTCCCAGTTCTATCAATAAGTGTAAATAAGGTTGCTAACATTGGGATCCACCAATGAGGATAATCGATCAAGAAATCTGGTGAAATGCCACTCCTTCCGGGGGCCTTTCCGTGCTTCAACTTCCGTATCAGCATAGCTATTTCCTCACAGGTGACTGGGGGCCAACTAGATGATTCTGGGTCTTCCTCCTGCAATGGGGGAAGACAGGCCATCTCATCATAAAAGAGGGAATGGAAGTGTCGTTCCCTATCATGTGTTGTAATAACAGAGTCAATGGATGGAGTTCCAGAGTATCTTAAGTCTGAAGTAAGGTGCCAAAATCTAGGTCTATCTTTTCTTTCGAGTGCTGATGCTAGTTCCACCCATTGCAACCTAGCATGCTCTTGCTTTTTTTCTTTAATTGTATTTTTATATAATTTACACAGTGCCAAATAGGACTGTGGTAAAGGGACTATACCTCTGTCTCTTAGGAGTTTATGTTGTCTTTTAATTTCCTGCTTAAGTTTCCTACAGTCCATGTCAAACCATGGATTACCCACTTTTGGCCTCTGGTTCTTTGACTGGCCTTTCCAAAATAAGAGAGGTTCGACTGCTGCTATAATCTGGGCATAACATTCTAGTACTACTTCCGTCTCTTTGGAAGAGGACAGGGTATTCAGCAAGAGTTGTACATTCTCAGAATGCCATAAGCGTTCCAAACAAGCTCTACACAAAGAGCACTTCCTTTCCTGCTTTTCCACAACACAAGCTCTGGGTGGTGCTGTGGTATAGTAGAATAGCACAATTACACAGGTGAAAAAAATGTTTTCTTTCGCTTTCACAAATAATACCACATTTTCCCTGCTCTAAAAAAACTAGCTGAAAGTGCTGTTTAAAAACAGAAATTAAAGTGGAGGGTCACGACATCGTCTAAAGAATCTGTAAACAGCTGTGAGCAGGGAATGATCAGCACACAATGAAAGCCTCATGCGGAAAAGCTCTTAGCAGGTCCTTCTCCTTGCTGTTGTTGCTGGTGCCCCTTCTCTGTTTGGGCCCAATCTGTGCAGCCTCCCAGAGAGAGAGGACAAGTTGAGCAGAGGTTGCTGCTCCTTCTCCTCATCACTGCTCAGTTCCTTGCAGCCTGAAGAGCCAACCCTTTTATGAGCCACACTGAACCAAATCTCAGGCAGCAGATGGGGGGGGGGTGGCAGAACAAGTGCCCACCCACCCACTGCCACCTGCCTGAGCCACCGCTGCTGCAGGACCACCTGAGCTCCTGAACCAGTACATGCACCACAACCACCACCGCCAGCCACCGCCACGCTTCTCAAACTCCCACCCGCACCCTGCCAGGCCGTGGAGCATCACTCCTGCACCACTGCTGCTGGCAGCTGTTTGCAGGATGGGCACTCTGGATCCCACCCATTATGGATTACCCCATTTAAAAATGAACCCATTTAATTTTTGTGAATCGCCCAGAGACCTTCAACTATGGGGCGGTATAGAAAGATAATAAATGCATGAATGAATGAATGATCATTTATTATTTCAGATAGATCCCAGAGTATATGCCCTAAAATATTAAAGTTCTTAGGGCAAACAATAACCGTTACAGGGCACTAGAGAAGGCCAAATCTGTCAATTTTAGTTCCTCCTTTTTCCAATCTTAAGTCCATTCCATCCCATTTTCATATCAATTTGTTTTTTTGTTTTTTCAGTGCACATGAAAATGCACATGCTTTTCTGTGCACATTTCTCCTAGCATCCGCATTCTTGTACACAATTTTGCCTAGCGTGCATTTGTTTGTCAGCAATTTCCCCTAATAGGATGTATTTGGGACTTTATTTTCACTAATATATGCACCCTTGTCCACACTTTCTTCTGCCAGTATACTCATTTTTATATGAATTTCTGGAATGGATAGCAGAATCACAAAATTCAGAGAACTGCCAACATTAAAGCATAACTGAGCCTTGGTTCAGCAAGTGCACATTTTGATGCAAACCAAAGAAATTTCTCCCCCATCCCTTCGAGCGCCAACACATACCTTCAGTGATTGGGAAGCTGTCATAAACTTCAAAGATAACACATCATTCTAACCCCCGCAACAACTGTGGTTAAACATTCCAGCCTGAAATAAGAACGCTAGAGCAAAATAACTACAATATCATGGTACTGGAAGTTTTTATCTCCTATATAGTGAAGGAGGAAGGGTGGAACAACATTTGCCTTCTTTTGCAAGAGAAATCTGAATAATCTGGATCCTAGAGACACCTGTAAGAAAATTACAGACTGGCACCCTCATCCTAAGAATACTTACTTAGAAGTAAGTTCCACTGAAGTCAAGGACTGACTCCCATGCAAATGTATTGTGACTCAGTGCGTAAGGTTACAATTCTACATTTGCTTACTTGGAACTTCAGTTGTACCGATGCTATTCATTTTATACCAGGAGTGGGGAACCTCAAGCCCAGGGGCCAAATCTGGCCTTTCTGGGGTCCCAATCCAGCCCTCTGGGGTTCTGCAGATGGCCCCTCCCCCCCAACCACCAATCTTTTAGTAGTTCCCCAGCTTTTTGTGCAGTGTTTTGCCTCTTAGGACTTTGTTACCGGCAGTGAGAGCGTTAAGCGGCAATGTGCTGGTATTTTTTGCATTTGGCCCCATCCCTTTTGCATTTGGCCCCACCCTCTTTGTCTTTGACCCCACCCAGCATTGGAATGCAGCCCCCCCCACACTGGTCTGAACTGAATGCAACCCTGAGGCTGAATGAGAGGCTGCACCCCTGTTCTATAATAACAGGAATGCTTCCATTTATGCACTCCGTCCGCATCACGCATTCCATGTCTGCGTTGAGCACAGGGTTGGACTAGATGAGCTCTAAGGACCCTTCCAACTTTATAATTCTGTGATGCTATGACAGATGGCCTGAAAGAGAAAATTAGGTTCAAAACACGGCCAGAAATGGGAGGAGAGAAAGCGACAGACATTAACAACAACAACAAAACTGAGCCATTCTAAAGCAGTCTGTGTACAGTATTTGACCATGTTTCACACCCTTGTGGCTAAAGAAGCTCTGACTTATTAATGGAATGAAGCACCAGGTGAGAATTAGTCATTTCCTCTAAACCACTGATTATAAACAAGGGATACTGTAAGCTTGTGCTGCCCCAGGCAAGCTGACTAATGACGGGAACTAGAGACAGCATCTCTTGTTTCTTTCTTTATTCTCAAAACTTCCTGAAATAAACTACCCAGATCAAGGCAGCTGGAAGGTCTTGAGCCTGTGAAAGGAAGAGATCCCAAAAATAATTTCAAATGGCCATTGCGGATGCTTCTTGCATCTCATTTTGCAGGCATTATTGGCAAGCTTGATGTTTTGGTTGCCCTTTTCCAGCTTTACAATATCCTTTTTGAGGTGCGGCGATGACATGCTCCAGGACCCAGAACACTTGTCCTCAGAGGATCCCAAACATTTGTCCTCTGAAGAAAAGGCTCCCAAGTTAACAGTTCAGGGAGAGAACTCCATTACAGAAGGGCATCATGAGGCCTCTGCTTCCTGAGGACCCAGTTCTCCAGGAAGACTCCAGGGACCTGCCCCTCTGCCCCTAGAGGAGGTCACATAGCCATCCTCAGACTCTGAGGACACCAGCCATGGAGACACCACCACGCCACAGCCACCCCTGCATCATCATAGCCTGAGGCTGCTAAAAAAGACAGGCCCCTTTAAGAGAAAAGGCCTTAGTCAGTATGGAGGCAGGGGGGCTGACCAGCCTAAAGGAAGCCAAATCCCTCCTTAGGGCTCATTCACCATCTTGTTGGAGCAAGGTACAGATGTGCCTGTCTGGCTTCCAGCCTCGCTCAGAGCTTTCCATGGTGCTATTTTATTCCCTTTTCCTGAAACCTGACGTTGGTGAAAACCCCAATCCATAGGGGAGCCCTGCAACCCAGGCCTCACTGGTGCTTAAATTGTGCTAAGCCCTCACCACAGCAGAGGCAGAACGGAACAAGTGACCAGAAAGGTGCACAATATTCCAAGTGTGGTCTCCCCATAGATTTGTGTTGCATAAAGAAGTACTTTCTTTGCTCTTCCCAGAATCTACCGCCAATCAGCATCAAGTTCTAGTATTATTGGGGGGGGGGGGATCTATTCTCTTTCTCCATCGCATTCACACAAGTCCTGAGTCAAATAGTTGACCTTTTTGGTGTGTATTCTGAGAGTTGCCCAAAATGAGAATTTTGAGTGCCTTCAGCCTCCCCTCGAAGGCCATCTCTTTGTATGTGATTTATATATTTGACACAACTTGTTCAGAGCAGATCTTGCTTGCTGGGCTGCACAAGTTCCTTTGACACAATACCTGTGGAGGATTCCCTTCAATTTATTTCTTAATTGGTTTATTTAATAGCCATGAGTTAATGAACAAATGTAAATATCCAATATTCCCTACCTGTTAAAGGTTGAAACCAGAACCAGAGAGTCAGTTTTCTGCATGAAAAGCTTCTGAGGGTATCCATCATCCCAATTTTCCAGCAGTGGAGGCTGGTGGCTCCAATGTCAGTGGGCAGTGAATCTGCTCCAGGTTTCAGTCAGAACCAGACAGAACTCTAAGGGCGCAATCCTATGGCCGTGAGTGAGTGGCTAGGCAGCCATAGGATAGGTTGGTTCCAGAGCTCGCACTCCGAGCTCGGTTCCCTGAGACCCGATCTCCACCACCACCACCTGCACTGCCTCATAGGCAGCAAAGATCGGCCCCATGGTCTGCGCTTGTAAGAGGAGTGCGGAGCAGCGAAAATGGGGCGTTCCTGGGTTCGGGTCAGGGAGGGTGGAAGTGCCATTCTGACGCTTCCTATGTGTCGTCCAGCTCCCCCCCCCCCGCTTGCTCCGACTTCCTGCTGCTAGATAGCCAAAATTTGCTGTCTAGCCGCGAATGCAGGGCAGCTGAACTGTGGAGGGGACAACCCCTTCTGCGCTGCTCCTGCCCCGCATTGGATAAGTGGTCGCCCGCGAGTTCAGAGGCAGCTGCCTATCCCCGATAGGATTGTGCCCTCCAGGATCTTTCCAAGGAGCAAAGCTCCTTTAGAGTTCTGGCTGGTTCTGACTGAAACCGGGAGCGGATTCACCACCCCACTGACATCGGAGCCACCGGCCCCCACTGTTTTCCAGCAACAACATGCCGTTGAGGTCAACTCTTTCCCCGCTCCCTTTTTTTTAAATCTCATCTGTATTGGCATTGATTCTATAAGAGGAAGTGGAGAAAACATTGAGCAAAGGTTCCCACAGATCTCTGAAAGCAAAAGCATCTGTTGTAACGATGAACAGCTTGTCTGCTGATCTCAGCAACAAGAACGGCGGCGGTCACCCATGTTTCTGCTTACCCACCAAAAGAGGATCACCGTTTGGCAAGAAGGTCGGCAAAAACGTCTAGCGAGCGCTCTCCCCCTTTTTGTGTGCAAACTCCGTTTCTCCTCATTGGGACATAGAAAAACCAGTAGTGATACATAACACACAGTGGGTCAGTTCTCATGTATGAGGGTCCTCTGGAGCTGGGAGAGGGGACCACAGCCTCGGCTCACAGCTAAGCAGCACTTATGTGCAGGCACCGTTCCTGAGAACCAGCAGAATCTGAACAATCTTAGGGCCAAAACAGATGCAATGAAAACAGCCATGGTTTTGTTATGGCTGTCAATGGCTACTAGTCGTGATGGCTGTATGCTATGTCCAGTATCAGAGGCAGGACTTATTTATTCAAAGTATTCTTATCCTGATAAGATTCTCGGTAGAGGTACCCACCCTGTGGAACACTCTCCCACATGTGGTTTGAGAGGCAGAACCTGGCAAGCTTCGAACATCTCTTGAAAATGCATTTGTTCACTCAGGCTTTCCCTGACTTATGATCCATCATGAGACTGTTCTCTTTCACTGCTTTTGTTGCAATATTGTTAAAGTATTTATTATTCTATACTTGTTTTATTTTGATTTTTATATTGTGTTGTATGTGCTTTAATGTATTTTATTTATTTATTTATTATTGCATTTATATCCCGCCTTTTTTCCTCTTGCAAGGAACCCAAGGTGGCTTACATTATCCTCCTCCGTTGTATCCTCACAGCAGCAACCCTGTGAGGTAGGTTGGGCAGAGAGTCTGTGACTGGCCCAAAGTCACCCAGTGAGCTTCCATGGCCAAGTGGGGACTAGAACCTGGATCTCCCAGATCCCAGTCCGTCACTCTCACCACTACACTACACTGCCTCCCCTCCAATGTAAACTGCTTGGAAATCCTGGGATGTCAAGCAGTATGGAAGCAGCTGAAATAAATACATAAATAATCACTCGAGCACCTCTCCAAATTTTGCAATGGAGTTCTCCAATCAACAAATGCATACTAAACTGTGTAGATTAAGGGACAGTGCACACAAAATGTGTGTATTAATGAAAATAAGGTTCAAATATTTATTGCAGCAGGAAAATGGCTTGCAAATAGCTGCATGTGAGGCAAAATTGCATCCAAAAATGCACATATGAGGAGAAATGCATACAAAAATGCTTCCTAATTTTCATGTGACCTTGTGGTTATGACTAGATGCAGTGGTACGCAGCCAAGTGCCCTCCAGATGTTTTGGACTACAACTCCCATGAGTCCTGACCACTGGCCATGCTGGCTGGGGCTTATGGGAGTTGCAGGCCAAAACATCTGGAGGGTACCAGGTTGCCCACGTCAGCTACACAGAACCTCCAAGTTCAGAGGTAGCATAACACGGAATGCCTATTACCTTCAACCCTTGTTTGTGGATTTCTCAGAGACATTTGTCTGACCACTGTTGGAAGCAGGATGCTGGAGTAGATGGACCTTTGGTCTGATGACCAGGAAAAATAATCTCGAAGTTCAGGATGAACCAAATTTAAGATTGAGAAAGTAAGAGAAACCGAATCAGACAGATCAATCAATCCATATTCAGTCCTACCCCTGGCAATGCATGGTGGGTCATGAGGGCAGGTGACAGGGGACACAATGAGGGGAGCAAGTTCTGCACCTTGGATAGCTCTTTTAGAGTTCTGACTGGTTCTGACTGAAACCTGGAGCGGATTCACTGCCCCACTGACATCGGAGCCACCAGCCTCCACTGGCTCTTCCTTCTTAGGGTTCTTGGATCTTTAAACTTGACTTGGACTGTACAGCCCTTCAAAGAGAGGATGCTTTCAAATAGAGGACTGTCCTCTGTAAAGTAGGACACATGGCCACCCTTATTTTCAGGAGGCTACAGCTGGGCTTTTATTTTTTAATCTCCTCCCTACAAAACTGTTCTTCTGAGCAAGACCCAAGAATTCAGATGCTCCAGGAGAACTCTGAATCCATCATCTGGAAACATTGGTAGGGACGTTGACTATATTCAGGGCTCCAGAGGTCCCGATAAAACCCCAGGACCGTACCATACCTGTTCTAGTGCATTTAATGGGAAAGGATTTTTTAAAAAGTGCTATGGCTCGTGAGCAAGGGTAAAAGAGAGCCAGTGTGGTGTAGTGGCAAGAGTGTTGGACTAGGAGCTGGGAGATCCGGGTTCTAGTCCCCACTCGGCCATGGAAGCTCACTGGGTGACTTTGGGCCAGTCACAGACTCTCAGCCCAACCCACCTCACAGGGTTGTTGTTGTGAGGATAAAATGGAGAGGAGGAGGATACTGTAAGCCGCCTTGGGTTCCTTGCAAGAGGAAAAAAGGTGGGATATAAATGCAATAAATAAATAAATAAATAAAAGTAAATCCCAATACTTTGAAATGGAAGGTACAGTCTAGATAGAGACATAGAATATAAATATTTAAAATATTAAATAATTTTAAATGCATCTGGAGATCGAACTTCTGCCCACCCCTGTGCTAAAATATCATTTGTCCAGAGTTCTGATAGTCTAACTGAAAATTTCTCCAGACCAAAGCGGTCTTACATCTCTGTTGCAGGCAGGGATTATGTGAAGTGTTCATGGGGAGCTGAAGACAGACCACCTTATTTGCTTCACTTGTGACCTGAATGTCATCAATCATAGATGTCCACAGAGGAAAAGCCAGGGCTCCGACCCAAAGCTCTTCAAGTATTGCATGTGGGAAATCTTGCAAAAAAGGAAAATATTTATAGACCAGAGTGTAAGCGCAGATCCCTCGTATTTATTTCCTTTTCTGCGGTGGCGTTGTTCAAAGGTCATTCCAAAATGAGAGTATGGGAGAAATTAATCTTTTTATTCACTGGGATTTTTAAAAAGTGATTATCCTTCCTCGGTGCTAATTTATACCATTATGAATATTAGACTCTAGGGAAGATATCTGAAATCTCCGCTCTTAAAAAAGAATACAGGGGAAACCCAAAGTGATAGCTGAAGAGCTGAACCCAGGATCGGCCTCCTGCAAGAAGAAGAGGCCTTCTGGAAGGTCCCTCTGCCTGATTTTTGGGCAGCCCACCCCATTCAGCAGGGTCTCCTGACTTTCCGTGTAGCATTTTCAGGGGGCCTGAGAAGCTGCTGTGAGAAGAAGAGGGTGGGGAAGTCCTATTCCACCAACACAGTTGATCCAGTGTAAATCTGGATCCAATCCCTCATTGTTAACTTTAAAAACAATGACTTGGAATAGTTCCTAGTTAAAACGACACTAGTTAAAACTACTCTTCTGGATGTTCTGGAGGTGATGGACTCTACCTTGGGGGAGCTGGGGGTGGCGACGGCTGACAGGAAGCTCTGGCGTGGGCTGATCCATGAAGAGTCGGAAGCGACTGACCGAATAAACAACAAAACTACACTGGCCTCTGTAAAATAGAAGACACAGCACAAATAAAATTAATGGAGATATTTTTTATTTTCTTTTTTACGTTAACTTTTTTACACATACCCCTGTTTCGAGATGAAAATGGGGGTGGAGAAAGCTTAACCCCACCAGAATGTCATGGCCTCAATCCAAATTGGGCTACACATACTTACACTGAAGCAAAGAAGCCAAACTCTGCTGTGTGTGATTTGTAGAACATTTAGTTTGGCCCACAGTTGTGGCATTATATGGCTGACCAAATTATCACCATACCAGGAACAGCAACCATTATTTTCCTGGTCTGAGCAATTTTTGGTATGTACCAGTATCAGGGTACAGTAAACATCAGAGACAGACTCTCCCTGACAAAGATTTTTTTGCTGTTGATCTCAGTAATACTCTGCCTCTGACCCACCAGATTTTGCCCAGGCACCTTTTCCCATTCCCCAGCTCTTCGCAGTGGCGCTGTTTAACCATGGTCCTCTCCAGATATGTTGGGCATGCTGGCTGGGAATGATGGGAATTGTAGTCCAACACATCTGGAGAACACCAGGTTGGGGAAGACTGTTCAACGTGGAGTAGAATGACCCAGGTTCAAATCCCACCCCACAGCCAAGAAAGTCGATCACTGCTTCCTAGCCCAACCTAACAAACAAGGTTGCAATTATTAAAATGGAGGAGGTGATGTAATCATTTTGGATCCAGAGCAAGGACTGGCACAAAATGTCACTTCAGTCTGTCGAGATAGGCCTTGTGCTCCAACAATCCCTTATGACTGTATACAAACACTGGATTGCGGGGGGAGGGGGGGCACAGAGGCAGCAGGGGGGATGCGAGGAAGAGAAAGTCCTGTAGCATGAGCTGCTGATTTCCACTTCCATGAGCTGCATGACATTGGATTCCGTCCCTATTTAAATGTGTATCTGTAAACACATTTTCTCTCAAAATACACATTTCTAAACATATTTTCTCTCAAAATATGAATCACCGAATGTGCTTTCTCTCAAAGTATGCCTGTTAAAATGGAGTTTGGAACATTTTTTGAACCCAGTCAGAACATTCAGGAAGTGAAAAAGCTGGTGGATAAGTAAGTTCCAATCCACACAAGAGTCCGAGACCAGTTCACTTTGGATTCTTAAATATCAATTTCTCAAGCACCCTACATTCAAGTCCTGCTTCCTGGAGGGATCTGGTAGGCCACAATAGGAAACAGACTGCTGGACTAGATGGGCTTTTGGTCTGATCCAGCACAGGAGGGCTCTTCTGAACACATGTCTGTGGGGTGGGGACTCATGGGATTGACTTCTCCTCCGAGCCAGAGTTGCCAGACATGTGAGAATCCTCACACATGTATCTAGGGTGGCCATTTATGAATCACCAATAAAGAGGACAAAAGAGGGTAGTGATTTGCATAAAATTTGCATATGGTAATTTATAGGTATAGATGCAAATTTAGAAATAATAATAATAATTTAAATAGAAATAGAGTACATCTCACTATGACTGTGTGCTGCTTCGGTCCGAATCCCGAAGTGGATCAGGGTGATTTGGACCAAATTGGTCTGGTTCTGGAGCAGGTTGGGATTGGGCTGAAACAGTCCGAAGTGGGTCGGATTGATCGGAAGCACGTCAGACCCCTTCGGCCCAATCTGGACAACCGCCCAGTCAGTTGCACGAGCCCCCTGCTCCTTACCTGGACCCATGGGGAGTGCCACAGCTGTCACCATCTTGGAGGGAGTTGCCATTTTCTTTTAAAATGGCAACTCTTCTTCTTCCGGGAATTAAACGTCGTGTAGATTGCGGCTGTAAAGGGGCCATCTACGCAACACTGAATTACCAGAGGAAGAAGAGTCGCCATTTTAAAAGAAAATGGTGTCTCCCTGCAAGACAGCGACAGCTGCAGACACACCCTGTGGGTCCAAGTAAGGGGAGGCCACGGGGGTCTTGCAGGGCTGGGTGGAGGGGCCCTGCTTCGACTGTCTGGATGGCGCTTCTGGCCTGGAGACCAAAGTGTGTTGGCCCTGCTCCGGATTGGGCTGAGGTGGGTTGGGGCCAATTAGGAAGCTCCAAATTGGGTCCAAGTGGGTCGGGGGGGGGGGGTCCCTGCACAGCTCTACATCTCACCAGAGTGTGGAAGGCTGTGATCAGGTGACCCGTGAGCCTGCCTGTACCGCCGGCTGCCCAGGTGCCAACTGTGGATGGGCCACAGTTCTTATGGTTCATTATCTTTAAACTGGAATTTGACAGGACAGCCCTTCAAACAGAGGACTGTCCCCAGGAAAAGAGGACACCAGGCCACCCCTAGCTGCCCACTTCTGTACAAGGAAGAAGTCCTTTTGTACTCTTGAAGCAAATTTGTATGAATCCAGGGTGACTCGGTGAAACTTTAACTTGGGCAACCATGGCAGCCATTCCTTGAAGGTCCAGCAAATCTGAAGCAAGAGCCAGAGTGGGAGGGTGGGATTTACTTGCTTGACTCCTGTTGTTGCCCAACAAGGGAGAATTCTGGTCATGATGAAAGCAAGATGAAAGGGTGCCAGAGAAAGGTCTCTCTCCTCCCCGGCCCCTCCGCCCCCGCCAGCCAGAGTTCTTCAGAGCAAATGAACCCACCTTTTTGAGGCTCGGAGATGAGGATTCTAAACTGATAAGCTGGCATTACTACTTCATACAGAAAAACAATTCCCCTGCATACAGAAAACTAGCAAGTCAGAGAGACAGCCAGGCTACAAACCTGCTGCAGCATGCCTTTTTTCTCTGCGTGTGAGTGCATGTCTGGAAGGAGCATTCAACCATGTTAGTCCCATCTGCTGTCTGAGGTACAAAGCCAAGAAACAGGTTTACTTCCTCTTCTGCTGTTTGTGATAAATAAGCCCAAGGGTGAGATGAATATAAAGTTGGCCGGAGCAGTCTTGAGCCTGTGACGCTGAGTTACCATGAATTCACTGCTTAAGTATTAGTGTTTTGATTCCTTAGCTGAGACATATTCGTGATCTTGGAGAGGAAAACGAGCAACATACGAAAGGATTAGCTGAGCAACTCAAGCGCTGCAAAATGAGGATGAACACGAAACACTTGAACTCCTTTTGTGGGTGGAGAAGATTCAGCTCAGTGCCAGTAATAATCAAATGAAAATTCTACAGCCTACGTTGTACAAATATCAGAAGAGCTAATTACTGTTGTGAGGAACTGTAGGGCCTCTCTAAAAGGTAAAGGTAAAGGTGTCCCCAACCAGTCGTGTCCGACTCTAGGGTGTGGTGCTCATCCCCATTTCTAAGCCGAAGAGCCAGCGCTGTCCGAAGACACTTCCGTGGTCATGTGGTCATGACTGAACACCGAGGTGCACAGAACGCTGTTACCTTTCCCGCCGAGGCGGTACCTATTTATCTACTTGCAATTTCTTGCTTTCGAACTGCTAGGTTGGCAGGAGCTGGGACTGAAGATGGGAGCTCACTCTGTCACGTGGCACTCGGGTCTCGAACTGCTCACCTGCCGACCTTCCAGTCTGCAGTTCAGCGTCTTAACCACTAAGCCACTGTGGCCCCAAGGGCATCTCTACACCAGCTTAAAATCCTGCATTTAAAATGGGGCTTTCTGCTTCTGTTTTAAATACAGCATCACAACTGACTCCCTTTACACATACTTCCTTTCCCCCTCCACTTCCCCCCTCCTTCTCCCCATAGCTGAGTCTTCCATTATCTTTCATTGATCTGGCTCCTCTTCTTGCTGCTTTTCCTCTTTTCATGGAGGGAACGGGGAAACGGGGTAATCTGATAGCTCATTATCTATTATCTATAGAGCTATTATCTATAGCTCATTATCTATAGCTCATTATCTATTTCAAAACGGAACAAAGGGCATTTAGTGCAGGAGACGCCCTGGAGGGTCACGGCGTCATGTAAAGAGCCCACAAACTTCTGTGAAGGAGCAATCACAATCTCAGTGTGAAGGAGCCCATAAAGTGCTTTGTGCATTAAAAGTGCTAAGAATGGTGAGAATGAGCTTGGAGAAGACCTGGATGGGAGACCTCCTGGGAATCCCACAAACACTGCTCTGAAATTCATGGAAGAAGACTAGGATGCAAAGGAATCATCACCATCATATTTATACAGTACTATTCCTGAACACCACGTCTCATCTCAGAGCCAAGCTAAATATGGCAGCATTTGCAGTATTATTATTGTTATTACTGGTATTATTATTATTTAAATGTATGCATCGCTTCCCACAACAAGTCAAAACGACCTACATACACACAAATACAGAAATCCATAATTAATATAACAGAAAAAACAAAAATTAATATAAACCATAATCAATACAATAATATGGATAAAAATGAACACCATAAAAACGTAACCTAAAAAACAAGGAATTACAAAAAGTGTTCATCCACAATACACAAAATCTCCCCCCGCCCCCAAGAATGAGCAACACAAAAGCAGCCCACAACAATTGGGCCATAACAAATGTCCAGATGCCTGGGAAAATAAGTATCTCTTCACTTGGCTCAGAAAAGATGATAGTGTTGGTGCCAAGCGAGCTTCCTTGGGAGAGCTTTGCGTAAATGTGGAGCTATCACAGAAAAGGCCCTTCTCAGGCTGTCTCCCCCAGAGCTTCTCTGGGAGAGGGCACACAGAGACTATTATAGAGTATCACACAGCAAATAGAGAATATTACAGGGCAGTTGGGAATAGCAATAGCACCATCATCAATCATCATCATCATTTTAAAGTAAATAGTGCCTGTACAGGGGGCTCCAATCCAGATTAGGAGTAGAAGCTTTTGTCCCTTTGCTGCAGTCCTGATCCAAATCAGTCATCCTAGGGTGGCCACTTGTGAATCACCAAAAAAGGGGACAAAAGGGGTCGCTGATTTGCATAAAAATTGCATATGCTAATTTTGATGCATTGATGAAAATGTGGAAATAATAATAATTATTTAAATGGAAATATAGTACATCTCGCCATGGTGTGGAAGACTGTGATTATTCAGCTTTCCAGCTGCTATTGATGGACAACTTCAAGGCCCGGCTCTTCCCTCTGATGGTTCTTCATCTTTACACTGGGCTTGGACTGGACAGCCCTTCGAATAGGGAACACCTTCAAATAGAGGACTGCCCTCTTGTCCTCCGTAAAAGAAGACACATGGCCACCAACCTTCTATTGCATTGGGAGGAAAACTCCAAGTGGCTCCAACGGGAGCTTTCCTCCTGATGCAGACAGAGGCAGTGGTAGGGGGGAGCCTTAAAACCTACCTACCCCCTGCCAAGTTTGCAATCCAGATCACCTGTTATTTATTCCAAAGAAAACTATTAATGCAACTGTTAACTGCGTGAATGGTGTCGCTTTTAGTTTGGCCCTCAATCCCTACGACAGGCCCTATAAGGCAAGCCGCTATTACTATCCCCCTGTTATAAATAGGGTGGGAGGGGGTGCTATGACTATGTTACAAAGGTAAAAAAAAAGGTTCAAACACATTTATTTAATGATAATGTGCCCTAGTCCAGCACCCTGACAAGCCTACAATGCTATGGACAATTAAATCACTTTTACAAATAGTTTAAATATGTAGTGCTGGTTTAATTTGTGCAAGAGCTCACCCAGAGCCAGCCCACAACATTCCTGGAACATGTGATGCAGGAATAGATGGGAGTCCCCTTGAACAGGTGCAGGGTACATTGCCTGAGGAACATAGGAAACTGCCTTATATGGACTCGGACCATTGCTCCATCCAGCCCAGTATTATCAACACTGACTGGCAGCGGCTCTCCAGGGTTTCAGGTGGGAATTTTCCCTGCCCTGCCAAGAGATACTGGGGATCAAACCAGCGATCCTCTGCATGCAAAGCAGGGGCTCTACCACTGAGCCACGGCCTCCACATCTGAGTAACTACAGAGGGTTCCCATACGTGAGAGGCGGGGCGGGAGGAAGGGATTTCCGATGAGAAGGTATTATCGCCAGACAGACTCAAAGCCTAGCATCTCATTTTCTTAAATCTTAAGCACTGGCCATAAGAAATAGTGGCTTGATTAAAGCCTGCAGGGATGTAGGGGTGCCAGGACGGCTGCGGCACTGGCACTTTCTGATGAGCAGGGGCACTAATCCTGCTAATCCTCTGCCGCTGCCGCCACCCTCCCTCAGGCTCCCCTGTTCCCTTCGAACGTCACTGCAAGCCTCACCATGACTTTTCCCAATGTTTAGTTGTGAGCGACTACCCATTTTGTAATCCAAAGTATTTGAAGTTGGCTCACTCTTGAAAGGGCAGTTGACCCATTGGGTTTACAAAAGACCTGCTTCTGGTGGAGATGAAAACTCCTAGAACTGGTTTGTTGGTATGGATCATCCCAGCTCCTTGTACTTTTGACTGTCCTTGGGGCATGGCTATGGGGACTCTCACAATGATCACCTGCATTTCAAAATTCACCGCTACACTTCTGCAGGCTTGGCACCTTCAAGACTCTGCTGGGGTCCCAGTGCTCTACAGGACGTAGAAGTGCTCTGGGCTCTCAATGCTGGGTGGCAGCTGGTTTTGAACCCCCATTTAAAATTTCCCATGATACCCTGGAGTGTCCAATGTTTTCTTTTTAGCCGTGTGTGTGTGTGTGTGTGTGTGTGTGTATAAAAAGACCAGCATGTTCAGCATGTTTTGTAGTAGTAGTGGTGGTGGCTTCATTTGGTTAGAAGCCTGACCCCATTTGCTTTGCTATTTTATACTTCTGGTGTTTATCAGGCGACTACCTGTTTATGACCCAGTAAAATTTGCCAAGCCTTTCACTTTCTGAATTCAGCTTGCCTTATTCAGCCTTCTCTCCTAACTGGACTTACTGACATGGGAGGGGCCCAAAGAGGGAACTTTAATGAGAGGCCCCTTGATCCTGGAGCCAGCCCTGGGTCACTTAGGGCTTCTTCACACTGAGCTTTTGTCCTGCAATTGAGATTGCTCACTCACGGAAGTTTGTGAGTCCTTTTCATGATGTCGTCAGCCTCCAGGGCACACCTAGAGGTATTGCCTGTTTGTTCCATCTTAAAAAGATACAGAAATAATGAAGTATCAAATTAAGTCAGATTGGTGCACTATTAAAACAGCCACTAGATGGCACTGTTTCATTGATTTCCATGGAACCTTGAAATTAAAAACTTCCCCTCTCACCGTGGTCGCCATCTGGGAGCCCACTGTAAATGCAGAAAGGCTCCACAACAGGAGGACTGCAGATTTTTTCTTTAATGTAAAGGCAGCCTTAGCAAGTATATGGCAGCTGAGATTTGAACTAGGGATTTCCTAGGAGCCCATGAAGCTGCCTCATATGGCATGAGACCAATGGTCCACCTAGCTCAGTAGTTTCAGTTCTAACATCCAGCAACTCTCCAGAAAACTATGTGCTCCATCAGTGAGTTAAGGCACCCCATTGCTGAAGCTAGTTGATCTGCCCTCTTTCTCTCATAACATGATAACAAATGGTGCCTGGTGCTGAAATCTCTCCCCATCTTTGTGCCATGATCCAAGTTTCCTATTCTTGATGAGTACCAGAATCCTCTCCCCGCCCCCTTGACAACACATCTCAGGATCCGTTCTGAATAAGAGTGAGAAAAGGGACATGTTCTCCATTTGACTTTGAACTCCTTCATTGTCTGACTCTTTCCCCCACCCTTCTTTTGGAAACTGTACATCCTGCTTATTATTAACAGAACAGAGTTTATATGGAAGGGGGGAATGAGGAAATCTGATAGATGACAGCAAAAGGATTGTGTCTAAACACATAATATTTCAAGCTAAGTGGACAGAAAATAGAAATAGAAGACAGGAAATGGAAAGATACACATTCTGCTCCCTTTTCCACATTCCTTAGGTTTTCTATCCATCTTTCAAGAGCCATAGATTTTGTTCTCACAGTACAGTTCTGTGGGCCTTTCTGATAATGCCTGTGGGAATTAATTTTGTGTGATGAAGCCACACACAGGCCCAATTCTGCACCAAGCCTCGCACGCACACTGCACCTTTTTTTTAAGGCAAGCAAGCCCTGATCACAGGGACCAGTGTGCGCAAAAGGTCGCTCCCTCCTGCAGCTTGGTTGCACTGGACCGGAGCGCGTCTTTTCCCTAGAAACAGCATCCATAATCATCAAGAATGTGGGGTGGGGAGAATGAATCTGTACAATATTTTTTTTTTTATTTCTAATTTCTGAGTCACCTTTCAGCCCAAGAAGGTCCCGCAAATTGACTTACAGTTAAAACTTGCGGCAATTAAAAAAAAACCTAAAACAATTTTAACACTTTGAAAGCAATGTAAATACTTCAAAACAGCACCAACAGCAGAGATTGGGAGCAGAAGAGTATCTTAAAAACAGAGCACGGAGTTAAGAGATGAGCAGAGCAATCCTATGGCCCCTGGGGGTGGGGGCATCCCAAGGACCGTAGGATATGGCAGATTCCCACGCAGACCAGCCTTCCCCAACCTGGTGCTCTCCAGATGTGTTGAACTGCAACTGCCAGCCAGACACTGCTACAACCTGCGGCTTTTCTGAGGTTGCTTGGTTTCTCCAAGCAGCTTTGCATTTCCAGAACTTGGATGTGAGACTATTTAATCATGTTCGTAGCTTTAACTCTGTCCTATTCCGCCAACCCTCATGCCTCTAACGCTCCAAAAAAGCCAACCCGAAGCCTTAGAACGCAGCTCAGCCTCTTCCTTTGACCGGCCATCAGATTCTAGAGGACACTTAGGCCTCGCTTATTCATAATGATCTCTGTCCAATATACCCTTGTTAGGCCTGTGTGTGCTCTCCTCCTTTCTCTTACACACCTTAATGCAGGGCCGTTTCGGGGGGGGGGGGCGGCAAAGGGCGGCCTCCTTGTGAGCCAAATTCTAGGGTGCCAAAATGACTCCCTGAAGGTGGCGGTGCTCCAGCTCATTCCCCATTGCCAGCTGCCCATCCATCTGTGCTGCCCGGAGAGCCCACGTGCCCACCGGTTTTCTCTCTCTGAGGACTCTCCCGGAGTGGGAGATTGATCTGGTGGGTGGGCTGTCTGGAGACTCAGCCAGGCCCCAGTGCTGCACTTTGAGGGGTCCTTCCTTAAGGCGAGCCATTGTGGTTGAGGTGGCTACGAAGATGTCCTGTGCTGCCATGGCACAGGCGATCCCCAGGGCCACCTCACCCAGAATGCCTCGCTTTAAGGAAGGACCCCTTAGAGCACGTCCTAGAGGGAGAGGCAGGTGGCAGGGAGAGTAAAGAAGAGGAGGAGGATGGTGGTGGCTGGAGAAGAAGGGAAGGTCAGAGTGAGGGTGGTAGAGGTGGTGGCGGTGGTGGTTGCCAGGGGTAGGGAGAGAAGAGAGGGGCACAGCCAGGGGAGGATTGGGAGGGGACAGAAGAAAGGAGGACTGCAGTGGCAGCATGTCCACTCGGGCACCAAATGTCAGGGTGGAAACTGAGCCCAGAGAGCCCCAGAGCAGTTTGGATTCTGAGGAGGAACAGCAATCAGTGGGAGTGGAGCCAGCTCATCCCTCACAGGCTCAGCACCTGGCAGAGATTCCTCCTCCCTGCATTCCAGAGATACTTAGTGACCCGGATAGTGAGGGAGTGCAGGAGGGGGGCTTCTTAGATGCTCGACACAGACACAAAGAGCGACGAGTGATGGAGGGCGCGGAGAGGAGGCGTAGAACCCGTTTGGTGCGCAAGCAACGGCCGCCTCCCATGGACCCAAGGGAAAGAGGGAGGATCTCTCCCTAGCCCATAAGTTCTGGGTCTTCAAGTGACTCTCTCTCAAACGGGGATCAACTGCCTACTTGAAGCTTAGGCCACTCTGCTGCTCCTTGCTTTAGTCTCTGGTGATTAGCATCTGAAAGAGTCATTAAGCTATAATGGGATTAAAGCTTTGAAAAGAATTCCCTTTTGTCTGTGTCTTGAGTTGGCTATTGGGATCTACTGGGGGAGGCCGCCAAGGCATTCCTGACACCAAAACACCACCTTGCCTAGGGCACCAAAATACCTAGAGTCAGGCCTGCCTCAATGTGATACTTCTAGGATTTGTTAAACCAGTTTCCTGTTACATGTTGCAAACTAGGAAACTGTGGGTAGTATCCAGTGTTAGTGCTATGTAGTGTAGAACTATTGAAATGAATGAAACAAGTTAGTCAAAATTGACTTAAGTCCCATTAATTTCAATGGGTCTACTCTACATAGGACTAACATTGGATACTACCCTGTGATTCTTACAACCCAAGACTGCAAACTGTCGGTTGATCTTGCTTTGCAAGCCAGGATGTAGTCAGAGCTTAAATCACAATTTCCCAGTATTCTCTGCTCTGACTGGCAGCATTTCCTCGGGGTCTCAGACAGAGGCTTTTCCCATTACCTGCTCCTTTTTATGGGGGATGCCACGGATTGATCCTGGGACATTCTGCACGCAAACTGTGTGCTTTATCGCTGAGCTATGGATTCTCCTCGTAACTGTGGTGGAGAGAAGGAGCAGGCTTGGCACTTGCAATCAAATATGAGATTCCATAGCCTGTCAACTCTCAGACACTGTCAAAAAGTCAAATTCTGAACAGAAATACTATTGGATGGCATATGTATCAAATCACTCCTTCTATTTGTGATGTTCAGCCTGTGAGTGTTGTTGCTTATGTAACCAAGACAGCACCACCCAACACCCAGGCTTGGGGGAACCCTGAGGTTTGCAAAAATACATAAAATCTTTAGGGGGAAAAAACCTAAGGGGAGGGACCCCAAAAGCAGTCTAATGGAGAATGAACATGCTTAGTGGTTACAGAATGATGTCTGACTGTTGTAGGGAGGAACAGAAAACTGGGGTGAGGGGAATGTAAGGGCATGGCTCAGTGAAGGCTGGTGGCTCCGATGTCAGTGGGGCGGTGTATCTGCTCCGGGTTTCCAGTTCTGACTAAAACCCAGAGCGGATGCACCACCCCACTGACAGTGGAGCCACCAGTCTCCACTGGTGTGGCTGAAATCCTGACTGAGAAGCACTCCATGCTGCAACATTTTGTTGCAGACTCCACTTATAGAATACTGAGCAAATATTCAGAGAATATCTGGGGACTATTCGGTATCAACATCCACAGAGGAAAATTTGGGGGAGCACATTTGTTTCAGCACTAGTTCTGTGTAACTCAAAGGCTTGCACCTTGCATTTTAAAAACTTCTTGGTCTGAACATAAACACCCTGTCTCACTTGCTCAGTGTTTTTCAGTTGTACAACCATGTTATCAGGCAAGCAACTGCATTCTGTCCAAACAAACAATTCCTAGTCACGCATGCAGTATATGCCAAATTTTCTAATTGACGTAGTTTTACTGAAGCTGAAGAGGAAGAAAACATGCCTTTTAAGAGTTTAGGAATATTAAATGATTTTAAAGATTGGTAATCTGTAGTCTTCTCTGGTTCCACTGTTGGATTCTTGCTTATTCCAAAAACAGAAAAGAAAATATAGTTTATTCAGTGCTGCCCTATTCTTTACAAAGTGCTTGAAAAGAAGTGCTTTTTAAAAAAACTATATTAGGTTCAGATTATGCAAGTGGATAAAGCCGCTGCAGCATTTTGATAGGGTTCACTGCAAACATTTAACACTGATTAAATTTAAACTGTAACCACATGCTGAATGAGAGATCCCTAAAACTTCCCAAACTGAAACCAAATGCTTCATTCAGGCAGTGCATGCCTTCCAACTTTTCACAGATAAAAATAGGGATACATTTGTAACACCCCAGTTCTCATGTTTTACAGCCTTCCTTCTCCCAAACAAATACATTATATATCACTGAATCCTCATCTCCAGGGGTCCCTACATTTGGGGGGCTGGTGGGCACATTTGAAAGTTTGAGAGGGTGCCATGGGAGTTCTCACAAAATGACTGCCATGCGGGGGGAGGGGGCCCACTCACAAATTTGCTGCCATGGTGGGCATCACCATATTACAAAACACCCATTTCCCAAGGGCAAACTGGTGAGGCTAAAAGGAAAGTAACATGCCCAAGAACCTAAGTACAAGAGCAAAGTGTTTTCTGAGCTCCAGAACACAAAACTACTTTTCTGATCTCACAGTTTTCTTCTCCAGTACCCATTTCACAGAAAGCAAAATGGTGAGGTTCAGAGACAAGTAACTTGGCCAAGAACGGAGGACAAGGCAAAGGTAGAGTCTGAGACCCAAAGGCCAAATCACATATTTCTCCCCACAAAGCACAATATAGGGCAGTGTGTGTCCAACTGTCATTCTGCTAGTGCAAATGATGTTGCGCCAGCAGAACTTAGGTTTGAAATGATGTGCAAGAGGAGAATCCAACTAAAGTTACATTTGTGTAAGCATGGTTGCACAACCAGTTGAGCATTGTTGTTGTTCAGTCGTTCAGTCGTGTCCGACTCTTCGTGACCCCATGGACCATAGCACGCCAGGCCTTCCTGTCCTGCGCTCTCTCCCGGAGCGTGCTCAAGTTCATATTCATTGCATCCGTGATGCTATCTAGCCATCTCATCCTCTGCCGTCCCCTTCTCCTTTTGCCTTCAGTCTTTCCCAGCATCAGGGTCTTTTCCAGGGAGTTTTCTCTTCGCATTAGGTGGCCAAAATATTGGAGCTTCAGCTTCATTATCTGACCTTCCAATGAGCACTCAGGGTTGATTTCCTTTAGGATGGACTGATTTGACCTCCTTGCAGTCCAGGGCACTCCAGCACCACAGTTCGAAAGCATCAATTCTTCGGCGCTCAGCCTTCCTTATAGTCCAGCTCTCACAGCCATACATTACTACTGGGAAAACCATAGCTTTGATTAGACGGACCTTTGTCAGCAAGGTGATGTCTCTGCTTCTTACTATGCTGTCTAGGTTGGCCATAGCTTTCCTCCCAAGGAGCAAGCGTCTTTTAATTTCATGGCTACAGTCACCGTCTGCGGTGATCTTGGAGCCCAAGAAAGTAAAATCTGTCACTGCTTCCATTTCTTCCCCTTCTATATGCCAGGAAGTGATAGGGCCAGATGACATGATCTTAGTTTTTTTAATGTTGAGTTTCAAACCAGCTTTTGCACTCTCCTCTTTCACCCTCAACAAGAGGCTCTTGAGATCCTCTTCGCTTTCTGCCATTAGGGTGGTATCGTCTGCATATCGGAGGTTGTTGATAATTCTCCCGGCAATCTTAATTCCGACCTGTGATTCATCCAACCCGGCATTTCTCATGATGTACTCTGCATATAAGTTAAATAAGCAGGGTGACAATATGCAGCCTTGTCGTACTCCTTTCCCAATTTTGAACCAATCGGTTGTTCCATGTCTGGTTCTTACTGTTGCTTCTTGACCCTCGTACAGGTTTCTCAGGAGACGGGTAAGGTGGTCTGGTACTCCCATCACTTTAAGAATTTGCCACAGTTTGTTGTGATCCACACAATCAAAGGCTTTAGCGTAGTCAATGAAGCAGAAATAGACGTTTTTCTGGAATTCTCTTGCTTTCTCCATGATGCAGCGAATGTTGGCGATTTGATCTCTAGTTCCTCTGCCTCTTCGAAACCCAGCTTGTACTTCTGGTAGTTCTCGGTTCGCATACTGCTGAAGCCTAGCTTGTAGGATTTTGAGCATCACCTTGCTGGCATGTGAAATGAGCGCAATTGTGCGGTAGTTTGAACACTCTTTGGCGTTGCCCTTCTTTGGAATTGGAATGTAAACTGACCTTTTCCAGTCTTGTGGCCACTGTTGAGTGTTCCAGATTTGTTGGCATATTGAATGCAGCACTTTAACAGCATCATCTTTTAGGATTTTAAATAGCTCGGCTGGAATACTGTCATCTCCGCTAGCTTTGTTGTTACTAATGCTTCCTAAGGCCCACTTGACTTCACTCTCTAGGATGTCTGGCTCAAGTTCAGTGACCGCACTATCATGGCTATCAGGGACATTCAGATCTTTCCTGTATAGTTCTTCTGTGTATTCTTGCCACCTCTTCTTAATCTCATCTGCTTCTGTTAGGTCCCTGCCTTCTTTGTCCTTTATCATGCCCGTCTACACAACCCATTGTGCAACCAGTTGCGCATAACATTTGCACAACCAGTCATGTGACCGGCCACGCACTGCGCTTGCATAAGTATAATGTGCAACCGTTTGCACAACAGAAAGATTCAGTGATGCTCCGCTTGCGCAGTTTGACTTTGCCGGATGATGCCGTTGGATACTACCTGCTACACCCCTTTTTAGGAAGTAAGAAAAGAGACATATCTGAGAAATTTTCTCAGAAAAAAAGTCTTCTGAGAAATTTCAGCTCAGCTCTACTTTTGAAGCAGCCTCCTAGCTCAGCCTCCTCCAGTCTGGTGCCTTGCAGATGCTTTGGACTACAGCTCCCAGGATTCCTTGCCATTGGCCATTCTGGCTGGGGCTGATGGGTGTTGAAGTCCAAAACCTCTGGAGGGCACTTGGTTGGGGAAGGCTGCCCCAGCCAACCCTTTAAGCATTTTGATCTGCAGAAAAAGCACAGGCCGATGCCACAGCACAGAATGCTTCACCTGCTGATTTTTGCATGTCAAAAGCCACCTAAATGGACAGAAGCAGGCGTGGCAAAGTTTCTTTTTCCTGGCCAGTGGCCAACCCTAGACTGTGACCGGACTAACGACCAGTGGGAAGTGTGGGCATTCCCTCTCAGTAAGCCCAGGGAGCTCTTTCAAAGAAAGTGCACAAGGGTCATTCACTCGGGAACAGGGCGGAGGGGGTGGGAGGCACTGGCACCCTGTCAGGGTGGACACTGAGCCCATGGAGTCCCAGAGTAGTTCTGATTCTGAGGAAGAGCAGTCGCTCCTGGGAGAGGAGCGCGCTCCTCTTTCCCAGGACCAACAGCTGACGGAGATTCCTCCCACCAGCATTCCTAGCTTAGAAAGCAGTTCAGGGAGTGACCGAGCGCAGATAGCAGACTTGGTGGATGCGCGACGCTGACGCAGAGAGCGGCGCCAGATGGAGGGCACGGAAAGGAGGCGCAGTGCCCGGTTGGCGCGCAAACAACGGCTACGCCCAGAGGATCCAGGGAAAAAGGGGAGGGACTCTCCCTAGTCCTTAAATTCAGGGGTCTGCCAGTAATTCCCTTTCAAACGGGGACCAACTGTTCCAACTTAGGGCATAGGTACTGTGCTGCTCAGATCTAGTTGCAAACAGTATAGTTGTTAAGTTGTAAAAGAAGAATAAAGCTTTGAAAGGAATCCCTTTGTCTGTGTCTGGACTTGGCTACTGGATTAGACTGAGAGAGGCCTCCAAGGAGCCCTTGACACACCCTGACCACAGTTCAGAGTCAGAAGACCTGCTTTGCATGCACAAGGTCACAGGTTCTAGTCCCCGGTATCTCCAGTTTAAAAGGATGAGGTAGAAGGTGACAGAAAAGAATCTCTGTCAAAGAGCCTGGAGAGCCATTCCAGTCAGAGGCGTAGACCAGGAGTAGCCAGACTCTGACAAATGGGACCAACTTTGTCTTTTACTGGAACCCTGAGGTCCACCAACTGCAGCCAGGTGCAAAACACTGGCTCAGGCAAATGGACAATATGGTAAGGCAGCCTTTCCCAACCTGGTGTCCTCCAGAGGTGTGGGACTTCAACTCCCAACATGCCCTGGGAGCTGTAGTCCAACAGCTCTGGAGGACACTGGGTTGGCGAAGGTTGTGCTAAGACTGAAGGACATGCACGTGCACAGCCCAGGAATTTGTGAGCACCACCAGAACCAAGCTCACAAGTCCTTTCACTCAACACTACTCCCCCCCCCCCCCGCCACATTGTGGTCTCTTCGGCATCTGGTGAATACCTTTATATTTTCCCAGGCTGTTTAGTTCTCTAGTTCTGTTTTTAAATGTGTTGTGTTTTTAGATTTTTATACTGCTGCTGGCTCTTAACTCTGCTTTTTACCTGGGCTTTATTTGGTTTTAAACCTTCAAACATTTTATCATGTTATATTTTATGGGTTTAATTTTTGTGAACTGCTCAGAGAGTTTTGGCTATTTTGACTATGTTCAGCATTTAAGGCCCTCCTCCCCGTGCCTCATCCCAGTGAGGCTCAGAAGGCAGCAACAAGGGAGAGGGCCTTCTTGGTAGTGGCCTCCAATTATGGAATGACCTCCCCAGCGAGGCCTGCCTCATGCCAATGCTGTTATCTTTTTGGCATCAGGTTAAGACCTTTCTCTTCTCTCAGGCATTTGGCAGTATATGCTGAGTTTTTAATCAGGTCCTGGATTTGTCTTATGGCCGATTGTTTAAAATTGTGTTTAGATATATGTTGTCTCTGTGTGTGCTTTCTGTTTATATGGTTTAATGTAAATGGTTGTACACTTTGTATAATGTATTTTTTAATGGTTTTTAATTTTTGTAAACCGTCCAGAGAGCTGTGGCTACGGGGTGATATAGAAATGTTAGTAGTAGTTACTAGTAGTAATAATAATCCCACTCCTGATCTTAGAATCATAGGGTTGGAATGGGCCTACAATACAAGGCCATTGAGTCTAACCCCCTGCTCAGGGCAGGAAGCCTGATTTCCAGGCAGTTCCTCATCCAAGTATTAACCAGGGCTGACCCTGCTTAGCTTCTGAGATAAGACGAGATCAGGCACCTCCAGCCAGGGCTAACCCTGCTTAGCTTCTGAGATCAGACCAGATTCTCCCCTAAAGCGTTCTTTTTCAGCACCTTATTTAGGAGGAAGAAACTTTTTAGTTGTTACAATTGTTAGACAATTGGGAGTCAGAACCCCCCACCAATCTCCTGCAAATCACCCAGAGCTGTACCAGCAGATCCAGATTGACCGTGCCGGCTCCAAGTTTTTGAGGTCCCTTGGGCAAGACACCCTCAATGGGCTCCTCCCTCAGTGAGTTTACATTCTCACTGTCATCTTCACCAGCTGCCATCACTTCACCTCCTTCTCTTTCTTATTATTGCTACCACTTGCAAGAGCAAGCAGGCAGTGGCATCTACTGCTCCTCCTTCTCACCACCACCCTTGTCTGGGCCAGAGCGAGAGGCAGGTCCAAAAACGGTTGCAATGGTGAAGAGGAGGAGCAACTCCAGGGGGCTCTTGCTGGGGTGTGGGCCATCAGCAGGCACTCAACCATACCAACCCTTGTTGCTGGCCCTGCAGATCTACCTCACCCCGTAGCAGACAATATGGGCTACAGGTGCAACTAAGGCTGCTTCCTAGGCTCCCCTCTTAAACATATTTAATTGTAAATGTCCCATTGATTCCAGTGGAATTCTGCTCACATGCAAGTAAGAAGTGTGTGCTTGGCATACAACTTTAGGATCCTGTAAACATTGTTTGTTTGGTTTTAAAACAAAGCACGGATAGGCATCAGAAGACTTGTAGCCCTCTGGCATTGTGGAACTCTGTACTGCAGCTCTTTCCGTTCATGGCCCTTTGTGGTTTGTTAAAAAAAAATAAAAATACAGCATTGGCGTGTGTGTCGGAATTTAATCTCTTCTTGTAATTTTTTTGCACAACTTAATTTCACAATGGGGTCTTGTTTTAAGAATGGACAGACAGCACTCAAGGGCAGCTTAGTCAGTAGGATTGGATGGTTCCCAAGGAAGGCAGCCAGGCACAGTCCCACAGCTCCAAACCTACCGTGCAATCGCTGATGAAGACCGCACAAATGCTCTCAGGCAAAGGAGAGCCATCTTTTTTGTTTTCTTTCTTTCTTTCTTTCTTTCTTTCTTTCTTTCTTTCTATTTTATGGTTTTGCAAAGTAGGGTCACTTTGCAGAATCAAAGAAAGAAAGAAAGAAAGCCCCATTGCATTTGACACTTGCATTTGACATATTCATCCAGTACAGGCCCAGTCTCAGTGGTCAGCATGGGCAGGCAGTTGCCAAGGTTCAAAAGGGTGCAGCCCTGCCCCTGTTGCAGCTCTTCTTCCTTCTGTTTCAGGCTCTACCTCACCCAGCTCACCCCACTGGCATAAGGAAGTGCCACAGCACCCACCCAGAGAGGTTTGCAGGGCCTACACCACTCTGTTTCAAAACAGAACTTAAAAAAAAAAAAACCTTTACATTTGAGTAGCAGCAATCTGAATAAACAGATGCTGACTTTGGAGGGGGGTGGCCCATGAGGGTACAGGTGAAAAGACCACCGTCTTTTCACCTGTACCCTCATGGGCCACCACCTCAAAGGCAGGGGGGAACGGGCATGGAACTTGGGCGGGAGGGCAGGCGGCTTGGGCAGGCATCCTTGGCAGAAAGCAGGCAAGGGGCTTTGGCAGGTGGGTGCTTCTGCTTTGGTGGTGGAGAGGGCAGGAGCATCTTGGTGTCTGGCAGCTAGAAGGCCCATTGACAGCACTGTGCCAAGGGCTCCTGGAATTTACCACTGGCCCTGATCTAGTACCTGAAGTGGAATATTACATTCCTGCCCCCACCCGCAGACAACCCAACACACACAATTCATTTATTTTATTTATGGAAAACATGTATGTACCACCATCTGTCAATGATTTCAAGGCACGGATATGGGGTATAGGCTTGCTGGAGGGGAAAAGCATCCTGCTGTTGCAATATGACTCTACATGTACGTGCTCCATAGCATGGCAACAGCTAGCTAGCTAGCACAGAAATACGAATTCATTATAACAATAATATGGCCCTGAAATGAGTGGGCTGTGCATAGGGGAGCATCAGGTCTGTAGTAAAGATCTTCATCAAAGGCTCTTCTGTAGGTGCCTCCAAGGCTGGGCTGATGGCTACTGGAGAGAGAGAGAGAGAGAGAGAGAGCCTTCTCCGTGGTGGCACCCAAACTAGGGGGACTTATCTCCCTAGGCATGGGTGCCTGGAGCCTTACAGAGCAGTCCTAACCCTCCATGGCAGGCCAGCTGAGGGAGGTTAGGATGGGGTGGAATTGCACCTCCCCTGGCAGAGAGGACCAATGTTGCCAAAGGGCCCCCCAGTATCTGCTGCCACTTTGGGGCCTACAGGAATGCTGAAGTCAGGGGGTCTCATGGGGTCTTTGGCCTCAGAATGTTCACCAGAGGGAATTTTTGGCCTGGCCTGACACTGCACTTGGGTTGCAGCACAGGATGAAGGAATGAGACGCCGCGCCGTGCCTTCTACAGCTGCCATGATCAAATTGCTTGGCTGCTCTGCCACCATGACTGCCCACGACGGCAGCCACTTACACATTCTCCCAAAAGGGTCAAAAGGGGACACAGATTTGCATAATATTCGCATTGGCTGATTTATATGTATGGATGCCAAATTAGAAATAATTACTATAATATAAACAGAAAAACAATAAATCTCAGCGTAGAGGAGAACACAGTGACTGGGTGACTTATATACCTGCCTGGTCAGTCTGCTGTCCAGGTACTTAACTGCTGATGGGCAATTTCAAGGCCACTCCCTGCTCTCCATTCTTATGGTTCTTCATCTTTAAACTGGGCTTGGCTTGGACAGCCCTTCTAACACGGGACACCTTCAAACAGAGGGCTGTCCTCTGACCGCCCCTCTCTGCTCTGGCCACCCATCCGGCCCTCCGCAGCTCAACAGCACCTGTGAGGATAGGGAGTGGCTATGGAGGAAGTGTGCCACTCAGGCACCCCTCATGTGGCAACAGCAGCAGCATTGGAGATGGTCTGCTGTGGCTGTGTTCAACAAGTTGGATTGTGAGTACACACCTGTGGATTGTACAGTTTAAGTGTGAATTCAAAGTTGACAGATCTTGATAAGAGCAGAGACATCACGCTGATAACAAAGGTCCACATAGTTAAAGCAATGGTATTCCCTGTAGCAACCTATGGCTGCGAGAGCTGGACCATAAGGAAGGCTGAGCGAAGGAAGATAGATGCTTTTGAACTGTGGTGCTGGAGGAAAATTCTGAGAGTGCCTTGGACTACAAGAAGATCAAACTGGTCCATACTCTATGGATGGCGGAGAATTTCTCCCCGAAACTTCGGGGGGCCGAGCGCCAACGTGTTCGGCCCCCCGAACAAGTTTCGGGGAGAAATCCTCTGCACCCCCCCCGCACCCCGCACCCCCCCTGGGACAGGACTTACCTTTGGCGAATGTCCCTCCTGGTGGCTGGTCCGGCCGGCGGTTTGGCGGGTGTTCGAGCGAGGCGGGAGCGGCAGCCGGTCTTTCGACCGGCTGCCGCCGCCACCGCCATTGCAATGAAAGAAAAGAAAAAAAACGCCCCCTGATAGGCTACGTGACGATTCACGTAGCCTATCACGGCTAGATTTGCAAAGTCAGCCGTGATAGGCTACGTGAATCGTCACGTAGCCTATCACTGCTGACTTAAAAAAAAAAAAAAAAAGTGTACGGATAATGGCGGCCCCCATAGGGAGCCACCATTCCCGTTCCTTATTTGGTCGCTGTAGTCTACGTAAATGTTTACGTAGTCTATGGCGAAAATAAGGGCAACGCTATTTGCGTTGCCCTTATTTTCGCCGTAGTCTACGTAAACATTTACGTAGACTACAGCGACTAAATAAGGAATGCGAATGGCGGCTCCCTATGGGGGCCGCCATTCGCATACGGGCTTTTTTTTTTTTAAAGTCACCCGTGATAGGCTACGTGACGATTCACGTAGCCTATCACGGCTGACTTTGCAGATCTAGCCGTGATAGGCTACGTGAATTGTCACGTAGCCTATCAGGGGGTGTTTTGGTTTTTGTTTTTTTTTACTTTCGCGTTCGCGGCCGGGCGAGGCGAGGCGCCTCCTCCCCGGCCTGAACTTCGCAGGGGGAGCAGCGAAGCGCCTCCCCTCCACCGCGAACGGCCTTCGACGACAGGTAAGTGACTTTCGTCCACCCCTACCATACTCCAGGAAATGAAGCCAGACTGCTCACTTGAGGGAATGATATTAAAGGCAAAACTGAAGTACTTTGGCCACATAATGAGAAGACAGGACACCCTGGAGAAGATGCTGATGCTAGGGCAAGTGGAAGGCCAAAGGAAGAGGGGCCGACCAAGGGCAAGATGGATGGATGATAATCTGGAGGTGACGGACTCGACCTTGGGGGAGCTGGGGGTGGCAACGGCCGACAGGAAGCTCTGGCATGGGCTGGTCCATGATGTCATGAAGAGTCAGAAGCAACTGACCGAATAAACAACAAAGTTAAAGAGCTACTGATGCTGAATTTTACTCTGAAAATTCCAGCTATACTAAAAAATAACAACCAATAACTGGTGTTTACACACACAAACATTACTGCAACTCTCCCTGAGGTAAAAACCAAAAACCGGTTGGCCAGGTTCCCCACCCTGGATCGTTGGCAACTGTAGCTACTAGTATGGAAGGGAAGGGAGACACAGAGTAGAATCATGTGTTTAAAAGGAAGAAAAATTAACATACTACAAAACAACTTGATCATCCCTTTGCAATTCAGCCAGTGACCCAAGATCAACCCCGTAAGGATCCAGTGTGCTGATGCTCCCTGATGTGCTGTCGAGAATGAAAACATGCCATGGAAGCGTCATTAAACCTAAATAAACAGACCCAAAGTTCAACAAGCAAGCTGAAAAACTAGAGATTAGGAGCTGGAACAACCCAGAGCAAACAAGAACGACAGAGCACAAGCAGCAAGGCACGTCAGGAAGGATGCTCCTGATCAGAACAAACAGTGAAAAGGGCAAAGCTCCACAGACATGCAGGGACGGGGGTGGATCCAGATTTAGGCACGTGCAACTGGGCTGGCAGAAACAAACTTCCCCTCCTCCCCATAGCAGCTTCACCAGTCCCCTGAAAATGCAACACAGAAAGTTGAGAGACCTTGCTGAATGGGATGAGCTCCAGGGAGGGGGGAACCCCGCAAATCAGTTGGAGGCAACTTCTGTGAACAAATGCTGGGGATGGATCCAGACTTAGAGTGGATCCATTGAAATCAATGGGATTTGAGTTAGTCATGCCTGAAGCTAAGTCCAGTTGATTTCAATAGTCTAAGTATGATTTAAGCCTGGATGCAACCACCTAGCTAAAATGAATGAAAAGGAGGTTTCCCTGATCATTTAAAAAATACATACATTGCATGACGGTGTTATAGGAACATAATGCTCTTTCCTGCAGGTCAGAGGTGCAAAAGGTGCAGGCTGCCCTCCAAGCTCTGTCGTGCGTGCGCCCCTCTGACCTCCAACATCTGATGCCACTGGAAAAAAAGGGGGGGGAGGAGCTCTAGGAATGGCATTGATGGTTCCTAACATAGAAGCCTTGTTCTTAGAGAGACCTAGGAAACAGTGCTATAAGGTTTTAAAATATTAGTATACAAGAAGACACAGTGTGCGTGAGTGGTGTGTGCAAGTGAGTTGTATGTGTGTGTGCGTGTGCATGCTCACACATGCAGATGCATGTGTACATATGCGGCTGCTGCCATCCCCAAAGAAACTCAGTGTGGCTCTCCAGGCCAGAAAGGCTGTGCACCCCTGATTAAAGTGGTATTTTGCCATTACATACACACACAGAGAAAAGTGTTTCAGTGCTACTCAGTGGAGGCTGGTGACTCTGACGTTAGTGGGGTAGTGAATCCACTCCAGTTTTCAGTCAGAACCAGTCAGAACTCCAAAGGAGCTATCCAAGGTGTGAAGCTACTCAGGGGAGGCTGGTGGTGAAGCAGCTTGGATAGCTCCTTTGGAGTTCTGACTGAAACCCAGAGTGGATTCACTGCCCCGCTGACATTAGAGCCACCGGACCCCGCTGGGCTACTTAAAATATCAATCAAATGGTGCTTACTCAAAAGGGTACAGTGGAGGCATGCTGAGCTGTAATAGGTTCAGCAAGGCCACGAACCAAGCATTTGGGGTGGGTTAGGGTATTTTTAGAAATATGATGTTTTTAATGAGGAATTTTATTGTTTTAAACTGATATTATTGTAAATCGCCCAGAGTGGCTGGGTGACCAGCCAAATGGGCAATTAATAAATTTAATAAATAAATAAATAAAATAAAAGTACAAGGCAGAGAAAGGTTCTGCTACCTGAACATCACCACTCTTTTGATCCAGCATTTTCCACAATGCCATGCTATGCAATGCTCTGACTTGATCTTCTGACTCTTGAGTTGAAAAGTGATTATAAATCCTCAAATAACAAAGAAATACATACATATTTTCCCGCTCTCCTCCACCAAAGGAACAGTGCCCAGCTACATGCAGGACGGTAGCGAGAGCAGGTCTTGAAACCAGGCCTGGTGTCAAGGGTAGGCATGCATGGTTGGGCCAGGGCCCACACCACAGCAGGGGCGCACTGACAAGAACCCCCTGGAGCTACTGTTCCTCTTCGACACTGAAACCTGCCCCTTGACCTGCCCCTTCTTCTGGCCCACACAAGGGTGGTGGGGAGAAGGAGGAGCAGTAGATGCTGCAGCCTGCTTGGCGCACTGCCTGCCTGCCTGCCTGCCAAGCAAGCAAGCAAGCAAGCGGTAGCAATGATGAGAGAGAGGAGGAGGAGCGATTGCCACTAGTGACAATGGGGTGAGAAGGCAGACGCACTGCGGGAGGGGGGCCCGTGGAGGGTGTCTTGCCCAAGGGCCCTCCAAAACCTGGAGCTGGCACTGCTTGAAACACCCTATAAATTATATATTTATAGTGGAAATAATCCATTGGGGAGTTTTCCTGCTAGGGTAGCCACTTGTGAATTGTCGAAAGAGAGGACATGCATCACCTAAAAGGGGGGGATAAAAGAGGGCGCCTCTTTCCATGAAATTTACATATGCTAGTTTATATGTATAGATGCAAATTTAGAAAGAATTATTATAATTTAAATAAAAATACATAGCGTGGTACACTGTAACCAGGAAACCTGTGTGGACAGTTTCAAGGCTCAGCTCTTCTTTCCGATGGTTCTTTATCTTCATACCAGACTGGGGCTGAACAGCCCTTCAAATAGAGGGTGCCTTCAAAATAGAGGACAGTCCTCTGGCAGCCCTTCAAATAGAAGCCACCCCTGCACTTTTGGAATGAAGCTCCACTAGGGCCCAGTGTGAAAATGGCCATGCCTACTCACAAGCCTGCTCTGGAAAGCCAGGAAAATTGGGGAGAGGTAAAGCCAGGCTTCTCTATGGCTTCTCCAAAGGCTGCAGATGATATGGTGAATTTTCAAGCAGTTAGTAGTATGTAATTATTGGACTTCTATTTTCCTTCTCTAAATGCAGATAAACTGAAACACAAACATTCATCCTAATATAAAAACCCAAGCATGCCTCTAGTTTAAAACATACCAAGTAATCAACTACATCCAATATTCTCATTCACTGAGAATGCTGAAGATGGTAATGAATGCTGCTGGACAGAGAGAGGAGTATTCCACCATTCAAACAGCACCATCTTTTGGTTCTCTGTGTATAACGCAGAGCTGTCTTGAACAGGTCTGTTGTTGAAACTACATGCTGAAATTGGTTTTAGCTATTTAAATTGTTTTCAATGTTGTATGTTAACCATTTTTAGACCATGTTTTATTATAATGTATTATGTGATGTTGTGTAGTGTTTATAATGTTGTGGTGTCTATTTTTTTCTTTTGGTGAGTTGTTGTGAATCACCCAGACAGCCTCGACTATTGGGTGGTGTAGACATGAAATAAATAAATACATAAATAATGTTGAGAGTAGCAAGAGTAGTACAGTATTTTAGGGTACACTAAAATCTGCACTCAACCTCCACTTTCACAGTTTGTTTCATTTTCATTTATTTCATGGGATCCTCTGTGGTGTAATGATTGGAATAGTAGGACCTGGGAGGCAGAAGGTTCAAATCCTCATTCTGCCATGAAGCTCATTCCATGATCTTGGGTCACTCACTATCTTTGCAGCCTAACCAACTCCATAAGGTTGTTGTGTGGATAAAATGATTGTTGGGAGGGGGAAGAAGCGTATATGTCACTCAGAGCTCCTTGGAAGAAGGGCAGGATAAACATGCAATAAATAGATAATACATACTTACTATAATAATATTTACTTATATCTCACCTGCCCACAAGAATGAAGGAGGTAGCTAACGAAATCAGAATTGCACAAAACAATTGCCACCAAAACAAAAACAAAAAATGCAAAGATGATTCCGGCATGTCTATGATACATATGCAGATCATATAACAAGTCACAATAATCTGATGTAAAAAAAGATCACAGGTTTCGGTGTGCTCCCCACTCACCCCATTCTGCTGTTGACAGTTGCGGATCTCCAAAGACAGTAAATTGATGGCTGGTTTTACAGTGGCCAGATGCAAAAGAGGGCAAGGCTTCTGCATTTTCATAGTTGTGTAGAAGAGGGAATCTTGGCAGGTGTAGCTTGTGCAACCTACAACTTGTCATGCAAGCTACAACTGCTGAAAGTCGCTCTTCTACACAACTACCAAAGGTACAAAAGCCCTGTCCTCTTTTGCATATGACCACTCTAACTGGCTCCCTTTATCTTGCCCTTTGCTGCGGAGTCTCACTATTCATGTTATAGTTTAATAGCAGCAATGGCAAACGGAGAGCTAAATTTAATTTTTATCCACATTGTTTCTCATTGTCACTCGTTTATACATACATGCAGAGAGCAGCAAAATGCAAATTGAAAGAACTGATTTCTGGATTAGGTGCACAAACTTGTCATTTCTTAGGCAGCAAGATAGTGCACCTACTCACATGGTAGACTTGCTTGTGCATAGGTGCACCAGCTGGCCACATGAAATGACACGCAGACGCCTCTACTCATGAATAAACCAAATCATGAGTAAGTGCCCCAGCTTGTCAAGTTAGCAACAGAGACAAGGTTTCTTGTGATACCAGTCTTGACATCGTGGAGGTCATTGTAGGGAAGTTAATAGCTCTTGAACAAAATCAAGAAACGGGGAATTTGGCCATGGGGAGGTGAGTGAAGGTGAGTGGAGCAACCAGCTGTTTCTGATCTCTTTTGAGACATAACCAGGTAAAACAACTGATAGGCTACAGGGAGTTAGTGTTATATGTAAAACAACACTCTTGAAGACAAGCATTTAACTAGTCAAACTCTCTTCATCTGTTTTCCCCCAGAGTCAGAATTAAATGGGTCCCCAAGGTGAGAAGCCACTCAGTCAACCACCTGTTTAATTCTTTTGGAAATGTTGTTCCTGTATTTCATTTTTTTAAAAAAAAATCCTGCTATTTAGCATGCCAGGAACCTCCAAGTGACTGTTGTTGTTGTTGTTGTTGTTGTTATATTTATTTATATCCTGCCTTTTTCCCAGTACTGGGACTCAAGGCGGCTTTACAACATTAAAACTTGCACAATCAAAACCTATAAACAGAAGTATACAAAAGTTAAAAATATAATTAAATCATCAAAAATATAGGGATGGACGAACACTTACCGTCCGTTCCGTTCTGTTTCCGATGGGGGGGGAGGTGCGCCGTCCCTCCCCCCGGAATCCTGCCTGGCCAGCTCCGCTCTGCAGCCAAGCCGCAGAGACGCCAGCCGGCTCCAGCCACCCGCAGCCGGACATCTGGCCACTGGGCAGCCTGCAGGGACACAAATGGTGGACGCCATTTGCGTCCCTTTATTTAGCCGTGATAGGCTACGTAAGTATTTACGTAGCCTATCACGGCAGGGGGGAAAAAACCCCAGCGTATGCAAAACCCCCACCCCCCACAGATCCCCCCGGGGATGAGACTTACCTGGGGCGGATGTTCCGCATGGCGGTGGCTCCAGCGGTGGCTTCGGCGGTGGCAGCGGCTGGTCTTCCAACTGGCTGCCGCCACCGCCATTTGCAGTCTGTGTGTTGTTGTTTTTTTCACATAGACAGGCTATGTAAAGACTTACGTAGCCTATCACGTCTGGGTTAAAAAAAAAACGCGCACGCAAATGGCGGCGGCTACGGCCGCCATCATTTGCGTTCCTTATTTTTCGCCATCTTAGTCTACGTCAATATTTATGTAGACTAAGACAGCGAAAATCAAGGGGAACACAAATAGCGTAGTGGGCGCTATTTGCGTTCCTTTTTTATTCGCTGTTTTAGCCTACGTAAATATTTACATAGGCTAAAATGGCAAATCAAAAAGGAACGCAAATAGTGCCCACTACGCTATTTGCGTTCCCCTTGATTTTCGCTGTCTTAGTCTATGTAAATATTGACGTAGACTAAGACGGCGAAAAATAAGGAACGCAAATGGTGGCGGCTGTAACCACCGCCATTTGAGTGCGCATTTTTTTTTTTTAACCCAGACGTGATAGGCTACGTAAGTCTTTACATAGCCTATCATGTCTATGTGAAAAAAACAACACACAGACTGCAAATGGTGGCGGCGGCGGCCAGTTGGAAGACCAGCCGCTGCCACTGCCGAAGCCACCGCTGGAGCCACCGCCGTGCGGAACATCCACCCCAGGTAAGTCTCGTCCCGGGGGGATCTGCGGGGGGTGGGGGGGTGGCAGGCCATTCCGCCATGGATTTTGGGGGGTCGAATGCACTGGCATTCGGCCTCACTGAGATCCGTGGCAGAATTCTCTGACATCCCTACAAAAATATTAAAATTGTATAAAATATCAAAACATCAAAAGGCAACAAGATATATAGTATCCATCCATCATATTCTCACAGGTCCAGACTAGCTATCCCCAAAGGCCTGCAGGAACAAAAAAGTTTTTACATGCCTGCGAAAGCATATCAAGGAAGGTGCCATTCTCTCCTCCCTGGGAAGGGAGTTCCAAAGCCTTGGGGCAGCCACCGAGAAGGCTCTCTCCCGCGTTCCCACCAGATGTGCCTCTGTTGGTGGCCGGACAGTGAGAAGGGCCTCCCCTGAAGATCTCAGGGCATGAGTAGGCTCACAGGGGAGAATACAGTCTTTCAGATAACCTGGACCCGAGCTGTATAGGGCTTTACAGGCCATGACCAGGACTTTGAATTGTGCCCAGAAACAGACTGGGAGCCAGTGAAGCTGTTTTAGTAGAAGAGTTGTATGCTCCCTGTAGCCAGCCCCAGTCAGCAGTCTGGCAGCAGCTCTTTGAACCAGCTGAAGTTTCTGAACAGTCTTCAGAGGCAGCCCCACGTAGAGTGTGTTACAGTAATCCAAATGGGATATAACTAAGCCATGTGTTACTGTGGCCAGGTCAGACATTTCAAGGAATGGGCGCAGCTGGCACACTAGCTTTAACTGTGCAAATGCACTCCTGGCCACTGCTGAAACCTGGGGCTGATCTACATTGCGCCCACCATCACAATGAATTCAGTGTCCCATCGGGTTAAACGCTCTCGCATTAAAACGTGATTATTCACACTCACCTGTTTTCCCCATTGCAGTGCTTCATTGAATGTGTGAGCTCGGTTCACACTCGAGCGCTGTGCTGTTTTCCTGCTGTTTTCCTGCGCGTGCTTGTCTGATCTTAGCGGGGTCGGCCCCGGTCAGTAGTTGGATGGGCAACCGCCTGGGAATCAGGCTTCCTTCATTGAGCAGAGGATTGTTTTATCACTTCAAATGAGACTAAGTTTTACCCCCTCCTATCCCCCGCTCCGGATGGTTTTTTTAAAAAATTAAGGCATTATCCTCGCAGAATCGGGGCTTCTCTGCGATTTTTTTTTTCTAATTGAGGCATGATCTTCGAAGATTCAAAGCTGTGAAGCTTCACAACTTCGAAGCTTCAAAGATCATGCCTGAATTAGAAAAAAAAAACATCGCGGAGAAGCCCCGATTCTGCGAGGACAACACCTTACTTTAAAAAACAACAACATCCGGAGCAGGGGATAGGAGGAGGTAAAACTTAATCTCATTTGAAGGGATACAACAACCCCCTGCTCAGTGCAGGAAGCCTGATTCCCAGGCAGTCTCCCATCCAAGCACTGACCGGGGCCGACCCCGCTTAGCTTCCAAGATCAGACAAGTGCATGCACATCCAGCCCTTTGCTTGTTGCTGAGGAAATGGGGGCTGCTGAGGAAGCTATGCGATCAGTAGCTGGAAGAAGACATGGGGCCATCGAGAGCTGTGATTGGACAGGAGGGAAATACAAACACTGCCGTATACGGACAGGCGGGGGAGGGGACTACAACCGGATATGGTAGCGAATGCAGAAAATCAGAGCACATTAAGGGGCAATACCAGGATATTAGGGTATTGAAAGCAGAAGCACAGAAGTGGGAAATTCCGGTTCCAATTTGAGGCGGGTACTGCGCAGTGTGAAAGGCGGGCGGTGAAACCTCATTGGAAGCGAAAAAAGGTGGTAAGTGTAGATGCAGCCCTCGGCATCCAGGCTCAGGGCTGAATCCGGAAATATAACCAAGCTGCGAACCTGTGTCTTCACGGGGAGTGTAACCCCATCCAGCACAAGCTGAATCCCTATTCCCTGATCTACATTTTGACTGACCAGGAGCAGCTCTGTCTTGTCTGGATTAAGCTTCAATTTGTTTGCCCTCATCCAGTCCATTACTGCCGAAGGACATTAATAGTAATAAACATAACATATCTAAAATTCAGAAAGCATTCAAAACACATTTTAAAAACCCATTAACAATACTCCTTTTTTTTTTTTTAAGAAGATGAAAGGAGAAAAAGCAACATTTTTTAAAAAGTGTTCAACCATCAGATTTCAGAAGCCAGAGAGGGACCTGCCTACTAAAGCCAAGAATAAATAAAGAGTACTGTAAATTTAAAGACATGCTATGTATGATCCAGCCAGAGTTAAGCATGTTTAAGTCCCACAGATTTTAACAGGAGATATTTAAGCACATGCTTAATCACACCCTATTGAAATCAATGAGTGTGATCAATACTTACATTTCCATGGATCATGCCCTAGTTTTTTAGTTTAATTACCATGTAAAATTAATAACTTTTAAAGACTATATTGACAAGTTAAAATCCCAAGCTACGCATTTGCACACACTTCCCAGTCCCTTTTCCTGTTGTTCTGCATCCAATAAAATGTTTGGCAATAGAGAGCAAAAAATGTGTTCAATTTAAACCACAGAATGTACATGAATGCAATGGTCCTTTGAACGCTTCATACCTAGCTTCCACATGTGGGCTAATAAAATTTAAAAGACTTGCATATGGAGAAGCGACCATACAGACCTTTCGTTCTTGGGAAAGAACGAGACATTATAAGAGACGATTTCCTGCCTCTCTCTGTCTCTTTGCTCATATGAAGAATATATGAAACAGCCTTATACTGGGTCTGCCATTCAGCTTAATGTGGTCTCCTCTGACTGGCAGTGGTTTGCTGGGGTCTCAGGCAGAAGTCTTGCCCAGCCTGGATGCCATGGACAGCAGAAGACCTCCTGCCCCCTGAAGCCACCTCTACTGCCAGAGGGAGCGTGAGGTGTGAGCTGCCACCTCCCGCTTTCCCCTCAATACCTTTGATCTGAGGGGTCCTTTTTCAGAGTGAGGCACTGGTGGGGAGGGAGCCCTAGAGACTGCCTCTGCTGCAGCAGCACAGGCAGTCTCCAGAGTCACCCCGCCGCCACCAGCGCCTCCCTCTGAAAAAGGACCCCTCGGAGCAAGGCGTTTGGCTGGGCGGGATCTGTGCAGAGATGTGCTGGGCGCTCTCTGACTGCGGCCTTTGCTGCCATGGGGGAGAGGCTGGCGCAGCTCTCCAGAGCAGCCTCTTGTCTATGCCTCACTCAGTGAAGTATAGGGTCGGTGGTGGCGGCTGATCCGGAGAGCTGCAGTGGCCGCTTTCCTGCTGCAGCAGGAGAGTTGCCTGTGGGGCACTCCAGAGCGCTCACACTATGCCTCACTTTGAGAGGCATACGGCGGCAGCAGCATGAAAACTCCCAGCAGCGGGCTCGTGGGCTCTGCTCCCCTTCCTGGACCGCCACCTGAGGCAGAGGATTCATCCCGAGGTCCGAATCTGCACATAGCAGTTATACCATTATCATACCGTTATCATAACTATTGGTACACATGACACCAAGGGCATTTCTACACCGGCCTAAAATCCTGCATTTAAAATGGGGCTTTCTGCTTCTGTTTTAAATACAAGATCACGACGACTCCCTTTTTCACGTGCTTCCTTTCCCCCTCCTTCTCCCCATATCTGAGTCTTCCATTATCTTTCATTGATCTCGCTCCTCTTCTTGCCACTTTAACTCTTTGCATGGAGGAAACTGAAGCGGAACACAAGCAGGGTAATTTGATAGCTCATTATCTGTGATCTATTTAAAAACAGAGCAAAGGGCATTTAGTGCAGGAGGGTCACGGCAGGGTCACGGCGTCATGTAAAGCACCCGCAAACTTCCGTGAAGGAGCAATCTCAATCGCAGGATAAAAGCTCTGTGTGATGAAGCTCCAATGGGCACCAATAGTTATGATAACGGCCAGCCCTGCTCGATGCTCAAGATCTTTTTAACTGGAGATTCCTCACAAACATAACATGACACAAAATTATTGAGTGGTACATCTTCTCCCACCTGACTTCATTGGCTGAAGTGAGAGGGAGGTGAGGGACTCCACCGTCCAAAGTTGGCATGTCATGTGTCGCATTGTAGTAGGTATTATAAGGAAGAGGGAGCAAAGAAAGCCAGAGAGCTATATCTTTTGACTGGATTATGTTTTTCACTAACTGTTACATTTTTAAAAAATTGTTGATGATCGTCATTAGTGTTGGTAAGCTACCCAAAAGGTCTTTTAAAGCTATGTGGTGAGATACAAATGGAATAGAAATGGAAATAAATACATAAAAAAAATCTGGTTCTACCCTGAGAACCAGAGCAGAATGTACCAGATTTTGATTGGAGCTTGCTGGGACAAAAGTCACATTTATGGAGGTAGTAGGGATCTCACCATCTGTGCAAAGGATATGTTTAGTTTAGATAAATCCCTAGTTCAACATTCAGCTTACAGTTCTGCTGAAATACTGAATATACTGAAATACTGAAATACTATGTGTTTCTCATCCTCAAACAAAACCTGTTTGTTTGTTTGTTTGTTTGTATTCCATCCCATAACATAAAGTTCTCCAGGCTGCTTACATTAAAGAAATATAAAAACTATTTAAATGCAAAATAGAATATAAAACCATAAAATCAAAAGTGACATAAAATACAACAAAACAAAATAGACAGTGACCCAAAATTAAAAGAGCAGATTTTAGAACCGAAAGGCCCTAACTACATGACTTTTTTAAAATGCCTGGGTGAACAGAAAGGGCTTCTTTCTGGCCTCCAAAAGACCACAGGGATGGCCCCAGGTAAACCTCTCCACTGATCCACAGCTGAGGTGCCACTACCAAAAAGGCCCTCTCCCCAGTAGCTGCCCACCTCTCTTCATTCAGCAGGGGCACACCAAATAGGGCCTCTGAAGATCTGAAGGTTTGCAGAGGTACATATGGGAGAAAGGGATCATTCACGTAACCTGTTCCCAACCTGTTTCGGCCTTTAAAAGCTAAATCCAGCACTTTAAATTGGATCCAGAAACAGCCTGGGAGCTAGTGCAGCTGATAACGCACAGGCACAGGCATAAGAAGAGGCAGACAGCCATACCAGCTGGGAAGTGGCTGATGGGACCAGGCTCCCCATCTTTTTTGTTGTGGCAAGCTAGATCACAACAACCCCATTAGAGGGGCCAGAAGATCTAGCAAGGTAGCCCCCCTTTTTTTGTGAGAGCAAGCAAACGCTGCTGCACCTGTGGCTATTTCTGGGGTAGGAGGACTTTAGCGAGGCCTGCTGCTGGTGACAGGTCACTGCTAAACCAAAGGGGTCGTCCCTTTCAGCTGGGTGGAGGGCAGCCCATTTTTTACTCTCTGGTAATAGGCTTCAGCCAGGTTTTGGTGAGAAAGAAATATCTGCGGGAGCAGAGGCTGTTAAGAGTTTTCCTTGGAGGGGGTGGGCTTCTTCCTTTCTATATTTCCATATGCCCCTGTGAGAGTGGGCAGTAGATGTCGAGTGAGACAGAATGCTTTGTGCACTGCTTGTCGTCCCAAAGGGGCAATGAGAGCTTTTCTACACAAGGCTGTTAATCACTGAATCTACTTTCAGTTTCATCACAGGATTGAGATCCTAGCTCTACACAAAGAGCTTTTCCTTTCCTGCTTTCTCACTACATAACCTCTAAGTGGAGCTCTGCTATAGCAGAATAGCCAAATACACAAGTAGAAACAGTGCTTTCAGAAATAATACCCCATTTTTCCTCTTCCAAAAACACCCAGAAAAGTGCTCTGAAAAAACAGAAGTGAAACTGAAGGACCACAACATTGTCTAAAGAACCTGTAAATAACCGTAAGAAATCACAAGCGCACAATAAATACCTCGTATAGAAAAGCTCTGACTGATGCATGAATGGATCAGGCCATCTCCATTGTATGTCTTTTGCCAGCCCAGTGCCATCTGAGTCCCTGGCTTTGCACACACTCACACCCCATTCCAATTGGGAGAGCAGCATGCAGAGGAATACTCCCTGTTATCTCTCCTCTCCCAGCCCTGTTATAGCAGATGTGAAGTATGTACCTTTGGTGCCTGCTTGTCCTATTGTAATTTTTTAATTACAGCCTGAGGATATGGACAAGAACTTCGGTGGTATGAGATCATTCATACATGCACTTGAATCCAGCCCTTTCTGGGTGATTAAGGTAACCAGGGGAGGTCTGGTCAAGATTATAGAGAGAGGAGTACATGGATATTTGGAGGAAGGAGTTATGCAATCCAGTCATGAAACCTTTATTAAAGAAGCCCACTCTGGATGCCAACATGCTGGATAATTTGCAACTGGTCTCCAATTTGCCATTTGGGGGCAAGATACTTGAGTATCTTGTGGTGGCATATCTTGTGGTGGTATATTACTTGTGGTGGCATATCTGCTTCAGGGATACTTGCTTGAAATGGAATGCCTAGACCCATTCAACCTGGCTTCAAGACTGGGTTTGAGACGGCTTGAGGCAGCTATGGTTGCCTTGGTAAATGATCTACACCAAGAACTAGACCGACGGTGTATATCTCTGTTGGTTTACTGGACCTCTCAGTAACACATTTGACACCATCAACCACAGGATCCTTCTGGACTGCTTGGCAGAAATGGGCTTGGGAGATACAATCTTACAATGGTTCTGTTCCTTCCTCAAGGGTTGGTTTTTGAAGGTGATGTTGAGGGTCTCTTGTTCATCCCCGTTGCCATTGATGTATGGCAGGGGTGCAGAAAGTGCAGGCCGCAGGCAACTCCACCCCTAGGTTTGTCTGGTGGCCCTCAAACCCCCAGCATCTGCCACCACTGAAAGAAAAAAGGGGGAACCGCTGTAGGAACATACTCTATGGTTTCTGCCACAGCGGCCATATTCCTAGAGTGTCCCTGAAGCATCCTAGGGAGCCAGGCTTGAAGGTTCCTGCCAGCTTCCTTGGATGCGTTGGAGATGCTCTAGGAATGAGGCTTCTATGACAGGAACCATACAGCTTGTTCCTAGAGCATTTTTCCCCTTTTTCTTTCTTTGATGATTGGGTTGGGGTGGCTGGGGAGAGGAGGGGGCTTTAATACCTTGATACTGTGACAAGGAACAGATGCTGTTGCTGTAAGACCAAGATTTGTTGCTGGTGAGGTGAGTGGTGTGTGTGTGTGCATGTGCATGCGTGCGTGTGACTACCTCACCAGACACCTGATGCAGCCCTCAGAGCTGAAAACGTTGTGCTCCCCTGGTGTATGGGTTCAGTCTTTTCCCCTGTGTTATTGAACATGTATGAGGACTCACTGGGAGAGATCATCTGGGGATTTAGGGTATGTTGTCACTGGTATGTGGATGACACACAGCTCTATTTCTCCTTTTCATCCATTACCAGGGTAACTGTTGATGTCCTGAATCAAGAGGCAGTAATGGGCTGAATTAAGGCTAATAAACTGGGATTTAATCCAGACAAGACAGAGGTACTCCTGGTCAGGAGACAGACGGACTCTGGAATAGGAATGCAGCCTGTTTTGGATGGGGCAGCACTCCTCTTGAAGGATCAGATATGTACTTTGGGGGTGCTTCTGGTCTCAGCTTTGCACCGGGATGCTCAGGGGTGGCTGTAGTAGCTGGGAGTGCCTTTGCCCACCTCAGGTTGGTGCGCCAACTGCAGCGCACATGCCATGGTTCACCATGTCACATGGCAACCTTTCCAAGATGGAACCCTATTGGCTGTGTAGTATCACATGGCAGCATACGTAGAAACCATTGCCAGCCGTGGAGATCTCAAAAGTAGCAGCAACAGCCATGGCTCCTCTCAGTGCCTCCACTTTCCTGATGTTTAATCTCCTTTGAACTCGCATAATAGTTGCTGGCTTGCCCCTGTTTAGCTTCTGAACCCTTCAGTCTATCAGAAGGAATCAGTGACACAAGCAAACATTGGTGCTTTCTTAGCCAAAGATAAACAGGAAAAGTACGCTCCTTTAATTGAACTAATCTAATTAAGAAGCTGTAAGGGACATTAGCGTATTGCCAAAAATTTCACATAAGTCACATTCTTCCTCACTCTTTCTCTCACTCCCTGTTAACCCTTCAGATAACTGCTCAAGGCAGGAAACAAATGCAGTATCAAGGCTGGATTCTTTGGCAGTACACACACAACCCCGCACCACAAATGGTGTAGAGAATTCTGATAAAACCAGAGTAAGGGTTCAAAGGGGCACAGGGAGAAGAGGAGAAAGGCAGAGGGGGACATAAGGCAGAAAATAACCCCTTTGAGGTGCAGAGAAAGAAGGCGCTAGTGTTCTTGCCCCTTTTTTCTGGGTTCTCATTTTTCTTGCCTCCTCCCAGTCATTTTTTTGGCAGAGATCATTCCACTGACTTTAATAGAAGGGGGGGAGGGGTCCCCTGCCCCCAAATGGCTGGAGCGGGAAAGCCCACCCACTGCCAAGAACCCAGTTGCCCCAAGGGTCCTTTGTGGGTTTCCCCCGCCCCCAGAAGTTGTTTTTTTCGACAGGGGACTTTATCCCTACCTCTATTAAAGTCTATGGAGCAATCTCGCTCCATTGAATTTAATGGAGGTAGTTAAAAGCATTGCTGATTGCAGGCACAGTCAGGGTTCACTGCAAGGAAAGCTGACAATGGAAGGAGGCCTCAGAAAAACCCAAGCTATAAAGAAGAAAAGATTCCAGCAATGATAAACTTCATATTGCCACTAAGTGTCACTCTTCTCCAATATTTGTAGATTCTCTTCTTCTGTTAATCAAGGTTCACCAAGCACCAACAGATACATCACTGATAAGTCAAGACATTGTTTGCATATGCTAACGGCAGCCCTTGGTTGCATGTAATTAATATAATGTGTCTATTATTATTAATATTAAAAACGTAGGTGCCAAGCTATAAGTTGTGGATCAGTGTCATTTTACGTTATGCTTTATAGATGCCTCTTCACAGCAGACGTTAGAGTGCCGGGTTTTCTTTCCTATTCCGGCACCTGCTGCAGATCAGCTGCAAAGAAGGAAAGAGCTGCTTTCTGGCCGTGCCCAGTCTTCCACTCACACAGGCCTTACCCCTTTGCACTCTCTCTCCCCACTCCTAGTCTCTAGCTTTACTATTTCTCTCCCCTTACCTCTTTAGCTCACTGTTTCTCTCCCTCGTAGCCTCTAGCCTTGCTCTTTCTCTGCCTCTTTGTCTTGTTGCTTCCCCCCCACTCAGCCCCTAGCTTCGCTATTTCTCTCCCCATCTCTTTATCTCACTGTTGCTCCCATCTCCCAAACTGTAGCCTAGTAATTTCTGTCCCCACAACTTCTTACCTTCCTGTTTCTCCACCCTCATGTCATTTCTCTTTCTCTCCCCTCTTTGCTTGCTATTTTCCCCTCCCTCCTAGTCTCTAGCCTCATTCTCTCTCTCTCTCTCTCTCTCTCTCTCTCTCTCACACACACACACACCCTCTTTAGCTCACTTTTGACTAGCCAGTCCCCCCACAGCAGCCATTATGTGACTAGCCACATCCACCGTGGGAGCCATTTTGTGGAGCAGTTTCTCAAATTCCAAACGTGCCCACGGTCCAAAAAGTATCCAATAAAATTTGCCAAAACATTTTGCAAAAGGCAGCCCCAAACAAACAAAGAACCATCCCCCAAAATCTGTTCATGTATTAAGCCACACACACACACAGGCAATACCACCAACAGAAAGTGTATGCACCATAATAATGTAATAACATTTATTATTTATAAACACCCCACAGACTGTGCAACGAAATAAGTTAAGAAAGAACAATCCCTGCAGGGTTAGCAACTAAAAGGAAAAGACAAGACCATTAGGAAAGGGGAAGGACACAAAAGGAAGAGAAAGGAGAGGAAGATCCAGGGAACATAAGAACATAAGAAGATCCTTGCTGGATCACACCAAGGGTCCATCTAGTCCAGCATTCTGTTCACATGGTGGCCAACCAGCTGCCCACAGGAAACCCACAAGCAGGACATGAGTGCAAGAGCATCCTCCCACCCATGTTCCCCAGCAACAGGTGTACATAGGCATACTGGCTCTGGTACTACTGCAGGTAGCATCTAGCCATCAGGACTAGTAGCCATTGATAGCCTCTTCCTCCATGAATTTCAGCTCTGGCCCTACCCACCAGAACACTGACATGTGGCCCCTGACAGATTACCCATGAGTCAATGCGTCCCCCGACAGCAGGCCTGATTGCAGCCCCTACTACTTGGTACATCGTCAAGTTCCAAATCCCAGTTCACGATAAAGCAGATGTTGCAATAGCCAGAACGATACACAGTTAGCGTCTATCATCGCCACACTTTTCTGAATCTCTTGGTATGCAGCAGAATATGAGCTTACGGCTGGCATCCTTTCTTACAGACTTGGAATTTGAGGGGCACAGATTACAAGGGTACATGTCTACAATCTCCACCATCGGTCTCACACTTAAGATGCCAAACACCAGGCTTCCTTTCCACCCCCACCCCCTTTAAAGAATTCCATAGCCCAGGATCACAAGGCTGGTGTGTGAGCAGCTTAAGTGACATAAAAAACGGCATGCTCTACATGTGTCAGTGGGCAGAGGGCTTGTGGATCAGGTTGCCTACACACCCCGGAGCGATATTACGTGCCAAGCATAGCTGCCCCAGGGTTCACCCCAACAGCCAGTGTTGTTTTGTCTCGGCTGGAGAAAGGACCAGCTCTGTTAAACACCTGTTCAGAGAAAGCTCACTGCCCCCAAAAGAGGTCTAACATCTTAGTTGCATTGGGTGCCGAAGAGAGTGTTGTGATCCCCGGGACCTTGCTCTGTTGCAAGTGGGTAGAAGAAAACGGTGTCTCCTTGACACACAGCACACCCAGCACAAGTAAGGTGCTGGGACTCCTCAGTCATAGAAGAGAGCCAGTACCAGCCCTCTGATCAGCGGAAGCTCGTGGATCCAGTTTTAGTTGGGCTGTGAATCCATTCTGGATTTCAATCACAACCAGCCAGAACTATCCAAGGTGCAGAATAGGTCCAGCACCTTGGATAGCTCCTTTAGAGTTCTGGCTGGTTCTGACTGAAACCCAGAGCAGATTTAGAGCCCCACCGAAATTGGAGCCACCAGCCTCCACTGCCCCTGCTTATCAGATGTGGGAAGAACTGCGATGGTTCTCATTGCTAAAGCTTGGGCACCAGCCAGGAGCATCTGGCTGGCCACTCTCAGATATGGACTGTTGAATGAAATGGACCCGGCGAAAGGTTCTTAAGCCTTGTTGCACCACCGCAACAAGCTAACATGTATCACTCAGCCTTCCCCAACCTGGTGCTGATGGGTATAAGTGAGGCTCCAATGGGCAAATGGGTATGAGACAGGCTTCCCCACCCTGGTGCCTTCCAGATGTCTTGGACTACAACTCCCGTAATCTCCAGCCAACCTGGCCATTTCACTAATTTGAAAGTACCACCATGCCAAAATTACTTTGTGCATGCAAAGCCATCTAGAGAGTTAGACTAGATGTCTTCTCCGTAATGCTAGCTTTGCACATGCAGGGAGATATTAAAACTAGGTTTACATTTCCTGGATTATCCAGCTGACGGCTGCTGAAAACAGAATGCTGGACCATAAGGGCTTTAGTCTGATCCAGCAAGGCAATACTAGTTATATTCTCACGTTCTTCATGTGATGCCCCATGACCTCAGGTGGTACGGTCCTGCAAGGAGTACACACTATACTACATGCCCTTGCTTAACGTTCAAATTGGTTCTTTCATTCACCAGATGACACCCAAGGAGGGACGCTCCATGTTCGGAAATAGTGTCTGGAAGTCAAAGGAATGTTGTTAGCATTCACACAAGGAGACACACTCACACAAAGAATTCCAGCCCTCATTCTCCACATGTCATTTGAGCCAGCCTGATAAACAGCAACCGCAAGTCAATAGTGGGTTTCTATTTACCACCGTGTTGCTGGATGGCCGTCACCAAGGGCTGCTGGTTTAATAAGGACACGTTGTTGAAGAATGAGTCAGCCATTAGTGAAGTCAGTGGTGCAAGCTGAATTAGAAATGTGTATTTAATGTCTATTTGTTTAGCAGGCAATTTAAAAGCATCATGCACCAACACACACACACACACACACCTCTCTCTCTCTCTCTCCCCCTCTCCCTCTCCAGTAGTAGGGCAGTCAACTGACCAAATAACTAACAGCTAAAAGAAATTTGGAAATGTATTTGGTTCCCTGGAAAAGTAATACCTTCATGACCTCAGCTTTAGAGATAGTTGTATGCAGCAGTGGACTACACACACTATGGCTGCATTTGGACAGCGGTTGGCCACTGTATGAACACAATGGTGGATGAGATGGATCCTTGGTCTGATCCAGCATGGCTCTTCTTACGTACTTATGTTCTTATACCTCGTCTTAAAAAGGTGAGAACTGAATGAACCTTTTGGCCATGCACACAGCCCCTTCACTTCTCCATTTGTCTGAGCAAACAAACCAAGATGTCTTCCATTAACTATCGTTTCCTCTTTTGTCTGAACTGGGAAACTGGTCAACAGCTTCAGAACAAGCCTGCATGTTAAACCATAAGTTGGCTTAACATTCTGGCTTGTTCTGAAGCTGTTAACTATAGTTTCCCAGTTTGGATGACTTCTTAGTTTGTTTGCTCATTTATATGAAGGGAGGAGCAAAGAGGCCTCACGCCCAGCCCCCAAACTCGTTCATACCTCCAAGATCTCATCCAGTCTCTCATCCAAAACAAATGCTTGTGTTGCCGCACACTAGTATCTCCCTGCAGATTACTGCCAAACAGAAAATCATCACCATCAGCTTTAACAGCATCAAAGCAGGTATGTTATTTCGCAGAGCAATTTTATCTTCTTTGAGTCATTCCTACTGGGTGGGTGTTAGGATCACCCCTAAACCTCCTCACACCAGCTATGCTAGGAGAAAAAACATCAGCAGCATTGTGACATCCTCATTCCAGGGGTGTTGAATCTCTGTTCCCTAGGTCAAATTCAGCCCACCCGGGTCCCAAACTAGCCCCTGGGGTTCCCCAGATGTCCACGCCCCTCCCCCCCAGCTGCTGATCTTTGGCAGTTTCCAGCTTGTGCACATTTTTTCCCATTCTAAAAGGCTGAAATGCCTCTCCTAAGGCCTAAGAGACAGTGTAGTGTAGTGGCGAGAGTGATGGTCTGGGAGCTGGGAGATCTGGGTTCTAGTCCCCACTCGGCCATGGAAGCTTGCTGGGTGACTTTGGGCCAGTCGCCGACTCTCAGCCTAACCTACCTCCCAGGGCTGTTGTGAGGATAAAATGGAGAGGAGGAGGATTATGTACGCTGCCTTGGTTCCTTTCAAGAGGAAAAAGGGAGGGATATAAATTAGATAGATAGATAGATAGATAGATAGATAGATAGATAGATAGATAGATAGATGTTACTGGTAGTAAGAGAATTAAGATAAAATATAATATGCTGCTATGTTTTGCATTTTAGCCCTGCCCCTTTTGCCTTCAACCCTGCCCACCACTGGAATGCGGCCCCTGACCGCTCCTCCAAAACTGAATTCAGCCCTTGGACTCAAAGAGGTTCAACTCCCCTGTGGTATACCAAGAGGAAGCGACTGGTGGCATCTTTCTTACCTGGGCTGGCTGCAGGCAGAAGGGGGCGTTTGCCACCGTGCCTGCAAGGGGCCCCTTCCGCACGGGCAGCAGTGGCACTCACCAGATGGAAGAGCCCACCAGTGATGCGGCAAGGAAATGGTGGTCTTGCCTGCAGAGATCGCTGAGGGGGTGGGGGGAGGTCGAAACCTCTGCCCCCTTCCCAGTGATGTGTTTCCTGCAGATCAGATTATGGGCTGTGAAGCACAGAGGTGGGGTTGCCCAGGGCTCTGCAGGCTGCACAGATTGGGACCTAGGGCAGCCAGTTGTCCTCCTACTTAGGGCAGCCAGGTGTCTATTTGAAAGTGTCCCCTCTTCCAAAGGCTGCCTAGTCGAAGAATCATAAGGAGGGAGAGCAGCAGGGGCTTCGAAGTTGCCCATCTGGAGTAGCACCTGGATGGCAGACTGTGCAGGTACGCAGGTCACCTACTCCGTGTATGGTGAGATGTATTTCTATTTAAATTATAGTAATTATTTCTAAATGGTCATCTCTCCCTCCCTCTCTCTCTCTCTCTCTTTCTGTGTGTGTGTGTGTATATATATATTAGTATAGGCAAATGTTATGACCTTGGCGCACACTATTTGGTCCTTGTTTGGTGATGCATTTTCTCTTCTTTTGGCAATGACTATGCGGTCACCCTACTGTGGCCACAGGCGCATTAACATGTAGATCACCATCACACTGAAGTCTCTAGGCATCTGGTCTTTCATATCTCCCAAGAGTACAGTGGCAGGACCTAATTGTCATTCAAACTGCTTGGAGGGAGCATCTTTTTCTGCCATGAAAAGCACCCAGGGATTTGGACTGGGGCCATGGAATTTGAGGAGGGGCCCAGCCCTTCATGTGTTTCTGCAACCTTGCAAGCAGCTTTGAGAACCTGGGTATGGAGAAACATATAAATACGCAATGAAATCAAATTAAATTCCTCCCCCGCAAAGCTGCTGTTAGTCATGGAGGGAAAAGAAAACAGATGCACTACAGGAAACCTGTCTTTCCCCCCATTCATAGCTAATAGCACCCAGGGGTGGGAGTGTATTTGGATCAGGGCTATGGATTGGGAGAAAAGATTAACTCCCTCACCTAATGCCTCAGCCCTTATCCAACCACACCCCTCACGAATGCATTTAATGCAGTGCCAGCTGCAGATTTTTGAGGGCCCTTGGGCAAAAGACCCTCAGCAGGTCCCCTCAGTGAGTCTTCCTTCTCACCATCATTGTCACCAGCTGCTCTTACAAAAATACGAACTGAAGCAAACTTCTCACTCATCCTCATCAGCCAAAGTCACTCAGTTCAGCCCATGGAGAGAACCATGTTGTACCTGCCTGCCGAGTAGTTGTTAAAAATGAGGGGTAGGACAGAAACATGGGGTGGCAACTTCTTCTGCCCTGAAAGGTGGCCTAGAAATATTTTAAACTGATTAAATAAACAAACAAATAACTAATTCAGCACCACAAGCACAGGTGAATACACAGGGTTTCAATCCCAGACCTTGAAGAGCGAAGCACTCTGCCTGGATGAACAAATGTGGATAAATAAATCTCTTTAAGAGCGAAGCACTCTGCCTGGATGAACAAATCCGTCTGTTCTGCTTTCTCCTACATTTTAATTTTTACAATTTCATGTTCTTCCCATCCCGTTTATGAAGACTTTTGAAAAATTTGGTAGTTCCTATCAAAAAATAAACTGAATGAAATTCTCATCCATCCTTCCCTTACTCCAAAGCTGGCAGGAGTGTCTCTCACACCAGTGGGGTGGGTGGGAGCATGGGGCAAGTATGCAGGAAGCAGAAGAGGGGGATGCTGTTGACCACAAAACCCCAATGACATCAGTGAAGGCAATGCATAGCACAACCACCTTTGTAAGTAAAGCACTCTCCCTTCCACCTATCAGTTGTTGTTGTTGTTCAGTCGTTCAGTCGTGTCCGACTCTTCGTGACCCCATGGACCATAGCACGCCAGGCCTTCCTGTCCTGCGCTCTCTCCCGGAGCGTGCTCAAGTTCATATTCATTGCATCCGTGATGCTATCTAGCCATCTCATCCTCTGCCGTCCCCTTCTCCTTTTGCCTTCAGTCTTTCCCAGCATCAGGGTCTTTTCCAGGGAGTTTTCTCTTCGCATTAGGTGGCCAAAATATTGGAGCTTCAGCTTCAGTATCTGTCCTTCCAATGAGCACTCAGGGTTGATTTCCTTTAGGATGGACTGATTTGACCTCCTTGCAGTCCAGGGCACTCGTAAGAGTCTTCTCCAGCACCACAGTTCGAAAGCATCAATTCTTCGGCGCTCAGCCTTCCTTATAGTCCAGCTCTCACAGCCATACATTACTACTGGGAAAACCATAGCTTTGATTAGACGAACCTTTGTCGGCAAGGTGATGTCTCTGCTTCTTACTATGCTGTCTAGGTTGGCCATAGCTTTCCTCCCAAGGAGCAAGCGTCTTTTAATTTCATGGCTACAGTCACCGTCTGCGGTGATCTTGGAACCCAAGAAAGTAAAATCTGTCACTGCTTCCATTTCTTCCCCTTCTATATGCCAGGAAGTGATGGGGCCAGATGCCATGATCTTAGTTTTTTTAATGTTGAGTTTCAAACCAGCTTTTGCACTCTCCTCTTTCACCCTCAACAAGAGGCTCTTGAGATCCTCTTCGCTTTCTGCCATTAGGGTGGTATCGTCTGCATATCGGAGGTTGTTGATAATTCTCCCAGCAATCTTAATTCCGACCTGTGATTCATCCAACCCGGCATTTCTCATGATGTACTCTGCATATAAGTTAAATAAGCAGGGTGACAATATACAGCCTTGTCGTACTCCTTTCCCAATTTTGAACCAATCGGTTGTTCCATGTCTGGTTCTTACTGTTGCTTCTTGACCCTCGTACAGGTTTCTCAGGAGACAGGTAAGGTGGTCTGGTACTCCCATCACTTTCAGAATTTGCCACAGTTTGTTGTGATCCACACAATCAAAGGCTTTAGCGTAGTCAATGAAGCAGAAATAGACGTTTTTCTGGAATTCTCTTGCTTTCTCCATGATGCAGCGAATGTTGGCGATTTGATCTCTAGTTCCTCTGCCTCTTCGAAACCCAGCTTGTACTTCCGGTAGTTCTCGGTTCGCATACTGCTGAAGCCTAGCTTGTAGGATTTTGAGCATCACCTTGCTGGCATGTGAAATGAGCGCAATTGTGCGGTAGTTTGAACACTCTTTGGCGTTGCCCTTCTTTGGAATTGGAATGTAAACTGACCTTTTCCAGTCTTGTGGCCACTGTTGAGTGTTCCAGATTTGTTGGCATATTGAATGCAGCACTTTAACAGCATCATCTTTTAGGATTTTAAATAGCTCAGCTGGAATACTGTCATCTCCGCTAGCTTTGTTGTTACTAATGCTTCCTAAGGCCCACTTGACTTCACTCTCTAGGATGTCCGGCTCAAGTTCAGTGACCGCACTATCATGGCTATCAGGGACATTCAGATCTTTCCTGTATAGTTCTTCTGTGTATTCTTGCCACCTCTTCTTAATCTCATCTGCTTCTGTTAGGTCCCTGCCTTCTTTGTCCTTGATCATGCCCATCTTTGCACAAAACGTTCCCTTGAGATCTCCAATTTTCTTGAAGAGATCTCTAGTCTTTCCCATTCTGTTGTTTTCCTCGATTTCTTTGCATTGTTCACTTAAGAAGGCCTTCTTGTCTCTCCTTGCTATTCTCTGGAACTCTGCATTCAGTTGGGTATATCTTCCCCTTTCTCCCTTGCTTTTCGCTTCCCTTCTTTCGTGAGCTACTTGTAAAGCCTCATCAGACAGCCACTTTGCTTTCTTGCATTTCTTTTTCTTTGGGATGGATTTCGTTGCTGCCTCCTGAACAATGTTACGGACCTCCGTCCATAGTTCCTCAGGCACTCTGTCTATCAGGTCTAATCCCTGAAATCTATTCCTCACCTCCACTGTATATTCATCAGGGATATGATTTAGGTCATACCTGAACGGTTTAGTGGTTTTCCCGACGTTCTTCAATTTAAGCCGAAATTTTGCAAGAAGCAGCTCATGATCTGAGCCACAGTCAGCTCCAGGTCTTGTTTTGACTGACTGTATGGAGCTTCTCCATCTTTGGCTGCAAAGGACATAATCAATCTGATTTCGATATTGACCATCTGGTGATGTCCATGTGTAGAGTCGCCTCTTGTGCTGTTGGAAAAGAGTGTTTGCTATGATCAGCATGTTCTCTTGGCAAAACTCTATTAGCTTTTGTCCTGCTTCATTTTGTACACCAAGGCCATGCCTGCCTGTTATCCCGGTGATTTCTTGACTTCCTACTTTAGCATTCCAATCCCCTATGATGAAGAGGACATCTTTTTTTGGTGTTAGTTCTAGAAGGTGTTGTAGGTCTTCATAGAACCGATCAACCTCAGCTTCTTCGGCCTCAGTGGTTGGGGCATAGACTTGAATTACTGTGATGTTGAATGGTTTGCCTTGGATTCGTACTGAGATCATTCTATCATTTTTAAGATTGTACCCCAGTACTGCTTTTCCCACCCTTTTGTTGACTATGAGTGCTACTCCATTTCTTCTAAGGGATTCTTGCCCACAATAGTAGATATGATAGTCACCTGAATTAAATTCGCCCACGCCTGTCCATTTTAGTTCGCTGATTCCCAAGATGTCGATGTTCAATCTTGCCATCTCATGTTTGACCACCTCCAGCTTACCTTGATTCATTGATCTGACATTCCAGGTTCCTAAACAATATTGTTCTTTACAGCATCGGATTTTCTTTTCACCACCAGACACATCCACAGCTGAGTGTCCTTTCGGCTTTGGCCCAGCCGCTTCACTCTTTCTGGCGCTACTTGGAAATACCCTCTGCTCTTCCCCAGTAGCATATTGGACACCTTCCGACCTGAGGGGCTCATCTTCCGGCGTCATCTCATTTAGCCTTGTGATACATTCCATGGGGTTTTCTTGGCAAGAATACTGGAGTGGGTTGCCATTTCCTTCTCCAGTGGACCACATTTTGTCAGAACTCTCTGCCATGACCTGTCCGTCTTGGGTGGCCCTTCACGGCATAGCTTATGGCTTCATTGAGTTACGCAAGCCCCTTCGCCACAACAAGGCAGTGATCCATGAAGGGGTCCACCTATCAGTACTGTTGGCCAAACATTCGTAACTCATTCTTCCATGCAGCATCAGAGGCAGGGCATACAGAGCAAAACAAACACACACTGGAGATGGAATCTCAATGCAACTGCTTACATGGGATGGGTGAAGACACAGCCACATTATTTCTCCCAACAGATCAATCCCTGAACACAAAGAGCAGGTAACCTTTCTTTCTGTCAAGGGCCAGAACCCAAAGTGGGTAGGTCACAGTTTTTCTCTTTCTGACACCCCTTTCTCTCTCTCTCTCTTTCTCTCTCTCTTTCTGACACCTCCCCCCCCCGCACTTTTCTCTCCCTCTCCCTCTTCCTTCCTGCTTCCTGCTTCCTTTCATCACCCCAAGTGACCTCTTTTTATAGAAGACAGTCCTCCATTTGAAGTGCTGCCAGAGGACCATCCTCTATTTTGAAGGCATCCTCTGTTTGAAGGGTTGTCCAGTCCAAGTCTGGGTTAACATCAAATAATCATCAGAAGGAAGAGCTAGGCCTTGTCGTTGCCCCTAGATGGAAGACTGAGCAAGATACACAGGTCACCAGGTCACAGTCTTCCACACTATGTATTTCTATTTAAATTATAATAATTATTTCTAAATTTGCATCTATACATATGAATTAGCACATACAAATTTTAATGCACATTGGTGTCCTCTTTTGTCCTCTTTTTCGGCGATGCATTTTCTCCTTGTTTGGCCACCCTAAAAGTAGTGACTACTCTACCACCAGGTGCCAGGAAAGGGAATTGATTGCATGTTAGAGGGCTTTTGCTGCCCTAGAGATTCACACTGGAGCATGGAGAGCTGGGTCAGACCGTGCAGAATGGAAGAACATCTGGGCAGCAACATCCTCTGTCAGTCACCAAGCAGCCAGCTGCAAGGACTGTCTGTCCAGCTATGACTGTAGCCTCTTCTCTTGATTTTTATACAACCATGATAAATTTAGGGATTCTCTTCAAGGAATGCTTAGAGGTACATATTAAGATTCGGTCAGGGACAAGCATTGCCCAATGGTAACTTTCGAATGAAAGTCAGTGTGAGAGTGAATTTAGGCCCCAAATGGGGGAGATTTGCTGTTTTCAGAGGGATAAGCTGAATCTCGAAGCTTTAGCAGGGGTGGTGTCTTCCATTTTTCTTTTTAACTTTACTTCACCACATGTAGGTTCACCACAAGTGGGAGTGGTGACAGGAAAGTTCTGCTCTCAATAGCTGAGCCACCTTTTTCTTATTCCCAAAATAACCCAGCTGCAGCATCATTCTGAGATATTTGGGGGAGGGGGGCAGACACGTGGCTGCTGCCTCAAAGTACATTTAAACGGGAAAATATAAGAAGTTGCCCTTGCCACATAAGGTACCAACTGAGCAGGAAACCAAGGGCTGGCAGGGAGAGCTTCAAGCTAAAATAGGCAGGTATGTTTTGCATTTCTGGTCTTTTTTGCCCCACCCCTTTCACCTTCAATGCCGCCCACCACTGGAATGCGGCCCCCAAGAGATTCCCTGCAATTGAATTTGCCCCTTGGCTGAAAGGGGTTCCACACCCCTGAATTAAACAAACAAATGGGCTCTCAAAGAGCCTTTGTTCTGTCCTCTCCTGTGTGGATGGGGAGCTGCTCTGTGGAATGAGACCTTTGCATTTTAGACCTGCTTCCCCGCCCCCACCCTTTTTGCATTTAAGATCATTGTTGGAGACAGAATGCCCAAGCCCATCACCCTGCAGTGATGGTTTCAACATGCCCCTGTGATGTGTGACACAATCTCTCATCACCTACTTCCCATTACATTGGTCTTGTCCACAGAGCTACCAACCCAGGCACTGGTGCGAAGCTCCGAGAGCTTCCTGTTGTGGTTTCAGCTGAGCACTTGCAGCATGGAATGTTCTGATGAAATCTGTAGGGGAACCTTGTTCCCTTCCCACATCGTTTCCTTGTGTTGCTGAGCCTTGGGAGTCCTTCAGCTATGAGCTGGCTCAGGGTTGTGACTATGGTGGCCACTTGCAAATTGTCACAAAAGGGGACATGCATCACCAAAAAAGAGGGCAAATGGGGACACCTATTGGCATTTAAACAGTCATATACTAATTTTTAGGTATAAATGCAATTTTAGAAATAATTACTACAACTTTATTATAACAATTTAATTGTTGGGCACCACCCTGAGAGCTTTGGGTATTGGGCAGTATAGAAATGTAATCAATCAATCAACATAAAGAGAAATACTGTACATCTCATCATAGTGCAGAGGACCGTCACCAGGCTTTGCTCAGTCTGCTGCTCTGATGAGCAACTTCAAGGCCAAGTCCTTCCATCTGATGGTTCTCTATCTTTATACTGGTCGTGGCCTGGATAGCCCTTCAAACAGAGGATGGCTTCAACATAGAGGACAGTTCTCTGTAAAAGAGGACACATGAACACCCTACTGGCACAGCACTCCTTCCTTCCCTGTCTGCTCTCTGGCAACAGTGTGTTGCTTGCAGGCTGGATGTTCTTGTGCGGGCCGGGAATTTGAACCCTTGACTTTAGATAGCACTGATATTTCTGGGTACAGGCATCAGTTATTGCACTCCTGCCCACTGGATCATAGCAATCTTTATTTTTTTATTTATTATTAAATTTATTAATCGCCCATCTGGCTGGTCACCCAGCCACTCTGGGCGATGTACAACATACAATAAAAACAGTTTAAAACAATAAAATTCTACAATAAAAACATTTTCTAAAATACCCTAACCCACCCCAAATGCCTGCCTGAACAACAACGTTTTTAATGCACGACGGAAGCTCATTAAAGAGGGGGCATGACGGAGTTCCCTAGGGAGGGAGTTCCACAGAGTGGGGGCCACCACAGAAAAGGCCCTCTCCCTCGTCCCCACCAGTCTAGCTGTCCTGGCTGATGGGACAGAGAGAAGGCCATCCGAGGCTGATCTTGTTAAGCGGCCTGTCTGGTGCTGCTGGAGGCGCTCCTTAAGATAGGCTAGGCCGGAACCATATAGGGTTTTAAAGGTCAAAACCAACACCTTGAATTTGGCCCGGAAAACAACTGGTAACCAGTGCAACTCCTTCAGCACTGGAGTGATGTGATCTTGCCGGCGGCTGCCTTTAATCAGGCGAGCTGCCGCGTTCTGTACCAGCTGCAGTTTCCGAACCGTCTTCAAGGGTAACCCCACGTACAGCGCATTACAGTAGTCTAAACGAGAGGAAAGATGCAAAGATGCTGCTATTTGCTTCTTTCTAGCTGCCCACTTCAGCATTCTGTATAGAGGAAATGTGTATACTGAGTTGGGTGACACTGTTGCGTGGGTCTTTCAGTCATCACTGTGCCTTGACCGGTGCTTTTACTGCGTGGCTAATACAGAGGCATAATTGGTGAGTGACCTTGTGATTGGTGGGTAGCAGTAGGGTTACCAGGTACCAAATTAGGGTATCTGTTGCTATATTGGTACTCCTTGAGACAGCTATAGTGGGGCTGTTGCTCTGCTGCTGTTGAGTATAGGACTGCAACTCCATTATGTCAGTGTTAGCTCTAGTACATCGGTTGCCAACATTGTGGGAACATAGGGTCACACTGGAGTCATAGACCTTTAGAGTTAGAAGGGACCTTGGAGGTTATGTATTTATGTATTCTTAAAATTCTGCACTAGATGAAGCTTCCGGACCATCTTCATGGGCAGCTCCATGTACAATGCATTACAGCAAACCAATCCCACCTGGAGGTTACCAGCCAGGCCATCCCTGTCAAGCAGGAGAACCAGCCAATGCTGGTAGAAGGTACCCTGGGCCACCAAGGCCACCTGGGCCTCTAGTGATAATGTTGGATCCAAAAGTACTCCCAAGCTATGCACTTGTCCTTTCACAGGGAGCACAACCCCATCCAGAACAAGTGGCCCACCAACATCCCAGACCCAGGAGCCACCTACTCACAGAACCTCCATCTTGTTGGGATTCAGCTTCAGTTTATTAGCCTTCACCCAGCCCATTACTGAGTCCAGACAGCAGTTCAGCGCTTCCTCAGCCTCTCCTGATTGATATGACATTGAGAAATAGAGCTGGTTACTCCAAACCTCAGATGACTTCACCCAGTGACTTCATAGAGATGCTAAAGAGCATAGGGAACTAAGATGGAACCCTGTGGGACCTATTGGTTCAGCAGAACTACTCTATGACCATGTTTCCCAGCCCCAACCCACAGAGCCAGTCTGAGAAAACACCACGGTTGATAGTATCAAAGAGATCAAGGAGAATCAACAGAATTGCACTCCCTCCACAACCAGGGCTGGCCCAAGACATTTTGCTGCCTTAAGCAGAGCAGCAAACGGCACCCTTCACCCACCCAAGTCCTTGGCACTGGATGCAAAGCCAGGCATGTTATTTGGGCACATGAGGCAGAAAGTCCCACAAGCACCTCTCCTCATCCCTGGCAGTAAAAATACAAGAATAACAAACTGAATACTAAATCCCAGATAGGATGTGGGCTCTTGTTGCTCTCTGCACCCCACACCTCAAGCTAGGCTAGGGGAGGCTTCTACCAAGCCTTGCTGCCTTCCTGTGTCCTGCCATGGGAAGCCCTTTGAGTAGATTTGCTGCCCTTTTGCTGCCCTTTTAAATCTGCGGCCTGAAGCTGCTGCCTCACTCTGCCGCATGGTAGGACCAGCCCTGCCCCCATTCCAATCCCGACAGAAGTCATCCATCATGGCGATCAAGGCTGTTTCAGGGCCAAAGCCCTGGCTAAACCCAGATTGAGATCCGATCTGTCTCATCCAATAGCAACTGGAGTTGGACCACCACCACTCTCTAGAGCACCTTGCCTCAAAATGGGATAACCCCTGCTCAGTGCAGGGATCTGAAACTACAGTATTCCTGACAGATGGCTGTCTAACCACCAGTTAAATGCCTCCAGTGAAAGGGAGACCATCACCTTCCAAGAAAGTCTGTTCCACTGCTAAACAGCTTATGACATTTCTCCTAATGTTTAGCTGAAATCTAACGCCTGCAAATGTCCACCAATTAGTTCTTACCTCTGAGCAGTAGAGAACAAATCTGCTCTAACTTCTCCATGACAGCCCTGTAGATATTTGTAGATGGTTATCATGTCTTCCCTTAATCTTCTCTTCTCTGGGCTAAACCTACCCAGCTCTTTCAACCATTCCTCATAGGCCTTGGTTTCCAGAATTCCTCACCATCCTAGTCACTCTCCCCTGGACACACTCTAGTTTGTCAATGCCCTTTCTAAAATGTGCCCAGAACTGAACACAGTATTTCAGATGTGGTCTGACCAGTGCAGAACAGAGTTGAAATCTTTGTGGCCGTCTGTCTGACTAGTTACTCCAGTAACCAGGGGTGCAGTGGTGGTGGTGGGGGTCTCACTGGTATGGATGGGGGAGAATTTCTCCCCGAAACTTCGGGGGCCCGAGTGCCAACGTGTTCGGCCCCCCGAAGTAGTTTCGGGGAGAAATTCTCCGCCCCCCCCCCCCCCCGGGACGGGACTTACCTTTCCCGAATGTCCCTCCCGGCGGCGGGTCCCAGCGGCGGTTCATCAGGTCTTCGACAGGGGCAGAGGCGGCAGCCGGTCTTGACCGGCTGCCGCCGCCGCCATTCCAATAAAAGTAAAAAAAACCAAACGCCCCCGTGATAGGCTACGTGACGATTAACATAGCCTATCACGGCTAGATTTGCAAAGTCAGCCGTGATAGGCTACGTAAATCATCACGTAGCCTATCACGGGTGACTTAAAAAAAAAAAAGCGCGTACGGCTAATGGCGGCCCCATAGGGAGCCGCCATTCATGTTCCTTATTTGGTCGCTGTAGTCTACGTAAAGATTACGTAGACTACAGCGACCAAATAAGGAACGCGAATGGCGGGTCCCTATGGGGCCGCCATTAGCTGTACACGCTTTTTTTTTTTTTAAGTCACCCGTGATAGGCTACGTGACGATTAACATAGCCTATCACAGCTGACTTTGCAAATCTAGCCATGATAGGCTACGTTAATCGTCACGTAGCCTATCACGGGGGCGTTTTTTTTTTTTACTTTTTATTTCGCGGCCAGGCGAGGCGAGGTGCCTCCTCCCCGGCCTGAATTTCGGCCGGGCGAGGCGGGAAGCCTCCCCCCTGGCCTGAATTTCGGCCAGGTGAGGCGGGAAGCCTCCCCCCCCCGGCCTGAACTTCGGGGGGAGCAGCGAAGCGCCTCCCCCCACCGCAAAGCAAGCTGCGAGACCAGGTAAGTGGCTTTCGTGCACCCCTACTCACTGGGTCGAAAACCCGATACTTTTTTTAGAGCCAGGTCTCAGCCGGATCCCTCCCACTCCCAGCCTACCACTGTGGGGCAGGCGGCTGGAAGAGCCTGAGATGCTGTTGTGAGTGGGTGCTGCTGCAACAGCAGCTACTCTCCCCAAAACTCCAGGCATGGGGAAGGAAGAACGATGAATTTTCCCTCACCCCTGTCCTGAGAGGCTGCCTGGGCAAGGCAGCCCCACCTGACAAAGGGTTAATTTACCCTCTCTTGCAGCCAGCCTTCTCTCGCTCCAAGAGGGAGAGATGGAGGAGCTGCCCGCCATGTCTGAGACTGCGCTGTTGCCATCCAGTTTCAGGGAAGGGCGGGAGCACATGGGCCAGGCTAAGTTGCTTGCTGGAGACGCTGACCCTGATAGTCAATCCTGTGCCCCTAGCAAGCCCAGGCAATTGTAGAGCGGTGGAAACCCAGCATGCAGACACAACGTGCCCGAGAACACTCTGGCCAACGTCAGACTCAAATAGATCAGCTCAGTCAGTTTGTTGGGTTTGTGGCAGCAGCAACTAAAAAAGGCAGCTGGGTGTGGGGTGTGGGGTGTGGGGTGGGGAGGGAAGAGAGAAGAAGGAGAAAGTCTGTGTGAATGAAAAATAAAGAAAATTTTAAAAATTAACTTAAAATGATAAGAAATACCTTGGAATAAACCCCACTTATTTCCAAAAAGACATGTACATGGATATTGGGAGCCCCGACACAGAGGCTGCCCACAGTACTGGGCAGGGGCTGCAGAACTTCTCCATCGCATCTCTCACCCAGCCTTTCCCAACTTCGTGCCTCCAGATACGTTGGACTGCAAATCCTATCATCCCCCCTCCCAGCTAGCATAGCCAATACGCTGGCTGGAGCCAATGGGAGTTCTCATCCAGCAAATCTGGATGGCACCAGGTTGGGGAAGACTTCAGCCTGTGTTTCTTCTTGACTGTTCCTGCAGAGGGTGAGGGCCTAAAGTGCACATTACCAGCAACCCTAATAGTCTTTAAATAAATTTATTAAGTAAAGCAGCTTTTCTCTTGTTCTCCCTCTCCACACACACACACACACACACACCCCTATTTCTTCCATATATTTGCTTTGCACTTGAGAGTAAGCCCCCATAATTGAGAGTAAGCCCCATGGCCATGAGGCTTTATTCTATCCATATGATGGGGTCACTATTTTTTCTGAGGTAGAAAAAAAATACATCATCACAGTTGTCCATATCTGATGTATTATTTATTTAATTAATTGATTGATGTATAGTCTACTTCATAGATGTATAGTCTACTTCATCCCAAAGGCTCTGGGCTGGTAACAATATGCTAATCAATCTACTTTATCATTCCCTGTTGCTGGTCACCAAAAGGCAGTTTGAATAAAACATGTCTTCAGCTGCTTCCAGAAGATGCACAGACTTGGGTTTTTACCATATATGTGGTACTTTACAGAGAATCATAAGCAAAATGTCAGGTCTCTGCCTCTAGAAGCTTACAAAGTAAATTTAAATTTAATTTGTAATCTAAAGTTACATAGCTGTTTGAAACTTAATTTTTGATTATACAAGTTATCATCATCATCATGTTCCCCTTTTTCCTCACACCATTTAGGTATAATGTGCCTTTAGGAAGTAAGGGTGTGGAGATGTGAATGGCCTAGACCCTTGTCCTACTCTTGAAAATATGCTCCCATTGTTTTGTGCCTTTTAGTTAAAAACACACATAAATCTGATTTACATACCCTTAACTGAGGTTTGTTTATGGCCAGGGGTCATTACTGCATCACCCTTAAAACTCCTGATGCTTACACTTGTTCTTGACAGATCTCCAAACTACACCCCAGTACCAGCAACCAGAGCTATCCTATCCCACTCCCACAATTCCAGGGCAGGAAAGGAGAACAGGGCCACAGCAGTACACCAGCTCCCTCGGTAAGTGTGTTTAGGATTGTGCCTTTTCGTGCTTTACAGTGGGGGCTGGGGGCTGGAGAAATTTTATGGAAAAGTTTCACATCTTGATGAACATGACAGAGATGGAGACAGATGGGTGGTGCAAATGAGAAGCAAGATGATGTCTTGTTCAACTATTGAATTATTAATATTAATTGTAAGAGTTGGTTTGTGCCAGTTTTTAGGATTTATCACACAACCCTAAGCATGTTTACTCAGAATTCAGTCCCATTATGTTCAATTGCCAATTGGGCTTTCTCCCAGGTAAGTGTGCATAGTGCAGCCTTAGCTGCCACCCCCCCCCCAAGATCTCTGTAAATTTAATTTGAAATAAACACACATTGGATTGCACTGTTAATTCTTGAACATTACAGTAAGCAGAATTGCCAAATGCAAACTGCTCTGTCAGCTACAATTTTTGGTACAAGGTTGGCATGTACCTGGACAAACAAACCCTGGTGGAGGGAAGGGAAACAGAAAAAAATCAGTTGGGGAGAGGGGAGAAAGAAGGGTGTGTGTGTGTGTGTGTGTGTGTGCGCGCGCGCGCGTTGTTCAATCCAGCTGGTTGTGTGGATGTTTCTGTTGGAGGAGGGGAGAGATATAATGGAGGAGCTTAGGGAAGGCTAATGGGTAATGTTGGGGCGCTAGAGGAGTGTGCAAGGGGCTGTTTAAATGAGAAGGGATCTGACCATGAGGGCTGAGATGCGAGGGTGGAGCTTCCATTGGGTGTCATATTTTGAAAACCTAAAATGCTTGTGTTTGAGTGAGTGAATGGGTGAAAAAGATTCTAACACTCCTGCATTTTTTCTCAGACATCCAGTTGAAATACCCCTGCCTTACTCTCAGCTGCACAGATTTTGGATCCCAGTTGAAGGTTATATATCTTAGCAGGTCGTACGGTCTTAGAAGGGGGCGTGGCTGTGACTGTCACGAAGGGACCCTGCACTCCTGAATTTGCCACTACGCTACTGCTGGTAACTAGAAGCAGAGAAGGGCAGAACTTCCACAACTGTCATACTTACATAGAAGAGGGAATTTTTGGCAGGCGGAGCGGAGGTCATCCTGGAGAGGAAACCGCTTCCTCCTGTACAGAACTACTAAGTACTGATCAGCATCTGGTAGCCCCTAGGCCAAACCAGTCCCCAGAGGGCTAGCTCCCACCCAAGAGGCAAAAAAGCATATATGGAGGGTTCAGAGGGTGAAAGTGTCTTCATACTTGTGATGTTAATAAAGTAATTAGCAATCCAATCATTGCTGCTGTTTTTAAATACCAGGAAGGGGGGGGGGGTTGGTTATAGCAAAAGTATATTTACTGAGATGGCAACTTGCAACTATGATGCCAACTACTATTGCCTCCCCCAGTCTGCATATCTGGTGTTTATTTCTTTTTTTAAAAAACCAATGTGGTTGCAAATCACATTGTTAGGTCACATGTAGCTTGTCCCTACTGGAGGACTTGCCAACAGCCCACTTTAGGAAGTGGTCATGGGTCACCACCCCTGCTACTATAGCTATAACAGCTCTATCCTTTTTTTCCTCTAGTCACCCTTAGGGATGTTGGAGAAATCCACAATGGATTCAAATGAGTTTGGATTTCTATGAGTCCGACCTGCAGTTTCCGCAATGGACTGGCTTCTTCCAAGTTGCATGGATTCTGTGGATTAGTTTTTTACTTGGGGAGGGGGGGATTTGTGCAAATTTGCATTTGCTCTACTGCACATTAGTGCACGTGTGCATTAGTGCTAATGTGCATTACCGCTAATGTGCAATTGCGCAAGTGGAATGAAATTCTTGTACATCACTAAAATAATCCAATTCTGTCAATGAACAGACGATGGAATGGAAGATGCTTCACAATCCACGAAACACAGACAGAACGGATTCAACAAAATCCATACATCCCTAGTCACCTTCGGCTGAATCTACACATACCAGTTTTACCCTAATCATACTGCAATGATAACTATTGGTGCACATGACACCAATGGGTACCAATACTTATCACTGCAGTATGATAACGGTAAAACTGCTATGTGTAGTCTGTGTGCCCTTCCATCCAGTCCTGGTTTTAGTAAAAAAAAATATCGCAGCCCAGCCCTATGCAAGCTCACTCAGAAGTAAGCCTCACTGAGTTTAATAGGGCTTACTCTCAAGCAAGAGTGCATAGGACTGCAGCCTGAATAGGTGGATGGGTGAGTAAGAGATAAGACAGGAACCCTATATGGAATGGTAAACAATGCAGTGGTTTGGTGCAGGGCTATAGTTTTCCAGCAATTACAGAACATTTAAGTGCTGGGAAAAGTCCAGCAAGAGAGGCTCTTCTTAAAGAGATGATTTTGTGCAACTAATGAGTAATAATTCCTTTTCTCTCAGAAACCAGCTACTGGAAAGGCCCTAAATTAGCTCTGTCACTCTTGTGGCATTTTTTTGTTTTAAGAAAATCACAAGTGATCAACAGGTGACTGGGGTAGTTCTTGTTATGAAACCTCGGCCATCCATATTAGAGGAAGTAAGCCTCCGCTAAGTGCAGAGAAACTTCCTCTCAGTGGAGAGGGAACAAGGACAGGAACACAGTATCATGCCTAGTTCATTATCTGATATCTGAGCAACACAAAAAGGATTAAAAAAGAAAAAAAAACATTGTAAACATTAACTGTATATAAAACTGAATCAAACACTTGGGCATCTGGTTTGGGCTTGGGAAGGACTGCTTCCTTCCAAAGTGACATTTCCCTGCTCATGTTCTACAATTGACCTAAGGAAGTGGTTTGAAAATGGCTGCAGGCACAAGTCTGTCTGTGTGACACATCTCTGTCAATGCAAGTTGGGGGCAAAGGAGAGGCCCATATCTAACCCAATGTCTTAGGACTGGGGCATGCAACCTGGTGTCCACCAGATGTTTTGGACTACAACTCCCATCAGCCCCATGGCCAATGATCAGGGATTATGGGAGTTGTAGTCCAAAACATCTGGAGAGACCCAGGTTGCCTAACCCTGGCTTAGGACCTTCTCTGTAGCTTAACTTTCCAGAATTCATAGAATCATAGAATAGTAGGGTTGGAAGGGGCCTACAAGGCCATCGAGTCCAACCCCCTGCTCAGTTACAAAAGGGCTGTTCACAAGTGCTTCCTCCATCTATATATCTAGTGTGTGGAGGGGGAACCTGTTAGCCTTGCCCCAACTTCCATTTGCCTCCTGTCCACAATGTTTCCATGGTGAGGAGGGGCCTATATACGCACAGCTGTTTACAGACCCCCTCACCAATATTCTACTCAGTGAGTGGACGTCAGGATTGGGGAAGGAAAGAGGGTGGTGGTGGTTGGGGCCAGACCAACAGGCACAGTCCATTTCCCCCCTCCACACACTGAGTATACATGTGGAGGGAGCACTTGTGAAGATATGTGTCTTCAGACGTTTTCTAACACTTCATACACACACATTCAAAATCACAAGAAAAATGATAATCTCAGAAGCTATCTTGAGAAGGGATGGCCCTCCCATGAGGTGGGGTGAATCTCCTTCCTCAGGCGGCAGATTGGGAAGGGTGGCGGAACCTGTGCTTCCACCACTGGATGTCCCAATGCCACCACCGCCCTATGCCTCTCAAAGTGAGGCATTGGATGGGTGCTCTGGCCACTCTCGTGCTGCAGTAAATCCTGCCACCCACTCTATGATTCACCCTGAGTAAGGGATAGGTAGGAAAAACAGCACTGGCTTCTGTCCTCTGTGGCACAGGATGCAGCAAGAGAGTGCCCAGCGGGGCTCTCCACAGAGCTCACCCAGCCTAAATACCTTGCTTTGAGAGTGAGGCGTTGGCAGAGAGGTGACCCTTGGCCTGTGCTGCTGTGGCAGAGGCAGCCTCATGGGGCAACCTGCCCGCCAATGCCTCACCCTGGAAAAGGGCCCCCTAGAGTGAGGTTTTGAGGGGAAGGTGGGTGGTGGCAGTGGCTGGAGGCAGGATCCATGTGTCAGTGGGTGCAGCACAGTGCAGCACAGTGGAACAAGTACTTGCACTAGCCCTGGTCTTGACTGAAGCTTAGATGGCTTCCAACAGCCTTCCCTAACCTGGGGGCCTTGAATTACAACTCCCATTATGCCCCAAGCATCCATGATGACTGAGGATGATGGGGGCTATAGTCCAAAACATCTGGAGTGCCCCAACTTGGGGAAGGCTGATTTAGAACCACCCTGTGGCTGTTACTCTAGCCCTTCTCTTTGTTCATTACAGATTTTTTTTTAAATGTAAGGGAGGCAGCCTTGTGATGGCAGGCTCCGCCCACTGCCCCCCCAAATTGCACACGTTTATTATAATGTTCATTATAAAGCCCCTGTGTGTGTGCGCGCGCACGCATGTGTGTGAGCATACAGCTCTGCATCCAGAGGCTCTCTTTGGCCGCTTCCAGATGGAGGGCTCCTAGCGCTACCAATGAAAAGGCGTTGTGCAGCTATTCCGCCTTTCTTTCCTTAACAGATTTTTTCCTGGTAAGAACAAAAGTCAGAAGTAGTGGTGAGAAAACCCAGGAGGGCTACGAGCGGGGGACAAGAACGTCTGGGCAACAAAAACCTCCTCTGGAAGCCGTTCACATATTATAATGAACACTCATAAGCAAGTGTTATGAGTGTTCATTATACCTACCATACACATTCAACAAACACCTGAAGAAACCAAACAACAGTTTTGTCTTTAAAACATGGAATACAAGGCCATTCTGAACCATTTATGAGGCCTTGGCAAGGTTTTTGTAAAAGCATTTGCAGCTAAAGTTGCCTGAGAGAAGAAGTAGGAAAGCAAAATATATACAAAAAGCAAGAGCTGTTGTTTTAAAATTTAGAATGCTTCAGCCCAGCCCCCACCCTGACTGCTTATCCTGAGATGACCCACAGCCATTTAGGATTGCCACAACATCCTGTTTCCAAATAACACTTTTAGTTTCAGGAAAACCATCAGAAACAAACTGCTTGTCCAGACAGCAGTAGAACAAGAGTATCGATACAGCAGACTTGTTTATTTTTATCAGGAACATATTACAGTCAACCTGTGTGGGTGGTCACTGAACATTTGCATGTTGTCGTGTCGGGTAACTGAGGTATGTATGTATGTATGTATGTATGTATGTATTTACAATATTTCTATATCGCTCCACATCAGAAGATTTCGGAGCAGTGAACATCATGATAAAAGAATAAAACAACGGGTTAAAAGAGTTAAAACATTTTTTTAAAAAGACAAACCCCAACAATGTGGAATTTAACAAACCACAGCTGGTCATGCAAGGAAGGCCTCTTGGAATAACAACGTCTTCAGGAGGCGCCGGAAGGGACACAGTGTCGGCGCCTGCCTGACCTCTAAAGGCAGGGAATTCAACAGGAAGGGGGCCACCACACTGAAGGCTCTTTTCCTGGTGGACTCTAACCGGGCCATGGGTCCATGTGGACTGATGACCTCAGAGACCAGGCAGGTTGGTAAGGAAGGAGGCACTCTCTCAGGTCTCCTGGTCCCAAGTTGTTTAGGGCTTTGTACACTAGTACTATTATCTTAAACCTGGCCCTAGTAGTAAACCTGGTAGCAAATAGACAGCCAGTGCAGTTCCCTCAGCAGAGGAGTTACACGCTGAAAAGGAGCAGCTCCCAACAACAGCCGAGCTGCTGCATTCTGCACTAGCTCCAGCTTCCAGACCAGCCTTAAGGGCAGCCCCACATACAGCACATTGCAGTAATCCAGTCTTGAGGTTAGTAATGCCTGTACCACCATGGTCAAGCTATCCCTGTCCAGGACAGGCTGTAGCTGGTGAACCAGCCGAAGCTGGTAAAAGGCACTCTGAGCCGCCGCAACCACTTGGGCCTCCAGCAACAATGATGGATCTAGGAGTAACCCCAGACTATGGACCTGATCTTTCAGAGGGAGTGCAATCCCATCCAGAACAGGCAATGAGCCTATCTCTCAAACCCGGGAACCACTCACCCATAGGGCTTCCGTCTTGCCAGGATTCAGCTTCAGTTTATTGGCCCTCATCCAGCCCATTACTGAGTCTAGGCACTGATTCAGGACTTGCACAGCCTCTCCTGATTCAGATGTCACAGGGAGACAGAGCTGCGTGTCATCAGCATACTGATGGCATTTAGCTCCAAATCCCCTAATGACTGCTCCCAGCGGCTTTACATAGATGTTAAACAACATTGGGGACAAGATGGTACCCTGCGGCACCCCATAGCTCAATTGCCAAGGGGCTGAGGAATAGTCACCCAACGTTACTCTCTGAAATTGGCCCCGTAGGTAGGACCAGAACCACTGTAGCACAGTGCCTCCAATACCCATCCCACCGAGTCAATCCAGGAGGATACCATGGTCGGTGGTATCAAAAGCCAATGAGAGATCAAGCAGAATTAACAGGCTTGCACTCCCCCTGTCCCTCTCTCAATAAAGGTCATACATCAGGGCGACCAAGGCTGATTCAGTCCCGTAACCAGGATGAAACCCAGATTGAAATGGGCCTAGATAATCAGTATTGTCCAGAGTGCTTGCAGTTGGTCCGCCACGACCCTCTCAAGTACCTTCCCAAGAAATGGGGTATTTGCGACTGGGCGGTAGTTGTCTAATACTGTTGGGTCCAGAGTGAGCTTCTCCAGGAGTGGCCACACTACCGCCACCTTAAGGACACCAGGGACCACCCCTTCCTGTAGGGAAGCAATTATTACTCCCTGGACCCACCCAGTCATACCCCCTCAGCTAGCTTTTATTAGCCAGGAGGGACAGGGATCAAGATGGCACGTGGTCGGTCGCATTATTGCAAGCATCTTGTCGACATCATCAGGCTTTAACAACTGGAACTGATCCCACGAAATCAGGCAGATGGTGGCATCAGACACCTCAACTGGTACTGCACTAACAACAGCATCAAGGTTGCTGCGGAGACAGGCGATTTTGTCCTCAAAGTGCAATGCAAAAAGGTCACAGTGGGTCCTTGATGGCTCCAGGGCCCCATTTACTGGGCAAGATGTTAACAACTGCTGGACCACCTGGAAGAGCTCCGCTGGATGGCTACTTGAGGACGCAGTGGAGGCAGCAAAATAAACCTTCTTTGCTGCCCGCACTGGGAGCAGAGGTTATGTTTCAACAAAATTTATTTTCAAAATTCAAGCTTGTACAACTACTTCTGCATGCTTTTTTAAACTCTGACTAAGCCTGAGCAGTTCTCTCCCCCAACATACACACTTTTGGTCAGGGCCAGCATCAAGGGTAGGCATGGTTGGGCACCTGCCTAGGGCCCAGACCTCAGAGGGGCCCACTGACAAAAGTCCCCTGGAGTTGCTCCTCCCTTTTATCATTGCAATCTGCTTGTTCACCTGCCTCTTGGGCCCCATCTACACAAGTCTTTTACTCAGAGCAGCTGCGAGGGACATACAATGCAATGGCCACTTCATAGCCATCCGTGGTTTTCTCCCGGAAAATGAGGATTTCCAAGGAAAATGCAGATTTCCATCGCATTTTGCTGCAATGTTTTTGGTTTGCTGTGGGTTTCCCACGGTTGCGAACTGTCTGTCCCCTTCCCCAAACTGACTTTGTATTTTGCGGTGGGCATGTTGTAGGTGTGAGTAGTGCTTGCATCACTCTGTGATGCCCCTTTACTCCCCCTGTCCTTTCACAGCACAGCAAAGTCTGTTGGGGAAGCCTGCAGTAAATCGTGAGTGTATAGTGGCAGAAGCTAATTCAAAGCTGCACTGCTGCGCAGTTGCGACAGAGTGAAGGGTGAAAGCGGTGCCATGTAGAGGGGGCCCTGCTCTGGCCCAGACAACAGTGGTGGTGAGATAGAGGAGCAGTAGATGCCACTGCCTGCTTGCTCACTGGCAAGCAAGTGGCAGCAGTGATGAAAAAGAGGAAGAGAAGCAATAGCAATTGGTGAAAATGGTGGTGAGAAGGTAGACTCACTGAGGGAGAAGGTCAATTGAGGGTGTCTTGCCCAAGAGCCTTCAAAAACCTGGAGCCAGCACTACTTCCAGTCACATACAGGCAAGCCTTCTTTCACACATTGGCAGCGGATGTGTGGGAAAATTCCCCTGACCATTCAGTAGGATGATACAGATGACAAAGGGAGCCTGATGAAGTAAGTGCAGCATGGCTTTGTAGTGCCATTTGTTTAAAGGTTGTTCCCACAGAAATCATTATCTGATTATTACTGAGCTTTTACTTTATTTTTTTAGCTGCTGTGTTTTTTCATTTTGTTGTAAACTTTTAATGATATTTTGAAAGCTGCACTTTGAAATGGTCCTTCTCCGTGCTTTTAGCTGCTCAGATTTGTTCACTGCTTTGGTATTTGTCTCCTGCTTTTAAAGTGATTGCTGTTGCTGCTGCTTTTAAATGTCAAATTCTTTTCTCTTTAGGCAATGTGCTTGGTTTTATTGTGGGTTTTGGCATGTTTGTTTTTATTATGTATGTCACCTGGAGAGTTTCAGCTATAGAGTGACTCATAAATCAAATGAATAATAAATAAAGACTTGCAAATATCTTCACACATGGCTGTTGTTTTCATGCATTACAAGAACAGAGGAGCAGCATCTTCAGAAATTAGGTTCTCCATGTGGAGCAGGAGCTGGGCTACGTGTGCAGGCTTTGGCCCACAACATCGCCATCCCTGCCAGCTCCACCACCCCCAGGCCACCACATCACTGAGAGGGAGTTCAGCAGGGGGAACCTACATGGGTTCATCTGAACACATGTCAACTGTTCCACACATTCAGGAGACCTGCAAGATTGGGGCTTCTGATCATGTTGAAGAGAGGATGCATGTTCAGCTGACCATGCATAGGTCCCCCCTTTAGACCTTAGGAACATTGGAAGCTGTCTTATACTGAGTCAGGACAATGGTCCATCTCGTTAAGTACCGCCAACAGTGACTGGCAGTGGGTTTTAAGGTCATAAGGAGAGCCAAGCTGGATCAGACCAAGGGCCCATCTAGTCCAGCATTCTGTTCACACAGTGCCCAACCAAGTGTTGACAAGGAACCCACAAGCAGGACATGAGCGCAACAGCACCCTCCCACCCATGTTCTCCAGCAACTGGTGTACATAGGCTCACGGCCTCTCATACTAGAGGCAGCACAGAGCCATCAGGACGACTAGTCACCTATAGCCCAATCCTCTGTGAATTTGTCCAATCCCCTTTTAAAGCCATGGTGTCCATCACTACACCTTATGGGAATGAATTCCTTGGTTTAACTATGCGCTGTATGAAGAAGTCCTTCCTTTTATCTGTCCTGAATCTCCCACCAATCCGCTTCATGGGATGACCCTGGTTCTAGTATTTTGAGAGAGGGAGAAAAAATGTCTCCCTATCTACATTCTCCACACCATGCATGATTTGGTACACCTGTATCAGTTCTCCTCTTACTTACCTTTTCTTCAAGCTAAACAATCCCAGCTGTTGTAACCTTCCTTCATAGGAGAGTTGCTCCAGCCCCTTGATTATTTTAGTTGCGCTTTTCTGCACTTTTGCCCGCTGTGAAATATCCTTTTTTAGGTGCGGTGCCCAAAACTGTACACAATATTCCAAGTAGTCCAAGTACCACAGGCAATATGATACTGGCAGTTGTATTCTCAGTTCCTTTCCTAATTATGCCTAACATGGAATTTCAGGCAGGATTCTTTCCTAGCCCTACTTGGAGATGCCAGGGACTGAACCTGCGATCTTCTGCATGCAAAGCAGGTGCTTTACCTCAGAACTACAGCTCCTCCCAATGCTGGAGGCCTGGAGTGGAGCCAGCAGTAACAGCAGGGACAGTGACACTGGAGACAACACCAGTATGTACACTCCACTCCCCTCTCCACATGTTCTTTTAATAGGGACGTCAGAGAATTCCGCCACGGATTCCAGTGAGGCCGGATTCCGTGGCGGAACGGCCTCCCACCCCCCGCCACCCCGCGGAATCCCCCCAGGACAGAACTTACCTGGGGCGGATGCGGCGGCGGCCCCGGCTGGTCTCCCGGCTGTCTGCGGCCAGGCTGCTGCGGTCGCCATTTGCACCCCTGCTCTTTGCCATGATAGGCTACATAAATACTTACATAGCCTATCATGGCTGCTTGCAAGGACGCAAATGGCAGCCGCTACGATGGCCACCATTTGCGGCCACAGCAGCCAGGCTGCAGCCGGAAGTCCGGCTGCGGCTGGCCCCGGCTGGCGGCTCTGTGGAGTCGCCGCGGAGTGGAGCTGGCCGGGGAGGATTCCGGGGGGAGGGACGGAGCACCTCCCCCCCACCGCGGATGCCCCGGCACAGAGCCAGGTAAGGGATTCGTACATCCCTAGAAGACACATGGAGCCTAATTGCTGAAGAGGGCTAGGCTAAAACATATTATTGTTCTGAACTCAAACCTGAAAGCCGATTCAGAGAGGTCTTTTTGTCCTTGTTAACCAGAACTGAACCTGCGTATAAAATCTCCCAGGTTTCTTGAAGTCAAAAGAGAAAGGAACCAGTAAGCAGTTCAAAATAAAAGTGTTTCAGAAATCAGGTAGTACTTTTGAGATGGTGCTAATTAAATTAAACCTCTGGGTTCCAAGGCAGTGTACCAAGGGATGTTGCAGGAGTTCGGGAAGGGGGTGGAGTCCGGCAGACTTCCCCTCGCTTGGCCTCCTGGACTCTAGTCCGTAGACCGCTGCAGTTGTCTGACTCACCATGCACTGAGCCAGGAAAGCACAGCGGTCCCCACTGTCCTGGCGAGCTGCCATTTTGTGTTAAAAAAAAAAGTGCAAATGGCATCCGTAAAGGGGCCATTTATGCAAGATTACAGGCATAAATGGACCATTTACACCTGTAATCTTGCATAAATTGCCACTTTATTTATTTTTATTTTATGTATTTATTTATTTATTTCATTTCTATACCGCCCAATAGCTGAAGCTCTCTGGGCGGTTCACAAAACAACTTTATGGCTGCCATTTGTGTAAAGGGAATTACAAAAAAGGCTGAGCCACCATTTTTACACAAAATGGCAGCTCAGTGAGAGATTGAGCAGCTGGTGCGCGCCGGGCACTGGTCACCCACGAACCACCCAGTAGCTAGCCACAGGCAGTGAAGAGCCAGCACGGGCCCACCGAGCAAGGGCGGCGGTGACAGGGGTGAGTTTAGCCATCCCTAAGTGTACTTCTAGTTACCAGATGCTATGAGGTTAAATGGCAGTACCTGGCTATCATGACCATCTGGCTCTGCCATAGTTTGGCTGGCTGGTTCTGGGAACCGAATGAACGAAACTTGATGTGATACAGCCAGAAAACTGTTCTGTTGTGTTACAAAACTCCCTCTACTACCAGTATCAATTTGGCAGCAGAAAACTGTAGCCATTTTCCATCCTTTGTGAACACTCAAGTACTGATCTTGTGGCCCAATTCATTAGTCCAATACAACAATGTTAATATTTTTACTCTGTTCTATTTAAAGCATTTATAAGCTGCATTTCAGGTTAATTTTGATGTACTGTGCTTTTAACAAAGTTTTTACTTGCTACTGCTGCTATTATATTTATTTTAATGGTTTATGTACTGAATATTGTTTTTAGAGTTTGATGTATGCATGTATGTGTGTGTGTATTTTATTTGTACCCCACCTTTCTACTGAAAATGGCACTCAAGGCGGCTTAGAGAAACTATTAAAATTGATTAAGACAATACTTTAAAATTCAATAAAAACATAACAATTACAGAAAAAAAATATTATTAAAAACAGCACGCAACCCGACAGACCCACTTACAGGCTAAAGTCCTTCTTAAATAAATATTTTGTATTTTTAATTGCTGTAATCTGCTCTGTGAAGTTTTTTCCGCTGAAAAGTGGTCTACAAATAAATGCAGAATTCAACAAGGCACTTCCCCATCTCCAAAAACCACCATAAAATTTCAAGATAATAAACAGTAAAACACATCAATAAACACAGTAGCAAGAAGCATAAAACCAGATAAAATAACAATGATTTCCTATAGCTGAAGCAGCAATAAAAATCAACATCACCCATCACTGTCCAACTAAAAGCGCAAGTTTATAAAGAATTGCTGTAAAGAATTGTTATGATTTCTGGTGCCTAAATCTAAACAAGGTTGCCACCAGGTGGACTTCACTGTGGAGGTATTCCATAGAATGCTGTGCCACCACTGAAAAGGCCCTGACACCCGTAGCCACCACCCCCACTTCTGAAGGAAGGAACACCTGGAAAAGTGCTTCCAGAGATGTTCTGAACATACAGGCAGGTTCATATGGGATGTCGGCGGCAGTATCAAATGGACATGTTGCCTGGGTTTGGCAGTACAGGCTAGGAAACTGTGCCACTGGAGTGAAAATAGTGCTCATTCATGTAGCATGCATACTCATGTATGTTTCATGAAATCTAGAGGTTTATAGATACCTCTTAGCAAAGTCCCTAAGGCATGTAACAACACACATGTATGAGTTACTGTAAAACTGCCTTTGGCAAACTGTTGAGGCATGAAAGACTTGGCAGTTTTCCTGAGCCCTGCGGTGAATTGAAAGCAGCTGAAACTGTTCCTGTGAACAAAACTGGGGGAAGGAGAGGGTGGGATCAGCATTCACTGGAGGAAACAAAGCACTGAGAGATGCTGCAAAAAACTGATCAATGGTTTGCATGAGCAAGTAGTTTGCTCAAAGCTTGTGTCATAACCATATACCTATGAGATCACCTTCCCTGCCACTTTCCATCTGTGCCATCATACTTATTTCTTCTGCAGTGAAATGTTAGGACATTTCAGTTCCTCAAAAGGATATCTGTGATAGAACAATTCTTTTGTTATCAGAAGAGAAATAACAGAGATGAGTCATCCTGCTAGTTTGGAAAGTCGGTGGTGATGTGTTAAGAAGTTTGGACCATGTGACTGTTTGGACTTTTAAAAGTATAATTAAATAAATTTGGACGAAGTTTTAAATTAAATAAGGGTTCAATCCAATGGTCCCTGGAAGGGCATCCCAGGGGCCATAGGACACTGTGGACCTTCCCCTCTGTGCAGAAGGGGGATCTACTGCAGAGGTGGTGGTCTGCTGGCGGTGGTCCGCTGGTAGTAAGCCAGTGTGGTGCAGTGGCGAGAGTGTTGGACTGGGAGCTGGGAGATCCAGGTTCTAGTCCCCACTTGGCCATGGAAGCTCACTGGGTGACTTTGGGCCAGGCACAGACTCTCAGCCCAACCTATCTCACAGGGTTGTTGTTGTGAGGATAAAATGGAGAGGAGGAGGACCGTGTAAGCCCCCTTGGGTTCCTTGCAAGAGGAAAAAGGGTGGGATATAAATGCAATAAATAAATAATAGTAAGGGCAAGAGGGGTGCATTTCAGATGCATGGCTTTGGATCTACTGGACGCAAAGCCCCCTTAATCCCAGGCATGCCCTCAGAACAGAGGGGGAAATTACCCTAACCTTGGGAACTGGCAAAGTTATTTTCTCATGGTACCAATGGAAGGAAAAATAAGAACATAAGAAGAGCCCTGCTGGATCAGTCCAAGGGTCCATCCAGTCTGGCATTCTGTTCACACAGCGGCCAACCAGTTGCATGCGGTTGGTGTACATAGGCATACTGCCTCTGGTACTGGAGGTAGCATATAGCCATCAGGAGTAGTAGCCATTGACAGCCTTTTCCTCCATGACTTTGTCTGACCCCCTTTTAAAGCCATCCAAATTAGCGGCCATCACTACAAGCATTTTTACACTAGGGTAAAATCCTGCAACTTTACCGGGGCTTTCTGCTTCCATTTTAAATGCAGCATCAGAACAGGTTCCCTTTACACATGCCTCCCTCCCCCTACTTTCCTCCCCCGCCATTATCTACATGTTCTATATGTTCCATTATACAGCCACTAGATGGTGCTGTGGTCTAGCGCCTCTTATTGCACAACTTCCTCTTTTCACGAGGAAATTCAACGCACTGTAATTTGATAGCTCTCCAACCTTTTAAAAAATGGGACGAAGGTCATGTAGCGCAGGAGACACCCTGAAGGCTGACAATGTCATCTAAAGGACTTGCAAACTTCCGTGAGTAACCAATCTCAATAGCTGGATAAAAACCCCATGTGGAGAAGCCCTACATTTTGTGGGAGCTAAGTCCGTAGTTTAACTATGCACTGTGCTCTCTTCTAGTATGTTTACATTATTATACCATATCTGAATTTGAATGATTAAGAATAGCATTAACATCATTTTGATTGATTATTGGATAATTTTATAGCTGACACTGTCTATATGTTTGATAGTGACATAAAATATTTCATTACAAAATCCACAATTCCTTTCCGTGGGATATGTACATATGTCAGATACTTCTTATTCTCCTGGCCATGGAGGACCAGTATTGAGTATTCGGAGGACCAAACTGGGTTCACACACTTGTTCGTGTACTTGATGAGTGAAACTTAACTTTACATACAGGTTTTCTTGTGTGAACAAGCCATCCCAGATCAAACACCACAGTCAAAACTTTCAGATCAGTTCACATACCCTCAAGCACAATGGGACTTTTTACAACTTTACCTCCACATGTACACTAAATTGGTTGGACTTAGTCATGCTTCGATTAGACCAGCCTTCCCCACCCTGGTGCCCTCCCGATGTGTTGGATGACAATGGACACACAGGCTGTGGATGATGGGAGTTGTAGTCAAACACATCCAGAGGACACCAGGTTGAGGGAAGCTGGCGCAAACTCATTCAAATCAATGGGACTTAAGTTAGTCATGACTACATTAAGTCTAATTGACTTTAGAGGATCTACTCTAAGCATGACATGGGGCTTCTTCACACAGAGCTTTTATCCTGCTATCAAGATTAGTTACTCACAGAAGTTTACTGGTCCTTTAGATGACATCGCCAACCTCTAGGGCATCTCCGGCGCTGAATGACCTTTATTCTGTTTTTTAAAAGATTGGAGATAATGAGCTATCGAATTACAGTGCTTGAGTCCAACTTGAGTTCCCTGGTGAAAAGAGGGAAACCTGCAATAAGAGGAGCTAGACCACAGCGCCATCTAGTGGCTGTATAATGAAACATATGGAAGACTCAGATAAGGGGGAAAAGAAGGGGGAAAGTCGGGGGTGGAGGAAGCGTGTGTAAAGGAGAGGAAAGCTCTGTTTTAAATGCGGGATTTTAGGGAATGTCTTAGTCTGGATTCAGCTCAACTGAATGGAGGGGGAGGGGGACTGTGCCTGTTGGCCCTGCCCCCGATGTCATGTACCCCACTGGTCCTGGCTCTGAACATCTGTGCATTGGTCCAGGTGGAAAGGCGAGCTTACACACATACTCATAGAATCATAGAATAGTAGGGTTGGAAGGGGCCTACAAGGCCATCGAGTTCAACCCCCTGCTCAATACAGGAATCCAAGTCAGAACATCCCTGACAAATGGCTGTCCAGCCTCGTCTTGAAGGCCTCCAGTGTGGGAGAGCCCACCACCTCCCCAGGTAATTGGTTCCATTGTCGTATTGCTCTTACAGTCAGGAAGTTTTTCCTGATGTTCAGCCGGAATATGGCTTCCTGTAACTTGAGCCCATTATTCCATGTCCTGCACTCTGGGATGATCGAGAAGAGATCCTGGCCTTCCTCTCTGTGACAACCTTTCAAGTACTTGAAGAGCGCTATCATATCTCCCCTCAGCCTTCTCTTCTCAAGGCTAAACATGCCCAGTTCTTTCAGTCTCTCTTCAAAGGGATTTGTTTCCAGTCCCCTGATCATCTTCGATGCCCTCCTCTGAACCCTCTCCAGCTTGTCTGCATCCTTCTTAAAGTGTGGTGCCCAGAACTGGACACAGAACTCCAGATGAGGCCTAACCAGTGCTGAGTAGAGGGGAACTAGTACTTCCTGGGATTTGGAAGCTATGCTTCTATGAATGCAGCCCAAAATAGCATTTGCCTTTTTTGCAGCCACATCACATTGTTGGCTCATATTCAGCTTGTGATCGACAACAATTCCAAGATTCTTCTCGCTTGTAGTGTGGTTGAGCCAGGTATCCCCCATCTTGTAACTGTGCATTTGGTTTCTTTTTCCTAGGTGCAGAACTTGGCATTTATCCCTATTAAATGTCATTCTGTTGTTTTCTGCCCAGCGCTCCAGTCTATCCAGATCACTTTGAATTTTGTTTCTGTCTTCCAAAGTATTAGCTATCCTGCCCAATTTTGTGTCATCTGCAAATGTGATCAGCATTCCCTGCACCTCCTCCTCCAAGTCATTAATAAAAATGTTGAAGAGCACTGGGCCCAGGACTGAGCCCTGCGGTACCCCACTCGTTACCTCTCCCCAGTTTGAGAAGGTCCCACTGATAAGCACTCTTTGAGTCCGATTCTGTAGCCAACTGTGGATCCACCGGATCGTTGTTTCATCTAGCCCACTTTGAGCTAGTTTGCTCATCAGGAGATCATTGGGCACTTTGTCGAAAGCTTTGCTGAAGTCGAGGTATATGATGTCTACAGCATTCCCATGGTCTACAAGGGAGGTTACTTGATCAAAAAATGAGATCAGATTAGTCTGGCAGGACTTGTTTTTGACAAATCCATGTTGGCTTCGAGTAATCACGGCATTGTTGTCAAGGTGCTTCAAGATGGATTCCTTTATCATCTGCTCCAGAATTTTCCCAGGGATTGATGTCAGACTGACTGGTCTGTAGTTCCCAGGTTCCTCCTTTTTACCCTTTTTGAAGATAGGGACAACGTTAGCCCTCCTCCAGTCATCTGGCACTTGCCCCATCCTCCATGATTTCTCAAAGAGAATAGACAGCGGTTCTGAGAGTTCCTCTGCCAGTTCCTTTATTACTCTAGGGTGCAGTTCATCTGGCCCTGGAGATTTGAACTCATTCAAAGTAATGAGGTGTTCCTTGACTATATGCCTATCGATCTCAAGCTGCAATCCTGCCCCTTCAGCCTGTACTTCGCCTTTGCCAGGGGGGTCATAGACCCTCTTTTGGGAGAAGACTGAGCCAAAGTAGGAATTGAGCACCTCTGCCTTTTCTTTGTCATCTGTTATCGTTTTGCCATCCTTATTTAATAGCCGAACCACCATTTCTTTCCTCTGCCTTTTACTATGCACGTAGCTGAAGAAAGCCTTTTTGTTGTTTTTAGCATCCCTTGCTAACCTCAGCTCATTCTCAGCTTTAGCCTTCCTGACGCCATCCCTGCAATTCTGTGCTATCTGCCTGTACTCTTCCTTTGTTACTTGGCCTTCTTTCCACTTCCTATATGTGTCCTTTTTTGTTTATTGCCAAAAGCTCTTCATAAGATCAGAAACCTTACATGCTATATGTGCATACCCTCCCCTTTTCACATGTCACATCTAACACACATACGTTGGATGTGGGGCCAACGTTTCCCCTCCATATGCTAAGTATATGCATGGAGGCAAACAAGAAAACAGGACGAATGCCTCTCTATATGATGATATGGAGCAGGGGTGCTAATCCTCAGGCCCCCAGACAGCCACACCCTTTCCCCCCAACTGCCAATCGTTTGGTGGTTTCTTGGCACTTATGTTGGAAAGATGTACAAGGAATTTCAATAGCTAAGTGGCATAACAAGGTATGGGAAGTAGCATTAATAGAAAAATTAACTGAAAAGTTATAGCAAAAGCAAAAGGACAAAAGATAATAGATCCTTTTAACCTCCCTTAAATATAATATTCCCCTTCATGGATCACTGCCTTGTTGTGGCGAAGGGGCTTGCGTAACTCAGTGAAGCCATAAGCTATGCCGTGCAGGGCCACCCAAGACGGACAGGTCATGGCGGAGAGTTCTGACAAAATGTGGTCCACTGGAGAAGGAAATGGCAACCCACTCCAGTATTCTTGCCAAGAAAACCCCATGGAACGTATCACAAGGCTAAAAGAGATGACACCGGAAGATGAGCCCCTCAGGTCGGAAGGTGTCCAATATACTACTGGGGAAGATCAAAGGGTATTTCCAAGTAGCGCCAGAAAGACTGAAGCGGCTGGGCCAAAGCCGAAAGGACACTCAGCTGTGGATGTGTCTGGTGGTGAAAAGAAAATCCGATGCTGTAAAGAACAATATTGTTTAGGAACCTGGAATGTCAGATCAATGAATCAAGGTAAGCTGGAGGTGGTCAAACATGAGATGGCAAGATTGAACATCGACATCTTGGGAATCAGCGAACTAAAATGGACAGGCATGGGCGAATTTAATTCAGGTGATCATCGTATCTACTATTGCGGGCAAGAATCCCTTAGAAGAAATGGAGTAGCACTCATAGTCAACAAAAGGGTGGGAAAAGCAGTACTGGGGTACAATCTTTAAAATGATAGAATGATCTCAGTACGAATCCAAGGCAAACCATTCAACATCACAGTAATTCAAGTCTATGCCCCAACCACTGAGGCCGAAGAAGCTGAGGTTGATCGGTTCTATGAAGACCTACAACACCTTCTAGAACTAACACCCAAAAAGGATGTCCTCTTCATCATAGGGGATTGGAATGCTAAAGTAGGAAGTCAAGAAATCACCGGGATAACAGGCAGGCATGGCCTTGGTGTACAAAATGAAGCAGGACAAAAGCTAATAGAGTTTTGCCAAGAGAACACGCTGATCATAGCAAACACTCTTTTCCAACAGCACAAGAGGCGACTCTACACATGGACATCACCAGATGGTCAATATCGAAATCGGATTGATTATGTCCTTTGCAGCCAAAGATGGAGAAGCTCTATACAGTCAGTCAAAACAAGATCTGGAGCTGACTGTGGCTCAGATCATGAGCTTCTTGTTGCAAAATTTCAGCTTAAATTGAAGAACGTAGGGAAAACCACTAAACCATTCAGGTGTGACCTCAATCATATCCCTTATGAATATACAGTGGAGGTGAGGAATAGATTTCAGGGATTAGACCTGATAGACAGAGTGCCTGAGGAACTATGGACGGAGGTCCGTAACATTGTTCAGGAGGCAGCAACTCAATCCATCCCAAAGAAAAAGAAATGCAAGAAAGCCAAGCGGCAGTCTGATGAGGCTTTACAAGTGGCTAAGGAAAGAAGGGAAACGAAAAGCAAGGGAGAAAGGGGAAGATATATCCAACTGAATGCAGAGTTCCAGAGAATAGCAAGGAGAGACAAGAAGGCCTTCTGAAATGAACAATGCCAAGAAATCGAGGAAAACAACAGAATGGGAAAGACTAGAGATCTCTTCAAGAAAATCGGAGATCTCAAGGGAACGTTTTGTGCAAAGACAGGCATGATAAAGGACAAAGAAGGCAGGGACCTAACAGATGCAGATGAGATTAAGAAGAGGTGGAAAGAATACACAGAAAAACTATACAGGAAAGATCTGAATGTCCCTGATAGCCATGATAGTGCGGTCACTGAACTTGAGCCGGACATCCTAGAGAGTGAAGTCAAGTGGGCCTTAGGAAGCATTACTAACAACAAAGCTAGTGGAGATGACAGTATTCCAGCTGAGCTATTTAAAATCCTAAAAGATGATGCTGTTAAAGTGCTGCATTCAATATGCCAACAAATTTGGAACACTCCACAGTGGCCACAAGACTGGAAAAGGTCAGTTTACATTCCAATTCCAAAGAAGGGCAACGCCAAAGAGTGTTCAAACTACCACACAATTGCGCTCATTTCGCATGACAGCAAGGTGATGCTCAAAATCCTACAAGCTAGACTTCAGCAGTATGTGAACCGAGAACTACCAGAAGTACAAGCTGGGTTTAGAAGAGGCAGAGGAACTAGAGATCAAATCGCCAACATTCGCTGGATCATGGAGAAAGCAAGAGAATTCCAGAAAAACGTCAATTTCTGCTTCATTGACTACGCTAAACCCTTTCATTGTGTGGATCACAACAAACTGTGGCAAATTCTTAAAGTGATGGGAGTACCAGACCACCTTACTTGTCTCCTGAGAAACCTGTACGAGGGTCAAGAAGCAACAGTCAGAACCAGACATGGAACAACCGATTGGTTCAAAATTGGGAAAGGAGTACGACAAGGCTGCATATTGTCACCCTGCTTATTTAACTTATATGCAGAGTACATCATGAGAAACGCTGGGTTGGATGAATCAGAGGTTGGAATTAAGATTGCTGGGAGAATTATCAATAACCTCCGATATGCAGACGATACCACCCTAATGGCAGAAAGCGAAGAGGATCTAAAGAGCCTCTTGTTGAGGGTGAAAGAGGAGAGTGCAAAAGCTGGTTTGAAACTCAACATTAAAAAAACTAAGATCATGGCATCTGGCCCTATCACTTCCTGGCATATAGAAGGGGAAGAAATGGAAGCAGTGACAGATTTTACTTTCTTGGGCTCCAAGATCACCGCAGACGGTGACTGTAGCCATGAAATTAAAAGATGCTTGCTCCTTGGGAGGAAAGCTATGGCCAACCTAGACAGCATAGTAAGAAGCAGAGACATCACCTTGCCGACAAAGGTCCGTCTAATCAAAGCTATGGTTTTCCCAGTAGTAATGTATGGCTGTGAGAGCTGGACTATAAGGAAGGCTGAGCGCCGAAGAATTGATGCTTTCAAACTGTGGTGCTGGAGAAGACTCTTACGAGTCCCCTGGACTGCGAGGAGGTCAAATCAGTCAATCCTAAAGGAAATCAACCCTGAGTGCTCATTGGAAGGATAGATACCGAAGCTGAAGCTCAAATATTTTGGCCACCTAATGCGAAGAGAAAACTCTCTGGAAAAGACCCTGATGCTGGGAAAGACTGAAGGCAAAAGGCGAAGGGGACGGCAGAGGATGAGATGGCTAGATAGCATCACGGATGCAATGAATATGAACTTGAGCACGCTCTGGGAGAGAGCACAGGACAGGAAGGCCTGGCGTGCTATGGTCCATGGGGTCACGAAGAGTCGGACACGACTGAACAACTGAATAATAACAACAACAAAAATATAATGTTCATATTTATTTTAATATTTGTAATACATCCCTAAGACTCCTACTTATTTTTCATGAGTATGTATTGTAATAAGATTCCATATGTTGTTTGAATTATTGTGGTTTTTTCTTTTCTTTTCTTTTCCCTCTTTTTTTCTTCTTTTCTTTCCCCTCTTTTTTCTGTTTATTAGTCTTATTTCATATACTAGATTTTGCTGATTATTGTTCGTCATGTTTTATGTATATTATCAAAACTAAATAAAGAATTATAAAAAGGCTGAAATGCCTCTCCTAAACCTTAGTTACTGGCGGTAGGAGCTTTAAGCTAAAATCTGCTGGAATTTGGGGTATCTTTGGCATTTTCTCCTTGTCCTCTTTTGCCTTTGATCCCACCCACCCCCAGAATGCAGCCCCTGAGAGCTTCTTCAAAACTGACTTCAGCTCTTGGGCTGAGAGAAGTTCAACACTGTTGATACAGAGAAAGCCACATAAGGAGTATTAAACTGTGATGGACATTTTTTCCTGTGTCACTGACAATAGAGATTAGTCATGATGTTGGTTTGAGATCATGCTGATATGAGAAGAAATGTGTAGTAACTGAGTATTCATTATGAAATAAATTAGTTTCCAGATCTTGTTTGTATGTCTTAATATCTATGCTATCATTTTTTTAACTGCTCTCTTTAATGTACTTATAGGATTATAACAGGAATTGATTGTGGATATGATTATTGTTATTCATAATTATATCCATAATTTTATAATTTTATAATTGGTGTTGTATGCTGTGCATACATTTGATACTGAAATAAAAATTTTAGCATGAAAAAACACCACACACCATTGTTAGCTCTTTTATCTATTTTTGACGACACACAGAAACAGTTACTGCATCAAGACCTAATTTTGTTGCTGTTAGTGGCAGCAAGGATATAAATTGTTCAGTATTGGGAAAAAATTATTTATTGAGGATATACTGTGGGTGGTTGTTGTTCCAAACTTTGGACAGTATCTTTAGCTGAAAAGTTAAAACAGTGCAATAGATTAATCACAGGAATAATGAAAAAGGACAAGTTCCTGGAAATGTGGCTTCCCTTTATAACTTTTGTTAATACAGGCTTCTTATACCAGCATTCATCAAATACTTCATGGTTGAGCATTCAGCCATGAAATTTGTAGGAATGTCAGAGAAATCCATTTGGGAATGGAGTTCAGTGAATTTTTCTAGGTTCACTCCCTCAGACTTCATTTTGGGTCCTGCTGTGGTATCCAACTCAATTTGCAGCGTGTCAGGCCAGTTTGTGGATTTTCCAGGCATGTTGTGTATTTTTTCCACAGGTTCTGCGATTTGCACAAATTTTTGAGCAATTTGCACAAATTACAGCTGAATTTACACAAATTGCTCAGAAATTTGGGCAAATTGTGAAACCTGCAAGGAAAAAAAATGCACAAAAAAGTTCCTGGAGTTTGGGGAAAAGCTCACAAATGCAAATTGAGCCATACATGCTGCAGAGCTCCGTTGAGTCAAAAAAGAACTGTATTTCCCAGCAATGGACATTCCCAGAAATTTGCCACTTGCAACCTGATGGTGCAGTCCACGAAAAATTAGGGATGGCGGAGAATTTCTCCACGAATCTCCGGGAGGCCAAATGCCAACGCATTCGGCCCCCCGAAATTGGTGGTGAAATTCTCCACCGCCCCCCCCCCCGGATGGGACTTACCTCGTGCGAATGTCCCTCTCGGCGGCGGGTCCTGGCGGCGTTTCGGTGGCGTTTCAGCAGGGGCAGCGGCGGCGGCCGGTCTTCTGACTGGCTGCTGCCACCGCCATTGCAAAATAAAAAAGGAAAGTAAAAAAAAAAACAAACCCACACCCATGATAGGCTACGTAACGATTTACGTAGCCTATCACGGCTAGATTTCCAAAGTCAGCCGTGATAGGCTACATAAATCGTCATGTAGCCTATCACGGCTGACTTGGGAAATCTAGCCGTGATAGGCTATGTAAATCGTTACGTAGCCTATCACGCGCGTGTGTGTGTGTTTTTTTTTACTTTACTTTTTTTTTCGCGGCCGGGTAGACGGGGCGCTCCTCCCCGGCCTGAATTTCGGCCAGACGAGGCGGAGTGCCTCCCCCCCCTCGCCTGAACTTCGGGGGGAGAACTGAAGCGCCTCCCCCCACCGCGAAGCAAGCTGCGGGACAAGGTAAGTCCCTTTCGTCCATCCCTACGAAAAATGTGACCACTTGATTCGCTTAAGCAGATCTGTACATCTGCTGTTTGCAGTTGATGCCTGTATCCCAACCTTGCTTAGGGTGGCCACTTACAAATCACCAAATAAGAGGACAAGACAGGACACTGATTTTCATAACATTTGTATATGCTAATTTATAGGTATAGATGGAAATGTAGACATTATTATTATAATTTAAAGAGGACATCTCACCATATTACATCTCACCATATGAATAAATCTCACCATATAATTTAAAAAGTGCATCTCACCACAGTACATCTCACCATACTGTGGAGGTCTGTGGCCAGGTGACCTGTGTGCCTGATCAGTCTGCGGCCCAGGCACTGTTGATGGGCAACAGTTTGTATGGTTCTTTATTTTAAACCAGAATTGAATGGGACAGTCTTTTGAATAGAGGTTGCCTTCAAATAGAGGATGATTCTCTGGCAGCCAAATAGAGGACTGTCCTCTGTTAAAAAACAAAACAAAAAAAAAGGACACCTGGCCACCAGCCCATATGTTTCCTCATGATAGTGTATCTGGTGGTGTTCTTTGTACGTTTTTTAGCTTCTTGGTTTCTGAGAATGATTCTTATGATACAGGGATATCTTGGGATGCGCAGCTAACTTGCTCAACAGCAATAGCAGCTTCTGAAACTCAATTTCCCTTGCAACTGTTTTAAGCTAGTCTCATGAGGGTGGGAGACATAAAATTCTAGGGGCTTTCCCCATGAAATATTCCTCACAAGTGATAGAAGCCAGACAGAACTGTCCAGGAAAGGTATTTTAAAACCTTGTTATGAAGTCAGCACTAGGGACATAAATAAATATATCACTTACTTGGATGCATACATTAATTTAGGATGCATTCATATAAATATTTTAATATTCCCAACCTATAAAAAACCTGGGGAGGTGTCTTGGGCTGTTGTTCTTCAGGGGAAAATGGAAATGATGGCAAAAAATGGAAAATATTATGCAGTACTGTGTTACTTTAGGAACATAAAACGTATCATGTATAATTTGGTTTGCTCATAAAATTATCATGTGTGGTATATTACATTTAAAAGCACAGTTGATGCAGATAATTGCACTGTTACCAAGAGAGCAGTCTTATGGCCCCTAGAAGAGTCGGGGGGGGGGGCATAGGATATTTCCTGTTCCTGGATCCAAGGCTGGAGACAGCACTCAACCTCGGGCCCAGGAGTCCAGTGTCCCCCTAGCAGCTGGCATGGAGAGACCTGGGCCAGCTGACTCTTCGGGGTCACAAAGGCAACCGTGGAGGAAAGGGAAAGGGGGCCTGCTGGGGGCGGGGTGGGGAGGGCTCATGCTGCATCCCCAGGGCTCTCCAGCCTCCTTTCCTCCCCCTCCCCAACGCCTCAGCCAGATGGGCAAAACAGCCGTCTAGCTAAACCGCAGGGCAGGAGGCGCAGTGCACCCCGCACTCGGCTTTGGCTACTCATCAGCCTCCATGTTCAGAGACTTACAAGGATCAAGGGTGGCTCCAATAGAATTGTGCCCTAACTGGTTTTATATTTAAATGTTTTCAAACGAAATTCCTGACAGATGGAGCTACAAGCTGCTGAACTCCAACAAATCTAGCACTTGTAGCTTTTACGCTTTTATGAGAAGCAGGCAAAAAGTTAAAGCTGGAAATGTAAGCAACCATTAACGTTACAGCAAAAGAAAGGAAGTTGTTATGTATCCTGAACTTAATGTCAACTGCAGTATCAAGCAGATACAGAGAGCTGAGAAAGCATCTCCCGAGACCCACTGAATACTCATTTTGCAACATGAAACGTTGTAGAATCAGTTTCGCTTTCCAAGCGGTCACTATCAGCAGTTTTTGTTTCTTTTTTGAGCCTTCATTTTTATCATATTTATTGCCCTCAGTGTACAGCAGTTGTAATGAACTAATATTGTATGTAGTTGTCATAGAAGTCTTGCCTCTTGTAACATTTTGAGAAATCATTTGGGGGGAGTAAAGGCCACGGAGCAATATTTGAACACCTTGGGTTGTATCCAGTGGTGTTGTTTCACCAGTGGAATGAAATCACTGGCAGAACAGCTTTCCCCTCTCCCCTGCAGCCCTCCACATACCCCCCAAATCTGCTCTTGAGGGTTGGGGGACCCTCTGCAGTGGATTGGGGGATGCGGGGGGAGAGGAAGGAGACGTCCCATTGCACAAGGACACTTCTGCTCATACCATCTTGGCTCAAAGCCCGTCTTAAGCATTTTATTCATCATTCTAAAAACAAAAGATAATTGATCATCCAAAATTGTTCAGTTTTATTCACCAATAACAAGTATTTATTGATATGAATTGTGGATTGCTCAGCCTGACCAGCCTCATTAAGCACTTCCCCTAATGACAGAGACTTTGAGGCTGTAACGTAGGCCAAGCCTAGATACTAAGTATAGCAATTTGCCTTTGAACTGGACTTTTGAAAATGTCCTGCAGGGTCTGAGGGCATGGAATTCTTTCACTTCCTCTCTTGTTTCTGCAGCTTGTGTATGCTGATCTCTCCATGTTTGCTAATCTGTTAATACCGTCTTCCGTCTCTTCTAGGTTGTCCCTCCTTTCTCTTGAAAAGACACGCATTACCAGGAAAGAATGCCTTTTTCTTTTATATAAGCAGTAGAGTGTATTTTAATGTTTGCACCTAGAGTTCTTCTAGTAGCTGGAAGCTGACTTTCCACGTTTGTTGAAGCATCACCTTACAGCCCTACCATCAGGCTGAGTGAGGTGGCAGATGCTGGGGGCAGTGGTGATGCTCCCCACAGTCCTTATGGACTCGCTGCCCAAAACTTCTGCTGCAGGACAGAGCCATGGATGCCACAAAGTCTGTCTTGGGGCCCCTACACTAGCCTGTTGCCTCAGGTGTGGTGGAGGACATTATCCTATGCCTATGTTGAAGCAGGATTCGGCTGCCAGTCCAGCCAGCTTCTGTACATGGACTGGGGACGGGGGAGAGACACCATCCTGCCCTTCACCTCAGGCAGCAACAAGTCTTGGGCCAGGCCTGTGCAGAAAGGTATCACCTCTCTTGTTCCACGGGACTGATGGCCTAACCAGATGTTTTGTAGAAGCTGCCTTATATTAGATCAGCCTGTTTCTCCATCTGCTTTGACAGAGAGCAGCTCTCCAGCGCATCATGCAGAGGACTTACTCCTCTGATTATCTGGAGATGCCAGCAACTGAACCTGGGACCTTCCGCATACAAAGCATGTGCTGTACCACTGAGCAATGGAAGATTTGTAGCTGTAGCCAGCCCACTCATTTTCCACACATGTCCCCAGGAATCTCTAATCAACAAAGGCATGACTTGGTAATTAGCACACCCCTGCCTTTCTGGGCCAGCCCAACACATTTTGCTGCCTGTGGTAGAACAGCGAACGGGGCCCAAACCCGCCAAGTCAAGGCTCATCGTACCTGAGGCTGCGGCAGAAAATTCCATAAGCACCTCTTCCTTGGAATGAAATTATTCATACATAAATACTGTACATACATAACAACAATAACAACTGGTTCCCCTTTCACAACAAACAAACTTTGATACCTAAGGGAGCCACCTTACTCTTCCTAATGTTAGGGCCAGCTTAAATGCGCCAGCTCAGCACATCACAGCATTATCTCTAAACAAAGTTAAGTATGTTTTTCCCCACCCAGAACTACTTTTATTCCCATGGACATTTCTGCAGACTTAGCTGACTGAATCATTAACACCCATTGACAGACTAATATTTATTTCAGCAGACCCCTATGTAGCAGTAATAAAGCCACCCCCAACCTTAATTACTGTAGCATAATGGTAGAGCACATGATTTGCATGCCAAAGGTGCAGCATTCAGTCCCTGGCATTATTTAATGTATTTATAACCTGCCTTTTAGGGTATAACCCTTGCAAGGTGGCTAGTTTAAAGGATCTGGTAAGCAGGTTATGGGAAAGACTGGTGCTTGAAGGGCTGGGGACCTCTGATGTGGATCAATGCATAATAGACTTCTTGGAGCTCACAGCTCATGAACAAACAGTTTACATAAAAGAGGGAGGGAAGATCAATTCCAAAATATCTATTTTTTTTTTTTAGAACTCTATGCAGACTGAGGAGTAGGAAAACATGTTCCTCCTCTCACAATGCCCAACCCTCTGCCCTATCAACACCATGCCCTGTTTTATTTTTTCTTCTCTTCCTTTTCTTTCTTTTTGGAACTCCCCCTTTCCCTTCCCCCTAATCTCCAACCCCTGCCCCCACCCCATTCTTTTGTTCTTTATGTTGCTTTTTTAAAAAATATAATACCATAATAGGCAAATTAGGAGTTGTGAAAGTGAAAATTGGAAATGGTTTAATATGTAAGACACAGAGCTTAACACACAACAGAAACCTGAAGGGAAGGTGGCGGGGAAGGAACCATGGGAAACAGCGACTTATTGTTGTACATCTTATACCATCAACTGCATAATTGGGAAGGAGGAAGGGAAGGGGTTCTTTTATTGTTTAAAAAAAACTATCTGAAAAAAGTATTTCAATAAACAATACAGAAATTAAATAAATAAAAGATGCTGGGCTTCCGCTGCCAATCAGACTTGACAAAACTGGGCTGGATGGACAGAAAGTCTGTCCTGGTATAAAGCAGCTTCCTAAAGCAGTCAGTGGAGGCTGGTGGCTCTGATGTCAATGGGGAGTGAATCCGTGCCTTGGATAGCTCCTTTAGAGTTCTGACTGGTACTGACTGAAACCCGGAGTGGATCCACGCCCCCCCCCCCCCAACATTGGAGCCACCAGGCTCCACTGGGTCTAGTGTGCTCAGTATAAAAACCCAGCTTGAAGTCTGGGAGCAGGGGAGTTTTCTATGCAAAGGAAGAAAAAAATACCAGTTGTAAACATGCCATTTCCTGCATCCATATCAACAGCTATGCAGTCATTGTAGCAAATGTGTGTATATATATATATATATAGGCTGGAATGAGTCATTCTGTGCTTTCTTCACTCTTGTCCTCCTTCCGGCTGCTGGAGACTTCAGAGCTGACAGTGACCTCATGATGAGAGAATTACCCCTTTTTGTTGGCCCCACACAGGTAAATATAAATGTTATTGCATTTTTCTCCCATTAGGCAACCATCTTTGAGGAGAGCTCTCTCGGTCTCGGCCCATTTCTGTTTCCAGTGACAAATTTGATCTGCTTTGCACACACCTGACTCCATCCTGAGCCTTTTATTCATCTGTTTTTGTCATGTCTTTTTCTCTGTTTGCCACAACAACCCATTTCCGTTCCATCTGTCTCCTTATCACCTCCTGTCTAGAATGCAAGACTGCATGAGATGATCTATTGATTACATTTGATCCCTCTCTCAGGGTCACAGTTTTAGCACCCTCGGTAAAATATGAACACGTCCTCTCTTTCTTTGTCTCTGGCATCTGATCCCAAGGTTCCTGGAGGTGGAGGGTGCACCATTTACCAGGCCTGGAATTTCTGAGATCAGAGTTGGTAAGGCAGACAAAGAAAACATGCCACTTTCCCAACAGATCTTTAACATAATACAATTGCTGTAGGGTATGCTTTCACCCTGATGCAGCCTTTACTTACAAGAGTGGGAGTTTTTGTGTATACACACAAGCCCCACACTTGTATGGGCTGTCCCGTTCATTTCAACAGTGGTAACCAAGCCAAGCACACATTCCACAGAATAAACATATCTGGCTGGGGGATGCTGGGAGTTTTCTATCTAAACATGCATTGGATTACACCGTGAAACATTTATATGTGGCAGCCCCCCCACCCCCCGCCCCCTGCCATTTGTCGAACTCCCTTCCAGGAGAGGTGTGAAGAGCCCCCTCTGTGAATACTTTTAAATGTAAGTTAAAGACCTTTTTATTTAGAAAACCATTTGGAGCCTGACTTGTTGGTCTGGGAGTTTTTAGGTTAGATTGTTTTATCGTGATAGAATTTTATTATTGTTTTGCTGGCATTTGTTTCTTAATATCGCACAGTGCTCTGTATTCTTTTGGTGGAAGTTCAAGATTTTTGAATAAATAAATAAATAAACATGTTCTTCCCATTGCATATAGCAACACCCAATGCACCTTGTAATCAGAATAATGCAAAACATATTATATTTTTATAAAGTACAAGTAACCATATGAGAGAGAGAGAGAGAGAGGGAGAGAGAGGGAGAGAGAGGGAGAGAGAGAGGGAGGGAGGGAGGGAGGGAGGGAGGTCCCAGATATGAACACCATATCCACCACCATCACAGTTTAGGGAGAGAGAGAGAGAGAGGGAGGGAGGGAGGGAGGGAGGTCCCAGATATGAACACCATATCCACCACCATCACAGTTTAGGGAGAGAGAGAGAGAGAGGGAGGGAGGGAGGGAGGTCGGTCCCAGATATGAACACCATATCCACCACCATCACAGTTTAGGGAGAGAGAGAGAGAGAGGGAGGGAGGGAGGGAGGGAGGGAGGGAGGTCCCAGATGTGAACACCATATCCACCACCGTCACAGTTTAGGGAGAGAGAGAGAGAGAGAGAGAGAGGGAGGGAGGTCGGTCCCAGATATGAACACCATATCCACCACCATCACAGTTTAGGGAGAGAGAGAGAGGGAGGGAGGGAGGGAGGGAGGGAGGTCCCAGATATGAACACCATATCCACCACCATCACAGTTTAGGGAGAGAGAGAGAGAGAGAGAGGGAGGGAGGTCGGTCCCAGATATGAACACCATATCCACCACCGTCACAGTTTAGGGAGAGAGAGAGAGAGAGAGAGAGAGGGAGGGAGGTCGGTCCCAGATATGAACACCATATCCACCACCATCACAGTTTAGGGAGAGAGAGAGAGAGAGAGAGGGAGGGAGGGAGGGAGGTCCCAGATATGAACACCATATCCACCACCGTCACAGTTTAGGGAGAGAGAGAGAGAGAGAGAGAGAGAGGGAGGGAGGGAGGGAGGGAGGTCCCAGATATGAACACCATATCCACCACCATCACAGTTTAGGGAGAGAGAGAGAGAGAGAGAGAGAGAGAGGGAGGGAGGGAGGGAGGTCCCAGATATGAACACCATATCCACCACCATCACAGTTTAGGGAGAGAGAGAGAGAGAGAGAGAGAGAGGGAGGGAGGGAGGGAGGGAGGTCCCAGATATGAACACCATATCCACCACCATCACAGTTTAGGGAGAGAGAGAGAGAGAGAGAGGGAGGGAGGGAGGGAGGGAGGTCCCAGATATGAACACCATATCCACCACCATCACAGTTTAGGGAGAGAGAGAGAGAGAGAGAGAGAGAGAGGGAGGGAGGGAGGGAGGTCCCAGATATGAACACCATATCCACCACCATCACAGTTTAGGGAGAGAGAGAGAGAGAGAGAGAGAGAGGGAGGGAGGTCGGTCCCAGATATGAACACCATATCCACCACCATCACAGTTTAGGGAGAGAGAGAGAGAGAGGGAGGGAGGGAGGGAGGGAGGGAGGTCCCAGATATGAACACCATATCCACCACCATCACAGTTTAGGGAGAGAGAGAGAGAGAGAGGGAGGGAGGGAGGGAGGTCCCAGATATGAACACCATATCCACCACCATCACAGTTTAGGGAGAGAGAGAGAGAGAGAGAGAGGGAGGTCGGTCCCAGATGTGAACACCATATCCACCACCATCACAGTTTAGGGAGAGTTACAAAATAATCTTTGCTGCCAGATCTTCCTCCTCTCTCTCCCTGCTTACAGCCAGGTGGGCGGTCTGACGACGATGACAGTTAAACTACACGCTACGTTAAAGAGATAGTGTGCAGATGATCCAAATGTTCTCTTTTTTTTACTCCCAAGTAGGCATATGGGGGCCCAGATCTGGACTGGGACCAGCATGCACAGGTTGGGGAGGTATAAACCAGGGGTGGGGAACCTCTTTCAGCCCAAGGGCCAAATCCAATTTCAGAGGCATTCCCAGGAGCTATATGCCAGTGGTGAGCAGGGCCGCAGGCAAAGTGGGTGGGGTCACAGGCAAGAGGGGCAAAACAAAGTTTTAAAACACCCACATATTTGAGCTTAAAGCTGTTCCTGACAGTAGCTAACCCTTAGGAGAGGCATTTCAACCTTTTACTGCATCTCTACACCAGCTGAAAATCCTGCATCTAAAAGGGGGCTTTCTACTTCCATTTTAAATGCAGGATCACAACGGACTCCCTTTACATGCGCTTCCTTGTCCCCCCCCTTTCCCCCCTCCTCCTCCCCCTTATCCAAGTCTTCCATACGTTTCATTGATCTCACTCCTCTTCTTGTGGCTTTTCCTTTTTCACAGAGGGAACTCAAGCGGAACACAAGCGGGGTAATTTGATAGCTCATTATCTACGATCTATTTAAAAATGGAATAAAGGTCATTTAGTGCGGGAGATGCCCTGGGGGTTGACAATGTCATCTAAAGGGCCTGCAAACATCTGTGAGTGAGCAATGTCAATCATAGGATAAAAGCTCCATGTGAAGGAGCCCTTAGAATGGGGAAAATGGCAGAAAACCCAGGAACCACCAAACAATTGGTAGTAGGGGGAAAGAGGTGGAGCCAGGGGAGGGGGCATGGCCATCAAGGGAACACTGGAGGGCCAAATTTGGACCCCAGGAAGGGAGGCCAGATTTGGCCCCCAAGCCTGAGGTTCCCGACCCCTGCTTTAAACCTTCCCACCCAGAAGCTTTCCCACCTAAATTTGCTCCCTGCCTGCACAGGCGCTCAGAAGTGGGCAGGGGACCTGCATTAATGCCAACGCAGGATGTAGTTTAGCCCTGAGTCTCCCACCTGGTCTGCCATCCCCTGTGGTCTGGAGACATAAGGAGTGAGAGAGAACCCAACAGGGCTCGGGATGGGGCTAAAGGCATTCTTCAAGACCCAAGAGGTACCTTTGTGTTGGGACTCCTCAGGATGCCCCATGTCCGGCTTGCTGGGGAATCCCAATCCTCTTCCTCTGGACATGTCTCCCCAGAGCGTGGGTTGGCTGGGAGCCTGACAGTGCCTTCTAGATGTGTTGGACTACAACTACCATCATCCCCAGCCAGTGTGATAAATTTGACTTTGGAAGAGCCTTCCCCCAACTGAAAACTGAGTTCCCCTCTAGGCATGTTGAACTGCAATTCTGGCTGGGGATGATGGGAGAGGCAATCCAACGCATCTGGAGGGTGTGGGGAAGGCTGCTTAAGAATTTTAACTTCTCTTCTGATAAGAGTTTTGTTTTTTTAAGTAGGCTTGGGAGGAGGAATAGCACATGCAGCATTTGTGAATCAACATCTTAAAAGCAAAGTAATTAGCAATAACTGTGTCTTGGAATCTTTCTTCAGAATGACTTTTAGAGCATTTTTTCAGTCTTGGAAATGATCAAATGCCATCCTTTGTCCAGCCTCAAGACCTGTTGAAATCCCCTGGCGCTGTGCCCAAAAGAGAGGCTGTCTCACATTTTCCCTTATATGGCTATCCTGCTGCACGTGCGAAGGGTGAAGATTGCCTCATGCGCTCTATAAGCTGCTAATGGAAAGGTGAAAGATAAGAGTCAGCTCACAAATCCTATTGCAAGCTGGATCAGACTTGGTGATGCTACTGATGCTTGATTATTCTAGGCTTGGGGTGGGGATCCTTCGCTCTCCCCATTTCAGCCAAAAGGATGAGTAAGAGCTGAAATCTGCTTGGATGGAAGCGTGTGTGTAAGCTGCAGGGAGCAGATTCTTGCTGGGATGTATATATGCCATGATTCTGAGATAGCACAGAAAACTGTGTCCAGTTCTGGGCACCACACCTGAAGAAGGATGCAGACAAACTGGAGTGGGTTCAGAGGAGGGCAACGAAGAGGATCAGGGGACTGGAAACAAAGCTCTATGAGGAGAGACTGAAAGAACGGGGCATGTTTAGCCTTGAGAGGAGAAGACTGAGGGGAGAGAGGATAGCGCTCTTCAAGTACTTGAAAGGTTGTCACAGAGAGGAAGGCCAGGATCTCTTCTCGATCATGCCAGAGTGCAGGACACGGAATAATGGGCTCAAGTTACAGGAAGCCAGATTCCGGCGGAACATCAGGAAAACTTTCCTTACTGTTAGAGCAATACGACAATGGAACCAATTGCCTAGGGAGGCGGAGGGCTCTCCCACACTGGAGGCGTTCAAGGCGAGGCTGGACAGCCATCTGTCGGGGATGCTCTGACCTGGATTCCTGCATTGAGCAGGGGGTTGGGCTTGATGGCCTTGTAGGCCCCTTCCAACCCTACTATTCTATGATTCTATGATTCTACTCAGAGAATATGGTTCACTGGGCACAGAATTTAGCTTGTCAAAAATCTCCACTTCCTTTCTTTTTAAAAGAGACGTTTCTAGTCTTTATGGGTTGCATCCAAGGGTGGCTCTGCACCCGCGGAAAACACTATCACTTGCACAAGGCAGGACACCCAATTTTCAACAAACCGCCTACTCATCCACTGAAGCCCCCTCTGTGCCCCCCTCATAGCTGCTCCTGAGGGTCGCAGGACCCTCTGGAACAGTATGGGATGTGGCAGGCAGGACAGCAGTACATAAGGGGGATAGTTGACAGTCAGGTGTCTCGGCATGCCGAAGTGGAAGTGCTTTCCGCCATTGCAAAGCCACCATTGGATGCAACACTGTGGCTGTGGAAATATGCTTGAAAGTGCAAATGTCTGGAGAAACCTCAGAATCCAGAGAAGGAGATGAAGGGGCTTTCCAGGGGCCAGGTGGGACTTCCATGCCCAGCATAGCTTCTTGCTTTCTAGTTTCTACTGTAGCAAAACCAGGATAATTGATATAAAATAGTTAAGCCTGCAGAATAAATTGCACAAAATAATAGAACTTATGGAAGGTGTGCAATTTGCATAATTTATACATGTCATGGAAATTCACTTTTTCTTGCCACAAAGTTGGTATTCCATTGGTAGCAGAACTGTAATTACGTTAGTAATGTATGTATGTATGTATGTATTAGGGCTGTGCAGGGACTCCCCCGACCCACTTTGGAGGCTGATTTGGAGCTTCCAAATCAGCCCTGACCCACCTTGGCCCAATTTGAACACAGTCCAACCCACGTCGGACTCCAGATCTGAAGCGAAAATCGGACATCTGAATTGCCCCTTCGAGCCATGCAGGCCCTGTGCCCTGCATCCAACTGCATGACCCCTTTGCGCTCCCCCTCCAAGCCCCTTGAGCCCCCCCCCCCGACCAGCCATGCCAGCCCCCTGCTCCTTATCTGGACCTGTGGGGAGTGTCCATAGTCATCGCCCTCTCTGAGGGGGTCACTGTGTTTTGCTTTGTTTTTTAAGTCCATTTACGCTTGTAATGTTGCATACATGACAGAGTTATGGCCACTATTTGCATAAGATTTTGTGTCCGGAAAAGACAAGCCCCCATTTTAAAAGAAAATGGTGACTGCCTTGAAGAGGGCAATGGCTGTGGGCGTACCCCGTGGGCCCTGGTAAGGAGCAGGGGGTTTGCGTGGCTGGGTGGGCAGCTGTCTGGATTGGACCAAAGCGCCCCAAAGCACTTCGAGTCAGTCCAACCCACCACAGACTGCTTTGGCCTGATCCTGACCCACTCCGGATCCAGACCGAAGTGGTCCGTACTGGCCTGCTTTGGCTCAGAATTTGGATCAGGAGCCAAATCTGTCCACAGCCCTGGTATGTATGTACGCACTTATGCATTCAGTTTCAGTCCTGCCTCTTTTTTTTCTCTCTCTCCCCCACTCTCTCCATATATATATGCGTGTGTGTGTGTGTGTGTGTGTATATATATATATATATATATTTACCCAAACAGCTTATAAAACAACAACTAACAACAATAACAACCAACAATTAACATGATTTTAAAAGCATACTATTTTTTATTAAAAAAAAAAAAAGCAGCTGTAGCAGTCAGAGCCATAAGAAAAGCTGTATTTTGGAAACGCCTGCTGAACTAAACTGTCTCTGCTGCTTGTCGAAAAGTGAGCAGAGATGGGACCGGGTGTATGGCTCCTGGGAGGGTATTCCAAAGTCTGAGACAGAAAAGGCTGCCCTGTTTCTAGCACCCACCCGTGGTCCATCCAATTGATGGGGACGTAGAGAAGGCCTTTAGAAGTAGAGGGAAGCAGGTTCGTAGTGGGAGAACATGAGTCCTCAGATACCCTGGGCCCAGGGCATTTAGGGCTTTGAAGAATAAACAAATGAAATGGAATGGAATGGAATCAGGAAAATGAAAAATTGAAATGAATCAGCAACCAGCAGTGAAATGAATAAAACTGAAATTGAAATGAATCAGCAACCAGCAGTGAAGCTGGGGGTGGAGCTTGGTGAGGGGCCAGGGCTTGGGGATGGGAGTGGCCGGGCTTGTCAAAGAGGCAACCTCTGCAGGCTGGATTAGGCCCATGGGCCAGAGGTTGCCCTCCCCTGTGGTAAAGGGTCAATGTAATATGATCCTATTTACCAGCTCCAGAGGAAATTGGCAGCCACAGGTACATCCATTCAGTGAAGGCTGTTAGCTTCGATGTCAGTGGGGCAGTGAATCCGCCCCAGCTTTCAGTCAGATCTCTAAAGGAGCTCTCCGAGGTGCTTTAGTACCTTGGATAGCACCTTTAGAGTTCTGACTGGTTCTGCCTGAAACCTGGAGCAGATACACTGCCCCACTGACATCGGAGCCACCAGCCTCCACTGGTGTGGGCAATGAAATCCCCTGGCACGAAGCTCAAAAGACAGTGCCTGATTTCTCATATGCAAGGTGTCAGAGTTCAAACCTGGGTGCCAGTCATCCTTGATATGGAAGCTCCCTTAGTTTCACAAGGGGGTGTGTTTGAGCATGAATGTGGGGGGAGCTCTCATCAGTTTGCTTTGAATGGATGTGGAAAAGGCACTCTGAACATGTGGAGAGGCAGTCTATTATTCTTAGCATTTTACATGTTGCCGGGCTAGTCCCTGGTGACCCTTGGCAGTAGTTAAGGATGTTTTCACACATATAACGCCCCCCTAGACACACGCATTTCTGAATCTAAAACATATCATATCATGGTCCAGTTAGGGTGCACGCATGTGCAGAAGTAGGCCTCTGCATTCATGGTCCTAGAAAAAAATGAGAGGCAATCCACCCAAACAGGCAATGAGAGGCAATCCACCCAAAAAATCCTTCTGAAGCCCCATAAAAATTTGGCTGATTTTAGAGTAACTGACATAGAGAATCTGGCAGGGCCCCAGCCATACCATTAGGCAGAGTGCGGCAGCATCTCAGAGAGAGAATGTTGGGCAGAGCAGCAGCAGCAGCAAGCTGTCAGATGCCTCCGCCCCCACTAGCCTCCTACCCTCCGATGCTGTACAGCAGCAGTCCCCAACCTTTTTGGCACCAGGGACCGGTTTTGTGGAAGACAATTTTTCCACGGACCTGGGGGATGGTTTCGGGATGATTCAAGCGCATTACACTTATTACTTTGCAGTAATAGGCTACGTAATGATTTACGTAGCCTATTACTTGAAGAACAGGGATGCAAATGGCGTCCGCTATGCGGACGCCATTTGCGTCCCAGCGGCTGGAAGTCTGTCAGTGGCCGGAGCCAGCCGGCAGCTCTGCGGACTCGCTGCGGAGCGGAGCTGGCCAGGTCCGGCAAGTATTCCGGGGGGAGGGACGGATCGCCTCCCCCCCTGCGGACCCCCGCAGATGCAAGGTAAGGGGGTTTCGCACACCCCCACGGCTCACCTCCTGCTGTACGGCCCGGTTCCTAACAGGCCACGGACCGGTACCGGTCCGTGGCCCGGGGGTTGGGGACCCCTGCTGTAGAGGATGCTCTCCCCTCGCCCACGTTGAAGCAAAAAATCAACTGCCTGTCCGGTCAGTTTCTGAACATGCAACGGGGAGGGGCGCGCTCTTGGCCTCAGGCAGCGAACTGTCTCGGTCCAGCCTCGGAAGCGGACGAGGAGGAGGAGGAGGAGGAGAGTGAAGCCACGGCAGAGTATTTTGCTTTGCCAACTCTCTGCAGACACCACGAGGAGGAGGAAAAGGAGACAGGCCGCAGGCCCCTCTTTCGTCCCCCTCCGGGCGGAGAAACGGTGGCCCCTCTCCGGCCCGCGCGCGTCCCTCCTGTTCCGGGCTCTGCGCAGGGCCGCCTGCGCCCGCTGGCCTCCCCGTTCACCCCAGCGGAGGTGGCGCTGCGCCTCCGCCGCGGCTGAGCGGGGACGGTCCGTCGCTCTCGAGCCGGGCGCGGGAAGGGAAGCGGGGCGCGACGTCCTTTCCGCCGCGGGAAGCGGACTCGGGGCCCCGCTGGCGGGGCGGGGGGGCGGCGGCGCCCGCGGCTGGCGCTCGCCCGGCGCTGAGCGAAACTCCCCCCCTTTGCGCCCCCGTCTCGGATCCCACCTCGGATTCCGCCCTGGCGCGCAAAGCAAACGCGGACGGGGAGGGGACCGGTGGGCCGGTCTTCGGAACCAGCCGGCTGACAGCTGTCTGTCTTCGGTCTTCTGAAAGGGGAGCGAGCCCGGGGGAAGCTGGCTGGCTGACGGCTGCCTGTCTCCTGGGCTTCAGGAGCAGCTGACTGGCCGCGCCGCGCCCCCGCCCGCCAGGCCTGCTCCAGCACGCCCAGCCCGCGCCGCCGCCGGCAGCCGGCGCGCCCCCGCTCGCCGGGCACCCCGGCCTCTGATTGGCCGCGCGGCCGCGCGTCACCGGGAAACCCCCGGCGCTCCCCTCGGCTCGGCTGGGCTCGGCGCGGCGCGGCGCGCCGGGCGCGGGGCCCATTGCGCGGGAGGCAGAGCCGGCCGAGAGCGCCGCCGCCCGATGGCTCCTGCGCTGCCGGACCCGGAGCGCCCCAAGGCGCGGCATGCCAAGCCGAGCCGAGCCGCCGGCGCCCGCGGGCCCGAGAGGGTGGCCAGCAAGGCGCCGCGCAGGCCGGCGCCGCACAGCCCCGCGCCCGCAGGTAGGAGCCGGCGCGGTCGCCGCCCGCATCCCGACGCCAGCCAGGCGCCCCCCCCGCCCGGCCCCGCCGAGTGGCCGGCTTGCGATCGCCGCTTGGCTGCGTTTCCCACCCGCTGGCCCGGGCCGGGAGTCCGTCGGGCGAGTCAGATCGTGCAGGGGAACCGACAGCTGGCCGGTGTCGACGTCCCGGGCCGGAGTCGCGTGAAGCGGCCAAGAGGGAAGCCCCTTCTTGGGGGGGGGGTCGGAGAAGAGGGAGCGCCTCTGCGGGGCTCATAGACTGGGGATCGCGGACTTAGAAGGGGCCCCAGAGCCCATCTCGTCCACCCCCGGCCAGGGCAGGACCTTTCACGCCCCAGGCCCTCTCCCCCACCCCTCCGGCCACTCGCCCTGAACTTAGGAGACTAGCCTTGCCCATTGGACAGGGTCAGTGGCCTTCACAGGCATAGACGTCTTTCTTCTAATCCAACCACCGAATCTAAAGTTGCCTCTTCGTTCTTTCTCCTCTTCCTTCCCTTTTCCCTCTTTCCAAATACTGCCGTGGCAATCTAGAGTCCTTAGGTCAAGGCCACATGCCCCGCTGTTGTTCACGATCGTCTGAGCTTGCATTAGGTTGTCAAGTTGTCCAGGTACAAACTTCAGTGCATTAGACACGGGGGGGGGGGGGATTTTATTCTCAGTGGTCTTCATTACTCTGCCTCAGCCTTCCCCAACCTAGTGCCCTCCAGATGTTTTGGACTACAACTCCCAGCATTCTTGACCACTGGCCATGCCGGCTGGGGCAGATGGGAGGTGAAGTCCAAAACATCTGGAGGGCACCAGGTTGGGGAAGGCTGTTCTGCCAGGTCGCTCACATCCAGCACTCCTTTTACTCTTCCTGTTAGGGCTTTGTCATTTATTTCAATGGGAGAGGAAGCCTGTGAAGAATTGCCCGTCACAAGTGAATTGGGGAGCCCACCTCAGTAGAAACTGCGCCTGCACTTAGGAACAGAGGAAGCTGCCTTGCACAAGGGCAGTGTCTCTCTTGCTCTAGCCCACTGTTGCTACTCAGATGGGCAGCGATGTTCCAGTGGCTCAGAGGTCTTCTGTGACCTCCTCCAAACTTTAACTGGAGATGCCAGGGTTCGAAATCGGGTCCTTCTCCATACAAACCAGGTGCTCTGCCACCATCCCTAAATAGGCATTACTCGCACACATAGCTGATGTTAACCTGACGTAAGGAGTTGCTTTATGGAACCTCCGAAAGTTCTGGACATTTGCCAAGCCAGGGGTGGGAGGTGAGGGTGCTGCTTCCTACCTGCCTCCAACTTCTATCTCACCCTGTTTTTTTGTTGTTGTTGTTGTTTTAATCTAGTATAAACTTGGGAAGTGGGTGAGGCATCATTTTGATCATTGACTCCAGGTGTGCAATTTGTCTACCGTCCCTACTGCAAGATGCATTTGTAGAACTGTTGCTATGAGTAAAGCATGGTCATGTTCAGCAGTTCTGCATCTGATATGCACATCCTTGCCGAGCAAATGTGTGCAGGGACCGCGAGGCACGGCACGCTCTGCCTGCCTGAAGGCTTTTCCACCACATATGACGGTGTCCCTCCACTGAAGGGAACGGGGAATCCAGCATGCACAGGAGTTCTGGGTATACACAGCAGAATATTCTGGGTGAGGGTCAATGTCTCTGTACTGTGGGTACCAAAATAGAATTATGTAGCCATTAATCAACGCAGCTGAGCCACGATGTGCTTTTATGTTTTGCAGAATCGGAGGCAGCGACAGAATGTGCTCTCCAGCTGCGCAAGATCGGGGACAAATGGAACCTCCGACAGAGGATTCTTAACCTGATTTCAAAGCTCTTCTGCCCAGGAACATGAGAGTGCATGGATTAAAAGGAAAGGAAACTGAGAAAAAACCCACAAAATCTCTTTTGAAAGATCCGATCTTTACATATTCGGAGTCATAAAAGAGACTTCCGTAGGATGGAGGAGATGGAATGTTTCCTGTGCATTTCTGCGGCCTGTTTCCTGTTGCCAAGGAAGGTTCCTGTAATACGATTTCTTCAGATCACATTTTGGAAAGTTTGCTAGCAAATGCAAATGGAGAGATTGGGAGAGAACTGGAATTTACTGTTTACAAACGATGCTGAACTGCGAAGAACACTGGAAAAAGAAGGAATCTGGGAGTGGTGATCTAACCCAGAGTTCAGAGTTCTCACTTCCAAAGTTCTGGAATCCATACTCAGCTGCTATGCTGTGTTGAGAGTTTATGGAATTTCAAGCATAGCAAAGAGAAAGATTTTTAAAAAACAAACTCTAGACTTCCATGCACACTGCAAACCAGTTCCTCAGCTCTTTGTAATTCTTCTTTTTCTAGAGTTTGGAATTCCAGGGGAAAGGGGGATGTTTTGCTTGGATGTTTGTTTTGTTGAAATGAATATATATTGTTACATGTTTATGGGTTATTTTCTAATGAATTAAACTGTAATGCAAAAAATTACAAGGCTGAAGCTGGTACAGCTGCAGTACCAACATAGCATTATATGCCCTGTGGGTAGGAGGTTATATGGCTATTTATTTATTTTTTTTGGAACCTTTATGGATTTGCTTTGGGTTATCAACCAAAACTAAATATTCCAGATGAATGTTCAAAGCATAAAGTAAAGCCTACATCAGAACAGGCTGTAGAGTGATGTAAAAGGATGCCCTTCATGTAAAAGTGACAGTATTCTTAGCATTACAGAATGAATTGTGCAACTTTAGTTATTAAATAACAATATGTTTTTCTCTGTATATCAAAGATGCCAGATTTGCTAACAGTGTTAGAAATGCTTAAATAGAATAAGCTTTAGAATGAAGGAAAAAATTAAAAGTTACATTAAAATACAACCTCTCAGAGGAAAAGTATGGCCTTTTCTTTTTTACACTAAGGAAAACAATTGCATTATTCAAAATATGTCAGCAGGATGAAAAGTTACAGACTTTTTTAATGGGGGAGATTTAAAATAGAGAGCGTTGCCTGAATTGAGAGAACAATTCACGATCAGTTGTGTGCATGGATCTCTTTTGTGCACAGGGTTTCCATTTACTGCAGTGGAGGAAGTTGACTTGAGCATGCAAAAGAACACCTCTGAGGATCAGTTGCCTGCATTGAAATGGACCCAAAAGATTTTAAAGTCTAGATGCTCAGCAGATCTTTGGTATTCAGAACAAATTGCCCAGTCTGAAGATCTCAATTGACATTAAACAGACCTCAACATTTATTTTGCAACTTCTTAATGTATGTTCTATCTGACAGGAATGTATGTTAACTCTAAAACATAGATGCATCAGGACCAGCTTAGAAACAAGGCATTCTGCCAGCCAAAATGCAAAATTCAGTAATAATTTAATGGTAACTCAAAATGTAAACGTTCTTCAGTAACTATTCACTAATAACCCAAAGGTCCTTTAATCATTACATTAACACGCTCTATTTCAAAGCCAGTATATTTGCTTTAATTTCCCCACTTTAGGACTGTATTGCATAAAAGTATAAATGACAATAACTGTCAAAGTCACAGAGAAGCTGGCATTCGTGTTCATAAAACATTTTGGTTAACTGAATTGTAATTTCAAAGAACTATGATTTGCTAACATTGCTTTTAGCCAGTACACATTGTCAGGTTCTGGCTGAGTTAAGTGTTCAGGGAAGCAAATGCCTATGGAATTATAATGTGCCATTTGAAGTATTTGGTACAATATTTATATTTCTTGTTATGAAATATGTTTTATTCTTTGTAGAATGTTCGATGTCGGTGTGTTACATAGTATGATGTTGCTTTACCAAGCATACATGTTTATGTCAGGGTACAGTTTACAGCAGCAGGACTTGTTCAAAGTGTTTAAGGGGCATATTCTCCGGGGGTTCCAGTTCATTGCATGCTTCTTTGCAAACAAATCGCATTACATTGCTTTTCATAAGGATCTCCATGCTTTTTGTGTGTGTGTGTGTGTCTTACAAGTGGGTTTTTTTTTTTGTAGTGCCAGCTTGCTAAATCAATAAACTCGCTATGTTTGCAAAAATGCTCTGTAGTATACTTTCTACGGAATTTGAACACACATCGCATTCAAACTCTCTCTTTTCCAGCTGCAAGTAATATTATGCAGTAATAGATCATTTCAAGGAGATCTATATCAGTAGCTATGAAAGCCAGGGAATCTAAGGGCATGGGAGATGATTCTGGCAGATGTTTACTGCCACGTTTTTGTGTCCGTCCGTCCGTCCGTCCCCACACACACACACGCTCCTATGTGAACCGTCTTCTTTCATACCTTGGCACCGGTGGAGGCTGGTGGCTCTAATGTCAGTGGGGCAGTGAATCCGCTCCAGGTTCCAGTCAGAACTTTAAAGTAGCTATTAAGGCACTTCCACACCTTGGATAGGTCCTTTAGAGTTCTGACTGGTTCCGACTGAAACCAAGAGTGGATTCACTGCCCCACTGACATCGGAGCCATCAGCCTCCACTGCTTGGAACCCAGTGGACTGGCTTTTCTTGTCCGCATGGCATGAGAAAGATGAGGGGAGAGAAGGCCACCAGAGACCGCAAGCTCAAGGCACTCCGAGTGTGCTGAGGCAGCAGCCTCCAGCGGAGCCAAAGTCTCTCCCCCTCACCTCCCCCGTGCTGTGGGAGGGGCGACTCAACGAAGCAGGGAGAAGGCTGCTGGGAACCGTGGGCCCTTGGGGCCATGTCTGGGCTGCAGATTTACCAATCAGCGCAATTGTTCCAATTTAGAAGAGTATTCTGGTGCGCAGAGCTAAGGAGAATAGATTCAAAGAAAGACTGTTTCAAAGAGCAGCAAAGGACTCGTGCTCTCTCACAGACACACTTTCAAAGCCGACTGGGTTGTTAGCTTATATACACACACACGTATGCGCATACATAAGAGGCAGAATGTTTTCCCTCGTGTAAGTCATACTTACTGATTTTAAGCCTACTCAGAAGTAAGCAGGACAAGCCTCTGCATGTCTACTCAGATGCAAGCAGGACAAAATCACTTAGCAGAACCCAAACGCTGGTCCTCTGAATCACTATTGAGGTACCAGGGCTCACACGGTCAAAGCGTTGGGGCTTTCTGATGAGCAGGCTTGCATGGTGATGTCATCTGCCACCCCATCGGGCTTCCCTGTTCCCACTGAGCTTAGCTGCATTCCTCCCAGTACCTGGGTGGAAACTGATTTCCCCAGCAGCAGTGGGCATCTCTACACCAGCCTAAAATCCTGCATTGAAAACAGGGCTTTCTGCTTCTGTTTTAAATGCAGGATCACAACGACTCCCTTTGCATGTGCTTCCATTCCTCCCTCCCTTTTCCCTGTATTTGAGTCTTCCGTTATCTTTCATTGATCCCGCCCCTCTTCTTGCCGCTTTAACTCTTTTCACAGCGGGAACTCAAGCGGAACACAACGGGGTAATCTGATAGCTCATTAAAAAGGTAAAGGTGTCCCCAACCAGTCGTGTCTGACTCTAGGGTGTGGTGCTCATCCCCGTTTCTAAGCCGAAGAGCCAGCGCTGTCCGAATATGCTTCTGTGGTCATGTGGCCGGCATGACTGAACACCGAGGTGCACGGAACGCTGTTACCTTTCCCGCCGAGGCGATACCTATTTATCTACTTGCAATTTCTTGCTTTCGAACTACTGTGATCTATTTAAAAATGGAACAAAGGGCATTTAGTGCAGGAGACGCCTTGGAGGGTCACGGCATCGTGTAAAGAGCCCGCAAACTTCCGTGAAGGAGCAATCTCAATCGCAGGATAAAAGCTCAGTGTGAAGGAGCCCAGTATATTGTTGTGAGCCCTTCCTGTAAGCCACAGAGGAACATGTGTTGATCAGCAGCTGCTGAAATGAGGGTTAGTAGGGTAGGTGGGGGAAAGGGTGGGGTATCCGGCACTCCAAGAATAAAGCACGCTTAAGAACAGAAGAAGAGTCCTGGTGCGTCAGGCCAAGGGTCCATCTCGTCCAGCATTCTGTTCACACAGTGGTCAAGTAGCTGCCCACGGGAGACCCACAAGCAAGACATGAGTGCCACTGCACCCTCCTGCCCAAGTTCCCCAGCAATTGGTATACAGAGGCATGCTGCCTCCGATACTGGGGGTAACATATAGCTGTCCACTGATAGCCTTATCCTCCATGAATTTGTCTAATCCTCTTTAAAGCCATCCAAATTGGTGGCCATCACTACATCTTGTGGTAGCAAATTCCATAATTTAACTCTGCACTGTGTGAAGAACTCCTTTTTATCTGTCCTGAATCTCCTACCAATCAGCTTCATAGGATGACCCCATTGGGTTCTAATATTATGAGAGAGGGAGAAAAATGTCTCCCTATCCACTTTTTCCACTCCATCCATAATTTTGTACACCTCTGTCATATCCCCCCCCCCCGTACTCGCCTGCTTTACCTGAAGGGGGAGAGGAGGAGGAGGGATCAGGGGTAGTCATGGTGGCAGAACGGGCAGTGGTGGTGGGGAGGCTTGGAAGACCTGGAGCAGAGGGGCCCTGCACCTAGCCAGCTACAGGAGACAGCCAGGGGAAAACCTACATGAACCTGCCCCCCGAAGAACAGCAGTGCCACAGGAACGTGGCAGCTCTTTCCATGGCTTTATCTGGCAGGATGGGTGAAGAGCCATCTGGCACCTCTTCAAGCCCTGGTGACAAGCTCTGTAACATCATGTTATTTTCTTCTGCTTGGGCCTCTGGCTCTGGGGAGACTGCAACTCAGTACTTCTGTTATTCCCCTTCCCCATACCTAAGCCAAGAAGGGCAGCGCTCTGCAAAAGCTTGGAGAAGGTCTCCACCAACAACAGTGACCACATGTCCTTCTGTACATAGGACAGTCCTCTATTTGAAGGGCTGTCAGAGGGCACTCCTCTATTTGAAGGTGTCCCCTATTTGAAGGGCTGTCTGTGTAGTCGAAGTCTGGTTTAAGGATTAAAACAACCCTAAGGAGGAGAGCAGCAGGGGCCGCTGAGCACCTGGGCAGCAGACTACGCCAGGCTCACAGCTCACCTGCTCAGTCTTCCCCACTATGGTGAGAGGTATCATATTTCCATTTCCATTATAATTATTTTGACATTTGCACCTATACATTAGCATTTGCAAGTTTCAAGCAGATCTTTCCCCCCTTCTTTGGCGAAGTGTTTCTCCCTTCGGAGCAACGCCCAAGGGGCCACCCTGCCGCTATCCCTGCGCAGCAGAAGACCCCCACCTTTCCGAGCTCCAACTCAAACTCCCAGGCCGCTCCCTCCGCCGCCGCCGCTGCCTGCCCCTGTCCGTTTATGTTTAAGGCAGCCCCTGATCCAAAATGGCTACCAAGCAGAAGTTCTTCTATCCAAGCAGGGGCATTTTGCCATGCTTGCTTATGCACAAGTAGACTCATTTGCTTCTGAAATGGCCCCAGCTTGCCCTTTGCATCACTTCATGCGTCCGAGGCAAGTCTGCAACAAGCCAATGCTCCTAGTGTAGGAGAGGGGAGTAATGCCTGGCCCCCAAGACAGCTCAGCGAAGGAGCCGGGTCAGCAGCCAGGCGCCTTTAGCAACTGTTTGACCAGCAATAGCTCACACAGGCACAAAACCGTTTCTCTCCATGCCCTCAACAGCTTCGCCGGTGAAATCCTGCAGATGGGGTCCACAAGGCGCAAGAGGGCACCAGGCCACCCTCAAGGTGAGACAGGCAATCACCAGAACAGAGCAGCCTCCACCAACCTTGCACCCTCCAGGCGTGTTGGACTGCAGTTCCCATAATTCCCAGCCAGCATGGCCGATGGGAATTATGGGAGTTGCAGTCCAGCATGCCTGCAGGGCCCCAGGCTGGGGCAGGCTGCACCATCGGGAATTGGGAATTGGAACGCTGGGGAATGGGATGCTGGCATCAGACTTTGGAAGCCCCCCCCGGGGGGGGGGATTCCCTGCCTGGGCTGTACTCTGGAAGTGAGACATTGCAGTGGAGGACGAGCACTGGGGAGCCAGGCGTGGGGCCTTTATGTTCATCAAACGGAGGGGAAATTGCCGTTTGGGGGTGGCGTGGAAAGTGATGGCCAGGACTCCTGGGCCCTCGCAGGGTGCGGGATCAGGCGAACGATCCCGTTCCTCGGGGTTTTGCACCCTCCCTTGTGTGGCCTACGGAGCCGGCTCCAGGTCTGAGGGGGTCCCGCACAGAGGAGGCTCCTCGCGCGGGGTCCCCCTCTGTCGGTGGTTTACTGGGCGGTGGCAGCGGTCAGTGGCAGCACCCGGTGGCCAGGGACCGCCACCGGGATTTGCCACACCATCCTGGAGTGATGTTACACCGGGGGCCGTGGCGGGTGTGGAGCTGGCCCTGCCAGGCCCAAGGAACCCCCGGCTTTTGCCAGTCCTACTGCAGATCTGAGGGGGCAAAATGGAGGGCTGCAGTGGAGGAGTCCAGGCTCTGCACAGCCTCTGAGGAAGGCAGACAACCTCCTTGTAGGGCAAAGGGCCTTTTTGCTGACGCAGCCAGCGAGTGACCTTCGGCACCTCCCCACAACAAGGGAACTCTGATAAGAGGCTGAGAAACCTCTGCACCTTCCTGGATAATGACTCCCTAGCAGCCTCAGAGAAGATAGCACGTGCTCATGAAGCAACGGAGAGGCGAGGTGGGGGGGGGAGCCACAGTAGCTTATTTGCCCTCCCTGCTAGGCTGACCATAAGGTAAAGGTGTCCCCAGCCAGTCGTGTCCGACTCTAGGGTGCGGTGCTCATCCCTGTTTCTAAGCCGAAGAGCCAGCACTGTCCGAAGACGCTTCCATGGTCATGTGTCCGGCATGACTGAACACCGAGGTACACGGAACGCTGTTACCTTTCCTGACGAGGCGGTACCTATTTATCTACTTGCAATTTCTTGCTTTCGAACTGCTAGGTTGGCAGAAGCTGGGACTGAAGACGGGAGCTCACTCCGTCACGCAGCACTCGGGTCTCGAACTGCTGACGTGCCGACCTTCCAGTCTGCAGTTCAGCGTCTTAACCACTAAGCCACCGCAGCCCCAGGCTGACCATACATACCGTTTTAAACGGGACAGCACCGGTTTTTTCATATTTCCCCGACCGTCCCGTCGTTTTAATATAAATGTCAATTTTGTCCCGTCTTTAATTTTTTGTAAAAAAAACTGAACGCGTTTATCATAGGGCTCTATGCTAATCAATGTGTGCAGTAAAACTGCTAGTGTGGCGAAAGAGGAAGTTCCATTTACTTTATCCAGCCAGGGCCAGGCTTCTTGAGCTAGCGATGATCAGACGCCGCCCCCTTGCTTGTCTGCAGTGGCAGGGAATTCAAGAGGCGGCCGCCAAGCCCCATTCAGCATGTGGGAGCCAGGAGGGTGAGTCTTGCTGTTATTTCTACCATCATTCCGCCCCTAGAGATTCTTTCTCTAATAAAGCTTTTGTTATCGTCTTACTTTCCCATGAATACAGAATATTACATAACCCCGTCCCGTTTTTGTCATCCCAATATCCCATTTTTGTCTCAAGGAAATATGGTCAGCCTACGCCCTGCGCATCCCCATCACAAGCCACCCAATTAGCATAATTGCCCTGGCCGGGCACGGGTTGCCTTGACTTCTGAAGCCGGCAATGGTGGCTGGCCGGGGTTATTTGCCCTCTGTGATCGTGCGAACCAGTCAATGACCTGAACCAGCATGGTATGGTAGCAAGAGTGTTGGACTGGGAGACAGGAGATCCGGGTTCTAGTCCCCACTCGGCCATGAAGCTCACTGGGTGACCTTGGACCAGTCACAGACTCTCAGCCCAACCTAACTCACAGGGTTGGGCTGAGAGTCTGTGACAGGCCCTTGTACGCCGCCTTGGGTTTCTCAAGGAGGGAAAAGGGTGGGATAGAAATAAATAAATAAATAAATAAATAACTGCAGCCCACCCTGGCTTAATCACCCCACAACCCTACAACAGCCCGTAGGTTCTGGACGTTTGTTAATCACCCAGACAAGCCACCCTTGCCAGGTCAGGGTGTTGTGAGAAGCCACGCCTGGCAAGGGTAATTAGGGAAATAAGCCATCACGGCTTATTAAACACCCTCGTGTTGTGCAAACCCGGCCAATAAAAGAGGCCAGATCAAGGCCATGATGGGCCTTGAGGCCATCTGCAGTAAGCCCCGTACTCTGTCCTCAGTACTGAACTTAGACATGACATTTGTGCATGTATGTGTGCACAGAGTCAAAGGAAGCTATTTTATGTACAACAATAATGCAAAAATATTATGTACCTATTTTAGTGGAAGTCATCTTCCATACTTCCCTGGAAGAAAAATGCTAATACTTCGTCCATAGTAGAGAACTTAACTACAACTCAAACGCAAACACAAGCCTCCCCTTTTATGGCAGAAAGGAGACAGACACTGAAGATATAAACACACATTGAAGCACTCTCTCTGTCACACACACACACTAGAAAGAAAGACAGACTGATTCACTGACTCGTTCAGACACAACAGCCAAACAGTGCGTGCGCGCGCGCACACACAGAGCGAGGGCTGGCTTAGAACATTTTGCTGCCGGAGAGTACCTCCCATTTCTCACTGGATGACCTTGGGCCAGTCACTACTTCTCAGCCTAACCTACCTCACAGGCTTGTTGTGAAGATAAAAATGGGGAGGCCTTTAGCTCCTGGAGGAAAGGCAGGACATAAATGTAGTAAAATAAAGTAACAAACAAACAAAAAGAAATATACTAGAAAACATAATTGTCTGACACTATGCTCATAATAAGCTTCCCTAGAATGTAAAATGATCAGCTGTGCACAGCATGCTGCCTTACTGCGCACTAGAGACAAAATGCAGCAAGGACCCCACTTGGAAATTTTATAGAGACCCTGAAGACCGACAACAACTCTTATGACTCATAGTAAAAATTCAGGGGTTGGATCCAGATCAATGTTGTGCAAGGGGAAGGATACCGCTTGCGGAATGGGACTTCCTCATTCTCTCCTAACCCCACCCCACACCGCCCGCCGCAGCCCCCTCTGCGCACCCTCCAGATCTCCTCCGAAGGGCTCCCCAACCCACCAGAGCAGATTTGGAAGGCATGCGGGGGGCTGCAGGGGGGAGAAGCGGATGCGAAAGTCCTGTTCTGCAAGTGGTACCCTTCTGCTTGTGCAGTGTCGATGCAGGAACCAGCCCATGAATTTGGAAAACATCCTGTCATTTGATCATCAACTTCAAAGAAACTTTATTTGCAGTTCAATCCTGTACATCTCTACTCAGAAATAGGTACCGTGTGTTCAATGGGGATTTTCTCCCAGCTAAGCGTGCATAGCTTTACAGCCTTACAGCACAATCCTGTGCAATATATATATATATATATATATATATATATATATATATATGCACAAATATAACAGAAACAAAAGAGAAAGGGGAGGAGAAGAAAAAAAAACATGAATTAAATGCATTTGTATGTGGTAGTGCATAGTTGGCTCCTCCATGGAGGGGCAAGGAAGAGGAGGAACAAAAAACAAGACAGACTTCATTGGGTTAAATAATTGGCCACAATTTTATTGGGTTCAGCTTGGAATAGAGTTTGGGGGAGGCAGAGGACACAGATCCACTAATCAGGCAGCCTGCCTGCTATCTGACCCTGTCACCCTGGGCTGCATGCCAGGGGCCTCCGAAGGGAGTCAGGGGCGCACACCATAGCACAGACCATTAACGTGAGCCCCCTTTCTGCTGCCCTGGCTGGGGCGTGGCAAGATCGCAGCTGACTCTTGATGCCACACACCCCAAGATGCCCACCACTGCAACGGGGAACAGGGAGCTCCATCCTGCTCCCCTTACCAATGGATCCAGCCCAATGCTTTCCACAGCTACAAACTTGTGACTAAGGATTGAACATTCTTGTAGCTCATCTATATACACCTGGATTGGTCTTCTTGCGATGGTGACACCCCTCCACCGCTGTGCCAATTCATATGCCGATAAAATCCCTTCCTGGCCCCCTTAACTGGGACTGACCTCAGTCCACAGCAAGAAATATGCTGCCTTGGGGAGGGTGGGGATGGAACCAAAGCCATGTGGGAGTCCTGGCTTGTAAGGGCCACGGGTGGGCCAGAGGGAGGGAGTTTCCCCCCCAGTCCGGCCATGAAGCCCCGCCTTCTGCTGAGCCAATCAGGGCCCCTGATTGGCTCCCCAGGCCTCCCGGGGTAGCCGGAACTCTGGTGCTCCTGCACCAACTCCCAATCCTGGATCCCCGGATCCCCCCTGCCGGAAGCGCGCACCCCCCACAACGTGGCTTCCAGACAAGCACGGGAGCTTTAGAGTCATCCACAGCCATCGTTTACAACACCATTGATAAAAGGGAGAAGACAAAAGGGGGAGAGGAAAGGATTTGACACAATTCTTTCAAATATATACATTAATATAAGCTGTCCATATATCTAAGTCAGCATCCATACAAAGCTGACAGCTGAAGGATGTAGCAAATGTAGATCAAATGCAGCAAGAGCAGTAAGCTCTTCAGGCCATTGGATGATGGGTGGTGGGTGTTTATCCTTCCAGGCTTGCAGTATGAATCTCTTTGCAACTGTTAGGGCTCTCAAAGTTCACTTTTGCTGTCCATCTGTTAATCTCCACATTACAGGAATATAATTTAGAAGCGCCCGAGTGCCTGCAATTATCACAGATTTTTCAGGAACAGAAAGTATGCACAATCCTATGCGTGTCTACTTAGGAAATGTCCCATTGTGTTCAAGAAGACTTATGCTCAGGTAAGTGGATAGAACTGAAGCCTAAATCTCTCTCTCCCCTCCACCTTTCCTTCTTCCATGTTATTTATCACATTTCTATACTGCCCAATAGCTGAAGCGCTCTTGTACCATAAGGCACGGAAAGAACTCAGTGGAAAAAGAAACTTGGGCTGAAATGCTTGACGCCGTCACTTACTGGGGAGGTGGTATGTTGCTGTTTTCCTGCTGCAAGCAGGGTAAGGGGAGCTGACTGACACACTGGGCAGGGAACACCGCTGCCGTCGTCAATTGCTGAGCCAGCAAAAGGCCCACAAAGAGCGAGTGAGCCAGCCCCATTTCGAATTCCCCGCACTCACACACACAGGCAGCTTCCTGGGAAGGGATGGTGACGCCAAATGGCCAACGGAAAACCCGGGCTAGTTGTCAGTAACGGGAGGGGGCAGTATGATAGCCAGAAAATACTCTTGAAGTGCGATCAGTTGAGGTGCAGCACCTGAGCTGAGCCCATTGTGAACGGCCCAGAGAGCGTCTGCTATTGGGCCGTAGATAAATTAAAGAAATAAATAAAACAGGCAATAAAAAGAGCCCAATACCTGAGCTAAATGAGACTTAGGCCCCATCTATATGGCACTGCTTTGACCCCCCCCCCCGTCGCAACTGCGCAGCAATGCGGCCTCGAGTCGGCATGCCCTGCGATACCCTTGTGATGTACTGCGGGGTTCCCTAAGAGACTCGCTGTGCCCTCTTTTTTTTTGCCATTGATTATACTGAAATGCGCAGCTGTGCAGTCCCATGAGCGTGGGGGTGTGACACTTCAGTGGCTGTTTTATATTTGAGGGGCTCTGCTGTGTCTTTCTGACCCTGTTTTAGGTAAAAATTGGGTGTTTTGTGCTCCTTCATTTCCGCACCATCAGTTTGTCAGTTTCCCAGCCTGAGACTCTTGCGATGGTTCGCACTCACAAGCGTGAGAGCTATGTGCCTAGCCATCACTCCGAAATGGTGCCCGGAGCTATGTTGTTCCTCCCCCAAGACCCTCCCCAGCCCTTGGGTACTGAGTCCAACAGCAACCATTGCAAAGATACGAAGCTGCAAAAATGTGCGAAAGTGTGATTAAATAAATGAAAACACCCCTCTGTGCCTCTGTAATTGCGCAGCTGCGAAGGGGTGGAGGAGCAAAGGGGCATCACAGAGTGATGCAGGCACTACGCACGCCTACAACGTACCCATTGTAAGATGCGAAGTCAGGTCAGGGAAGGAACAGATGGTCTGCAACCGTGGGGGGAACCTGCAGCAAACCCCCAAAATCGCAGTAAAACGACTCCTTGGAACTCCTCTTTTTCCAGGCGAAAACCACGAATGGCTGCGAAGCTGTGATTGTGTCATCTATGATGAGGGACCTCGACTCGCACCCGCCCCAGAGTAAAAGCCCGGTGTAGATGGGGCCCTACTTTCAGGTAAGAGGCTATCTTCTGTACTCCAACCTTCCCCAACCTGGTGCCCTGCAGATGTTTTGGATTTCAACTCCCATCAGCCTCAGCCCAGATGGGGCCAATGGTTAGGAATGCTGGGGGTGGCATTCAAAACATCTGAGGGTCCCAGATTGGGCAAGGCTCCTGTATCCTTTTACCTGGGCCTAAAGCCCATTAAGCTCATTGGAGCTGACTTCTCTGAGTTGATATGTAGAGGACTGCACTGTTGGCAAACTTTATGCAAACGTTCTGTAACCCTTAACTTTACAGCACCCCTCCCCCCACCAACGGCATTTCTCTAAAAAACAACAACACCCAGCCATGAGCAGAGTAGATAATAACAGTGGCCTACATTGCGGTGATGTTGTATGCTACTCTCTTTCCCAGCAATATGTGTATAATAGCAATGGACTACTTTGCAGGGCTGACATAACCCATTCTCAGCCACAGTGCTCCCCCCCACACACACACACACACAATATGAACAGAAGGGCAGACTTTATTTGTTGTGGCAGGGAGGTTTTTTAAAAACATTTACAAATACAGTAAAAAAAAAGTTTTTTTTTTCTTAACATGAAATAAGATCTGAACTAGAAAGAAATGAACTTCTGTTGTTCCTGCTACCTACTGTTTTGGCCTGGTTATGCTACTGGCCGCTCACTAAAATTATGGAGTTCTCAATTGTTTTCGATGGGCAGTAATCACTATACCACAAGGGCAGACCCCTGAAAATGGGTTCAAAATGACATGTGATCACTCTACACATATCTCTAAGCATGGGGAGGGACTTCACTCCCTGAAAGACACGGAAAGGTGGTAGCAGGGTCATTTATCATAAAACAATTGGACAGAATTGGGCCTAAATATTTTGTCTCATGTCTTGCATTCCACAAGGGCTAAAGACTTGCTCTCTTTTTTTATTTGAAAGCTGAGAATCTGGGTAGCTAGTGGGCTCTGTAGGATGGTGGGCTGGGAGCTACAGCCCCCTTAGCCAAATGGTTAATCTGGCCTTGGCGCTGGTGACACTTTCTCCTAGGAAGGTTTTGGGTATAAGTTGGAAGTACAAATGTTCACTTCCAGCCCCAGCTCCAAACTGATGCAAGGATCTGATCATATCTCTGATCAACAGAAAAAGGCATGGCTAGTTGTCCAGAAGAGAGCTGCTGGTCATGTCATGTCATGTCGTGTCATGTCACTTCACTTTATTTCTCTTTATTTTTCCCTTTCCATCCTTCGTTTTCCCATCTTTCTTTCCTCCTTTCAGTCCACTGTTTCTGCTCTGTCGGGGTAGTATCCAGCGTTAGTTCTATGTAGAATAGACCCATTGAAACGAATGAGACTTAAGTTAGTCACAACTAACTTAAGTGCCATTCATTTCAGTGGGTCTGCTGTACATAGGATTAACATTGGAAACTACCCTTGGAGACAGAAGGATCCTGGCACCTGCTGGCCCACTGCACGAAATTAATAGCTATGAACGTGATGCTAAAATGCTATGTAGTCTGGGGTGGCTTGGAAGCATCTAGGCTGCTCTAGGATGCTTCAAACCAGCTTTCCCAGCCTGGTGCTGCTCTACAGGTCTCTTCAACCCCAGCCACGCTTGTCTGGGTGATGAACAAACATCCAGAACCTATGGGCTGTTGTTGGGTTGTGGGGTGATTAAGCCAGGGTGGGCTGCAGTTATTTATTTATTTCATTTATATCCCACCATTTTTCCTCCTTAAGGAACCCAAGGCAGCGTACATAATCCTCCTCTCCATTTTATCCTCACAACAACAACCCTGTGAGGTAGGTTGGGCTGAGAGTGTGACTGGCCCAAAGTCACCCAGTGAACTTCCATGGCCAAGAGGGGACTAGAACCTGGGTCTCCCGACTCCCGGATAGATATGAAGAAATACATCCCTAGATATATAGGTGCATATATTGCATTTTCTCCCTGTTCTTTAACCAGTTGGTTGTTAAGATATAGCCACAGAATTAAATGGATGCATGTGCATTGTTGTTATTGTTCAGTCGTTAAGTCATGTCCGACTCTTCATGACCCCATGGACCATAGCACGCCAGGCCTTCCTGTCCTCCGCTCTCTCCCGGGGTGTGCTCAAGTTCATATTCATTGCATCAGTGATGCTATCTAGCCATCTCATCCTCTGCCGTCCCCTTCTCCTTTTGCCTTCAATCTTTCCCAGCATCAGGGTCTTTCCCAGGGAGTTTTCTCTTCGCATTAGGCGGCCAAAATATTTGAGCTTCAGCTTCAGTATCTGTCCTTCCAATGAGCAGTCAGGGTTGATTTCCTTTAGGATGGACTGATTTGACCTCCTTGCAGTCCAGGGGACTTGTAAGAGTCTTCTCCAACACCACAGTTCGAAAGCATCAATTCTTCTGCGCTCAGCCTTCCTTATAGTCCAGCTCTCACAGCCATACGTTACTCCTGGGAAAACCATAGCTTTGATTAGACGGACCTTTGTCGGCAAGGTGATGTCTCTGTTTCTTACTATGCTGTCTAGGTTGGCCATAGCTGTCCTCCCAAGGAGCAAGCGTCTTTTAATTTCATGGCTACAGTCACTGTCTGCGGTGATCTTGGAGCCCAAGAAAATAAAATCTGTCACTGCTTCCATTTCTTCCCCTTCTATATGCCAGGAAGTGATGGGGCCAGATGCCATGATCTTAGTTTTTTTAATGTTGAGTTTCAAACCAGCTTTTGCACTCTACACTTTTACCCTCAACAAGAGGCTCTTTAGATCCTCTTCACTTTCTGCCATTAGGGTGGTATCGTCTGTGTATCTGAGGTTGTTGATCTCTAGTTCCTCTGCCTCTTTGAAACCCAGCTTGTACTTCCGGTAGTTCTCGGTTCGCATACTGCTGAAGCTTAGCTTGTAGGATTTTGAGCATAACCTTGCTGGCATGTGAAATGAGCGCAATTGTATGGTAGTTTGAGCACTTTTTGGCATTGTCCTTCTTTGGAACTGGAATGTAAACTGACCTTTTTCCAGTCTTGTGGCCACTGTGGAGTGTTCCAAATTGAGTGCAGCACATTAACAGCATCATCTTTTAGTATTTTAAATAGCTCAGCTGGAATACTGCCAGCTCCGCTAGATTTGTTGTTACTAATGCTTCCTAAGGCCCACTTGACTTCACTCTCTAGGATGTCCGGCTCAAGTTCAGTGACCGCACTATCATGGCTATCAGGGACATTCAGATCTTTCCTGTATAGTTCTTCTGTGTATTCTTTCCACTTCTTCTTAATCTCATCTGCTTCTGTTAGGTCCCTGCCTTCTTTGTCCTTTATCATGCCTGTCTTTGCACAAAACGTTCCCTTGATATCTCTGATTTTCTTGAAGAGATCTCTAGTCTTTCCCATTCTGTTGTTTTCCTCGATTTCTTTGCATTGTTCATTTCAGAAGGCCTTCTTGTCTCTCCTTGCTATTCTCTGGAACTCTGCATTCAGTTGGATATATCTTCCCCTTTCTCCCTTGCTTTTCGCTTCCCTTCTTTCCTCAGCGACTTGTAAAGCCTCATCAGACAGCCACTTTGCTTTCTTGCATTTCTTTTTCTTTGGGATGGATTTCGTTGCTGCCTCCTGAACTATGTTACAGACCTCCATCCATAGTTCCTTAGGCACTCTGTGTATCAGGTCTAATCCCTTAAAACTATTCCTCACTTCCACTGTATATTCATCAGGGATATGATTTAGGTCATACCTGAATAGTTTAGCGGTTTTCCCTACGTTCTTCAATTTAAGCCGAAATTTTGCAAGAAGCAGCTCATGATCTGAGCCACAGTCAGCTCCAGGTCTTGTTTTGACTGACTGTATAGAGCTTCTCCATCTTTGGCTGCAAAGTACATAATCAATCTGATTTCGATATTGACCATCTGATGATGTCCATGTGTAGAGTCGCCTCTTGTGCTGTTGGAAAAGAGTGTTTGCTATGATCAGCGTGTTCTCTTGGCAAAACTCCATTAGCCTTTGTACTGCTTCATTTTGTACACCAAGGCCATGCTTGCCTGTTGTCCTGGTGATTTCTTGACTTCCTACTTTAGCATTCCAATCCCCTATGATGAAAAGGACATCTTTTTTTGGTGTTAGTTCTAGAAGGTGTTGTAGGTCTTCATAGAACCGATCAACCTCAGCTTCTTCGGCCTCAGTGGTTGGGGCATAGACTTGAATTACTGTGATGTGGAATGGTTTGCCTTGGATTTGTACTGAGATCATTCTATCATTTTTGAGATTGTACCCCAGTACTGCTTTTCCCACCCTTTTATTGACTATGAGTGCTACTCCATTTCTTCTCAGGGATTCTTGCCCACAGTAGTAGATATAATGGTCGCCTGAATTAAATTTGCCCACGCTTGTCCATTTTAGTTTGCTGATTCCCAAGATGTCGATGTTCAATCTTGCCATCTCATGTTTGACCACCTCCAGCTTACCTTGATTCATTGATCTGACATTCCAGGTTCCTAAACAATATTGTTCTTTACAGCATCAGATTTTCTTTTCACCACCAGACACATCCACAGCTGAGTGTCCTTTCGGCTTTGGCCCAGCCGCTTCACTCTTTCTGGCGCTACTTGGAAATACCCTCTGCTCTTCCCCAGTATTATATTGGACACCTTCTGACCTGAGGGGCTCATCTTCCGGCATCATATCTTTTCGCCTTGTGTGATACGTTCAATGCGTTTTTTTGGCAAGAATACTGGAGTGGGTTGCCATTTCCTTCTCCAGTGGACCACATTTTGTCAGAACTCTCCGCCATGACCTGTCCATCTTGGGTGGCCCTGCACGGCATAGCTTATGGCTTCACTGAGTTATGCAAGCCCCTTCGCCACAACAAGGCAGTGATCCATGAAGGAGGCATGTGCATTACGTGCCTGTAAACTGAGAACACATATGACACGTCCCTATTTAAAACTCAGTCTGGGGTTGAAGCAATCCTTGAGTCTGCTTCTATTAATCTCCAACCTGAGCTTCACATGCTTCTCTTCTGGGTGTGACCTGGACTTTGCTTTACTAGAACCTGGACTCTTGCTGAGAATCTGGCTGAGAGCAATACCTGAGACAGAACATGAGCTGCATACCAGGAATAGGGAACCTGTAGTCATTCAAATGTAATTGGACTCCAGCTTCCATCAGCCATAGCTAGGATGGCCAATCCTTTGGGGTGATGGGAGCTATAGTCCACAACATCTGGAGGATCACAGGTTCCCTACTCCCAGTACACAATTTAAAAAAAAATCAGTGGTGAAGAAAAACACTGATTTCTTCTTTGCCTTTTTGGCAATGGACCTCAAGCAAAAAAGAGGTCAGTCCATTGCTATTGTTTTTCCTTGGCTATTAGCAACCCAAAAGTTCAAGGCATGGCCCTGATCTTCTTTAATCTGCCCCTGATATTTAAAGACTATGGCCTGTTGACCCTGTTATGACTATTCAATAGGCAGCACAGTCTGGAATTACCTGTTTCCTTGTATCTGGTACAGTTGTTATGCTTGAGTCAGCTTCACTTGCCTACTTGGCACACCTGCCTGTTTATTCTTTCCCTGTTAAGTTGCTTTACATAATGACTCAGGGGCTGATAGAATCATGTTGCTTATCAAATTTTCCCTATCAAGGTGGATCCAGGAGTGAGTACACTGGTAGATTTTTAGAGGCTGATCCCTCATACTGTAAACCACAACCTTTTACAGGTAGTATAAATACTCCCTCTCACATTTATAGCAGCATTTAGCCAGACTTGTTACAGTTCTGCTAACATGCAAATAATAAAGAGGAGAGTCATAGATCTGAATCAACAAATGGGTCCAGTTCGTGTGTCATGCTAAACCACCCTGGTGGTTTGGCTGTTCACTCACTAACCCACATTCCTCAGGCTAGACAATTGGGTTCATGATGGCTTTGCATGGCTTCTTTCCCCCTCAGTCTCGCAGCCCATACCCTGTATTTAGTCTAGTGTCCTTTGTGTGGCAACCCATCTTGTCCCTACCGTGGGAAACTTTCCCAGCCCCCTCCCTGCTCTGATTGCTCCCCTTTTTCCGAGCACTTTCGCCATTTGCCCCCTTTTTTTTGGTGCCTTAGAAGTACGCAAATTATTATCATCATTATTTATTACATTTATATCCCGCCATTTTTCCTCTTTAAGAAACCCAGGGCAGCATACATAATCCTCCTCCTCGCCATTTTATCCTCACAACAACAACCCTGTGAGGTAGGCTGGGCTGAGAGTCTGTGACTGGCCCAAAGTCACCCAGTGAGCTTCCATGGCCAAGTGGGGACTAGAACCCGGATCTCCCAGCTCCAAGTTCAACACTCTAGCCACTACACCACAGTGACTCTAATGGAGTTGTAATATTTGTTGTTGTCGTTTACCTGTCTTTTGCAAGCGCGCAAGAGCAGAGAATCGCCTGTCTGTTATGTGTAGTCTTGCCTTGTCAATTTCCTTGTATGTTACAACCCTCAAGGGAAGCATCAGTCCTGGGCCCAGTGCTCTTCAACATTTTTATTAATGACATGGAGGAGGAGGTGCAGGGAATGCTGATCAGATTTGCAGATGACACAAAATTGGGCGGGATAGCTAATACTTTGGAAGACAGAAACAAAATTCAAAGTGATCTGGATAGACTGGAGCGCTGGGCAGAAAACAACAGAATTACATTTAACAGGGATAAATGCCAAGTTCTGCACCTAGGAAAAAGAAACCAAATGCACAGTTACAAGATGGGGGATACCTGGCTCAACCACACTACAAGCAAGAAGGATCTTGGGATTGTTGTCGATCACAAGCTGAATATGAGCCAACAATGTGATGTGGCTGCAAAAAAGGCCAATGCTCTTTTGGGCTGCATTAATAGAAGCACAGCTTCCAAAACCCGGGAAGTACTAGTTCCCCTCTACTCAGCACTGGTTAGGCCTCATCTGGAGTACTGTGTCCAGTTCTGGGCACCACACTTTAAGAAGGATGCAGACAAACTGGAGAGGGTTCAGAGGAGGGCAACAAAGATGATCAGGGGACTGGAAACAAAGCCCTATGAAGAGAGACTGAAAGAACTGGGCATGTTTAGCCTTGAGAAGAGAAGACTGAGGGGAGATATGATAGCACTCTTCAAGTACTTGAAAGGTTGTCACAGAGAAGAAGGCCAGGATCTCTTCTCGATCATCCCAGAGTGCAGGACACGGAATAATGGGCTCAAGTGATAGGAAGCCAGATTCCGGCTGAACAGCAGGAAAAACTTCCTGACTGTTAGGGCAATACGACAATGGAACCAATGACCTAGGGAGGTGGTGGGCTCTCCCACACTGGAGGCCTTCAAGACGAGGCTGGACAGCCATTTGTCGGGGATGCTCTGACTTGGATTCCTGCATTGAGCGGGGGGTTGGACTCGATGGCCTTGTGGGCCCCTTCCGGCCCTACTATTCTATGATCTCTATGATCACCAAAATGGAGTAGGTAATGTACTAGGAAATCAACAAGGCGAGACTGCACATAGGCTAATCTGTGCACACTTGTGAAAGACCAGGGAAAAAATAATACTAAGAGAAAGTACAAACCCATTTGCACAATTCAGAACCACCAAATGGGGGGGGGGGATACAAGCGAAGTAAGTGCTCCGAAAAGGGGAGGAGGCAATAACTCCCACTTCACAATGTCATCCTCTCACTATTAAACTTGCTGGGTTTGCATGTAATGACAAGCTACAGCACACCCCTGCCACAGCTCAAATATTCAAAATGGTGGCTGTCACAACAAGAAGCCCTGTGGGGAAATTCATCCACAGTGGCTTCTCATTACATGGAAACTGGGCCTAAGTCTTTGTCATGTGTAACAATAAACCCTGGTTAGTTTAACTATGGTTTGTCCCAACAACCAAGGATAAAACTGTAGTTTCTAATCCTGGCCTGTTTGGACAAGCTATGGTTTAAACTAACCAGAGTTCCCAGTTTGGATGTAACAACAGACTCCAGCTAGTTTAAACCCAGAAGCAAATGCTTCCAGTTCCTCTTTGCAGCTGTAGGGCCAGCCCTACCATTGGACAGAGTCAACTGGCTGCCTCAGGAGGCAGACAGCAGGACATGGAGCAGGGGTGAGGTGCTGGAGGGCAGAGCTGTGTGGGTCATGGAGTTGGCTCTGCATCCCCCTAAGCTCCCCTGCTCCCCTCAGACACAGTGAAGAATCCTGTCCCATCACCTCTTTTGAAGCAAAACTCAATTGGGAGTGCAGCTGGCTCCTGGGTCGGGCAGCGGGGACTTGCCCTTCTCCTCAGGCTACAAAATGTCTTGCGCTGGCCCTGGGTCACCATCCTGGAAATAGCTGGGAATGTATGGGCGACCTGCTGAAATCTCAGAAGATGGGTGAGCTGAGGGGACAGGCTTCCCAGAAGTCAGGAGGCAAGACTACGGTGTTCTGCATGGTGCTTTTCTCTCTCCCATAGCGTGCAGCAGAAGAATGAATAGATCAAGGTAGTATATACTTACACTGCATCATTCACACTGAATAGGTGTGTGTGTGTGTCCTGGCACCACCCGCTGCTGCTCACCTGCCTGTGCAGCCACAGCCACCAGCATGACCCTTCGCCCAAAAAGGCTGCTCGCCCTGAGTTTATAAGGATCCTATAATTCATATTTACCGTCTTGGTGCAGGCTCTGGGCTGCCTTTGAACAAACATTCTTTTTTGTGTTTTAAGCTCAGTGTATACAAGGCCTTGTTGTTTTGTTTATTAATGATTTGTATTGATTTTCCATAAACATTCTGTATGTCAACCAGTGAAAAAGAAAGAACATTCGTGTAGTAACAACTAGCAATGTAAGCACACTGAATAAACAAAGTATGGTCTTTTTTCAGGGGAGGGGATACAGTTTGTTGACATAGACCAATATGTAAATCGGATTATTTTTGCTCTTTGGAGATGCAGTCTCTCTAGAAAGAGGAGTGCATGGATAGAGGTCCTGTTTTTGTACCAATCCCAGTTAAAAGGATCTACGTAATCTAGAAAACAGTACGTAGCTGGAGAACACTGCTCCTTCTTGCCCAGCAGAGATTCCCACTTTAAATGCAGCTGCACAGGCACTCTTCATTAGCAAAGCAAATAGGATTGGGCTGTTAAGGAGTTTAAATTAGACTACTGCAATGCACTCTATGTGGGGCTGCCCTTGTGCCTGGTTCAGATGCTGCAGCAGTGCAGAATGCAGCAGCCAGGGTGCTCACTGGGACACCCAGCTATGCTCACATAACATCTTTGTTCAAAGAACTGCACTGGCTGCCTATTAGCTACCAAGCCATGTACAGTGTTATGCGACTATCATACAAAGCCCTAAACAACTCGGAACCAGGATATCTAGCAGACTGCCTTCCCTTATGTATACACAGACAACCTTTAAGATCCGCAGAGGAGGCCTTGCTGGTCATGCTGAAATTAACAGAATGTCACCACGAGTGACATCACGAGAATGTCACCGAGATGGCAGACCTTCTCAGTAGCAGCACCCGCCCTTTGGAAAACTTTCCCTGTGCAGTTTGGGAGGCAGAAAATGTGGCATCTTTGAAACACCTCCTGAAAATGCACTTGTTTATCCAGGCTTTCCCTGGGTTGTAATTAAATGAATCCTGTTGCTTCATCTTACTGCTTTTATTGCAATTGGAATGGTTTTTCATGTGTTTTTAATATTGTATTTTAAGTATGATTTTAGCTTAGGGATTTTATTATATTTAGAGGTATATAAATATCACAAATAAATCAATAAATCCAAGACCTCCATCTCCTGAACTGGTTGTCTATCCAGCAGCTGGTATCTCAGGAGGAAAAACAATTCATCATTCAGCAAGAATTCCAGTCAGGGCAGCTCCCTGAAGCAAACATCTGACCAGGAAATGGTACTCCACTTTCCCTCTGGCTAAACACATTCCACTGTTTTGGGAACCTTTGAACCTTTGAGTCGGTTCAGGTCCATTCATGTGCTTCAGTCTGATGAGCCGAGCCCTAACCGTTCTGTAGGCCGGGAAGTGGCATCTTGTTCGTTAACAAAACTCAACAGCTTTGAGAGTTCTCTGGTGTCCCAAAAGAGGCTTCAGAACCCTCAATATGGGCCAGCCAACATCAAGCACTTTTACATTCCTCTAATTTTAATGGGAGTGATAAGTTGTATTTGCTGATGCTTAAAGCTCACCCACTGATGTCAGTGAGACTTGCAGCACAATCCTATGCATGTTTATTCAGACTTGTTCCACTATATTTAATAGGGCTTACTCCCAGGAAAGTGTGCCTAGAGTTGCAGCTTTCGATCGTACTTGATCCACCCTTTTCAAGTAAGGGGGAATTGCAGCTATATTTAGTGGTACGGTTAGGACATTTGAGACTTAATGGTCTTATTGGGGATGGGGGGGGGGGCTTTAGATGGCCATGTGTATTCAGTTGTGAAGCACACAACTAATATTTCTCTTCTCCACCTGTACTGCCATTCCAGTCTTTGAAACTACTTCTACATTCCTAATATGTTAGACCAAAAAAAAAAAACCTGATTTTTTTTCAAACAAACAACAACTCAAGAGCTAGTGCAGCCTTGTATTTTTCATTCACTCAAATCAAAGACTATAGGAAGAAAATGGAATTTGCTTCTGTTGCCCTGATGCGAAACACGTTGGCTTGGGAATAAGCATCACTTCGTTGCAGAAATGGATAATGCATATTTTAAGGAAAAAAATAAAACGAGTATCTGTAATGATGTACAGCTGCCTGGCCAGCCACCCCGACTATAAAATGTTTTTTGAAATGCCCATGCCAGTCCAGGTGCTGGCACTGGACCTGTTTGCTGCTGCCTCCATCACCTGCCATTCTGTGGGTGGTCATGGGGCAAGGGGCTCCCGGGCTCCCGCCCCACCCCCCTGGACCAGCCCTAGCTGCACCACTGGCTGTATCGAGACATGGCCATGCTCCAGGGTCATTTGAAAAAGGGTAATGGGAAAGGGAAGGAAAAGCATATTTATCACTGGGAAATAACCTGCTCTCCTAGATTTTAAAATGTGTATTCTGCTTTTCTTCCATACTGGAAAATAAGGTGGCAGGCTGCCTCCCATCCAGATGCTAAACTGACCAGCTTAGCTCAAGTAATATTGCTGCTTCATGCACCTTCAGTTCAGAGTATGGCCCAGGACATTTAAAGAGAAAACTTTCTAGAAAGGCTTCCCAAATAATACAACTAAAGGTTTCAAATTAAGCACATATTTTGAGAGAGCTGCCTTTGGAGAAGAGTTCCAGAAAAGTCTGAAGTGATAAAATCCCAGTGACAATGTCAGGGAAAGAATCAGGCTGACTGCAGCATCTTGTGACCTGAACACAGAGTGAGTCAACCAACCCCCCTTACCTTCCTTATCAGGAAAGAGAAACTGAAACCGAACAGGCCACAAATGAGTCCTTAGCCAGCAAAGGCACTTTGCTAGAGTGGCTGTGTGTCGTGCTTTATAGAGGACAGTCCTCTGAAGTGCTATTCAGTCCAAGTCTCCTTTAAAGATAAAGGATGATAAGGAAGAGCAGGAGGAGGCCTTGAAGTTGTTCAAAAACAGTTAGCAACTGGACAACAGAGGGAGGAAGGCACAGAAGTCACCCACTATGCTGAGATGTGTTGTATTTCTATTTAAATCATAGTAACTTTTTTCTAAACCTGCATCTATATCTATAAGTTAGCACATGCAGGTGTTATGAAAATCTCTGTCCTCTTTTGCCTTCTGTTTTGGTGATGCAGTTAATTTTTGTGGTGATGTGCAGTCATTCCACTCTGTTGCCACTGCAACTATGGGCCTGATTCTGGGAGAATCAAGCCCATAGTTCAAAGAAAGAAGATCAAGTCTCACTTGCACATCTGTTACCTCTCCTCACCACCTCAAGAGATAAAATATGTTCTGATGTGATGAAGACATGCAGTTGGCTTTTTATGAAAAACTTTTGTGTTACATGTCTTTTTTAAAAGGTAACATCAGAAGCGATCCAGAACCCCAGTTAAAATTTATGTATACAAATTTAGGTAGCTTGAATTAGAACAATCCACCCCCACCCTCGAGTTTCAAGATAAGTAAAAATAAAATGCTGTTTCCTTGATATCTAATGATTGTCACCTTTAAAGGAACTGGTCATTTTCTTTTAGCTTATTCCTGAGCAATGAGCAAGACACAAGCCTGTCTACCATTAGTGAAAAAAGAAGCAGGGAAGTAGCTCTCATGGCTAGATTTAAGACTCCAATTAGGAGGGCCACCTTACACCAACACATTTCAACTTTTGAAAACTATCAGTCCAAAAAGACCAACATCTGCAGTCCAGATTTGCACAGCTGGATCTACCCTATTGAGCCATCTGTAGAAGACTGCACTCTTCCTGTAAAAATAGTACAAAATCTTTGAAGCTCAGAATATTAGACAGATACCCCCTTTTGAGTAGAAATGAGTCCAGCCTACAAAAATGCAATTGATCTGCATTATCCCAAGTCCCATGTGGTTACCTGACTGCCCAGGAATTAGTATGTTGATACAGATTAAGAAAATATTATTCAGGCAGGGTAATGCTTGAATGCCATATTTTATAACCACTACTCCATTATCAGTGGTTTTTCTATTATGTGTGTGTTTTCAGAGAGGCTGTTAAATGGTCTAGGTTTCTTGCTTGGGTGGGGGGGAGCGCTTGAATATTTTACTCCTTTTGGAGTATTACCCTGTGTTTTGTTTTTGTAGGTGATCTTGATTTTTTTAAAGCATGTGTTTGGTATGTGGGGGGTAACATTTCCTGTAGATTTCCTGGGAAGATCATCGGAGGTGTTGCTTAACTGTTTGACCCCGTTCACACATAATGACCAACTGTGGGCTAATTAATACCCACGGTTGGTCACAGCTGAGGGAATGAGTGAGTGTGCAGCCTTCTGCCCACTTGTCATTTCCACTTTGCATCCAGTTTAGAAAACAACTCAGGAACTCCCCTGTTCCTGGGTTGTTCAGTGTGACGTGCAAACCCGGAACTCTGGATTGTTTCACCCTCAACAACCCACAATTTCAACCCAACAACAAACCATGGGTTGTTTTCTAAACCAGATGCAAAGCAGAAGTGAAAAGTGGGCGGGAGGCAGTGCACTCACTCAGTCTCACATGGCCTTAACAACCCATGGGTTATTGTTACATGCAACCCAGGTATGTGTAGTTCTGTACATCGGAAACTTGAGCACACCACCAATGCTATGCCATTTAGGCACATCAAATCCCACTGAAACCAAACTCTGCCTAGCATTGCAGTTAGTCCCCAGCCCATCAAACAATCAAACCACTGCAGAGTAGATACTGAAGCTGAAGCTCAAATATTTTGGCCACCTAATGCGAAGAGAAAACTCTCTGGAAAAGACCCTGATGCTGGGAAAGACTGAAGGCAAAAGGAGAAGGGGACGGCAGAGGATGAGATGGCTAGATAGCATCAGCGATGCAATGAATATGAACTTGAGCACGCTCCGGGAGAGAGCGCAGGACAGGAAGGCCTGGCGTGCTATGGTCCATGGGGTCACAAAGAGTCGGACACGACTGAACAACAACAACGACCTCATAATCCCCAGTCTATGGGTTATATCCAATGCTAGTCAAACTTAAGTCCCATTCATTTAAGTGAGTCTACTCTAAGTAGGACCAAGCCCATAACAGGGTTGGGCAACATGTGGCCCTCCAGATGTTTGGCCTCCCATTCCCATCAGCCCTAGCCAGCATAGCCAGTGGTGAGCATTGGTGGGAGTTGTGGACCTCCAGATGTTTTGTCCTACAAGTTTCCCACCTGTGCCCAATAAGGTGAATAACACATAAGAAACTTAAGTAGTACATTCAAAATATTTACATCTCAGTGCACATAAAAAACAAATACCTATAGAAGTAGTAAGCATCATATTTATTTTCCAAAAACCACTAAAAAAAACTGGGGTGAAGGGAAAGAGAAGGATTTAACTGAGATGCCGATTTACATAAACGGAGCAAAGCAACATCTGGAAAATGTACAGTCTAGTTCATATTATTGCACTTCTCTTATTACAACAAGGCATTTAAAAACATTCTTGACATGAAGGATATATATTTATATAAATAATGGTGTCAATGTACAATATCATACAGGAAATAGTGTGTCACACTTAAAAACAACACACAAATGTAGCTAAAATTTTGGCCTACTTCACACAAGAGTTGATGAGGCAGTAAACCTGTGCCTGGCTTGGCACCATGTCAGATTACAGGGGAGGGAGTGGGCATGTGGATCCCATTGTTGTAAGAGTCTTACAAAAACAGAAACAACCCCTCCCCTACAGATAGAAAGGTAGCATGTCAAGGTTATGGCTAGGCTAGAACTCTTCTTCCTGACATCTAGTTTTCTAACTGCGGGAAATATTTTTTGTATAGAAGAGCAGTCACGTATGATCTCTCCACCTGCAGTCTGAAATGATACAATCCAGAAGCGAGTTTACTATCTCATCTACTGTTTGACTAATCAAGGCCTTTCATTCTAGTTTTCTACCAAGTGTCCTCCCAACTTTCACCTTTACTTTTGCGTATTGTACACATGAATTTCCCCCCCACACACCAAAGTTGATCTGTGGCATCTGACTCATTGGACTGGATCCATACTGCCCCTCTATGGAAGGGATCCTTCTGTTTGTTGGGGAACTGGTATCTAGCAGAGACTTCCTGCAGGAGGAAGTGAGCAGGGCAGCAATTTTATCCAATTCCTGCTACCTGCTGCCCCGCCCCCCCAGCAACATGCTCCATGATGTAGGATCTGCCAATCCACTGAGTGTAAGTCTGGATCCAACCCATTATTTCCTTGCTAAACTAGTTTCCTAGAAAGTGGGTTTCCTATTATAGGAGGAATGTGTCTTCCACACAGCTTCTGAGAAATTATAATATGTGAATTTCAAGGGAGGTTTCAGAAAACTAGCCTTTTAGATCATATATGCCCATGTGGAAGGAATGAAATCAAATCAGTTATTCATGTTTTACTTTGCTGCTCCTTTTATATAGAGATTAGAGAGAAATTACTGTCTGATACTAGATCAGATATAAATGTACTTCTCTACTGTTTTAGGACAACAGAGGATAGAGATACAATCGAGGCTTTTGCTAAATTCTTCTTGAATGCTATAAGAATAAGATCTCTTCAGAACTGATTTTACTGTATATTTCCCGAATGTGTTTGTAGACTCTTTGTATTTTTGTATGTTCAAAGTCTGGTCAGTGTCAGTAATATAAAGTCTGGTCAGTGACCATAATAAAGATGATGATGAATATGCTAATTTCAGGTCTATTGCATCAATAAAAGCATTCAGGGTTTGGCATGATCCACCAAAAATTACAGTTATTAAATCAAATTAAATGCTAAACAGTAATAGAGAAACAGATCTTTTATATTTAGAACAAGTTAACAGGCCAGCATAAAAGTTAAATCCGTCGTGACTTTTACATCGCATTTAGCATTTTACTACATAATCCTCACTTTTGCTGTAGGCTTGTGTCTGACAAACAGAGTGTCTGTAAACAGTTTGAATATGTTCTGAATAATTCTCTTGTAATGGCTCGTCCTCCCAAATGAATGTCAATAAAACTGCAATGTATTACGCCTCATTTTCCAGATACATGTCAAGTTCCTGATGGCGAATGCTCACATGAAATATCTTCCTGTTTTTAAATGCATCCTTAATGAGGATGAAAGATTTGGGTGCTTCTTGCTGTCAGCATTTTAATAAACCTTAAATACTGGGTTAGGAAAAAGGACAAAACCAACACTGTTATGGTAGTAATTGAAAATTAAAAACAAAATCAGAACTGTATAAATATGTATGTATACAATAGCCAGCCAAGCCAGCCTTTTGTCATGCTCTGAACTGTCACATACAGGCCCTGTCAAATAAATAGAAGGCAAGTTTCGGGAGTGGAGTCCCACCTTTGCTCCAAGGAGCCCAAGGCAGCGTACATGATCCGCCTCCTCTCCATTTACTGTCACAACAACCCTGTGTGGTAGGTTTGGCTGAGAGTTAGTGCCTGGCCCAAGGTCACCCAGTGGGCTTCATGGCAGAGTGAGGACTAGAATCTGGGTCTCCAACACTCTAACCACCACACCACACTAGATTTCCCCCCAATATCTCTCCCCCTTACCCATGAAACTTCACAGGGACTAGCGTTGTACTCCATTCTTCTAAATGAGTCCCATGGGATGCAGTAAGCGGGTTGCAATGTGCAAAGCATTGGATTGGAGGCATTATTTTTACTGAATCAAATCACCCATTTTTTTATAGACAGCCTAGAGGGAGTGTGTAGAGTTCTGAAATTAGTAAAGTAATATTTCATTAGGACCAACTTTCACAAAGCAGGGTACAAGGTTTACAACTTGTACAGAACTCTTTCTTAGCCTGGATTATCTTTATTTTTCTTAAAAGGGGTAAGAAATAAATCTTGCTGAGTGACTAGCATTAAGCACTACTAAAAGTATATTTCAGTTTTAAGAAAAATGGAGGAAACATAGGAATGCTTGATTGGAATTGCTTCCTTCAAGTCCTTCTGGTAAACAAAGTATGTATTCAAATAAATAAATAAAATAAAATCCACACAGGATGTAAGGCTGGAATGGCTAAATAAAAAGTCATTTGGATTTAAAAGAAAATCACCATTGTCTAGTTCTAGAATTTTGGATCTATCCCTGATACTGACACACCAATTTAAGGCAATAGGGACAAACTATGTATCTAATTTCCAGTATTCATATGCTGTCTTTCAGGCCTAGCCCCCTACAAGCCAATTTCTCTCCTTATCTATTTAGGATTATTATCTTGCTTTGTGTTGACACCTGTGTATATATTTTTTCAATCCCTCTGCTTTATTTTAAAAACAACAACACTATTCTGACGGCCAGTATTTTGAACCCTCTGTACCTAAAATACTTTTCACATCAAAATGGCCTGTCAGACATGTACTTTGACTATGTATGGAACATTCAAGATCAGTGCATATGAGGCTCTGGGGAGTGTATGCATTATGATGTTTGTTTGTTAAATTAACTGTGAACTACACACATACTTTCTACGATATAGCTCTTGTAGCAGAAAACTAGTCATGAATAACAAGTGGTGGCTATGGATCAGGGTGTGCATATCCATCTGTGTTAAAAGACACAGGACTTTTCATAAAACTTTCATAGAATCATAGGGTTGGAAGGGGCCTACAAGACCATCGAGTCCAACCCCCTGCTCAATGCAGGAAGCCTGATTCCCAGGCAGTCTCCCATCCAAGTACTAACCAGGGCTGACCCTGCTTAGCTTCCGAGATCAGGCACATCCAACCCTTTGCTCACAGCTTTACCAAGGCTTCAGCTTCTGGATTCTTTGCAGGATTAAGATAAACTACTTTACATGTGTGTGTTTTTCCGGGGGATTTCTTTCTCTGGCTTTCTATGGGTTCTATTACACAACCACTAGGTGGCACTGCGATATAGTGGAACTGTGCAAACACATAAGGCTTCTATAATGCCATTGAGAAAAATACCAGACTTTCCTCACTTGGGAAAAAGAACAACCACGATAATGGTTGCAAAGCACAGGAGAGGCTCTGGAGGATGACAAGGTCATATAAAGGACCCGCAAACTACTGTGAGTGAGGAATCATGAGCACACAATAGAAGCTTTGTGTAGAAAGGTTCACGTTCCAGCCAGTTCAATAGACCTCTGATGAGCATCGCAATGCAACAACAGATGCACAAATGCTTCCAGGTTTGCTATATATGTGGAAGGCTGCTTCAGAGCAGAGATCGCCTTTGCTGGGTTAGGGAAAGAGGAAACATTTTTCGTTGTGATTTTAACAAGGTTGTGTATAAACGTATATACTTGTTTCAAGCCATTTGGATGAAAGAAAAACCCTTGGAAGAATAGCAAGGTTGAGCCAGACATTCTCCCATTTTTACTAAATGCATGCTGGACCCACAAGTCGGCTGAAATTGGAACCAGGTGATATGGCCAGAAAGCTCCTGTTGTCACAGACATAAGGCAAGTTTCAACTCCTAGCCTGCAAAGTGTAAAAATTTGTAAGGGCAGACAAAAGTCAATCATGTTGACTTTTAAAAATCCACCCAGATTTGCCAAAGTCTTGAACATTTCCCGATAAAGAGATTCCAGTTATAAAAGTTATGTCACGTGTCCTTCTTTGAGCACTAATAGTTCAACAAGAGAACGAGGATGAAATCACCATAAAACCTGAGGCACCTTCATGGCCAGTGGCTCCCAAATGAACAAGTGAAGCTGGCTTATTGGTCCACCTGGCCCAGTATTGTCTGCTCTGAGTGGCGGCAGCTTTCCAGCGGATCTCAGACAGAGGCCTTTCGCAGCTCTGGAGCCTCTGATCTTTTAACCAGAGATGCCAGGAATTGAATCTGGGCATGCAAAGCAAGTATTCTCCATTACTGAGCTATGGCCTGTCCCCATAAGGTGGTGGGAATAATTTTTCAGCGGAACGGTTGGGTGGTTGCAAAGAAGACATTTTTGAATCCTCTGAGTGTAGCCGGAAGAATCCAGATAGAGTCTTTTTGTATATGCTATGGGGCTTTCCCATGCAATCTATGCAAAGTGCCATTTATTGTGCGGCGTCTATGTGGTGAAAGCAAAGGGTATGCACAGCCAGTAATTAATTTATAAAATGAGAGCCGTCGGGACTCGGGTTTTCCCCACAGCCACATCCTCTGACTTAAGATTCCTTTCGCCTATGGTCTCAGATGTGTGAGGTCATTTGGGGTTGCCCAAGCGAGGTGCCAGAGGCACTCTGCACATGCTCAGCGGGAGTCTTTTCACCTCACATGTCCCCAAGCAGAGTCCTTGTATTGAGTCCGAGACATAGCCATAAACACAGCAGCCTTGTTTTGGTGCAGCTTCCACGCAGGTGACTGGCTAGGTCTCCAGAATGGCAGCAAGGAGATTCAGATACACAGAAGTCCATGCAGTGAATGGGGAAAGTATGTGGCACCTTCTTGGATCCTGAGGGCAGGGGGAATGGTGCCATTTATAAAACAGCAGTGCACTGACTGGGATATATTCCTGGCTTATGTATCTTGATGTTCCTTGGCTGATTTAAGTATTCTGATGTACATGTCACGTAGTCAACAAGGCTCGGTTCCTGCAATGCATGTAATCGTTCTGGCACACACAACGTAGAAGGGTGTGTTCAAAAGGTTCAGTTAATTTCAACAGTACTGCACACATCATGCTGGAGGTTGATGCTTTCTGATAAGCAACTGAACTGGTCCCTCCGGGACAGATTTGATGATGTTCCAGGCATCGTAATGCATGCGTCCAAGCAACGATTTCCCACCAATGGCAAGAATTTCGTCCCCCGCTTCCAGTTTTCCAGCTTGTTCTGCAGCGCCACCTGTTGGCAAAACTTTAAAGTCAGGAAAGAAGGAACACAAGAAGCCCGAGAGTGTAATTTTGATTTCTAAACTCCATAGAAATTCCACCTCTAAAACGTAATTCATTACAATTCACACAACAGCACACACTCGCTGTAGTAACAGCGGCTTTATGGAATTTTAATCACTGTTCATCGTTCCTAGGATGCTTTTAATTTGTAAATTGTGCTACAATGTATATGGTGTTCGAAGGTTTTAACTTCCCATTTTTCAGAGATGGAACGGAGTCTGAGGGACAGGACTTGCCCAAGGCGAGGAAGGCAAAAAGGGAGACAAACCTCAAGTTGGTGATGAAAGAAACATGTACCGAGGAGAATAAAGAGGCCCAACTAGGATAAGGCAAGTAACTGAAAAAAAGGCGGCCGGGGTGGTGGTGGGGTGAAAATGCAAGCTTTCCCCCGTTTGAATGAATCACTTTCATTTTGAGTTTGGTCCAGCCCTTCTTTGAACTAGGCCAAACTCAAACTGGCTCACACCCTTCTTCACCACCTCACCGCCAGCGCCCACCTCCTTTCCCAAAAAATACATCTTTCCTTGGGGAAGGGTTGCCAGGTAGCGGAGTGAGGAAAGAAGGCCAGGAGAGGCCCCATGACTGATTGTTTCTTGGGTGGCCAGTCCCATGATCCCTGTATGGTATGATGGAAGCATGGCCCCATGGGAAGCATGGACCATGTAAAGTGCATCATTTGGGGACAGAGATCATGGGGCTGGTAGTCATGCGTGGAGTGTGCCATTATGCCCTTCACCACTTGTTACCCAAAAATGTACTTCGAATTTTGCTTGCTATTGTTAAACTATTGGAAATAAGTAATCCTTATCGATCTGCTGCAAACCACCCAAAGATCAACCAGTAAATACTGAACTACCTTCAGTCCAGCCTTTCAGGATTGCAGCCTATCAGCTACCGCTCTGGAAATTAAGAAAATAAGCATGAACCTACCTGGACACTACAATCAACATTTGAGGCCTTCCTCCAAGTACCTTCTCCAAGGCAGGCAACAAGGGAGAGGGCCGTCTCAGTGTTGGCCCCCCAACTGTGGGATACTCTCCCCACTGAGATCCACCTGGCACCAACATTGTCATCCTTTCAGCACCAGATTAAGACTTTTCTCTACTCCCAGGCATTTGATGGCATACGATGAGGCATTTATATCCATTGTTTTATCAGGTCCCACTATCTTATTGTAACTGGGTTTTTAGCTCTTTTAAACTGTTTTAAAGTTTTGTATGTTAAAGATTTTATATTATGTTTTTATTATCTTGTATTTGTGGGTTGTAATTTTTGTGAACTGCCCAGAGAGCTTTGGCTACTGGGTGGTATAGAAACAAAATCAATGAGTGAATGAATGAATGAATGAATGAATGAAGCATTAAACAAAACAAAACAACCAAACAAGCAAAGTAGCTGCTAACTGCCTGGCGGTGCAGTGAAAAAGATGTCACTCCCCTCCAAAAAGAGAAGCAATACTGTGTTTGCCAACTCCCCCTGCCCCCAATAGATACAATACAATAAACATTTATTGCTTATAGCCATAGTTCATCGCCTCCAATGGAAGGACTGCCAAACGGGGGCTCTGGAAAACAGCTTTCCAAGCACCTTTAAAAATTCTTTTGATAAGCAAAGGTCTGTCTCCAGTGATAGATGCTTTTCCTCCATCCAGACTGAATCCCAAGCCAGCAGAAGTCTTCAGAAGTTCAACACAAACAGCATCATTTGGCTCTCCACCTGGACCTTCAGGGGGAGAAAAAGAACCATGCAGAGCACTGATTCAACTGTGTTCTCACGACTAAGGTTTGGGTAGTCACCCCCACTGAGAGATCATGCCAAAGGAAAGCGCTAGACAGTCCCCAACAAAACATGACAGATAACCCTGCTTCCCAGCCTTTCAGGAGGAATACATCGTCATTCGCAGTCTTTCCTTTCCTATGCCATTTCCATTGTTTGGAATTAATAAACAGACAATTATAATTTTGGGATCCTTTCTAGCTATTGGCACAGAGTTCCAGCTATTCTGTTGGAATAGTTTGATCTTGGATTGCAAAAGCGTGTGTAAATCCAAACGTCTCTGGGAATGAAATGCTAAAACGTTCATATTTATTACATTGTTCATAAACCAACATCTGACAGGCTTGATCTGATTTCCAGTTAGTCTGAGTGGAAACCTACCAATTCATTTCCAAATAGGTTAGGTTGGGCCTGCAGTATCTAAGCATCTACCTGCCTTGAGGACTTCTTAAAATGCTCTTTGGGTTCCAAAGGAGTCCAAACAAAAACTCGAGTGTATTTTCACTAGCTCCTTCTAATTGCATAAATGCACAGTTATAACATGAAACGTATGGGGCTACTCCCCCACCCCCCGGCCACATCACTAATTGGTTTTTCCTTGGGGTGAATTCATTCCAGCTGCAGTTGAATCAACACTGTACCTGCTCCTCTCCCCATTATTGCAGCCACTGAGGCTTGTCTGCCAGGGGAAGACTGTTCAGATCCGTAAGAAGAATTTTTTTCTCCACCTCTCTCCTTCTTGATGACCACAATGGCGTATTTGTGGAGTCGTGCCTGGTGAAGAGCATTGAGTACGTCCCCATGTACGGAACCCGCAAGACAGACGCCGTTGATGGAAAGAATGAGGTCTCCGCGGTGGATTATTCCTTCCTCGGATGCCACCCCCTTTGAAAACACCCGATGGACCTTCAGGAGGATACATTGGGATGAAGGATGTCAACTGGTTAAAGAATTGTTAGTTGATTAAAGCAGTTGCCTTTTATCCCATTAATTGACTGATTAATGAGTACTTTTATGAGCCAGGGACTGCCTGCAGCTCTCTAAGGGCTTTACTGCAGCTGCTCAAGGGTGCCCTGGTCCCCCATCACCAAATCCTCCTACCTACCCATTTCCCCACTGAGATAATATACAGTGTAACGGAATGACGTGGCTCATTCAGGCTCACACATAATGAGAAGCCACCACGGGTGAATTTCCCTGTGGGCTTTCTTGTGGTGGGCACCATTTTTAATATTGGGGGTGCAGGCAGGCACGGCGTAGCTTCTTATTATGTGCAAACCCAGCAAGGGTGAGTTGTTGGGGTCGTTGGCAAGCCACCGAGAACCCATGGGCTGCTCTAGGGTTGTGGGTGGCTTTTCAACCACCCTAACAATCCACCTTCGGCGGGTTTGCATGTAATGAGAAGCTACGGTGTGCCCCAACCATGCCCCGAATATTCAAAATGGTGGCTGTCTGGTCTCAAGGCACACAGTGTGGTTCTACCCCTGAAGCTAAGCCAGTCTGTCTCTGTAAGCTGGGTGGGTTGGATGGGATACTGCTTGGGAACCATATGTAAGTTGCTCAGAGTTCCTGAGCATGGTAGAAGCACAATAAATAAAATTAAAATAAATACAAGCCCTGATTCTAATTGGACTATTGTAAGAATATAAAAAATATGGAAGTGTTACCCACCTTAAGATCTAGGGATAAGCCAGGCTACAAATCCAACCAAACTAGCCAGATAAAATATTGACTATGATAGTAAGGCAGTGTTTCCAAACTTCTAGTGGGTGAGGTACACTTTTTCTGAATTAAAATTAGAAAATATTTTTCCTACACTTCACTTCTACATCTGAAAGCTGTTATTGTGAGAGAGTGTGTAAGTGCAGCTATTACTCAACTTCTGTGTTTCCAATCTGAATGCAACCTTCTGATTACAAAGAGGTAAGCCTAGAGCACTGATCCGTGTGGGGATGCAACAGGCAGACTCCTCTGGAGGCAGGCAGTTCTGTTGGGTCTCCACATCAGAAACAACCAAATGATCTGATTGCTCCTGATGCAAAGACACAGAATTACCTGTCTACATCAGGGGCTGCTTAAATGGAGGTGAGGTCAGAGCAGTGGATCATGCAGAGATGTGGTAGGCAGCCTCTGCTCTGTACGAATATGACAGAGCCACTAGATGCAGCCTGAGTGTGTTTTGCTTCCTGAGAGGAAGCAGAAATTAGGTAAGAGTAAATATAAGCCAAAAATCTCTCCTCGCCTTTCCGGGATCATTTGTCCCCTGCAAAAGGGGGACATTTTTAGCTGCTTTTAGGGGTGGGAGAAATTCTGATAATTTGGGGGAAGGGGGGTTGTTTAACTTATTTTTATGAGGTGGCTGTGAGCTTTCCCCCACCCCCTTTAAAGCAACAACAACTCTCAGCCTCTTGTAGTGGTAGTGAGGGTCCTGGCTGAGTTCCTCAGGGCTAAGTCAGAATGCCCATGAGAATAACGCTATGGGACAGTGTTGTCCCCATGGGCACTCTGGACCCAGAAATGTGTCAGGAAAGATGTCAGAAGCCTCATGGGGGCTTCAGAAAGTGTAAAAGACTTTTAAAAAATTAAAAAGACCCCCCCACACACACACACCTTGGCTAAAAAAAATGTACGTCTAAAAAAACAAGGGTAACTTACTCCCTGCCCTAGAAATTCTCAGGTATTTTTCATTCCCTCCCAACCTTTGGGGAGTTTTCCATCCAACCTGCCCCCCTTGGGTTATTTTCTGTTTGCACTAATGGCCCAAAAAGCTGGTCAGAAAGCTTCAGCCCAGCTTCGTCTAGCTAACACTCACTTCCTCTGGTCTGAGGCTGAGACAGCTCTGACAAACTTTTACTTAAGTAGCATTTAAAATTGGTTTAGAAAACAGAGTTTGATGCTGCAAGCAAACCAATGACCTTGAAACTTGCGGGGGGGGGGGTGCCTTGAGTTCATGGGAGCCTGTTGTTATTTAATGAATTTATTTTCTTGCGGCAGACTAGAAGCTTTCTCATGGCACAGGGGCGTGCCCCAGTGCATGATTTGCAAATCACTGGAATAAAAGGGCATATGATTGATGATCATCGGGACTTGGACGTAGCTGATCTCACAAACCCTAAATTCTCAAGACGCGTGGCTGAGGCAATCACCAAGGTTCCTCTTCAGCAATATTGTGCATCAGGGTTTATTCGGCGCCCGGGCCCACTTCCCTCTCTGATCGCATTAGCAGATGGTATTCAAAACGACGCAAGCAGCCGTTCGCAACAGGGCTTTATGGCTGGGGACTGACTTGATAAATGAGCACTTGATCTAATTTCCAGCTGGCTTTGCAACCCACTTATGAGAAAGATGCAGTCACCACTTACGATGATTGATTTTTGTTCCAGGTCTACTCCTCCAGCAACGCTAAATCCCAGGCCGGATCCTTCCTCTTTATTCAAGACTACAAAGTAAACATCTTCTTCGCTCTGACAAAAAAAATTTAAAAAAAAAGGCAAAGAAGAAAAATTCAAAGTTTAAAATCCAAAAGAAACGCTAACAGAACTCACAAAGTACCTGGAAGATGAGAAGAGCCCCCAGGTTTAAACAAGTGCTTTCTGGGTGTTAAAAGAATTAGAATGTAAAATCTTTATTTAATATAGCTATGATTTCAAAGTATTAAGACAGTTGCTCTGGAAGGATAGAGAGAGACGTTTTAACTTTAGTTATGGAACATGTAGAGCGCAAGGAGCCAACCAAATCAGAACCCAGTTTGAGCTACGCCTTCTCAGGGTTCAGCCCTGGGACCGATTTTAAGTGTCATGGCCCAGCTGTGAGTACAGTTCATAATAAAGTGAAATGTGTCTCTGAGCATGTGCAAAAGGGCCTTCCACTGACTACTAAAAGTGGAGCTGGAGAGTTGCTGCAGAAAGCAAAGAGGTGGGAAAGGGTATTCAGGACAGTCAGGAGAGAGTAGTGGGCCAATGTGGATTGCAAAGAACAGATGGGCAGTGCATACATGCACCCATTCCTCTTCAAGATCTCCCGGTTAGATTACTGCAGTGTGCTGCACATAGGGCTGCCTCTGAAACTTCACAAACTTCAGCTAGTGCAAAATACAACTGCAAGATGCCTGACTGGGACTAGTTGGTGGGAACTTATCTCACTGGTTCTGAAACATCTTCACAGGCTGCAGTTGAGGATCAGGATACCTGAAGGAGTCCCTACCGCCACGCCAGCCCACCCATGAGCTGTGAGATGATAACTAGAGGCTCATCTCCAGGTACTCCAGCCATCAGAGGTAAGGCAAGTGGTGACTGGGGAGAGGGTTCTCAGTGGTGGCACCCTGCTTATGAAAGTCTCTCCCCAGGGAGGCTTGCCTGGCGCCTACCCTGCCATCATTTGGCACTTTTCATTTACCCAGGCTTTCAACTGTTAATATTGCTGTGCTGGCAAAAAAAAAGAGCAGCGATTTTGCCAGCAGAGGAAGTGTGTAGGGAGCGCATGCCTACTTTGCAAGTAGAATTGTGCCTTTTGCTTGCAAAATCATCACTTCTTTTGCTGCCACCGCTGCCACAGCAACAAATCCAGTGGCAATGTTAGTGGCAACAGTGGCAAATGGGGTAGGGTGTGTGTGTTGCAGCCCCTCACTCCCCCAGACACTGCCCACCCACACCTTAGAAGAAAGCAGCTCCAGTTGCAGAAGGCATGGCACCCAATTTCCTACCCATTTAAGCCCCCCAAAGCTGGTTGGGGGACCTTCCAGAACCATATGGAGTACAGCCTGGAGGGCTGCAGTCAACGGGGGGAGGGGGGATCACTGAAAATTGGATGCCCTGACTTCTGGAGCACTTTCTGCAAAGACAAAGCCATCAGTGGATACAACCCATCATTTATTGGGGCAGGGGGTAGGGGTGAGGGTGATTGGGAATATTTAAATTGAAGGTTGGCATAGAAATTGATGGAATAAATAAAATTTGGATGCGCCTTTGAGACAGCTCAGCGTTTTGTTCTTTAATGGTGCTGTAGCTTGACCCATAGAAGTAGCTGTGTCAGGGTGAGGCCAATGTAGGCAATCAAGTGACCCACAGTGGGCAGGCAGCCAAGGGGGCACAGATGGGCACAGAGGCTGAGGCAAGAGGCTCCTCGAGGGGCAACCCACTGCTCCAGCTGAAAAGCAGCAACAAGCTCCAATATTAATAAAGCAGGGCAGGCCTGGCCCAAAACATTTTGCTGCCTGAGGTGAAGTACGAGGTGAAGTCTCTCTCTCAATCTCCCCCAACCCCAGTCCATGTACAGAAGCTGTACCAGGCTGGCAGTTGAATCTTACTTCACTGGCGTTGGGACAGTGTCCCGCGCTGCACCTGAGGGCAGCAAGCTAGCTTAGAGGCCGTAAAACAGGCTGCCTAACACACAGAATGTTGTCCTCCAATAGAGGGAAGGGCCAGGGGCCTCAAGAGGAACAACCAGGGGGGCTGCCGCCACTGCTACCCCTACACTGCGATGCCATTAATAGTTGAACTGGCCCTGTAGGAGGAAGCAGGAAATGGTTGGTTCCTCTTGATCACCTGGCTCTCCGGCCAGGAGGCTTCTGTCCTAAGATTTCTTATGCCCAGATGGAAGGTTTGCTCTTGTGAGATGCCAGCCTGGTGGCACAGTACACAACCTCTTTCATATGTCACAACAACCCCCAGGTTGTTAAGCCATGGGTTTTGTGAATGAAGCGGGAGTGAGGTAGTACTAGTTCTCACTGCCAGATTAGCTCTGCCTGGCTACAGCAGAAGCAAACAACCCAGGGACACTCTGTGCCAGGGCTCTTTATCATGACATCCAAACATGGAATTGTGGGTTGTTAAGGGAGAAACAACTCAGTGTTAGAACTCAAGAACAAAGCATAGGTTCTAACTCTTCTCTTCCCCAACAACCCTCAATTCCTGGTTCGGATGCCAAGCTAAACAACCAAGGCACGTTGTTTAGCTCAGCAAAAGCAGGTGGGGGGCCAGACGCCAGCATGCTCCCTCCCTCCCACTCATTCACAACTACTCAGGGTTTATTTAAACAAGCCCTAGGTAGCCATGATGTGCAACCCCAGTCGATAAGGAGCCAGTGACTGAAATCTGCAGCCCCTGACAAGCTGGAGCTGCAGTATGGTAGGCTCCAGAAATGGGTATTGCCTAACTGTACCAGTCCGGAAAGATGAGATTTAGATGAATTTAGAAGACTGAGAATCTTCCTACTGTGGACTGAAAGCCAGTGTTATTAATTACATAATGTTTTCCAGCCTCTGTGCCACTTTGGACTTAAGACCAGATGTGAGAAAGTATGCAGACACGGACCATGTTCCAAGAAGCATTCAGTTTCATAAATATTTGAGTTCTTGGATTTTACAAATGGGCATGAATAAATAATCTCTCTTAAAATCCCATGTGAAAATACTTAAGAGTGCATTTGATAACTTCTGACTGGGAACAAAATTCATGCTTAGTATTTCTGCAGAACTCACCAGTAGGGATGGCGGAGAATTCCGCCACAGACTCCCATGAGGCCGAATTCTAAAGAATCCGGCCCGCCAGAGTCCGTGGCGAAATGGAAGACTTACCTCCACCTCCGTGCAGAATCCACTTCGGCTGGATCCTCTGGCTCCGGATTGCCAGCGATATGGCCACCATGCCGTATCGCTGGCTGAAGGGGACTGACTGCGGATGCAAATGGCGTCCCAGACGCTATTTGCGTCCACAGTCAGTCAAGCCCCCTTCAGCCAGCGATACGGCATGGCGGCCGTATCACTGGCGCTTCGGAGCCGGCTGGTGGCTCTGCGGAATCACCACGGAGCAGAGCCGGCCAGCGAGAATTCTGGGGGGAGGAATGGATCGCCTCCCCGCCCGTGGACCCCCCCCCCCCCGAACTGGCAGGTTGGGGCTTTGTACATCCCTACTCGCCAGACCCACCTGGCTTAACCAACTCATGGGACTCACAAGCTTTAAGCAGGTACTGGCATAAAGAGAGCTTGTGGGAGGTCTCCTTCTCCTATGATTCCTCTTATGTCAACCTACAGTTCTCATAAAGGCAAGTCTCAAGCCTTGAATGTGCCCAGGGATACAGACTTGGTGACAAAGAAGAGTGGGGTGGGGAGACCACAGTTGTGTTGTTTTCAAAAGTTCATATGCTCCACTGGAGAAAACACCGGAGACATCAATTTTCCGCAACAATTATTGAAGTAGTAAAGGCACCAGCAAGGCCATCTCTCTTCGGCTTGATGTGATGGTCTCGTGAAATCCCACCCCTGCAAGGCCCCCAAATTGCTTGGTATCCAGCAATTCTTATCGTGTGGCAACTTGAGATCTTACCAAGGGACTTCCTTTCAACCTAGCTTACCTCACAGGCTTGTACCCAAGTCCTCCCTTCTTCTCAGTTCAAAACCTCCCACTAGCTGGTTATCCATAAAACACAGCTGGCATCAGGGCCAACTTAAGCACATCTGTATGTAAAGTGTAGTTAGCCACTGATGTTCTCCCCTCTCTAGCTGAAATGTTTTTTGTTTTTGCAATGCTCACGTAAGCCAGATAGCTGGTCAAATGTCAAAAACTTTCAGCCCAACATCAGCTAGTGGAGAATTCAAAGATCTCCCAAGTGTAGTAACACATACAATAAGGACACTGATGGATCCCCCACATGGATTTCTAGAGCAGGTCATTTAATTATGGGATCATGATATATTTCCCATTATTTAAGAAAAAAATGACCCCACAGTACTGCTGACAATAAAAATGTTCTTCAAAGGAATTTATAGCAGACATTTTAACTCCACAAGGTTTTGGGCCAGTCACAGAGTTGCTAATGGTACAAGATGATCAGTAAGAATGGAACATCTGAGAAAGTGATCATCCCCTCTACTTGCAAAGCTCAGGGGTCTGTGGGGATCCTCACGTAGCTAAAACGGCACTCGCCGCACAAGAGAGGGAGCTCTCAGCAAGGTTACGGGAACACCAAGGCTTGCAGAAGTGCAAAGAAATCTTTAGGGAAAAAACCCAATGGGGTGGGAGAAAACCCCAAACAACCCAATATGAACCGAGCATGCTCAGCTGCAGCACCACCTCCAGGTTTCTGAGGGCCTAGGGGCAAGACAATGCCCCCCCTCAGTCAGCGCGTTTGCCTTCTTGACACCATTGTCACCAGCTGCTAGCGCTCCTCCCTCTTTTTCATCATCTCCACCACTTGCTTGCTTGGCAGGCAGGGAGTCAGGGAGCACGAAAGCAGTGGCATTTAGTCCCCCTCATTGTCTCACCACCACCACCCTTGTCTGAGCCAGAGGGAGAAGCAGGTGAAGAAGCAGGCTGCAGTGGTGAAGAGAAGCAAGACTAGGAGGCTCTTGTCAATGGGCCCCTGTCAGCAAGTGCCTCACCATGCCTTCTCTTGACCCTGGCCCTGCTCAGTGGGCCTGGAATGCTCAGTGACTATTGTGATGATGGGCGGGGGGGGGGGGACACAGAAACCTTGGTGGGATGGGGAATGGAATAGGGTATCCTGGAAGAAGGCATGCCTGGCTGGCTGGAATTCTGAACACAAGAACTCCACGCTGCAACATTTTGTTGCAAGTCCCACTTGTAGACCTATACGTCCAAACGGATCCCTAGGGCAGGTGTACAATGAAAGCAGAGACTGTGAGTGAGGGAAGATTTCACTTCCCAGGGGAGCTTCCCCATTGCCCCTGATGTATAGCTCTGCTTTGTACTTAGTTTTTATAAAAATGATTTGCAAAACGCCAGAATTTGATCTGTGTGTGTGTGTGTGTGTGTGTGTGAGAGAGAGAGAGAGAGAGAGAGAGAGAACAGTTGCCTGCCCCAGTCCTAAGGAAGGAAAGCAGCTTCTAGGTTAGCCAGTTTTATCCTCTAACTAGAAGGAAGTAGCTGCCCTCAGAAAGTTTGCCTTTAACTGTGGTTTCAAGCAGTCTTCTTAGATCAGGCTGAACTCCAACTGGCAATTAGCTTTAATATTTTCATGTCTGCCTCCAGTATTTGTATTCAGGCATGAAAGAAAGAAAGAAAGAAAGAAAGAGAGAGAGAGAGAGAGAGAGAGAGAGAGAAAGAAAGAAAGAAAGAAAGAAAGAAAGAAAGAAAGAAAGAAAGAAAGAAAAGCAGAATCCCCTAGTTTCCTTTAACCCCATATTCAGCTGAGAGAGTGGTACCAATTTCCAGCTGAGGTTCAGCAATGGGGAGTCCAATGGGAGACCAGATGCACCTCTTCCCTGAAAGTGATCAGTAGCCACCAACAGGCCAAACTGCAGCTGCTAGATTCATAAAGCCTCCCAAGCCCCTGATCCTGCTTTATGTGCAGCGTAGACTTCAGTTCTGCATGACTATGGAACATTTTTTCCTGATGTTTCCAGCCTATCTGTGTGATATCCATTCTACGCGTCTGACTGAAGGATCAGAAATTCCCTGTGCCTTCTGACTCGGCCTTCCTGGATTAGTAAGCCTGTTTGGAAAGTGGGTTTGGGATATTATTTACAGTGGTAACAAGAGACTGGTTTCCTGTTTTTAAGTTTTAATATCTGATTTAGTGGTTTGATAGAAATCCCTTAAATAAATGTCCTGTTTAAATACATCGGGACTTGCTGGGTCATTCAGAATGCTTTCCCTTAAAACCTCATGCAGTCCTGCCATTCAGGATGGAGTCACTGAATCCTAACGTAGGTTTCAAGAGTGGAATTGAGAAGTTGGATGGCCCTATGCTAACTTGTGAGAAAAAGGGCAAAATAGATATCCCACCAGTTCCCAAATACTATCACCTAATCTATCTAAAAAAATTATAGGCTGCCTTTAAAGGTGGAACGCTTAGTCTTCATATTATCAACCTGGTTTTAAGAAACTGCACCACAGCACAGCCCTAATGATGCATATTCCAACATGCATCACTTTCAGTGGGATGCGGTGCTTCTAGGTAGCAACTACGCATGAATGCACAACATAATGCTCATTTGGATGCACATCCAACTTGTACCCGTGGTTCCCGATCCAGCAAGAGGCACATGTCCAGAAGCCCTGCGTTCGGGCACAGCTCTCTTTAGCTGGATCAGGGCACTCATGAATATTGGAAAAAGTGACCTTCCGACTGAAGTGCCGGCATTAAAATGGGAAAATCCATTCAACGTTTTTCTAGCATAGACAGTCATCCTGGGACTAGGCATGAGTGAGGGCAGGAAGGAACCCCTGATAAGGAGAGATCCGGGATCCTTGAGAATAGCACGTGAAGTGGCACAGCAGCCCTCATGAACATTCAGAGGTGCTGATATCCCTATTTATATTCAGTGGCCATTTCAATAAAACAGCAACATTGAATAGGCATGCATGACCATAGTAGCATAAGGAATTCGGTGGTCGGGGCTAGGGACCCCACTGGGAACAGGAGGTGGGCAGAACCCACCATGGCCCCGGAGCAACAGGGGGCTTGGCTGATCATGTGTGCAACAGTACCAGTGTCTCTACTGAGTTATCATTATGAGTCATTGTTTATTTATCTATTTACAACATTTGTATACCGCTCCCCATCTAAAATGGATTCAGGAGCGGTGAACATAAGAGGTTCAATAGTAAAAAAGATAAAAGATTAAAACACAACATTAAATTATTAAAAACAGGATGCCAATAAAAACTGTGGCTGGTCATTTAAGGAGTGCTTCCTGGAACAGAACTGTTTTCAGGAGGTGCTGGAAGCAACACAATGTTGGCACCTGCCTGACCTCCAGAGGCAGGGAGTTCCAAAGAAAGTGGGCCACCACACTGAAGGCTCTTCTCCAGGTGGACTCCAATTCAGCCATGTAGAATCACCACAAGTATGCCCTATGATGGCCTCAGTGACAGGGCAGGCTGAGAAGGGAGAAGGCATGCTTTCTCAGCTATCCTGGTCTAGGGATGTACGAATCCCACTTACCAGTCCACTGCCTGGGTCCGCTGGGGGGGGGGAGGCAATCTGTCCCTCCCCCCCGGAATCCTCCCCAGCCGGCTCCGCTCTGCAGCAAGGCCGCAGAGCCGCCGGCCGGGGCTGGCCACAGCCGGACTTCCGGCCACTGCCGGGCTGCTGCGGCCGCCATTTGCGCCCCTGCTCTTTGCTGTGATAGGCTACATAAGTATTTACATAGCCTATTATGGCAAAAGGCAGGGACGCAAATGGCGGCCGCTACGACAGCCTCCATTTGCAGCCGCAGCAACCCGGCAACAGCCGGAAGATGATTAGGAGCCGCCACCGCCAGGTAGGTCCATTCCAGGGGGATTTTGGGGGGTGGCGGGGGGTAGTCCATTCCGCCACAGACTCCGGGGGAATGGAGTCCTGGAGACTGGAGAATGGAGACCGGAGTCCATAGCAGAATTCTCCAACATCCCTATCTTGGTCCAAAGTTGTTCAGGGCCTTTGTAGACTAGTACTAAAACCTTCACGGATAACTGCCTTGTTGTGGCAAAGGGGCTTGCGTAACTCAGTGAAGCCATAAGCTATGCCATGCAGGGCCACCCAAGATGGACAGGTCATGGCAGAGAGTTCTGACAAAATGTGGTCCACTGGAGAAGGAAATGGCAACCCACTCCAGTATTCTTGCCAAGAAAACCCCATGGAACGTATCACAAGGCTAAAAGAGATGATGCCGGAAGAGGGGCCCCTCAGGTCGGAAGGTGTCCAATATACTACTGGGGAAGAGCAGAGGGAATTTCCAAGTAGCGCCAGAAAGAGTGAAGCGGCTGGGCCAAAGCCGAAAGGACACTCAGCTGTGGATGTGTCTGGTGGTGAAAAGAAAATCCGATGCTGTAAAGAACAATATTGTTTAGGAACCTGGAATGTAAGATCAATGAATCAAGGTAAGCTGGAGGTGGTCAAACATGAGATGGCAAGACTGAACATCGACATCTTGGGAATCAGCAAACTAAAATGGACAGGCATGGGCGAATTTAATTCAGGTGACCATCATATCTACTATTGTGGGCAAGAATCCCTGAGAAGAAATGGAGTAGCACTCATAGTCAACAAAAGGGTGGGAAAAGCAGTACTGGGGTACAATCTTAAAAATGATAGAATGATCTCAGTACGAATCCAAGGCAAACCATTCAACATCACAGTAATTCAAGTCTATGCCCCAACCACTGAGGCCGAAGAAGCTGAGGTTGATCGGTTCTAGGAAGACCTACAACACCTTCTAGAACTAACACCAAACAAAGATGTCCTCTTCATCATAGGGGATTGGAATGCTAAAGTAGGAAGTCAAGAAATCACCGGGATAACAGGCAGGCATGGCCTTGGTGTACAAAATGAAGCAGGACAAAAGCTAATAGAGTTTTGCCAAGAGAACACGCTGATCATAGCAAACACTCTTTTCCAACAGCACAAGAGGCGACTCTACACATGGACATCAACAGGTGGTCAATATCGAAATCAGATTGATTCCGTCCTTTGCAGCCAAAGATGGAGAAGCTCCATACAGTCAGTCAAAACAAGACCTGGAGCTGACTGTGGCTCAGATCATGAGCTTCTTGTTGCAAAATTTCGGCTTAAATTGAAGAACATAGGGAAAACCACTAAACCATTCAGGTATGACCTCAATCATATCCCTTATGAATATACAGTGGAGGTGAGGAATAGATTTCAGGGATTAGACCTGATAGACAGAGTGCCTGAGGAACTATGGACGGAGGTCCGTAACATTGTTCAGGAGGCAGCAACTCAATCCATTCCAAAGAAAAAGAAATGCAAGAAAGCCAAGTGGCTGTCTGATGAGGCTTTACAAGTAGCTGAGGAAAGAAGGGAAGCGAAAAGCAAGGGAGAAAGGGGAAGATATATCCAACTGAATGCAGAGTTCCAGAGAATAGCAAGGAGAGACAAGAAGGCCTTCTGAAATGAACAATGCAAAGAAATCGAGGAAAACAACAGAATGGGAAAGACTAGAGATCTCTTCAAGAAAACTGGAGATCTCAAGGGAACGTTTTGTGCAAAGACGGGCATGATAAAGGACAAAGAAGGCAGGGACCTAACAGAAGCAGATGAAATTAAGAAGAGGTGGAAAGAATACACAGAAGAACTATACAGGAAAGATCTGAATGTCCTTGATAGCCATGATAGTGCAGTCACTGAACTTGAGCCGGACATCCTAGAGAGTGAAGTCAAGTGGGCCTTAGGAAGCATTAGTAACAAGAAAGCTAGCGGAGATGACAGTATTCCAGCTGAGCTATTTAAAATCCTAAAAGATGATGCTGTTAAAGTGCTGCATTCAATATGCCAACAAATTTGGAACACTCAACAATGGCTGCAAGACTGGAAAAGGTCAGTTTACATTCCAATTCCAAAGAAGGGCAACGCCAAAGAGTGTTCAAACTACCGCACAATTGCGCTCATATCACATGCCAGCAAGGTGATGCTCAAAATCCTACAAGCTAGGCTTCAGCAGTATGCCAACCGAGAACTACCGGAAGTACAAGCTGGGTTTCGAAGAGGCAGAAGAACTAGAGATCAAATCGCCAACATTCGCTGCATCATGGAGAAAGCAAGAGAATTCCAGAAAAACGTCTATTTCTGCTTCATTCACTACGCTAAAGCCTTTGATTGTGTGGATCACAAGAAACTGTGGCAAATTCTTAAAGTGATGGGAGTACCAGAACACCTTACCTGTCTCCTGAGAAACCTGTACGAGGGTCAAGAAGCAACAGTAAGAACCAGACATGGAACAACCAAGTGGTTCAAAATTGGGAAAGGAGTACGACAAGGCTGCATATTGTCACCCTGCTTATTTAACTTATATGCAGAGTACATCATGAGAAACGCTGGGTTGGATGAATCAGAGGTTGGAATTAAGATTGCTGGGAGAATTATCAACAACCTCCGATATGCAGACGATACCATCCTAATGGCAGAAAGCAAAGAGGATCTAAAGAGCCTCTTGTTGAGGGTGAAAGAGGAGAGTGCAAAAGCTGGTTTGAAACTCAACATTAAAAAAACTAAGATCATGGCATCTGGCCCTATCACTTCCTGGCATATAGAAGGGGAAGAAATGGAAGCAGTGACAGATTTTACTTTCTTGGGCTCCAAGATCACCGCAGACGGTGACTGTAGCCATGAAATTAAAAGACGCTTGCTCCTTGGGAGGACAGCTATGGCAAACCTAGACAGCATAGTAAGAAGCAGAGACATCACCTTGCCGACAAAGGTCCATCTAATCAAAGCTATGGTTTTTCCAGTAGTAATGTATGTCTGTGAGAGCTGGACTATAAGGAAGGCTGAGCGCCGAAGAATTGATGCCTTCGAACTGTGGTGCTGGAGAAGACTCTTACGAGTCCCCTGGACTGCAAGGAGGTCAAATCAGTCCATCCTAAAGGAAATCAACCCTGAGTGCTCATTGGAAGGACAGATACTGAAGCTGAAGCTCAAATAATTTGGCCACCTAATGCGAAGAGAAAACTCTCTGGAAAAGACCCTGATGCTGGGAAAGACTGAAGGCAGAAGGAGAAGCGGACGGCAGAGGATGAGATGGCTAGATAGCATCACCGATGCAATGAATATGAACTTGAGCACGCTCCGGGAGAGAGCGCAGGACAGGAAGGCCTGGTGTGCTATGGTCCATGGGGTCACGAAGAGTCGGACATGACTGAACGACTGAACAACAACAACAACTAAAACCTTACACCTGGCCTGGTAGTGAGTGAGCTACAGGAATACTGGAAAGGTGTTTTAAAAAAAATCATCCAAAATATACCCAGCTAGAACACAAACAAATTAGCTCTTTTTCTTCCCTATGTAGTTTTTTTTTTTTTTTTTTACGGAAAAGACCTTAAGCCGCCTTTAGACCTTAGCAGTCCTTTCTGCAGGTAATTTATGACTTTTGGCCACCGACAGTTTCCATTTTGATTTTGTCCAGGCTCACCTCTGCTTGTGCTTTGGCCTCCTGAAGTAAAGAAGGGACGTCAGATTTTGTTGTCACAGAAGATAAAACCAGCTGCAATTTCTGCTGATCCAGAGCAGAGACCAAGAGTTGATCCAAGCTAAAAGATAGAAGTGCAAAACAGTGGACAGAATGAGACTGCAGGGATGTGTTTAATGCAGGGGTGCAGAAACTCTTTCAGCTGAAGGGCCGAATTCCATTTTGGAGAAGCTCCCGGGGTCCATACTCCAGTGGTGGGATGGATGAAGGGAAAAGGGGTGGACCCCAAAAACAAAATAATCCAAATATACCAGTATATTTTAGCTTTAAGCTCCTGCTGCCAGCAACTAAGCCTTAGGAGAAGCATTTCTACCTTTTAGAAGGGGAAGGAACTGCACAAAAGCCAGGACACCAGAAAACGATTGGTGGGTGGGGGAAAGGGAACTGGGCCAGGGGAAGGGGGCATGTACATCAGAGGAACCCTGGAGGACTGGACTGAGACCCCCTGAGGACTGAATTTGGCCCCCGGGCCTGAGGTCCTTCATCCTTGGTTTAGTGGTCTACAGGGCAGCCCTCCCATGAAGTGGGGTGAATTCAGATAGCACGCTCCCCCCACCAGGGGGCCCACCAGCACTGCCTCCAGTGGGTGATCTCTGGAGAGCCCCACCAGCCACATAGTGGGACAACGGCGGGGCCCTCAAGAGTGGCTATTGCCCTCTGATTTGCTCTGAGGGGATCATCAGGGCAAAACAGAGGATGGGCAGCTGCTCTCAGTCACCCACCCTCTGGCTCATGCCGAGAATCCTCTGAGTGCAAACCAGAAAGCGGGCGAGCTCTCTGGAGAGCTACATCAGCTGGATGAAGTGGCCAGCACAGCTCTTCAGAAAGCCAGCCAGGCCCAAATGTCTGTCTTTGAGGGGGCCTTCCTCAGAGCCAGGCATTGTGGGAGGGGTGTCCCAGGAGGCTGCCTGTACTCGGCCAAAACCAGAATAGATTATACAGAATGGTTTTTAAAAGTGCAGAACAAATGTTGCAAAAGAAGGGAAAGTATGTAAGTTTGCCTGCTGTATAATCATTTCTCAACTGTTGCAGAATCCAGCTAACCTGGGTGCAGAATTTTAACATTTTAATGCAGAGTACACAACCCAGAATATAGGCTTTGTGTCTTCCCCCACCTCCCATTTTGCTATGTGGTTTTTAGGCTCTGGAATGTTGCCCGCTCCCGATACAAAATCGATAAAGGAAAATGGTGAAACTAACCTGATGGACCAGCTTTTGCCCGAGTGCGTCTTGTTCAGGTTTGCATCATGTTGTAGCACTTCCTCATCAGAAGCTGACCCAGGAGTACCAGGGCCACTGTTCCAGGGACTGTTTTCTTTGGAATACTGGCTGCTTGCCATCACAAGACCAGAGAGCTCTGAGCATTCATTCAGACCAGAAACACTTTCAATGGGGAGACCAGGAGAACTTGCTGTGGGTGTAACTTCCAATTCTGTTTTGAAATGGGGAGAATTGGCCTCCACAGAAAAGTCCCCGCTGCACAGCTTGTCAAGATCTGGCATGCTCAAGGCCCGGAGCTCCCGGAGTTTTGAGCGAGACAAGGGCATGTGTCTGATGTGCCCACCCGAGGCTCTGCTTCTTCGGACGCTGGGTGTAGACGGCGGCAAAGCACCACATCTTTCACTTTTCTCCAAGTGAGCATCATCTCTGCTGTCCTCGGGGGAATTCTGCCGCAGATGTGTCAATGCTGCGCTGGTGGATGATTTTGTCATCTGCAGGGATGCCGGGACTTCACTTTCGCCATAGGAACTCAAGCTCCGTCTCAGCGCCTGGACTGCATCATTAACACTGGTAGCTGAAACTGCAGAAACACCACCGGACAACCTTCTACCAATGGGAAGTTTAGAGCTGAGAGAGGTGGAATGAATGTCTATGGCTTTGACCATTGGCCTATCAAAATTGGCAAGGTTCTCAAAAGATTTAATTCGCTGTTTCACAGAAAAAGATGAAACCGGATCATGTGGCCAGTTGAGTTCATAATAGTAATAATTTCTCCTGCCTGTTTTTAATTTATCTGCAATGCGGCCACTGTTGTCATTGACCAAGGGTGATTCTTGACTGTTTGATTTAGGGATGCTATTGCATGTCTCCTTTTCATCTCGAGTGTTCTGGCCATTCATCAGACTGAGATGGACAATTTTCAGCATGCCCATCTCTGTATGAGGATACTTTTCACCCGAAACATTGCTCAGGATATCCTGGACGTGATGTGCTGGTGCACCCATAGCATTGTTCTCCTCCCTCAAATGGCTTGATAATTGGGCAGGCATTGAATAGGTCCTTGTCACGGGTTTTAATGTGCTGTGTACATTTTCATCCTCAAAAGTGTTCCACCTACAATTCTGTACCTCACTTTCTAGCTGGTTGATTTGCTTCTTGTTACTTTCCTCCTTCTCCAGAGACACCTCTGGAATTAATGAGGATGGTGTGAAAGAGGAGGAGGAAGACAGTCTCACCTCAATGAAAGTGCGCTGAATTTCTTGACCTGATTGCTCTTGCTGAACAGAGGGATAAAGACTAGAAGGCTCTTTCCTAAAAGCCCCAATGTTATCTGATCCAAACGGCTTAATTTCACATCCATCGTGATCCAAGCACCTCATACCCATCCCACGGTTATCAGTCGTGTCACTCAGACAACTACCCTTGGGTGTAATTGTGGAATGTGCATATATCTGAGAAGGACCTTCTCTTATTTGGTAATCACCAGCATCAGCATGATCTCTCTTTTCACTATTCATAACCATCCGAATTGGGATCTGTGCTTCTTTTTGCTCTGCCATTCCAGCATCACCAAGTTCAAAATTGCTAATGGATTTTTCTTTGTTGTTTTTCACAACACTGCCATTACCATTCAAGACAGATGAAGAGGATTCCCGAGGCACTGCTAAAGACAATTTATTTTCCTCCTCCTGCTGAAGAATCCTCGAACCCATGGAAAAGCTCCTGCTAGGGGGTTCCAAGTGTGTGGCTAAGTTATGGAGTGATGTGCCTTTCTTTGGAAGAAGCCTGGGTGATGATTGCACAGGAAGGGATGTCTTTTTCTGATCCATACCACCAGCTTTTGCTGGAACAGCACTTAGACCATCTGAGTGAGTCTTGGACTTGCTTTTAATAGTAAGGCCCTTTAGCTTTGGGCCTGGTTTGTTTCGTTGATTATTTGAAAGAGTTTCTACAATACTCTTCTGGGGAATCCCTCTTGTTTCATGCTGCAGTTTTTTGGAAGAGGATGGACTGTGTGGGACCGTAATACCTTTGCTTTGGCCAGAGCTTTGCATTACTGTGCTTGAACTTTTTGGGACAGGAATGGCATTTGCCTTTTCATTCCTTCCCAGTATGTCATGGGCAGCTGTGGCCTTATTCAGATTTTTTGATTTTGTCAGAAGGGGAGATCTGGGGCTACTGGCTATTCTCTGTGATGTGTACTCCACAGGATAGCTGTCTGGTTTACTCAAGTGGGCTGGGGCATTGATTTCTTTCTTTGTCAAAGCAGGGCTACCAACCACATGGCTGCCATCATCTGTTACTAAATCATTTTCTGTGTGCGGTCGCTGGTTTTTATTGCATTCGTCTTTGCCCAGCGGGTCACTGTCCCAACCATTGATGGCTTTTGTCGTGCACAAATGCATTTCTTGGGCATCACGTTTGGACGTACCACATGTCTCCATGAGTCTCTCTCTGCTCTCCAAGTTTATCCTTTCTCCATTCATTAAGGGACCATCCTCGTGGAAAGAGCAACCTGCATTGTCAGTGTCTAACTTATCTGTCCCTGGTGGAGAAACCTGAGAAAGAACATGAGAGGTTGTAGATGGAACCATGGGTTCTACACTGAAGTGTCTTGGAGAGTGTGGTTCTTCAAATGAGAATTTCCCATTGGATATTTCCAGCGAACCAATTTCTGCCTTGCTTTCTGCCTGCAAAACAGTGTTTGAAGGATGGCATTCTGGGGGATGATGAGATGCATCTGGCATAGATGTGACTGGCTGTTTCTGAGGGAAGTGTTGCTGCTCCCGATTCAGACAGCAAATTTCAATTTGCTCCTCATCCGAATCAATTGCCTTATCTCTCTCCAAGGGTTTATTGCAAGCAGACAGTAAGTGCGGCGAACTGCCTGAAAATCCTGGAGTTTCTACTATGGATTCTGTGTCTGAGCTAGAGTCCTCTGCAGCAGCATACATAGATTTTGGAATAGTGTTGCTTTTGCTCTCCATTCCACCCACAGTGTCTTCATTTAAGCTGCTGAAATTCCTGGAATAGTTACTCAAACGGGTTTGGTTCACAGTGAAAATCTTGCTGGCATTAATGGAATCCAAGACAGAAAACCCCAAGATTTCTTGCGTGTTAGTTGCATAATTCAGAGCTCTTCCTGGAAGGTCATTCTTAATTTTATCTGATCTAGAATTAGAACAATCTTCTTCCACCATCACAGAAGTATCTTCCTTGGTACACCTCTCCCTGATTAATAAACATGTAGCATCTTTTTCTTCTGAGGAGTTTGTTTTGCGTAGGAAGTCATCAATATCTCTTAATGGTACCACAGCATTGTCCTGAGCATAGCTGGTTTCCAAGGAATTTGGTGATAACTCCTTGGTCTTGGCATCAGAAAGCAGCACTGTCGTTTCCACCATATAAGCTGAGTTATCCCTGTGCAATGATTCTTTCTGATTTGCAAAACTCTTTTCTTCTTCAGTCATAAGAATATCGCTTGAACTTGTCTGAACTGACTCATCTGCCTCCGAAGGTACAATGAGATTTGTAAGTCTGTTTGTGGCTGCATAAAGAAGGAACCAAAACAGTCACTTTGTTCTCTTAAGTATGTGAATATGAAAACTATACATGAGTGTCTGGAGTTTATTTTTAAGAGTCCAGCTTTGATCCAGCAGTTTTAAGGAGATAGAGAGTAGCAGTTGATCCAATGATCACCATCCTGCCAGATTTTAATTATATTATTTTGCTAAAACTAAAGATTTATATATGTTGGCTTGGATCCAGGCCTTGCCTTCCATGAATGGAAGGGGTCCTACCGTCCATAGTAGCTTTCGGATCCAGCAGAGCATTTACACTGATGGCACTGGGGAGGAGGCCATTTTCTCCTATTCCCCTCTCCCTGCAGCCCCCTGACAATCTGCTCCAAAGGGTTGGGGCCCCTGCTAGAATAGCATGGGAGGTGCTGACGGGGACCGTAGCAGGAGGAGGGAATCAGCAAAAATGGTTCCCCCCCCCTTCCCACGAGCTGGAGTCTCCTGAGCAGAACACCATTCAGGGAATGGTCCTGTTGGTATGAGCAAAATCTGGATCTATCCCAATATATTCCAAAGTGCTCAGAAGTATCCCCCAAAGACATTATCTTAGTAATCTACACAAAATCCCTGTAAAGGTGGCGGTGGCGGCAGCGGCTGTTGTTGTTATTATTATTATTATTGCTGCCAACATATTACAGACAGAAGTTGATGATTAGAGATAAAGCTAAACTGAGATTTGAATGGGGACATCCAGCTCACAGTTCAGGCTTCTTTCTTGTATTAATTGTATTTCTTAATCTTAATATTTATTTCTGAATTTTATTTTCTGCTTTGAGTTTCTTAGCGCTTACTGTTCATCCCTCTAGCATAAGGAGTTTCCCCTCTATCTTACCCATGCATCTTCCTATCACAGTCCGAAAGTCACTATAAATAGCATCCTTCGTATTCTGAAGGGATGAGATTACAAGCTTGACCTCTTTAAGAGCGCCAACAAGCTTTTGTTACAGTATTCCAGCATCTGTTCTTCTCTAGACCCAGTTACCATCTTGGAAGGAATGTTAGCAAAGCTAGGCCTAATGTGAGAAAATGTAGAACCCGGAGCCATGTCGGGAGCTTGACTGAACCACCATCTTCTGGCGCTGCATGTAGGATTTCAATATTGAAGGATTCCCTATTATCACTATGAAGACTAAGTAGCTTCTGTCCCACTTCAGTTGTAGCATCGGCTAAACAGCTTCATAAAAAAGCATATTGTGCCACATTCATAACTCAAAGCTCCCCTTACTTGGTTGCTTGAAGACAAATGTGTGAACACATCCAACCACTGAATGCTCTTTGCATTGTGTGTGAGGGATTATAGACCCTCCATCTGTGGGTTGTAATCTTTCACACATACAAGTCATCACATGGTTCAGCCATCAAGTGATGAACACTCATATATGAAAAGGACATAAGTCATCTAACACCATTTTGGCAAGAATTTAGGGAGAAAGAAAACTGGGGGGGGGGGAATGGGATGACATTTAATGCAGCCTTGCAAATGAAGCCAATCCCACCACCACCACTCCAACTCCTGTGTGGAATGTATGTCTGCCACTGCTGCCACTGTGCTGCTGAAACAAAATAGTCATTTGCTGCCAAAATTCAGCTGCAAACTGCTACAGAGGCTTCATAAAGAATTATAAAGCCTCTGTAGCAGTTTGCCACCAAATTTCGGTGGCAAACCACTTATTTGCCACCAACAGCAAGGCACAACAGAGGTGGAGTCTGCTTGTGGCCCAAGGGCCAAGTGTTGCCCACCCTTGACTTTTAGAGTAATCTTATGCATGTCTATTCAGATGGAAGTCCTACTGGGTTCAAAGAGGCTTATCCCCATGTAGATGTGTACAGGATTGCAGCCTCAATGACAACAGGAGCAATCCTATATTTACCAGGACGCTGGTTGCAGGACCTTAAGGAGGACCTTAAGAAGCAGAAGTGCAACTCCTCCAGAGGAGAGGGTGGTCCTCTGGCATGACAACACTTATGCTGCCAGAGGTCCCTTGGTATGCAAGCAAAAAGCTCCACCTTTTCCCTGTGGAGATGCAGGAGAAAACCACGCAAGCTCCATAGCTTCCCCCAACATTCTTACTTTATTAGAAGATTTCTTAAAAATATTTTAGACATAAACAATACCTGTGTCCCCTCTCCCTCTATCACCCACCCATTTATTTCCCTGCTCCCACCCCTCCTTTAGATTACACTCACATGCATATGCGCACACACAAATAAAATAAATACATTAAGAAGAAAACAAAACCTACACTCATACTACATTATGAACTACATTCACAACAATGTTGGGGGAAGCTATGGAGCTGCCATGTCTAAAGGGCCCTCATTCTGTCAACATGGCCACAGAAATGGCCCAACACTATGTCATCCTTTGATTACGTTGGGAGGGAAGAGCAAAAAGACATCCCTCACCTCCTGCCCTGGCTGCTGTGAAGCAAGCAGCAAGGCAACAGACATGGTGGTCCACTGCCATTTCATCTCCTGCCCCTAAGTGAACCATAGCATTGCTCTGCCCCATCTTGACTGAGAACTAACTCTCACAGTGCAATCCTTTGAATGTTTACTCACAAGTAAGCCCTACTATGTTCAATGAGGCATACTCCCAGGAACATGTGCGTAGGAGCTTCAGTGTAACTTCTGTTGTTATAAAATACTGGGTGGGTTAACAGTAGAGGCTGGGAGAACACCATATGACATTTTTACTTATAACGAGATGTAACTCATACATTAAAAAACCCAGAGCTGCAGCTCCCTGTTTCCCCCAAGAAATGGTGTCTGCTACGTCCAGATCCCTTCCTGCAGTGAGTGCTCAGTGATACGGCACGGCAATGGTGGCCGTATTGCTTGCTGTATGGAGCTGGCTGGCGAGGAGGATCCGCTCTGCGCAGGTCCGGTGGGAGGCGGAGGTAGGTGGACCCATTCCACCATGGACTCTGGAGGCCAGATTCAAAAGTATCCGGCCTCAATGGAGTCTGTAGCGGAATTTTCTGCCATCCCTAGCGTCAGGTCTAATCTGACCCTCATGGCGTGCATCTGCCCAAACTCACACATCACAGCACATCATTAGGATCCACTGGTGCTGGTGTGCAGATGGCTGGCGAGATGCAGGCAAGAAGCTTTTTAGAGATTACTGCTTCTTCTACTGATTTTGGCAGAGCTCCTGCAGGAACCAACCCATTCATAGGATATCACCATGGGTTTCTTCTTCCTGAGTGTCCCTTTCCAGTCCCTTCCACTCTGCAACAGTAATAGAATGCTATGGTTCCTATCCTATTTTATGCTTTGCAAAACTCTTCGGTTCCTGATCTAATTCATATATAATTATAACATGAAACTGTATCTACCCACTGTTCAATGATCATGGTACAAAAAAACTCTTACCAGAAACAGCATTCTGGATGTCCAGTGTGATAGATGTGGGAAGACACCGAACATACTGACAGACCTCCTCATAAGAGAATCCCTGGATTGGAATACCATTGATAGAGAGGATCTCATCTCCTGGAACCAGTTTTCCCATAGATGCCTGTTAAAGTTGTAATTAAATCAGGAGCAACATCAAAGCAAAGAAACATACATTCCTGTGAATTTGTAGTGCCACAATAACAACAGACTGCACAGGAACAGTGGCATCCAGTCCTGAGACAGGCAACTTGGGCTATATCTGCACTACAGGAAGGGCTATAGCACTGTGGTAGAGCACGTGCTTCGCATGCAAAGGTCGTAGGTTCAATCCCCGCCAACTCCAAGTAGTGCTGGCAAAGACTCCTGCCTGAAACCCCAGAGAGCTGCTGCCAGTCAGTGCAGACAGTTCTAAGCTAGATGGACCAATGGCCTGGCTAAGGAGAAGGCAGCTTCCTAACACTGTCATGCTCCCATGAGATTGCTGGTCTCATACTTCTTAAAATTGGAATCATCCATTCAGTTCTCATCCTTCCCGCGGCAGGAATTATGCACCTTAAATGGTGGCGACAGGGCTCTGATGTGTGGCGGGTCCTGTTTGGGGGCAAAGAGGCCTCTCCCAGCTATAGTTCAGGGGCACACCACAGCCTGGCAGCCCTTGCTGCAGGATCTGAAGTAGCAGGGCCACTGAGACTTTGGAGAATTACTCTCAGCCAGCAAAGACAGTACCTAGCTAGATGGGCTACTGGATGTAACTCTGTACAAGGCAGCTCTTTACACTACTTGAATCTGGGATTCTCTATGAAAAAGGTAAGCAGATGTCTTGACTAGTAATTACCCAATCTATGGGTGCAGGCAGATAATAGATTCAGGGACAGATAGACAGAACAGACAGCAAGCAAATAATTTATGAAAAACAAGGACTTGCTTCATTGGCTTTTGGCACCATGAAGGAAAACAAGGAGGGGATGTCCAGCTGGGTCCAGGAGGTTGTAAATTCCTCCTTGAGAGAGGGAGTGGTGCTGGCCACTTTAAAAGAGGCAGTAATCAGACCACTCCTAACAAAGCCTAACCTGGACCCCGAGGATGTTAACAATTATAGGCCAGTGGCCAACATCCCCTTCCTGGCAAGGTGCTTGAGCAGGTGGTTGCAGGACAGCTCCAGGCACTGTTGAATGAAACGGATTATCTAGATCCATTTCAGTTGGGCTTCAGGCCTGGTTTTGGAACAGGAACTGCCTTGGTCGCCCGGTGGGATATCCTCTGCTGGGAGAGGGACAGGGGGAGTGTGACCCTGTTGATTCTCCTGGACCTCTCAGCAGCTTTTGATACCATCAACCACGGTATCCTTCTGGATAGGTTGTCTGGGTTGGCAGTTGGAGGCACTGCACTGCAGTGGTTCCACTCCTACTTGGATGGCTGATTCCAGAAGGTGGTGCTGGGGGATTATTGCTCTGTGCCATGGCAATTGTGCCATGGGGTTCCACAGGGCTCTGCTTTATACCCCATGCTGTTCAACATATACATGAAACCTCTGGGGGAGGTTATCCGGAGGTGTGGGCTAATGTGCCATCAATATGCGGATGACACCCAGCTCTACCTCTCTTTCTCATCAAACCCAGGTGAGGCAGTGGCTGTTCTGAATCAGTGCCTGAGCATGGAAATGGATTGGATGAGGGCCAATAAAGGCTGAAACTCAATCCAGACAAGATGGAGGTACTCTTAGTGGGTGGTTTGTCTGCCCAGCTAGATGATATTCAACCTGTTCTGGAGGGGGTTGCACTCCCCCTAAAGGATCATGTTCGTAGTTTGGGGGTGCTCTTGGATCCAGAACTGTCACTTGAGGCACAGGTGAACTCAGTGGCACGGAGCACTTTTTATCAGCTTAGGCTGGTATACCAACTACACCCTTATTGGGACAGAGATAGCCTAGCTACAGTTATCCATGCTCTGATAACTTCTCGTCTGGATTACTGCAATGCGTTATACATGGGGCTGCCTTTGAAAACGGTCCGGAAACTTCAGCTGGTCCAAAATAGGGCAGCAAGATTGTTAACAGGGACTGGCCAGCAAGCTCATATTATGCCAGTACTTCTCCAGCTACACTGGCTGCCAGTCCATTTCTGGGCCCGATTCAAAGTGCTGGTATTAACACTTAAAGCCCTAAACGGCTAGAGGCCAGGTTATCTGAAGGATTGCCTCCTCCCATATGTGCCTGTCTGGACCTTAAGATCATCTTCAGTGGCCCTTCTCCATGAGCCCCTGCCAAAGGAAGTGAGGCGGGTGGCTACTAGGAGGAGGGCTTTTTCTGCTGTGGCACCCCGGCTGTGAAATGAGCTCCCTAGTGAGGTTCGCCTGGCACCTACATTGTATTCCTTTCGGTGCCAGGTGAAGGCCTTTTTGTTTCCCCAGGCTTTTTAGCATTATAGCTTTCTAGACTTTTAGCTTTGCTGTTTTAAATCTGTATTTTAAATTCCTGCACTGCTGCTAGGTTTTATTGTGGCTGTATTGTTATATTGTGGTTTTAATGTTCTGTATATTTTATATTGTTTTATTGTGTGCCGTTTGGTTTTAATTTTTGTGAACCGCCCAGAGAGCTTCCGCTATTGGGCAGTATAGAAATGAAATGAATAAATAACTAAATGAATAAATAAATAAGACAACTTGTGCAGGGACATGCCTTGATGGAACACTTCAGACTGATCCCCAGTCCAAATCAAGACAGGCAGGAAAAACTGGTGAAGTGGTCAGGGAGGGTATAACACAAAGCAATAGTTTTAACACAGAAGGTAGGCAACCTTTGGGGGCTTGTTGGCATATTTGGCAATTTGCATAACTGCCATGGGCACCACCACAAAACAGCTGCCACGGCAGGTGTAGCTAGTCACAAAGGACAAGTAACTTGCCCAAAAGACTGAGTGCAAGGCTCAGGTAAGTTCTGAGCCAGAACACACTAAACAACTCCTTTGAACCCACACTTTTCAGCACCAACAGAATTAATTTAATTCATTAATTTTAAAGCAGTGGGAAGAGTACAGCACCTTGGTAGGCACCAAGAAAAGTGTCCGGGGGCACCGTGGTGCCCATGGGCACTATGTTGCCTATCCCTGGTTTAACATTACAAGAACAAGCCACAATGAGTCTCAGGCTTCCCCTTCTCTACACTGCTCCGGGCATGAGGAGGGGTTTGGAAACTTTTGCTTCCATTTTTGATTAACTGCAGCTTGCCGTGTCATCCAAACCTGGACAAACTGCAGTTAATTTTAACTATGCTTGGTGGAAACAAGCCAGCTTCAAGCCATAGTTTATGAATCTGGCTTTTTCCCCACTAACCATAGTTAAGATTAACCACAATTTAGAGTTTGGACAATGAGCTAAACTGTGATTAATCTAGAATGGAAGTGGAAGCTTCTGATTGCCTCCTTGCGGTCACAGCAGAAGAGAGGGGAAAGGGCCTGGGGGAGGCTAGGCTCATTCTTGTAATGCTAAACAGTGGTAAGTGTTACATCCAAATGCAGCCAATAACTGCCTTGCTGGATTAGACCGAAGCCAATCGAATGCCTCTGAGAAACTCAGAGGCCAGGTATGAAGGCAATGGAATCTTCCCTCTTGCCCATGCCCAGTGTCTTGAACGCCAAACAGCGTTGATAGATCTATCATCTCCAAATTTGCCTTGTTCTTTTCATTAACGCCATCTATGCTATTGCACATCACAATATCCTGGGTTGATGAATTGCTTCCAGCTTGCTAAAGGAGGGCATTTTTATAATAATTTGAAAATCACAAATCTAGGTAGAAGAGATGAATAAATAATCATGTGTTTAAATTTTTAAAAGCTTAAATGGCAGTCCAGTTGTTCTTCTCCCTCAAGAAGCTGTATGCTTCTTAAAAATTTAATACTTCGTGCTTCTAAACGACTTGCATGCTACACAGATATGATCACTCTTTCTGCAAAAGCGCCAGAGCGGCAATGATCACTGATGCAATTACAAAAATTGATTATTTCAGAATGGCGTGGTTTTTTCCTACTGACTCTTTAGAGCAGCCGCCCCCAACCTCATGCCCTCCAGATGTGCTGGACTACAAGTCCCAGTATCCCCCAGCCAGCCATATGGAGGGCACCAGGTTGGGGAAGGCTGCTTTAGAATTTAAACCAACTAGGTTGGGTATGCACAGCTAAATCATGTATTTTTTATTTCTTACATGTGTATTCCATCCAACTGTCAAATGCCCTTGGGGTGGTTTACAATCATAGAACCAAAACAAAAAAGCCAAAATAGACCCCCCCAAAAAACCCAATAATAAAAGTAACAAAATAATACAATATTAAAGATTAAAAACATTTACAAATATTTAAAACGTTAAGGAGCCAGCAGTAAAATTAATAACCAGAGCGAGCAACCGATGAAAGATTTAAGGCTTGCCGGAAGAGGAAAATCTTAACCTGGTGTCTAAATGTGTACAATGAAGACACCACGCGGACCTTCCAGGGAAGGGCATTCCAAAAAAGGCTCAAATCACTTCATTCATAGCATCTTTTTTGTGGGAGAATGCGAAACATACAAAATCAACACTGCCCACGAGAGAAGACTCTCAATTTCCTTGCATAATCTCAGCCTTCCTCAGAATTGATATCCCATTGAGGTGGGGGGGAGTAAACACCAGAAAAATGTAAAAGTGAGTACCCTTTCAGCGGCTCCACCCTGTCGCAAGCCAGTTATCACGACGCGTAAGGGAGTGGCGTGGATTTCTAGGTCCAGGCCAAACGATTCGTTTTCATTCCGCGTTAAGGTGATTGCTTCGGGATGGCTTGGCCTAAGAGGACTCTCTTGTGCTTCACTCTTCCGGATTTGGGGAAGCACCCTCCCACTGGGTCTGCTGCAAGCGCCGTGCTCCTCATTCTTCTGCCTTGGGACACCGTGGTATTCAATACTCATCAGGCTTTTAACTCGAGTGACTGCTTTGTGCTCCAGTTTTGGAGATCTCTTTGATTCTAGCTGTGCCTCTCGAAACTCCTTCAAGCACAGGTGTCCTGGGTGAAGCTCTGGCACATTTGAGTAATCAAACAATTTTACTGGAAGGAAAGGGGAGTCCATTGCATACTCTGCAGTGCTCTCTGTTGGATCCCTAAAGCTACTGGGAGTGGTGTCACTGTGGGTATTGGTTGCAAGTTCTCTCTCCTGGTTCGTCTCACCACCTTCCACGGGGATCGTTGCAATGGTGACATCACAGTTGTCCTCTGCCTTCCTCTGGCCTTTGGACCTCGGTCCCCTCTGAAATCGAATGCCATCTTGCTTGGCAAAGTCATCCTCATCGCTTGCATCACCATCATAGAAAGCAATCCTTCTCTGCCTCTGGAATGAGGTACGGGCCCCTTTGGGGCTATCGCTGAAACTAACATGCCGAGCAGCAGCCTCCCTTGGCTTGTTGAAAGGACCAGGTGAGTTGTTTCCACTAGCAGGTGAATCACATAGGCCTGATTCTTTGGTACCTAGGAAAGAACATATATAATTGTAATTCTACAATATAATGACCTGAAATACCACCTTCTGCCATATATGCCTCCCTGATTCTTAAGATCCTCTTCAGAGGCCCTGTTCTGAATGTCCCTGACAAACGAAGTGAGGCGGGTGGTTAGGCGGGAGGGCCTTTTTGGTGGTGACACCTCGGCTATGGTAGCCTCAGAGAGATTCGCCTGGAACCATCTTTATGGCCTTTTCATTCATTCATTCATTCATTCATCCCATTTCTATACCACCCAATAGCTTAACTCCCTGGGCAGTTAAAAAAAAAATTATAACACTAAAATACAACATAAAATTAAAACCCTAAAATACAAGACATAATAAAAAAAACCTTTAACATAGAAAAAATTAAAACTATTTGAAACAGCTAAAAACAATTAACAATAAAATAACCAGGACATGATAAAACTGCTAACATTAAAAAGCCCCATCACATGTTGTCAAATGCTTGGGAGTAGAGTAAAGTCTTAACCAGGCACCAAAGAGATGTTGGTGCCAGGCAGACCTCGCTGGGGAGAGCATTCTACAATTGGGAGGCCACCACAGATAAGGCCCCCTCCCTTATTCAGCTATATTTTAACAGTGTATTTTATACTTCTACGTTTTCTGTGACCTGTCCACAAAACTTAAGCTATTGGACGGACACACACACGGACACACACACAGGGCTTCATCACATGGAGCTTTTATCCTGCGATTGAGATTGCTCCTTCACAGAAATTTCTGGGCTCTTACATGACAACGTGACCCTGCTGCACTAAATGCCCCTTTTTCCCGCTTTTAAACAGATCGCAGATAATGAGCTATCAAATTACCCCCTTGTGTTCCACTTCAGTTCCCTCCATCAAAAGAGTTAAATTGACAAGAAGAGGAGTGAGATCAATGAAAGATAATGGAAGACTCAGATGCAGGGAGAAGGGAGGGGGGAAAGGAAGCGCATGTAAAGGGAGTCAGTGGTGATCCTGCATTTAAAACAGAAGCAGAAAGCCCGCTTTTAAATGCAGGATTTTAGGCTGGTGTAGAAATACCCAGAGAGAGAGACATATATACCAGGCAATAAACTGTATATTTTTCAAAGCCAGAAACTCCAAACACAGTAGCACAGGAAGTAGCTGCCAAACCTCTTTGAATTTCCTTGCATTATTACTATAGCTTACTTGGAATGCCAGGAGAAGGAAAGCTCTCATCTAAGGAGCTACTCCCGCTCTTGGGACGGAGCAGCTCCTCATCACTGGAGCCTGTTACTGCAATCTCTGAAAGTGACAGCTGGCTTGCACCATCTTGTAAGAAGTATTGAGAAAGCTCTGTTTCAGAATGGATGGATCCCTGCTGAGATAGATCAATCAATCAATCAATCAATCAATCAATCAATCAATCAATCAATATAAATGAATAAATACAGAAAGGCGCAGTAATGATTCCACAGGATATAAGAAAAGGGCCATCCAGACCAAACATTCTTGTTATCATATCACACTAGGGACGTCTGCTTAGAGCAAGCAACAATGAGTTTATAATCAGACAGTGGGAACTGGTCCCTGAAAAAGAACACCAATTCTAATTTGTAGGCATACAAAGAAACAAAAGAATGGAAACCAAAGTGGAAAATGAATTACCTGCTGCCCCATTAAGGTGCAAGAGACAACTAATAGTGGGCATTCACCAGAAGATACTGCTTTTTAAAGTGACTATAACCCGATGCAGGAGTTCTGCCTACACATCTGAAAGCTAAAAGGATTGTTGGTGGAAGGGTGAGCACACAAGTCTCTATGCACACCAACCACACCCTCCCTGTTTCTGCCCTGGCCATATTGAGCACCAAGGCCTGAAGGGGATTTGCACGTATGCTCACTTGAACACAAGTAGAACCCTCCAAACAGTCACAAACCCCAATAAAGCTGGGCTCCTGACTGAGGGCTACATTTGTGTTCAAACCAATGCAAGCAGACGCCCTTGCTGCTCAATGTTGCAAGAGCAGGAACAGGGAAAAGGGGATGGAGATGTTGGGGGTAGGGCTCCCCCTCTCCCCCAACACCCTTCTAGCCTGTGTGTGTGCAGGATGAACACCAGCATAGGACTAACTGCAGCAGCCCTTGGGAGAACTGCAGCTGTGTGGCAGATGTAGCAAGCTGTCAGAAAAGGGAAGAGGTAAGGGCATTTAGGGGGCTGGCTTGTGGGTTGGGGGAAGGTAGTGAAGATGGCAGGGCCCTCTCTGGCTCAGATTTTGTGTCCTCAGTGGTTTATTTCAGCCACATCCCCTAGATGAACTCTTGAGCAGGGGTGGAAAACCTCCTAATCAGGCCTGTGGAGAGTTGGGAACCCTCCAGGAGCCCCTCCACAAGCCACACCCCCTGGCCTGGAGGCTTAGGGAGGAGGTGGGGGAGAGGAATCCCCACGTTATCTCCAATCTCTGATCGGAAATAACAAGGGAATTTTCCTTCACTCACAAGCAGCAGAAAAGGGAATCCCTTTGTTATAGTCAATCAGAGATTGGAGATAACACGGGGATACCCCTGAAGTGGCTGGGGCTGCAGGATTTAGTGGATGCATGTGTAAGAAGACAACAGGCTTTCCCTAGGCAATTATAATGATCCACTAAAGTTCACTGTCAAAACCAGATCATAGCATTGTTGAAGTTCAATTGTTCTACCCGACTTGCTGGCTCCAAGAAGCGCTTCATTGTCCAGCTCAAGGGCGAGGTGGCTTCAGTCTGTTTGGACTTCACACTAGGGGATGGACTTTTAGGCAGATTCCCTGTTAAATAGAATTTGGTTAGACAGTGAAGATTTCAGACTGCAAAACAATATGCACATGAGTCATAATTCAAGCTCAGCTGGTGATGTGGGGATGGTTGATTTGACAATGTCTGTTAATGAATTTTTGCACCATTAACATTATTCAGTTACTTACGACATAAGCACATAAATCAGCCTTTCCCAACCCGGCACCATCCAAATGTGTTGGACTACAACTCCCATCATCCACAGTGAGCATGGTCCTTGGCTGGGGATGGTGGGAGTTGTAGTCCAACACATCCGGAGTTTGCCAAGTTGGGGAAGGCCGACATAGATAATTTTTAGAGGTGTATGAGGGCTTAAATAAATCAGGCCCTTAAAAATCAAACCCCTTGGGGGTGAGGTGGGAGTTCAACATTTGCTCAGCCATTTGAAGGGGCCCAATTCTGTTTATGCTGACTACCCATGGAAGCTCTTCTCCTCCTGGCCAGCCAGCATAAACAGAACAAAGGGGCATGCCAGCCAAGGAGAGATAGGGCCCCCTGTTTCTCTGTGCCCACTGTGCCTCAGTGCTATGTTAGCCAACAAGGAGGGGGCTTTCCTTCACTGGCCGTAGGGATGTGTGAATCAGCAAAACCAGAGCAAAACCTGCAGAACCAGAAGCTCTCTGAAGCTTGTTCCAACTCAAATCCATATCAGAGATTTGTTTTTTCTTTTCGCACGAGAATCCATGCGTATTTTTCCAAATGTACACATCCGTTGTGCGTATTTTGGAAATGTACGCATTCTTCTCCCATGATTAAAGCATATTTGTGCACATTTATGAAATGTACTCATTTTGAAATGTATGCATGGTGTCGAAGACATTTGCGGGGGGCAGGGGCAGTCTGCGAATCCCGTTGCAAGCTCAGAAATGTATGGACTTTGACCACAGATTGCATCCAAGTCCATATTTGGTCCAAAAGATGCGAACTGGGTAAAATCAAAACTGATCAAAAACGAACTAAAACAAATTCCTTATACATCCCTAACTGGCAGTTGGCGTAGAACTAGGAGACACAAGCCAAAGTGGGCTAAAGTTTCCCCTTGGTGGCCAGCATGCCCCATTGCTACGCTGGCCACCAAAGAAGAAAAACTGCCTCCTCTCTGATCAGCATAAAGTGAGCAGGGTTCTGTTGCTTGGCACCGAGTGGAGGGCTAGCCTAGCACCCCTTCCTGGGTTGTGTGGCTTATTTTCTGCTGTTCTGTATAGAGCAGGGGTGGGCAACATGCAGCTGCCCCCCTGCTGCCCCCCCAGTGTGGCCCCTGCCACCCCCACTGCCCCCCATCCCCCCAAAAACCTTTTTTTAAAAGGTTTTTTAAACAATAAAATGGTGTCCAGAGCAAACAAGTTAGATTTGATGTTTTTGGCACTGTGTAGTGCTCCATAGGGCAGGGGGTGAAAATGTTCCCTGGGCCTCCTGAAGTCGCCCACCCCTCCTCTCTGTGCTGAGCAGCAGAAGAGGGATGGGGTGAGAGTAATTTCAAACCCAATCAAGGTTTGCGGGGGGGCAGGGGGGCTTTGTCTGTCTTGACTGGGCTGTAACTTGAGCATTCAAACAGGGCTTTTCACCTAGTCGAGCAGCCCGGACAAATGCTCATGATGCCTCTAATCAGTTTACACACTCAGTTTGTGATTCAAAATATTGTCTGAGTTAATATTTTCACCCTGTTTTATTCCAGTACAATATGAATGGAAAGCACAGACTCTAAATGGCATAGAAGAGCTAGAAATGTAACAAAATGGTAGAACTGGCTATTATAGAATGTTACGTATTATCACAGCACACAGGGAGGATGGCCGCCCACCTCTCTAAGAAGACCTCCACATCTTACCAACCATATAAGATATTTTGAACAGATGAGATTCTAACAGCTAATCTTATGAGCTACTATGCTGAGGCAGTAACTGATCAGATCCAGTATAAGGGGTCTCCAAGGCAGACCCAGTTACAACTGAACACCCTTCAGTCTCCTTACTTTGCCCTAATTAATTCTGGAAACAGAATTTGACCCTCCTTTGTACAGAATACACACAGAACAAAATCTCTATGGAAAGTGGAGGCTGGTGGCTTCAATGTCAGTGTCTGTCAGAAGCAGTCAAAACTCTAAAGGAGCTATCCAAGGTGCAAAGCACCTTGGATAGTTCCTTTAGAGTTCTGACTGGAACCCGGAGCAGATTCACTGCCCCACTGACGTTGGAGCCACCAGCCTCCACTGTCAATGGGTATAACTATGCTGTAGATCACAAGAGCCAGATTTGACAAGATGTTAAAAGCAAATGAGCTGGTACCTGTAGCATGAGGGGAAGCAGCGTCCTTGCTTTCTCTCTGAGTGGTTCGTGCTATAGCATCATCCATCTCCTGTTCAGAAACCTAACAGTGTCGAAAAGGGATAAAAATGTTTATGCTGTAAATGATAAAAGATGCTCACTTCAAGGTTTATACTTGTTTGTTTTTACAGGTCTGAGTAGAAATACTACAGACTAGAACCTTGAGAGTTGGGTGCTGGCTGTACGACACAGATAATTTTTAGGTGACCTTGAAACAAGTCTTCTGCCATTACTTTTCGCAAAAGAGCATATGCGCATTACGCTTGATTAGACCGAGTATCCATTTAGTTCAGGATCCTCTGGAACCTACAAACAGAGGCCAGCCAGATGCTACAGGGAAGATAATAAGCACGGCAGGAAGCCAATATGCACCTGCTGTTAATTCCCAGTATCTGGAGACGCAGACGACTGAAATGGCAGATATATAGTGTTCCATTTAACAATTTGTCACATGTAAAAGGTACAACTGTCACACAATTAAAATAATTGGTAATTTCATTTAATTAATCTTGCATATTATCCAATACCTCAGTCCAGATGCATTCATGAAACACTGAAGGAAGCATAAGATTATGAAACTGTAAACTGACAAAAAGCTACCATTGATTGCTAGATTGCAAAACACATAAAAAGATCAATCAAGGCCAAGGATGTATGAATTCCCTACTTGCCAGTCCAGGACGGGGGGGGGGGTCCATTGGGGTGGGGGGAGGCGATCCATTCCTCCCCCTGGAATCCTCTTTGGCCAGCTCCACTCTGCAGCGATTCTGTGGAGCTGCCGGCCAGCTCCGAAGTGCCAGTGATATGGCCGCCATGCTGTATCGCTGGCTGAAGGGAACTACTGACTGTGGCCGCAAATGGCATCTGTGACGCCATTTGTGGCCGTAAACGCCTTAGTTTAAGGTAAATGCAGCCATTTATGGCTGCATTTACCTTAAACTAAGGCCTTTACGGCTGCAAATGACATCCTGGATGCCATTTGCGTCGGCAGTCAGTCCCTTCAGCCAGCGATACAGCATGGCAGCCGTATCGCTGGCAATCCGGAGCCGGGGGATCCGGCTGAAGAGGATTCCACGGGGAGGCAGAGGTAAGTCTTCCGTTCTGCCACGGACTCCAGGGGGCCGGATTCTTTTGAATCCGGCCGCATTGTAGTCCATGGTGGAATTCTCCACCATCCCTAATCATGGCCAGGGTCAGCACCTGGCATGACTGGGAAGCTGCCTGGGTGCCTGTCCTGCCCTGTCCCCTTAATTTTTTCCCCCAGACCTGGCACTCCAAAGCAGTTCCAGGAGGCCACATTGAGACCCCCTTTTAATTTCCAAGAGCGCCCCTGACCTAACATCACTCTGGGGCATTGTGGGATATTAAACGGGTGCTTAGGTCCAGCGCCCCAGCACTACTTGGAGTGTTACCCATTGACAGAAGAGGGGATCCACCTAGGACACTTTGCTCAGGGCCCCCTCAAACCTGGAGTCAGTTGTGAGATCAATGACTGAGTATCTATTCGCTTACTTTCTTTTGTTTCTTTTAAACTGGTGAATAGACCTGGCTTTGCACAGGCTGGAATAGCCCTTAGTTTGATCCAGTGAGGCCTTCAAGCAAACGTATGCAGCTACCAGAGCTGAACCCATTGGGCCAACCCATCTGAGTGAAGCCACGCCTTCCGGCACCCTTGCGCATGGCCCCTGCCAAGGTGAGGGGGAATGCCCCAAAGCAGGGGGCAGGCACATAATGTCCCTCAAGGTGCTCACCTCTCCTGGCTTCAACCTGTATGGACTGCAAGGCTATGTGCTGGTTAGGGAGGTCTGCCCCTAGTGGCCGAAGATGTTACTGCAAGCTTCTACTACATGGACACATTTAAATGAATGAACGAAAACTAACGAATGCATTTTAAAAACAAAATAAACCTGAGGTGTACACCCATAGGGTCCCCTTAGTACGCATGCTAAATTTCTAGGTTTCATGGTCTTGGAGCTATGGCATGGACAGACAGACGAACAGATAGACATACATTCCTCTTTTATTTTTATAGATTGTCTGTCTATTCATTATTTTGTACAGTTTGATATACATTTTAATTAAAAAAAACATGGGTGGGTATTTTAGTTCTGTTTTATTTTTTAAAAAGTGAAAAAACAATTGCTGTGATCAGCGATCAAATGATTATTTTTTTAATTACCACCCAAGCCCTGAATACTTTTGCCTCTGAGAAACAATATATAATATTTAGATGTGCAAAGGAACTGAAACTCAAATCCACCTCTCCTGGTTTGTGATGCCAGTGTAAATTCAATGCATTTTTTGAGAATTAAATTAGGCATCAAGGCACATCAGAAATCTGAACCACTTTGAAGAGAGAGGAGCTGAATGAACCCCCAAGCAAACTCAGCAGTTTAAACAAGGTTTCAGTGTCACATTCACTCAGAATAACAAGGAAGAAAGAAAAAATATATTTTGTGGGAATTGGTTTTGGGAGTACATAAAAACCCAGAATACCAGGTAATTTGGTAACAAAAACAATCTGTCTGATGGAATGTAGATTAGCTATAAACATGCACATTTAAAGGATGCCTTTTAGATGTGTGTGTGTGTGTCACTTTTTTGAAAGATTGTACAGAGATTGGCTTACAAGATGAAAACAACACCCAAAATAACACCTAAAAGTACAACAAAGAGATAAAATCTTAATATATATGATCTACAACAGGGACAAGCAACCTGGTGCCCTCCAGATGTTTTGGACTACAACTCTCGTCAGCCTCAGACAGCATGGCCAATGCCCAAGGATTATTGGAGTTGTAGTCCCTAACATCTGGAGGCCTGGGGGTGGCCTACACCTGATCTAGAACAATAGGAGCGAAGTAATGAAAACTGTCCACTCTAAAACACAAGAGACTCTGAAATACCATGGTCTTCACTTATGAGCAGAACAAGCTATGGGAATAGGCCTGAAGGAATTCCCTGGGGAAGATGTTCTCCTTCATAAGTAGGAGAAAGACAGGGGCCGCATAAAAACACCAAGGGAAAAGCAGCAGTGTCATGCTGGTGTTCAAGAGTAGCCACTTCTTAGATGAAGGATAACCCTTTGGAGTTCTGACTGGTTCTGACCGAAACCTGGAGTGGATTCACCGCCCCACTGACACCACAGCCACCACCCCCACTGAAGCAGATTGCACAGCCACATGTTGGGGATACCCTCGTTCTGGATTTCCTGCACTGAGCTGGCAGCTGGACTAGATCGCCTAGAACAGCCTTCCCCAACATGTCGCTTTCCAGTTGTGTAGGACCGCAACTCCCAGGATGGTCATGCAGTCCAATACATCTGGAGGGCAACAGGATGGGGAAGGCTGAGCTACCACACCCAATCCCACTTCATGGTTCTGTATCACGCTTTGCACCTGAAGAAGAACACTGCTCAAAACACGATGGGCCATCGTCACGTAAGAAATAGCTATGCCAGTCTCGGGCCTGCCTCCCCCTTATTTTTTCAAAATGTCAGTGCCAACACAGAAAAGGCTCTTCTCCATCCATGCCCTAACATCTATCTCACTTTAGCACACGAAGGGACAAAGGACAAGGGCTACAACTGTAGATCATAAAGGACAGAGAGGAAAACATGGCTGAAGCGGCTCTCTGAGGTTGGCAGGGCCCAGGCTCTTTAGGGCTCCAAAGGTGATCGCTGGCATACTGATTTCTAGATTGAAAGGCAGTGATGTATAGTAGTTAGAGTGTTGGACTAGGGCATAGGAGACCCAGGTTCTAGTCCCCATTTTGCCAGGAAGCTCACTGGGTGACTTTGGGCCAGTCAATGTCTCTCAGCCTAACCTATCTCACAGGGTTCTTGTGAGGGTAAAGTGGGGAGAGGGAGGATCACGCATGCTGCCTCAGTCTCCTTGGATGAAAGGCAGGATATAAATGTAACAACAAAATAAATAAATATAGATTGTGAGATAGAGGTTGAAAACCACTAATCAAAATCAGTAGCAGCACTTCCCCTTATTTATTTATTTACAACATTTGTATACCGCTCCATATCTAGAACAGATTTCGAAGTGGTTAACAGAAGAAATAAAACAGTAAAAGGATAAAAGATTAAAACACCAAATTAAAAGGAAGGATTGCCTGCTCCCATATGTGCCTGCCTGGACCTTAAGATCAACCTCAGTGGCCCTTCTCCGTAGGCCCCTGCCAAAGGAAGAAAGGCTGGTGGATACTAGGAAGAGGGCCTTTTCTGCTGTGGCACCCCAGCTGTGGAATGAACTCCCAGGTAAGGTTTGCCTGGCACCTAGATTGTATTCCTTTTGGCGCCAGGTGAAGACCTTTTTATTTTCCCAGGCATTTTAGCATTTTAGCTTTCCAGACTTTTAGCTTTGCTGTTTTAAATCTGTTTTTTAAATTTCTGCTTTGCTGCTAGGTTTTATTCTGGTTGTATTGTTATATTGTGGTTTTAATGCTTTTATATTTTATATTGTTTTACTGTGTGCTTTTTGGTTTTAATTTTTGTGCCCAGAGAGCTTTGGCTATTGGGCACTATAGAAATGAAATGAATGAATAAAATTATGCTATTTTAAAAAACAGAATGACTTGAATCATTCATTTCCCCTTGATTTGAATGGGGTCATCCAATAACCCGCTCATAAACAATCCTCCAAAGTGGAACTTTTAGGAATTAAGCTTAGCAACACTCTCCAAGCAAGATGCATGGATGTCCCATTGCAACAGAAGGTTTCGACATGTACGCCCATTTCGGACAGTTCAGGGTACAAGGCTGCAGGTCAGTGCTTAGCCCAGGCTGCATGACTGATATATTTTTCTCCTTACCTTTGGCTGATACCGTCTCTGGGCTAAATCAGTACATTCTGTTCGATGATATTCTATGCATACCTTTGGATTAGGATGGCGGCTAATGATAAGGCTAACTGGGCCTGGGCCGCATTCACTCAAAATGGCGTACGCCTCACTCAGAGCTGCATGACGCAAACTGACCGAATCTGCTTCCAGGATCTGATCACCACGGCTAAGGAAACAAAGATATCCAGTTTAATATAAATATTCAGCTGACATGTAGCACTAGGATTTTTACAGGGTGGGAAACAGGCTACAACTGTGCATAGGAGGTGCTGCCTTATTCAAAAGTGGATGAATGGTCAATGTAGCACAGTACAGTCAATCTTGATTGTAGCTCTCCCATTTTAAGCAAAGCTATCCCAACCCCCACCCCACCCCACCCCTGAGATTTAGCTGGAGATAGGGATGGATGGATCAGATTTCACTCTGTCTCGCTTTGGCATATGCTCAACCTTAAGTTTGCTCTGTCCCATTCAGCGGAGGCTGGTGGCTCCGATGTCAGTGGAGCAGTGGATCTGCTCCGGGTTTCAGTCAGAACCAGCCATAACTCTAAAGGAGCTGTTCAAGGTGCTTCACAGCCTCCACTGGTCCTATTTTTGTCTTAATCTGGAGAGCCCTTGTTAATCAGAATAGACAAGAATGCACAAGATGGACTAATGGTCCAACTCAGTTAAGGCAGGTCCATATAATCATACTTTGTCTAGTTTATGGCCACGTATTTTTAAGAAGCAAAAGATGATTTGAAAAGTTGTCAAGGGACAGAAACAAAGAAGATCATGGGTTAGCCCCCACTTCGAACATGTGTGTGTGTGTGTGCGCGCGCGCATGTACATGCAACCTTGGGGGCAAAAAGGTTGCCCACCCCTGGTTTAGACATATTGAGCCTAATTGATTAATAGGCACTGAGAGTTCAAGGTAGTTCCCGTTCATTATCGCAGTAAACCCAACAACAATTCTGTAAGGCAGGTCACTGTGATTACTCCCATACTGCAGATGTTTGGGGAAGGAAGGCTGAGAGAACAGCCGAAAGCCACCTAATACATTTTGGCAGAGATGTGTTGATGGGTTTTGACCTTGAAAATGGGGGGGGGTTCAAATGTGGATTTCTGCAATTCAACACCCCTGCCCTGAGTCCTTAAGAGTCTGAGTCCGGGGCTCAGCATGGTCTTATTGTCATTTCCCTCCCCTGCTTGCTGTATCCCTTCCCTTTCCCTGCCCCCAAATTATCTGGTGGTGGTGAGAACTAATGGTGGGGCTGCCATTAAGCCATAGATGCCACCATGACCATGCATGCTGTGTCCTGGGCCCTCAGGGGCCATAGGCAATGCCATTCCCAGGGCTCCCAACATCAGAAACTTCATCTGTGCAGGCTTATAGGGATGTCTAGGACTTAACAGGGGCCCTGCTGCAAGCCCTCCCCACCATTGAGAGATACGTTCTGAAAAGGAAAAGTGGCTCATGGCAGCAGCTAGGGGCACGGAGTCTTCTGTTCCCCTTTGCACTCCCAATGACGACAACAACAATGCACACACATACAGCACACTGAAAAAAACCAGACACTCATATAATTGTTGCTGTTACATTCAGGACTAACCTTAACCTTCCGTCCATCTTAGCTACAGATCCTGGGGCCAGGCTGTGAATATAGATACCTGGGAGGCTATTCTCCAACGTGAGACAGCAAACGCCAATGCCCAGCCCAACACCTAGTTCTGTGATGAAATGAAGAGCAAAGATCAAGAACAGTTTAAGCTCGCTCTTCCTGACAAAAATAACCAGAGATGCTAGTACATATTAAGAACTGTTCTTTACAGATAAGAGGGCTGAGAGAAAGGCAAAACCAACCCCAAGTCAGGACTCATGATCACCAAGGTAGGGATGTATGAGAATTGCATTTTTGCTCACAAAACAAGCAAATGTGTCCTATTTGAAGCCCTGAATGCGAGCACAATCCACCAAAAATATTCACAAATTGTTGAACACATGTTTGCGTTTGCCTGGTTCCTGATTCCCAGTTTGATTTGCACAAATTTCATAATTTGCACACATTTCCTCAGCAGACAGAATCAGCCCTGTTTTAGTCTATGGAGGAAATTTGTGCAAATTGGAAAATTTGCACAAACTTCAGGAGATTCGTGCATATTTTGTGAGATTTGTGCAAATTCTGGGAGATTTGCGCAGATTTCCTGTTTGATACCTGGTTGATTTGCGCATGTTTTCCATTCGTGCAAAGCAAGCAGTGATCACAAATGCAAATGGGAATTGGGCAGGAGATGAGCAGCAAGACGATGTTCGGAGAATCCTCGCGTCCTCGAACATCGCTTGATCACCCATCCCTACACTGGGGGTGCTGAACTGGTAACCAGGGGTATCAGACAGGGATTCAGCATGTGAACCACTGACTACAGGAGGGAAATGCAGAGAGACCAGACAGTCCAAGAGGCCAGAGTGGATCAGGTGGCATTTCCTGCCCCTACAAAGACTTCTGGGTAAGGCTTGCTCAGTAGTCTGAGCAATTAGGAGACTCTGTTCAGGTGTTCCTTGGTGGCTACAGATGGCTGTTGCCATCTTTCCCTGATCTGCCTTGGTCTCTTCTTGCCTCACCTCACTCTGCTCTCAAATCAACAGGAGCCAGATCTAACAACAGTGGAGACAAGAATAGAGGATGGCTGTGATGACTGCTCTTGTCCATGTATACTTCTATGGTGATAGCCTTTATTGATTATCAGCCTTGGCCCAAGGTATCTCACTGCCTGAGGTGAGAACACGCACTACTGCCACCACGATCCCAGCTTCCATTGCCCCTTCCCAGCAGTTGGGCTCTTGCAAGAGCTCACCCGGACTCTCACGAGAGCTTGCTCAATGTCTCATGAGGCCTGGCCAAACTCTCACAAGACCTGCAGCTGCAATAAGGGGAAGGAGGGGGTGCACGATGGGGCGGCAGCTGGCTCTCCAGAGAGCCCTACCAGCCACTCTCTTGCTGCAGCAAATGCCACAGCAGAGGACAGGCCGATGGGCCTTCCTGGTGGGAGGGGCACAATTTGCCCCTCCTCGCACTCCACCACCTGATGTAGGTGCATCAGTCCGTGTAATGGTCAGGTGGGCCCTGCTGATTTATGGTTTTTGTTTTGTGGAAAGGTGGGATATAAATATTTTAATACAATAAAATACTGTATTTGTGAAATAAAAATAAACAATTTAGGGGGAGGCGAAAACCTTGCCTTAACACAGGGATGGGCAACCTTTTTGCCCCTGAGGGCTATATATAGCAGTGGATAGGGGCCCATATGCCAGTGGCCATGGCTAGAGCTGGTACTGGCTAGGATCTGGGCTGGTAGCAGGGGCTGCGAGGGCTAGCTTTCCACTCCCCCCCCCCCGAAACATGCAGACAGCTTTTATCCCATTCACATGCACGCTACCCCCACACCCCTCATGCAGTCACACACACAGACCTGGTTTGCACGATCACTGCAGCCCACCTTGGCTTATTAGCCACAGTGAGTTGTGGTGCCCGTGGACACCATGCTAGCAATCCAAGCGCCCACCGCCACAGCTTCTCGTTACGTGCGATCCTGGCAAGGAGGTGCTGGGGCAGCTGACAAACCACGTAGAACCTATGGACTGTTTTAGGGTTGGACTGTCAACCACCCAGCAACCCCCCCCCCTTCCGGGTCTGCATGCAACGAGAAGCTATGGTGCACCCCCGCCGTGCTCCAAATATTCAAAATGGTCACTGAAACAAGAAGCCCCATAGGGAAGTTCACCCACGGTGCCTTCTTGTTAAGTGTAAACCAGGCCATAGCCTTTCCCTCCCTCCCTCACACCCGCACTCTCATGGGAAGCACTGGCACATGAAGAGAGTTAACCCTTCCCTCCCCGTGTGTTAGTCCTTCCCACATAACTCAGTCTCCCTGCAGCCCCATGATCACATAAGCTGGGGGAGGGGGCTGATTTGGTGGTGGGGCCTTCCCTCACCGCCACTGTGGGCCATACTGAAGGCTCCCCTAGGCTGTGGGTTGCTCACGTGTGCTTTAACATCTCATTTATACTTGTAGTTAGATAGTGTACTATCTGTTTGTCTGTCTGTCTTGGGATTTCCCACAGAACAGGCCTGCTGGAAGCCAGTGGGGACTGAAAGAATTTCACAGAGGTCCATTTAAGCATTTGACTTCTTCATGTTCATCTCTTTCCCGCCGCCCCTTCCCATATGCACGTATGCCCCAGAGCAAATTGAAATAACAGAAACCCCATTACAAAGCCTTTTCTTGTCAACCTCCTAAGTGAAACGTACAGTTCTTGCTCCCAGACTTTAAATAATTAAATAAACTGTGAATGCTTATATGTAAATGGTTCCAGTGAAAATTCTTGGCGAAGATAGACTAGGGTTATATGGTCATACAGTACAAATTTAAACCAGATTTGAACTGATTCCATTCTCATGGGCTTGTTTGTTTGTTAGATTTGCATTTATTTAGTTTTTGTCAGAGTTCCTTTAAGATACAACAATTCTATTAATACAGTTTTAAAAAACTAAAATAATAAAGGGGCCCATGAAGAAAGAGGGGGAAAGAAGGCATGGCTTATTGCATATTATATTTTGTATGAATAATTTTGGCCATGCTCTTTTACACTATCTTGGTATCCAGACTGTAGTTTAAAAACATTTTAATATATAAAAACCAGGAAAGAAAGAAGGGAACAGGTTGAAAAACAGAATTTTAAAATACTAAACACACACAGACACACTCAAGAAGGTGAAATAAACATTAAAAAACCCCTCCCACATATGGATATGTTTAGTTTTTCTAAACATGGGGGAAGAAAGAACTCTGAAGTGATTCATGAGAGCTGGTGTAATGGTGTCTTCACCTCAGCTCCTTCACACAGGGCACCTCAGCAAAGTTGATTTAAACCAACTTGTTTTGCAGTGCTAGTTGCAGTACTTCACAGCACATGGAAGCAACCATGTTCCTGTTCTTTCCCCTAAAACTTTGCTTACAAGGTTCCCCTGACCCTCCACAACCTTTTGGGAAACGGTTCTCAGTTTAGCCGGATAAAGAGTAGTCGGGTTTCCTCAAACCTTTACTGAGAGTCACTTCCATGACGATCCTGTCTTTTGGCCCAGGCCCCTTACGATTTGGGGCAGCAACCTCTGCATCTTCACAGCCAGGTAAGGCTCCACTGGCACAAGAACTGGGGGAGCTGGATCGGCTCAGTAATGTCGGAGTTGGGCACGGGGTAAGGCTTGGGCTGCGAAGTCTGGTTCGTACTGTGAGGGTCACCACACCTTTCTTGAGTTGCTAAAGAAGCAACAGTACAGTTTGTTATCTTTATCATTATTGTCCCCCAGTGAAATGCAAATAGCATCCAAACAGCACTGATGAAAGGATGAGCCAATTTCGCCAGCTGTGGCAGGGCAGCATGGCTCCTTATTCAATGGGAAACCTGTGGCCTTCCAGATGTTGTTGGACTCCCATCATTCCTCACCACTGGTGACGCCGGCTAGGACTGATGGGAGTTGCACTGATGGGAGTTGCAGTCCAACAACTTCTGAAGGCCCACATGTTCCCCTTCCTTGATCTCAATGCAGCCCTCATATGGTGGAACTAAGACTGAACCATGAAAAAAGGCAGCCAACAGAAATTGAACTATATTTGACATGCTTGAATTTTGATTGTACTAGGGGTATATCTACCAAAAACATAGGAAGCTGCCTTATATTTGGTCAAACCACTGGATCACCTAGCCTAGTATTGTCTATTCCATACCATGGAGGATGTGGCTCTCCAAGGTCTAACTCAGACATTATTCCTATCACCTGCTACATGATCCTTTTTAAACTGGAGATGCCAGGGACATTCTGCATTCAAAGCGTGTGCTTTATGTAGGGATGTTGGAGGAATCTGTCTGGGGGGTAGAGCTTGATGAGCTTTCCTTGGCTCAGCCCTGCGGACTTCGCTCAGTTTTCTGCTGCGGATCCCAACTCATTCTGCAGCAAATCAGTTTCCTGTATTTTTTTTAATTTGAGCAAATTACAGCTGAATTTTGTGCAAATCTGTGTAATTTGCACAAATTTTTGGCCACGATTTGTGCAGATTTCACAAATTTGCACAAATTGCAGCTCTAATTTGCGCAAATCTCTATTTCTGAAAATTAGAGCATGCGTGACACACAAAAAATATGCAAAAGTTTCCCAGAGTTCGAGAGAAAAACCGTGGCTCAGCCCACAAATACAAACCAAGTCAGGCATGCCACAGAACTCTGTTGAGCCAAAAAAGACATGGATTTCCCGGTGACAGACATCCCTAGCTCTACTGCTGAATTATGGTTCATCCCCACTTCCCTGCTTCCCCTGCCAAAGTAACCATGGTAGAATGATGTGAAAATGCGACATTTCCACAGCAAAACTGATCACTGATCCCATCACTGGACTGCTGGTTAAATTTAGAAGTGGTGTTAGGGGGGATATTTTTCTACCACACACATTTTATTGTGTTAACACCACCAATGTTTCAGAATGAACTGATGGCTTATAGTTTGTTGGTGGTGAACGTTTGCCTATCATGTGGGGGATTTAGGCCCACACAGGCAGCAGAATGAGGTAGTAATGATGTAACAGAGTTCTGAGGTGGCAGAACATCATGTTATGTCATCAACAGATTTTGAGTGCACATTTTTTAATGTACCCCCTGGTTAAAGTCCCACAACAACCTCTCTAGCAAACTACACAGCAAGAAACTGGTCAGGATAGAAACTTTCTCCCTGATGTGCTAGGTTCCCCCCCCCACTCATTTGCAAGGATTTTTTTTGCATGGGAAACTATCCCAAAATGGCACCCCTCACCTTGCTCCTTGGGGAGCTGCCAGGGTACTCATAGGGCTCATTGCTGACGAATGACCTGGGGCCCCCTTTAAAACAATACAGCACTCCAATCAGTGCTGGGTCTGGGAGCCACTGTTTAAATTTCCTACAATTCCCCAGAGTGATGCTACAGCTGGGTCTCTAGAACCGCTGAGAGGCCCCATCTGTAGTTCTGTTACCTTAAATGTTTGAATGGCCTCCTGATGGGTCAGCCCTTGTAAAGATTCTCCATTAACTTCTAGGAGTTCATCTCCTGGTAATCAAAGGCAAAATCCACATCAGCATTTAGACAAGAAATAAAGTGCTGTTCTTAGAAATATAAACAATCCTTGGCTCTTTCGTGTTTCTTTTACTGCTTTTGATTTATTTCCACGTGTTCCTATTGCCTTTGTTAATACAAAGGTGAACTGGCATATGTTAAAAAGTGCCACAACTATAACTTTTAACCTGGACTTCCGTTAGATATACAATTTACTGTAACCCAGTGGTTTCCCAAGTGTGCTCCAGAGAATGCTGGGGTTCCTTGGGAGTTTAGCAGGGATTCCTCAATGAGAGGATTGGTAATAGTGGGTAAATCTGCCTAAAAGTACTTAATCTTAATCTGCCTAAAGAGTTTACCTAAAAACTACTTACTTACCAGTCTTCATCTTCTCCATCAATGCACAGGCCTAAGGGGAAGTTTACATGTGTTCTAGGGGGCACTTTCAGTTCACACAGGGTAATGCTCAGTGCCTGGCCCGCACCATGCATGAACTGCATGTGAGCCCTAGAACGTGGCCTAGAATTCCATGGCCAGTATTTCTTAGGAAGACTAGTCTGTGTGGAAAGAGTTCCCCAAAGGTAGAAAGTTTGTATCAGGAGCTACCGGATCTGTGTGCAGCTCTCCTGTGTAGTGAATCATTGAACTGCAGGTGGAGTACTGTGAAGTACTCAGAAGTAGTTCATGGCTCTTGGCTCACCCCAGATGGCTACCCACAGCCCAGCCCTAAGAGTTTGAAAGCCATGGGTCAAACACAACAGAAGCCCTGCAGGGAAATTCACCCACGGTGGCTTCTTGTTACGTAAAAACCATGCCAATGTTTACCAGGTTCAAAATAAGCCAGGATCTTAAACCACAGTTTGAAGTTGGTTTAAGATCCTGGCTTGTTCCAAACCTAGTTACCATAGTTTCCTGATTTGGATAAAATGGGAAGTTATGGTTAATCAAACTTCCTGGTTTGATTGCTGTACACCAGTGCTACAAAAGGAGGATGAAAGAAGCTTTGTGGGCAGGCAAAAGGCTTATGCATATATCAGTTTATTAAATGGAGATACAGCCATTTAAATGCAGGCAATGTCTTTCCAGATGATAAAAAATGACTGCTTGGCAAGCAGTTGAGCAGGCAGAGATATGTTATTTGCTACAATACCTTCTTTTAATCTGCCATCAGCTGCTGCAGCTCCATTTGGGAAAATGGTCTTCACAAAAATGCCCATGCGTCCTCGTGCAGAATCTTGCCCTCCCACAATGCTGAATCCAAGACCCTGCAGTGTACAGCAGGGAGGGAGTGGTGGAGATATTAGGGTTACTTATCAAGTATCCAATATGAAAAGTGAAGCTACACAAAATGGTGGAAGTGAAGTTGTTTACTGCTTACTTTTGTCAAATCTATTCTCAAAGCCAAAAAACAATGGCTACCTTTAAGACAGCATCTGCATGAATGAGCACTCAGTATGCCCAAGAGATACATTCAGGGGCACACCTAGACATGGCCTTTGGAGAGCAGAGAGAGAGAGAGAGAGAGAATCCTACAGTCTTAGGGGAAAGGAAGAATATACTATCCTAGAACGATGCCACGCATCAGAGGGGTAGAAGCAGGCCAATGTTTAAGGGTAGTTTCCGATGGTGGTGCAGCACTAGCGCTAAGGTCATCGGACTAGCGTAAACCAATGCTAGTGTGATGTCATTAGCGCTAGCACTGTGCCACCCCTGGATACTACCCAATCATGTTCTAGTATTTTATGTAAGCCGCCTTGTGAATTCCTCTAGATTGAAAGGCGGGCTAGAAATCAAATTGATCTATATGACTTTACATGATGATGATGATGCTAATGAAGCATTTTTATCCTGCCCTTCAGCCAGAAAGGCTTCCAAAGCGACTTACACATAGTCGATAAACAGTCCCCGCCTACAGGCTTACAATCTAAAAGACACTAAAGGAAATGGAGAGGAGGAGGGAAGAGGGAGTGAAGGAAACTCAGGCACCAATTCTAAAAATGGAATAGTGGTTCTTATAATCAAGCTTTGAGGAGGGATTTGGAGAACCTCAACAAGCTTGAACATCACACGTTTGCCTATCCCTATTTAAGACACAGGCATGCTGGAAGGAATTTGAGCTGGTACTGCCTGGTTTGTCCACATCACTCCAAACTTAAAAGAATAGGACTGGTTACACATTTGTTTCTGGGTGCGTGTACTTACCTTTAAAGTTCTACACAGCTTGGGACCTAAATACGTTAAGGAGACCTCTTCCCTTTCCTCAGCCTTCCCCAACCTGGTGCCCTCCAGATTCTACCCATCTGGAGGGCACCAGGTTGGGGAAGGCTGAGGAAAGGGAAGAGGTCTCCTTAACGTATTTAGGTCCCAAGCTGTGTAGAACTTTAAAGGTAAGTACACGCACCCAGAAACAAATGTGCAACCAGTCCTATTCTTTTAAGTTTGGAGTGATATGGACAAACCAGGCAGTACCAGCTCAAATTCTGGCAGCTGGATCCTGTACTAATTGACGCTTCTGAGTCATCTTCAATGGCAGCCCTGTGTACAGCGCAGTACAGCAATCCACAGGGGAAGTTACAAGAGCATGCATCACCAGGGCCAGGCTCTGCCAGTTCAGGAATGCTTGCAGCTGGTGAATCAGCCGAAACGGATAAAAGGCACTCTGTGCCGCTGAAGTGATAAAGTTGGATTTAGGAGCACCCCTTGCTCCAAAAGTGAACCTGCTCTTCCAGGGGAAAAGAATGAACACCACTTCTTTAATGCTGAGAATCATCTACCCACACTGCTGCTCCCTTGTCAGGATTCATGGCAGCGACTGTGAATATCACATTTATTTTGACACAAGATATTTTGCGGGTCTGGAGCAGAGGTAGGCAACACGGTACCTGCGAGCACCAGCGCACCCTCGGACAGCTGTTGTGGTGCCTGCCAAGGTGCCTTACCCCTCGCACTTAAAAAAAAATTTTTTAACACATGTTCTTACCAGCAGCTGGGATTGCTGCAAAATAGGTTTCTGTTGGTGCTGATCATTGTAGGTTCAAAGGAGTAGTTTAGCGTGTTGGGGCTCAGATCCTATCTCTGCCTTGTACTCAGTCTTTTGGGCAGGCTACTTGTCCTTTGTAACTAGCCACACCTCCCATTTTGTGGTAGTGCCCAGGACAATTTCTCCAATTGCCAAATCAGCCCATGGGCCCAAATGGTTGCCAAACCCTGGTCTGGAGGCTCAGATATACCTGTGTATGCACACAGACAGACACACTAGCTATAGGCCCTACACAAATATTCTTACCTTGCCTTGCCCCTTCATCAGGACAATGTTGGATATAATAGATGGCTGGGTTAATCGCCAGGGGTATTCCACCTGAGCGGCACTCAACGAGCGGGTGGATTTCTTAACAATATGGTACTCCTGGGCAAATAAAGTAGTCATAACAATTAGAGATGAGTGAAAAGTGTTTGCTTCATTTGTGTGTGTGTGTGTATGTGCGCGCGCGCAAAATAGCCATCCTTTTTGTGTGCGTTTTCTGTTCCATTTCCCAAATATCTGGCAGTTTTATTCAGCTTGAAATTTATGTATTTATTTAAAGTTATAGAAATATTAATTATTTAGATAATTATTATTTATTTAACATTATGCTGTTTTGTCTTCAATGAGTTCATATAGTGTTCCACAACAATCATGACAACATCAAACTACAAAACCAATAAGCCAAAAGACAAACAGCAGCAAAACAGGATAATTAAGTAAGTAGAGTAGAGTGGCCCTAGCCACTTTACTTTATCAGAGTAAAGATAGCAGCAACCACCAAAAAAGAAAAAAGTGGAGAAACTGCTACTCGAGTACTAGAAAATCAGCAGCATATATAAAAACCAGCTGATTCCAAAGGCCTTTTTGAAAAGGCAGGTTTTTGCTTGACACTGTGAGGCATTCAGTATTGGGACCAGATGGGCTTTCCTAGAGAGGGCATAAGGCTGATGTTGAGAGCAGGAACGGCCTCCTTGCCTGAGGAGAGATGGTTGTTCCTGTGTTCTCTTCCCTGCTCCTTCCCCTGCCCCACCCAAGCACACACATGCACAGTGTTCTTTTTTTGTTGGGGGGGGGTGTTTTCTGCGTTTTTTTCAAACCCACAACAACGAGCAAGGCTAAAACAGTGACTAAAATCAGGATGACGTGGCCATTTAATCATAGTAAACTCTGCACCCTCTCTCACCTGTCTGGTTCCTGTGTCCAGGTGCTGTGGAAGAGAATGTTTTCTCCCTCCTCGGGAATATTTCATTGCTATTTCATAATTCACATCTCCATTTTCCACTGTCAACTCATCATCTTCTCCCACAGATTCTAAACGAGTTGCTGCGCCTAAGGGATAACCCAGAGATGCCATTTATTATACATATATCAAAGCATCTTTTAACGTCTGTCAGTTGTGATGGAACCAGGTGCATTACGTTCAACATTTTGTATGCTCATTCAGAAATGATTGATGGGCACATTTCCTAAATCATATAAACACAGTATGATAAATTTTATCTTTATATATACACAAACGCACCGCATTTGAGTGGGTAGCAATAATTTATTATGGGAGTGATAGATGCACACCACTCTTTTCAGAATGCTTACTGGAGAGTAGCTTAAGAGTTAGGCAGCAGTGAGTTTAAAGGATTGCGGTGGAGGTTACTATCAATGAACAAAGTGTGCTGTGTATAGCTTAAAAGATTTAGGACTGCCAAAAGTAGTTTATGTATCCAGTCCAACCAAATGCTGGTTCGTTGCTTTAAAGCCCCCAAAGGCCTGGGACTTGGCTACCATAAGGACTATGTTTGCATTCCATCCTACACACTCCAATCAATATCAGAGGTCCTGCTCCAGGTTTCCCAACCAATGGAGAAGTAGTGTCAGGATATGCATGGCAGGGCCTTCACAGTCATGGTGTCAACATTGTAGAACACCCTCCCCACGGAAGCCCACCTGATCCCACCTTTAACTTTAAGCCTGATGGCTTTCTAAGGAAGTTTTTGGGGTCGATGGACTATTGGTTGCATTTTTCCTGCCACTATGTTGGAGGAGAGTAAGCTCCATTTTCGTGATGGTTGCTCTTGTGCAGCAGCTATAACTAGGAGTGTAGAAGAGCTGGTAGTGCAGCAGTAATGAGCAAGAACTGAATTTCCTTAAATAAAGTTGCAGGCACAGAAAGCTCATTCTTCCGTCTCTCTTTAACGACAAATAGTGCTGATACTATAGCTGTATTTTCTTCCTTCTCCAGGAATATACAATACAGTCCCAATTAAATCAGTTCTTCAGTCACTTTTAGTCACTGGGAGCGAGGCATTGTGGGCATGGTGGCCCGGGAGACTGCTTATGCCAAAGTGGGGCAAGTGGTCTCTATGGCACAGTGCTGCACTCAGAGCAAGGACCCCTCAAAGCAAGGCATTGAGAGGAGGAGGAGATGGTTAGGAGGACAGAGGCAGGAGGACACATGTCCTCCTATCTCAGGTGGCAGGAGATTGGTGTGTGCTGCCACTGGCTGGCACCTTGTGCATGCAAAGCATCTGCTCTGCCCCTGTGCTATGCTCCCTGTGGGTACACCAGGCCAGAATACAGCTTGTCTTGACACTTCAAAGCACAATCTTTATTCACTCATTGGATGAAATTAACTGTACCCTGGGATCGGCTCCTGTACTTCAATATTCCTCCTCCCAGAGTTGGGCTTTGGCAGTTTTCTTTGGACCCCTCTGCACCAGCAGGATCTGGAGACTCATCTGTATCTGTCATATCTGTCACCTGACGGAGGACGAAAAAGGAAATGTTTAAACACCCAGCCAAGTTGCTGGAATATGTTGTCATTTCCACAGCAGGATTAACCATTATCCTAAGGAAGCTACAAACTAAGACCTCAGGCAAAGTAGGACCTCTTGCTGTGGCACAATTACAGAGAGGTTTCTAATCGTGAAAAGTATCTGCTTGTCTTTCTCCTTGGACTGCAGTTTAGAACACAGGAACTCACTGCAAGATGACAGAAGCAGCTGTGGTCCTAGATGGGAAAATTATAAATACTAGAAGCTTCATCAGCGCAAGGAGCAATATATTTTTATGCACTTCAGATGATTTGGGGGTCAAGTCATGATTTTCAGGTCCATCTCTGTGCATGGCAAAAGGGAGAAAAACACTGGGTTGCCCCAAGATCACCTACAGGCACTCTATATGCTGGATAGTGGTTATACCAGGGGTGGGGGACTCTAGATGTTGTTGGACTCCAACTCCCGTCATGGCCAATGGCCAGGGGTGATAGGAATTGTGTTTTGGCAGGGTTATGTTATAATTTAGTTATGTTACTTAGCTTTTAAAAAATGTTGCTGATTATTGTAAGCTGCCCCAAGGACCACTGTGGGCCAAACAGGAGATATATTGAGGATAGGGCTGTACCACACAGCTTTACATGCAAGAGATCCAAGGTTCAATCTGTGGCACCTCAAGGTAGGGCTGGGAAAGTCTTCTGTCCTCTTTGAAACTCCAGAGAGCTGCTGCCATTTGGGGTAAATGATATGGAAGTAGATGAACCAATCCTCCGACTCAATATAAAGTATCTTCCTAGGTTCCAAATTAGTCCTGTCTTTTTTCTCCCTGTTTGGCTATCAGCAACTTTGGGGTAAAGAATTCCTTCCTCAGAACGTCTTCCCCAAGCCAAACCCACCCCAAACTGCTTTTAAGGTGTGTGTTTTTAAGTCACTAGGAGTCCAAATCACAGATCTCCCACATCACATGCAGACCTCCATAATACAGGGATAATAATGCTGACCTACTTTACAGAGCACAGTACGTTTTACTGAACTTATGTTCAGTGTTAAATACTTTGAATGTTCTGAAGTGTAATATGAACTAATAATGATAATACAACATCAGGCACAAACGTAAGATATATGCTTGTGATGAAACACAATATTGCTATACAAAGTGCCCCATGATATCCTGATGAGCAAACTAGCTCAAAGTGAGCTAGATGAAACAACGATCCGGTGGATCCACAGTTGGCTACAGAATCGGACTCAAAGAGTGCTTATCAATGGGACCTTCTCAAGCTGGGGAGAGGTAACGAGTGGGGTACCGCAGGGCTCAGTTCTGGGCCCAGTGCTCTTCAACACTTTTATTAATGACTTGGAGGAGGAGGTGCAGGGAATGCTGATCAAATTTGCAGATGACACCAAATTGGGCAGGATAGCTAATACTTTGGAAGACAGAAACAAAATTCAAAGTGATCTGGATAGACTGGAGCGCTGGGCAGAAAGCAACAGAATGACATTTAATAGGGATAAATGCCAAGTTCTGCACCTAGGAAAAAGAAACCAAATGCACAGTTACAAGATGGGGGATACCTGGCTCAACAACACTACAAGCGAGAAAGATCTTGGAATTGTTGGCTCATATTCAGCTTGTGATCGACAACAGTGTGATGTGGCTGCAAAAAAGGCAAATGCTATTTTGGCTGCATTAATAGAAGCATAGCTTCCACATCCCGGGAAGTACTAGTTCCCCTCTACTCAGCACTGGTTAGGCCTCATCTGGAGTACTGTGTCCAGTTCTGGGCACCACACTTTAAGAAGGATGCAGACAAACTGGAGAGGGTTCAGAGGAGGGCAACAAAGATGATCAGGGGACTGGAAACAAAGCCCTGTGAAGAGAGACTGGAAGAACTGGGCATGTTTAGCCTTGAGAAGAGAAGACTGAGGGAAAATATGATAGCACTCTTCAAGTACTTGAAAGGTTGTCACAGAGAAGAAGGCCAGGATCTCTTCTCGATCATCTCAGAGTGCAGGACATGGAATAATGGGCTCAAGTTACAGGAAGCCAGATTCTGGCTGAACATCAGGAAAAACTTCCTGACTGTTAGAGCAATACGACAATGGAACCAATGACCTAGGGAGGTGGTGGGCTCTCCCACACTGGAGGCATTCAAGGCGAGGCTGGACAGCCATCTGTCGGGGATGCTCTGACTTGGATTCCTGCATTGAGCAGGGGGTTGGACTCGATGGCCTTGTAGGCCCCTTCCAACCCTACTATTCTATGATTCTATGAAAAGGCACAGGCCTCAGTAGAAGGTCTTCCAGATTTCACAACTCATACCAGAAGCACAAAGTTTATTGTACGTACTTAGCTTTTCTATTTTCTGGAAGACCCAGATTTCTTCCTGCTCTGAAAATAAACAGAAATTCAACCCATTAAGCTTGTACGAATTTCTCACAGCACCCAAGTTTGTAATCCTTGGCTGTAAAAATGGGCTGAAGTGCCACAGTTCAATGAAAATGTATCTCTTGTCTTATTCTTTCAGCCGTACATGAATGTAACCTTTTTACCGACTGCTCTTCTTCCAAAACAGTAACCATGCCATTCTGAGCTGTCTTGCTTTCCTGGAAGTGACACTTATTCAGTTCTGGATTCGTACCGCTAATTGAAAACAGCAATTTTACAAACTGTTCCAGAAAATTCAAGGGGTTCCTGAATGAAACCCCTGATGGACAATCTGTCTAAAATACAGATTTTACATCACTGCTGGTTATTCCCTGCAGAACGGTGTTCACACAGGGCAACAGTGAAGCCCCTCTGGGACATTGGTGTGCATCCCACAGAATCCTCTGCCACGCATAGAGTTCCACGGCAGTTGAAGAAGGAATCCCTTAAACACATACACGTTTATGAGGAAAAAGTGTTGTCTGAGGTACTGTTGTCTGATCTAAACCAATGAAACTTCACACAGATGCTTTTTTCCCAACTAGAGTCACCCGGCATTAGGTCTGGTGACTAAATGTTATTGTGCTTTTCTAAGGGGATGGAACACTGAGGAAGGAGAGACTAAGCAAATTTACCCATCCAGCCCCACAGAAGGAGATATTGCCCCAATCTGCTGCTTGTGTAACAGCCATTACTGCACCATTCTTTTCAAGGGAGGGAAAAGGAGGGGGAGGACATCGGTCACATTTCTCCCCTAGTCAGGAAGCAGGGCCGCACTTCTGGGCAAAGGTCATCTCACATGACATCATCAAGGGGAGCCCTGCTTTAAGTATCAATCTGGATCTTTCAGAAAATAGAAAAGCTGCAGTACGTACAATAAACTTTATGCCTCTGGCATGAGTTGTGAAATCTGGAATTCCTGTAACAGACCAGAAGATGGAACCTGCATCTCCTCACTAACACCACCACCATCACGACCACCACTTCACACAGTTGTTACACCACCAAGCTGGAAAACAGTTATCTAAAAACCCAGTACTCCATGAGTGTCAGGGAATGCAGAAGTCAAGTAGCCTCCAAGAGCTCTTACGGAGAATCTTTTAAAGGTTCTGATTTGTTTACTTAGCATTTCCACCTATTCAGATCACAAGGCAGTTCCTGTAACTGAATGTTTATCATGCTTCCTGATCTTTTCTTTTGACAGACATGCAAATAAAAGGTTCCCACCAGTACTTTTCTTTCTAAACAGGGAACACTTTTGCTGCAGATTAGCCAGGGGAAGAAAATATGTCATCTCACAGGCACCACCAAGGGGCCATGTTCCCAAAATTTATCTCCACTACCCATGTATTTGGGTTTCTTACAAGGAGTGATAAGTCTTCTGATGGAATGATCCCTTGAAGTCCTTTGGCTTGAAGGAAAAGAACATGTACCATCTCCTCCTTTATAAAGGACCACTCGCATCTAGGGATGCACGAGCATCCCTTAATTTGATCTCTTCTACCACCTTCCCTTTCCCCTTCCCTCCTAAGGGCATTGAAAACTTATGTGTGGCAGGGAAAGGGGACAGTGGAAGTAATGGTGGGCACTCTAGATTCCTGCCAAAGCATCCTTTCCCATCAAGGAGGGGCTGGAACTACAATCCTTTAGCATCGCCAGTGGAAAAATGACACTATTTGCATCAATTTCTGCTGAGGAGGAGGCCTTCCTTAAAGTCTCTTGAAAGCTCCGTGTAACTTGAACCTACCTGTGAGGAATCATACATGGGGTTCCCAGTGGCATCCCATCCAGATAGCTCAACAGGCCCATAAAGATGATGCACAGGCCCATTGGCAATGGGCAGCATCAGTGCTTACAAAAGACCTTTGTTCTAGCACAGTGATCTTCACTATTTTCCAAGTAGGAGCCACTTTGGCTCCAGGCACTGCCACTAGGGACACACTCAGGGACCTTTCCTGAGTCCTGGGCGGCTCTCCTGTCTCCCATACCCACACCCCCACTCAAGTGGTGACACTGTGCTCTGGACTTCACTGGAGGGCTTTTCAGGCCTCTCCTCCCTGTCCCCCTCCCTCCCTGTCATCCAAGCAAAGCCTCATCAGTTAAGTCACCAGGCAGGCAAATTCCGACACGCTCACTTGGTCCTTGGATTGGGATGAACCTTTTTCTCATCACTGAGCATGCTCTGTTCTACCTGGTGCTGCAAAATCTCTTAGGCGAGGACCACTTTGCACACTTGCTCTCTCACCTGTGCATTAATTTCCAGTAGAAAGCTAGCCAATTACATTTCAGCTAGCCAATCATATTGTTTTTGCCTCTTGGTCTTCTTTTCCACCACAGCTAAATGGCTGATTACTCCTGCATTCTCCTCTTCCCCTGCATTCTCCTTATAACTGGGGATGGGCAAGTCTCCTGAATCCCTACCCCTGAAGCCTCCTCCAGTAGCCCAGATCACAGCAGCCAGCCTACCACTAAAACAAACAGCAAGACAAAGCTTCTGTAGCTACTGCAAAGAGAGAGAGAGAGAGAGAGAGAGAGAGAGAGAGAGAGAGAGAGAGGTTCATCATACAGAGCTTTTATCCTGCTATTGAGATGCCTCTCTCTCGGAAGTTTGTGGGCTCTTTACATGACGCCGTTACCATCCAAGGCACCTCCCACCATTTCCCCCAGCCTATCCCATATTTTCCCCAAATGCAAAAAATGTGGTATTTTTCCTGGCCCATGGAACAGGAGCGCCATGACCTCCTCATGAAATTCTCCAATGGCGGAGGAAACTGCTATGTCTGCCTGCTGTGGGCATTTGTTTTCAGTTCTTGGGGGCGCAGTCAGGATGATGAAGGCATTGAGGATGGGAGAAGGGTTGCACGGAAGCAGATTTGACAGGCGCAAGGGCAAGAATCGTCTGCTGATTGCAACTCCAGCCTCTGCATTTCTCAACTGGAGGAAGAAAAGGGTAAAATGCCTCCCTACAATGAAGGGAGACACATCTGATCCCCCATCCCACCAAGCTCAGAAGCAACGTCCTCTGTTGTTTCAGAGCACCCTATTAAGTTCAGTGGGGCTTACTCCCAAGTAAGTGTGCCGAGGGTTGAAGACTTACAGGGTGCTCTTATGTCTACTCAGAAGTAAGTCCCATTGAGTTCAATGAGGCTTACTCCTACGTAAGTGTGCCAAGGGTTGCAGACTGTGTAAGCACAGTCTTACATTTTATGTCTCCTCAGAAGTAAGTCAGAGATTTCCTGGGGCCTGCGAGAAAACAGTACAGCAGACGTTAAGCTATGAAAACAAGACTCCCCCCCCACTCCTTTGCGCACATGCCAGGGAGGGAGGGAGGGACACCCTCAGTTCAAACCATGTGGCTGCTGTGTAAAGAAGCCCTTGCTAATCCTGCAAAGAAACGGAAAGTGGGAAGCTCTGGAAAGGATGTGGGTTTTTGCGGCAGTTTTGCTTCATGTAGAGACACCCGGAGAGAAAGAGGGAGGGAGGGAGAGAAGTGGAGAGTCGCACTTCAGGTGACTGGGAGGCCCTATGGTGAAGAACATTGCCCTAGCCAACAAAGAAGTATGAGAAGCACAGAGCGTGGGACGAGACCAGTTAACGCAATTGGAAACCCCTTGGGTAGTTCATGAAGATCTTTCACCACCAGCAAAATGTATGTATTTCTTACAAATCTTACAGCCAGTTATACCTGAATGGCAGGGCAGGGCTGCCACTTCCACATGGGCTCTCCAGTAATACATTGAATGAGGAGGCCGCATGGAAATAGGTATAAAACATTATTACTTCCCACTCAAATGCTGCTGGCCCAAGGTGAGTGTCAGTGCTGGCGTGGGAAGTAGCAACTCCCATTCACAATCATCAGTCTAACAGTGGATGTGTCTAGCAGAGAATCTGCTTCTGCATGCACCTTTGTTGCTGGATCTGAGCACTTCTCTCAAGAACAGGTGACTGCATTCCCTCATGGGTGATCTTTTGGGGGCCACACATCCATGGTGGAAGGGGCTGAAGCTAGCAGGGAGCAGCGCCAGAGCCAAAAGTGGGTGGGTCCACAAAGAGCTTTTTCTCTTTGCCACCCTCTTTTCTCTCTCTCCCTCTTCCTTCCCACCCACCCAGAGGGCTGCCAGGGAAGAGACACTGCTGTTGCCAATGGTCTGAACTGATTGTATTCAGAGGGCTCTAGAAATTATGCTGAGCCCCCCTTGCAGCCCACAGACCCCATGTTGTCCACCCCTGCTCTAAGTGATGCAATCACTTGCAATTTGATGCAATCATGGCATCAAAGATAACAAGAAGTGAAAGAATCACTCCCAAGATATTGTTCAGTGTGCCTTTTGCACTGTTCATGATGTGATGTGCCCGGAGCAAAACCTGCAGTGTAGCACATTACTTTCTGAAATAAATGATCTAAAGGCCAATTTTCAAATTATGTAGATGATGCTTTTTGAAGCACAGCATGTTTGAAATACATTTTAATAGAACCTGGTAGGGATCGAACTGCAGGCAGCTGCGATACTTTTCTGAGAAAGGAAAGTGCAGATGTGATCAAGCTACACATCAAGTTAAATTTCCCTGCTATGGTTATCTCTATTATCATTATGTTAATAATAGCTAGACTGCAGAGCAACATTACTGCTAGTTTCATTTCAATCTTTTATTTCTAATCTTACGTTTCTAAGGCAGCTTTCCTCAACCTGGTGCCCTCCAAATGTGTTGGATTACAACTCCCACCATTCCTAGCCAGCTGGGGCTATGCTGGCTGGGGATTATGTGAATTTGTCCAACAAGACTTGATGATTTTCACTAAATGTGTGTAGATATGCACACAGATCCAAGAGAAAGAATAGAATGCTTAAAGTCTGCTTATTTAGGGAGGGGTGTGTGTGTGTGTGTGTGTGTGTAAGATGGGACCATGGCTACCCATATCTGAACCCTGACCCAAATTGCCAGCTCAAGATCCTTGAGGTCAGTGACTTGAGCAGGAAAAGCTGGAATCTGAAGTGCAACAAGGTACTAATACTCTGTTGAACAGGCAAAAGCAGAAGACCAGGTGGTATTTATACCCATAGCTGGCCATTTCAGAGATTTTAGCATACCTACAAATTTTCGGTACCAAAGCTGCACACTGTTATTCCAGTCTGTGCCTGAAGAGGGTGCTGAGGACCAAGCACACATAGTAGGCTAGAAGATCCCATCCTGATCAAGCTCTGGAGACCCTGATAGCAAGCATGTGTGTAAGGACTGGTTCATACTGTATTTTTTTAGCTATAGGCAAATAGAAAAGTAGAGTCATTCCTAGACCGTGCCTGTGTTTATATAATGAATAAAAAAGTATCATCTATATCCATAATAATCCACTCTTTCACACTCTGCAATTCACCACATGACTGTGTTCTTAAGGATGGACAGAACTTCTTGAGCATAGAAGAAAGTCCTGGGTCCACTAGACCTAAGGCAGTCAATTCACCTGGCCCAAAAGGTGAGCTGAAATGTTGGGACAAGGGAATGCACGAATGGAGAAACCATCTCAAGTGACTCCTGCACAGCATCTTCCCATTTTTTATTAATGTTGGCTCACAGTTTATTATATAGGCAACGGCCAAATCTTGGACATCTTTTTGCAATGGCAAAACTTTGCCGTCATCACATGAGCGACCTCAACTTGTGCCCAGCCCCTTAATCTGCACTTCTGCCCCATTACAGCAGAGGTGGGGGAACCTCTTTCAACCTGAGGGCCAAATTCAATTTTGGAGAAGCTCTCGAGGGCCACATTCCAGTGGTGGGTGGGGCCAAGCAAAGGGGTGGGGGCAAAGGCAAAGGGGGTGGATCTCAAAAAATGCCAGCATATTGTAGCTTAAAGCTCTTCCTGCCAGTACCTAGAACTTAAGAGAGGCATTTCAACCTTTTAGAATGGGGAAAAAACTGCACAAAAGCTGGGATATAGCCAAAGGTTCTTGGTTAGGGGAAAGGGATGGGGCCATCTGGGGAACCCCAGAAAGGCTGGATTGGGACCCCAGGCAGGCCAGATTTGGCCCCTGCGGTTCCCCATCACTGCTTTACAGTATTTATTTATTTACATAATTTCTAGGCTTCAGGGTAAAGTCTCAGGGGCACATATATTCAATAATAAAATCACCATAAAGCAGCATAAAAGGATAAAGATAAAAGCATAAATGTCGCTGCCATAAAACCAATACAATCCAGCAAGCTATGCTGAAATTCCTGGGTTCTAGTCCCCACTCTGCCATAAAGCTCACTGGGTGAATTCGGGCCAATCACTGACTCTCAGCCTAACCTACCTCACAGGGTTGATGTGAGGATAAAGTTAAGAGGGGGAGGAGCGGAATTATGAATGCCACCTTGGGTTCATGGCAAGAGGAAAAAGAACACGTTATACATGTAGTAAACAAACAAACTGCCTGTCTGGTTGACTTCAGTACATGGAAGTGGGGCAGGGAGGAGGTGCGTGCCATCCTGTCCTTCACCTCAGGCAGTAAAATGTCTTGAGCCAGGCCTTACTACATCCAGAAACTGAACATTTGAATGAGCTTTATACTTGGCCATTCCTTAGCCCATCTCACCCATGCCTGTCTACCTTAGCTGACAGTAGCTCTCCAGGGTGTCAGACAGAGGCCTTTAACTGGAGGTGCTGACGGTTGAACCAAGGCCTTTCTGCATGCAATTCACATGCTCTCCTACTGAGCTTTCACCCTTTAGAGCGGGGGTGGGCAGCTTCCAATGGTCCAGGGGACAAGTTCCCTCCTGGAACCCAAAGAGGGCTGCACTCCCTGCTGAAATTCAGCAGTGGCAAAAAAGCCACATTTTATTATTATTATTATTATTATTATTATTATTATTATTATTATTAATTATATTTCTATACTGCCCCCCATAGCCGAAGCTCTCTGGGTGGCTTACAAAAGTTAAAACATTAAAATACAACATACAAAGTTTAAAAACCATTTATATAAAAACATTAGGAGAATATATGCAAACCACATATAGCTAAAAACAACTTTGAACTAAAAATATTTTTTCTAAAATCCAACAATAAAACACAGCTTAAAACAACACTGCTTAAAAGTCAGCAAGAGGAACAGGAGTTCTCAAAAGGGAAGGCCTGCCAGAATAATAGAGTCTTCAATGCCTGCTTAAAAACCTTCAGCGAGGTCAACAGGCGCATTTCAACCAGCAGGTCATTCCACAATTGAGGGGCGGCAAAGGAAAAAGGTCCCCTTGCATGTGGCTGCCAGTCTCGCATTAGGCAGCCGCAGCAGAGAGCCCTCAGAGGACCTTAGGTGGCGGACTGGGACGGAGGGGAGAAGGCGCTCCCAAAAGTACCTTGGACCTGGACCATGCAAGGTTTTAAGGGTAAGAACCAGCACTTTGTATTTTGCTCGGAAACAGATTGGCAGCCAATGTGAAGATTTTAAAAGCGGTGTAATATGGTCTCCACGGGATGTCCCAGAGACTACTCTGGCTGCCCTATTTTGTACCAGTTGAAGTTTCCGAACTAAATATGAAGTTAGCCCCAAGTACAGCGCATTGCAGAAATCAAGCCTAGAGGTTACCAGTGCGTGCACCACCTTTACCAGGTCCTAGGGATGGCGGAGAATTTCTCCACAAATCTTCAGGAGGCCGAGCGCCGAGGCATTCGGCCCCCCAAAAGTGTTGGGGAAATTCTCCGCCGGCCCCCCGCCCCCCCCGGATGGGACTTACCTTCAGCGAATGTCCCTCTCGGCAGCGGGTCCTGGCGGCGGTTCGGCAGTGTTTCGTCGGGGAAGGGGGCGGCGGCCGGTCTCCCGACCGGCTGCCGCCACCACCATTACAAAATAAAAAAGTAAAACAAAAACAAAAAACACACATCCGTGATAGGCTACGTGATGATTTATGTAGCCTATCACGGCTAGATTTCCAAAGTCAGCCGTGATAGGCTACGTAAATCGTCACGTAGCCTATCACGGGTGACTTTGGGGGGGGGGGGGGGAAAGCGCGTACGCAAATGGTGGCGGCCCATGGGCGCCGCCATTTGCGTTCCTTTTTTTGGTACATCTAGTCTACGTAAAGATTTACGTAGACTACGGCGAAAATAAGGGCAATGCAAATAGCTACCACATAGGGTCAACGTGGAAGCAGGGGCCGCAAAAAAAGACCATGGATACAAAAGATACATGCAGCCTGTATGTTGCCGAGACCTGCTTTAGAGATTCTCCAGTAGGTAATAATGCTACACTGTGAGAAATAGCTAAACAGTACTAAGGCCTAGAGTAAATACAGCTTAATAAAATACAAGGTTCCCCCCGCAACCCACCCCACGCCTAATTCAGTGGTATGATTTTGCCAAAATGATAAGCAGACTATATGGGCTAAATGCAGATGCAGAAGCTCCTTGTGCAAGAAATGGCATGTAAACGTTAACCAAGGATATCCTGTTTCTGTTACTAACAGCAGGACTATCGCATCTCAGAATGGCCATACAAACCCCATATGGAACCATTCAGAGCATTAAGATGAGGTGAGAATTCGCTCCATAAAGTTAAAAACAAAAACAAACTTTTCTAGGCTATGAGCACATCTACAAGAGAACGTCTAGTGTGTTGAGCATAGCATGTTAGTACTGAAGACATTTCTGTTATTTGTTAATTTCATTTCTATCCCCCAGCCTTCTGTCAAAACACATTCCCCCCCCCCCGCCAGATGGCTTAAAAGTTAAACAGTAATAAAACCTAAACAATTTCATCTTTAAAATGTCAACATACAAAACATATCAAAAGAGCTGTGCCACAGCTGCAAGTTTTCTTTCACATGCACAGGACAAGCACTGGACGTTAGTGCTTCTTTCCTGCAGCACTGTAGTAGGCAAGAATATCTACCAACAGAGTAAAAGAGTAAAAACAGAATAGGAACTTGAAAAGCTTAACAATGCAGGAAAGGTTCCAGTATGGAAGTGAAGCTGCACACAAATCTCTGTGGGAAATATCGTTTTTATTTTCCTTTCTCCCAGCCTTAACCAATCCATAACACTTTAGACAATCAATTTTAAAAACACACAAATGTCACAATCACATGCTTAAAAAGAATATTAAGCTGACTAGCCCGTGTTGAATGGGATGGAGACAATTTAACACAAATATCAGTAAGTTACAGATCATTTGGGCTTTCTCTGTCTGTAGAAAGTGCACTGTAAAGATTTTTAACATGCTCTTTTTCTTTGCCTCGCAGCCTGAATTTTATTGATTTGGTCTATTTTTCTGTAGGTTTTTATGTTATACCAAACTTCACCTTTTGCCTTTGTAATAAAGTAGCACTTTCCTTTTAAACTGCAGCTATGAGACTTTGTTGCTACAATAGGCAAGGAACCTAAATAAAACAGAACCTGTAATATTTCTGTTAGCCTGCATTCTGTCTCCAGTCCAGATAAATTTTGTTCCTCTCTATACCTTCCTGGAAGCTGACTACAGCTGGTGTTAAAATTACTGGATCAAACAGAGCCTGCTCTGTAGTGGTCAATGCATCCAAATCAGCTACCAATTTTTTTGGTAACCAAGAGCAGGGCAACATTCACAGGATCAGTTTCCTTGTGAGGACAGGAGCCCTGTGGTAGCTTCTGTACTATCTCTGTGTTTCCAGGCGTACTAGTAGAACAGGAGGAAACAAGCAGGCACGTAGAAGGCAATACTAATCTCAAAGTAGCATCAGCTGGGCTGGCATCAGGTGTTGCCATCACAGGGCACCCGCCAAGGCCCATACCCCAGCAGGGGGCCAGTGCTTATCCCCAAAGCCCCATGGCAGGGCCAACACCAAGAGCAGGCAGGGTTGGGCACCTGTCAAGCACCCAGACTCTAGCAGGGGCCTGCTGACAAAAGCCCCCTGGACTTGCTCCTCCTTTTCACCACTGCATCCTTTTTATTCGTCTGCTTCTCGCTCTGGCCCAGACAAGGGTGGTGGCGAGAAGGTGGAGCAGTAGATGCCCCGGCCTGCTTGCTCCCTGGCTCTCTGCCTGTCAAGCAAGCAAGTGGTAACAATGGTGAGGAAGAGGAGGAGGAGAAATGGCAGCTGGTGAAAATGGTGATGAGAAGACAGACTCACTGAAAGACCACTGAGGGGGTCTTGCTCAAGGACCCTCAACAACCTGGAACCAGCATTGTCTGCCAGCTCTCCTCCTCCTCCTTCTCCTCACTGCTGCCGCCTGTTCACCTGTACTATCCAGTGATAAGAGCAGGGAGTAGGAGCATCCTCCTCCAGTGCTGCTGAGGATTGGGCCCATTCATTCTTTCTATTTCTACACCGCCCCACAGCCAAAGCTCTCCGGGCAGTTTACAAAGAATAACCACCACCACCCCAATACAATATAGCACGTAATATAAAACCAGTTGCATACAAGAATGCAAAACAAATTTGCACAATTAACAATAAAAAGCCCAGGGCCCAGAGGTGGAGCTAGAGGGCAACCAAATGTGCCACAGTGCCAGTGACCAGAAGGTGGAGGCCACTCAGGGAGGACCCCGCACTGAAGGCCTCTTGCCCAAGGGTGTCACTATGGGCTCCTTCACACCGGGCTTTTATCCTGCGATTGAGATTGCTCCCTCACGGAAGTTTGCGGGCTCTTTACATGACGCTTTACATTCCAAGGCGTCTCCAGCACTAAATGCCCTTTGTTCTGTTTTTAAATAGATCGCAGATCATGAGCTATCAGATTACCCCGTTGTGTGTCCACTTGAGTTCCTTCTGTGAAAAGAGTTAAAGTGGCAAGAAGAGGAGCGAGATCAATGACAGATAATGGAAGACTCTGATATGGGGAGAAGGGGGGGGCAGGAAAGGGAGCGCCTGTAAAGGGAGTCAGTGGTGATCCTGCATTTAGAATGGAGGAAGAAAGCCCCGTTTTAAATGCAGGATTTTAGGCTGGTGTAGAGATGCCCTATACCTGGAGGGGGCACTGAGCATCAGCACACCCCTGTTGCAGCCGCTGGGGCTGCTTATGGTCAGCTAGCTATCCAAACTCAAAGTCTTTCTCTTTCCTGAATTCAGACCTGCTTTCTTGTCCCCTTTCCCATTATTTTTTAAAGGAATTTATACCCACCCCCCTTGACCTTAAAAGGCCTACAAGGCATCTTGTGGGTCTTTTAAATCTTGGGCACACACCCTCCCAGGCAAAACATTGCTCTTGCCCTGGGAGGTAAGTGTGGCTGACAATCCTAGCTGACCTTGATATATTAGCATTCACTGTAAGTGTTGAAGGCAAGAGAAATTAGATAGAGCTTCGGCTATTGGGTGGTATAGAAATGAAATAAAATAAATAAATAAATAAATAAAAATTACAGCATGCCCCATAACATAATAATATATTATTTATTAAAAACTGCCTCTAATAACTAGGGGCTGAACAGAATAATTTTAAAACACATCCATGGGCCTGCCCAAAAGCTTACAATTTAAAAAACAATGGTAAAAGAGAAAAGGGAAAATAAAGCAAAAGAACTGTCTTTATTTGCCTAATCTTAGGCTTTTCATTAAAAGTACGTCTCATTTCATAACAGAAACCTTGACTCTAATAAAACCGCGATACGTATGTAAATGCAGTACGTCCCCTCAAAACAAGCTTGTGCATGCACATACCATATTACATCGTTCCCCATCCTGGATACTTTGTACATTGTTGGACTACAACTCCCATCATCCCTAGTCGTTATGGACAATGGGAGCTAGCTGTTGTCCAACAGACTTACTGGATCAGGAACTATACATGCAAAGAGGTGGCCACACACACACAAAAAGCTCCTACAAACCAATGGTGCTCATCCAAGAGAGTGTGCCAGTGTGTATGATTGGAGTAATCCACTGAAAGAAACAGAAATCCTGTGAATCTGCTGCTTGGCAGGAAGGTGGAACAGGGGTGAATCCAGTCCTCCCCATTCCCAAAAGAATGAGCAGTGGGATGATAAGACCTGCTTAAAGGCTATGCAGAGGCAGCTCTATATTTGGGGTGAATGGGGCGGTGACCCTTTGCGTCTCCCACGCCGACTTGTGGAAGAGAAATCCCTCCATGACCGGGTGCATTTGCTCCAACGCACCGCATACAGTTGCTGATTACCACACACAATCTTCTCCTGGCCTCCTCCGACAATCTCAGTAGAATACTGAGTATCTGCCCTGCCCTCTGTCCCATCAGCACCGATGAGCACCAGCCACCACTGGTGTGCATGCAAGCAGCCCTGAGTCCTGGACTGGGGAGGGGAGGAACAGGACTGAGGGTGCAGGACCTGTTTGTGGCTCTTTATCCAGCTAGGGATATGCATTGGAGGCCTGTAATTTAATTAACTAATCTAATTAATCAGAAATATCTATACACCATCCTTCATCCTGTTAGGTGGCTTCCCAGCTTTTGCATGTCCCCCCACCCCACCTCATCCCATTCTAAAAGGCTGAAATGGCTCCCTAAGCTGAGTTGCTAGAAATAAGAACTTTAATTTAAAATATGCTGGTATTTTTTGTAATTTTGGCCTGCCTCTTTTGCCCCCCAACCACTCGAACGCAGCCCCCAAAAGTTTCTCCAAAACAGAATTTGGCCCTTGAGTTGAAAGAGGTTCTTTACCCCTGCATTAGGGTTTCACATGCATACAGCCCTCAGCTGGATTGGGCCAATTACTCATTTGTAAATGAACATATCCAAACATGAAACCTCGCTAACTTACACACACACACACACACACACACACACACCTTTCTCCCTTCCCAAACTTGAAATGTCACCTCCTCTGGCAGGAGCCACAATGGCAGCCGCTGAATCAAGGGAAGAGGGGAGCCAGCTTCCAAAGATGGACTGGATGCCCATTTGGGTTGGGTGTAGGAGACCTGATCATATACTCTGCTACTGAGTGATGCTACTGAGTGATGAGCAGAAGCATTAAAAACAAACATTCAATGAGCAAGTGTTGGCAAGAATGTGCAAGTATAGAGTCCATTCAGTTGAAAGTGTGTGTGTGTGTGTGTGTGTGTGTAATCTAACAGATTTTTGTACAATGTAAACTAAAACAGAGCCAATGATTTTGCAACACTGCAAAACTTTCAGAAACCCTTTTCCCTCCCTACAAACAGATGGTTATTATTTTAAAGAGTGTTAGATTACACACTTATATTGGATATTTCAGCACCTGCAGGAAACGGCCTCTTGCACCTTTTGCAGCCCCTCACCACTGCAAGGAAGGAAAATGGGGCGTGTTGGTTTTCATAGGGTTTTGCTATCAGACATTACTAATCCAAGCCACAATACTGGTTAATCCATATGGTTATTATCAAGTGGGAATAAAATCTTTGCTATTTTTTTTAATCTGTTCCTGTTGTTTCTACAGTTATACTCTACTTAGAAATCCTGCTAGTCTGTTGTTCCAATCCATCCCTAGGCTTACTGAACATATAGCAAGCAACACTTTGGTCAGACAGTGTGACACATAGTCCACATGGCAAGGAAGCAGCCTACTTCTGCTCAAGAAGGGAACACTACAAAACCATGTATGCTCCGCTGAAATTAACAGGGGATGCGAGATTAATGCAGAATGAATTAAATTAATGCACAATGTGTGGTACTGTCTGTACGTAAGAACATAAGAGCCCTGATGGATCAGACCAAAGGCGATCATCAAGTCCACAGCATCCTTTTCTCCAGTGGTGAAAAGTGGCTGGTGGCTCCGATGTTTGTGGGGTGGTGAATCCACTCCGTGTTTCAGTCAGAACCGGTCAAAACTCTAAAGGAGCTATCCAAGGTGCTGACCCTGTCCTCAAACTAGGTTCAGCACCTTGGATGGTCCTTTAGAGGCTGGTTTTGACTGAAACCCAGAATGGATTCACTGCTCCACTGACATGGAAGCCACCAGCCTCCGCTGCCTTTTTCCCACAGTGGCCAACCATGTGCCTCTTAGGATGCGCACAAGCAAGGGCTGAGGGAAATTGTTCCACAGCTACTATAACTCAGAGTCATGCTGGTGAGGGGTCTATGGGAGGGGTGGAGAAAACATAAATCAGGATCTACTGGGAGATTTGACACCATTTTCTGACTCCCTGTTGTTTAACAATAGCAGCAAAAGAATGGCGGGGGGGGGGGGGCCCTATCTGAAATTAGGCTGCTGGAATGAAGGGAAACATTTTTCTCCCTCTCTCAAATTACTAGAACCCGGGGTCATCCTATGAAGCTGATTCAGGACAGATAAAAGGAAGGACTTCTTCACACAGCGCACAGTTAAACTATGGAATTCGCTACTGCAGGATGTAATGATGGCCACCATTTTGGATCGTTTTAAAAGGGGGTTGGACAAATTTCTGGAGGATTGGGCTACAGGTGTCAGGATTCCTTTAGCCCTCACTTTATTTCAACGCTGAAAACAAACACAGAGGCTTCAGTCTACACCTTTCAATCCATTACTTCACAGGGACACACAGATGCAAATTCTCAGTGACTCTCAGTCTACAAAGGACTGCCTTCAGGGGAATTCAAAAGGAAGTTATGAGAGTTGCCCACCGTTTGAAGAGGAAGGCGGTCTCACTAGCCTAACTTAAGGGGGGAGGTCCCTCTCACGAGGCTTCTCAGCGCAGCTTCTCATGCAAGGCCAATCAGGTAGAACCGTCTTAAGTTCTGCCCCTGCCTTCTCTCTCTTTGCTCTGTGCCTGCGCCTGGTGTCTATTAGATCAAACTCCCCCGCCTCTTCTGTTCACTGTCTCTCACAGGGGTGTGTGAAGAGGGACCCTCATCCTCAGCCAGCTGGGCATTTGTAACCTGAGAAGCCAGGCCCAGTCATGTCTGGACTAGCCTGGGAAAACACCTCCCCCGTGTCTGGTGGTTCTTCTTCAGAATCTGAACTGCTATCCCACTCCCTGCGCTCAGAAACACCCCTGACAATAGGTGACTACTAGTCCTGATGGCTCTGTGCTGCCTCTAGCACCAGAGGCTGAGAGCCTATGTACACCATTTGCTGGGGAACATGGGTGGGAGGGTGCTATTGTGTGCGTGCCCTGCTTGTGGGTTCCTGGTTGACAGCTGGTTGGCCACTGTGTGAACAGAATGCTGGACTAGATGGACCCTTGGTCTGATCCAGCATGGCTTGTCTTATGTTCTTATGTAAGGTTTGGAGGGAAAAACCAGGAGTGAAATTTTGTGTGAAAGGACTGTGAGCTGTGTTCTGCTACTGAAAACGAATGCCTGGGCTAAGCATGTGCTTGGAGGCACCCTGTACCTTAATGCGCCACTATTTTTCACCTGGCCCCACTTGGTAGAACTTGAGTTCTACTGAAAAACAAAATAGTTCCCACAAGCCTGCCCAGCCCTGCTCTAGGGAAGATAGGGGTTAGCCCACTCCTGGGGACCCCAAGACAAATCAGCTTCCCCTGGCTAAATGTTGAGGTGCTAGATGTGGCAGACAGATGCTAGTTTTCATTCCTTGCATTGCATGCAGCAATATATATTTTAAATGTCGTCATAATGTAATGAGAGATCTGCTATATCAGACTAAAGATCCATCTAACCCAGGATTCTATTTCCAACAACGGCCTGTTAGATGCCTTGGAAAGCCACAATGATGGCAGCTCTCTTCTGCTGCTGATCACCAGCATCTGGTATTCAGAGTAGGGATGTATGAACCCACCCCTGTCCAGGTTCTCTGGGCACCCACCCAGCCCCTGCCCCCACTTGCTGGTCCCCAGACCATGCTTCAGCCCCTCCCACACTTGGCGAGCAGCCCATACTCGCCCTAGCAGCCTCGTCGAGCTCTGTGGTTGCCATCTTTTGGTCGATTACAAATCATTGGGCCGATTACAAATGAGTACAAATCATTGGGCTGATTACAAATGAACAGGAGGCTGTTATGATAATAACTTTATCTTAATGGGGAGGGCAAGTGGTGGCACACATGACACATTTCCAATGTGCCCAGAGCTGCTGAAGAATCCATCTATGTATCTCCGAAGTAGGGGTGGGGGAGAATTTAGTATGATCTGTGTTTTTAAGTGAACCAACCTAATTCGCATTTCCTGGACTACGATGCAGATCAGAACAGTTATCCTAAAGACTGTGCAGATCTCTGAATTTTGCAATGCAATTCTTGGAACAAAAATCGTGTTCCAAGATTGGGATATTAGGGGAAATTGCATACAAAAATGGGTGTGTTAGGAAAAATGCAGATGAAAAGAAATGCAACTTTTTGTGCAGCTTTAAAAAATCACAGGGTGATGCAGAAATGGAACTGAACGGATTTAGGACTGGACACATATGAAACTGACATGGACCAGAAATAGACTGATTGTCCATCACTACTCCAGGGTCATACTTACAGGTTCCAGGACCTCTGGCACCAGGGTCTTTCCTTTGGCCTCCTCCTCCTCTGGCTCTTCATTCTCTTTATTGTCAGTCCAGGGACCCGTATCTTGAGCAGAGCAGGTGCTAATTAGGTCTGGCAAACTTGTAGATGGATAATTGAGAAAATCCTCTTCTGCCCCTTCCTATAAGGAAGTGAAGAAGAAGAAGAAGAAGAAGAAGAAGAAGAAGACAATGACAACGACTTGGCATGATGTATTTCCATATATGAGTTCAGTCATCTGTACAAAAATCCTGTAAGGCAGGCCTATATTACTAACATTCCAGAGATGGTGGGCAGATGCCAGGAGAGATGGCACAAAGCTGGAGGAAACTGCACACAGAGAACATTTTATTTATTTGTTTGTTTGTTTGTTTATTTCCCCACCTTTCTACCAGGAAATGGCACCCAAAGAGCTAACCACAGTAAAAGACAACATTTAAAATAAAAACATACTTAAACCAATTGTAGAACAAATATATTAAAAACACAACTTAAAATCTCAACAAAAAAAAGAATAAAAACCCAACCTAACAGAACAGTCTTGCCTGCCAGCAGAAGGGCAGCAGAGAGGGAGCCAACCTGCAGCAGGGAGTTCCAAAGTCTGTGAGCAGCCACCGAAAGGTCCTCTCTGGCATCCCTACCATATGTGCCTCTGATGGCAACAGTGCCAAGAGAAGGGCCTCCCCTGATGATCTTAAAACCTAGGCAGCTGAATGCCTGTGTTCTGTCTTAGGACCTCCCATGAAACATCATCCGATCACCTGGAGACCATGTGAATCAGCCCACTTAGTCCACACAACCAGTGTACAGCCTGTTTCCATGATGGCAACCCCTTTAAATATACTTATCTGCCAAATAATTACTTTTCACACGTTAGTTATCTAATGGGCCTCCTACCTACCTCATTGCTTTCCGGCTTCTGAGGTATTTAACATGTGTTTTTTATTATTAGTATTTCTTTCCATAGCTATTTGCTCCTGATAGACTTTCTTGGCTTACCTCATTATATGTTTATTTTATTTATTTTTATTTTAAAATGTTACAGACCTCTCCTTCATCCAAAAGAGGATTTCAGGGTGGTATACACAAAAATCAGATAATCATTACAATAAAAACAATATAAAACCTAAAGATAAGTACAGTAATATTGAGGGGGCATAAAACTATTTCAACACTCAGACAAAACTTTCAAGTTTCAGTTTATGAAAACACACGCACCAGCAATTCATTCTTTTGTTCAAATGCTTTAAAAAGTTACAGAACTAAACTTATTTTTAAAGGCATAACTGCACACAGGATAATTTCTAAATCCTGTATGGTTAAAAAATAATGATAAACTGTCAGGAAAAAAAGAATGCTGGCTTTCTATTAGGACAGGAGAACTGCAGATCATACAATGGGCAAGATACGGTTATACCCATGAGATAAGAGTATAGGACAACTTGCTTCCATGCCCATAAATTTCCATGCAAGCTAGATACTACAAAACCTTGCAGCACAATCCTATGCATTTATATCTCACTGCGTTCAATGGTGCATGCTCCCAGGAAAGTGGGCTTTGGATTGTGGCCTTCATCCATTATCCTCAAACCAGTAGTTCCAGAATTATGCCATGAATTCTTAGAGTAATACTCCAACTAAGTAAATTGAGAAGCTGCATCTATAGGGCTCCGTATCTTGGCTGGAGACAGACGCTTATCCTTACAAGAGCTGAAGCTGAATGACAGAGGCATCATGCTCATGGTACATTCACACATTTCTTTTTGCATGCCTCATGGAAAAAAGACTGAAGAGGCAAAAAGATGTTCATAGGATTCATTCACACAGGGCTGTTACAGAGGAGCTTCAGACATGCTGACTCTCTGACATGTGTATTGTGCGCTATGGATTTAATGGGCATTACCCTCACACCTTGGCTCAAGAATCTATTTTGGTTCTGGAAAGCGCAGCCTGAATAGTTGCCAGGAACAATGTTGAGCCTCCCAAGTTGCCACAGCCACACAAGCCATTGAATATACTTGCTTTCTCCTGGAGTAGATTAAAAGAGGGCTGCAACTGTCTGCCCAATTGCAATACCACCACCCAGCCACAAGGATCACCCAGCCACTACCGAGCCAACTAACCCATGAGGGTTCCTTTGAACTGACCAGTTGGTGGAGGAAAATGGCTCAGTCCTGAAGCATCCCCACCTCCCAGACAGGTCAACAAGGTCAAGCACTACCTGAGCACCCTTGATGACACCTTTTGTTTTGAATATTGCACTAGGATACTTACCTATGTACAATAGGGATGAGGAACCTGCAGCCCACAGGCCTAATCTGGCCCGCTGAGGTTCCTTGTCCAGCCTGTGGAAGCTTGGCCTCCCTCTGAGGGACCTCCCCCCTCCCCAAGCCCTGCCCCCACAGGCCTGAAGGCTTCCAAGGGCTCGGAGAGGAAGCAGGGAGAGGAATCACCTTGTTATTTCCTATCTGTGACCAGAGATAACAAGGGGATTCCCCTGCACACTGCTGTCCCTCCCACTGGGAGGACAAGCAGTGTAAAGGGGAATCCCTTTATCCCAGAATGGAGAAAACAAGGGGATTCCAACTAGGGATGCTGGAGAAATTCAAGATGGATTAAAATGAGCTTGGATTTCTAAGAATCTGACCTGCGGAATCCGCTGCGGAGTGACCCCTCAGGCCCTGCGGAGTCCGTGGACTTTCAGATGATTTTTTTACTTTCCTGAAATTTACGCATATAAATCCGTAGAAAAATACATACGTTTCTGCTGAGGAAACGTAGAATGGAATGGAGGACAATACGTTAAATGTTACATACTGGGGTAAATTATGTAAATACTTAAGTAAATACTTACATAAATATTTCCGTAATTATTTCCATATTTTTCCGCGTGATGAAAAAAAAATACTCGCATCCATCTGTGGGCGGATGACGGAATGAAAGGCACCTGACAATCCGCAAAACACAGACGGAGTGGATTTTACACAGTCTGTACATCCCTAATTCCAATGCACCAGCTGAGTCCCTTTCCTTCATGTGCCACCCCAATCAGGAGGCGCCTGACTGGCTCGTCCTAGTCTGCCCTGTGTCCTGACCCAATGGGAGAAAGTGTGGGGCAGGTGAAAGCACGGGGCAAGTGAAGTCACCTCAGCTGATGCAATGGGGTGTTCATCTACCCAGTGTGTTGGCCAGGGTGGCTTTGCTGCGTGTGGGCCTTCCCCCATGGGGAAAGCTCATGCACAGCAAAGCTGGGTTGCAGCCAACGCACTGGGTGGATCACCCAGGTGGACCATCCTCCTAAACCTATCCATTCCCACCCGCACAGTTGCCACCAGCACCCGAGCTTCCTTGGTCATATGGGTTTCCAGTCCCCTGCTCTGCAATTTCCAAAGTGCCACCTTCCCCTCTTTATTCGACAAGTGCTAATTTCCCCACTTTTCATCTTTCTCTATCTTGTAGTTCAGGGGCTCCCAACCCCTGGGCCATGGACCACTACCGCTCCATGGCCTGTCAGCAACCGGGCTGCAGGGGTGTGCGAAACCCCCTCACCTTGGGTCTGCGGGGGGTCTGCAGTGAGGGGAGGCGATTCGTCCCTCCCTCCCCCCAGAATCCTTGCCAGCCCTGGCCGGCTCCGCTCCACGGCAAGTCCGCGGAGCTGCTGGCCAGCTCCGGCCGCTGGCGGACTTCCGGCTGCTGGGATGCAAATGGTGTCTGCTATGTGGACGCCATTTGCGTCCCTGTTCTACAAGTAATAGGCTACGTGAATTTTTACATAGCCAATTACTGCAAAGAATAGGGATGCAAATGGTCGTCCCTATTCCAGCAGCTGGAAGTCCACCAGCGGAAACCCGCCCCCCCGTCCGTGGAAAAATTGGACCGGTCCCTGGCGCCAAAAGGGTTGGAGATCGCTGTTCTAGTTAGGTCTATTAAAACTAGTATATTGGCCCATGTGCTGGGGGGCAGGAAGGGGGTCTACCATCCTAGCCATTTTGCTCTTCCACGTGTGGGCATGAGTGTGCTTTCGAGAAAAACCTGGGAAAAAACAACAACAGCCAACATCTATGTTTTTAGCTTTTGAACAAGTGTTTGAACTAATTTCCCCATTTTAGAAGCAGCTATTCCACATTTTAGTAAGAGCTTAGTGCAGCCTTCCCCAATCTCGTGCCCTCCAAATGTGTCGGAACTCCCAGCAATCTCAGCCATTGGCCATGCTGACTGGGAATACTGGCGGTTGCAATGCAACACATCTGGGAGACACCGGGAAGGCTGGCTTAGTGCATAAATCCATGGTGATCAGACCATACCTCTGGTCATGACCCCTTAGGCCCATGTTGGTCATTCTACATGTATACACACAAGTTAAATGTCCATGTAAACCAGGATGTGTGGCAGCAGTCATGATCATCACTTCACGACTGCAGCATCAAGTGATGAATTGCAAGCGTAAACGAGCCATTACAACAAACACCATAAGCAGATCTTTCCAGCCATCACAATACTGGCTTGCTTTTCAATGGAGCCCACTTAACAAATTCCATTGAGAGTAAATTGTTGACTAAGCAAGTGATGAGAGATCAAGGGCTGAACATGCATGGGCAAAGCAGCCCTTTGGTATCTCTTGTGAAAAGCAGCTCAACACAGCCCTCAGTTCACCTGAAACGGATCATGGCAGGGCTTTCTCCTGGTTGTACAGCAGGCATGGCATGACTGGACAAAGCATTTCAGGAAGGAGTGGGGCAATATCCGACTCTTGGAACGCTGCCAAATGCAAACACATTGACATGCATTCCAAACGGTTTTACCGACAAGGTGAAAGGAAAAAACAGCAGAGTCACTGCCAAACCTGGCTGATACTTAATAACTCCAACTGAAATGTTGCAAAAGCCATTGTGGGCACATACATCTTGAGACTTGTCCTGGTATACAGGGCAAGATGTATCTACTTCACAATGAATTGGAATGTAATTGAATGACTCGGTAGATGGGCTGTTTGCTCATGGGACTGGGTTTTGAAATTTGAACATGGTTGCCTGCATTCATGGGCTCTTTAAATGGGTTCAACTGTATTTACATTATTATTACCATCCAGTTGAGGCTGACGACGCCGATGTCAGTGGGGCGGTGCATCTGCTCCAGGTTTCAGTCAGAACTCTAAAGGAGCTATCCAAGTTGCAACTCCTTTAGAATTCTGACTGGTTCTGACTAAAGCCCAGAGCGTATTCACCACCCCACTGACATCGGAGCCACCAGCCTCCATGGATACTGTCTATAACTGGGATGGGGAAGCTGTGGTCATGTTCATGGGAGTTGGGAGTCCAACTACATCTGGAGGCCCATGGATTCCCCACCCCTGATCTACGCCATCATAATCGTGGTCTCCCAGCATCGCACTAGGATGCAGCATCTCCCAGCATCGCACTTCAATCCATCAGTGGCTGCCCAGGTGCCCTTGGAAGTTCACAGGTGAGGCAGGAGCCATAGCTCAGGGGGGGAGCATATACTTTGTATGCATAAGGTAACAGCTTCAGTTTCTGGTATCGCCAGTTAAAAGGATCTCAGGTAGTCAGACTGGGAGCCTGGAGAGTTGCTGTCAGTCAGAGTAGACAATATTGGACTAGAGAGTGGGATGGGGTGGCACACAGAGAGTTGGGGAATGGGGTGATGCAGAGAGAAAGAAAGCTAGCAGTGCTGCACACTCTGCCTACTTCTGGCTCTGACTCTGCCCACCATCAGCTCTGGCCCCTCCCCTTCCATTGACTTTTCCAATGGGCCAATGGACCTTCATAGAAAAAAGGTTCCCCACCCCTGGACTAGATGGACAAATGTTCTCACTCTGTTGCTTATCCCCAGCATCTGGAACTTAGGGATACAGTTCCCTGAGTTCCATTGGATATATAATGTAGCATGTGGCAGAAGTGGTTTCAACACACATTCTCTGCCCCTAAAACAAAGGTCTCAGAATGTAGCAAATGTGTTCCAAAGACACGTTCATCACACATTGGAATTCATGACTTTGTTCATCCCAGCTGAGCTCCATTGGCTAATAACCATTGTGACACCTCCTCTCCATTAATTCTGTAAAGCCAACTAAGTGAATGACCAACACTCAATCTCCTAGTAATTAATTCTGGAAGTTAGCTATTCAAAAGTAAAGTACTTTTCTTTTGTCTGTCCTGATCTTTTCCAGCTCTTTGTAAAAGCCGTTTGAGCTAATGGTCATGATCACATCTTGCAGCAGTGAATCGCTGGTGCACACGCCAATGTATGAAACTGTGCGTGGAATATTACCTACCCTGCTTGCAACTACCAGGTACACAAGGCCTTCAGATGACCGAAGAAGAGCAACTGCATCTTGATGGGAGAGACCAACCAAGGACTGGCTGTTGATCATTAGCAGCTCATCTCCAACTTTCAGTCTACCATCCCTAAGGAAACAGAAAGAACAAAAATGCTTCATAGCTTCTGAGAAACATATCTAGCTTCTTGTTTGTTTGTTTGTTTGTTTGTTACATTTATAGCCTGCCTTTCCTCCAAGGAGTTCAAGGTGATATAGATTGTAGTCCTCCTCTTCATTTTATCCTCACAGTTACCCCGTGAGGTAGGTTAGGCTGAGAGTCATTGACTAGCCTAAAGTCACCCAGTGAGCTTCATGGTTGAGGGGGAATTAGAACCTGAGTCGCCAGAGTCCCAGTCCAACACCCTAACCATTACACCACACTGGCTCTTTGAAGCTTCTAAAGGCTTAACAGAGGGCATTACATGCTGCTTGGAAAGGTTATGTTCTTATGTCAGTGCTCAGAGACAACAACACAGTGTAGCTTTGGCTAAAATGTTTTGTAATGATTGGGTCTCCCCCCAACAAGTCTGAGAAAATAAATGAATAAATGCCAATGCTTTGTTTGGAAATCCTGTCCCCATCCACCCCCTTTCAGGAGGGAAATTTCAAGCTGAACACAGGAGATGCCATCTGCATTTTGTTAATAATGAATAATCAAGTCACTCCACATTTACTTAACACCTTCACTGGAGCATCTCAGAGCACTTTATAAACATGAACAATATCACTGGTAAGTAGGTCAGTTTTAATATTAAATTTTCCATGGAGTAGTTAACTCACTCACTTGCTGTGGAGTAGTTAATTCTGCATGGCCTCATTCTACTAGTAGCACCTAGCATCTTATCAATCTTGACAGGAAAGAATGGGGTGCTCATGACTGGCTAACTTTCTTTTTCAGATGATGGCGCCATACCTGACCTAATTTCTGATTGTGGGGGGGGGGAATTCCACAATTTGCTACATGAGTAGGGTTGCCAGAACAAAATGTAAAAAAATAAAGAGCAGCTTAAAGGAATTATTTCTCCCCACAGAAGTGGAGTGCTCTGAAGTAAGGATTCCCAACTATTTGTTTCTTCTTCCAAGGATGAATTTAACTCTTTAGGTTTAGTACAAGGGACCCATCCCACTCCTTCCTCACTTGTGTATGTAAAGTTGAACATACACCTCCACTCAGAGAGCAACTCCTACTTAATAGAAAAAATTTGGCCAATTTTTCCCAACCTGGAGCCCTCCCAATGTGTTCGACTACAATTCCCAGCATGCCCCAGCCAACCTGCCTGAGGGATGCTGGGAGTTGCAGTCCAACAAATCTGGAGAGGACTAGGTTGGGGAGGGCTGGGTTAGGCCAAGCTAGTCTGGAAAAGCTCCGTCTGTTTTCTATAGAACTCTCTAACTACCCTATTTAAGCTGAATAGGTGCCTAGATGGAACAGCAGATAAGATGAGGCTCCCAGCTGTAGGCTAGTTGGACGTCTTGGAACAGCCTTCTGTGGAAGGGAGGGATTGAGAAATGTTTTAAGTGGGGCGGTCTGGCTGAAGTGGGAAACAACAGTTGCAACAGGGCCGGCCCCAGACATTTTGCTGCCTGCAACGGAACAGCAACTGGAGCCCACCGCCCCCAAAGTACATAGTACTCAAGACCAGCCCAGTTACAGTGGCGCATGAGGCAGAAAATCCCACAAACACCCCTCCCTGACAATAAAATACAATAGCAATAATACCTTCTGGGTGCAATCCTATGGCCGCTAGACAGTGGCTAAACGGCCATAAGATTTTTCAGTTTTCAGGAACCAATCTCGCCTTCCTATGCACCATCCAGGCTTCACCCCCCACTCTGAGCCACCCCAGCTACACAGCCGAAATCAGCCAGCTAGCCACAAATGCAGGACGTCCAGAGCACAGAGGAGAAGATCCCCTCCGGGCTCTGCCCACCCTGAGTTGGATAGTTGGTCGCCTCCGAGTTCAGAGGCAGCCAACTACCCCTATAGGATTGCGCCCTAAATAACTAACGGTTTGCTGCCCTTTCATGACATCCATAATCAGCTGCAGGGGTTGCCTCGTTCCGCCTGATGGCAGGACAGGATCATTTTACGGATTCTCTTTTGTGCCGTGTTATATGTTAATCATAATTTGGGAACCAACCTTGGCTGAAAAACAGAGCATAAGTCTAACTAACAAATAATTTAGCCCCTGCCTGTTGCATTCACGTGTCTGAATCTTTGACTTACATGCAAAGGATTACAGGTGGGTAGAACAGTCAGACTTGCACAAATGACAACACAACGTGCCGTACCTGTGGGCGGAGCCTCCTTCTTCCACCCGTGCAATAATGATGGCATGGGGAGAACGTTTCGATCCACGGCCTCCGGTGATCTGGATCCCCAGCCCGTCTGTCCCCTTCATCATGTTCATCTTCCAGATCCGGCAGCCTTCACGCTGAGAGGGGAATTTTCTTGCGTTTTTATTTAGGAAAATACACCTTCTGATGGGATCTGCTTTCACCCCAACTCTGTCAGAGAGCCCTGGTGGGCTTACCTGACAGTGGCATCAGCAGGCAGCACTGCAGGCAGCACCTGGGTGTCCTGGAGCTGTCAATGTAAATATCCCACAGTGCCCCCACAGAGCGTTGGCATGTCAGGGCATTGTGGAAAAAGTGAAATGGAAGATCCAAGTCATCCAGCATAGGAAGCTTAAGTCAGACATGAGTGTTGGGCCCCCGGCAGTTGCCCACAGATGCTGTGTGCTGACCCCAGGCCTGGTGCTGAGGCAACAACTGGAAGCTTGGCCTCTAACAACCTGTTGAATTCATGGCTGAGGTAAGATTTGAACTGGTGGCTTTCCAATCCATAGCTCACATTTTTAGACTGTACACTTCAACTCCTCTCTGTCATCTTAATTCAAAAACTATTGATCTCAATTAGGGCTGTAGCCATAAAGGCCCCACTCAGGAATATTCCAGTTCCCTCCTTAAATTATCAGTTTTTATTTTGTTTTAAAGGGCTCTAGATCATTTATTTGTTTTAATCATTAAAACAAATTTAATTTAAGGGCTCTAGATCATTTATTTGTAGATATACAGGAAAAAGTGTGTGGGCAATATTCTTCCTAACTGCTCAGAAAAATACAATTCACAGGGCAATCTTCTATATCTCTACTCAAGGGAAAGCCCCACCGAGTTCCATGGGACTTATTCCCATGCAAGCATGTATAGGATTGCAGGCTAAATAACTTTAAACATATCCAGATACTTATATTTGTGTTCTGCATGTTCTGTAGCGATTCCCTGACCCATTGGGCCCCCTCACAAGGCTACAGGACCTGATGCCAAGTGGGGAAGACATGCACACCTTGATTCCAGGTCTCAGATTTCTTTATGCTTGCACTGTGCAAACATATATTAAAAGGGATGGTAATTTGTTTGAAGCGAGGTACATAGGGAGGCAGTTATCTGAGATGGAGTCAGGGGTACAAGAGTGACTGTTTTTCCTGCACTTGGCAGAGGCTTTTCTGAAAAGGTGAAGAGCTGGCGAGAAGAGTGAGATGCTTGCTTTTGGCACGTCCTCCCTGTCAGAAGCAGGCAGCATGCAGCAGAGAGCAAGCCTCGAGCACTTAGCCAGGCATCATTTTAAGTGAAGGAGAGGAGCATTTGCAATAATTGAACATAACAGTTTGCAGAAGAAAGAGAAGAAGATGTTATTCCAGTGCTGGAAGGCACTTTCTTTTCTTTTTTAAAAAAGGATTCCCATGATAAGGGGCCAAACGCTGAAATGCCGATACTTACTGCACTGCAGTATTTTGCCATTCTGGCTTCATTTATCCAATCCTGCTTCCATATTCAGACACTTTGTTGGCCCAAAGAGACTGACAGCTTATTACAGGAATATAGAATAGGGATGTCCGTCACTGAGAAATCCAGTTCTTTTTTGACTTGATGGAGTTCCACAGCATGTATGACTTGATTTGCGTTTGTGAGCTGAGATGTGGACTTTTCCTCAAATTCCAGGAACTTTTTTTGCACATTTTTGCAGGCTCCGTGATTTGCACAAATTTCTGAGCAATTTGCGCAAATTTCTGAGCAATTTGCGCAAATCACGTCCAACTTTGCACTAATTACATCCGGCTTTGTGGAATTCACCAGCTTTCTGCGAATTCGGCCAACTTTGCACAAATTGCTCGGAAATGTGCACAAATGGCAAAACCTGCAAAAAAATGTGCAATATGCCTGTAAAATCCACAAACTGGCCTGATTCAATGCAGATTCAATCCAATTAACCATTGTTTCCCATTTTGTCTGAACTGGAAAGTGATGGTTACTAGCTTTGGGACAAGCCAGGAATATTAAACCACAATTTTCTCAGTTCAGACAAAACAGGAAACTTATGCTTAATTAGTTAGGCGTCGCAGTGGGAACCAGAATGAAGTCCAGGTGGGCCAAACCTAGAAAACCCCACCAAACTCCACCCTCCAAATAGTTTTCTCTCACATCCCTAGTATAGGAAGCTACCTTGTACCAGGTGTAGCCCAGTATTGTCTGCTCTGAGTGGCTGTGCCTCTCCAGTGTCTCAGGCAGAAAAAGGTCTTCTCTGCCACCAATATCTGATCATAGGAGGCTGATGGTTATCTAGCTGAACTCCCTCAGTAGGACCATCTTCACCTTTAGCATTCCGCATCCTGATCAGCCTGCACAGGCCAGACCAATGGTGGGCCACAAAGGAAAAAGAGGTGCCCTGCAGAAAAGTGTCTAATAAAAAACAAACGGCTTCCACAAACCTAAAGTCAGGACACCACTGAGTTAAAACATATATATATATATATATATATATATATATAATCACAGTGTACTAGACTGAAACCTCTGAGCACAATCCAGCAGTTTGTAAACCCGTTTAAATCCCACCGATTTCAATGGGAGAGATGTGCCATTGAGGTTCATGCTCAATGGTAAAGCTATATGTTATGGTGGACACGTGGCTATCACTGAAAACAGCAGCCCTGTGTCTCCTCCTCGCTCCCTCCTGTAAAACAGAACATACGATGTGATGTTATAACACTCTTACATTTTTCCATCTCTACTCCGTTCCATTGGTTGGCTGAATGGGGTCAGAGAAATTCAGACCATGAAGATGTCATGGATTTTCCTTCAGTACACATGACTTGGGGGCTGGGGGGGAGAGGAAGACAAACTCCATGTTTGGATGAACTATATAGAAGCTTTTTGCCCACACAAAAACTCCTCCCTTTGCAGCATGAGCAAATGAATCAGGAATTCTCCAATTAACCATTGTTTCCCATTTTGTCTAAACTGGAAAGTGATGGTTACTAGCTTTGGGACAAGCCAGGATATTAAACCACAGTTTTCTCAGTTCAGACAAAACAGGAAACTTGCGCTTAATTAGACGCTCATGGATTTAATTTGCAGCAAAGAGAGAAACAAAGGAGCTGCGTGTGCAGGATAAAGGCTCATCCAGACTGGCTCATAGCGGTTGGGGCAGCAGCCATTCCTCTTCCACAACAGGCAATTCAGCTATAATTTTCCCCCTGAGGGGCCGCACTTCAGTGACAGAGCACATGGTGTGCACGCACACAGTTGCAGGTTCAGTCCCCAGTATCTTTACTTAAAAAGGTCTCATGCTAGTGAGAGTGGACAGTACTGAATGAATTGAATCTGTGACCCAAATCAGTCTTAGACAGCTTCCTCTATTCATATAAAAGTGCTTAACTTTGGGTGGATCATGCCCTATGGTGTGTGCGTGTGTGTGCGTGTGCGCGCGTACGTGTGCATTTCTTTCCCCCGAACTTGCCTTCTTCTTTTGGATCACATGAAGAGATCTCACTAAAATTTGCATTTGAAAGGAGCATCAATCTCCATATCCATATGCTACAAAAACAATTAAACTTTCTTCAAAGTGGCAGGAATATCATTTTCTGTCTCATTATGTGTGAAAATGGGTTATCTATGTTATGTAACAGAGCCCAAGTGAGAATAATATTTGTTAATTTCATGCTGCTCTCAAGAGTTATCTGCCTACATCAAAAAACCATTGACCATCAAGAAATGTACGTATATCTTTGGACCCCATCTACATATCGAATTGCAAGTGTGTAATAAAGCTGCTGAGAGGGTAAGCCTGGCCCGGACGAAGAAGGAAAGCTCGACTCGTCCTTGGCACAAGGCAGTGCCATTAAGCCCCTTGATTTCATAAGAACCGAAATTATGTCACTAATAAAATTCTGTTACTAATAAAACAAAAAACAGTGTCCTCCCACTGCCACCCATTCTGAATAAAAACAGCGTACGCTACAAACATTCTGTTGTTAGCCATTCAATAGATTTGGGCTTTAAAAAACACACACCTGAAAATGCACAACTGGAATATATTTGAAGAAAACCTTGCCAAAAAAAACATGTCCATTGTGTATATAGGGCGCAATCCTATGGGGATAGCCGGCCCCCTCCGAACTTGGAGGCGGCTGACTATCCAATGCAGGGTGGGCGGAGCATGGAGGGGAACTTCTCTGTGCTCCAGCTGCCCTGCATTTGCGGCTAGACAGCCGATTTTGGCTGTCTAGCTGGGGACGTCAGAGGGGCGGGGGAGGCCGGATGGCACATAGGAAGCTTTGTAATGACACTTCCATAGTCTCCTCCTTGCTCCACCCCAGGAATGCCCCCTTTTCACTTGCTCCAGACTCTGCTTATGAGCACAGAGATGGAGACAAACCATGCTGCCTATGAGGTGGCAGGGGAGGGGGCGGGGAGTGAGTTTTCTGGGAACCGAGCTTGGAGCCCTGGGTCCAAGCTCAGTTCCCAGAAACTGAAAAATCCTATGGACATCTAGACACTGTCTAGCAGCCATAGGATTGTTCCCTTGCTTGTTGTTTTGACTGCTTTTATTTGGGGGGCTGTATTTTTTGTGCATTTTATTGTTTATGTAAGCCACCTTGAAATTGCTTAACGTATAAGGTAAGATTATAACTTTAACAAATACATAAATAAATTGTGGCTGCTGGTGAGAGCGTTATAGTGTTCAGTATCACATCAGCACATGAGGTAAATTGTACTACACATAGTGCAGAGACGAAGGGGTGAAATCTACACGGAGCTTTTCGTGGGAGTTCTGTGTTTCTGATAACGTGGAATCAATGGAAACAAAAAAAGGCAAACAACCATAGAAGTAAAACTGTTTTCTAGAAACTTTGAACTAATTTTTTGTTAGATTGGCTGCATTTAGATGTTAAGATAAACCATTGTTTATTGTGCAAGAGACAAGCTTAGCGTCTCCCAAGATCACACACTCCCCCTTTCCCCCCTTCCTCTAGTGTAGTCATGAGGAGGTGTTTGGAAGCTTTCAATTCCACTTTTGATAATCTATGGCTTGACATGTTGTCTAAACATCAACAAACCATGGTTCAACCATAACTCAAACCATGGTTTATGAAGGTCGCTTGTTTCAACAAACCATAGTTAAAATTAACCACAGTTCAGGGTTGACACGTAACACTAAAATGTGGCTAATTGAAAACAAGAAGTGAAAGCTTTCAATCTCCTTCTCACAGCTGTGCTGGAGGAAGAGAGGAGACAGGAGAGTATGTGAGCTTGGGGAAAGGCTATGCTCATTCACATCACAATAAACCATGGTTTATCTTGATGGCTGAACCATTATAAGTGTTGCAGGCCAGGCCTGCCTTCAGTTTTATTTATTGTACAACACTTTGTTTTGAAAGTGCTTTAGAAATAGTTAATATGATTATTATGAACCAACCTTTTACTGTAGGACAGAGGAAACTGATCTTTTGTTGTAGTTGCTGCTGCTGCTGAGAGCAGCAAGCAAAATTAGAGAGGGAATTAAGGAAGTTGGAATCACCGAGCATTACATTTTACATTTTTAAAAACTTACATTTATTGATCATTTTTACATGAATGGATATCCCTTTAACTGAGAAGGAGGGTTTCAACTACAAATGCCAGCTTTAGATATTTTCAGACCTGAAGTGAAAAAACCAAAAACGATGCCCCTCCAGTTCTGGAGATCTTTTCTTTCTTTTTTTAAATGGCACACAGAAAGGGGACCAGGGAGAAAAATGGTGCCCCCTGTGGAATTTGCCAACTAAGGTGTCTGCTTCATATGAACATATGAAGCTGCCTTATAGGGAGTGAGATCATTCAGCCCAGTGTTAATCTAGCCCAGTGTTTCTACTCTGGTTGGCAGCAGCTCTCCAGGGTCTAAGGTAGCGGCTCTTTCCGAGCTCCTGCTGTCTGAGATCCTTTAACTGGAAATATTGGGGATTGAACCTGAGGCCTTCTGTATGCAAAGTATGCCCTCCACCACTGAGCTATGGCATATCCCTTTTGTGTTTGTTTACTTTATTTATGAAATGTATTACCCACTTTTCATTATAAAATAATCCCAATAAATAATCCCAACCAATAAAACACAATAAAATCATACAACGTTGACCAAAAACACAATCAAACAGTGGAGAAAAGTAAGTAACTGCTTACATGATGCAGCAAAAAAATCAATCTATCTATCAAATACCTGAATGAACAAAAGTCTTTAGCTGGTCCTGAAGGGTTGTAAGACTCTGTGGCAACAGTATATGAGGGTGAGGGACTTCCACAGTTTGGGTGCCTGTATCAAGGATGCCCTCTCTCAGATTGATGCATAATGAACTCCAGGCAAATGCAACACCATCAAGACATCATCCTCACTCAGTCATAATATCCAGGCAGGTACATAAGGGGGAAGGTGCTCCCTCAGGTATCCAGGTCCTAAGCCATGTAGGGCTTTATATGTCCGCACATACACATGTTGTTGCTTTATGGTTAGGTTGTCCCTTCCAGATGTACAAGGAAAGCGTTTCTCTCTTCCTTGCATGCATAGACGTGAGTGCACATATAACAAACAGAGGGAGCCCTGCAGGCACATGATGTTGTTCTAGAAGCTAAACAGGACTGGCCTTATAAGTGACCTGGATGGGAGACCATCTGGGAACCATCTGGGAACCACTGTGCAGTAGAAGAGCAGGATATTTGTATTTACCATAAAAGCAACAGCAGAGGTTATTACAAATATTCTGTTTAAGACACTGTCCACAATGGAGCTTCCTCTGCCGTTGATTTCAGCACTAAACTGGGAGGGAGGTGGTGGGCTCTCCCACACTGGATGCATTCAGGATGAAGCTGGAGAGCCACCTGTCAGGGATGCTTTGACTTAAGACTCCTGCACTGACCAGGGGGCTGGACTCGATGGCCTTGTAGGCCCCTTCCAACCCTACTATTCTATGATTCTAAGTGTAGGTGTGAAATATCCTAACAGTTCATAGCAAGCACCAGAAGTGCAAACTCTTAATAAACTTGCATTCTCCCAGTTAGTTCCCAATGGTGAGCAATTTCCTCACATAATAAGAGGCAATGATCTGTGAAAACAGATGAGGTGATAAATAATTGTGCAGTTTCCTACCTTCAGGTTAGTCGGACACATCTGTAATTATTCAGTGAGTTGTATTAATGGGTGAATTCAGCCTTTAAATAGGTTTCTTATAAGCCTAAGACCAAACTAACCATTCATTCCAGCAGTTAGGAATAAGAAAATGAATCCATCATGGCCAAAACATGACAATTTGAACCCTCGGGACAATTCTAGAAAGAAATTCAACTTTAAAGGAAGATAAAACCCTGGTACAGCCTTCATTACTGCCCCACTTCTAAAATTGTTTTTAGAATGGATTATTTAAATGCAATAGTATACCATTTCAGTGTGTATTTGTGGATAGTATCCTGACCACCAAAAGGCCCAGAGGGTGTTTTTGATGATGATGATGATTGCTGTTGTTGTTAGCATTTAATACTAAAAAAAAAGTCTATTATTGTAAAAATTATTACAAATGAGTATAACTGCCATGAAGGAGGCACTACTGGAGCAACTAGGGACGTTGTCTTATACAATTCTCCGTGGAAACTCACATCAGCAAACACTAAGCTCTACTTCACTCATTACATTTTTAGTGTGTGTGCTTAAAATGTTTGATGTGTACACCTATAAAAGGTATGAGTGCAATGAACATGTATTGTACAGGTATTGTAGATATCTGTATGATACATTGTAGAGCTGGAATTCGTAGGATATTGTAGAGTTGGAAAAAGGGCAGAAAAGGACAACTAAAATGATCAAGGGACTGGAGTAACTCCCCTGTGAGGAAAGGTTACAAAATCTGGGACTACTTAGCTTAGAGAAAAGGCAAGTGAGGGGAGACATGAGAGAGGTGTACAAAATTATGCATGGCCTGGAGAAAGTGGATGGGGAGACACCTCTCTCTCTCTCTCTCTCTCACTCTCTCTCATATAAAACTAGAATCTCTCATATAAAACTTCATTCCATGAAGCTAATTGGTGGGAGATTCAGGACACATAAAAGGAAGTACTTATTCACACAGCACATAGACTATGAAATTCACTTCCACAAGATGCAGTGATGGCAACCAATCTGAATGGCTTTAAAAGGGGATTAGACAAATTCATGTCTACTAGTCCTGATGGCTATATGGTACTTCTAGTATCAGAGGCAGTATGCCTACGTACACCAGTTGCTGGGGAACACAACCAGGAGGGTGCTACTGCACTCATGTCTTATTTCTGGGTTTCCTGTGGGCTGCTGGTTGACCACTGTGTGAACAGAATGCTGGACTAGATGGGCCTTTGGTCTAAGCAGGGCTCTTCTTATGTTCTTAGGTACACTCAACAGAGAGCCATGACTGCCTCCAGCTTCTTAATCAGTTACACTGAGTAGCAAACCCAGGTTTCCCTGTGCATAATATGTGCGAGATGGCCCTCAGATGTGTGAATGGGAAATAATATCAATCTAATGAACTCGTCCTCTAGTAATCTAAGACAACGAAACAATTCCTTCAGCCTCCTTGGGAACAATAAAGACAAGACCTCATACAGGGTTAAATAAAGGAGGCTCTGAAAAGAGAAGCTGAGCAGAAATAGTAAAAGTCATAAGGGGCCACGCCATGCATCAAAGCCCCTTGGGAACATACCCTTGGTTCATGAGCCAGGACACATTTTATGTGCACGCTTTCGAGATCTCCAGGTTGCTTCATCAGCCAAGATGATTAAAAACAACAACAACAACAACAGGTTATGGGGACAAGAACCGTAGGGCTCCAGGGCTGATCTGTAACCATCACATGACCTGCAAAGCCTAATTTGATGTTGGGGCAGTCACCATCGCTCAGCCTGACCTACCTCAAAGGGTTGCTGTGAGGATAAAAACACAGGGGAATGGGGGACCATGTCCTTGAGCCCCTTGGGGGAAAGGCAGGATATAAATGTTTGGACATTGGACATTGGATATAAAATGTCTTTTATAAATAAATGGGCCGATTAGATAGATAGATAGATAGATAGATAGATAGATAGATAGATAGATAGATAGATAGATTGATAGGCCATGTATATATATATTAATGGCCCAAAGTCAAGATCTGTGGCAGCTTACTGTGATCTCCTACTGTGCAGGAAAAGGCACTCTGTAGATGCTCAGATATGTTTATTTCTCTTTAGTACACTTCACAGAATCCAGGGTTGAGTGCTTAGGCTTCAAAGCTTTTACAGCCAAGCTGTGGTGAGCCCTGGCTCAGTTTAAGGCCAAGGGAGGAATAGGAGAGGAAGCGCCAGTGAAGGAGAACAGTTTAAAAGAAAAAAGAAAAGAAAAGCTCATTCTAGCTGGTGGAGTTTCCAAATAACTTTAAAAACAAAGGGTGATTGCATTAGTTCAGGTGCTTGCAATAGCCCGATAGAATGTTTAAAGACTTTGCCAAGGAAATTATGTCAGCAGCTCGGCGGCTGATATAAGATAGTTCCCTGGAGCTCACTCTCTTCGCAAGCAGCAATAACAGAGTTTTCAGCTCATCATCGGCAGGGCCCATTTCTTGCCTCTGCATTCTGCAGCCCTTTAATCATCAAGACACACCAGGTTTCATGTCCCCAGCAGGCTCCCTCCCCGCTTCTTTATGCATGGAAAACAAATAAACTCGGCTTGCTTTTTGTTGGGGAAACTAATGGGGAAAACAGTGTGAAGTCAGGTCTCCAATAAAAATGTGGACATGTCCAGAAAGCTCCAATTGAAGGGAATGTGCAGTGCTACGTCAGCACTTCCCATCTCTACAGTGGAGATACGAAGAGTGCTAGAGCCAATGCTGCCCCCCACCACCACCTGCACACACAACTGGCAGAGACCAATGGCTATTTGGACTGTGAGTCTGCCTAGCTGTCATCTCATGGGGGTTTTGCTGAGATTTTTCTCATGCTCCCAGTACAAGGTGGGCCTGAACATAAGATGGGCTGAATGCCCCCACCTCAGCGGTGAATTTGGGGAACTTCGTCCAAAATATGCCGCGCTTGGCCCTCATCTTACCAACGTCCAGCTCATGGTGGCATCAGCAGGATGGAAGTGCCACTAAGCATGAACACCATGTGTACATGTCTACTGGGGTGGTTAGTTCTGCAGAGGCGCCATCTTGTCTTGTTCACCATAACCCAGCCTTCCCCAACCTGGTGCCCTTCAGATGTTTTGGACTACAATTCCCAGTATTCCTGACAATTGGGCATGCTGGCTGGGGCTGATGGGAGTTAAAGTCAAAAACATCTGGAGGGTCCCAAGTTTGGGAAGACTGCTCTACGCAAAGGACAAGGGCCAAACTACACGCGACGTTATTCACATTTTTAAAACAATGTGCTTAAACCGGGCCGCTTTTATGTTATAAAGAAAAACCAGCCATGGGGCCCCAATCCAAAATATGCTCCCGATCTGGACTTGGGCTCCATATGGCAGGAAACCCCACCTTGGTGAGCAAAGAGCAGCCAAGGAAGGGGGCATTTCCAGCAGGTAGCTGTTACAGGGCCTTGCTCCAGACCAGAGATATGTTCCAGATCAAGATCCATGGCTGCTTTGTCTTCAAAATAAAAGTGCCCAGTTTAACCACAGTGTTTTCAAAGTGTTAATAATGGGAAGGATTCAACAGTGTCCATGCGCTAGTGCTGTTGGCATTGTGCTAGCAGAAACAAATGCTTGTACAACCTCAATAATTCTTGCTAGTGCAATGGCACTAGCAAGTGCTATCGATGTTATGCAAACGTTGGTTTCCGCTAGTGTGATGTCAATATAGCTTAGTGCACAGACACCAACATCACAGGTAGTTTGGCCCCAAGATGGACATAAGTAGGATAGACAGGCATGCCTACACATCTTTGAGACCTACACCAGTAAAGACAGTGCTGGTGAAGATCAATTAAGTGCAAAGGATGGAGTAGAACAACACGGGAATTGGACGCCTCTGACCAGAATCACCCCTGTCCTAGTTGCATGCTTGTAATAGCTTCCTGTTCTACCAGAGCACTCTTGGATCCCAGCCTCTATTCTTTCATAGATTCACAGAAACCTAGGAATCCACCATATTAATCAAACTCCTGAATCACAGGAATTCTTTTAAAATGGCCCACTCACAGTGCACTAAAATGTGTTCCCAACATCTCAAAGTGCTCTTAGGAATGTTTTCCCTGATAAATATTAAGAAACCCTGCCCCGGCTGAATTAGCTCCACCAATATTTCCGGGTGCTCATGGAGTTACTAGATTGCCACGACCCTTTCAGAATAACTGTTATATTACTAGTATGGTAGCTTTAGCATCCTATCTACAAATTGATTAATTGGTGCTTATATGCCCCTCCCCCATGGCATCTAGTGAAAGGCTTTATGAGCCACGATGGCATTACATTCAGAGTTGCCCTGCTCCGCATAAGTGGTAGCCAATTAAATTGAGTGGCGGGGGGGGAGGAACTCTGAGCAGAATGGCATCACATCATGCATCATCTTTCACTAGAGATGTAGGTCCATAGCAATCGTGCGTTCCTGCCCACCATGTAACGTCTACTTGGACTGGAGGTTGAAAGGAGGACAGTCAAACAGCAGGTCTTACACTCTGCAGAAAATTTATTGCAACCAAACTTAAACCTTCAAGAAAAAGTGTTTTGTTCTCGAAATAACCATGCCTCTGTTTTTTAAAAATCTATCAGGCAATCCTAGCAGCCCTCCTCCCTCCCAGAGACCATTCCAGCCAACTTCCCTCTAAATAGGAGAGGAAGAAGAATTGTCACCATCACCACCTCTTCAAATAGGACCTTTTTTCCTCCAAATTTAAATTCGCTCTCTCTCCTCCCTCCCTATCCCTTATTCCTTATGTGTCATGTCATAATTTTAATTGTATGCCTCAGGACAGGGACTGCCATGCTGCTTATATTTGGAAGCCTTTTTGGCCCAAAGGCGGGGTATAAATGCTGTAAACAAATAAATTAAATAAATAATAAATAGCAAAATAACAGGAATTAATACCTTCAGGGACAATTCACTCGAGCTGAGGTCTAAAATCCCTCCGTCTGAAAGGCGAGACCGGTACGGCCCTGCCAGAAAAGGAGCCTCTGCTTTCTGAAGTCGATCCTCCGCACTGCTTTCAGTTTGGGATGCCACCAGATGTAACCCATCCAATGGGCAGTGCCCATTCTCTTGTTCCACTCTGGGACTGCTTTTGCTGCCTTTGCTTTCCTTACCGCTGGAAGGGGTTCGGGTAATGACCCCAAACTTCCTAGTTCTTTTGCCATTTTGAGCTGTCTTCCCGCTGGGCTCGGAGGTAGGCCTGGCTTTGGGCTCGCTGCTGTTGCTGTTGTTGCCATTTGACGGAGGAAGAGGGGCCTTGCGCTTAATGCGACGCAACATGATCAGGTAGACAAAGCCGCCATTCCAGCACTGGTCAGCAAGGTAGCTGCAAGAAAAGAAAGAGATGTGTGGTTTAAAAAAACCTGCCATTGGGGACAGCTGGCATGGGAAATAAAAATCGGCCGGCACATGCAGAGTCCTGTGCTTATGTCAGAGCCCTGGAGCTCGGCAGCCTTGGTGGATTAGGTTGAAATTTCTGCATACTTCAAAGCACCTCCCATCTCTCTCTTACGCTCCACATGGAATCAACTCTTCAACGTCTGATTCCACGATTCTGCATTAGTTGCAGCAATGCAAAGAGCTATTTGTTTTCCTAAACTTGAAAAAATGATGAGAACCATGCAGTCCTGTCCTTTTGGAATGGGCAATCCTTCATGACAGTAAGGAAAAGGCAAATATTGCCCCAACGCTTTGCCTACTGGGACTTTCAGATGGCTAGCATAAGGGTGCAACGCTATGATGACACTGCCAGCTCTGCCCCTCCCAATTCCTCCTCAAGTATCCTGTGCAAAATTTAAAAAGCACAGGAGAAGGAGAGAGCAAAAACCAAAAACTGCTGTTGCAATGGGTATATGGATGGATTTTGCAATGGGTAATATGGATGGATTTTGCCTCCAGGGACCCTTAAACCTGATCTATAGCATCAGGACATCTATATTGTAATGTCCTAAGACACTGGCTGAGATGCTGTGATGTCATGGAATATTCACGAACATTCTAACTCCTCAGGGAATGAAACTGGCAGAATGTCAGGCATCATAGGGCTCAATCTAAAGGTCATGGGAGTCAGACACTAGTGCTTTACTTACTGCAGCCCCAGGACAGTTGGTTTGAATATAGTACAATTAAGCTAGTTTACCAATGGTTACGAGAATGAGCTGTAAATTCCTCATCCAAATCTCACATTCAGCCATGAACTCCTGGGTGGCTGTTGTTCTTTCAGTCTCATCCCCTTCAGCTATAACAGGGGTCCAGAGGGCCAAATTCCATTTGGAAAAGCTTTTGGGACCTGCATTCCAGTGGTGTGTGGGCTGAAGGCAAATGGGGGCAGGGTCAAAATACCAGCATATTTTAGCCTAAAGCTCTTACTGCCAGAAACTAACACTTAGGAGAGGTGTTTCAATCATTCAGAATGGTGGCGGCGGGAGAAGGGGATCCCGCAAAGGCCAGGAAACCACCAAAAGATTGGTGGGTGGGAGAAACGGGGTGGGCCAGAGGAAGGGGTGTGATCACCTGGGAACCCCACAGGGCAAATTGGGACCACTGGAGAGCCATATTCTGCACCCTTGATCTATTTGAGCTCTTAGGGAAAGCATTGTGGAAAACCTAAATATAATTTCTGAGAAGGGAACATATTTGAAATGTAGTGGACCCTAAGAGAAATGTAGATAGCCAGTTCTCATGACAGAATTTTGACTATCTGTTTGATCGAATCTGAAACTCGTGCAGCATTCTGAACTCTCTGCCTATGCGTAGACTCCACAGAAGGATCAAATCTGCACATTCCACACACTCGGCCTATAGTAATCCAGGACTTAAGAGTTCTGTGAATAAGTTTCAGGGACATGTCCATGCATGCAACTGATTTCTGTGAAAGATTTAAACATGTTAACACCAAGGAACAAATAAAAACCTGGAACAACAACGAGCAGGCCAGAAGCCATATTGCTTCAGGCCGTGAAGATCCTGACAGATCATAACAGGCAGAAGGAAAGCAAGTTGTTGAGAGAAAATGAGGTGTGGCCCTTCTGAAGGTGGCTCCGATGTCACCGGGGCAGTGAATCCACTCAGGGCTTCAGTCAGAACCAGCGTTCTGACTGAAACTTGGAGCGGATTCACTGCTCCACTGACATCGGAGCCACCAGCCTCCTCTACCAACATATATACAGTGCTAAAGCAATATGAATATCTGAAGTTGTGAGTTGCATTATACTGTGTCAGACCTTTGACTCACCTAGTCCAACCATCACTACCTACTCTGGTCTGGCTCTGGCTGCAGTTCTCAGAGGTCTTAAGGGTCTTTCCCAGCCCTGCACTTTGCAATCCTTTAACTGGAGGTGCCAGGGATGAAACCCCAGAACATTATGCATGGAAAGCATGTACTCTACATTGAGCTATGTCTCCTTCAAGAATATTGGGGTAGGGGGTTTGAAAGGTCCTCCTACCACTGACTAGATCATTCTGTCTGAGTACAAAGCACATAGGCTGAATCTTTCACTTTCTCCCATGCTCAGATTTTTAAAATCTCACATTCTTTCTCTCCTGGATATCAGGGCTGGCCCAAGACATTTTGCTGTCTGAGGCAGAGCAGCAAATGGTGCCCCTCACCCACTCAAGTCGAGGTGCACAGGATGCAAAGCCAGGCATGTTATTTGGGCACATGAGGCAGAAAATCCCACAAGCGCCTTTCCTCATCTCTAGCAGTAAAAATGCAACATTAACAAACTGAAAAATACAACAGTAACCATTTGCTGCCCTTTTAAATCGGCTGCCTGAGGTGGCTGCCTCACTTTGCCTCATGGTAGGGCTGGCCCTGCTGAATATGAAGAACATTGTGAATGTTGGCAAATTAAAAACAAACTGAAATGAAATTCCCACCCACTTGCACCAGCCCAATTCAATAGGTACAGGTACTCCTGGCATGGAGAGGGCCATGTTGTACCTGCATGCCATGTAACTGTTAAAGATGAGCAGCCGGCCAGAAAAAAAGAATGAGGCAACCCTCATTCAGCACTAACATGGCTGAATGCACAGGGATTGGAAACCATACTTTTAAGAGAGAAGCCTGGAGCTCTGGATCTGGATGGACAAATCTATCATTTTCAGGTTTCCCGCACTGGAATTTTTTAAAAGAAAAGCTCAAGTTATATTTCCCCAAATATGGAGAACTTTGTGAATTCTGGTAAATTCTTATGAAAACTAGACTGAAACGAAATTCTCATTAATCCCTAGCTCAGACAAACCCGCTCAAACATTAAAAATACACACGGGGAGGTTGTGAAGCCACGTGAGTGCCACTAAGGACACCCCGGTTACTATGCCTGCCTGCAATGCAGGAAAAGAGGCCCTACATGAATACCGACATGCACACGTAGAGCTCCTCCAGGGTCTCCTTTGCATGAAGGAGCTCTATGGGTGTACACTAGTACACACATGGGTCCCCTTCTCACGGACACTGAACATGCAGGTGGCAGGGGCGTGGCTGGTAGGCTTGGCAGTGGGGACATGGCTACCCTACACAGCCTCTTCACGTGTGCTTTCTCTGTCCAAGACTCCTCCCCCTTGTTGGACAACTGCTACCTCTGGCCCGACCTGCTATCTGACTGACTGACCGCACCACTTTCAGGTGCCCCCTCGTATCCCATGGGCTCCCCCTCATGGTCAGCCCAGGAGGCCAGAGTTTCATGCATCCTACCTCAGTGCAGAGATGGGGACTGAACACTGCAACATCGTGCAAAGAACGCCTGGATTCAATAAAGTCTCTGTTCTGTTCTGGCATCCAGAGAGCCAAACGGGACCCCAAACCCCACTTTTGGCAGCTTGTAAAGCGTTCAAAACCAGCCAAGCTTTCAATGAAGCTGGCCTCAGAGTATTCAGAGGGTTTTGTGTTTTATTTTCAATGTTTAGAATCTAAATACCTTAAGGATTTCAGTCCGAGTTATATTGGAATTTGCTACACGGCTCTAACTCTGTATATGTTCCTTACGTTATTAACTTGGAAGCCCCGGGGCTCTTGTGGAAAGCTATTTATTTTTCAGTGCCGCTTTCATATTTCAAGCTTTTTCAGGAAGAAGGGGGGGAAAAGAAATATTATATCGCTAACCAGTTTTCGGTTGAGCTGAGATATTGAAAACAGAAACGGCAATCGCTGTTGTATAACTGGAATGTTCACTGCAGTCGGTGAAGGGTGGATTCAACTGGATAAGGGTGGATTCAATTAAAATCCTTGATGTTAAGAAGCTGGTAACTGATTCCACTCAACCAACCAGTTCTCAGTACTTCTGAGTCACTATGATAAATCATTATACCATGGAGCCTAACATTTCTGCAGTTGGTCTCATTAACACAAAGCAATTAGTACCGTATTTCTTCAACAGTAGCGAGAAGGCTCCCTTGGGAAGTGAGGCACAGCAGCAGAGGGACTAACACTTTTGTGTGGCCCATAGGCAATGACAAGCCTTCTGAACCAGCCTTCTGCATCCCGGTGTCCACCAGCTGTGTTGGATATAACTCCCATCATGCCAAGTCAACACAGCCATTGCCCATGGGAGTTATAGTCCAACACATCTGGAGGGCACCACTGTCACAACCCCCAAAATGACATATCAGTGTGTAAATGTCTGCACAGGTTTCATGATGTAAAGTTGACACGGACTTCTCCTTTCAGAAAAACATGTAAGTCTCCCACAGATGTTCCGCTTTGTCAGTGTCATTCTTAAAATGTGGCACTCAGGACTGGACACAGTACTCCAGAGTTGGTCTGACCAGCACAGAATAGAGTGGAACTATCACTTCTTGTGATCTGGTCACTGTACTTCTGTACATGCAGCCTAAGATTGCATTAGCCTTTTTAGCAGCTGCATCACACTCCAGGCTCATGTTCTGCTTGTGATAAACTAACGCACCAATACCCTTTCATGTGTACTGCTGCCAAGCCAAGTCTCCATCATCCTGTACTTCTTTCTTTCTTTCTTTCTTTTGGTACCTAATTGCAGAACTTAACACCTATCTCTGTTGAATCTCACCTTGGTTTTGGCCCAGTGTTCCATCCCACTCTTGCCACTCCTGCTTCCTCTTCTCGGTAGTCATCCTTTAAGAGAGCAACCAACAGCACAGATCACCATCCCACCATGATGCTATCAGTAATGTCCCTTGTGTGGAATCCAAACAGAGCATACAGATGATGTGCTGTGACTACACCATCTTTGTTGTTGTTGTTGTTGTTGTTCAGTCGTTAAGTCGTGTCCGACTCTTTGTGACCCCATGGACCATAGCATGCCAGGCCTTCCTGTCCTCTGCTCTCTCCCGGAGCATGCTCAAGTTCATATTCATTGCATCGGTGATGCTATCTAGCCATCTCATCCTCTGCCATCCCCTTCTCCTTTTGCCTTCAGTCTTTCCCAGCATCAAGGTCTTTTCCAGTGACTTTTCTCTTCGCATTACGTCAGGTGGCCAATATGGAGCTTCAGCTTCAGTATCTGTCCTTCCAATGAGCACTCAGGGTTGATTTCCTTTTGGATGGACTGATTTGACCTCCTTGCAGTCCAGGGGACTCGTAAGAGTCTTCTCCAGCACCACAGTTCGAAGGCATCAATTCTTCGGCGCTCAGCCTTCCTTATACTCCAGCTCTCACAGCCACACGTTACTACTGGGAAAACCATAGCTTTGATTAGACGGACCTTTGTCGGCAAGGTGATATCTCTGCTTCTTACTATGCTGTCTAGGTTGGCCATAGCTTTCCTCCCAAGGACCAAGCGTCGTTTAATTTCATGGCTACAGTCACCATCTGCAGTGATCTTGGAGCCCAAGAAAATAAAATCTGTCACTGCTGCCATTTCTTCCCCTTCTATATGCCAGGAAGTGATGGGGCCAGATGCCATGATCTTAGTTTCTTGAATGTTGAGTTTCAAACCAGCTTTTGCACTCTCCTCTTTCACCCTCAACAAGAGGCTCTTTAGATCCTCTTCGCTTTCTGCCATTAGGGCGGTATTGTCTGTGTATCTGAGGTTGTTGATAATTCTCCCGGCAATCTTAATTCCGACCTGTGATTCAGCCAACCCAGCGTTTCTCATGATGTACTCTGCATATAAGTTAAATAAGCAGAGCAACAATATACAGCCTTGTCATACTCCTTTCACAATTTTGAACCAATAGCTTGTTCCATGTCTGGTTCTTACTGTTGATTCTTGACCCTCGTACAGGTTTCTCAGGAGACAGGTAAGGTGGTCTGGTACTCCCATCTCTTGAAGAATTTGCCACAGTTTGTTGTGATCCATACAATCAAAGGCTTTAGTGTAGTCAATGAAGCAGAAATAGACATTTTTCTGGAATTCTCTTGCTTTCTCCATGATCCAGCGAATGTTGGCGATTTGATCTCTAGTTCCTCTGCCTCTTCAAAACCCCACTTATGCTTCCGGTAGTTCTCGGTTCACATACCGCTGAAGCCTAGCTTGTAGGATTTTGAGCATAACCTTGCTGGCATGTGAAATGAGCGCAACTGTACGGTAGTTTGAACACTCTTTGACGTTGCCCTTCTTTGGAATTGGAATGTAAACTGACCTTTTCCAGTCTTGTGACTACACCATCTACTTTACTCTAAAGTTATCCTCCATCCCACTATTAATAGGTACATTATATCTATTATATTCCCCTTCATGGATCACTGCCTTGTTGTGGCAAAGGGGCTTGCATAACTCAGTGAAGCCATAAGCTATGCTGTGCAGGGCCACCCAAGACAGACAGGTGATGGTGGAGAGTTCTGACAAAATGTGGTCCACTGGAGAAGGAAATGGCAACCCACTCCAGTATTCTTGCCAAGAAAAACCCATGGAACGTATCACAAGGCTAAAAGAGATGACGCCGGAAGAGGAGCCCCTCAGGTCAGAAGGTGTCCAATATACTACTGGGGAAGAGCAGAGGGAATTTCCAAGTAGCGCCAGAAAGAGTGAAGCGGCTGGGCCAAAGCCAAAAGGACACTCAGCTGTGGATGTGTCTGGTGGTGAAAAGAAAGTCCGAAGCAGTAAAGAACAATATTGTTTAGGAACCTGGAATGTAAGATCAATGAATCAAGGTAAGCTGGAGGTGGTCAAACATGAGATGGCAAGATTGAACATCGACATCTTGGGAATCAGCGAACTAAAATGGACAAGCAAGGGCGAATTTAATTCAGGTGACCATCATATCTACTACTGCGGAAGAAATGGAGTAGCACTCATAGTCAACAAAAGGGTGGGAAAAGCAGTACTGGGGTACAATCTCAAAAATGACAGAATGATCTCAGTACAAATCCAAGGCAAACCATTCAACATCACAGTAATTCAAGTCTATGCCCCAACCACTGAGGCCGAAGAAGCTGAGGTTGATCGGTTCTAGGAAGACCTACAACACCTTCTAGAACTAACACCAAAAAAAGATGTCCTCTTCATCATAGGGGATTGGAATGCTAAAGTAGGAAGTCAAGAAATAAGCAGGATAACAAGCAAGCATGGCCTTGGTGTACAAAACGAAGCAGGACAAAGGCTAATTGAGTTTTGCCAAGAGAACATGCTGATCATAACAAACACTCTTTTCCAAGAGCACAAGAGGCGACCCTACACATGGACATCACCAGATGGTCAATATTGAAATCAGATTGATTATGCACTTTGCAGCCAAAGATGGAGAAGCTCCATACAGTCAGTAAAAACAAGACCTGGAGCTGACTGTGGCTCAGATCATGAGGTTCTTGTTGCAAAATTTCGGCTTAAATTGAAGAACGTAGGGAAAACTACTAAACCATTCAGGTATGACCTAAATCATATCCCTTATGAATATACAGTGGAGGTAAGGAATAGATTTAAGGGAATAGACCGGATAGACAGAGTGCTTGAGGAACTATGGACGGAGGTCTGTAACATTGTTCAGGAGGCAGCAACGAAATCCATCCCAAAGAAAAAGAAATGCAAGAAAGCAAAGTGGCTGTCTGATGAGGCTTTACAAGTAGCTGAGGAAAGAAGGGAAGTGAAAAGCAAGGGAGAAAGGGGAAGATATATCCAACTGAATACAGAGTTCCAGAGAATAGCAAGGAGAGACAAGAAGGCCTTCTAAAATGAACAATGCAAAGAAATCGAGGAAAACAATAGAATGGGAAAGACTAGAGATCTCTTCAAGAAAATCGGAGATATCAAGGGAATGCTTTGTGCAAAGATGGGCATGATAAAGGACAAAGAAGGCAGGGACCTAACAGATGCAGATGAGATTAAGAGGCGGAAAGAAGACACAGAAGAACTCTACAGGAAAGATCTGAATGTCCCTGATAGCCATGATAGTGCGGTCACTGAACTTGAGCCGGACATCCTCGAGAGTGAAGTCAAGTGGGCCTTAGGAAGCATTACTAACAACAAAGCTAGGGGAGATGACAGTATTCGAGCTGAGCTATTTAAGTTTTTAAAAGATTATGCTGTTAAAGTGCTGCAATCAATATGTCAACAAATGTGGAACACTCAGCAGTGGCCACAAGACTGGAAAAGGTCAGTTTACATTCCAATTCCAAAGAAGGGCAATGCCAAAGAGTGTTCGAACTCTTTGCACCCTTCCCCTGGCTCCATCCCCTTTCTCCAACTGCCAATTATTTGGTGGTTTACCAGTTTTTGCACAGGTTTTATTAATGTTCTAAAAGGCTGAATTGCCTCTCTCATGGTTTAGTTACTAAGAGCTTTAAGCTAAAATATGCTGGTATTTTTGGAATATTGGCCCCACCTGTATTGCTTTTAGTCCTGCCACTTTTGCCTTCGGCCCTGCCTGCCCACCACTGGGATGCAGCCCCAGACAGCTTCTCTAAAATTGAATTTGGCCCTTTGGGCTGAAAGAGGTTCAACACCCCTGCCCTAGATAATTGGCTTGAAGCTTTGAATGGTATTCTGTTTTCTTCCATGTCCACCCATGCATATCTCCAAATCACATAAGATGTCACACTGCAGAGTTTATATCCCACACACTGTGAGCTATAGGGAGAAAACATGAGCATATTTGAGGCTCTGCCACCCAGAACATTTCTGTACTGTGGTATCCTAAGAGAGCTATGTAAGCCATCTAATTCATGATGCAAGATGAAGCAACTGGCCTGGAATAGTGTGGAGCTCATGAGAGCCATGTATGGAGCTGACGGGAAGCACAAATTAAAAGTGATATTCAGACTCTGCATTTACTGAGCTATGCTACATGGAAAGAGGGAGAGCAGGACCCTGATCTCAGTTCCAAAAACAGCACTGCCCATCTCCCTGAAGTTATCCTGATATGCATCCATCATCATCCATCAGCTGAAGTTATGTTCCAATGATTTCATTGTCAACAGAGTGGTTAAATAAGAAAAATTCTAGGGCAGGCTTTCCCAACCTAGGGTCCCCAGATTTTGCTGGCCAACAACCCCCATCAGCCCAAACAGTGGCCATGCTGGATGGGGATGGTTGAAACTGTAGTCCAACAAAAGGGATAGTGAAGAGCTCCAGAAGCATCTCTCCAAACTGGGAGAATGGGCATCTAAATGGCAAATGCAGTTCAACGAAAGCAAGTGTAAAGTGATGCACGTTGGGGCAATAAATCCTAACTTCAAGTATAACCTGATGAGATCTGAGCTAGCAGTGACTGACCAAGAAAAAGATCTTGTGATTGTGGTGGACAGCTCGATGAAAATGTCAACCCAGTGTGTGGCTGCTGTAAAAAAAAAAAAAGGGGGGGGACAAACTCCATGTTAGGCATAATTAGCAATGGAATTGAGAATAAAACTGCCAAGATCGAACTGCACCATACAAATCTATGGTGCAAACACACTTGGAATACTGTGTACAGTTCTAGTCAGCACACCTAAAAAAAGATATTGCAGAGCTGGAAAAAGTGCAGAAAAGGGCAACTACAATGATCAAGGGGCTGGAACATCTCCCCTATGAGAGAACGTTGCAAGAACTGGGATTGTTTAGCCTGGAAAAAAGGAGGGTAAGGGGAGACATGACAGAGGTCTACAAAATGATGCATGATGTGGAGAATGTGGGTAGGGAGACATCTCTCTCTCTCTCTCTCTCAAAATTCTAGAACCCAGGGCCATCCTATGAAGCTGATTGGTGGGAGATTCAGGACAGATCAAACGAAGGACTTCTTCACACAGCACATAGTTAAACTATGGCATTCACTACCACAGGATGTAGGGATGGACACTAATTTGGATGACTTTAAAAGGGGGTTAGACAAATTCCTGGAAGAAAAAGCTATAATGGCTACTAGCCTTGATGGCTATGTGCTACCTCCAGTACCAGAGGCAGGAGTCTATGTACACTAGTTGCTGGGGAACATGGGTGGGAGGATGCTCTTGCCCTCATGTCCTGCTTGTGAGTTAATGGTTGACAGCTGGTTGGCCACTGTGTGAACAGAATGCTGGACCAGATGGACACTTGGTCTGATCCAGCAGGGCTCTTCTTATGTTCTTATGTTCACCTGGGGATGGCAGGTTGGGAACTGTTCTGTAGTTCAGACCTCAGTCAGACACTGATTAGATTTATAAAGCATACCAAGGTCATGAACTCCACAGTCAAGCAAAAGACCAAGCTAACACAGGTAACAGCTGTTCACACTGTTCTGCTCATCTGAAATCATTCAGCACAGGAAGGCAGCCTTACAAAGGATGACCCCTGACTCCTTGCTTGGAAGGGATGTGCAAATCAGCAAAATCAAGTTTGCTGAAGTTCTCAGAGTTCCATCTCAAAGCTTGTTCCAACTTGAGTCTGTATCAGATTGTGAGCTTTGTTTTGCTTCTTTTCACATGGAAATCCATGCATATATCTGTGTGTATTTTTCCAAACGGTCGCATCAGTTGTGTGCATCCTTGAAATGTATGCATTCTTTTCCCATTGATCAAATCTTATTGGTGTGCATTTTTCAAAGGGACTCATTTTCATGCACATTTTTCAAATGTCGAATGCATTTTTCTGGGCCTGCGAATCACACTGCAAGCTCAGAAATGCATGAACTTCAACCACAGAAGTCCAAGTCCATGTTCAGTCTGGAAGGTACGAAATGGGGAAATCCTGATCAAAAACGAACTGAAATTAATTTCTCATACATCCTCCGTCACACTCCTTGGCATCTCCGCCACAGGTGTCAGTTGCGTGGTAAGGTGGTTTGGTTTATTTATGAGGACATCTGTCTCTTACCCCTGGCACAACAGTTAACATAAGACCTCTGAATATCAGCCCCTTAAAAAGAAGATGTCATCAGACAAACCGGAGCAAATTTAGAAGGCAAAAAAGTTATATTAAGCTCCCATTTGGGGGCATGTGCCACAGCATTAACATCAATCAAGTAGATCAGTCAAGCCCCCGCATAACTGCACAGAAATGATTTGCCACTGTTACACATCTCTCAGCTGTACCCATTTAATTGAAAGTATTCAGGCAGTTTTCAAATAGTAATTTTAGTTGTCAGGTACCTAAGTGGTTTAATTAGTCGTTTAATGCAATACATTCCTGACTTCTCTTTCAGTTGCAAAAGGCTTGAAACAAGATAAAGATATGATAAATGCGACTGCACCACATTCTACTTACAGTTGCTTTCCCTCAACCTGGCAAAAAAAAACCCCACCCAGATATGTTGGACTGCAATCCCCATAATTCCCAGCAAGCATGGCCAATGGCTATGCTTGCTGAGAATTATGGGAATTGCAGTCCAGAACATCTTGTGGGGGTGGGGGAGGCTGAAATGCACATCTACTCTGCAAACCTAAACCAGTTTTTTTATCTGTGGGGGTGACCAGCCAGATGGGCGATTAATAGATTTAATAATAAATAAAATAAATAATATCTGAAAGTTACTTGCTCCTGCAGTGGATCCTTGGGAAATTTAGCTCCAAGATTTCACTGAGAATGAATCTGTTCAAGACTGCTAGCCCACTCAGAGAATTACAATTCCCACATCTTGACATGTTCTCGACAAATTTTTTAAAGGTGCTCAAAGGGCCGAATTCCATTTCGGGGGAGCTCTCAGGGGCCACATACAAAACCATGCTACGGCCGCCGCCATTTGTGTTCCTTAGTTTGGGTCGTATTAGTCTATGTAAATATTTATGCAGACTAAGACAGCGCCGTCTTAGTCTATGTAAATATTTACATAGACTAATATGGCCCAAACTAAAGAACGCAAATGGCGGCGGCTGTAGCCGCCGCCATTTGCGTACGCCTTTTTTTTTTTTTACCCACTCGTTTTAGGCTACGTAAGTTTTTACGTAGCCTAAAAAGTCTGGGTAAAAAAAAAAGCGTACGCAAATGGCAGCGGCCAGAGCCGCTGCCATTTGCGTATGCCTTTGTGTGTGTTTTTTACCCAGATGTTTTAGGCTACGTAAAAACTTACGTAGCCTATCACGTCTCTGTAAAAAAAAACAACTGCAAATGGTGGCGGCGGCAGCCGGTCGGAAGACCAGCCGCCGCCGAAGCCGCCGCCGGACCGCCGCCGCCCAGAAGGTCCTCCCCAGGTAAGTCTCGTCCCGGGGGGGATCTGCGGGTGGCGGGGGGGGTGGCAGGCCGTTCCACCACAGATTTCGGGGGGCCGAATGCACTGGCATTTGGCCTCACCGTGATCCGTGGCAGAATTCTCTGCCTTCCCTTATGCCACATCCCTGAGTCTGCAACAATCAAATCCCTCACACAGTCCTGTGGCACCTCCAAGACTAGCTACTGTATTGTGCCATCAGCTTCACAGACTAGACAGAGCACATTTCATCAGGCACATGAGGAAGTGGGTTCTAATCCATGAAATTTATTTGTTTGTTTATTTGTTTATTTCTATACCGCCCAATAGCTGAAGCTCTCTGAAAGCTTAGGCCTCAATAAAAATAAAAATAAAAATAAAAATGTAAGTTCTGAAGGTGTCACAGAACACTTTGTTGTTTTGCTAGAACTGAGTAATGCAGCTAACCCTCTGGAACCAAATACACCAGTTGCCAAATAACTACCATTAACAGCCTTTTTTTTCTCCCAACATACAATTTTCTTTAACTTTTAGAGAAGACCAGTGGAGAATAGCAGGCATAGACGTGGGGCCAATCTACATGGAAATGATTTCAGAAGCTTTTTCAGGTTATATCTAGATTTCCATGAAATTGCTTTGGTCCGTCAGGGGCACACGAAGCAAGAAAAATGGAGTATACGCTACCAAAAAACACATTTTCACAGATCACACAGCACTTGAAACCTCCATACTTTGGGGTTGGGTGAGTGGAGTTGAACTGAACGTTATATACCCTGTAGATGCTGCCTAGCAAATGAGAGAGGCTTGTTCAACCATCCCTGTCCATGTTGCCCTGCTCAAGGAAGTTTACTGGAAGTGCTGAATTACATCCCCGTAGTTTACCCCACACTTCTCCCCTTGCATCCACCATTGGAACACAGTGGGCTTACTTCTGAGTAAGCACAGATTACATTAGGGCTGTAAGGCTGCAGTCCTATACACACACACCCTTTGACTAAGAAGTAAGCCCTCATTGAACTCAATGGCACTTACTTCAGAGTAGACACATCTAATTGTGGGTAAGGCTGCACTTTTATCCACAGAAACGGAACCCCATTTGTACTTGAGGGCTATGCTCTCCCAAAGAACTGCGCATGCAGTCTCTTCTGAAGGAAAGAATTTCTTTTCCATTTTTAAAATCCCCTTCCCCTCTGGTTTAAAGCCCTGCTCCCCGCACCCTTAGTCAAAGAAAGGCTGGAGAACGAGTTTCTACCCCAGTACAACTTGCTTGTTCTCCACCACTCCCCATCCCCATGTCAGTGAGCGCTGCTCCCACCAGCTTCCACTGAGTTACTTCACAAGAGAGTTACTTCACAACAGCGCTGTTTCAAAGCAACAGGCTTGATGCTTTCTCTCTAATCCCCTGCCCCACTCCCACTGACAGTGAATATTTAAAGAGAAAGCAACTGCAAGACAACATTTCAACAGCTTAAGAATCTGTGTTGGGAAGTCGGAACTGCATAGGGATGTCAGAGAATTTCGCCACGAATCTTGGGGAGGCCGAATGCCAGCGCATTCGGCCCCCCGAAATCGGTGGCGAAATGGTCTGCCATCCCTCCCCCCGGAACGGGACTTACCTTGGGTGAATCTCCCTGGCGGCAGCGGCTCCGGCGGCGGTGCAGCAGCGGCATGGCAGTGGCGGCCGGTCTTCTGACCGGCTGCCGCCGCCGCCATTTCCAAGTTTAAAAAAAAAAAAACGTGATAGGCTACATAAAGATTTACGTAGCCTATCACGGCTAGATTTTTTAAAAATATCGTGATAGGCTACGTAAATGTTTACGTAGCCTATCACGGCTGAGTAAAAAACAAAAAACAAAACTGCGCTTACGCAAATGGCAGCGCCCATGGGCGCCGCCATTTGCGTACGTGCAGTTTTTTGTTTTTGTTTTTTAACTCAGCCGTGATAGGCTACATAAACATTTACGTAGCCTATCACGGCTGACTGCAGGGATGCAAACGGCGGCAGCTATGGCCGCCACCATTTGCAGACCCGGCTGGCCAGGATTTGCGGCGGGAGGAACAGGGCGCCTCCCCCCTGGCCAGAATTTTGGGGGGAGGGACGGGGCGCCTCCCCCCCCGGCCAGAATTTCGGGGGGGAGGGACGGGACGCCTCCCCCCCCAGCCAGAATTTTGGGGGGAGGGACGGAGCGCCTCCTCCCCACCGTGAGTCAAATTTCGTAAAAGGTAAGTGACTTTCGTACATCCCTAGCAACTGCATGAAGATATTCCAAGAGAAGGAGCAGCAAGCACAAAACATGTTTTATTAATTAAAAGAAAAGTGACAGGGCATTTGGAGTTAGAATTCTACAACCTGACTGATGTTTGCAGCAAGTTGCAACATCTTTGCTAGGTGATTTCTATTTATCTATTAGGAATTATTCACACATTATTAGGAATTATTCACAATTATTCACATTATTAGGAACGTTCACACACAGCGCAGTTTCTTGGATGTCCAAGTACTACTGTCCAAAGGCTTGAAAATCACAAAGTTTCACTATATTTGCTTTGTGCATTTCAGAATCATAGGCAAACAGGGAATGAATGAAATAATACAACTGACAACATACTTCATGTTCAACCAAATACAGTGGCAACATATGGAAGTGATCCCAGGAATCACTGAAGCCAAAAGGTAGCACTGAACTGGGAAAACCTTTTAATTATAACTACCTGTGAATCCCTAAGATAAACACAGGACAAGAGAGTTACTTCAAAAAAGTGCTGTTTCAAGCACTCCCCCTCCCCACTCCTGCCGGCAGTGAATATTTAAAGCAGCAGCGACTTTCCCCTCCGCCAAGCAGCCCACACCGAGGGCAGTTCAGGTCATAGTCTCCCAAACCACAGTGAAGCTGCCCCAGCAGGAAAACCCAACAGAAAAGCAGTTTTTTGAAGAACCAGGGAATATGAAGAACTATATTCTTCCATTATGTGTGTGTGTGTGTGGAATTTCCCTCAATCCAGCTGTTCCCTGGAATCCCCCGTCCCCATTCACCCAAGGGTCTTCTGAGATAACTAACAGGAGGTTTGATCATGAGCTGGACGTGGAAATACAAAGCTGAGTGGAGAGGAGAACCAACTCTGTGCATGTCTACTCAGAAGTAAGCCTTACTGAGTTCAATACCACTTACTCCTACACATGTCAGTACCCCACTTGCCCCCAGCTCAGCTTCAGGAATATATGAATTTTTGTATGTACTTTGGGGAGCACTCTGACTGGAAAACTCTGTTGCAAAATTCGGAGAAGGAATTCAGTTTACATATTGGTTCAGAAGTGCACGGGTAGGCATTCACATTAAAATTTGATCCAAATACATTTCTCCCTCATCTTTAGCAGCAATACAACAGGCTCAGCACACAGAAGTAATGCTCAAGGCCAGCACAGGCTGACTTCAAAAAAAAAAAAAAGGCTGCCACAGGCCGGGACATCAATTCAAGCACAGAGGCCAATGTAAGCAGGCAGATTAAAGTGTGCTTTCATAGTCCTGGCAGCAATACAAGTTGGCAGTAGCCCGTGTTATCATCCAAAACATCTAGTTCTGCCCTGAAAAAGCCCCAAGGTAAGAATACTATCGACTGAAAAATGCTGGACAAATCACTAAAAATAGCCACCCTTTTATATCAGATTGCTTGCAAGCATTGAAATTTGAAGTGAGTTGCAAAGAAAAGGTGAGGATGCCCATTCTATCACTTCAAAGTGCTGTCAGAGGACAGAAACAATAGAAGGATAAACAATAACAAATCAGAAGGTACCATGGTTAAGCATCAGGCTATCTCACTTCTCCCACGCAGGCAGAGCGCTAATTGATCCTTGTCACTGGCAGTAAATCTAAATACCTACCTCACCAGAGCCCCTTTTGGATTTCTAAATTGGTACTGAGTGATGTTTACTTATAATGACATTTCAGCAATTAACTCAATCTGTCAATTTCTGTTTCGCAGGGCTTGCAAGAACTCAGCAAGCAGGCAACACCTGTTTTGAAAGATAATATGCACATGCTCTAAAAGACAAATCAGTAGCTAATACTTTAGCCACTGCAATAATTACTTTTAATGAATGAGTCATGCTACAGAGCAGCACACAAACCCCGTTCCTGTTTAGCCATGCAGACAGACACCTTCCAACTTCTATAAGAAGGGCATTAACATTCGTTTCCAAAACCGAAACCCTAATCAGTCTTTGTTAGAGCACACCAGAGCCTTTTTCAAGTGCTCGCTTCCAAGGGCCTTCAGGAGCCTGCAGGAGCAGCTCCACCCCTTGATGATGATACACATGCCAGCTATCGGCCAATGCACAATTGACTGAGGCTGAAGGAAGCATCTAATCATGCACAGGGTTTCCAGCATGGGGACAGGGACTCTTGCCAGTCAAGATTCCCGTGTTGGAAACCCTATGCATGATGAAATTTGCCCCTTCAAACTCAGCGCGCTCAAGAGCTTTGCAAGCATGTCAATAAGAACACAAGTAGAGCCTCACTGGATGAGACCAAGGTCCACCGAGTCCACCATTCTGTTCACACAGTGGCCAACCAGCTGCCCACGGGAAACCCACAAGCAGCACATGAGTGCAATGGCGCCCTCCTGCCCAAGTTGCTCAGCAACTGGTGTATGAAGGCATATTGCCTCTGATACTGGCGGTAGCATATAGCCATCATATAGACTAGTAGCCATGCAGCAAATAGACCAGTAGCCATGGATAGCCTTCTCCAGGAATTTGTCCAATCCCCTTTTAAATCCATCCAAATTGGTGGCCATCACTACATCTTGTGGAAGTGAATTCCATAGTTTAACTATGTGCTGTGTGAAGAAGTTCTTCGTTTGATCTGTCCTGAATCTCCCACCAATCAGCTTCATGGGATGACCCCAGGTTCTAGTACTGTGAGGGAGAAAAATGTCTTCCTATCCACATTCTCCACACCATGCACAATTCTGTACACTTCTATCATGCCTCCCTGTACTCCCCCTTTTTCCAAGCTAAACAGTCCCAGATGTTGTAACCTTTCCTCACAGGGGAGTTGCTCCAGCCCCTTGATCATTTTAGTTGCCCTTTTCTGTATTTTTTCCAGCTCTACAATATCCTTTTTGAGGTGGGGGGATCGGAACTGTACACATTATTCGAAATGTGGTCGCATTATAGATCTATTTATGGTATTGGCAGTTTTATTTTCAGTTTCTTTTCTAATTATTTCTAACATACAATTTGCCTTCAGCAGCTGCACACTGGGTCAACATTTTCATCGAGCTGTCCACCACAACCCCAAGATTTCTTTCTTGGTCAGTCACCACTAGCTCAGATCCTATCAGCATATACGTGAATTTGGGATTTTTTGCCCCAATGTGCATTACACTTGCGAACATTGAACCGCATTTGCCATTTTGATGCCCAGTTTGGAGAGATCCTTTTAGAGCTCTTTGCAAGTCCCTTTTTGTTTTAACCACCCTAAAAAATTACCCATTTTATAGGTAGAGTATACCACTTACATTTAACTTTCTAAATATTTCTATTGTTTTCCTTTACCTATGTCGTAAAGTAGTAAAAAAATTAAATGCTAAAACCTGAAGTTAATATTAACTTGGTAGGCTGGTTGTGCCCTTTAAAATAGCTAGGTAGGTTGGACCCCTCAGGCCCCGCTTAAATGCCACCCCAGGATAACTCCATCAAAGAGAGGTGTATCATTGGCTATTAGCCACAATAACTAAACCAATGCCCCATGTCCAAAGAAAGTAGTATATCACTGAATCCCTGATTCTGGAGTCAGAATATAGATGGGGTAGCTTTCCAGAGGCAACTGGCTGGCTAGCCTCTGTTGGAAAGACAAAACTAGACTAGAAAGACCATTGGTCTATTCCAGCAAGGCAGTTCCTATGTCCAGTTTTGATAGCCATAACAACTAGTGATGCCACTGAGTTTCTTCATTACCTGGTTTGAAATGTGCATTTGCCTAGCTTGTAATGCTCGGTTGCAATATGAACCGAACATTATCTCCTCCCTTCTCAGAAGAAGCCAGATGCCTCTGGGAAGCAAACAAGGAGGTCATTAAGCCTTACCCTGTCATTTGTCTCTAGCACCTTGAGTATACTGCCACTATATATGGAGGCTATTGTTGTTATCTCCCCCTTTTAAAAGACTGGACGATGTGGACACCAGGTTTCAAAAGGTGGCGGAGTGCCCAATGTGCAAGACAGAAAAGCTTCCTTGAGAGGCCTGGATCCTATATGGCAAATTAGCATCACCACCGTATTTGTTGAACCATAAACCAGTTGGCTGGAATGGTCCCATTTCCAAATTAATGGCAAGGAATATTCAGAATAAGCATTTTAATTTGTTGCAGACTGATCCACAACTTATCAGTCTTACTTACTAGAATGTCCAGGGAGGGAAACAGCCAGAACAGCCAGATACTGAGTTAAAAAAGGATGATTGCTTAGATGAAGTTTACACTGCCATGGAGTTGCACAGGCAAACTATACTGCAAGTGGGTTATCAGTAGTTTAGACAACTGACAAGATAAAGGTAGATCTGGAGTTCATCACTGCAGTGGCTTCTATCATTGGAGTAAACTTGACCTCTTTTTTTGTTCTATCTTAGATTATACGTGCAAATCTGCTCCTTTTGCAATATAAAGTAGGAGAATACGGATGCTGTATTCAGTCAATATAAGTGGATTGTGTTTCATGTCAGCAGTAGGATTTCCTGATTTCCACGGTAATTTCTTCTTGCACAAATATTTACGTACCTTAGACTTTGGCTTTCATGGCCCAATCAATCGAGGATTTTCTTAATTAACTCTGCCAGACCAAAGTGAGAACAGCTTTTATGGAACAGGCATTTGCCCTTAAGAGGAAACCACCATCTTATTTCCACCATAGCAACATCAAACAGCCCACAGAAACATTTTCTGTTTCTTTAATTTTTGTTTGGATTTGATCAAGCTCCTTATCCCATTACTAGTCCCACAGAGCAATTCAAGCCCATATTTCCTTCCATTTCCTCTTCGCTAGTTTTGTAAACAATGTTTCTGTAGGTTGCTGTTGTTGGTATAATTCATATGAAGAGAAGAATGAGTCAGTTGTTCAGCAATTTAAATAATATGCCAACATTTATTGGATAAGTGAAGCTGAACTACCTTTACAGGATAGGACAAGAGCCAATGGAGGTAGTACCTTCATTTCTGACTTGCTCAACCATGCACTTTGATACTGACTGGGAGAAGTTCTACCCAGAATAATCCAATACATTACACTGCTTCCGTCCATATTCCAGAGAACCACGATCCATGTTTTATCCATCCTTTAACTAAACTAGAAGCAAACTAAGGGAACAATTACACCATAGTTAAGCACAATTTAAGGCTTTAAAGCTGGGGTGTGTGTTGAAACCGTTCCAGCTTGAGGGCCAAATTCAATTTTGGAGAAGCTCGGGGGGGGGGGCAAAGGCAAAGCAGGTGGGCCCCCAAATACCAGCATATTGTAACTTAAAGTTCTTACTGCCAGTAACTAAGGGGATCTCTACACCTCAAGTTTATTGCGCATTCATGGTTGCTCACTCATTGAATTGTGCGGGTCCATTACATGACATCATCGTTGTCCAGTCATTATTCCACTATTTCCTCCCACCTATCCTGTGTTTTCCTCAAACGGAAAAAATGGGGTATTTTTCCCAATATGCGCAAATGGAGCACCATGTCCTCCCCATGTATTTCTCCCCTAGCATGAATGAAGTGCTGAGTGTGGTTGTTGGGGCGTGGTCATGATGTCGAAGGTGGTGGCGAAGGTCTGATGGGCGTTCAGCCTTCCTGCTCCTGTGCCATTTTGGCTCCTCGCCATTTTCAGCCTGCCTGTTCAAAACAGAGCAGCAGAGCAGCAGAATGGCAGAGCGGCAGCGAGGGGGGGCGGCAGAGCAGAGGAGCAGCAGAGGGGCTGAGCGGCAGGGACTGGCCAACAGCATGGAAGAGGGAGGTGGGGCCCAGGGAGATCAGTGGGGGGGCTGTCCACGTATCAGTCCCCATCCACCAGTAATGTGCAAGGGGAGGGAAAGGGGCAATAACCTGGGAGTAAGTATCACCAAACCTGGAGCGTGTCTAATGCCTCTTTGCGGAAACATAACGCTATGGGAATGGCCATCTACAGAAAAGAAAGCGCATGTAAAGCGAATCAGTTGTGAACCTGCATTTAAAACCGAAGCGGAAAGCCCCATTTTAAATGCAGCATTTTAGGCTTGTGTAGAAATGCCCTTCCCCTTCATGGATCACTGCCTTGTTGTGGCGAAGGGGCTTGCGTAACTCAGTGAAGCCATAAGCTATGCCGTGCAGGGCCACCCAAGACGGACAGGTCATGGCAGAGAGTTCTGACAAAATGTGGTCCACTGGAGAAGGAAATGGCAACCCACTCCAGTATTCTTGCCAAGAAAACCCCATGGAATGTATCACAAGGCTAAAAGATATGACGCCGGAAGATGAGCCCCTCAGGTCGGAAGGTGTCCAATATGCTACTGGGGAAGAGCAGAGGGTATTTCCAAGTAGCGCCAGAAAGAGTGAAGCGGCTGGGCCAAACCCGAAAGGACACTCAGCTGTGGATGTGTCTGGCGGTGAAAAGAAAATCCGATGCTGTAAAGAACAATATTGTTTAGGAACCTGGAATGTCAGATCAATGAATCAAGGTAAGCTGGAGGTGGTCAAACATGAGATGGCAAGATTGAACATCGACATCTTGGGAATCAGCGAACTCAAATGGACAGGCATGGGCGAATTTAATTCAGGTGACCATCATATCTACTATTGTGGGCAAGAATCCCTTAGAAGAAATGGAGTAGCACTCATAGTCAACAAAAGGGTGGGAAAAGCAGTAGTGGGGTACAATCTTAAAAATGATAGAATGATCTCAGTACGAATCCAAGGCAAACCATTCAACATCACAGTAATTCAAGTCTATGCCCCAACCACTGAGGCCGAAGAAGCTGAGGTTGATCTGTTCTATGAAGACCTACAACACCTTCTAGAACTAACACCAAAAAAAGATGTCCTCTTCATCATAGGGGATTGGAATGCTAAAGTAGGAAGTCAAGAAATCACCGGGATAACAGGCAGGCATGGCCTTGGTGTACAAAATGAAGCAGGGCAAAAGCTAATAGAGTTTTGCCAAGAGAACACGCTGATCATAGCAAACACTCTTTTCCAACAGCACAAGAGGCGACTCTACACATGGACGTCACCAGATGGTCAATATCGAAATCAGATTGATTATGTCCTTTGCAGCCAAAGATGGAGAAGCTCCATACAGTCAGTAAAAACAAGACCTGGAGCTGACTGTGGCTCAGATCATGAGCTGCTTCTTGCAAAATTTCGGCTTAAATTGAAGAACGTAGGGAAAGCCACTAAACCTTTCAGGTATGACCTAAATCATATCCCTGATGAATATACAGTGGAGGTGAGGAATAGATTTCAGGGATTAGACCTGATAGACAGAGTGCCTGAGGAACTATGGACGGAGGTCCGTAACATTGTTCAGGAGGCAGCAACGAAATCCGTCCCAAAGAAAAAGAAATGCAAGAAAGCCAAGTGGCTGTCTGATGAGGCTTTACAAGTAGCTCACGAAAGAAGGGAAGCGAAAAGCAAAGGAGAAAGGGGAAGATATACCCAACTGAATGCAGAGTTCCAGAGAATAGCAAGGAGAGACAAGAAGGCCTTCTTAAATGAGCAATGCAAAGAAATCGAGGAAAACAACAGAATGGGAAAGACTAGAGATCTCTTCAAGAAAATTGGAGATCTCAAGGGAACGTTTTGTGCAAAGACGGGCATGATAAAGGACAAAGAAGGCAGGGACCTAACAGAAGCAGAGGAGATTAAGAAGAGGTGGCAAGAATACACAGAAGAACTATACAGGAAAGATCTGAATGTCCCTGATAGCCATGATAATGCGGTCACTGAACTTGAGCCGGACATCCTAGAGAGTGAAGTCAAGTGGGCCTTAGGAAGCATTAGTAACAACAAAGCTAGCGGAGATGACAGTATTCCAGCCGAGCTATTTAAAATCCTAAAAGATGATGCTGTTAAAGTGCTGCATTCAATATGCCAACAAATCTGGAACACTCAACAGTGGCCACAAGACTGGAAAAGGTCAGTTTACATTCCAATTCCAAAGAAGGGCAACGCCAAAGAGTGTTCAAACTACCGCACCATTGCGCTCATTTCACATGCCAGCAAGGTGATGCTCAAAATCCTACAAGCTAGGCTTCAGCAGTATGCGAACCGAGAACTACCGGAAGTACAAGCTGGGTTTCGAAGAGGCAGAGGAACTAGAGATCAAATCGCCAACATTCGCTGCATCATGGAGAAAGCAAGAGAATTCCAGAAAAACGTCTATTTCTGCTTCATTGACTACGCTAAAGCCTTTGATTGTGTGGATCACAACAAACTGTGGCAAATTCTGAAAGTGATGGGAGTACCAGACCACCTTACCTGTCTCCTGAGAAACCTGTACGAGGGTCAAGAAGCAACAGTAAGAACCAGAGATGGAACAACCGATTGGTTCAAAATTGGGAAAGGAGTACGACAAGGCTGCATATTGTCACCCTGCTTATTTAACTTATATGCAGAGTACATCATGAGAAATGCCGGGTTGGATGAATCAGAGGTCGGAATTAAGATTGCCGGGAGAATTATCAACAACCTCCGATATGCAGACGATACCACCCTAATGGCAGAAAGTGAAGAGGATCTCAAGAGCCTCTTGTTGAGGGTGAAAGAGGAGAGTGCAAAAGCTGGTTTGAAACTCAACATTAAAAAAACTAAGATCATGTCATCTGGCCCTATCACTTCCTGGCATATAGAAGGGGAAGAAATGGAAGCAGTGACAGATTTTACTTTCTTGGGCTCCAAGATCACCGCAGACGGTGACTGTAGCCATGAAATTAAAAGACGCTTGCTCCTTGGGAGGAAAGCTATGGCAAACCTAGACAGCATAGTAAGAAGCAGAGACATCACCTTGCCAACAAAGGTCCGTCTAATCAAAGCTATGGTTTTCCCAGTAGTAATGTATGGCTGTGAGAGCTGGACTATAAGGAAGGCTGAGCGCCGAAGAATTGATGCTTTCGAACTGTGGTGCTGGAGAAGACTCTTACGAGTCCCCTGGACTGCAAGGAGGTCAAATCAGTCCATCCTAAAGGAAATCAGCCCTGAGTGCTCATTGGAAGGACAGATAATGAAGCTGAAGCTCCAATATTTTGGCCACCTAATGCGAAGAGAAAACTCCCTGGAAAAGACCCTGATGCTGGGAAAGACTGAAGGCAAAAGGAGAAGGGGACGGCAGAGGATGAGATGGCTAGATAGCATCACGGATGCAATGAATATGAACTTGAGCACGCTCCGGGAGAGAGCGCAGGACAGGAAGGCCTGGCGTGCTATGGTCCATGGGGTCACGAAGAGTCGGACACGACTGAACGACTGAACAACAACAACAAGAAATGCCCTTAGTCTTAGGAGAGGCATTTCCAGCTTTTGGAATGGGAAAAAGCTGCACAAAAGCTGGGAAACCACCGAACACTCAGTAGTTGGTGTAGCCATCTTGGGAATCCCAGATTTGGCCCATGGGCCTGAGGTTCAACAACCCCGCTTCAACAATGCAGTCTTAATGTTAACTAAATCCCACTGAGTTCAGTGGAGCTTACTCCCAGGTAAATGGGCATAGGATCACAGCCTAAGTCAGTGGGGGAGAGTTAAGCATGTGCTTGAAAACACTGGGACACAGAAGTGCTTAACTTTAGCTGGATCATGACCTAATTACTCTTTTTTTAAATTTAGTGTCTATCCCTACCACACTCATAATTATTGCTATGTATTTGTTTAGCATCTTCAGTGTATATTATGCTTTACAAAGCATAAAAGGAGAGTTCCCTGCCCAGAGAGGATCACAATCTAAAATCCAATAGAACGGAGACCACCCAGGAAGAAAGTGCGTGTGTTTATTTCACTTACACATATTTTGGCTTAGTTACAGTAGGGTCTATGAAGCCACTTAGCCGGGACTGGGAAGAGCAGCTGCTCCTTCCAGCATCAGCTGAGTCCCCCACCACCCGCATCTCTGCTGTTATATCCAATCTGAGATTGGAGATAACACCAGAGAGCCCTCCAGGGGGCAGAGCTTGGAGGCCCAGCTTTGCGGGGCTTTGCAGGGTGGATGCGGAACCTCTACAGCAGAGCTTTCCAAACTTTTCGTGTTGGTGACACACTTTTTAGATATGCATCATTTCGTGACATGGTAACTCAGTTTTACTAGCAAATCGGAGGTTAAACTAACCCGTTATAAGAGATGCGGACACATACATAAATTGTAATAACGAAATGTATGGGGATACAACATATCTCATGAAAACCTTTCATTTATATTTTTAAAAATATATGATTTGTAAGGTAATAATATACATTGTTGTCGTTTATGAGTAACAGTATGTAAATATGTGCAAGAATTTAAAAAAGTTGAATAACACCAATAACTACTTACCATTTTAATGGGATGTATGAGGTTGATGGGATGAACACAGCTTTTCAATATTTGGTGGAATATTAGATAAAGACACTCGCATTTTGTCATCAAGCATTTTTAAGCTTCCACGTTTCAGTGTCTTTAAGTTTGCCATCGTTGAAAAGGATACTTCACAAATATATGTAGTACAAAACTGCAGAAGAATTTTTAACACTTTTTTAGCTATGTTTGGATGTATTTTTGAAATGTGAATCCAAAAGCTGTCTAAGTCACCCTGTTCATGCATCATTAACAGTTTTCGATCATTTTTTATGTCCGCTAATTCTTCTTCTTCAATAAGTGAAAAATTCCTCATTGCAATTAAAAGAAATGGATTTCTGATCCAATCATAGTCTTGGATTTCAACATTTGGGAAGTAATTATGAACTTTCTCTCCAAGCAATGTTAAATGGTCAACAATTAGCGAGCTGATATCACATTTTAGCTGGCACTCAGCAGTTTTGGAAAACATTTCAAAATTTCCTTCTTTCACTTTCCTTTTCCAAATTGCTATTTTGTCTCTCATAGCACAAATTTTATCTACCGCTGTTAATATATTTTTTCCTTTTCCTTGCATACTGGTGTTTATTTTATTCAAATGTTCAAATATGTCAGCAAGATATGCCAATTTTGTGCACCAAAGTTTGCTTTGAATTAGATCGCAGAATTCATTTTGCTGATTTTCCTCAAAAGGTTTAAGCATCATTTCCCTCAATTCATATACAAGACAAAGCACTCGACCTCTTGAGAGCCAATGAATTTCTGTGTGTAGTAGAAGCTTTTTAAACCTTGCCCCCATGTCTTCACAAATATGCGCAAATAATCTTGATTGAAGAGGTCTACTTTTAGTGTAATTGACCATTTGAAGCACTTTGTCCAAAACTTTTCTTAATTCATTTCCAATGGTTTGCGCGATTAGTGCTTCACGATGTAAAAAGCAATGAGTAATTATAATATTTTCATTCTCTTTCTTTGCTAAAGCTATAAAACCTTTTGTTGAACCAAGCATTGAGGGTGTGCCATCTGTGCATATTCCTACACAATTTAACCATTGCAAATTATTTTCCTTCATGAAGCAATCAAAGGTTTTAAATATATCTTCACCTCTAGTTCTCATTGGAAGTTCTAGACAACACAAGAATTGCTCAATAATTCTGTCAGTATGAATGAAGCGTATAAAAACCAATAATTGTGCTAACCCACTGATATCTGTTGCTTCATCTACTTGCAATGTAAAGATCATATTATCGTCTTGAAAAATATCCTTCATTTGCTGCTTAATGTCATCAGACATGTCTTGAATACGTCTTCCGATTGTGTTATCTGCCAAAGTTAATAAATTGTGTTTTATTAACTTCTATCTCAAATTCGGGCCCAAACATTGTTTGAACAATAGCACAGCAAGATTCTTTTATGGTGGTTTCGGCAATAGCATGTGGGTCCTTGTATTTGGCAATTATTTGAGCAACCAAGTAACTTGCCTTTTGAGCTTTCTCTGAAGTCTTCATTCTCTTTGTGAATGATGCAGACTGCTTCTTTATAGATTTTGAAAGCTCAATAAAGTATCCTACTGGTTTTTCTGACAAATGACAGTGTTTTGAGGTAAAATGACACTTTAATTTATTTGGTACCATACTTTCATGTTTTTAGTGTTTATCTTTCTCTGTTTTTTCTTATGAAAATAACAGCACCTGCGCTCCACTCCCACAGCGATAAAGTGAGATAAAGATAGGAATCAGGACCAGGAGAAAATGTGAAAAATAAACAAAATTAACTAAAGTATTTACAATACATATTAGGACACATAGGTCCAGGTAGGAGCTCAGCTGCAAAAACACATGAAGTAGAGAAGCAAAAGTCCAACAAAAATGGTGTAAATATATATGTCTCACTACAAGGCTACACTGCTGTAAATATTTGCAATGCCTATGTCCAGAGTCCAGTTCCAGCACTCTCCGGTGGTACACTGCCAGTGGGTGGTTAATCCACAATTACAGCAGAGTAAAAATAAAAATAAATGGCAGAAATCAACTGAGCTCGTTCCGACTGGCCAAGATGGCGGACGGCCCGCTTGGTGCAGTCTCAGGTGGCGTTTCCACCTGTGTGGTACTTTGGCCTGGCCGCGCGGCAGCACAGTGCAGAAGTCCGCGAACGGCACGCCCGAAACCACACAGGGCTGGTGGCCGCTGCCACTTCTCCGCGCCGGTGTCAGCCGAGCTCTGCTCCCAGGGCAGTGCCTCCCTTCCCCTCTCTTCGCCCCGCGCCTCTACCTTTCTGGGGAGCACAGGCTCAAAACTCCTCGCCTGCCCGGCGCAGCCCTCCCTGCTCTGGGGGCATGCAGCAGGCCGTTGTTCTCCCCTGCCGCCCTGCAGCCGCACCGAGGACGTGGGGAAGCCTCTCACCTGAGCTGATTGCAAAGTGCTCGACTAATTGCTCTGCTAATTTCTAATTCTCCACACTCCTCGTGCAGCCAGCGTTACCACACTCCTCGCCGTACCGCTCCAACACCGCCAATCACGTGCGTCCTGCATCAAGACGCCACGTGATCCTAAAGCAGCTAACGTTAAAGCACCTAAGCCTTAGCAGCTACGCTGCTTTAACATTAGCTGCTTTAGGAAGTTCTGGGGGAGGGACCAAGCGAAGAAAATGTGAGTAAGGGAACTCCGCGGTGCCCTTCCGCACAATTTTCGCGCGACACACCTACACACTGCCAGCGACACACTAATGTGTCGCAACACACAGTTTGGAAAGCTCTGCTCTACAGGCTACATTAGGCCTGCAGGCTGCAGATTCCACATCCCTGCAGAAGACAATGCGGCCTCTCTGTTTCTTTCAGTTTACACCCTGGCCAAAGTGGGAGCCAACCTTTCTGGCAAGTGTGGCACATATAACATACCACCACTCAGAGGTGCATTGCAATACATTTGGAGCCCTTAATCCCTTTGTGAGGTTTGCCTCCAGACAACTGAGACGGAGGCAGGTGACAGTGCAATATAGGAGAGGCAGACAGACAATTCAAGGCCTAGCAAGCCCTGGGCTTCCTGCTCTGGCCCAGGAACACTGTAAACCCCTGCTATTCCAGTGGAGTCCTTTCCATAAGGTGGCCACCTGTACACCTTATCTCCTAGGGTCTGGGCACATCGTCTCATGGTACAGATGGGCAGCAAGCAACCATTTTATTACTGTAAGCACCATCATGGTCAATAACAACTCCACTCAAAAGACCACATTACAACAAGCAGTCTGAATATCCAAAGGACTAAATATACACGTGCAAAAGTGCATGGATATTATTATTATTATTTTGGGGTAAGTACAAGAGACTGCTAGGCTTTGATGGTCATATCTCTTCATATCAAATGCTTGTCCCAGTAACAACAACCCAGTTTTTCCCAGACGATGGCAGCCGACTCAGACTGTCAACATTTCTAAAGCTTTGTCTTCCTCTCTGCACATTTCCTCAGCTTCATGAAAGGTGCTCAGATAGCACAAACAAAAAGTCAGAGTTCCCAGTTTCAAAGCCCTGGGTTCCAAAATCTATAATCTGGACGACTTCTTCTTCTTCTTCTTCTTCTTCTTCTTCTTCTTCTTCTATTCTTATTCTATAATGCCAAAGCTCTTGGGGCAGTTTACCAAAGATTAAAACCTTAACAATACAATATAAAACATAATGCAAAACAATTTAAAACACTCAACAATAAAAATTCCAGGACCAGTTAAAACCTTAACATATGCTGTCAAATCCCTGGGAGTAGAGGAAAGGTTTAACTTGGTGCCAAAAGGATGACAATGTTGGTGCCAGGAGCCAATTGGAAGAGTGCTCCACAACTGGGGGGCCACCACCAAGAAGGTCCTCTCCCTTGTTGCCATTCTCTGAACATTCCTCGCATATGTCACTTCATGTCCAGCCTTCAAGGTCTCGACAACAGCAGCACAGAAGCACCCTTGTGCACTGTTAAAAATTTAAACTAGTAGCTTGCATTTTTAAGTGACAGGAATTCAATAGCTTCAAATTTCTTCATTGCACATGCAGCTCCTGCCTCATCTGAACAAGCTTATCATCACACAACTCCCTTACAGGGAGGGGCTGTGGCTCAACGATAGAGCACCTGCTTTGCATGCAGAAGGTTGCAGGTTTAATCCCTGGCATCTCCAAGTATGTCTAGGAAAGAATCCTGCCTAAAGCCATGTCAACAATACTGAGCTAGATGGACCAAGGATCTGACTCAGTAGAAGGCAGCTTCCTATGCCTTGTGATCTATTTATTTATTTATTTATTACATTTCAATACCACCTCATAGCTGAAGCTCTCTGGGTGGTTCAAAAAAATTAAAACCACAAGTACAGCATAAAACAATATAAAATATAAACACTTAAAACTACAATATAAAAATACAACCAGAATAAAACCTAGAAGCAATGCAGAGATTTAAAACACAGATTTAAAACAGCAGAGCTAAAAAGACTAGAATTCTAAAATGCTAAACTGCCTAGGAAAATAAATAGGTCTTCACCTGGCAATGAAAGGAGTACAACGTAGGCACCAGGCGAGCCTCTCTAGGGAGCTCATTCCACAATCGGGGTGCCACAGCAGGAAAGGCCTCCTTCCTGGTAGCCACCCGCCTCACTTCCTTTGGCAGGGGCTCCAGGAGAGGTACCCCTGAAGGTGATATAGATGGTCTGTCCTAAGAAGGAAAGGTTTCCCATTATGTCTGCATAAGTGAGACCTACACCCAAATGATGCAGGATTAAGTGCTCTTGTTCAGGGTTCCAGCCAGCCAATTATATCCTCTTCCAGAATACTCCACTCCATTCCCCTCCCTTCCGCACCCTCCAGTTTTTCTTCTTTTCTCTCCCAACAGACACTCACTGTTCTGTATGTCTACTGAGTATGCTCAGTCTTCCTTGGGCTGCTTTGGGGGTACCCCGCCCCCAGACACACACTTAGGTTTTCACCCCTATAGATTTAATGTCCTTCTGCAAACCTTGAGGTTCCCCTTAAGCCTATTCATACGTCTTGTCTTGCAGGTGGATTGTGACATTTTGGCTACACCTAGATCAGCAAGTGGAGAGTGCGCTTGCTATTAGTACAGAGGATAGGCTGGGCTGTGGGTAATCCATTCTGAGTAAGCACAGAAAAGCCACAGAAATTTGATACTGGACAGGACACAGCACTCAGCATGCTCAGAATTTCAAAAGGAGAATGTTATCAGCCCTTATGGCTGTAAAAAGTAGGCTTTCAAGTGCATCAGCTATGCCTATAAGGCAGAAGCATATGTATGTATGTATACACACACACACACACACACACGAGTACACTTCATTCTCCCACAGGTGCTGTTGCATCTGTAAGAAGGAATTGCCACTGGGGCCAATTAACTCTCTTTCCTACACACACACACCCCACCGCCACCAAACATCAAGCTTCCAGAAGAGAGAAAGAAGGCCGAATCACTCTATGGGATACATGCCCTAGCCTTCCCTTGCACATAATGGCCTTGTACAGCAAAGGAAGAGGAAGCTAGTTTGACCTTAAGGCAATTCCATCCCGCAGGTAGTGCTGAACTCCTGGGAGGCTGCATCATAACCTAAGGAAATATATGAAAATGTCAAACTGTGTAATCTCTCCTTCTATTTCCAATAGTCTATGAGGAGTTGCTTATGCCATTGCTTATGTAGCCAAAACTGTATCACCCACGCAGAAAGTATTGTGGGGAACCCCCAAGACTTGAAAAAGTACAATAAAGCCTTTATTTAAAATCTGTGAGGGAAGAACCCCAAAACAGCCCAATGAAACAGCATCCTCAGTGGGCACAAAATGCTGGGCCCCTTACTGGGATGTGGGCCTCAACAGATACCCAATTATATCAGCCCCTAATGCCAGTCCTGCATCCAATAAAACTGATTGGCAGTAGGTGCAAGACAGCAAAAAGAAAGTACATTTTTACACACACACATTGTGGGATTGACTTCCACAAAATAGGGTGATGGCTTCTAGTTTAGGTGGCTTTTTAAAAGGCTTAATAAAATGCATGAAGGATAGGTCTACTAATCATGATAGCAAAATGGAACCTTCATGTCTAGAAGCAATACACCTTTGAATACTGTTGGAGATGTTGGGACAAAACCATGGAGGAGTGACAGATTCCGTGCTCTGCTTATGGGCTTCCTGGAGGCATTTGGCTAGCCTCTGTTAGAAACAGGATGCTGGACTAATGGTACCTTGGCCAGAGCCAGCAGGGCTTCTTATCAGGTCTGGATGACTGCCCTCTTCGGTTCTGATCCCTCTGGATTGTACAGGTGGAGAAAGAACACCTGCACTCTTTCACAGCAAGTGTTCTGTGTGCTCTAAGGAATTTTAAAGATGCCAGGCAGGGGTTTTCAACCATCATGCCCCATGAGAGTGAATAAAAGAAGGATAAGTAAGTCATCAGTGAGAACTGATCCTACGTGACTTTTAAGGATGCCCTATGGGACATTGCACCATTTGAGATCAACATTGACCGCAGCCTGTTTCATCAGATGGGGCTGATAAAGTAAGCTCTTGCTCATGACAGCTCATGTCACTCATAAACTGCAGCACTTTTTATCGGTTTGAATTATACAGTTCCTGCTTAAGGGCAGTACAGCCAAATCCCAAGCACGGGGCATCATCTGACTCACAGGTAGGATGGGGGAACTGGCTGAATTATTCAGGCAGGAGTGTCTGGGAGTGCCATGAACAGAAGAACATGCCAAAGCAAATAGTGCACTAATCCCCAAGGATCTATGCATCTAACATGAGGGATTTTTATTTTATTTTTGCAAATTCCAACATGGAAGTAGGAAATTGCTAATAGAAAATTCATCATATGGACAGCACATCTTAAAGGTTTAAGAAAGGCAAAGAGATACCATAAAAATGATAAAAACTTAAACATGGCAATGCAGAATTAAGCAATGCCTGCCCGCAGTGACAGCATAGTAGCTTTCATTCTATGCTCTGACATGTCAGTAAAAAGGACCTCATTTTGTCATTTCAGGTTTGCAGTGCATTAGGATTGGTTGGAGAACACTAATGTACCCTGAAGTGCATTGTGTGGTTACATCTTTTGCCATTTTACTTAATTTTGCTGCAAGGAAAATCTTCAGCAGAGAATACAGCTGAGGTGAAAAGGACGGGGAGAAAGACTTTCACCAACACTTTTGCCAGCATCTGCTTTCATCAGCAAGGAAAGGTGAATAATCACCCTTTTCCCCAGGAATTGCTGCAAAGTGGGATTAAAGTGCTCATTCAGGAAGCACTGCCCTGAATGGGCTTTATTTACCCTCAAGGATGTCATCACATTCACTACATGGTCCCTGATTGGTTGGTGAACCTCCTAAACATGAAAAAATAGTGCTGAAGCAGCAGCAAGATGAGAGAAACAAAAGCAGCAAACAGCATTTTTGTGGGGTGGACGTGAACATTCATAAATATAAGAGTCCCCTGCACCAGGAAATCTCCCTCTCCCACATGCACAGCCAGAGAGACAGATTCTGATAGCACTACAAGCAACAAACAAGAATCAGGGTGATAGGCTCAACAGCTGACTCCACAGCTAATTTGGCCTCAAAAGGGCATCATTGTTAAGCAGATAACCTGGCATAACAAAGGCCAGTTTTTCTATTCATATGCACACCGATGACTCATCAGCATCCCTTTCTTGTTCAGATTATCCATACAATAGGAGTTTCAAGTTATTCTTCAGTTGGGGAAAGAAAGAAAGAAAGAAAGAAAGAAAGAAAGAAAGAAAGACAGTCAGACAGACAGACAGACAGACAGACTAGCTGTGTCATTGAACAAGCCATACAATACCAAGACAAATAACTCAATTACTTGAAGATTAATTTTGATTACTTTATGCACTTCCCACTAAGCCTAGGTGTTAACATACAGCACTAAAGGGACTAGAATTTCACAAGCCACTAATGTTGCACACTCTCCAACATGTGCCAGATCAAAATAGGCACACTTATTTTATTTGATGAAAGAGAGTAACAGGCAAGAGGTATGAAAAAGTCTCCTCTACGAATTCTACTGGTTCGCACAATCCGTTACATATTCTTGGAAGGAACTACAGAAGTGCATATTTCTCTACCAATTACGTTCTCTTAGCTGGCCATCTGGGTATGGTATTCCAGGGCTCCATAGCCACTATGGAACACTAAAAGGGTCAAATTTAGCTTGTAGGCAAGCTACATTTAACCCAATTCGTGCTACGGAGTAATATGGAATGGTTTGCTACCAAATTTCAGCAGCAAGCCATCAGCTTTTTTAAAAATAAAGTTCTTTGTTGGGGATGTTCCCAGCGCAGCCCATGGGGCAATGTCCGGAGGTGAAAATGGCACTCTGACTTCCTGCAGTTGCCCACCCCCGTCAACAACAAAAGCATCATGAGAATTGGGCAGTACATATATACAATGAAACAATGCAACAAAAAGTCTTGTGGCACCTTAAAGGCTAGCACATTTTATTCTGGCATAAGCTTTCATGGAAACTCTTCACTTCATCAAACACATCTAGTGGGCAGTATCCACGAAAGCTTATGCCAGAATAAATTTGTTAGTTGTTATGATGCCTCCAGATTCTTTGTAGTTTTTCTGCAACAGACTAACAGGGCTACCCCTCCAGAACATCTATACACTGGTATGTGCATCTGCAAGGTTCCACTTATGACCTGGACCCCCTGAGCAACCCTTTAAGGACCTCTTGCCTCCTTAAGAGTCCCACCTTCCCTCTTTTAACCTTAGTTATACATCTGCTCCCCAGAAGACACAAAGAGGTTGTGCTGAGGTTGCAGGAGTCTCTCATCAAACATAGTGGTTGATGGGGACAAAAGTGGGAGGCATTAACATTAAGTGGAAGACCATCATTCTCCCCACCACATGTAGTTCCTCCACTCTCAGAGTCCATCTCACACTCATCCAGTTTGGCAATGAAGTACCAAATGAAGAGCAGACATGGATGAACAGCTGGGAATCAAGTGAGAAGAGAGTTACTGCATAGAGGATCCATCCTTGCACAGTGAAGTGTCACTCTATAGAAGCTAGTTGACAGTGGAGGATGGGTAACAAGGCACAGGAAGCAGGTCAGAACCAGGTGATCAAGTCATTAGGACACAGGGCAAACAGGGAACCAAGGACAGGCAAGTTAGATCAGCCTTCCCCAAGCTGGGCCCCTCCAGATGCGTTTAACTACAATTTCCATCATTTCCCAGCCAGCATGGCTATGCTGGTTGGGGCGGGGGACTGTACTCCAGCACATCTGCAGAGGCCCAAGTTGGAGAAAGCTGGATGAGATACTTGCCAAGAGAGATTGCCAAGAGAGATTGCAACAAATTGCTCAGATGAAAGAATCACAGAGATCCAAGAAGTTATCTAGTGATATACAGCGTGGAATTAGATGCTGCACTGAAGAGCTGCCATTCTCAGCTATTATGATGGCACAGCAAATCAGGAACCGGAGCCTCAGACCTATGGCACCAGACAAGGTGTTACCTATTGCATATTTAAAGTATTCAGTTCAAAGGTATGCTAAAGAGAGTGGCCTCTTCACATAGGCCTTGACTTCTTATAAGCCCACACACAGAGCTGCTAAACCTGCAAAGTTTGACCCCATTCTTTTCAGTGGAGTCAGCAGAGCCATTAACGCATTCCTTTTTCATACGCGGATATGCTCCCACACACGGAAATTAATGGGGTGGCCTGCTTACAAAAGAGCTGTGTGTATCAGAGCACAGCTGGGGCTCTGGATCCCAGTGATGTTTCATGGTTATCTTATCTTATATATATAATTCAAAGTTGGGAGACCCTTTCTGACTGCCTTCCCATTGACCGATTCTCATGAAACACAGTTCATCGGAAGGCTCTTGCCATGCAGATTCCACAAATAACACTGGTTTTCACTGTAATTCAAAGCTGGGACTTTAGGTCCATAAGGCTTTTTTTTTTTTTTTTTTAAGAGTTAGGCTATCTTCTATAACAATGTACTATAAAGTTTTATTCTTAATACCAAAAGAAGTCAAGTATAATTTTAAAAGTTCCAAACTGGAGCAAAATGAAATACGAACACACAAAAAGTCTCTGTACACCTTTATAAACAGAGGCGTAGGCCAAAGTACAATGATATGCCAGTAACATGTGGCCTGCAAACAAATCAAGAAGGGACTACATTGCCATGAGTCGTGTGTGCTCATTGGCAAACCTCAAGACCCAAGTTGCTGATGGACCACAACGAGGACATTACAGGGGCTACCCTGGAGTTTACACCAAGAACACTGTATTTAAGGACATTTGGTAAAGATAAAAGATGTAATAGTTTGAACGTTTCGATAAATGTTAGTTAAGCCTTTCGTCAGATTTTATTTTTCTCTGTGAACTGTGTTCATGGGTAACCAAATGGTTTCAATCATGTTGTGGCAAACAGATAACTGGTTGATCCACCTTACTGGTGAAGATTATGGTACTCAATCCAGTTGTATAAAATATCCTATTCTTTAATAGGACAAGGTAACACAGGACATTCAAGGGATGTCAATGTGAGCAAAAATAATTGAGAAGCCATAGTTCAACAAATAGTCCTACGTCTAGGCTGAAGAAGTATAAAATCATCCCATCGGTTAGGTCAGATCAAAGCCTAAACCTCGTCACCCATCCTATTCTCTCTGGAGCAAATTCCCCTCTTTGCCTTAACAACGGTTTAGCATTGCACATGCACTGAAGTGAACCATGGCTAACACTAAAGACAGGGCCAAAGTAGTCGCAAACTAGACACAATTGTGCAAATGGCTTTTTCGAAGTAAACTGCAGGTGCTGGAGAGAGCATCCTGCACTGGGACCCTGGAATGGAGATAGGGGGGCTTTAACCCTTTTGCCTCCTGCTGCCATTTCAATCTGGATTGACTCCTTGCACCTGCTATTTGCATTGGGGAAAAGCTCCCACTGAAGCAAATGGGAGGGGTTTTTCCCCACAATGCAAATAGCAGATGCAGGGGGCTCAATACAGATTGAGACCACAGTGGGGGCAAAGGGTTAAAGCCCCATAGCCCCCACACCAGAATCCCAGCTCAGATTATGCAATTTACTTTGAAAAAAATCTGTTCACTCAACTGCTAATCCTTCTAGGTTTGTTTCCTGTGCTTTGAAGTGGACTTGCAAACCATGTTTCTGAAGAAATCTGGTTAGCATTAACCATGTTTATTATTAGTGCACATGCGGAGTGATGCAGCTAGCTAATTTTAGCCACTGGACTTAATGGCCTTATGGGGACCCCCTTTAGACAGCCACTTTGTATTTTTTTTCAGTTGTGAAACACACAACCAACATTTCTCTTTGCCCCCAAACACCATTCCATGTACTACAACTGTGTCTACATTCCTGACATATTAGAACAACAAAACTGTTTGCCAGCCCTGATGTTAAAAAAAATAATATTCTGAGCATAAGCAGTTTTGCATTTTAAACTCACTGAAATCATCATGACTACAGAAATAAAAGTGAGTTTGCTTCTGCTGCCCTGAGGCCCTCATAACATGATGCACTCTGGGAGGTAATTTAGGGGGTCCTAGGCTGGGGTGGGGGGCGGGTGGACTTTAGCCCCAAGGACCAGCCGTAGCTGGTTACACTGCACGTGTAATGCTAAATCATGATTAACACCACTATAGGAAGAGAGGGGGAATTTACTCTGAAGAGAACAGAAGCTCCTGGTTTGCATGCAAACCATAGTTTCTAGGGAACCAGCACTATCCCTGCACCAAACCACAGAAGCAATCTCTTGCCTCATCTGCCTAAACCCTGGATAGAAGGGGCTTGATATCAGGCACAGATGCCTACTGCTTGCCCAGGTATCATCGTGCAAAAGATTTGTGCTGTTGAAAAGCCCCCGTGAACTGTGCCCAACGGGGATCCAATTCCTGTCAGTTTATGAGTCAGTGCTGCAATTTTAGCCTGAAGGGAATATAACAGCTGTATAATTTCCAATGCTTTCATGCACTATTAAAAATGTCTAGTGTCTTTATTTTTGCTGAAAGTCTAGAAGCCTTATCTCTTTACATGTTCATCTCTGGGGAGTTTGGAATCCCTTTAATAATTAATGGCGATGGGGCATATGCTAATTTCAAATAGCAACTGAAGCTGCATTTTTCGTAGAAGTTCTTGCATTTGCAGAGATTTTGATCCGTTTTCCTTATCAGGCTCTATGCAACAATTCTGTTATTGGTAGTGGATGGAGTGCTGGACTTGGATACTGAAGCTGAAATATTTTGGCCACCTAATGCAAAAAGGAAACTCTCTGGAAAAGACCCTGATGCTGGGAAAGATTGAAGGCAAAAGGAGAAGGGGACGGCAGAGGGTGAGATGGCTAGATAGCATCACGGATGCAATGAATATGAACTTGAGCACTCTCCGGGAGAAAGCGCAGGACAGGAAGGCCTGGCGTGCTATGGTCCATGGGGTCACGAAGAGTCGGACATGACTTAACGACTGAACAACAACAACAATGATGCTTCTTGGGTGCCCTTGAATAAGTCAACCTAACTCTACTTCATAGAGTTGTGTGCTTCTGTGGGATTAAAATGGAGTAGCCCATGTACACTGCCCAGAGCTGTTTAAAATTAGATAGCTAGGTAGGTAGATAGATTTAGAAGCTCTATTTAGAATGGTTCATGCACTCTATCAATGCATGAGTGGGAGCACACAAAGTAGCTCTGCAAAGAAGGAGCCTTCACATGTACAGCTGTACATGAGAAGGCTTCCGTGTGATCTGGAAGCCTGCACAATTGTGCATAAAGATGTTCTTCTGCGTAAGACTTCAGAGCTGCTTCATGATTGTATGTCTGGGTTATGGCATAGGATCATACCTGTGGTCTTTGTCTATCCCTTCTGCACTGCACACTGTACACTCCACAGTTCAGCAGGCTGGGAGGTGGGGGTGGGAGTTACATTTGTAAGATAGCATGCAAAAAAATGATACTGTCCTCATTCTGGATTTGAACTGAGACACACTTGCTAAATCTACCACATATGCTAGTTGATATCTTATGCCTGGACTCTGTTGCATAATTATTAAGAGAAAAATGCCAAAGGATAAATAGAGGCAGAGTTTTGCAACTGATATGAGCCTCGTGTGGCGCAGAGTGGTAGGCGGCAGTATTGCAACTGAAACTCTCCCCACGACCTGAGTTTGATCCCAGCGGAAGCTGGGTCCTGGGTAGCCGGCTCAGGTCGACTCAGCCTTCCATCCTTCCGAGGTTGGTAAAATGAGTACCCAGTTTGCTGGGGGAAAGGTAGTCGCTACTGGGGAAGGCAATGGCAAACCACCCCGCTACAGTCTGCCATGAAAACGCCAGCGAAAGCGGCGTCCCTCTAGGAGTCAGCAATGACTCGGTGCTTGCACAGGAGGAACCTTTCCTTTCCCTTTTGCAACTGATGCACACAGGCATTCTACTTCCCTGGCAACAATACTGAATACCCTGTTACTAAGCGCAACAATGTACTTTGACACATGTACACAAAGACATGAACACATGCTGGGAACCAAACAACCCATTCTCAGGGTTTCTTTTCAGAACCACCAACACTACTAGGCACTAGAATGCAGTTTTGTTCAGTGGCAAAGTTGCTTTAGCTATGGGATTTATTTCATGACTTCCAGTTAAGTTGCACAGCCTGAAGACTATGAGCAGTAAGCCCTTGTCACAACCGATGAATCACACCTCTTCCAGTTTCCAGCATAAGCACCCAAAACTATTCCTGCCCTCCAACATACTGTGCTAGCATACCCTAAACTAGCACTATGCACCAAATGGTTCCTTTTTGTCCACAGCATGTAATATATAAATTAAAGGTATTACTTACCCTATCTGCATGACTATCTGTTTCCAGATTTAAACTGTAGCCTTTGCTCACCCAAAGTACATCTTTCAAATGCAACAATGAGAAACAAGAGGAAGATAAAGTGCTCTCAAACACAAACAAGGATGAGAGCTGAAGCAGGACACTCTCCCCCCCCCACACACACACATATGTGGATACAAACACAAACACACACACACACACACACACGGGCTATTTCAGGGGTAACAAGTTAACTGCTTTCCAAACTTTTTCTTCTTAATGGACAGAATACAACTTTCAAACTTTCCACAAATGAAATTCCCAAAAGGGAGCAGCTTTGCAAATTCACGCTCTGTAAATCCTCGGGAACAGTCTTACAGGTTATAACAGATCTGAAACTCAGCAAAGTGTTTGCACCTCTGTGCTTCTCCTTACCTGCTGGAAAATCCTGCCCTGTCAACTGCCGCAGTCCAAAATCCAGCTGTGTCAGACGGAAAAGAACTCCTCTTCACTTATCCTCATTGTTCCACCTGCCATTTTACAGGAAGAATGAAAAGCACGCCAGGGTCCTGCCCCGGACTTCCTGTTGATGATCCATGTTCCAAGCGTGCCCCAAGTCTGTTTTCACCTCTTCATCCTCCACCCTTTTCTACTTCATGTCCTGTGGCACAAGTGTGCCCCGCCCAATCCTCTCCAAAAGTTTTTCATTTGGGAATGCTTCCAGCTAAATGGCATTAATAAAAGAGTTATCTATTGCTTTGGCTGAGATGCAAGATGAAGCATTTGTTTCCAACTATTATCTGGCATGAGTACAGCAGATGTTTAAAAAAATTCAAGCAGTGTTGAGAACTATTGGGAAAGGGAGAGAAAAGAAGCACTTGTAGAGCATTACAGCTAGACATTAGGGATCTCTACACCTCAAGTTTATTGCGCATTCATGGTTGCTCACTCACTGAATTGTGCAGGTCCATTACATGATGTCGTCGTTGTCCAGTCATTATTCCACTTTTTCCTCCCACCTATTCCATGTTTTCCTCAAACGGACAAAATTTTTCCCGATATGCACAAATGGAGCGCCATGTCCTCCCCATGTATTTCTCCCCTAGCGTGAATGAAGCGCTGAGTGTGGTTGTTGGGGCGTGGTCATGATGTCGAAGGTGGTGACGAAGGTCTGATGGGCATTCAGACTTCCTGCGCCTGAGCCATTTTGGCTCCTCGCCATTTTCAGCCTGCCTGTTCAAAACAGAGCAGCAGAGCGGCAGCGCATGGTGGCAGGGGGGGCGGCAGAGCAGAGCAGCAGCAGAGGGGCTGAGCGGCAGGGACTGGCCAAAAGCATGGAAGAGGGAGGCGGGGCCCAGGGAGATCATCCCCATCCACCAGTAATGTGCAAGGGGAGGAAAGGGACAGGAACCTGGGAGTAAGTATCGCCGAACCTGGGGTGTGTGTAATGCCTCTTTGCGGAAACATAACACTATGGGAACAGCCATCTACAGAGAAGGAAGCGCTTGTAAAGGGAATCAGTTGTGATCCTGCCTTTAAAACGGAAGCAGAAAGGCCCGTTTTAAATGCAGGATTTTAGGCTGGTGTAGAAATCCCCATTAACAGATGACATTAATGACTGATGAAGTGGTAGACCTGTAACTAAGGCTACCACTTCAGACCGCAGGTGGGATTGCTCTTGGTTGGATGTTCTTCTATACCATCACACCCCTGCCCCCACCCCACAAACCCACTCTACAGAAAAAACTACCAGTGCAATCCTATGCATGTTTACTCAGAAGTAAGTCCCTCTGTGCTCAGTAGGGTTTAGTCCCAGGAAAGTAGGCATAGGAGTGCAGTCAAAATGTCAGACACAAGGGTTCTAGCCTAGCCTTTTCCCTGATATGCTAGCGTTCTATGTACAGGGATTAAAACAAATATTTTGTTGGTTTGGAAAATCATGCAATCACACAAGCCCCACTGGGATAGCCAAGACACAAGTTTGCTATCTCAGCAACAACTAGGCTTAAGAGAACTAAAATTTTAAAAGAAATTCATGTCACAGGGAAGTATCCGATGCAATACAAGTGCTAACGAAAGGAACTTGGTGAGCAATGCCAACTGAGTTAGTTGGTGCAACAGGATTCCCTGAAAAACTTGTTCCACCAGCTAATGCTATTGGCATTGTGCCAGGGGTCCCTTACGTTAGCGCAAGATAATTTATTTTAGCACTCCCATCACACTGGATACTCCCCATAATGACTACAGACTCTTTATAAGCTATATATAGAATCCGTGTCTTTCCCTCTCCTTCCTAAGCCACCATTTTTTGAGCAGCAAAAATAAAGATATGGAGCAGCAAAAAAACTCGTCTCGCCACACTGCTTTCTTCCACTGCTGTGGCCCAGACCACATGCCATCCTAGGTTTGCGTACAGATAAGGCCTGGTGGTGTTGGCTCAACCCTTCAAAATGGTACACAGTTTTGGCCACATAATGGCAGTGTTCAGGTATAACCATGATTTAGCTCACAGGTGGGGAACCTTTTTTCTGTTGAGGGCCACATTCCATTGGGAGTAGTCCATCAGGGGGTGGGGCTAAAGCCAGCAGTAGGCAGGGTTACCTCCTTTTCTCTCTTTCTGCCACCCACTTCTCTCTCTTTCTCTCTCTTGTTCTCTCTTTCACACACAATCCCTTTCAATCTTTTTCTGCCAACCCCTACTCTCTCTCCATCTCTCTCTCTACCCAGCAGGGTGCCAAGGGGAGGGCAGATGGCTCTTGCCAGAAGTGATCACTTGCAGAGGGCTTCTGAAATTAAGCCAAGGGCCACAAGCTGCCCTAAAGCCATAGGTTGCTCACTCCTGGTTTATATTACAAGAACATGCCTCAGGATCACAAGCTCCCTCTCCCCAATCCTTCTCTAGTGTGGCCATGAGGAGATTGGAAGCTTCTGCTTCCATTTTGGATTAACCACAGTTTAGCATATTGTCCAACCCCTAAACTGTGATTAATCCTAACTATAGTTAGTTGAAATAGGCCAGCTTTATAAACTGTTGTCTAATGTTGGCATGTTTCAACAAACCATAGTTAAGATTAACCACTGCTGAGGTTAGTCTAAAATCATGGAAGTGAAACTTCCAAACTCCTCCTTGAAGCTGTGCTGGAGAAGGGGTAGGGGGAGTGTCTGATTCCAAGGCTGGTTACAGTGGATTTTCTTATGCTAAACTATGGTTTAGCATTATATACAAAACAGCCCAATGTCTAAAATATATCATTTAATTGGAAAATCCAAAGAAAAGCTTGCCAAGACAGAACAGGGATTAGTGAGCAGCTTCTGTCTAACAACATTTGAATAAACATTAGGATTAGGTCTTCCCAAGTTTATAAGAGAGACTGCTAAAAGAGAATAAAATCACATTATTGTGACTGGTGTTTATTATGCCTAGAGTTTCAAGCAGCAGTAATTTATTCCCATATTTATCTCAGCAGTAAGGCTCTTTGCTTCAATACCGTGCATTCAGGCCTGATTCAAATATTCTGTTTTTAGCCTGGCTGCCATTGAAAATTATAGCTGATAGAGCATTTAAGTGCCCTTCACAAGTGGGTCTGTTGAGCTTTGTTTGAAGTACCTCAGCCATCTCTCTCTGGGCGACCAGCAGTACTGGTATGGTTGATTACCACATCATCCGGTGGAACAACGTGGGAAGAACATTTAAATATTCTGACAGCTATATGGATCTCCAATCACACAAATGAGCTTTTTGTTGATAACCACACTGAGAACAGAACTTTGGAACTGGCTCATATTTACGCTCCAGGAAGATTAAAATATTGCTGTCCCACTCTGCACTCCCTCCACAGCGAGATGGAAATGTCTCCCATATTCCCTTGTACTGCACAATGGAGTATGGCAGCTGCCGTCTCTGAAAAGGACATTCTGCCCAAATATAGTTTCCTGGAAAGAAAGGAAGTAGTTGCACTGTACTCCCAAACTGCCTGTACCAGCCTTCCCCAACCCAGCATTCTCCAGATGTGTTGGACTGCAACGCCTATAATCCCTAGCCAACACACTCAATGGGCATGCTATCTGGAGATTATGGGAGTTGCGGTCCAACACATCTGTAGGGCACCAGTTGGGGAAGGCTGGTCTAAACCACAGAATAACAGGGGCGGGAAATCTAAACCACAATTCCCATCAGTGGTCTGGAATTACAGGAATGAGAGTCCAACAACATCTAGCAGCCACAGGTTCCCCCACCATGCCATAGAACTAAGAAATATAGTAGAGTGACACATAGCCTGAACTTCTGGTATAGAACTAAAAGCCACCTATCAGGCTGTGCTGTGAGCAGCAGCCTGAGGTGAGCCAGGAAGCATGGCACAAGCCAGTAATCACAACCATAGGACAAACCAAAAGGCAGGGTCACGAAGCTAGCCAGAAGTCAGGACAGCAGAATAACTAGAGTTATAGCAACACAGAAGAGCTAAGAACATAAGAACAGCCCTGCTGGATCAGACCAAGGGTACATCTAGTTCAGCATTCTGTTCACACAATGGCCACCAGCTGTCAACTGGAACCCACAAGCAGAGCATGAACACAACAGCACCCTCCCAGCCATGTTCCCCAGCAACTGGTGTTCATAGGGTCACTGCCTCCCGTACTGGAGGCAGCACATAGCCATCAGCAGCACTAGTAGCCATGGATAGCCTTCTCCATGAATCTGTCCACTCCCCTTTTAAAGCCATCCAAATTGGTGGCCATCACTACATCCTGTGGTAGTGAATTCCATAGTTTAACTATGTGCTGTGTGAAGAAGTACTTCCTTTTATCTGTCCTGTATCTCCCACCAATCAGCTTCATAGGATGACCCCAGGTTCTAGTATTCTGAGAGAGGGAGAAAAATGTCGCTCTATCCACATTCTCCACACCATGCATCATTTTGTGGACCTCTATCGTGTCTCCCCTCACACTCCTTTTTTTCAGGCTAAACAATCCCAACTGTTGTAACCTTCTCTCATAGGGGAGATGCTCCAGACCTTTGATCATTTTAGTTGCCCTTTTCTGCACTTTTTCCAGCTCTACAATAGCTTTTTTTTAGGTGTGGCGACCAAAACTGTACACCAGAACTGTACAAATTTACAAACCACAGATTTGCATAGGGGCAGGACCTGTTCTCTTATTCCATAACTGCTAAGTTTGCTCAGGAGTCTTTGGTGAGGGACTTTGTGAAAAACCTTTTGGAAGACCAAATAAACAATGTCTACCAGATCACCTCTGTTTATTGACTAGGAATGTACAAATCCCTTACCTGGTTCTGGTCCGGGCATCCACTGGGGGGGGAGGCAATCCGGTCCTCCCCCCGGAATCCTCGACAGGGGGAGGCAATCCAGTCCTCCCCCCCGGAATCCTGCCCAGCCGGTTCTGCTCCGAGGCCATGCCACAGAGCAGCTGGCCAGGCTGATCCGCAGCGGAGCCTCCAGCTGCTGCCGGGCTGGTGCGGACATAAATGGCGTCCTGCATAGGGGACACCATTTGCATCCCTACAGTAGCTCGTGATAGGCTACATAAATATTTACGTAGCCTATCACGGCTAAAGCAGGGATGCAAATGGCGGCCGCTACACCATTTGCGCTCCTGCTCTTTGCCGTGATAGGCTATGTAAATACTTATGTAGCCTATCACAGCTGCCTGCAAGGATGCAAATGGCGGCCGCTATGACGGCCGCCATTTATGGCCGCAGCAGCCTGGCAGTGGCCAGCCAGGAGACCAACCAGAGCCGCCGCCACCGCCAGAGCCACCGCCGCATCCGCCCCAGGTAAGCTCTGTCCTGGAGGGATTCCGTGAGGTGGTGGTGGGCGGGAGGCTGTTCTGCAACAGATTCCGGGGGGCCAGGTTCTAAAGAATCCAGCCTCACTGGAGTCCATGGCCAAATTCTCTGACATCCCTATTATTGACACTCTCAAAGAACTCTAAAAGATTAGTGAGACAGGACTTACTGTTGCAGAAGCCATGTTGATTATTTTTCAGCAGGGCTTGTCCTTCTATATGCTTACTAATTTTATCTTTAATAATGCCCTCAACCAATTTACCTGGAACAGATGATACACTAACCGGCCTGTAATTTCCCAGATCCCACCAGATCCCTTTTTGAAAATCGGTGTTACATTGGCCATCTTCCAGTCCTCTGGTATAGAGGTTGATCTTAGGGACACATTGCATATTTTTGTTAGAAGATCAGCAATTTCATATTTGAGTTCTTTGAGAACTCTAGGATGGATACCATCTGGGCCTGGTGATTTATTTGCTTTAAATTTATCAGTAAGGTTGAGAACTTCATCTTTCATCACCACTATTTGCCTCAGTTCCTCAGACTCCCTTCCTGAAAATATCAGTTCAGGCACAGGTATCTGCCTTTTATCTTCTGCAGTGAAGATGGATGAAAAGAATTCATTCACCTTCTCTGCAGTTTCTTTGTCCTCCTTCAGTACTCCTTTAACTCTATTGTCACTGCTTGATCTTCCTGTTGATCTTCCTATTTAACTCTATTGTCACTGCTTGATCTTTCTCTATTGTTACTGCTTGATCTTCCAGCTGTAATTTTACAATGAGCCACCACTGGTCAAGTGTGAAGCCTGCAGCAGGCCACACACAGCAGTATGCTAGAAGTGAACCAGCTAAATAGTGGCAGTTTATCTTTTTCACAAACCAGTATAACTAAAAAGCAGCAAAAGTGTTCAGGAACAGATATACGGAGCACTGGAAAAACACTACGGCAATGCCAGAAAAACATTAAGTCCACATTCATCTCTAACTCCAAGGCTCCTGATTAAGTGAATATTCAGCAGATAAGAACTTCTCCCTCTCATCAAAATGCACTACTGTACATAAACAGGAAATATTTTTAGAAGCAACCTATATAACCCTCTGATCAAATTAGCAAAGTTTCTGCCTTGTTTGCATCTGTCATTCACTCAAGCCAACGCTCTGGAAACTCAGAGGTTTGGCTGCTTCTGATAATGGAAGCTGCACAGATAGCAACTACGATGAATGAATAGCTAACTGAACACAACTGTCCATAGCAAGCAGCACATGCCAGCGAGCGAGCAAATACACACACACACACAGAGACCTGGTCACACAACATAGCCAGGCTCACTGGGATCTGTTTAACCCTCAGTCTGTTGTAGGGCTATGGGAGGGTTGTTTAACCCTCAAATAACCCTTGGTGGCCAGGTTCACATGACACAGCAACCCCCGCTCAGGGTTGCATACCTAATATGTTGTCTGGCACACAGCACAGCTCATGGGGGGTTAAACAATGCCCCATGAGCCTGGTTGTGTCATGTGAACCGGCCCAGAGATAGAGGGAGAGACGGAATCAAGCGTCTTCATATTTATTCATGTTTTGTTTCCACATCAGTTATGAGTTCTGCAAGAATTAGAATGCACTTGTTTAAAAAAGGGATGAAGTAAAGGATGGACTAATTATAGTGTGACTTCTGTGGCTTCACATTATTTTCCAGCTAATATGCTATACCAGAGGAGAGAGAGAGAGAGAGAGAGAGAGAGAGAGAGAGAGATTCTTAAACTGTGGGAAAGGGATTGGAGAGTTCCCCTTCCTGGAGAGGAATATAGGAAAATCAGACTACTTGCCCATCTATCCCATAATCCCTGACCATTGGCCATGCTAGCAGGGATTTATGGGAGTTATAGTCCAAAACATCTCGCCTGCCCCTAGTTTCAGTGTAGTCCACTGTGACTGGGTCTACTGGGTCTCAGGCAGAGACGTTTCCCATCACTTGTTACCTGATCCTTTTAGCTGGTGATATTGAGAACTGAATCTGGGGTCTTCTCTAGTATTCAGAGCAGGTGCTCTGGCAGTGAGCTATAGAAAGCCAGGTGGGATACAAATAACTTTGCAAGTATTATTAGTAAAAGACCATTCACAACAGTCAAGTCCTGGGATTTTTCGAAGTGTGTGCCGAAACCCTACTGATGTGGCTACTCCTGCCCAACTTGTGGTCGGATGCAAACCGTCTGCTCTGCACTGCTGTGAAGCTTCTCTGGGCAACTTGGCAGCTCTCTGCTTCTCTCCCTCATATGTTCCCTGCTTCATTTAGTGGCTACCATGCTCCAGTCAGGGCTGCCTTGTTTTCTTATGATCTTGCATTAGATTGGGTTGCTATTGTCCCCAATACAAGCAGGTGCATGGCACAGGTGGTGGCTCTGAAATCAGCAGGTGACCGAATGAACTATCTTCCTTGCTTCAAGAGAGCTGTCTCTCATTTTGGAACATTGGCGCTTACAGAGCAATCCTAACTGGTGTTGAGAGAGTGAAGTCATGGATCACCTGCCACTTCCAGAGCTCTGCTGGCTCACGTTGGCTAATGTGGTCCCTATCTTCAAAAAGGGCAAAAAGGAGGAACTTGGGAACTACAGACCAGTCAGTCTGACATCAATCCCTGGGAAATTCTGGAGCAGATGATAAAGCAATCCATCCGTAAGCACCTTGACAACAATGCAGTGATTACTCGAAGCCAACATGGATTTGTCAAGAACAAATCCTGCCAGACGAATCTGATCTCACTTTTTGATCAAGTAACCTCCCTTGTAGACCGTGGGAATGCTGTAGACATCATATACCTCGACTTCAGCAAAGCTTTCGACAAAGTGCCCCATGATCTCCTGATGAGCAAACTAGCTCAAAGTGGGCTAGATGAAACAACGATCCGGTGGATCCACAGTTGGCTACAGAATCGGACTCAAAGAGTGCTTATCAATGGGACCTTCTCAAACTGGGGAGAGGTAATGAGTGGGGTACTGCAGGGCTCAGTCCTGGGCCCAGTGCTCTTCAACATTTTTATTAATGACTTGGAGGAGGAGGTGCAGGGAATGCTGATCACATTTGCAGGTGACACAAAATGGCGGTGGGGGGGGAGCTAATACCCTGGAAGACAGAAACAGAATTCAAAGTGATCTTGTTACTTTGGGAGGTGGTGGGCTTTCCCATACTGGAGGTATTCAAGATGAGGCTGGACAGCCACCTGTCAGGGATGCCTTAACTTGGATTCCTGCATTGAGCACGGGGTTGGACTCGATGGTCTTGTAAGCCCCTTCCAACCCTACTATTCTATGATTCTGATAGACTGGAGCATTAGGCTGAAAACAACAGAATGAAATTTAATAGGGATAAATGCCAAGTTCTGCACCTAGGAAAAGGAAACCAAATGCACAGTTACATGATGGGGGATACTTGGCTCAACAATACTACAGAGTAGAAGGATCTTGGAATTGTAGTAGATCACAAGCTGAATATGAGCCAACAATGTGATGTGGCTGCAAAAAAGGCTAATGCTATCTTGGGCTCCATTAATAGAAATAGAGCTTCCAAATCACGTGAAGTACTACTTGTCAGGAGCGCCCTAGCTGCCTCTTGCAGTCCCCTCCAATAGCCAACTCAGGACACAGATGACTAGGGATGTCAGAGAATTTCGCCACGAATCTCGGGGAGGCTGAATGCCAGCGCATTCGGCCCCCTGAAACTGGTGGCGAAATGGTCTGCCACCCCCCGCCACCCATGGGACGGGACTTACCTTGGGCGAATCCTCCTGGCGGCAGCGGCTGCGGCAGTGGTGCGGCGGTGGCAGCGGCCGGTCTTCTGACCGGCTGCCACCACCGCCATTTCCAGTAAAAAAAAAAAAAAAACGTGATTTACGTAGCCTATCACGGCTAGATTTTTAAAAAATACAGTGATAGGCTAGGTAAATGTTTACGCAGCCTATCACGGCTGAGTAAAAGAAAAAAAAGCGCGTACGCAAATGGCAGCGCCCATAGGCGCCGCCATTTGCGTTCCTTATTTTGTCACGTCTAGTCTACGTAAACATTTACGTAGACTACGGCAAAAATAAGGGGAACGCAAATAGCGTAGACGCTACGCTATTTGCATTCCCCTTATTTTCGCCGTAGTCTATGTAAATGTTTACGTAGACTAGACGTGCCAAAATAAGGAACGCAAATGGCGGCGCCCATGGGCGCCGCCATTTGCATACACACTTTTTTTTTTTTTACTCAGCCGTGATAGGCTACGTAAACATTTATGTAGCCTATCACGGCTGACTGCAGGGACGCAAACGGAGGCGGCTACGGCCGCCGCCATTTGCGGGCCCGGCCGGCCAGGATTTGGGGGTGGAGGGACAGAGCGCCTCCCCCCCCCGGCCAGAATTTCGGGGGGAGGGACGGAGTGCCTCCCCCCCACCGCGAATCAAATTTCGTAAAAGGTAAGTGACTTTCGTACATCCCTACAGACGACGAGGATTCTTTCTGAGGCTTTATTCCTTTATTACTCTTTCAGATACTAATCCCTAGCGACTAAGCAAGGAACAGCACTGGGGAAAGATAGCAGAGTAGCTTAAGCTCCAGGTAAGGCAGTTGGTCCCCGTTTGAAGGGGAACCACGGGAAGACTCTGAACTTATGGGCTATGGAGAGATCCTCCCTCTTTCCCTTGGGTCCTCAGGACGCGACCGTTGTCTGAGCGCCAAACGAGCAGAGCGCCTCCTTTCGGCACCCTCCATCTGGCGTCTGCACCGAGCATCCAGCAAGCCCCCCCCCCCAAGCTAGGGATGTACGAAAGACACTTACCGTTTCACGGATCTGCTTCGCGGTGGGGGGGAGGCGTTACGTCCCTTCCGCCGGAGTCCTGCCCGGCCGGCTCCGCTCCGCGGGGATTCTGCGGAGCCGCAGGCCAGCCCCGCAAGCAGCCGGACATCTGGCTGCTGGGTAGTAGGGACACAAACGGCGGCTGCCGTAGCTGCCGCCGTTTGCGTCCCTGTATTCAACCGTGATAGGCTACGTAAATATTTACATAGCCTATCACGTCTGGGTTTAAAAAAAACAAACAAAACACGTACACAAATGGCGGCGGCTATGGCTGCCGCCATTTGTGTTCCTTATTTTTCGCCATCTTAGTCTACGTAAATATTTACGTACACTATGACGGCGAAAATAAAGGGGGAACGCAAATAGCATAGTGGGCGCTAGTTGTGTTCCCCTTTATTTTTGCCGTAATAGTCTACATAAATAGTCTACACCATTTGGGGTTGTAGTGCCAGCAGGAACATCTCCTGCAATTTACACCTGTGGAGCTTTCTCCTGGTATGTCAGGGGCCTTTGCAGCAGATATACCTTCCCCCTGCTGGTGGAGCTCTTCTCTACCAGTGAATGGCATTTCTACCCCGTCTAACCCACCTTGGATGGCAGTCTACAGGGCCAGCTTCAAGAGTAGACACTTGCCGAGGGCCCACGTCCCAGCAGGGGCCCACAGATAAAAGCCTCCTGAAGCTGCTCTTTCTCTTCACCATTGCAGCCTGTTGGCTCTCGCTCAAGTCCAGACAATTATGGTGGTGAGGAGGAGGGGCAATAGGTGCCACTGCCTGCTTGTTCAAGGGTTCTCCGTCTGTCAATCAAGCAAGCAGAAGCAATGATGAGAAAGAGAATGAGGAGCGCTAGCAGTTGGAGACAATGGCGGTGAGAAGGTAGACTCACTGATGGATGGGGCTGACTAAGGGTGCCTTTTCCAAGGGCCCTGAAAAACCTGGAGCCAGCACCAGCGGCCTCAGACATGGCTTATGAAGCCAGGAAGAAGCCTTGGGGCCAAGAACTCCACCCCCGCCACTCCCCTCCAGTTCCTTGTCATATGCCAGCTTTGGTGTGAAGAACCTGGTTTGCATTAAGCCAGAGTTCCCTGGTTCAGATGTCTCAGGTTATGAAGCCAGGAAGAAGCCTTGGGGCTAAGAACTCCACCCCTGCCATGTTAAGAAAATAAGCCAGGATCCCTCAATCCTGATGCTCATCCTGACAGCTCAGGAAAGGCTGTCCGAGCCAGGTTTGTGTGTGCCAATGACATACTGTTGAAATGTTCTATGCTATTATAAGGCTTAGCTGCTGCTACTTAATCACTACTCCTTAATTACATTATAGGAGTGCTTATTTTCTGAGCTTTTTCTCTAAAAATATGAGTTTCTACTATTTTTGCATGATAATGCTGAGGTCTATATACTGTTTCCAAGCCAGATAATAAAAACCTTCCGGTGTTTACTACAGCGTTGATAGTTTCTATTTTCAACTTGCCTCCCCTTATTTTTCCAACCGGCAAAGCCAAGTTATACTTAAGTACCACAGGGTGCAGTAGCTTGAAGATCCATCTCTAACACGTTGCATATTTTTAATTATTGTTTGAATAAAAACCAGAGCATTTATACTTTGTACTTTTATTAATTGACTTGATAGTAAACTGCTATGTGCTACATTTCATATTCTTAAAGGAGTAAAGCAGGGGTGGGCAACTTGTGGCCCTCGATGTTTTGGCCTACATCTCCCATCATCCCCCACCATTGGCTGCGCTGGGCATTGTAGGCCAAAATATCTGGAGGGCCACAAGTTCTCCACCCCTAGAGTAAAGTAAATTTTGGTTTGATTTTTTTGTAAATGTAAGTATGCATATTTCAGATTGCCGTGTTTGTTCAGCAAAACCAAACGTTTCTCTCCTCTGTGGCTTCAAAATACCTAAAATGTCTAAATCCAAGCCCATCACAGGTGGTCGGTATCCATCAACATGTCAGCGCCATCTAGTAGCAAGGTTCACCTGTATGGAGAACAGGTTCTCTAGTCCTTGCCTCCTATACCCTGCCTTTCTGCTCCATGGGTCTACAAAGCAGCTTACAAATTTAACTTTAAAATGAAATAATAAAAAGCAATGCAACACAGCAAATGAACAGTGAACAGGCAACCCCAATCAATTTGTTCTGCAAAGCAAAGAATCCAGGAGCCCTCTCTAAAAGAGGACCGCCTTAGCCAGCCTTTTACAAACCAAGAGTAAGGAAATTAAATGGATCTGCTGGGATAGAGTTCCACAACCTTGGAGTCATTGCCAGGAATGCCTTGGGCCAAAGTAAACATTACTTCTTTACATTTGTATTCCACTGTAAGTGCGTGGGCCCCAATCTGGATTGGGACCCTAGCATTAGGATTGGGGGAGGGGGGCTTTAACTATCCCACCCCTCTGCTGCAGGCCCAATCTGGATCAGGGTCCTATAGGGCTGGCCCAAGACATTTCATTGCCTGACAGGAAGCAACTAGCTAGTGTTAGCAAAGGACTCATCAAATAGTTCTAAATGGTTTTTCATTCCCTGAAGGGCTGATATCACATGTCCTATATTCCTGTGGATTACTACCATCCCACCAGAAGCTCAGAGAAGCTATGAGGATAGGGTGAGGTGTGGAAGACTGAAATCTGACACAGATCCACCTGCAAATCATTCCCATTTCATGCAGTGAGACTTACTTCTGTATACACATGCAGTATGACTATCAGAGTGATGCTTGGCTAATCACTGAAGTCTATGGTAGGAGTGCCATGGCACTAACAAGAAATTTTAAGGCCAAAATACAGCACCCCTATCTCTGAAGCAGGGTGAATTACAAGGAAGTCGATGAGAACACTTAGGAATACTTAATCGTTTTATCAAAAACAGAATATTATTTTTCCTACTTTTCATCAACAAGCTTAATACAGGACTCTGAATATTATTTATCTCCTTAAAACTAATCTCTGTCATTTCTAACTAAAACAGTTTAGGGTTAACCGTGAACTATTCCATGTTAGATTTCACAGTGTTTCACCAGCATTTAAATATCTTTCGTCCTCCTGGAGTGTATGATTTCAACACTTTTTTTATCCCCTATTACTGCAGATGTTAAACCTAATATAGCACCCCTGGCAGCTCCCCCTTTCTCCAGATTTAATATTCATCTCACATATTTCTCAGTATTGTAAGGTCTACTTTTGTATTTTGATTCTTTCTGATTCAACATAAGATAGTTGAAAAGTTCCCTTACTTTACATTTCTGGAACAATTATGTGTGTGTGTGTGCGCGCGCATGTGCGCGCGCGCAATGCTTTTATCTATCTGCTTCCTACTATAATTCAGAACTACAAAGTTTGTGACCCACCAAACTGAATGCATCTCAGCCATTTATGGGGGGGCTACCAGGTGCTTGAACCATCTCACTGTTTTCGCAAACCAAGGCAGCACCAAAACCAGGGGCTACACAAAAGCATGGCACGCAACAGAACATGGAAGATTACTTTGGGGAGTCAGGAATTGTGCAAGCTTCTCATATTTTCTTACCTAGCCCACATATGACCCCCTTCTCCTTCTCCCCATAATTTCTTTCCCAATGTATCCAAGTTTTCTAGGATATGTCTTGCCTTGATGTAAGGGGAAACATCTTTCCTGACAGCATGCTAGTTCTCCCTGTAAACAAGATACGACAATCAGGTCAAAAGTACACATAACCACCTTCCTAGGAGCAGTCCTGGCTGAAATTACATCAGACCAAAGGTCTATCTAGTCATCCCAGTTCCAACAGTGACCAATAGGTGCCTCTGGGAAGCTCTTCTGAGGGTTGGGGACACACAAAAACAACAAATACCCCCAGCACTGTTTGTCCCCAGCATCTGGTATTCAAATCTGTCCAGCCCCTGAACACAGAGATTGCCCTTAACCACAAAGGCTAATAGCAATTGCTAGACGTATTCTACAAGAATCTCCCCACCCCTTTTGAATACACACACACACACACACACACGCCTGGGCTAGTAGCCATCACCACATCTCGTGGAAGAGAATTCAATAAGTTAATTATGCAGTGTGTGAAGGACTACTTTCATTAATCTGTCCTTAAAGACAGCAAACATGAACTTCCACTTATCAAACTAATCCCTGGCCACCCACCCCTCATCCCAAACTCTGTTTGGATTAAGGGCAAATTGTGAGTAATCCTCTGGACAACTCACAGTTTGTTGTTGTTTTCATCATTCCTGATTCTGCAAAAATATGGGGCTGACTTGGATTACACTTTCCCTCCGAATCCAGCCCATTTTCCCACCTATCTGGTGCGCCGGCCCTGCCCCCACCATCCTTGACTGTCCACACATGTAAAATCCAATGCGTAGAGGCAAGATCATGAAGCTGATTTCCCAGGAAAAAGTTGAAGAATCAGCCTATTATTCTGGCCTGAGAACACTGGATGTTATGTGTAAAGGCCATATTCAGACACGCTATTCCCATGTCGACAGACAACCACGGCGGCGGTACAGCCAGAACACCAGGGAAGGCAGGTGTACTTTCACTCCCTCCACATCAGGGGTGTTGAACCTCAGGTTTGGGGGCCAAATCCGGCCCACTAGGGATCGGATTGTCATGCCCCCTTCCCCTGGCCCCAGCCCTTTCTCCCTGACTGCCATTTGTTTGCTGATTTCCTGGCTTTTGCACAGTCTTTTCCCACATTCTGAAAGGTTGAAATGCCTCTCCTAAGGCTGAGTTACCGGCAGTAAGAACTTTAAACTAAAATATGCTGGTAGTTTTGGTATTTTGGCCCTGCCTGTTTTGCCTTTGACCCCACCCCTTTTTGTCTTCAGTCCCACCCACCCCTGGAATGTGGTCTCCAAGAGCTTCTCTGACATTGAATTTGACCTTCAGGCTGAAAGAGGTTCAATACCCCTGCTCCACATCATGGGCAGAATCAGGAGGCGACAAAACATGAGAAGGCCTATCTAGTCCAACATCCTGTTTCCCACAGTGGACAACCAGGTGCTTATGGGAAGCCCACAACCAACCCACAAGGAAAGTATCTGGCCCGTGGTTATATTGGTACACAAAGGTGACAATCCTCATGACCTCTATCAAAATTAAACTGCTTTATTCATAACTTGTCCTTTCCATCTTCTTACTTCTCAGTTAAAGAGCCACCCCCTCCCCCAAAATGCAGGGTTATTGATGACTTAGTCCGGAAGGTCCAGTTTCTGAAGGCTCATAAGAATACAGATATTCAGAGCTCTCAGGGGCGTCTCTGTCCCCCAGAGAAGGGCCAGAACTGTATCCCCATGAATTATAGGCAGGGAACCTCTAGTCCACAGAGACAGGGGCCAGTGAGAAAAGTGAGAGACAGGGGCCAGAAGTATATCTGTCCACAGAGACAAGGGCCAGGCCTCTCTGTCCTCCAGACAGGGACCAGAATTGTATCCCCATAGATCAGAGACAGGGAATCTCCAGTCCACAGAGGTTCCCAATCCAACCCGTTGTACACCCTCTGCAGGTCCCACCCCTGGCCTGTGTCCCTGTGTCATGGGGAATGGAATCTGTGATTGGAGATAACAAAGGGACTTTATACTTTATATAGGGCATTTTTACACAAGGCATTCATCGTGCGCTCATGATTGTTCACTCAAGGAAATTCGCGGGTACTTTTCATGACGTTGTCAACCTCCAGTGCCCCTCTCGTTGTTTTTTAGGTTTATTCCACCATTTTAAAAACCGCCAAAAATGCAGTAACAAAAACCATCCTCCAAAACCTGCATCAAAGAGGTGGTGTAATTAAGGAATCGTGCGATATTTTAGAAATCTTGCAGCACCATCTATTGGCTGAATAAATGAAACATATGGAACATGCCCAAAAAGCGCCCAGGAAAAACAAGGGGAGAGGGGGAGCGCATGTATTGTGGCCACTAGAAACCCGCAAACACTCTGGAAGATGAAGCGGAAGCCCCAGTAAGTTTGCGGGATTTTTCCTTTTCCATCATGAGACGCTTATAATGTATTTTAATGGCTTTTAATTTTTGTGAACTGTCCAGAGAGCTTCACCTATGAGGCGATATAGACATAGAATGAATGAATGAATGAATGAATGAATGAATGAATGAATTCCCCTGGTGAAGGTGTTGTGTCCAACTTGACAGGTGCTTGCAGGAGCTGACTCCTGTAAGTGCCTACGGTGTTGCTTTGCATGCTGTTCATGCCCCAGTTGGGTCATGAGTACCATGGGAAGGAGGTACCGCATACAAGCCTCAGCTGAGTCCCTTTCCCTGTGCAGAGAGAGGCATGGAGAAAAGTAGGTGGGGGCAGAAGATGCCATGGCAGCGGGCAGGGGCCCACCTGGGGCCCCAACCTCTTGACATCATCTGGCCCACCGGCTTGGTCCAGGGGGACAATCTGGCCCCTGGACCAAAAGAGGTTGCCCACCCCTGCCATAGATGTTCACGCTCTATTCAGGTTTGCACCATCCAGCTGTTGGCAGCACCTCTATTATGGAGCACTCAGCAAAGGTGGGATGCTACATACACAATCCAAACCGTGTATTCTGTAGCGTTCAAGTGTCATTTATCTCTTAACAACACAAAAACATTATTGAACCTTACAAGAGTGAGAAACTGTCTGCAACCCTTTTACCACATCTTGGTTACAACTGGGGCCACCAGGGGTCAGATAAAATTGCTTTGCTGGCTAGAACTGGCTCATGGACCAGTAGTTGCCTCTCTCCAGCTTGGGTTCCTGAAGGCTTCCAAGCAATCTTCCTTTTCTGATTCAGTGTGTGTGTGTGTGTGTGTGTGTGTGTGTGTGAATAGAAGCATACTTCTTTGTAAAGAAATATTAATAAAAATGGCAATCATCGTCATCATCCCGAGCACTTATACAGCATTTTAGAGGATTCAAAGAGTGTCACATACATGATCATGTTTCTCCTTCCTCCACCTACCAATTTTTTAGCTTCTTGTAGAGCTCTCAGGTATCTGTGGATTTTTAACAGCTGCATAATCCCTTGTTGTCTTGTTTAACTTCATTTCCCACAACCTTCCCTAACAATGGACTGTGTGCAATTTCCGTTCATCCCAACCAGCTTGTGAGCCTGTTGAACTGGTAGTGACCTCAGGAACAAATAGGCCTCCTTGCCAAACGAGGATTGCTGAAACAAGCAAGACTTAGAGCTGAATTCTAGCATGAAACGTGCAGTGGTGTCACATCAGGGCTATGCACAGCCTGTGCATGGAATGAGTTGGGATGCCACAAAAGCAAAGATACATTGGCCAAAAAAATATTTTTTTTTAAAAAAAGCACACATTCATATTCCATGGCTTTGTTAGGTGACTTAGCCCTTTATCCAACTGTTCACACTGTTAAGAAAGCCTAGATCAGCCTTCTCCAACTTGGTGCCCTTCAGATGTTTTAGACTACAACTCCCAGCATTCATTACTGTTGGTCATGCTGGTTGGGGCTGAAAGGAGTTTTATTTTATTTTTAGCTTTTTTATGCTGTCTTTCAACAACAACAACAACAACAAAGCTTCCATAGCACATTACAAAGCTACGAAATAAGTCAGTTCCTGCCTACAGGCTTACAACTTAACAGACATGACACAGAAGGAAAGGGGATTGGTAGAGAGGGAGGGAGGAAGGAAAAAGCAAATCACTAGGTTCTTAGTTGCAAAGTTCAGCAAAGTTCAGCATTGGATCTAAGCACAGTGGAAGGGCTGCTATTTCCTCCCCCTCTGATGGCCCCAGCAGTGACAGCTGGTAACAAAAGGGAGTGAATCTCTCAGCTGGAGCTGTATCCAGGCATGATGGAGGGTGCCTGAGTGCTGCTTCCCCTCCCTCTGATGGCCTCAGCAGAGTTGAAGCCCAAAACAATGGAGGACATCAGGTTGGAGATGGCTGGCTTAGATCCTAGAATTTGTCTTTAAATTAACGTCACTGAGGGCCTGTTCAGGCATAACACCTCCGGAGAGGGTCCCCGGCAAGAGACAGAGTAGGCCTTGAACTACTCGTGCACTCTCTCCCCTCAGCACTCCTCCATTCTCCACAGAAGCGTGGCTACTGCTGAAGAGAATTTAGACCCCCGGAGTCAGGGGTGATCTCACAGGATCTCCAGGTTTAGACATTGTGAGGAAAGTAGGAAAGAGCAGGGGATGAAAAGCATGAGGTGGGCCAAACCCAAAACCTGACTCCCAAATTGCGGGGGCGGGGGTCTTCTTTCCTTTTACTCCTGTGAGTGGTTGAGGTATCTTATTGTTAGGTCTCTTAAAATGAACATGAACAGTTTAGTGAATTGTTTAATGTGAGTATAATGTTGATATTAATTGGTACTGGACATTGTTAACTGATCTATTGGTATATCTTGTGCTTATTTAAAATTTTGATATGTTTTCAATGAATTGTAATTACGTTGATATTATATTGTAATGTATTATGGCTATTAAATTTGTTTGTTTTTGTGAACCACCTGAGCACACTATCTTGTGGAAAATGTGGTATAGAAACAGACACTATGACTGTTCCCCAGGGCATCCAACAGCCTCGTCCACCACAGGCATCTGGTGAGCCACTGTGAAAACAGAAAGCTGGACCAAATGAGACTTGGTCTGATCCAGCATGGCTCTTCTTATGTTCTTATGAAGATGGAGAGGGGGAATGGGGGCTACTCTCTCTCTGCTCTCATCCACCTGAGGAACTGGCCTGGCTATCCATGCTGCTACTGTCCCTTGGGCAATCTGCTTACACCTGAGCCTTCTGCCTATGGTAAAGTCCTGTGCTTGGACATCTGGTTAGGCTAGAAGCAGGTCCCATCACCAGCAGTTGCCCTGAATCTGCAGGACATTCCCTGCCCCACCCAAGATTCAAGGACAAATACAAACGATGAAACTGTAGTGCAAGTTTTAGAGTTAAGGGGTAGTATTCTATACTGCTGCTGCCCCTCTGCTAGTTCTGTGGCACCTGCGGGACTCCGCACCAACGCAACAGGAACTAGTGCGGAAACGGATCAGGACAGGTCACCAGAGCTCCACTGACCTAGAGATGAGGGATATTGTTAAATCCATTCCATCTGTTTCGTGAATTGTCAGGCATCTTTCGTTCCATCGTCCTCTGATGGTATCGGATTTATTGTAGGATAATTTAATTTAATCCCGGTGTTCAGTCATGCCGGCCACATGACCACGGAAGCGTCTTCGGACAGCGCTGGCTCTTCGGCTTAGAAATGGGGATGAGCACCGCACCCTAGAGTCGGACACGACTGGCTGGGGACACCTTTACCTTTAATTTAATTCTAGTTGCACTAATTATCATGTGTGCTACCGGTGCATTTGCACAAATCTCCCCAAAAATGAAAGAAGTGAAAAATATGCAACACCCCCCCCCCCCCAAACACACACACAAATCTGCTTTTTCACGCTTTAGACTATGGGGGGGAAATGTGCAGTTTTGGTCAGTGGGTTTCTTTTTTGGTATTTTTGTATGAATAAATTTGCGTACAATTCTGGAAAGTAAAAAAAACAATCCATAAGTCCACATGACTCGGAAAAAGCTGGTCTGCTGCAGTATCCATGGTCAGATTCATAGAAATCCAAACTCTTTTGAATCCATTGTGGATCTCTCCAACATCCCTACACTGACCTGCTCCATCATTGAAATGAGCATTTCTGCACTTTCCCAATCCTTAAGGAACCACCAGCTTCCTGTTGTCCTGGCAGCGAGTCCTGCTACCACAAAGGTAGCACAGGATACCGCCCAAGATGCTTTAGAATGTTTTACTTAATGACTTATTTTACTAGGTAAACCACTTTAAGAACATTTTGCTGAAAAGCAATGTAAAAATATTCTAAATTGGAGTGGGCAAATTGTTTGTTTTGTCCCACAACTCCCAGGAACCCTTACCACTGGCTATGCTTGTTAGGGAACATCAGGGCCTGCTCCAGTTGGACTCCCCGCCCCCCAGGCCTAACTGACATCCATGGCCCTGTGGGGAAGAAGCAGCGAGGGAGCAGGCAAAGAGAACATCAGGGTGTGCTCCAGTTGGACTCCCCCCACCCTGGGCTAACTGACATCCATGGCCCTGTGGGGAAGAAGAAGGAGGGAGGGAGGGAGCAGGCAAAGGGAACATCAGGGCCGGCTCCAGTTGGACTCCCCGCCCCCCAGGCCTAACTGAAATCCATGGCCCTGTGGGGAAGAAGCAGCCCCTCCTTTGGGAGATGAGAGTGGGAAAAGGGCCATCCAACCAACCCTGCTGACAGTCTACCTAATTCTTTTTTCTCCCTCTTCCCTCCCCATTGCCTTTTCCTTGCGTGTCATGTCTTTTTTAGATTGAAAGCCTGTGGGCAGGGACTGTCTTCTTTGTTCATTGATTGTAAGCCGCTCCGGGAACCTTTTTTGGCTGAGGAGCAGGATAAAAATACAGTAAGTAAGTAAGTAAATAGGGCTGATGGGAGTTGTAGGCCAAAACATCTACAGGGCAACAAGTGTCCCACCCTTGTTCTAAATAGATAAATATTGTTTGAAAGATAAACTACACGAGAAAGTGCTCCAAGGGGGAAATGCCAGCATCATAACTGGGATGCAACTTTAAGAACCTGGCCAACTAAGGAAGTGAAGATTTTATGTACCGAGTGAGATGTAAAGAGATCTCCAGAGCAAGCAGCACAATGTGTAGCATTCGGTGTGAGTACGGGGGAATTATCACAGTGCATTTGGCATTTAAATTAAGCTGCATCAGCAGAGGAAATGCCTGGCACAAAAGGTAAACGTTCCTGAAAAGGCAGAGCACTACAGAAAGGCAGCATGGATTGGATTTTAATGCCATGTTTACTAAAGACCTGCTATGTTTGGAAAGTGGGGAGAGAATACTAAGAACTTCCTGAAGCCGGCCAACCACACTTCAGTCATGAAGAAACACAGGCTAAAAATATATTTAAAAGATTTAATTAACTGCCGTAATTGGACAGGGAGGAAGAACAGCTCCTGTCATCTTTACATATGCTGCAAAGGCAGCATAGCCTTTTAGCATAAGCCAGAACACCCAGAGAGTTATTAGTGCCTGAGTGCCTTTCATGTTACTCAGTAAAAAGTTCAGAAGCCTTTTTATGCGATCAACAAAGGAAAATGGACACCAAGTTGTTGTTGTTGTTGTTGTTGTTGTTGCTGTTATTTGAAAAGGGGAGAAACTAATTATTTTGGCCATATTGAGCTGTAGTGTACAGGGCTGTTATAAAGTTCTGTCCTTGATGACATTTAAAACATAATGGTTTGCATGTTTTGAGACAGTAAATGGATATAGAGAAGTTTTGTTCTGTTGCCCACATACTAGATTCTAGTATGAGAGCAGGAGAATAAAAACATCTCTGTCCATTTAACTAGAACAATGAAATAACCCAACATTAAAAGTAACATTAAAACATTTGCTGCCCGATTAAATCAGGGACCTCTCCTTTAATTGATCATGGGGAGGGGGTGGTTAAATTTAAAAAAATTACTCTCAGTTTTCCCTAACCCAGTGCCTTCCAGAAGTTGTTGGCCATGCAGGCTGAGGATAGTAGGAGTTGTAGCCCAACACATCTGGAAGGCAGCAGGTCTGGGAAGGCTTCTCTTAACTGATGAATCATCACTGCATCCCCAAGGACAATAATATAATAACAATGTAATATCAATGATATGTTTTAAATTTATTATTTATTGACTGGTTATTTACTAGTATGCTGTTTTTTAAATTATGGTGTAAACCAAAATTGAGTGTGCCAAAAATTAGGAAATCTAGATAGCCTGGGATTGTCTTCCTTAATTGGTTTGGCCTCTCTCTTATATAATAGATCAGCAACATTTTTACTCCCAAGAGCTGCATGCAGGGATGGGCAGCGACTTGGGGGTGCACCTCCATGCGTGTGTGCACACACACACTTATCTGTGCACACACACTCATACACCCATACACGTTCTCTCTCATGCACACCCATACAAATGCTCTCTCAAGTATGCACGCGCAGACGCTTATTCTCACATGCACACAGACACAGCAGTGTATGCAGCACAGAAATGGTGATCTTCCTTAGTACTGCTGGGGAGGGAGGAGGTTAAAGCCTCTCCCTGTCCCCAGGGCCATCCTGATTAGCGATGGTGAAACTGATTAGCGGTGGTGAAACAGTGATCTGTTCTCTACCACCCAGCTGGTGGCTGATCATCCAGGCAGTGGAGAAACTGGGCAGGGCACCCTGGTGGTTCTGCAGGCCTCACAGAGAGTGGTGGAGAGCCACATGTATTATAGATCCTCTTTTGTCATGCTTTTAACATGTATAGCTAATATTACTAAAGCAGCCACCTACAAATGTAAAATGTGAACGTGACAGGTATTTGATCAGTGCGGGCTGGTGGCACCTTGTGAAGCACCTTAGATAGCTCCTCTAGAGTTCTGACCGGTTTGGACTGCAACCCGGAGCAGATTTACTGCCCCACTGACATCAGAGCCACCAGCCTCCACTGTGTTTGATAACACAGGTGTGAACATATAATGCTGACTCACACTGTTAGTCCATCAACCCAGCACTGTCTGTGCAGACTGGCATCAGTTCTTCAAGGTCTCAGGCAGAGAGAGAGAGGTGTTCCATGTCACCTGCCATCTGACAAGCTTTCCAAAGCAGAGGGACTGAACCTCAGGCCATCTACTTGCAAAGCACTTGCGCTATCGCTGAGCAATGGGCCCCTCCCACAGTTCATAAAGACCACTCATCAGAAAGCCCCAATTGGACACAGGTCCCTCCATGGGACACTCCATGGAAAATCTGGGCTTGTTGCTGTGCAATGTGTGAAATGCCCCACAGACTCTTTGTTGAAATCCACTTATCCTTTCTCTATCTTAGTGAAACAGGGAGAATTATGTTTTCCCAGATCCGTACTAATTGCCTTTTTAATTCTCATGAATGGGATGCTTCACATACTTAAGGCAGTAATACTAGCCTGCCTGCCTGCAGGCAGTCTCAAAGAGCTTAGCTAAATGTGAGTTGTAATAGCTAGGTATTTGTATTGCAACTTTCAAAGCAACCGCAAATAGTCTCTCTTGGCTACTTACATTGGCCTAAGAAACCAGTCAGACAATAGTATTTCATTAAAACAGATGCACTCTTCTCCTGCTTTTCTGAACCTCTCATATTTATATTTCCTTTCAGATCTGCCTTGGGTTGTAACTGTCCCCTCTGGGTAAAGGAGTGTCAACATCCATTAGCCCTATTCGCACAATCAACCAAGTACACCAAACACATGATGGTGTGAAAATGTGAATCGCCAAATCCTCACGAACCTCCTACAAAAGGGATCCATTGAACTCACCCAGTTCATTATTTATTTATTACATTTATACCCCGCCTTTTTTCTCCTTAAGGAACCCAAGGCGGCTTACATAGTCCTCCTCCTCCTCCATTTTGTCCTCACAACGACAACTCACAGCCACGGCTGCATTTAGGTTAAACTTAAGGGGCTTTACGGCCACAAGTGGCATCCACTACGCCACTTGCAGCTGTATCCATTCGCCAGGCCAGCAATACGGAGCCGGCTGCTGGCTTGCAGCTCCACAGAATCCCCGCGGAGAGGAGCCGGCTCACGAGGATTCCGGGGGGAGGAACGGATCGCCTCCCCCCGCGGGCGGATTCCCCACAGACTGCCAGTAACCAGTAAGACCTTTAAGCTAAAATATGCTGGTTTCTTTGGTATTTTGGCCCTGCCCCTTTCACCTTCAGCCCCACCCACCACTGGAATGTGGCCCCCCAAGAGCTTCTACAAAACTGAATCTGACTTTCGGGCCAAAAGAGCCTCTGCACCCCTGTTGCAAAGAAAGGAGAAGTGACACCACTTGACAACGTGAAATGAAGAGTGGAGTGAAAAGATAACGCCAAGGCTTCCTGCCTACAGTAGTAAGTGACTGTAATCAAGCCTGAAAGAAGTGGTGGATATCCAGAAGGCTTGACTTTCTGGAGCAGCCTTCCCCATCCCTCCAGATGTTTTGTACTACAACTCCCAGGATTTCTGACCTTTGACCAAACCAGCTGGGCCTCATGGGAACTGAAGTCCAAAACTTCAGGAGGGCAGCAGGTTGGGGAAGACTGGCCTGGAGAAATATCCCTTACCTGAGAATATTTACATTTTAGCAATGTCTCATGCTGGGAATACCTAACCTTTTAATCTTCAAGTGGTACAATATAAACATGTTCCTGGATGAAAATGAAATGGCACATATTTTTCTGGGAGCGTCATCGTGTTACCAGATGCAACATACTACCTTCCAACAAAGAGAAGCCACCCTACAAGGTGGTTTAAGTCAGCAAACAGGCCCCAACTTGTGATGCAGGGAAAGTCACATTGCTCATACCTGCAAGCTCAAATTTACTGGGAGGATGGTAGCCTGTTCCTTGTACCAGCCAGGAAGGATCAAAGCCACTGGTTCCTAATTGCCGGTATTTCATGAAAGAGCAACAGCTGAGTTGCTGGACAAGAACCCATAAAGGGCTGCTGATTCCTATTTATACGTAGCAGTTCTAAAATTGTTGGCCAAGATTTCTCGCAGGGACAGGCAACCTCTTCTGAGGATTTCCTTCCTTTCAAAAGGTTGAGCTTCATTCAGCACCAGCAAGTGAACTGAATATCAAAAAGCTCTAACAAGGAACTTCACTACTCCAGGGCCTATGGTTAATTAACCAAGGCTGTCTTTGGGAATGCTGAGAACACAGCAATCAAGTCAGTTTTGACAAATGCAGTACAGGGGGATGAGAGGCATTGTGTGCTCACGTGAACAGCCTCCTAATTAAAACTGAACCTCAGCTACAAGCAATTTAGAGCAGACACAAACATCAGGCAAATGTGTTGTAAACAAAACTTCCCTAGGAGCATTTCCCCTTTCCTCATTCTGATTCCTTGTAGTGCGATCTCCCCATTAGCTTTGGGCCAGTTAGGACGATCCTCCACTCTCACTCAGCACCAACTCATGGAGGTGAATGAATGCACATAGCTCTCCACCGCACACTCAACATGCTCCTCCATGCAGATTGTCCAAGTGCAATACAAAGTATGCAGCTCATTTCCTGCTTTAATTAGGAAATCAGTCGCTTTATTTGTAAACCAGCCATGCAACTTGTATGTGTACAGGTGGCAACTGGACAATCCATCCCTGTGTGTACAAGCAGGATGGCAGCAGCGGAGACGGTGCACCAAGTGTACGTGGTCACTCTCCTCCATGCATTGGGCCAGATGGGGAAGAAGCATACTCGAAAATAACCATTTGTCTTATCTTAGGCCTCAGAATTAAGACATACGTTTTTCAACTGTAGCGACACTGCTTGCTGGCGATACTATCTCCAGTCAGATTAAAATTGCCTTGGTCTAGTATAATAAAATTCACAGAGTTAGCAAAATGCCAGCTTTATCAGGATCAAACAATGTTCACAATGCAGCATGCAGGCTTTTGACTCGCACAGAACTCATCTTTGGTTGGATGTGTTATTTTTAAAAAATGTGAACAGGAAAGGAGATGTTCCTGTGTGAGGGAATGGTGTTAAGCCCCTGTCAGTAGTTAAGATAGCAATGGAGGGGGCTGTGGAAGATAAATAATTATATTAGGACAGTGCTGAGCATTTAAGATCCCTAGTTTCGCAGAGGCAAGCCCCAATCAAGAGTTGCTATTGATACCCACAAACTTTGGAAACTCCAGATAACACTTTGAAACCCTTTGAAATCACACATTCTTGTTGGTTGTTTCCAAATGAATCAGGAGTGGGGCTGAGGTCACCCATTATGTGGTGTCTTCTTTCCCTCATATCCATGCATTGAGTGTGGTTGTCTGTGCAGGATCCCTAGTGCATGAGCAGCTGCTCATGTAGGGGTTGTGTGTGGCGATGATATCCCAAATTGCAGGTCAGGTTTTGCAATACTGATTTCAGTTAACTTGCAAAGGTGATGTCTTGCAAAGGGTTTGCTTTGATGTAAATTTATAGTGGCCACGTGTTAGGCCCTCATCAAATCATCACCCCTTGACTAAGCTTAGAGGAAACCTATCTTTCCACTTGCCAATCATGAAGCCAGTCTTACCATGAAAGCCTTTTTGGAGCAATTTTTCAGGATTTTTTTTTAAAAAATGTATTAAAAATCGTATTTTTAAAAATGTTTTCAAAAGATAAGTGCCAAGAGAATGTTTGATCAGACAAATGTGCAAACAGCTTAAGAAAAAATACAAACAAAATAGACAGCTCACCTAAATCATGGAAGGAGAGTGTAAGGCAAGGATGGGGGAAGCTGTGGTGCTCCAGAAGTTTTTGGACTTCAGTTCCCATCAGTCCCAGCCAGCGTGGACCATGGTAATGGATGACAAGAATTGTAATCCCACATCATCTGGAGAACCACATGTTCCTCACCCCTGGTCTAAGAAGAAGCGACACTCAGCCTTTGATTTGGCAGCTACACCTGCATCCTTTGAAGAATGAAGGGTGGGAGGATGACAGCAACACCCACAGCAAACAGAGCCACCCCCAGTCCTGTGTACAGGCATGTCTGTACACAGCCTTAACACTTAATTGCAAGAATCACTTGGATTACTGAAATTAAGGGGAATTTGAACAGAACAAAAGCAGCAGCAGAAGATCAAACTTTACTTTGTCCTCTTTACTACTAAAGACCTCAGCAGACTAAGGAGTCACGGTAAGAATTGTTCTGAAAAATGGGAGAAAATTTATGTGACCAACAGCAGTCACAGAGGGAGAACCATTGTTTACCAGGGCCCCTTAGGGAAGGCAGAAGTCAATACTGCAAAATAGATGCATACATAGGAAGCTGTTTTATACTGAGGCAGACCATTGGTCTATCTAGCTCAGTACTGTTGACACTGACTGGCAGCAGCTCTCCAGGGTTTCAGTGGGATTCCCTAGCCCTAACTAGAGATGCTGGGGATTGAACCTGGGACCTTTTTCATTCAAAGCAGATGCTCTACCATTGGGCTATGGCCCCTGTGCCAAAAGGAGAGCAGGGCAGTGGACCAAGATTGCTGGGAATGTATGGAACCTCCATCCCTAGAAGTGACTACAGTAGTCCAAGCATCAAAGTGAAACTTTGACCAAGCAGGAAGCAAACAAGGGTGAATCCCAATTGTGAGCTTATTCACATTTTAGTTTTCATGCACGAAAAGCATTCCTCACTTTCCTTTGCAAAGAAGCAATCTAGTGACAATTTTTTTAAAATAATAATGCCTAGCCATTGAGTGCCATTTTTCTTTTCAGTGTGTTGTGGCAAATATTACCTTTTGAGTTAAGGATTATATTACCATCTTTTGAATTAAAGATTACATTACCATCTTCTCAGTTAAGGATTTGATTATTTGAAAGACCAAAGAAAGTAGGTCAGGGGAATTTCCCTCCTAACCAAATAAAAGCTGCAATCCTCCTTGGAAATCTTAAGGAGACAGAAAAAAGAAAAAGAAGGCACTCCTTCAAATGACAGAAATGGAAAATAAAAACCCAAGCAAAATCATTTGAACTTGCAGAAAAGCTGAGATAAATTTTTCTGCTTCCTAATCCAAAAACTTATTATCAAGCTCTCTTGCACAGACCTTTCCTAAATGACACTTCGCATTAAAACTTTTCATCTGGGAAAGAAATTGCCAAGAGGAGGATATGAAATTTGCCAAGAGGGGGACATTGACAAATCAGTTTTGGAAGAGGCAGCAGCACCCACAGTATCCACAACAGTATATGGATGAAAACAGACATTAACGTTTTTAGAGCTGTGTGGCAGCACCTCACCCAGTGGTGCACACAGGACAGGCAGGGCTTCAGGGCAGAAGTCCGCTCAGCAGAATGGGATGCAGCTGTACTAGTCTGCCACATTGAAGTAATACACATTGCCAGTGGAGGCTGGTGGCTCCGATGTCAGTGGGGCGGTGAATCCACTCCAGGTTTCAGTCAGAACTCTAAAGGAGCTTTCCAAGGAAGGAAGCAAGGCAGAATCCTAAGGTGCTTTGCACCTTGGTAGCTCCTTTAGAGTTCTGACTGGTCCTGACTGAAACCCGTGGATTCACCACCCCACTGACATCGGAGCCAACAGCTTCCACTGCACATTACCATCTAAAGAGGAGGAGGGACCATTAAATCCAGACTCTAAAATGGCCTAACTGCACCACTGCCTTCACCATATTTAATGGGCATTCACTGAGCTCTGAAAACCCAGCTCCACAAGTTTCCAGCTTGGGCAGTCCCAAGTAAAACGCCAGCTGCTAAAGGCACCTATTGGCTAACTACCATGATGTCACCAACTCACCTCCGTCTCAATCCCTGGTACAGTTTTATAATTGTTTCTTACTACTACTACATTTCTTTTCTTTCGTTTTTTTTTGGGGGGGGTAAAGTGAAGGATGACTGTATAAATGAATGAATGTGCTCTTTCTGCTCTTGGCATGTAGGAGAACTGAGATTAACAACAGGCCTATTCTGGAGTGACTCTAAAAGCTGGCATAATAAAAGGGCAATCGATTTACATAGTTCTCTGCAGAACACTAATATTGCGGGGACGGGGGAGAACTAACACCCCGGGGGTGTTTCCACCAGTGGTTTACTCTAAGCTGGCTGCGTGTTGAAGTCGTTAGGGCCACACGATGGCGTGGCCATGCAGCAGCCACGCCAGAGCTTATCAGGGAAAAACCAGATTTCCTGAGACTGCTTAAAGCCCAATTCTTTTCCTTAAGTTGGGTTCTCCCCGGTATAGTTGCTGCGTGCCCCAACCCCTGCATTGACCTTGGGTGTGCTAGCCCTGCCCAGGGGTGTGGCTTTTCACTATGACCCCAGTCAAGGGGTGTTTCCCCACACAAACCCATTAGTGTCTCCTCAGAAGTAACTCCCATTGTGGTCAGTGAGGCATGCCCTCTGAATGCCCACAGAATTTACAGAGATCCCCCTCAACTGACATGGCACAGTTTAATGCCCTAAGTGCAGGAAAGCGCAATCTCAAAGCTCCAATTCTCCTTTGTTTGGTTTATTGCGTTAGGAAGAAACTACTTCCACCCTTCGTTATAGAGATCCTGTGGGTTAAAATAGGGGCTGGTTTCTGTTTGTGTTCTCCCTTCCCCTTTCCCAGCACAAGCATGTGTGTGTCTACTTGGAAGTAACTCCTGTTGTGCTCAATGAGGCTTGCTCCCGAAATGCAGGTGCATCTGGACTTTCGGAGGAAAGGAGAAAGTATGTTCTCTGAAGCAATTTTTACTGGTCCAGAGAACCTGCTCATGGAGCCCTCTGCATGAACCAAAGCGCAGCAAAGCTGATTCCTTTAAAAAAAATCCGGTACTCCTCCATTCACTTCTCCTTCTATTGTCATGGAAACACGTCCCCAGTTCTTTGCCTATAAGAAGCATCTCAACTTAAAAGGGGAAAACCACAGAGTGAGGGAAGATTGCAGCGACAGTAGAAGCCAGCATTTCCCCTTTAGGCAGCTCTTTAAAGGGTGCTGAGCACAACAGGTGCTGTGTCTCCTTGGCAATCTGGCTCACAGTCTCCAGAGACACAAAACTTCTGTTCCTGCCTACAAGATCACAAGCCTTGCTGGATGAGACCAAAAATCTATCTAGTCCAGACTCATGCTTTCCATAATGAACAACCAGGTGCCTCTGGGAAGCCCACTGGAAGGCACGAAAGCAATAACCCTCAATCGTCATCGTCATCATAATCATTTATATCCCACCTTTCCTCCACGAGCCCAAGGCAGCGTATGTGAGCTTCCTCCTCTCCATTTTTATCCTCACAACAACCCTGTGAGGTAGGTTGGGCTGAATGTCAGTGACTGGCCCAAAGTCAAACAGTGAGCTTTATGGACAAGTGGGGATTTGAACCCAGATCTCCCAAGTCTCAGTCCAACACTCCAACCATTACACCACACAGGCCACATACATGGAGGCTCTATGTGGACATCGAGATGAATGGTGCTTTATCTTGGCACACGGAAGGTTCACATGGAGGGATAATAATATTCCTGAAACCCAGGCCACTGATATTTTCCAGCTTTATCTTATACTGTAGGTTTTTGATGGAAGAGTCGTGGGGCTGGGGGGAGGGGGAACCTTTTGTGGCCACCCAGAGAAGCCACCTCTTCAGCAGAGGTAGGAAACTTGCAACCCTCCTGTTGTTGTTGAACTACAACTCCCATAATCTCTTATTATTGGCCATGCTAGTGGGGGCTGATGGGAACTGGAGTTCAAAACATCTGGAGGGGCACAGGTTCCCCACCCCTGCTTGTCTTGAGGCACCCTGTTTGGGTGTGCTAAAGGCCTGTTACATCCCCCGACTATCTCCCTCCTGCCCTCCGTTCTTGCTGGCAGGGCCTCCGCTCTGGCTGCTGCTCCTTCTGAAGCCTCCCAAATGGAAATCAGATGGTCTGTCAGCATGCTCTTGCAAGTGCTTGGAGCTGTGCCTTAGCTTCGGCTGAGGAAGATGCACTTGGGAGACATTCTTGACAGTACAGAAGAGGAGGAGGGATGCTCCAACGCAGGTTTGATCCCTTGTGGTGCAGGAGACGTTAAGATCACCACTGCTAAGTATCACAGAGGAGGTGTCTGGCAGAGATCCTAGCTCTGTTCAGGAGTTACTCGCGTGAGAAGGGCAGGCTTCCCCAACCTGGCACCCTCCAGTTGTGTTGGACGACAACTCCCATAAATCCTAGCCAGCATAGCCACTGGTCGTACTGGCTGGGATTTATGGGAGCTGCCGTCCAACACACGTGGAGGGGCATGTTAAAAGGGGCAGTGGGGGCAGTGAATGTAGCCCCACCCCGAAGTCACGCCTCTCTACCTGCCCCACCCCGTTGGGCCTGCGTTCTGAAGCGGGGAGCCTCCAGTACCTGACGAGGCTCCTCATGCGACTTAGAAGCCTGATCTGGGGAGGGGGGGTCTATACCGCGTGAGGAGCTTCCATAAGGACAGGAAGATCCCTGCTTCAGGGTTTGCACCAAATGTGATGGTGGGGGCTGGAGGACTGGTACAGCTTCTGGCATGGGGCTTAACCTGCGGCCCCTTTCAGCAAGCTTACCCTATTCACGTGAGTACGGCGCGAACAGGGCTGCTGCATTTGTTCCACGAAGCTAATTCTGAAAGAAGGGACATTGTTTATATCTTACAGCAGAGATCCTCATGGTCTCTGCTGTAAGATACATGGTCAAAATGGAATTGGGAGTCGTGCGGACCAGCTGCAAAACCCCAGAGGAATAATAAAGAGCATCAGCAAAATCAGCCAGCGTAAGAAGTTAGCAGTTGCACAGCACGCTGTATTCAGTAGGCTGGGGCAGGTTGCCACTCTGTTGCCTGGCCAAGTCGGAATGTAGATTCTATGTCACCCCCCACAGCCACTGGCAGCCCCCAGGCCAGGGGGCAGGGCATGGGGATGGGGAGCTCTACAGATTAGGCCTGTAGGCCAGAGGTTCCCCATCCCTGATGTAGAAAGAGAATATAGAGCATAAGAGCTACTATAATGTGCGTCGGCACTCACCCCTTGTCATCCTTGCTTGCAAACTTCCTCCCTCCCTCCCCCACCCTCCCTCTTTTGTCTCCAACCCCCTCCCCCATCTAAATTTAGACTTTTAGGGTGCAACCCTATGCATGTTTAAACAGAAAAAAGTCCTACCCATGATGGCTGGGGAACATTGAGATTTGTAGGGCTGTTTTCTCTCTAAACATGCATAGGATTGTGCCGTGGGCAGGGCCCTGACTCTTGCTTATGTTACTAATATACGCTAATGGTTCAATATCCTGGTTATTGAATATTGAATAATGGTTCAATATTCAATAAACTCATTCTGCGAGTGCTGATCCTGATGTTGTACCACCCATGCACAAGAGAGCAGTATTAGCAGGCTTGGAGGAACTCAAGGTTTACAGAAGTACCACCAAAAAAAAGCAAAAAAAGAAAAAGAAAAAACCCTTTAGGAACAGGAAGCCCTAAGAACAACCTCATGAAGACTGAACATGCTCAATCATGACAGAATGATGATTAACTTTTGCAGGGGGACAACAGAAACACAGGGGGAGGGGAAACAAAATGGAAGCGGGCATGGCTGGCTCTTTGAAATACTACACAGCAGCACTGCTCACCGCAACATTTAGTTGCAGGTCCCACTTCTAACTAGTTACATGTATTTAGTCTTTCCCAGTGGGGGCTGCCTATGTGTGGCAAAGCCAGGTCCCCTGCCGAAGTGCCAGCTGGATCATCCATTCAGTGTGTCGGCCAGGACCAAATTACACCAGGGGCAGGTCCATGTGCCCTAATGGGATTCAGCCCAAAAGGGGGGGGGCAGGGTGCCATCATACAGCTCTTTACACCAAATTAGGTCTCCAGCCCTGTGGCTGATATCAGCAAAGACTTTATTTTCATCACATAGCAATTTGTGCTGGTCTGTTGCAGCAAGGACTATCAAATTTATAAGCAAACAGACAAATATGTTAGTCTGTATGGTATCACAAGACTTTTTTTTTTGCAGGCATGCAAAATGATAGGAAAGAAACTGTTGCGAGCCTGGCTGGCTCCATAGTTAAGCAATGATTACACTGAAAAAGTTGCTTGCTGGACGCATCATTGGGAGTTCATAACATCAAGAGGTTTATACTGCAGCTTGAAGAAATAATTACTGAATAGAAAATCATGCTAGGAACACCCTGCTAAGCAGTAACATTGCCATCTTATGACAAGGTGACTCTAGGCTTATCTGCTTAATGATAAAAGGAAGTGATCCCTGAGTAACTGATTACTGTGAAATGCTCTTAGAAATGCAAGGAAAGAACTGGGACATGTAGGACTGGTAGAGACTGTGCGTTTAATTTCTAATATGACAAAACACTGGTTCTCAACCCTGGAAATTATATCTTCAGCCTGCGAGAACTTCCCAGACTAATGCCCAATTATGGGTGGACTCCAATTGTGGTTATTCGGTGGTGAAGGACGGGCACAATGCAGATGCTCGGTGGCACTCCTTCCCGTGCTACTAAGCACTGGTGCAAATTAAACCCTGTCAGGTGTGAATTTGAGCCCAAGTATTATTAATTGTATTTATTACATTTATATCCTACCTTTCTTCTGCCATAGAACTCAAGACATGGGATTCCCTGGTGATCTCCCATCCAGAAACTGTCCAGGCTTAAACCTGCTTAGCTTCAGCAAGGTGGCTGCATCCCATGCTCTCAGGCCGTGCCCTGGGGGTAGTTTGTTTTCAGGATTCAGGCCTGAAATTGCACGGAATGCATGTTGAATAAAGCAGAGAGCAGCCTGGATCTGCATCAACGTGGTCCTATTCCCAGTGATCATCAGTACTCACCAAGGCAGAAGTGGAGGCCATGCATACCAGAAGAAGCACAGCAGACTCGAAGTGCCGAGAGATCTCAGGAAGGCTTGAACCATTTCAGCCATTTTCAAAGTCCAGGCAGTTCAACCCACCCAGGTTCTAAACCATGCCCCCCAAATCTGGCAACTGAACCTGCTAACTGCAGAGTTCAGTGCTATCTTTTCATAGTTTGCCCTAGACAGTTCCTTTGCTGACTTTTGATAGCACCACACATTGCCTGCAAAACCCAGGGATTTCCCAAGCCTGCTGGTACCTCCCTTCTTGTGTGTGGATGATGCTATTTTGGCATCGTACAGATAGGTACTCGGAAAATGAGTTCGCTACTAGAATCTATAAATTTTACCCAACTCAGTGCCCTCCAGATATGGTTATTTGTTATTACATGTTGGACTGCAACTCTCACCAACCCCAGCCAGCATGTGTTGGGTTATAGCCCAACACACCTGGAGGGCACCAGGTTGGGGAAGACTGGCAAATATGATAGCCAGTGGGGTAGTGGTAAATTTGAAAGTGCAGGCACACATCATTATAGTCCTCATAGCCATGCTCCCAAAGAGAGTCCAGAAATGCAGTCAGTGGTGTTGATCCATATCAACAAACCAATTCTATCAGTTTTCATCTCCACCAGTAGCAGGTCTTTGATAAAGCTAGTATGTCTTTATAGCCCCCTTAGACCAAGCCTGGCAAAATACTTTGCATTACAAGAGAAGACAATATATTCGTTGTTGGGAAAATTACTTTCCGGCCAACTACTGTGAGGATTGCAGCAAAGCTCAGAGGGAACCCTGAGAGGGGTGGAAGATGACATTAGCGTCTTGCTAATAAAGAAGCGCCTGGCTCCACTACACTACTGATTATAGCTAAAGTGGAACTCCAGTGGACAGGAGTGGTATATCTTTGAGTAATAGATGCTAGGGATAAGCAATGAGGGAAAGCCGTCCTGATCATGCCCTGCTGGTTAGCATCCAGGGGCTAAAAGGGGGCTAATGGTGGGAATAACATGCTTGGCTAGATGGGCTTTATCTGATCTAGCAAAGCACTAATGTTTTTACACTTAATTTTGGCTGGATTGTGCCCTGTATATTTAATCAGTTCAAACATACCTGTAAAGGGGGGAAATTATTATTTTCCAGCCAAGTATTAAAAGCATTCCTAAAACAGACAGACAAAAGAATTCTCTCTCTCTCTCTCTCTCTCTTTTTTCCACACAAGCAATCTGTTTCTCATCTGTCCCAAAGTGTACTGGCTCTACCTTTAAGTCAGTCTGTCTACAATTGCCAAAGTAAGACATGAACCAAAGCCCAGTTATAAATACACTTGACTGCAAAGCTCTGGCAGTGACATAGCTTTGACCTAATACCACGGCTTCAATAGTGTTTTGTCATCTGAGACTTTAAAAAAAAATGATAATGGGATTGTTTCCATTTTAAAAGCAAAGAAACCATGGCCCAAGGAGGAAGCATGTTTTTGATGTTAAACAGATAATTTATTTCCAGGTATCTTTATCCCACTTTTCCAGTTTAAAAAACATGGTCATTTCCAAACTCACCTCTGCACATTGCCATTAAAATACAGTCTAATCAATTAATTGGCTGACAAATTATGTGTAGCTCTTTAAAATGGCACTACAGGCATGCAGTGCAATCCTATACAGAAGCAAGGCCCATTGAGTTCAACAGAGTCTACTCCAGGAGAGTATAGGACTGCAGCCCTGATTACTTAGAAGTAAGACTCACTGCATTCAATAGGACTAGCTTCTGAATAAACACTATCCGTTGAGCCTGGTTCTTTGTTGATACTTGCTGCTTTCCCCTTCTCAGTTTGCAAAAATAATAATCCAATTCCTTGCATGCTTCTCTCCAAGCTCTCTGCCACTGCAGCAGACAAGGAGCCCACCAAAAACAGTGATACGCGCAGGAGAGATTGTGTTTGTCGTGGCTAATGAAATTTGCTCCGGTTTGCTGCCATTGCAAACTCTGGCTCAGGTTTTATAGGGCTGTCTCCACTTTCATGTCACCACAAAAGAGAAAACACATTACCAAAGAAGAGCACAGATTGAGATAAAATGTGCATATGCATAAAAGAGAGCATACATTGAGATCAGAAGTGCATATGCTAATTGATATGTACCGATACAAAATCAGAATTCCCATAATTTAAACAGAAATACAGCACCTCCCACAATAGTGGGAAGGACTGTGCCCTGGTGCCCAGTGTGCCTGCTTAGTCCGCTGCTGACCAGATGTTCACTGTGGGCAACTTCAAGGCCCCTGTGCTCCCTTCTTAGGGTTCTTTCTCTTTAAACATGACCTGGACTAGACAGCCTTTTGAGTAGAGGACTGTCCTCTATTAAGTAGGGCACATGGCCAACTTAGTCTCTCCTGCCCCCCATTACCAATCCCTGCAAATTTCAGGCGAACCTCCACAGTCAGTGGCTCCCCGCATCCACCCCACTCTAAGCCCGTCAGTCGGTCTCTCTCTAATTCCGTCCCTCCTCCTCCTCGTCTCTGTCCCTGTCATCAGTAGGGAGTGAGAAGCAGGGAGAACGTGGCAGTGCTAAAAGCATATTGTTTGCATTTAGCGCTGAGGGCTTGGAAAGGGAAGCTTGGAGGAAGAGGAGGAGGGCCAGTATTTGTATTTAAAAGAGTGCAAGCCAGTAAGAAGAGGCATGCTAGTTCAGACCAAAGACTGATCTCATCCAGCAGCCTGTTCCCACAGTGGCCAACCAGATGCCTGTCGGAGGCCCAAGAGCAGGACTCCCACTCATGTTCCATGGAAACAGGTGTACATAGGCCTACTGCCTCTGATGCTGAAGGCAACATACAGCCATCATGTGTAGTAGCCATTAATAGCCGTGCCTTCCATGCATCTGTCTAATCCCCCTTTAAAGCCATCCAGGCTGGTGGCCATCACTACACCTTGTGGCGGCAAATTCCATAGTTTAACTATGCGTGGTGTGAAGTCCTGAATCTCCCACTAGTTTAATGGGACAAGTCCAGGTTCTAGTATTACGAGAGAAGGAGAAAAACTTCTCTTTAGCCGCTTTCTATTTACCATGCCTAATTTTATACACCTTTATCACACAGACCTTACTTCCTTTTTTTCTAAACTAAATAGCCCCAAACACTGTAAACTCTTATCATAGGGGAGTTGCTCCAGTCCCCTGATCATTTTGCTTGCTCTTTTCTGCACCTTACCTACTCTACAATAACCTTTTTCAGGTGTGGTGACCAACACTTCACACAGTATTCTAAGTCACACTACAGATTTGCATAATGGTATCATGATACTGGTAGCTGTATTTTCAGTTCCTTTCTTAATGATTGCCACCATGGAATTTGCCTTTTTTTTCACAGCAACTGAACACTGGGTCAACATGACTACCTATTATAGTTCTTGGCATCACCAGAAGGTGAAATATATTATTTCAGAGACTTATATGAAAGTTTGGTAGACTAGCCCTCTGTTATATGCCCAGTTCCTAAGACTCTAGCTGTAGCTAACATGCTCATGCGCTGTGCCACCTACCCGTAAAAACAGGTTCTTCTTCTTCTTTAAAATCAAGACTAAAAATGGGGTTTTCCCCAGGATGGGATTCTGATAAATTGGAGGTATTGGAAAGTAAGACATTTCCACAGAAAACTTCTGCATTGTACTAAGACCTTGAATTCTTGTACACCTATGAGGATTCTCACCTGTCTGCCAATATTGTGATGCACAAACTGCTATACCCAGCTCAAATTTCAGCCCCATACCGAGGCATTATGAACCTGTCAGTCAGGCTCCCAAACCTCAAGGCTAGTGTTTACTTGTGAAATTGCAGCTTACTCAGATAGATTTTTCAAAGGGCCTTTGAAGTTTGTTTGTTTTTTTTTTTTTTTTAACTTTCTCGGTTTGCAAATAACCATAAATAAATAAATAAATCAGTTTTGCTTACAGCATTTCCAGGATTCACAGGGCAAGATATATTTATACATTCATAGAGGAATAATTATGTATGTGCCCCTTGTTGTGATGGCTCAGGGAGAAGCAGGTGAGCACGACTGTGTCAGATGCCAATGCTTTGCAGCGGCAGGAAATGGATAAGTGCACAATGCTCAGGAGCTGTCCTGGGGTAAAAGCGAGCACGCATGTTCCCAACTAGCAAGAGCTAATCATTTCACACTCTGTGCCAAATTCTCGCCCGGCTCTCAAGCTTTCAACAAAACCACCATTGATTTCGACTAGAATGCACGTTTTGCCCTACCTATGAAAAGTATTAGGCTTGTCTGCATCATGCCAAGATTCCTACGGAGAACTCTGGGGTTTGTTTTTAAGGAAACAATGAGCAATTGTGGAGGGAACACCACCAAATCCAGGGAATGCAGCATGGCCACAGAATGAAGGGCAGCAGGGAGCCTAACTCATAACGTCACCCGTCAGGAATGCCCACAACCCAAGTGGCGCTAATTAGCTCTACGCCTGGCAAACCCAGCTCCACATGGGCACAGACACTGAGAGAATATTTTTCACTGAGCCAGCGCTTATGCTCTGTTTGGGTCCAGTATGAAATTTCTCATGGCTTTTCACTTGTACGTGAACCTCCTCTTCCCCCTCCACACACACACACACAAAAGGCTGTCCACAACAGACAACCTAAAATAGTTCAGTCGCCTGGGACTGCAGCAATTATCTAGCTACTGAGTTGTCTCAAAAGACTTCATGCATCTGATGAAGTGGAATCTAGGCTACAAAAATGTGCACCAGAATTAATCTGTTTAGGGTGCAATCCTATGCATATTGAGACAGAAAGAAGTCCTGCAAATACCAGCATTCCCCAGACAGCATGGGTAGCTGGTGAGTGCTGGGAGTTGTAGGAAATTTCTCTGTCTAACATGCAGACAATTGCACCTTTAGTCTTTAAAGTTCCACTTTTTGTTGCTGTTGCTGTAATAGACTAACAGTCCTCTGGAAAGAGTAAAACCTGTTTGTGGATTATACCACTTCAGACTGTGAGGGGAATCACATCCAGCACAGATTTTCCCTGCAAAAACTGCAATGCAAAAACACTGTCTCTTATTCTCAGCTGTAAAATGGAAATAACTAGTTCAAAATGTGTGCTGGAAAGATGAAACGTTATGGAGAGTATAAAGCAGGGGCAGGCAATCCGGTGCCCTTCAGAGTTTTTGGAATACAACTCCCATAATCCCTGACCACTGCCCATGCTGGCTAGGGCCGATGGGAGATGTGGTCCCAAACATCTGGCAAGCACGGGGTTGCCTGCCCCTGCCTATAAAGTAATGCATATTGTTAAGATATTCTCTCTGTAGAATATGAGGTAAATAATTGCAGGAATATTACACAAATCAATGATCGCTTCTTCAATATAGCAAAGTCAATTAGCACATCCTTTCATCTCAACTGATTAAAAGGGGGGGATTTTAAAAAACCTCACAAAAAAGTTCCTTCTAGCATGCCTGGAAATGATTAAAAAACTCACATATAAATTTGGTTTTCATAAACTTTGGCAGAAGGCTGATGTGCACACATGCACGCGCACGTGCACACACACACACACACATATATACACATTTCTGGAACATCACAGGATATTCATGCAACATTGCAAACACTTATTTTGGCCCATTCCCAGGCTCTGCTGCACAGAAAAGATAGTTGTCACATCTGAGTAGCTGACATTGAGCTTAATACTACTGTGAGATTTGTGTGCGACAGCCAGCAGGAACTCTAATCACCAGGTGCCAATTTGAATGGCACTCTAATAGTGGAGTCTTTGGCACTTGATTATATCTCTATATATAATTGGAAGAACATTGCCAGTTACCCTAGTCACAATAACAAGGAAGCTGCCCGCTGGCCATCATGTGTCTTCAGTGTAGCCCGTGGCCAGGTTCACACATCTACACATCTTCTATTACAGCAGACGTCAACATCTTGTATTAAAGAGCTCCCATAAGCCCCTGCCAGCATGGCCAATGGTTGAGGATGATGGGAGCTGTAGTCCAAAACATCTGGAGAGCACCACGTTGCCTACTTCTGGGCCCATAGAAATGGTGAAATAAAATGTCTGGGTTATATCCAATGCAGCATTTGTGCAAGGTGAATTCTCCTCCCCTTCCTCTCAAATGCAACCCCTGAAAAGCCTGTCCTGAGCAGGGGGCTTCAGGGAGAGAGTGGGGAGGGAATCAAATGGTGGCAGCTCATGCAAGTTGGGCTCTCAGTTTTCCCTGTCCCCGCCCCCATTGCAGCCTCCTGTCCTGCTTACCAGGCCTTCCTGAGAGTAGGGATGTATGGAACGTGTAAAATCTGCTCCGCCTGTGTTTTGCGGATTGTCAGGCACCTTTTGTTCCATCTGCTCACAGATTGATGCAGATTCCCCCCCCCCTTTCATCATGTGGAAAAATATGCACATAATGACGTAAGAGGTTTTGTAACAATTTACATAATTTACCTTAGGACTTAACATTTAGCGTATTGTCCCCCATTCCATTCCACTTTTCCTCAGCAGGAATGTGCATATTTTCCTACGAATAAATATGTGTAAATTTCGGGAAAGTAAAAAAAACATCCGAAAGTCCATGGCCTGAGGTCGCTCCATAGCAGAGTCCACAGGTTGATTCTTAGAAATCCGAGCTCATTTTAGTCTGTCTAAAATTTTTCCAGCATTCCTACCTAAGAGTCTGAGCATCTCTACATGAAGCAAAATCCCGCACCCTTACCAGGGCTGCTTCTTCTGGATTCTTTGCAGGATTGCAATCGGCACAATATACACACGTCCTTCCCAGGTTTTTTGGGCTGTTTCCTTTGTGGGCAAGTTCTATATGTTTCATTTATACAGCCAGTATTGGCACTGCGATATTGCACTATTCCAGAAATACACCAGCTCTTTGATGGAGGTTTATATTTATTACTGCACTTTTGACAATTAAAAAAAAAAGGCAGACTAAAGCTTAAAAATGATGGGAGAGGCACTGGAGGTTGACGATGGTGTGAAAAGGACCCAAACTTCCATGAATTACTGACCATGAATGCATGATAGCAGCCTCATGTGAACAAGGCCTAAATCAATGGCTGCTAGTGGTGTGGCTATATGGGGCTGCAGGTTCAGAAGCATTATATTTCTAAGATAGAACTAGTTGCTCGGAACAAAAAGAAGAGAGGGCTATTGACCTCACATGCTGCTCATGAGCTTCTCATAGGCATCTCGTTGGCCGCTGTGGGAAACAGGATGCTGTGGACTCAATGATAGCCTTTGGTCTGATCCAGCAGGGCTCTGCTTACATTCTTATTTTGCAGGATTTATATGTCCTGCTTTGGTTTTGTTCCCTGAGCTCCACCCAAACTAGGAAAAGAGGTTTAAGATTCTCTGCAGTGCACTGCATCATAATTAGACTGAAAGCCATCTAGATTTATCAGTGGTCCTATCATAAGGGTGGCTTTGAATTTGGACAAGTTATTAAGAAGAAATGAGGCATTATGAAATAGGAGCAATGAAATAGCTGTGTTCTGCAGTAATTAAAAACACACTCCTGCAAATACATTTTCACTTACTTATTTTGGCTAATCATTGTCAGCTTCCAAGATTCAGGTTTTCAAAATATGTACATTTTTCCAGCAATTACTAGGAGGGAAAAGAATGACAACTAGGAAGTCAGAGACTGGCGCAAGGAAATGTAATAATAACGGGCAGAGGGAAAAGGAACTATGCAGAGCTGTGAAGCTCCACTGTCCAGTGACTAAGTCTTGCTCATCCCTCTCTGGCTGCGCCTGACGTGGCTCCCAGGTTGTCTAGCTCCTTTCCCAAACCATAAGAGCTAGAAAATTAAAATACAATAACATCTGGATCAGCCTCCCCCAACCTGGTGTCCTCCAGGTGTGTTGCACTTCAACTCCCATGAGTCCCAGCCAGCATGGCCAATGGTCAGGAGTGCTGGGAACTATAGTCCAAAACATCTGGAGCCAGGATGGGGAAAGTTGTTCTGAATGTTAAAGACCTGTTTCCATACCTTTGTGGCAAACCCACACAGACACGGAGCAAATACCACCCCAAGTATCCTTATCTCATTCATTTGGTAAGAGAATGTTTGGGCTGGTAACTTCAGACATGTGTTTTCCAAGCTGTATTTTGTTTTTGCTTTTTCCCCCATGTGTAAATGCGTGGAGGAATCAGAAGTATAGATCTAATTGGCTCAAGATACATGAGGGTTGATTTCAGCCGAACTTTGGGACAAACCATTAGACTACAGCCAGCAGCTATTTCTGCAATCGCCCATTTTACACCTTATTTCTCTCTGTGCCTTATCGCTCGATGGAACCGCCTGCATGGAAGGGCAAGTAACTGTGTAAATCAGACCAGGTCTATGGTGGCAGACTGGCACTACCTTTTTTGCTTCAAGGCTTTGTTGCACGATTTGAACCCACCTTAGTGTATGTACGTAGGCCCACAAACATGCTGCGGAATTATGAATATTCATGATCTGAGTCAAAAGGCCCAATTTCTTTCCTCTGTTTGTTGAATCCCACCCTTATTCTCCCTTGGCTTCTTGGGTTTTGTGCATAGCTTCTACCAGCCACAGAAAAATCTCCATAGAATGTGACTTGGCTCTATATCACTGCTCTCAGAGATCGGTTACTATTATATACATCGGTATCTCATTACAGAGCTGTAAAACCTCCTTCAGCCAAACATAATATGGAGTCTCTGCACATCAGATGCCGATCTCTCCGAAAAGATGGAATTTGGCAGACGCTCCTGTAACAAAACAAAAAAAAAGCTTCTCTCCTCATGTGATTCTTGAATGCAGCCATCATCCATTCACAAATATTGTCACTCTCTCAGCCATTTATCATAGCCTTTTAGGCTAGAGACAGATGACAGTTGTTTCAGAGGGAAGCACTGTTCCAGAGAGAAGGCCGCACGGTACACAAGCTCAACCCACTTCAAAAAGCCTGCCAAGCCTGTTTAACCAATGCAAAAGTGGGACAAAAGATAGATGTGGGACTACCATGGGCAACGACACCTCCCTGATACCTCTTTCAGCTCTTACAAACTATTTCCTCTCTCCAGTCTTAGAATATCTTGAACACATGGCTCAAGACAGATGAGAGCGTGTTCCCTGCCATTGAACTAAGAGTCCTCCCATTTCTCTCCCTCCCCCTATCACCTCTGGTCAAACAGGAATCCAAGGGCCTATCTACATATGGTATTGTCAGGGTGGACACTGAGCCCATAGAATCCCAGAGTAGTTCTGATTCGGAGGAAGAGCAGTCGCTCCTGGGAGAGGAGCGCACCCCTTTTTCCCAGGGCCCGCAGCTGGCAGAGATTCCTCCCACCCACATTCCTAGATTAGAAAGCAGTCCAGGGAGTGACCCAGCACCGATAGCAGACTGGTTGGATGCGCGGCGCAGACGCAGAGAGCAGCGCCAAATGGAGAGCGTGGAAAGGAGGTGTAGCGCCCGGTTGGCACTCAAAGAACGGTTGCGCCCAGAGGATCCAAGGGAAAAGGGGAGGGATTCTCCCTAGTCCTTATATTCAGGGGTCTGCCAGTAATTGCTTTTCAGACGGGGACCAACTGTTCCAACTTAGGGCATAGGGATGCTGCTGCTCAGATCTAGTTGCTACCTGTAGAGTTGTAAGTTGTAAAAGAAGAATAAAGCTTTGAAAAGAATCCCTTTGTCTGCGTCTGGACTTGGCTACTGGATTAGACTGAGAGAGCCCTCCAAGGAGCCCTTGACAGGTATTTACTCCAGTCCTTTTGCAACCCTAAGACAATCGTAGCACATGACATATGCCCCTCTCCACAGCAAACGCACTGTTTCTTGCTGTAAAATCCGGATTTTTGGAAACTGGTTTTCTGACAGATTTTCCTATTGCAGCAACTTCAGCGTGGTTTGGGGGTCTGTGTGACTTGAACTGCCCTTGGTGTGGGCTGCTGGCACCAGCGCTGATTGGCAGAATAGAAAGTTGTGAAGGGGGGGGCATGTGGAGAGCAGAGGGCTAAATATGTCTACCCAGAAGTAACTTCATTTGCACTTAGCTGAGTACAGGAGCAGAGGGGTTGGGTGAATTCCTTTGCCTGTTGTTTTAAATATTCATTGACCACATGAGCGGGGAGGGGATGGGCAGCCAGCCCTGTTGCTTTGAAACTGCACTGTTGTGAATGTGCACTGGAGAAACATGTTTACTCAGAAGTAACTCTCTCCAACTGCACTTCACAGACTGCGGGAGTGGGGAGTGGGAGTGGTGAAGAAGCCTTAGGCCTGTCGGTTTAAAACGACACATGCCTACTTGGAAGTAACTTGTCCTCTATTGCACTTCATTGAGAGGCGGGGGGGATGGCAGAAAGCAATCCTCAAGTCTGTCATTTTAAAACTACACTGTGATGGAAGTGCGAAGGTATGCTGTTACGGAGGTGTGCAGGTACGCAGAGCTGTACTGATTTTAAAAGCTGACATCCCACAAATGACCACAGAAAAGGGCTGGACATGGAGAGCAGTAGTGGACTAACCATGCCTACTTGGAAGTAATTCATCCTCCATTGCTGAACATGGGTGGGGGTGGGGGGGAACAGTGCAGGGAGCAGGCCTCCATTCATTCGCTGCCCCGCACCTAGGCAGCGGATGATATTCAGTTCTACTCATGGGACTCAGCCCACCCAACCTCAAACGAATGCGGTTTCAGGTGCAAGTGGGTTTTTTTTTTAATGTATACGCCATTGCTGGCTGCAGTTTGCCCTGGGAGGAGCTAACCTGATTTCATGATCATCTAGATTTAAATGGAATTGCCTCAAAAAACGTCTCTGTGTAGATCTAGCCCAAGAGTCAGACAGCCAAAATGGAGGTTTAAATATGTATCTCGCACAGGGTTAGGAAACCTCAGGCCGGGGGACCAAATCCAGCCCTGTGAGGTTTCCCAGACCACTCCACCCCTTTCTCCCATCCACCCATTTTTTGTTGGTTTCCTGGCTTTCGTGCAGCTTTTTAGCCATTTTAAAAGGATGAAATGCCTCTCCTATGGCTCAGTTACTGGCAGCTTTAAACAGCGATAGGCTGGTATTTTTAGCATTCTCTTTAGTATTTCTGGCCCCACCCCTTTTGCCTTTGACCCCACCCACAACTGGAATGCAGCCCCGGAGAGCATCTCCAAAATGGAATTCAGCCCTTCTGCTGAAAGCTGCTCCCCAGCCTTGGTCTAGCATATTTCATTTTTACTCTAGAGTAGGTACAGGGCCCTCCGATCTGTATTTGGTCCCTAGTGGGGGGGACGACAGGGTTTGGGGGGCTTTCAAGATACAGATCGAGAGCCCTGCACCTCCCATAGAATAAAAACAAAAAGATGACATAGCTGCTAGACACACATTTCAAGTAACGTCTGTTTTGGCCCACAGAATCCAAGCCAGAGAGTAAAGCCAGCAGCCCGCTAGAGAGCACACTCCTGGAGGATTCTGGGACTTATGATATGGAGCCTGAGTCACTTTCTCAGGAGGCTTTCTAAATAGTCCCAGCAGCCAGTCAGGCTGCAGCTGCTCCGACAGGGCACTTAAAAAAAGGATGGGGGGTCAGAAAACACAGCCAAGGGACTCAGTCCTATTGGAATGTTCTGTGATGTTACTTCCATACCTAGATACAGATGGAAAAGCAACATTGTTTCTTGCTAAAGATGTGTTTCTTGAAATATGCAACATTTTCAATTTTTTAAGGAAAACAAAGAACAGCATCAATTCTGTGATAAAACTGTCCTAGACTGTCCCACTTCACACTGCAGGGGGTGAAGCATGTTGGAATGCTCCAAATGGGGGCAAGAAAGCCCTGCATATAGAAAGCTAGCCTGTAAAGGAGAAGCCTGAGCTACAGCCTTGCTCCCCTGACAGCTACTTTTCTATGAGCAGAGAGGTCTTTTTATATGTGGGGGCATTCACTCACATAATCCTCCATCTAAGCGTCTGAAGTTCAAGAGTCCAAGAACAATGATCAGCTGTTTCTGTAGACTAGCTCTCATCCATATCCTGGAAGGGGAGAGTGCAACATTGCTGATGGGTTTCTTCTTTCCCAGATCTTGCTCAACTGCAGTCCATCGCTGTCCTTTAAAGGCAGCTGAACTTCTTTAAACCTTGCATGATCTTACTGGAGAAAATTGAATTTGCAGCTGTGAAGTGGCACTTGGACTTGCTTAACAGGTGCTTCTGGAAAACAAATCACAACACCCAGTCCAGGCAGTAGGAATGCATGGGGGCTTCTTTTGAAGTATCCCCACTAAGAGTAACTTCAGATAACACATTATTTTACACTTTTGACTTCAGATCTAGATAAAAAGAGTTCCACATCTCCATGCTGCACACACACCACACCCCCCGCATCAACATTTTGGAATAACAACTATTTAGAAGGATTGTAGCAGCTGGAGCTTAAGGTACACTTGGGGTCTTCACTCTCTCTTTTTCATAGGAAAATGGGTTTAAAAATAGGGTGGTGCAGTCTTTTTATCACCTTTACAAATTCCCACACACATTCCCTTTTTCTTTTTCTGATTTGTATAGGGCATTTTCCAATGTGCTTTGAAGTTCCTGGCTGGAGATCACTAGGGGTTAGATCAGGAATGTTCCCAAGCCAAAATATACCAAACTGAAAAAAGGAGAATCCTTATAGGATGTTGCAGCAACTAAAGACATACCAAGAGGATTTTTTTTAAAAAAAATTCTATAAGTGACATTTTGTACAGAATTAAGGGTGCATCCTATGCTCTCTCGGAGGGCCATAGGATATTCAGACTGCCCTCTCTGCAGGCAGAGGCAGTCCACCCCATGAGCCCTCCAGTGGGAGCCTCTGCTATCATCCCTCTGCCAGCACTTCACATTTATTTATCTGCCTGTCGATTAAATGTGTGCCCCATCTTTCTGCAATGCAATCAAGACAGGACATGGCATACACCCCCAAACGTCAGCCTATGTCCTCAACACTGAGATTTACAGATCTCGGAGAAATATGGTTGTATCCTTTGGAGGAAGTGAAACTGGCCACTGAAATCCTTTAGTTCTAATTCTGGGTTCTGAACTTTCACTATATATTATTTATTTATTATTAGATTAATATCCTGCCTTTCCCTCCTCTTGCAAGGAACCCAAGGTGGCTTGCATGAACCTCCTGCTCTCTATTTTATCCTCACAACCACATTTTGAGGTAGGTTAGGCTGAGAGTCAGTGACTGGACCAAAGTCACCTAGTGAGCATCATAGCTGAGTGAGAACTAGAACCCGGATCTCCCGAGTCCCAGTTCAAATCTCTAACCACTACACTACACTGGCTCTCTTTTGTATATTGCTATTTAAACCTTTATTACATTTTTAATGGGGAAAAAAGATAATCAAACATTGACAACAAATTGTAAGTTTTAGTAATAAGGTTAATTCAAGGGGATCCCATTATTTAAATTTAAATTTTGACACATGTTTGTATATTTAACTAGAAGTTGCATTAACTGGTATGGGGTCAGGGGGTGGGACTGGAATATAGGTGATCTAAAGCTTTCCAGTTTAACGATGAATTCTTGAAATGAGATAATATGATTATCAGCTACTAGAACATAAACAGTAACTACATTTTTCGGTTTCCATTTAATAAAATTGCCCCAAATTACTCACTGAACCCTGAGTTTGCTCATTGTAAAATATTGATGCCAATGAGGATAAGTCTAGAGTAATATATAATTTATATTTGTACCAAATAATTAAAGGTGTTATTATTAACACCAAGATCTTTGAATCTTCCTTTGTAGCTTATTTTTGAAAGAGTAGTAAGGGCTTATGCATGTTTAGACAGGAAAAAAGTCCTGCAACTCCCAGCATTCCCCAGCTAGTTGTAGGCCTTTTTTCTGTCTAAACATGCATAGGATTGCGCCTTTATTTATCCACAATTTATCCACACAACCATAACCCAATATACATACATAACTGTATTTTCTCTCAGTGTTTTAACATCCACATTTACAAACATATATATCAATATACTGAGTAACATACACAATTACAAACATATATATCCATACACTATAGAGCATGTGTAGAATTCCATTTTGACGACACAAAGTCCTTTTGAAGTCAATCCCGATATTGTCATAAAACCAGCTGGCAGAGATGGTAAATTGCTTGAAAAGACTCTTGTTTTGGATAAGATTTGGTGTATTTATCCAAACAAAGTAATCTTTTTTATAAACTAAAAAATCCTTTTCCCATAGGGAAGCTGCTCTAACCCTCTGATCATTTTGACTGTCCCTTTTCTGCACTTTTGTTGATTGCTGGGATGGTGTCAATATCAGTAAGAACTCTGAAGTAACTAAGTGTTGCTGCAGTTTAAAGGCAAGATTCCAAAGAAGTTTAGCCTGTCTCTGAACCGGTGGTGCTCACTTAATCACAATTATCTTAGGGTCACTGGTCAATAGCACTGAACCCAGGAAGTTGTAACTTTCTAAATAAATATTTGCACAGATCAGCACAGAAAAAATCTTGAGAAAAAGTCAATGAGCTGGATTCAGCTTAGTCAAGCTTAGAGTAGACCCACTGAAATCAGCAGGACTTAAGTTAGACATGCCTAATTCTAGTCCCACTGATTTCAGCGGGTCTACTACTCTAAGCATAACTAAGGCCTTCTCCACACCAGGCTTTTTATCCTGCAACTTATCAGGGCTTCTGCTTCCAGATTCTTTGTGGGAATAAGATCAGCTCCTTACATGAGCTGACATGTGCTTTTTTCCCAGGACTTCCTGCAAGTTCTACATGTTTCATTATACAGCCACTAGATGGCACTGCATTATAATGGAACTGTGCAATTTCACATGGCCATTAAAGCAGATTAACATTTATTACTGCATTATACCCGGTCTTTTCAAAACTGGGGTAAAGGTCAGAAAGCACCGGTGACATCCTGGGGGTTGATGATGTTGTGTAAAGGACCTGCAAATTTCTGTGAGTGACCAGTCATGAGCATGCAATAAAATCCTCATGTAATTCTGCTATAAGTATGGGTCCAACTCAGTAACTTTCTTCTACCAGATGCATGGCATGCGTAAGACAACTTGCAGGAAGTTGGCATGCTAGCAATTCATTTGTGTCTTCTTTTCATTCATATACTGAGAAGGCTATGCTCTTTCTACATTGCTGTGCAATTAATGTCACCTTGGCACCGGGTGATGGAGGGTCTTTAATTCGTCCCCCCTCCGTTATCTGCCAGACTGAAGCCTGAGCAAAGCACAAATTGCATCTCACACAAATTGCCCATCATTAAAGATGGATGCTTAGTGCTTAAGTTCCACTTCACTTACTGCCAGGCTCAACACAGTTCTAAGAATGAAAAGCAGGGAGGAATGGAGGCTCAGATGTGTCTGGACCAGCAACTTTAATTCAAATTGCTTTCAGGTTCATACAAGAAGGGGCCACTGTCTGTCCCGCATCCCAGGACTTGTCACAGGAAAGACAGATTTAAAAGGTCCCCCCCCCAAGAGAGAGAGAACAAGTCACCTCGAATCACTTCTCTTTTGCATTAATTTGCAGGTTATGTATATTTAGCGCTTTAAGTCATTTGTGGCACATCAAGTTCAAGAGATTATGAACTATAAGCAGTCATGCAGACATAAGAACATAAGAAGAACCCTGCTGGATCAGATCAAGGGTCCATCTAGTCCAGCATTCTGTTCACACAGTGGCCAACCAGCTGCCTATGGGAAACCCACAAGCAGGACATGAGTGCAACAACACCCTCCTGCCCATGTTCCCCAGCAACTGGTATAATAGGTATACTGCCTCTGGTACTGGAGCTAATATATATCCATCAGGACTAGTAGTCATTGATAGCCTTCTCCTTCAGGAATTTCTCTAACCCCCTTTTAAAGCCATCAAAAGGGGTAGACATCACTACATCTTGCAGAAGTGAATTCCATAGTTTAACTATGTGCTGTGTGAAGAAGTCCTTCCCTTTATCTGTCCCGAATCTCCCACCAATCAGCTTCATGGGATGACCCCATTGGGTTCTAATATTATGAGAGAGGGGAAAAAATGTCTCCCTATCCACTTTTTTCCACAACATGCATAATTTTGTACATCTCTATCATGTCTCCCCCTACTCCACTTTTTTCTAAGCTAAACAGTCCCAGATGTTGTAACCTTTCCTCATAACAGAGTTGTTCCAGCCCCTTGATCATTTTAGTTGCCTTTTCTGCACTTTTTCCAATCCTAGACTATCCTTTTTTAGGTGCGGTGACCAGAACCATACACAGTGGGTAGTATCCAACCCAAGCCTTGGAAGGGGCCCGTCGCAAGTCCCAGGTTGGATACTACTCACTATTCCAAGTGTGGTTGCACCATAGATTTATATAATGGCAGTATGATCTTGGCAGTTTTTTTTTTCAATTCCTTTCCTAATTATGCCTAACATGGAATTTGCCTTTTTCAAAGTTGCCGCACGCTGAGCTGACATTTTCATTGAGCTGTCTACCACAACCCCAAGATCTCTTTCTTGGTCAGTCACTGCTAGCTTTGATCCCATCAGCATATATGTGAAGTTGGGATATTTTTCCCCACGTGCATCACTTTACACTTGCTTACATTGAACCGCATTTGCCATTTGGATGCCCATTCTTCTAGTTTGGAGAGATCCTGTTGGAGCTCTTTGCAATCCCTTTTTGTTTTAACTACCCTAAATAATTGTGTGTCATCCACAAATTTGGCCACCTCACTATTCATTCCTAATTCCAGATCATTTATAAACAAGTTGAAAAGCACTGGTCCCAATACAGATCCCTGTGGCACTCCACCTTTCATGGCCTTCCACTGGGAGAATTTACCATTTATCCCCATTCTCTGCTTTCTATTTTTAACCAGTTACTGATCCAGAAGAGGACATCTCCTCTTATTCCTCTTGAGCTAACTCTGCTCAAGATTTTTTGGCATGGGACTTTGTCAAAAGCCTTTTGGAAGTCCAAGTAAACAATGTCTACTGGATCACCCCTGTCTACATGTTTATTGACACTCTCAAAAAAATCGAAAAGTTTAGTGAGACTGGACTTACCTTTGTGGAAGTCAAGCTGATTCTTTTTCAGCAGGGCTTGTCCTTCTATATTCTTACTAATTTTATCTTCATACTGCTTTTCAGTAATTTACCCGAAACAGACATTAAGCTAACTAGCCTGTAATTTCCTGGATCCCCGCTGGATCCCCTTTTAGAAATGGTGTTACATTAGCCATTTTCCAGTCCACTGATACAGAGGCTAATCTTAGGGATATATTACATATTTTTGTTAGAAGAACAGCAATTTCACATTTGAGTTCTTTGAGAATTCTAGGATGGATACCACCTAGGCCTGGTGATTTATTAACTTTCAATTTTCAATAAAGTTGAGAACTTCATCTTTTGTCACCACTGTATGTCGCAGTTCCTCAGACTCCCTTCCTGAAAACATCAGTTCAGGCACAGGTATCTGTCCTACATGTAATACAGAAGACATACAGAATACATGCAATACAGATGGCATGTCCTACATGTAATACAGAAGGCATGGGAAAGGTTTTTTCCCTTTCTGAAAAAGAATAACTGGCAGGTCGAGGAAATAAATTACATTGTTGCAAAGTCTTCATGAATATCATGTTTATCACATTGTTTTGGACTCAAAAATAATACTTAATCAACCTGCTGCTTAGATATTATTGACCACACCATTCCAAAATAGTAATATATATTAAGGAATTCTGTGCAAGAAGGAAGTGTTTAATGGCCAGAGCTTTTTTATTTTTCGTTTCTTTTCTACTTGTATTATTTAGTTATTATTACATTTATATCCCACTTTATTTCCTCTTTAAAAGGACCTCAAGGTGGCTTACACGGTTCTCCTCTTCTCCATTATATCCTCACAAACTTGTGAGGTAGGTTAGGCTGAGACTCAGCACATGGCCCGAAGTCACCCACTGGGCTTCATGGTTGAGTGGGGACTAGAACCCAGGTCTAGAACCCGGAGCTCCCAAGTCCCAGTCCAACACTCTAACCAGTACACCACACTGACTCTGAAATTGCTAGGCACAAGACAAAACTGTGTGTCTGCAATAAGGGAAAACCAACCAAGGATCTCTTTGCGTTCTGAGCTACTCGCACAGTACAGGATAGCAGGATGTCCAAACCCTTTAGGATAAACATCAGGTTGGCTGAACGAATGCAGTAAGCCAGCACAGACAAGAACCCGGTTTTCCTAGTGCATGGGTTGGCCATTAGCTAGGTACATTGCTGTCAGTTTTAACAATAACTTACAAGAAGACAATGGGCAGGTCCACCCATCCATGTATATCAACAGTCAACATGTGGAGCTGATTCACAGATGCATATTCATCACTTGACAATTTGCATGTGTGAGTGAGAGGTCACAGATTGAACACCCCACCCACAAGAGAACATGAAAAGTAATGGTGCATCAAGCTGCCAGTCATCAAGAACTGAGTAAGCAAATGGAAATAAAGTGATGCTCACTTGCTGTATGGGCAAGGCCGTAGCTCACTGGTAGAGTACATGCCTTGCATGTTAAAGCTCCCAGGTTCATTCTCCAGCCTCTTGATGGATTTGCTTATTTAGATATTTTTATGTCACCTTTCAGAGCCAAAGGCCTTCTTAGGGCAGATCATAATTTAAAAAAATTCAACAAAAAGTATTAACATAGAACATTAACCATCTAACATTCAGTTAAAAGCAGAGGGGAATAGCCCGGACTTTAAGGCCTGTTTGAAACTAGCAAAAGAGGGAGCCAGATGGATATTCCTTGAGAAGGCGTTCCACACGAGGACTGTGGCCACTTCTGAAATGACCCAATCTCTTGTGCCTGCCAATCTGATGGATCTTAATTGAGGGGAGGGGGCGCTGTGAATAGGGCATCCAGAGACACTGAGCTGGAAAAGACCCCCATCCGAAATTATGGAGAGCTGTTGCCTGTCAGTGTGTAGACCAGGGGTGCAAAACCTCTTTCAGACCAAGGGGGCTGCATTCCAGTGGTGGGTGGTGTCAAAGGCAAAAGGGGTGGGGCAAAATATCAAAACTATCAGCATATTTTATCTTAAACCTCTTCCTGCCAGCAACTCAGTCTTAGGAGAGGCATTTCAACCTTTTAGAATGGGAAAAACTGCTCAAAAGCTGGGAAACCATCAAACGATCAGTGGTTGGAGGGAAGTGAGTGTGGCCATCAGGGAAACTCCAGAGGGCCAGATTAGGAGACTAGAAGGGTTAGATTCCCCCCGTCCTGGGCCTGACATTCTGTACGCCTGATGTAGACAATACCAGGTTAGATGGACTGATGGTATGCTTTTATATTTCTTTAAGGCAGCTTCTTATGTTCCTATTGGTTTTGGTGATGACATTTAAAGCCCTAAGCGGCTTGGGTCCTCATTCAGGGAGTGCCTCCCCCTATATATGCCTGCCTGAAGACTGAGATCTGTTGGAGGGGCCCTCCTTTGCGTCCCACCATTGTGAGACACGCACTATGGCGATGTGGGAGAGGGTCTTCTCTGCTGTGGCACCCCAGTTGTGGAATGCCCTCCCCTTGGAGGCCCTATTGGCGCAGACATTGGTTTCATTTCGGTGCCAAGTTAAAACATGGCTTTTTACCAAAGTCTTTGAGGGCTAAATGCATCTAAAGTAACACACCGTTTTAACTGTTTTATTGCGTTGGATTTTAATTGGTATTAGGTTGTTTAATCTTTAATATGTTTTTAGCTGTTTAAATTATTAATTGTTTTATACTGTTTAAATTGATTTTATCTGTATGCCACCCTGAGATCTTAATGATATAAGGTGGGATATAAATGTTTTAAATAAATTTAAAAATAAAATGAATAAATATTTATGAATCATGCCTTGATTACTTCAACTGAGCCTGGTCACACATTCAGTGCCAAGCATTATGCTGGAGGTGATATCAGGCAATATGAAAATTTTGCCTGGGGCTCATTCACACACTCTTCACACTGCAGTCACCAACTGTGGAGCACAGGTATGTGTGAAACAGACCTGGAAATTATGTTTCTGCATTTTGGGAGATATGGCAACTCGTGAGGATGACTGGATCAGATCAACACTGTTAAAAGTTAGCCCCTTATCTCATCGTTCTCATTCTGCATATTTCAAAGGTACAAAAACATAGCAAATTGCCAGTCAAGCCCACAAAATAAGGGATATGGTTACAAACACACACACACCCTAAACTGTGGGAAAGCAGAGTGGCATTTTAACAGAGTTTGTTTTGCTGGGCATAATGAAGCATTACAAAACTAATTGAAACCACAATTAAAGCCGAACAGAGAATCAGTGGCAGACACGGTATTACAGAAAATTATTTCCTGGCTCACAGCACCTTGCTCAATACACCAGACCACACTGCTTTTTTCCTTTTCTAAAACTAGGTCTCATTTCATGCAACATCATTTGCTTTATTGTTCGTTTGCGTGAGCCATGCAAGGCAACATTGTTTCGGGAAGCTAGACTTTTTTTTTTTTAATAGCATTTAAAATGGATATTGACCCATGGAGGTGAGAACTAGATTCTTTTTGATGTAGGGCCCATGGAAAGAACCATGAGGGGGAAAACTCACATGGAAGCCAGTGGGGGGAGTGTCCCCCCCCAGCTGTGGCTGAAAGCAAAAGGAACTGAATGGCACGGCCACCCTGCTGGCTGAAGCAGCACATCAGATTGTCATGAGAAAGGGAAAGATGACGGAGTAGGAGGGGCCACAAGGAGTAGGGCAGTCTTCTCCAACCTGCCATCCTCCAGATGTTTTGGACTACAACTCCCATCAGCCTCTGTCAGCATGGCCAATAGTCAGAGATAGTGGGAGTTGTAGTCAGAACATTCTGGAGGGCACCAGATTTGGGAAGGCTGGATTGGAGCATAACAGAACGTGGAAAAAACAGAGGTAAGAATTATTATTAGCGTTAGCATTATCATCATTTACATTTCTATACTGCCCCATAGCCAAAGCTCACTGAGCAGTTTACAAAGATTAAAAACCATTAAAAAGACATTATTCAAAGTTTAAAACCATTTACATAACAACATATCAACAGACAGCACACACAGAGACAACGTATATCTAAAAACAGTGTTAAACAATCAGCTGTAAGACAAATCCAGGACCTGATTAGAAAAGCCAGAACCACACCAGCACCGGGACTCCCAGGCTATAGCTTCTGTCACCAACTGAACGCAGCCACAAGGTGCAGTTCGCTAACTTTAGACTCCGGACTTAATGACCTCATGGGCCCCTTGCTCTTTAAGTACTAATGTATATTACTTCATTTACTTCAAAACATGGTACGCCAACCTTGCTGCAGGGCCCTGGACGTCAGCCCCAAAGCCCTGTCCTGATGGTGCCACTGCACGTGTCAAGCAAATGAGATAGGAGGGCACCATATTTATTGGTGGCATTTATAGCCTGCCTTTCCTCTGAGGTTCTCATGGTTCTTCCTGCTGCCATGTGGTATTTTATGCTCACAACAAACCAAGCGGTGTGGCTGGCCCAGGAGCACCCACTGTGAGCTTCATGGCTGAGTGAGGATTTCACCAAAGGAGGCTGATGGCTCCAACGTCATTGGGGCAGTGAATCCACTCCAGGTTTCAGTCAGAACTCTAAAGGGGCTATCCAAGGTGCACCTTGGATAGCTCCTTTAGAGTTCTGACTGGTTCTGACTGAAACCCGCAACGGATTCAACAACCCACTGACATTGGAGCCACCAGCCTGGATTTGAACCTGGGACTCCCTAGATCTTGAGGGGAAGCCCTTCTCGCTGTCCCGCCACCATCACAGGCACGCCTGGTGGGAACGTGGGAGAGAGCCTTCTCGGTGGCTGCCCCAAGGCTCTGGAACTCCCTTCCCAGGGAGGCGAGAGTGGCACCCTCCTTGATATGCTTTCGCAGGCATGTAAAAACTTTTTTGTTCCAGCAGGCCTTTGGGGATAACTAGTCTGGACCTGTGAAAATATGACGGATGGATACTATTTTTCTTGTTGTCTTTTAATGTTTTGATATTTTTACAATTTTAATATTGATGATTTAATTCTATTTTTTTTTGTACACCTGTATTTATATTCCTATTTATAGGTTTTAATTGTACAAGTTTTAATGTTGTAAAGCCGCCTTGAGTCTCAGTATTTGGGGAAAGGCAGGATATAAATATAACAACAACAACAACAACAACACATCCAACACTCTAACCCAGCCTCTCCTAATATGATGCACTCCACACATGTGGGACTGTAACTTCCATTATTCTCAGCCAGCACAGACATCGTTGCCACCCGAGCCGCCTGGGAATGATGGCACTGCTGTTCCACATCATCTGGAGTGCACTAGGTTGTGGAAGGTTGCTCTAACCACTACATCACATTGGCTCTCATTGTACAGAAGGGGGGAGGGGAGCGTAGCAATTCCCCTTATAGGAAGAGCCTGTGATGGGTTTGCCCACCACATGAGCAACACGTTTTCTAACCATTGCAATGGACAGGCCCTCATGTGTACTTTCAACAAATGTGAATCTTATTAAACAACTCCTATAGGGTGCCCCTGTCCCCTATATAAAATGGAGGTCTACTGAAGAGAGATTACAGCATAGGCATTTTTAGGCCACTCACTTTTTAGGCCATAACCTTTTATGAACGACAGTGCATCTGCGCAGAAGCTTCTCACACCCTGCTGGTTTGGTCCCTCAGTGCACAGTCAGATGTGCAGGAAACAGTGCACATTAAAGGATGGAGGATGCTGCACATGTTTATAGAATGCATATCGCTCCTTTCCTTACATAGCCAAGGTGTGGTTTACAGTCCCCTATGTGCTCAACCAGGAGGACATGTTACAACTGCCACAGAATGCCACCGAAAATGGCAGATTGGCTGTAAAGGGATGCTTGCCAAATGGATTGGGCCCATCATGTTGTAAGTTTCCAAGACCACCCTAGTGACCGCCATGAATGCAGAGCAGAGGAGAAAGGAGACTCACTGCACAATGGTCCCAATCCACCAGCTGAGCACTCATATAATGGGTTGTATTCAATATTAGTCTAACTTAAGTCCTATTCATTTCAATGGGACTACCCTACACAGGATTAACACTGGATAAAGCATTGTATGACCTGACAAAGACGATCCATCATGGGGACCAACTGTCCCATATGGACAAGGAGAGTATCTCTTATGCGTAGGTCCCATAAGAACTGCAGGGATTGGATGCATGCATCAAAGAGATACAGCTTAGCATCTTTTTGTTCTCGGAAGACTCAGTCCCCACCATCTCTGGTAGCATGGTGGGGACAGACCTCTGCTGGATACCTCAGAGAGCTGCTGTCAATCAGAGCAGATTTTACTGGGGTAGATGGACCAGTCATTTGACTCGGCATAAGGGAATTTCATGTATTCATATGAGTTCTGTGACAAGACCCAAAATACACAGAGACACATACAGACCCACCCTTCACTGAGAAGAGAGTCAAAGCTGGCATTCTGCCATGTGCAGCAGGGGTATACATACAAAAGATAAAGAGAAGAGAGGGAAAATAGAAAGTGCCCATAGGTGACTAGCACATTGCCACTGAGTAGGTCTAAGGCAGCCTTCCCCAGGTTGGTGCCATCCAGATGTTTTGGATTACAGCGCTCAGCATTCCTGACCATTGGCCATGTTGACTGGGTCTGATGGAAGTAGAAGCCCAAAACATCCAGAGGGCACCAGGTAGAAGAAGGCTGGTCTAACACCATCATTCTGGGCAACCTTATGTTCTATTTTTAAAAAGGACTGTTCATTAATACATATTTGATGAGATGCTATTGACTGGAACACAACGGAGATAGATGCTAATTGGTCTTCTTGTGATTTATTTATTCATTCATTCATAAGAGCAGCATGCATACTAATGATCTGGGCATTTGGCTTTGCCGAGATTATTCCAAAAATAAGACTCTGGGTGTAGAAAGTTGTTTGCCAAAGAGTCTGCCATGGGAAAGACACTCTTGAGCAATCTAATATTTACTAGTCCCAGCTGCCTTTTATTTCTAAGCCATATTTTACTTATTAGTTTCATTTACAATATTCCCCCCACCTCCCTCTTGCAGTCCCACTGCAAGCCAGAGCTCTGCCAAAACACAGTACTAAGCAGATACTTTGCAGGCGTGTTTTTTAAAAGTTTGTTTTAACCATTAGAAAGATCCTGCCTGCAGCTATTTCACTCACTTTATATATTAAGTGAATGAATATATATATAAAGTGAATATATATAAAGTGAATGAAATAGCAGGGGTTAAGTTGATCTTGTATGGAGGATCTTTATAATGGCTAAACTTTAAAAACACAAGGGTAAAGTATATTTTAAATAGACAGACAGAAATCAATTTGCATAATATTCAATACACAGTGAATTGCAGGAAAGCAAACAACTCAGTTTCTTTAAGAAACTTTCCTTGTTTTGCTATGGAGAATCATTTGGGACTAGATTTTGGGAACGTTTTTACACTGGCATATGTGATGCCTTTACATGTTGCTGATTTCAATTGTAAAAGGTTTTGTGCCAATAAAGTGTTTAGTTGTTTTGGACAGAGTTCTGTTCACCTTGGGCCAGAACATAATTTCATGCGAGATCATGAACAATGCTTTGCCCAGAACATTGTCCAGTTTTGCATTACTCAAAATTCCAAAAGCAAACCGCAGCGGAAAGCAAAGCACTGATAATGTGGTGTTAGCCCTAGCCTAGCAGGGATTCCCCCCGCCCCACACCAATTCCCCCCAAAATACATTCTTAAGTCACGGTTATTATCATAGTATTGATCTGACTCTGCTCACTTTTCACCCTGATGCTGCTGAGTCCTTCTGGAGTTGCCGCACACCTTCCAGATTTAATCACAACAGATAATTTGGATTGCAAATACTCCTTGTAAAGCCATGACTGCAGAAAAAATTGCATACAATAAGCAGCTTCACCCATGCATATACTTGTGGCATGATGTGGTAAGCAAAGTTACCCTGAGCAGCATTCTTAAAAGCCAATCTAAAACAATAATAAACAATAAATGGGAGCATTCCGGAATAATACAGACTCATAACCATAAACCCAAAATTGTATACAGTATTTTTCACCAATGCCTTTGGTTACCTTTCGGAAGAAAGCAGAGGTGGCGTTTGAACTGGCATTTTAGTTACATAACTTTTTAACCTCCGGATGTATGCAAGCCAAACCCTTTTATGGAGCAGACCCCAGACACATGCCCGTTTAGCTGTGACTCCTACGGTATGTTACTCCTACCTCTTTTCCTTTTAAATCCCCTTCATGGATTTTCCTCCTCTCTGATAGCCTCGTCTTTCCTGGAATTTCTGTGAGGAGCAGCTGGCGTCTCTGGGTTAATCCACGAGCGGGTGGTTTAGCAATCCCATGAGTCTGTTAATTAGTTTAATCGCTTGCTGGCACCCAAGATGAGACTTGAACATCCAAGGAGGTAAGATCCAGCTGCTGCTACTGCTGCACCCACCTCTGCCCAAGAAGCACTTTTTTCCAGTGGGCTTGTTTACCCTTAAAAATAAAAAAGCAAAGCCTTCTGGAGCAACTCCATTACACGAGTTTCCAGAAGGCTGGGAGAGCGCACTCCCCTCCTCCTCCTCGCTGCCTCTGGCCAGAGGAGCATGAATAGATTTCAGCACATTCCTGATGCTGCTCTGTCAGTTGCAATGTGCTCAGCTGTCAAAGCTGCCAACGCTGGCCCCACTCATGGCAAAAGGGGAAAAAAGGCAGGGGCAGCGTCAGTGGGCAAGAGATGAGAGCATGCAGCTTAGCTAGGCAGGTGAATCTAACACTCATTCCCAGGTCGCCAGTGGCAAAGGAAGAGGACAGCATTAGAAACAAAAACGGAGAAAGAGAAAGACTTTGGCTGCGCAGTTAAGCATACAAACCTTCCATGTGCCGCAAGAAAGAAAGAAAAAAGACAAGCAGTCTTATCCTGCCACTATCCCACGATTTCAGGAATGATCAGCTCCCTGCTCCCTGCCTCCCTGCACTGTAGATTCTTAAAACTTAACCTAACGGGGCAAGAAGTCAGGAAACTGGCTGAAAGATAGCCTGGAATTCAATTGTAGTAAGATGCCTCCCCTCAGCCCTGCTGGCTCAGAGCGTCTGATCTGACTGCACAGCTCAAGCATTTCCTTTCCACCTTCTCTCGCGTAGAGTTCCTCCCCCCTCTGCTCGGCTAACTTCAGTCAGCAAGGTCCTTCCCCAGGGAGCAGGGCAGCCTCTTACCCATTCAGCCCCACATCCAGCTGCAAAGCGATTAGGAAGCATGACCTAGGCCGCTAAGCTGTTTATATCACTTCTCCGAAGGGCTTCCTGTCCTGAATTAATGGAAACCCGAAGTTGACAAGAAAAGGCAGTTGTGTTTTTTAATTTATTACGAACTTGCAGAAGGAGGGAGGTCCTCTCCCATTTTTCAGTGGAGTGTAATCTGGTCATTGGCACCAGATCAACTGGAACAAAGTTTGTGAGAGACAAACCTGAACATTATAAAAGTTTCCTTCCTAACACTCACCAGCAAATGAAGCCTGCGACACTATTTACTCCAAAGTAGCCCCACAGACTCACAGGATGACTCCAGGGGAAGCGGTTTGAGGACTGCAGCCAAAGAATGCTCATCCAAACCACCACTAAGTAAGATACCACCGTATTAAACCTCTCAGGTTTTCTCTAGGTGAAAATAAATCCCCCAGATGGAGGACTGTTGAGTACTGAGACATAAAATCATGTTTTTGACCTCTTGTGGCCATTTAAGTTCTTTTCCCTGACATTTATTTTCAGGTGTTTTAACCTGTTCCTGACATGCTGTTTTGTTCCAGTTATACTGTCCCAACACATGATATCAGCGCACCAAACTGGAGGCAGGAATAAGCACCTGACGGACAGAGTTAAGGACAAACACACAGGCCCCGTTGCATCCCTCAAACCCTATTTTGGGGCCTGTAAAAACGTCACTGAGGAAAAAGGGCCCACTAGCCTCTTCCCCTCAAAACCAGTCACTCCCAAATGAGTCTTCCCTGAGAAGCAATTTGGGAAAAGGGGCCACTTCCAAGAGAAGATGCGGCACTGGGTCCACGGTTGTAACAGATTCAGACCAGACTAAGGGTTCACAAGGAGTGTGTGTGTGAATGGAGTATGGTCAGAAACTAAATACAGGATAGCCAAATGTGTTTAAAGTTATATACTATGTTCAGTTTTGGGCACTACACTCTAAGAAGGACACAGCCAAATTGCAGTGGGTTCAGGAGGGCAACAAAGATGGCTAGGATTATGGAAAACAAATCCTATGAGGAAAGTGTGAAGGAACTGGGCATGTTTAGCCTGGAGAAGACATGATAGTGCCCTTCAAATACCAGAAAGGCTGTCAGAGGGAAGAGGGCAAAGACATAGGGCTCCACCACACAGGTGGAGAATTCCACATCAATGCCAGTTCTTTCCCCATCCACTATCATTGCAGAACAGGGTTGTTGCTGTCCCCATCACATTATTTTTTCTTTCTTTCCTTCTCATGCAGGTGGTGATGCTGGTCAGAGGCATTGCCACTTTTCCATGAAGAAGCATTACACATGCTTGGGGTGTAGCGACAACTCCTCCCTGGTTCCTACCCCTTTCCCTCCCCTTTCACATTACTGGTGGATGAGGACTGACACGCAGACAGCCCCCCCCCCCAGATCTCCCTGGGGCCCCTGCTTCCCTGTTCAGTGTTTTTGACAATCTCTGCCATTTACTGTCTGGGAATGCACAGCAGGGGGATGTCCCAGCAGGTCGGAAGGCCGACCTGCTGCTCTACCGACCTGCTGCTCTGCCACCTTATTCAGAACGCTGCAGGCTGAAAATGGTGAGGACCCAAAATGGCACATGCACGGGAAGGCAACATGCTCAACAGCCCATCGTCACCATATTCGCCATCATGACCACACCCCCAACAACCCAAAACAGCCACCCACAGTCTCCAACACGCAGCGGTTCATTCGCACTAGGAGAGACATACACAGAGAAGGCATGGCGCTCCATTTGCGCATATTTGGAAAAATACCACATTTTTCCCATTTGAGAAAAACACGGGATAGGTGGGTGGAAATGTGGGATAATGACTGGACGATGACAACGTCATGTAATTGACCCGCACAATTCAGTGAGTAGCCAATCATGAATGTGCAATAAACCGGAGGTGTAGAGGCGCCCATATTCTCTACTGCCCCAGAGGGGAGCACTAGATCTAATGGGTTTAAGTTACAAGAGGGTATATTTCAGTTGAACATTAAGATAAACTCTTTTCTTTTTTAGAAACCCCCCTCCTTCCTTCCCAATTATACCATTGAAGGTACAAGACATGTAACACTAAGCCTCCATTTCCCATGTCTGTCCCCCCCCCCCCCGCCTTCAACTTTCCCTTCAGGTCACTATCATGTGTTAAGTTCTGGATCTTACATATTAAACCATTTACAAGTATCGCTTTAACATCTGCTAATTGGCCTATTATGGTATTATATGGTTTTTTTAAAAAAAGAGGGCGGGGGAGGGAAAGAAAACAAAATAATGGGTGTAAAGGGAAAAAGAAAGGGGGATCTAAAAATAAAGGAAAGGAAGGTGATAAACAAATAAAACAGATGATGGTATTGATAGTGCAGTGGGTGGGTACTGTGAGGGAGAGGAAGATGACCTCCACTCCTCAGTCCACATATAGTTCTAAAAAATTCTGCCAAACATTTTGGAAGAAACTTAAGGACATAATCCTACGCATGTTTAGACAGAAAAAAGTCCTACAACCCCCAGCATTCCCCAGCCAGCATGTAGGACTTTTTTCTGTCTAAACATGCAATGATTGTGCCTTAAGACAATTTGACAATGGAATCAATTACCTCAGGGATGTGAGGAGTCTCCTCTACTTGGACACCTTGCTGGAGGTCTCCAAGTAGAAGCTGGACACCCATCTGTTGGGGCTACTCTGGGTCTCACCTGTCTGCACTGAACAGGGTGTTAGACCAGATGGCACAGAAGGCACCCTCCAACTCTATGATGCTAAATGTGAATTACAAAAATATAGTATAAAACTAAAACAAAGTAAGTGCCTACTGCTTGTCAGTGATCCCAATGCCTTTGCATTCTTCAGTCAGAATACTGGAAGTGGGGAGGGGAGAGAAGGTTTTCTCCCCCATGAGGAATTGTATAGAATACCGCTTCGATTTTTTTCTTTATCCACAAGTACAAGGACTACAACTTTTCCTTAAAAAAAATAAGATGAAGATATGGGGGAAGGGCCTAGAACATCCGGGGCAGGGGAGCCAAAAGCTCATCCCTCCCCCAGACTACAGTCCTGTTCAACTCTCCTGTGTTTGGTGCAGTGGTGGCCCTTGGGGTATACCATCAACCGGCCTGCCCCTCTCCACCAATTCGCCTTAAAATATCCACAGTGGGATCTAACGATCCATCAGCATGAAACTATCTACTCCCTGCAAGATCATGAGGCAGCACCAACTACCGGACACAGAATTTAAAACCCCTCCAGGGAATGAGTTTCCCCTTTCTTCTGCCATCACATCAGAAGCACAACTCCTTGGTCCTGGTTGGTAAAAACTGGAAAGGGAAACCATCCAACCACCTTCCAATGAAAGCAGTGGCAAATGTTTTCCATGAAAACCACTGGAGAGCCAATGTGGTGTAGTGCTTAGAGTGCTGGACTGGGACTTGGAAAATCCAGGTTCTAGTCCCCACTTGGCCATGATGTTCACTCAAGTGACTTCGGGCCAGCCACCGACTCTCACCTTAACCTGCCTCACAGGGTTGTCGTTGTGGGGATAAAATAGAGAGGAGGAGGACCATGTAAGTTGCTCTGGGTTCCTTGCAAGAGGAAAAAAGGCAGGATATAAATATAATAATAAATAATAATAAATTAGTGAAGCAAAAGAGCAGCTCCTCACAGTGGGGACATGAGTGAGTGCTAATACATTGCTAAATGCCTGAGATTCCAGTCCTACCCACCTCTGAACCCCTTGGTTGCACCCATGGGTGGGCAATGTCCAAGGACAGAGAATTTCCAACTCTCAGCTTCAAGGAACCACTGTGATTGCACTGTTGGATTTCACAAAAACATGATGATGGAATCTACTGCTTTGCGCGCGCACACACACAGACACACACACACATCTATTTTGTACATAGCACTTTTTTCCCTTCAAGGAACATGTTTGGCTCTGTGTTCATGTATCTGATGGAATTTTAATCCGTAAATTGTGTGTGCAACTGGGAACACAGCAAAAGTGGGAATAAACATGTAAAGCACACCTACATGATAGGAGCCCTAGATGCCCAATGTCACTGTCAGGAATAACAATGTCAAGAACAACCAAGACTAGAACTTGGGGCCTCCTAATGTATTCGGCCACCATTTATGGCAAGCTACTTGGGTCTCCAGAAAAAAGGCTGGAACCACTGTATTCTCATCCCAAATTCCAGCATAGCTCTACCCATCCAGGTTCCCCTGGCCTGGCTCTACCTGTTCTTATTTGTAGGAGAATACTGAAAACCCATCTGTTTATGCAAACCTCCCCTGTGCCATGCAGTTTTCTCCCTTATGTACATATGACATATTCTATGCATTGGTCTTTATTTTTATGTTTTTATGATTTGTGTACACCGCTTTGGAATCTTTAGATGTAAGCAGTTCATAAATATTTATTCTATTTTATACATGTATTTTATTTATATCCCACCTGTCTACCAAGAAAACTGGCACCCAAGGCAGCTTACAAACACAACATCACGCTGGCTGGGAATTATGGGAGTTGCAGTCACAACACATCTGGAGGGTTCCAGATTGGGGAACGGTGGCTTAGGCTGCAGCTATAAAATACTTCCAGAATTCTAACAATGGTTGCTAAATACTAAATATCACAGCACGCTAGCTATCAAATATCACATATCCAATACTGACAACATCCAATATCAGCAATTACCTACTATCAAATATCAATCACTGGCTTTAAATATCCTGGGATTTCAAATACTGAAATTTTCAAATTTTTGAGTATTTGACATCCAAATTTATAGAGGAGAATTTTCAGAAGCATTTGAGGGGGTGGGACGGGACATTTGTTTCAGCTTGAAAACTGATCGTGCAACTCTCTTGACACAAAGAAATATGTTATGCTCTCAGCCCTTCATTATTTAAACATGGAAACGGAGCGCAAGAAACCTGCTCACTTGTATCAGACCTGAAAGAGTACTGCGTTTCATTTCCCACAGTCCCTCAATAGCCATATGGGACAGACAATGTTCAAAAATATAGAATCAACTTCAGAACTAGGATGTGTCAAGGGAGGAAAGAAGAAGAGGGGGGCAAGTTGTACAAAACATTCCCACGGTGCAACATAAATAATGCATTATTGTGTGTGCATTCGTTGAAAGATCTAATGCCAATGAAGGCTGAAGAGAAACAGACACACAGTAACACTTCCACTTATCTGGACCTCCTGCATCTGGAACTTACTACACAGAGTACATGACTCATGTGCCCCAATGGGGAGCAGCCACAGCTCAGTGGTAGAGAACATGCTTTGCATGCAGAAGGTCCCAATTCAATCACTGGCATCTCCACTCAAAAACAATTTCAGCCATAAGGGCTGAAAAGACCCCTGCCTGAAGAGAGCTGGTCTTGCTGATAGTGATAATCCTGAACAAGTGATCAGATTCAGTATAAGAGAGGTATGTATCTGGTGTGTGCAAATATCTTTTAGGACAGCTAAGAGCAGGATGTTGGGTATTTCCCTGGGTTTAGACTGTAGAGGATAATAATGTACTTAAGCATCATTTTTAAAATAATTTTACAGCTCGATCCACACATCTGGACTGTGCAGATGCTTGAGTGTGTGTGCATGTGTGTGTGTGTGTGTGTAATTAAAATGACTCAGGGCACAATCCTATCCAGATAGGCAGCAGCCTCCAAAGTTGGAGGAGGCCAACTATCCAAAGCAGGACAGCAGACGCATGGAGGGGATCATTCCCCCCGCGCTCCTCCTGCCCTGCTTTTTTGGCTAGACAGCCAATTGCGGCAGTCTAGCCTTGGGAGCATGGAGCGGGGAAGGAGGCAGCTGTAAGACACATAGGATGTGTCATACAAGCATCTCCTCCCTCCCCGCCCCCAGCCATGCCCCTTTTAGACCGCTCCGTACTCCTCTTGCGAGCGCGGAGAATGGGGCTGTTCCACACTGCCTCCGAGGCAGCATGGAAGTGGAGGGAGGTCGGTTCCCGGATAACACAATATCCTATCGCCGTCTAGCTGCTGTCTAGCAGCCATAGGATTGCTCCCTAAGGATGCATTCCTAGGCACACAGAACTCGGTGTGACTTACGTCTGAGTAAACACATTTAGGAGTCCACTATAACATTCTCAATGCACCTGTGTTCCACTGGCATTGGCTGTAGCTCAGTGGTAAAGCACATATTTTGCATGCAGAAGGTCCAAATTAACACCAGGTTCAGTTCCCAACATCTCCAGGTAGGGCTGGGCAAAACCTGGGAGCTGCCACCAGTCAATGTTGACAATACTGGGCTAGATGGACCAATGGATGCTATGGATAAGGCACCTTGCTATGGATTACTTTGTGTAGTTCTTTTGAACTTACACACCTGTTCTTTTCGAGGGCACTATAGAGCCATAGATGGGAAGGATCAGCAAGGACAATCCAGGTAGAAGGAGGGCAACACCTGATGTTATACTTCTGGAGAAGAATTCTCCCAGTAAACTGGGTTGTAGGCAGCATGAGGAAGAAGGAAATGCTAAGGCATGAAGGTAACATGAAACTCTAAGACTTCCCTTGCAGCCCCATAACATACTGCCTTTTCATTCCTGGCTATGCTAATCTGCTGTGTCAAGTATCATAAATTGAAATGGTTCAGAGATCTACTGCAAAAAAGAAAAGAACACTGAATCAAGCTAATTTTGGAAAGTCACCCAGGAAATGCATAAGGGCATACACAATGCTCAAGACAACGAGAGGGATGAATCCACTGCGGCGAGGTCCAGGGAAAACAAAGGTGTTGTTGTTGTTCAGTCGTTAAGTCATGTCCGACTCTTCGTGACCCCATGGACCATAGCATGCCGGGCCTTCCTGTCCTCCGCTCTCTCCCCGAGCGTGCTCAAGTTCATATTCATTGCATCGGTGATGCTATCTAGCCATCTCATCCTCTGCCGTCCCCTTCTCCTTTTGCCTTCAATCCTAGGGATGGCGGAGAATTTCTCCCCGAAACTTCGGGGGGCCGAGCACCAACGTGTTCGGCCCCCCGAACAAGTTTCGGGGAGAAATCCTCCGAACCCCCCCCCGCCCCCCGCACCCCCCCCCCCGGGACGGGACTTACCTTCACCGAATGTCCCTCCCGGTGGCGGGTCCGGCCGGCGGTTCGGCGGGTGTTCGAGCGGGGCGGGAGCGGCAGCCGGTCTTTCGACCGGCTGCCGCCGCCGCCATTGCAATCAAAGAAAAAAAAAAACGCCCCCTGATAGGCTACGTGACAATTCACGTAGCCTATCACGGCTAGATCTGCAAAGTCAGCCGTGATAGGCTACGTCAATCATCACGTAGCCTATTACGGGTGACTTTAAAAAAAAAAGCGCGTACGGATAATGGCGGCCCCCATAGGGAGCCGCCATTCCCGTTCCTTATTTGGTCGCCGTAGTCTACGTAAACATTTACGTAGACTACAGCGACTAAATAAGGGACGCGAATGGCAGCTCCCAATGGGGGCCGCCATTAGCGTACGCGCTTTTTTTTTTTTTTTTAAAGTCACCCGTGATAGGCTACGTGACGATTGACGTAGCCTATCACGGCTGACTTTGCAGATCTAGCCATGATAGGCTACGTGAATCGTCACGTAGCCTAACAGGGGGTATTTAAAAAAAAACTTTCGCGTTCGCGGCTGGGCGAGGCGGGAAGCCTCCCCCCCGGCCTGAATTTCGGCCGGGGCGAGGCGGGAAGCCTCCCCCCCCCGGCCTGAACTTCACGGGGGGAGCAGCGAAGCGCCTCCCCCCCACCGCGAACGTCCTTCGACAACAGGTAAGGGACTTTCGTCCACCCCTATTCAATCCTTCCCAGCATCAGGGTCTTTTCCAGTGACTTTTCTCTTCACATTTGGTGGCCAAAATATTTGAGCTTCAGCTTCAGTATCTGTCCTTCCAATGAGCAGTCAGGGTTGATTTCCTTTAGGATGGACTGATTGGACCTCCTTGCAGTCCAGGGCACTCGTAAGAGTCTTCTCCAGCACCACAGTTCGAAAGCATCGATTCTTCGGCCCTCAGCCTTCCTTATAGTCCAGCTCTCACAGCCATATGTTACTACTGGGAGAACCATAGCTTTGATTATGCGGACCTTTGTCGGCAAGGTGATGTCTTTGCTTCTTACTATGCTGTCTAGGTTTGCCATAGCTTTCCTCCCAAGGAGCAAGCATCTTATAATTTCATGGCTACAGTCACCGTCTGCGGTGATCTTGGAGCCCAAGAAAATAAAATCTGTCACTGCTTCCAATTCTTCCCCTTCCATATGCCAGGAAGTGATGGGGCCAGATGCCATGATCTTAGTTTTTTTTAATGTTGAGTTTCAAACCAGCTTTTGCACTCTCCACTTTCACCCTCAACAAGAGGCTCTTTAGATCCTCTTCGCTTTCTGCCATTAGGGTGGTATCGTCTGCGTATCTGAGGTTGTTGATAATTCTCCCGGCAATCTTAATTCCGACCTGTGATTCATCCAGCCCGGCGTTTCTCATGATGTACCCTACATATAAGTTAAATAAGCAGGGCAACAATATGCAGTCTTGTCGTACTCCTTTCCCAAATTTGAACCAATTGGTTGTTCCATGTCCGGTTCTTACTCTTGCTTCTTGACCCTCGTACAGGCTTCTCAGGAGACAGGTAAGGTGGTCTGGTACTCACAGTTTGTTGTGATCCACACAATCAAAGGCTTTAGCATAGTCAATGAAGCAGAAATAGACATTTTTCTGGAATTCTCTTGCTTTCTCCATGATCCAGCGAAAGTTGGCGATTTGATCTCTAGTTCCTCTGCCTCTTCGAAACCCAGCTTGTACTTCCAGTAGTTCTCAGTTCACATGTTGCTGAAGCCTAGCTTGTAGGATTTTGAGCATAACCTTGCTGGCATGTGAAGTGAGCACAATTGTATGATAGTTTGCACACTCTTTGGCATTGCCCTTCTTTGGAATTGGAATGTAAACTGACGTTTTCCAGTCTTGTGGCCACTGTTGAGTGTTCCAAATTTGTTGGCATATTGAGTGCAGCACTTTAACAGCATCATCTTTTAGGATTTTAAATAGCTCAGCTGGAATACTGTCATCACAAAGGTGACAGCATCTTAATTTGCAACATTTTTATTAGTAAACCTTCTATCTCTTGAGAAGGAGTTACCGCTCAAATGTGTTGAGAATACATGTGTTGAGAATACATGACAGAGAGGAGGTTCTTACATGCACCTCATCTATTTGCATCACTTTCCTACAAACATAAAATAACATGTCATGATGGCTCCACTGAAACCGCCTTTCATTATTTTGAGGGGGGAAAATAAGACTTGCATGTGGAGCTTTCATATTACGCATTAGCTTATTGCGTGGAGCAAGGTGCGCTTATCTCTCCTCCACCATGTAAACAAGATCAATGGCTGATATGCACAAGGCAGCCCATGGTCGCCTTCTACATAGCAGTCTTCTTGAATTTTCTTCCATATATAATGCTCAAAGAAAAGATAGTTCACAAGAGTGTGTGCTGGTTGCACGCCAGCTGATTTCCCTAATTACCCTCATCGGGCATGGGTTGTCGTGAAGTCCGAACCAGGCAAGGGTACGTGGCTGGGGTGGTTAACAAACCACCAAGGACCCATGGTCTGTTCTAGGGTTTGTAACCACTCAAGCAACCCACCCTTGTTGGGTTCAGATGTCGTGACAACCCGCACCCAGTGAGGGTCTTCATCCAGCATGCGACTGGCACACGCGCGGGTGGTTAATAAACCGCCATGGCTTATTAACCACCCTTGTGTCATGCAAACTACACATTAAGACTGAACAGGGAGATTAAGTGCAGCGGTTGAGAACATGAGCTGGGAGATGGAAATCCTTGGTTCAAATCTCTGCTCACCCTATCAGTTCACTGGGTGGTCCTTAGGACAACTGCCAGTTCTGAATTCCTGTAAAATATGGGATTTTTCCTGTTAAGGATTATAGGTAGGTAGGTGGGTGGGTAGAGATAATGCAATTTATAACATAATGGTTATATTATGTTATAATATATGTTAGGCCATATCGAACCACAGCTTAGATTGCAAATACAGGGCAAGGATGACAAAGATAGCATTCTGAGCTATACTTCGTATAGCTGCAGTTTTAAATCTGCTGCTTTTATGATTTTTCATTTTCATTTCTTTTTATATAAATTATTTTCATTTATCGTTATCAGATTGGGGAGCTTGTTTTCAATCTGAAAAGCGGGCTATCAGTCCCCTAAATTAAAAATAAATAAATAAGAATACCAATTATTATAAATAAGATGGATGAGCATACATGGTACAGCCCTGTGAGAGGAGAGATAGGGCAATGAGTATTCAAGCAGAATACCTTAGGTCACCCAGTAGAACTGATTTGCAGTAGGTTTAGGACACAGGGGGAAAGAAAGCACTTTTTTATACAAAGCTTATCATTAACTTATGGGATGCTGTCAAGGCTCCACTTATGGCCTGGACCCCTGAGCAATCCCTTAAAGATCTCTTTCCTCCTTAAGAGTCCCATCTTCCTTCTTCTGAACTTCCCATTCCCAGTAACATGAGGTTTAGGCTGTAGATGTGGGGTGACTGACACACCAGACACAGGGTTTAACCACAACAGTTTACTGGTAGATTTAAAGCAAACAAATTACAACTAAAGGTATTTACACGATAGAGCTGAGTGATCCAAAAAGCATTAAAAGAAAATAAAAGTTGCAAAACGCAAGTTCCTTTACCCTAGCTGTCCTTTGACTTTTCTAGGCTGCTTCTTCCTGCTGCCTCTTCAGGCTCTGCTCTCACTGTTGCTCTTGCTGCTCTTTCTGCTGCTGCTCTTATTGACTCTCTCTTTTTATACCCTCTTCCCCCCAAACCAAAAGTATTGCTTCAAACCTGGGGAAGTGAAACTTAAGTGGAGAAATGAAACTGACACCCAACCGGAGAAATGAAACTACTCCTCTCGGGGTTACCCCCTCCCAACAGAAAACTCCAGGCCAATAAGCCTGACATATTTTCCTATCACCTCTGTAGGCCTCAAACCTTCACAGATGCATTACCACAAGAAGTAGTAATGGCCACTAGCTTAGATGGCTTTAAAGACTTGACAAATTCATGGGGAGGGGACGTCTATCAATAGTTGTTAGCTAAATTGAACCTCCATGCCCAGGGGGAGTATCCCTCTGAATACCAGGTTTCAGAGACAAGCAACAGGGAATGGCCATTACCTTCATGCCTTACGTATGAGATTCCCAGCTGTCTCTGGTTGACTACTGTCAGAAAAAGGCTACTGAACTGCTTGGATGGAGTTCTTATGACATTTACATCCAGAAGTGTTTCATGCACAGGATGCATTAAAATGACAACATCCAAAGCTTCTCTATATAGTTGTTTGCATGAATTAAGAACAACATGGTAAAAGTCAGAGTACTGTTTATACAGAACTACACGGGGTTAATACTGAGAGCCGTCATGTACATATTGTTGGAATGTATACACATGCAGCCCATTTGCTAAAGCCATGCTGTGAGAGGCAAACACAAACACGCTTTGAATGGCTTGTACCAGCCTTCCTCAACCATGGCCATGGTTGGGAATTATGGGAGTTGCAGGCTGACACATCTGGAGGGCACCAGGTTAGGGAAGACTGGCTGATGCAGACTGATGCAGATGACATGCTCAAACATTAGGGAACTTTTACACAATGCATTTCTTCCTATAATGCGTGCAGCACATCCACAAGCAATGGACACCATTACTCAGTCAATCGGTTATCCCTCAACATCATATTCTCTTAAAATAAGTAGCTCGTTTTCTTTTTTTCTTGTTACTTAAAATTCTCATTTCTTTTCAGCGTGAACCATTGCCATTTCTTCAGTGCTCACTTTCTTCCCAATATTATTTGTGTAACTGAAAACATGAACTCTTTTGTTCAGCCAAAGGTTGCACGTTGCATGTTTCCTTCCCTTGTCTGGTTCAAAGGTTAGCATTGCAGAAAGTAACCTAAGGACATTTATACTCCAGAGAGAGGTTTCAATACAAAACTATTTTTAACTATGGTTCTGTTTAATGTTAGGAGTAACACAAGAAACACATATAACCAGAGAGAGCATAGTTATCAAAATATTATGTGTTTTTTAATTCACAGACACAAATTAAAACATCCTCAGACCACACACACACACCACTCTATGCCTTGTATTTCTCATCACTCACTAATGGCTGTTTTAATCGGGGTAAGTTTACACAGTCCAGTACTCGCATGAGTTTATTTCCCTTATCTATGTATATCCCAAGTGTGTCTTTGATCATTTGCAGTAAGACAATATGGAAGAACAGTTCTCTTACCACAGTTTGTACTGCTCATTTTTCTCTGAAGGTCCTGACACAAAGGTGGCCATCCCACCATGGCTCCCAGTCTCTTTCTGAATGAAATTCAAAGCGCTGGTTCACATGGCTGTCCCTACCATTAGGTATAGTGAAGCAATTGTCCGAAGCAGCAAATTCCCCCTCAGTTGGAGGACAGAGCTGTGGATGCCACACAGCTTGTCCTGAGGTTCTCCTAAACTAGCCTGCTGTTCTCAGTGTGACAGAGGATGTTATCCTGTCCCCAGTGCTGAAGTAAGATTCAGCTGCTAGTCCAGCTGGCTTCTGTATGTGGAAGACCAATGTCATATTTTCCTTTATCTCTGGCAGGAAAATGTCTTGGGCTGGCCCTGACTGGGGTACCTAAAAGGATCACTTCCTCTAACATGAATCTGCCTACATTGTCCTGCTCTGAGTCAGCCTGCCATCCAGAGTCAGGCAGGGGGAAACTGGAGACAGTTCCTTCTTCTCTGTAGCACCCTTTCCTCCCCTGCCTGTCATCTTCCTGTCTGTTGAAATTTAAGTTGCATGCTCCTTGCAGGAGGGACATGACTTCTTTTGCTCGTGTTACTTATGTAAAGCACCATGAACACCGGTGGTACAATATAAACAGAACAACAAAAGGTTCAAGAACATCTAGCATAATTCTGACGCCATTCTGATAACACTATTTTGATCTCCTAGCTATTGTCTACTGACCAAGCACCTCCAGATTGGATTTCTTCATGCTTGACTATCTCGAGGGACCCTTTTCTGAAAACAAGCTGAGCGGAATTTGCCCATCGCTAGTTACAGCCAGACAACCAAAGGTAGGTCTCCTCAGAGGCACAGGGATATCCATAGCAATACACATCTGTACCCACAAAGATGTATAAATTGCTGTACTATCTATCCAGGCAGTCTCCATTTTATTTGCGAGAGCTACCCAGCATGTGTCCAAAATGTGTGATAAGCCTGCCATTTATTAATGTTTCAGGGATCCTGCCTTAAATCATACATGAAGATTTTGTTCCAGGATTTTTCCTTGATCACTTTCTCCAGTCAGAAGTCTGGGCATTCATTCAGATGTTGGATTTAATGTGTGAGAACAGATGGTGTCTCCATTTTTTTTTTCTTGGAACCTGCTTCTCACCCACCCCTATTTCACCCCGCCTTCACCAGAACTGGTCCTTTTCCTTTTTCACAATCGAGAACACAAAATTGGATTCTTGGGTCCAAAGCTGTAGTCCAGGCTCACTTATTCATACTAAAGTGATTCTCTTCATGCAAAATTCTACTGCTATCTTTCCCTTAGTTTAATTTAACATGGACTTGGATGGATCAAACATAACTTCATTACAGTATTAGGGTGCTTCCAGACACTACTCATTCATGCCTAGTGTGGAAGCACCCTTTATTTCATATGAGAGTAAAATTTGGCTCTTAACAGAAGGATATGGTGTTTATTGGCCCACCGTGGATACAATCCTACTAATATTTCAACGAATTTTAATCAGAGATCTACTCATACACTCAGATCATTTTAAATTATTATTGTTATTGTTATTGTTATTATTATTACATAGTCCTGGGTATATCAGCAGATCCATCAGATTATGCTGTGTCTGAGCAGACTGTGCTGGTATGAAAAACAAACACTCTTCATACTTGGAAATCGTTAAATAAGAAGTGCGACAAGCAGTGAAGTGTAGCAGTGTGGAGGGCTACTGTTCAGGGTTCCAGCCAGCCATGTCCTCTTCCAGGACACACCATTCCATTCCCCCACCCCCACCCCCACCCCATGCAACAGACAGGATTCCATGACCACTAAGCGTGCTCGACCCCATTGGGCCATTTGGGTGCACTAGGGTTTTTTTTTAAGTTGTTGTTGTTTAAAAAAAGAAGTTTAACTTCTGCAAATCTTTTATTTATGTATTCATTTTATTTGAAATTATTTTTAGTTCGCCTTTAAGGGTATAACTTGCTCAAAGTGATACTTTATTATGCGGGCTCCCATGAACATGCCAGCAATTTCCTCTAGTTTCTCAGTGCACCCACTTTGACCACATAGCTGTTGGCACACAGCACCTGAATTTGCTATTGGAGGGAGTGATTATACCACCCCTGCATTCCCAATTTGATTGGAGCTCCTGCAGAGTTCATAGCATAATTCAGAACTTTACCAGGCCTTACAAAACTGCTTCTGCTATGTAGGAATATCAGCCCTGAGAATAAGGAGATGGTTCTCCTAAAATAAAATAAAAAGACTGGTTCACATATGCATAAACCTTGCAACATCTCTACACTTGGACTACTGGCACCTGAATATGTGAACAAAGTCCTGTGCTTAAAGATGTATGGAAGAGATGTGCACATTATGATGACTGTACAACAGTTCCTTCACCAATAAAAGCCATTACTTGGAGTTGCAGTCATCTGTAACCCAGCCCAAAGCCTCCATATCGTGTCTGCTTATCTTGCTGTCAAGATGCTTTTTCATTCTCAGTTCCACTGCTTTACGAAAGTGCTCTTTAAACTTGCACGGAATGACACACAAAATTGATTTTATTTTGCTTTTTAACTGAGCGGGATAAAGCTTCATCTAAATGACTACATTTTCCTCTGTCCCAGTGATTATTTTTTCATGAAAAAGCACAACATTCAATATGCAGAGTTTAAGCTCCAGGCTTCGGAGCCACTTGGGCTCTGCAGAATAAAGTAGCATGGGGAGAAGTTGTATAAATATCACAAACATCTTTTGTTTGGAAGCCTTTCTTTCAAAACACAAAAACTGGCAGCTCCACCATCACTTGGCTTTGAAGTCCAAATTGACAGCAAACATAAAACATAGTATCTTGAAGCCAAATTTGATGCGTACGTTGGCTAAAGCAACAAACGTCCAAGCAGGTTTATTTCATAATGTATGTACAAGGAATATAAAATAAGGCACAGGTTAGGGCCAAAGGGGAGCTTCTTAAGGTTATGGAAAAATACAGTTCAACTATTCCATCAGGTAGTTTACAAAACTTCTCTCATTTATAGGTATCTCCTATCTAGAGGCACTGGATAAGGCACATTTTTAATAAAATTTAAGTTACTAGGAGGAGCCAAGATCCCCCAAACCCCATGCAACTAGTTCCACACGTCCAAGGGACCTTTGGACAGTGGAGGCTGGTGGCTCCAATGTCAGTGGGGTTCTGCTTCTGCTTCTTGGATAGCTTCTGATTGAAACCTGCAGCAGATTCGTTGTCCCACTGACATTGGAGCCACCAGCCTCCACTGCCTTTTGGCTTGTGTTTCTTGAACAACAGACCCCTCTGCTCCAATAATTCCACATGGCAAATTGCTTTTGACAGCGAGGGGAGTTTCAAAAACACTTTATGATACAGTACAGGGGTCTGGCATTCGGGGGGAGGGGGGTCAGAAGTTCACAGACTGTCTACACACAAAGAACATCTGGAGTTATTCGTTCATCTTTAAGATTCACAGAGAAGTGGGGCAGGGGACAATCATCACGTTCTTCTGCCATAATCCTACAGTGACTTCGGATACTAGCAGTAGGGAATCTTAGGCCCAGGAGCCAACCCAGCTCTCCAGGTGGCCACACCCCTTTCCCTGGCCCCACCCCTTCCCCCAACCACCAATCATTTGGCATTTCCCCAGCTTTTGTGTGGTTTTTTCCCCATTCTAAAAGGTGGGAATGCTGTTCCTAAGGCTTAGCTAGCGGCACTAAGAGCGTTAAGCTAAAATATGCTGGTATTGGGGGTGCTTTGGCCTGGCCCCCTTTGCCTTCAGGCAGCTCCACCACTGGAATGCAACACCACCCGCACCAGCACCCCGAGAGCTTATCTGAAATTGAATTCGGGCCTCACACTGACAGAGGTTCTCCACCCATGACGTATTCTATACTGGTTGAACATACCTACAGCTGTGAAAGGCACATCATTTCAGAACTCCCTGTCCTGGTCTTAGTGGCTAAGAGCATACACTGAATCAGGATACTCCTGGTTTGAATCTCACCTCTGCTATTAACCCCTTATGTAGCCTTAGGCAAGCCCTGTCTGCCAGACTCAGCCCCTTATCTGCAAAGCGGTGTTAATATTACTACTTACTGCTGTATTTTATATAAAGCCACCTGACAGCATTGTTCTCCCAGCAGTTTACAATGAAAATAATAAAATACAATTTAAAAACACAGTATCAAAAAACAACAATTTGGTGGCTAAAAAAATTCAGCATAAAGATTTCCAGAGAGACTAAAAGGAGATAACTAGCTAAGGGTGCCGTCCTATGCACGTTTAGCCAGAAAAAAGCCTTACAACTCCCAGCATCCCTCCTGTCATGGCACTCGGGGGGGGGGGGCTGCTAAGCCTTCTCCCCGCACCCATTTTTGATCTGAAATTCCACCACCACCCTGCCGGGGCAGGGTTAAAAAAGAAAGAAAAAAAGCCTCCATTGACTCCAATGGAGACCCTTTTCTTTTGTTTAACCTTTCATCCATGTCTGTGTGGGGGGGGGGTGGAATTTCAGGAGAAAAATGGGTGGAGAGAGAAGGTTTAACCCCCTCCTTCCCAGAGAACTGTCGTTCCAATCCAAATCGGGGCCACATGCACTTACTTGAGAGTAAGTGAAATTATCCCACATAGATACATTATGTGTGATTTGATAAACGTTTCGCTTGGCTCTCACCTCACCAGTCTGTTATGAGATCTTCAGCTTGTCTGTGATGATGTCTCCTGTCTCTGGCCCTCAATCCCTGTTTGCCAGATCCATTCCCTGGCCCCTAGCCCATTCACAACCACGCCCTCCTGCCTCTGACACACGTTACCTGTGTCAGACCGAGTCCATGGCAGCCTGTCGCCAGCTAGGACCTTCACTTGACAGAGGTACCATGAAGGGGGCATAGATGAAGGCAGGCATCGGGGTCTGAGTGGTGCAGCGAGACTTCTTAAAGTGTTGGCCCCAGCAGGGCACAGGGGGTGGGACAGCATTTGGATGCTCCCTCAGGGCCAGGGTCATGACAACAATGTGGATAGTGCCACAGCCATCGATTCCTCCTCCAGCATCACAACGCTCTGGTCTGCTCTGTAGGGGCAATGACCATGTGGCTTGTGGGTGTGTGAAAACGCAACCTGCCTGCAGCACCCACAGACAGCCCTTCAGCTATTCTGCAGTGAAACTTTGCTAACTTCAAAGCCGCCACAGATCTAGTTTTCTACATTTCTTTATATAACACATAGGGTGTATTCTGCATTTAAAAAACTGGTGGATGCTGAATATCTCCCCATCTGAATACCAGAGTACTTTGGCATCAGTATAAATCTGTTTTATTGTATCTCTCTCCACAGCATAAGTAGCAAGTGATTGGATTCCATGGTCCCTTAACTGCATTATCCACTTTTATCCGAATGAAGAGTTTATGATTTAGAGCTTCCTGCGTTGCTGTACCTCATGCTTATTTCCTGAACACAGCACTCCTCTCCAGAGAGAGGGAGCATGTGCCGAGGACTGCTGCAGGTGTGTTTTCCCAAGCCAAAAAAAAGCCTGCGAGGCAGAGGGTGCAATTTTATATAAAGTAATAAATCAGGGGTAGGCAACCTGGCGCCCTCCAGATGTTTTGACTACAACTCCTATCAGCCCCAGTGCCCAGGGATTGAGGGAGTTGTAGTCCAAATCATCTGCAAAGTACCAGGTTGCCTACGCCTGTAATAAATAAAATAATAAAATAAAAGGCTGATTCTTGAGCCAGGGCAGGTACCACACACAGCCCCTCCAAACAGATGATCAGTGCTGTTTATGACTGAGGCAGCTCCTCGACTGGGCCCCAATTGCATACATGTTTCCTCCTGCTGGGTCAGCGTGCTGGTTAATAAGGCAATTACCATCATCTAGGGCAGGCATCCTCAACGTGGTGCCCACAGGCATCTCCAATGGCACCCACGAAGGGATCCCCAACGCGATGCCCGCAGGCACCTGGGGAAAAAATCCTTCTTTTTTTTTTAATATACATACATTTGTATGAAATGCATACAACTTTCTAGCAATTATACATAAGCTCCATCAAAAGCAAACCAAATATCCAAATAAGTATCCATTTGAAGATGGCATCTATAGGCCACCTTTTCAAATACTGAAAGTTTTGTAAGGTCCTCAATCCATTGCATTATATCCTATAATTGCATGATAGGATAAAAATCAGTCAGCCTCGTTGATAATCAGGTACAAACCAGCAGGCATTAAATGCATGTATGTGCTTAAAGTGCCTTGTCTTTTACTGAAAAAAAGAAAAGAAACAGCAGCAGGAGGGCCTGATCAGGATTAGGACCTTTACCTACATGCACACACATTTTTCTGGGGTTAGTAATAATTAAAAATGTATAGAAGAGGGTAAAAAACATTGAACATGTATGGGGTACTTCCACACAGACAGCTCCTAACACTACCAATTTTATTTTTATATATTTTTTGAATAAAACTGGTTATCTGGATCTATTCCAGTCTGGGTTCAGGCCTGGTTTTGGGATGGAATTGGCCTTGGTTGCCCTGATGGATTACCTTCTTCAGGAACGGGGGAGTGTGACCCTGTTACTTCTTCTTGCTCTCTCAGTAGCTCTCGATACTGTTGACCATGGTATCCTCCTGGACCGCCTCTCTGAGTTGGGCGCACTGTTGTGCAGTGGCTCAGCTCTTACTTGCATGGTCAGTTCCAGAGAAGAACATTGGGTGACTGTGCCTCCGGCCCTTGGCAACTGAACTGTGGGGTGCTTCAGGGCACTATCTTGTCCCCAATGTAACTTAATATCTATATGAAGCTGTTGGAAGCAGTCATTAGGGAATTTGGGGCAAGGTATCACCAGTATCCTGATGACACCAGTTGCCTATGTACACCAGTTGCTGGAGCACATGGGTGGGAGAGTGCTGCTTCACTCATGACCTGCTTGTGGGTTTCCCATTGACAGCTGGTTGGCCACTGTGTGAACAGAACGCTGGACAAGACGGATCGTTGGTCTGCTCCAGCAGGGCTCTTATGTTCTTTTCTCATGGCACCCAGCTCTATTTCTCAGTGACATTTGAATCGGAAGAGGACATACATGTTCCGAACTGGTGCCTGGATCTAGTTATGGCTTGGATGAGGGCTAATAAACTGTCTAATTACAATTCAGGTTCAGAGACGCTATGGTTGGGCAGCTCTCAGGTCTGTGAATTGGGCTGTTTACCTGTTCTGGATGGAGTTGCTCTCCCCTTGAAGGAGCAGGAACATAGTGCTCCTGGGTCCATCTTTCTCACTGGAGGCCCAGGTGACCTCAGTGGCCCGGAGTACCCATTACCAACTTTGGTTGGTGCACCAACTATGCCTGTTCCTGGATATGTACAGCCTAGCCATGGTGATCATACACTGGTAACCTCACAATTAGAGGACTGCAATGCGCACTATGTGGGGCTGCTTTTGTGCCTGGTTTGGAAGCTGCAGCCAGTGCAGAATGCAGCAGCTAGGGTGCTCAGTGGGACACCCACATTACTCTTGTGTTAAAAGGACTGCACTGGCTACCTGCTAGCTGCCAACCCATTTTCTAGGTTATATTGTTGACATATGACGCCCAGGATACCTAGCAGACCATCTTCCACTATATCTACCTAGCCGACCATGACCAACAGAATGTCACCACACAATATCTCAAAGGTGGACTTCCTCAGTGGTGGCCCACCCTCTGGAGCACCCTCCCCTGTACAGATTGGGAAGCAGAAAATGTGGCATATTTCAAACGCCTCCTGCAGATGCACTTGTTCACCCAAGCCTTTTCTGGCTTGTATTTAATTGCAATTAATCATACACTGTTCCATCTTACTGTTTCTTGTACTGTTATTGTAGCCAAAATTGTTTCTAATAGTATATTTTGGATATGATTTTTAATATTTATAGGTGAACCGCTTAGAGATTTTATTATAGTAAGCGGTGTACATTTACTATTAATTGATAAATAAATAAATACCAATCAAAAAGGCAGAAGAAGCCGTGGGAAAACATGGGGGGATTACAAATGCAAGGCAATATTATGTTTGAGGCAGGGCAATCACACAAAGAAGCCTCATCGGGCAGCATGCACCCCTGGTCATCTGCCACATTCTTGGTGCATCTGCAGCACCTCAAACCCAACATAAACTCATTCTTCTGCAGACTTGACAAGAAGGAATACCAGATCAAACCTCTGCCTTGAAGCTCTCCTTATGTCCATTTTAGGAGGAGCCATAGTTCAGTGGTAAAGAACCTGCTTTGCATGCAGAGGGTCCCAGGTTCAATCCCCGGTATGTCCAGGTGGGCCTGGAAAAACCCTTGCCTGCAACTGTGGAGAGCCATTACTGCCAGTCAACATCAATAATACTGGGCTAGATGGACCAATGTTCTGACTCAGTATAAGGCAGCTTCCTATGTTCCTACATGGAGTGATAGAACCTTCTCAGTTAATCTGCTGCATAAAGGTCCTTAAGGCATGCCACTAGAGGGAGATGCCGGCATATTAAATCAGTCAGACGGTGCCTGCTCCTACATATTGCTGAATAAATGTAAAGGTGTGTGCATGTATACAGTTCTCATGCAGTCTTAAATTTGCAGGTGGATATAAAAAAATCCAAGAATCTCATCCCCACAAAGGGTGTGGATCTCACCTTTCAGCAAGTGTTAATTTTCGGTGATTGAATCTTGACAACATGACCGGAGTTGCAGTACATCCAGTAGTTTTTGTAATGCAGTCATCACATTTCTATGTTGCTAAAGAAGTAGCAAACGTTCTACTAGTGCTTAATATATATTTGGCATCAGCATTTGCCAGGTACTTCATAAAACACAGAAGCGATAGAGCCCCAGTCTTGAAGATACTGCCTCCAAATCGCAATCAGTTCTCACCCAACTGGTATGGAGAAGCATTTACTGCATGCAGTTTAAATAATCACATTGCAAGTCTCTACCCCAGTTTCCCAAACCTGGCACCCTACAGATGTTTTGCACTACAACCCCCATCAGCCCGTCAGCATGGCACATGGACAAGGATGGTGGGAGCTGCAGTTTATTTTATTTGTTACATTTCTATACCACCCAAAAGCCAAAGGTCTCTAGGTGGTTCACAACAATTAAAACCATAAAATACAACATAAGACACAATATAAAAGTTTATAACTACAGTATAAAATAAAATAAAACCCAAAATAAAACCTGGCAGCAATGCAAAGATTTAAAATACAGGAACAGATTTAAAACAACAGAAACTGAAAGACTAAAATGCCTGGAAAAATACAAAGGTCTTCACCTGGCACCAGAAAGAGCACAACACAGGCGAGCCTCTCTGGGAAGCTCATTGAAAACATCTAGAGGACACCAAGTTGGGGAAGGCTGCTCTAACATATACAGTTTTGTCAAGCCAATCACAGGGAGAACATAGGTATATTCAGGAGGCAGACAAGCCCCAACCTGTGGACATCTCCGAAGGATCAGGCAGCAGCTGATGGGAAGGATTCCCTCTCTCATAATACTAGAACCCATGGTCATCCCATAAAGCCGATTGGTGGGAAGTTCAGGACAGATGAAAGAAATGACTTTTTCACACAGCACATAGTTAAACTATGGAATTCGCTACCACAAGATATAGCAATGGCCACAAATTTGGATGGCTTTAAAAGGGGATTGGGCAAATTCACAGAGGATAAGGCCATCAATGGCTATTAGTTCTGATGGTTATATGCTACCTCCAATATCAGAGGCAATATGCCTATGCATACCGGTCGGTGGGGAACAGGGGTGGGATGGTGCTGTTGCTTGTGGGTACTGCTTGTGGGTTTCCTGTGGGCAGCTGGTTGGCCACTGTGTGAACAGAATGCTGGACTAGATGGACCCTTGGTCTGATCCAGCAGGGCTCTTCTGATGTTCTTCAAGACATTTTCCTGGGACCTGAGGGAGCTACTGCCAGTCAGAGTAGACAGTGCTGAGCTAGAAGGACCTGTGCTCTGATTCAGTATAAGACAGCATCATATGTTTGCTATCAGGACCCAGGGATCAATATATTTGAAATAAAAAACAGGTAACCTTGCACCTGGGTAAGGTTTGAGCTTTATGAAAAGGGGCGAAAGACTTTTATGTTGGGCCTGGAAATGTACTCGCATCCAGTGCTGCTGGTGTAACACAGGGGTTGCGTGATCCAACTTCCTAGGATCTGCCACTACCCAAGTGGCTGCATTTTGTACCAGCTGAAGCTGGGAAGCAACAGATTTCGCCATGTGAAGTGCAAGGTGACCACTTCGTGCATCTGATGAGGTGGGCTGTGGCCCATAAAAGCTTATGCAACTATTCATCTATCAGTCTTGCTTTTGTTACAATGGAAGTGCTTGCTAGGGCATCATTCAGATTTGGCTGCTCTGGCCATCACTACATGGTCTTCCTGGGACAACAAGAAAGAGTCTTGAAAAGGCCCTAATAATTGAGCTTGCGCATTCATTTCACGCAAACATATATTTTAAACCTTCAATGTAGTCCTCGTTAATTAGAGGCCTGATTCTTCAGATAAGGATGTCTGGTCAGGAACTGCAATTTACAACCCCAGCAAGGGCCTCCAGAAATAGATTCTCCCCCCCACACACACTTCTATTTGCAGAGGATTTCAGACCTTCTGTTTGAAGGAATAATTAACTGGGAACCCAAGTTTTATTTCTTCATCCAGATGAGTAATCCCTCAAACTTCAAAACGACCACTGGTCACCCAACTCACAGCCTCACGCTTTCAAACTATGACATTTCTGGGAATGAGTTTTATAAATTGAATTAACTTCTTTTCCTGTTTTTGAAAGAAACAGTGTTCGGTTAGAAATCTTGGCAGCTGAAATGTATAAATGCATTTTTATTTTTTGTGCAAATATTGTACAAAGAATTGTAACACATCAATCATGTATGACAGGTGTGTGTGTGTGTTTTAAGTCCACCTCCAATTTTTATACTGAAATTCCATGGCTAGTTTGTACCTCAACTCCACTTCCACATGGCACTGATGAATGCTCTGCTAAATTAAGATCAGAAGAGCCATGCTGGATTAGACCAACAATGAAATGCTATACATGTCTACTCAGAAGGAAGTCCTACTGAGTTCAATGGGACTTACTACCAGGTAAGTGTGAACAGAATTGCAGCCTAAGAGTCCATCTAGTCCTTCTGCAAAGGTGTCCAGTCAGGGTACAGTTGGATGGACATCTTCTGTTGTCTGTCTCCAGCGATGGGCCAACAGCATCCTCATTCCATTTTTAAGTGTTTGAATGATGGGCAATGAAGCCACGCAAGTTAAGCATGTGCATCAATGGCCTGTTTGTTGCATGGTGGGAACAGGAGCACTGAGCAGCATTTTCAAAGATGAACCAGAAGGGCCCAAAGCTCGGTGGGAGTGCAACTGCTTTGCATGCCAGAGGCCCCATGTCCAAACCCTGGCAACTCCACTTGACAGGATCAGGTTGCGGGGGGGGGGGGGATTTCAAATGCAAGTCAGAACAGGCAATACCAGGCTAGACAGGCAAAATGCCTGACCTGGTACAAGGGAGTTCCCCATATACTTGAAAATACAGAATTGTATTGAAAATACACAACCTTTTCCTCTTGAACCCGCCATAGTTGCACTGTAGAGGTTTACCAAACAATTTGGAGCTGCTAGCCAGTGCATATGCTATCACTATATCATTCCATGGCCAGGATATTACCTATTTGCCAACTACAGGACTCTCTGCCACAACAACCCCTAACTTAGATGGCCTTAAAAGGGGGGGATTAGACAAATGCAAGAAGCATCAGCCCTTAATCCAAGGTTAACTAGCTGTGATACCTAAATGGAACTTCTCCCTTCCCTGTGGGTAGATGGGAAAGAAGCTGGGGAGAGGCCATGATTTGGATTGCAAAAACAGTCTGCAGGGAAACGGTTAATCTTCGCTGCTGTTGAAATCAAACCTGCAGCTCCATTGGTCTGCATTTCAATTTTTTTAAAAAAAATTGAGTCAAAAGATCAATAGTGGATCCCCTGGCATGACGCTAGCTTGAGCCTTTTATCCCCAACTGAACTGATGCCCAATTCTGAATAACTACATTTGTTCACTTTTATCCCACTTTCACTTTGTCTCTCCTATCCTCCAGGAAATTCCTGACTTGTGTGGCGGATAATTTCCTCCTACAGAAAGTAGAGGAAGGAACTAGAGGATCGGCTATCCTTGACTTGCTCCTAACCAACAGAGATGACTTAGTGGGTAAAGTAGCAGTTACAGGAACTCTGGGGGAAAGCGACCATGTTATATTTGAGGTCATGGTTCCAAAGGAAGCAAAAGCCGAGTATAGCCAAACCCATACCCTGGATTTTAGGAAAGCTGATTTTAATAAACTCAGAACAATGATCAGTAAGGTCCCATGGCAAGTGACTCTAACGAGAAAAGGATTCCAAGATGGGTGGGAGCTTTTAAAAAAGGAAATTCTCAAGGCACAATTACAAACAATTCCAACAAGAAAAAAAAAGGTGGAAGACAACAGAGGAAGACAATGTGGCTTCACAAAAAGCTTAGAGGTGACCTGAAAACAAAAAAGTACACATATAGGAAGTGGAAGAAAGGCCAGGCTACAAAGGAAGAGTACAGGCAGGTAGCACATAATTGCAGGGATGGCATCAGGAAGGCTGAGAACAAGCTGAGGCTAGCGAGGGATGCTAAAAGTAACAAAAAAGCTTTCTTCAGCTACATGCATAGTAAAAGACAAGAGGAAAGAAATGGTTGTTCAGCTATTAAATAAGGATGGCAAAATGATAACAGATGACAAAGACAAGGCAGGAGTGCTCAATTCCTACTTTGGCTCAGTCTTCTCCCAAAAGAGGGTCTATGACCCCCCTGGCAAAGGTGAAGTACAGGCTGAAGGAGCAGTATTGTAGCTTGAGATCGATAGGCATATGGTCAAGGAACACCTAATTACTTTGAATGAGTTCAGATCTCCAGGGCCAGATGAACTGCATCCTAGAGTAATAAAGGAACTGGCAGAAGAACTCTCAGAACCGCTGTCTATTCTCTTTGAGAAATCATGGAGGATGGGGGAAGTGCCAGATGACTGGAGGAGGGCTGTCCTTATCTTCAAAAAGGGTGAAAAGGAGGAACTTGGGAACTACAGACCAATCAGTCTGACATCCATCCCTGGGAATAGTCTGGAGCAGATTGTAAAGCAATCCATCTGTAAGCACCTTGAAAACAATGCAGTGATGACTCGAAGCCAACATGGATTTGTCAAGAACAAATCCTGCCAGACAAATCTGATCTCATTTTTGGATCAAGTAAGCTCCCTTGTGGACTGTGGGAATGCTGTAGACATAATATACCTCGGCTTCAGCAAAGCTTTCGACAAAGTGCCCCATGATATCCTGATGAGCAAACTAGCTCAAAGTGGGCTAGATGAAACAACGATCCGGTGGATCCACAGTTGGCTACAGAATCGGACTCAAAGAGTGCTTATCAATGGGACCTTCTCAAACTGGGGAGAGGTAACGAGTGGGGTACAGCAGGTCTCAGTCCTGGGCCCAGTGCTCTTCAACATTTTTATTAATGACTTGGAGGAGGAGGTGCAGGGAATGCTGATCACATTTGCAAATGACACAAAATTGGGCAGGATAGCTAATACTTTGGAAGACAGAAACAAAATTCAAAGTGATCTTGATAGACTGGAGCACTGGGCAGAAAACAACAGAATAACATTTAATAGGGATAAATGCCAAGTTCTGCACCTAGGAAAAAGAAACTGAATGCACAGTTACAAGATCGGGGATACGTGGCTCAACAACACTACAAGCGAGAAGGATCTTGGAATTGTAGTAGATTACAATCCCGGGAAGTACTAGTTCCCTTGACTCAGCACTGGTTAGGCTCATCTGGAGTACTGTGTCCAGTTCTGGGCACCGCACTTTAAGAAGGATGCAGACAAGCTGGAGAGTGTTCAGAGGAGGGCAACAAAGATGATCAGGGGACTGGAAACAAAGCCCTATGAAGAGAGACTGAAAGAACTGGGCATGTTTAGCCTTGAGAAGAGAAGGCTGAGGGAGATATGATAGCACTCTTCAAGTACTTGAAAGGTTGAGGAAGGCCAGGATCTCTTCTCGATCATCCCAGAATGCAGGACACATAACAATGGGCTCAAGTTACAGGAAGCCAGATTCTGGCTGAACATCAGGAAAAACATCCTGACTGTTAGAGCAATACGACAGTGGAACCAATTACCTAGGGAGGTAGTGGGCTCTCCCACACTGGAGGCATTCAAGACAAGGCTGGACAGCCACCTGTCGAGGATGCTCTGACTTGGATTCCTGCATTGAGCAGGGGGTTGGACTTGATGGTCTGTAGGCCCCTTCCAACCCTACTATTCTATGATTCTATGATCCCTAGGACCAGCATCAAGGGTAGGCATGGCTGGGCATCTGCCGAGGGCCCGCCCTCCAGCAGGGGCCCACTGACAACAGCCATCTGGCATTACTCTTCATCTTCACCTTTGCAGCCTGCTAGTTCACTTCCTTCTCACTCTGGCCCAGACAACAGTGGTGGTGAGGAGGAGGAGCAGTAGATGCCCCTGCTTACTTGCTCCCTGGCTCTCAACCTGTCAAGCAAGTAAATGGTGGCAATGATGGGAACAAGGATGAGGAGCAATAGCAGCTGGTGGTGAGAAGGTGGGCACGAGAGGGCCCATTGACAGTGTCTTGCCCTCCCACCCCTCTCCGATTTGTTACTCTTGTTCCAGCTATATTCTATTGCTACTTCTACTCACCCTACCACCTAAATTTAGACTGTAAGCTCCTTGGGCAGAGATCTGCCTCTTACTAACACTATTCTGCAAAGCATCATGTACAGACTGACGGCGCTTTGCATTGATGGTGCTATATATCTTGATTCTTCTTTCAGACTGTTTCCCCTACTTTCAGTTATGCTCTGCACAGCAAATCAGGGACATGAACAGGTGTCATAAAAATTGCCTTTACTTTGGAACAACTCCATTGGAGTTGGAAAAAAGAGGTTTGTGGGACTTGAAGCTTACATCTAGGGATTCACTCTCAATTTATGTTAATTTAAAAGGGATTTACAGCTCCCAGATTTTGTTTATTATATGCTTCTGTGAGAAATCCCTTGTGCTCCCCATGGTTACAAGAACTGCTTTTTACAGCCAAACCGTATGTGTAACTTGATCTGGAAGATAAGAAATCCAGAATAAAGGGTGCGGGCACGGGCTGCATATGTATTTCTCTTTGATGCCTTAAGGGTCCTAAACTATAGCTATACCATATAAGCACCAAATGAAAGAATTACTCAAAGTATGTTAGGACAGTGCCCTCCTGAGGAAACTAGAGAAAAAATTCAGTGGCATGCATGTGAATATTTATATTGGGTGTGGAACACCATCCATTCATTCCATTCCCTTTGAAGCTTGCAATTAAAAGATGGTATAACTGAAGACGAAAGACATTAAAGACTGGAAGGGCATTGGATATGCCATTGCTTCATACATGCCCTTATTACACACCTGATAAAAAAGGAAGAAGAAATTAAATTCAAGCAGCACGTGGCAATGCTCTAAGCCGGAGGGAAGTGTCAGATCAAATAAGCAGAAAGCAGACCTCCTTAACAGACAGAAAAGGACTTTACTCCTAAGTACTTCAACACACACAGGCTGCTGCTTTCTTTTTAGATCTGCTTCCTCTTTTAATTAGGGTTTTGTCCAGTGGAGGCTCGTGACTCCAATGTCAGTGGGGAAGAGAATCTGCTCCAGGTTTCAGTCAAAACCAGTAAGAACTCTAAAGGAGCTATCCAAGGTGATAACTCCTTTAGAGTTCTGGCTGGTTCTGACTGAAACCCAGACCGGATTCACTGCCCCACTGACATTGAAGCCACTGGCCTCCACTGTTTTTTTCCACAGGCCCTGGAACATCCATGGCATTCATTCCTATATTTTTATTATTCCGTGCAGTTTGTGTGTGACCTCAAGATATCCCCTGGCCATTGCATAGAGGCCCAACCAAGTCGAGTGACAGCATTCGCCAGAACACTCAAAGATGGTAGAGCCATTCCAAGAACATCCCTGCAGCTTTTGTCCTGTGGTCTTGTGATGGTACGAAAGCAAGCAAAGAACCCACTCTCCATTCTCAGGCTTGAAGGAGGAGATCCAGGTGGTCTCAACAATTTTTCCCTCTACAGAAAGGGGGACCCAAACCAAGCTGCAAACCATATTTTCAGAGCACTGGCCCAGGGGCAACTGCAACATTTTCTTCCATGCCACAACAGTAGGCTTAGCATGCATGCATCACCATTATTCAGGTCTTTGACCCTCCTTGTGATGGAGCCAGTAGTTTCAGTATTATCTAATAAGGTAGTCCAGTTGTCTTCATATTACTGATGTGGGAGATGAGGAGAGAATAGTAGCTTGCCTAAGACCACCTAGTGAGTTCCTGTGTAAGCTCATGCTTGAATCAGGGCCTCTTTGGTTCACAGCTCACACTCTGAGCCGCTAGAGTAGCCCTCAGGACAGGGCTGGCATTACTGAGCACTTGCCAAGGGTTCACACTCCGGCAGGAGCCCACTGACAAGAGCCCCCCGGAGTTGCTCTTCCTCTTCACCACTGCAACCTGCTTATTCACCTGCCTCTCGCACTGGCCCAGTCAAGGGTGGTGGTGTGTGGGAGAAGCAGCAGATGCCACTGCCGATTTTGCTTACTGACTCTCTGCCTGTCTGCTAGCAATGAGAAAGAGGATGAGGAACAACAGCATCTGGAGACAATGGTGAGGGAGAGGGTTCACTGAGGCCCAAAGGGCCTTCAAAAACCTCAAGCTGACACTGCCTCAGGAAACAAGAGTGCCCCAGCTGAGGGTATATGCATCCACACCAGACTCTATGAAGTTCTTCTAAGGTTGCTTGCTTTTATACCACCCCAAAACCACAGGACAACTACAGCAAACACACACACAGAGAGCAATCCTATGGCCCCCAGACAGCATCTTGGGGGCCATAGGATTTTTCGGACTCCTGGATACAAGGCCGGAGACAGCGCTCCAACCTCAGACCCAGGAGTCCGAGCTCCCCGCCCCCTTGCAGCCGGCGAGGGGGAACCGCGCTGGCTGCCTCTCCGAATTCACACAGGGAAAGGGGGCATTCCCATGGGTGGGGAGGGGAAGGGACTGGGGAAGTGGGGATACAAGCTCTCCCCAGCTGTCCCCGGCCTCCATTCCTTCCCGATGGCTCCAGCCCTCCCACTCCCCGAATGGCTCCAGCGAAAATGCAGAGGGGGAGCTCTGCATTGGATACTCATAAGCCTCCAAGTTTGGAGGCTCACGAGTACCCAGGGTAGATCTAATAGGACTGTGCCCTTAGAATCATAGAGTTGGAAGGGACCTCAAAGATCATCCAGTCCAACCCCCTGCAGATGCAGGAAGCCCACAACTACAGCATCCTGTACTACCTGAGCACCCCTTTCCTCACCTTTCCCTCATCTTGATATTCAAACCTAGGTATATGCTGAATTTTTGCCTGTCAAATGTCCAAACGCCTTTATTCCTGGGGCCACTCTATTCTCCAGACAGTGGCCTGTGGTACGAGAGCCTTTTGTCATGTAAAATGTTTCTGTAACACAAACATACATATGCAGGGGGTCAGGCTTCATAAAGCGCTGATGCCAGGTAGCAGTAATTGCTTGGAAGTTATGTAGAGCATACACTAGGGCATAGCCAGATATAAAAGGTGCACGGGACATGGCAGCCTTCAGTTTCAGGCCAGCTTATAGGCCTGGGAAGTGCACCTCTTTTTTTTCCTAGAAAAGGCCCTGGTTGGTGTTCACTGCCACTTGGTAGAAGCACCCAGATGCCAAAGGGCTACCTGGTTTCATAGCCCTGGTTTAAGCCAATCGCAGATTGACACAAAAGCCAGGTAGTGAGGAATCCTCCTCAATTAGCTTGTTGGAAGTGAGGACAATAGGCAGGAAGTGATGATGCTGTGTTTGTCAGGATTGATTCTGAGCGCAGGGAGATGGTTAGCAGCTCAGCTTCAGAAAAGGAGTAGCCAGAACTGAGGGAGGCATTTTCACAAGCTGGTTCAGATATGGGTAGGCATGCTTCTCAGGTTACCAACTCCCAGATGGCCGGGTACGAAGCCTCCCCCTCACCCCCCTCTGTGAGAAGCGGTGAGCAGGAGGAGGAGGGGTTTCAGGACTGTGACCTAAGAGACCCGAGGCAGTGACACAGAGCTAAGAGGGACGCATCAGGGGCAGAGCTTAGACGGTCGAACCGGTTAGCGATTCATGAGAAGCTACACAGGAAAGCAGCACACGAGGGGCAGGACCTCGCTCCCTAAGTTAGCCTAGCCAGATAGCCGCCCTTTCAAACTGCAGGCAACTTTTGGTGATCCCATTTGAATCCCCTGGAGGCATTCCTTTGTAGCCAGAGTGTCTTTGAGGATTTGCCTCTGTAATGAACCTGTGAATAATGAATTAAAGGTGTGAGACTGAAGCCTCTCTACTTGTGTGTGAGAGAGAGTCCTTAAGGAAAGAGGGGGCCAAGGGATTTGTGACAGTGTTTGCTGGGAGGGGACTGCTTGACAGCAAGAAGCAAATGGAGGTTGGGCATCACTTATCATTACAGATCATCTCCAACCCACTAATGCAGAAGTCAATAGCTACTCATTATGGAGGTTATAGATTATCTCCAGTATCAGTCTGCCTCTGAACACCAGTAGCTGGGAATATGATTAGGATAGTAGTATTGTGCTCATCGGGTGCCTATAGGCATCTGGCCGGCCGCTGCGGGAACAGAATGCTGGAATAGATGGGCATTTGGTTTGATCCAGCACAGCTCTTCTTATGCTCTTATATTACATACAAAACAAATAAAAGGAGGAGTACCCTTGGAGTGGGGAAACATCTCTATTGCAAACATTTCATTTTAAAATGTTCCTCTCTTTTCTTTAAGGGTGAAACTGCCAGTGAAATTCTTACTACACCTTGATTCAGATTTCAGAGAGACACTTAAAGACTGGCTCTGTCCTGTGGGCTGCCAATTGGCTGCATCTTGTCCTCTGTGTCCTCCTCCTACTCTGTCGTGGCCAACAGTAGTGTGTGTGCATGCCCTCCTCTCCCCTTCCAATCTCCAACAAAAGCCCACATTTCTTAAGACTAAAATCTCACACAACCGTAGAAATGTTGCCAGAAAGAGCATCTCTACACCAACCTAAAATCCCACATTTAAAACAAGGTTTTCTGTTTCTGTTTTAAATGCAGGATCATGATGGACTCCTTTTACACATGCTTCCTCCCCACCTTTCCCCCTGCCTTTGCCCCCTTATCTGAGTCTTCCACATGTTTCATTATACAGCCAGTAGATGGCGCTGTGGTCTAGCTCCTCTTATTGTGGCTTTTCCTTTTTCATAAGGGAACTGAAGCGGAATTCAAGTGCTGTAATGATAGCTCATTATCTCCAATCTTTTAAAAATTGGAATAAAGGTAATTTAGTGTGAAAGATGCCCTGGAGGTTAACAACATCATCTAAAGGACCCACAAACTTCCATGAGTAACCAGTCTCAATAACATGATAAAAGCTCAGTGTGAAGAAGCCCAAAGTCAGAAAATGCCTTTCTAGGTATTTCTAGTCACTACCTGGTGGTTGTAGGAAATATGACCTAAATTTTGGGGTTCCATCATGGAATATGTGCAGGAGTGAAAGCATCGAGGGTAGCACACCATCAAAGACAACTCCACCAGATTAAAAGTCTGGAACAGCAGCTACATGCAGCATTGTGCCAATCAAACAGCATGACTTGCCAAAGCGATAAACATGGCTTCCAAGAAATTGTCTTGGCCACTGTGAGGTTTTTCTAAGCAGCCCATTTCTTAGCTATGGAAGAAGAATTTGTTTATGAGGAATCAGTGGAGGCACTAAAATAAAACAGTGGTTTAACATTAGAAAGTGGGGTACCTGGTCTTTTATGGAAAGAGCAAATATTGGCCTCTTTGGAAACACCCCGCTCCTCAATTAGTGGGAAGATAGGAAGCAAGAACTCAAAATAACCAAGCAAACAAAGAGGAACTAAATGATGCCTGCTTGTTTAGAGAACCTGACAATCTTGTGTGTAAATCCTTTACTCTTGCAAATAGGCAGATGTCAGAGACAGCTGCTTTCATTTCCGCTCGTTTTTTTCCAAACAATTCCCCCCTCCATGAGTTTGGCTAAGCAACCGCCATTTAAAATCCCACCAACAAAAGTTTTCTAATCCTGCCCGCTTCTTACAGGGCTTAACACCAGTTAGCATGGGGACCTGTGGAAAGCCAACAGGATTCAGCACTCCCACCGCTGGTATATGGCAAGTTCAAACTCCTATTGGGGACCTAAAGGAACATTAGCACATAGATCCCATCCAACTCATTTTCCATCCAACCAACACCTGCGCTGATCATTTATTTAGTCAGAAAAGCTCAACACTACAAGCTGGTGGTGGCAGTGACAGACTCTGGAGACACTTTCAGCTGTATCTCCATTTATGCTGATGAGACCCACATTTTGGATCCCTGATAAGCATTACAGAAGAAAGAAACTTGAACTGCATGGCTTGTCAGATAAACCCAGGAGAGTGTGCATTCATTGCTTAGGGGCTGTTATGTTTTAAATGTGCACTAACTAAAGTCAACTTCTGTAACTTCTACAAACTATACATCAAACTATTTGCATAGTTGCTCTTGTTTTTCCTATCTGACTCTGCAGTTTGTGCTATTTCACACAATACATTCTGGCTCTACTCATTACTGAGAACGCATAAATTGCAAGAGGTATATGCACGTTGAATCTGGACTCCGAACAACCAGGGATGAATCTGGATCTGGCAAGGTGAGGCAAACCACCTAAGGGATCAGGTTTTGAGATACCATTAGAGGGAAGCAAAATTATCAGTTATTATTACATATTACTATCACCAGAGGAATACCTGGTGGATTTTCTATCTTGGACACCAAAATGTCCTCGGGCCATTTCTGAACCAGAAGCACTTCTCATAAATGTTTGCCATATAGCTAACAAGCAGCATCAGATAGCTTGTGGAAGCTGGTTCTTTGACTGCAGGGGTAGGGAACCTGTAGCTGTCTAGATGATGTTGGACTAAAAAACCCAGCATCCGTGACCATTGGCTATGCTGGCTAGGGCTGATGAAACCTGGACTCACACAGCATCCCCACCTGTTTTACTGAATAAAATGATAGTTAAAATCACTCTAGGGCAGCCTTCCCCAGATGTTTTGGATTACAACTCCCATAATCCCCAGGCTGTTGACTGGGGGATTGTGGGGATTGTAGTCTAACAAAGCTGGAGAGTGCCAGGTTGGGGAAGGCTGCTCCAGGGTATTGCACACAAATCTCAAAATATTACTGATTGCAACTCAAGTCTATTTAAACCTGTCTTACCTTGCACCACTGATATCCACCCCAACCATCAATTGTCCATTCAGCGAAAGGATTTCATCTCGCAAGCGAACTTTTCCACATTTCCCTGCCGGGCTGTTTTTCTTTAAGTCAGTGACCCAGATGCTTCCAACATCAAGCACAGGGCCTTTATGCCCTTTCTTTTTTTTCCCCACTCTCCGCCTTTCTCCGTAGTCCCCCAAAGCTGGGATGTTCCCAAAACTTAGGCCAAGAGATTCGGCCTGCCCAGGATCCTTGGTTAGGTAAACGGTACAGATCTCCATGTCCACCGGGCTAGGACCATGTTGCAGTTTGCCCTCCTCCGCTGGGAAGTTCAACTGGATATACTCCCTCAGCTTTTTAATGGCAGAATGGCAAAGCCTCTGCTCCGGCTCTTCCACTTCCCCACTCAGGTGGTTCTGCAGCCACCGGTAAAGGAGGGGAAGAAACTCTGCCGCATTCTCTGGGGTGATGGGCATGGTGGTCACTGCAGGATTCCATTATGTGAAGAACTGATTCCTGGACTGTCCAATCAAAATTTGATCAATGTGCCTTTCAGGATCAAGGAAGCTGTGCGCTTCATCAACAGCCATAGTTACAGAAACAAAATGTGTGCACACATAGAGAGTCACAAACAAACAAACAAACAAACAAACAAGGGTTCTCTCTCTTCTCTAGTTTGGCCAAAATGAACAGAATGGCTTTTATGAAGAAGAGTCGAAACAGCTGCTCTGGAGAATTCAGAATGAAGAGGAAGGAAGAGATGGGAACTTCTTGTTTGGCTGTCCGTGCAGAAATCACTCGGGCATCCAGTATTCCACTACCAGAGCTTATAATTGCTCTTCCACATTCAGCAACACCTGCTTGACCTAGAAAGGGAAAAATAGCACAGTTAAAACTATAATTCTCTCTGTCATATAAAGGACTGGAGAGCTGTCTGCATTGCTTATTAATGAGAAAGCTTTTGTTAACATTATTCCATTCACTCATTAATTCTATAATCTGTTTATTTTGTTTTTTATAAATTCTTGGATTATCCACTATATTCTAAAAAGACTGTACTAGAGGAACAAGACAGTAGGAACACAAATACATGTTTATAAGTATGCAAATGGATGTCTTTTCTCTCCCTCTCCCTCACACTCATTCTCTCTCTCACACACACACACACACACGCGTGCGCACAAGCAAATTTTGTATCTATCTGTCCATCTATGTAAGAACCAGTTTCCAAGATTCTGTTACACTACAGCCTTCCCCAACATGGCTCCCTCCAGATGTTTTGGACTACAACTCCCATCACCCCGACTTTTGGCCCAGCTAGCTGTGGCTGATTGGAGTTGGAGGCCAAAACATCTGGAGTAGGGATTTATGGATTGTGTAAAATCTGTTCCATCTGAGCTTCATGGGTTGTCAGCCACCTTTCATTCCATCATCCACCCATTGACGGAATTGGATTTTTTTTTAGTTTCCAAATTTGCACAAATTCACATTTCTGCAAATGTGAATCTTCACACATTTGCACATGCAAAAATGTGCAAATTCCCACAAAATGTGCAAATCCCCCCCCCCCAATGCACACGGTCACACTTTAGCCTATGGGAGAAATGTCTATTTCCGCCCATTTTTTAAAAAAAATGTGTATTTTTCTATGATGAAATTTGCACCAAATTCCCGAAGGTTATAAAAATGGTTTGCAACTCCACGGAATCCACCTGACAGGAAAAAAAGCCAGTCCGCTGCTGAATCTGGTCAGATTCATGAAAATCCAAACTCATTTGGTTCTGATGTAGATTTCTCCAACATCCCTAATCTGAAGGGACCCACACTGGGGAAGGCTGTTCTGTCATGATCCTGACATGGAGTACAAAGGTGAAAGATCAGTTGGGCACACATGCACATACAGGCCCTCTCCACACAACTCTGCCTGTTGCCATGGCAGTCATTTCACTGGCTGTACAATACATGCAGGTGAATCCACTGTGTTTTCTAGAAAGTGTTTTAGAGCAGCGATTTAGGCCTAATTCACACATGCAAATCAGCAGTGCAGCAGTTATTTGAACGGACAGTCCATCTGGGCCTGCTCCATATGACCGAGTGCTCCTTCACCAACCCCACTCCCTTGTCACCTATTGCTACCAGGCTAGTGCTTAAATCCAAGGGTGTTTTATCCTACTCTTACACATTCCTATATGTTTTGCCAGTGTTAACACCCTCCAAATTTGCCTCCGTTATTTCTGTTCTGGATGCAGTGAAAACAGCCACAAGTTTATCTTCTTTGTGCCATTTTGTTCCACATTTATGGAATTCACACACTGTGGATTTTAGCCACCAAGAATCCCTACATTGAGCCAATTCAATGCTGAAATTATGGAACTAATCACACAGAACCATCCCTGGAAAAACTAGAGGAATCTGGCTTAAATGGATCCTCAAACGCACATGTGTATATACAAACTGTCACATAAACCAAAGCAATATAAATTGGAGGCCCACCAACATCCACAGGTGCATTTTTGTCTGTAATACCTACTGCATTTATTCCCCATTCACATATCACGCTCACATACTATTCTGTCTCTCTCTTACACAGACAACTGCTGTTGTGATAGTGCTTCCTTCTCTTGCTCGTCTTCATTTTTCCACCTCCAGCTTCTCAGCCACTGGAATGTTTATAAAGGCTTCCCATAACACTTTGTGGCCAAGGAGCTCAGCCTTGCTGCAGTATCTAGGGAAAAGCACCACCGTAAGTCCCACTTAAGAGTAGACCCATTAAAATGAATGGGATTTAAGTTAGTCACGACCAAGTCCCATTCATTCCAATGGGTCTACTCTAAGTAGGACTTACATTGGATTTTACCCTAGAATGCCACTTAGCACAGCCTTCACCAACCAGGTGCCCTCCAAATGTGTTGGACTAAAACTACATCAGTGCCACCCAATGGCCATGCTGTCTGGAGCTGATGGGAGTTGTAATCCAACACATCTGGATGGCATGGATTGGGGAAGGCTGCCTTATCACTTTGACTCCAACAAGCTTCATTCCGTCTGCGAGACCGTGCAAAGCAAAAGTTCATGCAGGCAGCACAGAAGTAGCGAGCAGCACCGTATGCTACCTATCCTGTTTTGACAGATGGAACATCTTACCTTAACACCTAGGAACCTAGGCTTATTCAATACAACAAAGTCGGAGCCCCCACTAGGGATGCACGGACTGTGTAAAATCCGCTCTGTCTGTGTTTTGCGGATTGTCAGGTGCCTTATGTTCTGTCATCCGTCCACAGACAGATGTGATTTTTTTTTTTGTCATACAGAAAAATATACAAATAATTACATAAGTATTTACATCATTTACCTTAGTACATAACATTTAGCATATAGTCCCCCATTCCATTCAATGTTTCCTCAACAGAAACTTACTTATTTTCCTACGAATTTATATGCGTAAATTTCAGGAAAGTAAAAAAAAAAAATCATCCAAAAGTCCATGGACTCTGTGTGGCCTGAGGGGGTCGCTCTGCAGCAGATTCCGCAGGTCGGGTTCTTAGAAATCCTTGCTCATTTTAGTCTGTCTCGAATTTCTCCAGCATCCCTAGCCCTTACAGTCAAACACTGTAGAGATTTCAAATACTGCAGCCTGCATTTAACTTTGGACTTTTTTTAATCTTCTGCTGAAAGATTCTGGGGCCCAATTGCCACAAAAAAAATTCCCTGCAAATCTACATGTTCGGTCCTTTAGTTTGATAGCTTGTTCATCTCTCTGTGAGAATGGTAACTGCCCTAACAGATTCTATACAGCTGGCTTTGGACTTGAAAGTGACGCATTATGTTAGAATTGGCATCAGATCTAGCTGAAATGAGAAGAATGGCCTCTAAAAGGTGGGTGTGGATGATGATGAAGAAGAACAATGTTACACAAATATGTCTCAGGATTACTTATCAAACCCGTCCCATAGCATATTGTGATATCCTGATTACATGAAAACTTTTGTTTCATTCTTTAACAAATTGAGCTTTTCCTTCCTTATATGTCCTTCCCAACGGAATATCTAAAGCGCCTTCAAGACCTGTTTCCTGACTCAGAAAAAGATAATTAAAATGTCCATTACTAACTTTTAAACACTGATTTATTTGCATGGCTTCTTCTGCTACTATTTTTTAAAGACTGCATATCTGAGATACAACCAAGGCCCAACCCTTCTTAAAAAGTTTTAAATGTCTTGTTATTAACCTCAAAAGGGCCTACATCTTCAATGGTTAAAAAAAAAGGCCTTGCTACTCTTTTATTATTATGCCCCTGAACTCCAATAAAATCATTTAAGTCAATAATGCAGATGGGGAGTTCATTGACCAGGCTCTGAAATGGAGATTGATTCCAAAATTCAGAAGGCAGTCAGCCATTTTTAGGTCCAGGAAGCTGAAACCAGCATCTGCTGAAGCTACCTTTCTATGAGTTCTGGTTGACAGTACCTAGTTGCCCCACCTCTTATTCTGATGCACATCCCTCTAGCGGCCACTCGTACCACATTAATGAAAAAAGGCTGGGTGGTCCACTGGGCATGGACTACAAGTATATCGGTGTTTAGGGTTGTGGCCATGGTTTAGGGATCTGGCCATGGATTGATTAGGTTAGAACAAATCACAGTTTCCCAAGTTCATACACGACTGCAGTTTGTTCTAAAGTGGAAGTGAACTCTTTCTCTCCCCTCCTCTTGCACACAGAGGAGAAGGAGAGAGTAGATAAAATGTGTGAGCTTAGTGGTAGAGCACATGCTTTGCATACAAACACCCCAGGATCGCTCTTTGGCATGTCCAGATATGGCTGGGAAGGACCACCATCTGAAACCCTGGGGATCTGATTTTGCTCAGTGTAAAATCAGACAATATTGAGCTAGATCAGAGGTGCAGAACCAGCCCACACCCAGGGATCCCCAGAAGGCCACTCCCCCTTCCCCCTCAATCGCCTACTGTTTGGTGGTTTTCCTGGCTTTTGTGCAATTTTCCCCCCATTCTAAAAGCTGAAATGCCTATCCTAAGGCTTAGAGCAGTCAGAGCTAAAATACGTTGCTATTTCTGGTGTTTAGGCCTTTTGCCTTTGCTCCACCCCTTTTCCCTTCAGCTTCACCCACCACTGGAATGTGGCCCCCAAGAGCTTCTCCAGAACTGAATTTGGCCCTCAGGCTGAAGGAGGCTCAACACCCCTGAGCTAGATGGACCCATGGTCTGACTCAGTATAATAGATCTTCCTATGTCCCTAGGACCTATTGAAAATTGCCTCACCCATGGTCCCATTCAGCTTTCAAAAAGGAGGGTAAGGGGAGACATGATAGAGGTGTACAAAATTATGCATGGTGTGGAGAATGTGGAGAAGGAGACATTTTTTTCCCTCTCTCAAAAAGCTAGAAGCCTGGGTCATCCCATGAAGGTGATGGGTGGGAGATTCAGGATAGATAAAAGGAAGGACTTCTTCACACAACACACAGTTAAACTATGGAACTCGCTACCACAGGATGTCGTGATGGCCACCAGTTTGGATGGCTTTAAATAATAATAATAATAATTATTATTATTTATATAGTGCTTTGTTCCAAAGTGTTGTACATAAAAAATAACTCAACAATTTAAAATACATAATTACAATAATTCTAGTAAAACTTAACTCAAAATACAGTATTACAGCAATAGTCTTAATAACCCAGATAAACATAAAAGCCATCAACATACTTTTCCTCAGAGGCAACCAACCACTCCCCCCCTACTCAAAAAGATAGGTTTTCAAACCTTTCTTAACCACCTCCAAACTCTCAGTTAACCATAATGGTAGGGGGAGGGAGTTCCACAGCTGCAGAACAAGGTCCTGGAATGCGTGGTAACAAGACACCGCAATCCATGAAGTAGAGCGGGTCAGAAGAGCCTGGCCCATGGATCTAGTGGCCTGACCTGGGACATACCAGGACAGAAGAGAGGAATGCTAGACTGGGTAACCCAACCTTAGGGCCTTAAAGACCAGGACCAAAATTGTATGAAAGGCCCTGGCCTTCAATGGAAACCAGCGCAAAGCCCTGCGATAACAGGTGATATGAACAAAACGGGGAAGGTCCAGAACAGTCCTAACAGCATTGTTCTGAACCAGGATTAATGGACAGAGAGAGGAAAGAAGGAGGCCTGCTAGAAAACTATTACAATAGTCTAAAAGTGAAACAACTAAGGCCCGAACCAAAATGTCTGCAGTCGCCTGAGACAGGAACCTGCGGATCCAGCAGATATTCCTTAACTAGAAATTACAAGTCCTCGCTGTGCTCTCAATAAAGGAGCACAGCAAGAGGTGATCATCCACCAGGACCCCCAGGACCCTGGCAATGGGGACTGGGAAAAGCTGAGTACCATGAAGGCAAAGGGGGGGGGGGAGTAAGGAAGGAAAAGTAGAAGGGCGATCAGGGCGTAAAATCAAGATTTCAGTTTTGTTCATGTTCAACTTGAGGCGGTGGGCAGACATCCATGAAGAAATCTCTAATAAACCATCTCCCACCAATGCCCACTCTCAATCCCCAAGCTGGTCAAAAGACTGATAAACCTGGGTATCATCAGCATACATGTGATGCTGAAAACCACAATCAGAAAAAAGGAAGCCCAAGGGAAGAAGGGAGAGACAGAAAAGGAGAGGTCCAAGGCCGGACCCTTGAGGCAACCCAACTGTAAACAAAAAAGAACAATTTGACAAAAAAGAAGTAAACCAGGAAAGAGCAACGCCCACAATGCCCAGAGATGCCAATCAAGCCAAAAGTATCTTCTCTTGTCCAACATCCTCTGAGGCCTTGCAGGGCATCGATGACCCATGACCACAGGAATAGTTGACATTGAAGAGATCCTCTAAAAGCTTCCAGCCGGCAGCAACCAGGACAGAGGTAAAAGGGGGGTGGACAAATTCCTGGAGGAAAAGGCTGCCAATGGCTACTAGTCTTGATGGCTATGTGCTACCTCCAGTAGGCAGTGAGCTTATGTACACCAGTTGCTGGGGAACATGGGTGGGAGGGTGCTGTTGCGCTCATGCCCTGCTTGTGGGTTCCTGGTCGACAGCTGGCTGGCCACTGTGTGAACAGAATGCTGAACTAGATGGACCCTGATGGTCTGACCCAGCAGGGCTCTTCTTATGTTCTTATGACTTCAACTGTCAGCAGTCCTGATAATTGGCCAGGCTGGTGGGGGCTGCTGTGAATTGACGTCTAAAACATCTGGAGGGTACCAGATGGGAAGGTTGCCTTAGGGGATCACCTGAACCAGCCCACTGTGTCAATCTAGCCTTAAAAAAAATCTTTATGGATACAGTTAGGAATTTCTGCACCCGATGCAGAATTTAGTGTCTCCCTTGCTTTTTCTGTGTGTGGGAGGTGAGGGGGAGGGCATCAGGGCAGTGGGGTAAGCTTCTACATTGTTTATCAACAACCTGCCTTTTTTCCCCTTTACAAGACTGCCCTCCTACACTAACTTGGACAGTGGAGCCCGGTGCAAGACTACAGCATGCACCTAACTTGTTAATGGGCTTGCTGCCAGGGGCCCACCCTCACGGCAAAACATTTGCAAAGCATTTGCAAGATTCAAGGTATTATAAAACTATGGCGAGACTCAGATGCATTATTCAAGACACTGAACCCCCTAAGACCTGTTTGTAACTGCCATAAAATGTTTACATTTACTACAGTATCTCAGATATGCAACTTTTGTCCAATGAAGTGTAGCATTTGCATGTGACCATTGTTAGCCCCCTGGAGAAATCTGAAAATATTATTAGGGATTAGAAAAGGGTCTGTCACATCTGCAAATGTGTTTAATTCTTTTTCCCAAGCCCTTCTTGTGGGAAAAGTCTCTGATAACAAAGTTGCTCAGGAAACAAGACAAAACCTCATTGCGATCTAACAGATTTCTTCCAAGGGTCACAAATCCAAAATTCAAAAGACAAACTGGGTACATAAGTTTCCAGTGCCTTCAGTCTAAATTTTACCAATAACAAATTCAGACTACAAAATGAAAAAGAATGGACAAGTTCAGTGCTGTAAAGCCATTATGGTTTTACTGTGACCACTGTAAGCGGTGGCACTACTCTAGAACAGTGGTGGGGAACCTCCAGCCCCTGGAAGCACCCCATCTGCCTTGCAAAGATTTGGGCAGCCTCCACAGGCCTTGGCCACTCCGCTTCCCAAGCTCTGGCCTTTGTCCTTCAGGCTACCAGGGGCCTGGGGGAAGAGGCAGGGAGAGGGATCCCCTTGTTATCTCCAATCACATATCAGAAATAATAAGGGAATTCCCCTGCATGCTGCTCCCCCTGCCAACCAGGAGGCAGTTGGGGCGGCAGATAAAAGCAGTGTGTCAGGGGGGAACCTTTTAGCTCTGAACTGACATAGCATGCCTCTGCCCTCTTCATGGCAGCACTGTGGCCAGATCATGCCTTGAGCCAGACAAGTTGATCGTTTGAACCAGGTAATCAAACATCAACACTGCATGGATAGCATCATTACATAGTTTAGTCACTAGGTGGCACTGGACCTAGTTGTATCTGGATGGCACTTCCTATGCCTGTTCTATTCTTGTTGGAGAGAGAAAACGAAGTCCTTGTTTAGATTCCTGACTGGTGTGTCCTGTAAGCCAAGGCTGTGCAGAAAGTAGATCTCCACATGTTTTTGACTCCAACTCCCGGCATTTCTAAACACTGGCCATGCTGGCACAGGCTTCTGGAAACTGAAATCCAAAACACCTGGAGATCTACCTTCTGCCCACCTCTACTCTAAGCTTTCTCTAACATGCACCATCATTACTATTTCAAACACTGACATTTCTTCCCAATTCCATCTAAGCCATTTATATACTACAGTGGGCTGAAATAGTTCTATGTTTTTATTTTTACACTACCACCAGAGTATTCTCACCCACCCTTTTTAAAAAATCTATCAATGCTCAATAGAGTTCCCACTGAAAAGATACTGGCCAAGATCGAAAGAGCTTCTTTCGGCACGCAAACCCAAAGGTTCAGGCACTCTCTCTGGGATTTTTCCATTATTTTTGTCTATGAACCCTCATGGTATATTTCAAAGAGCTTTTGAAAGTCCTTGTCCTCTTCCAAATGGGTTTGACATGTGAGCGTGGTGGGACCAATATTAGAACAACACAAGCCCAATCCTTTCTGGGGCGTGCTGAACTAGTCGCGCAGTGGGTTGGGTCCCAGATGTTGTATTCAATAAATAGCTTAACTCTGTGATTGCTAACACTAGCAAAAAATTATTTCCAGCTGCAACAAGATGGACTTCCAACATAAATACTTCCAAAATCTATTAAGGCAATTACTCTCAATTTGATCTGATCATCACAGACCTGGAAACAGTTTACTAGCAATCTGCTGTAAGTATTCATCAGCAACTGTGCCAAACGAGACTTTTAAGAGGAACGGCTAGACTTAAAGATATGATCTTAATGTACAGTCTCTAATGGGTTCCTTTACCCCTTCATACAAGTACAGAACTCTTTACAAGTTAATAAAAAGATCCATCATCTGTGTGAGTACTGCAGAAGGCGCAATCCATACCTTTTGAACTAATTCTGTGCTCTACTGTATACAGCAAATAGTGCTGCATCCATAGTATAAACGGTGTGTGTGTGTGTGTGTGTGTGTGTGTTTTCAACTACATTATCCTCCTGACACCATGTCACTTTTCACCCACAAACTCAAATTCAGCAAAAATTAAAGTTTAGAATAAATCAAGCAAATGGCACTACTATATACCAAATAATTTGCTTAAATGTTACTAATATGCATAATTCAGTAGGTAAAATGTTGGGGAGGGGGTTGGTACAATTGTTGGCCTCTCCTGAGCTCCCTTCAGTCCTTAGCTGCACACAGGGCTTTCACATGATTCCATGGATTGGGGCCATGCTGCTGGTCCCACCACCCTGATGTTCACATGTTGGCATGGGTATCTGCACTGCTGAAGCCTACACGCAAGAGGTCTGTTTCATTTCTCAGGTTATGGATAATCCTGCGAAAAGCTACACATTCCAATTATATTTCCAAGGATGCCCACCTCCACATGTACTTAACTCTAACCATACCACTTTACTCTTATTTATCACACTACAAAATGCCTGTCATTATGCTGAGCAAGGGTATTTGTGGAGGGAAGAACAGCACAGTGCAGGGCTCACATGTGTGTGCCTAATTCATTTGAGGGCCAGCAGGGTATAGCAGGTAAAGTGCCGATGACACTGAACCACCACTACCTTTTGGCCCAGCCTAACTTACAGGATTGTGGTGAGGATACAATGGTGGGCGCAGGGGGGTGGGGGGAAAGAAGAGATGGAGAACCACATCTGTTGCTCTGAGCTTCTTGGTTCCCTATCTCTTCCACCACCCCTTGTTGTGGGGGCGTAAATGCAATAAATAAAATAGAGGTGTACAAAACTATGCAGTGAGGAAAATGTGGACAGGGAGACATTTTTCTCCCTCTCTTATGATACTAGAACCTGGGGTCATCCCATGAAGCTGATTGGTGTGAAATTCAGGACAGATAAAAGGAAGGACTTCATGGAATTCGCTACCACAGGATGTAGTGATGGCCACCAATTTAGATGGCTTTAAAAGGCGGGTGGACAAATTCCCGGAGAAGGCTATCTATGGCTACTAGTCCTGATGGCTATATGCTCCCTCCAGTATCAGAGGCATTACACCTCTGTGCACCAGTTGCTGGGGAACATGGGTAGAAGGGTGCTATTGCACTCATGTCTTTCTCGTGGGTTCCTGGTCGACAGCTGGTTGGCCACTGTGTGAACAGAACACTGGACTAGATAGAACCTTGATCTGATCCAGTAGGGCTCTTCTTATGTTCTTAAATCTCTGTGTGTTGCCCACATACCTAGGGTCCTTGTCACAGTGACCAGGCCATAGTGACCAACTTTTATATATGGCAGCCAGGTCCTTCAACAGAACTCCCAAAATCCCACAGCAGCCCAATCCAGAGCCTTCCTCTAATGCAAGAGATGGCAACCTCCAGGCCACAGGGTTGCCCAATCTGGCCCATGGAGGATTAGGCCCCCACTGGAAGCCCTTCCCTTCCCATTCCCAAGCCCCTTCTCATGTCCCACCCTCTGTCCTGGGGAGAGGAACTCCTATACTATCTCTGATCAGAGAGATAACGAGCGGGGTACCGCAAGACTCAGTCCTGGGCCCAGTGCTCTTCAACATTTTTATTAATGACTTGGAGGAGAGGGTCCAGGGAATGCTGATCACATTTGCAGATGACACAAAATTGGGCGGGATAGCTAATAATTTGGAAGACAGAAACAAAATTCAAAGTGATCTGGATAGACTGGAGCGCTGGGCAGAAAACAGAATGACATTTAATAGGGATAAATGCCAAGTTCTGCACCTAGGAAAAAGAAACCAAATGCACAGTTACAAGATGGGGGATATGTAGCTCAACAACACTACAAGCGAGAAGGATCTTGGGATTGTTGTAGATCACAAGCTGAATATGAGCCAACAATGCGATGTGGATGCAAAAAAAGGCAAATGCTATTTGGGGCTGCATTAATAGAAGCATAGCTTCCAAATCCCGGGAAGTACTAGTTCCCCTCTACTCAGCACTGGTTAGGCCTCATCTGGAGTACTGTGTCCAGTTCTGGGCATCGCACTTTAAGAAGGATGCAGACAAGCTGGAGAGTGTTCAGAGGAGGGCAACAAAGATGATCAGGGGACTGGAAACAAAGCCCTATGAAGAGAGACTGAAAGAACTGGGCATGTTTAGCCTTGAGAAGAGAAGGCTGAGGGGAGATAGGATAGCGCTCTTCAAGTACTTGAAAGGTTGAGGAAGGCCAGGTTTTCTTCTCTATCATCCCAGAGTGCAGGACATGGAATAAATGAGCTCAAGCTACAGGAAGCCAGATTCCGGCTGAACATCAGGAAAAACTTCCTGACCGTTAGAGCAATACGACAATGGAACCAGTTGCCTGGGGAGGTGGTGGGCTCTCCCACACTGGAGGCATTCAAGATGAGGCTGGACAGCCATCTGTCAGGGATGCTCTGACTTGGATTCCTGCATTGAGCAGGGGGTTGGACTCAATGGTCTCGTAGGCACCCTAGTGTTCTATGATTCTAACAAGGGGATTCTCTCACACACCCTCCCAATGGGAGAGCAAACCTCATGAAAGGGAATCGCTTTATTATCTCTGATCAGAGATAAGAAGGGGATTCCCCCACACTTTCCTTCAGTGAAAGTCCCTTCCTGTGCAGTTCATACCCCAACTGGCCATGTCACTGTCAAATAATTAATTTCTGATTAGTTTAATGCATTGATTTTCAGTTGATGAGTCAGGACCCACTACTGGGTTGCAGCCTGATCTAAGGTTGGTCACAAGAGTAGTACTACCACCATAAAAATATATGGAAAAAATATGTTAAGAACTGGGTCCCCAAATGCATGCTGGGTCTAAAGGTGGGTCCCAGGTCTGAAAAGCTGAAGCCTACTGCACATCTGAATGCACATACACAGAACACTGGCCGACTTAAGCACACCGAGAAGTCAGATACTGGGCAGTATACAAATGCTGTTAATAAACAACTAATGCTCAGGATTCCCCGCTATTTTAAATTGGGGAAGCACATCAGTGGGCACCAAAGAAATGCACAGACCCTACCTCCAATGAAATTAATAGGAAGTCCATCGGAGATAGGAAATCTCCACACACATGTTGGGGCTCCTGTGCCCTTTGGGCGTCAGGGAAGCAGTTTGAACAGACGCTCACTTAGGCACTTGTTTTCAGCGCAGCACATAAAGCCACGTCTGCCCCCACCCCTTAAAATGTTGTGTCTGTCTTCACTCTAAAAGAATACTGTAGATGGATGCTGGCAAATTTTCTTCACTTTACAAATACCTGAACTGGTGTGACAGAACACCCACAGAATTTGGACAACCAGGCAAGCGTGCACTGTATTACTCAGCGCATTTCCAAGGGAGCTTTCCAAAATGCAAATGGGCCTCCCTGCCGCTCCTCTCTTCTGATGAAGTGCTAAAGCAACGCTGAAGTGCTCCTCCCAAGGGTTAAAAACACCAACATATAAAAAGAGTAGGCCCGCCATTCCAGGAATGGATGGGTGAGGTTACTGCTGCCTTCACAACAGTATTTCAGTGCTGTTTACTCTGCTGGTTGTGTCACCTTTAATGAACTCAGGGTGCGAGCTGGCTGGGCGGAATGCAGATTCACTTATCCTTCTGGAAACTTTTATGCTGGGGAACCCATTCTCTCCCAGGGGCTGGATTGCCATCTGGGAAACCTGCTGCAGCCTACATGCCAGCAGTAGGCATGACCAGAACCCAAAGTGGGCATGGCCACCCCTCTCTCTCACACCACACACACACTCCATTCAAGCACTTCCTACATATGGTGGGTAGCCCAGAGAAGTGCTTGTTTGGCTGCCAGGAGACTTTTTCACCAGGACTTCCCTCAGGAGGAAGGAGATGATCCAGCTGTAAACAACAACCCAGCAGACGAGATGGCAGGGAGGTTATAATCCTCTCAGTCTCCTCTGGACCCTTGCTGAGTTAACAGTTCCCTTTAGAACAGGGTTGTTGAACCTCTTTCAACATGAGGGCCAAATTCAGTTTCAGAGAAGCTCTTGGGGGCTGCATTCCAGTGGTGGGTGGAGCTGAAGGCAAAAGGGGCGGGACCAAAAACACCAACATATTTTCCTTTAAAGCTCTTGCTGCCAGGAGCTAAGCTTTAGGAGAGGCATTTCAAACTTTCAGAACGGAGGAGAAACTGCACAAAAGCCAGGAAGCCACCAAACAATTGGTTGTCAGAGGGAACAGGGTAGGCTGAGAGGAAAGAGACAGGGCCACTCGGGGAAACCTGGAGGGCTGGACTGAGACCCCAGGGGGCTGGATTGGCCCTGTACCCTTGCTGCAGACCTCCATTGTTCCCACACTAGGTGCTGGCCGTGGACGCACATATAAGGGGAGCAACCTTGGACCAGACCAACGGTTCAACTTGGCCAGCATCTGGTTTCCAGTAGTGGTGATCCAGGAGCTTCCAGGAAGCCTATAAGCAGGACATGAAAGGAACTGCCCTTTCCCACTGTTTGTCCCTCCCAAGTAACTAGTCCTCAGAGATATACTGCTTCTGAACATGGCAGTTCCATTTAACTGTCACAGTTAAGTTGCTGCCGATAGATCTAGGTGCTGTGAAGTTCTTTACTCCGATTCTCCAAGCCCAGTATGGTTGTCCTTCAGGAAAGTATACAAAAATTAGTTTCTATGTACATAATTTAAACCACAGATCTCCAAATATTGGGCAGAGGCACCTTCCATTCCCTCAGTCCCCCCTCCCACGTCACAGGCCATCCCATTCAGCAGTGAAGAGGGGTTTCAGCGCGCGCAGGGACTGTTAGGGAGGGATAGTCAGCTTCCAGCAGTCCTCTTCCACTGGCTGTTGTCTGAACCCAATCTTACAGAACTAGATCATGCTAAGAAGCAGTAGCAGTTTAAAATCTCTTTGGCTTTTAAATCTTGCCTTTATATCATGTGTTAATTATCCATGACATGCGGTTTAAATTATGTACATTCACCCAGAGGCCTATATTCAAGCTTGTGCATAATTAGAAAGCCAAGTAGTAATAAAAAAGAAAGAACAGTACAAAATGATGTTAACTATGTTAATAAATTGTTTTCAGCTCTAACTCTATTCCATATTTGCAGATAATAGGACACTGGGACAGGATCAGGTACCCAACGAGCTACCCAAGGCTATTTCTAGAGTCCTCTTGCTTTTCATATTGTGAAGAGTCCCAGCTTTTTATGAAAGACTAGAGCACGGACCCGGCTTTGCATGGGATGGAATTGCCCTCCGCTTGATACAGGGAAGCCTTCAAGCAAACTTACACAGCTTTCAGGGTAGGTCACATTGTGAGTGAAGCCATGCCTGCTGGTACCCCCAGGCAGGGCCCCTGCCATGACCCACCCCTACAGCCCATGAAGGGAGATGTCCACTCCATTCCCCTGAAAGAGGGCTACCCCACAGCAGGGGGCACTTGCATCACTCAGTAAACCAGTTTGCACAATCACAGCAGCCCACCACATGTTGCGGTGTGTGCTGAGAGCCATTTTGAATATTGACACCACAGCGGGTGGTCACTGTCGCTTACTGTGTTGCCCAAACCTGGCAAGGGTGGGTCGTTGGCATGATTAGCAATTAATTGCGATAGGGATGTACAGATTGTATAAAATCCGCTCCATCTGTGTTTCACAGATCGTCAAGAACCTTTTGCTCCATCGTCAGTTCACAGATGGATCCAAATTTGTTTTTGCTACGCGGAGAAATATGCAAATAATTCCATAAGAGGGTTCACAACAATGTACATCATTTACCTTAGTATGTAACATTTAGTGTGTTGTCCCCCATTCCATTCAACTTTTCCCTGTGTATATTTATCAGTCTCAGCAGAAACTTGCATATTTTTTCGTGAATAAGTTGTGTAAATTTTGGGAAAGTAAAAAAAAAAAAATCCGAAAGTCCATGGACTCCATGTGGCCTGAGGTCAGTCTGCAGCAGATTCTTAGAAATCCAAGCTCATTTTAGTCCATCTCAAATTTCTCCAGCATCCCTAGGCTGGGAGGGGGTTGTTAACCACGCCAACAACCCACCCCCGCTGGGTTCAGATGACACGATAAGCCATGGCACCTGCCTGCCACGGCTTCAATATTCAAAATGGCCACTAGCACACATCGCAACCCACCATCTCTTAGATCTGCCACGGTGGGCTGCAGTGACCTCTCAGCCTACTAATCTGCCCCGGATTCAAACTACATGGGCTGCAAAGCTATATGCTGGTTAGGGAGGTTTGCCCCAGTGTCTGAAGGTGCTACTGCAGGCTTCAACCACACGAACACATTTAAATTAAAAACAAAATAACCCCAAGGTGCACACGCCTACAGTCTCCTTAGAAGGTGGGCCATGTGTCAAATATCTAGGTTTCACAGTCTTGGTACTATGGTGTTGAGGGACGGACAGACAGACACACATCCTCTTTTCTTATTATAGAGAAGTTTTTAGCCCACATTTTTATAAAGGTAAATCTTGTCCAGATAATGGGCATATATGACAAGGATCTCATTGCCAAAGAAATTGCCCAGCCTATCAAAGAGGGTGCGCTAATGATGGGGATGTGGGATTAAAGGAATTCAGTTGGGACAAATACACTTAAGGCTTTGTCCGAAGTAGTCTCTTCCCCATCTTGCACTGATTTTCGGGTCAGTTTGTTCTGATACATCATGGGGTCTTCTTCGCAAGTTTGCTGTCCACTTGTGTAGTGTGCAGCTCAGGAATCAACTGCAAATATGCAACCTAGCAGGGCATATGACAAGCAACAGTGGCATAGGCCACGGTAACAGTTGAAGATAATATCCTCTTCTGATGCTGCTTACAAGTAGACCCCACTCCAACCTGCTGTGCAACATGGGAAGCTGGAACACTTAACTGCAAGTGGGTCTACTCATGAGTAAGGACCCCCCCAGCAGGCAATTTCAAACAGCCAGCAAGGTCATGGGAGACAAATATTTCTTGCAATATCTTTTCAAATACTGAGAAGTTAAACTTCTTTGATTAACAGATGAAAATCTTATTTTAAAAAGGAAGAAACAGGTTGGGGACAGAGCTCAAAGCTAGACAGAGGGTATTTCATAAGAACATAAGAAAAGCCATAGTGGATCAGACCAGAGTCCATCTAATCCAGCATTCTGTTCACACAGTGGTCAACCACAGTGGTCAACTATGGGAAACCCACAAGTGGGACATGAGTCCAAGAGCACCCTCCCGCTCACATTCCCCATCAACTGGTGTGCATAGGCATACTGCCTCTGGTACTGGAGGTAGCACATAGCCATGAGGACTAGTAGCCATTGATAGCCTTATCCCCGGTGAATTTGCCCAATCCCCTTTTAAAACCATCCAAATTGGTGGCCATCACTACATCTTGTGGAAGTGAATTCTATAGTATAAGAAGAAGTAGTTGTGTGAAGTCCTTCCTTTTACCTGTCTTGAATCTCCCACCAATCAGCTTCATGGGAAGACCCCCGGTTCTAGTATTATGAGAAAGGGAGAAAAATGTCTCCCTATCTACTTTCTCCACACCATGCATACATATCTCCCTCCCCTTACTTGCCTTTTTTCTAAGCTAAACAGCCCTAGACGTTGTAACTTTTCCTCATGGGGACTTGCTGTAGCCGCTTTCATCCGAGATGGGTTGCTTCCTTTGTTTTAGATTTTATTCTTGTTTTATCTTGAAGCTGTAAACTACTTTGGATATTTTTGATAGAAATAAGGCATAAATTAAAGTAAATTGGAGCCTTCTCTGTTTTATGTCTAGAATCGAGGCAGGAAGTAGCTGCTATGGGCTGTTTCTTATGAAATGCATGCATGTTCGAAACATGCAGACGTTACAACTGACACACACAGCACATGAACAGATTTTTTTTCCTTCCAAGTACACAGAGGTGGATTCCCTAATGGGATTCATTAGGAAAGAATCCCTTTCCTAATGATATGACATTGTGTCCTGTTGTGGCTGAATCAGGCACAGCATTAGGGCAAGCTAAGGGGCAATCCAAAGGCAAATCAACAGTCAGGCAAAGGACAAGCAGGAGATATTTGTCCAGCAAGAGAGCAGTTCCAGGCAGGATTGGTCTGTAAACAGGCAATGGTCAAAAGGCACAGTTTTACCAGGCAAGGGGGAGAGTTCCAAGAGAGGTCTGAGGAACAGCCAAGGTACAAACAGAAATAAACAGTCAGATGCAAAAGGCACAAAGATTCAGTCACAGAGCAAGGCCAGCAGAACAAGGTGGTGGAGCTGGTAGGAAGACACTGTTCTAGCAATGGGTGGACTGAAACTGAATGCTTAGGTAGCCTGAGCTTCCTTAGCCCCACCCAGGGGTCAGCTGCAGTTCATTACAGGCCTTCTGGCAAAACTCCTATTCATGAGCAAGGCCTTGCTCACGAGGAGGCTTTTACTCTTGAGGAGGCTTTTTCTTGTAAGTGGACACCCCTTCGCCTGGCCATGGCCTTAGCCTCTACCTTCAGGCACCAGCATTCTTTCAGGCTGGATGGTTGCTCAGCCTCCTCCTCTGGCACCACAGGTTCCTCAGGGCCCCTGCCCATAGATTCCTCAGGGTCCACCACTGTTGAAGGGCCCAATGTGGCTTCCCTACAGATGCTGGAGGGGCCTGGAGTAACACTAACATCAGGAGTTCCACGTGGTCCTCAGGCTCTGCAGTCTCAGGTTCTTCTTCTGAAGAGCCATCCTGGCTTGCGTCTGGGCCAGGCATAATGAGCTGGAAGTGGACATAGGGAGCCATGGCATATACACACGTACCCCCCACCCGCTAACTGACACAGCATGCAAATATTTTGTATTCTGGTACTAAAGTACAAAACAGGACAAAACAGCTTGGAAGAAGCAATTGTCCACGACAAGGAGAAAGCACTCCGCCCATGCTCAGAGACAGGTTTTTCTTTTTTGTTGCTTCTCATATTCCAGGTATTTTCAAAGAAGGAGTCTGGTAAGCCCCAATTCAAATTAAACCCTGGAAGCAGCCCTTTGATAATGTAGAGCCGGCTGCAAAGCTTTGATAAGGAAACAGACTTCAGTTTCATGTATTATATTGAGCAGGCACATGCCACAGCTTTTGAGGGGAACTCCCCCCCCCCCCAGTGCTCTGGAGCAGTCCTTTATTATAAGCGGTTTAGCACCAGAGTTAATCAAAAATCAAGAGTGGCCGGATTATCTCTGCATTTACTATCTCCGGACTCTTTAAAATTCTAGAAGAAAACTCTTAATGTCACAGAGATTTTTTGGGTCTCTTCTCTGCCAGGACCTGCATTCTCTCCCCCCACCCCACCCCTCAACATGCTAGAAAATCCTAACTTACACATTTACAATTCTCTTCTCCCCCGCCCCCCAAAAACTGTCCATTTAACATTAAAAATTTAACTTCTTTAGACCTCACAAAGACATTAGGATGCAAGTGAGGCTTTGAAAAAGTCTCAGGAGGGACAGATAAAAATATAGCTGAGCACCTTGTTTAGGGAGAAACACAGCTTGCAGAGAAGAGCAAAAAGAGAGAGAGTAGAGCATACTTTTCATTTTGCCTGATGCACCTTTTGTTACTGAAAACTCAGTTTCCCCTTGTATTTTGTGTAAAAGTCACCCCACCCACCCCAAGCTCTCTCTCTTTGGACACACAAAGGCTATAGAGTCTTCTGGTATCAACTTCTTAATTCTAAAGTGGCCCTTATTCTCTTTGAACATCAGTATAAAGAACTACTTCTATATGTTCTTTTCTAAGCCTCTCCAAGTTTATAATTATATCTGTTAAATGTTTACCTATGAAAAGTTGCTTGAAACTGAAGCAGGCCAAGAGGCTTTAGGTATTGGACAAGGGAAGTTTTCTTCCCCTTTGTTCTTTTCACTAGAGATTAGCTAGATGTGACAGTGAAGATGTTTTTCCATACATGCCTAATTTCTTTAAACTACATTTTGTAAGGCCTGATCTTCACATACAGAGGAATGAGGTGGTAGAGCCCTGAGGTAGGAGAATAGACTGCACCAGACTACAGGTTGAGAAATCACATTTTTGAATGCTCCCTTATTGAAGGGGAGGGTGGGGACAAACCCCTGGAAGTTTTTAAAAAACAGCGAGCCATTCCCAGACAGTAGCTCATCCTGCATGTGGAACCATTTCCACCATATCACTGCAAATACATACATCCCAAATTGCAATGGCATTGTAGAAATTGCCCAATCTGTGTGGTGAACCACTGCATGTGGATGCCTCTAGGCAATATTCTCACTGTCAGGGGTTGTTATGGGAATTAAGGTAGGAAAAGGTCTCTTGAATCCACAAGCCACAGGCTAAATCTGGTAGATGCCCACTTTAGTCCTAAAATTAGCTTGCATGCACCACACCCCTAAGGTACAGAATCACAGAATAGTAGGGTTGGAAGGGGCCTACAAGGCCATCGGGTCCAACCCCCTCCTCAATGCAGGAATCCAAGTCTGAGCATCCCTGACAGATGGCTGTCCAGCCTTGTCTTGAATGCCTCCAGTGTGGGAGAGCCCACCACCTCCCTAGGTCATTGCTTCCATTGTTGTATTGCTCTAACAGTCAGGAAGTTTTTCCTGATGTTCAGCCGGAATCTGGCTTCCTGTAACTTGAGCCCATTATTCCATGTCCTGCACTCTGGCATGATCGAGAAGAGATCCTGGCCTTCCTCTCTGTGACAACCATTCAAGTACTTGAAGAGCGCTATCCTCTCTCCCCTCAGCCTTCTCTTCTCAAGGCTAAACATGCCCAGTTCTTTCAGTCTCTCTTCATAGGGCTTTGTTTCCAGTCCCCTGATCATCTTTGTTGCCATCCTCTGAACCCTCCCCAGTTTGTCTGCATCCTTCTTAAAGTGTGGTGCCCAGAACTGGACACAATACTCCAGATGAGGCCTAACCAGTGCTGAGTAGAGGGGAACTAGTACTTCCCGGGATTTGGAAACTATGCTTCTATTAATGCAGCCCAAAATGGCATTTGCCTTTTTTGCAGCCACATCACATTGTTGGCTCATATTCAGCTTGTGATTGACAACAGTTCCAAGATCCTTCTCACTTGTAGTGTTGTTGAGCCACGTATCCCCCATCTTGTAACTGTGCATTTGGTTTCTTTTTCCTAGGTGCAGAACTTGGCATTTATCCCTGTTAAATGTCATTCTTTTGTTTTCTGCCCAGCGCTCCAGTCTATCAAGATCACTTTGAATTTTGTTTCTATCTTCCAAATTATTAGCTGTCCCGCCCAATTTTGTGTCATTTGCAAATGTGATCAGCATTCCCTGCACCTCCTCCTCCATGTCATTCATAAAAATGTTGAAGAGCACTGGGCCCAGGACTGAGCCCTGCGGTACCCCGCTCGTTACCTCTCCCCAGTTTGAGAAGGTCCCATTGATAAGCACTCTTTGAGTCCGATTCTGTAGCCAACTGTGGATCCACCGGATCGTTGTTTCATCTAGCCCACTTTGAGCTAGTTTGCTCATCAGGATATCATGGGGTACTTTGTTGAAAGCTTTGCTGAAGTCAAGGTATATTATGTCTACAGCATTCCCACGGTCCACAAGGGAGCTTACTTGATCCAAAAATGAGATCAGATTAGTCTGGCAGGATATGTTCCTGACAAATCCATGTTGGCTTCGAGTCATCACTGCATTGTTTTCAAGGTGCTTACAGATGGATTGCTTTACAATCTGCTCCAGACTTTTCCCAGGGATGGATGTCAGACTGACTGGTCTGTAGTTCCCAGGTTCCTCCTTTTCACCCTTTTTGAAGATAGGGACAGCCCTCCTCCAGTCATCTGGCACTTCACCCGTCCTCCATGATTTCTCAAAGAGAATAGACAGCGGTTCTGAGAGTTCTTCTGCCAGTTCCTTTATTACTCTAGGATGCAGTTCATCTGGCCCTGGAGATCTGAACTCATTCAAAGTAATTAGGTGTTCCTTGACCATTTGCCTATCGATCTCAAGCTGCAATCCTGCCCCTTCAGCCTGTACTTCGCCTTTGCCAGCGGAGTCATAGACCCTCTTTTGGAAGAAGACTGAGCCAAAGTAGGAATTGAGCACCTCTGCCTTTTCTTTGTCATCTGTTATCGTTTTGCCATCCTTATTTAATAGCTGAACAACCATTTCTTTCCTCTGTCTTTTACTGCACGTAGCTGAAGAAAGCCTTTTTGTTGCTTTTAGCATCCCTCGTTAACCTCAGCTCATTCTCAGCTTTAGCCTTCCTGACGCCATCCCTGCAATTCTGTGCTACCTGCCTGTACTCTTCCTTTGTTACTTGGCCTTCTTTCCACTTCCTTTATGTGTACTTTTTTGTTTTCAGGTAATCTCTAAGCTTTTTGTGAAGCCACATTGTCTTCCTCTGTTGTCTTCCACCTTTTCTTCTTGTTGGAATTGTTTGTAATTGTGCCTTGACAATTTCCTTTTTTAAAAGCTCCCACCCATCTTGGAATCCTTTTCTCGTTAGAGTCACTTGCCATGGGACCTTACTGATCATTGTTCTGAGTTTATTAAAATCAGCTTTCCTAAAATCCAGGGTACGGGTTTGACTACACTTGGCTTTTGCTTCCCTTAGAACCAAGAACTCAAGTACATCATGGTCGCTTTCCCCCAGAGTTCCTGTAACTGCTACTTTATCCACTAAGTCATCTCTGTTGGTTAGGATCAAGTCAAGGATAGCCGATCCTCTAGTTCCTTCCTCTACTTTCTGTAGGAGGAAGTTATTCACCACACAAGTCAGGAATTTCCTGGAGGGGCCATGTTTTGCAGAATTTGTCTCCCAACAAGTATCGGGGAAACTGAAGTCCCCCATTACTACTACATCATGCTTCCTTAAAACATTGGCTATTTGCTTTTCAAAAGTTTCATCCTCGTCTTCTCCTTGATTGGGTGGCCGGTAGTAGACTCCGACCACCAGGTTCCTTTTATTCTTTGCTCCATTTATTTCAACCCAGATGCTCTTGATGGGGCTACCAAGCTCCTCCTCCTGTATTTCTGTGCAGAGATATGTATTTTTCACATACAGTGCAACCCCACCTCCCTTTCTGTTCCTCCTGTTCTTCTTGAACAAGTTATATCCTTCAATTGCTGTATTCCAATCATGAGAGTCATCCCACCAAGTCTCAGTTATACCTATCAAGTCATAATTTTCCTCCTGTATTAAGAGTTCAAGTTCGTTCTGTTTGTTTCCCATACTTTGGGCATTAGTATATAGATATCGAAGACCATGTGCTTCATGGTCTGGCTTTCTTCCTACATGTGTCTAAAGACTACTATTGGGTGCTATTAGAGCTGTTCTCTCTGTTGCAGTGCATGAGCCTTCGTCCATTGTTACCCCCAACTTTACGTCTCCCTTCCCCGTAGGATTCAGTTTAAAGCCCACCTGATGAAGTTCATCACGCTGTGGCCAAACGCATTCTTCCCATCCTTTGTGAGGTGCAACCCATACCTTGCCAACAGCCCATCTTCCAGGAAGTATAGCCCGTGGCCCCAGAATCCAAATCTCTCTCGTCGGCACCACCTTCGTATCCAGTCATTCACCCGGACTATTTTTCTTTCCCTTTCTAGCCCTCTTCTAACTACTGGAAGGATGGATGAGAAAACTATCTGGGCCCCAAAGTTCTTGAGTTTCCTTCCCAAAGCTTCAAAGTCTGAAGTGATTTCTTTGTAGCTCCTTGGCGGTAACATTTGTTCCCACAAGGATGAGAAGAAAGGGATACCTGTCAGTGGGCTTTATGAGTGCAGGCAACCTTTCAGTCATGTCTCTAATCCGTGCTCCTGGGAGACAACATACCTGGCGAAAGGTAGTGGAAGCCAACCACTTCCAGTCCAATCTACTTGTCAGTGCTAATTCAATTAACACCCTTTCATACATACAGTTGCTTCTTTTGATTCAGCTATAGTTATGGTGCATTTTCCCTGGACAGGTATAGGATCATTAAGCCCAATCAAAGACTTAAACCAGGAGTGGACAACATGCAGCCCTCAGGCTACTTTCAGAAGCCCATCTACAAGTGGTCAGTACAGACCTTTGGCAAGAGCAGTCTGCCCCTCCCCCGGCATCCCATTGGCTGGGGAGAAAGAAAGGAGGCGGCAGAGAGAGAGAGAGAGAGAGAGAGGAGGCGGCAGAGAGAGAGGGAGAGAGGGGCAAAGAGAGGGGGAAAGAGAAAGGAGGTGGCAGAGAGAGAGGCAGAGAGAGGGGGGAAAGAGAAAGGAGGTGGCAGAGAGAAAAGGAGGTGTCAGCGAGGGGGGGAGTAGCAAAGTGAGAGAGAAAGGGGGTGGCAGAGGGGGGGTGGCAGAAAGAGAGAAAGGTGACCCTACCCACTGCTGGCTAATTCCCCACCCACCACAGCCATGCAGCCCCTGACAGATTACACTGAGGAAATGTGGCCCTGAACAGAAAAAAGATTCCCCGTGCCTGACATATAGAAATTAGCATTCCTCATTAGACCACTTCCAATAAGGAAAAACATTTTCTTCTTCCTCAAGAAGCTTGCTGCAGCTACCCATATCATTCATGTCAAAAGTCGCTCAAAGAGGAAAAGCCCTTCTAAAAAGAGCCCCCAAGCATCCAACATCATTGGATGCCACCCTTTAGCAACTCCCCAAAAGAGCTGTGCTCTTTCAAGGCCAGAGGAAGTGCTGGCATGGCGCATTCATGCTGATACAGTACCGTATGTATTTAAAGCAAGCCAGTGTATGTCAGTGCCTGGATATTTGTTTTCCACGCAGTAAGGCAGTTACATTACGTTCCTATTCCTTCCAGATGTTCCCAACCAACCACAGAAGCCATCACTCTTCCAGAGCTGTTTTTCACCACTCCACAGTAACGCCTTGGGATAGATGTTACCATCAAGTTAGGGGGGTGATAATAAAGACACAGCCTGGTTTGAAACGGGTTTTATTAAGTAAGCATTGGAGGAGTACCGGCAGAGCAATGCAGAGAACATACAGCAGCAGCAAGTAAATGAGCTAGGAGAGGGTCCTTTCAAAACAGCCAAGAGGTCTGGACCGTAAGCATTCTCTTAATGTTAATTGAGAACTGGTGTCCAAATCTGTTGGGGCCATGGAAAAATCTAGCCTTTCGTGTCTTAGAAACTCTTAAAGCTAAAAGAGAGCACTGGATGTACTGTACTGAAAAGTCAGGCTTCCAAACTTCATAGGATTTCAGGATTATCCTCTGGTTTTTGCACTAACCACACTAAAAACAGGGCTCTGCCAAAGCTGGGCTGGATGGATTGTATTCTTCTTATTTATACAACGCTAGTGAAGTTGCATAAGCAACATAAATAAAGACATTAGGCCTCTGCCCTTGAGGAGCTTACACAGTCTAAAAAAATCAACAGAAGGGAAATCAGTAAATCAGCCGTTCCCAACACAGTGCCCTCGAGATGTGTAGCACTCCAACTCCTACCATCTCCATGCTGGCTGGGGGAATCTGGGAGTTGCAGTCCAACACATCTGGAAAACACCATTTTGGGGAAGGCTGCATAGCTGCAATACAACTCTTCAGAGCAGCGGTGTCAAAAACAAAAATAGCCGCAATGATAGCTAACCTCCGACAGGAAATGGCACCTTAAGAAGAAGCAGCATAGATGAAGGGGGAAGAGGCGGAGAGAAGGGCACCAAAGATCAATGTGAACAAAATGCAGTATAGGCACTTCAGGTTGGTTACAGTTGTAGAGGAGAATTAAAGGGTTTAAGTCAAAAGCCATCTGGGAAAGCTGGCTTTAAGGAGAGGTGTGAATAGAGCATACATGGGGCTGGGGATGGCATCACTTAATGGAAGGGAGTTCTAGGCACAGGAGACAGCAAGAGAAAAGTGGCAGAGCCATGTTAGACAACAAGAGCCCTTTGGATTCAGAGCTGGTGCAGCAAAAGTCTCTGGGCACATATGCAACTGTAAATGCTTTGTTGCCCACATGAATCTGCCCGAGTTTTAAGATCAGCTGCAGAGGTCCTGCTCTCTGCCCTGGTCTCCACTGGAAAGTTGTTAAGAGGACCAGGGCCTTCTCACTGGTGGTGCCATGGCTGTGGAATTCACTCTGGGGAGATTTAACAGGCTCCCCCAGTTTTTAAAAGATGGGTTTTAATTTTTTTTTTTTATACCATCAAGTGCCAGCCTGAATCAAACTTTTCCCTGTTGCTTTCACGATGTTTTAAATGGTGCTCTGTTTGGTTGTTGGTAGCTTTAAATTAATTTAAACTGTTTATCGAAATAATCCGTGTTATTTAAGTATCTGCTTTGAATGCGTTTGTGGAAAAGTGGGGTACATATGACTACAGTTTAAAAAAAATGATGAGGTGTGGCAAGAGTGCAGAAGAGCTTTATAAAAGCTAAGGACAAGGCATTTGTGCTGGATATGGAAGGGGATGGGAGGCCCACAAAAGGATCCAAGGCAGAATGTCACATAGTCTGAGCAATAACAGAGGTGAATGGCTTTGGCAGCCAAGCTTGGGACAGAGATGAGTAGAAATTTGTTTCAGTTCATTTTTGATCAGGATTGTACTCAGTTTGCACCTTCTGGCCCAAACACTGACTGGAATGCAATCTGTGGTCAAAGTATGTACATTTCTGAACTTGCAATGTGATTCGCAGACCAAAAAAATACATTCAACAGCATGCATACATTTGAAAAATGTGTTACTTTTGAAAAATGTGCACAAATATGCTTTAATCAACGGAAGAAGAGCACATACATTTCAAAAATGTGCACAACATGTGTACATTTGGAAAAATACACACGAAAATACACACGGATTTTGATGTAAAAAGAAAAAACAACGCTCGCAATTTGATACGGACTTGACTTGGAACAAGCTTTGAGAAGGAATTCAAAGAATTTTTTCAAGCTTGGGTTTTGCTGATCCGCACATCCTTAGAGATGAGAGGGCTGAGGTATGACAGGAAGAAGTAGAGAGATTTCACCTTTGTGGTTTTGTTCAAAAGTATGAATCATGTGTTACTGTATTAAGCCATGTTTTCTGCACGTGGTTCCTCTGCAGGAAACCTTTGTACAGAGAATCTGTTTTTTTGCTTGCAGCATGCTATGCTCTGGTTGGTGTGGGAAGCTCACACAGGCAGGCAGTCTTGCCTTGTGACAGGGGAATAGGGTATCTTCAAATATCTAGAGGGCTATCAGACTTGTTTTCTGTTGCTCCAGAGGGAAGGACTAGAACTAACAGGTAGAATTTGCAAGGAAGCAATTATTGGCTAAACACTGGAAGAATCTTCCTAACAGTAAGAGTTTTTCAGCTGTGAAACAGACTGCCTGGGAAGTCGGTGGGCCCTCCTTCTCTGAAGGTGTTTAAGCAGAAGCTGGAGGGACGTCCATCATGAATGCTGTTGTTGCACCCTGCATTGCAGAACTTGCATAGAGACGGAGGTCAGACTAGATCAGGGGTAGGCAAGGTGGTGCCCGCAGACACCAAAGAGCCCCCGGACACCTTTCATGGTGCCCGCTAAAATACCCTACACCTCCCACTTAAAAAAAGAAGAACATATTTTCTTACTGGCAGTTGAGACTGCTGTGAAACAGGTTTCATTAGATGACCTCCAGGGTCCCGTCTAACTCTAAAATTCTAATTCTATAATGGGGCATCTCTTCCTGTTATATGAGTTTAATGAACAAAAACATCATTCATTCATTCTGTGATATCCTAAGTGTGTTTACTCAGAAGTTAGTCCCATTGAGTTCAGTGGGGTTTACTCCATAGTAAGTGCATCTAAGATTTCACTGTTAATCTGTTATTGTATGTCACCCTTTTAGCTTCCTCAAAAATCTCAGTTTTCATTTTTTTAAAAGTTTGTGGTGTTTTGACTATACTACTATGCTTAAAGTACAATACCCTGTGAGATCTCAGAAGCCAGAAGGGGTTAGTCAGTGAGAGACGCTTAGGTGCTCTGCTTCTTGTCGCTTTCCATGACTAGTGAATGTAGAAGAAATTAGGCAAAAAGGCAAGATCACATACATTCGCTTAACTTACAGCTGTCACAAGTTTTGCAGAGGCAGAATTTGTGTTGTTTGCGGGAACTTTTTTTCAAGCACTGCCTTTACATACAACCCTGCCTGGTCAGAAGCAATCAATATGTAAACCACCACTTAGAACTTTTCTCCCCCACAAAACCAAGACAGCTCTTGCCTCATTTCTTCTAATACCATGGCAAATCATTGCTAGTGAAATCTATCTTTAAGTGGGCTTTCCAAGTCAGTCTAAGTCACTTAACTCTTTCTATCTCCCATTTCTTGTCCTCCAAGGAATCATGAGAAGTTAGATACACTTGCAGAATGTATACTTAATGCTAGTTCTCTCTGTATTTCACTTCCAACCAGTGCTACCCAATTGCATCCCTTTGTTGGCGGTAATATACACAGAGTTACTTGTTCATTTTGGCAGAGGAACAAAAGCAGCAAGATGTATTTTGTATTTAGAATGTGTATAGGAGGGGAAATCGGTCAGGTCATTTATAGTTTGTTCAGCAGAAGGAAAAAAAAGCTTCACAGTCTGGGCATAAATCCTAACAAAACTAGCATCCCATATAGACTTAGGTTGTCTCTTACTTTCTGAGAATGACACCTCCAAAGAATGGAGCCATCTTGTGTGGTTATCATGTAGGAGAGGAAGATGGTTTTTTTATTGGTTCCCAGAGCCAGTATCCTATGTCCAACATTTTCCCTATTTTTAAACTACAAAATGGGTAGCTGTGATTTCATATGCATGACAAAACAAACGGTTTTGATAGCAACAGCTGTGCAAAATTCAGCCTGTGTCCTGATTTTGCTGCATTTAGGGCACAATGCTATACTGCAAGGGCTTTGGGATTCAGCGGAAGTCCTGCTATGCTGCCAGCATGACAGCTGCACTCACAAAACTCCCACGATACTCTGGCAGAACAGTCTGCTGGGGTAGTCAAAAAAGGGCAGACACAGGAGGAGTCTCCACCTAAACCAAATCCTATAACTTTTAATTCACAGGTGAAGAGGGCCCCATTGACAGAAGCACACCCAACAGACATGGATGATTTGGATTCAAGGGGAGGAAGCAGAGTGGTTGCGGGAGTCTGGCAGTCCCCGAGTGGAGGTTGTCCAGGTGCAAGCTAATCAGTTGAAAAGTAGCCAGCCAGGGCCCCCTTCACCAGTGGGAATGCCAGTGCAGGAGGAGGAGGAGGGAGAGGAGTTAGAAATATGAGATCCCAGGGTGATCATCAGGCTAGGCAAGAGGAACAATGCCAACTCGTAAGATGCTCCAAAAGGGCTGGCCGTGCAGGGAAGGTCCCTCTGGAAAGACCCACCCTAAGGGCGGGGATTAACAGCCACTCAGGTTGTCGGAGAGGCGGCTGGCACCAGTTTTCATTGCAACTACCTAACACAGTGCATTAACCAAAGGGAGTTGTTTTTAGCCTAGGTGGTTTTGTATTATGCACAGCTGTCTAGAAGCTTTGCGGCTGTGGATTCCGGCTGTAACCTGAGGCACTCCTGATCTAATTGTAGTTTGCATGATAAGAGCAATTGTTTTGCATTTCAACTTCTCTGATGGATCACAAAGGGAGACCAGGGGCTGGGCACTTGACAACAGTGCAACTTCACATTAGGGATGTCAGAAAAATCCACGACACATTCAAATGAGTTTCAATTTGTATGAATCTAACCCACAGATTCAGAAGTGGATTGGCTTTTTCCAAGTCACACGGATTCCACAGAGTTGCGAACCAGTTTTTTACTTTTTGGAATTGTACGCAAACTTAGTCATAGAAAAATATGAACAGTTTTAAAAAAACAACACCGAATGAAAATTTGCATTCTCCCCATAGGCTAAAGCATGAAAATGTACATGGGGGGGGGGGGATCTGTGCATTTTGGAGAGATCTGTGCATTTTCAAAAGTGTACATTTGCCCAAGTTTGGGAAATTGAGAAAAATCCGATTCTGTTAATGAGCTGACGAAGGAACAAAAGATGCCTGCCAATTTGAGAAGCATAGATGGAATAGATTTAACAAGATCCCTGCTTTACACCAGCCCTGGTTTTGGTGCAGGAAGTTTCCCACCCATTGACTTCAATAGGAGGAATTTAAACAAAAGCACCCCTCTATCAATGGGAACTTTGCCCACATTACCATGACAGAGCATATGGTATGACATAACTCGATACCCAGTCGCAGCATAAAACCACCAATATATAAATCGACAATTTAGAATCTAGAATCACAGTCAAGATATTAGCCGCGCGTCAGGTGATGTTGCTAGGCATGGCCACCGCCACCAACATCACACACGGCCACCAGCCATTTTAGCCTCTCTCCGTGCTGGGAGAAGCATGGAGTTCAGTGCCTACATCAGCACAGAGAAAGGGAGTAAGTTAGCACCTCCACTGGGGCAGTGGGCAAAGTGACTCGGCCACCCCTCATTCCCACTGTTATCTCTGATAGGAGATAACAGCAGGCATTTCCCTACCCACCAGACCTCCTCCAAATGGGAGGGAGAGCAGTGCGCAGGGGAATCCCTGCTGTTATCTCCAAGCTCAGACTGGAGATAACAGCGGAGATTCTCCCCTGGAGGAACTCCAGGAGGCTCCACAGGCCGTACTGAGGAACCCAGTGGGGAGCATTAGGCCCATGGGCTGGGATTAGGGATGGACGGAGGCCTCCCAGTTCAGGCCCCCCGGGCACCTGTTGAGCTGCTGATGCAGCTCGTGCACCCCCAGGCCCATGCTTGAGCTCCACACACACCATGCTCACTAAACTGCCTGCACTCGCCCTGGAGCTGTCCGTGAGCACCAGAAGTGCCATTTTGCGAAAGAAAATGGCAATCGTGAATATACGCACATCTAGTATAATGTAAAATGGTACCGTGAATGGCTGATATATACAAGATTACAGGCATAAATGGCCATTTACGCCTGTAATCTTGCAAATATCGGCCATTCACAGCGCCATTTTGCATAAGACTAGATGCGCGCATATTTGTGATCGCCATTTTCTTTCACAAAATGGCACTTCTGGTGTTCGCGGATGGGTCCAGGGTGAGTGCAGGTAGCTCAGCAAGTGCAGTGGGGGACAGGGGCTCAGCAGGTGTGGCTCAGGACCACGGGCAGGGGGGAGTCCACTGGACTCCTGGACCCAGTCAGGCACCCACGCCATCCCTAGATGGGATTTCTGCACCCTTGGTTTAAATGCACAACCATTTTTCATAAATGTTTTTCACTTTGGGGGCCCTGAAATGTATTTAATGTAAGAAGATGACACCCTAACAACTCCTAAAGCTTTTCATTCCACGTGGGAGGAGATTCTTACTGTTTATAAAGTCCTTCAGAATTTAAACAAAGCATTCCTAATTTCCTGCTCTACTGAGCAGCACCTTGCCTTCAAGTGGAATTATGCACAACGTCCTCTAGGGTAGCCCTTGGGGACAGAACTTCTGTGCACCGGAGCCAAGTTATTTCTCCAAACAGCTGCCAGGAGGCACTCCCAAAAGTGGGCCAGAGCAAAAAGCAGATGCAGCAGATGGCACTCTTCTACCACCATTTTAAGAGATGGGGATTTTTAAAATGTTGCTTATTTATTGCACAGTAAACATAATTACTGTAGTTAGCACTTAGAGATTTATTCAGATGAATATTCTGGGCCTCGCTAGGGAGGTCAAGGAGAAAGAGTAAGGAATGCAGAACTACAGCCCTCCATAACATGGTTTTGACCCTAGATATCCACATGCCCAGAAAACACTGATGGGATGAAAATATGGACATTCTTGTATACGTAGAGTACCCACATTCACATGTGATAGATCACTGCTTATACACAGTCTCCTTTTTCTCCACTGATACTCAATTAAGACCGAAGTTATGGTACACATATGTACACCCCTGGTATATATGCATGCAGCTGAATCAATGCATATAGGATTGTATGTATATTGAATACATGGCACATTGAACATGTGTATATTTAACTTGCATACACTGCAACTGAAGGTGGCTATGTGAACATCTGAAAAGGGCCATTCCAGTCCACCAAACCAAGGATTTTGAAGATTCACTATGTGCCACAGCTTGTGCAAGCCTTCCTCCTCTCCTGTGCATGGAGTCTCTCCTCCCTGTCCTGGTTTTCTCTAGACATGATTTGCCGTAATACCCAAACTAGGTGAACTCTGGTTAGCACCAACCAGGGTTATATCTAAATCATGGTTGCCAATGATTTAATTTTTGTCTCCTTTAGTTTTCAACCACCCCTGACCAATAGTAACATTTCGAGCATATTGAGGAGTGGGGTTAGGAACAGACAAATGGTACAGCGCTTGAACTCTAGCATGGAATTAGTTTGCCTCAGAAAATTCATTTTAAGAAATAATGTTTCATTACTACTCATTGTACTAAGAACATTTGACAAAAACTAAAAGAAAGATATAGTGAAAGACTGTAAGCTTTGTATACCACAGAGTTCCTCATTCAATCTCCTCCCCCACACACACACACACACCCCATCTGCAAGGCAGGCCTTGCTTAGTAAATCTAAATCAGCCTTTCCCAACCTGGTGCCCTCCAGACGTTTTGGACTTCAACTCTCATCAGCCCCAGCCAGCATGGCCAATGGTCAGGGAGTTGTAGTCCAAAACATCTGGAGAGCACCAGGTTGGGAAAGCCTGCTCTAAATGCCAGCCAGAATACGTTATGCAGAGTAAGTGAATGCCTATTTAAGGCTGTACCAAATGGACAAGGACCAGTTCACAATACGCTACCTCCAGTACCACAGCTTGTATGCCAATGTACACCAGTTGCTGGGGAACATGGGCGGGAGGGTGCTGTTGCACTTATGTCCTGTTTGTGGGTTTCCTGTCAACAGCTAGTTGGTCACTGTGTGAACAGAATGCTGGACTAGATGGACCCTTGGTCTGATCCAGCAAGGCTCTTATGTTCTTAATTATTTCACCCACCTTGAAATCGAGTATTTTTATTTATCGACATTTCGGGGGGGGGTAAAATTCTGGGGGTGGGGAAAAAACCTTTCCCCAAAATCCCTTTCCTGACTTCTGAGGCACATTTTTGGCAATTCAAAATGGTGACTACTATTATAATTGGCTGCCTCCTTTACTGCCATCATAGTGAACAGCAGCTGAATATTTACAGGGGCAGAGGGACACTTTAACCAAGTAGGTGAATCATTCCTCCAGCAGCTCATTTTATCTGAGAGGTGCAGTATTAAATAACCCTCCAAAGAAAGGATGAAAGAAGGCTTGTTAAAAAATTTAAGTCATTGTGTCCCATTCCATGCAACCTTATTTTTAAACCTGAAATACTAGGGTAAATCTTTTCATATTTGGATTTTAATGTTTTGGTGAATAAGTGAAATGATTTTGCAAAACAGTATTAAAACAGTGTTTGGGGGAGTTTCATGAAATCATTTCTCCTCAGATTACATGGCCAAGTTCACAAATTTGTGGCTGAATAACTGTTTCTTTACAGCCATAATATATGCATAATTTATTCTCAACACAGGATTTATTTTATTATTATTTATTTTGGTTAGGGGTGTACGAAACCCCGCTTACCTGGCTCCGCCAGGTTCCGCTGGGGGGGAGGCACTCCGTGACTCCCCCCGGAATCCTCGCCAGCGAGCGAGATCCTGGGGATTCTGCGGAGCCACCAGCCGGCTCTGCCAGCAGCCGGACATCCGGCCGCTGGCTAGCAGGGACGCAAATGGCGGCTGCCGTAGCCGCCGCCGTTTGCATCCCTGTATTCAGCCGTGATAGGCTACATAAAGACTTATGTAGCCTATCATGTCTGGGTTAAAAAAAAAAAAGTGTATGCAAATGGCGGCGGCTATGGCCACCGCCATTTGCGTTCCTTATTTTTGGCCGTCTTAGTCTACGTAAATATTTACGTAGACTAAGATGGCGAAAATAAGGGGGAATGCAAATAGCGTAGCGGGCACTATTTGCATTCCCCTTTATTTTCATCGTCTTAGTCTACATAAATATTTACATAGACTAAGATGGCCAAAAATAAGGAACACAAATGGCAGCGGCCATAGCCGCCGCCATTTGTGTACGCATTTTTATTTTTATTTTTTAACCCAGACGCGATAGGCTACGTAAGGCTTTACGTAGCTTATCACGAATGGGGGGGGGGAAACAGACTGCAAATGGCGGCGGCAGCCGTTCAGAAGACCAGCCGCTGCTGCCACCGAAGCCGCTGCTGGAGCCGCCACTGTCTGGAACATCCGCCCCAGGTAAGTCTCGTCCCCGGGGGGGGGGGGGGATCTGCAGAGGGGTAGCAGGCCATTCCGCCACAGAGTTCGGGAGGCCGAATGCACTGGCATTCGGCCTCACCAAGATCCATGGCGGAATTCTCTGACATCCCTAATTTTGGAAGCGCAGAGCGTACGCAACTCTGAATGCAATCACTACCTCGGTGGCAGAGCCCTTGCTTTGCAGACAGATGGTCCCAGGTTCAATCCCTGGCTTCTCCACGTAGGGCAAGAAAAGCATCTTACCTGAAACCCCAGAGAGCCACTGCCAGTCAATGTCAACAATCCTGGGCTAGATGGACCAAAATGGTCTGGCTCAATACAAGGCAGCTTCCCATGTTCTGATATTCGACTTAGGGTCAATGAAGATGCACCTATTTAATGCAAAAGCTTCACTCTCAAGTTGCAGATAGGAAGCATCTCGTAACAAAACTGACTCGATTCCCCAAACACCCTGCAAAAGCACCATCGGCTTTGCTGCTTCTGCACTACAGATGTTTCGTGCTTAGGAGCCGATGTTATTTGCCAGAAGGTTCTGCAAGGCAGTCAGGAAAATGTCAAATTCAACTTAAAACGCAATAGCATATTTCTCCTTTTCCTCCCCGAATGAATTTTGGTCACAGAAAAGGTCACCCCAGCCAACAATGACATTTCTGCCTGCTTAGCACACTTTGGAATATGCTTAAGGACTTCCTACAAATATAACAGATGACAAAAATACAGGCCCATGATGACATATGCAACTCTGCTACTGCTAGAGAGGAGGAGGAGGAGAGGAGGAGCAGAGGAGTTTGCTTTTTGTCTTGGCAAAAATTGCTAAGAGCCTAATTTTATTCAGAGAACCTAAGAAGCAGATTGCCTTGCAAAAACAGCTTTAGAAAAAACACCCAAGACACACAGGTTACAATCAAGGCTGGCCTATTTACCAGACAGATGGAGCATTTGTCATTTGTGTTGTTCCAGAGCAGACCCACCTTTTTCCTATACACACTTTGGAAAGAGGAGGATGGGGAAGAAATGGGTCCAGTTCAGTACTGTATATAGTGGGCTTTGTACTGTATATAAAGTAGGCAAATTACACAACATTAGGAACATAAGAAGCTGCCTTATGCTCAGTGAGATCCTTCGTCCATCTAGCCCAGTACTGTCGACGCTGACTGGCAGCAGCTCTCCAGGGATTCAGGCAAGATTCTTTCCTAGCCCTACCTGGAGATACCAGGGATTCAACTGGGGGCTTTCTACATACAAAGCTGGTGCTCTACCACTGAGCTATGGCCCCTCCCAATTTAAAGGTGCTGGTCCATCTATAAAGCCCCATGTGTATTGAAACCTAGGTACCCAAAAGAACACCACTCCCACGTCAATCTGCCCCTAAGCTGAGGTCATCTGCTGATGCTCTCTTCTGTGCACCCCCACCATCAGGGGTGAGGCAGATGGCAACTGTGCAGAGAGCACTTTCAGTTGTAGCAGCCTCTTTCTGTTCTCTTCCTGGCAAAGACTTCTTTATTCTCCCAAGCTTTTAACAAGATATTATTTGATCTGCTGTTGTATTGCTTTTAAATGTCTGCTTTCTGTTTACTAGCGGATGGGGCCAGCTTTGCACAGGTTGGAATGGCCTTTAGTTTGATACAGAGAAGCCTTCAGGCAAACCTCCACACCTGTCAGAGTTGGAAACATTGTACCTGCCCCGTTCATGTGAAGCCATGCCTGCTGGCACCCCTGTGCACTACCGCTGCTATGGTGCACCCTTACAGTCTCTTGAAGGAAGGGTCTGCCCACTCCATTCCCCTGAGGGAGGGCTGCCCCACATCAGGGGGGCGGGGGCAGGTGTATAACTCTGTTCCTTGACCTACTAATTACTTCAAATGGTATGGATTGTAAAGCTATGTGGTCGTTAGGTACATCTGCCTCTAGTGGCTGACATTGTTCCTGCAGGTTTCAACCACACAGACACATTTAAATGAATTAATATTAATATTAATTAATATGTTCTAATAACAAAATAACCCTGGAGGGCATAACCCTAGGATACCCTTAGTATGCACACCAAGTTTCAGGTGTCTAGGTTTCACAGTCTCGGTGCTATGTTGTGGACGGACAGACAGACAGACCCCTCTTTTATGACAGAGGATTCCATTTCTCTTTTGTTGTTTGTCTGTGTCACTGTTTTTAAACCTGCAAAGCAGCCTTCCCCAACCCGGTGCCCTCCACATCTGTCAGGACTACAATTCCCTCCATGCCCAGCCACCAAGGCCAAAGAACAAGTTGTGGAAGACTACTCGAAATTGCCACAAGTGGACAGAAGGAAGTGGTGTTGTGCCCAGCGGCTGTACACCCTTATCAACAACATTCACATACTGTGAGAATTCCTTTAGCCTCCACTTTATTTCAATGCCGAAACGAGAGGCTTCAGTCTACAGCTTTTAATCCATTACTTCACAGGCTCATACAGATGCAAATTCTCAGTGACTCTCAGTCTACCAAGGAATGCCTTCACGGGATTGAAAAGGAAGTTACAAGAGTTGCTCACTGATTGAAGAGGAAGGCGGTCTCACTAGCCTAACTTAAGCGGGGGAGGTCCCTCTCTTCTCGTGAGGCTTCTAAGCACAGCTTTTCACAGAAAGCCAATTGAGTAGACCGTCTATGTTCCACCCCTGCCTTCTCTCTCTTTGCTCTGTGCCTGCGCCTGGCGTCTATTAGGTCAGACTCCCCAACCCCCACCTCCTCCTGTTTGCTGCCTCTCACGGGGGGTGGTGGTGAAGAGGGACCCTCATCCTCAGCCAGCTAGATGTTTGTAACCTGAGAAGCCGGCCTAGTCATGTCTGGACTAGCCTGGGAAACCACCTCCCCCATGTCTGGTGGTTCTCCTTCAAAATCTGAACTGCTGTCCCACTCCCTGTGCTCAGAAACACCCCTGATACATACAGTAACACCACATGAGGGTAAATAGGACTGATCCCAACCCTCAGTTGGAGGCATTCTATGAGCACAGGCCAGCATGTGCGTATGTGAGTGCAACAGGGAGCATGGCTAGCGGGCACAACCTCGCTGCCCCCATCAACACATTTGAACATGTACAAACATCCCTATAAACATCCCCAGAATGATGCTTTGTGTCTGCCAAATTACATTGGCACAGCAATAAGAGCAAACCATTCCTAAACCTTTACTTGTAGGTATAGTAAATCTTGGGACTGGCTTGTTTTATAACGTCTGCTCAAAAAGAGGCTGAATGAAACACAGCTGCTTACGCTACTATATACCCAATTTGCAGCTGTTTGACTTTGTGGCCTATTTAGTAGCTGATTGCATAATTATTTTTTACTTTAAAAAATGAGGTTTACTTGTTTTGTTAGTATTTCAGTCCATCCTTATATTCTAGGATAGCCCTGAATCTCTTTGGAGGAGAGGCAAGGACGAAAGTGCAGAAATAGGGCTCCAGTGTGATGGTGGGTCTACCAGGCAATGCTAGAGAAAATCCCCTCAGAGGATAAGGTCATGAGAATTTATGCCTCTAAAGATTGTGTGTGTGTTTGATTGTTAACAGAAGTACATCGTGCAAATAAATCTTCCTCAATACCAATTTGAGACCATCACCTCTCTTTCAGGTTTTGTGGAATTTTTAAAACCCATCACTGACATCAAATGATAGCGAATAGGTTGTTTGTGGTTCTCTCACCAACCGATTCCATACTGCAATCACAGTAACAACATAGATGTGCTATCTGCAACCTATCACGTTTTTTCCAGATAAAAGTGCCCGCAAGCAAAATTTTGAAGAAAAATGCAAGGACTATGTATGCACAAGTTTGTTTGTTTTAAAAAATGCTTTTAAAAACTCCGTTTATGAAGAAATGCCCTCACTGATCATAAGTAGAATGCAGATGATAAACAGATTGACCCAGCCTGACTAGTGACTTAGAAATGTGTTTTAAAGAGAGGGGTTATAAATGAGGAAAAAACCCTGGTAAAGGTAAGACAGTGGACTAATGTTTGGGAGAGAAAACAGGAAGCTGTTGCTTGCCAGGGGAATAGGGGTAGGAAATGTGCTAGTCTAGGCAATAACGAAAAGCAAAATAGGAAACAGGAAGACTTAATATTGGAATGACATAATTCCTTTAGTCACCACACATATCTGAACAAACAGCTGTTCCACTGTTTCAGATGCACTTGCTCAAAAAGGAGCATGGGGAAAGGGAAACAAAACACAGCAGCTCAGTCATGAAAAAGCAACAAGGGGCAGGGAGAGGCAGCAACCAGAGCTTCTAGGCACCTTGTTTCAGCCTTACAAAAAAAGAAACTCCAAAACAAAAACTAACTAACCCACCTGCCTGCGCATGTAAGTTGCCATTCTCCAAAGGAATTTGTAAGGGAGACACCAGCATGAAATTGCTGAATAAGAACATATCAAGAAGTTTGTTTCTATCCATTTAGGCTTCAATAAAGATAACCGTTTCCTGTCCCACTACAAGTGCTAATTAATTTACCAATGCTAGGAAGATCACCAATTACAGCTATTGTGAATGGTCATTTTGCTTCTCTTACTTTGCTTAGTTGGTGACAAAAAAAATGAGTAAGCATCATGTCTAATAAAATGCTAACAGAAGCCACCACAGGCTCACAGAGACCGTGAAATCAAAATATCATTGAAATGCTTGGAAGAATGTGCTGAAAATATGTCCTGATGTGCTGAATGTCAAATTTACCTGTGCAGAAAAGCAGGATTCTACTTACACTTCCCCCTAAATATGCCTTCTGTGGGCTCACACAGGAGAGGACATTTATGCAAAAGACTGAGGGCAGGGAATCTGTTCCCATCTCTGATCAATATAAAAAGATGTTCTGGGCGTGTACAATGGCTATGTTTTCTGCTACTACTTCTCCCTTCTTCTCTGGGATACTTTTGGATATTTTCCATTTCCTCTCACCCTGGAATAGCTTGATTGGAGACAACTGAAACCTTTGAGTCACTGCACTGACTGGCTTTGATGGAGATGAAAGGATCCCTGACCCACTCCACTGGATTGCTAGATATGAATTTTGTCTATCCTATCAGAATAGTGTAACTGTAGTCATCTTATGGCCTGGGAGAGATGTAGGTCTAGGATTACTGTTCAAATAGCTTTGATTGCTTTGTTAATGATATTTCAATACCATTTTTATGCCGTTCTTAAGCCATTTCCATTGTTTTGATGGCTTGCTGATTGCTTTCTTAGAATGTTCTGTGAGCATTTATAATAGTTTCTAAATGCTGATGTTACTATGTCCTCCTTCAAATTAATAACATTTTATACGAAGATATTATTTTTAGGCATTGCATATCAATAAATTAATTTCATATGTTTCAATTAAAATCTTGAGTCTATAGTCTTTACAGTTGTCATGCTTTACCCTCTGACCCACTGGGATGCAAAGGTGCAAATTTGAACTCAGATTAGACCACCGAATTAATACCAACTAGTGCATCTGATGAAATGGACTCCAGTCCACAAAAGCTCATGCTATAGTATATCTGTTAGTCTTTAAAATGCCACAGGATTCTTTTCTTTTTGCTGCTACAGTCTAAAATAGCCACTTCTCTGGAAGTTATACTTTTGTTGTTTTTCACACTTCAGTGGTCTGGAGGAGAAAAAAAGAACCAACACTTGCTATTCATAAATACTTACCTTCTGCTCACCTACAGGCAACCAGCCTGCTTTACCTAAGAATCAACTGTTTTTATTTATGTTTGCATTTTAGGCCATTGCACCAAAACCATCAGACTAAAGAAGGCCACAACAACAAAATTTTTAAAACTACAGAATTCCAACAGTGGGTTGCCAGCAAGGCGGAAAGGTTTATTCTTGGATATATGCAAGATGTAATTGTAAAAATCAGTTAAGGTCATTTGTCATTATATGATATACATCATAGTAACCAGAGGAATAATCACATGCGGTCTGAAAAGCCCAGGGTGGGCTGCTTCCCACCTCTTCCTAAATGGTTTCCAAGTGTTTTTTGTTAAAAAATCTTGTCCGTCTGGCTTGCAAAGAAGAGGTGGCAAGTAAAGGCTGCTTCAGATGTTACACATTAATGCTGCAATCCTGTGCACACTTACTATGGGATCAGTTGTCGTAAGTCCCACTGAGTTTATTTCCAAGTAAACCTGGAAAAGATTGAGATTTTAAAAGCTTACTTTGTATGCACATGTAGTATACATTGCCACATTTGAAACCTCCACATGCAGCCATTGTACCAGATGCACACATACTGTGTATGCCCGGGGGGGGGGGGGGGGGCGGGGAGCAAAGCTAACTGCAGCTCTCTGAAGCATGTACAGTGCTGTGGAAAACCACAGGTGCTGCCACCTGAAATACAAAAAGCATGCATAATTGTGTACATAGCGTGTACATTTGATAAAAATGCAAAGGAGCCCATTCAGTTGCACTGATCTTTTAGACAAAAACAAACAGGATTCAGCAACTTCATTTTTTGTCATGAAAATTTCATTTCAAAATAAAGTTCAAAAACAAAGGCAATAAAAAAGAACATACATAATAATATAACAAGATCACTAAAGAGACAAAAAAATCCACTCATTATAACTCTAAGTGTATCACCGATACGCTTCTGGAACATCTACAGCGAAACAGCTTAAGTAGAAGCTCAATATCTAATGAAGGAATAAAAATACAAGTTATATAGCATATAAAAGGAGTGTGTGAGAGTGTGTGCTATTTTGTGCATATGCATGTGTATATGTGTATTAGTCAGAAAAAATATAGGCAACTGTACTTTGTTGGAATTTGATCAAAAATTTGAAGGGCTTCAACAGCATCTTCTCTACACACTCCCATCCTTATCCTGTTGCACTGTTAGCATAAAAATTCCTCCTATGCCAGTGGAGAGAATCTGAGCCCCCAGTTGATGCACTCATGCAACATCTAAGTAGAGCAGGGGTGGACAACTTCTGGCCCTCCAGGTGTTTTGTCCTACAATGCCCATCACCAGCATCGCCAGCAGCGAGGGTTCATGGGAGCTGCAGAACAAAACATCTGGAGGCCGCAAGTTGCCCACCACTGAAGCAGACCCATGCTCATGCTGGCTGGGAATTATGGGAGCTGCAGTCCAACACCTCTGGAGGGCACCAGGTTGGAAGGCTGAAGTAGAGGAGGCTTGATGTTCTGTCAACACATTGTGGAGGCATTTATGCAGTAACTAATTCTGCAGATCACCCTGTGTTTTTCTGCCTCAGTATTGAGACAAGCAGCCTGTGAGAGAACTGTGGTCATGGAATGGTGACAGCCGGGCCACTTGAAACTGTGGCCAGACATACAAAGCCTCCAGTCTTCAGCCTGGGGTGGGGTGCATAACTGCTAATGCTTTTTATCATGTATTTTGTGAGAAGACAGCTGCCTAATGCCACCCTCTTTCCTAAGATACACCTTCACATGAGGCACACTGCTTCATCTCATCATTTTCAGGAAGACCATGTATAGAAATGTAATAAATAAGTATTAAATAGCTTAAGGCAAATGACACATATGTTCAATAAATCGTCTTTCTACAATCTAACTTTTTTGAATAGTCAATATAGTACTGAGTTAGAATAATGCAATGAGATTTCATAGGCTGGCTATTGAAATTGGGATAAGTTCCACGCATTTCTCAGTGAGGAAGGTGAGCTGACCACAGTTCCTTCCAATGTCATCAGCTAGCGTCAGACTATTTTCCGCTCTTGTGTGACTATCTTTGTAACTGAGGGTGTGAGGGGAATGATCCACAGCCAGGAGCACTGGGGAGGCACAGTACAGATATTCTGTCTCTGAAGGCGGACACTGAGGGCTACTCCCCTGGACCCTCCACCATACCTCCAACCATATACCCTACCAATGGAGCAAGTTCAGTTCAAAAACTTGAAGTTCCAACAGTATTTGTAGCAACAGGTACTAAAGGAAAGAAAGAAAGAAAAAAGAGCAATTTTCTTCCTCTTCTCATGGACTACCGCCACCACTTCTGATGGGGTGGAACAAACAGACCGAAAGGAAAGCTGAAGTACAGTTGTAATTTTATTCTTGGAACCTACGCATGCAGGATTAAAAAGCGTCTGGACAAGACAGCCAATTTCTGTTCTGACTTGGCTACTCCTAGATGTCCAACAACTTCAGTTTCCAGGAGGGCTTTTTCTGTTAATCTTGGAACACTTTGGTTATTAGAAATAACTTCTGTGTATAATGGCCCTTCTGTCAGCCTCAGTACACCAACTTTCTACTGAACAGTAAGGTAGTGCCATCAAAACTCACTGACTGTCAGGAAGTCTCTGTTCCTTGTCTAAAGACTGTGTAGACAGAGGCCTAAAGAACCTTGAGATGATACAGGTGAAATGGTACTCAATGTAACAACAGGAATGTAGAGTTAATAACCAGTACCTTAAACTGGATCTGGAGGCTAGCAGGGCATTAAAAGACTGCCATATATGACTGGTGGGTAGCATTCGGCTTAGTGCATCACAAGTTGCACAGGCCCTACACCTTGAGGGAATCCCTGTCTAAAGACTGTGTAGATAGAGGCCTAAAGAACCTTGAGATGATACAGGTGAAATGGTACTCAATGTAACAACAGGAATGTAGAGCTAATAACCAGTACCTTAAACTGGATCTGGAGGCTAGCAGGGCATTAAAAGACCGCCATATATGACTGGTGGGTAGCATTCGGCTTAGTGCATCACAAGTTGCACAGGCCCTAAACCTTCAGGGAATCAAAACTTTACTCTCAATAAAAAGAGGGGATGGGACATTCTCGTTCTCCTATTGCACCCTCCTCTTCCACGGCAACAACAAAAACCCTTAAGCACATAGTTTTCACAGCAGGTTCAGAAGGGCAAATCATTCTTGCCTACCACAAATCAAGGGGGGAAGTGGCTTCCAAAGTCCAAGATGTGACCTTCTGATCCAGGCTGTCAGCAAGGAGAGATGCATCCTCGCTGACAGGCAAGCCAGCCCAAGATGACTGAAGATGTTTATGCATCAAGATCAATGTTTTGAACTCTACCAGGGAGAAGTACAGACAAGAATTCAATGTAATGGGATCATAGAAAGTTGATGAGCGGCTGAAATAAGCCAGTCGCTACACTTCAGCAGAAATCTCAGTCCCTGGGAGGATTTAAGATCCAGCTCTAGTGTAACCTGCATGAGTTGCAGGTTACACATCTGGCCAACTCTAGATCCAGATGCACAGAAGAGACACTGATGCATTAAAGGCTCACCTATAAAGCCAGTCATTTTAACCCAAACTATACAGATGTGAGCTATTGGTTCTGGAAGACCCCATGCAAGCTGGGGGCAGTAAAAGGTCAGAGCACAGTCAGCAAATAAGCCACAGAGCTCCCAGTGGTTGCATGACTTATGCATGCATGTATCTGAGAAGTCTTAACCTGTTTTAGCTCCCTGCACTCCCAGGGCCCAGAAGACGTTTTGCTACCTCAAGCAGTTTCATCGCATGATCTGAGAAGTCTCCCTCCACCAAGAGGTCACAGAATATATCAGGAGTGGGGAACCTCTTTCAGCCAGAGGGCTGAATTCAATTCCAGAGAAGCTCTCGGGGGCTGCACTCCAGTGGTGGGTGGAGCCAAAGGGAAAGGAGGTGGGGGCAAGCTTTTTACAGCTTGAAGCCCTTCCTGCCAGTAACCAAGCCTTAGGAGAAGCATTTCAGCCTTTTAGATATGGGTGATTGGGGGAAAGAGGGTGGGGGAAAGAGGGTGGGGTCAAGGGATGGGGGTGGCTATCTGGGGAACCCCGAAGGGCTGGATTGGGACCCCAGGAGGGCCAGATTTGGCCTCTGGAACTAAGCTTCCCCACCCCTGGAATATGCAGTAGCAACTGATTACCCACAGACAGACTCTGGCCCACTGGACCTCAGAGTGATGTCGAGGGTAAAGCGGTTGGGGAGAATGCCTCTCCTTCTGCAGCACTGCTGCTTTAAATTATGTATCTCATGCAACTATATGCTTTAACTTTCCAGGCACAATTATGAAGCCTGAGCTAATAAAAGGGCAAACTGATTTATGGCCTTTGCTGCCACAGAATGTGGCATGTATGGTTTTAAAGATGGATTTGACAACTCCACAGAGAAAATGTCTACTAATGGCTAGTGGTCATGACAGTCAAAAAGAATGTCCAGGTTCAGACGGAGAATGCCTCTGAATACCAGTTGCAGGGGAACAAATAGGCAGGAACAGCTATTTGCCATCAAATCCTGCTTGAGGCTTCCTGGAGGCATCTGGTTGACCACTGTGGAAAGCAGGATGCTGGACTTGATGGACCTTTAGTCTAATCCAGCCACAGGGCTCTTCATTTGCTCATCATCTGGAATTATTACCAATGCTAACCACAGTACAAATAAAGGGTTGTAGCCAACGTTAGTCCTACTTAGAGTAGACCTACTAAAGTGAAGTGGACTTAATTTAGACTAACATTGGATAGAACCCAAAAAGGGCAGCACAGAGAATGTCTTCAGTGGCAAGCCCCTGCCTGGGGTTCAGTCACGGCCCATTGCCATCTCCCAGCTCAGTGGGCAGACAGATGTTAATAAAGCATCTTTTAGTCTTTTTGGCCTTCCCCAGCAGCATGAAGCTTGACTCGCTTGCTTGCTGGAAAGGCTTCTGATGCTTACCAGCTCAATTATTCTGTAATAAACTACTTCTTCCCCCTCCTGTGGCCTTCCAGAAGTTGTTTGACTGCAACTCCCACCTGTTCCAGCCAACACGGCCAGTCATCAGGAATTATGGGGTCCAATATCTGGAGGACCACAAGTTCCCAATCCCTGCCACAGCACCATCATTACGTAGTGCTTTGCAGAGTAATATAAGCAAAAGGAGGGAAAGACAAGATTCTTGCCCCTAAAATGCTAATGGGGGGATACAGAGAAGAGATGTGTTTCCACGTACAAAGGCTTAGTTTCAGGGACACACATACAGATGCAGAAAGAGGGAAATGTTTTGTAGTGACACTGCACAGGCCTGGCCAAAGGATCCATCCACAGCAGTGGTCAGGCATAGGGGACATCAACAGTTCAGTATAAATGTGTAGATGCCTCCTACAGGCATTTATGGCATGGCAGCAAATCAATGCCTCTTACGTTTCTTCACAGGGTGTAGTCTGGGAAATGTGAAATGCAAAATCTCAAAGCAGTAATCAGTTTAACTCCAGCTCTGCCTTAAGCTTGTAATTAGCTATTGCAAGCTGTAATTCTGAAGAGAAGGCACACCGGACCACATCACAAGGGAAGAGGTTGGTGCTTGTGTGGTTCCATTCAAACTTTCTATAACAACACAGCAGTTTCTGCCAAAAGGGATCACTTTGGACAAACATAACATTTGGAGAAATATTTCCATTTGCTTCCGCCCGGCACCCCCACCCCCATTTTTCTACCTACTACTCTGTATCAGTTAAATCGTACTTTTCACTTGTAGAATACTTAGTCTTTGCCTTCACAAAAACTTTGTGAGGTGGCTCCCATTGGAGAGACAGGTAAAATGAGGTAGACAGCTATTTACCAAAGGACTTACCACAAACTCCATGGCAGAGGTGGGACTTAAACTCACATCTCAGACATTCAAGGCCAGCTCTCTCTCAGTTGCCATCTTGAGTTAAACAGCTCAAATTCATAGATACCACAATTTTGCACTCCAGTACTCACTCACACTATGATTCTCTCCATCAATTCCAATGTCTTCCTGCCTCATTTTGTGCAATTGTTTAACACTCACACAAGATAAATCTGGTACCATTTTTCCAGTGGAGGCTTTCGTGGAATACTACAATTAATGTTACAAACAAAGAATTGGGAAGATTCTTGTAGAAGTCAAGAATACGCATACCATCTGGCCAATAGCTCAAACATCATCCTGTATATACTTTGCACAGCAGAGGCTGGAAGACAATGGGTTTGCATAGGAGGGACCATGGTTCAGTGGTAGGGCATCTGCTTTACATGCAGAAGGTCTCAGGTTCAACCCCTGGCATCTCCAGTTAAAAGTATGAAGTTGCAAGTGATAGGATGGAATCCCTGGAAAGCCACTGACAGAGTAGAAACATGGGCTAGATGAGCAGTAGATTGCCATGTTAGACAGCAGCTTCCTATGACTTTCCATCTTATGACAAGCCCCCAACCCCCCCACCGCAATCCTACCTACTATTTTCAGTCCTCAGAATGATCCCAAATCAGCGAAACATTTGATGCCCATTCCAATTCTACCCTCTCTTTGCAACTGTTATTGGCCTTTTCACATTCCATTCAAACCTACTCTCAACAGGGAGCTGTAACCAATTCTGGTTTCCCAGCGAAGGTACGTATGTATGCAATACAGGTCATTGCAAACACCAGTTTGCCCCAGCTTATTTTTCACGAGGACTCTTAGGGCACAATTCTATGGCCGCTACAGAGCATCTAGACGGCCATGGGAGTTTTCATTTTCTGGGAACCGAGCTCAGACCCAGCGCTCCAAGGTCGGTTCCCAGAAAACCGACTCCCCACCCCTCCCCCGCCACCTTGTAGGCAGCACGGTTCATCCCCGGTTCTGTGCTCGTAAGAGCAGCACGGAGCAGCCTTAACAGGGGCATTCCTGGGGTGGGGAGGGGAAGGGACGGCGGAAGCGCTGTTATGATGCTTCCTGTGCACCGTCCAGCCTCCACCCCCACCCTGCTCTGAGGCACCCTGGCTAGAGAGCTGAAAGCAGCCATCTAGCCACAAATGCAGGGTGACCGGAGCATGGAGGAGAAGATCCCCTCCACACTCTGCCCACCCTGCATTGGATAGTCAGTAGCCTCTGAGTTTGAGGGCGGCTGACTATCCCCATAGGATTGCGCCGTTAACAGAACTTGGTATACACCTACAGAAATGTAACGTGTACATTGAAGCTAATATTCTTATGCCAGCTAGGAATAACTTCACAAATAGGAAACAGGGTTTTGGAGGTGAGAGGTGTGACAACTATTTTCTCAACAGTCAATTAAAAAATACAAGCAACTGCTGCCCTATGGGTGCTTTTCTGATACCATGCCAAGAAGGGTCTTTAAAAAAAAAAAAAGCATCGCTATAAATATACATCTAATATGGACAACAAGCATAGCCAGACATAATTAATTTTTATGACATTCCACTGCCCTTTTTGAATGAGCCACGCACTACCTAATTAAAGCAGACATATGCTGTCCAGCCATTTTAAAGTCCCCCTGTCCCCCTGCAAAAACAAACACCAACAACAACCAACCACAACCAATAACCAACAACCACAACACAGCGGTAAATTCTACTTTCTCCATGTTCAAAAACAAGAAGATTAATAAGAAAAATGTATGTCAGTTAATAAACATGGTCTTTAAAAAAAAATGCGTACTATAGCTTCTAAATCATCTCTCGCCTGTACTTTTTCCAGCACCCAGAAGCTTTTAATGTAAGCTGCATTAGGTCACCCATCTTTTCCAGCTTTTTCATTGCTGTAATTTGAGGAAGGGGGGGTGAGGAAGGGGGGGCTAAGAAGAAGATCTAGCCTTTCAAAAAGAGTGGGCACTAAAAGCAAAAAACCTACACAGACACATGTGGCTATATGAATTTCAGAGTTTGCCTAGATAAATCAACCACACTCTTAACCAGGGCAGAAGGCCTTTTAGGCTTGTGTGACTCGTGGTACCTGCTGTGGCATAATCCTAGAGAGTGGGGTGGCTAGCGTGCTGGGCGAGGGGGGAGAATCAGGAGACTTGGGCCTGAATCATCCATAAAGCCCCTCATTTCTTGGGCCAGTCACTCTCTCAACCTAGACTACCTCACAGGGCTGTTGGAAAAAACTCAAGAAAGCTATCCTGAGCCCCTTGGAGGAAGGGCGGTATATGGATGTGATCAAAGAAATCAGTGAGGCATCGGCAACAGGGTGGCACAAGCCACTGACCTGATCAATGGAGCAAAGATGAGGCAGCAAAAGGTACGAGAACCATCCCCATACAGCCCAGCAGCTGCCTAGGTCACCCGATGTCATGGCCGAGCCAGATGGAGCTACCGGAGTGGGACCAGGAAGGCCGTTGCTGTCCAGGCAGAGTCCCAGCCTGAATGGGAAGCCTTGGGTAGCTCTTCCCACCTAGGAGGGCCCCCAATGACCAGTCTCAGGGTGTCTCTGCACGGCCTCTTCTGTGGTGGACTCATGTACTTCATGAGTGGAGTACAATGTCTGCGTAGGACCAGTAGCAATTAGCAAAGCCAAGGACAGCCATCTCCTCTCCTTTAGTGGATTGTACCAAGGAAGTAGATATACTGAGTGAGGATGTGTAGATTTCAGAGGGCCCTGTGACCAGCCTGATGGGAATTAACACCTGCGCCAGGGGGGATCCTATCCCTAGGCAAATGCACTACAACAGACTCCCTCATTCTGACAGGGAAAGACCTGGCCTGGCCGCTGTTGACATAGCCTTGCCTATCATGGCATCTGCCATCTTAGCTGGAGTCAAATGACATCTTTGCTGACCAGATCCAAACTCCTAGCTTGGTACATAGTTGTTCTAATCTAGGAAGTCGGTATTCCTTAAACGAACAACCCCTAGTGGCCTGCCAAGGAATCCTGGGGCTTTCTAGCTTCACACCCTTCATCTCTGTCTCAGACTACTTTGGGGTCACTGATTGAAATAAATTCTCAGTATCATTCCTCTCTTGAATATCCAGAACAAGAACATTGTTCACACGATAATTTATCCAGTGCATGGAACCAGAGGCAGTCCCAAGATTTCAGATTATTTCAAGGGTTCTTCACTTCTCTGCCCATTTCAGCCACATGCATGTTTGCTCAGAAGCAAATCCTAATGAATTCAACGGGATTTTCTCTCAGGTAAGTGTGTACAGAGCTGCAGCTTTAATTAGCTTAAACCGAGGTGATTGATGCACGCAAAAGGGTAGGCTTCAGGATAACAGACAGCAGCACCAACTCCAAAATGGACAAGATGATACCCGTGCACTGATAAACCAATAAAATTTATTGTTGTTGTTAATGTTGCAATTAAGCTTGTACAATATGAACGGCAATAAGTATCAATTTTCTCAGATCACACCACACCTGCTTTATTGTGAAATCTTAGAGAAGGTAGCCATTCCCACTCTCTCCCTCTTACATACACACACACTCTCTCTTTCTTTCCCTCTCTCTCTCTAAAATGCCCCATCGTAATTCTGTTAAAATGCAGCAAAACTGCTGAATACAAACAGCAAGAACCTTTTTAGGCTTAACCCGGACCTTGCATCGAGAGGACTTCACACTCCTTCCAAAAAAGGGGGGTGTCACTGAAGTCTCTATACCAATTAAAGATACAGTTTGCAGGAGGTCTAGCAGTGTGATAGAGCACAGTGAAAAATGCAAACTTAGATCCCTAGCTGAAAGCCGCGATGCAAGGAAGTGATTTTCTTTATGGAAAATTTAATTAATCTGCCAGCAAGCATGCAGAGAACATTTAAGCGCCATCGCACATTGGAAGTTTAATTAATGCTCTTCCAGAACATAATAGCTCAATGACTAGCACGCCATCTAGGTTCATATGCCGAAACAAACATACGGACCAGTGTGTTTCTCTTTCTTCCCCATCGCAACAGGAAGGTAAGCTTGTCAGGTTTAATTTAAGTTTGTCTTTTTGCACAAAGATGTTCTGGGGTTCTGGAATACTATCAAGAATAGATAAATAAATCATATTTTCTAAGATGCCAGGGAATTAGCAAAAAGCAGCAGACACTCAGTCACCCAGTGCACATCAGAAGAAGAGGGTTCACTCACACACACACACACACACACACACACACACACTATTGAAAGAGCACTTGATGGGGGCACAGGGATAGCACCACTGCCCCCAGCAGAGATGTTTCCCTGCAGTTTGCATGTTCAGACAGCGTGGGAAAGGACTCTCCATGCTTACTGGTGCATGCATGTAGACTCTCTGCCACGTGAGAAAGGAGTCTGGCCCCGTCAGGGTCCCTCCATGTGTGGGGATGCTCTACACACATGCATACGTACACGTGGAGAGCTCTTTCCCACACTGTCCGAACATGTGGGCAGTGGAGAACCATCGCTGGTGGGGGCATCGCAACAGCAGAGGGCTAGCCCATGCAGCCCTGCAACCTCCCCCTTGTGCATTTCAACATGTAGGGAGAGGGGAGAAATGAGAAGTTTCCTTTTCTGATGAGATCAGAAACAAATAAGAATTTGATCCTACTATTTAAATGGCTTACAATAAGAGACTCTGGGTAAAGTCCAAGAGATTGGATCAAGGCAAACAAACAAAGGATTCCTTTTCAGCCAGGCAGAACGGCGCCCTCCATAGATGTTAGACTACAACTCCCATCATCCCCAGCCAGCATGGCTTAGGGTGATGGAGTTTTAGTCCAACACATCTGATGGGCACTAGATGGGGGAATGGTGGGCTAGCCACTGAAGAAGACCATGTGGCCAAAATATATTTTGGTTATTGCGCCTTTTAACTCATTGCTTTGTGTGTCAGAAATTATGTTTAGGTTAAAAAAAATAGTTTAAAGCTTGAAACTCTCTATTCAAGAGCTCAAGATGATTTGCAGTCTTTATTTAATAGAACTGTAGAATCACAGACCAGTCCAACCCCCAGTTTGTACATTTGATTTAGATATCTGGTTATTGTTTTAATATTTGTTTGCAAATATCACAAAATTGTGTCCAGGGTTCTTTGGAGTCAACCGAAAGCATGGGGGCAGTTTAGTATGACAATGGAGTGAGGCAAGTGGGTTTGCCATCTGAAGCAGGACATCGGGCTATACTCATGGTTCAGTGTGGGAGAGTCCGATTATCATCAGGGAACTTTACAGAAAAACGAAAGTTTAAAAGGAGAGGGAAGATACTTCTTCACAAAGCGCATAGTTAAAACTATGGAATTTGTTACCACAAAATGTACTGATGTCCACCAACTTGGGTGGCTTTACAAGGGGGTTAGACAAATTCCTGAAGGGTATCAGTGGCTACTAGTCAAAATCAGTATCTATTACCTGCACTATAACAGGCAGTATGCCTCTGTATCCTAGTTTCTGGGGAACACGATTGAGAGGATGCTGTTACACTCATGTCCTACTTCCCACTGGCAGCTGGTTTTATTTATTTTTATTTTTATTAATGAATTACATTTCTATACCGCCTAATAGCCAAAGTTCTCTGGGTGGTTCACAACCATTAAAACCATAAAATGCAACATGCTAAAAACACGGTATAAAAGTTTAAACGTTTAAAACTACGGTATAAAATAAAAACCAAAATAAAACCTAGCAGCAGTTCAAAGATTTAAAATGCGGTAACCAATTTAAAACAATAGAAACCGAAAGACTAAAATGCCTGGCAGGGAAAGAAGGTCTTCATTTGGTGCCAAAAAGAGCACAACGTAGGTTGCCAGGTGAGCCTCTCTGGGAAATTTATTCCACAACTGTGGTGCTACAACAGAAAAGGCCCTCTTCTTAGTAGCCACCCACCTCACTTCCTTTGGCAGGGGCTGCTGAAGATGGACTGCTGAAGAGGATTTTAGTGTCTGGGTAGGCATATATGGGAGGAAACGATCCATCAGGTAACCTGGCCCCAGGCCGTTTAGGGCTTTGAATGTTAATACCACTTGGAATCAATCCTGGAAATGGACTAACAGACAGTACAGATGGACAAGTACTGGCATAATATGATCATGTTGGTCAGTCCCCGTTACCAATCTCGCTGTCCTGTTTTAGACCAGCTGAAGTTTCCGGACCATTTTCAAAGGCAGCCCCACATATAATGCATTGCAGTAATCTAGACGAGAGGTTACCATAGCATGGATAAATGCAGCTAGGCTATCTCTGTCCATATAACGACATAGTTGGTATAGATGCTTGCCCATAATGTGAACTGAATGCTAGACTAGATACACCTCTAGTCTAATTCAACAGGACTATTCTTATATTCTTAAAATAAGGACAAGTCCCTACCTCAAAGAGTTCAAAATCCAAGTATTCAACAGCAGGGAGTCATCATGGGGTGGGGGGTAGTAAGAAAGACAAAGGTAACAAGAGGTGAATGTGAACAAGGGCAGATTGGTAGTCCAGTCCTTTTCAACGCTGACTCACACTGTAGACCTTTCCCAACTGTGGGACTTTGAAGGGGTCCCGTTTTGGCCCTCCACCTCCCTAAGACACTTGGGAAATAAAGTGCTTCTGCTGCTTCTGTGCACAGCCCCACAACATCCATTCAGAAGAAAAGGAAACACACACTGGGTAGAGGCTTCTTGGGACATGGAGACCATTGGGAGACAGGTACCAGGGAAAACTGGGCAGCCAGGATGACACACCACTCTTGACCAGAAAAGCGCCAGGCACTCCTAGAACTTTCTGTACCATGGTCAACAACAAGAACTTCATGCACACATAGGTCTGGTTCAGGCATAAATGGAAAACCATGGTTTCCTGCTCTACGATCAAGATTCATATTTGTATGCTTCCCACCTCCTCTCCCTTTTGCGATCCCAAGGAAGAGATTCAAAGTATCTGCTTTGAAACAAACCACCGTTCCCAGTTATATCTGAACTCACGGAACTGTGGTTTGTGTAAACTATCATTTAAGGCACAATCCTATGCACATTTAGACAGAAAAAAAGGCGTACAACTCTCATGGCTGTCTGGGGCATCCTGGGAGTTCTAGGCCTTTTTTCTATCTAAACATGCATAGGATTATGCCCTTAGTGACAAAAAGCCAGGATTAAATTGTGGTTTCAGACCTGGGTCTGATCTGAAACCCTGATTGTCCTCTCTACCTGGCTTTTCTAATGGTCTTGCTCTCCTTTCTGCCTCTTTCACTTGTGTCTCATGCTCACCTCTCACATGCCTCGCCAGCTAAGTTTTCCTCCCTTCTCAGTCTCTCCTCCACCTTCCTTTCATCTCTCAACTCTGCTCACCTCCCTGCTGACCCATCCCCCTGCTCTGGCCACATTCTTGTGGCATTCCCCAGTCCCAGTCCCCTTGGGTAGCCATCTGTCACTGCCTGGTGGTGTCACTTCCAGACAACAGCAGCTGCAAACCAGGCTACTAAGCTTCGTCATGCCCGCAGGGGGAGGGCACCACTACTAACCCTACCCAACCCTCAGCTCAGCCAGAGTGCGTATGCCAGCCTTCCCCATCCTGGAACCCTCCAGATGCATTGGGCTACAGCTGCATCATCCTCAGGCCACACAGTCATTGGCCATGCTGCCTCTGGAACAATGGGAGATGTAAGCCCAACACATCTGGAGGGAACCAGGTTGGAGAAGGCTGGTTTAGGGCAAATATTGCCTACTCTAGTTGGCAGCTGCTCTGCAATACCTCAAGCAGAACATCTCCCAAGATCTTTGTAACTGGACAGCTGGGACTGAGCCTGGGGGACTTTCTCCCATGGAGCCATGGCCCCTTCCCTGTGTCTTTCTCCGAGCCAGACTCTGATGAGTCTGATGGCCGTCTACTGGCTGAGTCATTGAAGGAATGAAGTGCTGTGGCCGCTGGCCCCTCCTTAAGGCACAGATTTTGCTTCGGAGACCACCTGCTGCTTAGCCAAGTGGGAGGCTGTGGTTGTTTTTAAATCTAAAAAGTGTCTTGGAATCTGGAGCTTCCTTGACAAAACCCTTTTGCTTTTTATAAGAGCTCATTTTCATTACCTTTAAGTTTTAAAAAAAATGTTGGGTTTTTTGCACATGTTATATATGCAGAATGTATGATGATATAATCAAAGAGATATTTGCCACTTCAAAAATACAGTTAAAACTCAGTGCAAAGTATTGGGTTTCTACAGGGGTGGCTAAATAAAGGGGCAACAGATTCCAATAGGACAGGTCAAGTTCTGGGCATCAGTCTGTTGCTTCTTTTCAGTGCCATGTTTCCTGTCTTTGTTCTTTATAATCTTTTTATTATTGTATAAGCACAGTTTTCTGTGTGTATGTGTGTGTGCACGTGCACACACACACACACACACACACACACACAATATAACCTACTGTTTGAGTTGGCTTAGATATTAATAAAATGTTTTGAAACTATTGTTTCTAGAACAGTTGGAATTATATCTTCAATCCATATGCTGGAAAAGTAAGCTCCCAACATCTCCAGACTGTCAGTTAGTAAAACTGCTCAACCAGAAATATGAAAAGCTTGCAAAACATTTAATAAAATCCAGGTTTATTTGTGCTCTTCCATATACACTGATGTAGATCACATTATTGTTCTCAGGTGAAAATGGATGACATGTGAAACATATTGGTCCATCTAGTCCACTGTTAACTATTCTGACATGCTGGAGTTCTCCAGAGAATAGAGGGCTTTATCAGCTTGCTACCCAAGATCTTGTCACCGGGATCGAACCTGAGATCTACATGCAAGGCATTTGCTCTGCCATCAAACTATAGTTCCACGATTTAGCCACCAGATCCAGTAGCAGGTGATTAACTAGAAAGCCCTTAGGACCAGGATACCTGAAGGACCACCTCCTCCTACACAAACGTCTCCCCACCCACTGCATTCATCATCTGAGGACTCGCTCCATTGTCCTGCCACCTTGTGGAAGTGTAGTTGGCTGGAATGTAGGGCAGGGCCTTTTCAGTTGCGGCACCTGTTATGGAACTCCCTTCCTAGAGAGGCTCACAGGCCCCGCATACTCAGGTAGCTGATGGGGCCCATGGGGCCCAGGAGGACAAATACCTTGCCTGGGCTCCACCACCCCACCCATTTAGCGGTATATGTGCCGGCCATGGCACCACAGCCAGCCACCTCCTCCCAGACAGCCATACCCAGTGGTGGCACTGTCATCAGATGGAAGGTGCCATATTTTTATTTCCCCCAATGCAATCTCCGGTGTTCAGTGCCACTGCTGATTTTTAAATGATTTTATGCTCTTGTTCTTGTATTGATTGCTTTGTTTTTATTGTATTTTTGTATTTTAATTTGGAAGCCACCTTGGGGGCCCTTTCAGGACAGACCTTTTCAGATATTAAAAGTCAAGATATATCTTTGCTGTAGATCACAAGCTGAATATGAGCCAACAATGTGAAGTGGCTGCAGAAAAGGCAAATGCTATTTTGGGCTCCATTAATAGAAGCATAGCTTCCAAATCCCAAGAAGTACTAGTTCCCCTCTACTCAGCACTGGTTAGGCCTCATCTGGAGTACTGTGTCCAGTTCTGGGAACCGCACTTTAAGAAGGATGCAGACAAGCTGGAGAGGGTTCAGAGGAGGGCAACAAAGATGATCAGGGGACTGGAAACAAAGCCCTATGAAGAGAGACTGAAAGAACTGGGCATGTTTAGCCTTGAGAAGAGAAGGCTGAGGGGAGATATGATAGCACACTTCAAGTACTTGAAAGGTTGTCACAGAGAGGAAGGCCAGGATCTCTTCTCGATCATGCCAGAGTGCAGGACATGGAAGAATGGGCTCAAGTGACAGGAAGCCAGATTCCAGCTGAACATCAGGAGAAACCTCCTGACTGTTAGAGCAATATGACAATGGACCGAGGGAGGTGGTGGGCTCTCCCACACTGGAAGCTTTCAAGGTGAGGCTGAACAGCCATCTGTCAGGGATGCTCTGACTTGGATTCCTGCACTGAGCAGGGGGTTGGGCTCGATGGTCTTGGAGGCCCCTTCCAACCCTACCATTCTATGATTCTATGACTACTATTCTATGATCTGAACATGTACTGAACGTTCCTTATCTGAACATTTATTGAATGAGTGGGAAAGAACCTGCCCCTTTGCATCTTTTGCACCATTCTTTCAAATGAACAAGTGGGAATTTTAAATGCCTTAAGGCAAACCTAGAATGCAATAAGGCATCTTGAATGCACACCTGCAATGAATGCACAAGATCACAGCCTTAGGTCAATTCAAACATGCAGGAGCCAACATGCGCAGTCTTCCCAAGTTACTGTCCCACCTCAAATTTCACTTTAGAAGAGAAAGGAGCAGAAATCAGAGCTGCCCCTCTGAAGAGAGAGTTTCACCATAGGTCACATATTTCATACTGCAGGGCTTTTAAAGAGGCAACCAACCACATACAAACACAAGAGGCGCAGTTGAGAAAATAAGAGCAGAGGTGCCATCAAGACAGGACTTTGGGGTACATGACAACGGCCCCACTCAGTAGAATGAACAGGAGGGCCCCTAATGGTATAAGGGTTGGCTTAATCCTTTGTGAAGTAATACATGTTACCATCTAAAGAGGTGGCCCCCTGTAAGCCCAGAGTTTAAATTATCCAACTACACCATGGAATGAGAGAGTGTTTTCACGTCGATCTCTACACATCTGAATCAGCCCTTACTCTGGGCTAATGAAATGCTTAAAGTATTTATAGCTGGCCAGAGTAATCAGAGGCCAGTAAGCTCCCTGAGAGGCCAAGGAGAACAGTGCTATCCTGCAACACTGGATATAGAAAAGAGCTGCCTGGAAACAGCTACCTGAGTGTCCTTTTGTCAATCCTGAAAACCATCAGCCCCCATTTCAAGCCCTGCCACAAGTTACGGGGAACACAGCACTGTGGTTAGATGGGAGAAGACAGAAAATATTTGTAAGAACATTAACAATAACGAACTGGGCCAGCGTCAGCCTGTGGCATCCTTGGCCAGATCCAAGGACTCCCTACTTATCCTTGTCCTGCCCCCTAGCCTAAAAAAAAAAAATCTGGCCTGCCAGTACCAGGCAACTAGATTTAGCCACCCTTTTAATTTCACACAACTCCCCAGACTTATGTTGTTCTAGAGCAGGGGTGTTGACCCTTAGGCCTGTGGTCCAAATCCAGCCCCCCTGCGGGCCAAATCTGGCCCTCCGAGGTTCTCCACATGACTTCCCCCACCCCTTCCCTGGCCTCACCCCTTTTCCCTGACTTCTGATTGTTCGGTGGTTTGCTGGCTTTTGAGCAGTTTTTTACCCATTCTGGAGGGATGAAATATCTCTCCGAAGAATTAGTTGCTGGCAATAAGGGCTTTAAGCTACAATATGCTGATATTTTGGCCCTGCACTTTTGCCCTTGGCCCTGCTCACCAGTAGAATGTGGCCCCCTAGAGTTTCTCTTAAATTGAATCCGGCCCTCTGGCTGAAAGGTTCAACACCCCTGTTCCACAGCATTTGGGAAAACTTAAAGGGTGGCTAGCGACAGCCTCCCAGCACTACTCAGAGCCCTGCCACCATCTCCAGATGGCAGAGTTGCATCAGAAGACTGGTAACTACCGAAGACTCTTTGCTGAGAGCCCCCTCAAAATCCAACGCCAGCCCTGAAAACAAAAGAAGGTAGAATCAAAAATGTTCAAGAAAGCAGAGAGAAAGACTAAGCACCACCACTGGATGGGGAATTCAAATACCCAGCATTTTCAGCAAATGTCCTCTACATGTTCTCTGACTAAAAAGAAAAAAAAGAGATACCACTTATTTTTTGAGAGCTGGAATTGAGAAAGCACCTTATTGAAATGGGAGTGCTTAAGGAATCATTCCTCTTAAAGGCAGCGTATTAGTAGAAATGCATTGAGCATTTAAATTCAGTGTCATAAATCCTCCATCAGCATCCCCTCTCCCTGTCTTTTATTTACACCTTTGTGTAATGTTACATAGGCATAAAAGGGCAGGGGAGGTTAGAAACAGCCAATCTTTCTATAAATACATGTATGGAATGGATACCATATGTGTCCAGAGGGCTTGCTGCACTTGCCTTCATCACTCAAAACACACTGGAGAGATCGGGGGGGGGGGGAGGGAGTTAAACTGGTGGTCTACTGAATTTCCTGCGCGCGCACACACAAAACCAACCGCCAGGCCTTTTTGGCACAGCCTTACCCCCAATTAGCAATCCCGTCTGACTAGGAAGCCAAGTCAAAAATAGACAGGGTGGGAAAGCTTGCAGAGTATCATAGCTTCAAACTCAACCATTACTTATTTGTAAGCTAGTTTCCTGAGAGAATGAAATGCTCTGGAAAACACGGAGAGCAGATAAAGTGGGGAGATGAAAATGTTTGCTGACAAGACGCAGCTGCACTGGAATTCTTCATACTACTGAAGAGGATAGAGTGGGAAATCTATGGGTTGACAATATTATTGTCTAGCATTTTTGGATGTTCAAAAGCAGTAATGAATAGCTTGTCAACAGTTCACACAGCAGTGTACACTACAGTTACAGGCTGCCATCCATCAGGAAGCTGTCCCATTGAAATGAATGGGAGATGCACAAGAGCACAGAACTCCAGTTTGTGGGAAACCAAATTCTGAGCCAGATTCCATACCACAAAGCACTTGAACTTAACATAATAAAAGATATCCAAACCACCGATTCCTGTACTGATCAGGAGAACTCGGTATTGGCCAAGCCACACAAATGAAGAGCCAGCCCTTACCCAATACGGGAACCCTCCCTTCCTCAAGAAATCCCAGACATATTGCAAGTAAGACAGCCTCTTTATTGCTGCCAATAGTCAATATCAGAAGCAAACTTTGGTGCATTTATTTTTATGTGTTTTCTTTATGGCATTTCTATACTGCCCGATAGCCAAAACTCCCTGTACAGTTCACAACAAATTAAAACCATAAAATACGACATGATAAAACATAACATAAAACCTTTAGAAGTTTAAAACAGAGTCAAACCCAAGTAAACACTAGAGTAAATGCCAACAGCAATACAAAGATCTAAAAACACAATAGCACCTTTAAAAACAAAACTGAAGGGAAAATCCTAGGAAAACATAAAGGTCTTCACATGGCACCAAAACCACCACAATGTAGGTGGCAGGCAAGCCTCTCTGGGAAGGGTATTCCACAACTGAGATGCCACCACTGAAAGGGTCCTCTCCTTAGTAGCCACATGCTTTACCTCATTTGGTGGGGTCACCTGGAAGAGGGCCTCTGAAGGTGATCTTAGGGACTGGACAGGCATATATTCATACCAGACTCTTATTGGGGCCAGAATTAACATGAAGAAATGTTACAAGCCAGTGTGGTATAGTAGGTACAGTGTTAGACTAGAATTGGAAAGACCCAGGTTCAATTCCCTACCCAACCTGGGATACTCACTTCTTCTCCGCTTAATCTACCTTACATGGTTATATGCATTAAAATGGAGGGGAAGAACCATGCACCCCGCTTTGAGCTCCTCAGAGGGAAGAGGGGGTAGACATTATATAAATAAATAAAAATAAGTAAGCTCTGGGTTTCAGAGGTAAACCATTTTTCTGCCTTCTGTCTCTGTGGCTACAATCCAGAATATGTGTGTGTGGGGGGGGATGTGAGGCAGCAACTCCATGTAGGGCACAATCCTATGCGGGTTTAGACAGAAAAAAGCATGCTGGGAGTTGTAGGCCTTCTTTCTGTCTAAACTCGCATAGGATTGCACCTTTAGAGTTTTCCCTTCGGGTGCAAAGGTCAGCCCCAACTCCTTCACAGAGCTTCAAAGAAATGGGCATACTTCTCACTGATGGGGTAAATCTATGTCTGGACTGTACCACTCGTAGGGTAGAATCAACTGGCTTTGCCTGCTGCCAAGGAACCTCCTACTTCCCTCTCTGGGTACCGTTTATGGACAACAGAGGTCTGCACCAAAATAGCTCCCAAAGCCAAGCAGTGGCTCACAGTTTTCTTCCTGGCAGGATCCATAGTGTTGATTTCTACCTATAAAATGGCTCAGAGATGGCCTCCTGTCACATGTCCAACCAAGGGTGCCCTCTGAATTATAGTAGACTCAGGCAGCAATTGTGCTAAGAAGAGCAGTTACGGAGGCTGCCCCACTGCAATGACAAAACACCATCTCATTGCAGGCCAACAGACGTCTAGGGTTTGCTCACGCATGCATGTTTGCCACTTGAAGATGGTAACATCAGGGTTAAGTTCCATGGTCAGTATCCAATTAGACACTTTTGTTGTTGTTCAGTCGTGTCCGACTCTTCCTGACCCCATGGACCATAGCACGCCAGGCCTTCCTGTCCTGCGCTCTCTCCCGGAGCGTGCTCAAGTTCATATTCATTCCATCGGTGATGCTATCTAGCCATCTCATCCTCTGCCGTCCCCTTCTCCTTTTGCCTTCAGTCTTTCCCAGCATCAGGGTCTTTTCCAGGGAGTTTTCTCTTCGCATTAGGTGGCCAGAATATTTGAGCTTCAGCTTCAGTATCTGTCCTTCCAATGAGCACTCAAGAGTTGATTTCCTTTAGGATTGACTGATTTGACCTCCTTGCAGTCCAGGGGACTCGTAAGAGTCTTCTCCAGCACCACAGTTCGAAAGCATCAATTCTTCGGCGCTCAGCCTTCCTTATAGTCCAGCTCTCACAGCCATACATTACTACTGGGAAAACCATAGCTTTGATTAGACGGACCTTTGTCAGCAAGGTGATGTCTCTGCTTCTTACTATGCTGTCTAGGTTTGCCGTAGCTTTCCTCCCAAGGAGCAAGCGTCTTTTCATTTCATGGCTACAGTCACCATCTGCGGTGATCTTGGAGCCCAAGAAAATAAAATCTGTCACAGCTTCCATTTCTTCCCCTTCTATATGCCAGGAAGTGATGGGGCCAGATGCCATGATTTTCGTTTTTTTAATGTTGAGTTTCAAACCAGCTTTTGCACTCTCCTCTTTCACCCTCAACAAGAGGCTCTTGAGATCCTCTTCGCTTTCTGCCATTAGGGTGGTATTGTCTGCATATCGGAGGCTGTTGATAATTCTCCCAGCAATCTTAATTCCGACCTGTGATTCATCCAACCCAGCGTTTCTCATGATGTACTCTGCAAATAAGTTAAATAAGCAGGGTGACAATATGCAGCCTTGTCGTACTCCTTTCCCAATTTTGAACCAATCAGTTGTTCCATTTCTGGTTCTTACTTTTGCTTCTTGACCCTCGTACAGGTTTCTCAGGAGACAGGTAAGGTGGTCTGGTACTCCCATCACTTTCAGAATTTGCCACAGTTTGTTGTGATCCACACAATCAAAGGCTTTAGTGTAGTCAATGAAGCAGAAATAGACTTTTTCTGGAATTCTCTTGCTTTCTCCATGATGCAGCGAATGTTGGCGATTTGATCTCTAGTTCCTCTGCCTCTTCGAAACCCAGCATGTACTTCCGGTAGTTCTCGGTTCGCATACTGCTGAAGCCTAGCTTGTAGGATTTTGAGCATCACCTTGCTGGCATGTGAAATGAGCGCAATTGTGCGGTAGTTTGAACACTCTTTGGTGTTGCCCCTCTTTGGAATTGGAATGTAAACTGAACTTTTCCAGTCTTGCGGCCACTGTTGAGTGTTCCACATTTGTTGGCATATTGAGTGCAGCACTTTAACAGCATCATCTTTTAGGATTTTAAATAGCTCAGCTGGAATACTGTCATCTCCACTAGCTTTGTTGTTACTAATGCTTCCTAAGGCCCACTTGACTTCACTCTTGAGGATGTCTGGCTCAAGTTCAGTGACCGCACTATCATGGCTATCAGGGACATTCAGATCTTTCTTGTAGAGTTCTTCTGTGTATTCTTTCCACCTCTTCTTAATCTCATCTGCTTCTGTTAGGTCCCTGCCTTCTTTGTCCTTTATCATGCCCATCTTTGCACAAAACGTTCCCTTGTGATCTCTGATTTTCTTGAAGAGATCTCTAGTCTTTCCCATTCTGTTGTTTTCCTCTATTTCTTTGCATTGTTCATTGAAGAAGGCCTTCTTGTCTCTCCTTGCTATTCTCTGGAGCTCTGCATTCAGTTGGATGTATCTTCCCCTTTCTCCCTTGCTTTTCACTTCCCTTCTTTCCTCAGCTACTTGTAAAGCCTCATCAGACAGCCACTTGGCTTTCTTGCATTTCTTTTTCTTTGGGATGGATTGAGTTGCTGCCTCCTGAACAATGTTACGGACCTCCGTCCATAGTTCCTCAGGCACTCTGTCTATCAGGTCTAATCCCTGAAATCTATTCCTCACCTCCACTGTTTATTCATAAGGGATATGATTTAGATCATACCTGAATGGTTTAGTGGTTTTCCCTACGTTCTTCAATTTAAGCCGAAATTTTGCAACAAGAAGCTCATGATCTGAGCCACAGTCAGCTCCAGGTCTTGTTTTTACTGACTGTATAGAGCTTCTCTATCTTTGGCTGCAAAGTACATAATCAATCTGATTTCGATATTGACCATCTGGTGATGTCCATGTGTAGCGTCATCTCTTGTGCTGTTGGAAAAGAGTGTTTGCTATGATCAGCATGTTCTCTTGGCAAAACTCTATTAGCTTTTGTCCTGCTTCATTTTGTACACCAAGGCCATGGCTGCCTGTTATCCCGGTGATTTCTTGACTTCCTACTTTAGCATTCCAATCCCCTATGATGAAGAGGACATCTTTGTTTGGTGTTAGTTCTAGAAGGTGTTGTAGGTCTTCATAGAACCGATCAACCTCAGCTTCTTCGGCATTAGTGGTTGGGGCATAGACTTGAATTACTGTGATGTTGAATGGTTTGCCTTGGATTCGTACTGAGATCATTCTATCGTTTTTAAGATTGTACCCCAGTACTGCTTTTCCCACCCTTTTGTTGACTATGAGTGCTACTCCATTTCTTCTAAGGGATTCTTGCCCACAGTAGTAGATATGATGGTCACCTGAATTAAATTCGCCCATGCCTGTCCATTTTAGTTTGCTGATTCCCAAGATGTCAATGTTCAGTCTTGCCATCTCATGTTTGACCACCTCCAGCTTACCTTGATTCATTGATCTTACATTCCAAATTAGACACTAGCACTAATGTAAATTACGCTGTGCTGACAATAGCATTAGCTGGCATGGCAGGATCCCTCGGAAAACCTTCCAGCTAACACTACTGACATTGTGCTAGAGGTCCCTTATGCTGGAACAATGCAATTTATGTTAGTGCTACCACCAAATAAGATATTGCTCCATATCTCCTCAGTTATAAATGGAGCTGGTTCACAGATTTAGCTGCATGTTTCATGTAGTTCTGTAATTCTTCTTCTCATCATGCCCCTGCCTCCTCTAATGCTCTCTTATCATGTAAAGTGGCTACAGCAATACCTAAGGGAAGAGAGAGGAACGAACTGTTTAACCCTTTCCTCCCTAACTTTATGCCTGCTCAAGATCTTCCCACTCCAAGTATTGTTTCGGCTGTGGGGACAATTTTGTACAGACAAAATTGGTGGGAAAGGAACGGTTAAGCAGCCTCTTCCCACCCCATCTTGACAGTCCTTGACTTGTCCTAAAGCCACCTGCAAGCTGCAACTGCTTTATTTCATAAGCAAATACCTTGAGGGGAATGATCATGGAGCTGTGCATAAGGCAGAAAATAAAGTAAATCAAATAAGGCATATGTGAAAAATGACTGAGCCAGAGTGCTTTTTGGAAGTGCTACAAGTCCATCCCGTTTGGGCCAGCTTTTGGGGCTCGGGGTGAAGTCAGCAAAAAATGAAGACATTTCATCGATGTTTTAATTTGACGCAATTTTATTCTGCTGAAGAGGGAGGGCACATAATGGGATGGCTAAACATCTAAACAACTACGCAACAAGGCATTCTTGAAAATGATGGGGAAAAACTCTTAACCTCCTTGACGGTTCGACACAGATGCCAAAAATAGCTGCTGAATCCCATAAAGAAGCATACTCTGGAAAAACAAGAAAAGACCTATCAAGAAACAACAGTTTGAGGATTGCAGCTATGATTCTACATGCAACTGCATCATGGCAAGTCCTGCAGAAAGTCAATGTGACTTTCAAACTCTAATTTTGGATGTGTATTAAGTCCATCACAACAGGTACTGCACAATCTCAGTATACCACCTAGATAGGTTTGTGATGAACAACGGAGACAGGCCGCTGTCTCTGTCACAAGGAGGCTTATTTAATCACAGCAAAAATTATTAAGCTTTCTACAAGACATTAATAATTCATGTCAGCAAAACAGAATACCTAGTTAAGGTGGAAGTCACTTGAAAGAACCACTTTAATAAATAAAAAAAACCCAAGAGATGAGTTCATCTATAATTACCAGATTCACATTTACACCAGAATTCAAATAGTAATCTTCAGTGAACTGCCAGCCTTATTATTTCATTCACACTTTGTGGAGGGGGAAGAACAGGGTGATGTTTTAATGGAAATATTCTAGCAAGGATATCTAGTGATGAAAAGTGATAGCTTGATCGATACTTGGCTGTCTGAGCATCTGCAACAGGGAAAAATTAAAACTCTTCAGATTTACCATCTTTAAGTCTCCCAAGCTGCTGTTCATGGCTGGGGCAGCCTGTTCCACCAAAAAGCCTTTGTCTTCCCTTCCATAACCACTGCTCAAAAACAACATATGAAAAAAAGCAATAAGGAACTGCCATAGGGCGTCTTGACACATTACATTTAAAGTGTATATGCACAAATGGAAACTATGAATGGGACAAAAAGGGTTTGAAAATATGCATTTCATATATGTACCAATCTCAGAGAGGGCAATCTGTTGGGTGTCCAGTCTGGACAGGGTTGGCACCATAACACAGCATCCTTAGGAAGCTGCCAGGTCGCCAGGTAAGCCCACCACCAACATCTGTCCTGCCACTCCCCTTTTAATTTTTTTCAGCATTCATTGCTCAATGGCCGCCATTTTAATTTCCAACATTGTCCCTGATGCACTGTTACTCTGGGGTAGTGTGTAAAATTAAAGTGGTGGCCCACATTGGGAGGGATCGTTTTAATTTCAAACAATGGTCCAAAGTGACTTACTACATCAGGGGAAATTAAAATGGAGGCCACCCGGTGCAAACTGGAGGAGCACTGCTGCCAGGTAAGCCCACCACTGATGCACAAGGGGGCTCACCAGAAGGCACCATGCCCTTCAAGCCTGGGGATGGCCCCACCTCTGTGGCAAATCTGGGTTGACTGCTGTGTAAAACAGACCATTAGTCAGTGTGGTATTTTCGGACTGGCAGCAGCTCCCCAGGTTATCAGCAGAAGTATTCCCTGGTCCTCCTGATCAGATCCTTGAGCTGGAGATGCCAGGGCTTCTCCATGCAAGGCATGTGCTGTACCACCAAAGTATAGCCTTTCACCCGTCCTTTGCATGAACCCTTCCTGCTTAGCCTTTCCTTGCTAGGTCTTTTATCAAACCCTGAGCGCTCCCTTCACCTGTGTGTGTGTGTGTGTGTGTGTGTGTGTGGTGTGTGTGTGTGTGTGTGTTTATTCATTTGATTTCTACCCTTCCTTTCTACCAAGAAAATGGCACTTGAGGCAGCTTACAATCATAGGAATTATTTTAAAAAATTAAATACAAATCTAATTAAAACAATAACAAAACAAATACATTAAAAACACGATTAAAAGCACAATGATAATAAAATAAAAACAGCATCCAACCCAACAGTCCAACTTACACACCAAAGGCCTGCTTCAATACAAACATCTTTGCCTGCCAGAAGAAAGACAGCAGAGAGGGAGTGAGCCTAGCTTCCCTAAGCAGCGAGTTCCACAGTCTGGGAGCTACCACTGAGAAGACCCTCTCTCGCATCATCACCAAATGTGCCTCTGAAGGTGGCAGTACGGAGAGAACGGCCTGTCCAGAAAATATTAAATTGCAGGCAGGCTAGTACGGGGGAAGGGGACCAGGCCACTTTCAGGTAGCCTGGTCCCAAGCCATGTTACATCAGATTGGATGCATTCAAGGGCAGATTACTGCACTTTCAGCTGAGTAGTGTGCAAAAACTAGAAAGACGAAGGGGTGGGGGATCTTCACAACAGTGGAATGAGAAGCACGTTGGCATGTTATCCGGATTTCCATGGATTTGGCTTTGGTCTGTCAGGGACACATGAAGCAAGATAAGCTGAGTGTACCGTACCTTTAAAATCTGTTTTTCAGGGGTCACACAGCACTTGAAAGGAACAGACCTCCAACTGGGATGGGAGGAGTAGAGCTGAACATCATCAAACTGGGAGGGGCTGCTCAACCAATTAGAGAGGCTTGTTTCCCGGCCCATGTCCAGGCGCCCCCCTGCTACTACATTACTATGAATGGAGAGCAACTAGTTTTGCCCCATGTGTGCAGATTTCCCTGAGGAAGCCAAAATCCCCAGTTCTTGACTACAGCATCTGAAGGATCCCCCTGAGAGCATCCCACCACCCCAATTTCACCACATTCCAGCAATCAGCTGTGGAGTTATTGCTCCCACCCCATTTTCCCCCATATGCACACTTTTGCTGCCACCACCCCATTTCTCCTTCTCTGGGCATTTTCTCCCTGCTTGCATTGACAGGCTCTCAGGACCTCGCCAGATCAGAGAAGTTTACATAACATCAAAGATGCAACTTTACACAATATGGGAGACATCAGAGAAGTGCATCATCACAGAGGCTAATTACTGGCGAAATGGGAGTACAGAGTGATTCTGAAGGCTGGAAAGACTCAGTTGGGTCACGGGCAGGTGAAAGACACACCCCTGCACAGGGCTATCATGCCGAAGTAAATGCGGAGGATAGGGGCACACAGCACCAGAAGCGTGGAGAACCCAAATTAATGGAATAAAAAGTAGTCTCAGAAAATCCAGCTTTTCCACCAGAAATCTCCAGGGTGGCTACAGATTGGTCATGATGTCATGTGCCGCAAACAACCTCAAAATGCTCCCAATTCACAGCAGATTACCTGTGAAGACAGCCCCTAGGAAACAGAATACATACCTTACACACAAAAAAGAACTGGCATTTTCTGCACACTCATAGCCATGCTCTTTCAGTGAAACTGAACAGCTTAATACAGCAGTCCTACAATTGCTGCTGGCTATAGTAAGGAATAGCACCTGTGACCACAACCAGCCCGGCCATGAGGCTGGAAAGTACTCACTTCAAACAGCAGTTTATGGATGGAGGGAGAGAGCTATTTTCCTCCACCTCTGTGTTTACTGCAAATTAAAAGGCTCCATGCTAGCACCCCCTGGGTGGGGTGTCATTTTTAACTTTTGGCTTCAGGGGGCGAAAATGTTTAAGGATGATACTGGACACCATCTCATGAACAGCATGAAATAAAAATTAGCCATGCACAGAGTTCTACTCAGACTCATAGCAACAAAATAGAAAATGGCAGCAACCTTGGGAGTTAGTATTTAATTATTCATCAAATGCATACACACACATGCCCGCACACCAGGGATGCGTGAGAAACTCATTCGGTTCTCATTTCAATGCGAACTTACCAAATCAGCACTCCCCAGACTTAGCCATGAACTGGAACGCAGTCAAACATCGAAATCCGTACTTCTCTGAAATTTGCACGGCAGGTCGCGCACACAAAAATCAGAGAAAAATGCATGCATTTGAAAAAGTACATACAAAAATGTGCACAGTTTGAACAATGTGTATGAAAATATGCACACATTTTTGTGCAGACTAAGAAAATTTGCAATCCAATGCAGAAGCGGGACAGAATAAACTTAGCAGAGGAAAAATAAAAATCTGCACAAGGTCAAGCTTGAGAGCCAGTGTAGTGTAGTACAGTGGGGAGAGTGACGGACTGGGAGCTGGGAGATCCTGGTTCTAGTCCCCACTTGGCCATGGAAGCTCACTGGGTGACTTTGGGCCAGTCACAGACTCTCAGCCCAACCTACCTCACAGGGTTGTTGTTGTGAGGATAAAACGGAGAGGAGGAGGATAATGTAAGCTGCCTTGGGTTCCTTGCAAGAGGAAAAAAGGCAGGACATAAATGCAATAAATAAATAAATAAATAAATAAATAAATAAGCTCGACAGATCTGCTCCTCCCTAGAGCATGAGGGGACATGTGTGCGTACACACAGACATGCACTGGAGAACTAGATATGGTACAGAGAGGCTTCTCTTGGTTTTGGAATATCTGTTCCTGACTGTCAGGGTGGACACTGAGCCCATAGAATCCCAGAGTAGTTCTGATTCGGAGGAAGAGCAGTCGCTCCTGGGAGAGGAGCGCGCCCCTTTTTTCCAGGGCCCGCAGCTGACAGAGATTCCTCCCACCAACATTCCTAGATTAGAAAGCAGTCCAGGGAGTGACCCAGCACAGATAGCAGACTGGGTGGATGCATGGCGCAGATGCAGAGAGCGGCGCCAAATGGAGGGCGCGGAAAGGAGGCGTAGCGCCCGGTTCGCGCTCAAAGAACGGTTACGCCCAGAGGATCCAAGGGAAAAGGGGAGGGATTCTCCCTAGTCCTTATATTCAGGGGTCTGCCAGTATTTGCCTTTCAAATGGGGACCAACTGTTCCAACTTAGGGCATAGGGATGCTGCTGTTCAGATCTAGTTGCTACCTGTAGAGTTGTTAAGTTGTAAAAGAAGAATAAAGCTTTGAAAAGAAGCCCTTTGTCTGTGTCTGGACTTGGCTACTGGATTAGACTGAGAGAGCCCTCCAAGGAGCCCTTGACAGCGACTACTATTTTCTAAGAAATTAAGACCATAAGAACCACCCTGCTGGCTCAAACCACAAGTCCATCGAGTCCAGGATCCTGGTTTCACACACTTATAGGAAGTGTTCAACAATGCTCAACCCTGTTGTTGTTCCCAAGCAACTGGTATTCAGTGGCGTAGAGCCTCCAAACATGGAGGTTCCATATAGCCATCATGGCCGATAGCTGTTCCTAGACCTCTCCATTCATTTGTCTCAGCCCCTTTTAAAGCCATCTGATCTGGTGGCTACTATTACATTTCATGGTAGTGAAATTTCAAAACTCATGGAGGGGTCAGGTGCCTTGCCACCTGGCAATTACCTAATACAGTACTGCAGGAGCAACTCTCACACCATTATTTATTTCACTACAAGGCTAGAAAGAATACTCGGCTCCAACTGCCACTTGCCCTGAGACTGCAGAGCTTCAGGGCAGCACGCTCTGGCTTCTGCTACCTGCCAGGGGACCAAGGGCTACTGGGAGACTACACCCCCTGCCTCCCAGGAAGATCATGACAAGGGGCAGACCGAACTGGTCCCATTCGCCAGTGGAAGCGCAGCCATACTGACGCTTGCTTTCATCTTCCCTCCTCAGCAGTTTTTCCTTTTGTATCATGTCTATTAGATTGTGAGCCTGCAGGCAGGGACTGCCTTATCTTTTAATGCCTCTTCCCTTTCCTCTTCCCTCCCCATTCCTTTTTCCTTTAGTATCATGTCTATGAAGTCACGAAGAGTCGGAAGCGACTGACCGAATAAACAACAAAATCATGTCTATTAGACTGTGAGCCAGTGGGCAGGGACTGTCTTATCTTTTAATGTCTGTACAGCATTTAGAGACTTTTTAGGTGTTTTGTAAGTGCATCATCATCATATAAAAATGAGAGTCTGGGCAGCTATGTCATAGTGCAGAATCTGCCGGGAACCCATTTTTGTAGGATGGGTGCACCATTCACTAAACGAGACTCATAGAGGGGAAAGGATAGCCTGCTGTCTACCAGAGAGCCAGTCAGGCATGTATATGCTGAATCCTTTCACACAATTAGGCTCCAAGAGGATTGTCACCATTTCTCAGTCAGTTCTCAGTAGCTCATATACTGCTAGAGGATTGTCACCATTTCTCAGTCTGTTCTCAGTAGCTCATATATTGCAAAGCTGCAAAAACTAGGTTAATTTAAAAGAAGCATTCGCCAGTACAAACCACAAAGTTAATCCCACCTGGGGTTAGCATCTCAACACAGTGGAAAACATTTCTTAAAATCCACTTCCCTAAAATCAGGAATGCTAATTCCCTTAAAATATAGTTCAGACAAAACAGATTCTTCTCAACGTCCTATTTGTGTAATAGCCAGACCAGCACTGGGGAAAACTGCAAACCAATCTAGACCTTTTTGTATTTAGTACCATCATCAGCTCCTAAAGCTACTTTATATAAGAAGGGTCAGTTAGTTTCTAGGAATTCTTGATAGTTTAAGGGACTAATTTAAAAATACCTGTGGCAGGAGAAACCACCTGATTCATACAAAGAGCTACTCTGTAGAGCAGCAAAGATTAAGGCTTTTAATCCTTTTAATCCAAACCACACAAGCCCATACTGGTGGCGCATTCACAACAAAGCTTGTTTTAAAATTCATGATCACCGCAGTTTGCTACACAGTGGGTTTAATTTTGCATGCGCTTGTGTATTTCCTACTGTTTAAAAAATGGATGGCCAGTAGTGCCACAGTTCTGAATCACAGGATATAAGACCAAGTTATATCACTGGACTTACTGCTGAAGCATAACATATTGATACATTAAAATTAATGGAAACTTTTGCCATTGATTCATATGGAGTGGTGTGCACAGCCAATCCTACATGGGTTTATTCAGAAGTCCCATTGATTTCAATGGAACTTGTAGCTCCCTGGTAATTTTCGCTTAGGGTCGCAGACTTAATTAACAAAATTGCAGCACCAGTATTAAAGCGTTACCTGGAAATGTCCCATTTATTCTATGCAGCTGATGAAGCGAGCTCAAGCCCATGAAAGCTTGTGAAGTATAGGTTAACTTTTAAGGTGCCCCAGAACTCTTTGTTGGTTTAGCTATCATTGGTTAACATAGGTACCCCTTTGGAACTGACTTCATTGTCACTTCAGGCCAAGTTTATTATTTATTTATTTATTTATTGCGTTTCTACCCCGCCTTTTTTCCTCTTGCAAGGAACCCAAGGCGGCTTACATTCTCCTCCTCCTCTCCATTTTATCCTCACAACAACAACCCTGTGAGGTGGGTTGGGCTGAGAGTCTGTGACTGGCCCAAAGTCACCCAGTGAGCTTCCATGGCCGAGAGGGGACTAGAACCCGGATCTCCCAGCTCCTAGTCCAACACTCTTGCCACTACACCACACTGGCTCTCAGTTCACATATACATGCAGGTCACTTGTTTACTCAACATTTCAATGTGTGAACTGATTCCAATGAAAAGTATTACATTTAAGTAAACATCAGGCAATAACATTTCTCTCTCACAACTTCTATTTATGGCATTGTACATGTGAATAAGCCACCACAGATCTAACAAGAGAAACAGAACTTCTCCTAATACTTGGTGTCACCTCTAGGGATGCACTAGGAATTTGTTTCCGTTCATTTATCATCGGGATTTATCCAGTTGACACCTTCCAAATGTGAGTTCAATTTGCAGTCAAAGCTCATATCTTATGAAGTTTGAGAAGCTGTTCAGGGTTGGGGAGGATGCATTCAAAAAAGTGTACATTAGAAAAATATGCATGAAAAACATATACTTTAAAAGTGTGCACAAAAACGCTTTAATCAATGGGACAAGATTACATACTTTTGAATGTGCACCCAAGTATATTCATTTTCACACAAAAAGGAAAAAAAGCTCACGATCTGATACATACGAGTTAAATCGAGCATCAAGGTAGAACTCGTAGAACCTTGACAAGCTTGAGTTTTGTTGATTTCCACATCCCTAGTCATTCGAAATTCAATGATGTTCAAAGGGGACATTTCACATATTCAGCTGTCATCAACTGTCCAGTAATTGTGTGACACTAATTCACATGCGATCCTGCCCTTAGTTGTTACTTAGAGCAAGGAGTTTTATCTTCCCTGCTAGTCAAGTTCTTGCCTAACACACAATACAAAGGTCATGGCTGTGTCCCCATCAGAATGGACTCTGGACACACGGTGCCAATGTCTTGAGTAAACTGCTGGCAAAGGGGGACTTGCAGGCCAGTAAATGATTAATTCTGCAATCACCAAGGCTTGCCTTTACGGTAATGGGAAAAAATGTAGAATATTTGAGAAACCAATCTTGACACGCAAACAGAAAACCCATCTCTTCCAACAAGACTGATAACGTATTTGATGGCAGTGAGGATGTCAATGAAGAGATAAAGGGGTTTCCAAAACAGAAAGTGGGGAGTGAGGATTAATTTAAAGCCTCACTAATTTGATTATGTGATATAGGATGCTCTGGTGATCAATCGAGTTACTATCTTTTTACCTTGCCTGTTGGTTTAGAAAGCTAAGGTGATTTACAATACTCATTATATAGTATATACAACAAAGAAGCTTGTGGGACCTTAAAATCTGACCAATCTATTATGGTATAGCTTTTGTGAAGTCTGATCCACTTCAGGTGTGTTAAATGTTATTCTTACTTGGCATGTGTAGGAATGTATGTAGCACGCGCGCGCACATGTACAGAGAAAAAAAATTGTAAGCAGTGGGGTCAAACAACAATACCATGAAAAGAAGTAGTGTGTCACAATTCTAAGTAAAGCTTCAGATAGGGAAGCAGCCTGAGATAATTCCTAACAGCTGTAATTGGTGATAATGCTAAGATGATTGTGTTAATTAAAAACTGCAGCTGGAGAGGAAACCATTATCTTGATTCAAGCCTAAACAGATAGAATCGAACTTCTTGATAAGTTCTAATGCAGCAATTTCACCCTGGAATTTCCCTTTGAAATTTCTTTGTTGGAGAACAGCAGTTTTCAGGTCATGAGTAGAGCGTCCTAAGAGACTGAAATGATCTCCCATTGGTTTCTCAATGTAGCCATTTCTAATGTCAGATGTGGGTCTATTTAGTCTTTAATGTTGAGACTGATCTGTTTCTCTTATGTAGAGAGTGGAAGTGTATTGCTTGCAGGTGATATATCATGCTGACAGATCAGCAGGTGAATGAGCACCTGATGTCCGGGATTGTGTTAATGGGACTAGAAGCAGAGTACCGCCTCCTTACACATGAATTTTTCTGCCAGATGAATGTGCCTTCCAAGACCCTGCTCGATACCCTATTGCCTTCTGAGGTGCGTTTGGCTGGAATGCAGGACAGAGCCCTTCCAACGGAAGCCCAGACCGTGCACCTCCCTCACTAGAGAGGCTTGCCCAGCCTCGTCTTTGCTGGCCTTTAGGTGGATACGTTCTATTGTGCCAGGCCTTAGGGTGGCCATGTGTCAGGACAGTTCTCTATTTGTAGGCTGCCAGAGGACTCTCCTCTATTTCGAAGGTGTCCTCTGTTTGAAGGGCTGTCCAGGCCAAGTTCAATAAAAAGATAAAGAACCATCAGAAGGAAGAGCAAAAGATGTTGAAGTTGCCCGTCAACAGCACCTGGACAGCAGGCTGAGCAAGGCACACAGGTCACCTGGTCACGGTCTTCTACACTAATGTAAGATGTTGTCAAGGGCTCCTTGGAGGGCTCTCTCAGTCTAATCCAGTAGCCAAGTCCAAACACAGACAAAGGGATTCTTTTCAAAGCTTTATTCTTCTTTTACAACCTAACAACTCTACAGGTAGCAACTAGATCTGAGCAGCAGCATCCCTATGCCCTAAGTTGGAACAGTTGGTCCCCGTTTGAAAGGCAATTACTGGCAGACCCCTGAATATAAGGACTAGGGAGAATCCCTCCCCTTTTCCCTTGGATCCTCTGGGCGCAACCGTTCTTTGAGCGCGAACCGGGCGCTACGCCTCCTTTCCGCACCCTCCATTTGGCGCCGCTCTCTGCGTCTGCACCGCGCATCCACCCAGTCTGCTATCTGTGCTGGGTCACTCCCTGGACTGCTTTCTAATCTAGGAATGCTGGTGGGAGGAATCTCCGTCAGCTGCGGGCCCTGGGAAAGAGGAGCGCGCTCCTCTCCCAGGAGCGACTGCTCTTCCTCAGCATCAGAACTACTCTGGGATTCTATGGGCTCAGTGTCCACCCTGACAGATGTACTGTATTTCTATTTAAATTATAATAATTATTTCTGGATTTGCGTCTATTTATATATATTAGCATATGCAAATTTTATGCAAATAGATGTCCTCTTTATTGGCAATTCACAATTGGCTACCCAACTTTAATTTGAATGGAACTTTAATTTTGCCACTTGGTTTTATTCGGTGCAGTATTTATTTATTTATTGGCATTTCTATACCACCTTATCTGGTAAAAAGCCATTAAGGCAATGTACACAATTTAAAACAATAAAATCTCAACACAAGAAAAACAAGAATAAAAGCACTAAAACATAAAAAAAACCTGCATATTTTAAAGGCTAAATTAAAAGATGTGTCTTTACACCCTTTCAAAAGGCCAAGAGAGTGGGAGCCAACCACAGGTCTTGAGTGAGCGCATTCCATAGTTTGGGAACAACACAGGAAAAAGCCTTTCATGCGCATCTGGCGAATTGGCTTCTGTGGATAATGGTGCCCTCAAAAGGACCTCTTCTACAGAATTTAATACCTGGGCAGGTTCATAGCAAAGTAGGTGTTCCCTTCCATAGCCAGGCTTTTCTGTTTTTTATGCTTCTGTTATTATATTGTTGTTTTATGTTGAGTTGTATGCTATTAGTACTTGTTGTTAGCCAACCTGGTGGCCTTTTGGGCTGAGAGGCGATATACAAATCTTTTTAAAGAAAGAAATAAAAATAGATCCTGTAATAGCATTACCCGAGTGGATGTGGGGACAGAGTTAGAATCGGGATTTGTTGCAAGGTCTGATCCCTGGGTTTATGCTTTTCTTATGTGGCCTGTTATTGTTAGTGAGAAGCTATATTAGAGTAGGGAGGCTTTTATTAAGCAAGGACAGGCTGTCCACCTATGAGAGGGAAATTATCATTGCCTGGAATGGTCTGTAGATCACTGATAATACATTGGAGTGGTTTTAGCTGGGAGCTGTCACAGACACTTTCTCTCTCTGGGCCTGTCCCGTAGTAGGTTACTGCTGGGTATCAGCCTGGCTTTGCTGATCGGCTTTTTCATTTCATTGGATGGGCACTGTGTTGTCGTGCAGGCATTTCTTAAACATACAATATCTACATAATGAAGTGAAAAAGCAGAAAGAAAAAAGCCAACTCTGAATGAATGTGGGAAAATGCAGTTACAGTTACTTAAAATTTGTTTACATTTTGAAATGAGGATTAAAGGGCATGAGCCAAAGGCCTTACAGGAAAAATGTGTTTTGAGAAGGGATATGAAAAAAGAGATGGGGCACCACATAGGTATTTGCTCTGTACATTTATGCTTGCCATTCAGGGAAAGGGTACAAGGCAGACGAAACCAAGAATTCAAAGATAACCTTAAAAAAATAAATTAAAATAAGGCTGGAGACAGGCTCTCTTTTTTTCTAGGCAGCAGAAGTCAGTTTGAAAGAGGGAATCTGGGAAGCCCCTGAAATAACTTTCAGCTCCCTTCAAAAGCATTGCCTGTCTCCAGCCCAAGAAAACCCCAGACAGAAAGACTTTTCATCCAAGCTCCTAGACTTGTGATAAAAAACAATACCGGAGATCAGTCTCCCACTGGCAATTTCTCTATTATTGGATAAGCAAGGAAGAAAAGGGTGGTGGTGGGGAGTGCGGTATCTGTACGGATGCCAGAGAAATCTGCCACGGATTCAAATGAGTTGGATTTCTATAAATCCCACCTGGGTATTCCACAGTGGACTGGCTTTTTCTGAGTCCCACAGATTCCATGGACTTGCAGACCATCTTTTCACGGGGGGGGGGGGTGCGTTAATTCACATTAGTGCAAGTGCACATTAGCATTAATATACATTAGTGCAAGTAGAATGAAATTCTGGTTTTAAAAAATCCAATTCCATCAATGAGCAGATGACGGAATGAAAGACGCCTGACAATCTGCAAAACACAGACAGAATTAATTTAAGAAAATCCATACATCCCTTGGTATCTGCTGGATTTTCACCTCTGTAGGTAAAACAAAGTGACTGTTGAGCTGGAATCCTTAGGCAGGAAGATAAAAAGCTGGCTCAGACAGTATGATACTGTACAGATTTCAATCCTGAAGGTTTAGTGCTGCCTGCTCTTTATAAAGAATTTGAGAGGGAGATACACCTAAAACAACCCACCCAAAAGTGACAAAGAACAGGAAAAACCTACATCTGACAGACTCAAATGGCTTCCTCACTTAAAACCTTGCAACAACAAAGGGAAGAATTCCTTCACATTTCTCAACTTCTTCCTTCCATTTGATTTACAATGAAAATGGATATATCGTTTAGCACATATTAATGGGGTCAGCACTGGGAAGCGGGATGGGGTTGGGAGGGAAGAGAAGGTGTGCCCTGTTCAGAGTCTGATGCGTTAAAACCCCTTAAATCAGAGAGTTTAACAAAACAACTAAGGCAATTCCATATTCAAAAAGCAATGCTCACCTTGGTTGTTTTGGAACTTGAAACAAATACATTCAAAATTGTCTCACAGAGAGAGAGGAAATATACATACACCCCTACCTAGCAGCCTAGCCACAACGTCCCTTTGTTAAGCAGATTACTGTCTTTGAATGGTCTGAATGGGGGAATCCCTTAGGGTAGGGAGCATACTTTTCCTTCCCCCAACAAAGGCTGATGATGTAATGTGACAATGTATACTAGGACTTATACTAGGACAGGGATGGGCAACTTGTGGCCATCCAGATGTTGTACAGCAGTTCCTATGATCCCTCACCACTGGCTATGCTGAATGGGGCTGATGGGAGTTGCAGTCCATCCATGTCTGGAGGGGCACAAGTTACCCACCCCTACCCTACTATACGTCCAACTGTATTCAATAGGATGTACATCCAGTTAGATATATTTGGGTTTAGGCTGTAGGAGAAATTGAAGGGGAAACCTCGAAAGAAGGGGGTGTGGGGAAATGGGAACTAGTCTGCTTAAAAATTAATACAAATGTTGAAAAGGAAGTGTGACTCACCGGTCATTTTCCCCTTCCTGTACTTCAGCAAGCTTGTGTTTATCTTAATAATTTATATCAATTCACGCTTTTCACTCTGTGCCAAGATTCGCCCCCCCCCAATCAAATGTCTAAGTACAGAGGAGTAAAGTCTTGCCAAGTGGCATACTTAAGCTTTTTAGTTATTAAGGCTTTTTAGAATCTAGGATGGATAAAGATCTTCCAAAATGAAAACAAAATATAAAGGGAGAAAACATTAATCTATTTTAAACTAAAACCATCACAAAAATTGTCTGCTCCAGGGCTTAACATTTGTGGAAAAGAAGCCCCAAAGCTCAAACTTGCCCAGAATACACTACTCAGACCTGGGCGTTCTTCCCTTTACTTTTATTATGAAAGAAAAACTTACATGAGAAGACTTTCTTCATATATACTTGAGATACAAAAACAGTACAAGGAGAAGGTTTTAAAAATGAGAAAAGGGCCATTTGCCAAAAGACTAATAATTTATCCTAACACGCATACCACTGACCAATATTATAATCACCATTGTTTTCTTTAGGAAATACGTGGTGCAATCCTATGCATGTCTACTCAGAAATAAGCCCTGCTGAATTCAGTGGGACTTACTCTCAGGTAAGTGTGGATAGGATCGGAACCCTACTTTTCCAACATATTGCAGAATCTCTCCGAATATATATAATAATGATTTGACCTGACCATCTCACACCTTCAAAATTTCTGAACTCTTGAATGTAATCATAAAATACCAAATTTTACTGCACTATTCATCAAGTGATGAGAGCTTTGCTTCCTTTGAATATTTATCTACTAAATATTCTTTGCCTTAATCCAAAATACGGGAAGACCCTACCTTGAGTTCCAGCTCCTGCCCTGTCCATAACTTTTGACCCTCAAAATCATAACAGGGTTTCCAAAGACAACCCTGCTCTATAGTTTTGGGGCTGATCTTTGCCAGACTGTTCTCAAAATTCTGAAATGAATCTAGCTGGATTCACATGACCATTTCTCTGTGTGTGTCAAGACTTGCCAGTTTTGAATCAACCTAGACTGGATCAGCACATTTTGCAAAAGGTCTTGGTACTAGGTCAAGATGGCCAGATCATGTCAACCCATATTTGATCAGGGTTTTGTGAAGTCTATCCAGTGTGGGTTGAGACATTCTCAGGGCCAATGCATTTGTGCAGCACTAATGTGATTTGTCCAGAGCCATTAATAGCTGGGGGCGGTCTACAGAGAGGTGGCTAGATGAACAAGCTTGGACAGTGGGGTTCATCACACAGAGCTTTTATCCTACTATTGAGATAGCTGTCTCTCCGAAGTTTGTGGGCTCTTTAGATGATGCCATTGCCCTCCAGGATGTCTCCCACCATTTCCTCCAGCCTATGTCATGTTTTCCTCAAATGCCTCTCTGCAACGAAGGGAGACACATCTGATCCCCCACCCCACCAAGCTCAGAAGCAACATCCTCCATTGATTCAGAGCACCCCACTAAGTTCAATGGGGCTTACTCCCAAGTAAGTGTCCTGAGGGTTGCAGACTTACAGGGTGATCTTACATCTACTCAGAAGTAAGTCCCACTGAGTTCAATGGGGCTTACTCCCACATAAGTGTGCCAAGGGTTGCAGACATACAGCACAACCTTACATTTTATGTCTACTCAGAAGTAAGTCAGAGGTTTCCTGGGGGCTGCAAGAAAATGGTACAGCTGAAGTTAAGCTACAAAAACAAGACTCCCCCCCCTACCTCCTTTGCACCATGCCAGGGAGGGAGGAAGGCACTCCCTCAGTTCAAACCACGTGGCTGCTGTGTAAAGAAGCCCTTCCTAATCCCACAAACAAACCAAAAGCAGGAAGCTCCGGAAAGGATGTGGTTTTTGCAGGTTTTTTGCTTAATGTAGAGACACCCAATATATAGATGCCTTTAAAAAGCACCCCTCCTCAAAAAAAGCCACCTTCTTTTCCCCTGGTAGAGATCATCTGTCTAACAGATGTGTAACAGGGGAAATTTTTGCTGGTATGTAGGGATAGCAATGGAAAAGTTTAGCCCACCTGACAAGGCTCCAGCCAGGAAAAGAAACCCTAACTACCGCCGCAAAAATCAGCAGATTGCTGCTTTTTATCTGCCGCACTATTGCATACCCTCACTCACTAATGACAAATGTATACAATTCCTCAGGGTTTGCAGATGCAGGAGGAAATTATGTATCTCCATATGCTGAAAAAGTATATAATGTGAAAAGCAGTATCAAAAGGATCTCATATGTGGTCATATCTGTGCATCAAAATGAACTCTGAAAGAGAGGATCTAAAGGAGAAATTTGCATGTTCCTGCTTATTTTTTCCTTTCCTCGGTTATGCAGATAAACAAGAACCTGCAGCATTAACTAAACCTGGGAGCTAAATAACATGTGAACCAGCCATCAATATCATCATGTTCCAAACTACACCACATTCCTACCTACAACTGTATTTCCAGCCTACGGATACACATGATGTGATGACTCAGCAAGATTTCAGCTCCATGTTACTCTCTCCAGCATAAGGTCAACATGACTTCTTCCCCAACTTGAGATTATTAATTATTTTGGACAGATCCCTAAAGTGCTGAAGTAGTTACTTCACCCTGCTGTGGACTAGAGTATCCCATCTGCCTTTCGTGCTGAGAGAGCTAAAAATTAGCCTAATTACATTTAACATTGGTGTTGGAGGAAAATTCTCAGAGTGCCTTGGACTGCAAGAAGATCAAGCCAGTCCATGCTCCAGGAAATAAAGACAGACTGCTCACCTGAGGGAATGATATTCAAGGCAAAACTGAAGGACTTTGGCCACATAATGAGAAGACAGGACACCCTGGAGAAGATGCTGATGCTAGGGAAAGTGGAAGGCAAAAGGAAGAGGGGCCGACCAAGGGCAAGGTGGATGGATGATATTCTGGAGGTGACGGACTCAACCTTGGGGGAGCTGGGGGTGGCGACGGCCGACCGGAAGCTCTGGCGTGGCTTGGTCCATGAAGTCACAAAGAGTCGGAAGCAACTGAACGAATAAACAACAAACATTTAACATGGATGTTCCTTAGTAGTATTAGTCACTTGAAGTGGGCTGTAAAATATAAAGAAGAACAACATAAATGGGAAAAATAGTATTATATTTGGGGGTATGTGATCACTACTTATAATTGTTGTCAGAGTAAAAAGACCTCCTGATCAATATCACATGAAATGTTATGTCACACAGAGTGTTCTCTCAGCATAGTAACTTTCAGATATATGCAAGCACATTCTAAAATATCCTACACATTGCAGATATGTTCACGTGGTATCTCTATATGTACCAATGTTCTTAACAGATAACACACAAAAAAGACAAAAGCAGAGACCTCTTCTAGCTCTGATTCTGGAGGACTGAATTAGACCACAGTTGTGCAGTCAGATGTCCTTGAAAGTAAGCAAAGAGGCTAAACATGGGTGAATTGCTTTCTTAACAAGCTATTAATTGCTAGTTGTTCATTATGTTTGTATGTTGTTCATTATGCTATGTTTATTCATTCTTCAACTAGGCTGCAGAAGTGCTTAACCCAGGTCACAACTGTGAAGCCCCTTAGCAAAGAAAGTAAGAAGAGCTGTGCTAGATCAGACCGAGGGTCTATCCAGTCCAGCATTCTGTTCACAGATTGGCCAACCATGTGACCCAATGGGAAGCCCACAAGTAGGACATGAGTGCAATAGCACCTCCCATTTATGTTCCCCAGCAATGGGTATACAGAGGCATACTGCCTCCAATACTGAAAGTAACATATAGCCATTGACAATCTTATCCTTCACGAGTTTGTCTGATCCCCTTTTAAAGCTATCCAGGTTGGTAGCCATCATTACATCTTGAGGTAGCAAATTCTATAATTTAACGATGTGCTGTGTGAAGAAGTACTGAATCTCTCACCATACAGCTTCATCAGATGACCCTGGGTTCTAATATTATGGGAGGGGAAGAAAAACTTCTCCCTATCCACTTTCTCCGCATCATGCATTGGACACCCCTATCATGTCTCCCCCTCACTTGCCTTTTTTACTAAGCTAAACAGTCCCAGACCTTTGTTGTCCCAGAGATTTATTGTTTCATTAATAATACATGTTGCAAGTTTTCTGCCTAAGCTTCCCATCAAGAGCAAGTTTCTGTTTCCAGATCACTCTCTAGAAAGAAGGAATGAGGGACACTCCAAGCTTCTTCTGTCCCATTTAACTTGAAAGCTATGTTTCACAGCACTAGAGACTTAACATTCTTCCATAACAAAGCAATACTTTTTGCTAGCACACAACTGTCAATACACACCCCAAAGCGTGAACCACTTCTACTGAAACATTCAGATGTTCCATCAACAGCTATATCATTCTTTAGAACTGCATGCATTGGTCAGGGCTGCATATATTCTCTACAAGTACAGAAGTTTCGTAGAGGCCTCAGAATTCAGAGTGCCAAGAATATTACTGTTTTAAAGCAAGTTTCTACTCCCTTACATCTGTAAAGGTAGGCTTAAAACCCATGGGCAGTGCCTGATGAGATCCCAGAAACCAGAGGGTGCATTGGCCTCCATACCTCTTTTGACTAGGATAATTTTTTATAGGCTGAACAATTAGTATGTTATCCTTGGCTGATTTGGATTACCTTGACACAAGAATTTCAACTCCCCCACCCCCAAGAACAAGCTTGGAACTGATATGACAGCAAGGTGGGAGGAAATGTGCGTTCTTATTCAGATGCAAAAACATGGAATACTATTTAAATGACCACACAGAAATCATATGATATGTAATATTTCTAAAATGCAAGCATTATCTCAGTAATAGATAATTACTGTGATACCTCTCCTGTGCTACCTCTTACAGGAGAGGTAGCACAGTATTATTATATTTGTATTTCAAAGTGTGGAGAAGGTGGGATTAATTGTGACCACATAATGCAATTCGAATCATGCCAACTCAAAAGCAAGTCCTGTGAAGTTCAATGGGGCTTACTCCCAGATAAATGCGTATATGCCTTCAACATTCGTGAATTAATGGCAAAGGAAATTTGAAGTTCTTGATTCACAGGTCAGTCGCTGAGGCTGCAAACCTGTACCCTCTTACCTTAAAGTAAACCCCATTGAACTCAATGGGACTTAGATATGTACAGGGTGGTGCCATTAGCCCCTATGCTATATAAGCTATAAGAAATTCAGTCAGATATTAATCCAGATAAATGATGAATTCTGTCGAAGGGTGAAGCAGATGAAGGAATACCAGAGTTTTCATGGAATCAACATGGCTCCGTGCATGGCTCCACAAAGGACTGCACCACACCATTATAAGTTGCTAACAGAAACATACTTCCGGGTGGGGTGGGGTGGAGGAAGTGGGCATCATCAGACTGGCAGGGGCTGCTCAACCAATAAGAGAAGCTCCCCCCGCCAGACTCTACTCCCCTTAACGGCAATCTCAGGAACAAGCCTCTTTGACCACAACAGGAGTTACTTCTGAGTAGACTTCCTGGACCAGTGCCCCATTCCAGCTATTCTTTTCCCCCTTTCCCTCTAAATACCAGGCTACTGCATTACCAGGCACCCTTGAATAAATGCACTATCATGCGATAGCACAGATGCATGATAGTGCATTTTCAGGTACAAGCCTCATTGACTATAACAGGAGTCAGCAGGTGCCCCTGAACTAAAGCACTATCATGCTATCGCGCAAATGCATGTTAGTGCTATTTCGTTATAGAGTGATAGCGAGATACTGACATAAAGGATATGCATATTGATGGAAGATCTGTGCAATGGTGTTCTAATGAGATAGCGCCTTAGCATGTAATACAAAGGATGAACTGTGAAGCTTGCGAAATGGGACCAAATGACACAAAGGAATATTAGCCGTGAATCCTCCCCAAGTGTAGTTCTGGGGAAGTGACCTGAGATAAACCTGATTTTCAGGCGTAGTGGGAGTATTTGCTTGCGTGAAATAGCACGCTTATACGCACTAGTGATCTAGCGCTTATTTTCAATGTTGTTGTTTTTTAAGTTAGTCCCTCAGCATCCTGCTCCAAAATGGCATTGAAACTTCCGGAAAACAGGGAAGGAAAGGGTTGGGTCAGTGAGGTCACAGGCAGGTAAGCGACACGCCTCCATAGGCAGGGCTACATGCCCCCATGGGCAGGTCTATGATACCGACGCAAGGTGTGTGATGGAAGACACCCCAACAGGACCGTAACCGAGCCGAAGTAAAGAGGAGAAGTCAGACTATAACCAGCCTCAGAAGAACCAGTTTTTCCACAATAAACTCCAGGATGCCTGCTGGATGGCCACAACATCATGCAAACTGCGCGATCTCCACACGCTGCCAGGTCGGAGTAAATCGCTGGTGCAAACACCCCACTAGATTTTTAATCCAACTTTTTGCATGGCCGTGGGAGTTCGGTTATGGAAAAGAAAAGGCCAGGAAGAACAGGAGTTTAAAGGGTTTGGAGACTAAAGACAACATTTGTTTGTGCCTATAAGTGCCCCTGAAGAACACCATTCAAAACACACTGGGCTCAAGAAAGCAGACTTCTGTGAACCTGGAGGTTTCCTCTCTTCTTTCCCAGTTAAGATTTGGGACACAATCCAAGAAAGTTTGGCTCATGAAGCCCAATGAAATCAAAAGACTTAAGTGCACCTGTCCTTATGCCACACTGGATTGTGGCCTTTGGCTGTAAATCCAAAGCATGCTCATTTGAAAGTCATGTAGAAGGTTGAGCAGGATTAATATGATTTTGCCAAATTCATTATCCATATAGTACGACATAACTGAAAGCAAAAGGCTACAGCAACGTGTCCCCTATGGAATGGCTCAGCACAAGGGATGTATGAAAGTCACTTACCTTTCCGCGGATTATGTTGATGGTGGGGGGGAGGCGTTCCGTCCCTCCCCCCGGAATCCTCGACGGTGGGGGGAGGCGATCTGTTCCTCCCCCCCGGAATCCTCCATGGCCGGCTGTGCTCTGCGGAGCAGCCGGCCAGGCCCAGCCAGGCCAGAGCCATCCACAGCCGGATTTCCGGCCGCGGAGGGCTCTGGGGGAAAAAACCAAAAAACCGCGTACGCAAATGGTGGCGGCTATGGCCGCCGCCATTTGCATTCCTTACTTTTGGCCGTCTTAGTCTACGTAAATATTTACATAGACTATGATGGCGAAAATAAAGGGGAATGCAAATAGCGTAGCAGGCGCTATTTGCGTCCCTTTTTGATTCACTGTTTTAGCCTACGTAAATATTTACGTAGACTAAGACGGCCAAAAGTAAGGAACGCAAATGGTGGCAGCCACAGCCGCCGCCATTTGCGTACGCTTTTTTTTTTTTTTTTAAACCCAGCCATGATAGGCTATGTAAATCTTTACGTAGCTTATCACGTCGTTTTTGTTTGTTTGTTTGTTTTTTACAAGACTGCTAATGGCGGTGGCGGTGGCCGGTCAGAAGACCAGCTGCCGCAGCCGCCGCCACAGCCACCGCTGCCCAGAAGATCCGCCCCAGGTAAGTCTCGTCCCAGGGGGGATCCGCGGGGGGGCGGGGGGGCAGGCCGTTCGGCCATGGAGTTCGGGGGGCCGAATGCACTGGCATTCGGCCTCACCGAGATCCGTGGCGGAATTCTCTGACGTCCCTACTCAGCACAAGGGGTCATCAGAGAAAACCAGCTCTGAGCGACTGGTTTCAGAGTGTCTGAAACTTTCAGTTAACACTGAGCCATGATTAAACTTGCTAAAACTTTAGTCAATCATTATTTGCACACACAATTCTATGCAATATCAGCCTTTGGGCAGGGTGTGACCTTGTAACACACACACACACACACACACACACACACCTTCTAGGAGGAGCCACAGTTATCTGTCCAAAGGAGCCATAGCTCAGTGGTGGAATGCATGTTCCATAGGCGGAAGGGCCCATGTTCAACCCCCTGGCATCCCTGCCCAAGACCCTGGAGAACAGCTGCCAGTCAGAACGGACAATACCAGGCTTGATGGACACATAGGCTCTCTTCACACCTTGGTTTTTTAGCAGGATTGGTCTTCTTTAATCACTGGTTTTCTTAGGAGCTTTAAACAATGCCGCTGCTCTCCTGCTGCTATCTCACAACTTCCCCTCCCTCTTCCCGTGTTATCTGAGAATGGGGAAGACCCAGCATTTTCTGTGCTTGCGACTGAGATCGCCATTTCCCCTTTAGCGCTTTGTCCCACTTTGTGTGGTAACGTGCTAGGGGGTGTTGTTGGGCAGTGTTGAATAACATTGTCATGACAACAAATCGGTGGGAGGGGGGGCAGGTCACTGACCACACTTCCAGTGGCTGTTTCTGCCTCTCTCCCATTCCACTACAGGCACTTGAACTGTGCTTAGCCAACCCAAATGCTTCTCCAAGATCCCCCTGAACACAGTAATGCTTACTTCATTGGCTGTAACGCTTTCCTTTCCCGGGAGTAAGTGCCACTGAAATCTGTGTGGCTTGCTTCTGAGTAGGCATGCATAGGAGTGCACTGTCAGTCTACTTAGAGTAGCAGTCTTAAGGTCACAGATCCCCCTCAATGCGTTTACTTTGAACTTCCCCCTCCCATTGACTTCACTGATGGCTTCTTCTCCCTTTTGCTCACCAGCTCCATGGGCTTTTTTCCTCCCAGGGTGGATGGGGGAGCCTCCCTTCTCAGCCATGCAGGAGAAAGGCTTGACAGTTAGGATTTCAATGGGTATCAAAAGTGCCTTTTCTCCTCCCCTAAATAAATTCATCATGCAGAGCTTGGAATGGTCATTTTTAACGGTTTCATTTTTGTGCGTGGAGTTGTTTTAAATAAGGCAGTAATGCTGAGGTGGTTTTCCATAGTACTGGCTCCCACCTAGCCAACCACTGTCTCTTCTCCTAGCCCAACTTACAGGGTCTTTGTGAAGCTAGAATAAGGGGGAAGAGCAACAACAGCATGTGGGGGAGAAGCAAGCTGGGTAATGAAGGTGTCCCCTGTGAAGTGGTCGCCTGGGGGGCGGGGCTGCTAGGGATGGCTTGGTGCAGTGACTGTATACAAGTACATTTGTGGATTTCTTACTTCTGTATTTGGGAACCTGGAAATCCGTATGGCCTTCAAACTCAGTAGCGCAAGCAATATACTGCATTTAATTCCATCACATACTGACATATTTAGCAGGGAAGGACTAGCAGTGCCAGCAACCTTGGGGTAAGCCACTGAGAAGACTCTTGCCCTCACCACAAAGTTGGAGGAAGGAGGGGGGCAGGGGACCAGCTCCCATAGCCCACTATCCAGGTCACTAGAAGGGCTTCCAACTCCCCTCCTGCTGTGGAGGAGTGGGCGGAGCCATCAATCATGTTACAGGAACCAATGATCAGGGGAGGGGAGGGGAGGGGAGGGGAGGGGGCATGAGGCCAGCAGCCCCCTTCTGTCCTGATTGTTCCATGCAGTTCCACCCAGCCATGAAATGGTATAGAGCAGAGAGACATGCTATGAGAGGTGCCTGTATACAGGGCCAGTCTAAATCCCGAAACGGATCTGGAATCAAAAGGACTGGTTTGTAATGGGATAAAATGCCAGATGTGAAGAGAGCCATAATCTGACCTCATATAAGACAGTTTCCTATGTTTAAGCCAAAGAGAAATATCCATGAAACACATACTTTGAGGGATACAGCATTTGTCAAAGCATACTTATTGCAGTGGCTCTCTGTCAGGTTATAAAAATATGGATAATTTAGAACTCTATCTTTACATCTCCATTTGCTGAGAATGCCACTATGATTTGCACCCATCACTTCATCCTTCTAAAGGTGTCAACTATGTAATACACTTTCTAGTCCTCTTTGCAGATTGTATACCAATGCTTGCAGTTGACTTGTTTGTGCCTCTTATGACCATTTCCTTGAAGCTTCAACCCTAGGAGGCTTGGATTGGGCGCTCCTGCCATTCCACATTCCTTTCACCTATCATTCCAGCAGGCCCCAGTGAAATCTGTGGGGCTTGCAGTAAAAAAAAAGCCATGGCTATAGGGTCATAATGTTATGAGTTAATAACAAAAAGCACATTTAAATAGATGTCCTTAACGGCCGCCTTCTCAGCTGGCTATGGAGAGGACAAGATATAGCAAAAGGGAAGGATCTTTAAGATTAGAAGACTCAAAATGCTTTTAGACAGAGTTTACGCTATTGGGCATCAGCATGAAAAGGGACTGTATCTTCATCCATCCATGAAGAAGCCAAACACAAAAATCAATGGAGGTCTTGACTATGAGCAAATGCAACCAGACATCCTCCATACGTGAAATCTCTTTGAAGTATTAGGTCATGATGCAAACTCATAAATGTAATGATTTGTTCTTAAGAAATATGCCAACCTATTACTACAAACTTCAGTGGCGACACACTGCCCAAAAGCACTAGAACTGAGGAATGCCTAGGAAGATCCACCTTTGATTTGGGATCACTCACAAGTACCAACAGAATCTGCCTTATTTCCCCACCACCACCACATTCCATTACAGTAAGCTCAACAACTAGAGCAACTGTTGTATGAAAGGGTTCCAACTCTGTGAGTTGGGCCAGAATACCCGTGGGGTCACATCCAAGTTATCAGCTTCCAAAGCATGTCTGCTTAAATTTGCATGCTAAGGTTTAAGTAACATGTTTAGCATAAACTCATGATTGAGTTTCTTCCACTTCAGACTGCAGATGTAGGGATTACATTTCTTTTCTCTCTTTTTTTTTTTAAAAAAACCTTCTGATCTTTAAAAAAATCCTCTCTATACACATAAAACTATTACATCAAGGTAAGAGCTAGACTGGAAGCATTATCCCCAGTGCCAATTTTCTAGACTTAGGGAAATATTTTTATACGAGTTAGCATTTTTAAAACGCACACACAAAACTGCAGTCTGAAGTAATACAGCTCAGGAAAGTTTCTTCATTACAATTTTGCTGAACTTGTAGATGAGCCTTAAGTGGTGGGATATTACACTCCCCAATTCTATTGGTGGTGTAAAGAGAATTCAACAAGGGAAATGTCATTTCCAAGTTTTGCGTCACCATCTAGTCACCAGTTGCTTACATTTCATTGTGAAGTGACAGCAAAAGGGCTTGGGGTGGGAGGGACTGGGACCTGGCTTTGAAGGAGGGAAGCCAACGGTTCTCCAGAGTCTTGCTGAACAAACAACACTGAATAATGCAGGATGGAAACTAGTTCACAGACTTGAACTTCGCCTGGAACCCTTGCATTTCGCACATGAGTAGAAACGTTTTACTTTTAAGCAGCATCCCAAGTTTAAAGGATCAAGGCATCTTTGTGAACCTGGCCTAGAACCAACTAACAACAGCTCAAAGCCCGGTAAGAAGATACATTTAGAAATCTTCTACATTACATTTCTTCTCAATCCAACCCTTTTCCTCCACAAACACAAAGCAAACAGAGAAGTCTGCACCATCCATGGGAGTTCAGCCTCCGTTCCCATCTTCCCAGGCTGCAGGGACCTCAGAACCAAGTTATCCGAGGTACCAGGGTGGCTCTCCAGATGTTGTAGGATTCTGACCTAAGGTTAAACAAAGAAGACAATTCCCTGACCAATAAAATGTCCCAACCTCCTTCAGACCCAGCCAGCATGGCCAATGGTCAAGGATGATGGAGTTGGAGTCCAACAGCATTGGCGGGCCTCAGGTTCCTCACCCCTGCTATGAAGTAACGTCCAACTCTTGCTCCTTGTGCTGATCCGTATGTACCCAAAACATCACCCACACACACAACAGGGAGGTTACCACAAGGAACCCCAAGGACTGCAGAAGTACCAAAAAAAAGTTCAGGAAAAAACCTCAAGGAGAGAAGAAACTCAATCATAGCCCAATGAAGACTGAACAAGCTAAGTGTCTGTAGAATACCAAGTTCCTGTGCCAAGTGTGTGTGTGTGTGTGGGGGGGGAGACTGAGAAGGAATAGGAGTATCCTCAAAAAGGGGATCACCATCTGGAACCCTGAACAGGAGCTCTCCACACTGGAATATGTTGTTGCAGGTCCCACTGGCATATTCTTATTAATCAGCTCTCTTGCTTTCTCTGTTCTCTATCAAATAAATGCCTATTCCAGAGGAATCTCCTCTGCAGGGCTGCAAAGCAGCCCAAATTTACTGGTTGGACCTGTAAAAGCATGTTCTTTCATGTAATCAACCAGTATTGAGATCTGAAGAACCAGAAAATCCCATTTTCTGCCAGGTTTGAACCCATCAGATTCTCCCCAGGCTCCACCTCAAAGCCTTCACAGGGAGTTTGCATTTTGGAAGTCTGTAGCAGGCAGCTACACTCCTCCTCTTCACTCCTCCTTGCCACTATGGACAGTGAGAGGGGAAGGGAACGGCCGTGATGCAACCCCAAACCTATCCATTGTGCAGGCACACAGCATGACAGTTCTCCACAGTAACTGCTCTGTATGGATCCACATGCAGATCTGATGCATTTATACTGTGAAATACCTCCCTCTTCCAAACCTCAGAGCTTCAGCCTGCTGGCAGACTATGGTCATGCAAACGCCAGGGAGCCAATATTCATGCAAGACCTCTGCTTGTCCCTCGAAGTAATCCTGGGCTGGGGGGCAAGAACAAATCACGGTCTGTGAGATAACCTTTAATGTTGTCTATTTTGTATCCTTAATTTTTTTTTAAGTGCTAGGAGTATACAAAACGAAACAGAATATGCAGCCAAGTCAAATGGCTTATTCAGTCTCTCGCTCTCCCAAGTTGGCTGTCAAGTCAATTCAGACTGCAAAACCCAGGTCAAGAGCTTGTTAAGCTTTTGGGACCAAGGAAGAGCTGAAGGGCCAGACAGGTGCCACCCTTGTGATTCATTCCTGCCAAAACACAGCCAAACGGCTCTTTGAACCCTTTCCCCACAATGCAACAGAGGCTTTGGCAGAACCCTCCAATGACACATCTTTCCTACCATTTGCCCATGCGCTGGCTCCAGGGCCATCACAAGACATTTTGCTCCCTGAGGTGAAGGACAAGATGGCTCCCTCTCCCCATTCCATGTACAGAAGCCAGCTGGACTGGCAGATGAAACTTACCTCAACACTTGCTAAGGGATAGTGTCCTCCACCACACCAGAGGCAGCAGGCTAGCTTAGGGGGGCCAGGTCAACATATCTGCCCTCCAACACAGGGGAAAAGCTGGATAATCCAGGAGAAACAGCTGGGAGGCAGCCACAGCTGCCTCCTAGTATTTTCTGCCTAAGGCAATCGCCTCACTCTGCCTAATGGTAGGGCCAACCCTCCCTGGCTCTCACATGGAAGTGAGGAACTAAGGTACATAATGGGAGGGGTCTTCCAGCGCCTCTGCTCCTATTTGTACAGATGGGAGGGGCAAAAGAGCCCTTTGCCCGAATCATAGCCTACATGGGAGAAGCTTTTGTTGTTCAGTCGTTCAGTCGTGTCCAACTCTTCGTGACCCCATGGACCATAGCACGCCAGGCCTTCCTGTCCTGCACTCTCTCCCGGAGTGTGCTCAAGTCCATATTCATTGCATCGGTGATGCTATCTAGCCATCTCATCCTCCGCCGTCCCCTTCTCCTTTTGCCTTCAATCTTTCCCAGCATCAGGGTCTTTTCCAGGGAGTTTTCTCTTCGCATTTGGTGGCCAAAATATTGGAGCTTCAGCTTCAGTATGTCCTTCCAATGAGCAGTCAGGGTTGATTTCCTTTAGGATTGACTGATCTGACCTCCTTGCAGTCCAGGGGACTCATAAGAGTCTTCTCCAACACCACAGTTCAACAGCATCAATTCTTCGGCGCTTAGCCTTCCTTATAGTCCAGCTCTCGCAGCCATACATTACTACTGGGAAAACCATAGCTTTGATTAGACGGACCTTTGTCGGCAAGGTGATGTCTCTGCTTCTTACTATGCTGTCTAGGTTTGCCATAGCTTTCCTCCCAAGGAGTAAGCGTCTTACAATTTCATGGCTACAGTCACCGTGTGCAGTGATCTTGGAGCCCAAGAAAATAAAATCTGTCACTGTTTCCATTTCTTCCCCTTCCTTATGCCAGGAAGTGATGGGGCCAGATGCCATGATCTTCGTTTTTTTAATGTTGAGTTTCAAACCAGCTTTTGCACTCTCCACTTTCACCCTCAACAAGAGGCTCTTGAGATCCTCTTTGCTTTCTGCTATTAGGGTGGTATCGTCTGCATATCTGAGACTGTTGATAATTCTCCCAGCAATCTTAATTCCGACCTGTGATTCATCCAACCCAGCGTTTCTCATGATGTACTCTGCATATAAGATAAATAAGCAGGGCGACAATATGCAGCTAGTACTCCTTTCCCAATTTTGAACCAATCGGTTGTTCCATCTCCAGTTCTTACTGTTGCTTCTTGACCCTCGTACAGGTTTCTCAGGAGACAGGTAAGGTGGTCTGGTACTCCCATCTCTTTAAGAATTTGCCACAGTTTGTTGTGATCCACACAATCAAAGGCTTTAGCATAGTCAATGAAGCAGAAATAGACATTTTTCTGGAATTCCCTTGCTTTCTCCATGATCCAGCGAATGTTGGCGATTTGATCTCTAGTTCCTCTGCCTCTTCGAAACCCAGCTTGTACTTCCGGTAGTTCTCGGTTCACATGCTGCTGAAGCCTAGCTTGCAGGATTTTGAGCATAACCTTGCTGGCATGTGAAATGAGCGCAATTGTACAGTAGTTTGAACACTCTTTGGCATTGCCCTTCTTTGGAACTGGAATGTAAACTGACCTTTTCCAGTCTTGTGGCCATTGTTGAGTGTTCCAAATTTGTTGGCATATTGAGTGCAGCACTTTAACAGCATCATCTTTTAGGATCTTAAATAGCTCAACTGGAATACTGTCATCTCCGCTAGCTTTGTTGTTAGTAATGCTTCCTAAGGCCCACTTGACTTCATCCTCTAGCATGTCTGGCTCAAGTTCAGTGACCGCACTATCATGGCTATCAGGGACATTAAGATGCATAATGCAGTGTCCTTAGGATGGTGGCCATACTGTGGACCAGGATGTCAGCACTCTGCATCCCCAGGTAGATGGCAAGGGCCCAAAGGTGCTGCCGCCTGTTTCCAGATTGGACCCCCACCCCAGCTGCCCATTAACCCAGCTCAATTTTTACCTGGTGAACAACCGTGAACAATTGTGGGCCACCGGCCATTTTAAATTTCCCACAATGCACCAGAACACTACTTTGGGGGCTTGTGGGAAATGTAAATGGCAGGTGGCTTACAGTTGCCTGCTCCATATCATGCCACTGCTGCTGTCCATCACTATTGGTAAGTCTGCTGGGCAGGGGAGATGCAAGAGCCACCCACAAACCTTGAGGAACCTCTGGGAACCAGGTTAAAGGTGAAATCTTATGCATGCTTAGACAGAAAAAGTCCTACAACTCCCAGCATTCCCCAGCCAGCATTGCTGCTGCGAGTTGTAGGACTTTTTCTGTGTAAACATGCATGAGACTACTCCTTAACCCCATAGCCACAAGGTACCTGTCCTTGATTTTTGAACCGGAATCTGGGCCAGCTCAAAATTTGCACTCTAGGACCCAGAGCATCCACGCAACTATGTGCTGCAGATGGGCACCACAGGTGAATTAAATTAAATGCTGGTGCAACTCAAGAGTATAACGGCTACATCAGGGATGCGCAACCTCAGGCCAGGGATGCGCAACCTCAGGCCAGGGATGCGCAACCTCAGGCCAGGGGTGCCAATCCAGCCCACCAGGTTCCCCAGATGGCCATGCCCCCTTTCCCTGGCCCCACTCCCTTTCCCCCAGTTACCAATAGTTTGGTAGTTTCCCCAGCTTCTGTGGAGGTTTCCCCAATTCTAAAAAGTGGAAATGCCTCTTGGAGGGCTGAGTTACCGGAGGTAAGAGCTTTAAGCAAAAAACTGCTGGAATTTTGTCCCTGCACTGAACATCAAACCTTGTAGAGTGGACGTACTTAATGACACGCTGAACTATATTTTATCCATGAAAAGAAGCTGCCAGATGTTTCATGCTGTCTGATTTCATTCAGTTGCTGCATAAAGAAGAGTACAAGTCCTTCCTTTAAAAACACACACACAAATTAATCCATTTTCTATATGGTGACATTTCCCTGCCCCCTCCACACACACAAGTAGAGTTGACTTTAGGATTGGAATTCATTTTTCTGTTCCAATCCTAAAGTCAAGAAGAATTAAAGTCAAGTTTTCCGGATCAACTCTGCTGCTGACATTATTATTCAACAAAAGGTTTCAAAGGAAGACCCCAGAGTAAACTGAACTAAGAATTTATCAGCAAGCTTGATTCTATTAATTTTGGTCTGGACAGGAACTTCTCTCCCACTTGAGGTGTCAAATTAGTGTAGCATATCTTGGGAGATTTGTGTTATTGCTAATTACTGCTGTTGTAAATAGTCACCGTTCTTATCTTGTACATATTTGAGTTTTGCAGATAAAAGTGTCATACACCTGCGTGTACCTGTTGCATTTCATGGCCTTTCTGCCTTCAGAGTTTATACCTTTTTATTCTCTCCCTCCCTGTCTCTCTCCCTCCCTGTCTCTCTCCCTCCCTGTCTCTGTGTGTGTGTGTGTGTGTGTGTGTGTGTGTCTGTGTGTGTGTGTCTGTGTGTGTGTGTGTCTGTCCGTCTCTCTCCCCGTCAGTCTGTCCGTCTCTCTCCCTCTCACCCCCGTCTCTCTCCCTCTCACCCCCGTCTCTCTCCCTCTCACCCCCGTCTCTCTCCCTCTCTCTCCCTCTCACCCCCGTCTCTCTCCTCTCACCCCCGTCTCTCCCCCGTCTCTCTCTCCCCGTCTCCCCCCGTCTCCCCCCCGTCTCTCTCCCCCCGTCTCTCTCCCCCCGTCTCTCTCCCCGTCTCCCCCGTCTCTCTCCCCCGTCTCTCTCCTCCGTCTCCCCGTCTCCCCCGTCTCTCTCCTCCGTCTCCCCCCCTCCCCCTCCCCCCTCCCCCCGTCTCTCTCTCTCCCCCTCCCCCCGTCTCTCCCCCCGTCTCTCCCCCCGTCTCTCTCTCCCCCCGTCTCTCTCTCTCCCCCTCCCCCTCCCTCCCCCTCCCTCTCTCTCCCCGTCTCTCTCTCCCCCTCCCCCTCCCTCCCCCTCCCTCCCCCTCCCTCTCTCTCCCCCTCCCCCTCCCTCCCCCTCCCTCTCTCTCCCTGTCTCTCTCTCCCCCCTCCCCCTCCCCCTCCCCCTCCCCCTCCCCCCTCCCACTCTCTCCCCGTCTCTCTCTCCCCCCTCCCCCTCCCTCCCCCTCCCTCCCCCCTCCCTCTCTCTCCCCGTCTCTCTCTCTCCCTCCCCCTCCCTCCCCCTCCCTGTCTCTCTCTCCCTCCCCCTCCCTCCCCCTCCCTGTCTCTCTCTCCCTCCCCCTCCCTCCCCCTCCCTCCCCCTCCCTCCCCCTCCCTGTCTCTCTCTCCCCCCTCCCACTCTCCCCTTCCCTCCCCCTCCCTCCCCCTCCTTGTCTCTCTCTCCCCCCTCCCACTCTCCCCCTCCCACTCTCCCCCTCCCTCCCCCTCCCCATCTCTCTCCCCCTCCCTCCCCCTCCCTCCCCCTCCCCATCTCTCTCCCCCCTCCCACTCTCCCCCTCCCACTGTCCCCCTCCCTCCCACTCTCTCCCCCTCCCACTGTCCCCCTCCCTCCCTCCCCCTCCCACTCTCCCCCTCCCTCCCTCCCCCTCCCTCCCTCCCTCTCCCCCTCTCTCTCCCCCTCTCCCTCCCTGTCTCCCTGTCTCCCTGTCTCTGTCAGCCAGTTCGTACTGTAGCAGTGAGGGAAATAAGCCATGGACACTTACTTCCCCTGCCGCGCACGCAGTTGTGCACCAGCTGGATTTCCCTAATTACTCACTGGTGCAGCTAGCTGTGTTATCCGAACCTGAGTGGCATGGCGTGTTTGGCGGGGGGGGGGGGCACAACCCTCAAATAACCCAACAACAGCCCATGGCTTGTTAACCATGACGCAATCATGTGAACTGGGTCTGTGTGTATAAAGAGAACAAAGGGCTTTTTTTTCTCTCTGCCAATTTGTCAACCAAAGCTTGTGTCACAATAGAACTGTTAGCTTTTTGAAATTCCACAAGACAGTGTTATTTGACCACCTTTCCAATAGCCGGGAAGCCACACATCAATCCACCACCTCCACAGAGCTACATCTGTACAGAGGGAGCTGAGAGGGGGCAGGGAGCCATTCTACCACCCTGCTCAAAGATCTCCTTGATGAAGGCTCCTCCTCCCTCAACTCTCACCACCAGCTGCCATTCCAGCCGGCTGTAACAGAGAGAGATGAGAGGGAAAGCATGACCAGCAGTGTTAAACGACTACTTCTTGTTCTTCCTCATCCCTACCCATCCCTTTTTCCTTGAATGTCATGTCTTTTTAGACTGCAAGCCTGTGGGCAGGGGCCATCTTTAACTGATTATTTATAAGCTTTACGTAGGAGGCTTTTTAGCTGAGGAGTCAGATAAAAATACTTTAAATAAATAAGTAAATAGTAAAATACATCTCCTCTTGCCATAGTCCCTGATGCCTCCAAGAAGCTGGGAAGATCATGGAGGAACACCTAAAGCCTAAGGGAAAATTTCTGGACCAAAACAGTCCAACAGTGATAAGTTAAGACGGAGATTGTTTTTTCATCTCAGTTGCGAGATGACTAGGAGGATACCAGGATATTCCTCTTTTTTAAATCAATTTTTATTGTGTGTTTTAACAAAATAAAACCAAAAAGTAACAAAACCAAAACAGTAAAAATATAACATATTCTAAAATCCTCAGTTTCAAATATTACAATATTCTAGGAAGAAAAAAAGAAAAAATAGGTTATACATAAACTTCAGTAAAAGCAGACCAGCTATCCAAATATAAGTCCATTTGCAAGTTATACCTATATACCACTCTTTCAAATGTTGCTAGAGTTGTCAGCTCTTCAGTCAAGTCTTCATTATAAGCGGTGACCTTTTATCCTTCCAGTATCATAGTATCAGTCTTTTTGAAACCAAAAGGGCGCAAAAGACCCATTTACGCTGACCATGTGTTAAATTACTTACCTGCTTTTTGGAATCTAAGAGAACATTTACATCAGTAAATATTAAAGAGCTTTCCAATACAAAATGTATCCGTATAGTAACTTCCTCCCAAAAGGAGGTAACTATTGGGCATTTCCAAAACATGTGAATAAGAGAAGCGTAAACTGCATCACACCTCCGACAATTAGCTGAGTTTGACAAACCTTTATTAAAGAGACGTTGCGGCATCCAATAGACCCAAAACAAAAGTTTTTGCTGAGTAAGGCGTAACTGAAGATCCATAGAGATATCCGGTACAGACACCAAAATGGTGGCCCATTGATTAAACAAAACAGGACATACCAATTCCCTGTTCCATTCCTCCTGTAGACCACGTGTATCATATCTATTCATTGATAAGTATTTATAAACATGAATCATGGGTCGATGGAGCTGGTCAGCTTCAATTAGTGTTTCCAATAGCAAAGGAGACTCCAAGTCAGGAAAAGTAGCAGGACCGAATCTAGATACTAACAAATGTTTCAAGTGCAAATAATGCCATTCCACTGTAGCGGGCAAATCAAATTTATCTCTCAAAGTTGAAAATACCAAAAACTCATAATCACCACCCAGTAATTGATCCAGGGTAAATATCATTTAATCTGTCCAGGTCCACCACAAATACATTTTCTTTCCTCTTTTTAAAACTGGATTTCCCCATAAAGTCAATTTAACATGGGAAAATGAGTTACACAGCAATTGGCGTGACATTATATGCCACACATCTCTGACTGCCAAGATTGTGGGAGGAGCTCTATATGCCTTAATATGCCAAGAACTTAATCCCATCCATTTCGAAGGAGGCCCCAGACAAGAAGATTCCAACACTGACCAAGATAGAAAATAAAATTTCAGTGGAAAAGACCAAAATGTAGTACAGGTCAGCAAATAAGCCCGATGGTATGCAGCAAGAGCCAGAAAACCAAAACCACCTTCATTAATTGGAAGTTGCATCCTTTTCAAAGATATTCTTGGTGGAAAGGACCCACCCCCACCCCCAATTTACAAAACCAGGCATTCAGCTTTTGGAAATATTTGCCAGGTAGAAGTATGGGGATCCTATGTATAACATAAATAATTTGAGGTATAGTATTCATCTTAAGTGTATTAACCTTACCCCATAAACTCGATTTTAATGATATTTCATTATATATATAGATATATAGATGAGCATCTTTAATCAACTTGTTTAAATTTAACCTAATCTTTTGAGCCCCTTCATGGATCACTGCCTTGTTGTGGCGAAGGGGCTTGCGTAACTCAGTGAAGCCATAAGCTATGCCGTGCAGGGCCACCCAAGACGGACAGGTCATGGCATAGAGTTCTGACAAAATGTGGTCCACTGGAGAAGGAAATGGCAACCCACTCCAGTATTCTTGCCAAGAAAACCCCATGGAACGTATCACAAGGCTAAGAGAGATGACGCCGGAAGATGAGCCCCTCAGGTCGGAAAGTGTCCAACATGCTACTGGGGAAGAGCAGAGAGTATTTCCAAGTAGCGCCAGAAAGAGTGAAGCGGCTGGGCCAAACCCGAAAGGACACTCAGCTGTGGATGTGTCTGGTGGTGAAAAGAAAATCCGATGCTGTAAAGAACAATATTGTTTAGGAACCTGGAATGTCAGATCAATGAATCAAGGTAAGCTGGAGGTGGTCAAACATGAGATGGCAAGATTGAACATCGACATCTTGGGAATCAGCGAACTCAAATGGACAGTCATGGGCGAATTTAATTCAGGTGACCATCATATCTACTATTGTGGGCAAGAATCCCTGAGAAGAAATGGAGTAGCACTCATAGTCAACAAAAGGGTGGGAAAAGCAGTACTGGGGTACAATTTTAAAAATGATAGAATGATCTCAGTACAAATCCAAGGCAAACCATTCAACATCACAGTAATTCAAGTCTATGCCCCAACCACTAAGGCCGAAGAAGCTGAGGTTGATCGGTTCTATGAAGACCTACAACACCTTCTAGAACTAACACCAAAAAAGATGTCCTCTTCATCATAGGGGATTGGAATGCTAAAGTAGGAAGTCAAGAAATCACCGGGATAACAGGCAGCCATGGCCTTGGTGTACAAAATGAAGCAGGACAAAAGCTAATAGAGTTTTGCCAAGAGAACATGCTGATCATAGCAAACACTCTTTTCCAACAGCACAAGAGGCGACTCTACACATGGACATCACCAGATGGTCAATATCGAAATCAGATTGATTATGTCCTTTGCAGCCAAAGATGGAGAAGCTCCATACAGTCAGTAAAAACAAGACCTGGAGCTGACTGTGGCTCAGATCATGAGCTGCTTCTTATCACAAAATTTCGGCTTAAATTGAAGAACCTAGGGAAAACCACTAAACCATTCAGGTATGACCTCAGTCATATCCCTTATGAATATACAGTGGAGGTGAGGAATAGATTTCAGGGATTAGACCTGATACACAGAGTGCCTGAGGAACTATGGATGGAGGTCCGTAACATTGTTCAGGAGGCAGCAACGAAATCCATCCCAAAGAAAAAGAAATGCAAGAAAGCCAAGTGGCTGTCTGATGAGGCTTTACAAGTAGCTCACGAAAGAAGGGCAGCGAAAAGCAAGGGAGAAAGGGGAAGATATACCCAACTGAATGCAGAATTCCAGAGAATAGCAAGGAGAGACAAGAAGGCCTTCTTCAATGAACAATGCAAAGAAATCGAGGAAAACAACAGAATGGGAAAGACTGGAGATCTCTTCAAGAAAATTGGAGATCTCAAGGGAACGTTTTGTGCAAAGACGGGCATGATAAAGGACAAAGAAGGCAGGGACCTAACAGAAGCAGATGAGATTAAGAAGAGGTGGCAAGAATACACAGAAGAACTATACAGGAAAGATCTGAATGTCCCTGATAGCCATGATAGTGCAGTCACTGAACTTGAGCCAGACATCCTAGAGAGTGAAGTCAAGTGGGCCTTAGGAAGCATTAGTAACAAGAAAGCTAGCGGAGATGACAGTATTCCAGCTGAGCTATTTAAAATCCTAAAAGATGATGCTGTTAAAGTGCTGCATTCAATATGCCAACAAATCTGGAACACTCAACAGTGGCCACAAGACTGGAAAAGGTCAGTTTACATTCCAATTCCAAAGAAGGGCAACGCCAAAGAGTGTTCAAACTACCGCACAATTGCGCTTATTTCACATGCCAGCAAAGTGATGCTCAAAATCCTACAAGCTAGGCTTCAGCAGTATGTGAACCGAGAACTACCGGAAGTACAAGCTGGGTTTCGAAGAGGCAGAGGAACTAGAGATCAAATCGCCAACATTCGCTGCATCATGGAGAAAGCAAGAGAATTCCAGAAAAACGTCTTATTTCTGCTTCATTGACTACGCTAAAGCCTTTGATTGTGTGGATCACAACAAACTGTGGCAAATTCTGAAAGTGATGGGAGTACCAGACCACCTTACCTGTCTCCTGAGAAACCTGTACGAGGGTCAAGAAGCAACAGTAAGAACCAGACATGGAACAACCGATTGGTTCAAAATTGGGAAAGGAGTACGACAAGGCTGCATATTGTCACCCTGCTTATTTAACTTATATGCAGAGTACATCATGAGAAATGCTGGGTTGGATGAATCAGAGGTCGGAATTTAGATTGCTGGGAGAATTATCAACAACCTCCGATATGCAGACGATACCACCCTAATGGCAGAAAGCGAAGAGGATCTAAAGAGCCTCTTGTTGAGGGTGAAAGAGGAGAGTGCAAAAGCTGGTTTGAAACTCAACATTAAAAAAACGAAGATCATGGCATCTGGCCCCATCACTTCCTGGCATATAGAAGGGGAAGAAATGGAAGCAGTGACAGATTTTACTTTCTTGGGCTCCAAGATCACTGCAGACGGTGACTGTAGCCATGAAATTAAAAGACGCTTGCTCCTTGGGAGGAAAGCTATGGCAAACCTAGACAGCATAGTAAGAAGCAGAGACATCACCTTGCCAACAAACGTCCATCTAATCAAAGCTATGGTTTTCCCAGGAGTAATGTATGGCTGTGAGAGCTGGACTATAGGGAAGGCTGAGCGCCGAAGAATTGATGCTTTTGAACTGTGGTGCTGGAGAAGACTCTTACGAGTCCCCTGGACTGCAAGGAGTTCAAATCAGTCCATCCTAAAGGAAATCAACCCTGAGTGCTCATTGAAGGACAGATACTGAAGCTGAAGCTCAAATATTTTGGCCACCTAATGCGAAGAGAAAACTCTCTGGAAAAGCACCTGATGCTGGGAAAGACTGAAGGCAAAAGGAGAAGGGGATGGCAGAGAATGAGATGGCTAGATAGCATCACCGATGCAATGAATGTGAACTTGAGCACACTCCGGGAGAGAGCGCAGGACAGGAAGGCCTGGCGTGCTATGGTCCATGGGGTCACAAAGAGTCGGACACGACTGAACGACTGAACAACAACAAGTAATAGACTCTAGGCACCGTCAAAATTGCCAGTTGGCTAATACACTACAGTATACCCTATCTCCTGTCAGCGGTATTTCCGACTTTGACCAATTAGCTGAACAGCAAGCCAATTCACCAAAAGTATTAATCAATTTCATCAAAGCTGGAACAGATGACTGAGGTTTAGAAATACAAAAGATCCTCAGCAAAAAGGCTAATTTTAAATTCTAAGCCAAAAAGGACAAATCCATGAATACTACTATTTTGTTTACTAGCACATGCCAGGGTTCCAAGCATAAGTTGAATATCAATAGGTAAAGTGGACAATCTTGTCTAGTGCCCGCTCCAAGTAAAAAAAACCCCGAAAAACCCCCATTAATCATTACTCTCGCTCTTGGAGCTGAATATAAAATCGTAATGCATTTCAAAATTCTATAGGAAAACCAAAATTAGTCAATGTGGTAAAAATACATTTCCAATGAATTTTGTCAAAGGTCTTTTCTGCATCCACGGAAATGATGGCCACCTGGTGAGTTCTTTCAGAGTTTAAAGCAACTAGATCAACAAATATTCCTATTTAAACAGGAACAGTGTGGGATGGGACATCCCAATACAATGCCATTCCTCAATGCTCTTATCAAGTCCAACCTACATATATTGCCAAGCGATGTAAGCCAAGCAAATTGTGCAACGCATATCCCACAGATTCCATACATAACAGGGCATATTAGACGCATACAGGACCTGCAAACTCAAGCTACAGGAGCCCCGTACAAACAGACATGTATTTGTACACATACAGGGAGGGAGCAATGTGCATTCAAATATATATATATATATATATTGTTGTTGTTCAGTCATTCAGTTGTGTCCGACTCTTCGTGACCCCATGGACCATAGCACGCCAGGCCTTCCTGTCCTGCGCACTCTCCCGGAGTGTGCTCAGGTTCATATTCATTGCATCGGTGATGCTATCTAGCCATCTCATCCTCTGCTGTCCCCTTCTCCTTTTGCCTTCAGTCTTTATATATATATATATATATATATATATATAAAATTTGTGCAGTAAGTACATGTTTTGAACCGCCCTAAGACTGCCATTCCATATTTTATGCAGCCTTCAGAAAAAGAAGTTGCGACCAGTGCCCTATTTTAAAAGCCACACAATAACCAGAGAGTCATGTGATCTCCTTGAAGACTAATATAAAGGCATGTATGGTGACACACACTTTCATGAGTGAAGCCTACTTCCTCGCATGTATATTAAATCTTTAAGGTGCTTTTTTGTCTACAACAGAAAGTACATACTGAAATGTAAGACCCACCTCAGCTTACACGCATTTAAAAGTCACTGGCACAACACCCTCAGGAAGTCATAGTAATGGGGTACGTCTAAACTCACTGATCTTGGAAAAGCGTCACCTGAAAACACACGGGCTCCTCCTCCCTGTTCCTTCACTAACTCAGCGTCCTGAACTCAGCCCATGAGCTACTACAGGTGACATCTGCAGCTTCCCCCTTAGCAAGCCTGAAACGGGAGGCCACCCAAACCACGAGGATCTACCCTAGATGTGTCAACAGCTATAGAGGAAAGAGGCCGACTTGCATACAGGATGGGGGGTGGGCGTTTTTCATCCTTTGTAGTAAGCGTTCCCCAAGAACGGCTGGGCTGAGTATGTAAGCACACACATAAGAACTATGCTGGATCAGAGCAAGGCTCCATCTAGTCCAGCCTTCTGTTCAACGACTGGCCTAATCATTGGGCAGTGGACGGGGGGGGGGGGGAGCCTACAGGTGTGCCTCTCTCAGAGCCAAGCTCTTTGAGCCTCTACTGCAGCCTTCCCCAACCTGGTGGCGCCCTCCAGGCGTGTTGGACTACAGCCCCCATCATCCCCAGCCACGCTGGCCGGGGATGGCGGGAGCTGTAGCGCAACACAGGCTGCTCTAGTGATAACCGCTGCTTCCCCCCGCCGCGCCCCAGCCGCCGCTGCGAGTTCTCTCCTCTAGATGGCGCTCTGGCGTGCTGTCCAGCGCGGCGGCGGAGCCCTCCTGCGCGCGTGGGAGACCCACGGAGCGCCCCACCGTAGCGGGCAGCGGCTTTTCCCAGCCTAGCCGGCCCTGGGGTCCGGGCAGAGAGCGGGGGGGGGGGCGACAGAGAGCGGGAGGCGGCCGTTCGCTTCCTCGCAGCGCAAGCGACCCAGGCACTTCCCTCCTACCTACCCAGCCACCCGCCCCGCCCGCACCCCGGTCCTTGCAGTCTCCTGACAAGCCCCAGCAGCTGAATTCTCTGCTGCGGAGCGCCTTCGTGCCTTTCTCCCGACGGTGGAGTCGGAAATGTTTCTTAGGGACTAGCGCCGCGTCCCGCTTGCGTTTCTCCAGCGCGTCCTCCGAGAAAGAGGATCTCACGCACCCACACAGGGCACGCCGCTTTACAAGCGGAGTGAAGGAGACCCTAAAACCTCCTCAGCTCGGAAGCCCTCTCCCCAAATCGAAAGGGGGCTGCGCCTTCCTCCTCCCACCAGTTCGACGGCGAGCCGGCTTCCTGAGCGGACAGCCTCGAACCACCACACAACGTTCCGGGGTGGCCCCTTCGATCCCAACTGCATCCCCTTGGGTGTCACTCAAATACTTGTCCTTTTGCAAGGATGAGCGCGATCGTTCCGGCTCCGCTGCGGTGCTGCCTGTGTCGATGGCAAGACTTCGGACTTAAACTTTCTCGGATGTCGCCCGCACGCGTGCAACGCGCCCCAATGCAGACAGGAGAGGGAGGGGCAAATCCCAAACCAGGGCGTGGGGTGGGGAGGGGAGGGGAGGGGGGCCCCGTTTCCAGCTCGTCTCGCAAGGATCTCCCCTCCCTCGCCACTCCCCAGCTTGCCCTCTGAAGCCCCATCCGCCCGGGCAGAAAAGCCTCAGCGGTCCACGCAAAACTACCGGATGGTTCGTAGCAGCGCCTTGACGCTGCGGATGCCAAAGACATTCACACCCCTACACAAGCAGCCCGGCCCGGCCCGGCCCGGCCCGGCCCGGCCCGGCCCTCCCTGCCTGCCTCCCGTAGCCCCCCTCACCTGCTGCAGGTCCAGAGGCAGGCAGGCACTCCCGCAAGACGATGCACGGACGGGGGGGGATCCGAATGCTCCCGCTACTGTTCTCAATTTAGCTCCACCGCTGCTAACCATTGGGGGAGCGCGGTAGAAACCGCCCGCCTCTCCCCTCTCCGATAGGCGGGAGGGGTGGGGGGAAGGCCTGATTGGTCGCTCAAAGTTCCCCACCTCGCTCGCCCGCCCACCTCGCTTTGCTTTTTGGAAAGGAGACGAACAAATCCGGCGCTTCCCTTCTGCCCCTTGCATCCAGTGTTCATTCAAGGAGAGAGCGCCCCGCCCCGTTATTTGAATAGGGGCGGGGGCAGGGTCTTCTCCAGGCCGGAGCAGGAGAGGAGCTCCCATTGGCCGGGCGGGGAAATCCTCTTTGAGTGACATGTCAGGGCGGGGATTCCCCGACCACCAAGTACCAGCATTTATAGGAACGAGTGACTTTGGGGGGTGAAGTTATGCATTCATTTTCCATTTCTCCTGTGACTGGAGATGAAGAAAAAAATTCTGCCGAGCCACGGAGACACGCCGGTTTCCTTCCCCGCCTTCCTTTGCTAATGGAGGATTGCGGGGCAGCGAGAGGAAGTGCGAACCCCGAGGGTGGCGCTTTCTGGAGCGGGTTCCCCGGCTTGGCAGGTGTTTTACCACCAAGACAAAACGAGAGACAAACCGTGACAAGAGCGACGAGCCTTTTTCTTTCTTTCTTACTGTAATTCCTGCACCGTGCAAGCACGGCGAGGGCAAGCTGTGGACGGCTGAAGGCTTTAATTCCGTCACTTAGTACTCAGGGAATAATAGATGGCGCTCACCTCCCTTGAACGATGACCGCGTCGTCGCTCAGGTGTTAGTAAAGCCGCAGTGCTTCCCGCAGGAACTGCAGGCAACTGCGAGCAATGGGAGCCGCCACCACATCCTCCTCTGGGGCGCCTGTGTCTCGATTGCTCCCTCCGCCCGGCTACGTGCGTGTGGGTTGAGGGTTCAGTACTGATTTGAAACGCGGCGCCTCAAACTTCAGCTCCAGTCTCGCTGAATTAAGGCAACAGAGTCTTGAGTCTCCCCAGCCCTATCTGCCACTACAATGAGACATAAGGGTCAAAAAGCATCTCCTCACACGGCCACTGGAAGGTATCCCTGGTGTCCCCACCCCACCGCAAGCTTTCCCTTAGGGATGGCTTATCTTGGAGTAACATAAAGAACTTGCTTAGGTAGCGGATTCTATATGGAAACAATGTTCTTGCTTTCAATTGCCATCTCTATGTGTCATTTTAAAACACACACACCAAATAGGCTCCCATCCAGAGCAGGATCCATCAATCAATCCTTTTGACCTTTTTATTTCAGGTGTGAAAACATTATGAGGCTGGCCATTATCATTTCGAAATCCTCCAAGGAGATCACCGCGTTCTCCCTTGCTGTTTTTCAGCTGTACTGATATGCTTATGAATTAATGTCTAGGGCCGGGCCGGTAGCCAGAAATGTTGTGAGGAAGAAGCCTAAGAATTGACAAAGGACAGCAAGAAACAAGCTACTGGTAGCTTAATATGTTTTGGTTATTTAATTCTGTTAAATACTTCTGAAATAAATCTTTAATTTTTAAAAAGGATTGAAAAGTAACTACCTGGTGTTTGTCCGTTATCCCACTGCGGGCCTCAGCTGGAACACTGGAAGCCTGGATCATGTTTACTCTTGATTAATTGGGAAGAATTCTGCCTCCACACTTTTTTCTTTTATCTCCACAAGTGAAGGGGCAGGATAGTTCCTTCCCCCACCATACATGGCTGGCCCTGCCATTCATCAGGGTGAAGCAACTGCTTCAGGTGGTGCCATGGGGTGGAGGATAGATGAAGGCAGGTGTTTGAATGGTGCAGCAAGACTTTTTAAAATGTTGGCCTTAAAAGGGGTGTGTGAAGAAACACTATTTTCATGTTTGTTTGTGTTTTGCAATGTTTATATACTTTGAATGATGAATGACCTCTGTGATAGTATAATGTACCTGAGTAGACCAGGAGCCTCACTGTGGTACTGCGTATGGGGCCTAAAACAGTTGCAGCTGCCTTGGTTACGGCTGCTTATGAAGGGAGGCTTCAGGCTGAGCTTGGAAAGGTCTAGGGGGAGAAGTTACCATGGTTTGGATTGGTCAGGTGGGTCAACAAAGGTGACTGACAGTTAGAAATTCCATAAGGAACATGATTGGCCAGGAGATTTGAAAAAAATCAGTTAGGGTGCAAAATCCTATGCATGTTATGACAGAAAAAAGTTCTACAGCTGTAGGACTTTTCCTGTCTAAACATGCATAGGATGGCACCCTTAGAGACTAGAAGGGAGAGGTAGAATTAGTTGATGACATGGCAGTTAGACTTAATGGCTGTTGGCTGAAGGGAAAGTGCTCAGAGCTGGGGAAGAAGAAAGTCCAGTCTGAGGGAACCTGAAGGGAATGTCTAAATACCAGAGCTGATGAGTGAGGGAGAATGACGCTGTGAGGTAGTGAAGGAGCATCAAGCAGGCAGCCGAGACCAGAATCAGAAGGTTTCAGGCAGAGGTCTGACCAGAGAAAACTCAGCAAGTTGTTCCTGAAACAATATCATCATCCCAGAAGCTGGAGGCAGCAGAAAGAACTGGACACTGAGGAATACTAAGTGATGTATAGCATCTGTTCCTGACTGCGAGAGATTGGCTAGGGTGGAGTTCAGGGAAATTTGGTCTGAGGGGAAAATTATCGAGAGCTTATTATCAGGAAAGACTCTCTTATTAGGAATATAACAAAGTGTATTTAGCCTAAATGCAATTAGGTGAACCTAACCTATTATTTGAAAAGTGGCACCTTGTTACCTTATGTCTATAATTATCTTAATAAACCTTAATTTTTATTTGCAGCTGTGCTAGTCTGTTGCAGCAAAAACAACCAAGAGTCTTGTAGCATCTTAAAGACAAATGAACTTCTTATGGCTAAGGCCACTCAAATGTATCATCAGTGATCTACAACCCCTCGTGGACAATTCTACTTCCCTCTCACAGGCCTTGGGTCTTAAGCCTGTAAAGGCACCCAACCATAGAGTTTAGTTACCAGCAACAACAAACTTCACAGCAGACATACAGACACAGGAACCAGATCCTGTGGCAGTCTCAGATGCCAACTCAGTGTTACAGAATGTAATCGCACCATCCACAACATCAGAGGTTCATAGACCTGCTCCCCTTCTAATGTGATATATGCCATCACTGGCTAGCTATACCCTACTGCATTCTACATAGGACAAATAGACCAGTCTCTGCATGACAGAATAAATTTGTTAAGGGTGCAATCCTATGGAGATAGGCATCAGCATCCGAACTCAGAGGCTGATGATTATCCAATGCAGAGCAGCTGGAGCATGGAGGTGCCCTGCATTTTTGGCTAGACAAGTGATTTCTTAGTATTCCTCTGTGTTCAGCTCTTCCTGCCTAGCCAAGGAACTTTGGAGAGGGAGGGGAAGAGGCCATGCAGCACACAGGAAGCTGTGTGATGAGGCTTCTGCAGTCTCCTCCCTTCTCCACCCCTGGGACTGCTCCCCTTTTGCTGTCTCCACACTCTGTTTCCAAGCATGGAGACATAGCCAGTGTGGAGAGAACAGCAGGGAGCATGGTTTCTGGGAACCAAACTCGGAGCCCTAGCTCCAACTTAGGTTTCCAGAAACTGAGAAGTCCTAGACAGTGTCTAGTGGCCATAGGATTGCTCCATTAGTCTTTTAAGTTGCCACAAGAATCTTTAGTTTTGGTTATCTTGTCTCTAGTGTTGTTGTCAGTCCCATGTCTACTCCTTAGTTACTGGTCTACTGAGGTATATAAGATACAGAGGGTTTATTTTGGTGGCAGAGGTTTTATAATTGAGGCAGCATTCCCTAGCTGTGAGGTCTATTTGGGAACTTTATTAAAAACGGTGACAGCGGCTTCCATAGACTATAGCCTTGAAGCTTAAAAAAGGAACACAGGTGGGGAAGCCCAGAAGTTGTTCTTCCACATTTGGTGTTAATGGTAGGATAACCTGGAGGGCGTCCCTTAACAGGGCACTCAGGCTGAGGTTACAAGATGTCTTGGACCACCATCACCACTTTTTCAGTGAATGCTAAGAATGCATAAAGCAGCCTTCCCCAATTTGGTGCCCTTCAGATGTTTTGGATGTCAACTCCCATCAGCCCCAGCTAGCATGCAATGGTCAGGAGTGCTGGGAGTTGCATTCCAAAACCTCTGGAGGGCACCAGGTTGGTAAAGATGTAAGGTCTCTGAAATATCCCTAAGAGTCATAGAATCATAGAATCATAGAATAGTAGGGCTGGAAGGGGCCTACAAGGTCATCGAGTCCAACCCCCTGCTCAATGCAGGAATCCAAGTCAGAGCATCCCTGACAAATGGCTGTCCAGCCTCGTCTTGAACGCTACCAGTGTGCGAGAGCCCACCTCCTCCCCAGGTCATTGGTTCCATTGTCGTATTGCTCTTACAGTCAGGAAGTTTTTCCTGATGTTCAGCCGGAATCTGGCTTCCTGTAACTTGAGCCCATTATTCCGTGTCCTGCACTCTGGGATGATCAAGAAGAGATCCTGGCCTTCTTCTCTGTGACAACCTTTCAAGTACTTGAAGAGTGCTATCATATCTCCCCTCAGTCTTCTCTTCTCAAGGCTAAACATGCCCAGTTCTTTCAGTCTCTCTTCATAGGGCTTTGTTTCCAGTCCCCTGATCATCTTTGTTGCCCTCCTCTGAACCCTCTCCAGTTTGTCTGCATCCTTCTTAAAGTGTGGTGCCCAGAACTGGACACAGTACTCCAGATGAGGCCTAACCAGTGCTGAGTAGAAGGGAACTAGTACTTCCCGGGATTTGAAAGCGATGCTTGTATGAATGCAGCCCAAAATAGCATTTGCCTTTTTTGCAGCCACTTTTTTGCAGTCATCCTTCTCCATCACCACCACCCATGGCTACAGCCCTGCCTAGAACAGCCTTAAATAAAGTTTTATTATTTCACTTAAAATAATCTTGTTTGAGTTCATCTCATTCCTGTCAGGAGTGTTTCTGAGAGCAGGGAGTGGGATTGTAATTCAAATTCTGAAGAAGAACCGCCAGACATGGAGGAGGTATGTTCCCAGGCTAGTCCAGACATGGCTAGGCAGGCTCCTCAGGTTTCAAAGGTCCAGCTGGAGGAGGGTCCCTCTACACACACACACACCCATGAGAGATAGCAAACAGGGAGAGGTGGGGTTTCGGGAGTCTGAATTAATAGATGCCAGGTGCAGAGACAGAGCCAAGAGGGAGAAGGCTGGGGTGGAACTTAGGCGGTCTACCCGATTGGCCCTGCATGAACAGCGGTGCTTAGAAGCCTCAAGAGAGAGAGAGGGAGGGAGGGAGAGAGAGAGACCTCCTCCCACCCCTTAAGTTAGGCTAGTGAGGCTGCCTTTCTTTCAAATGGTCAGCAACTTTTGTAGCTACCTTTTGAACCCCCTGAAGGCATTTCCTTGCAGACTGAGAGTCACTGAGAATTTGCATCTGTATGACCCTTTCTGGTAATGGATTAAAAGCTGTAGATTGAAGCCTCTTGTCTGTGTTTGATTTGGCATTTGAAGTTCAGTGGGGGCAAAAGGAATCCTGACAATTTATCTCTGCACGATGCTGTGTATGAACCTTCCTTTCCTTTCTCTTTAACAGATGCTTATGTATTTAAATGTCACCCAGCAGTCCCCTTGACTCCATAAGTGGACTGGAGTTAATTGAGCTGCATCAAAGTGAACTGAAGTATTAAGTTTTAAATAAGTAAACTGAGGGTTGCAGCCCATTTTATATGCACAATATAGTAAATTTGGTCAAAATCCAAAGATAGGTACATCATGCAGTAAATAAAATGTTTCCATGACCAGCGCTGAATGATTATCCCAGGTAGAAGATGGAAATGTGCATCCATTTCTCATCTGCACTAAGCATATGTTGGACACAGCATGTATGGTTCCCAAGTTAGCCCTGGGAACTGCAGACATCCATCCTAGTAATCCATCTTGCAGCATCCTCTTGCATCCATGGATTCCAGTCCCACAAGGTGATCCATATAGGTTTATTATTTCTTACCACTTTCAGTCAATTGCAGATGGATTTCTCTAGTCTTTTTTGTGGCTGTTAAAACAATATCTAAGCCTGGGCGGGAGGGGGAGCAACCTGGTGCCCTCCAGATGTTTTGGACTTGTTGTTGTTGTTCAGTCGTTCAGTCGTGTCCAACTCTTCGTGACCCCGTGGACCATAGCACGCCAGGCCTTCCTGTCCTGCACTCTCTCCCGGAGTGTGCACAAGTTCATATTCATTGCATTGGTGATGCTATCTAGCCATCTCATCCTCTGCCGTCCCCTTCTCCTTTTGCCTTCAGTCTTTCCCAGCATCAGGGTCTTTTCCAGAGAGTTTTCTCTTTGCATTAGGTGGCCAAAATATTTGAGCTTCAGCTTCAGTATCTGTCCTTCCAATGAGCAGTCAGGGTTGATTTCCTTTAGGATTGACTGATTTGACCTCCTTGCGGTCCAGGGGACTCGTAAGAGTCTTCTCCAGCACCACAGTTCGAAAGAATCGATTCTTCAGCGCTCAGCCTTCCTTATAGTCCAGCTCTCACAGCCATACGTTGCTACTGGGAAAACCATAGCTTTGGTTATACGAACCTTTGTCGGCAAGGTTCTCTGCTTCTTACTATGCTGTCTAGGTTTGCCATAGCTTTCCTCCCAAGGAGCAAGCATCTTTTAATTTCATGTCTACAGTCACCGTCTGCGGTGATCTTGGAGCCCAAGAAAATAAAATCTGTCACTGCTTCCATTTCTTTCCCTTCTATATGCCAGGAAGTGATGGGGCCAGATGCCATGTCTTTTTAATGTTGAGTTTCATACCAGCTTTTGCACTCTCCTCTTTCACTCTCAACAAGAGGCTCTTTAGATCCTCTTTGCTTTCTGCCATTAGGGTGGTATTGTCTGCATATCTGAGGTTGTTGATAATTCTCCCAGCAATCTTAATTCCGACCTGTGATTCATCCAACCCGGCGTTTCTCATGATGTACTCTGCATATAAGATAAATAAGCAGGGCGACAATATACAGCCTTGTTGTACTCCTTTCCCAATTTTGAACTAATCTGTTGTTCCATGTCCGGTTCTTACTCTTGCTTCTTGACCCTCATACAGGTTTCTCAGAAGACAGGTAAGGTGGTCTGGTACTCCCATCTCTTTAAGAATTTGCCACAGTTTGTTGTGATCCACACAATCAAAGGCTTTAGCGTGGTCAATGAAGCAGAAATAGACGTTTTTCTGGAATTCTCTTGCTTTCTCCATGATCCAGCAAATGTTGGCGATTTGATCTCTAGTTCCTCTGCCTCTTCAAAACCCAGCTTGTACTTCCGGTAGTTCTCGGTTCACATACTGCTGAAGCCTAGCTTGTAGGATTTTGAGCATAACCTTGCTGGCATGTGAAATGATGTTTTGGACTACAACTCCCCTAATCCCTGATCACTGGCCATGTCGACTGAGGCTGATTATTTATTATTATTATTATTATTATTATTATTATTATTTATTGCATTTATATCCCGCCTTTATTCCTCTTGCAAGGAACCCAAGGCGGCTTACATTATCCTCCTCCTCTCCATTTTATCCTCACAACAACAACCCTGTGAGGTAGGTTGGGCTGATGGGAGTTATACCCTCCCATGTCACCTTTGTCACCTTTGGAGCTGACTAAGCTAAAGACCATCACCACATCTTGTGGTTCAGAATTTAGAAGTGTGGAAACATACATGTACATCAGGCCTGTATAACTAGAAAGAATAGTGGAAGATACTGGAAGCAACACTGCAAGATGGGATCTGAAAGAAAACAGCCTGTTAAGTTTGAATTTATCCAAAGAAAAGCATTTTGAAGCTGGCTTGGAATCATTGCTATGAGGTTTCTGTGTAGCAAGAAACAGTCTTGAAGGGCTGCTGGCAGGACTGGCTCTAGACAAACTTTTGCTCCAGGCCTCCTTTCCAATTGTTCATCTTTGAATATCTTGTTTTTTTATTGAATGTGTAGCCCATTTCATGACTGCTACATGATTTGCATGCATGGTTTATGTGTTGGACTGGGAGCTGGGAGATCCGGGTTCTAGTTCCCACTCGGCCATGGAAGTTCACTGGGTGACTTTGGGCCAGTCACAGACTCTTAGCCTAACCTACCTCACAGGGTTGTTGTTGTGAGGATAAAATGGAGAGGAGGAGGAGGATAATGTAAACCACCTTGGGTTCCTTGCAAGAAGAAAAAAGGCAGGATATAAGTGCAATCAATCAATCAATCAATCAGAAATTTCCATGGAACTGATCACAATCATTCACAAGAAGTAATGTGCACACCAGTTGTTGAATGGGCACTGATGTTGCAAATTTACCCACAAATAAAAAGCAAATGCAATGCTGGCCACACCACTCCATGTCGCCAGCTTTGCAAGTGAAGAACTATTTGTACTATCTGTTTCACCTGTCGAGTGGGCATTTTATTGGATAGCCCAGGTGCACACACATCAGCACCCTAGGCACTTGCCTGCCCCTAAATCCAACCATGGCTGCAGATGGCTGCTGTTGCTTGGGGGTGAGGTAAGGGTGACTGATGCTTTCCAAGGATTTTAAGCAAAGGAGGCATAAATTTTCAGTCCTGGCACTTCTGTGAGCAAGTCATTTAGGAGAGATCTATGTAAATTTTATGGAGTAATGTCCCGTTGAGGGAGTGGTAACAACGAACAGATTCTACAGCCCTATAATCAGTGGTAAAGTTTGTCCAACCTAGACTGTATCACTTGAATCTGCAGGTGGGTGTTGCATGTTTGAATGTTCCCCTGTGGTTAAAAAAACAAAACATCTTCCTGCACTTAGAAAACTAGCATGTTTGGGAGGCTGATTTGGGCTAACCTTCTTCCCAATATGCTATTTCATTACATGCAAAGGTGACTTTTTATGGGAGACCATTCATTACATATGAGCTCCCACCTGCAGCCTGAAGGAGCATAATCCAACAAAAGTCTTCTTCCTCCATTCTGCTGAACATATACATTAGGTCTAAGCACACCAGAGGTCCAGTGACCTCTTTGCTTGATTCAAGATTTGGGAACCCCTTTTCTTCACACCCAAGACCTTCTTTCTTTTAAACATGTAGACATTTTAATTTCTCATGTAGGATAACAAGTTATACACTACTTCAACACAACATTGAAAGCACAAAAAGCTACACCTATACCTATACAGCCACACCAATAAAGTTGTGACAGCTTGACAAGTGAAATATTATTGGTGGAAATTATTTAATAACAGCTGCACCAAGAAAGGGCTAGGTTAGCTGAAGCTGTAAGGTTTTGAAAACTTGGTCTGAAGCTGAATGTTTGGTGTGTGGGTTGCTGGCCAAGCACACACTCCTGGCTTTGACTTATTGTACCTTGCAGAGTTAGTATGCTGATGAAAGAACTTGATTTGCTTGTTACATTTTGTTACTTGCAAGATGGAAAGTGGGAAGACACTCTTGGATAGCTGTGGAACTGGTGTGAGAGGAGAAGCAGGTTTATAATTTCTTATCACTGTAAATCGATTTCTCTCTCCAAAGAACAACACTGACAAGGACATTAGTTTTCATTCTTGGATACTCCTTCAGATCAGAGCAAGGACTCCTGAACATTCCCTAGTGAACTCTGCAAATTAAAAACAACAACAACAACAACAAACCCAGCAAGACTCATACCCCATGTGGGCATCTGGCAACCATGATCCAGATACAGCCATACCTTAACAATGCTTGGCACCTGTTGAGGATTTATTTATTTAGATTTTTGTTTAATTCCACTCTTTGTCTGGAGATTTCAGGATACACATTCCCATCTGCATGTTAATGAAAATGCATACTACACCCCTATCCACAGGACTTAGGGAAACTGGGGGTTGCACTAGATGCCTTGTGTTGAAATTTGTGCTGCAATACAGATGTTCATCTACATAAGAGGTGTAGAACTTCAGGCCGGGGGTGTGTGTGTCCTTCAGTGGAGGCTGGTGGCTCTGATATCAGTGGGGTGGTAAATCTGCTCCAGATTTCAGTCAGAACCAGTCAGGACTCCAAAGAAGCTCTCCAAGGTGCAAAGCAAAGAACCTTGGATAGCTCCTTCAGAGTTCTGACTGGTTGTGACTGAAACCTGGAGCAGATTCACTGCCCCACTGACATTGGCGCCACCAGCCTCCACTGCAATCCAGTCCTTTGGGGTTTCTCAGAGGGCCACATCTCCTTCCCCTGGCCACTGATCATTTGGTGGTTTCCTGTTTTTTGTGCAGTTTTTTCTCTATTCCAAAAGGTTGACATGCCTCTCCTAAGGCTTAGTTACCGGCAGGAAAAGCTTTAAGCTAAAATATGCTGGCTCTTAAGAATTATTTTTGGCCCTGCCCCTGTATGCCTTTGGCTTCACCTACCACTGGAATATGGCCCCAAAAGCTTCTCAGAAATGGAGTGCAGCCCTCAGACTGAAGGGGGTTCAACACCCCTGATCTACATCCTGCCTACATGCATGGTCCCTTTGCCCTGCATGTGAATCCGCATATGGAAGATGCTTCCATGTGATGTAACTCCTTCTTGGATCAAGGTGCACATCTACACTGGCAGATGTGGAATGGCTGCCCAATGCCCAACTTGCACTGTATAGTACAAACAAGACCAGGTTCCCCCAAATGCCAAATCTAGGGCCTCCAGGACTGGCTTTCTACCTTCAAGGAACGCTTTCTGTTTTGCCTTGTTTGCCAAGGAACCCAGGAACATCTGCTATGGAATTTTCCATAACAGGGAACTCAGGGGAGTTGCAGTGGTAGAAGAGACAAAGGAGACAAAGGAGACAGAGGCTAAGAGGTAAGTGGGCTGCAGGAAGCCCAGAGGGCTGTCCTTTGTCCTTCTGAGTGGCTGTGAGCTCACCAGGTGCTTCTGAGAGCTCCAACTGAATTGGAGGTGTGTGGCCTTAGTACTCCCTGCAGCTAAGTGGGCAGAAAGCTTCACTCCTGAAGTTTCCTGCCTCCCAACTGAGCAGAGCAGAGCAAGCTGCTCCAGCTAGTCCAGGGACTACAGAAGCAAGCAAGCTCCCAGAGAGCGAGCGACCAGAGCGAGCGGACAGGGGGAGCAAACAGGAGTTGGCCAGGGGAGGTCAAGGGGGAGGCCCCTAACTTTTGTTTTTGTTTTTGAACTAACTTTTTTTTTCATTTATTTGTCTTGTAACACACACTTCCACACCAGTGGGACTCTGCTTTTAACCTCTACTGAGTAGAGGAGCAGGCACAGGCTAGTCTAGAACAATCACAAAGCTAGACACAAAAAGGGAGAAGAGGCTATAGAAGGACAAGACTCTACAGTGGTGGCGACCTGCAAGGTGTGTGCAATGTTTGTTTTCTTGCCTGAAAACAACATGGCCTACATCTGCAACAAGTGCAAGTTGATCACACTGCTGGAAGAAAAAGTAAGTGGACTGGAGCAGCAACTGTCGACCCTCCAGGGAATAAGAAAACATGAAGTGTTCTTGGACAGAATGGTGGAACTACAGCAGCAAAGGGAAGACCAGAAGCTTGAAGAGCAACAGCAAGATGAGGCAGAAGTGGGAAATGCTGAGGTGAAGAAAAATGGAGTAGAGGATGTTGTTGTTGTTGTTGTTCAGTCGTGTCCGACTCTTCATGACCCCATGGACCATAGCACGCCAGGCCTTCCTGTCCTCCGCTCTCTCCCCGAGTGTGCTCAAGTTCATATTCATTGCATCGGTGATACTATCTAGCCATCTCATCCTCTGCCGTCCCCTTCTCCTTTTGCCTTCAGTCTTTCCCAGCATCAGGGTCTTTTCCAGAGAGTTTTCTCTTCGCATTAGGTGGCCAAAATATTGGAGCTTCAGCTTCAGTATCTGTCCTTCCAATGAGCAGTCAGGGTTGATTTCCTTTAGGATGGACTGATTTGACCTCCTTGCAATTCAGGGGACTCGTAAGAGTCTTCTCCAGCACCACAGTTCGAAAGCATCGATTCTTCAGTGCTCAGCCTTCCTTATAGTCCAGCTCTCACAGCCATACGTTGCTACTGGGAAAACCATAGCTTTGATTAGACAGACCTTTCTCGGCAAGGTGATGTGTCTACTTCTTACTATGCTGTCTAGGTTGGCCATAGCTTTCCTCCCAAGGAGCAAGCGTCTTTTAATTTCATGGCTACAGTCACTGTCTGCGGTGATCTTGGAGCCCAAGAAAGTAAAATCTGTCACTGCTTCCATTTCTTCCCCTTCTATATGCCAGGAAGTGATGGGGCCAGATGCCATGATCTTCGTTTTTTTAATGTTGAGTTTCAAACCAGCTTTTGCACTCTCCACTTTCACCCTCAACAAGAGGCTCTTTAGATCCTCTTTGCTTTCTGCCATTAGGGTGGTATTGTCTGCATATCTGAGGTTGTTGATAATTCTCCCAGCAATCTTAATTCCGACCTCTGATTCATCCAGCCCGGCGTTTCTCATGATGTACTCTGCATATAAAATAAGCAGGGCAACAATATACAGCTTGTCATACTCCTTTCCCAATTTTGAACCAATCGGTTGTTCCATATCCGGTTCTTACTCTTGCTTCTTGACCTTCATACAGGTTTCTCAAGAGACAGGTAAGGTGGTCTGGTACCCCCATCTCTTTCAGAATTTGCCACAGTTTGTTGTGATCCACACAATCAAAGGCTTTAGCGTAGTCAATGAAGCAGAAATAGATGTTTTTCTGGAATTCTCTTGCTTTCTCCATGATCCAGTGAATGTTGGCGATTTGATCTCTAGTTCCTCTGCCTCTTCGAAACCCAGCTTGTACTTCCGGTAGTTCTCGGTTCGCATACTGCTGAAGCCTAGCATGTAGGATTTTGAGCATAACCTTGCTGGCATGTGAAAAGAGCGCAATTGTACGGTAGTTTGAACACTCTTTGGCGTTGCCCTTCTTTGGAATTGGAATGTAAACTGACCTTTTCCAGTCTTGTGGCCACTCTTGAGTGTTCCAAATTTGTTGGCATATTGAGTGCAGCACTTGAACAGCATCATCTTTTAGGATTTTAAATAGCTCAGCTGAAATACTGCCATCTCCACTAGCTTTGTTGTTACTAATGCTTCCTAAGGCCCACTTGACTTCACTCTCTAGGATGTCCGGTTCAAGTTCAGTGACCACACTGTCATGGCTATCAGGGACATTCAGATCTTTCCTGTATAGTTCTTCTGTGTATTCTTTCCACCTCTTCTTAATCTCATCTGCTTCTGTTAGGTCCCTGCCTACTCCTTGGAAAAGGGTGACAGTTAGGAGAAGAAGAACTAGATGCCACTCTGCACCAGTGGAAGCAGTGGTGCTGTGGAACCGATTCCAGGTAATTGCGGATGAGACTGCAGGACAGCCTGCAGAGGAAGAACCACAGGGGAACCTACATGAGAGTGAGCAAGAGGCTGAAGGTCAGTCAAACAGAGTCGACGAAACCCAGGCCTACAACAAGAAGAAGAGAAGAGTGGTAGTAGTGGGAGACTCCTTGCTGCATAGAATCGAGAGCCAAGTATGTTGCGAAGACCCGTGGACTCGCCAGGTATGTTGTCTCCTGGGAGGACGGATTAGAGACGTGACTGAAAGGTTGCCTGCACTCATAAAGCCCACTGATAGGTATCCCTTCCCATCCATGTGGGAACAAATGATACTGCCAAGCGAAGCTATGAAGAAATCATGTCAGACTTTGAAGCTTTGGGAAGGAAACTCAAGAACTTTGGGGCCCAGATAGTTTTCTCATCCATACTTCAAGTAGTTAGAGGAGGGATAGAAGGGAACGAAAAATACTCCGGGTGAATGACTGGCTACGAGGGTCTAGGACGAGAGAGATTTGGATTCTGGGACCACGGGCTATACTTCCTGGAAGATGGGCTGTTGGCAAGGGACGGGTTGCACCTCACAAAGGCTGGAAAGAATGTGTTTGGCCACAGCATGAAGAACTTCATCTGGAGGGCTTTAAACTGAATCCTACGGGGAAGGGAGATGTAAAGTTGGGGGTAACAATGGACGTAGGCTCATGCACAGCAACGGAGAGAACAGCTCTAATAGCGCCCAATAATATTCTTCAGACACATGTAGGAAGAAAGCCAGACTATGAAGCACATGGTCTTCGATGTCTATATACTAATGCCCAGAGTATGGGAAACAAACAGAACGAACTTGAACTCTTAATACAAGAGGGAAATTATGACTTGATAGTAGGGATGGCAGAGAATTCCGCCACGGATCTCGGTGAGGCCGAATGCCAGTGCATTCGGCCCCCCGAAATCTGTGGCGGAACAGCCTGCCCCCCGCCCCCCCCCGCGGATTCCCCCCCGGGACGAGTCTTACCTGGGGCAGATGTTCCAGGCGGTGGCGGCAGCTCTGGCGGCAGCTTCGTCGGCGGCGACTGTGATGGCTGGTCTTCCAACCGGCTGCCACCGCCGTCATTTGCAGTCTTGTTATTGTTGTTGTTGTTGTTTTTTACAAGACGTGATAGGCTACGTAAAGACTTACGTAGCCTATCACGTCTGGCTTAAAAAAAAAACAACAACACGTAAGCAAATGGCAGTGGCTACAGCTGCCGCCATTTGCGTTCCTTATTTTTGGCCGTCTTAGTCTACGTAAATATTTACGTAGACTAAGACGGCGAAAATAAGGGGAACGCAAATAGCATAGCGGACGCTATTTCCATTCCCCCTTATTTTCGCCGTCCTAGTCTACGTAAATATTTATGTAGACTAAGATGGCCAAAAATAAGGAACGAAAATGGAGGCGGCCTTAGCCGCCGTCATTTGTGTACGTGCATGTTTTTTTTTTTTTTTTAAGCCAGACGTGATAGGTTACGTAAGTCTTTACGTAGCCTATCATGGCTGACTACAGGGACACAAACAGCGGCAGCTATGGCCGCCGCCATTTGCGTCCCTGCTAGCCAGTGGCCGGATGTCCAGCTGCTGGTGGATCCGGCTGGCGGCTCCGCAGAATCCCCGCAGAGTGGAGCCAGCCGGCGAAGATTCTGGGGGGAGGGACGGAGCGCCTCCCCCCCGCCAGCGGAACCTGGCAGAGCCAAGTAAGGGGAGTTTCATACATCTCTACCGGATAGGTATAACTGAGACTTGGTGGGATGACTCTCATGACTGGAATACAGCAATTGAAGGATATAACTTGTTCAAAAAGAACAGGAGGAACAGAAAGGGAGGTGGGGTTGCACTGTATGTGAAAAATACATATCTCTGCACAGTGTCAGGGTGGACACTGAGCCCTTAGAATCCCAGAGTAGTTCTGATTCTGAGGAAGAGCAGTCGCTCCTGGGAGAGGAGTGCGCTCCTCTTTCCCAGGGCCAACAGCTGACGGAGATTCCTCCCACCAGCATTCCTAGCTTAGATAGCAGTCCAGGCAGTGACGGAGCACGGATAGCAGACTTGGTGGACGTGCGACGCCGACGCAGAGAGCGGCGCCAAATGGAGGGCGCAGAAAGGAGGCGTAGTGCCCAGTTGGCGCGCAAACAACGGCTGCTCCCAGAGGATCCAAGGGAAAAGGGGAGGGACTCTCCCTAGTCCTTAAGTTCAGGGGTCTGCCAGTAATTCCCTTTCAAACGGGGACCAACTGTTCCAACTTAGGGCATAGGTACTGTGCTGCTCAGATCTAGTTGCAAACGGTAGAGTTGTTAAGTTGTAAAAGAAGAATAAAGCTTTGACAGGAATCCCTTTGTCTGTGTCTGGACTTGGCTACTGGATTAGACTGAGAGAGGCCTCCAAGGAGCCCTTGACACACAGAAATACAGGAGGAGGAGCTTGGTAGCCCCATCGAGAGCATCTGGATCAAAATAAATGGAGCAAAGAATAAAAGGAACCTGATGGTCGGAGTCTACTACCGGCCACCCAATCAAGGAGAAGATGAGGATGACACTTTTGAAAAGCAAATAGCCAGTGTTTTAAGGAAGCATGATGTAGTAGTAATGGGGGACTTCAATTTCCCCGATATTTGTTGGGAGACAAATTTTGCAAAACATGGCCCCTCCAGGAAATTCCTGACTTGTGTGGTGGATAACTTCCTCCTACAGAAAGTAGAGGAAGGAACTAGAGGATCGGCTATCCTTGACTTGATCCTGACCAACAGAGATGACTTAGTGGATAAAGTAGCAGTTACAGGAACTCTGGGGGAAAGCGACCATGTTGTACTTGAGTTCTTGGTTCTAAGGCAAGCAAAAGCCAAGTGTAGTCAAATGCGTACCCTGGATTTTAGGAATGCTGATTTTAATAAACTCAGAACAATGATCAGTAAGGTCCCATGGCAAGCGACGCCAATGAGAAAAGAAGTCCAAGATGGGTGGGAGCTTTTAAAAAAGGAAATTCTCAAGGCACAATCACAAACAATTGCAACAAGAAGAAAAGGTGGAAGACAACAGAAGAAGCCAATGTGGCTTCACAAAAACTTAGAGATGACCTGAAAACAAAAAAGGACACATATAGGAAGTGGAAAGAAGGCCAAGTAACAAAGGAAGAGTACAGGCAGATAGCACAGAATTGCAGGGATGGCGTCAGGAAGGCTAAAGCTGAGAATGAGCTGAGGTTAGCAAGGGATGCTAAAACAACAAAAAAGCTTTCTTCAGCCACGTGCATAGTAAAAGGCAGAGGAAAGAAATGGTGGTTCAGCTATTAAATAAGGATGGTAAAACGATAACAGATGACAAAGAAAAGGCAGAGGCGCTCAATTCCTACTTTGGCTCAGTCTTCTCCCAAAAGAGGGTCTATGACCCCCCTGGCAAAGGCAAAGTACAGGCTGAAGGGGCAGGATTGCAGCTTGAGATCGATAGGCATATGGTCAAGGAACACCAGATTACTTGAATGAGTTCAAATCTCCAGGGCCAGATGAACTGCATCCTAGAGTCATAAAGGAACTGGCAGAAGAACTCTCAGAACCACTGTCTATTCTCTTTGAGAAATCATGGAGGACGAGGGAAGTGCCAGATGACTGGAGGAAGGCTAATGTTGTCCCTGTCTTCAAAAAGGGTAAAAAGGAGGAACCTGGGAACTACAGACCAGTCTGGCATCAATCCCTGGGAAAATTCTGGAGCAGATGATAAAGCAATCCATCTGTAAGCACCTTGAAAACAATGCAGTGATGACTCGAAGCCAGCATGGATTTGTCAAGAACAAATCCTGCCAGACTAATCTGATCTCATTTTTGGATCAAGTAACCTCCCTTGTAGACTGTGGGAATGCTGTAGACATCATATACCTTGACTTCAGCAAAGCTTTTGACAAAGTGCCCCATGATATCCTGATGAGCAAACTAGCTCAAAGTGGGCTAGATGAGACAAAAATCTGGTGGATCCACAGTTGGCTACAGAATCGGACTCAAAGAGTGCTTATCAATGGGACCTTCTCAAAACTGGGGAGAGGTAACGAGCAGGGTACCGCAGGGCTCAGTCCTGGGCCCAGTGCTCTTCAACATTTTTATGAATGACTTGGAGGAGGAGGTGCAGGGAATGCTGATCAAATTTGCAGATGACACAAAATTGGGCGGGATAGCTAATACTTTGGAAGACAGAAACAAAATTCAAAGTGATCTGGATAGACTGGAGTGCTGGGCAAAAAACAACAGAATGACATTTAACAGGGATAAATGCCAAGTTCTGCACCTAGGAAAAAGAAACCAAATGCACAGTTACAAGATGGGGGATACGTGGCTCAACAACACTACAAGCGAGAAGGATCGTGGGATTGTTGTCGATCACAAGCTGAATATGAGCCAACAATGTGATGTGGCTGCAAAAAAGGCAAATGCTATTTTGGGCTGCATTCATAGAAGCATAGCTTCCACATCCCAGGAAGTACTAGTTCCCCTCTACTCAGCACTGGTTAGGCCTCATCTGGAGTACTGTGTCCATTTCTGGGCACCACACTTTAAGAACAATGCAGACAAACTGGAGAGGGTTCAGAGGAGGGCAACAAAGATGATCAGGGGACTGGAAACAAAGCCCTATGAAGAGAAACTGAAAGAACTGGGCATGTCTAGCCTTGAGAAGAGAAGACTGAGGGGAGAGAGGATAGCGCTCTTCAAGTACTTGAAAGGTTGTCACAGAGAGGAAGGCCAGGATCTCTTCTCGATCATCCCAGAGTGCAGGACACGGAATAATGGGCTGAAGTTACAGGAAGCCAGATTCTGGCTGAACATCAGGAAAAACGTCCTGACTGTTAGAGCAATACGACAATGGAACCAATGACCTAGGGAGGTGGCGGGCTCTCGCACACTGGTAGCGTTCAAGACGAGGCTGGACAGCCATCTGTCAGGGATGCTTTCACTTGGATTCCTGCATTGAGCAGGGGGTTGGACTCGATGGCCTTGTAGGCCCCTTCCAACCCTACTATTCTATGATTCTATGATTCTAATTTCTTGTGGAACATCTGCACCATAGAAAAGCCCACCCAACCTGGCACCCTGCAGATGTGTTGGACTACAACTGCCATCATCCTCAGCCAGCATGGCCAATGGCTGTCATAGAACACGCCCCACATTCAGGCTAGATTTATACATGCAGCAACATAAGATGGGAATGAGGAAGCAGAAAGGACTATACCACTTTAGACTGTGGAGGGGGAATACCACCTTTTAATGCTCTCCCAGATTTTTTTTTTTAAAGTAAAGGTAAAGGTGTCCCCAGCCAGTCGTGTCTGACTCTAGGGGGTGGAGCTTATCTCCATTTCTAAGCCGAAGAGCCAGCGCTGTCCGAAGACGCTTCTGTGGTCATGTGGCCGGCATGACTGAACACCCAGGTGCATGGAACGCTGTTACCTTTCCCGCCAAAGCGGCACCTATTTATCTACTTGCAATTTCTTGCTTTCGAACTGCTAGGTTGGCAGGAGCCGGGACCGAAGACGGGAGCTCACTCCGTCACGCGGCACTCGGGTCTCGAACTGCTGTCCTGCCGACCCTCCGGTCTGCAGTTCAGCATCTTAACCACTAAGCCACTGCAGTCCCAACACCCAATTTTTTAAAAAACAACAACACCCAAACACTTCCAGGCAGAGAACTGTTGCACCAGAGAGAATGGTTCTAATTTAGCCCTTGGCATGCCTCGCCGGTTTTCTGATTGCAGAGATTTTGTTATAGGATTTTTTTTTAAAGTAACACATATACCCAGCTGCAGTCTGAAGTACCACAGTCCATTCTATCCCTTCAGTATCCTCCCAACTTATTCTGCTGCATGCATAGAGGCAGTATAATGTATTTATTGGGGTGCCAGGCTAGAACCAGGGTAAGGTAGTTCAGGAAACCCCCTCAGCCATGAAGCTCACAGGGTGACCTGGCCACAGCCCCCATGTCTTAGTCTAATCTACCTCAAAGGGTTGTTATGAGAATGAGAGGGGAAGATGTGTGCCCTCACTTTTTGGCCTCACTGCATGAGGAACCCCAGATGAACTACTGAAGAACCCTAAATTTCCCCACAACACAGTTTGCATGCCAGCTGTGCTCCCCACTCCCCTTCCCCAGTTGTTCCTCTAGGCCACAGCTCCATCCTCCTCCTGTCCCTTTATTGAGAGAGCAGGGCTTTGGGGAGGAGCCTCACCTGAGGTCTCCATGGGCCTGATGAGGCAGTCCAGGGGACCATATTTGGCATGGGGGCCTGAGGTTCCTGAGTGGGGGACCTGTGGGTCTGTAGATTTTGCAGGAGTGCAACTCCCATAATCCCTGATCATTGGCCATCAGCTGGCTGAGGCTGATGGGAGCTAAAGTCCATCTTCTGGAGGGACACAGGTTCCCCACCCCTGCACCCCCAAGAAATAAGCACATTTATTTAATGAAGAGCTCTCGATCTACATCTCCTGTCCTCTGTCTTTGCAGACATCTTTCAGAATATACTAAGATTTACAGTTCCCTTGACACTAGCACATTTATGATGGAGCAGCACCAGTGTGAGTAACCATTAAGGATCACTTAGTCTAAATGATAATGAATCACAGAGGGCTGATGTATATCATCTGGTGCAAATACAGTGAGACCCACCAGGCTACCATCTTTAAGATCGGAAACTCCTGAAGTTAAGATATATGGTTCTGGAATATTTTTTCCTGGAAGTTGGTCTTCAGTGCAGCTGATAAATCATTAATTTGCCTCAAAGTTCTGAATCGCTGAACAACAAGCTCTGGGATTCATCGCTCTTACACATTTAGCCATCAAATTTCCTTAATACAGATGCCACTCTAGAATGAATACTAATACTAGAACTGGGTCACCCCATGACACTGAGGGTTGGGAGATTCAGGATGGACATTTGGAAGCCCTTCTTCACACAGCCACAGTTCAATTATGGGATTTACTTCCCCAAGATGAGGCAATGGTCCCCAACTTAGATGGCTTTCAAAGGTGAGTAGACAAATTCATGGAGGGCAAACTTATGAATAGCTGCTAGTCATGATGGAGAGGGAGGGAGAGAGAGAGAGCCCCTCCAGCATAGGATGCCTCTGAAGAGTGCTGCTGGGGAGCGTTAGCAGGGGCCGCGATTGTGCTCATACTCTGTTTGTGGGCTTCCAAAGGCCTCTGCTTGTTCACTGTGGGAAGCAGGATGCTGGACGAGCTAGGTGTGTTGTCTGATCCAGCAGGGCTCTTGCCACAGTCTAAAGGAAAGCTGCACAATAAACACAAGAGAAGCAAACAGGCTTATGAGAAATGACTGAGTCTATGTGATGTTTTCCATTCAAGGGTAATAGTGCTGGGTGTCTTTTTCACCCAGAAAAGGGTGGGCAGTGCTGCGGGTGGATATGAATTCTCTCAAACCAATGGTTCCACCAGGCTTGAATAGGTGGGTGGAAAGACGCAGAGCCCCATTCCTTTCCCCAAGACCAGCCCTCTTCTTTTCCTTCCTCACTTACAACGTTTTGCATTTTGCCATAGGAACGAGCAACCTCCATTTCACGTATATGGGAAAAAGTAAAGAGGTCCTCTCCAGGACACCAAGAGGATGGATTACCTGTCCTTTAGTCATCCCAGTCCCTAGATCAGGGATGGGGAACATTTTTGCATCTGGGGGCCAGATTGCCCCCTGGATCCCCCCATGGGCTGGATGACATCAAGGGTGGGTCCCCATCTGTGACATCAGGGGCAGGGCCCAACCCCTCAGCACTGGCTGGAGCTCCTCCAGTTGGTGCTTTGGCTGGGGAACTGATTTGGCATACCCTCCCCACCCACCCCCCTAGCATTCCCCAGATTCAGCTTTAGGGGCCCCAAATGCTGTGTACTCCTACTCTGTCTCAAGACGTGTAAGGTAACAGGAGCACATGGAAATATTTGGATGTTGTTTGATAGTTACCAGCGTCAATAAGGCCGCGTGGAAAACTGTTCATTCACAGAACAGGCACTGCAGTTTGATACATGTGTGCTTTGCAATAAATAGTAGGTGCTTTTAAAGGCACAGCTGTGGTTTTAAGTAATCTCTGTCCTGACTTAACGTGCAGGTCTTTAATACACATATAAACTAGGTTGGCAAGCCAGATTGTCAGCATGCGTTATCAATATTGTATTAAACTTACTGGCATGCTCTGCCAGAAGAGATTAGGTGAACACACACACACACAGACACACACATACTTACAAAGAAAAGTTTTTGAGAGATAACATTCTTCTCTGTCTGCAGTTAATAAACAGTGTTATTTTCATGCTATTATTAGAGCTACAGAATAGCTAAAGATTATTAGCGCAATTCAGCAACTGTGAGTTTTGACACAACCAAATCACATCAAAAGCAATAGAATGGGACTTAGCTGTGACTAACTTAAATCCCATTGATTTCAATTGGACTTATTGTTGGATTGTCGGCTGTATCTTCATGTTGGATCAACTCCAGTTTGAAGAGCGGTTTTTGCAAGGTTTTGAACCACATATAGGTTTTTCCTTCAGGCTGAATATGGTTCAGGCAATTTTTCTCCACATCATCTGTTGATGTCTGCAGTTGTCATGCATTGGTAATCAAATAGTGCTATTTTTAGTTATTTAGCATATTTATATATGCTAAATAACAGATTCAAACCAGTTCCTAGGGCAGTTTCTTTAAAATGGATAGAATAGTGATTTTTAACCTTTAAACCACCACTGCCCACCAAGTGGAAATTTCAGCTGGCGCAAACTGAGGCTATAGGTTAAGTGGTCGGATCACATGACACCTATATTGTACCAGCTGCATTGGTTGCTGGTGAGCTTCCAGACCCAATTTAATTTACGTTTAATAAGTCCTGGAGGGAGCAATCCTATGGCCGCTAGAGAGCAGCTAGGTGGCCATAGGATATCATGTTACCCAGGAACTGACCTCGGAGGCCCGTGCGCCGAGGTCGGTTCCCAGAGAACCGACCTCCCCCCACTTCCGCGTTGCCTTGGAGGCAGCACGGAACAGCCCTGTCCTCCACGCTCACAAGAGGAGTGCAGAGCGGCCAAAAGGGGGCATATCTGGGGGTTTTCCAGGGCAGGGAGGGTGGAAATGCCTGTACAACACATCCTAGGCGTCGTACAGCAGCCTTCTTCCCCGCTCAGCCCTCCTGCAGCTAGGCAGCCACAATCGGCTGTCTGGCCAAATATGCAGGGCAGGAGAAGCACAGAGGGAACGACCCCCTCCGTGCTTCTCCTGCCCTGCTTTGGATAGGCGGTCGCCTCTGATTTCAGAGGTGGCTGCCTAGCTGGATAGGATTGTGCCCTTAATTGACCTTTAAAGCTGTAGGCACCATTTGAGACCTAGTTCTGCCTTCATCCATATCAACCTGTCCACATTTTGAGATCCGCACCTGAAGCCCTACTTAAGTGCCCAGAACTATGGCAGGAGGGACCATAGCTCAGTGGTAGCGCACCTGCTTTGTATGCGGAAGGTACCAGGTTCAATTCCTGGGATCTCTAGGTAAGGCTAGGAAAGAATTCTGCCTGGAAAGCCACTGCCAGCCAGTGTCAACAATACTGGGCTAGATGGACCCCTGGTCTGACTCAGTATAGGATGCAGCTTCTTATGTTCCTAAGGTTGGTGAGTATAACAGAAGACATTCTTAGTAGTGGACCCATATTTGTGGAATGCTGTGCTATTTGGGTTACATTGGGACCCTTCACCATAGGCCTAAAGACTCATTTGTTTTCCATTGCTCTCTTCTAAATGGGTTTCATTGGATTGCTGGAAATATGTTGTTGTTTTAGCTGTAAATATTCTTGAATTTTAGTGTTTTTACTGGGCTAGGTGTTTTTTTATGCTAGCGTTATTTCCAATTGTTATGCTTTTTTGATTGTAGTATTATGGTTTTACCGTTTTTGAAATATATTGTATGTTTATGTATTGGAAGCTGCCTTGGTGTGTGTTTTTTACCCTAAAAGGCAGGCTACAGATATTTTAAATAAATAAAATAAATAACGCATGCAACACAATCCTTGAATGCCACCCAACCCACAAGTAAAAAATTAGGACATAAAAACCCCAAATTCCAGATGAAGTAAGTTTATTCTGATTTATAGATATATTTATGACATATGCATGCAATGCACAGATCTCAGGTATCCATTCAATGAGACCCTTGAGTCTGATGGCCATTGGCCAACTCCTTAATGTAGCCTTCCCCAAGCTGTTGCTCTCCAGATGTGTTGGCCACAACTTCCATCATCCATAGATAGCACAGCTTGCCATGCTGGCTGGGGATTATGGGATTTCTAGTCCAATGTCTCTGGAGGACACCATCTTGGGGAAGGCTGCCTTAATGTTAGGATTATTTGAGCCCGAATGGCACTTTTTGGAGGACATCTTCCTCCCTTCTCTTTGTCGCTATTACAAATGTCAAATCTGGGATTTTATCCTCAAGGCAAGGTGAACAGGATACAATAATTTATCTCTGGTGGGTGACAGAAGACACTGCAAGAGCGGAGAAATGGCTACCTAAAATCCCAAATGCCCCTCATTTGTATCAAGAAGTTCTGAATGCCCCCCAAGAGTTGTAGCTCGACCCCTGCACGGGGGGGGGGGCACATGGTCCCAGTTAAGAATCACTGAGCCAGAAGAAGGGCAATACAGCACATGCTTTATAAATAGAAGGTCCTATGCTTGTAAATATCCATCCTGGTCGCTCTTCACCTGCACCTTCCCCTACAGCAGGGATAGGGAATGTGTGGCCCTCCAGATGTTGTTGGACTGTAACGCGGCCCCCCCATCAGTCCTAGCCAGCACAGCCAATTGAGGGATTAGAGGAGTTGCAGTCCAACATCTGGAGAGCCACACGTTCCCCATTCCCATTTAAACGGGGATTTAAATGCCCATTTAACACGGAACAACATGTTGGAGGCAGGGCGCCGTCAACACTTCTCCTGCCACAATGTATGGATTAGCCCCATATTATAAGAACTGCTTCATGCTAGAGCAGACCAAGACCTGTTTAGTCTTGCCTTCCCCAACCTGGTATCCTTGAGATGTTTCAAACTACACCTCCCCGCATTCCTGACCATTGGCCAGCCTGGCTGGGGCTGATGGGAGGTGAAGTGCGAAACTTCTGGAGGGTTCCAGGTTGCACAAGGCTGATTTAGTCTAACCCTCTTGTCTCCAACAACGGCCAACCAGATGGCCTTAGGAAGCCCATAATAAAAGTGCGGCAGAGATAGCTGCTTCATGTGGTTTGCCTCTGGTATCTGATAACAAAAACCTGCTGCCCCTGATCACGGAGACGTCATTTCTAATTATTATTGTTAATAACAAGATCTCCATGAATTTGTCTGATCCTTTAAAAAAAGAAATAACTTCAATGCTAGTGGCCATCACAACATTTTGTAGCAATTAATTCCACAAATTCGTTCTGCACTGCATTCAGGAGGGCTTTATATGATCTGTCCTTAACCTGCTGAAAACTGATTTTTCTGGATGTCCTCATATTCTAGTGTTTTGGGACAGCATGAAAATAATAATAATTATTTCCTTGCTATTCTTTCCAGGGGTGCTGTGGTTGTATCTTGCAATCTAGATCCTGGTTTGAAAAGACGGTGGGACTAAATGACCTTGGAGGGCGCAATCCTATCGGGATAGGCGGCTGCCGCCAAATGCAAAGGCAACCGCCTATCCAATGCAGGCAGGAGCAGCGCAGAGGCGATCTTCTCCTCCGTGCTTCAGCCACCCTGCATTCGCGGCTAGACAGCCAACTTTGGCTGTTTAGCTACAGGAAGTTGGGGCGGGGGGGCGGAGGCTGGACAACACATAGAAAGCATCGGAAAGGCACGTTCACCCTCCCCGCCCTGGCCTGCCCCCAGGAACACCCCGTTTTTGCTGCTGTGCACTGCTCTTATGAGCGCGGGGCCAATCCACGCTGCCTACGAGGCAGTGCAGGAAGGAGTGAAAATCAGATCTCAGGGAACTGACCTCAGAGCACAGGCTCCGAGGTCTGTTCCCAGGAACCAACCTATCCTATGGCCATCTAGCCGCTGACTAGCAACCATGGAATTGAGCCCTAAGATCTCTTCTGACTCTATAATTCTGGTTTTTTTTATCATTCCATTTACTCTATCCTAGTATTCATGATGAGAGATCGTATTTATCTCTTATTTATTTTTAAATATTTCTCACCCATCTTTTGAAATATATTCAGGGCAGTGCACAACTTAAATACATATTAAAATAAATCATATTATTTCTATTGTTGTTGTATATAGAGCTATCAATTTATAAAATATGGGAGACAGGCTGGGTAAGGATTATAGGAGTTGTAATTCAACACATCTGGAAGGCATCATGTTGGGGTGGGCTGCCTTATACTTTCCAGAGAATAAATTTGTACCCATTCAGAATTTCTGCCTCCTTCTTATACTCCTTTTTCTTCAACACACATTTTATGCAACAAATATCTTGAACTAAACAAAATCCCAGCAGAGGAATGGATGGAAGCTTTACATATCAAAAGCATATGGTGCGATTTGTAAAGTACCAAACAGAAACACACAAATGTCTTTTCAGGGTAGCAATTTTGAAAAGAAAACAGTGTCTAAAAAATAAATAAAAATTATTAGCTCGAAAACGAATTATATCTAATGTAGATCAAGCATTAGCAAGCAATGTATGGAAGGTTCTGGTTTGAAGATGTTACTTCTGCCTGAGAGGAAGCACAGGTGTATCGTAGGAAGCATGAAAAATTCAAAGGACTGACAAATCACATCAGTCAGTTGAAATCCTGGGGAAACACACACACAAAGAAACTGACCTACAAAATGTAAACCGACACTGCTCTTAACTCTTCAGTTTCCACATTTCCTTACCTACCAATAAAATATCTAATACATTTAGCGCAACTCCCATTACCTAGGCAAGTTGTTCAGGATTCCATTGCAGCTGAGAAGAAAAAGGAAATCCTTGCCTTGCCTTGCCTTGCCTTGCCTTGCCAAGCTCATGTCATGTTGCATTAAAATCAATTAGTATCTAAATTGCCACATATTTTTATTATGCTCATAATTCCTAGTTAGCAGAACTCCCTGTGCTTCCACCGGGTAGATCTTTATCAACATCTCTCTCTGATAACTGCACTCTGTTTATGCAAATGTCAGAGTGATCCAAACGTTTCTCCTGGGACACAAAGCCATCAAGATGTAGAAACATTGCACCACACTTCAAACATTTGATGATAGAAAAAATTATATATTACAGTGCTTGGTAACAGTGATTTACAAATGGCGAGTTGTAGGAGTCAGTATCTTGAGAGTCTCAGCTTGCATTTAACAAATGGTGGGTTGAGGGAGGACAAGTTCCTAGCCCTCCTGACTCCTAATCCATGTACTTATACTTGTTTGGGAAGTTTATACTTGTTTGGGAAGATCTTGGTATCTTGGCCCAGGGTTAAAAATGATAAGCAGGATTTTAAATGTCATGCTTTCAACACTTGGCATAGCTCCCTGCCTCACAACAAGTAGAAACAGGCTCAGCTATGCCAATAAATAAAGGCATGCACAATTTGCATACTATATTTTGTGTTGTAGAAGTTAGCTTTTTCTGCAAAATATTTTTAAAACACACACACGCACAGCATGTACGTAACCCCAAAAACGGTTAATCCGCCAGAAGATGACTAGCAGGACAACCAACCTGCCAGCAGGTACTAAATTCAATGCAGGAAAAAGCAGGCGAGTTCATACATGTACCACCAACACCTACATTGCTTATTCCAAAATGTTTCAGGAACAGCATCTTATTTTTATTTATTTATTAACATTCTCTACTGCTTTCATTTTTAAAAAATCCAAAGTAGTATACAAACATGTTTTCAAAGTTTAAAATCTATTGTCCAGTCAAACCAAATAAAAAAATCATTAATATAAAAAAACAATTGCAGAAAGCTTAGCGAATGTCAAAGGCTCTTTTAAAAGAATGCCTTGAGCTGCCTTTGAAAAGATAGCAGGGATGGGGCCATACAAACCTCTCAGGGGAGGCCATTCTAAAGCACTGGGGCCACAACGGAAAAGGCCCTGCTTCTCATAAAATGGCTTCCAAGTGAGATGGCATCTGAAGCACACTGAGAATGAAAAAATGAGAGACAATCATGAAACAACAGTCATAAGCACTTCCAGCTCCACATTTTTGAGGGCTCTTGGACAAGACGCCCCCCTCCCCCAGTGAGTCTACCTTCTCCCTGCTATCGTTACCGCTGCTACTGCTTCTCATCATTGCTATCGCTTGCTTGCTTGACAGGCAGAGCCAGTGAGCAACTTGGCAGTGCTACCTACTGTTCCTCCTCATCGCCACTGTTTTCTGGGCCAGAGTGGGAGGAAGACGAACAAGCAGGCTGCAGTGATGAAAAGGAGGGCCAACTTCAGGGAGCTGTTGTTAGTGGGCCCCTGCTGGGCTGTGGCCTTCAGCAGGTGCCCAACTTTGCCCACCCTTGGGAGCCAGTCATGACCGTAAGAAATGATACGACCGTTATGAGAGTCAAAAATCTCCTTCTACCCTCCAGTCTGATACATTCAAGCATGGAAACGAGTTGACACATTGGCTTGCTTTATATTCATTTTTGTTCCGCCACAACCGCTCAACGGCTCTCGGCTTTATTAATCTGGCAGTTCTAATAAATGTCCACACCCGTCTAGATTTGTACATAGCTCAGAGCAAAGAAAGCAGAATAGCAATAACTCACTTCATATTAAAGTGGCTTAAAAGGATATCATGCACTGATTAGGTGTTTCCATCAATGTATATTTGTTTTTTGCTTTTCCTCCGAGAACCTGATAGCAGTGTAAATGGAGGTTACCCCACTTTAATCTCACAGTAAACCTGTGAGGTAGGCTGGGACAAAGAGCGAGTGACTAGCCAACCATCACTCAATGATAGGATTTGAATCCAGGTTTCCCCAGACCACACGCCCATCAACCTATCCAGTGCACCACACCAGCTTGCATATATGTTCTGTTCCTTTTTTAAAAAAATCAGCTTTATCAGAGATATTCCCCACCCACCCCTGCCCCCAAGATATATTTCACCACAAAGGAGTTAATGCTTGGATGCTCATTTTCTCACTATTCTCATTTCATAATATATAATTTTCTCACTATTCTCATTTCATAATATATAACTGAAGTTATGTGTATCTCGCATCTCCTGTGCCTCATGAAGAGACAATGCCCTTGTTAATGTCAGTGTAACTATTTTACACTGACGTAAGCCCTTGTTGCCTACAAGGCATCCTCCACTAAGTGCTTAGTCTCCTGAATTTTTTATGCTGGTACAATCCATCTATGACTAAAGGCTCACAAAAAGATTTTTAAAAAACAAAAGTTAGCCATTTTCCCTACTGATTTGCTCCTGTGTTATTTCACTTAACCGTGCAGCAGGTTGTGACCTACTTATAACACGCCTTTTATATGATAATGTTAAAAACCCTCGCGTTAAGTACATTATTTCACTTCTGCTAAGCACAAGGACAGCTTTCATGGGTATCTGAGACACCACCAAGCATTGACTAATGTTTTCACATTTTTCTCCATTCCCTTAAAGATCCCAAACTTCTTTTTTCTTTAGATGAATGTTGAGCTTCTGAGGACGTGGATTTTCTTACTAGATACCAAAATTGACACAGAATACACATAGCCATCTGCTGTGCCAGTTCTCTTCCTGTCAATTAAAAGTAGCCCACAGGCAAACAGCAGACTCTAAATTAGAGTACATACTATGGAAAGCAGCTCCTCCTATTTTTTCCTTCCCTGTGTGCTGAAATCAAGAGGACAGGTCCTTCTTTGCATCCTAACCTTTATTAGGTGAGGTTGGTAAAAACATGGAACAGTGCCTTCTCTGTGATGGGCTCCTCACTGTAGAACTTGTTTCCATGTGAGATCTGCCTGGCCTCCCCATTATTGTATTTCCACTACTACTTGATATATATTTTTGTTTTTAAAAGCTTTTCCATCTAGCAAATTAGATGTTAGCTTATACAAGCCTTCTCTAACCTGGTGTCCTCCATATGTGTTGGGACTATAACTTCCAGCATCCCCATACACTTGTCCACACAGCATATTTATCCCATCTGCTGTAATGACAGACATGTTGCCAGTTACTAGGTACAAGTGTAACCTGCAACAAAATACTGCAGTGTGGAGTGCTCTTGTTCAGGGTTCCAGCCAGTCATACCCTCTTCAAGGATACTCTACTCTACTCCATTCCCCTTCCTCCTCCCCCGAGTTTATCCGCTGCAACAGTCAGTCAGCATTCTGTGGGCACTGAGCATGCTCAGTTTTCACTGGGCTTTTTGTGTGTGTGCTCCCCACTTAAGAGAGTTTTTATTTTCCCCTAATGGTTTCCCCACGCCTATTGATACCTCCCCCTTGTGCACAGATGATGCCATTCTGGCTACACGCTCAGAGCATTACAACTAGCAAAGAGAATAAGGTTATACAATTTAAACACTCCTTCCGGGCCAGGAAACAATACCTTCTTTATCCATTCAAAACCAGCATTACAATGCAAATGTCCAAGTTGTCCAAAGAATGGAACAATTGCTTACAGCATCTCTTGGTGCTTTGGGCTGGCCTCTCCTCACCAGAGAAGGCAACACCAGATATCTTGTCCTTAGATCCACTGCTGCTGCCTGTGGGAGGGAAGGTGGAAGAGAGTGGAGGTGTATTTTGTACTTGCAAGTCAGAACCACAGGAGATAAATGATGGGATTCCATCACATTTCTGAGGTTGATGGAATGTTCATTTCATCCTTGCTGCAGAATTCCATGGAAAGAAGGTGCAAGTCACAAGGAACAATGCATATTTTTAGGTCACCTCCTGTGGGAAATGGAGCATTATTGCATTTGCAGACCTCTCCTTTAGTTCTAATCTCCTGAGAAAGGTGTATAATCTGTTATTCAGTGACCTACATTATGGTGGGTTTTTAAGCCTCAATCTATTCAATGAGCAGGTGCCTACAGGAGGGGGAGAAACGTTGAATGTTAATCAGGCGCTAAACCTCCAGTGCTGCAAACTTATGCAGTGTGCATAATAATCACCAAAATCCAGTTTGGGCAGAGTTTAAAAAATGTAACCCACTCCTATCCTTAAGGTTTCGCATGAGACACAACAGTTTCCTCTCTGAGCCATTGTCATGAGATCCCCATGAATTAGGTCATTATTAGAGATGATGAACTGAGGCTGAGACTGTGACTCAAGGCTACCCAGCCAATAGATTCATATCAGAACAGGCATTTGACCCTGAAATCAACTCTCAACAGTTTGGCTACTCACCATCAGTTAACTGAGTGTCATACTATTACAAATGTACTCAGCTGGCTCATTTATCATTTGAAACTGAAGGTATTTCAGATTAATTGGGACTTCTAATTAAAAAAAACACTACTATACATGAACTAGTTTGAATGTGCAGAGAGAGAACTATGTAAATGCTAAGTATTATTATTAAATTGATAGGGTCGCTGTGAGCACAACCAAGCACAGGCGAGAACCCATCCATCTTCTGTGTTGTCAATGGTGAAGAGAACTTACTTCGCCTCCATTATTGCATCCACACAATGCCGGCCAGCAGAGCTGTTTTAGGTGGGGAAAGGTCTTTATAGGAATCGAAGGGATGTGGTGGCAGCCCCTTGAAAACGTGCTGTGACCCATTAGCCTCCCATTTTTTGTGGATAAAACAATTCGTATTCACAACTTAGGGAGCAATCCTATCAGCTCCACCCTTGACACTCATAAGGCTCCGAACTCGGAGGCTTACAAGTATCCAGTACACAGTGGCAGGCGTGGCAGAGGGAGCCTTCACCTCTGCCGCACCCCCTGCTCTGTAATTTAGTGAGACGGGCTTTTTTGCCCATCTAGCTGAGGCATTGGAGAAGGGGAGGGATGGGGGCTGGAAGGCCTGGGGATACGGTGTAAGTCATCCCTTCCCCTCCCATCAGCACTCCCCCTTTCCCTTCCCCCCAAGATCGCCTTTGCGGCCTTGGAGAGGCAGCCAGAGTGGTTCTCTCCGCACCAGCTGGCAAGGGGCAGGGAGCTCCGTCTCCTGGGTTGGAGTGCTGTCTCCAACCTTGGATCCAGGAATATGAACTATCCTATCCCCCCTGCTCCCCCCAGACTCTGTTTAGGATTGCTCTCCCAATTCCTTAGTTATAACAGAGTGAACAATGCATGTAATTAGGACTCCACCATCCTGTACTGCATACCTTTAGCTTGCGGAACTTGAGGCAAAGGACAAGAGCTACTTGGAAGTTTGAGAACTACCACCTCTTGTCTGGATCCTTGCCCAAAACAATTATTAAAGACTGCAAGGGTGGTTTTAAGGACTTGGACTTCAGAGGTAGTGAATGCCTCCTTGAGGGAGGATGTGGTCCCTGCTACCGTTAAGAAAGTAGCAGCCCAACCCTTGCTAAAGAAAAAAGCTTAGACCCTATGAACCTGGACAACTACTGTCCAGTCTCTACTTTCCCTTTTTAAGTATTTGGAGAGGGTAGTGGCTTCTCAGCTCCAAATGGTTTTGGAAGAAATTATGTATTTAGATTCATTCCAATATGGATTCTGGCCTGGTTTTAGGACAGAGCAAACTTGGTCAACCTTGTGGATGACTTGCACTGGGGATGGTGGGAGTGCAACCCTACTGGCCTTGCTGGACCTCTCAGCAGCTTTTGATACCATCAACCATGGTATCTTATCCTTTTGGGCCTACTGAGTTGAGCTTAGGAGGCACCACGTTTCAGTGGCTCCAGTTCATCCTGAATGGACAATCCCAGAAGGTAGTGCTCAATGGCTTTTGGGGTGTCTTCGTTTTCCATTCCATCTTGTCTCTGATGCTCTTTAAAATGTATATGAAACCACTGAAAGAAGACATCCAGAGGTTTGGGCTTCAATGTCACCAAAATACAGATGACACACAGCTTTACTTCGCTTTGGTGCAAGTGAATCGAAAGGAAACCGTGGAACTTTTGAACAGGTGTCTAGGTGGAATTGGATAGATAAGGGTGAACGAGCTGAAAAGTACGGTTGGTTGGGAAATTCAGCCATTTGGGAGATCTGTAACCTGTCCTGAATGGAATTGCATTCCCCTTCAAGGGCCAATCATATAGCTTGGGGTGCTCCTGGACTCATTGCTATCTGGGGGGGGGGGGGCACAAGCGACATCAGTGGCCAGGAGTGCATTTTAGCAACTAAGGCTGCTATGCCAGCTTCAGCCTTATCTGGAGCAATTAGACCTGGCTTCAGGTACCAACACAATAGGTACCACCAAGCTGCGATGCGCTTTACATGGGGATACCTCTGACACCAATTTTGCACCAATTGCACTGGCTACCAGTGCACTTCCAGGCCTAATTCAAAGTTCTGGTGTTCATCTTTACAGCCCTAAACAGCTTGGGACTAGGTTCTCTAAACAACCCCTTTCACCCATATTACCTTGCCCATACATTAACAGCAGCTTTGGAGGTCCTGCTCATATGCCCGCTGGTAAGATCAATTAGCTTGTCAGGCACAAGGCACAGGCCTTCTCAGTGATAGCCCCACAACTGTGAAACTCCCTACTAATGAATTAGAAGGTCAGAAGAGCCCTGCTGGATCAGACCAAGGGTCCATCTAGTCCAGCATTCTGTTCACACAGTGGCCATGCTCAACTTCTTCAGTGCAGGCTTTAAAAACATCTCTTTTCCAAACTGCTTTTCCTGAATAGGTTGTAGGCTATGTTTCCCCCTATATTGAAATCCTACGGCTTCATTTAAAACATAGGTGGGCAGTATTCAGCCAGCCACAACTGTTTGCACACCCTCCCCATGTCGCTGCTGCCATTGCCCCAATCCAAGCAATTCGCCTGGGAAACAAGGCATGCGGGGAGTGCACACCTTGTTTCCCAGCAGAATTGGGCTTTCCATAGCCTACCGAACATTCAGAGGCTTATCCAGCTCATTTCTGAATAGACATGCTTCCTACTATAAATTAGAAATGAAATTTGGGGAGCTGAATTTTTCTCCCCCACCCCCACCAGAGAGCTTCTCCAAAACATAATTTGGCCATCAGGATAAAAAGGGTTTGTCACCCCTGATTTAGAGTGTGTTAAGAGCAAAAACCACCCACTTTTACAGAAGGCATTTCTGTTTCTCTGCAGTGGTCAATATTCTGGGTTTGCTTCCTCTAAGGTAAATTAAATCAGCAAGATCTAAAATCACACCTGAAGCAGACACACAACAGTGTTAATCATGCTCAGGGGCTCACTGGAAAGAGGCACAGTTGGAGCAGTGAATCGTACACACAGCAACCAGGCACCCCTGTGGGTAGCAACTTTGGGCTCACAGGAGCCTTTTAGATTTCTTTTGACACACTAGCAGTTCTCTCACAGCACACCAGCATGCTCTGGCCCAGTTCGGGAATAGTAATACTCAACATTTGTATAGCACTTTCAAGTGTGCAAAGCACTTGACATACATTATCTAGTTGTAATCTCATAGTTACTTAGCTAGGGCCTTCCCCTATAGCATTTTCATGTTGAAAAACTGCCCCACAAGCACTGTTTGTAATATACCTACTCTTTATCTGGGGCACAAACTGCATATATAGCAGGTGGAGGGGTGTTTAGTATGTGGATCATTTGGCTTACAGGGAAGGAGTGAGGCTGGGGAGCCATATGGTTCATTTCAACTCTGATCTTCTCCCCCTCACTGTCACAAAAAACAAACATAGGGGAAAATGTAGTGTCACTCTTCCAACTGTGATCTATTCACAATGAGATGATCTTCCATAATCAAAAAACGTGCACGCTCCCCAGCTGCATTTGCACCTAAGCTCACCGTTAGGCATGTGGCGAATGCAAGACACTATGTTCATTTGAACAGATGTGATAAAGGCCAGGGCTTTCTGGTGCCTGACATTTTGCAAGACTATGTGAGGAACAACTCCACAGGCAGTCTAGATAAGGATATTGTCAACACCTACTGTCAGGACTTTTCCCTGCCATCATGCCTTGGCATCTTTGGAAATCTTCAAATGCCTGGTTTGCAAAACTCTGCCGAGAGAAGGTGGGGGACATTTTGAAGAGCTTGGCTGAGTTCCTGGACTAAGAAGATAGTGCAATGAGGAACACCAAGCAGAACAAACTCAGAACCTGCCAATCACTATAATTCCAGGCACTTGTCACACACTTCCAAATTTTCCTCCATGGTACTGACCAGTCTGAAAAACAAAGACTCCTACATCTTATTTTTAGCTTTCACTCCCATCTGGACTAAGTTGCTCTGAAGAGTTGCTTCAATTAAGAATTAACATTTTTAGGCAACTGGTTACTGCATGGCTGTCATCACATCATGAATCCCAGAATTTGGTCTGTGATATGAAACCTAGTCCCTTTCTCAGATGCTTGCAATTGTAAGACAGGAGCACGCTTCTGGCTGTAAAGGTAAGCTTTAGAAGATGAACAGCATGTCCATGTGGTGGCTATGTGGTGCAGGATTCGAAGGTGTCAGAGAAGTACTTCTAGAAGCCATGGTGTGCAACTTTCTGTCAGCATTCCACACATCTCATTTTTTTCTCCCATGTTACCATTCCTCTATTATAAAGGTTCAATACTTTTAAGATAGTTATTCAGGTGTAATGGCAAACCATGGTTTTCTATAATGTCTGAACCAACACCATCAATTAAATCATGTTTTCTGAGTGGCTGTCAAACCAGAATCTGGAAGTGCAGTTTGAAGCTGGTTTACAAACCACAGTTTGGGCAAATTATGGTTTGCTGTTACATCCAAACAAAAGAATGCATGTTTTGGGATGTTGAGCCACCCCTGGAGGGCACTGTTTGGGATACCATCCAGAGATTTTCAGGCAAAGCATGGGAAAAGGAAACTATACATCTGGAACAGAATGTATTGTATTAGATAGTATTGTTCGTTTCCATGGTTTGGCTGAACCAAAACGCAAGTTCTACTTAGTCTTATGTAAATCTCCCTAAATCTGTATCAAAAATGAGAGCTTGAAGTTCCAAACAACATTTTGTGTCCGGTTTTTGGACAGTGCTGAATCCATATTGAATATACATGTAATGCATTTAGTAAGAGTATTTCTTAGAATACACATCCCTCTCAATATCCCACAAAATCTGTAACTTGCTAGAAAAGGTCTGAAAGAAATCCTAGATAGGGTTGTGACCTAATGCCTCTCTCACAAAAGGGAAATCACTCCTAAGAAAAATGGTCCATAATTTTCAGCTTCACATACTCTAGTATTTACAGAAGCAAAAGAACCCATCACCTGCTCCAACCTCTGGTTCACTACAGGAAAACCCAGATTTCTCTTTCATGTTGCTAAATCAGAGAGGGCTCAAAAAATCTCAGATCAAACTTTTGTCTTCATGTTTTCCACCAATTTGAACTGCTTGAAGAAGCTGATCCAAGCAGATATGGGTATCACACTACTTACAGACTTTCCCAGTAATGAGAGAATTAGTCCTTATGTAGTGATCAGAATTTTACGTCATAAATCATGGCACTTTTTAGAATTAGGATTACAAAATACAAAATTACATGCTTGCTCTGTTTCAGGCACTTTCAAGATCATAGTTTATTTACTGTAGGTAAAAAGCTAGTATACAGTTGGGGATCCCTTTAACTTTCAACTACAGTTATATACGTCATTTAGTATTTTCTGCTTTCAATATTAAACCAAGCGTTTCTCAACACCTGCCCCACTATTCGTGTGTTCTGTTATTTCAAACAAAAAAGGAAAATAAGTCAGTCTTTAATTTGTTCACTGCATATTTACATTGTGAATGGAGCTAGAGCAAGCAATGGTAAAGAGGTAATAAACTTTAAAAAGCCAGTTTATATATTTTACAATAATGTGCTAATCAGCATAATTGTATATAAAAATTAAAACATAGTAGAGCTTCCTACTACAGAAGTCTTAATTGGTTGAACTGTAGTCATCACCTGCTAACAATTTACATGCAACACTTGGTAAGATTGTCAACTGATTTTTTTGAAGTGTTAAGTAGATTAATGACATGAGACACAATATTAACTTGTGTACAAACAAAAATTGAAAACTGCACCCAAAAATTGTACCGGTCACAAGCCTCTTCCAAAAAAGAAAATGATAAAAATAGAAACAATGATAAAGTGGTCGCATCATAGAATAAATGTTACAAAGGCAATGCATAGGCAGATTTAACCTGGATGGCACAAACTCCAGAGACACTAGAAAGAGAGGTGTCTTATAGTCACACACTTACAGGAGGCCCGTCTTTTCACCAATAGGCAATGGCTGAAAGTAAATAATGGAGCACCAGATGTACAACTAATTCAAATTTGAAAATTACTAAAATGTGCTTGTGAGTTAATATACAATCCTCACTATATACAGACTACACTGGAATATATCCCATCCCAAAGCAGCTCTGTGAAACAAGTGGACCTTTCTTTACTAGCCTGAGGATTCAGAGCTATTTAAAAAACAAACAAAAAGTAAAAACAGATTTGCACAGACAGCAAAATGCATGAGATGGCTGAACTATTTATTAAGCCAACCTGGAGGTATTCCTATTTTTAAAGTTGTCTGAGCACTTCCAAATGAATGTCTAGGAAGGAAGAGGACAATCTATCATCAGATGTTGCTGTTGCGCTGATCTCTGCTCCATTGCAGTAGGGTTCTGTGTTGAGATTCCCACACAAGCCTCAATGATTTAATAGTGCTTCTCAAAACCATACCCCAAGACTTCTAAGATAATTAACTTTAGTGATTTCAAGACGTCTTCCTAATTTTGACCCAAGATGCACTGCTGAGGCAGATCATACTGCTGAATCAGCTGGAAACCAGGTGCTTGTTTCTCTCCTGGGAGTTGCCTTCTGCATGAAACCAGTGGAAAAAAGGGAGTACAATACAAATTCGGATGAAGTAACTTAAATCTGATACAAAACAGAATGCCAATGTGACAGTTGAGAATTGACCATGTTTAAGAATAGGAAGCTCTCTTGTACCAGAATCCTGTATTAGACATACACATACACGAAAAAACAGAACACACCACCTACCATTCCCATGAACAAGAGCTGATTTTCACCACATGAGGAAGAGAGGTGCAGGTGACAGAAAACATGAATCGGCAACAGAAGATAAACTGATTTACATGAAATGGGAAAGAAGAACACTTGAGCAGTCTGATTGCAATTATTTTGTGAAGGCTGCTACCACAGCCCACAGGACCTCATTTGTGTTGGCCTTCATACATTCAACTTCAGGATCTAAATCCAGGAGCTGCCGCACCCTCTTTGTGGCTAGGTCATACTGCTCATCCAAAAGGGGGGCAAAAGCGTTCTCAAGGACATCTGAAGCATGGGCTAAGTAAATGAGAGCCAACAAGCGCTTGTCCATACGGTGGGGATCATTCACCCATCTGTCAAGAACGGCTTCTTGAACTTTCTTGATGAGGCGCTGCTTAATGTTGTTGTTGGTGAGAGGGTGCGTGGTCATGTCAAAGAGGAGAAAGTTCTGTTTCTCCGTAGTCAAAACCCCCTTTTCCACTAGGTTTTTGGCTAATCGTTCACGTACGTTTCTTAACTGGTAGTGCAATTTTAATGGATTCCATGTCTCACCTGAAAAAAAGGCAAACAAAAAAGCCCCCTGAATGTTTAGCTGATACTTTGATTGTTAGCATGGGTAAAAGACAGAACAGCAGGCATTAACACAGCAATGTCAGGCAAGGATATAGTAGTAATTGTCACATGGTATAAAAGAAGTAAAAAGGACTTAATGATCTACTGCACCAAGGCCAGGGGAGGGGAACCTCTTTCAGCCCAAGGGCCGAATTCAGTTTCAGAGAAGCTCTTGTAGGTTGTATTCCAGTGGTGGGTGAACACAAAGGCAAGAGGGGCAGGGCCAAAATACCAACCCCCCGCCCCTGCATTTTTAGCTTAAAGCTCTTATTGCCAGGAACTCAGCCTTAGTAGAGGCATTTCAACCTTTTAGAATGGGAAAAATTGCACAAAAGCCAAGAATCCAAATGATTGGTGGCTAATGGAAGGGGACATGGCCTTCTGGGACCCCAAGCAGGCCGTATTTGGCCTTCAGGCCTGAGGTTCAACACTCCTGGCTCTAGGATGAGCAGCTTGCCAGAAATACTCTGAGAAGTTCAATCCTCGCAGACTTGTGTAACATGGAATGGCTCCTGGAACCTCCCCACAAGTAAATCTCAAATGTAACCCAGTTAGGGAGGTGAAATGCAATTTTCATGTCATAACTTTAGTATGACAACAAATCCATCCCCTCCTTCCAGTGTGAAGGAAGAGTTTCTACACAATGTAGCCAGCTGTGTCAATGCTGGCTGGCTGGCTGACTATATATAACACCTATGCTGTTTTCAACAAAACTGGTAACCCCCCAAAGCTACTATTTATAATACCCACTAAATATTTTAGAAAAACCTTGTAATAAATGTTGAAGGAAAATGGCATAGGGGCAGTTGCCAGTTTAAGAAAGCCCATCATCAAAAACCAAATGGCAAAGTATCAGCTTCCTGTCATTCAGTATCCTTGCTAGATTCTGAGAAAAGTTGCTGTCTGTCTTATTTGGAGTCATCAATTAAACTAAGTTTATTCTGTGTGTATACACAGAATTAATTAATTCTCATAATTAATTCTCATAATGAGATATTACTTACATGTGCTAAAAAATCTACCCTGAAGAAAATCATCCACCTGATGAAAACTTCCAGCCACATTCTCACTAATAAAGTAATATCTTAAAACTCTGAAAAATACACTGGGTGTTGTAAGGGAACACACAAACTCACTTCACAGGTTTACATGCTAGGGTCTTGTGAAACAAACCCAAGATGAACAATTAAGGGGGGAAAAAACTTTGCTCCACAAAAATAATCTGAACATTTAACTGGATTTTGTAACTCTGTTTTGGCTTTCTTCAATAGCTTGGTGACACCTTGTGACCAAACTGTCTAACTACAAGGAAGTCTAAAAAGCAACCTGTTCTACCTTCAGAAATTTGAGCTCTTTGGGACTTGCGCGAATATTCTGCAGGACTCATCTTCTTATGATATTCAAAAGTAATGGTGAATAAACTTATCGGTATATTTTATCAAATATACTTCTTTGTTTTAAGACTGAATATGTTTAAGCTAGAATCCTGCAAAAGCATCATACTGTTGTAAAAAAAAGATTATTGCCCTGCTGCAAGTACCAGCCCCATCCTGAGCCTGAAATCTGCTGAGAATACTTGCACAACAGGGTCAAACCAGGTCAGAAAACAGATCACCTCTGAAAAAGGAAAGCAACCTTCAGTTCTGCCCAACCCCAGTGAACTCTGCTAGGAAGGATCAACATGCAATTGAAAGGGATTTCTGAACTGAATTTCTTACTGAGGCAGTAAATCTGTGAATGGCTGTACCAGAGTAGGGTAGGGCCTCATGTGACTGAATGTCCCTTCATACAATAAATTTTAAAAATCCCTGCCCATAGAAAACTAGCATGTCAGGGGAAGGCTAGATTAACTGTTTTCCATGAAATTAGTGTTCTATATGGGCAGTGAGTTTGTTGTGTGCGCGTGTGCGTGCACACATACTCAATCATGTGATTCCCCTATCTACAGTCTAAAGTGTCACAGCCCAGATAAAGGTTTATTACCTCAGTAAGAACTAGAGTGATGGTTCTACCTGCAGAAATACATACATTATTATGGTTTTGATGTTTGCCATACAGAAAGGAGAGTTAGTATTTGATGGATCTACATATTGCAAAAGTATGGAAATGCAGATCAGAACTCTGCATCCTAGGAATTGCAGCTTTAAAAATTAAAATTAGAATGCACTGACAGAGAAATGTTTGGAAATGTGTGGAGTCTAGTGTACCTTTGAAACCGCCAGGGAACTGTGAATAGTTGCCAATAGACAAGGTTGGAACTTGAGTGCTTCATAAAATTCCCTGCCTCTCTTCCATAATGCATGTTCCCAATCAGGTTCCCTGGCCTACAATTTCCAAATATCAGTGACACATCTTCCTTCCTGTTTCCCCTCCACTTACACCATCAAAAGTCCTAACCTTGGAACCAGAATTATGCAAAGTACATTTACATCATAATAGCATTTTTACACAGGCCTTTCCTTAAGTGCTGAGAGCACCTCGCAAGCATTCTTTTAGTAATCACTGCTAGCCTATTTTGAGAGGCTACTGCGTTATCCCCATTTTACAGCTGGTAGGGCTGAGAAGACAGGACACATAACATGTTTATGGACGAACTGAGATTTCAGTCAGGGGCCAGAGGCTTTCAGTGCTTAGATCATTCTGAGACACTATGCAACACCAGCTGCTCTGCTAAAAATGCTTAATTTGGGAAATGAACTCAAAGAACAGAATGAGATTATCTTTGAAACTATGAACACACCCCACTACCAGGAAAACTCCAGGTTTTTCTCATTTTCATCCTGTGTCCTCCACCCCCATTCCTGCATAGTAAAGGCACATGCCATTGAGGTTTAAGAATGCAATCCTCAACCCATTTACTAAGGAATAAGTTCCACTAATTTCACTGGGACTAATGTGTGAGTAAACATCATGCTGTACATGTAGGATATTTGATAAAGGTGGACAAATCTTAGTAAGCAAAGGAAGAAGAAAGGAAAATAAGAGTGGATGAGGAACATGCACTGAGTTATGGAGAAGAAATAAAAGACAGCAGTTTCTCATTGCCATCTGACTAAACTGTATTCTCAGTTAGGAAAGCGTGAACTGCAGCATTGGCCTTTACAATGCAGAGAGCACTTCTTAGTCAGGAACACCTTGTATGCTTTTAAGAATGTTAAAGAACAAGAGTTTCTGTCCAGTTGTTCCTTAATAAAACCACCTGCTTCCCCCCTGCCCTCATGCAAAAAAGTAATGGGTTTTCTGAATATCCATCTCAGTGGCTCCTGGTACATTTCAAATGGATGTCCAGAGTACAGCATGACAAAGCCAAGAGTTAGTGATGCAATTCAAGTCGTTGAGGCATTACACGGAACTGGTTCAGCCTCATCTTGCCTTCTTGAAAATGAGGATAATAAAGGATGCTGTGAATACTCAAACATACAGTCATGTGAAAAAGAAAGTACATCCTCTTTGAGTTCTATGGTTTTACGTATCAGGACATAATAAAAATCATCTGGTCCTTAGCAGGTCTTAAAATTAGGTAAATACAACCTCAGATGAACAACAACACATGACATATTACACCGTGTCATTATTTATTTTACAGAAATCAAGCCAAAATGGAGAGCCATGTGTGAAAAACTAAGTACACCCTTACTGCTTCCATAGGTATGAAGAGGCCAAGTAGCAGCCAGGTGCTGCTAATCAAATGCCCTTGATTAATTGATCATCAGCAAGTGTGACCACCTCTATAAAAGCCAAAGTCTCAGGAGTTTGCTGGTCTCGAGCATTCAGGTGTGTGTTAACACAATGCCAAAGAGGAAAGACATCAGCAATGATCTTAGAGAAGCAATTGTTGCTGCCCATCAATCTGGGAAGGGTTATAAGGCCATTTCCAAACAATTTAAAGTCCATCATTGTACAGTGAGGAAGATTATTCACAAGTGGAAAACATTCAAGGCAGTTACCAATCTTCCCAGGAGCGGACACCCCAGCAAATTCACCCCGAGGGCAGACCGTGCAATGCTGAGAAATTGCAAAACATCCAAGAGTTACATCTCAGACTCTACAGGCCGCAGTTAGCATGTTAAATGTTAAAGCTCATGACAGTACAATTAGAAAAAGACTGAACAAGTATGGTTTGTTTGGAAGGGTTGCCAGAAGAAAGCCCCTTCTCTCTAAAAAGAACATGGCAGCACGGCTTAGGTTTGCAGTTGCATATGAACAAATCACAAAGTGGAGATGTTTGGCCATAACGCACAGCGCCACGTTTGGCGAAAACCAAACACAGCTTATCAGCACAAACATCTCATACCAACTGTCAAGCATGGTGGTGGAGGGGTGATGATTTGGGCTTGTTTTGCAGCCACAGGACCTGGGCACCTTGCAGTCATTGAGTCGACCATGACCTCCTCTGTATACCAAAGTATTCTAGAGTCAAATGTGAGGCCATCTGTCCGACAGCTAAAGCTTGGCCAAAATTGGGTCATGCAACTGGACAATGATCTGAAGCACACCAGCAAATCTACGACAGAATGGCTGAAAAAGAAAAGAATCAAGTTGTTGCAATGGCCCAGTCAAAGTCCAGACCTCAACCCGATTGAAATGCTGTGGCGGGACCTTAAGAGAGCTGTGCATAAACAAATGCCCACAAACCAGAATGAACTGAAGCAATGTTGTAAAGAAGAGTGGGCCAAAATTCTTTCACAACGATGTGAGGGACTGATACAGTCATACAGAAAACGATTACTTCAAGTTATTGCTGCTAAAGGTGGTTCTACAAGCTACTGAATCATAAGGTGTACTTAGTTTTTCACACATGGCTTCTCCATTTTGGCTTGATTTCTGTAAAATAAATAATGACACGGTATAATATGTCATGTGTTGTTGTTCATCTGAGGTTGTATTTACCTAATTTTAAGACCTGCTAAGGACCAGATGATTTTTATTATGTCCTGATACGTAAAACCATAGAACTCAAAGAGGGTGTACTTTCTTTTTCACATGACTGTATGCTAAGCACGCTATACATGCATTCATTTTGCTGAATTCCTCTATGGCATCCCAAAATCTAAATGGAAGCACCCTCATCATCCCTTACTGCATCCCCCTAGCTCCCTCAAACGAGGAAACACCAGGTTTGTAAATCACTGCCAACACCTAGTCAGCATGCATGAAGAAGCAGAGAGATTGAAAGAGTAGAGCTGTACATTTTCAAGATGGTAACAGACCAGAAAGTACAGGCAGATCATCATAGGAACACCTCCAACTACAAATAGAAGGAATTTGAGGAGCCCAAAGAAGGGACAGTGAGCTGGACCAAGTGAGTGAACAGCACAGCCACTCCCAATTGCAAGTAAACAACATTAGGAACAACCCATTGCAAGTCTCCAGAAACATGACAGAAACACACACACACACACACACACATCCTCCCACACATACACACAGATAGCAATGCATGTTGCTTGGTGGGTGTATCACTTTGGGGGGAGCATTAACTGCTTCCTACCACCCCCAAATTTAACTGTCATAGCATCTAACATTGCTGCACATAATGTGGACAGATGACAACACGTAAGTAGGAACATGCCAAGCTCGAAGCTTGAAAATGTACTCCTCAAAAACCAGTGATGTACTGCAGCCCAAAATAGTTTCTTAAGCATTAAAAAATGTTAATATTCTATAGATGTGTCTTACCACTAAGCAGCTCTATCCAGTTCTGCACTGTTTCAGGAGGCTGCGTATCTTTAATGTGCTTCAGAGCTTCGTCAAGTAGAACATCCCCTGTAGGAGCATCTGATTTGCAGATCACCTGGTGGGAAATATGAGAGTTCACTCCAGCACCTCAAACTTTTGCTTTTAATTTCTTAAGCACCAAGGGTAGTAAAGGTGTGCCAGCACTGAAGGGCTACTTTTTACATATCTAGGCTCAATGTTGGAATGCTGTCGCTACCTTGACAGTGTCATAACCTTTCAGAAACCCAGCAATCTTCAACATTATTCATTTACACTATCAAGTCTGCCAAAGGAACTGCATTTTATTTGAAAAGAAAATTCCCAAAATCCATATTGTAATACCTTTATTAGGCCAACTCAAAAGTCACAAAATACTGTGGAAACTTTTGCGTTCTCCAGAACTCTTCATCACACAAGATGGTAAACAAAGCAAAAGTGGAGGGGGAGGGAAAAAGTAGCTGATGTTTAAGCCATAGAGTTTGCATTTGGTTATAGTATTAAGATGGAAAGTGGGAGGAGGCTTCAGACATTCAAATCTGGCTCTACCTGGTACTGAAATGGTTTTAGGTTGCACCTAGGATCCTCCCAAGAGGGTGCTGGGAAGAAGAAATAAACAATGGTTGATCCACCTTTAAAAAAAATAAAAATAAAACCCAGCTGTACTGAGAACCATCTCCATCCTTAGGAAACACACAGCTCCTTGGTAGGTGGAAATCTGAAGTAGATGTACAGTCTTAGTCCTCAACTTGCAGACAGTGGCTGCATTCGGACATCACGATAACCCATGATGGCTTAATAAGCTACTCACTGTAGCTTATTTTTTAAATAGTCCACAATATTTTGCCAAACAATCAGGCTAATAAGCTACTGTGAGAAGCTTATTAAGCTACTGTGTGTAATTTCACTCACCCCCACCCCCTGCCCTGCTGCAGTCCTCCCGCCCGAGCAATGGCACTGTTTCACCTCATAAAGCCCTGGAAGTTTGCAAGATTCAGACAAAACTTCATACACAGCCTCCCCCAGTCAGAAGGCACCCGATCCACCATCAAAACCCAGCTCAATCACTCACCAATCAGCAAAAATCCAAGCCCATCAGACAACATGATAACCCATGATGGTTTAAATAACCGACGCTGCAGACCATGGGTTATCAGAGTGGGTTATTTTGGCCAAATAACCCATCATGGATTTAAAAACTCCCACCAGATGATACAATAACCCACAATGGGTTAATCAAGCCATCATGGCTTCATTAACCACGCTGTGGTTATCGTGACGTCCAAACCCAGTCAGAGCGACTTACCACTGTAACCATCAAAATCACTATTTTTTAACCAGGATGTTCTAAAAGACTGAGGTTCACTCATTAATAAAATACCCCCTTAAAAACCTGCAAGCCACATTTCCTTCTGGGCTCCTTCCAGACACTACACAGCTAAGTAGAAAATGAAGATTTAGACACTGATCATCGGCCAGCCAAATATTGGCAACTCATTGATCTGGTTTGCATGTAACGACAATCTATCAGTTTAAAAACTGATGGGCTGTCATGCACAAATGGCAACAAGTAGGTGAGCTGCCTGCAGCATGCCCACCTCTTCCACTTTTACGCCACAACCCACAGTTGCATCCTTCGCAGGTTGTGGAGTGTAACTTCTCAACCTGGACCAACGAGTTGTTTAGGGGCTGAACAACCCTGCAATTAACCCAACAACAAACCATGGCTTACCATATCATTTTCTATATAATCCTAGATTTTATATAATCTAGCTTGGTTACCAACCCATTTTTTGTATAATCCTTGGATCTTGCAAATAGGCATACAGAAAGGTATGCAGAATTGCCTGGTATCTCTTCCATTCCCCATACATCGTACTTAATAGAGGTAAACCCCCTGATAAAATAATGTTACCCTAAACATACACTTTGAAATCAGGGGAAGTAATTAGCATGCTTCATAAAAGTGATTCTTCCAATGAAAGCCACATTAAATATCAGTTAATTATTTATAATGAAGAAATAACTCCTTTAACATGCATTCCATCTGACAAAGATCAATTCATTAGAAAGAATATTTGTTCTATTATGGAGACTAGCAACAAAAATTGCCAAAATTTTAAATTTACAAAATGATCACAATAGAAGATAAGCTGAAAGACCCATTACATCATTTGGAATTTCAAAACTACATATAAGTTTTAATCACATGTTCAGTACACTCATTATATTCTATAGAATCTCAAATGAAATCCATGGTTCTAGTTGTTTGAAACACTGTCAAATAACCTTTAAAAAATATCTAAATCTAGCACAAACATTTATTTGGAGCAGAGGGAGAAAGGGGGGGGGTTATTCTCTCATCAAATCTTCAGCTTCAGTGCCTCTGGCAAGCCAGTGTCCAGCGGCAAGGCCTTGCTGAGGAATGTTTAGCAAGTCCTTCACAACATCTAGGAAATGTTATACCTTAAATGTTCTCTAATCTCAACCAGAAGGTGAATGTGGCAAAACAGGGATAAAAGCTGGGCTGATTTCAATAAATACTTCATGAAGGATTTAATATTAAACACATACCCTTGTGGTATAAGTTTTTAATAAATCTGAAACATATTACTGGTTTGCTATGCATGCCAAATAGAGCACTTTGTCATTTGTACTAATAATCTAGGTTTAACCATCAGGATCTAATAGCATGCAGTTTGTTGCTATGGATGAACAGCTCCGCTACTTAGCACGAACTAAAAATCAATGGGTTGGATCCAGATTTCAGTCCCACAGGCAGAAGGGGGGGGGAGTGACTTTTGCTAATTCCCCATCCCCACCCCCCACAGCCACTTGTGCCCTCCAAATATCTGCTCTGGATTTGGGGAGCCCTCTAGAAGAGATTTTTGGAGGGTGCAAGCAGCTGCAGAGTGAAGGAGTTGCCTCCCTCCCTTCCACCAACAGGATCAAAAATTTGATCCACTAGATCAAAATGCCTCCTCTGGCCAGAAGCAGCCTTTCCATTCACAGAATGCGAAGCCTGGATCCAACTCTATATTTATTTCATTTCTATACCACCCAAAAGCCAAAGCTCTCTGGGCGGTTCATAAAAATTATACGATGGCAGAAACTTTTTAAGCATAATATACAATTTTCTTAGTAAATGTCTTCTCTTCATGGTGACCCATTTTATTACAAGGGTTCTGAAATATTAGTGTTTATTTTGGAAAATTCTTTCAATATTCACACAGAATAAAAAATGTTATTTCCTAACAAAACAAGGATTAAGATGACTCCATATATTCCAGGATTAAGTCGACTCCATATAGGAGACTTGAGAAATGGTCACTTTACAATCTGGGATGGGGAGAACAGTCATGGTGCAGCAATATTCCTGCCTCATTTCTCTTCACAGTTAATAAAATCTTCTTTATATGTGTGCGCATTCATGCATACCGGGCTGGAGGAGGCCTGAAAAAGTTTTGCATGCAAGTAGTGCATGTAACTGGTGCTACCCACAATTTAAATTATCTACTCTGCCACTCTATTTCTTCGGTGGTATTTTTTTGATAGTATTGACTATTAGCAGGGGACTTTTAAGCAAATGGAATAGCTGTACAGCTTATTTTAAATAATTTTGTTGCCCACACTCTGACTCACCAGGCTACGCCCTCCAAGCTGCCATTCTTTGACTCACCAGGCTATGCCCTCCAAGTTGCCTAGCTGGTGGGCCCCAGAGTTCTGGTAAAAACAATGCATTCCACAAGCCTACCTACTTCTGTTCTAGACTACATGTTACTGCTTAAAGTTAGAATAACCTTCCTGCTCATTTTCAGTTCATGACCTAGACAGCAAAATTGTGAAAATACCCTTACCACAGAAACAGCATGAGAAGTACAGGCTCAGGCAAAGGTTTATCAGGACAGAACATATATGCAACAGAAAAACAGGATCACATCTTAACATGGGGTGCTTGTCTTTCTGCAATCCACTCACTGGATGTAATGTTTACACAGGACCAACATGTGTGGAGTACAATCACATAGCTCAATTCATGAAGCTCTGAAAATCTGAGGAATGACTGTGAATTTTAAGTATATGTATGCTGGGCTCTATGCACGCGAAGCTTCACAAACAGTATACCAAACGCACAGGCCTCTCTGATGGACAAAGAGATGGGGGATCCTGCTCCCCCACTATGCATACCTTCTACCCAGCTGGAGCCTCATTTGAAAGTATACCTTAAACTATATAGTAACTTGCTTGCTCAGATTAATTTCCAAAGCACAACTTTTACACTTTCCTTAAAACTACCCAATTTTTTTAAAAAGAAAAAGTAATGGGAGCTATTATTTTCTTGGTATTTCAAGAAACATTCCTGCATTTCTGACAAACCAAAGAATCTTGGAAGCTTTGTGGGGAACACGGGAGATCCATTTCAACCTAATCATAATTAAATGCAGCTGTACATCAGCAATAACTGTCTGCTCAATTCTGAACAGGAGGGCAGTGTAGAAACTTTTCAAAGTTGCTTTTTAAATAGGTGTGCAAAAGATAATATTGACAGGGCAGACTGCCCATGTAACTAAGTCTGGGTTAGAAAGTGAGGCATTTTTGTTCCCAAGTTCTCCTCAGAAATCTCAAAATTAGCTTCATATATTGCCAACAAAATCAACCACAAAGAGGAACACAGACTGATTCATCCTTTAACTAAGCCTTGGATTCAGCAAACTGCAAAAGCACTAAACTTTTACAAGAATACCCACATGTAGGTACGAGGCTTAAGGAACCTTAAGGAACTTCAATTAGTGATTCGATTCTAGCATTCCTCACTCTATACAAATGCTGAAATGAGTATGCAAGTTTGCAAAGCAGTACAATACCTCCAAATTAACATTTATAAAAGTGTATGGGATACAGTTAAAAAGTTATACATGGTTTTATCCTCCTCCTCTTACCTTTCTAGTTAGCAGGCTTTTGCGTCTCATTCCAAATGCCTCTAGCTGAAGACGCCCCCTCAGTGCCAATTCAATTAACATGCAGCCACGCAGCCCAGAGGAAATGCAATCATTCCAAAATGATGTGTAACCCTGGTAGACAAAAGTATCAGTAACATTTAAGAAAATATACATGTAAAAATAAATTTTGTTTATAATCACACCTTCAAACAAGACGTGGGACAGCCTTTGCAAATGGTCCAGAAACTTCAGCTGGTCCAAAACAGGTCAGCGAGATTGTTAAGAGGGACTGGTCAATGTGATCATATCATGCTAGAACTTTCCCATCTGCACTGGCTGACAGTCCATTTCTGAGCCCAATTCAAAGTGCTGGTATTAACATTCAAAGCCCTAAATGGCTTGGGGACAAGTTACCTGAAGGAATGCCTCCTCTTATATATACCTGCCCAGATCCTAAGATTGACTTTGGCAGTCCTTCTCTGGGAGCCCCTGCCAAAGGAAGTGAAGTGGGTGACTGACTACTAAGAAGAGGGCCTTTTCTACCGTGGCACCCTGGTTGTGGAATGAGCTTACCAGAGAGGCTCGCCTGGCACCTATGTTGTACTCTTTTTGGTGCCAGGTGAAGACCTTATTTTCCCAGGCATTTTAGTTTTTTAGTTTCTGTTGTTTTAAATCTGATAGTGTATTTTAAATCTTTGCATTGCTGCTAGGTTTTATTTTATTTTATTTTAGTTTTGATTTTGATGTTTTAATTTAGTTTTAAACTTTTAAATTGTATTTTTATCATGTTGTATTTTATGGTTTTAATTATTGTGATAATTAAAATTATAGGCCGTGGTGGCTTAGTTGTTAAGACGCTAAACTGCAGACCGGAAGGTCGGCAGGACAGCAGTTCGAGACCCGAGTGCTGCATGATGGAGTGAGCTCCCGTCATCAGTCCCAGCTTCTGCCAACCTAGCAGTTCGAAAGCAAGAAATTGCAAGTAGATAAATAGGTACCGCTTTGGCGGGAAAGGTAACAGTGTTCCGTGCACCTTGGTGTTCAGTCATGCCGGCCACATGACCACGGAAGCGTCTTCGGACAGCGCTGGCTCTTTGGCTTAGAAATGGAGATGAGCACCACCCCCTAGAGTCGGACACGACTGGTTGGGGACACCTTTACCTTTTTAATTATTGTGAACCACCCAGAGAGCTTTGGCTATTGGGCGGTACAGAAAGGTAATAAATCTTTTTTATTTAAGACCATTCTGTCCTCTCTATATGCCCCAAAGTAACTATAGCAATAAAGAATAAGCAAAATACTGAAGGAGGTATCGTAAGTCCGTTCCTTTAAATAGTTTTTCTCTTGTGGGTACTAGCGTAGTGAAAACAACTATGTAATGAACCTTCATGCAATGTTGTGTACCTATACAGGGGTCCATTTTTTTTCAAATTTAGACACTCAAATTTGAATGAAATGTTCTATTTCCTAAGACTTGGGAAACAGACAAATTTCATTCAAATGAGAGTGCCTAGATCAAGGGGCAGGCAACAATTGGCCCTCCGGACATTTTGGCCTACAACTCCTATCATTCCTCACCATTGACTATGCTGGCTAGAGCTGATGGGAGCTATAGGCCAAAATAAATGAAATGCCACAAGTTGCCCACTGCTGGAGATAAGAAATCCCAAAATATACTTGTAACAACGCTTTTATCTTACAAGGCCCATGCTTCAGGTAAACAGCCTTACTAATGTTTACCATTCATGGGACTCATAAAACACAAACACACACACCACTTTGAAACAGTTACGCTTTCCACTTCCCTAGAATTTAAAAGTATATACATAGCTTTTTTGTTATTAACAGTTTATTAGGGTTTTTTTTTTTCATTTCCCAATACAATACAGATAACCCTTCTGCCCTCCTGCTTGCATTCCCTCCCCTTTAAGTTTCCTCCCCCCTTCTTCATATCGTCATATATTTAAAGAGTAAATGTTTCATGACTACAAGTAAAATAATTAAGCAAAACTTGGATAAATAATTACATTAAAGGCACACAGTTATATGTTAAAACACTCCATCATGGTTGAAGGAAACCTGAAACCAGCTCTCTCAAACCCTTTTAGCACTATCCTCCCAATGCTGGTCAACGCATTTTCAGCCAAACTTTTCCTCCCTCCACAAAAAAATTGAGGAAAATAACATTTTAACACTGCCCAAGTTGTCAAAATATCTCCTTTTCAAACCAAATTTTCAAACCAAAATATTCTATACTCTGGATGTACTCTGTGCACATCTCCAAAAACACTATCAAAATAAAAGAGCATTGCCTCGCCATACTGTAGATGTGAAAGCTTTGAATATGTCAGAATGGAAAACTCCATGTTACTGTTTTGTCAATAGTTTTGTTTTATAGCAGCTAGCAAAATGTTTGAATTTCCAAAGCAGTTTGTGCCCGGAAATAGCTATTTATGGATATTCAACCAAATTAGTGGAGTCTCCTGAAACGGCTACAGTGACCCGTTGAAGATAACCATGAGCATATACATGCATCTACAAATCCACTAAACAGCTGCGCATCTCCACAATTAAAGTACTAAAATGGCTGCGTTTACAAACTTATTAGAAAACATGCAATCTGTGATTAAATGTTCTTAGTAGGTAATTGTACACCACAATTACTCCAATGTTTTGCATTCATTGGGAACAATCAAGAAAGAGTTTGGAACATCCAAGTCCCACTGATGGACCTGAGTATACATAACTTTCTCTGGATTGCCCCTGCTGGCATCAAGCAGATCTCCTAATTTCATGCTATACTTTTCTGTGTGTGAAATAGTTCCATTCGATGCAAAGGGATCTATTTCCTACACCAACTATGTAGTTTTTGTTTTGTATCATATTTATATTTTCAAAAATACCAGTGAGGGTTAAAATCATGTTAGTCTTTAGTTTTAACTCTCTTGCTCATCAGAAATTTCCAGATATTTCTGTCCTCTCTTCCTTAGAAAATGTTCTCTTGTATGAAACATAAGCCCGTCCTTAGGAGACGGCAGGCATACATTTTTTTCTGTAACTTTTCAAGGTTATCTATTTGTTTCCCACCTGTTTGGCTCTGCACAATCTTCCCCTGGAAGAGCATTGCTGAAAAGCCTTTTTCTCTCCCAGGAGAGTTGAAACCAATCATAAAACCTCCACAACGACATTGTTTGTTCATTGCACACAAGACTATTTCCCCACTATTAGTACATAAAGTGATACAAGCTTATGCCTCCACACCTATTAAGCATATTCACATTTGTAGAAGCATGTTAATAAAATTCTGGATTGGTGGTCTGCAGTTCCTCCAGAAACACAGCCCTCTTGAGAGAGAAGAAAACCACCGTCAACAATGTCATGTGAGCCAAAGTATTGAGATGTTCATCTACATCAGGACTGGCAACCTAGTGCCCATGGGTTCAGCTGCGTCTGCCAAGATCCCCTAATGCATCCAGCAGACCCCTTTACGTCCCCATCCACTCAAGGGCAAAGGGGTCTGATGGGGCAAAGGGGAGGAGGCACCATTGTCAGAAAAGAAATGACGACTCCATTCTCAGCAGCTCTGCACATGTCTCACTGTCCTGCGTAAAGGAGGCCCCCTTGCTTGCTTCGCCTGCCTGTCTTTCTGGGCTCTACCTGCCCCACTGCATGCTTTTAAAGTGCCTGCACCAGATTAGGCTCTGCAGGCGCAGCTCCCTCTTGCTGCTGCCCTGGCTTAGAAGTAAGCCCCAGGGAGTTCAGTGGGGCTTCCTCCCAAGAAAGCCTACACAGGAATGCACCACAGCAGTGGTAATATGAGAAATAAGCCCCATGGAGGAGAGTATGGCTGATTTCCAAGGAACCAGGCTAGGAGGGAGGGAGGAGAATTGGGCTGGGATGTTAATGAGATGGGGCTAAAATTGTGCGGGTCTCCACTGCCCTCTGCATATCAGCAAAAGAGTGTCTTGCAAGAGGAGAAGGGGTGGGGTGGGTCTCTGTTTGCTTTGCTGTAGCTGTCAGATGTTAACTTTTTCTAAGTCAGCTGAGTTGTTTTGCAAAGCAAGCAGAAAGGCGTGAGGGATGCATCCTCCACTGAAATCTGGGCTTTCCTTAAATCTTCTTTTAAGTGTAAGAATAACTGCTGAAACAGCATACTTCTCCCCACCCCCCAATATAAATAGCACCCCAACTCTAGCATGCGCACTCACTGAGGTATTGTGTTTCCATGTGTGTGTGCGTGTGCGCGCACGCGCAAGAGAGCGGAGGAGGGATAAATGGAGCTCCCCTCCCCCGTAATAAATCAGTGCTTCTTCTTTGCCTTGAGTGAATGAGTTGCTGTGTTTCTCTGGCTTGCTATGTGCAAGTGAGTGAGTGATTCTGCATCTCCCCCTCCACACACACACACAAATAAACCCTGGTTTTTTTCCTGCACCGCATTGCTGAACACTTCCCCAGGGCAGCAAATTTTGTGGTGGTGCCCACAACCCTTCTTTAAAGTTCCAAATGTGCCCGTGAGCCCACAAAGGTTGCCTTCCCCTGGACTATATAACCAGAGCTAGTTACAAGCAAAATTCAGAATCCAACATCACAACAAACAAGAACCAAAAGACCAACTTTATTGCACAAAAATTATCAAGGGTGCTTCCAGATGGAATTGTCCTAGCACTAACAACCCAAACGCATCGAGCAGTTATTGTGTATTTTTTCCCCCCTAATGGGTTTTCTGCAGCAAGAAAAAAGACAGAAGTGGTGCAGAAACACAGAACAGTTATGAGTGGAAGACACTGATGTATGGACCACACATAAAATTCTGCGAATGAGGCCGGTTGATGGCACGATAAAAGCACCCCATGTTTCCGTACTGAGAGGTTGAAAGCAAATACACTATTTCACCATAGCGGTGTATTAATCTGTTGCATCATTAGATCTTCCTAAAGTACTGTTTGCTGACACGAGCTCACAAATGAACATGCACGTCTAGGAACAAATAAGGTAAGCCTTTGTTTCCCTTTGATGTAGCATAGTGGCTAAGTGTGAGCAGGGAAATTACTGTTGTAATAACATTGATATGCTATCAATAATAAAGGATTATTTATCTACATGATCAAAGAAAGGCTTCAAACTATTGCTGTTAAAAGTGTTCTTGTTGATGTGGTTAAAAGTGTTTTTGTTGATGACTAATAACTTTATTCTTACATGCTAAGTGATTTTTAATTCACATCAGAAATATGTATCACCAAATGCCTTGTCTTCATTAGTAACATCCCCAGAAAGCTAACAGAGCACAAATTTCTAATAACAATTAGCTGAATATTCTACCTAAATCCACAGGTACAATAAACTTCCTTGCTCAATTAAGGGTCTGCATAACATCTAAATTTAATTAGATGTCAAAGGTTAAAACAGAGCAAGAAATATGTTTTTACCTGAAGTAGACACAATCATTAAGACAAAAGGCCTGGCTCACAAATAACGACAACTGGAAAAGACCCTGATGCGAAGAGAAAAGTCACTGGAAAAGACCCTGATGCTGGGAAAGATTGAAGGCAAAAGGAGAAGGGGACGGCAGAGGATGAGATGGCTAGATAGCATCACCGATGCAATGAATATGGACTTGAGCACACTCTGGGAGAGAGCGCAGGACAGGAAGGCCTGGCGTGCTATGGTCCGTGGGGTCACGAAGAGTCGGACACGACTGAATGACTGAACAACAACAACAACAAGAGTACAGGACTGAGTATGGGTTGTTGTTGAATTGTGGGTCGTCATTACATGTGATCCTTGCACTATGGTTTAACTACAAACAACCCAGGAAGAGAACCCATGGAGCAGGTTTGAATGACATGCCGCGGCTTGTCATGGGTTATTTAACCCATGACAAGCCACGGCAGCCATGGGCACCAGGTAGAATATGTAACCCCCACTCGGGGGTTCTCGAGAAGTGTGAACCCGGCAAGCATGGGTTATGCAAGGGTTAAAGAATCCTCACATAACCCTAAAACAGAGCATGGGTTATGCGAGGATTGTTTAACCCTCACATAACAAGACAACACCTAAGTGGAGGTTGCATATTCAAAATGGTGGCCGCATGCTCCCCACATGTGCTGCAGCCTCACAATGGGTTAAATAACCCACAGTGGGCTGAAGTATCATGCGAACAGCCCCATGGTTTGTTGCTGGGTTGTGAACTCTGGATTGTTCATGATTAGCAACTCATAGTTAAACCACAGTGCAGGGTTTGTACATAATAACAACCAATGATTCAATGACAATGCATACTCAACCTGTACTCTGGGTTGTCATTATGTGTGAACTGGGTCAAAGATTCAAACATTAATGAATAAACTCCTAAACCTGCCTTATTAGTATCTGAGGAGAGACTGTGTCCGGTAAATCACCCTCTATCCCTATGTCCTCCTACGAAGCCAAGCTTGACACTCCTAGTACTTCTAGAAAGTTTCAAGTAGAGAAAGAAAACATCCCAACTTTGAAATACAGCTTTTTTTGCCTCACAAAGGCAAAAAAGATCAAATCTTTAATCTGTTCCTTCATCTCCCCCACTGCTTTTATGGTACAAAACTACAATGTGAGCTCATTTACTTTTATATGTTCCCCCTTTTTTTGTTGTTAAACTTAGGTCAAACCATATAGTCAAGGAGAAGGCAATATATAATAGTACCAATATATAAGCATCTCTAAATTCAAAAAGGCCAAATTAAACAAACTACAGAATTCACTGTTTGCATCATCATATTCATTTTCATACAGAATGCTTAAAGAATATATGAGAAAGATAATTTTATAGCCAGGAACGAAGCAAAAGTACAAAATTACTCTCTTGGTCTGAAAAGCAAAGTCAGCCACCAACTAATAACACAGCTTGTTTAAAATTCACGTAAGGTTTATTTGTAGGAAAACACTAAAAAGCAATCTCCTTTTTTCTGTCTCTTTCATCACTTTGATGCTTAGAGATCGTGATTCAAAATTCTGCTACGAGCACTCTTTCCCCTTCCCAGATAAGAAACATTTTTTTTTCTTACCTTCAGGACTTTACATGCCCTTGCCAATAAACCTTTGAGAGCTTATCTATAGGTGCAAGACATTTACTTTCTCAACTTGTCCAGCCTTAGTCACGGTCACAAGTTCTCTTAATTGCTTTCTCTGTCCCTTGTGCCTGGAATTTGCTCTATCTACATTTCAAAAGTTAGCCACAGAATATCTAAGTTGATATGTAACTTCCAGTGATGTGGAGCATAACTTTTTCCATGGATTTTTTTTACATTTCTAGCCATGCATTGTTTCATAAAATTAGCAATATAATAAATGGATACAATAACAAACTGGGCAGTTTCAACTTTGTAGTTAACCTTAGTAGTATACCTAGGAAATATCAATATATCTAATGTACAATTCTTTCAGCATGCTAAAATTAGTATGTTAATTTTAATATGCTTTATCAGGACAGATAAAAGGAAGTACTTCACACAGCGCATAGACAAACTACGGAATTTGCTACCACAAAATGTAGTGATGGCCACCAAACTGGATGGCTTTAAAAGAGTGTTAGACCAATTCATGGAGGAGAATGCTATCCTGATGGCTCCTACCTCCAGTATCAGAGGCAGTAAGCTTATGTACATCAGTTGCTTGGGAACATGGGCGCTGTTGCACTCATGTCCTGCTTGTGGGTTTCCCCGAGGGCAGCTGGTTGACCACTGTGTGAACAGCATGATGGACTAGATGGACCTTTGTTCTGATCCAGCACGGCTCTTATGTTCTTATGTTAACAGTTTTCAGTGTCTCCTTTTTCCTTTAAAATTTGAATAATCATAGAATCACAGAGTTGGAAGAGACCTTGGAGATAATCTAATTCAACCCCCTGCTCAATGCAGGCTCTGCACTGCAGGCTGCTGCTACAGCATCCATGACACATGGACATCCAGCCTCTGCTTAAATACCTCCAATGAAGGAAAACCCACCACCTTCTGAAGCAATCTGTTCCACTGCTGAACAGCTCTCACTCTTAGGAAGTTTCTCCTAATGTTTAGCCAAAATCTGTTTCCCTGCCATTTCTACCTCTTGGTTCCAGGCCTGCCCTTGGAAGCAACAGAGAACAAGTCTGCTCCACCTTATGCATGACAGCCTTTTAGATATTTGAAGACTGCTATGAAGTTTGCCCTTCTCTTCTCCAGGCTAAATATACCCATTCCTCATAGAATTTGGTTTCCAGACCCCACATCCTGGTTGTTCTTCCCTGGATACCTCCAACTTGTCAATGTCCTTCTTAAAATGGGATGGCCAACACAATACTCCAAAAGCAGCCTAACACAAAACAGAGTGAAACTATTACTTCCTGTGATCTGGACACTATGTTTCTGTTCATGCAGCCCAAGATCACATTCGTTTTCTTGGCTGCCACACTACACTGTTGGTATATACTCAGCTTGTGATCCACAGGACACCCAGGTCCTTTTCACACGTTCTGCTAGAAAGTCAGGCCATTTTATATTCATTTGATTTTTTGTACCTAAATGCAAGACTTTACATCTATCTCTCTTGAATCTCATCACGTTAGGGAAGTTCATGCTACTGTGTTGTCATGTCTTACATTATGGTACTATTTACAACAATTCATTCACAGGCATTCATTCATTCATTCCAATAACCATACAAACTGAAAAGATGAGAGTTAGGAGAATGAACCATGAGACAAAAGTCCAGAGTTCAAATTTCAATTCAGCCATGAACTTGCACAACCTGGTACCCTCCAGATGTTTTGGACTGCAACTCTCATAAGCCCCAGCCAGCACAGCCAATGATGAGACTTGTAGTCCAAAATATCTGGAGGACACCAGGATGGGGAGGGCTGGCTTAGGCAAGCCACTATCTCTCTGCCTCAGTCGCCATCCCCAACTCCAACATTTAAATTCATTTAATATAAAGAAGTCTGCAATACAAGTATAATAGCAATGGCCTATTTACCAAGAATGTCTGTGATTTGTTTTGAACACTCAGGAAGAGTGTATGGAAATATTAAATACTTATTTGCTTTTAGGTGGTACATTCAAAGTCTTTCCAAAAGAACTGCATATCCTCAAAGAATGCTGGAAATTAATTATGTTGTAATAAGTTAACCGTTCCTTAAGACAATACCTCTGCATCTTAATTATTTGCTTTAGCATGCAACAAGACACCAAGATACTATTTGATCTTCTGAAGACTTCAATATACCGACTATTAGTGTCTGAGCTGGCTTCTATGGCATCTACCGTTACATAAAGTACTTATTTTTCTTTGAAGACAATACTTTCTTTTGGGAGGTCAACATGGCCATGTTGTTGTTGTTGTTCAGTCGTGTCCGACTCTTCGTGACCCCATGGACCATAGCACGCCAGGCCTTCCTGTCCTGCGCACTCTCCCGGAGTGTGCTCAGGTTCACATTCATTGCATCGGTGATGCTATCTAGCCATCTCATCCTCTGCCGTCCCCTTCTCCTTTTGCCTTCAGTCTTCCCCAGCATCAGGGTCTTTTCCAGAGAGTTTTCTCTTCGCATTAGGTGGCCAAAATATTTGAGCTTCAGCTTCAGTATCTGTCCTTCCAATGAGCACTCAGGGTTGATTTCCTTTAGGATGGACTGATTTGACCTCCTTGCAGTCCAGGGGACTCGTAAGAGTCTTCTCCAGCACCACAGTTCGAAAGCATCAATTCTTCGGCGCTCAGCCTTCCTTATAGTCCAGCTCTCACAGCCATACATTACTACTGGGAAAACCATAGCTTTGATTAGACGGACCTTTGTCGGCACGGTGATGTCTCTGCTTCTGACTATGCTGTCTAGGATTGCCATAGCTTTCCTCCCAAGGAGCAAGCATCTTTTAATTTCATGGCTACAGTCACCGTCTGCGGTGATCTTGGAGCCCAAGAAAGTAAAATCTGTCACTGCTTCCATTTCTTCCAACATGGCCATAATGGGAAGCTATTCAAATATAACTTTCTTAGGCCTATCTAACACCTGCAAATTCTGAATTTGCAGGACACATTATATGGACACAAATGAGCAGTACTCCCTCTGCTCTCTTTGGGACATTATTTTGTCTTCCTTTCCAAAATTATGATACTTTCTTCTGCAATTCTCTTTCCATATCATTTTGACAAGTATAAACAAAATATTTTAAGCATACTTCAACTGTGGAACCCAAATAACACAGCTGTATCTACTAGTAAGATAAGCAATACAATTCTGAAAAATGGTTCTTATGAGCCCAGCTCTATGCTCTACTGCATGTAGTAATGCTGCATCCAGGAAACTATGCAAGAGACTCTTTTTATATATAGTTAATTCTTTTTAATTTTTAAAATTATTACAAAGTTTATATCAATAAACAACCACTAGATAGTAGACTGTTTTTTTTGCAAAACATTTCATGAAACGTATCTTGCTTTTGTAACAAACATGGAATTATCTACCTCAGCGATCAAATAAGTGTGTCACTCCAGAAAGAGACCTGTGATACTGGGAGGTTAAATTGGGTTATTCTTTCACTGATTTAAGTGAAGAACAGACACCACAATTCCAGAAAACGGTCTTGCTTACTAGCACCCTTGCCATTCAGTTTTGATGTGTTAAATTTCTTTGCTAATGCTATCTGCCATATTTTTGAGAATTATCCCTGGATCTTGCACCTATTAGGTGATTGGCTATTTCCATCTTGTCAGCAGCCTGCAGGAAAACCACAACGTATTTGTGAAGGAGTTGGTCATGAGGATTTTGAAGCATTGATAACGGGGCCAACAGGGGATCTGGTGGCACACTTACTGTACTACTATCAGATAATGAGAAATACCTGTGAGCAAAACATTGATAATTTAGGGCATGACCACATGTGATACAGAGTGCCTTGTTCTTGGCATTCTCTCCAGCACAATGGAAATAAATTTCTGTTATTATATTGCAAGAAAACTGGACTATAGTGTTACTGCTAAATCAGTTTCAAGGAGGATACCTGAATCAAAGCAGAGGTGATCTTCAGGGATTGTTTGTTCCAAGTTACTCTGTCTGGAACAAAGAGTTCTTGTCCCACAGACGGGTGATCTTACAGGCCTCCCAGGCAGTAAGTTGTTGTTGTTGTTCAGTCGTGTCCGACTCTTCGTGACCCCATCGACCACAGCACGCCAGGCCTTCCTGTCCTGCGCTCTCTCCCGGAGCGTGCTCAAGTCCACATTCATTGCATCAGTGATGCTATCTAGCCATCTCATCCTCTGCCGTCCCCTTCTCCTGTTGCCTTCAGTCTTTCCCAGCATCAGGGTCTTTTCCAGAGAGTTTTCTCTTCGTATTAGGTGGCCAAAATATTTGAGCTTCAGCTTCAGTATCTGTCCTTCCAATGAGCACTCAGGGTTGATTTCCTTCAGGATGGAATGATTTGACCTCCTTGCAGTCCAGGGGACTCGTAAGAGTCTTCTCCAGCACCACAGTTCGAAAGCATCGATTCTTCGGCGCTCAGCCTTCCTCATAGTCCAGCTCTCACAACCATATGTTACTAATGGGAAAACCATAGCTTTGATTAGACGGACCATTGTCGGTAAGGTGATGTGTCTGCTTCTTAATATGCTGTCTAGGTGTGCCATAGCTTTCCTCCCAAGGAGCAAGCATCTTTTAATTTCATGGCTACAGTCACCGTCTGCAGTGATCTTGGAGCCCAAGAAAGTAAAATCTGTCACTGCTTCCATTTCTTCCCCTTCTATATGCCAGGAAGTGATGGGGCCAGATGCCATGATCTTCGTTTTTTTAATGTTGAGTTTCAAACCAGCTTTTGCACTCTCCTCTTTCACCCTCAACAAGAGGCTCTTGAGATCCTCTTCGCTTTCTGCCATTAGGGCGGTATCATCTGCGTATCTGAGGTTGTTGATAATTCTCCCAGCAATCTTAATTCTGAGCTGTGATTCATCCAACCCGGCGTTTCTCATGATGTACTCTGCATATAAGTTAAATAAGCAGGGCGACAATATGCAGCCTTGTCGTACTCCTTTCCCCATTTTGAACCAATCGGTTGTTCCATGTCTGGTTCTTACTGTTGCTTCTTGACCCTCGTACAGGTTTCTCAGGAGACAGGTAAGGTGGTCTGGTACCCCCATCTCTTTCAGAATTTGCCACAGTTTGTTGTGATCCACACAATCAAAGGCTTTAGCGTAGTCAATGAAGCAGAAATAGACATTTTCCTGGAATTCTCTTGCTTTCTCCATGATCCAGCGAATGTTGGCGATTTGATCTCTAGTTCCTCTGCCTCTTCGAAACCCAGCTTGTACTTCCGGTAGTTCTCGGTTCACATGCTGCTGAAGCCTAGCTTGTAGGCTTTTGAGCATCACCTTGCTCGCATGTGAAATGAGCGCAATTGTACGGTAGTTTGAACACTCTTTGGCGTTGCCCTTCTTTGGAATTGGAATGTAAACTGACCTTTTCCAGTCTTGTGGCCACTGTTGAGTGTTCCAGATTTGTTGGCATATTGAATGCAGCACTTTAACAGCATCATCTTTTAGGATTTTAAATAGCTCGGCTGGAATACTGTCATCTCCGCTAGCTTTGTTGTTACTAATGCTTCCTAAGGCCCACTTGACTTCACTCTCGAGGATGTCCGGCTCAAGTTCAGTGACCGCACTATCATGGCTATCAGGGACATTCAGATCTTTCCTGTATAGTTCTTCTGTGTATTCTTGCCACCTCTTCTTAATCTCATCTGCTTCTGTTAGGTCCCTGCCTTCTTTGTCCTTTATCATGCCCATCTTTGCACAAAACGTTCCCTTGAGATCTCCGATTTTCTTGAAGAGATCTCTAGTCTTTCCCATTCTGTTGTTTTCCTCGATTTCTTTGCATTGTTCATTGAAGAAGGCCTTCTTGTCTCTCCTTGCTATTCTCTGGAACTCTGCATTCAGTTGGATACATCTTCCCCTTTCTCCCTTGCTTTTTGCTTCCCTTCTTTCCTCAGCTACTTGTAAAGCCTCATCAGACAGCCACTTGGCTTTCTTGCATTTCTTTTTCTTTGGGATGGATTGAGTTGCTGCCTCCTGAACAATGTTATGGACCTCTGTCCATAGTTCCTCAGGTACTCTGTCTATCAGGTCTAACCCCTTAAATCTATTCCTCACCTCCACTGTATATTAGGCAAAAGGAGAAGGGGACGGCAGAGGATGAGATGGCTAGATAGCATCACCGATGCAATGAATATGAACTTGAGCACGCTCCGGGAGAGAGCGCAGGACAGGAAGGCCTGGCGTGCTATGGTCCATGGGGTCACGAAGAGTTGGACACAACTGAACGACTGAACAACAACTGTATATTCATAAGGGATATGATTTAGGTCATACCTGAATGGTTTAGTGGTTTTCCCTACGTTCTTCAATTTAAGCCGAATTTTGCAACAAGCTCATGATCTGAGCCACAGTCAGCTCCAGGTCTTGTTTTTACTGACTGTATAGAGCTTCTCCATCTTTGGCTGCAAAGGACATAATCTGATTTCGATATTGACCACCTGGTGATATCCATGTATAGTAAGAATAATAATCAAAATAATAATAACAGTAACAATAATAGTAATAATAATAATAATAAGGCAGTAAGTTAGAATAAGATAAATGCCAAAGAGGCCTTCCCTTGAACCCCTTGGAGAACTGAAGGCCATTTTCAAACCTGCCATTTCTCACCATGACTGAGCAGGCAGTGGCATAACAGCTGCAGGAGTTTTGGGGAAACTAGATCCATTTCAACTGATTTCTGGCCATGATACAAGATGGAAACTGCCTTGGTCACCCTGAGTGATGATCTGTATCAGAAGACAGGGGAGCGTGATCCTGTTGATTCTCACAGATCTCTCAATGGCTTTTGATACCCTTGAGGGCTGCCTATATAGATGGGGAGTAGGAGGCACTGCTAGCACACTACAGCTCTTTCATGTGGGAGTTATCCTATGAGGTTCTACAGGGTTCTCTCATCATGCTTTTTAACTTCTACACAACACTGTTGGGGGAGGTCATGGAGGGTTTAGCACAAGGCATCAGTATGCTTTACTTCTCCTTTCCATTTGTATCATGTGTGATAGCGTCTTCTGTGAATGACTGCCTCAGGTAAGCAATGGACTAGAGGAAGGTAAATAAACTGAAGCTGAATCCAAAAGCAATATGGGGGGGGGGGTCTGCTGACATGCATGTGCTTATTCTGGATGGAGAAACTCTCCCCCTTGAGAAACAGTTTTGCAACTTGGGGTTCTTCTGGATGCACACGTAACAGCCACTCCAACTTCTGCTGATATGCCAGCTGCACCCCTTTCTAAAGACTAGGAATATGGCCATTGTCTGGCATTCTCTAATAATGTCTTCACTTGATTACTGTGTAACATTGCTATACACATGGCTGTCTTTGAAGTTAGTTCAGAAACTCCAGCTGGTTGAGTGCGGCAGCTCGGCGTTTGTTTGGAACGGACCAGAGAGTGCCTAAAACACTAGTTCTGTATGACCAACGCTGCTTACGGGTTTACTTCCAAGCAAAATTCAAGTTGATGTCTTTGAACTTTAAAGCCCTACATAATTGGTCTAGGATACCTTCACCCATGAATATTCACCTTATGAATTAAATACAACTGGAGAGACGTTATTACAGGTGACACTATTATCTGCTGTGAAGCTTTCTTCCCCAAGAAATTACCTTTTCTATGGTGGCCCCTATTCTGATGAACTGTGTCCCAAGGGAGGTTAATAAGGCTCACTGAATTTAAATGTTTAGGTGACAGTTGAAGACTCATCAATTACAAGATTTTAGAGTTCTCTGTACTCTTGCATTTTTAAACTTTGCTGTTTCTAAGGGCATTTCTACACCAGCCTAAAATCCTGCATTTAAAACGGGGTTTTCTGCTTCCATTTTAAATGCAGGACCACAACGACTCCATTCCCCCCCCCCCGGCTTCCTTTCCCCCCTCCCCTTTCCCCCTCCTTCTCCCCCCCCCCCGCCTTATCTGAGTCTTCCATTATCTGTCACTGATCTCTTCTCGCCCCTTTAATTCTTTTGAAGGAGGAAAGTGAAGCAGAACACAACTGGGTAATTCGATAGCTCGTGATCTGCGATCTATTTAAAAACGGAACAAAGGGCATTTAGCCCGCAAACTTCCATGAAGGAGCAATCGCAGGATAAAAGCTCCGTGTGATGAAGTCCTGTTTATCATAGTTGTTATTGCTATTTTATTGTAAACCACTTTTAAGAATCTTATGACAGAAAAGCAGCCTATACATTTAAATATTAAAACATGAAAATAAAAATGTATGTCTGCAAACAAGTCCATTTTGATGGATTAAAGAACTTCTACAATACATTTCTCTATATAGCATGCATTATGTTACATTACATTACATTATACACTAATCATTTAGAAGAGGCACAGTCCTTATTTGTTGCATATTCAGAATATATGTTTCAGTAACTTGCACATAACTTGGCCCCCACTCTGTGGAATTCCCTCCCTAGAGACCTCCGCCATGCCCCCTCTCTGATGAGCTCCCGCCAGGCTTTGAAAACCTGGCTGTTCAGGTGGGCATTTGGGGTGGATTAGGGTTTTTTAGAGCAATGTTGTTTTGTTCAGTTGATTATGTAAATTTTGTTGCATTTTGTGTTATTTGGATTGTACGCTGCCTAGAGTGGCGGGGTAGCTGGCCAGATGGGCAGCTAATAAATCCAATAAATAAATAAATCATAGTACTGCATTAATGACTTTCATCCACTGTTTCAGAAAAGGTTTTACCCAAATAGTGCATCCAGTCTGTTGATTTCATGTCTGCTCTGATTCACTGCTAAGACTAACAGAGGGAGGGAAGGAAACCCTCCCTCCAGCTGCATTCTGTATGTCTATAAACTGCTTTAGAGCCAATTTCTGGCTGAGAAACAGGATAAAAATGTAAATATTCATTTGGTATTATAGCAAGCCTTATTTTTTTAATTGTTCTGCAGCTTGTCCTGTGAACAGCCAGACAACAGATTAAAAACAAAAGTACTCATATGTGAGCAGCAGCTAAGAATTATTACACAGGCTTTGCTGTGCATATTTCATAATTTGCTCTGAGGAATACAATCACTATGTTTTGCCTAAACTGTAAACTGTGTTCCACTGGGATGAGGACCTCTTGTCTGCAAAGTACTACAACTGGTGTGTCACCTTAAGAAATAGTGGGTTCCTCCCAGGTGATAGAAAGCTCTTCTCTCTAAAATACCTGCGGCGTTATTACACCTAAGGTTATGTCTCATCCAACAGAAATTAGTATTTCAGGCCTACAGGACATCAGTGAAACTGGTGAAAGTTGGGCAACATTAACCCACTGCTGAAGATGCAATTCACTGGAGGCACTTTTTCTCATATGTTTTGGAATTATTTCGCTATCCCCACTACAAGGTGACATCATGGCAAGACATATAGGTTTTGTTCTTGGCCCAAGCTGCGGGTTTACCATTGTACACCTGGTGTTGGGCTATTTACCTGTGATTTAAACCAAGAGTGGGGAACTTTTTTCTGTTCAGGACCAAAAGGCTGCAGAGCCTCCCCTTTCCTCTCTTTCTGCCAAGCCTTCTCCCACTCCTTGCGGAATGGGCTGCCACAGGAGGGAGTCATCACTCTTGCCAGATATCTGAACTAACCACCTTCGGAGGGAAACAGGTGCCAACTGCCGATTCATGCCATAAGTATCAAGCATCTCTTGTGGCTTTCCCCAAAATTGAGGGCTAGTGAAGGCACAGTAGCCACATTCAAACATCGGCTTAAGCCAAATATTCTGGCTCAATAAACCACAATGTGAATGAGCTGTGTCTTGGTCCATACAGCATGTTTGCTGGTGCACACAGGCTGTTCACTCTTGCTTTACTCCCTGGGTTTGAACATCAGACAAAGCTATCCCTTTCTCATATGTTAACCTCTTGCACAAAAGGGGAAGGGAATGGGCAGAGTACACCAGCACAGCAATCATTCACATTCTGCTTTATTAAACCAGGATTCCTGGCTTAAAGTGATGTGCAATTATAACCACTGCATAAGGAATTATAGTGCTATTTAACTATAATTATTCAGTAAAGTCAATAAAACATGAGGATGTATAAGATCAAGATGTCATGGGTGCCTAAGCTTACACCATTATAACAACTGTTAGTCTTTAAGTTGACAAAAAACCCTCTGTTTTTGCTGTAACTCATTAACACTGCTACAAAAAACAATTTTCACATTGCAGGGAGTGCGCCCCTTGATTAATGCATAAACATGTGCTCCCAGCATAATGCATAATCAGGTGCTCCCCAAACACTTATTTTAAAGTGAAAATGTGCCTTTTTTGCCACTGCCACCCTACCACCAAAATTTGGTAGTAACATGCAACCCATGGGCTGCATGTTGCCCAACCCTGAACTACACATTCTTCACATGACAACCCTATGCAGATATATAACTGAAGCTAGCTATCATGAAAAAGGCAGGATTAGTTTTATTCCACATACATAATTTTTTACATGGACATTTTATAAAAACATTCCATTCCTCAGCCAGTTTTAAGCATCATACAAACTAGAGCTCCATTACTTTATTAACTTGTTCAATTTTGAACAAGCTTCATACAACCTGTAAAGGAGTTTAGAACCTTTTTCACTACCTAGATATCCTTACGCTGCCCAAATATCTTACTGATGATGGCACTACACTCACTGACAAGCCTGCACAATTAACACTGTCTCAAAGGAATGAAACCAGTTTGCCAGATCTGCTTCTTCAAGAATTTTTCATTTCTAAAAAAAGGCTTATAAACATATGCTATGAGTCCTCACATTTTCTGGGAAAAACACATATTTTAACCTTATATTTGGTGTTTTCTGCATTTCTAAGCAACCATATACCTCAACTGTTCTAAGAGGAAAGCTTTTTCACATAGTTAAGAACCTATCAGCTCTTTGAGTTAGTCATTCCAACCACATTCCAGTCACATTCCAGGTATGCCAACGTCTACCCCATAACCAAGAATCCCACAGGATATGTGGGGAGAAGCTGAGTGGGAGAAACATAAGTCGCAGTTATCTAAAATTTACAAAAGACTGTTACTGCCCCAGTTCTATGACACTGCTGCATCAGCGTATAGAACATAACTTAAACCAGCATGCAGTGCCAGCCTAGGAAAATGCAACTACATGGATCCCTGCTCTCAAGAACCTTTAGGCTAAACTAACAACTGAAGAGAGGTTTTCATGTAACTCTGCAGTTTCTCTTGCCCTATCGAATTCTCCTGTCAAACCCAAATATGTTCAGCCTGAAACTCCTCCCCAAATTTGCTGCTAATAAAGATCACCTTCTCTGCACCCGTTTCTACACACATTATTGAACTACTGGCTTTCTCATTTTCAGTCATACCTAATTGAAAGCGGCCTAGTATAACCATGTTAACAAACAGATACAAGTATTCTCCTGGTATGTTAGTATACAAATAGGAAGACAGGCCTCACAGACAGGGGCTGATGGCCACCTTCAAATCCCATGCCTCCTACTTTCAAACAATGCTAACATCCTACCTTTCTCCTCCTCATCCACAACTCCAGATTGGGACGCCAGGCATTTCTTCTCTCTCTCTCCTGTTTTCTATTATCTGATTCATCACAGAGGATTGTAATTTTATGATTGCACTCAGGAGCGGGGCCACTTTGTGGGCTGAATGGCAGGGCGGATAGGCCAACGATACTATTATTATTGTATTTCCTGAGGACCTTGGTTAGTTAAGGGAACTGTGCCAAAGGACTCCTGGCCCCAACCTCCTACCTTTATCCCCCGGTTACTACTAGCCATGCCTCCCTCCCCATCTCTCACATACACAGTATTCCCACCACCCCATCCTCAAATTGGTCTTTTGACACTTACCAAGCCCCGCGGGCTTTCTCTCTCTCTTTCCGACACACACTCACACCAAAGCCCATAGCAATCTCAAGGCCGTTCCCTCACAACGACCCCCGGCCATCACACCTCTCTTTGACCTCATAATCCGTTCCCCGAAGCCTCCCCTCACCCCCCTCCAGCACTCCCGTCTCCCCCACTGACCCCCATACACAGGGGCACCTCCCGGGGAGCCGTTCAGGCCTCTCCCCACTGTCTCTCCCCACCCCCCAATACACACACGAAGACACGCAGGTCCATCCCGCCCCGTTCCCGGGACGGCTCCGCACCTCTCGGTCCTTGAGGCCCAGCAGCAGCACCTCCTCCATGAGCGTGAGGCGCGTTTCCTTGGAGTCGCCCTTCTCGTCTTCGGCCTGCTCGTCCCGCCGGCCTTCCTCCTCAGGGCCGCCGCCGCCGCCGCCGCCGGCCACCCGTTCTTTGTCGGCCGCGGCGGCGGCGCTCCGAGAGGCCTCGGTGCGGCGCTGCACCAGGCCCGAGCTTCGCTGGGTTAGGGAAGTCATGGCGGAGGAGGCGGACGACGGGATGGGATGGAGCCGCGGGCCCCGGGGGGCCCTGCTGGGCGGGCTGGAGGAGACCCCGAGCAGGCCGCGGCCTCCCTCGCTTTCCGCGCCGGGGCAAGGCAGGCTGGCCGGCCGCAGACGCTCAGGGAGGGGAAGGGAAGGGAAGGGAAGGGAGGGGGGAATGGAGATGGGCCGGGCCGGGCCGGCTCGGCTCGGCTCGGCTCCCCTGCGGCACCGGCGGCGGCGGCTTCCCCTCCAATATGGCGGCGCAGCTCGCTCGGCTGACGCCAGCGGCGGCGGCGGAGGATGTGGCAGCGGCGGGCGGGGGAAGGAGGAGGAAGACTCTGGAGGCGCCGGAAAGAGGGCGGAGGAGAGTCAGTCAGTCAGTCAATGGCCAGCTCGGGGGAGGGAGGCGGCTGAGGCGACTTCGGAGCCCCGCTCAGGAAGGGAGAATGTGTCTGCGTCAAAGGGTCTGCTTTAAAACTTTTTCTCCTGACGTACCGTATCCCCCCCCCCCCCCCCCGTACACACTGGGTTGCATCCAGACTTGGTCACGCTTGGCGCAGGCGGGCCCATTGAAACCAATGCGACTTGAGCGAGCCGTGGTGGCGAACTCAAGTTCCAGACTTGGGCATCCTTAGAGCAGGCAGGCCCGTTGAAACCAACGGGGCTTAGTCGTGGTGGCGAACTCAAGTTCCAGACTTGGGCATCCTTAGAGCAGGCAGGACCGTTGAAACCAGTGGGACTTAGTCGTGATGGTGAACTCAAGTTCCAGACATAGGCATCCTTAGAGCAGGCAGGCCCGTTGAAACCAATGGGACTTAGTCGTGGTGGCGAACTCAAGTTCCAGACTTGGGCATCCTTAGAGCAGGCAGGCCTGTTGAAACCAATGCGACTTAAGTGAGCCATGGTAGCCAACTTAAGGCCCATTGATTTCAGTGGGGGTCTGCTCTTTTAAGGATGACCAGGAATAGATCCAACCCATTCTTGTTGCTTTACTGCTTTCATTTGCAAGCAGCCTTGGACCACATTTTATTTTACATTACTAAATAAATAATAAAACACGAGGCTGCAGCCAAGAGAGAAGGGAAACTCTGCCCAGAGGTAAGTTCTATCAGGCTTTTCATCTTCTTTAACTATCACCCATCAACAGCCATTCCACCAGGCCAGGGGTTGTTGCTAGGTTCTTAAAAGATCCAGGGCCCAAGCCCATAACACAAATTTGCCTAAGTGCACCTCTAATATATATGTGTGTGTGTGTGTGTGCACCTGTGCATGGGTGTATATACAATACACACCATTACATACAAGTACAAAAAAGGGCCATAGTTGTAACAACTGTGATAATTATAATTTGTATAATTATAATTTGTATATACCCGAGATAAAGATGCTTCTGTTATCTACCAGTATATGTACAATTGTATTCATATGAATCCCCTTCATGGATCACTGCCTTGTTGTGGTGAAGGGGCTTGCGTAATTCAGTGAAGCCATAAGCTATGCCGTGCAGGGCCACCCAAGATGGACAGGTCATGGCATAGAGTTCTGACAAAATGTGGTCCATTGGAGAAGGAAATGGCAACCCACTCCAGTATTCTTGCCAAGAAAACCCCATGGAACGTATCACAAGGCTAAAAGAGATGATGCCGGAAGAGGAGCCCCTCAGGTCGGAAGGTGTCCAATATACTACTGGGGAAGAGCAGAAGGTATTTCCAAGTAGCGCCAGAAAGAGTGAAGCGGCTGGGCCAAAGCCAAAAGGACACTCAGCTGTGGATGTGTCTGGTGGTGAAAAGAAAATCTGATGCTATAAAGAACAATATTGTTTAGGAACCTGGAATGTAAGATCAATGAATCAAGGTAAGCTGGAGGTGGTCAAACATGAGATGGCAAGATTGAACGTCGACATCGTGGGAATCAGTGAACTAAAATGGACAGGCATGGACGAATTTAATTCAGGTGACCATCATATCTACTACTGTGGGCAAGAATCCCTTAGAAGAAATGGAGTAGCACTCATAGTCAACAAAAGGGTGGGAAAAGCAGTACTGGGTACAATCTTAAAAACGATAGAATGATCTCAGTACGAATCCAAGGCAAACCATTCAACATCACAGTAATTCAAGTCTATGCCCCAACCACTGAGGCCGAAGAAGCTGAGGTTGACCGGTTCTATGAAGACCTACAACACCTTCTAGAACTAACACCAAAAAAAGATGTCCTCTTCATCATAGGAGATTGGAATGCTAAAGTAGGAAGTCAAGAAATAACCGGGATAACAGGCAAGCATGGCCTTGGTGTACAAAATGAAGCAGGACAAAAGCTAATAGAGTTTTGCCAAGAGAACACGCTGATCATAGCAAACACTCTTTTCCAACAGCACAAGAGGCGACTCTACACATGGACATCACCAGATGGTCAATATCGAAATCAGATTGATTATGTCTTTGCAGCCAAAGATGGAGAAGCTCTATACAGTCAGTCAAAACAAGACCTGGAGCTGACTGTACTTCAGATCATGAGCTTCTTGTTGCTAAATTTTGGCTTAAATTGAAGAACGTCGGGAAAACCACTAAACCATTCAGGTATGACCTAAATCATATCCCTTATGAATATACAGTGGAGGTGAGGAATAGATTTCAGGGATTAGACCTGATAGACAGAGTGCCTGAGGAACTATGGACGAAGGTCTGTAACATTGTTCAGGAGGCAGCAACGAAATCCATCCCAAAGAAAAAGAAATGCAAGAAAGCCAAGTGGCTGTCTGATGAGGCTTTACAAGTAGCTGAGGAAAGAAGGGAAGCGAAAAGCAAGGGAGAAAGGGGAAGATACATCCAACTGAATGCAGAGCTCCAGAGAATAGCAGTGAGAGACAAGAAGGCCTTCTTCAATGAACAATGCAAAGAAATGGAGGAAAACAATAGACTGGGAAAGACTAGAGATCTCTTCAAGAAAATCGGAGATCTCAAGGGAACGTTTTGTGCAAAGATGGGCATGATAAAGGACAAAGAAGGCAGAGACCTAACAGAAGCAGATGAGATTAAGAAGAGGTGGAAAGAATACACAGAAGAACTCTACAGGAAAGATCTGAATGTCCCCGATAGCCATGATAGTGCGGTCACTGAACTTGAGCCGGGCATCCTAGAGAGTGAAGTCAAGTGGGCCTTAGGAAGCATTACTAACAACAAAGCTAGCGGAGATGACAGTATTCCAGCTGAGCTATTTAAAATCCTAAAAGATGATGCTGTTAAAGTGCTGCACTCAATATGCCAACAAATGTGGAACACTCAAGAGTGGCCACAAGACTGGAAAAGGTCAGTTTACATTCCAATTCCAAAGAAGGGCAGCGTCAAAGAGTGTTCAGACTACCGCACAATTGTGCTCATTTCACATGCCAGCAAGGTTATGCTCAATATCCTACAAGCTAGGCTTCAGCAGTATGCGAACCGAGAACTACCGGAAGTACAAGCTGGGTTTTGAAGAGGCAGAGGAACTAGAGATCAAATCGCCAACATTCGCTGGATCATGGAGAAAGCAAGAGAATTCCAGAAAAACGTCTATTTCTGCTTCATTGACTACACTAAAGCCTTTGATTGTGTGGATCACAACAAACTGTGGCAAATTCTGAAAGAGATGGGGGTACCAGACCACCTTACCTGTCTCCTGAGAAACCTGTACGAGGTCAAGAAGCAACAGTAAGAACCAGACATGGAACAACCGATTGGTTCAAAATGGGGAAAGGAGTACGACAAGGCTGCATATTGTCGCCCTGCTTATTTAACTTATATGCAGAGTACATCATGAGAAACGCCGGGTTGGATGAATCACAGGTCGGAATTAAGATTGCCGGGAGAATTATCAACAACCTCCGATATGCAGACGATACCACCCTAATGGCTGAAAGCGAAGAGGATCTCAAGAGCCTCTTGTTGAGGGTGAAAGAGGAGAGTGCAAAAGCTGGTTTGAAACTCAACATTAAAAAAACGAAGATCATGGCATCTGGCCCCATCACTTCCTGGCATATAGAAGGGGAAGAATTGGAAGCAGTGACAGATTTTATTTTCTTGGGCTCCAAGATCACCGCAGACGGTGACTGTAGCCATGAAATTAAAAGACGCTTGCTCCTTGGGAGGAAAGCTATGGCAAACCTAGACAGCATAGTAAGAAGCAGAGACATCACCTTGCCGACAAAGGTCCGTCTAATCAAAGCTATGGTTTTCCCAGTGGTAATGTATCGCTGTGAGAGCTGGACTACAAGGAAGGCTGAGCGCCGAAGAATTGATGCTTTTGAACTGTGGTGCTGGAGAAGACTCTTACGAGTCCCCTGGACTGCAAGGAGGTCAAATCAGTCCATCCTAAAGGAAATCAACCCTGAGTGCTCATTGGAAGGACAGATATTGAAGCTGAAGCTCAAATATTTTGGCCACCTAATGCGAAGAGAAAACTCTTTGGAAAAGACCCTGATGCTGGGAAAGACTGAAGGCAAAAGGAGAAGGGGACAGCAGAGGATGAGATGGCTAGATAGCATCACTGATGCAATGAATATGGACTTGAGCACGCTCCGGGAGAGAGCGCAGGACAGGAAGGCCTGGCGTGCTGTGGTCAATGGGGTCACGAAGAGTCGGACACGACTGAACAACAACAACAATTCATATGTATAATTATGTTCTAACAACAACCCTGTTCTAAAGAGATTACCAGCACTCACTACGTTATTGTGTGTTTTCATATTGTTACAATATCATATTAGTTTAACCTGACCCACTTACAGTTGTGTGTTTGTTCACTAATTTCCTATAGATTACATACATAGATACATACATAAGAAGGGTGCACTGACCCCCCACCCCACTTCAGCTCATACCCTGATTCAGCGTTTTGGAAAACATCCCACTTCTGCTCTGGCCAATTTATAGTCGGACCATTTCAGCTCAGCACCAAACCCGAGTCAAGGTTTTGAAAAATTAGTCTTTATGTCTCCTGCTGACTACCATGGGAAATTAGAGAAAAACTAACTTTTTTCTCTTGGTCAGAGCTGGATGATAATTTCAGGCATAGTAGCCCCCTAGAAGGGGATTATACCTGCCCAATGTCAGAAAAATAGGTGCAGGGTTTATATTTTGATTTTCTTTTAAAGGGAACTACCAATAACATCTTTATTACTTGGAAGAATTGGATAAAATTTTCAGGATTCATTGCCCCATCAGAGGAGATCATGTCTGCCAAATTTCAGAATGATAGCCTCAGGGAATTTTGTGCAAGGGTGGCCTTGACATTTTGAGGTCTCCAAAAGAGGACATACTTCTCGCTATTTTCCTTGTGGACCGTTGTTCTGAAAATCACAGACAGACTAGAATTGTCCCTAAGTAAGAAACCAGCAAAGTTTCAGAAGGATAGGTGCAGCAGTTCATGTGGAAGGGGAGTTCTCCAATTTGGGGGAGGGAGTGATTTGTTTTCCCTTCCCTTTACCACTTCCCCAATAGTTTTTGGCTAAATTTGTATGCAAATGCACAGGTCATTATAGGTGTCCCCCAGGCAAGAAACCTGTAAAGTTTCTGAAGGATATGTATGAATGCAAATTTAGAATTGCTAGAATTTATTTACATTTCACCAATGTTAGCAGTAGGGGAACATGGGTGGGAAGGTGCTATTGTCCTGCTTGTGGGTTTTCTGTGGGCATCTGGTTGTCCACTGTGTGAACAGAATGCTGGACTAGATGGACCTTGGTCTGATGCAGCACGGCTCTTCTTATGTTCTGAAATAAAGAGTGCCTCTGAGCATATGCAGAATGCTTTTCTTTCACCACTGAGCACTTACATTCTCCCCCTACCAATTCTATTCCCTCCATGCAACCATCCCTCCTCATCTTACCATCCTCCAGCAACTCTTCATAAAAACAGATGTTTTGTGCAACTCTCCTCTACCTCCTCCTTGTTATGCACAAGCTCTCATTGTATCTTCCTCCCCATAACTCCCCATTTGTGCCAAGACTTCATTTGTGCCAAGATTGAGGCAATGAGTCTGTTTTCAAAACTAGGGTTAAGTTATGGAGAAACTCGGAGCACGTACTAAGTGCCTTTCTATCACCACTTAAGCTAGAGTTCATGCAAACACACGTGCGCGTGCACGCATGCACACACACGACAAAACGTGCATAGCACTGAGCTGAGTATTCAGTTCATTAGACAGAATTGGGTAGGCACTGTATTAAGCCTGCAGTACCATGCCCACATCTCAGGACTTATTTCTGAGTAAACATGCAGAACATCAGGGTGCAAACCTCCCTGCAAAAGTAACTTGTGCTGGAATCCTATGCATGCTTTCCTGAGGGTAAGCCTCATTAAATAATGGGGCTTCTGAGTAGGCATACATAGGCTTGTATAAATGAGCAGTATTTATCGCCCCTCCACTTAAAAAACAAACCCCAAACTCTTATTTTTATTAAAGCTTTCTGTTCATAGGAACATAGGAAGCTGCCTGATACCGAGTCAGACCCTGGGTCCATCTAAACCGGTATTGTTGACACTGACTGGCAGCAGTGGCTTTCCAGGGTTTCAGGCCAGATTCTTTCCTCGCCCTACCTGGAGATGCTGGGGATCGAACCCGGGACCTTCTGCATGCCAAGCACGTGCTCTGCCACTGAGCTACAGCCCTTCCTATGGCTGGATAATGGCAACTGACAAAACAGCCCCAGATTTGTTTCTCTGCAACCATGTGAACCCACTTTTCTCAAATACTTGAGTGAGAAGGAGAAAACCCAACCCTCTTGTCTGTTTGTATAAAGTCAAATACAGTTCAGAACTCTTGCCCCCCGAAGAGAATTCTCTTTAAGAATTCCCCAAGATATGCTCTGGGTGGAATAAAAAAGAGAAAGAAAGAACAGGGGAGGGGAGGGGAGAAGAAAAGAATGGTGATTGGAAATGTGTTGGGACAGGGTGTAGAGAAAAAAGAGCCAAGTGGCTCCTTTCAGAGAGGTAGTACTTCAGAAGAATTTGGAAGGCTGTGGAGGGTTTGTGAGGATTACATGTACTTAAATTAACTTTATGAGGTAAGGTGGCTGAGGGCTTTTTCTAGCTTTTTTAAAACTGTAGATCCTATTTAAAAGCCTCAGCAATTCTTTGATCATGCTGCCACATAGTCCTAACCCTCGTTCTGGAATAATTCGAGTCCTAAAGCTATTTAGGAGAAATTAAAGTGGAGGGGGAGAAAGAAGTTTGTGGAGGCTGATTGGATCCTTTGCTGTACTGACGCTACTAAACTTCTGCAGAAGCCAAACTTCCAATCTGGGGTAGTAAAATCAGATGTGGTGTGAAATACCAGTATTTCACATGGAGCTCTTTCTTCCCTTTCTTCTCCCTCTTCAAAATTTCATTGCAAGCAAGCTTGCAACTGCGGGCATGGAAGAGCAGAAAAGTAGGGGGGGGAAGAGGTTTTTTTGCACTTCAAAAAAAAACTACGCCAGAGATTAGGGATAGTGACCTCCTAATGGTCACCTTAAACACCTTCTGATTAGGATCTCTAATCCCCTGTATGGCTTGACAGTTTTTTACTTTTTGTTTTAGTCTTTGAGAAAGGGAAAATTTATGCATGGCTAGCACAAAAGCCACCTGACCTAACTTGTCTGACATTTGGCAGGTTCAGTCAGCTCCATAGGGGCTGCCAGGTTGCCAAATTCCATAAATTTACGTGGAAGCACAAAAAAAATTATAGCTCTTTACTTTGACAGATTTTCTTGAAAAAAGCAAATTTTACCTGTGACTAGCACAAAAGCCACTCTTCCTAACTGCCTGAAATTGGGCAGGTTCAATAAGCTCCATGGGGGCTACCAGTTCTCCAAATTTCATGTATTTATCTTGCAAACTAAAAAAGATATGGCCGTTTCTGTTTTCCGATGCAAGTCAATGGGAAAATGTAAAAAAAAAAGGCTATTAGGAGAGCTCAAAAGATCCAGGGCCCGTGCCCAGGTGGTTCTGTCAATAATGACGCCCCTGCACTGGGCTGCACCAGAGGCAGAGAGGGTGAGCAGATTGACGCTCAGCTCAGCTCAGCTGAGATACCAGCAACTTTTGATTCCTCCTCACCTTTACCAGTTTCCATTCCAGCTAGTTATATGAACTCAGAATCATAGAATAGTAGGGTTGGAAGGGGCCTACAAGGCCATCGAGTCCAACCCCCTGCTCATTGCAGGAATCCAAGTCAGAGCATCCCTGACAAATGGCAGTCCAGCCTCATCTTGAAGGCCTCCAGTGTGGGAGAGCCCACCACCTCCCCAGGTCATTGGTTCCATTGTCGTATTGCTCTTACAGTCAGGATGTTTTTCCTGATGTTCAGCCGGAATCTGGCTTCCTGTAACTTGAGCCCATTATTCCATGTCCTGCACTCTGGGATGATCAAGAAGAGATCCTGGCCTTCCTCTCTGTGACAACCTTTCAAGTACTTGAAGAGTGCTGTCATATCTCCCCTCAGTCTTCTCTTCTCAAGGCTAAACATGCCCAGTTCTTTCAGTCTGTCTTCATAGGGCTTTGTTTCCAGTCCCCTGATCATCTTTGTTGCCCTCCTCTGAGCCTTCTCCAGTTTGTCTGCATCCTTCTTAAAATGTGGTGCCCAGGACTGGAGACAGTACTCCAGAGAAGGCCTAACCAGTGCTGAGTAGAGGGGAACTAGTACTTCCCGGGATTTGGAAGCTATGCTTCTATGAATGCAGCCCAAAATAGCATTGGCCTTTTTTGCAGCCACATCACATTGTTGGCTCATATTCAGCTTGTGATCGACAACAATTCCAAGATCCTTCTCACTTGTAGTGTGGTTGAGCCACGTATCCCCCATCTTGTAACTGTGCATTTGGTTTCTTTTTCCTAGGTGCAGAACTTGGCATTTATCCCTATTAAATGTCATTCTGTTGTTTTCTGCCCAGCGCTCCAGTCTATCCAGATCACTTTGAATTTTGTTTCTGTCTTCCAAAGTATTAGCTATCCTGCCCAATTTTGTGTCATCTGCAAATTTGATCAGCATTCCCTGCACCTCCTCCTCCAAGTCATTAATAAAAATGTTGAAGAGCACTGGGCCCAGGACTGAGCCCTGCGGTACCCCACTCGTTACCTCTCCCCAGTTTGAGAAGGTCCCATTGATAAGCACTCTTTGAGTCCAATTCTGTAGCCAACTGTGGATCCACCGGATTGTTGTTTCATCTAGCCCACTTTGAGCTAGTTTGCTCATCAGGATATCATGGGGCACTTTGTCGAAAGCTTTGCTGAAGTCGAGGTATATGATGTCTACAGCATTCCCATGCTCTACAAGGGAGGTTACTTGATCCAAAAATGAGATCAGATTAGTCTGGCAGGACTTGTTTTTGACAAATCCATGTTGGCTTCGAGTCATCACGGCATTGTTGTCAAGGTGCTTCCAGATGGATTCCTTTATGATCTGCTCCAGACTTTTCCCAGGGATGGATGTCAGACTGACTGGTCTGTAGTTCCCAGGTTCCTCCTTTTTACCCTTTTTGAAGATAGGGACAACGTTAGCCCTCCTCCAGTCATCTGGCACTTCCCCCGTCCTCCATGATTTCTCAAAGAGAATAGACAGCGGTTCTGAGAGTTCTTCTGCCAGTTCCTTTATGACTCTAGGATGCAGTTCATCTGGCCCTGGAGATTTGAACTCATTCAAAGTAATTAGGTGTTCCTTGACCATATGCCTATCAATCTCAAGCTGCAATCCTGCCCCTTCAGCCTGTACTTTGCCTTTGCCAGGGGAGTCATAGACCCTCTTTTGGGAGAAGACTGAGCCAAAGTAGGAATTGAGCGCCTCTGCCTTTTCTTTGTCATCTGTTATTGTTTTGCCATCCTTATTTAATAGCTGAACCACCATTTCTTTCCTCTGCCTTTTACTATGTACGTAGCTGAAGAAAGCCTTTTTGTTGTTTTTAGCATCCCTTGCTAACCTCAGCTCATTCTCAGCTTTAGCCTTCCTGACGCCATCCCTGCAATTCTGTGCTATCTGCCTGTACTCTTCCTTTGTTACTTGGCCTTCTTTCCACTTCCTATATGTGTCCTTTTTTGTTTTCAGGTCATCCCTAAGCTTTTTATGAAGCCACATTGGCTTCTTCTGTTGTCTTCCACCTTTTCTTCTTGTTGGAATTGTTTGTGATTGTGCCTTGAGAATTTCCTTTTTTAAAAACTCCCACCCATCTTGGACTCCTTTTCTCATTAGCAGAGTTTTTTTTTTCTTCCTCCCTCCCCATCCTTTTTCTTTTTGTGTCCCATGTTTCCCCTCCAGATAGTCTTCATAAAAATGTTGTAACTAAGAACTAGTGCCTGAGTTTGCATTTTTTCTTCTTCCTCCAAAACCCTTTTCCTTTTGTGGTGTGTCTTTTAGATAGTAAACCTGACCATAAACCTGATGTATGTGTATGTGTGTATGTAGTACTAGTCATTAGTAAGATGCAGCCATTCAATACATTAAACGTTATAGGCAGATAAATATATACCCCTGGGAGAGTCTGAATATATACATTTAGGAGGAACTAAGGGCACAATCCTATGGCCACTAGTCAGTGGCTAGAGGGCCATAGGATAGGTCAGTTCCCTGAGAACTGATCTCCACCCTCTCCCGCGCTGCCTCTTAGGCAGTGTGGATCGGCCGCACGCTCCATGCTCGTAAGAGGAGCATGGAGCAGCAAAAATGAGGTGTTCCTGGGGGTGGGCCAGGGCAGAGAGGGCGGACATGCCTTTCTGACACTTCCTATGCATCATCCAGCATCCCCCTGCCCCCGCCGTTCCGACTTCCTGCAGCTAGGCAGCCAAAATTGGCTGTCTAGCCTCGAATGCAGGGCGGCTGAAACGCAGAGGGGAAGATCCCCTCCGCGCTGCTCCTGCCCTGCATTGGATAGGTAGTTGCCTCCAAGTTCGGAGGCGGCCACCTATCCCGATAGGATTGCGCGCTCTGCGGCTGTCAAGAGGATTTTATAAGCCTAAATTTATTAATTGTATGCTTGTCTCTTCATTGGTGAAGTTTAGATTATCAGTGGCCATTCCCCTCAGCAGGGGCGGTGGACTTATTAAGATAGTCCACCCACAGAGACTAATGGAATCCAAAAGATTCCTGAATGCTCTTGGGAAGTTCCTTGGTGACATGACTACATGTATTGAAGCTTTGTTCTCATTACAGAACAAGTGAGATGCAAGGAGTTATTGCCATAATTGCTTCCAAGTGTCCTCTCTGATGCTGTTGAGCCCAGCCAGTTCCCTGGTTTACCAGGAAACTGGACAGGCAGGACAATGACTAGAACACAGATGGCATAAATCTCACAGTGAATATGACCAAAAACACATGAGAGTACATTGTGTGTATTTTGTGGTGGTGCCAGCGGCAAAGCATTTGTATTTCTCTGCCTCCATCCCATCCTTGAGTAGCTGCCCAGCAGAACTTTTCCAGGTGATCATCGGATATTAAAAACTGGCCATACTAGACTAGTAACAGCAGACCTCAGAGGTCTGCTGTGACAAATTTGCAAAGCATTTTGAGGAAAATGCTTGTATTTGGCATTGAACTTGATGCCATCCTTGATACAATTCCTGTGGAGGTGTCCAGAACACCATCTAGTCCAATTATGGGATCAGTTTCAGTTGATGTGGCCTGAGGAGGATGTGGACAGAGTGCTTAGAAAGGTGCGGCTGAACTTCCTGGCCAAGTGGGGACTGGAACCTGGATCTCCTGAATCCCAATCCAACAGTCTAACCACTACACCACACTAGCTCTCATTGGGATGTAATTTCATTCTGTATTTATACATAATTAAATGCCTGTCTGTATAAATACATAATAAATCTTAAGGACTCCATCCAACATCACATGAGCAGATGAGACTTCCCCTTCCTCTCCTCTGGGCCCAGATGGTATCCACCCTAGAGTTCTTAAAGAATTCAAATATGAAATTGCTGGTCTTCCAATCAAAATATGCAACATGTCCCTAAGATCAGCATCTGTACCAGAGGACTGGAAGATGGCAAATGTAACACCAGTTTTTTAAAAGGGATGCGGGGGGATCTGGGAAATTACATGCTGGTTAACTTATTGTATGTTCTGGGTAAATTGGTTGAAAACATTATTAAACATAAAATTAGTAAGCATATAGAAGGATAAGCCCTGCTGAGAAAGAATCAATATGGTTTTTGCAAAGGTAAGTCTTGCCTCACTAACCTTTAGAGTTCTTTGAGAGTATTAATAAACATGTACAGCGGTGATCCCATAGACATTGTTTACTTGGACTTCCAAAAGGCTTTTGACAAAGTCCCTCACCAAAAACACCTGAGCGAACCCAGCTGTCATGGAATAAGAGGAGAGGTCCTCTTATGGATCAGCAACTGGTTAAAGAACAGAAAGAAGAGAGTAAGAATACATGGGAAATTCTCCTAATGGAGGGGAAAATAGTGGGGTCCCACAGGGATCTGTATTGGGACCAATGCTTTTCAACCTGTTCATAAATTATCTGGAATTTAGGAGTGAGCAGTGAAGTGGCCACGTTTGCTGATGACACTAAATTATTTAGGGTGGTTAAAATAAAAAGGGATTGTGAGGAGGTCCAAAAGGATCTCTCCAAACTGGGAGAATGGGCATCTAAATGGCAAATTCATTTCAGTGTAAGCAAGTGTAAAGTGGTGCATGTTGGGGCAAAAAATCCCAACTTCAAGTATAACCTGATGGGATCTGAGCTAGCTGTGACTGACCAAGAAAGAGATCTTGGGGTTGTGGCTAGCTCAATGAAAATGTCGACCCCGTGTACAGCCACTGTAAAAAAAGGCAAACTCCATGTTTAGGCATAATTAGAAAAGGAACTGTGAATAAAACTGACAATATCATACTGTTGTTGTTGTTCAGTCGTTCAGTCATGTCCAACTCTTCGTGACCCCATGGACCATAACACACCAGGCCTTCCTGTCCTCCACTCTCTCCTGGAGCGTGCTCAAGTCCATATTCATTGCATCAGTGATGCTATCTAGCCATCTCATCCTCTGCTGTCCCCTTCTCCTTTTGTCTTCAGTCTTTCCCAGCATCAGGGTCTTTTCCAAAGAGTTTTCTCTTCGCATTAGGTGGCCAAAATATTGGAGCTTCAGCTTCAGTATCTGTCCTTCCAATGAGCAGTCAGGGTTGATTTCCTTCAGGATGGACTGATTTGACCTCCTTGCAGTCCAGGGGACTCGTAAGAGTCTTCTCCAGCACCACAGTTCGAAAGCATCGATTCTTCGGCGCTCAGCCTTCCTTATAGTCCAGCTCTCACAGCCATACATTACCACTGGGAAAACCATAGCTTTGATTATGCGGACCTTTGTCGGCAAGGTGATGTCTCTGCTTCTTACTATGCTGTCTAGGTTTGCCATAGCTTTCCTCCCAAGGAGCAAGCGTCTTTTAATTTCATGGCTACAGTCACCATCTGCGGTGATCTTGGAGCCCAAGAAAGTAAAATCTGTCACTGCTTCCATTTCTTCCCCTTCCATATGCCAGGAAGTGATAGGGCCAGATGCCATGATCTTCGTTTTTTTAATGTTGAGTTTCAAACCAGCTTTTGCACTCTCCTCTTTCACCCTCAACAAGAGGCTCTTTAGATCCTCTTCGCTTTCTGCCATTAGGGTGGTATCATCTGCGTATCTGAGGTTGTTGATAATTCCCCCAGCAATCTTAATTCCGACCTGTGATTCATCCAACCCGGCGTTTCTCATGATGTACTCTGCATATAAGTTAAATAAGCAGGGCGACAATATGCAGCCTTGTCGTACTCCTTTCCCCATTTTGAACCAATTGGTTGTTCCATGTCTGGTTCTTACTGTTGCTTCTTGACCCTCGTACAGGTTTCTCAGGAGACAGATAAGGTGGTCTGGTACCCCCATCTCTTTCAGAATTTGCCACAGTTTGTTGTGATCCACACAATCAAAGGCTTTAGCATAGTCAATGAAGCAGAAATAGACGTTTTTCTGGAATTCTCTTGCTTTCTCCATGATCCAGCGAAAATTGGCGATTTGATCTCTAGTTCCTCTGCCTCTTCAAAACCCAGCTTGTACTTCCGGTAGTTCTCCGTTCACATGTTGCTGAAGCCTAGCTTGTAGGATTTTGAGCATAACCTTGCTGGCATGTGAAATGAGCACAATTGTACGGTAGTTTGAACACTCTTTGGCATTGCCCTTCTTTGGAATTGGAATGTAAACTGACGTTTTCCAGTCTTGTGGCCACTGGTGAGTGTTCCACATTTGTTGGCATATTCAGTGCAGCACTTTAACAGCATCATCTTTTAGGATTTTGAATAACTCACCTGGAATACTGTCATCTCCGCTAGCTTTGTTGTTACTAATGCTTCCTAAGGCCCACTTGACTTCACTCTCGAGGTCACGTTCAGTGACCACACTATCATGGCTATCAGGGACATTCAGGTCTTTCCTGTAGAGTTCTTCTGTGTATTCTTTCCACCTCTTAATCTCATCTGCTTCTGTTAGGTCCCTGCCTTCTTTGTCCTTTATCATGCCCATCTTTGCACAAAACGTTCCCTTAAGATCTCCGATTTTCTTGAAGAGATCTCTAGTCTTTCCCATTCTGTTGTTTTCCTCGATTTCTTTGCATTGTTCATTTAAGAAGGCCTTCTTGTCTCTCCTTGCTATTCTCTGGAACTCTGCATTCAGTTGGATATATCTTCCCCTTTCTCCCTTGCTTTTCGCTTCCCTTCTTTCCTCAGCTACTTGTAAAGCCTCATCAGACAGCCACTTGGCTTTCTTGCATTTCTTTTTCTTTGGGATGGATTTTGTTGCTGCCTCCTGAACAATGTTACAGACCTTCGTCCATAGTTCCTCAGGCACTCTGTCTATCAGGTCTAATCCCTGAAATCTATTCCTCACCTCCACTGTATATTCATAAGGGATATGATTTAGGTCATACCTGAATAGTTTAGTGGTTTTCCCGACGTTCTTCAATTTAAGCCAAAATTTAGCAACAAGAAGCTCATGATCTGAAGTACAGTCAGCTCCAGGTCTTGTTTTGACTGACTGTATAGAGCTTCTCCATCTTTGGCTGCAAAGACATAATCAATCTGATTTCGATATTGACCATCTGGTGATGTCCATGTGTAGAGTCGCCTCTTGTGCTGTTGGAAAAGAGTGTTTGCTATGATCAGCATGTTCTCTTGGCAAAACTCTATTAGCCTTTGTCCTGCTTCATTATGTACACCAAGGCCATGCTTGCCTGTTATCCCGGTTATTTCTTGACTTCCTACTTTAGCGTTCCAATTCCCTATGATGAAGAGGATATCTTTTTTTGGTGTTAGTTCTAGAAGGTGTTGTAGGTCTTCATAGAACCGGTCAACCTCAGCTTCTTCGGCCTCAGTGGTTGGGGCATAGACTTGAATTACTGTGATGTTGAATGGTTTGCCTTGGATTCGTACTGAGATCATTCTATCGTTTTTAAGATTGTACCCCAGTACTGCTTTTCCCACCCTTTTGTTGACTATGAGTGCTACTCCATTTCTTCTAAGGGATTCTTGCCCACAGTAGTAGATATGATGGTCTGAGTTAAATTCACCCATGCGTGTCCATTTTAGTTCGCTGATTCCCACGATGTCGACGTTCAATCTTGCCATCTCATGTTTGACCACCTCCAGCTTACCTTGATTCATTGATCTTACATTCCAGGTTCCTAAACAATATTGTTCTTTACAGCATCAGATTTTCTTTTCACCACCAGACACATCCACAGCTGAGTGTCCTTTTGGCTTTGGCCCAGCCGCTTCACTCTTTCTGGCGCTATTTGGAAATTCCCTCTGCTCTTCCCCAGTAGTATATTGGACTCCTTCCGACCTGAGGGGCTCCTCTTCCGGCGTCATCTCTTTTAGCCTTGTGATACGTTCCATGGGGTTTTCTTGGCAAGAATACTGGAGTGGGTTGCCATTTCCTTCTCCAGTGGACCACATTTTGTCAGAACTCTCTGCCATGACCTGTCCGTCTTGGGTGGCCCTGCATGGCATAGCTTACGGCTTCACTGAGTTACGCAAGCCCCTTTGCCACAACAAGGCAGTGATCTATGAAGGGGCAGTGATCCATGAAGGGGAATATCATACTGCCTTTATAGAAATCTATGGTGCAACCACAGTTAGAATACTGTGTAGAGATCTGGTCACCGCACCTAAAAAAAGACTGTAGAGCTGGAAAAAGTGCAGAAAAGGAAAACTAAAATGATCAAGAGGGCTGGAGCATCTCCCCTATGAGGGAAGGTTACAACAGCTGGGATTGTTCAGCTTGGAAAAAAAGGAGGGCAAGGGGAGACATGATAGAGGTCTACAAAAGTATGCATGGTATGGAGAATGTGGATAGGGACACTTTTTCTCTCCCTCTCTCATAATACCAGAACCTAATGGGGTCATCCCATAAAGCTGATTGGTGGGAGATTCAGGACAGATAAAAGCAAGTACTTCGTCACACAGCACATAATTAAACTATGGTGATGGCCACCAGTTTGGATGGCTTTAAAAGGGGGTTAGACAAATTCCTGGTAGAGAAGGCTCTCAATAGCTACTAGTCCTGATGACTATGTGCTATCTCCAGCATCCCAGGCAATATGCCTATGTACACCAGTTGCTGGGGAGCATGGGTGGGGTGCTGCTGTTCATTTGTGTCCTGCATGTGGGCGCCCATCCAACAGCTGGTTAGCCACTGTGTGAACAGAATGCTGGACTAGATGGACCCTTAGTCTGATCCAGCATGGCTCTTATGTTCTTATGTCCTCTCCCCTATTCCCCAGATTTGCTGGGCATGCAGCAGGGAGGGGTATCCATTCCACTGGCAGGCAGGATTGAATTCAGCCCTAAATATCATAAAGTTTGGCTTATGATACAGTATACTGCTTGCAAAATGCAGAACATAGGTTGCATTCTGCAAACATTAGATACATTTCTGGCTGCCACTGCAAATCTCCCAGTATGGGAATGTTGAAGAGGGAAGTCTTGAACACACAGCTTGTCAGAGAGTTGATCCCAATTGCAGCTGGTGATCAGCTTTCTCACACACAGAGATCCCTCTGCTCATGACAGTGGCCTATTCATGTGACCAGTGTAATGTTATAGTTGTGAACTCACATCTCTCTTAACTGGTGCTTTAAGCTGTGCACTGTCACTCCCAACCCCTTTAAAAATGTTTACAAGGTGTGCAACTTCAGAATTGCTATTCTGTGATTTTCTATAAGCCAGTGTGCACATCAACACATAGCATAATGGAGTCGTGTGTGCCAACTACTGAGAGCTTTGCGTTCCTGACTTCAGGTGAACAGTTTTAAATAGGTGGAGTGACCAGCTGCCCAGCAGCCATTTATCTTTTTCAGAGCTACCAAGAATGTTAGCAGGTGAGTAAGGCAACCCTACATTTCAGTTGGAGCACCCTGACACTTCCAAAGCCCTACCGGGCTCCTGCTTGAAGGGAGGGGGCGCTGTATTCGTTATTCTTCCTTCAGTTTTTTTCCCTTTTAAACAAGTTCCCTCCTAAGTTCATTTAGACCAGCCTGGTCTGAATGTTCCCCATGTTGGGATCGTGGATCTTTCTACAAGGACAGAGTGGGGGAGGGGGATCAGAGCTCAGCTGTCCCGCCCTGAGGTCTGAGCTCTCCCTCCGACTGTCCTATGGCCATCCCAAGGTCCATAAGATTACACCTTAAAAGCCATTGCTTGCTTCACAGTTCCCATGCTCTGTTAAATTGAGTAATGCTTCATAGTTTTCTGTTGTGAGTTTTGTATGTGTTTTACATACAATCTATATACAGTATGTATGTTTTACTACTGCTTGTTGTCCATCGCATCAAGCATGTATTTATTATTTTTAAAGACATTTATTGAAGAAATGTTCATTATAAAATAATCCCAAAGTGGAATACAAGCAATAAAACACAGTAAAATAATCCAACATATCATTAAATCTGTGACTGAAAATTGCTACCCAAAAATTATAAACACCATTCTCATAGAACAGGCAGCTATATGAGGGTAGGTTTGCGTGCATACCCAGCTTTATAGAACTTTACAAGGTTATAGAAATTGTAGAATGTTTAATTTCTAACCTTATGTACAGCCCTTTACAACTTTTATCCTAGCCCAAGAAATGGAAAGATTAGACAGTGAGATTTATTGCTGATGATCATGTTTGAGTTTTATTAGCTTGCTGAACTATTTTACCTTTATGATCTGTTCCTGCTGACTGTTTTATACCACAGGACATAATAGCATATACACCAAACATTCAGGTGGTCAGTCTCAACAGCTGGGCACAGTAAATGCACTATTATTTGTACAAACCAATTCTGAATCGCAACAAGAATATGAGAAGTTTCATCAGCCAAGAAGGTATTGTAAAGTGTCTTAAACAAAAACATTCAGTAACCAAAAGCAATTTTGGAATGGAAATCAAAAGCAAGCATATTGTTATGAGGTGTCATAACACACACATTGGTTCCATATCATAAGAACCAGGACCACAAAGCACAAAAAGAAGTTCTCAGGTGAACATGTTTGCTCTGGACCATCCACCATTCGTGCCTCTGGAGACAGCGTCCACTCACATAAGGAACATAATCCAATGCATAAGAATGTTCAGTTCTTGCCTGTACTAAAGCACATCCTTTCATATGTCAAATCACCTTTTGTTTACAGGTCTATAGAAAATAGTTTTCCTTTGAAATCAGGCAGGGAAATGGGGTTTTGATTAGTTGACATTATTTTCATCCTTGTACAATGTTAAGAGGCCTTTGGATGGGGAGAACAATGATCAGCCAGTTCATCCCTTTGCTAGACTTTTCCTGCTGATAAAAGCAGTTCCACATCCAATATAGTTGCAGTGGAACAATGGGCTCGGCTCCCTCACAAAGACACTGAAGTGACATAGGAGGCTTACGCGGCATTCACACATTGTGACACGGCTTCCACGGAATTTGACCGCACAGGCATACAATTTGTGTACACACACGGTGCTTGTAGGAAATAGTACCAGGGAACAGGTTTAGCTGGAACACAAAGCTCCTCCCTCCCACTTCATCTCAGATTCCTAGAGGCTGAAGCTGATGGCTCACTGGTGAGGGACTAGAACTCAGCATATGCTCAGACACTCTCTGCTTCAGGTGCAATAGAAAATATACCTGACTAGTTCATGATACAGAAGACTCAAACTGTTAGCCCTGTCAGATAGTTTAACTCTAGGAGTTTGAGTTTCCAACCCACTTGCACGATAGCACCCACATAGTTGCTTTCACAAAAAAGTGCTGTTAGGGTCACCACGTTGCTACATGCATGTGGTGTACCACCTAACCATACAAGTTGATCTGTCAGAGAGCTGTGATTGGTTGAAGCTCCCTGTTGAATGTATACACAGTGGCAACCTATAAATTGAGAGAGAGAGAGAGATTTAAAATTATTTTTAGGGTGAAATCCTCCCAAGGCAGCATACAAGATAAAAACACATAATACAAGATGTAAACCAAAAACATAAAACAATAGCATTAAACAAAAACAGTGCTTAACAAGAAAACCAGCAGCCCAGACATTTTTAGAAAGGCCAGTGAGAATGGGAGGGTCTTAAATGCTTTCCTGACAACCTGCGAAGAGGGGCCTGACTAACTCCTGATGGTAGCTCATCTCAGAGATGCAGGGCCATTACTGAAAAGGCCTTCTCCCTTGTATTCACTGACCTAAGCATCTTGGATGGTGAGCAAGTAAGAAAGGTCTCTGTTGATGATCTCTGAGTGAAGGCAGGCTGGTACAGGTGGAAAACTGGAGGTCCTTCAAGTAACTTGAGGCCAAGCTATTTAAGCCTTTAATTTAAAGGTTAAAACCAGCACTTTAAATTGGGCTTGAAAATGCATAACAACCAGTACAGCAGACACAGTATCAGTATCACATGAGCTGACCACCCAGACCCCAGCAATATCTAGGTTGGCTATATTCTGCACTGGCTGAAATTTCTAAACTGTCCTTAAAGGCAGTCCCATGTAGATTGCATTACAGTAGTTCAGGCTAGAGGCATGATCAGCCCTCTCCAGATAGGCTGGTACACCAGTTGTGACCCTAAAGATGCAATCCTATGCATGTTTAGACAGAAAAAATCCTACAACTCCCAGCATTCCTCAGCCAGCATGGCTGAGGACTGCTGGGAGTTGGATGACTTTTTTTGTTGGATGACTTTTTTTGTCTAAACAAACATAGAATTGCACCCTACGCTGTAAAAGGTACTCATGGCTATCACTACTACCAGAGCTTCCTCAGTGCCAAGTCCAGAAGCACTCCCAAACTGCACACTTGGTCCTACAGGGGGAGTGCAACAGATATATTCTCCTATCCAGATTGGTTGATCTCCCTAACCAAAGTATCTACTGTTTTTTTTTTTAATATTAATTCTTAAAAGCATTTAAAAATGAGTATGAATACTGTGTCAGAATAGCTCTTTTTTACAGCATTTGGTGTAATGTGTTCACTCTGTGTTCCCTTTAAAATCCATAAATAGTTAATTTAAAATTCTTCAGGGCAGATGATGCAACTTTAAGCTATAAGCTTCTAGTGATTAGAGCCATATTCCTTTTGTCTAACTAGAAAATGGTCATGTTGGGGAAGCGGCTTTATGCAGAATGAACACATTTCCATTCATGTTATACACTTTTTTCATCTTCTTAGGCAAGATTACAGTCAAAGGAAGACATAATTATACCCCCGTTAACATGCATGAGCATGATTTCAGGCAAAAGGTGCAAAATTACAGGAGCAGGAGAATATAATATCACAAAACACAGGAGTACACAAAATACCTGAAGGTGCTTTCACACCTACCTTTTTTAAACAATACCTTCCATTAAAATGTCAACAGTAAAGCACTTCATAACACCTAGCATTTATAAAAGATTTTAGGTCTTCAAAGCACATTTCACATCTTACCTCAGTAATCCTTACAATAAAGCTGTAAGGTAGGACATTATTCTCCCCATATTGCTGATGGAGGGATGATGGTGAGACGTTATTGTCTGCCTGGCCAAGACCACCTTGTATGCTCATGACTGATGAGAAAGTTGACCCAGGCATCTCACAGCTACAATTCTATGCACATTTCCCTGGGTGTAAGTTAAATGGGACTCAGTGGACCTGATTTCTGGGTGAATACTATGCTAAGCCTCTCACTTCACTTCTTTAGAGTTTGAACTTTCAACCATCACTTCCATTTGGGATTAAACTGTTGCACCTGCTTACATTGTTCCTATACCTAGCCGAAAAGTATTTATTGCACATTCCCAAATATTGACTGATATTTTGCTTCCTGAGACAGACCAGCAAATGTATGAATTCCTCACTGAACGACTTTGGGCCAGTCACTACCTCTCAACCTAACCTACCTCACAGGGTTGTTGTGAAGATAAGACTAGGGAGATCAGGTACATAAATGTTGTTTCAAACATGCTTTGTAATGTCGAACCTAAAGGAACCACACAAGCTGCAATTTAATGTGTGCTGGCTAGTAAGTTCAACTATGGCCAGAGAAACCCAGGTTCAAATTAAACCTTGGCCATGGAGCTCATTCTTTGTCCTTCTCTCCCTTCTCCCCAAGTACTTTTGTTCTCTACCCCTTGCAGAGTTGAAGGGCCTTTGGAAGCACCAAGAAACTCTCCCACACATGCAAAAACACTCAGTCTCCATCAGTGCTTTCAGAAGGGATGCAATGCAGGCAGGGGCAGATGCTGGAAGCTGGCTGGTGAGGGAGGCATACTTAGTCTGAAGCTTGCTGCGAGTCCCCAGTGGCGATGGATGACTATGCCCCTATGCTTCTCCCTTTTGCTGTGTGCCATCTGCCCATATGCCAAGTCACCCACTCACTCACTTGCTCCTACTCTTCCGGCATCCATTTCTCTTTCCCCACCCCAATGGTGCATTGTGTACGCCACAGCATGTGTACCTGTGGCTGCTTGGAAAAAAAGCCAGCTGACTCTGAGAGAATGGCAGTGGCTTGGCCGACTGGCCAGGTGGGTGCAACATGAGCAAAGTGGCTCCGGTGGACTGTGGTTGGGCAGGGGCACCAGGCCTGACCTGCTGGTCCTCCTGATCGGCTGCCTGAGGCAAGGTCTGTCTGGTTCGCAGGAGAGCTGGGCCTGAGTAAGGGAGCATGGCGGATGCTCTTGGAAAGGACATTGTAACAGGAGAGCGAGTGGAGGAATTAGGCCAGAATGGAATGTTGGGTGCAGCTAGGGGCAGTGGGAGACAGTCAGTTAGAAAGAGGATAGGGCTGTTAGGGAGAGGTCAGAGGGAGAGTGAGTTGGGTAGGGGAGACAGTGAGAGAAATTGCAGTCCAAAGTAGTCAATTGAGGGTGCAGTCTTATGGACTGTGCTCTTGCTGCTCAGACGCCTCCAGACTCAGAGGCTTTCAAGATTCCTGTGCCTTGATGGGCTGATGCTGGCTGGGTGGGAGGAGTGGTGGAGGTGATCTTTGCCTCCCTGGCCTCCAATCTTCTTCATTTTTGCTAGATGGGCTTTTCAGCCCATCTAGCGAAGGCACTTTGGAGGGGGAGGGAAGGAGGCTGGAGGAGGCTTAGGATAAATGTTATCCTGGCCTCTTTGGTTTCCTCCTCTCCCTGGCCACCAGAAAGCCCCCTTTTTCCCCCTTGGAGGTCATTTTCTGACCTTGAAGAGGCAGCTGCTGTGGTTCTTTCTGCACCTGCTGTGAGGGGTCAAGGGTCACATCTACAGCTCTCCCTTCTGTGGTCAGAGTGCGGTCGCTGACCTCAGAAGGGGTTTGCCCAGGGACCATAGGATCTGGTAGACATTGTTTACTTGGACTTCCAAAAGGCTTTTGACAATGTCCGCCACCAAAGACTCCTGAGTAAACTTAGTCATGGAATCAAAGGAGAGGTCTTCTTATGGATCAGCAACTGGTTAAAGAACAGAAAGCAGAGAGTAGGACTAAAAGGTAAGTTCTCGCAATAGAGAGATGTAAACAGTGGTGTTCCACAGAGATGCGTGTTGGGACCAATGCTTTTCAAATTATTCATAAATGATCTGGAATTATGAGTGAGCAGTGAAGTGGCCACGTTTGCTAATGACACCAAATTATTTAGGATGGTTAAAACAAAACAGGATTGCGAGGAGCTCCAAAAGGATGTCTCCAAACTGGGAGAACGGGCATCTAAATTGCAAATGTGTTTTAATGTAAGCAAGTGTAAAGTAATGCATGTTGGGGCAAAAAAATCCCAACCAAGTATAACTTGATGGGATCTGAGCTAGTAGTGACTGACCAAGAAAGAGATCTTGGGGCTGTGGTGGACAGCTCAATGAAAATGTTAAACCACTGTAAAAAGAGCAAATTCCGTGTTAGGCATAATTAGGAAAGGAATGGAAAATCATACTCCCCATATACGTGAGTATACATGGTGTGACCACACTTAGAATACTGTGTAAAGTTCTGGTCGCCTCATCTAAAAAAGAACATTGTACAGTTTGAAAAAAGTGTAGAAAAAGGCAACTAAAATGATTAAAGGACTGGAGCAACTCCCCTATGAGGAAACATTACAACAGGTGGGATTGTTTAGCTTAGAAAAAAGACGAGTAAAGGGAAAATTATGCATGGTGTGGATAGGGAGACATTTTTCTCTCCTTTTCATAATACTAGAACCGGGGTCATCCCATGAAACTGATTGGTGGGAGACTCAGGACAGGAAAAAGCAAGTACACCACATAGTCAAACTATGGAATTTAATGCTCTTTAATGAGCTTCCGCTGTGCATTAAAAACATGTTTGTTCAGGCAGGCATTTGAGGTGGGTTAGGGTATTTTTTAGAAATATGGTGTTTTTATTGTAGAATTTTATTGTTTTAAACTGTTTTATTATACACTTTGTACATCGCCCAGAGAGGCTGGGTGACTGGCCAGGTGGGAGGGAGAGGGAGAGGGAGAGAGAGAGAGAGAGAGAGAGAGATGGAATTCACTTCCACAAGATGTAGTGATGGCCACCTTTGGATGGCTTTGAAAGGAGATTGGACAAATTAATGGAGGATAAAGTCCTGATGGCTATAAGTATATTTCCTCCCGTATCAGAGGCAGGGTGCCTATGTACACCAGTTGTTCAGGAACTTGGGCGGGAGAGTGCTGTTGCACTCATGTTCTGCTTGTGGGTCTCCCATGGACAGCTGGTTGGTGTAGTGGTGAGAGTGTTGGTCTGGGAGCCAGGAGATCCAGGTTCTAGTCCTCACTCAGCCATGGAAGCTCACTGGGTGACTTTGGGCCAGTCACAGACTCTCAGCCCAACCTACCTCACAAGGTTGTTGTTGTGAGGCTAAAATGGAGAGGAGGAGGATAATGTAAGCCGCCTTGGGTTCCTTGAGAGAGGAAAAAAAGGCGGGATATAAATATAATAAACAAATAAATAAATAATAAACAGAATGTTGGACTGGATGGACTCTTGGTCTGATCTGGCATGGCTCTTCTTATGTTCTTATGTACTTTCTTGGTGTACAGAATCAGATACAGGGTGTTAATGAGAAGGGAGGGAGAGATGTTACTGAAAGTAGAGATGTGATGTTAGGTTTTAAGATACATTATTTATTACTATTTATCAGATACTGTTTGTTCTGATGGTTGACCTGTTAAATACATGCATGCTTATCCTTTTTAAATACCTGTGTTCTGGTCTGGGTGGATTAGAGGGCATAGTAAGAAGCAGAGACATCACCTTGCCGACAAAGGTTCGTATAATCAAAGCTATGGTTTTCCCAGTAGTAATGTATGGCTGAGAGAGCTGGACTATAAGGAAGGCTGAGCGCCAAAGAATTGATGCTTTGGAACTGTGGTGCTGGAGAAGACTCTTACGAGTCCCCTGGACTGCAAGGAGGTCAAATCATTCCATCCTAAAGGAAATCGACCCTGAGTGCTCATTGGAAGGACAGATCCTGAAGCTGAAGCTCCAATATTTTGGCCACCTAATGCGAAGAGAAAACTCCCTGGAAAAGACCCTGATGCTGGGAAAGATTGAAGGCAAAAGGAGAAGGGGACGGCAGAGGAGGAGATGGCTAGATAGCATCACTGATGCAATGAATATGGACTTGAGCATGCTCCTGGAGAGAGTGTAGGACAGGAAGGCCTGGCGTGCTATGGTCCATGGGGTCACGAAGGGTCGGACACGACTGAACAACAACAACAAATATCTCACCCCACATGCTAAGGATATAAAGAGAAGAGTGATCCTATAAATCAGTACATGGTGGCAGCTGGTGTTTTGGGGAGTCCTGGGAAAAGTATAGACTCAGTGACGTCTAGGTGTCAGGGTCTTATAGGGGAATCCTACTTACATCACATGATACCAAATTATGGGTGCCCAGGAATCCCAAAGTATTTATTTGGCAATGGTGATACAGCCACAAGATCATAGTTCCAATTGCTCAGACAAGTTAAGCAAGCCTGATATGGAAGGTTTTGCATGACTCACTTTGCAGTGTTCCCCAACCTGGTGCCCTCCACATGTGTTGGACTACAACTCCCAGCATCCCCCAGTTGTTTTGTTTTTAAAGCTTGTGGTGTGTCATGATGTATTTGCTTAGATGGGATGCACATACTCTACACAGCCTCTTTCCTACCACCTGACATTTCGAGTAAGTAAGCATACTTACTACGGACTTACTTCCAAATACATTTGCATAGGATTACCCAGTAATCTCACAGCATACTGAAATAGAATAAAAACTCTCCCACACTATATTATATTGCTGTGTGCAAAAAAGCAATACATAATAGTAGTTGATTTCAGCTCAAAGCTTTAAATGTAATTTCACATTGGCTGTATCTGTGAAACAGCACTTGAATCAATAATTACAATTACAGTGTTACCAGCTGTGATACATACAATGATCCATAATCCTAATGAGAGGGGAAAACACTTTCTCAGGATTAACATTTAAATAGGTTTCCATCCAGTTGCACCAATCCATTGGGTGAGAAACAGCCTTGTATTTACCCAATATTCCCTTTGAAAAGCAAATCTGAATAAAACCAACCACCAGAAGACTCCTGTTTTAATTCAGATTAACATAATTACCAGCAGTTCCTGGACAAACAGAATTTGCATACACTTTTATAAGTCTACATACAGCATAGATCAAAGTGACTCAACATCAAACACAGTTTATTCTTTGAAGTGAGCCAGTGAACTGAATTATGCACTTATAATATGGATATACAGTCAGGGCCAAAAATATTGGAACAAGGATAACTGTTTTAGCAGTTGGCCTCTGTATACCACCACATTGAAGTTGAAAGGAAACACACCCAGATGGGAGTGAAGTCAGGACTTTCAGCTGTAATTCAAGGGGTGTGACAAAAGTGGGGCACTAACCATTCAGGAAGTACAGCCAGTGGCATACACACACCCCCATCGTTGGTGGCTCATAAGTAATGGAACAAACCAACATCATTTCAAACTTAAGGATCCCCTTTAATACCTGGATGAAAATCCTTTGCAGTCAATGACTGCCTGAAGTCTGGAACCCATGGACATGACCAAATGCTGAGTTTCCTCCCTCGAGATGCTTTGCCAGGCCTTTACTGCAGCTGCCTTCAGCTGCTGCTTGTTTGTGGGTCTTTCTGCCTTCAGACTTGTCTTCAGGAAGTGAAAAGCATGCTCTATTGGGTGGTGATCAGCTGACTGACTTGGCCATTGAACAACATCCCACTTCTTTGCCTTCAGAAACTCTTGGGTAGCTTTCGCTGTATGTTTTGGGTCATTGTCCATCTGCAATATGAAGCGGTGTCCTATCAGTTTGGCAGCATTCGGCTGAGTCTGAGCAGAAAGTATAGTCCTATACACTTCAGAATTCATCCTGCTGCTTTTATCAGCAGTCAGGTCATCAATAAACACCAGTGACCCGGTTCCACTGGCAGCCATACATGCCCATGCCATAACACTGCCTCCACCATGTTTGACAGATGATGTGGTATGCTTTGGATCATGAGCTGTTCCTTTCCTTCTCCATACTTTTCTCTTCCCATCATTCTGGTACAAGTTAATCTTGGTTTCATCAGTCCAAAGAATCTTCTTCCAGAACCGGGCAGACTTTTTTAGGTGTTTGCTGGCAAAGGCTAATCTGGCCTGTCTGTTCTTGAGTGTTACCAGGGTTTGCACCTTGTTGTGAAGCCTCTGTATTTACATTCATAAAGCTGTCTCTTGACTGTAGATGTTGACAAAGACATGCCCACCTCCTCAAGAGCGTTCTTGACCTGGCTAGATGTTGTGAAAGGGTTCCTCTTCACCATGAGCAGCATTCTGCGGTCATCCACTTTAGTTGTCTTCTGTCGTTTGCCAGGCCTTTTGCTGTTGCTGAGCTTGCCAGTTAATTCCTTCTTTTTCAGGATGTTCCAAACTGTTGTCTTGGCCACTCCCACTGTTTTTGCTATCTCTCTGATGGGTTTATTTTGTTTCCTCAGCCTAATTATGGCCTCCTTCACTCGCATGGATACCTCTTTGGACCTCACATTGGGAGTTCCAGTGAACAGCTACCAAATGCAAATGTGACACTCAGAACCACCTCCAGGCCTTTTTTCTGCTTGATTGGACATGGGGTACCCAGGAAACAGGCCACACCTGGCCATGCAGCTGCTTGTCAGCCATTCGTTCCATTACTTATGAGCCACCAACGATGGGGTGTGTGTGCCACTGGCTGTCCTTCCTGAATGCGTAGTGCCCCACTTTTGACAAGCCCCTTGAATTACAGCTGAAAGTCCTGACTTCGCTCCCATCTGGGTGTGTTTCCTTTCAACTTCAATGTGGTTGTGGACAGAGGCCAACTGCCAAAACAGTTATCCTTGTTCCAATATTTCTGGCCCTGACTGTACCTGTGAAGAGATAACTAGCTTACGTATTGCATGATCATTGTTCTCCCCCTTCCCTCATTTTTAGGGCATGCTGCAACCTTGCATCCAGAAAGTCCTCCTTCCCTCCCTCCCACACACCTCTCCTACAATACCCCAAACGATATACAGTAAAATATTGCACACGCGCACTCCACAACATTATGCACGGCAGTGCAACCAGTTCTGTAAGCTGGCGTTTCGTTTAGGATGCAAAGCAGCATCCTGTCTTTTTGCCCTTCAGGGGCCAGGTCACACTTTAGCGAGTTGTTTGTGGTTCACATTTGTGACAGTTGCTTAGGTTGTTGGAAGCTAGTAGCATCCCTTACCTTATCTCTATGAAATGAGGTTGTTTGTAGCCCGTGGGGAGACATCTGACCCTGGACACCCTGGGTTATTTAGGGGTTGAGAACCCAAATTTAGCCTACGATTTGCTATTGGGTTAACTCTGGGTTGTTTAACCTCTACATATCCCAGAATGTCCAGGTTCTGACATCACGCTAACAACCTACACATGGGGCGATTGTAGGGTGTTAATTGAAAGCAGAAGTGAGGAACACACTGGAGGCAGCATGCTTGTTCTCACTTACACGCAACTATTTGTGGGTTAATTAACCCACAATTGCCCTTTCTATGTGCGAACCCGGTCTGACAATGGGCAGGATCCAATGCTGCTCCTCTGCTAGTGGAACTGGCTGCTGACTCTGGTCTGTGCACGGCCGGCCAGCCCCGCCACTTCTGGTCCGCAAGCAGCACCTACCACTTGCAGAATGTTTATTTAGCGGTTCCAGAGGTAAGCCCCCAAACAAGCAGAAACTCTCATTTCTGGAAGGGGGCAGATCGGCAGAGCCAGAATTGGTGGCCAGCTCCACTAGCGGATGGGCAGTGTTGGATCCTGCCCTGTCTCACTACTAAATTGGAGAAGATGCTGCTGCTAGGGAAAGCGGAAGGCAAAAGGAGGAGGGGCTGACCAAGGGTAAGATGGATGGATGATATTCTGGAGGTGACGGACTTGACCTTGGGGGAGCTGGGGGTGGTGACGGCCGACAGGAAGCTCTGGCGTGGGCTGGTCTATGAAGTCATGAAGAGTTGGAAGTGACTGAACAAATAAACAATTCTGTTTTTACTTCAAATGTTCTCTGTCCTTAAGCTCCCATAGTGTTAAATATGCCTCACAGAATTGGCAATCCTGAACGCAGCAGCATGCACCTAGCACAATAAACCCATGAATTCTTAAGTGGGTTATTGCTTTCCCAAGATTTTTCAAGTTGACAGTTCAAAATACTATGACACTTTAATCACATCTGACCATTTTTATGAGGAATAACTTCAGTGTTGTAACAACCTTCCTAAAGAAGGCTGAGGATGCAATACAGTCTGTTCAAATTATTGTGTCATACTGCTCTGCGTACATGATTGCCTAGCAGAAAGATTAATGGTAAGCTTTTCTATATACCAAAACAGAAACATGCACATTACGAAGTAAAAAGACAGAAAAATTGAGTCCACCTCAGTGGAGGCTGATGTCAGTGGGGTGGTGAACCAGCCCCAAAATAGGTTCAGCACCTTGGATAGCTCCTCTGGAGTTCTGACTGAATGCTGGAGCAGATTCACTGCCCCACTGACATCGGAGCTGTTGAAATGACAGACAACCCAAATGGCAAAATTTTATAGCACCTCCCCCAAGGTGCAGCCCCTGCTTGCCAGGAAGAACATAATGGCAAGGGAAAAGACTAGCTTGGCCTCATCTGTCACCAGAGAAGGAGCAGCTGCACGGAGTTGCCCTCAGACTGCAGACCTGACAGGAGGCGTATCCTGGTCTCTGCCACTGGACAGGGGAATAAGGGCTACTGTGTTAGTAAGCAAGACCACAAGCAAGGGATGATAAGCCCAGCTCCAGCTAGATATAAATGCCTGTTTACTACTCACCACTTTGTCCTGGAATTGTTCAAATGATCTCTGTCCTCTACCTTTTGCCTCCACTCTCCTTCTCTTGAAGTCCTGCCTTTTCAGTTTGTAAGCCTGAGAGCAGGGCCTCTTTTGTTATTTATGTGAGCTGCTTTGGGAGACTGTATTTGTCCAAAAAGCCGGCTAAAAAAAGAAGTGAGTGTAATCCTGTGCAGTGCAGCCCCCTGGTGGAATGTGTGATTTCAACCTTTTTTTTTTTTTACTCTGCAGAGCGACTACAGAAGGATAGACTCTGAGGAAACAGCAAGGAGAAAAATAGGGGATGGCTCCATAACCATCGGTGACTGGCCTGGAGTTACCTCTCAGTCTTGAACTGCACAGCTAGACAGGTCTTAAAAGATAACCGACATGTGTAGTCCATATTACTATTGGACGCCATTCCTTCCATGTTATTGTTTAGATACTTACTTGTTTATTCATTTGAATGTTTGGCTTGCTTCCACCACCACCCCTTTCCCTGTTATAAAATAAGAACTAGGATTTATTTAAGTTGCTCACTGGTCCCTCCACCCCACCCCCTTTCAAAGAACAAGGATCCTGGTGGGCTGGAGGCACTGCACACTACTTGGAGGCCAGCATTTTTCTCCTTCACCCATCTCACCACTGCATGAACCCACATCCCATGGTTTCCATCACCCCACAGGGTTGCTGGTAAAGAAAATGGGGTTACATCTAAATAAGAACTTGAGATATGCACCATCTTAATCTTCTGAGTTATGAATTCCAATCCACAGTGTGCAAATTAGCTGCAGCGGGGGGGGGGGGGGGAGTAAGACTAGATATTTATTGGTTAACCCCTTTCTTCCTCCCCCTCCCTTCCCTTGGTGGACAGTGGGATGTTATTTCCTCTTTGGTGCCACAGGCAGAACTGATTGAAGGTCTGCGTGTCCAGAAAGCAGGACATATCCCAGAGAAGTCATCAAACTAAGTAAACCGAGATTTCATTCAAGCTTAAACTTTGCCCAAACATGTAAAATTTGATGTGCAGAGAACTGTTTTGTATGGAGGAACATTCATGCATGTATGTACCACCTGCATTGGCAGAGACCAGACCACATCAGTTTATCACGTTTACCACATCAGTTCTCTTACGAATGGAGTGAGAAAATACCCTTGATAAAGAACAGCTCAAAATATATTGGTTAAGTTTTTAAAAAATCTATTTCCCATGAAAAGAGATGGGGCGGGGGGAGAGGCCTAAAATCTCTTTCTCTCACAAAGTTTCACTGTTTAAATGTGAGTCAAGCTGAGCCCAGCTGAAGTGACTAATTAACTGGCTCAGCCTCCCCTCCCTCTGAAAAAGGTAATCGGCCTTTTTCAAGCACGGAGGAGTTTGTTGGAGCAGTTCCTGTTTCCACCTGGGACTCTCATTTAAGTAGTTTGTGTCTCCACCTCCTCCAGGTAATTTAACACCAGGATCTTGCCAGAGGGTTATTTGCCTTTGGTTCTTAGCCTGTGGCTTACAGCTTCTTATGTATCCCTGGATCTGTGAGACTGCTACTAGCATCCCTGAATAGGGGTACAGTTGGGAAGACAGCAAACAGCAGGAGAGAATGGCAGCAGGGAGAACAGAGGAGCAGACACTGCCCTGGTGAGGGACAACAAGCTTAGCATTGTAAGTGGCTATAGCGAGAGATCCAGCAGGAGTGGCAAGATCTGTAGCAGCAGCCAGGTCACCTGGAGGCCAGGGGCAGGACTGTATTTTGAGTAGGGATGGGCAGATTCCCTACCTGCTGGTCCGGGTGGGAATCCGCCCTTGGGGGGAGGTGATCCGTCCCTCCCCCCAGAATCCATCCAGGCTGGCTCCCCTCCACAGCAATCCTTCGGAGCCAGCTGCTGGGTCCGCATCGCTGGCGATAAGGCTGGCCGCCATTGCTGTGCTGTATCACTGGGCTAACTCTGGACGCAAATGGCGTCCACTACGCCATTTGCAGCCGTAAAGCTGTTAGGTTAACCTAAATGCGGCCAGTTACGGCTGCATTAAGGTTAATCTAACAGATTTGCGTCCCCGTTTTTTCACACGATAGGCGTCCGGAGTTAGCCCAGCGATACGGCACGGCAATGGCGGCCAGCTTATCGCCAGCAATGCGGACTCAGTGGTCGGCTCCACAGGATCGCTGCATGGAGGAGCAAGCCTGGACGGATTCCTGAGGGAGGTGGAGATGAGTGCCACGTTCCGCCATGGAGGCTGGATTCTTTGGAATCCGGCCTCACTGGGGTCCGTGGTGGAATTCTCCGCCATTCCTAATTTCGAGTAACATAATCTCCCTGTGTTTTCCAGTGTTCCGGCTGCAAAGTCCAGCAGCTTGCTAGCTGCTGAGACCATAGAGCGTTCAGCAGAGCAGACAGAAAAACCTAGGAGGAACTTGTGGGATTGGAGAATGTTTACTGCAGCCAGTATGGGTGCTGAGTCACTAATGCTGTTGAAAGGTGAAATGAGAGAACATGGGTGGCACGTTTGGGGCTGTTGTCTTAATATCTAGCTGGAGATGTTGGCTGGGCCTCTGGTGAGAGAGGAGCGGTTGTTGATTGGTTTTTGTTATTTGGCTGGCAGGGTGGAGTTACCTGTGGGTTTTTAGGTTAATTAAGGCCTATGTGTTTAGGAGGGGAGGAAGGTGGGGCCATTATAAAATGTAATGCTGGGCCACGAGTAAAATGTCATGCTATGACAGTGGGAGGCTACGACATTGACTGAGGGGAAGGCGACTGAGACGAGCATACTCTTTTCCCTGATTCACATTCCAGCCTCAGTAATTTTGATGGGTTACCTGTGGTATGCAGGTGCTGTTAATGAATACCAGATTGACTAATGGGAAAGGATGTGTAATCTCGGACTTAATGACTGATGAACATACTAACTTAGCCTGTGTCACTAAGACCTAGTTGGATGAAGGGAGAGAGGTGAACTTCTCTTAATGTTTCCACCAGGATTTCTTGCACAGTATAGAGCTTGACTAGAGGGGTACAGAGGGGACTAGTTTTACTCTACAGCAGGGGTAGACAACTCAGTGCCCTCCAGATGTTTTGAACTGCAATTCCCACAACCCCTGACCATTTGCCATGCTATGGCTGATGGAGGTTGTAGTCCAAAATATCTAGAGGGCACCAGGTTGCCTACCCGTGGTCTATAGGGACATCATCTGCTTGGTCAGGTACCCTGTGTCTGTACCTGGTATTGGGAATGCAAGACGGGATTGGAATTCTATTGATGTACCACTTACTCCCAATACTCTCACCAACAGAGGTGGTTTCCATCATGGTATTGAGAACCGCAAAGCGCCGGTCTTTAGTATTCATGCCATGGCCATATTAGGTGCAGCTCAATATTTTGTGACAGCCATGTCAATCATGGGCCTGTCTCAGTTATTATCTGGCCAAACACATCTGGCAGGATACACTTTGGAATGGCTTGAAGGGAAATGGTCTGTGGGTGGGAGAGTTAGTAGTGACTATTGGCATGGACAGATCATGTTACCTGTAACCTTTGCAGGGTTGGGGGACTGAACTTTATTCTCTGTCCCTGAAGGCTGATGAATCCAGACAGATTTCCAGGGTTTCTAGGCAATTCTCCAGCAGGGTTAGTCAGTAATCCCATCAAGGTCCTTCACTTTGTTTGGAATGAGATGACCCATTCCATTGATTCGATCACTCCCAAACATAGGGACATAAACCATGATTTGAAGCTGGCTAGACACAAACTATAGTTAAAGTTAACTAGTTCGTTCAGGCTACATGACAAGCAAAGGCTGAAGTCAAAGCTTCTGAACACATTCTCAAGGCAATGCTGGAAGAGAGGGAGGGTAGAATGCATAAACATTGGGGAGGCTAGGCTTGCACATATCACTAAATCATAGTTAACATTTCAACACAGCTTTTGTGAACCCTAAAGTAATCATACTTCACTGGAAGATACTGCAGAATACAGTCAGCATGACACATCTAATGCTTAAATGCATTAGTACAGGAGTTTACATTTCAATTGCAAAAAATTATGCAGTCAGGAGATTTACTTTGGCACATTTTGAAATTTATCCTGCAAGCCCTATTGATCTGGATAATGAAGTTTCTCAATAACCTTTTAGAAGTCAAAATAGGTATATAAAAATAAAAGCCATACCAAGCCACTAGAACACAGAAACAGCCTTGGTCACCCTGTATGATGACCTATAACAGGAGAAAGACAGGGGGAGTGTGACCCTGTTGATTCTCCTTGATCTCTCAGTGGCTTTCAATACCACCGACCATGGTATCCTTCTGGGACGATTGTCTGAGCTGAGAGTGGGAGGCACTGCGTTGCAGTGGTTTCGCTCCTACCTGGAGGGTCAGTTCCAGAAGGTGGTGCTTGAGGAGCATTGCTCAGCCTTGTGGATTCTCCAATATGGGGTTCCATAGGGGTCAGTTTTGTCCCCCATGTTGTTCAACATCAATATGAAACTGTTGAGTGCAGTCATCTGGGGTTTTGGAGTGCACTGTCATCAGCATGCTGATGACACACAGCTCTATTTCTCCTTTTCATCTTCTTCAGGTGAGGCTGTGGATGTGCTGAATCAGTGCCTGGCTGCGACAACAGACTGGATGGGGACTAATAAATTGAAGCTCAATCCAGACAAGACTGAGATGCTGTTGGTGGGTGGTTCTGCTGACTGGATGGAGGGTGTTCAACTCATTCTGGATGAGGTTGTACTCCCGCTGAAGGAGCAGGTCTGCAGCCTGGGGGTCCTCCTGGAACCATCTGTGTCACTTGACACAGTGGCACAGAGTGCCTTCTACCAACTTTGGCTGGTGGTCCAGCTATGCCCCTATCTGGACAGCGATAACCTGGCTTCAGTTGTCTATGTTCTGGTAACCTCCAAGTTAAATTACTGCAATGCGCTCTACATGGGGCTGCCTTTGAAGATAGTTCAGAAGCTGCAGCTTGTGCAAAATGTAGTGGCCAGATTGATAACTGGGACTACAAGGTCCGTGCATGTAAGACCAACTCTGGCCCACTTGCACTGGCTGCTTATATGCTTCCGAGCTCAATTCAAGGTGCTGGTTTTAACCTATCAAGCCACACAAGGCTTGGGACTGCAATACCCGACGGCACACCTCTCCCAAAATGAACCAACTTGTATGCTACGTTCAGCATCTAAGGCCTTCCTCCGAAAGCCTCCTCCAAGGAAAGCTTGGAAGGCAGCAATGAGGAAGAGGGCCATCTCAGTGGTGGCCTCCCCATCTGTGGAACAAACTCCCCAATGAGATCCACCTGGTACCAACACTGTTATCTTTTTGGCACCAGGTTAAGACCTCTCTCTTTTCCCAGGCATTTGGCAGCACATGATGAGTTTAAATCAGTCCTGGACGTGTCTTTAGTTATGACTGTTCAAAGTTGTTTTCAGTTATATGTTTGTGTATATTCTCTGTGTGCTTTTATGTAAATGGGTTTTAAACTTTTTATATTGATTTTAATGTTTTAATTTCTGTAAACTGCCCAAAGACCTTCAGCTATGGGGTGGTATAGAAATGTGATAAATAAATAAAATAAGCACCCAGTCACTTCAGTGGGGCTAGGATAAGAGGTGAAACTGGTGTACTGTGCCCAGTGTAAGTAGGAACTTGCAACAGATAATGATCAGAACCAAGTCAATAAACAGGATTAATATTGCTTTATATTGCTACATGAGCAATGTAATAATTCTTAGCAAAATAATGTAACCTGTTGAGGAATACCATTACAGAATGGAATGCTCAATGTGAGAAGTGTATTCTGCAATCCCTAGGAATGTATATAGTATGGTCAGTTTCTCTAAAGAGCCAGTCTAAGTGTTCTGCACATTTGAGTCTTCTGAGGACACGTACTTGGTGGGATATTGCCACCTAACTTTCTTGCAGAAATGTGATACCGATTAGAGGGAGAAGCCATAGCTCAGTGGTAGAGCACATACTTTGCATGCACAAGTTCCTAAATTCAATCCCTGGAATTTCTAGTACGATAGCTTGGATACATCTAGCCAGAATGGATAATATTGGGTTAGCCAGATTCAATGGTCTGACTGACTCAGCAGAAGGCTGCTTCACATGTTCCCCATAGATCTGCACTCCTGTTTCATTACTGTGATAAGAAATGACACCGGACCTGGTTACAAGGGCATTGTACCACAAGAACAAGGAAGAAACATACAACTTTCAACAATTTTGATTCAAAGATGATTTTCCAAGTTAAAAATAGTAAAAGTACATTTTATTAACAAATACATTTGTCCAAATAGTCTATTAAGAGTTAACAGGAATATTTTTCCTTAAGTATTATTAAAGCAAAGCTTGTAATTCAGTGTAAAAACTGGGAGGTATAAACAGAATACCTGAAAAAATCAGTACAGTAAATCAAATATATTTGCATTCATACAGTGCTGCATTCTGATAATCATCTCAATACCATGCCCATTCTTGTAAGAGTGGAGCAATTCCATAAGTTATCATAAAAATCCCTCCATATATCCATTTGAGAGTTTCCTATAGATACACAATACCTGACAGCTTAAATATAAATACATTTTCATGATCAATATATTACAACTATTTAGCTGTTAAATCAAACAATGTTTAAGAAAAGCCTTTGCAACATTAGTGTTTTTAAAAGTGAATTCAGATTCTAATCCAAGCAGCTATAAAATGTCTGAACTGTCAAGAAATTACATAAATGCTGAAGACAGTGGAAGGAAAACAGTGTGCAATGCGAGCTTTGAAAAGGCTCATATAGAAGTATTGTGTTTCAAAAATACTGAAAGCTCATGGAGCTCCAGTAGCAAGATTCATAAGGCAACATGGACTTTGGAGGTTTCCATTTAGCATTCATCTACACCAACTTGTTATTCCTCTGAAATATTTGTGCTGGGACACTAATCTAAGCTCCCAATATAACTGGAAGAACAAGCAGATTCAACTTGCTGCACATGGATCTAATCCAAGGCAATGCTTAAGAATTGCACCCAGACTCACAGGGGGGATAGTTCAATAATTACTTACACACTATATCAATTAAGCTCCAACCCTCCAAGAAGAAAGGCTTCTTAAGAGTTCTAATTTGTGGGCAACTTCTGGCTTTATGTATGTTAATATTTTATCCTCTTGATTTTTCAAAGTCTAATTTCAGAGTAGCATTATCGGTTTAGAATAGGCAAACAAGATTTAATAGGCATTTTCCATATGGCTTTTCTAACTGAGGTACTGTTATGACAACATCCAGAACTCAATTCTAATACTCAAACTCCTTACATTCATAGTTAGCTTTAATGCCATGTTTATAAAAAAGCAGTAGTACTGGATGACAAATCTAGTTTCACAGCTGAATACAGCTCTTTAGTTGCCCTTCCTAACAGGACTTGTGACTTAGTGCAAATTACTGGTATTAGTGAGCAAGGTTGCTATGAGCAACCTATACAATTTGGAAAAAAATAATCTGGTTCATTGACATCTTTAAGTTCTACCCCTTCTTGTACCTGGCAGTAAGTGACTGGGACTTCACATATGAAGACAGCCCAATACATATGATGGAAAAAAACAGACTCATGAGTCAGAGAAGAGTCTGTGACCTTAAACTGTCAGTGGCTTAAGACAACCAACTTCACTAGGATACCACTAGGTGTGATAATTCTGCAGAGAATGAATGATCAGAACAAGTAGGATACATTATAGATACCTATTATTTCTCTGGTTTGAATTTAAAAAGGGAAAAGACATGAACCTGGCAAGTTCAAGTCTCTTCAAAAACTATCTGATTCTCCTTTGAAAGTTGTTTTACCAAACAGTGTAACTCTTTCTATGCATTTTAAGATGCAACTAGAAGACTGTCTATATCCAACTCTAGGCCATTTTCCAATACTGGCAGATATTTCCGAGAACATCTTTTAGGCTTGAGCAAGTAGGCTCTTATACTTTCTGTGAGAGCCCCCAGCACCTTACTTTTTTCCATCCTTTTGAATCTGAGGCTGGATCCAGGGGCTCCTGCTGGAAGGAGAGGAGGCTATTTCTGCTAATTCCTGCTTCCCCCTGCAGCGCCCAGTACAACCTCCCATGCTGTCCAGAGCAGTTGTTGGGGTCACTGGGGCAATCTGCAAAAAAATAATCATTACCACATTCCTTCAGCAGGAAAATCTGGATCTAACACGTTACTTTATTTTTCGATTGGGGCCTACAGAATACAGCTATATACCATAGGCATGGGGGTAAAGACTGATTAAAATGCCTGATCAAAACTCATCTGAAAAATATATTTGTGTTCAAGTGAGATCTTCCTATGCTAAACATTTCCCTGGTCAGCAATAACCAGAATACAACCAAAAGGAAAAGCCCACCATTAGGAAATCAATTTTATGCAGGCATTTAGATAAAAGTGAGCCAGTACTTTCATTTCTACAGTTGAGAAGTGTCACACTCACCACCTAAATCCACATACTCATCATCTCTCCTGGCCAAGTCTTCCTCACCTTCCAAGTCTTTCCAAGTGCTGGTAGGTAAAACTGGTTTGAGGGAATGTCTTTGAAGAATAGCAAATGGAAATAAGGATGACAAGCGAGCAGGATTTCTCTGGAAGGGAGATGTTTCTGCATGGTCTTCAGAGACAATCTGACTTTGTTTTTCATCTGTTTTCTTCTGCAAGCTCCGCACATCCTCCATCACATCCAAGATTTTTGTTGTAGTAGCAACTGTGCCACCACCAGGGAGCTGAGCTTCAGGGATCCATCGCAAATACCTCTGGGCCCACACTTTGATTTCTGGACCTTCTAGGCGCGGTAATAGAAGTCCATGGAGGTCAACAGGTTTACTGTGCCAACTATCATAGAACTCTCTAGAGTTATTCTGAAGTTCATCAGAAGAAGTTATCAACCTGCTGATTCTTTTGCCCAGAAGGTTTTTAATTAACTGATCTGTTTCTTCCTTAAAAAAGCCTCTTTTTGGAGGAGGCTTTGTTTGTGTCAGTGGCAAAGAAAGCTGCCGATGATGCTTTAGAGAAAAAGGGAAATAATTTAAGAAACTTAAGACAAACTGAAACTGTCCTTAGCCCAGAAATTGAGCTAGAACTGTGTTAAGTGATCAGCTATAAGAGACCCAAAACACACAAGGGGATTTTAGAAAGAAACAAGGCAGCTCCAACACAAGAACAGGACTCAAGCATAATTCATCTCACTAATTTCAAGAGGATCACCTCATTTTTGTATAAAAAGGATGTTATCCATTTGTATATACCGAAAACTTAGTAATTGACTATATCAGGCACCTCTACTTGTGCAGTGTTTGTACTATTTCGCATCAGAAGGTCAATCTCTATTAGAATTAGTCAAGCAAGAGCAGCATGAATGCGGAAGTAAGTAAAGATTCTGCCCTCCAAGCAGAATAACTAGCCACATATTTGTATTTCAATAACTATTAAAGGCATCCATCCAAATCTTTGAACTAAATAGTTTAAAATGCATACTAGTCAGGTATGTTTTAATATCATTGTTTTAAACCTCATTGTTATCCTGTATTTCTAAAATAAAACACATGATTAAAATAAATCACTAGCCATCTGTCGTGCTTCAAAAACAGGCACACCCAGCTCAGGTTAAGAACTGCCTACTCCATCAAATTCTGAAAGGCATATTTCTAACATTCACCTAACATGCCTAAGATTACAAATTCTTTAGTAGGTGGTTTTAACATGGCAAATATCATTTGAAGACACATTCATCATAAGCTCACATGTCCTTTTTGGTCAAATAATTGTTTAATCCAAAAGACAGTGAAAGTGCATTATCCAATTCAAGAACTGCGTATAAATACTATTTTACATTGCTATGAGAACCACATAAAGGTATAAATTAAGGCAGCAAGCATGCAAACAAAATATTCACCGTAGACTTGATGTGGGAAGAAATATGATTGTTGACTACATCAAGAATAATGCCAAAACATGGCATTAAGGTGAAGTTTAATATGCCCTTCTGCTCAGGATTCCCAGGAGTATGCAACTGTGTGCAGGATTTACTGTGCTGGATGTTCATGCGGAAATATGTGAGCTTTTAAACCATACTTTTGATCTTGGCATGCCAATAAAACTACAGTTGCTTAAATCCACATATTCCAGCTTAACTGTACAGTGGGTGTGACGTAGTTATGAGCCACCATCTCTGCCACAGGTTTCAATGATGTACTCAGAGCCAGAAAAAATGGTTTAGAGCTTTAGGAGTTGAACATCTTACCTTGAACCGTGTAGTTTTCCTCTGATTTTTATCTAGTTTTGGCTTCTCTGCATAAAGAGGGTTACTAAGCAAAGCTTGTGCCTCAGGTTCAAACTGCACAGACCAGTCCCAAACTGAAAAAAAACTAAGTTTGCTTCCTTGTATATCAAGGCTTCCCCCATACTGTCAAAGAAAAACAGGCTACAATTAGAATCTAGAAATATGATTTGTCCATATACAACACTCCATACTTTATGGCATACGACCTATTTACTGCAGGGATTTAAAATTGTCTAACGAGATCTTTGGCCTGAACAGCCTTAGATGTGAACATTTTATTTTATTAATTTTATTTACAATATTTGTATACTGCTTCATATCTAAAACAGATTTCGGAGCGGTGAACACAAAAGATAAAACCGCAAAAGAATAAAAAGATTAAAACACCATATTAAAATTAGGCTTCTTTAAAACATGTGCAAACCGAGCAGAACACAAACTAATTTTACACTAGTCCCATATTTCTCAGCATGGCATTGGCAACTTCATGTACACTGGGGATCTACACTGCCACTACAGAAAAATTCCAGTGGTTTCAAGCAAAATAGAAAAAAAAAACATTTCTTTACATAGTGTAAGTGTTTCTCTGGAAGTTTACTGGATTGTGAACATGCCTTATAACCTCATTGTAGCAGGCATATCTGTGCCTGAGAGCTTTACCTATTACAGCCACAGGAAATATCCACCCAGCCATCAAAGTTTTTGAAAGTGTCAGAGGCAATATTGTAGCCACCCACAAGCCTGAAGTGCAACTTTTCCCAAGGATAATATCCTTGTAGCACAAGGAAAACTTTAAGGCAGGCCCATTCACATCCTTCCTTGGAAAAAAGTCACACTTCAAGGTTTCCTATACCACATAAAGAAAAAGAAACTGAAATTGTGAAGACAAACTGGGAAATGCCTAGCCAAGGTGTGTAGAAACCTGGGCAAAACAGAAGTTGGTTTGCTTTGACCATACTAAAGCCTGTGCAGTATACAATTCTGTGCAGAGAGGATCTAGTATATGACTCCAATATTTGGTCCTCTTATTTTTTATTAAGGAGCAGCTTTCTAACCTTTATGGCTGCAAAGAGACTTGAAGATATGTGGGCAATATTTGGTGAACTATCAGAAGCCAGAGCAGAGCCAAGGAGGTTTTCGACAGGAGGGGCAAGGAATAGGGTTATGTGCTGAAGCAAACAAAACTTGTATGTTTACTCTATTTGGTACAGAATCAAGGCTACTGATACTCGGATTTACTGCCTTTATAAAACTAAAAAGATGCAAGCAGTACCCAAGAATACTTCTGTAATGCCTCGCAACCCCAACTATTCTCTTACCATGGTAGTGTCTCTCTGATGTTGAGAATTGAAGAAGAAGGTGCTAAATATGGGTATGTACAGGCTATCTGACAGGACAGTTAGATAAGTCTCTGTAAACTCAAATGCTGGTGGATACTGTTGAACCAACTGCCATACACATTCCAAGAACAACAAGAAAACTGGTGCCTAAAAAGAAAAAGTAAAGAAATCTAGAAATCATGGGATAGATTACCCTGAACAGTTCATTGTTGCATTTATCAAGATTCAACCTACCCAAGATCTGCATTTGGTTTCTATGTCCCTCCCTTACAGGCCTGTCATACTTCATTAGAAGTATGGTTGATGGGGACAAGAGTGTTTTCAGTTTCAGCACCCAAATTGTGCAACAGCTTCCCAAGGGAGGTTCATCTTGCACTCTCTACTCATTTTTAAACAGGCTCTCAAAAGCACATTATTCAGGCAACTTATGTTTTAGTCACATATCATGAGGTTATTATACTGTGGCCATTAGGCACGTGTTTGATTTCTTTTAAGTTTATGATGTATATTTTGCTTTATACAGCACCCTCAGCGTGATCACAGAAATGCAGGATAAAAATGCTAATAAAAGTGATGCTTGTTCAATTGCTGCATTTACAGTTAGTTTACATGTACGTGAAGGCCAGTCGCTCAACAATAAGTATAAGAAGGCTATTTTCTAATATCACCATTGGAGTCAATGGCACAAACTTTAGCTATAGCTATGAACTAGAGACTCAGCCTTTTTTATTTATTGCACACATTTCTATCCCACTCTTGAACCACAAGGATTCACGCATCAAGTTAAACTTGATGTGTGAATCCTGAATGGCTCACACATCTAGTTAAATATATAAAAAATTACAATCACACAAAAGGAAATACTGTCAAATGCCACTGGGATCCAACCCACAAACATATTTCAACCTAGCATGTTTATCCACACTCTACTACTATCCCACCTAGAGTATTGTAATTTGCTGTATGCAAGGCTGCCTTTGAAGACTTCTAGGAAGCCTTCCTAGGTCCAAAATATAATTACCAACTGGATCTGGACATATGGAACACTTTGCCAGTGTTGAAACAATAGCCCTAAGCACAAATTCAATGTGCTGGTTCTTAAAGTCCTGAACAGCCTAGGATTAGAGTACTTGTTTTTCTTCCAGACAAAACTGAGTGGGTATTAAGACTACTTTCAAAAGCCCTTTTGGGCCTCCCTCCCTTGCCTTCCTTTCTTGCAGCATTTTTGATGCTGGTGCTACTGTGAAACAAGGGAATGAGTCCTGGCCTGGACCCCTGGGGTAAACAATCTACAGGGCAAAGGCTTTGCTTGCTCCCCCTCTCCAGTTTCTATGGCAAGAGCCTCCACTCTACCTCTACCTTGGCGAAGCCCATTTCGTTAGTAATGGAATAAAAAGCAGTTTCTTCCTATGATTGAGAAGTCTTGCACGGCAGTGAACACACACAGAACCATATTCTCCAATATGGAATAGTTTATACAGAATTCTCAATAGTAGTAAATTTTTAAACGTTCTGCATAGTCAATATTCAGAAGACAGGTAAAAAACGTGTGGATCAGTGTGTGCTAGTTCGTTAAAGAACAGATCAACTATTTAGTTAAAGTTGAAAAGCTCATACAAGATTTCCAGTGTGGTTCTCAGCTTCTTTCCCCTTTAGTAAGTACACTCCATACCCTTTTGCTCAAAACACTTGTAGAATTCTGTTTGTCATTAAATTGTTATACCTCATCTTTATCACTTTGCCGCAAATGGTTACATCGATCCAAGAAAGCATGTCCTCCCATAATCCATTCTTTCTGAATAAGGCTCTGAAATCCCAGCCTTGTTCTGCAGTATGAATCCATCATAATTTGAACCAGAGAGGAGATTACACAACACAAGTCAGAAGCATTCTCCTCTAAAGATAGACACACAAATGGAAGCATTTGAGACACAATAAATAGTTTTATGGATACCTGAATTGACTACATTAAGCAAACACATTGTTGCATATATCAACAGTCCCTTTCTTAGAGAAACCTTGATGCCTACAATAAAGTATCAACCACTTCAGCATTCTTGAAGAGTTCATTGAACATCCTTAACTCCACACTTTTCTATTAAGAGGTCCTTTCACAAACTAAAAGATTAAAATTAAGAACTGACACAAGATCTAGTAGTAGTGACCAAAACATTACTTTGTCAGAAACATGTAGTATTTTTGCACAGTTTTATTTTTGGCAATTTTCCTGATTTTTTAGTTGTGCTTCCATATCACTATGGTTAGATAAACCAGGAGAATAATTCCAAAAGTCGCATGCACCGAAGCAGTATTTCACAGTGGTCAAGGCAGACAAGAGGACAGTATACTGTACTCCCATCATAGGCAGCAACAAGCACAAGGTGGGAGGAACACAGTTGTATGGAGGAACCAAGTATGGCAGGGGTGAGTGAGCAACTTGTGGCCCTCCAGATGTTTTTGCCTACAACTCCCAGGAGCCCTCAACCATCAGCAATGCTTACGGGAGTTGTAGGCTCAAACATCTGGAGGGCCACAACTTGCCCACCAAGTATGAAGACTCTAGGAAGGATTACCTAATGGTTTATCAAAGGGCATCAGAGGCAGCAAATCTGTTGTTCCAGTTTTGAGCCTGCTGAGTGACAAGATTACCGAAGAGTAATAGTCATGTTATACATCAACCCCTCTAATCTACCCATCTGTAGGCTAGCCAATAGGACTACTCACAGGTGGAGAAAAATGTGACAGCAGAAGACAGGGTCTTGACTGAAAGGAAAACAAGGAGATGAGACAGAGGGAAGATGCAGGTGTCTAGCCAAAGTCAGTTGAAGTAACATGCTAAATGGTATCTCCAACTAGGGCCACATTTCAGAATATAAAGCACCTCCTCAGTGTGCCTTAGTCAAGAGCCCATCACCATGCACAAGACTAACAAAGATATACAGACTCAACAACAAGAAGAGAGGCGTAGCCCATTTCATCTGAATCCATAAACTGAAGACAAATACTGTGAGGGGGTGGGGTCCCGTCCCCTCCTACAGAGATGTCTGGACCTATAGCCATTACATGCATAGCCCCGTGTACACATTCTGTGTAAAAAGTCAGAGGAAACAAGGACACATGGAAAGTAAGGAAGCTATGGCAGAAAATAGCGTGCTCTCTCTCAAACGTTAATTTTTCCAAGTATGGCCTGTAGAGGTAGATTAAGTAAACTTTAGCGTCTCAAGGTCTCCTGTCAACTTGCCAAGCAGCAATACTGCTTTCCTTATTCAGGTGCTGCAAGTGGGCTTCTCAGTGAAAGGAACTAAAACATACATGGGAGTTGGTAGAATATTTCGATCTGGATCTGAAGAACCGTGCAACCAGTTTAGGAACAAGGCAAACTGCTTTTAAAACAGGGGAAGGCCCAACAGTCTGTCTAGTTTTTCTTTGTTTTTTGCATGCAGGCTCTTTGAATCCTGGCTTATAAATCTCACACGTGTGTGTGCGTGTGCGCACATAAATATAAATGAGCACCTGAGACATAGTATGATTCACAGTGCAATCCTCTGTATTGAGTTAGGAAGTGGTTCTAGCCTCTTTAAAAGAAGCCATATTTCAGCTGCTAAAGAAACCCAGCCTGAACCCAGACAATATTAACAATAGTCCAGTGGCTAACATTACTTTCCTGGGCAAGGTGATCAAGAGTGGTTGCCAGCCATCTCCACTTTTGGATGAAACAGACTATCTAGATTCATTTCAATTGGGTTTCAGGCCTAGTCTGGGGACAGTATATGCCTTGGTTGTCCTGTGGGATGACTTTTGTAAAAAAAACAAAAAAGATGGGGGAGAGCAACCCTGTGGATTCTCCTGGACCTTTCCATGGCTTTTGATACAATCAACTGTGGTATGCATCTTTCTAGATAGGCTGTCCGGGTTGTGTGTGGAAGCCATCACTTGGCAGTCATTCTGCTCTTACATGGAGGGTCATTTCCAGAAGATGGTGTTAGGAAATCAGTGCTCAACCCCTTCAAAGGTATGCTTTGGGGTTCTAAAGGTTTCTATTCTTTCTCCATGCTATTTAACATCTACATGGAATTGCTGAGAAATATCTGGAGATTTGGTCTGAGGTGTCACCTCAGCTGTTATCTCATCAGATGCAGGTGAGGCTGTTGCTGTCCCGAACCAGGGACAGCAATTAGGGGAAACAAACTCAATCCAGATGAGACAGCGGTCCTGTTCATCAGTGGTTCATCCAGTTGGGTGAACAGCATTTGGCCTGTTCTAGATGGGGTTGCGCTCCCCCTGAAGGATCAGGTTTGCAGTCTGGGCATGCTCATTGATCCAGCACTGTCATTAGAGGCTCAACTGACCTCTGTAGGTCAAAGCACCTTTTTATCAGTTTTGGCTGCTACGCAAGCTGCAACCTTATCTGGATGGAAACCGTTTGACCATAGGTGCACATGCTCTAGTAAACCTACCATTTTAGACTACTGCAATGTGTTATATATGGAGCTGCCTTTAAAAATGGGTTGGAAGCCGCTGTTGGGTCCAGAATAAGGATGCAGGCTTAACTGGGACTAGGCCATTTGACCCTATTATGCCTGTTCTCTCTCAGCAACACTGGCTCCTAGTCTGTTTATGGCCCCAATCTGAAATGCTCGTTTTAGATTTTAAGGCCCTAAACCTGTTGGGACTAGATTACCTAAAACACCCCATGCTCCCATATGTTCCTACCTGAACCTTAAGATCAGAGGCCCTGCTTCAAGTGCATCCACCAAACGAGGAAAGGTGGGTAACCACTAGTGAGAGTGACTTTTAGGCTGCAGTCTTCCTAGAGAGAGGTATGCCTGGGGACATCTCTATGGTTTTTTCAGTGCCAGGTGAAGACTATTTTCCACCCAAGCCCTTTAAAGAACTCATTTAGTCTGTCCTCTCAGTTTTAAAACCTGTGTTTTAATGCTGGGGATGCTGTGAACTTTGTTTTTCTATTTGTTATTTCTGGTTTTATGATCTTATACCTTTTGTATTGAAAATGTTTTTATACTTTTTGTAAGAGGCCCAGAGAATTTATGATAGGGGGCAGCATACAGCTGTAAATAAAATAATAATCTACTAAAATTTAATAAGGCTCCTAGGTTGAACTTCTAAGAATCTAGTAATTGCAGTGTTAGAAATCCTACAGGCTTGCACTATTAGGGATCTCATGAGTCAGGTGGGGCACCTCTCTACCATAGCCTCTTCCAGAACCGTGGGCTGCAGTAGAGGGAGAGGAGACATAGGATGGCAAATCTGGGCCCTTCGTGAAGAGTAGGGTATAAATAAAATAATAAAGATATATTTTTATTTCTTTCATCATTATTCTCAGCCTGGACTAACTGCCACTTGGCTTTGTCTCTCCCAGAACCATCTCCTTCAGTGGCCATGTCAACTGACCAAACATTTATGCAACTAGGAACTTGTGCCTGAATTCACTTGTTTTCCTCTTTCCTTTCCACCCCTTTTGTATAATGTCTATTACATTACAACCTGCAGGCAGGGACTCTTCTTAATCTTTGTACAGAGCCTAGAAAAACATATTTAAGGATTTATAGTCCATCCTTCTGGTGCTTACAGACAACTCAGCATGGCTTAAAATTAAAAACACCTTCAGCATGGCTTAAAATTAAAATGAATGATAAAAATACAACCACATTCCAAGGCAGGTTTAGCAGATAACATAGCTCGTTATTTACCCATTAAAACAAAAGCCTGCTAGAATAAAAACAAATGTATACCATCCAGTAAAACACAGCAGGGGTGTGTGTGCTTAATAATAAATCATCCAATAGCCAACTACTGACTGAACCAACATCTAAGAATGATTGCCAAACATATAAATAAGCTTGTTATGCGTCATGCTGCAAAGCTTGAACTTAAATGAATCATGTACCCTCTCATAGGGATTACCTGCATATCCCTATGCATTCTGCTTAAGCAAATCCTGTTTCTCCAGTAGGGAACTGCAGAATCAGCAATCCACCTATTCTGTGGAAATTATTTAAATATATGCATTCCCATTCAGTATCAGTTGCTGTATAGTTTAAACTGGTCTAAAATTAAAGAATACAACTCTGCAAGTACCTATGCATTTGGCAAATAAGTATATTGGCCCCTTTTAACACAGACCATTTGAGCTGTTCTCTTTTGGAAGGGGGTGGGAGTCACCATGAGACCTTAAACTACTTATGGCAAATGAATGCCCTAGCACCTACAGTGCAACTTCACATGGAAAACCACAGAAGAGGGTACCATCCATAATCAAGCATTGTTTTATTGATTTCCACATATATCTGCCATTGAAATCAATGGAACTTCAGTGCTGTGTTTTAGTTCGATTGGGCTTGAAGTATACTACAGGGTAAGATTCAAATACCGTAACTTGATGATCATCTGAATACATTTTAAAGCATTAACTGAACATTTAACTCAGCTGTAAGTCTTGTATTATTCAACCCTTCCTCTTTGAATAATCCCCTCAGAGAACATAACAGCAGCATCTTGGAACTCTAACTTTAAAATAGAATTTCAGGACAACTCTAAAAATAGCATACAGTTCATGAATCACCTACTTCCTTTAATTTTTAAGTAGAGTTGAGAACTGTTTTATTTCATGTACATAGAAACCACTGGGAGGAAGGCACATAGGGAAAGATGTATCCCTTGACTTACCTAGTAGGAGAACATTTGTATTCTGTGCTTCTAGTGGCTCAATAACCTCTACTGCTTTTCTCAGACACCGCCTAGAATATGGAAGAATAATGACTTTAACATAATTACCTTACATGAAAGGATTTAATTATATTGTGAAGTCACAGTATTATTCAAGGATCCTACACAGGTGCCTATAGCTCAGAGCTAATAATTTTTAGATTTAAGTTGGCATTAGAATCTGTAGAGACACACATTTCAAAGAAGTCCTATGGCATCTTAAAGATTAGCTGGTTTATTGTAGTACAACCATTCACACATATACCTGCAGATGCAGTTTATGAAGTAGGAATTTAACCAACCTTATGATTTCCAGCCAATTTGTACTTTCCAATAATGAAAACCATTTTACATCAGTATCCCAGAAGTCCACACTGTTATCTGAAAATTAAAATAATGTTATCTATTACTGGTCGCAGTAGAAAGTTTAGCACAAGGCATTGTTGTATCTCAGATACATCCACGGATATTTTTACATCTGCTAGCCAAAATATGAAGTACAGCAGTAAGTCATCAATGGAAGTGATAGTGCAATTCGAAAGAATGAATGATAAATGCAGAAGGACATAAAGTAGAGGGCTAAGAACTGAGTGTTGGACACAAAGAGCAAGTAAAATTTATTTTTAAAAAGCTACCTGATACAGCAAGATAGGATTGAACAAGGAAATATCATTTAAAAAAGAGAACACAGCAATCAATAGTATCAGAAACAAGATAGGTCTTGGACTACTGGTTAGATGCGACTCTTTTATGAAGTGACATTTTGATATAGCTCTTAGTATAAAAAGGATCGTTGAACCCTGGTTTAAGATACACCCCACAGATCACACATCTGCAAATAACTATTTTTTCTAAAGGAGTTCCTTCATACATCAAGAGCAAATAGCAGCTCAGTTCCAAATGTCAAATCTCTGTCGGTATTTCTTTAGCAGTGTTGTAGTTATATAGAAAAAACACATGATCTTCTCACTTTAGGAAGTTTGTAAATATTCTTCTATGTCTCTCCCAATAGAGTTTTTACTTACCTATTAGAAACAGCTGCTTAAATTTAGTATATGCAACTTGGATCTCTTGCAGAGATGGAAGACTGCTTGAAAGGTCATCTATTTTCATGGGTTCATAAGGAGGCTTATCAATGGTCTTATACATTCTGCACAAACAGAACACGTTAAAGTTTTTGATTTGAAAGGATTATCAGCAACTATTTTTAAATTAAAGGAAGCAAGCTTTCAATCAGCACTTTACATGTCAACACATTAAGCCTAGTTTGGGCACGACACTAAACCCTTCCAGAAAGTGAGTTATACTTGGTCTGCCTTTTCTACATTGTCTATAGAGCACTAAATTAGCAATGAGTAAATATGTAGTGGAGCTTATGAATTCAAGGCCTTGAATGCTGGAAGTGCTACCCATTATTTATTAGAATGCCTCTTATTTTATTTAGGAAATTATATACCTCCCTTCAACTGTACTTAAAAAGACAGTCTACAAAACAAGGTAAAATACAAAAATCAAGCTACAATGTAACAATGCGGTATGCTAATACAGATTAAACCATCAGGGTGGGAGGTGGGGATAAAAACTTTCACCTGACACCACAAGGACAGGCCTTTGGACAAGGAAAGTTTGGCTCATTCTGAAGAAACATAATTTCCTGGAATACTGAGCGTAAGATTAACTATACACTTGAATAGCAGAGGTAAGTTCTATTAGAATAAACTTCCTTGCAATAGTTGAACAGAAAACGGAGGCTTTTCTTACACTAGAAACTAGATGTTAGAACTATGCTGAATATACTTGAGCTTTCAGTGTCTTTGTTGCATCCATCATTTATTGTTTTTTGACTGGGGCTTGTACTATTGTTTTTTGAAATGGCCTATACCTAGAGTAAATTAATTCCACTGAGGGACCACACAGCTAATTTGTGTACTTGTACATTCCTCCCTCAAAGCCAAGATAGCTTACAAAACTAATTGTGAAGACCAAGTGATACACTAGACCTGACTAGGCTGACCCAGATAGCTCTCTGCCAACAGACATGCTACTTGGGATTCTCGGCAACTGTGATTTAAGATGACAGGAAAATAGACCATTTTTTTGTCGAGTATGCATACTACAAGTTATAAAGCAGTAACAGTTTTCAATGGTGGACTCCCCCCGCCCTCACAGGGCTAACTGACATCCATGGCCCTGTGGGGAAGAAGAAGGAGCGAGGGAGCAGGCAAAGGGAACATCAGGGCCTGCTCCAGTTGGACTGCCCCTCCTTTGGGAGATGAGAGTGGGAAAAGGGCCATCCCACCAGCCCTGCTGACAGTCTACCTAGTTCTTTTTTCTCCCCTCCCCATTGCCTTTTCCTTGTGTGTCGTATCTTTTTTAGACTGTAAGCCTGCGGGCAGGGACTGTCTTCTTTGTTCATTGATTGTAAGCCACTCCGGGAGCCTTTTTTGGCTGAGGAGCAGGATAAAAATACAAACAAACAAACAAACAAACAATAAATACACCAGCATAAGTCAACAGTTATTAGGAAGCAAAGTGCAGCTCATAGCACAGCCACATGTTTTCAGATTACCATAAAGCACAAGTGAAATGAAGCTCAGTGAGAAGGTCCTCACCAAGTACTTTTTCAAGTATGGGAAACAAAACAGCTATTACTGACCCATCCAAGAAGAGTTTATGCATTTGTGACATGTTGTCATCTTGTTCTTTGGGGAAAGATGACACCTTGAGAAGAGCAGTACCATTATGACAAGACCAACACCAGATCTACAACACATATGTACAGGAAATAGTCAGTTACACTTGAGCGACATTCATTTTATGAAAAGTAATTGCATCATACAGCAAACTGAGTGATTATTAGATCACTCTAGCATGCATGAAGTTATCCTCTTTGGAGCAGCTGACACAAAACTGCAATAGTTTCCACTTTCAAGATTCTGTGATACCAACTTCATGCTTGCACATGTAGGTAGAAATTAATGAAATTAAAAATTAAAGACACATGTCCCAATATTCAGTTCTGTTTAACTTGTCTCCTATGTTGCTTGGCCTCTATTCTTAAAATGTACCCATGTGATTTACTACTCAAATTCTCAGTTGGGCTAGAGAGCCTTAGACAGACCCCTTATAGAATTCAATCAATGTATAGAAATCTAATCAAACTTGCCTACAAATATACTCACAGGAATTCCTCTTCCTTGATACTGCAAAATGCTCTCTTCAGAGACAGCCATAGGAATAACAAAGTATGCCGGCAACCTAAAAAAAAGGTAATTTAATAGATTAAAGTCAACTGCATCTTGTACTTATGAAGGTGAAACGTCATGGGAGCTTTATAATTTAAAACAGATTTTTCCTTCAGTACAACACTTGCCCTTGTTCCTACCTCCACATAATGGGGTGGGGGGAGAATTGCTTCCCTTCATTTGTTTAAACACAGGTGTAATTCAGCAGTGAAGTGACAACCATGAATCATTCAAAGAGCAGAAGATTCTCAGAACAGAGAATACTGCTGCAGGGAGAGAAGCCTTACTTTTGTTTGCTACTTTTAAGGCTGCATTACCACATTCACACTTAAGGAGAGGTGCAGGAAGGTGTTTGGCGTCTAGAAAAATACTTCTCAAAAAGACACTAGTCCAGGCATTGCAGAAGGAAGAAATCACTAGTGATACCACAGGAACAAACATTCAACAGCGAACAGAAACAAGAACCCTGGCTAGTTTCAGCCTTGCAAATTTGTACTTTCCCCCACTTCCCAGTTGCTTGTGTAGAGGGAAAGCTGTGGAATGGTATATTCCACTGTCAGCCCTGCTGTGGTGGTTTGAATCAAATAGTCTGGAGGCTAAGTAAGAGGTGAGAGCTGGGAAAATCAGTTGAAGACTGGAACTGTTATGATTATGCTGCTTTGTTGTGGGCTCATTCTGTATTAAATAATACCCTATTTGACTCAAAAGTAGTAATAAAGTATGTTGCAGTGAAGAATCAGATATGCTTAACACTTCCCCTCCTGATTCCTCCCTGCAGTCAGTTCTATTCATCTGGGATTCCCAGAAGTGTTTGCCTACTCAAATGGGGTGGGGTGGGGTTAATAGTAGGGATGTTCAGTCTGCACTGCAGCGAACCAACCCAATTTATACTTCTCGAACTAATATGCAGGTATTTTTCCATTTTCACACTTCTCTGAATTTTGCAACAATTCTCTGCTAAAAGTGTACCAAAATGCATACCAAAATGCATATTTTTGGATAAAATGTGTACATACACAAATGAATATTTTTATTTTTTTAATCTGCAGATTGATGCAGAAACAGGACAGAACAGATTTATGAATACTAACATGGGCTTGAAACAGACCACTGCCGCTTGGGAGAGGCAGCAGGGAACTGCCAATTACACCTTTTGGCTTAGCCAGAAAGGCCAGCTGAAAATCATATATCCAAAACACTTGGTGTATATGCGCTACTAGACATTTCTTCATTTTCAGCAGTGATTCTCATAGCTGAAGACAGAATACAAGCATACTGGGCCCCATCTACATGGCACCACTTTCACCCCCCACCCCGTCACAACTGCACAGGATGGCAGCTTCGAATTAGCTTCTGGTGGTATATGCTCACAATTTACTGCGCACTCCCCTAACAGACTCCGTCGTGCCCTTTTTTTGCCATTATACTTTAATGCGCAGCACGAGCATGGGGGTGCAACACAGCAGTGTCTGTTTTGTATTTTATGGGTTCTGTTGTGTCTTTCCGTCCCTCCTTAGGTAAGAAGTGGGTGTTCGGTGTTCCTTCATTTTCATGCCATCTGTTTGTCAGTTCCCCAGCCTGACTCTCAAGATGGTTTGCGTTGAGCGGTACGTGCCTGCCTACCGTCACTCTGAAATGGTGACTGGAGCGAAGTTGTTCCTCCCCCAAGACCCCCCAGCCATTGGGCACTGAGTCCAAAACAAGCATTGAGAAGATACGAAGCTGCAAAAATGTGCAAAAGTGTGATTACATAAATGAAAACACCTCTCTGCACCTCTGTAACTGCGCAGCTGCGAAGGGACAGGGGGAGTAAAGGGGTGTCACAGAGTGAAGCAAGCACTATGCACGCCTTAACACACCCACCACAAAATGCAAAGTTGGTTTGGGGAAGGGACAGACGCAGGAAACCCACAGCAAATGAAAAACATTGCAGCAAAACGCCTCCTTGGAAATCCATATTTTCCAGGAGAAAACCACGGATGGCTGCGACGTGGTGAGTGCGTCATCTATCCTGAGGGACCTCAACTTGCAAATGCCCCGGAGTAAAAGGCTCATGTAGATGGGGCCCTGATCAACTGGAAGGGGCCTGGTTCTGAGGGCAATTATCATAGAATAGTAGGGTTGGAAGGGGCCTACAAGGCCAATTACTTCTACACCTCTGCACTGAAGTAGGACATGCCACATAGCACATTGTAAAGCCTTAAAAAACTTTACCAGTATTTCAGTAAGATTCATTTGTTTATATTTCTACACTTAAGTCATGTCAGCTGGCTAGGAAAGGCTGGGAGTTGTATAACTTCTTTCTGTCTAAACATGCATAGGGTTGAGCCTTTCATTATTTAATCAACGGTATTACACTACCAATATTAATTCTGCAAGTCCAGCTGCTGCAACACACCCTCTAAGTTGCTGATATAATGGGCATACTGAAAGCATGAAGTGTTGAGACAAGGAAAATAGCATCGGAAGAGCTGTATTTTTGAAACAGCCCAATAATTATCGTCACCAACTGAGACCAATTCCCAGCTGAGACCACCTTGTCATTTCCCAAAGATTTCTATTGAAATGGATCTGTTCATAACAGCCTTAAAGGACATAGAAATGGAAACCAGTTTCATGTATGGGTTATTTGGACAATAGGGTATCAGTAAATATGTAAACTATACAAATAAAGAGTGCATTCTTACTTTTTAGAGATTTTGTAGTCTTCATTGGGACTCATTGCTTTGAATTTTAGGTTTCCTTTGGTGCGCTCCAACTCTTGACGCCAGTCCTTAATAGAATCAAACATCACTGTTTGATTCTTTATTTCTGTTAAAAAAATAAAATCGTTAGCTCTAACCATTCTTAATTCTTCAAGTGGGTTTTAGGTCTCGACCAAAAACCTGACCATGACATATTTGGGATGGTTATTTTAGTATTATAAACCCAAGTAGCATGTTTACTTACATGGTTAGCTGATTTAAGTTTTGCTGTTTGAAAGCAGAAATTAGCATTGAGATGTTTCCATAAAGACATCACTCAGTCCACAGCCCAAAGGGAGGGACATGTTTCCAAATTTTTGGTGAAGTTTAAAGGGAAACTACTACTTATGCATGTACAGCATTTCACTTTGAATTGTTCTCATATCCTCAAACTGCTTTTTGAACTCAGGACAGTGAGGAATAGTTTTGGGATTTCACAGAGGAAGCATTCTGAAAAGTAAACTGTTAAAAATTCAGGTGGCATGTGTTTCTTTGTAACATGGTTTATAAAGGCATTACTACCATGGCTTACAACCTGTTTACATTTTTTGGAGTTGGAGAAACAACACACGCTTACAAATGAAGTTTTGATTTTATCCAAGTGTTGGATATGCGACAGCATTAATCTCAACTAGTATCCATAATATGGATCTTTCACATGATCACTGAAGTTATCTGCAACAGGTGAGTAATCAGCATTTTCTGAAACATTTCCACAAAATAGAAGTGGAAGTATAAAATGCAGCATCAAAATTTTAAGACAGCACAGCTACAAGTACATCAAGTTCAGTTTGTAAGAGAAGGTCAACACACTTCTCAAAATCACTTCTCCAACTACAATGTTGATTCACTGTATCAGTATAATGCATCAATTCAGTCTACTCATAAAAATTACATGGAAATACATATGCCTTTATCAGACACTGGTCTTCCAAGAGTCTGGGAAGAGACTGGCATAATTACATTTTATGGCTGCTTCATATCTGACACTTTCCCTACACTCAAATAATCCCCTCAAGGAAGAGTATACTTGCCATCACTTATGAAGTGCAGGGCATTTATTTTGCCATAAGCACGAAGATCAGGAAGCTGCTGTGCCCCAATATATAATAGGACACTGGTAACTGTAATAACGACCAATCAAAGGGGCATGAAAATCATGTAGGGAACTGTTCTATGAAAGGAAAAGAAGCTGTCCCTAAAATTCTAAGAGATTAACCTTGTTTTCCTTCAACCCCCTGTTTACAGACCAAAAGGATATAAACCAAGTAGTAAGGAAAATAAAATGCAAGAATAAAATATTGCTAGGGCCAGTCTGAAACAGAAAGTGGAAGCATTTGACGACTCCGCAAAGCATCTGTTTTGACAATTTCAGGAGTGGCCAAGATGTCTACAGCTAGACTAAGCAGCACATCCCTTACTTGGCTTTGGCTCTGTGACAGCATAATGAGGCCAACTCTGGCTAGGATCACCTCAGGAAGATTTTTTTAAAATGGCACCAGAGCTTCAGATTGGTGAAAGCAGGAGCTGCAATAGTGTATAGAAAGAATCAATCAAGCTGCGAGTTTTCAATCACCCAGTCTCTTCTTTTGCCCTGAGAGTTTGTGGGCAGAGACTTGGTACAGCCCTAAATATCACGTAAGTAGAATAATGTTTTGGCATAGCTTGTGCTCATATTGCACCTGGTTTCTGTACTTCACCTTGGGAAAAATCTAAAGTTTAGGGAGTGCTGCTTACCATGTACCTGGTACATAATGTTTTGGCTCTTATCTACGGAGTTTGAATACATAATTTGGAACTTTGGTTGATATTAATTCTCTACCCCCAAAAGCTTTCATCACCCCAAGGGCATCTGCCAGTTGGGTGGTGAATAAATTTATCAAATAAATAAAGTCTTTATCCCGCTATGCTGGTTAGTCTGACCTCAATTTAGTGAAAAGCTACATCTTCTTTGGTTCTGATCAAGTGGCAGAAGCAACGACACCTCTCCAGTACTACACTTATATCAGCTTAGCAGCTAACAAAACTGGTACAGTTTCCACCAGAGTTATTCTCAGGCTAAACAAGGCCAGATAAGAGATCCAAGCATAAAGAATGAGTGCTGCCATTTCCCCTCAAGTTCAACATACTTCTAACAAAAATCCAGGCTATTCAGACATGCAGTAAAACTACATTATCTTACTATTGTATCTTTTTATCAAATATTTTTTTCTCTCCAACTAAGTGCTGAAGAATCTTATGCAGATGTCTACTGAAGCTTGTCTCTTTGATCCCATACAGATATGCATTTTATCTCACACTTGCACACAATTCATAATACAATCCTCCTTACTACTTGACAGGATGATACAGATGACCAAGCTAAATAAGGTAAGAACTCACCCTATGAAAGTTTGGTCTTCTATATGGGCTCAGAGCCTTTTACACAAGTCTATAAAAACCAAGCATATTTGAAAGCAAGCTTGCTGAAACCGACAATAACTATTCTATTAAAAACCAAATCACTATGAAGACGGATACATTGCATATGCCTACCTGTAGCATTTGGTACAGCTGCTGCATAAGAGAACAGAAACAAGCGTTTAAATAGCTTAGGAGTCTGTGTTTGATGAACTATGCCACTCACGATCTACGAAAGGATCAACAAATCAACACATTAATAAATCAGAACAAGTATTAGCCAGAAGAGTTGAACATATGAGATCTCACAAGCCTGCCACCCATTCTGCTAAACCAAGATCACTTTTCACTCTATTATAAGAATAAACCTTAATGCTCTCCGTGTGCCCTCCCACATCAGTACGGACAGTTCCTTGTAGAGTAGACTCTGATCAATGTACGACATATAGAACTATATGAAGTAGCACCGAACAAAGCTATGTAATCAACATTTTAAAATGGATGAAAATAACCACCCATTTGCCTTTAGTAAGAGTCTATTTTACAGCTATGTTAGCAATAGATTTAAGAGGACTTCAGAAATCCTAGTTACTGCACTCACTGATGTAAAAATAAGGCACCACCAAGTCACAGTTTGGTCGAGAATGTGCTGCATGCTAGTTACACTCCGTCCTCTTCCTCCTACTTTCTGGTTTTGCAGGAAGGACATCCACATGAGGCAAGTTATGGCCAGTGCAAACTGAGGAGAGAATTGGTGCCGGTCTGCAACACATTCCTGACATCCAAATAATGTATGGGCTGTGATGTTAAATTAGTTCAGACACAAGATTAAAGTATAGCCACAGGAGTACAGAAGTTCAGAAACCACACAAAGGAAGTTTCACCATTATGTAGATACAAAGTAAGTTAGAGAACAGTCACTTGAGAACTTGCATGCACAATGAGGGGAGAATTTAAAAAATGAAGATTTGGGAAACCAATTAATAATTAGAATCCAGGAAGTCAGGATGCTCTCTACTTTCCCTAAACTGGAGATTTGTCAGTTTCAGGAAAAAACATGAATCTCACTGCTACCTATACTCTTGTCTGTCAGCAGCCAATACAGGCAGTGGGAGTTGAGACTGCCCCCTCTCCAAATCTCTCTATCAACACAGCACAACTAAAGAGGAAAGAGCTGGAGGTGGCAAAGCCAGGGCTCTGTAAAGAAAAGCCAAGACAACAGGCTGCCTATGTGTCCGCTCACAGGAGAGCATTTGTTGGTGTATGGTGGACACAACCAATGATGGAAGGACTGAAAGCTACAGCAAAAGCTATGGCTAAGCAAATTCTATAAGCAATCCCAAGCCACTGTCAACTGTACGTGCTGCTGAAGACTGGAGCTAGTACAGGCAAGTACAGGCAACAAGTGCAGTCTGAAGTTGGCTTAACTTCAAACATTTCCTCACTGAGGTACTTATATGAACAGTCTCCAAAGGAGTCAAAAATTGTTTCACACTTATCACTGTGATAATGACAAATGACCAAGTTAATATAAAACTTCAGCAAGTATATTCTTCAAAGATCAATATTGCATTTGAGAGTGAAAACTTTCCCCACAAACTACAGAGCCTAGAAGTTTCAGTGTGGATGTACAAAGTTTACTTTCAGCAAACTTGACTTAAGATACCTAAAAATGGTGTAGAAAAGGTGGTTTCCATAAGTCAGGTTTAGCTCGATTACTTCTTCCAATAGAAATTTGCTCAGGAGCAACCCTGCATTACCTTATGGGCAGAACTTGAAATGTTCTCAAACACAAATTCCAGCTTTGCAGAGACACTAGGAATGCAGGAGCAGAGGGCACTTAACATGCTATTGGTAGATGGGAGGGAAGGATAAACCTCTCCTGTGCTCAGATTTTCCCCTGCAAATGCTTCTCACAGCCTGTTTTTCCCTCAGCTAGGTTTACTTTCTGTTTGAGCATGGCTTGGGGAATTAAAAATGGCCTTGAGACAGAAGGGTTAAACATCTTCCCCACCCCCATCAATTGTCCCATGCAAGTGTTTCCTTGGGTTTCTCCCTATTACTGGGAGGTGAGAACATTAGTCAACCTTTTTGTGTTTTTTAAAAGGGGGAATTAGGTGAGGTTATAGTTACCCTTTTAACTTCTTCCTCCTTGGTGTATCTCAAACAGAAATGAAACACTCTGAGATCTTTGCAGTAAATTATTATTGTCTCTGGGTATTTTCTCAGTTGACCATATAGAGATTTCTTTTTCTCATCATAAACTACAAGAAAAACTATATGTTAATTTTTAACATTCCTTCAGGCAGCGAGTCATCTGACACTGTTATCCAGCCAACCAGTAAGACAGATAACTTCCCCAATCTGAAGAGTGAAATCTACCCATTTCCCAATAATTTAGGTTAGAATTATAGTGTCCATAGTATGTTTCCCTTCAGCTCCAACTATCATCTTGATAAAGGGAATGGAAAAACCAGAGAGGCTTATCTCGCCAAAGAGGCTCAGGATTTATTCGAATTCAAGATGTTGGAATACATATTTCATAATAAGCTAAGAGTTCATCAGAATGATCACAAATCCCTTGGTAGAATGGTATGTAAGTTCTTGGTCTGGTTTACCAAGGATGTAGTTTTTTTTACTGCCCTTTCCTTGCCCCACCACATAAGTTGCAAGGAAACACCACATGTTTCCTTGCCCCACCACATAAGTTCCAATTTTGTTCTTGTGTATGCTGTTTTCATCTATGTCCCACAATTCTTGTATGAAGGAAAGACCACCTATGCTAAAAAAAAAGCAAAGAAAAAAAAGCACTCTTTCAACTAATATATCTGCATTTTTGTAGAATGTCATTTTTAAGTGTTTGCATACATCCTTTATAAAATCTTCTCAGGGAAGTTTATGGTAAAATTCAATGCAGACTATTGAACAGAGTCAGAGATAGAAGCATGAAACCAAAAGGAACTAGACAGGAAGCAATTTATGGCAGAGAAACCATCTAGACCAAGGGTCCCCAACCTCCCGGCCGCGGACCGATACCGGTCCGTGGCCTGTTAGGGACAGGGCTGCAGTAGGGGTGTGGGAACCCCCCCTTACCTTGGGTCCACATTGAGGGGGAGGCGATCCGTCCCTCCCCCCCGGCCCCGGAATCCTCGCCGGCCCTAGCCGGCTCCACTCTGCGGCGAGTCTGTGGAGCTGCTGGCTGGCTCTGGCCCTGTTCTTTGCAGTAATAGCCTATTATTACAAAGAACAGGGATGCAAATGGTGTCCGCTATGCTGGTTTGAGCCTACAGCAATCTTCCCCTGGAATAATCTGGAGGATTTCTCCACCTCTTGCTTTTCTCTAGACAGTACTTTCCAGGGTTCTAGTCTGCAGTTTGATAGACTGAATAGTCTGGGGAAATGGAAAGTCCTTTGATTTATTTCATGCTAAAAGAGTCACTACAAGCAGTGAAAGATGGAAAACAGTATGGCGCTTCTTCCAACATAGCTACCTTTGCCAAATTTAAAAATCAGATCTCCCATCAAATTACATGAAATGGAACTTTAGTTTAGGACCACCAAGTGAAACAATGGTTTAGTTGCCATCAAGTAGTCACAACAACTTTGCCAGCCTACCTCCATAAAGCTGGTCTACACATTGAAGAGTGATGTCATTTTCCCCAACGACTGTATTCTTGAATTGTGGTTCCTGAAGGAGAGAAAATGCCTTAGAGTTTAACAGGACACTTGACAACATAACAAGACCTTTCATTTACGAACTTTATAATGAAAATGTATATTCAACTAAGTTTTACTCCTCTGTTTTGCAGTACTAGAGCTCTGAGAACTGAATAAAGTAGTAACTGAAAATGTTTAGGATTACCAACCATGACTGAATTTTAGCTACAGTTTTAGCTTCTACTCTCAAGGTTCTAATCTTCCCCAGAGCTCTGCCAGAATCCTCTCCATTATTTTCCACTGATGCTTACAAATCAAATTAATTTTAATGTGATGCCACTGTATGTGCATGGCGAGATTATATTTTTGTATCAACACAGGACTAGTCACTTAGGTTGCTTTGACATCAATACAGATTTCGAATTCTGAACAATTTCCATGTTCTCAAACTTCTTAGTTTTAAAACACAACTAAATACACATTTCAATTTGTGTTATTTTTAGCTCTAATATATGACAAGCTCCAATGGGTTTTTAGAATTAAACAACTTCCAATATATGGCAAGCTCCATTATATTTTTAGAACAACTTCTATTATGGACTCCACCCTAAATTGGCCAAAGTAATGCTTTGTAAAATATCCAAATATGAGCACACAAAGCAGTCAGCTCAAGACACTCTTGGATGAAACACATTATCTAGGACCATTTCAATGTGATTTCAGCCCTAGTTTTGCGACAGACTGCTTTGGTTGTCCTGGTGCACAACCTTTTCTGGGAGAAAGACAGTGAGTGTGTGACCCTGTTGATTCTCCTGAACCTCTCAGCAGTTTTCATTATCTACTACCATGGTACCCTTCTGGACCCCCTTGTGAGATTGGGGGCACCATTTTGCACCAGCCCTTTTTCCTGGAAGTTAGATTCCAGAAGCTGGTGCTGCAAGGCTGTTTCATCTCCAGAAGTTATCCCATAGGGTTCCTCAGAACTGAGTGTCATCTTCCATGGTATGATAACTGCATGCAGCTGCTAGGAGAGGTTGTCAGAGTGTATGGGATTCTGTGCCATTTCCCCTTTTCATACCCAGGTGAGGCCCCTGAACCTGTGCCTATGATCAGTGGTGAACCAATGAGGGTGAACAAACAAGTGATCATATCTGGCTTTAGCTCATAATAGCAGGGGGGCTCAGTGAATTGGTTACTGAGGGATGTGACCATTCTGTATGGGGTCACACTTCCCTATAAGAACAAGTTTGTAGCTAGGAGTACTGCTCGACTCAGCTTTGTTCATGGATTCCCAGATTGCAGCTGTGGCCCAGAGCACCTTTTATTGGCTTCAGCTGGTATACCATCTGCAAAAAGGAAAGACCCGGCCACTGTCATTCATGTTTTGTTGGCTTTTATATTGGACTCTTTAAGGACTGTTCAGAAAGTTCAGCTAGTACAGAATGCAGCAGCCTGCCTATTAACAGGTTTGGACCCTCTTTCTTAGGGAAGGTACTGGAGAGGGTCATGGCCGAACAACTGCAGAGACTCTTGGAGGATACTGATTATCTAGACCCATTTCAGTCTGGGTTTCGACCTGGTTAAAGGCCTGAATTAGCCTTGGCTGCCCTGATGGATGACCTTTATCAAGAGAGGGATAGAGGGAGCACAACCCTGCTACTTCTGCTCAATCTCTCATCGGCTTTTGATATGACCAACCATGGTACCCTCCTAGATCAATTAGAAGGCACTATGTTACAGTGGTTCCGGTTCTACCTGTGGGGCCGATTTCAGACAGTAACATTGGGTGACCATTCCTCAGCCCCTTGGCAATTGAGCTTTGAAGTTCTGTGGGGTACCATCCTATCCCCAGTGTTGTTCAACAGTCATTAGGGGACTTTGAGCCAAATGCTATCTGTATGCTGATAACACACAGCTCTATCTCCCTGTGACACCTGAATCAGGTGAGGCTATGCAAGTCCTGGATCAGTGCTTAACCATGGCAATGGGCTAGATGAGGGCCAATAAACTGAAACGGAATCCTGACAAAACAGAAGCCCTGTGGGTGAGTGGTTCGCAGGTCTGAGAGATAGGCTCACTGACTGTTCTGGATGGGATTGCATTCCCCCTGAAAGATCAGGTCCATAGTCTGGGGGCACTCTTAGATCCATCGCTGTTGCTGGAGGCCCAAGTGGCTATGGTGGCTTGGAGTGCCCTTTACCAGCTTCAGCTGGTTTGCCAGCTACAGCCTCTCCTGTACAGGAACAGCTTGGCCATAGCGGTACAGGCACTAGTACCAAGACTGGATTACTGCAATGCTATGTGGGGCTGCCCTTAAGGATGCACTAGAAGCTAGAGTTACTGCAGAACACAGCAGCTCAGCTCTTATTGAGAGCTGCCCCTTTTCAGCATGGAGTTCCTTTGCAGAAGGAACTGCACTGGCTGCCTATTCACTACTGGGCCAGGTTTAAAGTTTTGGTATGAGTGTACAAAGCCCCAAACAATTTGGAACCAGGATACCCGAGAGAGCACCTTCTCGCTTACTAGCCTGCCTGATAACTGAGGTCATCAGCAGGCATGCTCTTGGTGGTTCCACATGGACCTATGGCTCAATTGGAGTCCACCCAGAGAACTGCCTTCAGTGTGGTGGCTCCCTTCCTATGGAACTCCTTACCTCTGGAGGTCAGGCAAGCGCCAATATTGGGTTGTTTTTAGTGCCTCTTGAAAACAGCTCTTTTCCAGGAAGCCTTCCTTGGTTAACAAGCCTCTGTTTTATTGGCACACTGTTTTTTAAAGAATGTAGTATCATGTTTCATTCTTTGTATCCTTTGATTATTTTATCTCTTGTTGTTCAACGCTCCAGAATAAATTTAGATGTGGAACAGTACTCAAATGTTATAAATAAACAAACATTCTCATATATTACCAAATTTGAAACCTCTGTACTAGTTGCCAATTTCTAGGCTCAATTTAAAGTCCCATCTTGACTTGTGTCCCCAACTGTCTAAAGATGTCCTGCTCTGAGTGGCACTTTGTATTAGCTACACTGGTCTTCACTCAGAACAGAGCCTTCTTGGAAGAGGTTCTAGAGCATTGTGGTTGTTATAAAGAGAGATCCACACAGCCTTCTATAGTGTATTTATGAAAGAGCTTTGGAAACTATGCCTTTCCATATTGCAGTTACACTACTCTTTTGACTTGCTGTTTATTATTTAATTAATTGACATTGTTTTATTATCTTGACAATGTTGTCTTTAGTTGCATGCTGCTGCAGAATTTTGATGAAAAGCAGTATAAAACCTTAAAAATAAAAACTTTATACATGTTTACTCAGAAATCCTACTTGTGTTCAATGGGTTACTTCTGGGTATGTGTGCATAGGATTGCAGCCTTAATCAATTTCATGTTCTCACTGTATTAACACAGCAAATTTGTAATAGTGTTATTCACTTACTCTGGAACATTTCCCACAGAATATAAGAAACAATTTCAAATTCCTAAGAGTGTGGATTTTTCTAATCCTATTCACTTAGCATGTTCCCCTTGTAAATCTTTTGTTAGTTTTATTTTTGCTGACCTCAGTTTGGTAATCTAATAGTGTGTCACTTTCAGATGACCACCTACGGTCAGCATGACTTAACAGAGAGTAGAACTCCATTTCCTTGGCCAAATTCTAAACTATCTACTGGAAACCACCCTGGTAGGTACAGGACAAACAAAAAGTTTGTTTTGACACATTATCTTTACTAGTTTCATCTGACATTATAAGAGAGCAGTAGTTGATCATCCTAATAGCCCTGCACAAGATTTCCAGTCCACAGATATAATCCTCTATTAGAGATGGGTAGAAGACGAAGTACCCTAGGATTTGCTCACAAAGATGGACAAAGGTTAACTTTCATTTCTTACATCCTCCAAAGCTGATTCTTCGCCAAGGAATGAAATCTTGAAGTTTGTGCAAATTAGTTTCCCATAAGTGCCACGATTTGATCCATCGTCTTTTATATACTTCAAAACCATGTTTGCTTCACAAAGCAGCAGTTCACCTGATGGAAATTAACATGCTTCTTAGCATAGTGTAATAAAGTATTCCAGTTCTTACATTCAAAGCTTCTCAAATTACACTTCACCTTAAATGCAGGATATAAAGAACTATATACATACACACACACACACAAGGTATTCAAATTAGCCACCTGCTGCTAGTATTATTGCTCTAAACTGAATTCCTAGTGCCCTTTAAAATCCACTTTCAAAACTAAACCCATTACATAATTGTAACCTTGGCTGGAAAGCAGGCAAAAAAAGCCCATTCTAAAGAGGCTCTGCACACGTCATCTTGATTAGAACTATATTATATGGCTGGAAAATGTGAGTATTAAATATCAATCCACCAGCAGCAGCAAGGATGCCAATACCTGAAGCTTCGATGATTGCTTGAAGCCTAGCTTGCTCTATGTATAGCTGAGTTTAGCATAGAGATGTTTTTTTGGCAGGTTCTGTTCATAATGCAGAAACTACACTAGCTAAAAATCTTCCTTCTACATACCCATTAAAGGTAAAAGAACTCTCATCCCCACCCTGTGTGAATTTCTCCTAAACAAAGCATTCATTATATCTTAGCAAATTGCCAATATACACAGTTACAGGGGGGGAAAGATTATACAATTTAAAACTCTACGAACAGATCATCAACAATTGAATAATTTTCCAGACAGCCTTTAAACTTTGTAGCACGCATCTGTAGAACATTAAGAAATTTAGATATTCTGAAAGATACATATTTGTCAGCATAGAAAGCAAACCTTTACAAGAGATTACCTTCCCTTCAACAACTTAACAATGGATGAATATATTTGGTTCTAAGATCATTATAGATAGAGCATTCTATAAGTACATGAATAATATCTTCGACTGATACAGAATTGCAACCACATACTCCTTCTTAGGGACCCCTTTATGCCAACCCACCCAATTTGCCAAAGGAAGAACATTTAATCTTGCCTGAGTAAAAGTTACCCTAATTTTAATATTTGATAGATCTACCCAGTATTTTGGAAGAGACAGGTACGAAGGAATAAAAGAGGTACAGAAGTTGTTAGATGGACAAGCCTTAATCCCAGCCACCCGAGATTGCATCCCAGGGTCTCCTAAGCAAATAATGCTGGTGCCCAGGTTCTGTAACCAATTCCTACAGGAATCACTCCAACCATGTGAGGGTTCCTCTAGGCTGGCACCCTCCCTCCCAACAACTAGACTGTTCTTGGCTAGTAGCAATTTACTAGCACAGAAGATGCCTTAGCCACAAAGCTTTAACTCCTATCCCCACCATCATTCATTAAAGGCTCAAAGCTCCTCTTTCCCAGTATTAGAAAATATATTTAGCCAGTCTTTCTACCCCCACTTTTAAGGGGCTGGGGTATTTGAATGAAAATTACTGTCCCTTCAACAGCAAGGCTGTCTACCTCCCAAATCTTGGAGGGTTTTTCATGTTATAGAAATCGAACAAGCATCCTGCAAAGGGTAAAAATGCAGTTAGACAAACACTGACACTTGCTCTTTATTTTAGAGCTCAGGTCACCTAGTTTAAGGTGTGTGTTGCACAAAATACAGCAATTGCAGTAACATACATTAAAATGATTTTACAGTATTATTTGTTTAACATTACCTGACAACAAATGAGGATCTACTTCCTTTTCTATGGGTTCCCTTACATATACCTCCTAGAAGAAAGGAGGGCATTGTATTAGTCAAGAGGTAAGGTAAAGAGCTCTGTATTCCAAGTAGTAAGAGCCTGCTTTAAAAGGAAATCACTTTAGCAGTGGTATACCGATAAGAAAATACAATTGTCAAAGTTATACAGTAACTCGAGATCACAGATAGGTGAGTAGACAGTCTAATAAACATCTTATGGCTTTATCTGCAAAGCTGCTTTACACACATGGAAGAATAGTACAAGTTTCTGTTACAGGAAAACCATGAACACCTGTTGACAGCTACTGAAGTGAAAAGAGCCCCTAATTTAGCAAATAAGTTGTTTTGAGAAGGATGAAAGAAAGCTCACAAGCTAAACTAGAATCTAGTAGATGCTGATCACCACTTTTAAACACAGTGGGGGTTGGAGAGGGGACAAATTAACAGACTCTTAGTTACCTGGGAGAAATTGCTCATTCCTCTGATAGAGCACATCATGCAGTATTTGTCAACAAGGATGCTGTGCCCTTGATTTCTTTAGGGCGCAGAATTAGCTCATTTAGATCAAGAACCACCAGCAGCAGATATCTAGGCATCATACCCATAAGTCACTAACAGAGTACCAGTTTTGATGGTGGAAGGAAGTGATAAAACTAAGGATTAATTTCTAAAAATGCCCCTTGCCACTGAATCCACTTGGTCAGTAGTACAGCATGTGTCTTGCATACCCAATGTCCCAAGTTCAATCTCTGGAATCTCCAGTTGAAAGATAGGAAAGCAATGCTGGGAAAAATCTCTATTCAAGACCTTAGAGAACTCCTGCCAGTCAGAAGAGATGGTACTGGCCTAGACAGACCATAGGTCTGACTCTGTATAAAAGGCAACGTATATTATCCTTCTGCATATTGCCTCCCAAACTCCCTTCATCTCCCCACATCCAATTATCCCAGAGCTCCCAACATGCCACTGCTTGCCCTTGAAAAATCTAACACCTCAAACCAATAAATCTCCAGGCTTTATGTTTGACATTCCTGATTTAGAGAGAACTTGCTCTTTTAGTAGTGGAACTCGCATAATTTTTTAAAAAGAGTTCTAATTTCCATCTAAATTATTCCAGGGGCCCCATCTACATGGGGAGTTTTCTCCTACGCTGCTGTGGCTTAAAGTCATTAGGGACACATGACATCGTGGCCAATCCACAGCCAACCAGCTGCATCACTCTTGAAAAGCCGCATTTTCTGAAAGTCATTTTACTCCGTGTTTGTTTTTTGTTCTTTTCACTTAAAGAAGCTCCCAGGAGGTTCCCCTGCAGTATGCCCCGTCCCGCTGCATTAAATCTTGGGCTTGCCTCTGTGACGTGGCTGTGACCTAGCAGTGAGGTGGTCAAGGGGTGCAGCCGCCCCTTCCCCATCCACTCTTTTTCCCCACTGATACTACTGTTGCCAGTAGTATCTACCCTGCCTTTCTTATTCATAAAAGCTTCTGGGCTTGCTAATTGCCACAAACCCTCCTACTTTCTGGTTAGGAAAAGAGGAAAAAGAGAGAAAGAGACACGGGGGAGAGAAACACGCACACACACAGGTGCTTCCTTTGATATAGGAAGCGGGATTTGTTTTTCTAGAACTGGTGGTCAAGCGTTAAGTAACTCCCAGCCTATATCCACCTCCTTTGAATGAACTCTGGTATCCCCTCGGGGTGCCTGCGGAGAACCACCTACTCCAGACTCTTCTACCCTCACTGGCTGCTGCCCTGCTTCTTCCTGTCTTCCTCACCACACCAATGACCACAGCTGTTCTTCACCCACCCACCCACCGACCCACCCACCGCAAAGCTACAACAACAACCCAAAATACATGCTGGCTCCATCTCCTTTTTTTTTAAAAAGGCACCTCTCCCTTGAGAATCTGTAGGGTCTTTTTCCCATTGAGAAAATGAGAGCTGCACTGCTGTTTTCTCCCTTAAAGGCGCAGTTTCACTATTTTGATGGGTCAGGATAGCAGCTTATTCACAGAATGCAGTTTTCTTTGTTCTTAAAGGCACAGTCTTCCAATTCCAATGTGTGAGGATAGCAGCTTCACTCATTCATACACTGCAGGCTGTTTACGCCATTCATAAAAGTGCACGTTTTAATCTTTAATATTTCACATATCTCAAGGCTGGATGAGAGTCTCTGTGAAGACACCAGCCCCTTTGTGTGCATATTTACTCAGAAATTAGTTTTGCTCCCTGGTAAAAAGTAAATCTCACTCCCCTGCAGTCTCAAGCAGCAGAGTAAGTCCCACTGAGTTCAGTGGGGCTTACTTTCAAGTAAGCCTTCATAGGGATCACTCTGCAAGGTTTGCTTTTTCTCTAGTTACAGGACAGGGATTCACCCCAATGCTGGATGAGAGGGGAGAGGTATGGGGTAAACTACAGGGGCTTAATTCAGCACTTCCAGTAAACTTCCCTGAGCAGGGGAGCATGGATTGGGGGTGGGGGGACAACTCTCTTATTCACTGAGTAGCACCTATGGTGTTGATGACATTTTTCATGTTGAAATCGGCTTTGGCCCATCAGGGGCACATGAAGCAAGAAAAGTGGGAGTTTAGGCAGTGCACACTAGGGTTTTCTTGCTTTGTGTGCCGCTGACGGACAAAAGCTGATTTCATGAAAATCTGGATAATGCTCCAATGCACTTCTCATTCCATTGTCGTGAACATCCCCCCGCCACCCAGCACTTAATAAGGTGAGTTGGAAGATAATGTTTGAGTAGCTGCCTCAGTCTGTTGTACTGTAGAACTCAACTATACAGGTTTTTATGTTGTTCTTCCAACCACATAGTGACACAAGCCACTCAGCAAGACCGCACTAGCCATCTAGAGAAACACTATACTTCTCGGGCTCAAATACAATGCTATTCATAAGTAACAAGGTGTGTTACTCCCTGGTTCAAGCAGGAACAGATGACTATATTATTATAATGCTGTAATTATACAGCATGTAACCGTTCGTTGCTTTAATATCAAGGCAGTTGCTGTACCAGGTAATCTCCTCCCCTGTAAACCAAGACATTTCACTCATTACTCAAAGGTCAGCCCTTCACTTCTTCAAATACCTTCCTGAGCTTTCTCCACCACTCCAGAAGGAGGAAAACCCCCGATCAGCCCTGACAGTTCCTTCCCTCATAATTACATCATGGGCCACTATTCCCAGCTTCTTCCTCCCATTTTAATGTTAAGTGCTACAGGATCCTGATCTACAAGCCTTTTCAGATGAGAGGAATACCACAGTCGGTGCTCGTTTTTGTTGTGTAACTTGAAGATCATTTTAGAAGTGTTAAAAATTTAAACTTTTGTCCAGATTTAGACACTCCCCTTAGGACACAAAGCAGTAAGAACAACACTGTATGTCCGATTAGGACAAAACTTGAGACAAGTGGGTAAAATCGGAGTATATACACAGCTAAATACAAGGTTAGCCTGAACAAAGCCTACATAGTTTGAGAGAATTTAGGAGCTACTACTCAAATGAAGAGTTGCATGAGAGTTTTGGAGTAATGATAAAGTGAAGAATAATCAAGTTACAGCTTGAGCTATAAACTGTTAACACAGAGAAGTTTAAGAACATGCCCCCTACCATGGGTTATCTCTTCAATGTACATGTCAACTCATCCTAACTTCTAAATACTTTAATAGTAACATGTTTACACATTAGGAAATACCAACATAGCAAAGTAATACAGAAATGTGTCAATAAGGGCATAAATACAACCCATTTTGATACTGAAGTCAAGGGCAAAACGCTGTCTACTGATGTCAATTTATCTGGATTGTAGTTTCATAATATTTCTCATGGACTTGTACTGAAAGGGTACTTGGGCAGAATCTCCATGTTTCCTCAAACATTAGGAAATACAACAACAACAGTTGTTCAGCAATCTTTAATTCCTAGCAAGTATGTCTAACATCAAGGACACAGTAACTCCAGTAATACTTAAGATAGCTGAATGCTCAATTGTTTCCTTCAAAAAGTAATGCGGTATGTAACTGTGAATCCTGCAATGCTAATCTGATTCTATTTAGTGTTAAAAACTAGAGGATTTCAAGTTAGTTCAGTTAACATTCTGCTTCAATATTATTTGCTTAGGAAAAGGTTTGGTACATAGCCATTGCTGAGAAGCTAACATACCATTGTAGGCTTCTAAAAGAACAAACAAGCCCAGATGCATTTTACATGATTTGGCACACTTTTATTTCTTTCACAAACGTATCAGAAAACACGTGTACACCACCTGCCATTTATGCACAAATTTTAAAAATGTAATCATTTGTTTCATTCTCACACTGGTAATCTAAGTAAACTTGTACTGCTGTGCTTCAGTTGTTCTGTTGTAGTTATTTACTGTGAAAATCTGTAACAGAAAAATGAGAACTATAGTTATGTGTAAGCTACTTCCTGTTCTTTTGAGCATTCCAAAATATATAATAAAATGTTTAAAACTAGAGAGAGAGAAAGAGAGTTGCTTTCACAGGATGGTAAATAACAGGAAGGGGAGAACTACTGACAGTGTTTTACGTGGGCTTCTCAGAAGTATCTGGCTAGCTACTGTGGGAAATAGGATGCTGGATTGGATAGGCCTTTGATCTGATCTAGCAGCCTCTTGAATTCTTATTGCTAGTAGGAATCCATTATGCTGTGATATTTTTCTAGCATCTTACCTGAAACAGAAATTAAATCTCAGTTTCTGAGACAAGGACTTCCTTGTTTTCATTAAAGATGAAAGCAGTCTTCATTGTTTCGTTTTCAGAAACTAAGGTAAACCAACATTAATAGCAGCCTTTAGCCTTTACACTCAAGTGGGGGTTTGCTACTGTATACTGGCCAAGTCACTGCAAAATTACCAGACCTGTTGGATACACTGCAGTACTCAGTATTTTTCTACTCCTCCGAAAAATCTAATTTGCTCTTTCTAGGAATTGCCAATCCTGGACAAGATAAAAAGATAGGGTAGGGCAAAGCCTATAAGAACTAAGATGCTAAGATCTTTAAACATGAATCATGACTCCCATTTACTACCCGACATCTAGAAGCTATTAGAGTAGTAGTTTATTTTATTTAAAATATTTTATCTCACAATACCAGGGGAGCATACAAAATGTAATAAAGAATCCTAATCTAATATACAATAAAAAAACACATCAGCCACAGCAACAACAACAAAAGGAAGGAAATATGTAAGACAGCCCTCTTAACCAGAGTAACAAACAAATTTAAAATGCTTGGGCAAATATGTTATGAACTGGCATCCTAAAGAATATAATGTTGACACTAGACACACTTCCATTGGGAGGGTGTTTCACTATCAGGCCACCACAATATAGAAGACTTTGTCCCTTGTTCTCACATAATGTACCAAAGTTGCTTGGAGAAGAGCCTCCCAAGTTATCTTAAAGCATGTGAGAGGCACTTCTGCAGATATTTGGGTCCCAAGCTGTTTAGGGCTTTAAAAAGGTAAAAAACAGCACCTTGAATTGGGCGTCAAAGTGAATAACTTCAAAATGGGTGCAATATGACTCCACCAGACTGTACTGGTTACAGTCCTGGCTGCCACATTCTGCACTAAGGGCAACCCCACAAACAATGTATTACAGCAATCTGATCAGGAAGTTATCAAAGCATAAATCACTGTAGTTAATGCTGTTTTCTGTTTGGTATATCTGAAATTGTTTCCCTGAATATCTCCTTTTGTTTAATGGTTCTTGTTTTTCTTCTGCAATATTCAAAACTCAACAAATCCGAAGCCCTACCAGCCACTTAGACCATGACATTTGTGTAACTACAACAAGTAGCAGATTGGCATACTAACTACATAAAGCAGGAGAAGCATCCATGGTCAAATAACCTGGTTTGCGAGTATCCAGAACCCTTATATGCCCAAGTGTAAAGTCATGACAGATACTGGAGACAGCAACTGCCCATTCCCAGATACGTTTTGGCTAGGGAAAAAATCAGCCCAACTAAGCTCTGGAAGCAAACATCTATAGAGTCAGCCAGTGTAATCTTACTAGTAACAACTGTGCCATTCAAGAACAGCTTAAAAAGCTTACTAGGGCCAATTCACATGCATCTTGTGTTAAAGCACGCATACACACACTCACTCATTCACACACAAGAGTAGAGGCAAGAATTTGAGTAAAGCATCAACCACCCAAGCTTGAGAACGATGAATATTTTGGACACCACTAATAGAAACTAGCTTGAAAATTAAACAAATCATTTGGAAGCACAACTGAATCTTTAATATTGTGTTGAACTCTGAACTAAAAGCTGGGTTGGTAATAAAGTTTCATAGAAAACAAGCTGCAGACTGCTATAACTAAAGTGACTCAGTGTTGACCTGTTGAAATTTGCAGTTGAAATTTGTAACTGCATAAAGAGCGAGTGTGCACTTTCCAGAAGTATGTTTGTATATATTCACATTTCAACTTTGCACTTAAGCATTATTCATTCTACTATTCAGGAGTTGTTGAATAGCAAAGACAAAGCTCAAAGGACAAGAACTTAGGATGTTTATACTATTAGAACATTAGAATCTTTGATCTTTTGGCAGAAAATACATTTAATAAATAAAACAAAGGATAACTAAGTTATATGCACCTGCATTCCAAGTTCCCCTTACTGAAAACAAAGTTATTCCCATGTATTTTAACCAGTGGGCAGAAAAGCCAATTGAACATGTCCTCTGGGATATACTTTTCAGACTGCGAATGGAAGCCCCCCCCCCCCCGCTTTAAAAATACCTATGCAATGATACAGTCCAGAAAGCTAAATCTTTCCTCCCAGACATGCTTATTTTCCATATATGCCCATGTGGTTTGTGTGCAAGGAAGCATTCCAACACAAAATCCACGATACAACTCTGCATATTAAGATCAAATGCAAGTTACTCTTGACTCAGCATGATTAACCAAAGCTAGTACATACTGGTTCACACATTGATAGGATTGTTTTTACCACTTTGGACATTTTTAGAGCAAGAAATTGTTCAGTATCATTTGGATAGATTTGCACCTGTAGATATGAGATACACTGTCAGAACGCTGGATTTATATCTTGTGTGTTATGCTCAACATATGCTGGAGTCAGTATCTGCCTGCATCATCAGTTTCTCCTTACTTTAGAGAAAGGAATTAGCTGGTTTTAGAAACATATTTTTGCACTTTGCACAAAAAAATCCTTTGACAATTGTCAAGATATGAGCCAACAGGAAACCAGCCAAATATAGATGCTGTCAACACTGAACTTTGCATACCAGTGAGCTGCGTATTGTGGGAAAATAAGTGACAGATTAACCTTAACAGTACCTATTCCTGAGAAAATGCAATTCCCTAAAGTTACTACACTTCGTTTTTGTTTTAAAGATGACAGGCTACTATACACAAAACTAATTTTACCACAGTAAGTAGTTACCCAGTCCTTTGCCAACTAGAAACAAGAAAAAGGATATGAAATGCAAAAGTGACCAAACATTTCCTGTCACCCGCCATTAACTATTGTGAATGCCAACGAGGCCCTCATCTTAGCTAGGATTTGAAACTGTCTTTTGAAGCTGGTTTTAAATCCAGTAACCCTGGTTAGCAGTTATCCATAGTGACATCATTACTTTTAATTATTAAAACCTTAAGGGAAAGGGTAGAATGAATCTGTACTCAGAAGGAGTGGGAGCAGGCGATCATACAGCATGCTGATCTCTTAACAATGATTATAGGACAGGCCAACTTTACATCAGCACCAGCCCAAAAAAAAAGTTCTCCCTAGCTAGGCAATGAAACAAATATGTTTAAACATAACTTCAAGCACTCAAAGCTGAACTTAGCCAGACCCTGAACATCCAAGTAAAAGTAAGGATTAATGAGTGCAGCAAAACAAGTTTGCTTTGCAAGGCTACACAAAAATTACATAGGACAAGTTTCTCTGTGTTGCACTTTGAGGTTCAGATCTCTGTTCAGCTACGAAGCTCACTGGGTGACCATGGGCCAGGACTTTCTCTTTCCCCAACATCCTCATACGGTTATTGTGAAAATAAATGTGGAGCAAGGAGACACCATGTATGCCACCTGAACTCCTTGGAGGAAGTAATTCCAAAGTCTATGGAACCATCCCATTATTTGCTCCATAATTCCAGTTGGCCGAGATAAAGATTAACATAAAGATGTCCCGAGCAAGAGCTGTTTGACAACATTCTTATCCCTGGGGTTTTCCCCAAGCACCACCTTGCTCCCATTTAATGAACAGAACTTTACCCTGGAATTTCCTGTACAGTAAATGAAAAGCTGAACATAAGTGTTACCCCAGAGTAATCTTCATCTCACCTGAGCCGTACGGTAAGGTTTGGGAAAGTTGCCTCTGTGATTAATAGAGACATTGAACTAGATATCTAGCTCCTCCACCTAAACTTGTTTTGCTAAATGCTCTTTGTTCCACTATAGGGTATCATAAAACTTTAAACCAAGGGATCCATTCACTAAAGTATATTGGTGCTGGAAATTAATATAAAAATATAATCACAAATATCAAACTATAATTTGGGATGTTAAAGTCATTTCTAATGTCCTTCAGTTAACAAAGCAGAATGAAACTAAAAAACAAGTATAACCAGTATGGAGCTGGCCTGAAGGGCAAGTTGAAGTATCACTTTGTCAAGTATGCTTCAACAAGAAAAGCTTGTAGTTTCTTACAAGTCTTCAATAAAATTAGACTCAAAAGTTATATTTCTTTATTCCAGAAATGAAGTATTTCTACTGAAGAGTTTACAGACCAGTTTTGCATATACTTAGTAAGATATTCAGAAAAGTAGCCAGGAAACTGTCCATTTCCACATAAGGAATATATCGGCAGCATATACAAAGAAAGAAAACAGCAACTTCTTCCACCTGTCACATCTGGGACCCAAAGTATCTAGCACTGGCTTAATATTATCTCAGACACCCACTGCAAACATCTCCTGCATGCACAGCCACAACTTTCCTACCAACCACTGCCCACTTAATTTATTGTACTTTAAAAAAAGCATTTTAATGGGTCCACTTCCTGCCTGCTCAACTGAATAGCCTGATACATCCTAAACAATTTCAGTTCTCCCTTCAAAGGGTAAGCTACAGATGGAGAAATCTATCCTGCCTCCCACTAAACCTACACCCTTTACTTTCATCCAAATCCACTCTTTCCAGCATTTCCATTCAATAGACTTCCTGTCTTATTCCCAGCTCTAGAATCTCGAAGTTACCCAATACAATCATTTCATTCTCCCTTAAGAGCCCCTTGGCATCCTGGCTTTCCTCATCTCAGTTCCTGTATTCTGCTGTCTTCCGGCCTGCATTACTCATACCTGACCATTCCCCCACCCCACCAAAGCCAACGAACACATTGGGATGGATCTAGATCAGAAAACTGGGAGTTACCGTGAAGTGGTGTTCTGCCCAGTAAGGGATGGAACAGGCAGGAAAGAGTTAACTCCCATTTCCATGGAAGGCAAGGCCAATCATATTAGACTTGTATTCACCTAAAAGGGGAGGTACCACTCTCAGTCACCAGTCTTGTTTCAGCTCACAGAAAGAACTTGGAAAAGAGATCTTTTGACTGAATTAACTGACCAACTATAAAAAAGATAAACATCAGAGGGGTTTCCAGCAGAGTCCTCTAGCTAGCTGTACGTAGGAACATTAGTCTATCTAGCCCAGTATGATCGACACTGACTGGCAGTGGCTGTCCAGGCTTTCAGGCATGAATTTTTCCAGCCCTATGTGGAGATGCCAGGGATTGAAGAGGGCTACTGCAAGAATGTGAAAAAACACTCATTCCTAGACCAAAATTATATACAATGCTGTATGCAGAACCACAATATGGGTAGGACTACCTGCTCCATCCCCCGCTGACCAGAACACCACTTCATGCTAAGTCCAACTTTCTATGCAGGCAGGAAAGGGATGTCCCAAAGCAGTGTTCCTTTATGGGTGGGCCGGACTGCATACATTTCAATACTTGTTGTAGGACTCTACGTCTAAAAAATACTTCCACAGAAGCAAACTTGTCTATTCTGCAGTGGTAGATGAACATGGAAGATGACACCCATGCTGCTGCCATTCAAATTTCTCATGGCATGTGGGTCCGTAGTGGTGCTGAAATTGTGACACTCCTGACCGGAGGCGCAATTATACCTTTGGGTAGAATTTGACTGTGCTGAGAATGCCAATGTGATGCATTCACAAACCTATCAGCTAATGATGGCTTTCCATCTCTGATCTTCCTTCTTATAAGAGAGAGAATATGAGCTTCGGAATGCCTAGTGTCCTGTGTGTGCCTAATGTATATATTGAGTGTTCTATGCACATCAAGCTTGTGTTGCCACTCTAGAATGGATGGTCATGGACAAAAAAATCAGGCAACCCCATTCCTGAACTTGGTGTAATGTAGAGATAACCTTAGCAATGTACCATGAGTCTGGTTTCAACACTAGCCAATTTGGTAGAAAAGAGCAGAGTTCTTTTCAAACTGACAGAGCTCCTAGTTCTTGTAACCCTGTGGCAGAAGTCAGTGCCACAAGGAAGATGACCTTCCAGGTGAGCTCCTAAATAGGAATGGAAGGAGAGGGCTTGAACAGCAAGTCCATGATAGCTTCTGGCACCAATGGAAGATCCCATGATGGAATCCTATGGATCACAGGTAGACAGAGAAGGGCTGCACTCCAGAGGAAACGTTTGACTTGGGGATGACTGGAAATAGACATCTTCCCATGTGTCTTAGGGACACTATCTATGGCTACCATCTGCCTCCTCAGAGTTGTTGGTGCAAGTCCCTTAGTCAAGTTGGCTCAAAGAAAAATTGGGCATATCAGGAATCCTAACCTGCTCTGAAAGCGTTTGCTGACATTTGCACCATCTTTGGAATACTTTCCACGTCATAACAAACATACTTGCTGTGGAAGCTCTGCAGGGTACGAGAATCACATTCACCACTTCTTCTGACATCCTTTGCTCTAAGGGTTTCCCCCTCTTAACCTCCAGATGCAGAGTTGGATCCAGGCTGGATCCAGGTGAAGAATCAGGCCCTGAGATATCAAATCCAGCTGGACTGGAAGTTTTCAGGATGGGCTCATACTGAAGTCTATCAAGTCTGAAAACCAGAGCCTCCTGTGCCAATGTGGAACTATCACTGTCACCTCTGCCCCAATCATACAAAAATAACACAGCGACCATGCCAATATAGGAAGGGGAGGGAACACATAGTGGAGGCCATGTAGCCACCATGAATGCAGAGCACCCATGGCCTCTGCCTCCAGTTCTTGGTATCAAGAAATGAACCTCTTTACTTTCTAGTTTGATCTTGTGGCAAATGCAATGGTTAGGTAAAAATATAGGTTAATATGCACCCCCTGTAGACACTGGTGAGTCAATCGGGAGGCATGGAACCATCTCATATTAATAGCAATTGTTTCCAAATACTTTGAATTAACTGTGGAGCTTCTGGAGAATGGGAACATGATACTGTAATCCTGCTAGAGAATTGTGAAGTTCCTTCAATCCCTCCTTCCTGAAGGGACATAAGGAACTAATGAAGTGCTTGGAAGGCTTCTCCTTTTATCTAGTGAAGAGAGGAAGAAGCTGCTTCTTGTCCATGATTCTATTATAACAGCTTTAGATACTTTCCAAAAGTAGTACTTGCCAAGAAAGGAGTAAAAACAGATCAACTACAGACTTTAAGTATACACTCCATATATTACAAGCTGTACATTTAGTATGATCATATATCCTGACAGGATGCATGGAGAAAAATATAGAGGGACTAACCTTGTACCTAACATCACAGGCAGGAGCTTTAGCTACCTTGCCTAAATTTTACACAGAATCAAGTTCTGCTGAGATGCATGTTTCAGGAGTTTCTTAAGTCAAAAGCTTGAAATCTTGATAGAAGGAAAGGTGACTATGACATCTTAATGGCTAATGGATGTGTTTTAATAGCTTGCTGTGCAGAGTGGTAGGCGGCAGTATTGCAACCGAAACTCTCCCCACGACCTAAGTTCGATCCCAGTGGAAGCTGGTTCTCGGGTAGCCGGCTCCGAGGTCAGTAAAATGAGTACCCAGCTTGCTGGGGGAAAGGTAGTCCCGACTGAGGAAGGCAATGGCAAATCACCCCACTATAGTCTGCCATGAAAACGCCAGCAAAACCGGCATCCCTCTAGGGGTCAGTAATGACCTGGCGCTTGCACAGGAAGAACCTTTCCATGTTGCAGCAGCCTCTCTCATCATAGCATCCCAAGACAAATTCTCACAAGACCTTGCCTAATTATACACCTCCTCTCCACCTCCAATCCATTATAAACTCCCTCACCACACTGGAATACCCAATTATAAACTCCTCATACACACTTAAAAGGAAATAGGCAAGAAGTCTGCAGAAGGAAGAGCAAGTACTAGCTTTCAACCCCAGATACATTCACAGCAATCTTGATCGTCAAACCCATACACTTCCAGCTATACCACAAGCCAACCAGAGGCAACTAGACCAACTGGTGGCAGCGAATCAGAACAATTTTGTTTGGGCTTCCAGACTGTCCTACCAACATTTTGATCAGGTAATAAATGTGCTTACTATGTTGTTTGCAAAAAGAAAAAAGAAATTGTGAGGAGAATGCACACAATGTTACATCTGCATTTGTGTTTTTATGTAATTTATGGATTATCCCCAAGTACACAGTCTCCATACTGTAAAGCCTATATTACTAACAAGAAAGATAAGCCTTTATTCACCATCAGTATTAGTCATGAGTCCAATTCCCAACAATACACATTAATTTCTCATTATGATGCACTGTTCAAGCGTCACCTGTAGTTTATTAAGAGCCATATAAGGAAGACACCCTTTCCATGCAGTTGCCCTGATGGTGTAAGAAAGGTAGCCACTAGCTTTGAAAGCTGGCTTAGCCCATTTCCAGAATTTGGGTTTTGTAAGGTATTCAATTTATTATTTAGGTTTACAGCACAGTATATAATGGTATTTTTGCTGTCCCTTCCTCCGGTATCAATGCTTATATTTTTACAAGTATTTGAAACAATGGTTTTACTTTTTTGTTTTTAGATTTTAGATGTTTTATGCATTCAAAAGAAGAACTATGCAGGAAAGATCTTAATGTCCCTGATAGCCATGACAGTGTGGTTACTGAACTTGAGCCGGACATCCTAGACAGTGAAGTCAAGTGGGCCTTAGGAAGCATTACTAACAACAAAGCTAGCGGAGATGACAGTCTTCCAGCTGAGCTATTTAAAATCCTAAAAGATGATGCTGTTAAAGTGCTGCACTCAATATGCCAACCAATTTGGAACACTCAACAGTGGCCACAAGACTGGAAAAGGTCAGTTTACATTCCAGTTCCAAAGAAGGGCAATGCCAAAGCGTGTTCAAACTACTGCACAATTGTGCTCATTTCACATGCCAGCAAGGTTATGCTCAAAATCCTACAAGCTAGGCTTCAGCAGCATGTGAACCGAGAACTACCGGGAAGTACAAGCGGGGTTTCGAAGAGGCAGAGGAACTAGAGATCTAATCAGCAACATTTGCTGGATCATGGAGAAAGCAAGAGAATTCCAGAAAAACATCTATTTCTGCTTCATTGACTACACTAAAGCCTTTGATTGTGTGGATCACAACAAACTCTGGCAAATTCTTAAAGAGATTGGAGTACCAGACCACCTTACCTGTCTCCTGAGAAACCTGTATGAGGGTCAAGAAGCAACAGTAAGAACCGGACATGGAACAACCAAGTGGTTCAAAATTGGGAAAGGAGTACAACAAGGCTGTATATTGTCGCCCTGCTTATTTAACTTATATGCAGAGTACATCATGAGAAACGCCGGGTTGGATGAATCACAGGTTGGAACTAAGATTGCCGGTGGAATTATCAACAACCTCAGATACGCAGATGATACCACCCTAATGGCAGAAAGCGAAGAGGATCTAAAGAGCCTCTTGTTGAGGGTGAAAGTGGAGAGTGCAAAAGCTGGTTTGAAACTCAACATTAAAAAGACTAAGATCATGGCATCTGGCCCCATCACTTCCTGGCATATAGAAGGGGAAGAAATGGAAGCTGTGACAGATTTTATTTTCTTGGGCTCCAAGATCACCGCAGACGGTGACTGTAGCCATGAAATTAAAAGATGCTTGCTCCTTGGGAGGAAAGCTATGGCCAACCTAGACAGCATAGTAAGAAGCAGACATCACCTTGCTGACAAAGGTTCGTATCATCAAAGCTATGGTTTTCCCAGTAGTAATGTATGGCTGTGAGAGCTGGACTATATGGAAGGCTGAGCACAGAAGAACTGATGCTTTCGAACTGTGGTGCTGGAGAAGACTCTTACGAGTGCCCTGGACTGCAAGGAGGTCAAATCAGTCCATCCTAAAGGAAATCAACCCTGACTGCTCATTGGAAGGACAGATACTGAAGCTGAAGCTCCAATATTTTGGCCACCAAATGCGAAGAGAAAACTCCCTGGAAAAGACCCTGAGGCTGGGAAAGATTGAAGGCAAAAGGAGAAGGGGACGGCAGAGGATGAGATGGCTATATAGCATCACCGATGCAATGAATATGAGCTTGAGCACACTCCGGGAGAGAGCAGAGGACAGGAAGGTCTGGCGTGCTATGGTCCGTGGGGTCATGAAGAGTCAGACACGACTTAACGACTGCACAACAATGCATTGAAACCTTTATTTATGGGATTTATATACTGCTTTCCACAAAGTTTCAAACTGGTGAACATACACTATATAGTACCATCCAGTACAACAAAATATAATAAAATTACACAATAAAAATACTAATCCGCAATAACTAATAACTGCACTCTGCTGTGGGCTACAGACCACAGCTAGCTGAGTCACACTTCAGGAAAAGCCTGTGTGAAGAGATGGGTCTTGAGGAGATAACTAAACATCAGAACTTTGGGAGCCTGTCTAATGACAGTTGTTAATGCATTCTGGAGAGTGGATGCTGCAACACTAAATGCTCTACTGCAAGCACTCCTAAGGCAAATGTAGAAGCATGAGGAACCCTCAGGGGTGCATCCTCTGATGATCGCAAAGACTGGCTCCGAACATAAAGGCTGAAGTGATCTTGTAGATAATACGATCACAAGTTCTTTAGGGCTTTATATGTTAACAACCTTAACTTTGGCCCAGCATCATACTGGCAGCCAGTCCAGTTCTATTAGCAAAGGTGTGACTTGCTGTCAGAAAGAGTTTCCAGTTAGCAGTTTGGCCACTGCACTCTGCACCACCTGCAGCTTCTGAACCAAGCCCAAGGGTAGCCCAATGTACAGCACATTACAACAATCCAGGTTACCACTGCCTGATCCACCATAACTAAGCTATCATGATCCAGGAACAGCTGTAGCTGGCATACCAACCAAAGCTGGTAAATGGTGCAATTCTTCCATTCATTTGTATGGGGTGAAAAAAAGCCCTCCTGCCGAGAATCAGCTGAAGGGGGTTGAAAGGTTAACCCCTAACCAAGGACGCTGTTTCCCCAAGGGACTTTGGTGGGGGGTGGACTTCGCCCCCCTTCCAGAAGTTTTTGGCAAAGACCTTTTCCCCCTGTGCAAGTGAATGGAGAGATCACGTCTTTCGTCTAGCACTTAATTCCATTTAAATCTTGTGGCAGGACCTGAAGCAAGCGGTTCATGCAAGGAAGCCCTCAAATGTCACTGAGTTGAAGCAGTTCTGTATGGAGGAATGGGCCAAAATTCCTCAAAACGGATGTGAGAGACTGACCAACAGTTACAGGAAACGCTTACTTGAAGTCATTGCTGTTCAAGGGGGTGCCACCAGGTACTGAATCTAAAGGTTTTTCAGACATGGATATTGAATATTAAATCAGTTGTGGATAAATAAATGTTGATTCACAAACATGATGCTTTTTCATGTGTTTAATCAGGTTATCTATTCTTTATCTAGGGTTTTAGGGTTAGATTAAGATTTAATAACATTTTAGGATGGAAATATGTGACAAATTTTTCCTCGCCACTTTTCCTGTGCCACTGTGCCTCTAGCCTATATTTTTTAAAATACATAAAATATACTTTGAGCATTATAGAGGTCCTTTCCCTCACTACTAAGCCACTTTAGCCTGCTCCCTGACACAGACTTAAGTAGCTGGAAGGCAAGGGAGGTTCCCTAACAGGCAAAAGACAGGGTATCCCATGCAGGCTTGAGTCACGCAACTTCAAAGAAATTAAGTATGGCCCTCACAAACCTTGGTAGATTCTAAGGATACAGCCCATATTTTTATTTTGAAACTTTTAAAATTGACAGATTATGGGAGTACCAACTCATTTTCATCTTAAGTAAATCAGGATTGTCATCTTCTTAACACAGCACATTACAAATAGAATCCAACCACTCTCCACATCACCAGAACAAAATTATTAGGGCAGTAGGTAGGGCTATAGCCCTATGCACATATTCTTGGAAGTCACAGTGAAGTCACTGGAGCTTGCTTCCCAGTACACAGGCATAGGATTGTGCTACATGGGCTACACTTCAGATATTGTACAAACACAGTATCTAGTTAATTGTAAAAAACGGTACTGCAAGCAGAGAGGAATTCATTAATCTCCAGCAATTTTTTTATCATCCCTTATTCTGCACAGCAATTTGTTTTGAGAGCAAACACAAGGAGCCTTGTAGCACCTTAAAGTCAAACAAACTATGGCATAAACTTTCACAGAGTAGAGTACACTTCACCAAATGCACGATGAAAGTACTACATGATTCCTTGGTTTCGCTGCAAAACAAAACGTATCAACCGCCTCTCTGGAAGCACTAAAGCGGGGACGACAAGCGCCACCACAAGATATGTTATTCCAAGAACTGTTACTTATACATTTAGTTTTATACACAGGTCTGTACTATTTTTTTTTTCAGAAAAAAAAACTACGTAAATTATACTTTATTAATAATACCGCAAACACAACACTGCCTTATTAATGCTTCCCAAGCTTGCCCCTGCCTCTCCTGCATCAAGTTCCAGCCTGTAAGCTACCCAGGGCAGGGACCTGTCCTCCTGCACTCTGAAGCTCCCTGAACGCTGATGGTGCTGTATAATCAACACAAATTCCTCTTTAGTGTTCTTGACGGGCGCCCCACCCTTCCCTCCCCACGAACGCCCGTCCTCCCACCCCAAAAGCGCGTATCTGCGACACCGAAGGGAGGCCCGCTGACATCGTCTTCGCCCGCGTCAAGAGCGAGCGAGCATCTCGGAACGAACGGCGCCGGCTGAAGTTGACTAGCGCCGGGCGCAACCCTGAACCTTACGCACAGGGGCAGCGCAGCGTTCTTCCTTCCCAGGAAAACGCCACCCGCGACACGGCTTTTGCGCGCGCGTTTTGTGTTGTTTTGAGCTAAAACGAATTAGCCGGCAGCGCCGCCCTGTTCGGGCAGACGCCTCCCCAAGGGGCGGGGGGCCGGCAAAAGCCCGCGGGACTCACAGCACGCAACGAGGCGTTCCCAGCAGCCCGATTCGCCGGCCGGGGCACGGGGGCTCGCTCGCGAGGGCCAGGCGCTCCCTCGCCTCGAGGCGCCGTCGAGCGGGGCGCCCTGGCAGGGGGCAGCCGCCGTCCGCCTCAGCCAGCCGCGCCTGCCCGCCGTCCCGGCCCACCTGAGAAGCGGCCCCGCCGCCGCCGCCGCCGCCGCCCGCCCCTCCCGCTCGCGCGCCGCGCCCTCGCCAGCCGCCTCACCTCAGGGCTGATGTAGGAGACGAAGGAGGGCCTGGCCGGCTTGGCCCCCGCGCCGGCCCCGGCGCCCAGCATCTCTCCCTCCCTCGCAGTCCCGGCGGCGCTGCCCGGGCTCGAGCCGGGGCCGGAGCCGGCGGGCGGGGGCGGCGACGGCGTCGGCAGCTCCTCCCAGGAGGACTCCGCTCCGTCGTCCGCCGCCTGGTCGTCCGCCGCCGCCAACACCGCCCTGCCCCGTCTCACGTAGTTGATCCCTCCCATCGCGGCCGCCGGCCTCGTCCTCGCCTTCGATACGACACGCGACTCCCCCCCTCCCCCTCCCCACCCGTCTATTTCTGGGGGAACGCCTCCTTGCCGCCGATCCCGCCATTGGGCCTACGCGCGGTCCATCAAGGCGGCGCCCGGCCCAGCCCCCCGGCTTCTTCCCAGAGAACGATTGGCGGAAGGGTTGCTCCTTCGTAGGGCTGGTTTCCAGGGGGAGGGAGCGGACACCTCGAGGGAACCAGTCACAGCCCCGGAGCCGGAGCTCGAATTGACAGCTTCGTTCTCCAATCAGCGAGCGGAAGCCTGTGTGGGTCGCACCGTCGGCTTAGAGGGCGCTTTTTCTGTCCCCGGGAAATGTGGGCGATAGGCTGCATTTACCAGTGGGGGCTGGTGGCTCCGATTTCGGCGGGGCTGTCAACCTGCGCCGGGTTTCAGTCAGAACGAGCCAGAACTCTAAAGGAGCTATGGTGGTGAACCCCAGCCCACTCAATAGGCTCAGCACCTTAGATAGCTCCTTAGAGCTCTGGCTGGTTCTGACTGAAACCCAGAATGGATTTACAGCCCCACTGAAATCACAGCCACCAGCCTCCACTCGTATTTACGTTAATGAGGCTGCTGCCAATTACTTCTCAATAACGTAAATGTACTTGACAGATCCCCTTCATGGATCACTGCCTTGTTGTGGCGAAGGGGCTTGCGTAACTCAGGGAAGCCATAAGCTATGCCGTGCAGGGCCACCCAAGACGGACAGGTCATGGCGGAGAGTTCTGACAAAATGTGGTCCACTGGAGAAGGAAACGGCAACCCACTCCAGTATTCTTGCCAAGAAAACCCCATGGAACGTATCACAAGCCTAAAAGAGATGACGCCGGAAGATGAGCCCCTCAGGTCGGAAGGTGTCCAATATGCTACTGGGGAAGAGCAGAGGGTATTTCCAAGTAGCGCCAGAAAGAGTGAAGCGGCTGGGCCAAAGCCAAAAGGACACTCAGCTGTGGATGTGTCTGGTGGTGAAAAGAAGGTCCGATGCTGTAAAGAACAATATTGTTTAGGAACCTGGAAACTGAGCTATTTAAAATCCTAAAAGATGATGCTGTTAAAGTGCTGCACTCAATATGCCAACCAATTTGGAACACTCAACAGTGGCCACAAGACTGGAAAAGGTCAGTTTACATTCCAATCCCAAAGAAGGGCAATGCCAAACAGTGTTCAAAACCATACAATTGCGCTCATTTCACATGCCAGCAAGGTTATGCTCAAAATCCTACAAGCAGTATGTGAACCAAGAACTACTGGAAGTACAAGCTGGGTTTCGAAGAGGCAGAGGAACTAGAGATCAGATTCACTGGATCATGGAGAAACCAAGAGAATTCCAGAAAAACGTCTATTTCTGCTTCATTGACTACGCTAAAGCCTTTGTGTAAATCACAACAAACTGTGGCAAATTCTTAAAGAGATGGGAGTACCAGACCACCTTACCTGTCCCCTGAGAAACCTGTACGAGGGTCAAGAAGCAACAGTAAGAACCAGACATGGAACAACCGATTGGTTCAAAATTGAGAAAGGAGTACGACAAGGCTGTATATTGTCACCCTGCTTATTTAACTTATATGCAGAGTACATCATGAGAAACGCCGGGTTGGATGAATCACAGGTCGGAATTAAGATTGCCAGAGGAATTAACAACCTCAGATATGCAGACGATACCACCCTAATGGCAGAAAGCGAAGAGGATCTAAAGAGCCTCTTGTTGAGGGTGAAAGTGGAGAGTGCAAAAGCTGGTATGAAACTCAACATTAAAGAAACTATGATCATGGCATCTGGCCCCATCACTTCCTGGCATATAGAAAGGGAAGAAATAGAAGCAGTGACAGATTTTATTTTCTTGGGCTCCAAGATCACCGCAGACGGTGACTGTAGCCATGAAATTAAAAGACGCTTGCTCTTTGGGAGGAAAGCTATAGCAAACCTAGACAGCATAGTAAGAAGCAGAGACATCACCTTGCTGACAAAGGTCCGTCTAATCAAAGCTATGGTTTTCCCAGGAGTAACGTATGGCTGTGAGAGCTGGACTATAAGGACGGCTGAGCGCCAAAGAATCGATGCTTTCGAACTGTGGTGCTGGAGAAGACTCTTACGAGTCCCCTGGACTGCAAGGAGGTCAAATCAGTCCATCCTAAAGGAAATCAACCCTGACTGCTCATTGGAAGGAAAGATACTGAAGCTGAAGCTCAAATATTTTGGCCACCTAATACGAAGAGAAAACTCTCTGGAAAAGACCCTGATGCTGAGAAAGACTGAAGGCAACAGGAGAAGGGGACGGCAGAGGATGAGATGGCTAGATAGCATCACCAATGCAATGAATATGAACTTGAGCACACTCGGGGAGAGAGCGGAAGACAGGAAGGCCTGGCGTGCTATGGTCCATGGGGTCACGAAGAGTCGGACACGACTTAAAGACTGAAAAACAACAACAACTTGACAGATCCATATCGCCCTATTGCTGGAGGGGGTGTGGGAAGCAAAGCTGATGAGCTCCTGTTTGGTTGCATTGCCCACCTATGAGTGGCCAAGTTCTGGGAACAAGTCTTTCAAATCATGCTAGATAGGACAGGTCAAGCTTATGAGGTTTTGCGGGAAGGCGGCCTTTCTAGCAGTGTTTGAGGGCGCCAATAAAGCCCTGCTTCATAAGGTTCTCATCAGAATGCTGCTGCCAGTGATGAGGCTGGCCATGGCCAAACTGTGGAAAACTTCAATCTGTCTATACTGGGCTGGACAGACAGGGTGTGGCAGGTTGCATTTAATGAAATAAGACATAAGTTGAGAGTATCCAGAGTAGATGTCAGGAGTGCCCTAGCGGTAGCGGCCTCTTTCAGTCCAGTCCAATAGCCAACTCAAGACACAGACGAAAGGATTCTTTTCAAGGCTTTAATCCTTTTACAACTTAATGACTCTTTCAGATGCTAATCACCAGCGACTAAGCAATGAACAGCAGAGTGGCCTATGCTCCGGGTAGGCAGTTGATCCCCGTTTGAAGGAGAATCACTTGAAGACCCTGAACATATGGGCTAGGGAGAGATCTTCCCTTGGGTCCACGGGAGGCGGCCACTGCTTGCGCACCAAACGGGCGCTACGCCTCCTTTCCACGCCCTCCATCGCTCATTGCTCCCTGAGTCGAGCATCCAGCAAGCTCCCCTCCCGCACTTGCTCACTGCCAGGGTCACTATCTCAGGAATGCCGGCAGGAGGAACCTCTGCCAGCTGCTGTGCCTGTGAGGGATGAGCTGACTCCTCTCCCACGGATTGCTGATCCTCCTCAGAATCAGAACTGCTCTGGGGTTCTATCGGCTCAGTTTCCACCCTGACAGTAGAAAAACATGAGGCATTTATGTGTACATTGTACTCCTTTATCATCTGTGCCAGGGGTGGAGAGCCGCAGGCCCTCGGGCCAAATCCGGCCTCCTGGCATTCTCCAGATGCCTCCCCCCACATCAATTGTTTAGTGGTTTCTTGACTTTTTGTGAAGTTTTTTCCTATTTTAATAGTTTGAAATACTTCTCCTAAGGCTTAGTTACTGGCAGTCTTTTTTTAATTTATCGTTTTATATCCCACTTTTTCCTTTTGTGAGGAACCCAAGGCTGCTTACATGGTCCTCCTCTCCATTTTATCCTCACAACAACCCTGTGAGGTAGGTTAGGCTAAGAGTCAGTGACTGGCCCAAAGTCACCCAAGTGAACTTTATGGCCAGCTGGGGACTAGAATCCGGGCCTCCTGAGTCCCCAATCCATCACTCTTACCACTACACCAAACTGGCTTTCAAGTAAGTGTCTTAACCTTAAATATGCTGGCATTGTTGGTTCTGCTCCCTTTGCTTTTGTCCCCACCCACCACTTGAATGCAGCCCCAGAAAGCTTCTCAGAAATGGAATTCAGCCTTCAGGCTGAAAGTTGTTCTGCATGCCTGATATATGCCACCAAGACATACTCACTATACAGTCCACCTACCGCCCAGCTCACATTTTGGAAAGACATTTTTTGACACTTCTAGGACAGCCTGACTCTTTGTAGAGGATGAAAACACCTGTTCTGAATTTATTATTCCAATATCATTCCTTGACATTGTTCTGTTTTTGTGTATATGTATTTTATATTAGTTGTTTGAAGAAAAAAAAAACATATATTAGAAAGAACCCTAAATGTAAACTGTACAGTGCTGAAAGTGTTCTTGTTTCCACTCTACATACTTGCTCCAAACTTACAATGAAAATATAAATTAATACAATAACATGTTTGTTTTAAATTCCATATGAAGTTAAGTTCTGTTTTACTCTTTTGATAATTTTTAGCAGCATCCCTTTTTATGTCCTTTTAGAAAAAGTTGCAAGGCAGAGAGTTAATCACTCTCCACAGGAAGATTAGGTTTCTGTAGATTTAGATCTCAACGTTTTTTGTTCCCTGATTTTAAAAACTTGCTATAACCATCAGAATCTATGCCAGCAGTTTGCTTGTTTCAGACATAGGCCACCCTTCAGTGCAAAACTTGCAGGATGATCAAGACAATAAAAACAATACAATAAAATATCATGCATGTTATTTATCTATGTATTTAAGACATTTTGATACTGCCCTTCAATGCAAAAATTTGCGGTGGGGGGGTTGCAATAGCTCATAAAACGCAATCACTAAAAAAGTTTACAATAGTAAAAAGACAGTGCTAAAAACTAAAGCAGGAATTAAACGGACACACACAAAAAACATGTGAGGTTAAAAGCCTGGAGAAATTGCAAGGCCTTTGCCTGATGTATAAAAACCACTGGAATTTTCCTTGGAAGAGAATTTCACAACTGGGTATTACAAATGAAAGGCCCTCTTTCCCATAGCTACACACCTCCCTTCAAATGGGTGCACTCAGAGGCATACTGACAAGTTGATGTTGGAGAAGATGTTCCTACAAGTATCCAGATTCCAAGCCATTTGGGGCTTCAAAGGTTAATACCAGCAACTTTTAATTATGCTTGGAAACAGACAGGAAGCCACTGGAATCTTTAAGTACTGGTGCAATGTGTTCCCAGTGCCCAGTTCCAGTTAGTAGCCTAGCAGCTAAGTTTTGAATAACTATAAAATCTAGACAGTCTTCAAAGGCAGCCCCACATACAATGCATTGCAGTAGTCTAACCAGGAGGTTACCAGAGCATGGATAACTGTAGCCAGGCTATCTCTGTCTAGGAGGGGTTGCAGCTTGTACACCAGCCTTAACTGGGGCAGGCAAAGGAGACGTGAAGGTGACTGTATGAGCCACAGCCTTGAGGAACACTCCTTGAGGCTGTGGCTCAGTTGCTCTCCTATCCCCTCTCCCTTCTCTGAGGAAGTTGGTGTTTTGGAGAGGGGGAGGAGCTTTGTGAAGGGGAAGGGGCCTCACTTGAAGCCTCTGCAGGTCAGAAGAGGTGGCCTGGTGGGCCACATTTGGCTCGTGGGCCAGAGGTTCCCCGTCCCTGCTTTAGAGGGAATGCAACCTCATCCAGGACAGGTTGAACACTATCTCCCTGGACAGAGTAACTACCTATCAACAATACCTCTCTCTTGTTAGGGTTGAAGTTCAGGTTGTTGGCCTCATCAGGTCCATCATTGCCTCCTGGCAATGATTCAGCACTTTCACCACCTTACATGAATCTGATGTAAAGGGAAGAGAGAACTGAGTGTCGTCCAATTAATAACACTCAGATGACCTTATTCGGAGGTTTTATGAAGAGGGTGCAAAGGGGACAAAATAGGGGTCAAAACAGATCTCTGTGGGACCCTATAGTGTATCAGCCACGGGATCAAGCAAATGTCCCCTAACAAAACCTTCTGGACTTGGCCCTAAGGTGTGGAACCAGCAAAACACCATCCCACCAACTTCCAGCACAGATTATCCAGAAGGATCCAAGAGTGCCTGGAGGAATGGAGAGTGGAGCTTGATTCTTGTGGTCTGTGCAAGAACTTGAAGTCACTGAAAAAAATGACTAGCCTGGACTGTGAGGGAGTATATGCACACAAATAAGAGAGGGCATGAGGAAAAAAATCAAACGGAGTCTGATACTTGTCGCCTTGTCTTTAATGGGGTTCTTACTTCACATTGGCAGTTTAATACTAGCAGAAAAGAAAATTGTTAGAAATACGGAATATTTCAAAATAAAGTTTAAAATACAGTCAACAAAAAGAATAACATTAGTGACAAGGTCACTAATTCCGGGGATAAAGCAGGGGCATCATTATAATTTGGCCTACTTGGGCACGGGCCCCAGATCTTTTCTGAGCTGTGCCATGGATCTTTTAAGCTGTCCTAATTGTCATGTTTTTACATTTTCCCATTGACTTGCATTGGAAAATAGAAACAGCCATAACATTTTTGGTTTGTATGATAAATTAATTAAATTTGAAGACCTGGTAGCTCCGATGGAGCTGATTGAACCTGCCAAGTTTCAGGTAGTTAGGCCCGGTGGCTTTTGTGCTAGTCACAGGTAACATTTGCTTTTTTCAAGAAAATCTGTCCAAGCAAAGAGCTATAATTCTTTTGCGCTTCCACGTAAGTGCATAACGTTTGGGGACCTGGCAGCCCCTATAGAGCTGACTGAATCTGCCAAATTTCAGACAGGCCAAGTGGCTTTTGTGCTAGCCACAGGTAAAGTTTGCTTTTTTCAAGAAAATCTGTCAAAGTAAAAAGCTATTTTTGTGTGTGTTTCCACCTAAGTGCATGGAATTTGGGGACCTGGCAGCCTCTCCGGAGCTGACTGAACCTCCAGATTTCAGACAATTAGGTCCAGTGGCTTTTGTGCTAGCTATGCATAAAGTTTCCATTTCTCAAAGACTAAAACAAAAAGTAAAAACTGTCAAGCCACACCGGGGATTAGAGATCTTAATCAGAAGGTGTTTAAGGTGAGCATTAGGTCACTATCCCTAATCCTGGTGCAGGGTTTTGTTTTGTTTTTTGTGGTGCAAAAAACCTCTCTCCCTTTACTTTTCTGCTCTTACATGCCTACTGTTGGGAGCTTGCTTGCAATTAAATTTTGAAGGGGGAGATGAAAGGGAAGAAAGAGTTCCATGTGAAATACTGGTATTTCACACAGCATCTGATTTCACTGCCCCAAACTGGAATCTTTGGCTTCTGCAGAAGTTTAGTAGCTTCAGTACAGCAAAGGATCCAATCAGCCTCCACAAACTTCTTTCTCCCCCTCCACTTTAATTTCTCCTAAATAGCTTTAGGAGTCGAATTATTCCAAAAGGAGGGTTAGGACTATGTGGCCTCATGATCAAGGAACTGCTGAGGCTTTTAAATAGGTTCTAGAGGGTTTTTTTTTTTTTAAGCTAGAAAAAGTCCTCCGCCACCTCACCTCATAAAATTCATGTAAGTATGTGAAATCCTTACAAACCCTCCACAGCATCCTAAATTCCTCTGAAGTACCACCTCTCTGAAAGGAGCCACTTGGTTTAAGGAATTCTCTCTTCATCCCCCCCCCCCCCAATGCATTTCCAATCACCATTCTTCTTCCCTCACCTATCCTATTCTTTCTTTCTCTTCTTTATTCCACCCGGGGCATATCTTGGGGAATTCTTAAAGAGAATTCTCTTCCATGGGCGAGAGAAGTTCTGAACTGTATTTGACTTTATTCAAACAGACAAGAGGGTTGGTTTTTCTCCTTCTCCTCACTCAAGCCTTTGAGAAAAGTGGGTTCACGTGGTTGCAGAGAAACAAATCTGGGGCTGTTTTGTTTGTCAGTTGCCATTATCCAGCCATAGGAAGGGCTGTAGCTCAGTGGCAGAGCACGTGCTTGGCATGCAGAAGGTCCCGGGTTCGATCCCCAGCATCTCCAGGTAGGGCTAGGAAAGAATCCTGCCTGAAACCCTGGAGAGCCGCTGCTGCCAGTCAGTGTCAACAATGCTGCGCTAGATGGACCCAGGGTCTGACTCGGTACAAGGCAGCTTTCTGTCTTCCTCTGAACAGAAAGCTTTAATAAAAAAATAGGAGGTTTTGGTTTGTATTTTAAGTGGAGGGGTGATAAATACTGCTCATTTGTGCAATCCTATGTATGCCTACTCAGAAGTCCCGTTATGTTTAATGAGGCTTACCTTCAGCAAAGTGTGCATAGGTTTCCAGCACAAGTTACTTTTGCAGGGAGGTTTGCACCTTGATGTTCTGTCATGTTTACTCAGAAATAAGTCCTGAGTTGTGAGCATGGTACTGCAGGCTTAATGCCTACCCAGTTCCGACTAATGAATTGACTACCCTTTCAGCATGAACTCTAGTTTCAGTGGTGAGGGAAAGGCACTTAATACATGCTCAGAGTTTCTCCATAAGTTAGCCCTAGGTTTGAAAACAGACTTATTGGCTGAATCCTGGTGAAGTCTTCACACAACTGAAGTTATGGGGAGGAAGATACAATGAGAGCTTGTGCATAACAAGGGAGAGGTAGAGGAGAGTTGCACAAAACAAAACATCTCTTTTAATGAAGAGATGCTGGAGGACGGTAGGATGAGGAGGGATGGTTGCATGGAGGGGAATAGAATTGCTAGGGGGAGAATGTAAGTGCTTAGTGGCGAAAGAAAAGCATTCTGCATATGCTCAGAGGCGCTCTGTATTTAAGAACATAAGAAGAGCCATGCTGCATCAGACCAAGGTCCATCTAGTCCAGCATTCTATTCACACAGTGGCCAACCCACAAGCAGGACATGAGTGCAATAGCACCTTCTCACCCATGTTCCCCTGCTGCTAACATTTCACCAATGTTAGCAGCAGGGGAACATGGGTGGGAAGGTGCTATTATGTAAATAAATTCTATATTATTATGTAAATAATTCTAGTAATTCTAAATTTGCAGGCATGTGTATCCTTCAGAAACTTTGCAGGTTTCTTGCCTGGGGGACACCTCTAATGACCTGTGCATTTGCATACAAATCTACCCAAAAACTATTGGGGAGGGGGTGAATGGAAGGGAAAGCAAATCACTTGCTCCTCCAAAGTGGAGAACTCCCCTTCCACATGAACTGCTGCACGTTTCCTTCTGAAACTTTGCTGGTTTCGTACTTAGGGACACCTCTAGGCTGTCTGTAATTTTGAGAACAATGGTCCACAAGGAACATAGAGAGAGAAATATGCCCTCTTTCGGAGACCTCAAAATGTCAAGGCCACCCTTGCACAAAACCCCTTGTGGCTATCATTCTGAAATTTGGTAGGCATCATCTCCTCTGATGGGGCAATGAATCCTGAAATGTTTATCCAGTTCATCCAAGGAATAACAATGTTATTGGAAGTTCCCTTTAAAAAAAAATCAAAATATGAACCCTGCATCTATTTTTTTCTGACATTGGGCAGGTGTAATCCCCTTCTAGGGGTCTACTATTCCTGAAATAACCATCCAGTCCTGACCAAGAGAAAAAAGTTACAGTTTTTTTCTAATTTCCCATGGTAGTCAACAGTAAGCATAAAGACTAATTTTTCCAAACCTTGACTCAGGTTTGTTGCTGAGCTGGACTGACTACAAACTGGCCCGAGCAGAAGCAGGATGTTTTCCAAAATGCTGAATCAGGGTCTGAGTTGAAGGGGGAGGTGGTCAGTGCACACTTCTTATGTATGTAATCTATGCACACACATAAACACACCATATGCACCCCCCACACACACACATATGTTAGAGGTCCGCTTAGACTCAGTGATACACACACACACACACGCACGTGCAAATTTGTGTTATGGGCCTGTGCCCCAGATCTTTTAAGAACCTAGCAATGCCCTTGGATAAAGCAAAGTCACTGGTTCCACTCCTTAGTATATCATGGGGAAACTTGGGGGGACAGTTACAGTAAAACAGCCTAAGGGGAAGCTCACATTACTATTGACAGAGTTTGGACATGCAAGTTATAGAACTGAATCAGTCAGAAAAAATATATTTGCATCTGTAATTTGATTGAAATGTGATCAGAAGCTTGAACGGCTTTCACATAGAGAGACAAATGGAAACTATGGCACCATAACATTTATTTTTTAAAGGGATTCCTTGCCTGTTGCACTTACTGACAAATGGAGCAATTCTATCGTCACTAGGCCAGCCGAGAGGCCATTGGAAGTGGTGTAACTGCTGCTTTGGGGGCAGAGAGGAAGTCTACCAGTAGAATGACACCTGTGCCTCCAGAGTACCGCTGATGTTGTGGGGTAAAGTGAGGCATTCCAGAGGGATATTAGGGTGGTCCCTCATTCTCCAGATACACCACAACATTGGCCTGAGACTACACCAGCCCTGGGGATAGTGTAGTTCACAAGTATGCAACCTGGTGCCCTCCGGTTCTTTTAAGCAACAGCTTCCATCATCCCTAACCATTGGCCATGCTGACTGGGGCTTATGGGAGTTGTATTCCAAGACATCTGGAAGCCATCAGGTTTCCTATCTCTGGGATAGTAATTTCTCATCAGAGTAATACGAGAAAAAATGGAACATTCTTTTCCCCCACCTCTGTCCACAGTGATCCAGCAGAACTATGGATCTGATGGTTGCTCCAAAATTGAGTCTCTTCTCTCTCACACACACAGATAGGATTGCTCTGTACATTTGTATATCGTCATGGTCTCCCAACTATTATCAGTCTACTGCTGTTTAGAAGGTTGCTTGGGAGACTTCGAATTATCTTGAAATGGTAAAACCTTAAGATTGGTTAAATATTAAGTAGAAATAAAAGTTCGAATTTCAGCTGGCTGAAAAGCAGCCTTTGTTTTAAAAAAATAGTGTTTTATGGCATATACAAGATTATCCCACTTTATTTTCACAATACGCATGTGAGGTAGATTATGTTGAGAGAGTGACTTGCTTAAGACCATCCAGTGAGCTTTACAGATGAGCTGAGCAGCTCTATCCAGTACAAATCCAGCACACTGTCCACAACACTGATAGACTTAACATCACGTGCTTTGGAAAACAGGTGTAAAAGTGTCCCATTGAAACACTTTTCTGGTCCTCATGAGGTCTTTGATTGTATGTGTCTCAAATTTCAGCTGTCTGAAGAACTCTTTAACAAATTAAATACCCACGAGAGAGAAAACGCCAAAGAATCTAAATGTATCCTCAAGAAAACATTTTGTCTCACATACAAACGGGTTGCTTTGTGCTGAAATACTTGTTCAGCTACTTTATGGGTTAAATTTATGTCTCAGATTGTGTTAGATGAGAAAATGTCCCAGTTTCAGAGTCTTCTACTCATCAATAGGTATATGCAATTTCAGATGTCAAACTATACTTTATGTTCTTTTCAAGAGAGAAATGTACGAATGTCTCACATAAGGCCTAATCTACATCATGGGTTACTAGGGCTCAGCCCTAGAATATATGAATCCATACATCTGATTGTGTGCAGAATGCCTTTCCTTTCCCAACAGATAAAAGCTTTTAGGTCACAGAACCCGGCTACCTGACAGACTTGAGCTTTAGTACCTCTTGTTTCTCAACCACCGGATAATAGTACTGCAATAGTATTATTATATTAGGTGCCTAGCCTTTGGCTTCCTGGAAAACAGCCATTATGTCTGAAAGTTGGCTTATTCATTACACTACCCAGTAAGGCAAGTGAAACCACTTCCTGTAGCTGGATTACCAAAAGAGCTCAGTGTTGTTAACTGGAAAGAGAAAATTTCCCAGCAAAAGTGTTAGATCAAAGTGAAAATCATGTTCTAATTCTACTGGAATTTGGGAACGGTGTACTTACGACTTAATTACTGCTCAGTTTGCCAAGGCAATCCTAACCAGTGTGCCAGCATTTGTATCCTCTATAATTAAAAAATAATTCAGAATTCTGGCATAAAGTAATCCTAACATTGTGCAAAGAAAAACTGGACTCTACAACTTGCATGTACAATTATAGTGCATGAATGACCAAAAAGTTCATATTATTTCCTACAAGGGATTTTTAAGGGAGAGGGAGAGTTGGACTATTTCACCAGCCTTGCTGAAAAGCCTCTCTCATGAAGGTTCCTCCTCACTCGTCAGCACCAGCAACCATTCCAGCAGGCTGTATCAAGGGAGTGGGAAAGCTAAAATACTTACCCTCCTTTTCCTCCCCATTCCCTTTTCCTTGTGTGTCGTGTCTTTTGAGATTGTAAGCCTTCGAGTTTGTTAGGTCTTGTTCAATTGATTATATATAAGCTAATCTGGGAGACTTTTTGGCTGAGGAGTGACATAAAAATATTTCAAATAAATAAATCTTCCACATAAAGGCATTGTGGAACAGTCCACAGAATTCATAGTCAATGTGAACATTGGCTGGTGTGTCTTGAAGAATGGAACTCATAAAACATTTCCTTTGGTTTCTTGACAGTTTCCCCCCCTCCCCCAAGTCTTCTGATATTTTCAGTTACTCCAAATCTTCAGTTTTGCTCATTTTAATTTATTTGGATTTGAATTGATTGGGTCAAATGGCTGAGATAAAGCAATCTAAATATTAAGAAACCCATCTTGTATACCTCTGGTGTTTGTATTGCACATCACCTCAAGCACTTTTAAAGTGGAAAGGCAAAGCTTAAATACAAGTAGAAATTCAGGAAATATATGCAAAATATGTTTCATTTCCCTACTTTGAAACATTTACAACCCAATCCTGTGCCTGATTTCTTGGAAGAAAGTCCCATTTTGTTTAACCACACTTTCTTCCATGTTAAGTGTAAACAATTGCAACTTAATCATACACATATTTACTCAGACATCCACGCGTGCACAATGGGACTTACTCCCAAATAAGGGTTTGTAGGACTGCAGTCTAATTTCTTCTAGTCTTAAGTGAGAGTGCTATAGTCATAAGGGACAGACCTGAACCTACCCAGACAATACAATCAACACCTGGGGCCTTCCTTCAAGTGCCACCTCCAAGGGAGGGTTGTGATGTGGAAACAAGGGAGAGGGCCTTTTCAGAGGTGGCCCCCCAATTATGGAATTATCTCCCCACTGAGGCCTGCCTGGCACCAATACTGTGATCTTTTCGGTGCCAGGTTAAGATTGTCCTCTAGTCCCAGGCATTTAATGGCATATAATAGTCTGAACATGTTATTTTATTGACATTTTTAGCTGTTTAGTTTTAAATTTTATATATTTTAATTTTTTATGCTGTATTTTATCTCATGAATTGTTGTAAACTGCCCAGAGAGCTTCAGCTATTGGGCGGTATAGAAATGAAATAAAAATATAGAGGTCCCAACTCCGTACCCTGTGCACAACTGCTCCTATAGCACACTTCTGAGAGTTTTCTAGGCAGTCGTCTACAGCCATCATCTTAAACGCTAACCTCCCTTTGTGTACAGCCAAATGGAATGATGGTCCATTGGAATGTGTCTGTGAAGGCTTATTCCAAACCTCACTTTTTCTGTAGAAGATAAGCCTGACTCCATCACAAACCAGTTAAACTTCTCTTATCAGTATTTAAGGACTAAATCGACTTAGTTTACTTATGAATCAGGCTGCTTGAGTATAGATGAATGCTGTTTCCATGAGTAGATAACATAAGCCATACTAGCAGAATAAGATGGAGAGTGACATAATACGATCATATACCTAGAGCATGTTTAGACAACACTTTCTCTCCAGGCTGGGAACAGGTTGTTGTTTCTGTAGCATTGCCAATATTCATGGTGGTACTAGTTTACAGCATAACATAAGCAAAAATACAAATCCTTGCCTCCAAAGTTTATAAACTAAATTTGACATTGGGAGAAACTATTGAGAAACAAGAGACAAAAGCTAACAAGGGTAAATGTGAATATAAACAAACACTCTTTTGGTTGGGAATGAGAACTAACAGGTTAAGCCTAAGACTTCATGGAAATGGGCCATTTCCCCATGTCCCCAAAGGTACCATTCTCCCAATCATGTGTGTGTTCATATGCATTAGGATGGATAGATAAAACCTCAGATACCCCCAAGAACTGATAAACGTGATTACATATAGCAAGGACCTCCAACCTGCCAAAGCCAACAGCAGCTCCCATCCTAGAAAATGGGTTATCTAACCTGGGGGGGGGGGTCATTGAAGATGCTGCAGTATAGCTTGATTCACATGTTTCATTACCTGGAGCTGCCTGCCCCCAAGCTTGATAGGGCAAGTGCATCTTGAAGGCTGCTGATCTGCGCTTGAGGCATACTGCAAACTGGATTGTGGGGTTTAATCTATGGGAGGTATGCACATGCATGTCTTAGTGACTGAAGGATCCTTTCTTGAAACAGACATTTAAACTTCATGTTTTCTGGGCTGTCAATCAGTTCTCTATCAGCAACAAAATTAATGTAGTCATGGGTGCTTTCACATCGCTCTGCTTTGCAGGACTGGGATTGCAGATCCAAAGTTTTTTAACCCTCACAATCCAGATATATACAATACTAGACCATGTTAAACTGACAGTCCAGATGATTGATACTGGATCAGCACAGGCTCCAAGTCCCATGCAGCTGATGTCAAACCTGGTGACCCCCATTCAAATATGTACCTCCCCAAAATTAACCCTTTTCCTAGCCTTAAACATGGATTAGCAGAACAGGTAAGAGATTTGGGCAGAGAATGAATGTACATGTTTGGGCAATGGTATGGTTATATGAGAATGGTTATAAGTAAGAGTTGTGAAAACAATTTTTTTAAAATAAGAGAAAACTTTTGAACTCTTTTCCAATGATCTTGTCCATATAAATTAATGTGAGAGGCCTTTGAGGGCAGGGACCAACCTGTACTGATCAGAGGATGTAAATAAAGTGAATAGCTTCAACCAAGACAGAGTTCTTGGGATATGGCAGGCACATTAGATTGAGTCAGTTGCCTGACTGGATTGCAAAAAGGGAATCCCTGAAAATCAGACCGAGCGGGAGCTCTGCTCACGATAGTTGCCGCAGCCTGATTTTTTGGGATCCCCCTCTTTTCCCCGTGCACAGGGCACCCCATTCAGGAGGGGCTCCGGCACTGTGGAACAGAGGGGGCACTCCGGGGGCTGCTGCGGGAACTAGCAGGCAGGGAAGTCAGCATCTGCAAATTCCCTTCTGCCAGCATGACACTGGATATCGCCCATTCTGAATGCAATAAATGTAAGAACACACACAGCCTGAAGGATTAGTAACAATCAAACCAAATTAACATAAAGAACAGGGCCAGAGCCTGGCAGTCTCTAATGAATTAAGCCAGGAACGCCCAAACTGATTTAAAGAAGTTAATCTGAGCTACAATTTTCTATTTTTCAAGGTGTTTTTGGAATAAGACAGTGTTAAATCCATGTGCTGAAAACTAGCGCAAGCCACTCATACTAAGTGAGGTGTATGTCCCTGGTGTACAATTAACATTAAGTCTCTTAATAGATTTTAGTCTTTATTTGTGTATTCAACTGTAGTGCTGTAACAAATCACACCTGTGTACCAGAGCATACATCAACAGCCAGATGTAGACCTGAATTACACCACTGCTATAATATTTAGCTGTTTGAAGGAGACATAAGCATACACTATGGCCACAAATAATTTTCTGCGATTTTCTTTTATAGCCTTCAGTTTACAGAATAACTGTTATCTATCTTCAGGTTTTAGACTTAAATGAAAATCCATTAATTTTGTACAGGAACAGCGAAAGGAGCAATCTCACAGGCACCACATGGCAAAAATTATTTTAATTAAGAGCTAATGGCTTTAGTACCAACCATATTGATAAAGCTCTCTGAAAACAATTAGCCAACTCTGTGCAAATGGGGAAAATGCTCTCACTTACATATTCTGCAAAATTTCAGAAAGTTATTTTTTGGCCTTGCTATGTCAAAGACCTAGGCATGAAACCGAAAACAATACTTTTAAAAAGCCCTTCTATTAAAAACAAAGTCATGCAATTTCTGATCAATTATGCAATTGCTAAAATTGGTGCAAGTCCATACTGTATACATTTAGCATTTATATTGCTAATGCGTAACTAACAACAAACCTGATTAGAATAACACAAATCTGTCTTAATTACACCATTATATCACTATAGAGACAAATGCCATGAAATTGGCAGAAACATTTAATTGAAAGCACTTAAATAGCAGGGTAAGTGTGTGTTAACACTTCACATTTAGGAGAAATAATCCTGCAGCCCCACTTTACAAAAAAGGGTTCTGCTATAAAATATTAAGCAAAGGAAGAACTGTATTTACCAATTCTAGTACAAAGCAACTTACAGCTAGTGTCAAAGATAACTAAAAATTCTAAGTAGAATAGCAAAATACACAAAGCAACTGAAGCACATAACTCTGTATTAAATACAGTACAATTTAAGTACACAGTGTACCAGATAATGTAAAGAACAGAAATCAAGAGTTATATGTTAGAACCTAAACAATAAGGGGTGGGCTAAAAAAAAAAAATCACGATAGTTTCCATTTGTGATCTTTTTCCATCATAATTAGTCTGCACATCCTTAAAAAACTGTGTGAATGCCACACAAAAGTAATTTTCCTAAGTTTCTGGGATGTATTTAAACAGACATTAAGAAAAAAATCTGAGAAATGGCCTCTGTCATCACCTTTCTGTGTTAACACTGGATACACACACTTCTTTTTTAAAAGTTATCATAGTCTTTCTTGTCTTTTTTCCCTTCAGCTTCAAATCCATCAACTCCATCACTGTCCCTTCTTCTTTTACGATTGTTGTGGATATTGAAGCGCTGGTTCATCTGGGGCAAAGGATCCATTCCTAGCACTTTGTGAATTTGACGGAATGCAAGAAGTCTCAATGCAAACTGATGGCAAGAAGGGGGGGGGGGGAGCACATCAGAATTATTACATTTCAGCTTCCAAGAAGAGATGCCTGTTAATTTTAACAAGCCATTTTCAAAGTCAAGACCATACTTAAAACTATTAAAGCTCACAGAAATTTTCTATAGATAACTATAGCACATTTTAAGTAATGATGTAGCTTCTGCATGGTCCCTGAATATAAATATTAGTTTCATAATGAAGCAAATAGGTTACGTAGAATTTCCTTCAAGATGTTTTGTTTTTAATGGTGGATTTGGTATTATTTTCTTAGAGACTTAAAGAGTAGCATTTCCCCCTTTTAAAAGCCGCTCTGCTTTTTTTAATTGAAAAGCAATGGTTTATAAAATGGTAAGATAAAGTTGGCAAAAAGCCTGAGTTACTTTCCCTCTACTCTAAAAGGAGTATCAAATACTATAGTCTATAGGTGACACCTTCATTTTTTAGTTCAGGGTTTGCTGTTTAAGTCTATGTATCTTCATTACTCCTGTATCAGATATTCCCATTTTGTTACTTTCTTAGAACTTTTAATCACCTGTGCACTTGAGGTAATATCTTCACGTTGCTGATCTGTCATTAAAGCAAGTGTATCAAAAGGATCTTTTTCACAAGGGTCGAGAAGGCCAGGACCTCCTATAACAAGCAGGATAAACATTTTTATGAATTTCATATATATATTATCATTTTTATAATGTAAGAAAAGAATGTGTGAAGTATACAAACCTTACAGTTTAACAAATTACTAATTTCATGTGTAATCAAGACATTTAACTTGCCTTTAAGGATAATTCCTGAAGATATACACTCAAACACTCTTCTTAAGGCATCCCCAGGGCTTTGTGGTCCAGTAGCACTGCTAATTGCCTTCTCTACTAATAATTCCATTGCCTAAATAAAACAACGAGAAGCAAAAATAAACCACTATCTACATATTTAACACATGAAATGTAAGTTTCCACCAAGAGCTGGAAGGTAACACAACAGAACTTTATGGTGTCTGGTGGTCTTGTAACACAGTCAAAGCTTCAGAAAAAAATAATTAACCATGCTTAAACTAATATGGGAACTGTTAACATATGAAGAAAGCCAAATCACATGGAAAATATTCACATTCCTGCATTCATTCATACTGCCATGTTTAGCTCGAAGGAGGCCACCACAGATTCCAGTTTTGTTTTCATTCTACAAAATGTACTCAGCCTATAAATGAACTAAGGAAATGAATGAAGGCTGAAATCTGGTGCAATATTGGCATGAAAATGGGAACACGCTGCATAAAATACCGAGGAGCATTGTACTACAAGAAATTGGAATCAAAGGCTTGGATCCTAGGTTGCTCTTCTGTGAATTGAAGGGCTCCCTCCATCCATGGAAAGTACTCTGAGCCAGTAGAGGTTCCTGCTGGTGAAAGGGAGACTGGCACTTTTCACTTATTCACCCTTCCCCCTGCAGCCCTCAGTGTCACCTCTCATCCTGGAGGGCCCCTCCAGTCTTCCCAGGGGCTGTGTGTGTGTGTAAGGAAAATAAAAAAAATTGTGTCTCTTCTTCTGCCATAAGAAGCATCATGAGAGCCGAGTTCCACTCACAAGAAATCAGGATCTAAGCCAAAGCCAACACACATCTTAAGAAAAACCAAGAAAGTTCAGTAGTCATGGGTCCACAAATGGGTTTGCCAGATGGCCCAAACCTTTTTCTAGTGACTTTTCTTGGGTGCCCAGACCAAAAGTGGAGATCCATCCCTGCCCAAGAGTTTTCTGCACATTGGAAGAGGTCACTCACCTCATATTGGTGCCTGGGGGGCGGGGGGGGGGGAAGAGAGAAAAAGGCCAGTATCTCACTTCATGACAAGCTTTGAAGACATCTGAGAACCAGCAAGAAAGATACTCCCTGCTTCAGAGCAGCTCTAAATCCCACTGTGAAATGAGTGACTCACCCCCTAATCTTCTGAGTCCTCTGCACACACTGGAGGACTTGGGGTTGGGATGAGGTCAGCGGTAAACATAAATAATGGCCACTTAGCAAGACTCGTCAAAAGCAAGCAAGGCCACTTAGCAAGACTCGTCTGTGAAGTATTTTTTGGGGGTAGCGTGTACAAAGGGACAGCACTTTACAGAAATTGTGTTCTGCATTACAGGCAATGCTGACTGTGGCAATTTTTGTGGAGCCTGCCTAACACTTAATCTATGAAGGACAGATAGCATCAGAAATCTAAAATACACAGCTTATAATGAATATTAGCCATTTGGGATATTCCCTATACTTGGGGTGAAATCCAACATCACCTGAGTGGACATCTGCTCTTACGATGGGGAGTTTCCCCTCCTCTCTTCCCCCTGCAAGCCCCCCCCCCCCAATCTGCCCCCAAGGGTCTCCCAACCCTCTAGAGCAGATTTTTGAGGATGTGTTGCGGCAGAGGCTGCAAGGGGAAGGGGAAACTGACCCCCTCTTTCCACTGACAGAAGCTCTTCCACTGACATGAGGGCTTTACTAGATATCACTCTTGGGATTATGGCCAAAGTACCATTCCCAGCTTTGGATGTAACAACAGTCCCTTTCACGGCGTAGGGCTTTTCTAGCAAGTCCCCTCACCTTCAGGAGCAGCTACTTTGGGGTGAGAAAGGTTGCTGTTTGAAGGAGTGCCTGACCAGTATGGGTGCTTATATTGAAGCATGCATGGGCTACATATGTAAAAATTGGCAGGAGGCCCTTTCAATTCTGCACTATATATCCTCACATCCTGATGCACATATTATAGAAATCAAGATCAGAATGGCACACATTCCCTAGACACATCTATGACAGATGCTGGGGTGGACGCACTGATGAGCAAGAAGTGTCCTGTATGAAAAAGCAGGCTCTTGTTGAAAGTAACTTTAAAAATTATGCTGGAACTGTTCTATACTTTTTGCATACCTGTCTTTTTCCTCACCCCCACCCAATTTGTTACATACTAAAAAGAAAAACTTATTTTGCCCAAATGCTTTAGAAGTCAAAACTACAATGTCTGAAAACATTAAGTTATGTAATCAACAAATTGTGTTTTATGCAATGCTCCTCCACATTCTACTAATGTATCTTTGGGGTTCCATGTGTACGAAGGGGCTTTCCTCCCACAACCCCTGCAGCCTGTTGTGCTTCCAAAAAGCTGCTGAGGTTGGAGGACCCTTCAAAACTGCATGTCATGCACTATGGGGTATTGGCAGAAACCAGAGACCATACCCACCATTGTGCAAACTCAATGGGCTCTTTGGATCCAAGCCATTGTTAATAAGTATGAGGTATCACAGAACAGCTATTTAAGTAGGTCACCAATCTCCGAAGTTGCAAGGATATTTCAGGAAATTTGATGCATAATTATGAGAAAACAATCCTGAGGTCCTTTAGTACAGAATCTCTTTCTCTCACAGGTATCACAATTTGTTAAAGAAAATATTTTAGAAGAGTTTTGCTTTGTCCTGAGGTTATGGATACTGTCATGTTTGAAAAAAAATTAACATATTCAGAGAAATTAAGTAAATGAAGTTGATATGGGGGGAGTGCATTTGGAGGAAATACAGCACTGGAAATCTGATACTTCACTTGTAAAAATATGGTTGTGGCTTTAAAAGCACTACTTACCCAGCTTGGAAAGTCAGACCAAGTGGGAACTCGCTGACAGAGATCACGAAGAATACGTATGATAATGACACAGGACTGCAGACCATTAGCTCTAGCCTTGAGAGCAATACAAAATCAAGTTAATCAATCCCAGCACCAATAGAAAAAGAGGCCTCTTAGAAAAGCTAAAACACCACTGTTCAATGGAAGCTCAGACACAGAAAAGAAACAAGCCACTTGAAAACATTCCAGGAGCTGCCATTTACAGAAGCATTTTATGCCAAGGTTAGTAACTTAACAAGTCAAGGTGCACAGGTTATACAAGACTAATATCCCTTGAATTCCTGCACACTTCGACCTATAGTTCATTTGTAACAGCAAATACAATTATCTTCCTAAAATAGAAATACAAAAGTAAAGAGCTAACAAGTAGAGAGATTGAAAGGCTATTGGGAATCTGTTTGGTTTCTTTGTTGTGCCTTTGCTGGAGTGCAAAGTCACTGAACCAAACAGTTTCTCACCTTTCATTCCCTACACTTAATGAGCTTAAAGAAATAAAGGGTAAAAGTCTTATATCTAAAAATGCAAAGCTTTAAACACACATTCTGTTATTTAAAGCAAAGTTACTCTGCAGCCTTATGGAATACATTACAAATACAAAACATACGATTTCCCAAAGCGAGTCAAACTTTTAACTTCGCTATCTCAATGTCCAGAAAACAAGTTGATGTCAAATTGGCAAGAACTGCATAAAGCAGTTCTTCTATACAGATCTTCCAAGATTAATTAATTTTCCCCCTAGTCATTTAATTTTATATATGTGTACATATATATTTACTATGGGCAACCTTTTTCCACATAGTTTAACATCCAACTGAACAACTGAACTACTCTCTCTCATAAGGCTACAAGAAGGAAGTAAAATGATGTTCCGAACCTGGAACCACTTAGCGTGGCGTAGAGCAGCCAGAGCGTCAAGGCATTTTTGCCTGTCCAAGACGTCCGGTGGGTCTTTCACCATACCCGAGGTTACATCTAAAATGGATTGAATTGGCAAAATGCAATGAGGAATGGGTGTTTGACCAGGTGAGCAAGACACTTCCTTAAAACAGCTTCCATGTCACACGTGCCATTTATATTATAATCCCTGTCTCCAATGTATTAGTACAATATCCCTTAAACTGTATAGGGTCATTGAGCCCAATATGAAAGACAATCAAGAGCATAATACAAAGTTAGCTCTCAATCTTATTTTTATGCTCAACTATTTGTGAAAAACATTCTCTGGAAAAATGAATTTCCCCCTAAAATTAAAATGTTGAAGGAAGAATGGTTGGACACAGTGCACCAGCACAGGGAACACAAGACAGAAGGAACACAAAAATCCACTTGAATGAAGCAGAAGTTACAACAAACTGTGAGCAAAATCTATAGCGAAGTTCTCCTGTGCAAGTACCACTGACATGAATCAGCATTTGTATTCAGCACCCATTCATTTTAATGAAACTTGTGCAAAAGAACTTCCCAGTGGATTGTGCCCTGTGTTTGTTGGGACAACTTAAAATGGCCACATGCTACCTCAGACATAGTCCTAGTTAATGGGTCAAATTCTTACCAAGCACTCAAGACCCATGATATACTAGAATACCTTACACTAAGGCAAGGTAAAAATGTATTTATAGAAACAATCCAGATTATTTGGTTTTATGGAGTCTGAAGGAACGTGAAGTACGATGTAAAATTTCAAGTCAAGACCATCTGTACATTTTCATATTTCTTAAACTCCTTAGGCTCCTATTGCATCAAGGTGCATGCCATGTATATCCATCCCAATTTCATCCAGAAGGATACCAAGAGAAAACGAGAGAGGTCTTAATAAAAGAAGAAATAGAGGAAAAACCAAAACCATAAAGAGTAGAAGCAACAGCAGTGTGGTAGAAAGAAAACACTGCATTTGGTAAGTTCATATATGCTAAACAAGGATTTCGTCAATTATAATGATTGTGTCTATATATAGGGCAGCTATAACTTTCACAGCTGATTGATTTAACTGCCTCTGATCCTGTTACTGCTGATCACTATATTTCTAGCTAGTTTTTAATTTTCTGCCAAAATAAATTTGCTGTTACAATAAACGTTTAATGTGCCGTAAAGAATAATGCGATCAGAATTTGTCTGGATTATTCAGCAGATGGGACTGAATATTAAAATATGATCTAATGTACGCAAACATACTATTAACAGCAAATCAAAGACTCATGAAACATACCAACTAGAAAAAGAACATAATCCGAGAAATTAACAGATCAGGCTTGAAGGTCAGCCATCGATGTATACATGAAGAGAAACAGGTCAAGAGGGTACATCAAGCTTTCATTTATGTCACACTTGATCTGTGTACAGAATATTTCAATTACATCTAGAATGTTGTATTTAAATTGTTCACGTCTCATAGGAAATATGGTTGTTATTGCTTATACAAATATTTTACCAGTGGCATTTATGAGTCTTAGACAGACATTTTATCAATGGAATTTATGTAATTTTTTACATGGTGAATTTTACAGCCTATACCAATACAGCAAAGTAAAGAATGAGTAACACAAGTGAGAGATTTAAAAGCAAATGAAAGACGGTATTATATCAAGGGAAAGGAGAGTGAAATTTAAAGGGGAAAGGGTCAACTGAGGCCAAAGTCAGCAGTATGATTCGATAATTAATAAATTTAAAGTTTATTTCAATGAATACTGACAAAATAGGGAGGATTATTCTATTTAATATAGCTTGTGAGAGCAAGCTGTCTCATATCAACTATTTATACTCTCATGAAAATACTTGCATACAAATAGTTTTAATGACTCCAGTTTCTCTAATATGGAACTCTTGAATAATTTTTAAAAATAACAGTACTAAATATTTGCATTTCAAAGCACTACTTTAAAAATAGAAGCAATGATCAAAAGCGACCATATATAATTAACAAGCAAGACTATGGGTGTGATCCAGCTCCATTAAAATTAATGAGACTTTTGCGATTGACCTCAGTGGGAGATAAGATTGTACCCATTAGGAATCAACCTTGAAACTTGAAGCTATCAGAAGATGCCAAAGCAGCTATAGAAATTGGGAAGACATCTGGGCTGGATATCCATTAAAGAAGATTTCCTGTGTGTGGATTTTTGCATCTGTTTTAAGACTCCAAGTGGATTAACCCCTTAAAGACTAGTCCTAAATAAATAAATCAAAAGCCGAACACCCTGTTAGCTTCAACCAGTTTTTTGAAGTGTAGATTACTTTTCTTGAATTCTATAAATAAGGGGTTAATCTTCAATAAGACATGCTGTGTCCACACTATTTCATTATTAAGAAGTTAACAGGTATGCCATGCTCTTTAAATTCCAGATGTGAATTAAGTATTACCCAGTCAACTATTTCAAAGCTAGTGTGAACACTGCTTAATGAGAGACACGGAGAGAGAGAGAGAGAGAGAGAGAGCGAAAGAGAGAGAGAGAGAGACAAAGACAAGAAAAAAAGACAAAACACAAAAGTAACAGTAAATGCTAGGACTATGCAACCAAACCCCCTCTGTTCAAATATGGCAGGTGTGACACTGAGCTTTAGAAAACCTTGGTCAAAAATCCTTCCGATGTCTTGGCAGCAATCCCTGACAGGATTCAATTGTCTCTGTTAGAAGGCTTTGGACCGGGGCTAATAAACTAAGGATAAAAAACAAACACAGAGATACACTTTGCTGAAGAAACACTTTCCACAGCACAGGTTAGAGCATCTTTAATATTATATCCAGAGTAAATCCAGTAAAATTTTCTGATCGATGCACAAAACTGTGAAGCAAAATTCCTACACAGTTAACAGTTTTGTGTTTACCTTCTCCTCCTTTCCCCTCCCCTTCAGTTTGAAACTGAACAGGATTACATAGGATTAAGATGTCATTCAACTCAATGAAAAATGGAAGTACGTTTACTTAAAATTGGGTTCTTCCAGCAAAGCCTTCCTTGCCACCTAAATTCAACTCCCAAAAGCCAGCTAGATTCCATCAACCATGTTAAGACACCGAGCATTATGAGCTGCAGTAAGAGCATACCATTTTTTTTGCCACAAATAAGCAACCATCTTCATAAAGCCTTGTTTACTGCAAATTTGCAGTTTAATACCACCACTTACACATCCAGAGGTAAACATTTTTGCATATTCATTTTAAGCTGCTCAGTGTCTTGAGGAAATTATTCAAAATAAAAGCTTTGCTTCCCTCAAGGTAATACTTAGGAAGTGAATCAAACTTAGAATGGCAACTCTAATCCTAGTTTGGGTCAGACAAAAATAGAGCTTTGTTTTCTTTTAAAGGCAGAGAACAAATTTTTCCAGAGTTCAAATACTCTAGCAACGGAAAAATTAATTTGTTTTGCCACAGTAAAAAAAGCATCAAGTTCATGTTTAAAATAAGTAATGTGTGATTTCATATTACTAATGTTTCCTTTATTTTGGCTAAATCTTTGCAAGTTGCATATAACCAAATGTGATTCTGTTCTTTGGTAAAGCTGAGTAAATAAACTGAACTCATGGCATTAAGCAAAGGTACTCAGGTAATATCAGAATTTAAAGGCCAATGGTATTATGTAAACTCAAGCATTTAGTGCACATAAACCATTAAATACCAGGAAGAAAAATCTTATGTACATTAATCTTCAAGCTGTGTTTTCTTTAACACAGAGCTTGCTTCTAGGGTAATTATACTTTAAAAAATTAATTACCAAAAGCATAATACTGAGAATTCATTTCATGGCTGTACATTCATACGCGCACTCACTCACTCTCTCTCTCTCTCTCTCCCCTCCCACCCCCATATTATCAAGAACTTTAACAGAGCCTTACATTCCATGCTATAGATTCCTAACCAATAATACCACTGTATCTGTCAAAATAAACTTTTTGCAAACACAAGATGAAAGAAAACAAAGTTCATTTTATCTGACCCATAAACAGAGCCAACTTACTGCAGACATTACATTATCATGCTTGCTGGCTTAAAAACATTTGTAGCTTTGAAAGAATTACAGAACAGACCCTAAAGCAACACTGCTGGCACAAGTAGGATTGTACAGTCATAAATACGTATTGGTTTTAAAAGTTCCAACGTCTACGTTAACTGACCTCAGCTATCTCTCTTTACTACAACACACTGCATGTGTACTGCTCAATTAAAACACTCCAATCAATACCAGGAGCTCCATGTATTGCACTCCAGACCAGAAACCAACCTCAAAAAACTGAAAAAATACACATCTTGCTCCAAGCAAAGTCAGAATAATTCTGAACTTGAAAATCAATTGTACAATTATAGATTATATGTAGCAAAGCTATGTAAGTGATGGCAAGATTTATCCAGTTTCAAACATACAATGCTATTGCCTGATGCAATTTCTTTTTTAGGGAGGAATCCTCTGTGATCATCATCACCATAGAACATTTACTCTTCCAAAGAAATGGAGTTTTGTAAATTAAAAAAAAAAATATTTTCCAGAAATCTGAGGTTGTTGGTTGCAGTGAATAAGTCTAAAATAAGAAGTGTTTTGGAAATATACACTCTTGCAAGACTGGTTGATGACTGAATTGCCATTCAATGTATATCACATGCCAGCATGTTGCCTTCCAGGACTTAATGCCATCTTAGAACAGAATGAATGCTTATGTCAACTAAAACAGAGCATCTTTTAACAGATTTCGAACCTCCATCCCTCATGTTCTCTTCCCGAATTACTGGTGATGTCAATGTGATGGTCACTTGCATTTTCGGTTCCACGCATGAATTCAAGATGATTGCTGCCTCTTGTACAGCACACTTTATTTCATATTTCTCAGGGCTTATTACCTAAACAAGGGAAAATATGAAGCATCTACTAAACTTTTTCACAAAGAAGGTGAAGGTAAAAAGACTAATCCCCAATATCTGGAGACTTAATACTATTTGCTGGGAATCTGATTATACCTTATAATCTCTGTCTTCAAGTGGAAGGGGACACGTTCCTGACTGAACCCTGAATTAATACATACTCTGAAACACATCTATTGTATTTTCGTGACGCTGTTCCCTCTGCTCCCTTCCCCACACACACATAGATAAGTATCTATCAACTTTTGAAAACACCTCATGGGTATGATGAAGTGGACGCTTAAGGACCAAACTAGATGTTATGATATTCTTCTTTAGAGAGCAGCTATGGAGGCACCCCAATTTGGATTGGAGCTGTAGTGTGGCACCGCAAAGATTGCCTGATCCAACACACACGCACAGCTGATATTAAGTGTGGAGGGAGAAACATACAGACATACAAGTACTGTATCTGGTTAATAGTTCTAAAAGGGGGAAGAGAAAAAGGAGGTAGAGAAAAAATATGCAATTTGGATCAGGGCCATAGCATGGAGTTTTCAAATTTAGACACCCCCCCCCCCCCCAATCTAAATCGAGGATACTTGCAACTATTTTTGGAGGAAAAATATGTTAGGATATCAGTGATTGGATCTCACATGTAATGCGTAGTCTGGCTCTACCTCACAAAGCTTAAGCCACAATGAATTTGTTAAATCTTTCAAGTTTATAAGATTGCTTGCATTTTTGCTATTGTTGCTAGAACAGACCACCCCAGCTGTCCTTGTGGAATTTAGATTTGATTCTGAAGCAGGATTTTCTCCAGTCTAAAAGTTTTGTTTTGAAAATCAATCCACTTCCAAGTCTAGCAAGCCCTAATGTAAAACTGAGATCAATCTGACTGCCTACCAACAGACTGTTCTGGCTTCCCTTCTTTAAAGGAAGGAATGAGATTCAAGCCATTCAAAGTATGCGTGGGAGCTCACGTAATTCCTTCAGAAGCCAATCCACAAGTACAAAATGTTACACTAAAAACATTTTGGCCATTCTTCTGGTGGCATTTTGGCCATTCCATGGCAGAAGAATTTTGTTGCTTCCTGCACAAATATGGGCTGTAATCGAAACTCAGATATAAGAAAGCCAAATCTAACCTGCAAAAAAGAAGTTATCCTAAGGGAAAAGAGTTGATTTCTTCATACACACAACAGTTTCAAACTTGCACAATGAATATGGGTGTCCAATGGATCTTGGAGAGAACTTTTCATGGAACATCAAATTAATTCCCTCTAACGCCAAATTTGGGCAGTGATGTTGGGAGGTGAATTGGGACCACCCAAAATTAGGTAGTTTTTTTCTGCACACTCAGGGGTCTCCCCAGATATGAAGAAGTATATTATTTTGTTTAAAAAAAGAAGCAAAAAAACAAATAGCTCAACAAGAACCTATTATCTTTCAGGATCCATGGAATGTTAAGGGCATGGGGGGGGACACAGAGTATGAGGGGAGAATTGGTCTACCTGAGTCCCTATGAATTTATAGTATTCTGGAGGGAAGGCTTAAGCAGAGGAGCACTGTGAGGTTCAAAGCGTCCTCTTCCCATGATATATTTGGGGGGGGGGCGCTCAGAAGAGGGGAGGAAAGAAGAACACTTCCCTTTCCCATTCTCCAGAACCTCAGCATGCACCCTCACGCCCTAGCATCAAATTCTTTATAGCATAGTGGGGAAGATTTCAGGAGAGCTGGAATGGGGAGTACAAATTTCCTGTTCCAGGAGCCCTGAATGGGAGGACTCCTGTTAGAGGCTGGTCCCCACTTGCATTCAGAAAGTAGTTCGTAACTAATCCATCTACTTTAAAGTATATTAGGACATTCAGAAAATTTGATTGGCAGAACCATGAGTTAATCTTTACAACATTCACAGCCCAAAGTTCAAAACCATACATACGGCAAGTTGCTTGGGCAGACTTTCAGCAATACGACTCAGCAACGTCTTAGTAGGTTTCTCCGCACATAGCAAAACGAGGTTGACATTTCGGTCTCCCCGGAGAAGCAAACCCTTAGCCAACACTCCCACTCGTAAGACTCCTTTCAAAGCTCTGTATAAAAACAAAGCTTCTGTGAGAAGCAGTATTTCAGACCTTAATCATTATTCCAAGAAAACACTCATATTGCAATGAAATATCTCAATATGTAATACTCTAGTCCTTTATCAGAGCTGTATGTACTGTATGATTCTGTATGTACAACTCTCCCATTGGCAAACAGTGAGGGATTCATTATCCTGAGCATAGAAGCCAGGATCTCTGGGCACAGACTTTGAAGGTAACAGTAAACAAGAGCCTAGATAAGAAGCTCACACTGAATTCCCTGGGCAGTGTCCAATGGGGCTGCTATGCTTACCCAATTGACATAGCACTAGCGTAAGTGACCTCTAGAGTGCAACGCTAATAGCATAAGCTGGTGTGACAGGTTTTCCAGGGAAACCCGTCGCACCAGCTTACACCACTGATGCGCTAGAGATCACTAATGCAAGCACTATGTTAATTGTGTAAGCTAGCAGCCCTGTTGGACACTGCCCAGGGAATTCAAGAGGGTGGCATGGAATAAAGGACAAATCATGGCTCCGTTTTATTTTATTCCTCATCTGAACGCAACAACTGCTGGCAACTTAAGTCAATGCAGAAAAAGTGTGATGTAATGAAAGGACAACAAAACATACCGGTCCTTACTGCCCTCTTTTTTATCATCTCCTTCCTTGCTCTTGCTTTTTTCATTGTCAGTCATATTATCAGAAACAAGTTTCAGTGCACGCTCAGTGATAGAAACGATCTTCTGAACTGCTTGGAGTTCCTCTTCAGTTGGATAGATAGCTGCATGTTTGGTCATTACATAACGGTCATCTGATGAATCTGGTCGACGCAGGGGCTACAAACAGAAAATTTTAAAATTCAGTTATGTTCTGTAATACATTTTGTATTTCACTGTTTTCTGTTCCTTGCTATTTTATTTAAATTACTGCCCCAAGATTTTTTTTTTTTACCAAAGCATATCAAGAGAGCTCATATACAGAATTAGAGCATTTAAAAGCAAGGAAATTAAGACGTGGTTGGCATCAGTCTTTCACAAAACCACTTACCAGGGCAATATGGCAACAGGTCCTCCCTACTCTGGCAAATAGCTGAGGTGATAAAGACTGGGCTTAAGAAGGCTTTCACAGATTGGTTCAAATTTAAAAGGCATGACATACAAGAATCTGAGCCAGACTCTCAGTAGAATAATGCCTGTTCAGTCCTATCTATGCTAATCAAGTGGCACAAGCAGAGATTCCAGATTAAAAACAAGGCTGGGGAAATGGAGGGTGGAAGTTGCTTCTCTCGTTTGGTCTGCAACTCTGGCAGTCACTGAGGAGAAAAACACTTTCATTTCTAACATTTCAAACTGCTAGAACTGCACAGGCCAAAAACACCAAAAATAGACAAAAGAGGGACAAAAGTAATCAAGCAGGCTGGGTATCTCTCTCCTTTTTGATCCAGTTCCTACTCAGATAACAGTTTAAATGGTAAAACATTTTTCTAAAATTGTTTGTATTTCTAATTCAAAGCAAAAGGTTACATATCTACTGGCTGAAGAAAATCCTTTGTTAAGCAAATGTTCAGTGTGCTTTACAAGTTGAACCCATGCATATTTACTCAGAAGTAAGCACCACTGAGTTCAGTGGAGTGTATTCCCAGGTAAATATGCACAGGATTGAAGTCATGCCACGAACGAAGTTTAGTCTTTAAGGTGCCATAGGATTCCTCCTTGAGAAACTAGTCATTTTTTTCTTCGTTTGTGTAATGACGTTTCTTACACAGAAAATTAAAATGGGCATCTTACTGGCCAAAGTCCATACTTCTCATCAGACAATATTGATACGTGTATATAATATTACTGTATGGTGGGACTTGACTTCAAAGTTGGCTAGTAGAAACTAATGCTTAGCCACTAAGGCCAGCCATAATTTGTGGACCCCTAGTTGGCATACTAGCTCCTCTCCTGGTCCAAAGTCTGTGGCAGCAAATACATAAAGGAAGAGGGAGACATCATTGATCTTCTTCCACTGACGAACAGCGCCAAATTCAAAGGCACATCGAACAGTTATTTAGCTAGACAGACTCAAACATCATCATTCATGATATAAAAGTTTCTTACTTGTAAGTGGTTTTCTCCAATTCTCTACTATGCAATCACAAATATACATGTGCAAGCCTAAATGCAAGAAGGTTCTAGGACTTTGACATAACAATGTAATAATAACAATTTAATAATTTAAACATTAAGGTGTTAAATAAAATCTAAAATAAAAATAAACTTGGGGTAGATTCTAATGGAGGAAGGCAGTTCCATGGCCTTAGGACGGAGAAGAAAGTGTTTATTTGTGCCACCCCCTTTTTGGTGCGCCTGGGATTTTCCCTCCTCCAGGGTAATTGCACAGGGTTTTGATAGTGGATCAGGTGCCTCTTGACTAGGGGAGGCTGTGTATGAGTTTGGTCCTGATTCTGCAAACCTCCAAGGTTTTAAAGCCACCACCCCCTTTTTGGTGGACACATGATTTTCGCTCCTTTGTGAGCGTGCAGGGTGTTGATGGTGCATCAGGTGCCTCCTGACTGAGGGAGGTCCTCTTGGTGCACCCAGGATTTTTGCTCCTTTATGAGTCACACAGGATTTTAGTTCCTTTGCCAGTAGATGAAACAGCGCCACTGCTCAGGTGGGAGGACTGCAGTGGGACAGAGGGCAGGGGGATGACTCAGATTACACACAGTGACTTAATAAAATACTCACAGTAGTTTATTAGTCTCCTCATGTGGCAGGGCAGTGTGGATTATTTAAAATATAAGCTACTGTGAGTAGCATATTAAGCCACCATGGCTTAAAGTGATGTCCGAATGCGGCCTGTGAGTATCCAGTTCCTGCTGCTTGGTCTCTACGGCACCCCAGTGCCTGGCTGCAGAAAAGCTGCAATATGCTTTATTGATTACTGTAATCAATAAAAAATTCTTTGTTTATAAATCCTATGCCTTCTGCTCTTGGCTACATAAGGGGAAGGTAGAAAGGTTATAAGTAAAGTCTCTATGTCCTCGCAGATAGAAGACTGAGTAAAGGGTTGGATCAGAGCCTTAAAAGTCCTGGTGGCAGCAAAACCCAGTGTGAGAGAGAGAAGGTCGCTCCTGTTGGGGGTGAGAAAGGCCTTAGAGAAGGGGCATTCTCAGTAGGAGAAGGCATGAATGCCACATATGGCTTTTCCAAGCACAGGGCACAAGTAGTGGATATCAATGGTGGGAACCTTTACTCTATACTAAATCTTCATTTTACAGGTCATTCCCCAGCTCCAAACACTGATTCCTGTCCCACCAAGAATCAGACAAAGGGTGGTTGGGGCTGGTCTCTACAACCTACAGGCAAAGCAGGTCTAGGAGCAAAAGTATCTCAGAGCAAAGAGCCTTCCGCTGACTATGCAGTGCTTAGGAAAGAACTGAGAAAGTGTTCTTGCTATTCTTTGCCACCTGAGCAATAGATTCTTGTCTGACAGTCAGCAGGTGAGGACATGAGCACTTTGGCTTCAGTCAGATCTCTAGAACTTTCCCGCATTTGTGCCTAAGTGTCCACACTCTCAAATGTGTGATTGCGCAGGCACATGAAAGAGAAAATGATTTATTCAAGAACAGGCCTACTATTACTAACATGGTCTTATAGAAAGTAAGCATTTAAAATAAAATCACACACTCAATATACACCCTTTTAAATAAAGAACACACTCTCTCCCACCACAAACTTCTAAGTTAGCTTTGACGAGACTTCTTTCCTTCTAGTACTCTAGCCATAACTGCACAGATTATGAATGTTGTCCACACCCCACCCAGTAGTTTCAACTACAATATAGTTCTTTATTTACTGACCAGCCAGCAAGGTTCTTTGGCAAAGCAAGAACTGTTTCTTGAGCACACACCACACATACATTTTAATAAGGACTATTAGCTCCAGCAGATATCTGCATATATTTTACACAGCAACACCTCACACCAGCAGGCACTTATAACCACACATGCTAGGTGAAGTAATCTATCAAAATAGTTTGCAACTTTAAGACCTTCAGGTAGGGAATAATCTTTAAAACAGACAAAGGATAGCTACAGGAAGTGTCAGCAGACACCTACTTATATCTTGATCAGTGAACAAGCTTTTACTCACAGCTGGTCCTTGGGGCTGTGGTGGCATCCCAGGTCGAACACCAAGTAGTCCAAGGGGGCCTGGAGGTCCATGAGGATATCCTCCATCGGGTATTCTACGGCGGTCATCCCAATGATGCTGTTCTTCTTCCATTCTCCTCCAGTACATGTCCTCCTCATAACGTCTGAAATATATGAATCACACCACATTAATGTTTCAGTTGATATAAAAATATTTCCATTTGCTTTATATTCAATATTTCAGATGTTGTCAATGTTAATGTTAAAAATGTTTTTAAAAGAAACAAGATGTTGCAACTTCTATCATTCTGTTAAAATAAATTAGAGTTTTGCTCCTGAACTTGGTAGGAGCAGCATTGCATCCACGGAAAAGTTCTCTAAAACAAGCATTCACAGGAATATAGTTTACATGGGATGGAAGTCTATGAGTATATAATATACTCTTTTAACCCTTGCACACCATTAAAAAAATATATTATCAACCAACTATTGGGAGCCAACAGACATCTTTAAAGTCCTAGCTGGAAATAAACTTAATGATTGATTTCAAAATTACTTCAGTTTAACATTCAAGAATAATGTTATTGATATCACATTCCAAAAACATAGTCTAACACAAAAGCTACTGAGGTACATTGGATTCCACATTATTAATGTATGTTCCTTATTGGGCTAGCAGGAAGCCCTGGAGGAGAGAAAGAAAAGAAAGCAAAACAAAAACTTTAAAAGCATAATGAAATACTGGGTTCGGAACAGAGAAGGGAACAAAAAACAAAAAATGCCTAGACGAAATACTACGGCTCATAGTAAGAAATGGAAGTCGTCCAATATACCCCCCTCCCATCGACTTTTTTCCCCCCAAAAGAACATTGTAAGAAAACACATTCTGAGAGTATTAACATCCGTGTCAAGATAAAGCAACTTGGAGGAGAACTGAAATCTATTCTTGGGGTCCATCAAACCTCTGCAATGTTTGTAATAGGCTATTTTTTTTGTACATACAGGAATGTACAAGGAAAAAAAATACAAAAACACTTCAATGGGGTAAATCAGAACCCTGGTGGCTTAGTACATTACATTAAACGTACTAAGGTCAGTCAAACAGATCACATTGTTGGCTGAATATGAGCCAACAATGTGATGTGGCTGCAAAAAAGGCAAATGCTATTTTGGGCTGCATTCATAGAAGCATCGCTTCCAAATCCCGGGAAGTACTAGTTCCCCTCTACTCAGCACTGGTTAGGCCTCCTCTGGAGTACTATGTTCAGTTCTGGGCACCACACTTTAAGAAGGATGCAGACAAACCGGAGAGGGTTCAGAGGAGGGCAACAAAGATGATCAGGGGACTGGAAACAAAGCCCTATGAAGAGAGACTGAAAGAACTGGGCATATTTAGCCTTGAGAAGAGAAGACTGAGGGGAGAGAGGATAGCGCTCTTCAAGTACTTGAAAGCTTGTCACAGAGAGGAAGGCCAGGATCCCTTCTTGATCATCCCAGAGTGCAGGACACGGAATAATGGGCTCAAGTTACAGGAAGCCAGATTCTGGCTGAACATCAGGAAAAACTTCCTGACTGTTAGAGCAATACAACCATGGAACCAATTCCCTAGGGAGGTGGTGGGCTCTCCCACACTGGAGGCGTTCAAGACGAGGCTGGACAGCCATCTGTCAGGGATGCTCTAACTTGGATTCCTACATTGAGCAAGGGTTGGACTCGATGGCCTTGTAGGCCCCTTCCAACCCTACTATTCTATGATGCTATGAAATGTATTTTTTTTAAACTGAAAAGAGGAGAGGATTAATCACCACAGGACAGCTGACCACCGTTGAGTAATAAACGGGAATATGAATTAGTTCAGGTTTTCTAAATAAGTTTTCCAAATATTCCAAACAGCTGGTGGGGTCAACAGCAACCCCACCGGCTTTGGAAGGTTAATCTAGTTACCTCATTTCCATCCTCCACCGTTCCTCTTCTTCACGCCTTCTCCAATATTCTTCTTTCTGCATCTGCTTTCTCATCTTTTCTTCTTGTATCTTCCTTGCTCGGATGCTAGGCTTCACTTCTACTTGCAAGTCTGGGTTTACTTTTTTCTATTTCAGAGAAGAAGGATTATTTATTTATTACATTTATATCCTTCCTTTTTTCCTCCTTAAGGAACCCAAGGAAGTGTACATAATCCTCCTCCTCTTCATTTTATCCTCACAGCAACAACCCTGTGAGGTAGGTTGGGCTGAGAGACTGTGACTGGCCCAAAGTCACCCAGTGAGCTTTCATGGCCAAGTGGGGACTAGAACTCGGATCTCCCGGCTTCCAGTCCAACACTCTAGCCACTACTCCACACTGGATTACATTTTGATTCATTTTATGTTCCTCTAAGGTTTATTCTGCAGTGCAAGAGCCAATTATTCACACAAAGTCAAAATCAAAACTGCAGTGCACTCAGAGACACTTACTGGGGGGCACGGATGGAGGCTACTTCCCAACTTCTCCCATCTCCCAGTGCTACTACTGTGCTCTTTACCACTGTCACAGCCTTCTCTCCCTCACTGGGGAAAAACAGAGCAGTCTGGGTGGAGCTAGTGGCAGTGGGGAGGAACTGGGGGCAGATATTTTGTGATTCAGGCTGTATTCGCTTACTAGTAGGAAGTCCCACTGAATACTTATGGGATTTATTTCTGAGTAAACATGCATACAATTGCACTAAGTGTCATTTCCTGGCCAGTAACCCCCACACCAGATAACCCTGTTATCTAAGCCATCATTAGATACCACACTTTTCTATTGTTATTCCCATAGCCATGAGTTATACAATGGTTAAGAATTTAGAAAAGCAAGCAAGATCCTCATGCTGAATACATGATATCCAGCTATTCTATGCCTCACCCATGTATATTCATATCGCAGCAGTGTAGAATTGATTAAAATATACATATTTACAATATAGAACTGTTATTTACAGGACTTTGCAACTGAAGGGCATACACACATGCAGAAAACACCTGGTTAGCAAAGTTCAGTCCCAGAAGAGACCAAGTAATAAAAACTGCTCCACTATCATGAAATGGAATAAAAGAAACAGTTACAACTAGACCACTTACATTCTAATATCAACACACCTTATATTGTAATCTATGCCGCCTTCCTTTTAGATGCATTTCCTTGGCATTTGGATCATTAAAGCTGCATTCACAAAGTTTGCAATGGAAACGAATCACCTTCCCTTCATCATTCCGTACCTTTGGAATAAAGAAAATGAAGTATAAAAATTATTGCTGACTGCAAGTCGGTTTTTATAATAACCTGAACTCATTCTTGTTGTAATTCCACACAAACACATATTTTAGCATATGATTTATGCAATACTGGCAATAGAAATCCTCTATTAATCAACCTTAACAGAATTCCATTGGGCTCAAATGTCTGAGACAGAAAATCTATTCCCACCTTTGCTACTAAAGTTGGATCAACTATTTTCCAGTTGATTATTAAGCAGAATCCAACACAGTCACTGTGCTAGCGGGAACAACTGCTACTGCAACAGCAAACTAGCACTGGCTAGCACAACCAAAAGGTAGCCAAAACAAACTGCTTCTGGAATAGGACAAGTCAGAGAGCTCTCCGAAAGGTTGTTGCCACTAGCGCAATGTATCCAGCGCTGATGAATTGCCAGCACTGGATACCGCCCACTGTGTTCTAAATCTCCTGCTGCCAGCTCTGAATCAGAGAAAACTATGAATACAAGGTTTCCTTCTCATAGACAAAAGAAGCAGGGAAGCACTTCTACCTCTTTAAACAGCTCTTCTAAAAACCTAAATCTATGAAGGGCCTGGTGGGGGACAATCCCCCCCCCCGAATATATGTTCTGCACCCCTACTTTAAGATCTTTTGAGGAGACATGCTTGTGAAGGCACCTGCAATTTTAGCTATAAAATCTACAGCATTAAGTTATTGTTGTCCAAGTTGTGAAACTGCCTGGCAGAGGAGTTTGACTCCTTTTCTTCCTAGTGAAACATTACAGATTTTATTTTTTGTGTTAAGTTTTGGCATTTATTGTTAAGCACTCAGATCTATGCTATTAGGCAATAGAGAAATATGTTCTGGATCTATTTGAATAGATCCTTCAAGCTTTTCTGTCCCTGGCTTTCAGACAGAAACTGCCTTAGGGCACAATCCCATGGACTTCCAAGATTCCTATGCCCTGCCAGGCTGAAGCCAACAAGGTAGGAGGAACAGCAGAGGCGATCTTTGCCTCCCCATCCTCTGATTTTTTTATTTTTTTGCTAGACAGGCATTTCAGCCCATCTAGCGAGGGTGCTTCACCTGAGGGGTGTGTGGGGGAGAGGCTGGAGGAGGCTCAGGATAAATGATATTATGGCCTCTCTGGTTTCCTCCCCTCCCCACCCACTGCAATGCCCCTTTCTCCACTCTCCAAAGTCAATTTTCAGACCTCAGAGAGGCAGCCAGCATGGTTTTCTCTGTGCCGGCTGCAAGGGGGCAGATCTCCAACTCCACCTTTCAAGGTTGGAGCAGGGTAATCTGAGCCATCCTATGGTCCCTGGGACACTCACTAAAGGACCATAGGATTGCTCTCCCTGTCGCCCTGTGGGATGGCCTTTGCTGAGTGAGACAGGGGAAGTGTGACCCTGTTGATTCCTTGGAACCTCTCAGTGGCTTTCAATATCAACTATGGTATCCTTTTGGATAGACTCTCTCTATCCAAGTGAGGTCTGAGAGGCACTGCTTGGCAGTGATTCTGTTGCTACTTGGAGAACCGATTCTAGAAGCTAGTGCTGGGGGATCATTGCGGGACCTCCTAGCAGTTGTGCTTTGAGTTCCTGCAGGTTCTGTTTTGAGGGGTACAATATGGGGTTTGGGGAGTTTAGAGTTTAAGGGGTAAGATATAGTACTTATAGGGGAATTAACGCTAATGTGTAACAGGGCAAGTAAGGGAGCAAGATTTATTGTAATTTGCAAGACCCAAGAAAAATCCTTACACCTGTGCTATTTAACATCTACATGAAACTGCTGGGAGCAGTTATCTGGAGATTTGGGTAGAGGTGTCACCAGTATATTCAATGACACCCAGCTTTATATTTCTTTTCTATCAGATACAGGTGAGGCTGTGGATGTCCTGAATCAGTGTTTGGGTAGGGTAACGGACGGGATGAGGATGAATAAACTGAAACTCAATCCAGACAAGGAGGTACTGTTGGTGGATGGTTTGCCCACATAGGTGAGGGGTGTTCAACCTGTTCTGGGAGGAGCTGCACTCCCCTCTAAAGGATTAGGTTCGCAGACTTGGGGTGCTTATTGATCCAGCATCACCATTACAGGCTCAAGTGGCCTCTGTGGCTTGAAGCACCGTTTATCAGCTACAACCATATCGGGAGATAGCTTGGCTCTAGTAACCTCCTGTTTAGGCTATGCTGTATGTGGGTCTGCCTTTAAAACTGGTTTGGAAACTGCAGTTAGTCCAAAACAGGCATTGGGCATTTTGATGATATTACATCTGTGCTTTATCATTTGCACTGTCTACCAGTCCATTTCCAGGTGCAATTAAAATTGTTAGTGTTTAAAGGTGCAATCCTTTGCATGTTTACACAGAAAAAAGTCCTACAACTCCCAGCATTCCCCAGCCACCCATGCTGGCTGGCTAAGACAGGGAGGTGTAGGACATTTTTCTGTCTAAACATGCATAGAATTATGCCCTAACTCTCTTAACAGCATGGGACCAGAACCTGCACGATTTAACAACCAGTGTCAAGCTGGGTTGTCCCATGCCACACCACTTTCCAATTTTACAAGGCATAGCCTCCACCATCTTACTACATGTTCCACTACCTTTGATGGAACCTCAGCAATCACAACTGCAAGACAGGGACTCTACTTTTCTCAAGGCAAAGGCTGTGAAATCAGCAGCAGTGCTATTGGTTCTCGACTGCAAATACTTTCGTAGATACAAACACTTAGCAGAAATATTTAAGTAGCTTCCTCATACAATGGCAAAAAGGTCTTTCAGCGGCAAATATTAGCATGATTTTATATTTCCAGGCCACAGGAACTAATTTAACACGTTCATTCTCAGTTTATGTTTTTCTATATAACTGGATTTCATAAACACAGTTTTCAAACCAATACCTCTTCCACATAGTCATGCCCCACTGGCTGGACATCACTTTGCAAAGCAGCAAGAGTAGTAGGAGTTACAGGTTCAGTAGATGTATCTGATTTAACTTCCTGTGTTTGCACTGTAGCAACAGAAGGAGCACTCTTGATATTTTCTACTACTTTTAATTCATCCACTTTGCTTCCTGTTGTCTGTAGCTTATTGCCACCTAATACAAAATATTTTAAAATGAGTATTAAATTTCATGGCATTTTCAAGTTAAACTTGTCATTTACAAATATGTGTTGCTGTAACCTGGGTGAGTGGAGGTTGATCAACAGCATAAAAAGTAATTTAGGGTGCAATCCTATGAAGATAGTCAGCAGCCTCCGAACTTGGAGGCTGCCGAGTATCCAGTGCAGGGCGGCTGGAACACAGAAGCGATCTTTGCCTCCAGTCTCCAGCCGCCCTGCATTTCTGCTAGTTGGGCAATTTTGCCCATTTAGCAGTGGCACTTCAGAGAGGGAGGGAAGGAGGCTGGGGCAGCCACAGGAAATGTCATATGGCTGTCGCCCCAGTCTCCTCCCGATCCTGCCCCCAGGAACACCCCTTTTCCAGTCTCCTCACTCTGTTTCCAAGTGTGGAGACGTAGCCAGAACCGCAGTGGCTACAAGGGGGAGTGGGCAGGCAACATGGTTTCTGGGCTCTGTTTCCAACCTCGGAGCCCATAAACCACACAATCCAATGTTTGCATTGCTCCTGCCGATATTCTGTAAATCCATCATAAAACTTAAAATAAAACATAGTACATTAGCAATTAACAAGTAATACTATAATGATCAGAAATTTTCAACAGCTAAAATGAATAAAATACAAGTTTAAAAATAGTATGATTTTCTTTAGCTGGAGACAAATAGTCAATGTTCTCAGGACTGCAAACTGTATTCATGACACTGGGGCTTTTATCAGTGGAAAACTCAAGAGGGCCAAATAATTGTGTACAAGGCTTTAAACTGACCAAACAAAATCCAATCAACAGTATAACTATGGAAGCTATTGAAAAAGTGCTACTTAAAACTTTTAGGAGATGCGTTGCATGGCAACTCCATACTCAACATTATCTTTAATTAAAAGTGTGTTGGAACAGAGCAGGTTTTATAAAATATTTTCCTACAACTTTTGAGAGGTACTTTCTGTGTGTGACTAGAAACACTGGAGACAATAGTTTGGAAAGATTTCCAGGGGGCGGGGGAGAGACAGGGTTTGCAACTGCAAACATCTGTTCAATTTAATGGACTGTGTATTAAAATGATGCAGTAGAGAACACTCCAAAATTCCCACTGGTAGTCAAAATCATACCAAAGGTATTAAATAATGCACAATTCTAAGATTATATATGAATAGGTTTAAAATGTACATAGTTTGATGATCTTCACAATGAAGATCTCTATACTTGCCAACAAAGTTAATTTTGGGTGTAGATATCTTCTTTACAGCAATGTTAGCTGGAACTATTGGTGCTTTGTTGTTGGATGTTGTACTAAGTAGCACATTGGCAGAGGGAGTAAGAATTTTCACTGCCAAAGATGCAACAGAGGAATTCACAGTGCTACTGCTACTTGCAATATTTGAAGAGACAGCTGCTGGCTTGGAAGCAGAAGCTGCAGACGTAGCTTGGGTGACGACGTTTGGTTCAGTTGAAGGAATGGGTTTACCAAGTTTAGTGTGCAGCTTAACTACCTAGAACCACCAATAAAAATAGTTAATAGAAGGATCTAACTCAAATCTAAACATATCTACACAGAATCCTGTTTGTACTTTTAAGCGGAGGAAATGTAGGTTTAACGAACCTTCAACAGCATTCACAGTAAACATTAATTTAGAGGATATGAGAAAACTCTAATGGGTTCTAATACAAATATTACGGTCCTGTATGAAGCTGCTGCCATTAAGCAGCAGCGTCTTAATGGCAGCAGCTTGGTAGCCTCCATAATATCTGAAGCTGACCTAAAAGCCTTAACTTCTGGAGCACACATCCCATATTGAATCGACAATACTATTATTCAGTGTAAATCATCCCAATTGCACTTGTTGTCTTAAGAAGTCTAGCCAAAAGACCCTTTTGCAAGCCAAACCTAACAAACTTTTGGAAAAAGAACTGAGGGTTGGCGGGGGGTGGGGGGCTTACTTTCTGGTGCTTGGCTCCACGAATATGAGCAGCGTAGGCATCAGCTCCTGTACAAGACACATCACAGAGCTCACACCGTAGCTGGTTCTGAGTTCCACGAGCAGAAGAACTGTTGCTGGTGGTGTTCTGCGATGCTTTCAATGCCGCTTCTTTCTTTTTATGTTTCTGTCCCTCCAAATGTTCTTTGTAAGTCTGTTTAAATTGTCATAAAAAGTGTAAAATATACAAATCAGTACATTTATTATGCTATTCATGTCACTGAAAAAGCAAAGCACAGAAAGAAAACATAAGAACTATTAACAGCTTGATTTCACAAGGGCAAAATATTTGCTACAACCACCACAACTTTCAACAGTAAAAGGCAGAAATGTACCCAGAAAATACATATCTCCTAATCACACACATAATTACAGCTGGACAGTTTGGTCTGATTGTTTAGAAAACCCAACAACACCAATCAAACCTATCTTATAACCCAGCCCATATAAGATGTATGTAGATTCACAGTTAAGGAAAATAAAAGGTATTCAATTTAAATTTTATTCTGTTCAATTGCTTCTAAATATCTTTCTATTACATCCAACCATTTCCAAACTAGACAAACAGAATAATCAAAATTGCTGGTATTGCTGGTTTGCTTTGGCATGGTGTGTGTTTTGTCCGAGGGTTGGAGGTTTTTTTGGATAAGGGTGTGTGCTGTGTTTTACATGCATGTTTCTCTGAGCATCATCAGCCAGCCTTCTGTGAAACGGGCATTTTGTTATGCTTTGTGGGGGCAAATAGATGATTTGGCATTTGGGGCTCTGACCCCATCTCTGCATTGTACTCACATTTCTTGGCCGAGCTTTCTGAGCCTCATCAGTTTGCCTTCTATGAAATGGGTGTTGGAGCAGAACATTGTGGGCTGAAAAGAGTGGTTTTGTGTTTTGGATCCCAGTCTGCCTTCTGGGAAATGGGTGTTTTGTGACCAGCCATGTCCACCAAGGCGGACATTTTGCGAATAAGTAAGCACCCCTAAGGGTGGTCATTTTGTGAGAACACCCACAACACTCTCAAAATTCCAAATGCGTCCACTGACCAGAAAAGGTTGGGGACCCCTACTTTAAGCATTATAGGCCAAATAGTTAATTTATTTGATTTAAGGAAGGAACAATGCCCAGAATGTTTGAAATTACACTAAACAACGGCCAGCATCCAAAGTTCCATATAACTATTCCGTATTATATTATTAATTTTTAGTATTTAAAGTATTTTTATCCTGCTCCTCAGCCAAAAAGGCTCCTAAAACATTCCCAGCTCGCAGCCTTACAATCTAAAGACACAGCACACCAGAAAAAAGAAATGAGAAGAGGAAAAAATTAAGTAATCTTTCAGCAGGGCTGGCAGAATGGCCCTGCTTCCCCTCTCATCTCCCTCTGTACTATCTGCTGGTGATGACAGCTGAGCGCTTTGAACTTGTGTTTCTTGGAAGTCGCTGCACTGCAAAAGGCCATTGAAACTAAAAGGAGTTGTAAGAAGTCCTTTGTGACATATCATGTGGTGTCTGCTTTATTTTTTGTTTTTGTAACAAGTCTAAACCCCACTGGATGTGTACTAGCCCTTGGGCAAGTCTAATGTAGCACTTCAGATTCTGGCCAACATTTTGAATGCAAGCACTATTGAATGCAAGCACTACTTAAAAGAACAAACTTCAATTGTACCCTATTTTAACCAAAATAGCTTTGGAGCCAAAAATGTCTTGAACCCCTTCCTGGATATCTGCAATCTAAAAATTGTTTCATTTTAGAAAACAATTAAGCCCCCAATAGAAAAAAAATAATGGTACCTGTGGTCCAGCACAGCTGATCTTACAAACATCACAATAGTGGATCTGGGGTGGTTTGGGAGGTTGTTTTGGTTTCAACTGTTTATTTTGGAATGGTGCCTTTTTAGTAAAGGTGGTCCCTGTCCAGGCAGCTGTCGCAGCGGCAGCAGCAGCAGCTGCCGCCGCCTGTTTCTGCTGCTGCTGCTGCTGTTGATAATAAGATGATGCAGCTGAATATACTGCCGCCTCATAGCCAGAGTAAGATGTACCTTTAAATAATAAAAAAGATATGAATTGTGTGCATTAAAGTTAGACAATTTGAATATTGTAATTAAGTGCCTAATGCTTTGGCGGGATATATCCTAGAAATTAACCTTTAAATAAGAAGCATTTTAGCATCAACATAATATGGATAAAATTGGTACTTAATGTGAAACGAATCTTCTTCATCACAACCCACATCGCCAAGCAATACCAGTGCAGAGAGGAGTTACTTGCAAGTCACAAAAGCAATATATTATTGTTTATATCAGTGTAGCCAGCACTGATGCATTGTTTCAGGGAAACATGGAGGGAGGTCGTGAACGAGAGCGCTTACAAAGGCTTTATTAACTAGGATGGTGAGCTTAGCTCTGAGTAGCAGTAGCTTCCCACTACACCTTGTAGGATCCGTTTATGCCAGAAAAAAAGGGAATTTAATATTTCTTTACTTCAATCATACATTCCCCAATCTTTTTCATTCACTGCCTTATTTCCTTGAGGAACCACTGTCAAAAATTCCACAAAGCTTCTCATCTGCTCTCTTGAAGTTAGAAATCTGTCAGATTATAGCAAAGTGTAAGTAGTCTGCACACCAGCTGCACAGAAGAGAGTACTGATAATCTTGGCAGTCATGTAAGGCATTTCTAGCCTTGCTCCTTGGGAGGAAAGCTATGGCAAACCTAGACAGCATAGTAAGAAGCAGAGACATCACCTTGCCAACTAAGGTCCGCATAATCAAAGCTATGGTTTTCCCAGTAGCAACGTATGGCTGTGAGAGCTAGACTATAAGGAAGGCTGAGCACCGAAGAATTGATGCCTTCGAACTGTGGTGCCGGAGAAGACTCTTATGAGTCCCCTGGACTGCAAGGAGGTCAAATCAGTCCATCCTAAAGGAAATCAACCCTGACTGCTCATTGGAAGGGCAGATACTGAAGCTGAAGCTCAAATATTTTGGCCACCTAATGCAAAGAGAAAACTCCCTGGAAAAGACCCTGATGCTGGGAAAGATTGAAGGCAACAGGAGAAGGGGACGGCAGAGGATGAGATGGCTAGATAGCATCACCGATGCAATGAATATGAATTTGAGCACACTCCAGGAAAGAGCGGAGAACAGGAAGGCCTGGTGTGCTATGGTCCATGGGGTCACGAAGAGTCGGACACGACTTAACGACTGAACAACAACAAATGGTTACATAAGTTTTAAAAATCCTGTATTTGCTAAAGGGACAAAACAGAGGTCTTCTGTGGTTTAAAGAACAACTTGTTCCCACACATCCTGTACTCACAGCCTACCATCTTCTCTCTCTTTCAGTAGTTCCTGTCAGTATCAAAGAATCTAAAGCTGCACTCCTACACATACCCTGGAGTAAGTCCTATTGGACACAGTGTGACTTACTTCTGGGTAAACATGCATAAGATCAGGCTACACATTAGGGAAAGCAAACATTCCCAAGTATGTATTTTATTTTGAGTACAGAACCTGACTTTTCCTGAAGAATCCACATGTTTAATACGATACGGTATTAGTACAGCTCTAACCTCAGCATCTCAGACATCTGAATTGCATTTCTAGCCTGTAGTACTCTCTCTTTACGCATTACTCACCAGAGTAAGTAACTGCTGTTGTACTGTATGTAGCACTTTGAGTATAGGAGGGAACAACAGTAGCTGCAGCTGCAACTGGTTGCACAGTGGAAGATACGGGATATATGGAGAAAGTAGTGGTTGCTGGACTTGGAGTGGCTGGTTTTATGGCTGTCACCTGTCGAGTCTGCTGGGCTTGAGTATACTGAGTTGCTCCTTGGCTATAGCCGGCTTTTGGAGCTAATTAAGATAAAAGAACAAAGTTACATGCTGAAAACTTCAAAAATTCTACAACTGCAATTTATAAAACAATTTTTACATCACCTTATCTATATATATCTATATCTATAAATAAAAGGAAGTCTTTGTCTGCATATCCTCGATGGACTCGAAAACTGTATATCCGGTTGTTAGGAAACTTTTAGGATTTGTTCTACCTCCGTCTGGGATGGTTTTAGGCATAGTGAAAAATTTGTCCACCATCTTCAAACAAAATGGCAGCCATTCACAATTTTTAAAGATTTACTGCTTCAATACCATTTCATTGATTTCAACCAAACTGCGTCATGATTGAGCACCGCAAATTTTAACCATATTATTATCTATAATTGTATTAGAGGATGTGTCTCTGTACGTCTTTCTGTCTGTCCGCCATCACCATAGCTCCAAGACTGTGAAAGCTACACACTTGAAATGTGGCATGTATACTAGGGAAGCCTAGGAATATGCATTTCAGTGTTATTTTGTTTTTAAAATGCATTATTTTTAATTAATGTAAGTGTGTCCATTTGGTTGAAGCTTGCAGTTAGATTTTCAGCCACTGGGGGCAGACTTCACTAACTAGCACATAGCTCTGTACTCCACACAGTTTGAAGCCACAGCAGATTAGTAGGTCGAGGGACACAGTTATATGCCTGATCTTCCCCCTGCTGTGGGGCAGCCCCTTCCTTCAGGAGGCTACAGGGGTGCACCATGGCAGGGGCTGTGCCTAGGGGTGTCAGTGGGCATGGCTTCACTCAGATGGGGCGGGCACAATTTGTCCAACTATGACAGCTGGTAAGTTTCCTTGAAGGATTCAGTGTATCAATGTAAGGGCTACTCCCACCCGTGAGAAGCCAGGTCCATTCACCAGTCACTGAATAAGGCAGAAAATAAGGGCACACATTCCTCCCTACCTTTAAGCTTCACCCATGGCACTTCTATAGCTTTTAAGCACACACTGCATTATTACAAACACTGTACTAATGGAATCAGAAGGATTTCTGAAAAATAATGTTAACTTTGTTCCTCTCTATTAACTTTCTATAGTACAGATTTAAAACACCTGGCTAAAGGGCAGCCTCAGGCATGCATGCATACCTGATGAACTCCTGCCTGCTTCTTCACTGCTGCTTGCTCCCTATCTGAGTAGATTAGAGTTAGGGATGTCGGAGAATTTCTCCACGAAGCTCAGGGAGGCCGAATGCCAATGCATTCGGCCCCGTGAAATTGTTGGTGAAATCCCCCCCCCCCCCGGGATGGGACTTACCTCCCTCGAATGTCCCTCTCTGCGGCAAGTCCCGGCGGCGTTTCGGCGGGGGCGGCGGCCAGTCTTCTGACTGGCTGCCGCCACCGCCATTACAAAATAAAGTAAAAAAACAAACAAACACGTGATAGGCTACGTAACGATTTACGTAGCCTATCATGGCTAGATTTCCAAAGTCTAATCGTCACGTAGCCTATCACGGGTGACTTTGGGGAAAAAAAAGCACGTACGCAAATGGCGGCGCCCATGGGCGCCGCCATTTGCGTATGCGCTTCCCCCCCCCCCCAAGTCACCTGTGATAGGCTACGTAAAAATTTACATAGCCTATCACGGCTGACTTTGGAAATCTAGCCGTGATAGGCTACGTAAATCGTTACGTAGCCTATCACGTTTGTGTGTGTGTGTTTTTTTCACTTTTGTATTTCGTGGCCGGGCAGACGGCCTGAATTTCGGCCAGGCGAGGCGGGGCGCCTCCCCCCCCCGGCCTGAATTTTGGCCGGGCGAGGCGGGGTGCCTCCCCCCCCGGCCTGAACTTCGGGGGGAGAACTGAAGCCCCTCCCCCCCACCGCGAAGCAAGCTGCGGGACCAGGTAAGTGACTTTCGTACATCCCTAACTAGAGTCAAAAGAGCACCAAGGCAAATGTAAAATAGCGTGCATTAGAGTGGCACTCTCTCATGCTTTGGCCACAATTTGTGACACAGTAACAGAAAAGGTTGGTCTCCAGCATTTTAAAATTTAGAATGGCTGAAGATTTTACCTAACAAACAGACCCCCCTGCCCAAATGCTGAGAACAAAACAAGGCCTATACTATTTGATATCGCATTGGTATCCTCTAACTACATAAAATTGTGTCAACTCACTGTCTACTCAATAGGCCAACAATAACTTTTTTTTTTTTTTTTGCTTAGTAAGGTCTCTGTCAATTAAGGATGCAATCCTATGGACATAGTCATCAATCTCCAAACTCGGAGGCTGATGACTATCCAATGCAGGGTAGCCGGACCACAGAGGCAATCCTAGCCTCTGTGCTCCATCCACCCTGCATTTTTGGCTAGACAGGCAATTTCGCCTGCATACCCAGGAAGCTTCGGAGCAGGAGAGGGGGAGGCCAGGACACACACAGGAAGCTCTATAAAGCAACTTCCACGGTCTCCTCCTATCCCTGGGACTGCCCCCTTTTTCCCATCTCTGCGTGCTATTTTTGAGGGCAGAGATGTAACTAGCACAGAGAGAACCACACTGGGTATGAGGGGGATGGGGCAAGGAGCACGATTTATGCGAACCAACACCACAGCCCTGGCTCCAACCTTAGTTTCCCAAAATCAAAAAATCCTATGGCCCTCTAGACAGTGTCTAGTGGCCATAGGATTGCTCCCTTACTTTTATTTATTTCATTTCTATACCGCCCAATAGCCGAAGCTCTCTGGGCAGTTCACAAAAATTAAAACCAAATGGCACACAATAAAACAATATAAAATATATAGAACATTAAACCACATGTTTAATACAACCACAATATAACAATACAACCACAATAAAACCTAGCAGTGGTGCAGGAATTTAAAATACAGATTTAAAACAGCAAAGCTAAAAGTCTAGAAAGCTAAAATGCTAAAATGCCTGGAAAAACAAAAAAGGTCTTCACCTGGCGCCGAAAGGAATACAATGTAGGTGCCAGGCGAACCTCACTAGGGAGCTCATTCCACAGCCGGGGTGCCACAGCAGAAAAAGCCCTCCTTACTTGCTCTTAGAATATCTTTTGTTTATGATGATGACACTAGAGACAGTCAACAGTTAAGATTAATGAACTGACGTATGCTCAAGCTTTCCAGCTCAGTGAGTACTGCACTAACGGACTGACTTGCTGACTGCTAAGAGAATCAGCTGATGAGACTCTGCAGGCAATCTCAAACTTTCAAGATCACTGGGAAGCAACCATGACATATCCCAGCCAGTTTTTAAAATATATATTTTAAAAATATAAACACACACATACTATAAATAAATAAATTCATCCCCCCCAGACAAACCCCCCAACAACTGTGCAGACTTCACATTCTGTTAAAGTGAACCTAGCACTTTGTACCCTTACATAAAATCAGAATATAGTGTTTATACTAGTGAAGTATGTACCTCATGTTGTTAGAAATGATAACAGCTGGACCACAAAGAAAAAACTTAGAAAACTGTTCTTGCGTTCTACCATAACACCGTTATTATGGCTGCTTACCCATTATACATGCTATATAGCAAACATACAGGATTCTTCCGTTTCCAAAAATACAAGCTTTTTCATCCACAGGTGCTTGTGTTCCTCAAAAAGTAACTATAAAATGTCAACTAAGCATCCCAAACGTAACCTAGACTCCTAAATCCAGTTTATATGCTAATCTTAAACTCAAGTCCTTTGATCCTAGTACTACTTCTTAAGCAATTCATAACAGCATGCAACCTCTGTTTCTGATAATTGAGCAGTAGCTCTGCCCTTACCACTGCGTTGTCATTATTCATGGACCATCTATAAAAGTAAGAGGATGTTATCCCAGTATCCTACACAGCTCCACTTTGCCAATCAAGGACAAAGCTGCAACATCTGCTACAACATCAAGGAAGGACTACCTGAGGGCCCACCTCAGTGGACACAGGGATGCTAAGAAAGCTTCAGCATTACATTTAGAGACGAGCAGTAAAGTTGCAAAGTACTGCAAGTCCTGAATGTAAGGAATGACTAACAGTCATACTGCCGTATTATAGAACAGGGGTGCAGAACCTCTTTCATCCCAAGGGCCAAATTCCATTTTGGAGAAGCTTTCAAGGGGCCGCATTCCAGTAGTGGTCACGGCTGGAGGCAAAGGGGGCAGGGCCAAAAATACCAGCATATTTTAGCTTAAAGTTCTTATTGCTAGTAACTAAGCCTAAAGAGAGGCATTTCAAACTTTTAGAATGGGAGAAACACCGAAACCACCCAAAGACTGGTGGTTGTGGGAAAGGGGGTGGGGCCAAGGGAAGGTGGCATAGCCTTCTGAAAACCCCAGAGGGCCTGATTGGAATCCAAGGAGGGCTGGATTGGGCCCCTGGCCCTGAGGTCAGGGGTCCAATCTGCAGTCCTGTTCTGGAAGTTATTATGTTACATGGTCTCTCCTTTGTTATGTGTAGCCATATTAGCATCATTAGGGGATGAAGAAGCAGTGATAGTTAATAGCTAAACTTTTGCATTTCCCTGGCTTCTGCGCATTTGAGGATTGTAAGATATGCAGACCTAGTCTTTCACTGCTCTACAAACATTACTCCACATTAAGAAGAGTTAACCATTAAAAACTAGTTTCTCTAAACTATTAGGTTCTGAGCATCTTCAGAAGAAAAAAACCATTTAGCACATTTGTGAATATATCACAACAACAAAGCTAGAGTTCTCTAAAATAAACATTAAACATATTTAAAATGCTTTCAAAGCAAGCATGCAACCTACCTGTTTGGTAGTAAGATTCAGCTACAGAAGGCTGTGGCTGGGCAGCTGCTGCCACTGCAGCTGCAGTTGCTGTGGGTTGCTGATAATATTGCTTGCTGTCATAAGCTACAGCTGGGGCAGTGGATCTAACGTATGAATAGGTGTCCTGAAGAAACAGGGGGAAAATTGAGGACATCAGTTTTTCCCTTGGGCATATGGGCTTGGACACTAAGAGAAGTTAATCTAAGAAAGTTCATGGAAGGAAAGGCTCCTCTCCTCCCCAATACAAGGATTACTGTGATATCCGAAAAGTATCCCTGGGGTGCTGGCTGGCCCTGCTGGATGAGGCGGGGATGGGAAATTTGCTTTCTGTGTACTTCCTTAACTTATCTCAGAATCCAAGCCCAAATTTGGACTATTTCGCCCTCGCCCAGCAACTCCCCACATGCAATCCCACATCTGTTCAAGAGAATTTCTTTTGAAAAATTGTTTCAATTTTTTAATCTTCCTGATTTCAAAGATATATTAGAATATGTGATTACCCCCAAAATCTCTTCTGTGGTCCTAAATACTTGAACAAATTGCACAGCTTTGCTCCAGCATGTTTCCAGGATTTAGTTACTGACCTCAACTGCATGCAGCAGAGCACAGACACCTGAGATAATTATACATATACATTCTGATTCTGACCTTATCTTATTAGCCACCACTTTCAAGAGGAAAAAGACTGAATTGCACAACAGCAGAAGTAGGAAATGAATGACATTTTCTTCTTTAAATACACTTACCTGGTAATTTTGCGTGGTGACTGGAGGTGGCGGCGGCGGAGCTTCTTGCTGCCTCTGTGTATAACCATAGTCTGTTGCTGTGTGTGCTGTAGGGTAACCTCCATAGGCTGCAGCTGTTGCAGCAGCTGCAACAGCCACTGGAGCAGGCCTAGCTACTGCAACTGTTGCTGCTGCTGGGGCATAGGCAGCAGTAACTGTGTGCGCAGCTACAGGGGCCTGATGGACAGTGTAGCTTGCAACTGTAGTTGGATGGGAATAAGCTACACCTGAAGCTGGCTGCTGGCTGTAATAGGAAAAGGACAAGAAGTATGACTATGAAATAATGATGTCTGATACGCAACAGCTAAGCTCTTAAAAACTATCCAGGCTTAAGCATACTTGAAAAAGGTTAAACTAAATTAGAAACACAATCTGACTGATAACAGTATAAAGTAAGCCTTAAGGAGACATCCAATTGCATCTGACCACCAGTGGAATGTTATCTACCAATGGAGCAGATTCCCCCTCCTCTTGCAGCTGCCCAAATCTGCTCCAGAGGGTTCTTAGGTTAACTTTGGGTTGCTTAACCCATGAATAACGCAAAGCAATGTATGATCGGGACGACTGGAGGTTGCATATCCAAAGCAGCAGTGGCATCCACACAGCACACAACCTCGCAAATTATGGGTTAATTAAATAGCCCATGATTTGCTGCCATTGCATGTGAACAGACCCTCTAGGATTGCAACTTTAATTGATGACCATTTTAAACAAAAAAACCCCCCCAGTGTTTTGAAGGGAGATATTTTGATGTATGTAAGCACTGCTTTACGCACACCCCACAGATCATTGTCAGTTATTAGGCTTTGTAGCAACATGCATTTTCTAAGAAAAGTACTGAAGCACTATTTAACATCCTCCATTCCAATATAAAACTATTACTGTATAGCAAAGACTTAACAAGTTGTTCAGCAGTGCAATAAAAGCATAGACACAAATCAGAAATTGGTTCCCATAATGCTCCTGGGAAATCGGAGATCATTTTTAGAAAAAAAAAAACCTGAAGATGTACAGCTTTCCTAAAGAGCTGCATGGTGCTTCCACATCCTGCTCCCACACCTACAGAGAAAGCATATGTATGCACCATATTGCTGTATTAATTCATATAACTGTAAATCTATACATCAGCCTTCCCCAACCTGGTGTCCTCCAGATGTTTTGGACTTTAGCTCCCATCAACCCCAGCCAGCTTGGCCAGTGGTCAGGAATGCTGGGAGCTGTAGTAAGTGACAACTCTTAAGACCATGCAAGAACTGTCAAATAATAAACCCAAACAGGCAAGTTCATTTGAAAATGCCATCTATCCTGAATCCAAGAAATGCTGAAATGCTATCGTACTTACTCTGCTTCATAGAGCCTGTATTGTTATATTCCTTTTATAATGCTTAAATACAATGCCCCAGATAACTATGCTTATAGAATGCTCAATAAAAATGCATTATAATATTAAGCAGCAAATTAACAGAATACGATTTTAGAAGTATTTGAAGTGTTTCATTTGAGAAAAATGTGTATTGTTATGGCACAGAATGAACAGCCTTGGTATTATTATTTCTAAGGCCAACATTGTTCTGTTACCATAACTTTTTTTTAGCAAACCTGTTCCCCTTGCTTCTGCCACAGTATGCAGAGCCAGTGATCGAGTTTGCAAGATCTCAAACACTGTAGGACTTGAATGGCTGTACCTGAGACTGAGAAGAGATGCTTCCTCTAACTTTTAGTTCTAGGCATATTTGCAAGAAGTAGTAATTTCTGCTGATCTTTCAGAAACTGGATGTGCAAAAGGAGACTGCTTGCTGAACATCAGGTAACAAAACACCAATGGAAATTGCCACCAGCCATTTAATTCTTTTCTACTCTTTGGTCTGATCATGACAGATTTATCTTTACCTTCCTTGCCTGTTCTTTGTTGACAGCATTCTTTTCCCACTCAACGCACACACAAAAACTAATTACTGAATCAACATTTTTAAAGATTCTTTTCAACTCTAATCATGCCTAGGGACTTGCACATTTTGTCCTCATTTTGCTGGTTACTTCCTGGCTAGTTTAATCACTCCTGTTGACCGGAGGAGCCAAGCTGGAGCAATTGGGCAGCATACACCAGCATACTTGCTCAATATCGATAAAATGGAACTGGGCCTACGTTTGAGTAGAAACACTTAGCACTTGCAATTCTCTGGATCCGAGCCTATGCTTACTTCAAGACTGTGTGCCATGAAATATGCAAATGTTTACTGTAAATAAGCAACTGCTTTGAGTGAATACAGTCCCAATTGTTAAAACCCTACAGATATAACCATTTCACATCCCATGTGACTTAACATCTATAAGTGAGGCAGAAACAGTAAAAGCATTATATTTAGGGCCTCATTTGGGGTAAGAAAATTACTAGATAATTTATTTCAATGTACAGCAATTTCCAAAATCAAGGTATCACGATTCCCTTAGCCCCCACTTCACTTCAGTGTCCAAACATATACAGACAAGGGGCTTCAGTCTACAGCTTTTAATTCATTACTTCACAGGGTCATACAGATGCAAATTCACAGAGAAACTCTCCATCTACAAGGAATGCCTTCAGGGGATCCAAAAGCAGGCAGTTTGAAGAGGGAGGCGATCTGGTCTTGCTAGCCTAACTTAACTCTCTTCCCGTGAGGCCTCTAAGTGCAACTTCTCACGCAAGGCCAATCAGTAGACAGTCTAAGTTCCGCCTTCTCTCTCTTTGCTCTACATTTGCGCCTGGCATCTATTAGGTCAACCTCCTATTCACTGCCTCTCATAGGGGCGGGGTGGTGGTGAGGAGGGACCCTCAAGCTCAGCCATCTGTACATTTGTAACCTGAGAAGCAGGCCTACTCATACAGTATCTGGACCAGCCTGGGAAAACACCTCCCCCACGTCTGATGGTTCTTCAGAATCTGAACTGCTATCCCACTCCCTGCGCTCAGAAACACCCCTGACACAAGGCTTACCTCTGATAAATACTAATTTTACAAAAGGCCAAAGTTAATTTAATGAATTTATAAAGGACATGACATTTAATAGTGGTCCTATTATTCTATTTATCTTCACTACCAAGAACTTAAAGCTTTGATCTAATAAATATGCAAAGATGTTATTTTGAAGGGCTATTTCCCAATCACTAACTTAACGAAGTAGCCCAATTCGGGGGGGGGGGGGGACGGACAGACAATGATCTCCAGATTATGGGTTGTATCCAATGGTGTCCTTCCACCACAGAACAGAAATCACTGGAGGACTGAAATTTCCCTCTCCACCTATAGCTCCCAGCATGACCCCAAAATCACCCTGTGTGCCTCTAGAGGTTTAGGACTCCTTCTAGAGTACTTCCGGGGTGTGTGCAGAGGGCTTCAGGAGGGAGGAGGATAAGGGAAACTCCCATCGAGTACAAGTCTACTTGTGTAAGGATGGATGTAGCCTTACATGTTCATAGATACCTTCTTTTCACTGAGAATCATTTCAGATAAGCTAGGCAAGGGGTTTAAAAATAAAATTTTATTTAGAAGTTAAGTAATTTCTCATGTCTTTAAAAGTCATTCAGTTTCAAGTTTCATTTAAAAGTCCATTCATAAAATTAAGGGAGCAATCCTATGGCCACTAGACAGAGTCTGGGGGGCCATAGGATATTTTGGATTCCCAGATCCAGCGCTCCGAACTCAGGTCCAGGAATCTGCGCTCCCTTGTCCCCCGCCCCACCCAGCGCAGGGATAACCATGCCAACTGCCTCTCTAAGGTCGTTTGATAAAGAGGGCGTTTCTGTGGGAGGGGACTGGAGAGGTCTGGTTACACTGTATCCCCAGGCCTCCTCTGCTGCCTTCCCTCCCCTTCTGCAGTGCCCAGGTAGATGGGCAAAAAAGCCCATCTAGTTAAAATGCAGAGTGGGAGGCACAACGGAGGCGACAATTGCCTCTGCTGCACTTCCCACCCTGTACTGGAAGCCTTCAAGTTCGGAGGCTTATGAACAGCGAGGACACAATCGATAGGACTGTGCCCTAAGCGGGAAAATGCATACTTGTACCTTACTGAACACTGAACTATTACTTTAGATGCAGCCAAAAGGAAATGAAGGAAATATTGCCAACTCAAAAAATAAGATAGCATTTATATCACAGTTAATCTCCGAAGTACTTAACATACATATTAGTTTGTTTTATTATTAGCACAGTTATGGACTAATTTCATGTTTGTAAGGTTTTTTTTAATATGGCCTGATTATAATTAGTCATTATGCATGTTGCATGCAGTTTGTATGATGAATTTTTCTATTGTTTGACTTATGATTGGTTGTTCTTTCAGTGCCTCCAAGGAACGTTTCCACCAAAACATATTTAGGAAATTTACTATTTCCCTATTATTTTTCAGTACCATTTTGAGGCTTATTTCTTTTTTCCTTTTCCCCCATTTCCTCTTGAGGAAAGATTTAAACCAGGGTCTTAAAGGATACGTGATTTTCTCCTTTTATTTATGCAAAAAGGCTTCCATTATTGGCTCTTCAAAACGTAAGTATAAAAATACAACTGAGCGCGCCTTCCACAAAAAGTTAAAAAAGGGTAAACATCCGAAGTCTTCCACATCAAATAAAAGGTAAACATCAAATGAAAGACTGATTGAACTAGCTTATTATGCAAAAAACAGTTTCAGCCATCGCTGCAACTATCACTACCTACAAAATAATGAAAAGTGCAGATGAAAAGGGGGGGGGGGCTAACAAGAATAGCGTTTTAAGAACCATGTACTTATTTGTCAGATTTGTATTCCAACCTAACTGGCAAATACCCTTAGGGCAGTATTACAATCATAAAACCAAAATACAACAAGATACCCACAAATATAACAATAAAAGTATCAAAATACTACAGTATTAAACACTAAAAACATTTTAAAATGTTAAAAACATTAAGGAACCAGTAGTAACATTAATAATTAGCAATTATTATTAAATAAATTTTAATTTATATTTAAAATTTAATTTAATTTATATAAATTAAAACAGATTAAAGATTAAAGGCTGAAAGGGAAGATCTTAATCTGGTGTCTAAATGTATACCAATGAAGATGCCATGCGGATCTCCCTGGGAAGGGCATTCCACAGACAGGAGGCCTCTACAGAGAAGGCTCTTTCCCTGGTAACCACCCACTGCACCATTGTAGGGACAGCATCCAGAGAAGAGCCTATGAAGACTATTTTAGCAATCAGGCAGGAACATACGGGAGAAGGTGCTCCTTCAAGTAGACTGGTCCTAAAAGTTTTTAAAGATCAGCACTGATACTTTGAATAGGGCCCAGAAACTGACTGGCAGCCAGTGCAGTTGACGGAGCGCTAGAATAATACGTTCAAAACTGCCAGTCCCAACCTTGCTGCTCTATTCTGTACCAACTGAAGTTTCTGGATCATCTTCAGAGGTAGCCCCATGTATCAAAACCTTGCATGGTAACTGGAGGTTACCAGTGCATGGATAACTGTAGACAAGCTATCTGTGGCCAGGTAGGATTGTAGCTGGTATATCAGCCGAACCTCAATAAAAGACACCACATGCCACTAAGGCCACTTTTGCACCTCAAGTGACAGAGCTGGATGTAAAAGCACCCCCACACTACAGATGTGCTCCTTCTAGGAGAATGCAACCCCATTTAGAGCAGGTTGAAAGCCACTTAACCAGACAGATGAACGATCTACTAACTGAGCTTCTGTCTTATAGAATCATAGAATCATAGAATAGTAGGGTTGGAAGGGGCCTACAAGGCCATCGAGTCCAACCCCCTGCTCAATGCAGGAATCCAAGTCAGAGCATCCCTGACAAATGGCTGTCCAGCCTCGTCTTAAAGGCCTCCAGTGTAGGAGAGCCCACCACCTCCCCAGGTAATTGGTTCCATTGTCGTATTGCTCTGACACTCAGGAAGTTTTTCCTGATGTTCAGCCAGAATCTGGCTTCCTGTAACTTGAGCCCATTATTCCGTGTCCTGCACTCTGGGATGATCAAGAAGAGATCCTGGCCTTCTTCTCTGTGACAACCTTTCAAGTACTTGAAGAGTGCTATCATATCTCCCCTCAGTCTTCTCTTCTCAAGGCTAAACATGCCCAGTTCTTTCAGTCTCTCTTCATAGGGCTTTGTTTCCAGTCCCCTGATCATCTTTGTTGCCCTTCTCTGGACCCTCTCCAGTTTGTCTGCATCCTTCTGAAAGTGTGGTGCCCAGAACTGGACACAGTACTCCAGATGAGGCCTAACCAGTGCTGAGTAGAGGGGAACTAGTACTTCCCGGGATTTGGAAGCTATGCTTCTATTAATGCAGCCCAAAATAGCATTTGCCTTTTTTGCAGCCACATCACATTGTTGGCTCATATTCAGCTTGTGATCGACGACAATTCCAAGATCCTTCTCGCTCGTAGTGTGGTTGAGCCACGTATCCCCCATCTTGTAACTGTGCATTTGGTTTCTTTTTCCTAGGTGCAGAACTTGGCATTTGTCCCTATTAAATGCCATTCTGTTGTTTTCTGCCCAGCACTCCAGTCTATCCAGATCACTTTGAATTTTGTTTCTGTCTTCCAAAGTATTAGCTATCCCTCCCAATTTTGTGTCATCTGCAAATTTGATCAGCATTCCCTGCACCTCCTCCTCCAAGTCATTAATAAAAATGTTGAAGAGCACTGGGCCCAGGACTGAGCCCTGCGGTACCCCACTCGTTACCTCTCCCCAGCTTGAGAAGGTCCCATTGATAAGCACTCTTTGAGTCTGATTCTGTAGCCAACTGTGGATCCACAGTCTTGTCGGTATTCAGTTTGGTTGCTGGCCCTGATTCAGCAAGACTCATTTCAGATTAAGAGCAAAAGTTGCCATTTACAACTAGAAATGAGCATCCTTAAAAATTTGTGGGCACGCACACATACAAAACTACAGGCAAGATCTAGAGTAGTAAGTGGGAGAAATGCATGCCATACCTACGCAATAATCACCCATCCCTATTTGGCAGCCTGAATTATTTACAGACACTGAACATATTGTTTACTATGCCCCCTTCTTCCCCAACCTGGTGCCTTCCAGATGTTGTGGACTTCAACTCCTAGAATTCCTGACTATTAGATATGATGGCTGGGTCTGGTGGGAGTTGAAGTAAAAAATATCTGGAGGGTACCAGGTTGGGAAAGGCTGACAGTGGGTCCTCCACTGTCACACCACTCTGTCAGTCTCAAAAGGGGTGTTGCCCAATTCCAGAAGTGGGTACAGTGACAGGACCCACCAACTTGCCCGGTGTTCACAGATGAAGGTTTTTAAAAGCTCATTCGTAACAAAAAGCTTCCCATCACTGTTTTGTGATGAAAGACCCCAAGTGCTGAGAAATAGTTTTACAAACATGCAGTTCAAATTGCTTCCATAAACATAATGCCATGCAAATATTACTGTGCAATCGATACAAGATGGCAAGTGGCAAAACCATTAATTTATACAAAAAATATATTCTACCCTTCTAGTCCTTATGCAGTACTCGCTAAACTCATACAAATGGACAAGGATCACTGAGGAAATTTCCAGAGGGGTAGCCATGGTAGTCTGTTGCACCAAAAACAACAAAGAGTCTTGTGGCATCTTAAAGACTAACAAATTTATTTTGGCATAAGCTTTCATGGACACTGTCCACTTCATCAGATACATGAAGTGTTGACCTCAAAGAAAGACATGATATTGCACTGCTGTTCTCTCACAGGTGGAGGACCTAGAGAGCTCTAGAAGGAAAGGCCACTTCCAGAAACACTCACCAACATCCAGGGTGTTTTTAACTCTCCCTCACTGACTATCCCATTTTCAAACCATATTGAAGATGAAAGTTGCATGAAAGAAAGTAGGTGATACTATACCCACTCTCTTACCTTTCATTCTCACAGCAGGGCACCAAGTATTGAACTGGACTTGGACCATATTATAAGTTAACTTAAGGAAGCTCATGGAAGGAAAGTTTGCTGGGAAGAAATTGCCCCAAATTAGGCAGATACCTTTCCCACCATATTGTTCAAGGGGGCCTTGAGTCCTCCAGACAGGTTTTTTGCGGTGTGCAGGTAGCTGCAAGGGGGAGGAGGTGGGAAACTTTCCTTCCATGAACATGCTTATATTATCTTAGGTTCCAAGCGCTGAGTTATAAAAAGCCTTCTGACCTTATGGATAGTCTACCAATGCCTAGATCACAACAAATCAAGTCTTTAAGGCTGCAATCCTTACCTGGGAATAAGCTCTCATTGAACTCAATGCAGCTTACTTCAGAGTAGACATGTATAGGATTGCACTGTAAGATTCCACAGTATACTGATGATTTGTGAGGTTTGCAGTTGTTTGGGGCGAGACAACTGCAATAGCAAATCTATTCAGAATGTACGGGAGAACAAAGTCACTTTGAACTGGACAGCTGGGGTGGAAGATGTAAGTCAGAATACATATTGTTTCTGGGTCTGCTGAAGAGTGAGTGTGTGTGTGTGCAGGCACTGAAATCAGCCACTACAACAATCCTATGCACATCTTCTCAGACGTAAGCCACACTGAATTCAGTGGGACTTACTCCTAGGTAAGTGTTATAGGACTGCAGTCTTAAAGCTGCAATCCTACGCATATTTACTTCGAAGCAAGCCCCGCTGGACTCTGTAGGGCGTACACTTTGCTGGGTATGCGTGCATAAGATTGGGCTGCAAGGCATTAAGAACTGAAGGCGCGGGGGAGCGAAGCCAGGCAGCGAGGTCGTAAGTCCGGATGGGGCGGATCCGCCTCTTGACCGCAAGCGCTCCTTTTCATGTAAGGTCGTAAGGAAGCCCGATGTGGGAGGCTCCTCCCTCTCACGGGAGCGGGGTGGCACAACCAGAGACGTATAAATATGCATGTCCGCGCAAATATATACACACGCGTCTGGGCGGGGTAAAAAGAAAAGGGAGAGGAAGAAGCGCTTCTCCTTCCAAAGCTCTCCCGCAGAAATGCTCCTCGCGAGGAAGGAGGTGGAAATTTCCACGGCGCGGCGTCACCGGCCCGCATTTACCTATACTGGGCAGCAGCCCCGGTGTGGGTGAATCCGAAGTAGTTGCCGGTGGCCATTTTGGCATCTTCCCCCAGCCGGCTGGGCACTGCAGCAGCGACATGGCGTGAAGGGAAAAGGGGGGGGAGAAAGGGGGCAGTCAGAGCCAGCGCCTGAAGCGATGTGTCGCCCTTCCCCTCAACGCCCCCCCCCCGGCGCCTCCCCTTCCCCCACTCCTACCTGCTGGCCAACGGCCGCTACTCACCATAGGTGAAAGAGACTACCGGGCATATGGGAATCATGGGTCCGGGCTGACAGAAATGGCGGCGGTTAAAACACTTTCCGTCTGTCGCTCACTCGTTCCCCGTCGCCGCCGCCGCCGCCGCACGCGCGCTACTGCCGAGGCGTATCTGCTTTCCCCTCCCACACTACCCACCGACAAGGTTTCAACGGCAACTGAGAAGCCAGGCCGCGCCGTTACGCATGCGCGGCTTTGCGAGGCTCGGGTGGGGGGGGAGAAAGGAGCGATGGGAAATGCAGTTCTTTGCTCCGGTGGCGCCCCCTCGGTAGGAACGCGGTTAGAAGCCGGCTGAGCGCGCGTGCGATGGGTGGTGCGGAGGCCGCCGGGAAATGTAGTTCCGCCCACCCTTATTTTCTCCGTTCTCTTTTTATCTTATTATTATTACCTTGGAGAAGGACTGTGAGTTGGACTCCTTGGCGGTGTTGCGTTGCTAGTAACTCAGTGTATAAAATATATCGTTCAGCGACTCGGGGGGGAAAAAAGGGACAGAGAAAGTGGAACTTGCGAAGGCCCTAGCCAGCTTGTTAAGACGTCGCCACTCATTGCAATGCACAGAGACAGAAACAGAAGCACGGTCGAATCCATCCTGATTTCTCTCATTAAGACTGCAATCTCTAAAGCCGCCTTGAGTGTCATTTCTCTTGGTAGAAAGGCTAGGCACATAAATAAATAAATAAATAAATAAATAAATATTATAGACAGACGCGTTCTTCTTAACACTTGCATATATGTTAAAGGCCTGGCATGCTATGGTTCATGGGGTCACGAAGAGTCGGACACGACTGAACGGCTGAACAACAACAAGTTAAAGGCAAAAACCAAAAGGTCTAGCTTTTCCCATTTCCTCTCCATGCCAGGGAAAGCTGCACCTCTCGACCTCTGTTTTTTAATTGGCTTTCGAATTTCTACACTTCCCCTGTTCTGCTTCTCAGGCACTCAGGCAGACCTTAATTCTTAAAGTGGCAAAGGAGAACACTGCAACTTTGTGACTGTGCTATCCCTTTTTTCAGTTTGGATTCACTGTGCTTCCACTTTCTGCACATGGAAGAAGAAATACTCCTGTAACTGTAATCTCTGCAAAGTCATCTATTAATTGCATGAATGGTGTCTATCATACTCTTGATGCTAGATCAGGGTTGGTATGAGTGGTTCACTCAGAAAAATGTGGCAATGTTCTGACAACCAGTATGGCATGGAGAAAATTGGGAAGACTGGACAAGAAGGGGTGGACAGAGGGAGAGCAAGGTCACAAAGAGCTGCTTCTTATTGCATCGGTCTAGTAAAGCAGGGGTGGAGGATGGAGCATTTCCACTTCACAGCAAGGATGACTTTGCATTCCCCTGGAGTGCTGTTTGCCAGTCCTCTGCATGCACAATAAATAATAGTATCAACAGGCAGGTGAAATCAGGAACAGAGAGGAACCCAACAAATAAACTGAGTTTATTAAGAGAGAGAGAGAGAGAGAGAAGTTAATCTCCATAGAAATGCATCACAGAGCTATTAACAGTCACTCTTTTCTTTCAGCAGGTCATGCCAAAGTATTGCCTCTAGAGCAGGGATGGGCAACATGTGAAATGCCCCTGGCCTTTTATTGGTGTTTTTTTTTGGCAGCCCAGCCACTATACCAGCAAGTTTGCCGCTGAAATTCAGTGATGCAGCAGTGGCAAAAAGTAGCAATTTCTTTTTAAAGCAGGGTGTGCGCTCCCCACACTGCAGCAGAGGTAGGGAGCGGTGCGGCCCCCACAAATTGCCCACCCCTGCTCCAGGGCAACCCAGCTGTAGCTGTACTACTCACAGAAATCTGATAAGAAATCCATCACAATATTCTCCCATCATGCTTACTGAGATGAGGCCTGGACTACTGAAGTTTGAAGCAAGCATTAGTGGCAGGTTAACTCTTACAATTTTACATACTCATGATAACATCCAAAAAAGGGTGATGATGAGGACTGGGAGGAAAAGGTGGTGGCTGGTGAAGTCTTCACGTCATTGGTTCACAGGCACTTTTTTTTTTTACTCTTCAAAGATATTTTAGTTGGGTACAAGTAGTCTCCAGTCTGTAAATACTCCCTGAGACTTCATGGTTTGTTCTTGCCCCCATCCCGGCCCCTCCAATCCTGTTCCTCTTCGTTAATCCCCAGAGTACTGAGTGAAAATGTTCTTCATAGAATTCCCATACCCACCTTGGTTATGGAGGTTACATTGGGCTTGTTCACACGTAACAACAACCCGTTGGTTTAAAAACCGATGGTTGTCTTACATGAGCAGGGATGAGCCCATAGTTTGTTGTTCGGTTAACTGCTAATTTAAGCCTCTAAACAATCCAGCAGTCTGGTTTCACAAGTCACACTTCGCAACCTATGAATGAGCCAGTTGTGGGGTAAAAGCAGAAGAGGTGACATGCTGCAGGCAGCGCACCTGCTCATCCCCACTTGTGCACAACAACCCATCGGTTTTTAAACTAATGGGTTGTTGTGAAGTATGAACTACATGTGTACCCCAAGATTCAAACAGCCACTCCTATTCTGAACAATTTCCAGAGACAGCTGTGTAAGTCTGTTGCAGCAAAAACTAGTCCATGAAAGCGTGTTTCATAATACATTTGTTAGTCTTTAAGGTGCCACAGGAGTCTTATCTGAAGGAAAAGCAGTCAGTTGACAGCTGTTGGTGGTGAGGACAAGAGGCAATCAAAGGGTAGTATCCAACTCTGTTATCCTGCTAGTGGAAATTATGTTACAGTAGTGGAAACCAGGTTCCAAACTATGCGCAAAAAGGAGAATCCAACTAAAGTTATGTTTGTGCAACCAGTTGCACAGTCATAATGTGCAGGTGCTTGTGCACTGGAAAGATTTGACAGAGCTCCGCTAGCATAATTTTAGTTTGTAAATTGACACCATTGGATATTGCCCAAACAGGAAATAAACAGCTATCTCTCCACCATTCCCCTTCCCTGCAGCAAAGGAGGCTGCCTTGTAGGATTTGTATCCTGAAAAGGTAGCATATAAATAATGGTGTTGATGTTGTTGTTGTTCAGTCGTTCAGTCGTGTCCGACTCTTCGTGACCCCATGGACCATAGCACGCCAGGCCTTCCTGTCCTGCGCTCTCTCCCGGAGCGTGCTCAAGTTCATATTCATTGCATCCGTGATGCTATCTAGCCATCTCATCCTCTGCCGTCCCCTTCTCCTTTTGCCTTCAGTCTTTCCCAGCATCAGGGTCTTTTCCAGGGAGTTTTCTCTTCGCATTAGGTGGCCAAAATATTGGAGCTTCAGCTTCATTATCTGTCCTTCCAATGAGCACTCAGGGTTGATTTCCTTTAGGATGGACTGATTTGACCTCCTTGCAGTCTAGGGGACTCGTAAGAGTCTTCTCCAGCACCACAGTTCGAAAGCATCAATTCTTCGGCGCTCAGCCTTCCTTATAGTCCAGCTCTCACAGCCATACATTACTCCTGGGAAAACCATAGCTTTGATTAGACGGACCTTTGTCGGCAAGGTGATGTCTCTGCTTCTTACTATGCTGTCTAGGTTGGCCATAGCTTTCCTCCCCAGGAGCAAGCGTCTTTTAATTTCATGGCTACAGTCACCATCTGCGGTGATCTTGGAGCCCAAGAAAGTAAAAACAGTCACTGCTTCCATTTCTTCCCCTTCTATATGCCAGGAAGTGATGGGGCCAGATGCCATGATCTTAGTTTTTTTAATGTTGAGTTTCAAACCAGCTTTTGCACTCTCCTCTTTCACCCTCAACAAGAGGCTCTTTAGATCCTCTTCGCTTTCTGCCATTAGGGTGGTATCGTCTGCATATCGGAGGTTGTTGATAATTCTCCCAGCAATCTTAATTCCGACCTCTGATTCATCCAACCCGGCATTTCTCATGATGTACTCTGCATATAAGTTAAATAAGCAGGGTGACAATATGCAGCCTTGTCGTACTCCTTTCCCAATTTTGAACCAATCGGTTGTTCCATGTCTGGTTCTTACTGTTGCTTCTTGACCCTCGTACAGGTTTCTCAGGAGACAAGTAAGGTGGTCTGGTACTCCCATCACTTTCAGAATTTGCCACAGTTTGTTGTGATCCACACAATCAAAGGCTTTAGCGTAGTCAATGAAGCAGAAATAGACGTTTTTCTGGAATTCTCTTGCTTTCTCCATGATGCAGCGAATGTTGGCGATTTGATCTCTAGTTCCTCTGCCTCTTCGAAACCCAGCTTGTACTTCCGGTAGTTCTCGGTTCACATACTGCTGAAGCCTAGCTTGTAGGATTTTGAGCATCACCTTCCTGGCATGTGATATGAGCGCAATTGTGCGGTAGTTTGAACACTCTTTGGCGTTGCCCTTCTTTGGAATTGGAATGTAAACTGACCTTTTCCAGTCTTGTGGCCACTGTTGAGTGTTCCAGATTTGTTGACATATTGAATGCAGCACTTTAACAGCATCATCTTTTAGGATTTTAAATAGCTCGGCTGGAATACTGTCATCTCCGCTAGCTTTGTTGTTACTAATGCTTCCTAAGGCCCACTTGACTTCACTCTCTAGGATGTCCGGCTCAAGTTCAGTGACCGCACTATCATGGCTATCAGGGACATTCAGATCTTTCCTGTATAGTTCTTCTGTGTATTCTTGCCACCTCTTCTTAATCTCATCTGCTTCTGTTAGGTCCCTGCCTTCTTTGTCCTTTATCATGCCCGTCTTTGCACAAAACGTTCCCTTGAGATCTCCAATTTTCTTGAAGAGATCTCTAGTCTTTCCCATTCTGTTGTTTTCCTCGATTTCTTTGCATTGTTCATTTAAGAAGGCCTTCTTGTCTCTCCTTGCTATTCTCTGGAACTCTGCGTTCAGTTGGGTATATCTTCCCCTTTCTCTCTTGCTTTTCGCTTCCCTTCTTTCGTGAGCTACTTGTAAAGCCTCATCAGACAGCCACTTTGCTTTCTTGCATTTCTTTTTCTTTGGGATGGATTTCGTTGCTGCCTCCTGAACAATGTTACGGACCTCCGTCCATAGTTCCTCAGGCACTCTGTCTATCAGGTCTAATCCCTGAAATCTATTCCTCACCTCCACTGTATATTCATCAGGGATATGATTTAGGTCATACCTGAACGGTTTAGTGGTTTTCCTGACGTTCTTCAATTTAAGACGAAATTTTGCAAGAAGCAGCTCATGATCTGAGCCACAGTCAGCTCCAGGTCTTGTTTTTACTGACTGTATGGAGCTTCTCCATCTTTGGCTGCAAAGGACATAATCAATCTGATTTCGATATTGACCATCTGGTGACGTCCATGTGTAGAGTCGCCTCTTGTGCTGTTGGAAAAGAGTGTTTGCTATGATCAGCATGTTCTCTTGGCAAAACTCTATTAGCTTTTGTCCTGCTTCATTTTGTACACCAAGGCCATGCCTGCCTGTTATCCCGGTGATTTCTTGATTTCCTACTTTAGCATTCCAATCCCCTATGATGAAGAGGACATCTTTTTTTGGTGTTAGTTCTAGAAGGTGTTGTAGGTCTTCATAGAACCGATCAACCTCAGCTTCTTCGGCCTCAGTGGTTGGGGCATAGACTTGAATTACTGTGATGTTGAATGGTTTGCCTTGGATTCGTACTGAGATCATTCTATCGTTTTTAAGATTGTACCCCAGTACTGCTTTTCCCACCCTTTTGTTGACTATGAGTGCTACTCCATTTCTTCTAAGGGATTCTTGCCCACAATAGTAGATATGATGGTCACCTGAATTAAATTCGCCCATGCCTGTCCATTTTAGTTCGCTGATTCCCAAGATGTCGATGTTCAATCTTGCCATCTCATGTTTGACCACCTCCAGCTTACCTTGATTCATTGATCTGACATTCCAGGTTCCTAAACAATATTGTTCTTTACAGCATCGGGTTTTCTTTTCACCACCAGACACATCCACAGCTGAGTGTCCTTTCGGCTTTGGCCCAGCCGCTTCACTCTTTCTGGCGCTACTTGGAAATACCCTCTGCTCTTCCCCAGTAGCATATTGGACACCTTCCGACCTGAGGGGCTCATCTTCCGGCGTCATCTCTTTTAGCCTTGTGATACGTTCCATGGGGTTTTCTTGGCAAGAATACTGGAGTGGGTTGCCATTTCCTTCTCCAGTGGACCACATTTTGTCAGAACTCTCTGCCATGACCTGTCCATCTTGAGTGGCCCTGCACGGCATAGCTTATGGCTTCACTGAGTTACGCAAGCCCCTTCGCCACAACAAGGCAGTGATCCATGAAGGGGAAATAATGGTGACTGTGGCTCAGATCATGAGCTTCTTATTGCAAAATTTCGGCTTATGTTGAAGAACATGGGGAAAACCACTAAACCATTCAGGTATGACCTTAATCATATCCCTTATGAATACATAGTGGAGGTGAGAAATAGATTTAAGGGATTAGACCTGATAGACAGAGTGCCTGAGGAACTATGGACGGAGATCCGTAACATTGTTCAGGAGGCAGCAACTCAATCCATCCCAAAGAAAAAGAAATGCAAGAAAGCCAAGTGGCTGTCTGATGAGGCTTTACAAGTAGCTGAGGAAAGAAGGGAAGCAAAAAGCAAGAGGGAAAGGGGAAGATATACCCAACTGAATGCAGAGTTCCAGAGAATAGCAAGGAGAGACAAGAAGGCCTTCTTAAATGAACAATGCAAAGAAATTGAGGAAAACAAAAGAATGGGAAAGACTAGAGATCTCTTAAAGAAAATCGGAGATATCAAGGGAACGTTTTGTGCAAAGACGGGCATGATAAAGGACAAAGAAGGCAGGGACCTAACAGAAACAGATGAGATTAAGAAGAGGTGGAAAGAATACACAGAAGAACTATACAGGAAAGATATGAATGTCCCTGATCGCCATGATAGTGCGGTCACTGAACTTGGGCCGGACATCCTAGGGAGTGAAGTCAAGTGGGCCTTAGGAAGCATTAGTAACAACAAAGCTAGCGGAGATGACAGTATTCCAGCAGAGCTATTTAAAATCCTAAAGGATGATGCTGTTAAAGTGCTGCACTCAATATGCCAACAAATGTGGAACACTCAACAGTGGCCACAAGACTAGAAAAGCTCAGATTACATTCCAGTTCCAAAGGAGGGCAATGCCAAAGAGTGCTCAAACTACCGTACAATTGCGCTCATTTCACATGCCAGCAAGGTTATGCTCAAAATCCTACAAGCTAGGCTTCAGCAGTATGCGAACCGAGAACTACCAGAAGTACAAGCTGGGTTTCGAAGAGGCAGAGGAACTAGAGATCAAATCGCCAACATTCGCTGGATCATGGAGAAAGCAAGAGAATTCCAGAAAAGCGTCTATTTCTGCTTCATTGACTACGCTAAAGCCTTTGATTGTGTGGATCATCACAAACTCTGGAAAACAACAGAATGACATTTAATAGGGATAAATGCCAAGTTCTGCACCTAGGAAAAAGAAACCAAATGCACAGTTACAAGATGGGGGATACGTGGCTCAACCACAGTACAAGCGAGAAGGATCTTGGAATTGTTGTCGATCACAAGCTGAATATGAGCCAACAATGTGATGTGGCTGCAAAAAAGGCTAATGCTCTTTTGGGCTGCATTCATAGAAGCATAGCTTCCAAATCCCAGGAATTACTAGTTCCCCTCTACTCAGCACTGGTTAGGCCTCATCTGGAGTACTGTGTCCAGTTCTGGGCACCACACTTTAAGAAGGATGCAGACAAACTGGAGAGGGTTCAGAGGAGGGCAACGAAGATGATCAGGGGACTGGAAACAAAGCCTTATAAAGAGAGACTGAAAGAACTGGGCATGTTTAGCCTTGAGAAGAGAAGACTGAGGGGAGACAGGATAGCACTCTTCAAGTACTTGAAAGGTTGTCACAGAGAAGAAGGCCAGGATCTCTTCTTGATCATCCCAGAGTGCAGGACACGGAATAATGGGATCAAGTTACAGGAAGCCAGATTCCGGCTGAACATCAGGAAAAACGTCCTGACTGTAAGAGCAATACGACAATGGAACCAATTACCTGGGGAAGTGGTGGGCTCTCCCACACTGGAGGCCTTCAAGATGAGGCTGGACAGCCATTTGTCAGGGATGCTCTGACTTGGATTCCTGCATTGAGCAGGGGGTTGGACTCGATGGCCTTGTAGGCCCCTTCCAACCCTACTATTCTGATTCTATGAAATTCTTAAAGAGATGGGAGTACCAGACCACCTTACCTGTCTCCTGAGAAACCTGTACGAGGGTCACGAAGCAACAGTAAGAACCAGACATGGAACAACCGATTGGTTCAAAATTGGGAAAGGAGTACGACAAGGCTGTATACTGTCGCCCTGCTTATTTAAGTTATATGCAGAGTACATCATGAGAAACGCCGGGTTGGATGAATCAGAGGTCGGAATTAAGATTGCCGGGAGAATTATCAACAACCTCAGATATGCAGACGATACCACCCTAATGGCAGAAAGCGAAGAGGATCTAAAGAGCCTCTTGTTGAGGGTGAAAGAGGAGAGTGCAAAAGCTGGTTTGAAACTCAACATTACAAAAATGAAGATCATGGCATCTGGCCCCATCACTTCCTGGCAAATAGAAGGGAAAGAAATGGAAGCAATGACAGATTTTACTTTCTTGGGCTCCAAGATCACCACAGACGGTGACTGTAGCCATGAAATTAAAAGACGCTTGCTCCTTGGGAGGAAAGCTATGGCAAACCTAGACAGCATAGTAAGAAGCAGAGACATCACCTTGCCGACAAAGGTCCGCATAATCAAAGCTATGGTTTTCCCAGTAGTAATGTATGGCTGTCAGAGCTGGACTATAAGGAAGGCTGAGCGCCGAAGAATTGATGCTTTCGAACTGTGGTGCTGGAGAAGACTCTTACGAGTGCCCTGGACTGCAAGGAGGTCAAATCAGTCCATCCTAAAGGAAATCAACCCTGACTGCTCATTGGAAGGACAGATACTGAAACTGAAGCTCAAGTATTTTGGCCACCTAATGCGAAGAGAAAAGTCCCTGGAAAAGACCCTGATGCTGGGAAAGATTGAAGGCAAAAGGAGAAGGGGACGGCAGAGGATGAGATGGCTAGCTAGCATCACCGATGCAATGAATATGAACTTGGGCACACTCCAGGAGAGAGTGGAGGATAGGAAGGCCTGGCGTGCTATGGTCCATGGGGTCACAAAGAGTCGGACACAACTTCACGACTGAACAGCAACAACAATAAATAAATTTACCACTTCCACCACTGTCAGGTGTTAGTTCAGTACTGACTTTCCTGAGCACCAGCTGTTCTGTAATCATCAGTGTCACAATGTGTGAAGAAATGCCACATATTTAACTGTTGCTGTTCAGTTGTCAGGAGCGCCCTAGTGGCCTCTTTCAGTACACTCCAATAGCCAACTCAAGACACAGACAAAAGGATTCTTTTCAAGGCTTTAATCCTAATTACTCTTTCAGATGCCAATCACAGCGACTAAGCAATGAACAGCGGAGTAGCCGATGCTCCGGGTAGGCAGTTGGTCCCAGTTCGAAGGAGAATCACTTGAAGACCCTGAACTTATGGGCTAGGGAGAGATCCTCCCTCTTTCCCTTGGGTCCACGGGACACAGCCGTTGCTTGAGCGCCAAACGGGCGCTATGCCTCCTTTCCGTGCCCTCCATCGCTCGTCGCACCCTGCATCTGCGTCGAGTGTCTAGCAAGCCCCCCTCCTGCACTTTCTCACTGCCAGGATCACTATCTATCTCAGGAATGCCGGCAGGATAAATCTCTGCCAGCTGCTGTGCCTGTGAGGAATGAGCTGGCTCCTCTCCCACGGATTGCTGATCTTCCTCAGAATCAGAACTGCTCTGGGGTTCTATCGGCTCAGTTTCCACCCTGACATCAGTAATGTTTACTTTCTGTGGCCTCCCAGAGGCAATAACATATCTGAGTAGGCCTGAGGCCTTGATTTGTTTCTGTCAAAGGCCTGTGTAGTAGTTGCTTAGTGACAATCTGAACTGGGAGAGGAGACAATTGCTTTGAATATTGTTAAATGGGGCTTGGGTCAGGTAAATTCAATTCTGATTGGTTGGGGATTCTAGCTAGGTGGAAAAGAGTGGTTGGGAAATGACAGTTAAGGATTTGACAGGAACTGAGGGAGTCGGTAGACAAGGAGGGAGAAGGTCTGCTGGTTGGTGGGTAGTGTTATAGAAGAACTAGAAAAAGGCTGCAGAGAAAGTGAATAGCCAAGGCCTGGATATCAAGCTATTCCTTCTCTGTGGAATAACCTTACATGGCGGATGAAGATCAGGAGTAGGGAGCAGGTGACTATGTTATGCCAGGAGACTGCCCTAAGATCTTGCCAGAAGAAGGTTAAACATGCAGGCAGTAAAAACCCAGATAAACTGTCCAAGCAGCCAGAAATACAACAGGAGGAGCTTTGGGAGTCAGAGGAAGACTGTACCCATGAGCTGGACCTGGTTCTGTGTGTATTTGGCTGAGGTGGAGGTTTAGGGAATTTGGCCTGGGGTAGAAGCCAATACCCCCTCATGGATCACTGCCTTGTTGTGGCGAAGGGGCTTGCGTAACTCAGTGAAGCCACAAGCTATGCCGTGCAGGGCCACCCAAGACGGACAGATCATGGCGGAGAGTTCTGACAAAATGTGGTTCACTGGAGAAGGAAATGGCAACCCACTCCAGTATTCTTGCCAAGAAAACCCCATGGAACGTATCACAAGGCTAAAAGAGATGACACCGGAAGATGAGCCCCTCAGGTCGGAAGGTGTCCAATATGCTACTGGGGAAGAGCAGAGGGTATTTCCAAGTAGCGCCAGAAAGAGTGAAGCGGCTGGGCCAAACCCGAAAGGACACTCAGCTGTGGATGTGTCTGGTGGTGAAAAGAAAATCCGATGCTGTAAAGAACAATATTGTTTAGGAACCTGGAATGTCAGATCAATGAATCAAAGTAAGCTGGAGGTGGTCAAACATGAGATGGCAAGATTGAACGTCGACATCTTGGGAATCAGCGAACTAAAATGGACAAGCATGGGTGAATTTAATTCAGTGACCATTATATCTACTACTGTGGGCAAGAATCCCTTAGAAGAAATGGAGTAGCACTCATAGTCAATAAAAGGGTGGGAAAAGCAGTACTGGGGTACAATCTCAAAAACGATAGAATGATCTCAGTACGAATCCAAGGCAAACCATTCAACATCACAGCAATTCAAGTCTATGCCTCAACCACTGAGGCCGAAGAAGCTGAGGTTGATCGGTTCTATGAAGACCTACAACACCTTCTAGAACTAACACCAAAAAAAGATGTCCTTTTCATCATAGGGGATTGGAATGCCAAAGTAGGAAGTCAAGAAATCACCGGGATAACAGGCAAGCATGGCCTTGGTGTACAAAATGAAGCAGGACAAAGGCTCATAGAGTTTTGTCAAGAGAACACGCTGATCATAGCAAACACTCTTTTCCAACAGCACAAGAGGCGACTCTACACATGGACATCACCAGATGGTCAATATCGAAATCAGATTGATTATGTCCTTTGCAGCCAAAGATGGAGAAGCTCTATACAGTCAGTAAAAACAAGACCGGGAGCTGACTGTGGCTCAGATCATGAGCTTCTTGTTTAAAAATTTCGGCTTAAATTGAAGAACGTAGGGAAAACCACTAAACCATACAGGTATGACCTTAATCATATCCCTGATGAATACACAGTGGAGGTGAGGAACAGATTTCAGGGATTAGACCTGATAGACAGAGTGCCTGAGGAACTATGGACGGAGGTCCATAACATTGTTCAGGAGGCAGCAACTCAATCCATCCCAAAGAAAAAGAAATGCAAGAAAGCCAAGTGGCTGTCTGATGAGGCTTTACAAGTAGCTCACGAAAGAAGGGAAGCGAAAAGCAAGGGAGAAAGGGGAAGATATATCCAACTGAATGCAGAGTTCCAGAGAATAGCAAGGAGAGACAAGAAGGCCTTCTTAAATAAACAATGCAAAGAAATTGAGGAAAACAAAAGAATGGGAAAGACTAGAGAACTTTTCAAGAAAATCGGAGATCTCAAGGGAACGTTTTGTGCAAAGACGGGCATGATAAAGGACAAAGAAGGCAGGGACCTAACAGAAACAGATGAGATTAAGAAGAGGTGGAAAGAATACACAGAAGAACTATACAGGAAAGATCTGAATGTCTTCAGCCATGATAGTGCGGTCACTGAACTTGAGCCGGACATCCTAGAGAGTGAAGTCAAGTGGGCCTTAGGAAGCGTTACTAACAACAAAGCTAGCGGAGATGACAGTATTCCAGCCGAGCTATTTAAAATCCTAAAGGATGATGCTGTTAAAGTGCTGCACTCAATATGCCAACAAATGTGGAACACTCAACAGTGGCCACAAGACTGGAAAAGGTCAGTTTACATTCCAATTCCAAAGGAGGGCAATGTCAAAGAGTGCTCAAGCTACCATACAGTTGCGCTCATTTCACATGCCAGCAAGGTTATGCTCAGAATCCTACAAGCTAGGCTTCAGCAGTATGTGAACCGAGAACTACCGGAGGTACAAGCGGGGTTTCGAAGATGCAGAGGAACTAGAGGTCAAATCGCCAACATTCGCTTGATCATGGAGAAAGCAAGAGAATTCCAGAAAAACGTCTATTTCTGCTTCATTGACTACGCTAAAGCCTTTGATTGTGTGGATCACAACAAACTGTGGCAAATTCTTAAAGAGATGGGGGTACCAGCCAACCTTAGGTGGGATTGCCCCGTGAAGGAGCAGTTCCCCCATAGGTGGTGGCGGTGCTGGGGAGTGGAAACCCCCATACAAAGTGAGGCCTATGTGTCTTTCCCAGCCCTGCCACCTTTAACCAGACGTACCAGGATTGACCCTGAAACTTGGTGGTGGTGATCCTCTGCACAACATACCTGTGACTGAGTAAGCACTATTGTACACACTGGGACTTCAAGCAGGGCTGGTGCACGCAGTAGTGAGGTCACACTGCACAATTCCTGAATACTGCTGTCTCCCTGCTTGTGAACACACTAGCTTTCCTCTCCCACAACTTTTTAAAAGCTTTTTTAAAAATTGCCATTAATTACAAATAAAGAAAAGGCGGGAAGACTATATAAATATTTTAAAAGAGGAAAAACAATGCAAATGAGGGAAAGGAAGATGGATTGTAATGTTTCAAGCACATTAAATGGTAGTAGAGAAAATGTACACTAAACTGACAACTATTGTGTCTAAGTTTCAAGAAAAGCTAACCAAATGTCTTATTTGTCTTTGTGCTCATTTCAATTCATAACCAACTCAAATAGGGATAAGGAGTGCAAATCATTAATCCACTGCTGTGTTTATGGTGCTGTCTTTGCTTTTCAGTATTGGAGTACCATATACTTAGCAGTGCCTATTGCATGTATGGCCCCCTAGTACATGGCCTGGTGATATGTTCCAGATGATGGGGATATAATTTAATAAAAATCCTCAGCTATAAAATATGTGGTTTTCAGTACTAAATTAACTTCACCACAAAAGGAGCATATAACTGAACACCTCCACAAGTGAATAAGGAACCTGTTTTCTACCCATCACAAGCACTTTGAAGAGGAAGGCTGCAATTTGGAGCCTCTGTGGCATCCCATACATCCAGAACATTAGCTTTTGTTGGATGCGTCGGATCGTCAGGTTGAGAAAGAACCTTTTGTCGGAGTGTTACAGACTATTGCTTAGTCTGAATGGGGCACTCCAATTCCTCATCTCCCACAGTTTAGCAGCAAGAGGAATCTTTGGTACAACCATGCTGTCGTGTCTGCATTTGATCTTTTTTGCCATATAACTGAAGACAGAACTTATTTAGAGTTGCAAGTTGCATTATATTTCTGCAATGCTAGGCCCAGGACCTGAAGCTTGCATCCAGGGCCTGCCCTACCATTACGTGGAGTCTAGACCAGCCCAAGACATTCTGCTCTGAGGCAAAGGACAACATAATGTTCCCTCTCCATTCCATGTACAGGAACTGGCTGGTCTGACAGTCGAATCTTACTTCAGCACTGGCAATGAGTTAGTGTCCTCCACCACACCTGAGGGCAGAAGGCCAATTTAGGGGGACTAGGATAGGGTGTGTGGCATAGACAGCTCCAGCAGAGGGGAACAGCTTGGGGGTCCAGAGAGAACAGCTGAGAGGCTGCCACTGCTGCCGCAAACAATCTGCTGGCTGAGGTGATCGCCTTCCTCTACCTGATGGTAGGGCCAGCCCTGTGCAGAGTGAGACAGTAGCCTTAGGTGGCTGATTTGGGGTGTGATGAAAGAGCAGCAAATTGTTATTTATTATTTTATTTTTAGTGGCATGGGCAGGGCAGGCCTTTGTGGGATTAACTGCATCATGAAATAACTTGACCAGCCTTGGGTATTATGCACTTTGACTGCTTGGAGGGTGGGGTGGGGGCATTTGTTGCTCTGTCTCAGGAAGCAAAATATTTTGGGTCAGCCCTGCTTGCATCTGCCTGGGAGCCGCTCTTCCCCTTTTCTCAGAAATTGTGATGCTGGGTTCAGTTAGGTAGTGCTAAGAAAACAAAAAGTATTGGTGCTGAACCTTAAAGCCCTAAATGGCTTAGGACCAGTCTACCTAAATGCCTTCTCCCATATGTTCCTGCTGCATTATGAAGATCTTCTTCAGAGGTTCTTCTCTGGGTGCTGCCACCCACAATGGTACAATGAAAAGAGCCTTCTCTGTAGCACTCCCATCTGTGGAACTCCTTTCGCAGGGAAATCCACCTGCCATCTTCACTGCTTGCTTTTAGACACCTTCCTCCTCTTCTTCTTGTTGTTCAGTCGTGTCCGACTCTTCGTGACCCCATGGACCATAGCACGCCAGGCCTTCCCGTCCTCCGCTCTCTCCCGGAGCGTGCTCCAGTCCATACTCATTGCTCTAGGATTCCCCCGCCTCTTTTCAGCGCGCGGCTATGCAGCCACCTTCACGTGGCCGCACGAGCGGGCGGGTCCCAGCACACGGACGTCACTTCCGCTTCTGTAGTGGCGTAGGGAATAAGCGAGGGGCAGGCAGAAGAGGAAGACAGTTTAGAGCAGCGGGCGCCGAGAGGAACGTGAGTGCGGCTCTTCCTATCAACCCCCCCCCCCGGTCCTCCTCCATGGGTCTGTTTCTAGAAGGGAGGGGGGAATAGAACGCGGGCCTTCCTTCCCTTTCGCTCGCGCGACGGGGCAGGACGGTTGGAGCCGCCATGTTGTGGACCTCGGGGCCCGAGTCCCCCAAGAAGGGGAGGGGGCGCGGGCCCGGGGAGGGTCCTTCCGCTCGCTCCAGAGAAGAGGGGGCGGGGGGAGAGAAAGGTGGGTGCGGGGCGCTTGCGGCCCCCGCGGGGAAGGAGGCGCGGCAGCCCGGAGGCTGCCATATTGAGGAAGGAAGAGAGGGGGCAAAGCAAATCCGAGGGAGGGAGAAAATGGCGGCTGGGAACCGCCCCCTCCCCGCCGGCGTAGGGGATTCCCACCTCGCCACCTCCAGGCAGTGTGCCGCCCGCGCTTCCCCTCTCCTGTTGCCCGAGCCCCACCTCCTCTCCATCGGCTCGGCGGATCCCTCTCATTCACACAGTGACTTCTCACCATCGTCTGCCATCTTCTGTCCACAGACTGTGGTCTCCTTTTTCCCATCTCTCCGCCCATCGTTAAGAGTTTTTTCACAGCGCTCCCGCGCCGCGTTTTTGCATTCGCTCTTGCGCCGGTGCCCTTGCCCCCGGGCACCCCATTTCCCACCAAAAAATCAACAGCCCTGGTGGCTTCCAGGCGACTCTGACCCCTCCAGTGATCTCTCCAGTTTGACAGAGCCTTTTAATGTCTTTCTCTCCAATCCTCTGCCTAGTGAATTGACGTCTTGCCTCCTAGGTGCCACATGGGACACAGGCCTTGGGGGGGGGGGTGTCTTGTGGCACTCTTGGGCAGCGATAAGAGGGCCACTGAGTCTTGGTACAGCAGAGTCAGGCTTACACTCTTGTCTGCCTTCCCCATTCAGTACTGCTGCCTACTCCACGTTGGTGGGCAGAATTCTGTCTGTTAAGCCTGTCCCTGCGTTCCCTAGCACCTCCCTGTTCTTAAGTATTCTAGCTGCATATTTACAGTCTTCCTCTTGGTGGCCCAATTCCTTTGGCATGCCTGTCCTGTTAACGCTCCCAACCCTAGACATAAGTTTATGGCACCTTTGCCATAATTTCTTGGGAACTTGCTGCATTAGTCTGTGCTCCATGGCTTGTTTCCAGTAGTTCTCTCCCTCCATATGTGACCGCTGGCCATGCTGGCTGGGGCCGGGAGTGGGAATCCAACAACATCTGGAGGGCCATAGGTTTCCCCCCCCCTGCTTTACTGCATTGTATTAACACATTTTATATTTCAATCCACTTCCAAACAGAGCCTCTCTTTCTAGCCTGTGACCCATGTGCCATTCCACATTTCTCCATGTCGTCCTCAAAATGTCTCCCCCCCCCCCATCACTGTAGTGAAAGATCTGAAAACTCTTTTCAGTATTTTAAGAAGTCATACATGTGCTCTGTGGCTTCAGTGGTGTGGAAATGTCAGATCAGGAGAATTGACAGGTCTATCTGGAGGAAAACTATGACCTCAGAAGCAACTGCTTCTTGTAAATGTACATATGTCCCTTCCCCGTGTGTTATCTCTGAGCTAGAACTGTCAGAAGAAACAGAGGGAGCAAACAGTTTTTTCAAGGGGTTAATGGGGAAGAATTCCTGGTGATTGATGCATGTAATACAACAGGTCTTACTCTAAAGCTGGGATAGCCAACTGGTATCTTGCAGGACACATACATCAGTTCTGGGGAGAGCTTGCAGCTCTGTGAAATTATAAACAAGATTTTATGAACATTTGCCCACATTCTTACTCATTAGGAAAATTTCTTCACCTGCTATATCTTTGTACATCTCTCTTTAGGATTTGTATATAATATCCCAGCTATTCCTGAGTGCATAACAGTGACGCTCATATTGCTGTCACCATCTTTACTACTACTATAAAGCTGTGTATTTACCTACTATAAAGGCTACCCATCTATGAGGGGATCGGCTTGTAGTGCCTATACCACTGAGAATAAAGGAATTGGCTGTCCTTGTTCTAAAGCAAATACATTTGTACTTACTGCTGTTTCTTGCTTGCTACATTGTTTCCGAACAAACTTGCTTAAAGAAACCTAATTCCCAGCTATTTCTCTATGCAAGTCCTATTTATCTAACTTGATCTGCTCTTACCACCTTTGTTCAAGCAGTCTCAAGTCCATCTGTGCTTACAATGAGATATGGTGTGTATGCTTCAAACAACAGTTGGATAAAGGTTGCAACGTCTTATACCACTGATTTAAAAGAAAATAAAACAAGACCCACCTGAAGAACAGGCATTCTTTGTTTCTCCCCTCAGTCCCTTATTTACTCCGACCTGTGCTGCCACTTCTTCCCATGTGAGGCCAATGCTAGGATAAGCCTGGTATCCTCATTCTTAAAAATTATTTTGAGGCCTAATTGATCTCAGTGGAACTTCAGAGTAAGCGTGCCTGGAATGGCAGTATTGGAAAGGATGATGTGGTGTGTGTGTGCAAAATTGTGAGGAGCCCTTATTGTAGGAAGCATTACCTGTTTTTTCACTGCATTTTTTCTTCCTAGGATGCCTAAATCAAAAGAACTTGTGTCTTCAAGCTCATCTGCCAGTGACTCAGAGCATGAAGAAAAAGTGGTGATTATTTTATTTAAAACATTTTTAGCCTGCCTTTTCACAGTTGCTGAAGGAGGCTCACGCTTAAACATATATACCCAAAATAAACACAACCCAAATAGCAAATAACAAGAATAAAACAGTGGCATAAGCCATCCAGAAACTAATTTAGAGTTTCTCTCCCCACTTATCGAAAAGCCTTTATAAATGGCTGGGCTTTGCATAGGTGCTTAAAATGCACAAGGGAAAAACAAAAATATATCTTCGGGGGGAGGTTCTTTCATAAAGCTACTAACCTTAATATAGTAATTATAAACACTTAGCATAATATGTGTTACATATTATGATATGACTACAGCGTTAAGATGCGGAATATTCTTGGGACCACATTGAATAACTTGACTGGGCTTGTTTAATTTTCAATCCTGTCTCTAGTCAAAATCCCCAAGAGTCTTCTGGATCTGTGGCTAAAGAAGAATACATCTGGGTATATGCTTGTGTAAAACATAACTTGCCGAATGTATACCTGATAACTATTGATTTTAAGGCAAGGGCACCTTAACAACTGTCTTTGCAAATATACCCTCCCTTCTGGGCACATCTATTATGTCCCACTGACTGCTTAGGCATTTAGCTCCTAGTTAAGTGTATAGAAGACTGCAGCTTAATTAAAAAAAATCCCTTTTGAAGGTAAATTTTTCAGCAAACATGGCCAGGAAAGTAAGACGATAATTCTTCCCTCACTTTGCTGGCTATGCTTGTTGAAAAGGCATGCAGTACTTTCAGGGCAGGTACTAGTCCAATTACTAATCCAAATTTCAGTGTATCTTAAGATGCAGTTTTTCAAATGCTGACATATTATTCTTTTAAATTTCAGCATGTGAATCATCTACTGGCGGTGAGTAAATAGGCTCTGCTCGAGTTTTTCAGTACAAGGAGAGGCCAGTTGATCACATTCATAGCTATTTGAGAGAGTTAAAGTGCAACCTTATGCACATTTAGACAGCAAAAAGTTCTGCAACTCCCAGCATCCTTCCAGGCAGCCATGCTGGATGGGGCATGCTGGGAATTCTTGGAATCCGGACCCCATTGGGGTCCGTGGCGGAACGGAGCACTCACCTTCATGCCCCTCCGGAATCCGTCCAGGCTGGCTCCTCCTCGTGGTGATCCTGCGGAGCGAGCCGCCAGCTCTGCAGTGCTGGCGATTTAGCCAGCCGCCATTGCCGTGCCGTATCGCTGTGCTAAGTCTGGACCCAAATGGCATCTACTATGCCATTTGTGTCCCTGTTTTCACGTGATAGGTTACACAAATTATATTTACATAGATATTTGCATAGCCTACCTGGTGAAAAAACAGGGATGCAAATGGCATAGTGGACTTTTGCGTCCGGACTTAGCACAGCGATATGGCATGGCAATGGCAGCCAGTTGTATCGCTAGCGCTGCGGAGCTGGCGGCTGGCTCTGCAGGATCACCATGGAGCAGAGCCAGCCTGGACAGATTCCGGGGGGAGGGACGGATCGCCTCCCCCCCCACCCGGAACGGGGTAAGTGATCCGGCCATCCCTACATCAAACTGATGAAAAAAGTTTTCTCATAATAACAAAATGTGGATTTTACTTTGCAAAATTGTTTCTGGTAAATATTGAGTGGGTCCACATGTAACACTAAACTATGGTTTACCACTATGTGCACAAGCAGAAAGGATTCCAAATGAAGCCTCAGGCTTACGTACTCCCCTCTCCTCTTGCACAACTGGAAGGAGGAATAAACTAGAATTTAGTTTCTCTTTAGCAGATCCTGGCTTGTCATCGTATATGAACCAGGAATCATGGTTTAAAGTAAGGTCTAATCAATTGCTCAGCAAACCAGCAACAATCCCTGGGTTATTTTGCAGGCTTGTTTAACAAATTAGAATTTTTTTTAAAGGACAATTCCTGATCGTGCAAGAGGGAGGGATGGGTGAGTGTGTGAGCTTGGTGCTTTGTGTGAGCTCCTCCTACATGTGCATGTAGCGCTAAATTATGGTTTAGCGCTACATGCAAATGCAGGTGTTGTGTCTTCTGTTTACATAGTTGCCTTTTTATTCAGTAGTTTTGTGGGCCTTCCTATATTCTGATTTTAGAAGAGAAGGGAGTATCGCTGTGTTCTGTCTTTTTAAAGAAGCATTTTCTAAATTGCTCTGGAATAAGATCAATTCTCTGGGCTTATGTCCAGAGTCTGTACTAATGATGGAAGCTAAGCAGGCCAGAGCTCTTCTGTCTCAAAGGGTCAGGGATTATGATCTACAAGCCTTATGTTCTGCAGTGAATAGAACTTCCTCTCCTCTGTTTTTGGGTGCAAATCTGAGTTATGGGCTGGTAGAAGCAAAATATCTCTCAATCCTTAACATTCCCAAATATCAGCGTGCATTTACTTTAGCAAGATTTAATGTCTTACCCTCTGCTCTGTTACAAGGGAGGTTTCAGAAAACTAGCGCTTTAGAGCGTATATGCCCATGTGGAAGGAATGAAATCGAATCAGTTATTCATGTTTTACTTTGCTGCTCCTTTTATATAAAGATTAGAGAGAAATTACTGTCTGATACTAGATTAGATATGAATGTACTTCTCTACTGTTTTAGGACAACAGAGGATAGGGATACAATTGAGGCTTTTGCTAAATTCTTCTTGAATGCTATGAGAATAAGATCTCTTCAGAACTGATTTTATTGTATATTTCCCGAATGTGTTTGTAGACTCTTTGTATTTTTGTATGTTCAAGTCTGGTCAGTGACTGTAATAAAGATGATGAAGCATTTTCTGCTTTCACATACAGCAGGAAGATTGCCAAGGATCACATGAAAGTGATCCTGCACTTGATAGATGTGTTCTGCATCAAGAGCAGAGAGGCTAGTGTTGAGTGCATTTTAACACTTCTCATTCCTGCACTCTTATGTGTAGGGGAGGAGAGACTAATTGGCATGAGCTTGTAACTACTTTTCCAGTAAGTTTTTAACTCATTTTTTTATTTTTAAATGTCAAGGAAAAAAGGAAAAAACAGGCAGCACCAGAAAAACCTGTGAAGAAACAGAAGACTGGTGAAAGTTCCAGAGGTGCAGCCTCCTCCAGGCAAAGTAGCAACAGAGATGAGAACATGTTTCAGGTAACGGGGCTTTTACATTGAAGAGCTGGTGGGATCATTAGGCAGTGCACTGTATTGTTGTACTTGAATTTTACAAAGTGAAAGACCTATGGGGTTGTATGTAGTGCTATCCTTCTGCCACAGGACTGGTCACCTTGGTGGATGGAATTTCTTCTCCCACTACAGCCCCCCACACATTCCCCAAATCTGCTTCAGAGGGCTGAGGGACTCTCCTAAGGTGACAGTGAGTCAAATTAATTTGCAGGCATCTGAAGTTCTGAAACTTAATTGTGGTTTCCCTAAATGTTACTATAGCTGTTGAAAGGAAGTAAAGCTGTATGGACCCAGAAGCTTTAGGTTCTTGCAAAAAATAGATTCTCTACTTACTCTCCAGTAGTAAGTGTCAGTAATATACAGTGTAGTGTGCAGCTTTATAGTACACCAGTGGGAGAGCATAAGGAGTATAAATACTGTGTTCAGGCCCAATTGGGACAGCTGCAGTGGATTGGGTTGGGTGGGAAGCAACAGTAGTTTTCTGTCTAAGAGTTAGCGGCACTATATGTTGGAAGCTACTGAATTAGAAGACGCAAGTAGTTCAGGGATATTGTTGTTGTTGTTGTTGTTGTTGTTGTTGTTGTTGTTGCATTTATATCCCGCCTTTTTTCCTCTTGCAAGGAACCCAAGGCAGGTTACATTATCCTCCTCCTCTCCATTTTATCCTCACAACAACAACCCTGTGAGGTGGGTTGGGCTGGGAGTCTGTGACTGGCCCAAAGTCACCCAGTGAGCTTCCATAGCTGAGTGGGGACTAGAACCCGGATCTCCCAACTCCCAGTCCAACACTCTTGCCACTACCTTCCTGGAATCTCCCAAACACCGACACCTCCTTTCCCCAACCACTGATTGTTCGGTGTTTTTTTGTGCATTTTTTCCCCCATTCTAAAAGGTTGAAATGCCTCTCCTAAAGATTAGTTACTGGCAGTGAGAGCTTTGAAGCTAAAATATGCTGGCATTTTTGGCCCAACACTTTTACCTTCAGCCCCACCTCCACTGGGTTGTAGCCCCCAAGAGCTTCTCAAAAATGGAATTCGGCCCTTGGGCTGAAAGAGGCCAGCACTCCTGGGGTAATTGGTTTGGATTTGTCTGGCACAGATATGCAAAATCTAATTTATCTCTGAATGTCATAATTGGGAAGCATATTAAGTAATTCCACCTCAGTAAGAAATTAGCCTGTGCCTATGCGATGTTCCCAAAAAGGAAAATTATGTTGAACTGTGGTCTAGAAGGGAGTGTTGTGAAATGTTCAAGTGACGGGAAACTTCTGCTTGAATGGTACATCTAACTCACTGCCAAATTGGGTGAAGATCATTGGAGCCCTGACTGTGACTGAGCTATGTTCGATAGCCTGTGTATTTGTAGTGTGGTCAGGTATTTGTTCATGCAACAAGACTGAAGGGTTGAAGAGTTCTTAAACATATGTGTATGAGATTATGAAGACTGTTGAAGATAGAAGTAGAATTTGGAACAGGTAGTTTAGTAATTAGCAATTTCATTATTGGTTCTTGTATTACTTGGGGCAGTTAATTGGCAATTAGTGTCAACTTGAGGGAGAATGGTCTTGGTTCATATTGCAGCTTGGTGATGAACTCAAGTTACTATCAGTTTCAGCTCCCATTTATGATGTGCTCCTAACCTATCTTACTGGGCTGTTGTAAGGATTTCTGGGAATGAATAATGCTCTTTTAGCACTTTACAAAAATGCTAAAGAAATATGAATTATTATTAGCAAGTCACCTGGTTGCCTTCCAAACTTAAAATCGTTATTTGGTACCATGATTATGTTTTGTTCCCCTATGTTGCCCAAGTATAATATCATCCTGCCATAAGGGTTACTCCCATATGCATACTCCGGGAGTGGAACATAACTGGAGCTTCCGGAGGCCAAAGATGCTGGTACGGATGCCCCCCCCCCCCCCCGAGCGGAGTTTGGGAGCAACAGAATCGCTTCGCATATGGGCAATCACAGTGTGTTTCAAAGGTGTTTGTGGTGGTCTGTGGAGGGGCTGGTTCTGGGGTTGGGAAGTTGATGCATACAGGAAAAAGTACATTAACAAGCAGGGGAGGGGAGAAGGCTTTGGGCTAGTGGAGTGACATAGCTTGTCTCCTTGTCTGAGCAGGAAGCACAATATTCAGTATTCAAATGCATAGATAATAACATTTATTTCAAAAGGTATAACACAAAGCTTGCATTACAGAATGTATTAACTGTTATTAAATATTACAGAACACATTGTATTACAGGATGTATTGTAGTTATTCTACTGATAGCTGATATGACCAAACTATTTTTGACAAATGTGGTAGAGCTTTTTGGATTCTTTTCATCAGCTACTGAAGCTGTTTTCACTAATATTAAATACTCCAAAAGTGTGTCCGGTGGGGTCTTCAATGTTAAATTCCATTTATAGGAGTTAGGAAAGTGCTGTTATCAGAGCCTAAAATCTTGGTCAAGAATAGGTTGTTCACCTCAAGCTATTACACAGTTGTCCTTAAGCATATTTTAATGAAGACTTCTCTCAGCAGCCTAGCTGACAAAGAAGTATCAACTATTAACCTTTCTAGTCTTAGCATTCTGTTAAAGCTGCAGTTTCCTGCATTAATAGTTTCAGGATGTTTGTTCTCTTACTGGTGTTTCCTGATCAGTAATCTCTGAACTACTCACATCTTAGTTTGGTTTCCCTGAACTAAACTTAGTCTTCATCTAGCACATTAAAAAAAATTAAGATACTTAAGCCAGTTGTCGCTACATTTTATTTATAATATCTTATTTCTAAATATTTATATGTCCTTTGTTTATATATCTGACTGTTATAAACCAGATATCTCCTCCGTAGACTTTAATGTAAGATAATGTTACTGCCATGTGCTGATATCTCAGGCTGTCACCATTGATTGTTACATTGGTGGACAACTTCTAGTTCACAAGTTAATTTTAGTGTTCACATTCTTTCTGAATTCATGTTCCAGCATCAGACAATGTAACAGTTTTGAAGATCAGAGGTTACCAAACTTGTACATATCAACACTGTTTCTGAATTTGAGTCTGCATTCATATTTCTGATGGTAGAGGCTAGGATGGTAGATTCTGTTCATCAATTAAGAACTAAGGGTGTTTGAATAGATTCTCCTCATGTACTTTTTAATATTCCTTTTATATTGCTTTGATAAGATTTCTACACAATGGAAATATGTGTGCTTCTGAAAACAATCAGTTTGGTTTGGAAATACCTCACATTTTGCACAAAAAGCTAAATTCTGAATTTTTGTGCCTCTCTGGCTGTCATTGCTTGTTATAAGAGATTATACAAGAGAACCCAAAGTCTCCAGAATAAGCTGCAGCTCTGTGTTGTTGCGCATATGAGACTTTAATAGTATCTAAAGACAGTTACTACATGTGCTTGGTGAAATAATAGCATTCTCTAATTTATTGGCAGATTGGTAAAATGAGATATGTCAGTGTTCGTGATTTTAAAGGTAAAGTCCTAATTGATATTAGAGAATACTGGATGGATCAAGAAGGTGAAATGAAACCTGGCAGAAAAGGTAACTATATTATTTGCGTGGTGACTGTTTAAAGTTTTTGATTATGTTTAATTCACTATATTGGGTGCGTGTGTCTCATACCTAAATATAGGGCATTGTAATAAGTTAGTAGGTGCAGTGAGAGGGTAGGAATTCTGTATCTTTTAGTAGTTGTGTAGGAGCAGTTTTGGTAAGCATCTCTCCTCTTTTGCTGCTACAACACTGAAGCCTGGTCCACATATCCTGCAGAATGAAGTGAGCTGGTATGATGGCCTTCAGTGCTTCAGACCACAGGTGGGGGATAATATTAGCGTTAGTATAAAACTAGTATAATGAGGGCTAGGCCAGGCTAGAATCTTTCTCCTGAGATGCTACTTTTACTTGCAAATGGCATTTTACATGGGGTACCATCCAAAAGTGTAATCCACTACCTGCAGATTGAAGTTGTAGTTAATACTGCCACCTTGGCCTGCTGTGTGTGTATACCAGGCCAGGCATAGCAAAAGGCACCTACCAGAATTCCCTCTTCTACATAACTACTAAAGGCTTAGGAATCTTGCCCTCCCTCACAACTGGTCACCCTATTTTTAACCTGTTTGTGTGAATTGGCCAACCTGAATATAAACAAGCACTTCCCTTGTTTCCTTGTATTTCGTGTGTCTACCCTGAAGATTGATAAAGGCTGGATATGGTCTTAATTGGAGGTCACTGCTTCTCTGGCACCAGCAATATTATAGGGCCCTCTTTTGGCTTGCAAGATACCATTTTAGGGATCAAACCATAGGACTGTGCCCATCCCATTTCTGCCTCTCTCCTTTCACCCATTTGAGCTGAGTTCTCATAGTGAGTTCAGAAGCACATTCCGTTTCATTTAAACTCAGTTGGCAGTAATCATAGGCAATGCAAATCCAAATGAGGGGAGGAAAAGCATCTAGTCCTGCAGACAAATCCATAAACTGTGTCTATATCTGAGCAAGGCTTTCAGCTTATCTCTGTGATTCTGGCTACACTTAACATAAACGCAGAAAAGGATACTGATTACAGAATGCAAATTTGTCCAATAAATGGGTAGGCATCCTTGCACTACCTGCCATGTATGTACTTCCAGTCATGCTGCTTGCATTCCTTGCCTGGTTTCCATTGGAAGTGCAGGAAACATGGACAGTGTTTGTGGATGACTGCAGCAATTCATTTGCTATCCATGCAAATCCTTGGATCTGCTGTTCAGATGTTGGTAATTGATACAATCCCTCCATGCTGAAGCAGCATGTCCGAACCCCTCCTCTTTTTAAGGGCTTTCAGGTTTAGGTATGTAGCTGCTCTTACCTTTTGTGGAAGTTATGTCCAGGCACTTCAAATGGGTTGGAAATCTTAGCTTTAGTAAAAAAAAAAATTTGAGTGAATTCTTGAAGCCTTGCTAAGGTGGCCTGTAATGTTGTAAAGTGAGTCTTTTGTAGGTTAACTTGACTGATTTCCAGGTAGGTTGTTTCTGATTTCAAGTAAATACTTGGTTTGATGGAATTCCAGAAGAGGACAATGTAATCTGTACTATGTGTATTTTGTATTTTTAAAAATCTGTAACAAGGTAATATTAATTCTGCTTCAAGAAAAGAGGAATTATTTGGGCCTGAAAAGCATGGCACAATTTATATACACTTGACTATCTTGAATAATTCTGCTAGCCTTTGAAAGGTTCAAAGAGCTTTGCACTGAGGTTCTAATCTCTTGCCCCTGAAAATCTGATTCAGGCTAGCACCAACCCCAATTCTTCTGATGTCCCGTATTTCAAGTTTCTTGTCTTTAAATCAAATATGAAGATTGTGGCTCTCAAGATGCTGAATTTTGCAACCGATACCAAATTCTACAGTGGCATAGAATGACTGAATCTATCAGCTTGAAGTATTTCTTTTGATTTATTTTAGGTATCTCTCTAAATCCAGAGCAATGGAGCCAGCTGAAGGAACAGATTACCGATATTGATGAAGCAGTAAGAAAACTGTAAAGACAAGCCATACAGAAACTCTACTGTTATAGGTTTAAGTAGTCTTTTTACATTGGCATTCATTTTCTAAACTATTTGTTTTCCAAGCTATTGTATATTTGGATTGCAAAACAATTTGTAAGATGAACGCTTTTTTTAATGTGCATTAAAAGTGTATTCTGAGTGAAGTTACAAATGTGTATACTTTTCTTAAACTTTCTCACATTATTAAACAGGTGTTATGTTCTCACATCATGATGTAAAATAAAACACATTCACTTAATACTCTTGAATAAGATATAGTTGTCGGTGGCCTTCTTGACTGAAAAATACTTTTAACATAAGGGAAACTGCTTGTTTTAATAACTAGACACCAATAGTCAGTGTTGGACTCTTCTGGTAAACTGTGTTTTTGGACTGCATGTGTACCAAATCACAGCTTTTGATCTTTTGTGAAAATACTCAAAATAATTTTGATACCCCTAAGAATCAGGTGGTAAGGACCAAGCATTTTTACATACATAATACATAGTCTGATATTTCCCATTGAAGAGCAGACTTGTAGCTTACACGTTTGTCATATCTGGAATGGGGATAGTAAATAAAACATTTAACTTATTGTGTTATTTTGAAGATATGATCAACTGATGCACTTCCGATATGCCACGTACATACCCAAATGTAGATTACACCACCTTGATCTACTTCATTTGAAGGTTTACGTGACTTCCTGTTAATGTCAGTAAACAATCAGTTGTGTGTGCTCAATATTTTTTTAAATCTACAAAGAAAAGTGGAATTATGCAGCCTATATAAATTATGCAGGTTAAGCAAGTCCACATTTTTTTAATTTGCAAAGTACAGCGGGAAGGGCCAACAAGTTGTGCAGATCACTGACTCCTGAGTTCTTGCTTTCAGGCTTGCTTGTGCAGCCATGGAAGAAACAGTCATGTTTTATTTTTCAAATTTATTAGGAAGATTAATTGCACACTTAACACCGCATCCTACATCTGCATGGAATTGGAGAATACAGCCATGACACAATTCACATACTTGCCTGCCTCCTTGAGAATAGGCATTCCTTGAAATACCCAAATTCTGCTCTGAAAGGTTGTATCCAGCGGTGTCATTCCGTTAGCACAAATGTTCTGCTAGCAGAAATGCAAGTTCTAAACTATGCACAAGGGGAGAATCCAAATAACATTCGCTTGCACAGCCTCTTGCAGATCTTACATTTGTGAAGCAGTCCATTAGTGGTTGTGCGGTGGGAAAAGGTGGTGGAGCTCTGCAAGCACTGCAATATTTTCCACTAACTATGTTGGATTTAGGCCTAAGCATTTAGGTTAGTGAGGCATTTATTCAAGTGTTATGTTAATTATTAGAGTGGTGGCTTTCATTTTTCCACAGGCATGTTTAACAATGGGACTCAAATGAATGAGTGAAGAATACCTGAAGCTGGTAAGTGGAGTTAGATCTGATCAGCAATCTGAAAGGGAGACTACTGGAAGCCCTCTCTAAAAGCAGGATATAAGAATAATATTTTAAAAATTGGCATTAATGGAATCTTGCAGGAACACACAATGGGCTGTTTGATGTTGCTGAGATCCCTTAGACAAGAGGCAGGCAACATGGTGTCCACAGGCAAACACCTTCCTTGGTGCCCATCAAGACATCCTCCTACTCCCAATTTTTATTTGAAAATTTAACTTCCCATGAATACCTCTGGGCAGGTTACTTGTCCTTTGCAATTAGCCATGGCCACCCATGTCAGCCATTTTATGATTGTGCCTAAGACAGTTTTTCAAATGTACCCACAGGCCCAAAAAGGTTGCCTTCACCCAGAGGTGGGGAAGTTTTTTCAGCCCAAGGGCTGAATCACATCTGGGGACTGGAGAATTGTGATTATTACCAGTTCTAGCCCTACTCACAAGAAAGCTGAGCAAGTCTGCAAATCTACCCACAAGGAAGCAGGCCAGAATCATTTAGCAGCACTTTCAAATAGCATCCAACCACCAAGCCTCTGCATGTCTACTTAGAAGTAAGCATAAACTGTGTTTTCTCACAAGCCAGCAGGACTAATTCAGACCATACCCCTTCTCCCCTGTAGGAGGAAAAGAGCTTACCTCCAATCAGCTATTGATCCAGAGATTGGAGTTCTTCCCTGCAGGTGAGAGCGGGCAAGGCTTGAGGAAGAAGCTGGCAGGCCTGATGGGGAACCCTTGTGGCTTGGACATTCCCCATCCCTGCCTTCCCTATTCTTGAAATATCTCTTGAGAGCACGCTTTCTTTGTGCATTTGGTACTTGGGTAAAGATACTGGCACACCATACAGTGTGTTAGTTGAAAAGGACGTGTGAAAACAGCTGACTTTCCATTTTAGAACCATGGAAGTGGTGGCTGGGAAAGCTTGGGCATTCCCATTTGAATTTTAAAGGAAAATGAAGCTATTAAGAGGGGGTTTGAGCTGAAAGGTAAGTTCATAAATGAGTTCTCAACTGGTCTTCTGTATAGATCTTAGTGTTATCTTTGTCTTTTTGTCACTTCACATGTTAAATTGAAGTTAGAAATGTCAATATTCCCCCACCCTCCAAAAAGAAATGGTGTATATACTGACTGCTCAACCAATGTCATTGCCTGTTCTAAAAGAACAGATGCAATATATGACTTTATATTGATAATATCTTGTTATTTTTGCTTTTCTATGAAAATTAGAAGTAGAGGCCATGTTTCCAGAAATTCATTTTCTTTATGCAGATCTCTGGCAGGTTTACACTTACTCTTCCGTGTAACTAGTGTCCCCAATAATTTGGGACCATTGAAAAACTCAGTACATACTTGCTTCAACTTGGGGCGGTGCATAATTTAAAAGTTTACTTTTTCCATGATGAAACTGCAGCACTGAAAAAAGGACTAGTCAACTGTACATCTCTTCACATAGAAGTGCCATGCAGGTGGATCATGGCAGGGTGGTCAACACCATTTTGTGTCCTGAGCCTCCTCCCCTTCTAACCTGAAAATTGAGCATGTCCTACTCAAGTACTGTTTTGTAGCCTCCTATTAGTCTGGAAGAAAAGGAGGTGGCAGGGTGAAGCAACATGTGCTTGGAAGGAGTAGAGCAGGGGTCTCCAAGCTTTTTGGACCCGTGGGCACATTTGGGAATTTGAGAAAGTGCCGTGTGCACCACCACAAAACAGCTTCCATGGAGGATGTGGCTAGTTACATAATGGCTACCATTGGGTCCTGGCTAATCAAAAAAGTTATGTGTGTGTCAGGGGGCAGGGGAATAGCAAGGCTAGGAGGGAGAGGGAAACAGCAAGGCAAAGAGGTAGAAGGGAGGGAAAGCAAAAGGAGGTGGAGAAACGGTGAGGTAAAGCGGGGAAGAAAAATAGGCTAGAAGCGGGGAGTGGAGAGGCCTCTCCACTTAGGGGCCTCTGGACATGAGTAGAGTGCCACATTCTGGCCTGCATCCAAGGCTTGCACCAGGTGAAGGAAGAGCGACAGTGTGCAGCGCGCAACAGAGGCTATTGCCAAGCACGCATGGAGAGCTCCATTGTAGACAAAAAAGTGGTTGCTGCCTCATGCTCTACTGCAAGGGTCCCCAACGTGGCACATGCAAACCTCTCCACTCCTTGCCGCCTTCAAAAATGTATTTTTAATATTAAAAACTTGAAAAATGTTAGGGCACCAGGTTAGGTGTTAGGGCACTGTGAAGCTGCTGATGACCTGTTCAGCAGGCAGGAAGAGAAGGAAAGAGTTGCTTCCTGGCCCCACCCAATCTTTTTCCGTCCCCATAGATCCTTTGCAAAGGATCCCCACCATATCTTTTTCCATCCCCACAGATCCTTTGCAAAGGATCCCCACCCAATCTTTTTCCATCCCTGTAGATCCTTTGCAAAGGATCCTCACCCAATCTTTTTCCATCCCCACAGATCCTTTGCAAAGGATCCCCCCCATATCTTTTTCCATCCCTACAGATCCTTTGTAGCCAACAGAAGTAGATTGAACACCACCTTTATTCTCTCCAATAGAAATGAATAGCTGATGCTCACTCCTATTAAGAAAAAGAAGTCTGCATTTGGGATCAATATGGAGGTCAGGTCTTACCCTCCACTCATGATACTGGATGACTCATAATATTGGGGCGGGGGTGTGTGTCTCTGCTTAGGCTTCTGAAGACAGCTCCAAAAATGAAAGGAGTAGGATGGGCAATATTTTCAAACTCGACTTGCCCATCCTCTCTGTATGGGTAATCACAGTAGGATGGGCAATATTTTCACAGTGGGATGGGCAACATTTTCAAACTACTTACCCATCTTCTCCATATGGGTAATCACAGCCATGCGTACCATGCAAGCACAGAACTCAGCACCCTAAGAATATTGGATATAATTAAAAAAAATGTTTCCAGTTCTTAAGGGGATGAAGAGAGGCTTAAGGTGTGTGGACAATTCCTAATGAAGCCTGGGACATTATATCCAGCAGGATTCCCCATGTTTAGTGGGTGAGGTTTCGGTCCATACAGAGCAGATTGTCTTTTCCCAACAGTGACTGAATAAGGCAGTTGTCCTATGCTATTGAATCCTATTGAATTCAGCAGGACTTGCTTCCAAGTAGCCTAGGATTGGGTTATAATTCATGTTAAATGTGTGCAAATATATTTCATTTGCATGGCTTATACAACTTGCAGAGTTCAGATTTTCAGTGCAGAATTTTGACTTTTACCTGTAGTTTTTAACAAAGCTTTTGTAAGAATTTCTTTGAGTACAAGTTTGATCATAAGTTATTTTATGGCAATAGTGACACAGTGTCTGAATAATCTGAGAACCCAGGGCTCCCTGTGACCATTTACATTACGTTCTTGTGTTTTTGAGTACTGTTCTTTCTTTGTTATTTGCCTTTGTTCACTTCTCTTAGCAAGCAACCTCAGTTCAGAAAGTCATTATCACAAGAACATAGATTTCAGAGGTTGTTAGTAACCATTCTAGCCACAAGATGGTGGCATAGCTCCTTACCTTAAATTCTCAAACTTTATCTAATCCAACAGCAATGTCTTGATCACAGAACACTGAGAATTTAATTGTTTTTCTAGGCTTCATGTTCCTTAGCTATAGCCCTTCCTGCTATAGCTAATTTTATGGGTCTAGACTGTTTTTTCTTCTTTTTCTGGTAAAATAGTTTGTAAGGATACTGGAGAACAATTCTTAGTGCTATGTTAGCAATTTGAGTTCTGGTCTAGTGGGGTGATAGTTGGAGAGGAAATGTGGGTAGGGGAGCAAGGGGAGGACAGAAAAATGCCTCAGGTCTCATTTTGTCATTTTACGTCAGCAGTGCTGGCTTCAGGATTTGTGGGGAGCCCTCAAACAAGACACCCTCAGTTCTCATACTGAACCATGATGATGCAGGATATGCAAGCAGAGAATTCTTCCTCAATGCTCCTGACCACTTTGGACCCTTTGTGCAATGATAATGGTGGCATTGTTCATATCCTTTGCCAGTTTGGGGGCCTGGTAAATGCCTGACCTTTCCACCCTCTGGAGATGGCCCTGGATAACAGGTCAAGTCTATCCTGAGACTCACTTGAGTCAAGTAGTGAAAGTAGTGAAATTATGCTTCAATTTCTGTATGTAGTATGTGGCCTGAGAAGCCACAAGAATGAGTGGCTGGGGCCGTCTTGCAAAGGAGACAGATGATAATACTTGAAGATTTCCTCCCAGGGTCCAAAATGCTAGCCAGAAATATGGAGGTGGGTACGATGATCACATATATACCTGTTTTGTTTTTAAATCTAAGGGCAGTATCCAACAGTGTCATTCTGCAAACTTGCATAGCACTAGCAGATCTCTGCTACATCTTTCAGTTGCGCAAGCACTTGCACATTGTGTTAGCAGAGCATGCACTAATGGAGCACATGGCCCACTCCTGCAAGTGGCTGCACCAGCAGAACTTTAACTGGATTCTCCCCATGCACATAGTTTGGAACCTAGTTTCTGCTAGCGAGATGTCATTTGCTCTAGCGGGATATCACATTTGGATACTGCCCCAAAGCTCAGGGGTGCTTCCAGGCAAAATTTTATTATGGAATCACACTGCCTTATTCACAGAATTTTACAGGGATCCAGATTTACAGGGATCCAGTTGCTTTCAGTTTGTAACCCTCTTGTGTTTAACAGAAAAAAACTCCATTAAGAAAGAAAAGATGGAATAGCTGTGTAGTATAATTAACTGCAATTCATCACATGATGCTCCATCCTACTATTCCTTGATTTGTTTTGCATAGTTATTGTAGCTGAAATTGTTTTTAATAGTATATTTAAATGTGATTTTAATATTTATATGTGAACCATTTAGAGATTTATTATATTAAGCAGCATATAAGTTTTACTAAAATAAAAAAAAGCTTTTTTATTGATAGTAATAGGTGCCTTCTGTTTGGAAGCACCCCAGAAGTTGCATCACCTCTGGACGGAGGAATCGGTTCTGCCAAAAATCTTTCCAATCAATCCATGATCACCCAGTTTCGACCCTCCCCTCTACTGGGGAGAATTATTTTTGTTCCCTTAATGATGCTTTTATGGCAATGTTTTGAGAGTAGTCAGGAATGTTTTAAAAGTATATATAATTATTAAGCTTTCTTTACTTTTTGTGCAGCCTTGGTGAAGTTGAGATTATAGGGTCATCCGTTTCAACATATATAGAGGGCATTTAGCTGATATTAAAGTATACAGCTTTTCTGAAAGCCACCAAGAAAAATATTGTACCTGTTAGCGATGACGAAGTACAACAACCTTCCCCAGTTTTATTGGGATACAGCTCAATATTATCAGGGTCAAAGCTGGCCAGAAGCTATCTATTAAACTTGATTACCTGTTACTTCTGTTTAAGATCAAACACCAGCCTGTAGATGCATAAGAAAGCAGTGCTGTACTGGATCAGACCGTAGGGCTAGCTAGTCCTGCATCCTGTTTCCCACATTGGCCAACCATATGCCTTCAGGAAACTCACAAGCAGGGTATGGAGCAATACCACTTCCCCTGCTGCTCTTCCCCAGTAACTGGAATTAAGAGACGTAACTGCCTCTGATCCTGGAGGTAGCATATAGCCCTCATGACCACTAACCACTGAGAGCTTTATCTTCCATGAATTTGTCAAAATTCACGGAAGATGTTTTAAAGCCGTCTATGATGGTGGCCACCACCACATCTTGTGGTAGCAAATTACACATGCAGGGGCCAGTAAACCTAGAGTGGGCTACATGGTCTACTTATATGTTATTGTTTTATTAGAATGACCACCACCTACTTATATGTGTTAAATTTGCAAAGCAATAGTGAATATTCAGGCTCTCTTAACAGTTAAGCCAAACTAATCTCTGTTGGGTGATTCTTATGCACTCTGGCTTAAGAATCTAAGATGGGCCTTACTGCAGGGATACAGAACCATGGGGGCGCACTTGCCCTCCACCGGGCCCTCCACAGACCAGATGATGTCAGGGGCCATGACCCACACCTAGTGACATCACACACCTACTGACGGCCACACCTACCACTCCCACCCATTTTACCTTTTTCCATGCTCAGAGAGGCATGGAGTTCCATGCTTCTCTCAGCACAGAGAAAGGGGCTCAGCAGCCAGCCAAGTCTCTGGCTTCATGCAGCATGTGCTGCGCAAAAGGACTCTGCCAACGCTGGGAGGAGTGCCCACTCATCCCAGTGCTGGCCACTTGCTGCTCATACCTCTGCTGTTATCTCCAATCTGAGATTGAAGATAACAGTGGGGGTACATACAAGGGTCTGAGCCCTGCCCCCTCAAAGAACCCAAAGACGCTCTACAGGCTGGATGCAGAACCTCCATGGGCAAGATTAGGCACGTGGGCTGGAGGATCTACATCCATACTGGATCGGACCAAAGTCCACCTCATTGCAAGGATCCCAGCAACCATCCAGTTTTTGGTGATCAACTAGAAATTAGCCAGTGATCCATAGGCAATCTACAGTCTATCGTTTGCCCCCCCCCTCCCCCGCACTAACCTAAGAGACAGTTTTCATAAAAATACGGCCAGGTGGCCTCGGTGACCAGGAGCACCTTTTATCAGCTTAGGCTGATATACCAGCTGTGACCCTATCTGGACAGAGATACCCTGGCAACTGTTATCCATACTCTGGTAACCTCCGGTTGGGTTACTACAATGCGTTGTACATAGGGCTAGCTTTGAAGACAGTTCAAAGTTCAGTAAGTTCAAAACAGAGCTGCTAGGTTACTAACTGGGGCTGGCTGATGTGATCACGTGATGCCAGTGCTTTGTCAGTTGCACTGGCTGGCAGTCTGTTTTGGAGTCAAATTCAAAGAGTTTGTGTTGACCTAAATGGTTTGGGACTACAGTATCTAAAAGAACATCTGCTCCTACATGTGCCTGCTCAGACCCTACATGACCCCTGCTCCCCTACCCACATTTCCTCAGAGGCCCTCCTCCAGTTGCCCTCACCAAAGGAAATTAGATGGATGGCCACAAGAGAGAGGGTCTTCTCAGTTGTGGCACTCCACTTATGGAATGAACTCCTGAAAGAGGTTCGCCTGGTGCTGATGTTGTTCTCTTTTCAGCACAAGGCAAAGACCTTTATTTTCTCCCAGGCATTTTATGATTATGATTATTATGATTATTATGATTATTATGTTATTATTATATTTATTTATATCCTGCCTTTTTCCAATACTGGGACTTTTAGAAACCTAGTTCTAGATTTTTATGGCTATTTTATTGATTCCTGTGCTGTTTGTTGTTTTGCATTATATCGTATTTTATTCTTTTAACTATTTGAATTGCATTTTATATTCTTAACTGTAGAGAGAAATCCTATGCCCCCTAGACAGCATCTGGAGGACATAGGATTCTTTAGTTTCCTGGATATGAGGTCAGAGACAGGGCTCCGACTTCATAGCCAGGAAACTCTGCTCCCTGCCCCCTCGTCCTTGTAGCCAGTGCGGAGAGAGCTGTGGTGGCTGCCTCTCTGCACTCTGTAAATGGAGAGCGGAGACGGGGGGGGTGGAGAGGGGAGGAGACCAGGGAGGCTGGCTTATGCCTTTTCCTATCACTGCCCCAACCTCCTTCCTTCCCCCTCCCCAAAGCCTCCTCTAGATGGGCGAAATTTCAGCACTCTGCATAGGATACTCAGAAGCCTCCAGGTTCGGGGCTTACAAGTACCCAGGGCACAACCCCAAGGATTGAGCCTTTAATTGTTCTTAATGTGCCCAGAGAACGTTAGTTATTGGGAAGATTAGCAATGTGATCAATAAATAAATAATTCTGAAATAACTCATCCTGTCCTAGAGTAAACTGTAAGACAGCAGGCCCTAAACTGTGTTCCATGGAACCCTAATCAAAAGCTTATTAGACCTTAATGAGGTTAGTGGTGGACTTCATAAATGTCTCTGAAAAATCAGCTTCCAAGCCACTACTGATCCTCCCCTGCAATGTGCAGCTATACGGGAAGGTGGTATAAATTTTAGAGGCTGTGTTCAATTCATGTGGGGCAATAGCTCTACCAGTACCCTGCATGAGCATGCCCCTAAATGCTCTGCAATGCACTATACCTTCCACAGCAGGTATATCAGCTGTTTCTTGGCTGATAAATGAATGAAGGGAGGGTTCCCAGAGTGTTGAAAATTTGAGAACTACAGCTGTAAGGCCAAATCTGCTCTACAAAAACCAGTTTTGTATCAGTCTTAACTTTTATGGCTTCAACCAAAGAATCCTGGGAATTGTTTTGTGGAAGTGTTGAGAATTCTTGGTTAGAGATCCCTAGAACCCTCACAGGACTACAGTTCCCTAGGCAAGAAGGAATTGATTTTTATGGCTATGAGACTATTAGTCATAATGGTTATATGTAACCTCCATGTTCAAATGTAGTATACTCCACTGAATACTTAATGGTTTCTTTCAGTTTCTAATTTTTCTGATGTTAAGTTTGGTTTGCCCCAAATTTTGAGAATTTTTCCAATATTAAGTTCAGTTTGTCCCAAATGCTGAGAAGATATAATCTTTAAAGGTTCACATGAGATCATTTGTATGCATTTTTGTGTGCATTTCTCCAAATACATGCATTTTGGAATGCAATTTTGCCTAATATACACATTTTCCAAGTAATTTCCCCGATATGTATTTTTATGTTATTTTCACCAATACATACATTTTTGTGAGCACTTTCCCTAATATAGAAATTGCATTTTTAAAAATTGAAGTACTGCATTGCAAAATTCAGGTAAACTTGCAATAGAATGCAAGCCAAACAAATTTCTCCCCCATCCCTCCCAGTTGCTGGGGAGCAGCAGCAGGAGATAGTTATTGCCTCCACGCCATGCTTGAGGGTTTCCCAGAGGCATCAAACTGGCCGCCATGGAAAAATAGGATCTTGAATTACATGGACATTGCTCTGATCGAGCAAGGATTTTCTGTTAAAGCAACTTAAGTATGTACTATAGATGTGATCTTAACTGCCTTCCAAACCAGTCCAGTCTTTCCCCCACTTTTCTAGGTCTTCAACAGGATGAGAATTCCACCTTCCTTCCTGTCTTTCTCACCCTTTCTCATGTCTGAGGAGAAAGCCCTCTCCTTCCATGTCCCTAGAAAGGAGCTCAGTTTTAATCCACTTCCTGCACTGCTCAAAGCAGGATGGAGAGAAAGTAGGATAGTGCTAGGCAGGATTTTGTGCATTGCATCTTACTTGTTCATTCCCAAGTTTTACCTTTGCTCAGAGTGCATGAATTGCAGCCAGAAAACAGTAAGTGGGAGCCATAGTGGAGCTCATGCATAGTTATTGCACGCATCATCTATTTAAACTTTCATAACATGAGATCTGACCTACAAGTACAGCGGAATCACATAGTGCTTTTTCTGGACTGTGCCATTAGGATTGCAGTGGTGTGTGTTGTATGTTTGAATGCTCCCTCCATGCAAACAGCAATGACAAGGGGCATCTCTACACCAAACTAAAATCCCACATTTAAAAGGGGGGTTTCTACTTCTACTTTAAATGCAGGATCACAATGACTCCCTTTTTCACATGCTTCCTTTCCCCCCACCCCCTTCTCTCCCCTTCTCTTCGTATCTGAGTCTGCCATTATCTTTCATTGATCTTGTTCCTCTTCTTGCTGCTGTTCCTTTTTTCATGGAGGGAACTTAAGTGAAACACAATGGGGTAATTTGATAGCTCATTATCTGCGATTTATTTAAAAATGGAACAAAGGGCATTTAGTGCAGCAGAGCCCTAGAGGGTCACGGCGAAGAGGTGCAAACTTCCGTGAAGGAGCAATCTCAATCGCAGGATAAAAGCTCTGTGTGAAGAAAACCAATGAAAACCTCACTGTACATAGAGAAAAGTCAGTTTAACACCCTTTGCTCTCTTTAAGCTATATTTTTATAAGTTCTGATATCTATTATTTTCTTAGTTCTTTTTCTGATAAAAACAATACAATAACCATTAAAAAAAACTACTTGTCCCTGATGTTCTAGTTTTCTGGGTGCACTGATTTTTTTTCTATCCCAGACACTTGCACCACAGCAGAATGCTGAACTTATAGATTGGTCATTGGACTCTGGTTTGGACAAGGGACATATCTTGGAATGAGAATTACCCAAAACCTTAGGTAGGTAGGAATTAGAGGTAATCATTCTGAGGCAATGCAGCTGTGCTAAAGATCCTGCAACCTTATAGGTCCTACAAACACATAACACATGTCTCCCCATTATAAGGGTAAACTGCCCAAATCACAATGTACACAGGCTACATGTTTGTTACCATGTTTCCCAAACATCACCAGGATTACACTTTTTATTAAATAATGTTTCTTCTTTTTCTTTTCCTCTTTTTAAACTTTGTTTTATTTAATTATTGTGCATAGTATAATGAGCTGATACTCAACAAATACAATAAAGGCCAGCTATTTGAACAAAAATAAAAAGGAACTGTGTTTCCATTCTTGTCTGAGTTGCATTAACAGTAGAATGTTATTAGAACACCCCTAATTTAATTAGATCCATCCAAAATGATGTTTGTGGTATCGGAGGTTTATAGGCCACTGTCCCTTTGTTGACAAATGCAATGTAGGGAAACCAGATTTCCATGAAGTGGTCATGTTTGGCCACCCCTCTCAGAACTGTGCCCTGGTGGGTTATTGAAAGCGCAATTGTCCAGATATTGCTTAACAAGCCCTGCATCGTGCAGCCATCACCTTTTTTTCCAGTGTTTACTATTTCTAGGTGCGCTGCTAGCAACAAAAACAACTACCTCACAGCATGGCAAATTGCCTCTTACATTATCTGTTAGAGACAGCAGTGATAAGAGGGGCTCTGGCATAATGATGCAACCAGCAATATCTGAAATCACCCCAAATACTCCAGACCAGAAGTGTTGAACCTGGGGACAGTCCCACTACATATGGACCAGCGTTCCAACACTCCCACATCCCCTCCAGCAAAGTGGGGCAGGGAAAGGTTCATCCGATGAAGTCTGATTGGCATCTGTATATTGCCATCTGTATATTGTTTTGATTGTCAATTCTTTCAAATTGGCACAGATAGTCTTAAAAGGTAGTTTAGTCCAAAGTTTGTCCCAACTGTCTTTGTTTATTTAGCACTGTAGATCAGTTTCCCAGACTGTCTTTAAACTTTGCATTTCACCTGTCATTGCTTCCAAAAGTATATTAGATAAGAGTCCTTCTATGTTCTCTATGGTTTGAAGGCACAGAGATTCAAAGTTTGTTAATGACCTGATTAATGTCATGTTTTCAGCCACTTTGTGAGCAAATACTTTAATCTGGAGTTTCTGCATCCACCCAACTTTGTTGTTTATTCGGTCAGTCGCTTCTGACTCTTCGTGACTTCATGGACCAGCCCACGCCAGAGCTTCCTGTCGGCCATCGCCACCCCCAGCTCCCCCAAGGTCGAGTCCGTCACCTCCAGAATATCATCCATCCATCTTGCCCTTTGTCGGCCCCTCTTCCTTTTGCCTTCCACTTTCCCTAGCATCAGCATCTTCTCCAGGGTATCCTGTCTTCTCATTATGTGGCCAAAGTACTTCAGTTTTGCCTTTAATATCCTTCCCTCAAGTGAGCAGTCTGGCTTTATTTCCTGGAGGATGGACTGGTTTGATCTTCTTGCAGGCCAAGGCACTCTCAGAATTTTCCTCCAGCACCACAGTTCAAAAGCATTTGTCTTCCTTCACTCAGCCTTCCTTATGGTCCAGCTCTCGCAGCCATAGGTTACTACGGGGAATACCATTGCTTTCACTATGCGGACCTTTGTTGTCAGTGTGATGTCTCTGCTCTTAACTATTTTATCCAGATTTGTTATTGCTGTCCTCCCAAGAAGTAAACGTCTTCTGATTTCCTGGCTGCAGTCAGCGTCTGCAGTAATCTTTGCGCCTAGAAAGACAAAGTCTGTCACTGCCTCCACGTTTTCTCCCTCTATTTGCCAGTTATCAATCAAGCTGGTTGCCATAATCTTGGTTTTTTTGAGGTTGAACTCCAACCCAGCTTTTGCACTTTCTTCTTTCACCTTTGTCATAAGGTTCCTCAGCTCCTCCTCGCTTTCAGCCATCAAAGTGGTATCATCTGCATATCGGAGATTGTTAATGTTTCTTCCAGCGATTTTAACTCCAGCCTTGGATTCATCAAGTCCAGCACGTCGCATGATGTGTCTGTGTACAGGTTGAATAGGTAGGGTGAGAGTATACAACCCTGCCGTACTCCTTTCCCAATCTTAAACCAGTCTGTTGTTCCGTGGTCTGTTCTTACCGTTGCTACTTGGTCGTTATACAGATTCCTCAGGAGGCAGACAAGATGACTTGGTATTCCCATACCACCAAGAACTTGTCACAGTTTGTTATGATCCACACAGTCAAAGGCTTTAGAATAGTCAATAAAACAGAAATAGATGTTTTTCTGAAACTCCCTGGCTTTCTCCATTATCCAGCGGATATTGGCAATTTGGTCTCTCGTTCCTCTGCCTTTTCTAAACCCAGCTTGTACATCTGGCAATTCTCGTTCCATGAATTGCTGGAGTCTACCTTGCAAGATCTTGACCGTTACCTTACTGGCATGTGAAATAAGTGCCACTGTTCGATAGTTTGAACATTCTTTGGTGCTTCCCTTTTTTGGTATGGGGATATAAGTTAATCTTTTCCAATCTGTTGGCCATTTTTGTGTTTTCCAAATTTGCTGGCATATGGCATGCATCACCTTGACAGCATCATCCTGCAAGATTTTAAACAGTTCAGCTGGGATACCATCATCTCCTGCTGCCTTGTTATTAGCAATGCTTCTTAAGGCCCATTCAGCCTCACTCTTCAGGATGTCTGGCTCTAGCTCACTGACTACACCGTCAAATCTATCCGCGATATTATTATCCTTCCTATACAGATCTTCCGTATATTCTTGCCACCTTTTCTTGATCTCTTCTGCTTCTGTTAGGTCCTTGCCATCTTTGTTTTTGATCATACCCATTTTTGCCTGGAATTTACCTCCCATGTTTCTAATTTTCTGGAAGAGGTCTCTTGTCCTTCCTGTTCTATTATCTTCTTCCGCTTCTGCGTATTGCTTGTTTAAAAATAATTCCTTATCTCTTCTGGCTAACCTCTGGAATTTTGCATTTAATTGGGCATATCTCCCCCTATCTCTGTTGCCATTTGTTTTCCTTCTTTCTTGGGCTGCTTCCAGTGTCTCAGCAGACAGCCATCTTATGTTCTAGTTAATAGATCATTCAGTTTTGCAGGTGAAATGGGCTCCCTTTGTCTACAAGATCCCCCAGTCTATAATGCTCTCTAGTTTCCCATTCCCTGTATTGTTCATACTTGTCCTACTGATAAAATGCTGAGTGATCCGGGAAAGGGAGAAGAGGAGAGGGGAATGGAGCAAGCTCTGTCACCCATCGCTTCCAAAAGGTGGCCCAGGTGAATGGGTTGGTTATATGTGCCAAGTTTGATGGCCTAATAGGAAGGACAACACTTCCCTGTAACAATGGAACTGCTCATACATTTTCCATCTGTACCTTATTTTCTGGTGTGTTATTGATAAAGTGGAATAATTGAGAGTGTTGGGCAGTATGAGAATAAAGTCTCAAGTTGGGAAATCCCTAGCTCTTTTCCCTTTATGGGAAAAAGTTTCAAGTAGACTTTACCATTTCTTAAATGATTCTTCTAAAACTTGGACAGGGAGAGCCCATAAGAAGAACAGGAACTTGGATAAAAACATCATTTTCATGGTAGTCATTCTGCCCAGCCAAGACAGGTTTAATTTGCTCCAAGCGTGGAAGTCTAGTTTGATTTCCCATATCAAGGGTGTATAGTTTCTTTTTCTCAGTTGCTTTAAATCTTTGGGAACTATGACCCCATGATATCTGAAGCAACTTGGTTGCCGCTGCAGCCCTGACATTTTTTGTAGTTCTTCCTGTTCCTCTAAAGGCATATTATTGAGGCAGATCAGTTCAGATTTGGAGTCATTTATGCCAAACCCTGCTGCTAGGTGGAAGTGTTTAAAACCCCCCAGTAATGATGGTATAACCCCTTCATGGATCACTGCCTTGTTGTGGCGAAGGGACTTGCGTAACTCAGTGAAGCCATAAGCTATGCCATGCAGGGCCACCCAAGACGGACAGGTCATGGCAGAGAGTTCTGACAAAATGTGGTCCACTGGAGAAGGAAATGGCAACCCACTCCAGCATTCTTGCCAAGAAAACCCCATGGTACAGCAGAGGATGAGATGGCTAGATAGTATCACTGATGCAATCAATATGGACTTGAGCACACTCCGGGAGAGAGCGCAGGACAGGAAGGCCTGGCGTCCTATGGTCCATGGGGTCACGAAGAGTTGGACACGACTGAACGACTCAACAACAACAACAAATGATGGTATAGCTTCTTGGAGGAACACCATGTCTTGGAGGAACACCATGCCTATGTAGTTCTGCTAGCACCCTGGCCCTTTTTATTGGAGTCCTGAGACCTTTAAGATTCAGCATTAGGAGGGAAAGATCCCTCCCACTTGTCACTCGTGTCATTGCATATATCTTAAGCCAATTATACATGAAGTGACTATAGGATACATTATTGGGGACCTAATATTAAAGCATGGCCCATGGGAACAGGAATTAAAGAATCAATGAAACATAAAACCAAAACAGAATCCAAACCATACCAACTTTGTGCCACTAATTCTGTGGCTTGTAGGGGCAGACTCCTTCCACCTAACCATGGTAGGATGGGGGGGGGGGGCTATATTGTACCCCATATATCCATTATTTGATGTGCTAACTCCTTCTCCCCCAGTTTGTTGTCAAACTAAATTGTGTTAAGCTTTATACAATGGCATAGTATTAATTTTATTCTCCCTTATATCCTACCTCCCCTGGCTCCAGTTTCCCATATTACCTGAGTGCATAGATGAATATATCAGCTATGTTGCCCCATCTGGACAACTGCTCATTTTGGGAAAAAGATTTCGTTTATTGGGCTCTGGTTTACACACTACTGAAAGAGAATAATTAATATTGTGTTGCAATGTTTGATTTTGCCTATTTTGTAATTAATCTGAAATGTTATTATGTTAGTATCAGTGAAATGAGTTGTTCATGATTGTAATGAGATCCTGTCATAATGCATTGGTATGCTTTTTAGTTGTACTGCTTATTTGTTAAAGCGCTTTAGGCACTTTTTGTGGAAAAGCAGCATATAAATTAGATGATGATGATGCCAAAAGGGACCTTCCTTATGTTTGTCAATGCAGGGAATCCATTTGTTGTGGGATGAGGAGTCAGTCTGCCACAGTGGCAGGCATCTCAACTGGCGGATTATGGTTTCCTGTCGCTTCTGATAGCCATGGTTTGACATTGTTGTTCTTTTCCTTCATTATCCATCCAGCTGCTCTGCCTTTGTAGGACAGTGGGTCTTCATTGTTGAGTGCAGGCCGTGGCAGGGTGGTTTTCTGCTGCATCTTGACAGGGGAGTGGTTGAGTGATGTCATGTCACCCAAGGCAAACATATGGAGCAACAAACAGTAGAGGTTAAATGGACAGGGGCAAGGCCAGAGTTGCACCCAGCAGCCTCTTCTGTTAAAGTCTTTTTTCCCTTCAGCTTACTAGAGGCCTCTCACAGAAAGTTCCCTCATACCAGGTCAGACTATTTGTCCATCTAGCTCAGGAGTGCAGAACCTCTTTCAACCCGAGGGCCAAATTCCATTCCAGAGAAGCCCAGAATAGGGGCTGCATTCCAGTGGTGGGTGGGGCCGAAGGCAAAAGCGGCAAGGCCAAAACACCAGCATATTTTACTGTAACTCTCCTGCTGCCAGTAGCTAGGCCTTAAGAGAAGTATTTCAACATTTTAGAATGAGGAATAAATTGCACAAAAGCTGGGACACCACCAAACCATTGATGGTTAGGGGAAAGGAGATGGGACCAGGGGAAGGGAGCATGGCCTTCTGCCTGCATTTGGCCCCTGGGCCTGGGGTTCTGCAAACCTGATCTAGCTGCTTGATTGGCAGCAGCTTCCCAGGATCTTAGGCAAAGAAAGGTCTCTTCCATCAGCTGCTGCTTGATCCTTTTCATGCCGAGGAGTGGACTTGGGGCCTTCTCTATGCAAAGCATGTGTTCTGCCACTGAGTTCCAGTTTCTGCTGTCATGTACCTTCAACACGCAGTATGGGAATGACCATACTGTGGTGTGTGCGAATGTAACTGAGCAGGCTCCAAGAAGGGCCTGAGGCCTCTTGCATCCTAAACACTGAAACATGTTTTCTTCAAAAATGGAGGGGGATAATCCCAAGCAGCTGTTGTGCTAGTGAGCACTGCTGACATCCCACTCCAAGAGGTCACTCCTGCTATGATTGCTCTGTTGAGAAATACATTTATTTTCTTCAAAGTTTCCAGACTGTGAAAATTGATGGTATCAGAGCTGCTTTTCCTAGCATAAAGGGGTGAGTGTTCCAGCCCTCCACCTCCTGTTGTTGTTAATATTATGAACTCCATTTAAAAACCAAATGATCCACAAACTCGGCACTCGGGACTATTTTGATATTTTGAAAATGAAATCCCGCTGCTTGGTGACTTGATTCTTTTCCAACTGCATTATTTAAAGGATGAATTTTTTAGACTATCACTCCGGTGGCCAAAACTGTTTGTTCATCTTCTGGCAGCAGCAGGTGCTGTGCTGAATGCCTTGAAAACGACTGCAATTATTGACCATTGTTTAAATAAAATCAGATGAAATCCACATTGGATCTAGAATGTAAGATTATTTGCCAAGTTTAAAAAAAACAAAAAAAACAAAACGCGAGGCGAGGACTTGAATCATGTGAACTTGTTTCCTCAATTGCATCAGCATTTAATTATATATAATCTCCGTGAAGAGTTCCTAACTTGGGTTTTGGGGTCTTTGAGGGCTGAGAAAGCATTTACGAAGAGTTTTCAGTCATTAGTGGATAACGTCTCACTTGGACGGCTTAATTCTCAATGGGCTACAGTGTTGTTTGGGGTCTAGTAATTATGCACCTTTGGAGCATCTCAACAAGTTGTGTGCCTGGTTGACACTGTCTGTATATGGCTTGATTCCTATTTTTACCCAAGGTCAAAGGGAATTATCAGCTGTGCCAAGGGCTGTGTTGACTTTGCTTTTCACAGTGGGATATTCAAAGAAGAGCCTTCAAATCCCACCCAGAATTAGACTGCACAGACAAGTCCTTTAAGACAGCAGAGCATGGAGTGAGACACCTGATTATCAAAAAGAACAAGCTTTCCTGACCTTAAAAGTCTTTTTGAATCTTCAGTTTACTTCTTTGTGAGCCATCTCCCCTCTTGCCCTTTTAACCAGTGTACTAGGATACTTCATTCCTCAACACCAAAAGAGCAGATGCTTCTTCTGAGACTAGCATGGTAGGAAGGTGCATTTGGGGGGTGAGGGCTGGAGCAAACATGTAGTAGTAGGGAAAGTGAAGGGGTGTCTGCCTTTCCAGTGATATTCTGTGGTGTTATGGTTGTAATAGGCAGCCTTGTCATCTCTCAGTCTGCATCTGCATCTCTAGCCTTATCTTTGTTGTGGCTGTTCCTAAGTGCAGAGAGATTTCCTATGTCTCCTAACAGGGATGCATAGCTTGGGGAATTCTCCAGGTGCATCTAGGCCCTGAATAGCAAGGCTTGCTGCCTGCATCCAAGCAGAATATGGCTCATGCAGAAGGGAAGGCCTTGCCAAAAGTATCATTACTATAGATTTTAAGAACTGTTGGTTTTTTTCCAGTCCTTGTTTTTTGTGTGTGTCTGTTTGGATTTGATCACAAAACAATTTTGTCAGAGAGCAAAGGATACGTAACGTGTTTATTACTGCAGCATAAAAGGGTCCAAACAGATGGAAAGCTGAACTCTGGCTACTGCAGACAGTGCAGCCTGGGAGAGGATTGCTGACATATAGCTAAAGACAGGATTGTTGTGAATAGTTCCAAGGTCGCTTGTTCTGGCTTATTATTCTGTCTGCTTGTGGAATCTTCTCTTGGTTTGTAGATATTGGCACTGTCGTATCTTAATACATTTCTCAGCAGTAGTATTTTATGGTAGAATGCTTCATGCCTGTACTACCAAGCTCCAGCAGTTTTTCTGCTGCTTTGTAGCATTTGCATTCAGTAATAGCAGCCCTGGGACAAGCATCACCCAACATTAATGTTCAGGTGATCGGGGGGGGGGGGAATTCAGGCCCCTGAATGGGGTGGGTGGGTATAAATTCCACTTTTTCTTTTTTTGTCAGGTGTGGTGTGTTAAGCTTTGGTCCCCCTACCTTTAGCAGTGGGGTGGCTTCTATTTTTATTTTTAACTTTTAATTTCATTTCACAACAGCAAAAGTAACATTTTCTTAGGGTGTCTCTGCATTAGCAAAAAACCCACAAACCCCCCACATCTTTACCAAGGCTTTCTGTTTTGGGTTTCTTTGTGGGATTAGGATGGACTCCTTTACATGGCAGACACGTCGTTTGAATTGAGGGAGTACCTCCCTCCCTGACAGGTCTGCAAAGGAGTGGAGTGGGGAGTCTTGTTTTTGTTGCTTAACTTGTGCTGTACTGTTTCCTCGCAGCCCCCAGGAAAGCTACAACTTACTTCAGAGTGGATATAAGACTGTGCTGTAAGTCTGCAACCCTCGGCACACTTACTTGGGAGTAAGCCCCATTGAACTTAATGGGCTGCTCTGAATCAACAGAGGACATTGATTCTGAGCTTGGTGGGGTGGGGGATCAGATCTGTCTCTCTTTGTTGCAGGGAGGCATTTTGCCCGCTTCTCCCTCCGATCGAGAAATGTGCTCAAGCATTTACATGGCAGGCACGTGGTTTGAATCAAGGAAAGTCTTTCCTTGGCAAGTTCATTGTGCTACGCCAGCATTTCACACTGCTGTTATCCCGCATTTTTTTTAATACTCCAGCTTATCTCTGATCTTTTTGAAAGCAGGATAAACAGGAAAAGGCATGGGAGACATCCCAGAGATTGATGACGTCATATAAAGGACTCCCAAACTTCCATGACTGACCAATCACGAGCATGCAATAAATCGCTCATGAAAAGACACCCTTAGTCCCAAGATGCAGTGTCATTCTCCAGCATTTTGGTGGAGAAAAGTGGCAACCATCACAAAAACATGGCAACCACCACTGCATCAGGGTCGTTTTGGATTAAGAAAATGGTTGTCAAGTTGCCAAGAACAGAGCACTGCTGCTATAGGCTGCAGCAGCAGTGATAACAGAGCAAACTTTAACAATAACATTAGACTTTAACAATAAAATAGAAGAAGCTGCCCCCCTGCTAATGGTAAAGGGTGAATTTCAGTCCTACATCATATCCTGCTTTCAGGCAGTAGTTAGTAAGTACCTTATCAGCTTAAGGATCCAGGAAAGACTAAGCCAAAGAGACAAGCTGAGATATGTGAATTGATTTATAGTGCACCAGTCTAGGTTCTTGCTCTGGATTTTCCAGGCAGATTGTAACAAATAGCTCCTGGAGAGCCACTGTGGTGTAGTGGTTAGGGTGTTGGACTAGGACTCGTGCGACCTGGGTTGTAGTCCCCACCTGTTGTCCATGAAGCACACTCACCGGGTGACTTTGGGCCAGTCACTTACTCTCAGCCTAAACTACCTCGCAGTGTGGTTGTGAGGAGAGTATGGAGAGGAGGAGAACCATGGATGCTACCTTGTGCTCCTTGGAGGAAAAATGGGATATACATGTACCAAATACATACATACATACATACATACATACATACATCATTAACAATGAAATGTGTCAGTTTGTTCCAGTTCTTCCCACAACACAATAGGCATTGCAGAGAGTTAAAAGCAGGTGGCACATTCAGAAGAATCATAAGGTAGAGATCTTCCTGAAGCATACACTTCAGGTGGCCAATACGGGAGCACATATGTGAATGGTCCTGCACATCAGAAACAGAAAACCGACATCTCACGGAGAAGGTTAAACCTACCCTGAAGTCAGATATTTGGATCTGCCATTTTTTTTGCCCATACTTAGCAGCATCCAGTTCAGGTCTGTGCATGTGGAAGAGATGTTTCCTATGCACAAAGGGTGCTACCAGGCAAATGGCTCCTGGCATTAACAATCCAATGGTATTGTGCAGCTATTCCATCTTTCCTTCCATAACGGTTTTTTTCCTGGTAAGAAAAAAGTTTGCAGAAGCAGTGGGAAAGCACAGAAGCGATACACACATCATTTGGACTCTTCACAAAATCACGTGAATGAGGCAGTGAGATTGTAGAATAAAAGCTTCACCTGGAAGAACCCTAAGGCCTTCTGTGTTGGCTGATTGCTGGTCTGAAGCTGTGACAGAAAGAAGTTCTGTCTTATAATGTTCAAAATTATCTTGGCTTCCCTGTAGAAAGCCCCAATACAATTTGGAGGGCCTGGAAGCTGTTTCTTAAAATTAAAATCTTAGGTGGTATATCATGGATCATCTGCATCTTACGATAAGATCTCTTAACATTTTAATTTTAACTTAGAAACAGCTTCTGGGCCCTCCAAACCATCCCATTCTGCCAGGTGGACATCTGATAAGTTGAGCACAGTTAATATGTGGCTTGTGAGTAGATTTGGTGCGAGTCTGAGCCAAGATGTCTGAGCCATGACAAAAAAATGACATGGTAGGGTGCTGTGTATGGCTCTTTCTCCACCCAGGGCCTGTGGGGGTCAACACGAGAGGGGCCTGCACATAAACATCCTGGCACTCTGTGCCATTCGCCTGGCCCTGCAGGGTGCAGGGCACCTGGTCCGGGACAGCCATGTTCTGGTCCAATCAGACAACACATCAGCAGTGCCCTACATGTGACCTTTTAGAGTTTCTACAGTCTGGGCTTGATAAGGGGTTTAAACCTAGTATGCTTAGACACCAAGTTTCTGCAATTGCTAGTGTGCTGACCTGTGATGCCCCCCACAGCATTATGTCCCGCCCTCACGTCACCCGTTTTCTTAGGGGCTGTGCCCAGCTAGCTTCCTCTGTTGTGCATAGACTTCCCAGCTGGAGTTGCACACTAGTCCTCAAAGCTTTGACTTTGCCTCCTTTTGAACGTCTGTGCAAGCCACCACTTTACTTTCTGTGTTTAAAAACTGCCTCTTTAGCAGCCATTACGTCAGCCAGGATGGTTTCAGAACTGGGAGCACTTTCAGTACTATCTACTCTATGTCAGTTCTTCACCAATAGGGTGGTCCTTCGTTTGGAGCCTGGATTTCAGCCCAAAGTCCATTCCCGTTTCCACAGGGAACAGGAGCTGGTCCTGCCTTCCTTCTGTCTGAACCCTCAGCTCCCCTGCGAGAAGGCCTGGCACCCCCTGGACCTTCGCAGGGTTCTAAAGGTATATATTACTCGGACTAGGCCCTTTAGGGTAGATCAGGCTCTATTTATTATTTTTGAGTATAATAAGACTGGTTGGAGAGCCACAGCCCCAACCATTTCGAAGTGGATCAAGGCTTGCATAGCAGCGGCCTATAAGGTGTCTCAGTCCTCACCACCTGCAGGGTCGGAGGCCCACTTTACTGGGGCAGCCGCCCCATCTTGGGCCCTTCAGTTCCATGCCTCTTGGGAAGAGGTGTGCAGGGCAACCACATGGGCCTCAGATCATTCCTTCATAACACACTACTGTATTCATAAATGGGCCGATGCTGAGGCAGCCTTTGGCAGGAGGGTCTTTCAAGCTGTAGCTCGCTAAGCCCTGGGAGAGCTGTTCTCTCACTGTTTATCTATTTTGCACCTCCCTGGATGGCTGTAAGCCACGGTGGCTTAGTGATTAAGACGCTGAACTGCAGACCGGAAGGTCGGCAGGACAGCAGTTCAAGACCCGAGTGCCGCGTGACGGAGTGAGCTCCCATCTTCGGTCCCGGCTCCTGCCAACCTAGCAGTTCGAAAGCAAGAAATTGCAAGTAGATAAATAGGTACCGCTTCGGCGGGAAAGGTAACAGCGCTCCCTGCACCTCGGTGTTCAGTCATGCCAGCCACATGACCACAGAAGCGTCTTCGGACAGCGCTGGCTCTTCGGCTTAGAAATGGAGATGAGCACCACACCCTAGAGTTGGACACGACTGGTTGGGGACACCTTTACCTTTATACCTTATTGGAGCTTGGAGGGAGAAGTCAGGGGAAAACTCAGCTGCCTTCTGGAGTAGCTCCAATCCTGCCCATCTGTTGTTTATGGGGTTGTTGATTCAGGAGACCAAACTGGTTCCACTGTTTCTGAGTCTCTTGTAGTTCTTGGTTTTTCTGTGCCCAGGTTCTCTTTTGTTTGCAGCTGTTGCTGCCTTTTGCATTACTGCTTGTCTCGACTGTGAAGGGATGTTCAATAAATGTCATATTGTTGCACCCTTCTTATGTAGTCCCTGTCTCATTGTGGGAGCTGATCCTTCCACTTAGGGTGGGGGGATCTGGACTCTCGGTCTTCTGTTTTTGTTTCCATCCAGATTGGGTCCTCTTTAGGTTTGGCAAGTACTTGGACTGGAGATCTTGAGCCAGAGGAGGAACTAAGGAGGAGGGGACTAAAAACTTTCTAAAAATTTTGAAGTTCTGCCAATCAACAGGGAGCCTATGGTGAACCCATACCCTATTGGAGCTATGCTGGGAGAAGTCAGGGAAAAACAGCTCACGATAAGTGTAACAGCTGTATTATCTCTTTGGCGGCATTCCCTGGGACATACATGTCTGTACATGTGCCCCCAGCCAGGAAGGCTCCCACCGATGGTTATTACAGTGCATGGGGGACCTTGGAGAGGGGTCCCAATTTCCAGTCTGTGTGGAGCAACCCACCACCTGAGTCCTTAGCATAGTTGCACTGCAGCTGTCAGGTGCATCTGCTTCATCTGGGCAATCTGGCTCAGGTACGATAGCAAGAACTGCTGTAACAACCTTGTGTGAACCTTTGCACAGGAAATTACTTCCTAGCAGGACACCAGTCATCCTAGCAACTGCATGCATTTGAGATGACAAGGAAGTTCTATCTGCAATGTCTAATCTCTGGCCCTTTCACACAAGCACATCACCACTATTCAAATGAGAACATACATTATTGATTTCTGTAAAATATTTATATCCTGCATTTCTATCCTGAGGGACATCCAAGGTAGCAAACAATAACAAAAGTAACACAAGCAAATAAAAGCCATAATCAAAATTTGCACACAATAGTAACCCAGGGTTATGGGCTCAATCACCCCCATTTGGCTCCTCCTGCCAGCAGGAGGAGCGAAATAAGTCAGGGAATCTCTGCTCCTGGCTTGGTTAAGCACTACTTCTGAAACAGCAATGCTGGCTTGTCTCCCCTTGACAAGCCAGAGTTTTAGCCCACTGTTTATTCTTGGGTTAGAACTCTGTCTTGTCACAAGACAGGCAAGCCCGAGTTCTGGGGTCAGACATAATGCTAACCAAACCAGGGACAGAGCGTCCTTAGCTTGTTTAGCTGCTCCTGTTAGCGGGAGGAACCAAGAAGAAGCAACTGAACTATGTGACCTAGCAAACTGGCTTGCTCACAGTAACCCAGGGTTTAAAAAATCCCTGGGTACTGCTGCGTGTGAACTGGGCCACCATTTTTTTTAAAACAAAAAATGAGAAACAGCAACAAGAAAACCCCACAGCAGGAGAAAATAATAGTGTCCGTTTCCAGATATCAACTTATTTGAGCCTTTGAGAAGAATCAGGTTTTTACCACGTGTCAACTTCATTAAAAGCCTTGATCTGCAGGGGTCAGAGATGAGTTTGATCATTTCTGATTAGTATTATCAATACCAGGGAAGTGGTTGTTGTGAGCCTCAGGATCTGAAGCAGGTGCCTGAATTGCATTGTACTGTATTGCGTTAAGGCCAGACTGCTTGCAGGAAGAGGAGAGGAAACAAATCTGCAAACCTCTACAGTGTAGCAAGCTCTTTTACTTGCAGTGAACCCTAAACTCCTTCCACGTTTTGAATTCAGCTCATCAACTCATCTTTGTCTCAAGTCACATAATGCAAATACTTCTCTCTCACACACCAACCTCTGGGAAAACATTTGGATGAATGTTATTAATCCCTCTGGTGCCCAAGATGTCTACAAAACAGCATGCAAACAGCCCTTGGAATGGATAGAATGAGACGTTTTTGGTCCAAATAGCAACGGAAGCCTGTCACGCACCTAAATAAACAGGCAGTCATGCCAATGAACACACTCATTTACCGGAGCGGGGGGGAGGGATGAGTGTTGGTGGTAGAGGCTGGAGGCATGATCTACCAGGATTTGGGGGATGAATTCTTTTTTGGCTCATGAGCCAAAGGCATTGCTTTGCTGGGTTCACACGTCAGACATGGGGCACTTTTATAGGCACCCAGTAAAACACACACACACACACACACACACACACGGTGACACAGGTCAAATTGTTCCAGACTGTGGGGAAGGGGGAAAGGGGGGGCGGGGGGTTGACAGCCTATGCTGATAATTTTCAGTTCATCCAGAAGGCAATAGCTTTCCAGCCATGCTTCTTTTCCATCATTCTGGAAATCAGCAGACACAGCTGTGGTCACAAGAGTGAACAACAAGACTTGCTGAGAGAGCACCTTGTAAAACGTTTTCTCCCCTAATCTCAGAGCTTTAAGTTGGTGCAGGTTGCCATGGACTTCATTCAGTAAATGTAAAGGTCTTCTAGGCTGTGTACAGACAATACTTTTTCGGAGACTTGAAGGCTGTATGATAGAGCTGTTGTTGCCCATAAGCATTCACATAGGGTTGGATGCAGCATTTGCCTCCCACAGAAGGAAGGGCTCCTTCTGTTCACAGAAAGCTTCTGATCTAGTGGAGCATTCCCATTGGCGGAAAGGCGGAGGAGGCCATTTTCATCAATTTCCTCCTCCCCTGCAGCCCCCTGAAACAGCTGCACTAGAGCTTCGGTCCTCAAATCACGTATCGTGGAGTCGTGGAATTCTTAATATAGGTATCCTGCTTGAGATGTAGGGCCAAATCCAGCTTGAATTTGATACAGCGATGTTCACCCACGTTGCCTTTACCATACAGGGAGCTCACCTCTGAATCACATGATTTCAGTGATTTGCACTTTGGAGATAGGTTGAAACAATCCCCGGACCATTTCTCCACTTGAAGAATTCAGCATTAAAAAGCAGCTGAAAATTGACATCTTCAGCTTGCCACTAAAACTATCAGTTTGATCCACATTAATACTGCATCACACAGGTAGTTCTCTAGATCGAGGGTGCAGAACTTGCAGTTCTTCAGAAATCAGTCCAGAGTCTAAAATTACCTCTCTGCACCACTAGTTGTGATCCATGAAATCAGAGACATCTAGAAACACACTTCAATCTCACTGATTTCAGAAACTCCTAAACATGTGTAGAATTAAAGACACAAAGAATGTGCACCACCACTGAGCCATGATAGCCACTCATAATGTGGTTTAATCCCTGTTTGTGCTATTAAACATGCATTATGCTCTACACCAGCCTTCTCCAACCCAGTGCCCTCCAGATGTTTTGCACTTCAACTCCCATCAGCCCCATCCTGCGTGGCCAGTGGTTAGGAATTCCGGGAGTTGTAGTCCAAACTGTTCGGAGAACACCAGTTTAGGGAAGGCTGCTCTACACCCACCAATTTAACCTGGGCCACCATAGTATCCCTGCCAAGCAACCAGGCAGAACTCTGGTAGGACTGCATGAGGGATTAAGGGAGTTTAAATCCCTTTGAGACCATTTTTAAAATCATCAATTATATTAAACACTCCCCCTGTTTAGGCATACGTGCAGGGAAGTGTGATCCATTTGAGCAGCTGTGGCCTGAGCTCTGAGGACTTATTCCCCATAATCACTCACTCTGTGTGCCTAGTCTAGCATATGTAGCACCTGCACTTTAAACACTTTACCGTCTCTTGTGGATCTTTACTTCCAGACTTATAGTTCCCTAGTTGAATGTTCTGGACTACATTTGTTAACTGCTACCGAGTCCACATATTTATATACTCTAAATCCTTTTAAGTCTGACTGCAGCTTTACTGAAATCTTGCTGAGTCTGAACTGAAAACTTGGAAGCGGACTCTGAAAGCTGAAGGGCTTGCAGAAACCAAACACTAGAGTCTTTGCTGTGATTCATGTGCTACTTATATCTTAGCAATATCCTTTCAACTTGAAGTTTGGTTTCTTAGGCTTCCTCTTCCTGAATGAGGGTTGTCAATTGTTGAACCGCTGCAGCTGTCTCTTTAGCAGAAGTTTGTTCTGTACTAATGTTTTGTTTCTTGCCATTAAAAGCTTCACCTCTGATTTATGTGTATCAAACCTCTGTTAATGGCACAGGAGCAGGCCAGGCAGTTTTTCCCTGGTCATTTGGCAACCCCAACTTCAACTGAGATATTCTTGATAGAACACTGGTTTTAGCTTCCCTGTGTGAACTCTGGTGATCTTTTATAAATAGTTTTGAAATGCGCCAGCAGTTATCTCCAGATCTTTAGCTAGGTTTTTAATGGAGCGCTGGAGAGATTCATATCATAGGCAACAGTGGTATCTGAATTAATTTTACTGAATTTCCAAGGAAATATTAATTGCTGCATCTTCCAGCAGTGGAACATTTTTGCACGAGCACTGAGAAGCAATGTGGCATCCTGGCTTCAGAGAGTCTGCATGCTGTATTATAGCCTTCTCCAACCTGGTGCCCTTTAAATGTTTTGGACTACAACTCCCAGCATTTCTGACTATTGGCCATGCTGCCCGGGGCTGATGGGAACTGAACTCCAAAACATCTGGAAAGCACCAGGTCAGGGAAGGCTGTTGTAGTGGTTTGAGTGTTGGACTAGGAATGCAGAGAGACCCAGGTTAAAATCCCACTCAGCTTCAAAGTTCACTGGGCAACCTTGGGCCATCACTACCTCCCAGCTTAACCTACCGCACAGGGTTGCTGTAAGGATACAATAGGTGGTGGGAAACAATATGCCAACCTCACCTTCTTGGAGAACGGATGATAATAATGTAATAATATAGCTAAATACTGCTTGTTTATTATTGGAATAATGTTTTCTCCCATTTATTGTACATAGACAATCAGTAAATATCTGATCAACCACAAACAGAGACATTTGGGGTCAGGGCATCTTACAGGACTGGTCTTATCATGAGGGAGTAGGAGGTGTCCACCAAAGTTGGCAGTTTGAGGCTACCATTAAGGTTGCTTAATTTGTGATTAACAGCACACAATCCAGCCAAAGTCAAACCTGTTCTATGGGGAATAAGCCAAAATGTGAGATCAGGTGACAATGTGCTATATATTCTCTTCTTCTGATTATACACTTGTTATCCCATTTGCTATCAGAGATATTAAAATCCCACATGAATCATGTACTAATCTCCCTCTCCTTGTATGATCTCTTATCTGAATAAACATTTCCTGCTCTGCTTGAGGTCTCAGACTTCTCAGGAGGTCTCTAACAATTCAATCTGGATAGGATATGCGGTAGGGCAGATTTATGATTACAGTGAATGCAAGGTTGGAGATCTCTTTAACCTCAATTAAACAATAGGTATAGTAAATGGCATAACAAAGGGGGAAGACCTCCAAATTATCTTGGGACCCCGGCCCAAGTGAAACGAATTGAAATTCAGTATACATCTATGCACCAAATGGGAAAGGGTGAGGCTGCCAGTCCTGAGTGTCTTTGTAAGGCCACATGGAAGGATCTAAATGCAATAAATAAATAAAACAATAGCCAATGGGTGAAACCACCCATGAGAACCTTAAAGAGTGTATTGCTTCACCTAACTACCAGCTCTTCCCCTGGAGGGTTGTTAAAAACTGCACCTGACACTGAATGTTGTGGCTTGCCTTCTGAAAGGTGTGGGCCCTAGGGAGCTCATACTATTGTGATGTTGTAGTGACCAGAAGGGAAAATTGGTGGCAACAGCATCAAGGGACCGCTTTCTGACAGTGACCATCAAGGCTCAATGAAAAAGCATCTTCTAGAAAGCAGAAGTCATTGAACAAATATCTTCTGCTCACTCTAGTCTAGAAACATCCGTCAGTCATCAATGCTCATTACCAAGCAAGCAAAATTAAGCTAAAGGAAGTCATCTCTTGATGTTTACACACCACGATACCTTATTTGTAATGGCATGGGCTAATTCCACATGTGAATTTAAATGGCTCGTTTTTCCTTCCTTTGATATTTGATGTCTAGCTGCTGAATGTGTGAACTGCCTCTTCTGAGAAACATTCTGTTTGAGATGACACAGGAAAGTTCTGTTGCTGGCCTTATATCTGTGATGGCTTATTCACATATGTGAGCAATTACTTGATGCTAACCCCACTTTTCCCAACAACAAACCCTTGTTGTAGAAGGAACTATGGGACATTTCAAACCTGTAGCAGGATGGATGAGAAGACCAGGGCCCTAAAGTAATATGTGGGCTGTCCAACTCACAAGCTCCGCATTTCCGTACAGAGTGTAGTGGGGGAAACAGTGGGCAACTTAACAGAATAGGGCACATCCCCTCCCCAAAGGGAGGAACCAAAAAGAACAAATCAGAGAAATATGCAATTTAAGGTAGGTCTCTAAATTTAGAGGAGATGGAGTCCAATTAATTAGGGCCTAACTAGATGTGACACTAAACATTAGGAGCTACATCTGGTTTTTCAAAATTTAATTGCAGGTGTGAGGAGATCAATTTTCATTGGGATTCCAGAGTGTGGGGAGGTTTAACGCTTTCCTCCCCAGCCACAATCCTGACAAAAACTGTGCCCCCCGCCCTATGTTGCTATAAGACTTAGGAAAAAGTTTCCACTGGTGCCAGCAGGAGCTCCCCTGCCCTCACTAAGCTAATAGCCACACCAGATGGGGGTTTCATAAGCATCATGACTGGGGAAGGAAGAGTTAAATCTCCCCTCCCTGCATGCTGCTGTCCTGATGAAATTAGAGCCCCAGTGCCTGTTATTAAATTAAAATAATGTGCAGTATATTTTATTTTTATTAAATAAAATGGTGTGCAGTGGCATTTATGATATGCAGATTCATTTACCCAGAGTACCCCTGGGCCCCACATACGGCCCAGAGATGCTCTAGGAACATGAAGATGGTTGGTGTCACTGCAGCTTCAGCAACAGGCACTTCACTGTGCAGCACAGCTGCCTGACTAAATGTTAATAAAGAAAAAGATTTTGTATGGCGAAAGATGTCAGCCCGGGTATGCAGCAGCTGTCCGTGCTGGGTGCTGATGCTGTCCAGCCTTCATCTGCTGCCACAGTCTCCTTGGTGGTTGCTTGGGGGGACTTTAGCTCACAAGCCCACTCTGCTCTTAAGTCTTGGGCTGGAATGTCGCTGTAGGCCTCAGTCTCTCTCATTTGCTGTTGGTGCTGCTGCGGGATCAATGTGTGAGGGCAAAAGGCTGCTGCTTCAGAGTTGGTGGACTGCATCCCACAGATTCAAGTAGAGTGCGCTTCCAAACAAACTTCCAAGTTTTATTTAAACAAAGACTACAGAGCGCTCTCAGGCTGTGGCCACTCTCTTCTCAGGCCAGAAGCGGTGGGTGCTGCCCTTAACTACTTCCCGGTTCCTCCCAGAAAGCACATCCTATTCAGGCAGAATCCAGCAGTTCTTTCATGTCGTCCACCATCTTCTCTGAACAGTTTTAAAAATTATTGTTATTCACTGCATCTGTCTTCTGCATATTGTAGCTTAAAGCTCTCCTTGCCAGTAACTAAGCCTTAGGAGAAGCATTTCAACCTTTTAGAATGGGGAAAAAACTGCAAAAGCTGGGAAACTACTAAGCTATTAACACATGGAGGAAAAGGGAAGGGGGTGTGGCCTTTTGGGGGACCCTAGGTGGGTCAGATTGGGACCCCAGGTGGGTCAGATTTGGCCTGTGGGCTTGAGGTTCAATGCACCTGATTTAGTCCATGCACGACAGCAGGTAAGGGCTAAAAAGAGCTGTGCTCCAGATATCTCACAAGGGGCTACACCACAGGGTTATGCTACAGCTATTTATTTATTCATTTATCCTGACGTTACCCACTTGACTAGCCTGAAAGCAATCTCTCGAAGCAGGTAATAATGTAAAACCCACATCATACAATATAAACTCCACTCAAAATTGTAACTGATAAACAAAACAGTCACAATAACAGGCCAATAAGAACAGAGGAACAGAGGAAGCTACCCTGTACCAAGTCAGACTGTCTACCTAGCCCAGTAGTGTTTGTTCTAACTGGTAGGAGCTCTGCAGGATCTCAGGCAGAGCTTTTGCCCATCACCTGCCACTTGATCCTTTTAACAGTAGATGTCAAGGACTGAACTTGGAGCCCTGATGCGCTCTCTACCATTGAGCTATGGGAACTCTCCTGACTCCTCAATATCCTATTTGAAGTCTACTCCAAAATGAATGCTCTCACATAAGTTCTTGTCCAGAGTTTCTGTTCTGAAGTAAGGTGGGTGATAACCAGAAGGCAACAAGATAGCCTCTTTTGTTGTGGCACCTTTCTTTTAGAATACTCTTGCTCTGTTCGCTCACAAGGTTCCCTTTCCGCTGACCTTTAGGAAAAGACTGAAAACACAGTCATTTTCTTCTGGTTCTAATATGATATTACTGATTTTATTTTGCCATATGTTGTTTTAATGTTTTGATATTTTTTGTAGTGGTACAGTACTGTGAATTTTTAAATTTTTGTTAGCCACCTTGTGAATCCATATGATTAAGAGGCAGTATAAAAATAGTTCAAATCAAATAACTAAGGGTGCAGTCCTATCGATTGTACTCTCACCCTTTGGAAACTCCCAAACTTGAGGGCTTCTGAGTTTCCTATGACCTGCTGGGCTGAAGCCAGCTGGGTGGGAGGAACGGCGAAGGCAATCGTCACCTCCCCTTCCTCCAATCTCCTGTATTCACGCTAGATGGGCTTTTCAGCCCATCTCAGGGTACTTTGGAGGGGGAGGGAAGGAGGCTGGAGGAGGCTCAGGATAACCCATATCCTGGCCTCTCCGGTCTCCTCCCCTCCCCGCCCACTGAAATGCCCCCTTTCCAAAGTTGCTTTCCTGACTTCAGAGAGGCAGCTGGTACAGTTCTCTCCATGCTGGCTGCGAGTGGGAGGTGTCTGGGGTTGGATATCTGACTCCCCCTTCTGAGGTTAGAGCATTGTCTCTGACCTCAGAGGGGTTTTATGAGCCATCCTATGGTCCCTGGGAAGCTCTCCCAGGAACATAGGATTGCCCTGTAAACCAACCATCCAAAATAAGCCTTCTGGGAAAAAAAGTTTTTACAAGCATTTTGAACATCAGAAAGGAATTAGCCAGGCAGGCTTCCCTGGGAAGTGATGCGCACATGAATCATCTCTATGAATGTCTGAGGTGACATATAACAGCTCATATACTTTTGCAAACTGCCTTGGAGATCTTCAGTCATATTTGTATAGCACCGTCCATTGTATTATCATCCTTCCTATCACAATTATGGTACCCCAAAGCAACTGTGTAGTTTGGGGGTGCTCCTTCTGCCAGCATTTTCACTTGGAGCTCAGGTGATCTTGGTGGCTAGGGGTGCCTTCTAAAGACTTTCCTGGATAGGGATAGTCTGGCCACAGTGGTTCATGCTGTGATAACCTTCTGACTGGTTTACTGTAATGCATTGTCCATTGGGCTGTACTTTAAGATGACTTGGAAGCTCTAAGATGACTCAGAAGTGCAGAATGTGGCCCCTTTCATTTCCCCTACCCAGGTCCCAAAAGGACATGCCAGGTTGGCCCTCTCATCCACAATTAAATCATGGATGAGGGAGATTTTGTTTTGGACCAACCTGACATTCAGCAGTGCCTCCACCAGACCCGAGTGTAAGTTGGTAAGGCAGCCAGGAACCATCTGGCTGGAGGAAGAATTAGAAGAGGAGATAAGCGTAACATGTCTAGTGTCTCTTCTCCTCAACTGGCCTGTTAATCCCCAGTGCCATACCTCGCCCTACCCATAATCCCACTAATAGGGACACCCCCTTCCCAACCTAGATTATCCAATAAATTTTCCTAGGCATATGTTAAAATAACAATTTAAATAGAGAGCCCTGGCCCTCAGTGCAACAGCTGAGGAACAGGTGAATTTTCGCAATTGCTCCAAGCTCCTGGCCTCTGCTGCTATTAGTTGCTGGTTGCTGGAGTGTATTGAGCTGAATGGCTGTGAAGTGTTGGTATCTGTGTCTTTCCTCAAGCAAAGAAACAAGGCTCCGGCGGCAAAAAATGAAAAGCACCTCTGCGTCACCAATATTCCAGTTACCTAGCATACTATCCCCAGTGATACTACAGGCTCAGAGCCACAGGCCCAGAGCCCTTTGGCTCACACCAAAGGTTTGCGCCTCTGCCAGGAGCAGCCTTTAAACATGGGGAGGGGAGTAAGAGACAGATACCTTCAGCCAGGAGTCTCAGCTGGTAAATAAGCCCTCCTTCCAGCAGTCTTCACCCCACAAACATGCTTTCTTGTTGGGTTAATTGTGGGTTGTTTAACCCATAAACAACCCAGAGTGCCAGCGTTCGGACATGACGTTAACAGTCTATGAATGGGACATTTCACATTTGTAGGTTCCTTCTTCAAACTGGAAATGGCTCACATGCTCCGCATGTCCCCACAAATTGTGGGTTAATCAACCCACAATTTGCTGCTGTGATGTGCAAACTGGAAGGGTGCTGTTTTCAGGAGGTGCCAGAAACAATACAGTGTTGGTGCCTGCCTGGCCTCCCGGGGCAGGGAATTCCAAAGAAAGAGGGCCTGCATGCTGAAGGCTCTTCTTCTGGTAGACTCCAATAGGGTCACAGGGCCACGTGGAACCACCAGGAGCAAGCTCTCCGATGACCTCAGTGACCAGGCGGGTTGGTAACGGAGAAGGCGCTCTCTCAGGTATCCTGGTCCCAAGTTGTTTAGGGCTTTTGAGTACTAAAACCTTAAACCTGGCTCGGTAGTGAATAGGCAGCCAGTGCAGTTCCTTCAGCAAAGGAGTCGCATGCTGAAAAGGGGCAGCCCCCAGCAACAGCAGAGCTGCTGCATTCTGCACTAGCTCCAGCTTCCAGAGCAGCCTTAAGGGCAGCCCCACATACAGTGCACTGCAGTAATCCAGTCTTGAGGTTACTAGCGCCTGTACCACTGTGGCCAAGCTATCCCTGTCCAGGAGAGGCCACAGCTGGTGAACCAGCCAAAACTGGTAAAAGGCACTTCGAGCTGCCATGGCCACTTGGGCTTCCAGCGACAGTGATGGATTTAGGAGTACCCCCAGACTACGGACCTGATCTTTCAGAGGGAGTGCAAACCCATCCAGAACAGGCAATGAGCCTATCTCCTGAACCCGGGAACCACTCACTCACAGGGCTTCCATCTTGCCAGGATTCCGTTTCAGTTTATTGGCCCTCATCCAGCCCATTACTGAGTTCAGACACTGGTCCAGTACTTGCACAGTCTCTCCTGATTCACAAGGAAATAGAGCAGTGTGTCATCAGCATACTGTACATATTTCTAAATGTATTTTATCGTAAAATATACATTTCCAAATGCATCTTGGTACATTTTTTTGAGCTGAGAAACTGCCTCACAAAATTTGAATTGCAAAATCTGGAGGATAATTACACTTCGATCCACACATTAATCCTGGAGGTGAGGATCAGGTCAGTTCACATCAGAATTAATAATAATAAAATTCCTCAATCATCCTTACCAGGATCATACATTAGTTAATGGTTTGATAAGCTCTTCCTTCGGAAATGGAGGACATATCAGGGAAATAAGCTTACTTTCTCCACCTGGAAGCCCTGACAAAGTAATAGAGGGCTTTGAAATACCATTAACCATGATAATTTCTTATAGTTTGAGAAGAATGCTAAGCATGTGAATCTGGAGGCCCCAGATGTGTCTCATGCAGATATTAGACTAAGCCAATATTTCCCCTCTTGCTCTTTTACAAGTTCTCAAATAAACTCCAGCAACAGTATGAAGATATGCTTGGTTGGAAACAGAGAATTGTTTTCAAGAGAGTTAACAAGTGGTAAGATGGTGGCATTTTCCTCTGCATTGTACACACACATTTTAGTCCCAATATTGCCTGGGGTCAAACACGTTTTTAAAGCCCTACGAAAGAGAGGGAGCAATATAGTGGGATTAGTGTGGAGCGTTAAAGATGCAAAAGAAGGCAGTAATGTCTCTGGCATACCACCACCAAAAGTACTTCTTTGGTCTCTCCATAGACCGAGCTTGCTGGTTTGGCGTGCTCTCCTCTCATAGCTCACTGAGGGCTGCATGGCTGATTCAAAAACAAGCTGGACTGCGGCCATGGCATGGGGGACCCTTTGCCCCTGCCATGCCAAAGTGTCACTGCTGGGAGCTTTCTTCCCATTGCAAATAGCAAGCATCGGGGAGGGGGTCCAATTCTGAGTGGAACCAGGGCAGAGGCAAAGGTCGCCCTCGTCAATGCCATGATCCCAGTCAGAATCAGATCCCCCCACCCCCAGTGGCACCAATGGGAGCTTCTGCTATTGCAAATGGCAAGCATGGGGGGGGGGAGTCTTATTCTGATCAGGACCATGGCAGGGGCAAAGAGTTAAAGCCTCCTCTCCCCCATGCCACGGTCCCAATCTGGTTCCCCACCCACCCACCCCGCCCCAATCAGCCACAGAAGACAACGCAGTGTGACAAATGTCAGGTCTAGCTTGGCCCGCAAGATCAAGAATATAAATTAGTAATACTCTGGTTGGTACTTCTTTGGTTGTGAAGTAAAAAAGAAGAAATGTCAAACGAGTTAGGCAGTATTAATGGCTACTGGTCTTGATGGCTCTATGTGCTGCCTCCAGTACCAGAGGCAGTGAGCCTATGCACATCAGTTGCTGGGGGACGTGGGTGGGAGGGCGCTGTTGCGCTTGTGTCCTGCTTGAGGGTTCCTTCCTGGTCGACAGCTGGTCGGCCACTGTGTGAACAGAATGCTGGACTAGATGGACCCTTGGTGTGATCCAGCAGGGCTCTTCTTATGTTCATATGTTCTTAGTATCTTTCTTCTTGAGGACTTTAAAACACTCTTTAAAATGCAGCTATTTGAAATCCATGTCAACTGTCAGTTGCTGGCCAACAGTTTTCCATTTAAAGATGTATCTGGGTCGGAGTTGTCAAAATAAGTTTATGCTAAACCATCACCTGGTACTGTGAGATGTTGATGATCTCAAAGACAAAGGAGAAAGCACTGCCAGATACTGTTATAAAGCTTAAGGCTGAGAAATAATAAGAATTAAAATGTCACCAAACAGTTATAAGGTGTTATGTTTGATACCCTCCTATCCCTGATAAGCTGGCAAATGATAATAGAAATACAATATTGGAACAATGGCGTTGCTGTTATAAATTTATAATGTATTTGTGCAGCACAATCCTATGGATGCTTACTCAGAAGTAAATCCCACTGATCTCTGTGGGACCATCTGTATACAAAGGATTGCATAAGACTGCAGCATTAATGCACAATGAATTTCCCAAACTTTATATTATCTGTTCATCTCAACAGATCTGTACATAGGCCACTGTGATCCCTGATTTTCAGCCATTTTTCTCAATTTAGACATGCTTGCACAGACAGTTAAAAATTAAAACCTGAACTTAATTTAACTCTCATACTGTTCTCACAGAAAGAGCTGTTTTGCACATCAGAAACATTATGTGAAGGCTGCTGAAAATATCTCTATGTGGCAACAGTAAGGTAGGACAAGATAAATAAGTTCTGGGGCTTTTTTGATCAGCTTGCAGTTGTATGGTAAAAAGTGCCCACCGTATTCCCCAGTATCGGCTAGGGTAGCCACTTGTGAATTGTATCAAAAATAGGACACACATCACCAAAAAAGGGGATACCTGTTCTCATACAATTTGTATATGCTAATTTATATGTATATATGCAAATTTAGAGATAATTGTTGTTGTTGTTCAGTCGTTAAGTCGTGTCTTACTCTTCGTGACCCCATGGACCACAGCACGCCAGGCCTTCCTGTCCTCCGGTCTCTCCCGGAGTGTGCTCAAGTTAACGTTCTTTACAGCATCGGACTTTCTTTTCACCACCAGACACATCCACAGCTGAGTGTCCTTTTGGCTTTGGCCCAGCTGCTTCGCTCTTTCTGGCGCTACTTGGAAATTCCCTCTGCTCTTCCCCAGTAGTATTTTGGACATCTTCTGACCTGAGGGGCTCATCTTCCGGCATCATATCTTTTAGCCTTGTGATACATTCCATGGGGTTTTCTTGGCAAGAATACTGGAGTGGGTTGCCATTTCCTTTGTCAGGGTGGAAACTGAGGCAATGGAACCCCAGAGCAGTTCTGATTTTGAGGAGGATCAGCAATCCGTGGGAGAGGAGCCAGCTCATCCCTCACAGGCACAACAGCTGGCAGAGATTCCTCCTGCCGGCATTCCTGAGATAGATAGTGAACCTGGCAGTGAGCAAGTGCAGGAGGGGGGCTTGCTAGATGCTCAACACAGATGCAGGGAGCGACGAGCGATGGAGGGCGCAGAAAGGAGGCGTAGCACCTGTTTGGTGTGCAAGCAATGGCCGCCTCCCGTGGACCCAAGGGAGGATCTCTCCCTAGCCCATAAGTTCAGGGTCTTCAAGTGATTCTCCTTCAAATGGGGATCAACTGCCTACTCAGCGCATAGGCCACTCTGCTGTTCATTGCTTAGTCACTGGTGATTAGCATCTGAAAGAGTCATTAAGTTGTAAAAGGATTAAAGCCTTGAAAAGAAACCTTCTATCTGTGTCTTGAGTTGGCTATTGGAGTCCACTGAAAGAGGCTGCCAGGGCGCTCCTGACATCCTTCTCCAGTGGACCACATTTTGTCAGAACTCTCCGCCATGACCTGTCTGTCTTGGGTGGCCCTGCATGGCATAGCTTATGGCTTCACTGAGTTACGCAAGCCCCTTCGCCACAACAAGGCAGTGATCCATGAAGGGGTAGAGATAATTATTATAATTTAAATAGAAGTACAGTACATCTGACCATATTATGAAGGCTGTGACCAGGCAATCTGTGCCTTGTTCAGCCTGCTGTCAGGTGCTGTTGATGGGCAACTTCAAGGCTGAGCTCTTCCTTCTGATGGTTCTTTATGTTTATACCAGATTTGGACTCGACAGCCCTTCAAACAGATGATGCCTTCAAAACAGAGGGCAGTCCTCTGGCAGTCCTTCAAATAGAAGACTGTCATCTTTAAAAGAGGACCCATGGCCACCCACATTTTGCAAGCTCACCCTCAGAGAGGAGTTAAAATGAGGTGAGAGAAGAAAGAGAATTAGCTTCTGCTCTGGAAGAGCTTGCTCATATGAATACTAACAGACAGGCTAAGGCCTGCTCCACCCCCTTCCGAAGGTGCTTCTGTCAGTAGCTTTAATAGCTATTAAGAATGGGGAATTTTGACTATTCTAGACGTCTGTTAACATTACAGAGGTCTGATCCTCCTTTAGATGTGGTCACTCTATTTTGTTAATAGAAACACCCTGGGAGGAGGCGGAGGAGGCTTTTCTCTGCTCCTACATGATAATCTGCACCTGCCAAAATTCCCTATTCCTATACCATTGTTAAAGATGCAAGGGTCCAGTCTTCCTTTGCCTCCCTTGTCCTATCTAAAAAGGATCACAAAACTCTGGGATTATACCCTCTAGTAAAACAATTCCCTTTGAGAAGAGAAATGTGGGATACTCACAAAGTCCAAGGCTGAATATTTTCTGGCTTCCAGATTCTGGGACTACAAGTGGAATCCTTCCCTTCATGCTCCCTGTAATATGTGCTCTGTGCTCTGTCTATGAGTCCCAGGGGTGGAGTACTTATACAGGCATCCATGTCCCAGTAGGTTCTGCTCTCAGGTCAGCAGTATTCAGTAGACACAGGCAGGATGATACATAGCTTCCTTTTTATTAAGGGCAACACATTGAATCATAATTAAGGGAGCAATCCTATGGCCACTAGACAGCGGCTAGATGGCTATAGGATATCTTGTTTTCCAGGATAGGTGGTTGCCTCAAAGTTCAAAGGCGGCCGCCTATGTGGATAGGATTGCGCCCTAAGAGTCCTGTGACTCCTGAAAGACTAGCAAATTGATTATGGCATACACTTTCATGGACTGCAGTCCATTTCCTCAGATGCAGTCCATGGAAGCTTAATGTGTTTTTAAGGTACCACAAGACTTTTTGTTGCAACAGACTAACACAGCCGCCTTTCTGAAACATGGAAACATAACCTGCTGATAGCAAAAGCAAAGCAGCTTATGCAGATTTCCACATGCTCCAACATATACACACAGAGAGAGAGAGAGAGAGAGAGATGGAACAAACAACTGCCAGACCCAGTGGGACTAAACCACACCAGGCAGGTATCAGAGGGGAAACTGTGATGGACTGTTGCATTACAGACCTCTTACAGATAACATTAAGTATATCACATACCCCTATCTATGGACGATGCATGGAGGATGCAGTCAAGAATGGATTCTTGGCTGATCTTAAGGATCATGATGGGAAGATAAGGGTGGAAGCAATTTCTAAATTCTTATGGAATGCCTAGGTTTTTAAAGACTTTATAGGTTAAAACCAGCATATAGCTATCCAGAGCCCCTGCAGACTTCTCTGAGTCATCTCAGGACAAGGACAGCAGTCCTATTTTAATTTGATGTTGGAGTCACTGCTAGTTAATTTCCTTTTCGTGTAGAACTTAAGGAGAGAGAGAGAGAGAAACAGTACAGTTCTAGGAACTGTAAGTAATATGTGTTGCAATGTTCCTCTGCAGCCTACGCTGTTATGTGCAGCAACCTCAAGAAAAAAAGCAACACCATTTAACTGATAGATACATTCTTTAGCTGATTGGTGCTAAATCTCGCTCTTTCTCTCTCTCTCTCAGCAACATTGAATAGATGCCTCATGGCACAGTAGTTAAACATCTTTGCTGACAACCATCTGAAGAGGTCATAATGAAAATGTCAGTGCAATTTTAAACAGTAGTGATGTGACAGAGGTTCTTGGTAACACAAACCAATGAAAAATGCATTAGGGTGATGTGAGTGTTTTCAAAGGGCAGATCTTGACAATCAGCCCACTACAGGGAAAACATTTAATATGAAGCTCGACAAGATAGCCAATAGCATATCCTTCACTTCAAAAAGAAAGATTGCCCTTTGAAACCAGGGGAGACTGGCTTGGAATGAAGACCAGACTGAGTATCTCCTTTTCTCTCTGCCTTTAATCTCTAAAGAGCTTTGAACCCATGTGGAAGTTCAAAGCCCTCACTTGATGAGGGTAACCTTTTAAAGAATAATTGCTGGCTTAGGTTTTATGAATATTTTAAAGTGAATAATTTATTCTAAGGGAACTGCAGCAAAAGCAGTGACTCATTTGGAGATTTATTTATTTTTTACTGCTGTATGGATTGTTAAAGCAACATCAAGCACAGTTAATAGTTAATTCTGTCTTAGACCACTACCTTGAATTCTCCAATACTAATTAAGAGATCCAGAAGGTCAATGAAGTGCTCCTCAGTACTATGTTTATGCAGGCATTAGTCCAATCATCACTTAAATGGGCATGTTTGAATTTTAGGATTTGTTTACAATGGGTGTCCCTACATGAGCAATTTATTGCACACTCGTGATTGATCACTCATGGAATTTTGTGGGTCCTTTACATGAAGTCATCAACCTCCAGGATGCCTTGTGCACATTTCTCCCTTTAGCGCGCTTTCAAAAAGATCGGAGATAAATTAGTAATAAAAGTTAACGGCGCCATATCGGCAGTGTGTAATGCTGGCTTAGCATCATGAACTTGCCAAGGAAGGACTTTCCTCGATTCAAACAACGTGTCTCTTGATTGCCGATCTGGGGGAGAAGAGAGTAAAATGCCTCCCTGAAATGAAGGGAGACACATCTGATCCTCCACCCCACCAAGCTTAGAATCAATGTCGTCTGTTGATTCAGAGCACCCCATTATGTTCAGTGGGGCTTACTCCCAAGTAAGTGTGCCGAGGGTTGCAGACGTACAGCATGGGGCTTATTCCCAAGTAAGAGTGCCAAGGGTTGCTGACTTACAGAGTGGGGTTTACTCCCAAGTAAGTGTGCAGAGGGTTGCAGACTTATGTGATCTTATGTCTACTCAGAAGTAAGTCCCACTGACCTCCATGTGACTTACTCCCAAGTAAGTGTGCCTAGGGCTGCAGGGAAACAGTAAAGCACAAATGACAAAAGCAAGACTCCCCCTGCCTGCCCCGCTCCTTTGCACACATGCCAGGGATGGAGGGAAGTGCTTCCTCTATTCAAACCACCTATCTGCTGTGTAAAGAAGCCCATCCTAATCCCACAAAGAAAGCGAAAGCAGAAAGTCCTGGGTAAGGATGCAGGGGTTTGCTTAACGTAGAGATGCATAGTGTCAACAGGTATGTGAGGGCTAGGAAAGAAACAGTGGAAATGCCTGTATGTGGCCAGTATATCCAAATCTCCAGATCTTTTTATCAGGCAAGACGTTACAAAAAAGCAGGTGTGTGTGGGGGAGTGACTTGATGGTGAAGTCGCAGTCTGTCTACATGTTTAGGATCCCAAGATGCCGTGGGGGAGAAGGGGTCTGCAGATATTCCAGTTAGGCTCTGCAGGCCATGTATATATAGAAAGCTACCTTATACCGATTATTGGACCATCTAGCTCATCTAGCAGGGCTGGTGTCAAAGGGAGGCATGGTCGGGCACCTGCCGAGGGCCTACCCATCAGCAGGGGCACCCTGACAGGAATGCCCTCGAGCTGCTTCACCCCTTCGCCACTGCCAGCTCCTTGTTCACCTGCCTCTCATTCTGGCCCAGAAAGTGGTGGTGGTAAGAGGGAGAAGCAGCAGATGCCGCTGCCCACTTGGTCCCTGGCTCTCTGCCAAGCAAGCAAGTGGTGCCAGTGATGGGAAAGAGGATGAGGAGCCACATCAGCTGGTGACAAAGGTGGTGAGAAGGTAGACTTACCGAGCGATGGTGCCCATTGAGGGTGTCTTGCCCAAGGCCCCCAGAAACCTGGAGCTGGCACTGTAGCACAGTATTGTCTACTCTGACTGGAAGCAGCTCTCCGGGGTTTCAGGGTGAGGTCTTTCCGAGTGCCTTTTCCACTGGAGCTGATGGGGATTGAACTTGCAACCTTCTGCATGAAAAGCAAGTACTCTGCCACTGAGCCGTGGTCCCTATCCATGGCAGCAGTGGTGAGCTGGCCACATGCACTCACTGTCATGCATAGGATTCAGCTTTGGAAGGGCTCTTTCCACAGGCACGATATGGCCACATGGATGCGAGCACAGGCCCTATGACTTGCCATGCCAGCAATAAATGCTTTAGGCGGTGGCACATGCAACATGGTGCAATTATTATTTATCACATTTGTATTCTATCCTTCTTTTAAAGAGCCCGTGGTAGCCTATGTAGATTTTTTCCTTAATTTTATCCTCACAATAACCATGTGAGGTCCACTGAAAGATGGTGAGTTGCCCATGATCACCCAGTGAGCTCAGTCGCTGAACTTAGGTGTCCACGGTCCAAGTGCAACATGCTGTTGCTTGCTACACCACAGTGGGTCCCTCTGTGAGTTGTTTTAAGTCATCAAAAAACATCTTACGCATCAGGCAGTACAAAAATAAGTTCCAAATTACGATGGGTTTCCTTCAGAAAATTATTGCTTTACATGGCATCAGGACATCTTTTCAGGGTCACTTCCAGAGAGGTAGCTGTGGTGCTGCAGCAAAAACAACACCTTAAAGACTAACACATTTACTATGGCATAGGCAGGGCTCGCGGCAGAGTCTAATGGGCCCTCAGTACAGTGTACCCTATGGGATCCTGCTGAAGCCCCACCCAGCCACCCCCAAAGCCCTGCCCACCAGCCAATCAACCCCCCCCACTGCCCACAGTCAGCCAAAACCCACTCGCCCAAGCCCTGCAGCCGCCCAAGCTCCTGGAGCTGCCCCCTCCATTGGTGCCTGCCAACCAAAGGGGACGTACTAAAAAGGACACCGAATAGCCATTGAAATGCATTGGTTCATTCCAAATAGCCAAATCAGCCAGTGAAAGCACAGGAGCTACATAAAGACCACCCTGAGCCTTCATTGGCCATGCCCCCCCCCCCGAAGGCAGTGTCTGATTGGTTAAGATTGCTGCAACTCAAAATGTAAGTACATTTTTTTCCATTTAAAGTGGAGTGCCAGGGCCTGCAGGCACAGCTGGGTGCCCTGGCACTTTGCCAGCAGGGCTGGCTGAGGGAGGATGGTGATGGCAGTAGTAATAATGGTAGTGGCAGACTCAGGGGTAGTTTGGCCCTTCAAAGCCTCTGGGCCCTCAGCAAATGCCCGCCCATGCTGCTCGCTGACGCTGGGGCTGGGCATAAACTGTCATGGACACAGTCCACTTCATCAGATGCATGAAGTGTTATCCTCAGTTGTCAGGTATATATATATACACACGTGTGTGTGTGTGAATTGTAAACAGGTCAGAGGGAACTGAAATGCAGAAAGTGTAAACCATGATAATTACCTTAAAAGTGGCCACTCTCAAAACAATTGTTGGGTGGTAACATAAACATACTTGCATGGATGAGCTGTTTATCACAGGTATTGTGATTTTTAAAAAGCTTTAATCCCTGTTCAAGCCACAGGAGATGGTGCTGAATCTCTTGATTAATGGTAGTTCAGTAGTTTCATGTTGAAATCTGTCATTGTTCAAGAATGGCCACCTGATGGTCATTGACAGTGACCTGGGAACTTGAAATGTTTCCCCATTGGTTTTTGAATATTACAATTCCTGATGTCAGATTTGTATCCATTTATTCTTTTGCATAGAGACTGGCCTATTAGTCTTTTATAGCAGGGGTCCCCAACCTCCGGGCCGTGGTCGGTACCGGGCCGTGGTCGGTACCAGTCCGTGGCCTGTTAGGGACCGGGCCACAGTAGGGGTGTGGGAACCCCCCCTTACCTTGGGTCCGGGGGGGGAGGCAATCCGTCGCTCCCCCCCACCCCGGAATCCTTGCTGGCCCTGGCCGGCTCCACTCCGCGGCGAGTCCGAGGAGCTGCCGGCCGGCTCCGGCCCTGTTCTTTGCAGTAATAGCCTATTACTGCTAAGAAAAGGGACATAAATGGCGTCCGCTACGCGGATGCCATTTGCGTCCCAGTGGCCGGAAGTCCTCCCCCGGCTGGAGCCTATTCTTTGCACTAATAGCCTATTACTGCTAAGAACAGGGACGTAAATGGCGTCCGCTATGCAGATGCCATTTGCGTCCCAGCGGCCAAAAGTCCTCCCCCAGCTGGAGCTGGCCGGCAGCTCCGCGGTGAGTCCAGGGCCAACGAGGATTCCAGCGGGGGAGGGATGGATCACCCCCACCATGGGCCCAAGGTAAGGGGGGTTCCCACACCCCTACTGTGGCCCGGTCCCATCCCCCCCCCCCAGGTCCATGGAAAAATTGTCTTCCACAGACCGGTCCCTGGTCCCAAAAAGGTTGGAGACTGCTGCTTTATAGAATGCAGCAGGTCATTGCTGACAGAAGATGGCATATATCACACTGGAAAATGAGCATGTGAATGAACCCTGATGTTGTGGATGACATTATTAGGTCCTGTAATTAATAGTGTTGCCACAGTAGATATGGGGATGCAGTTGTCATCTGTGCCTGCCAGATGCTTGCAAACCCCACTGTTGACTGAGCCCCTGGTCAGTTGCATGCAGCTTTGATATATCTCAAGTCACACTGGTCTGACCTGGCAGGTAACATCATGTCCAAGAGACAGATAGTTCTTCCATATTGCACCAACCGTGAAGTTCCTCATAGCTTTGCTTAAGGAAGTCTAGGCCGGGTCTGCACCTGGATGGGAGATTGCCTGTAAACCCCATGGATGCCACCTGGAACAAACATGAGGGTCTACGTCGCAATAACTCAATTGAATATTTTGTTTTATGTATACTTTTATGTGGAGTTTTAAATGTATTTGGTTCTTTTTTTGATATGGTTTGTAGACTAATTCAATACATTCTATTCATTCAGTTAAGTAATATTGGAAAGCTATGCATCTTAAATTCTTTATAGGACTGAATTAACGTCTCACCACATTTCATGATGACCAGTCCCGTAGTTCTGGAGATATTACCAGCTTTATTGAGATACTGTAGTCCCACTGGAACTACGCTACTCCATAACACACAGACTTGGAAGCATCTCCTATTGATTCTAATGGCATTAGAATGGCCGCCAACCCAAATGTGCTTTGGATCAAAGCCTTAATGATTCAAATGCTACCTGTGTCTGCAGTAATGATACCTTTTCTCTGTCCATGTTTCAGATGCGGTGGCGAATAAGACAGGATTGCCTTGTGGTTGTCTGGTAATAAGGAAAGGAAATGCTAGAAATGTGGAATCCTGCTCCCATAAAACGTTCCGCCCAGTTTTATAAATCCAGGAAGTTTGGCTACTTGAAGTGAGTTTTGGAGAAGAACCAGTCCTTTGAATGCCTAAGGTGAACCCAGCGTCCAGACTGTGGTGTGTTCAACTTGTTATAACTTGCTTTCTGTCACTTCCTGTGCTTTGACTTTTTTTAAATACAAAGCTTTGAAATCCATTTCTGACTCTGCCACAAGGAAGGAAGTAAAGCCGTTTATTGCTTCTCTGTAGTTATTTCTACTGAACAAATAAGGTTGCCACCCGGTTGGGTTTTTTTGTTTTTGTTTTAATTAAGCACGGTCTTTTTGGGTTGGAGCCTTTTATGCTGTATCTCTGCTGCCATTTATTCGGATTATTCCCTGCCCCTATTTCAGGGTGTCAGTGTAGGTTCAATATATTCTTACCTCTTTTTATTTAATAAATTTAATTCTATTCTGCTCCATCCCAAAGATTCTGAGCAGTGTACACAAATATTTAAAATATTGCATTAAAAGAATAATGCAAACAGTCTTCCTCATTGCCAGTGTTCTTGTTGAACAGAAGAAGGTATGACCTCTCTCCAGCTGTTCTCCTGACTAGAGCCTGTGACCATTGTCTTGTCCTTTGTCACTGCTACCACAGGGCAAGTGGCCACTGCAACATGCTTTTTTGGAAGGGGTAGAGAACCAGGCTTCCAGCATCTGTTGGTCCCTTGGCCAATGGGTGGGCAAGGCTCACCTTCCCCTTGCTGGTGGTGCTTAACCCCCAACTAACTTTATGAAGTAGGTCAAAGACAACAGGATAGAGTGACTTATAGTGGCCATATCACCTGGTAGAGATTTGAACCTGAGTTGCTCAAAATGAGCTTACATGCTTATGTTATCCCAGGATAACAATTCCTGAACTCACCTCAATGTCTGAGGTGTTTTATGTCTGAGGAATGAATTAGGGATTGAGAATGAGTCAACAACCTTGGGGAAGAAATTAGGCCACTCAATTCTCCTCGATCCTGTAAATCGGTAAACAAAGGGAAGATTGGTACTCCGATTGGTTGAGTTCCACAGACGAGCACAGCAACCTGTGTGTGATCTGAGAGCCTACAGATTACATTCATCACATCAAAAATAGCCACGTGTAGACCAGGCTCTAATTGTTAAGAATTATGAAACTCCTCCAAGAGACATGCAGAGAAAGCTGGAGGGCAGGTGGGCCAAACCTCTTTCTGCCCAAGGGCCAAATCCAATTTTGGAGAAGCAGTCATGGGCCACATCCCAATGGTGGTTGGGCCCAAAGCCAGAAGGGGTGGGGTCAAAGGCAAAAGATGTGGGCCTCCAAACGACAGCATATTTTAGTTTACAGCTCTTATAGCAACTAAGAGCGCAATCCTATGACCACTAGACAGCAGCTAGACGGCCATAGGAGTTTTTGGTTCTCGGGAACTGACTTCGGAGCCCGCATTCAGAGATCAGTTCCCAGAAAACCACCTCCCTGCCCCTGCTGCCTCGTAAGAGGCGTGGTTCGTCCCAGTCTCTGCACTTGTAAGAGCAGCATGGAGAGGGGGGAAAGGGGGTGTTCCTGGGGGCACGGAGGGGCAAGGATGGCAGAAGGGTAGTTATGATGCTTCCTATGTGCTGGCCAGCCTCCCCCCCCGATCTGAGGCACTGCAGCTAGACGGCCGAAATCAGCTGTCTAGCCGCTAATGCAGGGTGGCTGGAACGCAGAAGAGAAGATCCCCTCCACGCTTCACCCGCCCTGCATTGGATAGGCAGTCGCCTCCAAGTTCAGAAGCGGCAGCTTGTCCCCACAGGATTGCGCCCTAACTAAGCTTTGGAGCGGCGTTTGAATATTTGAGAACTGGGGAAAACATGCAAAATTTGGAAAACCACCAGATGATTGGCCGGGGGATAGGAGGATGGGGCCGGGGAGGCTGTGTAGCCATTAGAGGAAGCCTGGAGGGCTGGATTTGGCCGGCAGGCCTGAGGGTTGACACCCCAGCTGGAGGGGATAATACATAAACACACAAGAAGACAGGAGCTGCTGGGTGCTTTTGTCCATCTGTCTGTTGTCTATCTCTGCTTATATACAAGATAAACTAGAAAAAGAAGGTTTTGGAGACAGCTAACAGAAGAGGGCTTGGGCTTCCGGGATGTTGCTGTTGCTTTGGCACTGATGCTTCTTTGGGGCTAGTACTACTTGCCCACATGCCTGCCTGCTCTCTACCTGCCTATTTGTATATAAACAGATATTACAAGATACTGTGGATGCAATCAGACACAGAATTATGGGTGCTCTTAAGACCATGGAACCTGCATGGGCTGAAGCACATCTTTAATTTCGTGCTGTATTGTTATGGCCTGTAATGACCATTCATTATGTATTAGCAATTGCGATAATTTCCCACTTTTCTACAGTGAAGTGTACATGAGAAGGCATACAATAAAATAACTACAATTCATAAAATACAAAATCATAAATAAGTCTCTCCCAGAAGGCCTGCCCTAGCATTTACCATCAGTCGGGGAAGGAGTGGGTGGGGAGACACACAAAACAATATTTGCATTCATCGAGATCTTTTACTTAAAATATATGCTAAATCTGAAACAGCGTTACTGATCCCCTCTCTGAGGATCCCCACCCTGACCCTTCTGGGTGAGCCAAAAGCCTAACAGGGCTTCTTCTCACATCTCCCTGTTTTCTGACACATTGCTAAGCCATGCCTTGGCCAGTCTGCGTTCTGGTGTTAGGGATGGAGACAGATATGAATGTCAGGAATGCCTGGAATTTTCAGACATTCCTATGCTAATTTTCCACCCACTTAACGGAGCCACATTGTCCACCTGGGAGCTACTGCTATATGCTATGCTGTGCTATAAACACTAGCACGTTTCCCCTGCGTGCACAGTGTATGCTGATGACTTTCAAAGACAGGATCAGATAGAAAAAGCTGCCACTGTGGTTGCCCAAAAACAAACACCAAAGGGTGACATTGAAATAATCAGTCAAAGAATGAAACGAATAATCATACTGCTGTCAGCATAATTTCCCCAGGTATTTTGGCCACTTTTATATTCCACTTCTGGCATTCTGACTTCTCTCTTAGGATTTCCCAGGCCCCGTCTACTTGGCACCACTTTCACCCTTCACTCCATCACAACTGCAAAGCATTTCAGCTTCATATTAGCTTCTGCTGGGATACACTTGTGATTTACCGCGGGCTTCCCTAACAGATTCTGCCATGCCCTTTTTTGCCATTATACTTTAATGTACAGCTGTGCTGTCCCATGAGCGCAGGGGTGTGACATTTCAGTGGCTGTTTTGTATTTTATGGGTTCTGTTCTGTCTGTCTGTCCCTCGTTAGGTAAAAAGTGGGTGTTCTGTGCTCCTTCATTTCCACGCCATCTGTTTGTCAGTTCCCCAGCCTGAGACTCTTACGATGGTTCACACTCACAAGCGTGAGAGATGGGTACATGCCTACCCATTGCTCTGAAATGGTGGCCGGAGCATAGTTGGTTCTCCCCCAAGACCATCCCCAGCCCTTGGGTACTGAATCCAGAAGCAACTGTTGCGAAGATACGAGTCTGCAAAAATGTGTGAAAGCATGATTAAATAAATGAAAATGCCCCTCTGTGCCTCTGTAACTGCACAGCTGCGAAGGACGGGGGAGTAAAGGGGCATCACAGAGTAACGCAAGCACTACACATGCCTACAACGCACCCACTGCAAAATGCGAAGCTGGTTTGGGGAAGGGGCAGACGGCTCACAACGACAGAGAAACCCGCTGCAGGCGAAAAACATCACAGCAAAACACTTCCTTGGAAATCCACATTTTTCACAAGAAAACCATGGATGGCTGCGAAGTGGCAACTATGTCGTCTGTCCCGAGGGACCTTGGCCCGCAGTTGCCCTGGAGTAAAAGGCTCGTGTAGATGGGGGCTCAGTGTGCTGCAAGTAGAAGCCATACATGACAGAATTCAGGGTATGGAATATACAAACCAATTCTCTCATAGCTCTCTTGCCCTTCCAAAGCCCCTCTGTTTGTCTACTTCCATTCAGCCAATGGCACCCAGCCTTATATGTGGTATTGCCTCCATCCCACTTCCTCCTTGGCCTCCTCTATCTTAAGGTACGCATCCCCATCACATATACTCAGGCCTCCGCACTTTATTCCATTTCTTTAACCACACTGATTCTTGGCCAGTTTCCCTGCCTGCACAGCACTCCTATCCCCACGTTTCCAAGGGCATGCAGCCTCTCCTGCCTTTAGAATCAAGGTTTAGACCCTATGAAGCTTTTCTAGAGCCTCTTTTCTTATTAACCCCTTCTTTCCTCAAGTATCTGTTCCATTGCCCCTTTCTCAATCAAGTTTCTGTTTTATTTGCTTACATTTTCCTAAGTCCTATTTCCTGTTTCACAGTTCACTGGCTATTCGGCTGTCTCTGAGATTCCTGTCCTATTTTTTCCCTGTTACCTGGGAATTCTTCTTTTTCAACTTTCCAAATCTTACCTGTCCATGTTGACACAGTTTCTCCAGTCCCTAGGTCCTATCTTTGTCCAGCCAAACTGACTGATCACTTCCCTCACAGAAGATGGTCTGATTGTGAAAATCCTGTTATTCAGATCTTCATTCCTTCAGCAGTGTTTGTGAACATGCCATGACATCACAGTCACACAGCCACTCACTGCCAGAGCCTTCACCTCCACTAGAAACACCACAAATCACCCTAGCACATTACAACATAGAGTTCTGTATCTCATAGGAATATTACTATATATCTGTCACAGTCGTTTTCTGCTTAAATATAACCAGTTGCTTATACAGCAGCTAGATGGCACCAGTGGCTATAATACTTTCATTTTAATTTTTGTTTAATCAGTGCTTGTTTGGAGAACTTTCATGCTGATCTTTCTCAGCTATTCCTTTTACCCAAGACCACAACTTTGGAGTGAAATGAAGACCATGAGTTTGAGATTATCACTCCGAAACCTCAAGGAAATTTGTTTTCTTATCAGTTCATCACTGATGCAAGACGAATTTGAATTGAAAAAGAAAAGTGAAAGGCTGTCATCATTTTTGTTTTGTTTTTTAAAGGAGTGTTTTCAGATATGGTTTCTGTTATGGCCTGAATATTCCCACTTCAACAGATGGTGAATAAAAAACCTATAAAATAAGGTATTTTAAAAGTGTATTTTACAGTATTGTTCTCTTTTCTTTTTCTTTTCTTTTTTGTAAGACTTCCTAAATAAAATTCTGAAGTTCTGGTTGAGGATACTTTTCTCAATGCACCAGTTCAAATACAACAGATTTGTGAAGAGTTTTTAGGGTGTAGCCCTGCCTGCTTCGATTGGGAGCCACTTCATAATACACACACACACACACACACACACACACAGTGAATCATAGCTGATTTGGGGTGCATTCAAGACCTATACATGTCAGGTGATGAACCTGCTGTTGATTAACATTCATCCTTTTTTGGGCCAGACTTTCCACCACCCTCAGACAATCTGGCTGAGGAGCAACTAATTTCCAGCAGATGCTGACTGTTGTGCCCATGGCGTCGTTTTCTTCCCAATGAAGTCTCAGTACTCGGGCTGGCAGGCTGGCAGGCAAGCAGGCACCGGCTTCGTCTTTGTTTCTCCCATCCTTCTTCCAAGGCTTGTGCTGGGTCCACTGGAGCTCACCTCAGAGTGAAGTCGCAGTACTCGGGCTGGCAGGCAGGCAGGCAGGCACTGGCTTGGTCTTTGTTTATTTCTCCCATCCTTCTTCCGAGGAAGCCAGCCAATGCACGAGTCCTCGCTCTTTTATGAGCCCCAGGCGGACGAGAGAGGGAACTGTCTGCCACTGTTCCCACCAGAGGAGACAACCAGCCTTTTGATTGGCTCGGCACTCGTGCCACAGGGAGGCTTTGCTGCCGCCGCCACTTGCCAGCTCCCCTCCTTTCCCGCCACAGGACCTGTGCGCGCTCACAATGGCAGCTCCCTGGTCAGCAGGGAACTGGATCTGTGCAGGGTAGTGATTGGTTGGCGCTTGTGAAGCTCGCAAAGCCACCGCCCACCCCAGCTGGCTGTGCAGAATGTTGATTGGTTGGCTGTTGTGACAATCATGAAGCCACTTCCTCGGGTGCTGCCTAGAGCAGTATATCAAATGGAAAATAATGATTGGCCTTTTTTTTTTTTTTTTTAGAGGTGCAGAATAAAAGTTTCATCCAATAAACATCTCAGGAGCTTGACTTTTCTCTAAAAACACACCCACCAAAAGTCTGCCTGAAGTATTGGGAAAGAAGTGAAAATCTGCAGCGGGTTCAGAGCCAAGTTCGTGTGCCAATAGAGAGAGGGCTGGGTAGCAGAACTTGCTACCCAGCAGGAAAAAAAAACCCACTGGTTTCTGTAGGCAGCTCATGTCTGTATGTACTTTTCTAGTAGGTGGAAGTAGGAAAAAAAAGAAGACTTTGGCTGAAATCCTTTGTGGTTATAAAGAAAACCTTTGGTTTGGTTGATGCCTGGTGAACACAAGAAGAGAGGCCAGGGGGCTGATTAGGATTAACAGGGCACTGGCCTGCCTTCAGGGATGTGCACACCTCATAGTCCTTCTTCATAATTAGCAGGAAAAATGTGCAGAATAAGCACATACCAATTTACTTAATTTATACAGGTGGCAAACTTTGAGACAGAACTGGTTGGATTCCCCCCAACCCCTTTTATAGAATGTATAGCCCTGACTATAGACATCTGTCAAGAAAAGTAATGATCAGGCCAGCCCTCCTAGCTGAGCTCATGTTATTTATTTATTATATTTGTGTTTCCACCCGACCTTTCTCCAAGAGGCCTGACAAGGACCCTGTGACTGAAAGAGAGCCAATGACTTGACCAAGGCTACCCAATGAACTTCTTAGCTGGGATTCCCAGGTCTAAACTCAACAGCCTGGCCATCTCACTATTCTATCAGATATTAAACCTGCAATTAATTTTTTAAAAAGCACATCTTTAGCAGCAAAGGACGTTGCATCGGGGAAATTTAAACATAAGCAAACCCACAAAGAACAATAGTTCTGGCAATGTCAAGAGACAGTCTCTGTATGTGAAGGGATATTTTCCATTTTAAAGCTCCCCCCCTTTTCTTTTTCTTATCACCTACTTCATAATAAATGGAGCAGAACATCCTTCCTGAACACTTCAGGAGCAAAAACAAATGGGCCAACTTGAAAAGTCAGAAAGAAAGATGGTTATTCAGCTCTGCTTACCTCTCAAGAGAACTCAGGAGGTCCACAGTAAAGCTGCACAGTTAGTTGCACATAGCAGAGTTCTGGTGCTCAAGCATGAAATTGCACCCTTGAGTTGCCAAACCTCATTTGTTTTTCTCTTAGGTTTCCAGTGAGGGCTTCTGTGAGTTCCCAACCACTATACTGTTTCCTACACACACACACGAATGTACTTGCTCACCTGTAGGGTGATACACAATCCAGGTAATACTAAAGTAGTTCACTGGAACCTATTTAGTGTCTCCTGAAATCATAGAATCATAGGGTTGGAGGAGGCCTACAAGACCATCGAGTCCAACCCCCTGCTCAATGCAGGAAGCCTGATTCACAGACGGTCTCCCATCCAAGTACTAACCAGGGCTGACCCTGCTTAGCTTCTGAGATCAGACGAGATCAGGCACATCCAACCCTTATCTCTCACTGGGGGTTAGACTGGTTTGATTTAATATTTCAGCCTAACTGGACTCGGGTAGTCATGGATTTGCTTTTCAAAACGTTCATTCCCTAAAACTAAACATTTGGTACTGGCTTGAATCCAGTCTTGGATGTTCCTTCAAATAACAGCAAGCCTCTCCATGCACCTAATACACATTCGCTCATTTCAATGCTGCTCCACCATGCCATTCCCATTCTTTGTTCCCATTTAGCTCTACTGATTCTACTTGTTACTGAGCAACCTTTTTTTAAAGGCATATGCCTTGAACACATGTCCTATCTGTCCAATGACCTGACATTAAATTCCATATCAAGGAAAGTGCTGACTTGTGTTTAGGGTTACCAAGTTTTTTTAATAGGACCTGCTCATGTGGCTAACAGCAACTTGATCTGCAAACATTAACATGTACCAATACAATCGTTATGCTGTAAAAAGTGTTCCTTGTTAATTCCTGGGATCAATTTCTGTTCAAGATAGAGTAGCAGGCCAAGTAACCTTTTTTCTGTGCATCTGGCATCTGGGATCAATTTCTGTTCAAGATAGAGTAGCAGGCCAAGTAACCTTTTTTCTGTGCATCTGGCAGTCTTATTTCCAGCTTCCAACTTTCCTCCCTCACGCTTAGTGCTCTGCGATTAAGTGAATGAGAACCAAACATCTTTGTATGTATACTATCTTTCTATTACAAATGCCAACAGGATTAAAAACCAGCAACCAAACAATTCACAATTAGAAAACAAAATAACAGAACAACTTATCCTACATGAACCTGCCTGCCAGTCAAGATCTGATGTCAGGGAGGTTGTTTCTGGAGAGAGGGGCTTCTCAATGATGGCAACCTCATTATGGGATGCTTTCTCAAGATATGTTTGCCTGGCAAGTTTTTCAGCTTTAAGGTGCTAGGTGAAGTCCTTATTTTCCCACTCTTTTAGCATGATTTGAGACATTTGTAATGGTCTCTTAGTTGCTGTTTTTATCTTTTAGCTCCTGACTCTGATGTTTTTATCCCATCGTTTGTTGTTTATATTTTATATCAGGTTGGGGATCCAATTGGGGTTAGATTGGTTTGATTTCATACTTCAGCCTAACTGGGCTGAAGTATGAAATCAAATCAGGTTGGATCCAGACTAAATTAGTTGTACTTAGTTCCCATTCAAGTCAATGGGACTTAAGTCCTGCATCCTAGAGTAATAAAAGAACTGGCAGAAGAACTCTCAGAACCGCTGTCTATTCTCTTTGAGAAATCATGGAGGACGGGGGAAGTGCCAGATGACTGGAGGAGAGCTAATGTTGTCCCTATCTTCAAAAAGGGCAAAAAGGAGGAACCTGGGAACTACAGACCAGTCTGACATCAATCCCTAGGAAAATTCTGGAGCAGATGATAAAGCAATCCATCTGTAAGCACCTTGAAAACAATCCAGTGATTACTCGAAGCCAACATGGATTTGTCAAGAATAAATCCTGCCAGTTGAATCTGATCTCATTTTTGGATCAAGTAACCTCCCTTGTGGACTGTGGGAATGCTGTAGACATAATATACCTCGACTTCAGCAAAGCTTTCGACAAAGTGCCCCATGATATCCTGATGAACAAACTAGCTCAAAGAGGGCTTGATGAAACAACGATTCAGTGGATCCACAGTTGGCTACAGAATCGGACTCAAAGAGTGCTTATCAATGGGATATTCTCAAACTGGGGAGAGGTAATGAGCGGAGTACCACAGGGCTCAGTCCTGGACCCAGTGCTCTTCAACAATTGTATTAATGACCTGGAGGAGGAGATGCAGGGAATGCTGATCACATTTGCAGATGACACCAAATTGGGAGGGATAGCTAATACTTTGGAAGGCAGAAACAAAATTCAAAGTGATCTTGATAGACTGGAGCGCTGGGCAGAAAACAACAGAATTACATTTAATAGGGATGAATGTCAAGTTCTGCACCTCGGAAAAAGAAACCAAATGCACAGTTACAAGATGGGGGATACTTGGCTCAACAACACTACAAACAAGAAGGATCTTGGAACTGTTGTCGATCACAAGCTGAATATGAGCCAACAATGTGATGTGGCTGCAAAAAAGGCAAATGCTCTTTTGGGCTGCATTCATAGAAGCATCGCTTCCAAATCCCGGGAAGTACTAGTTCCCCTCTACTCAGCACTGGTTAGGTCTCATCTGGAGTACTGTGTCCAGTTCTGGGCACCACATTTTAAGAAGGATGCAGACAAACTGGAGAGGGTTCAGAGGAGGGTAACAAAGGTGATCAGGGGACTGGAAACAAAGCCCTATGAAGACAGACTGAAAGAACTGGGCATGTTTAGCCTTGAGAAGAGAAGACTGAGGGGAGACAGGATAGCACTCTTCAAGTACTTGAAAGGTTGTCCCAGAGAGGAAGGCCAGGATCTCTTCTCGATCATCCCAGAGTGCAGGACACGGAATAATGGGCTCAAGTTACAGGAAGCCAGATTCTGGCTGAACATCAGGAAAAACTTCCTGGCTGTTAGAGCAATACGACAATGGACCGAGGGAGGTGGAGGGCTCTCCCACACTGGAGGCATTCAAGACGAGGCTGGACAGCCATCTGTCCAGGGATGCATCTGGCTGGACAGGGTTGCTCTGACTTGGATTCCTGCATTGAGCAGGGGGTTGGACTCGATGGCCTTGTAGGCCCCTTCCAACCCTACTATTCTATGATTCTAAGTCATTATTAACTTGCCTCATTGATTTCAATGGGACTTATGTATAACTAACTTAGGCTGGATCCAACCCATTGTATTTACTGTTGTAGGCTGCCTTCAGCCTCTTTTGTGAGGAAAGGCAGATATAAATTCTAGGTTGGGTCCTGCGAGTTGTGAATAGAAGGAAGCTGAAGGCTTTTTTTCTCCTCCTTCATGCACTCCCCAAAAGGTGATCCTGACAACTGGGAGGTCCTCCAGAATGCAAGAGATATGACATGGTCAGCTATCTGGGGAGGAATGAATTGGGAGGGAGGCACCTTATGTGAGCAGCTTTTTAGGGGTTGGGGAGGGCTGCAGTGGGGAGTATACAACAGCCAAGCCCCCTTCCATGAGCTTCCTTCCACTCTTGGTTCTCTGGATCCAACCCTATGTAATATTCCAATTCACAGAATATAAAGTCATGAAGATATAAAATTGCTACTGTCAAAATTCCCTATCTTTGAAAGCCAGTCTAGATATGAGTTTCACTTATAATGCTTTATTGAGGCCTAAAAAAAGAAGAAGAAAAAGGTACCAGGGCCACAACTAAGAAGGCCCTTCTATTTATTTATTTATTTATTTATTTTCATTTCTATACCGCCCAATAGCCGAAGCTCTCTGAGCAGTTCACAAAAATTAAAACCAAACAACACACAATAAAACAATTTAAAATATATAGAACATTAAAACCACAATATAACAATACAACCACAATAAAACCTAGCAGCAGTGCAGGAGTTTAAAATACAGATTTAAAACAGCAAAGATAAAAATTTAGAAAGCTAAAATGCTAAAATGCCTGGGAAAATAAAAAGGTCTTCACCTGGCACCGAAAGGAATACAATGTAGGCGCCAGGCGAACCTCACTAGGGAGCTCATTCCTGAGCTGGGGTGCCACAGCAGAAAAAGCCCTCTTCCTAGTAGCCACCCGCCTCACTTCCTTTGGCAGGGGCTCACGGAGAAGGGCTGCTGCTGATGATCTTAAGGTCCGGGCAGGCACATATGGGAGGAGGCGATCCTTCTATGTCTCCCCACCTCCCCCCGGATATATTACTTCACAAAAGAAGGATCCTTAACAGGGCCTTTCTTAAAAATCATTAAGGATGGGTGGGCTCAACAATATAACAAACTAAAAAAAATATATGTTGCCTCCTTTACAACACAAATAAGAAGCATGCAAACTCTTTTGTGTGTGTAAAGTACTTTAATTTGGAAAATTTAAGGGCTTAATGCTGGACACTATGGAAAAGAAAACAAAACAGTTCATAGTGTCTAAATACCATGGAATGCTTGTTCCTCATATATGTGGGTCAGGTTTTGTGTTGAGTAGTTCTTTGCCACATTAGTTAATCACTGTGTTATGCAAGGAATTTCTGTTTCCTAACCAAAACAAGCCAGGGATTCTCTTTAGCCGCATCATAAACTTGTTATGACGTCTCTCAGAGTAGAAAAGGATACACATATATACGCAGTGTTTGTCCGTTAATGACTCCTGTCTCTCATTTGGGATTTTTAAAAATGTTATTGGCAAATGTGGCTGGAGCTGTGTGGAACAAAAGCAAATACTGCCTTTGTATTTTTCAACACAGACGAAGGGTAGATTCTTCCATTTTGAAAAATGTGGCAACAGGCTGCCTTGAGTTGTTCTTGACCCTTTTGTCTTTCCTTTCAGTGGCCGTAACTACCAGACAAAAACAGTAGTGATTAAGAAAAAGAAACGCAGGTGGAGCTCTGATGTATTTTTTTCTCTCCCTCAAAGTGCAGATTGCTCCCATTTAGCTGGATTCCAGCAGTCTTAAGCATCACAGTCCAGGAATAGTTGAATCATGTATAAGTAAGTTCTTTGTGTAGAGAATCTCTAACAGGCCACAAAAACCATTGGTGCATCCAGATGAGACTTTTATTGTGAAATCACCCTACCGCAGTCACGGAATTTTATGAAGGGTCCAGATGTCATCATTCGTAACCCGCGCATGTTTTCCCACTACTTCTTCTGTTTGTTTTTTTCTTCTTCTTTCCACAGAAACTTTGTTAGGGAGGAAAGGCCAAAATAGATGCATGATGTCTTTAACTAGGAGCGCTAGGAGCACATTCACTATACAAGCTGACTAGGTAAAACTGTCTCATTTTAAAATCACTATGTCAAGCTAAAAGGATCTTGAAAAGCTAGGCTGGGAAAGATCTTCACATGTGGCCCTGGAGAAGGACTGCCAGGGCCAGCCCACCCAAAATATTCTGCTGCCTGAGGCGGGGCAGGAAATGGTACCCCACCTCGGTTAAGGTGCACTGCATAGTACTGAAGACCGGCCAAGTTATTTTGTCTCCTGATGTAACTAAATAAATAAATACCACACCTCTCCCCTTCCCTGGTAGCAAAATACAATAATAATACATTAAATCAGTGTCTCCAAATTTGTTTGATTGTACACCCCATCAGTAAAAAAAATTTGAGCACGCACCCCCAATATATGTATATTTATTTATTTATAAATTATATACATGTACTACTGTACTAATATATTATGTACGTTATAAAACATACAGAAAAAATTGAAATGAAAAAAGGATGAGATAAAGATGAAATAAACAATATTTTTAAAAGAGTTTTTATTTTTATTTATTAATGGTACAAAAACTCTTTTTGCTCTCACTAAAAAAAAGTATTATTAATAGTATTTTAGTGACAGAAGTGTGATTGAATAAGCTTCATTATTTCTGAAAATCTTGGTTTAACACTTTGTGATTCAGCGATTCGAAGGTCTTGTTCTAAGTTCAGTTTATTCTGATACTTGGTCTTAATGGCTATCATAGCTGACATTGCTGTCATGATCCGCACTTTCTTCTCGGCTTCGTTCTGCCAAAGGAGAGTGGGAAGGGTTAATCTCCTCTCTGCTCTCCTTCGGCAGGATGGCAGCTGCTGTGGTGCTGCGGTTCCTCTGCCGTGCCTGGCAGAGACTGGCGCAGTTGCTCTTGGTGCCCACAGCAGAGGCACAATAGGACTGGAGCCGAGAGAGAGATACCATGGCACTTCCCTCTCGGCTCCCATCCCATCCTGCTGCCTTCGCCACCGGTATCATTGCATACAATAGCAGCTCGTCAGGGCAGCAGGAGGCTGCTCAGTCATCAGGCGGCTCGCACACCCCAATGGATCGTCTGGCGTGCACCTCACTTTGGAGACCACTGCATTATATAACTAACAATGTGCTGCCTTTTCATGACACCCAGAATCAGCTGCCTGGGGTGGCTGCCTCACTCTGCCTAATGGTAGAGACTGGCCTGGCTACCGCCAATTAGTACAGGGCTAGAATGTGTACAATAAAGGACCTTATGTCCCCAGCTAGGGTAAGAATAAGGGTAGCTAATATAAGGTTCATGGGTTATATTTCTTCCTGAGGGAGTTCTTTCTCCCATAAGTTCCTGCCTGACTGTTAAAATCATTTTCAGAGGCTCTCCTCTGGATGCTGCTACCCACAACTATGCAATGGCTGGCTACCAAGGAAAGAGCCTTGTCTGTAGTGGCCCCCCATTTGTGGAATGCCCTTCCCAGGGAGATCCACATGCCCTCTTCACTGTATACAGTTAGGGCACAATCCTATGGCCACCAGTCAGTGGCTAGATGGCCATAGGAGTGGTCGGTTTCCGGGAACCAACCTCAGAGCTTGCAGTCCAAGGTCTGTTCCTGGTGAACCGACCTCCACCCCCTCCCGCGCTGCCTCAGAGGCAGCATGGATCGGCCCCATGCTCCACGCCCGGCAGAGTGGTGAAAACAGGGCATTCGTGTGGGCAGGCCGGGGTGGGGATGGTGGAAGTGCTGGTATGACTCTTCTTATGTGTCATCCAGCCACCCCTTCCTACGCTCCGAGGTCCCACAGATAGACAGCTGAAATTGGCTGTCTAGCTGCGAAAGCAGGGCGGCGGAAGCAGGGAGGAGATCTGCTCCTCACCACTCCTCATGCCCTGCACTGGATAGGTGGTCGCCCCCAGGCTCAGCAGCAACTGTCGATCCAGATAGGATCGCTCCCTTAGACACTGAATCAAAACCTTCCTCTTCCAGCTGGCATTTAACCTTTAATCTGTTGCTTTAAGTATTACCTTTACTGCTGGCTCTTTAATGAGTTTTAATATTTTAATATTTTCATAAGTTGCATATATTGTTTTGGTTGTTATTTTGTTTTTGTTATTACTTTTATTGTTATTTTTGTGGTTTTTATGATTGTAAGCTGCCCTGAGGGGTTATAAATAAATAAACAGGTCTTCAAAAGCTTTTCCCTTGGCTTGCATGGCCCCCTGAACCTACCACGTGGCACTGCACCCTTGAACTCCTTGTTCCAAGGAAATAAGACTTGGTGGTCTGGATATGGTGTATACGATTTATTTTACCTAGTTCTGCTGTGTAGAACCATTGATGCAAGGTCACACTGCATCCACAAATTTAGATATTTACCGTGATACATTCCCTGTTTGACTGGGAGCTATAAACATAAGATTAATTTTCTTGGAAAGGAATGCTATGACAATGTTACAATGTAAAACACTGGATTTTCAGACTCTAGAAGAGAACCAGACCATACATTAGTAGGTTGCTGCATAAAAAAATATTGCCTATTGTGGTGCCATCTCTTTTGACATTGAATTTGAGAATGGGACCCATCTTGTGTTGTTTATTGTGATTACATGAAGATTTATGAAAAAGACAACTGCTAAAATGGCCATTAGACTGGCGTCCCATCAAAAGAATTAGGTTTGTTATTCATTCCTCTTAGCTATCTTTGTCATGGATATATGTTCAGAACTCATGGGCCCCCAGTCTGACTGCTCAAATATATTTGTAATATATTAAAAAAAAATGGTACGTTGCCATGTTTTATCACTGTATCCATATAACATGCACACACTTTTTATTTGGACATTGATCAGTTAAACCTCTTTTCTTCCAGACAACACAAAGCACTAAAAGTATAATTTATTTGGTTTAGGTGCAAACTTTCGTTTTGCATTGATTTCCCTCAGTTTGCAGTGTTCAAATGATCTGAGTGAATCTGCCAATAAGCAATAGAATTCTGTCTAGTACTACTCAGCATGCCGTGAAAGACAACATTATTTGCTTCCTGATAGATATGCAATAATTAGTGAAATGATGTGTGGTTCTGGCTATTGTTGCTTGGCTGAATGAACTCCTTTTAAGAAGCCTCATTTTGTATATATTCTTTCTTTTTTGCATGTGGTGTAATACTGGAAAACTTTAATTATTTGGCATTCTTACCTTTTCATTTTGAGGCCAAGGATTGTTTTTCAGAGACTGAACTGAGAGCAAAGTTTAGGTTACAACACAATATTGCTTACTAGTTCCTAGGAGAGGAGTGGGCATGTGTCCTACTTTACAGAGAACAGTTCCCTATTTGAAGGGTTGTCAAAGGACAGACCTCTATTTGAAGGGCTGCCTGGTCCAAGCCCAGTTTAAAGATAAAGAACCCTAAGAAGGGAGAGCAAGGAGGGGTCTTGAAATTGCGGCCATGCATGGAGAGGGATGATGGATCAGTAGCAGAGTGCTTGCTTTGCATGTAGAAAATCCCAGCTTCAATTCCTGGCTTCCCCAGTTAAAAGGTTTTCAGGTAACACAGGGATGGGGATTTCTGCCTGAGATCTTGGAGAGTTGCTACCAGTCAGAGTGGAAAGTGCTAGGCTAGATGGTCAAGCTTCGTATATGGCAGGGGTAGGCAACATGCAGCCTGCAGGCTGCATGTGACCTCAACAGCCCCCCAGTGTGGCACCTGCCACCTCTTGAAATTCGGGTGGACCTCCCAAAAAATGTAAAACAAAAAATCCAATCAAAATGGTGTCTGGAGCTGCTATGGAGTGCCCAAACGGTCAAAATTAGCTTGTCCCCCCCCCCATTTTTGGCACCAAAGGGAAGGGGTGACCCCAGACCTCCTAAATTTGCCTACCCCAGGTATAAGGCAACATCCACAGGTTTTGCGGTCAAACAAATGGTCATAACCTTCATGAACAGAAGGTTGGCTGCTTTGGGGAAACAGAACAATAGACTTTAGAGACCATCCTTCTCCAACCTAGGTCCCTCCAGATGTTTTCAGCTACAACTCCCATCATCCCTAACCATGGCATGCTGGCTGGGGCTGATGAAAGTTGTAATCCAAAATTTCTGGAGGGACTCAGGTTGGGGAAGGCTGCTATAGACTTGGCTTCTGCAAAGGTAAGTCCTGTCTTGCTAATCTTTTATGGTTCTTTGAGAGTGTCATTAAATGGGGGCAAGGATTAGTCACTGTTTACTTGAACTTTCAAAAGGCTCTTGACAAAGCCTCACCAATGTTCAGGGAATAGAGACTCAACCTGTGTTGGATGGGGTTGCACTCTCCCTGAAGATTCAGGGTCGCAATTTGGGTGTACTTCTGGACTTGGCCCTGAACCTGGATGCCGAGGTTTCAACAGGGGCCAGGAGTGTGTTGTGTTTGCACAGTTGAAGCTAGTGCGCCAACTGCGCCTGTTCTTAGAGGTGACTGATCTGGCCATGGTTACGCACACCTTAATTGCATCCCATTTGGACTACTGTGATGTGCTCTATGTGGGGCTGCCTTTGAAAACTGTTCAGAAACTTCAGGTGGTCCAGAATGCTGCAGCCAAACTGTTGAAGGGAGCTGGTTACGGGGAGCACATGGCTCCCTTGTTACAACAGCTTCACTGGCTACCAGTCTGTTTCTGGGCACAATTTAAAGTGCTGGTTATGACCTATAAAGCCCGACACAGCTTGGGACCAAGCTACCTGAAAGACTGCCTTCTCCCATGTGAGCCTGCCCGGATCTTAAGATCTTTGGGGAATCTTTTTATTGTGTTATTGTTTTACTCAAGTTTTATTTATGATTGTAAGCTGCCTTGAGTGCCATTATTCTTGGTAGAAAGGTGGGGTACAAATCAAATCAAAAATAAACAAACAGCCCCTAAGCAAATGTAGCAGTCATGTGATAAGAGGAGCGGTCCTCTTATGGCTGGGTAACTGGTTAAAGAACAGAAAGCAAAGGGTAGGAATAAATGGTCAGTAGTCACAATGGAGAGATGTAAATAGTGGCGTTCCCCAAGGATCTGTGCTGGTACTAGTGCTGCTTAGCTTGTCCATAAATGAGCTGGAGTTACCAGGTTGGCTGATGTTTAAGGTGGTTAAAACAAAAAGGATTGTGAAGAGCTCCAAAAGGATTTCTCCAAGATGAGGGAATGGGCATCAAAATGGCAAATGCGGTCCCCTGCTGTCTGGACTCACACTAGGATCTCTTCTTCACATAGCACATTGTTAAACTATGGAATTTGCTACTACAAGATGTTGTGATCACCACCAACTTGGACAGCTTTAAAGGGGTTTAGACAAATTCTTGGCAGATAAGGCTATTAATGGCTATTAGTCATGATGATTATCTTTTACTTCCAGTATCAGAGGCAATATGCCTCTGCATGCCAGTTGCTGGGAACACAAGTGGGGGAGTGCTGTTGCACTCATGTCCTGCTTGTGGGCTTCCCATAGGCATTCGCTCCGCCACTGTGGGAACAGAATGCTGGACTAGATGGACCCTTGGCCTGATCCATCTTGACTCTTCTTATGTTCTTACCTTGTTGTTGCAAATCCAGATAATAGTGGAAGTAAGAATTTAAGTAGAATATAATGCAACAGGCAGCTGTGATGCTCAGTATTTTTGGTAAAATAATGTGATTGGATAGTGGAAATTTATTTCTGGTCCAAAGACACTCCTTGAACATTTTAGTTCTAAATCTAATCTTTATCATGTATAAAATGATACAACCCAGTCAAGGCAGAGTTGATTTTGCCCTGTTGAAATGAATGATACTACACTAGCTCAAATCTAACTGCTTTGGTTTATCTGAGCTGTGGATGAGAGCTTAACAGTGCAATGCTATGGTTTCTGGGAAGATGTAAAACCCCACGCCTTCCTCTCTTCTGCACTGCTGGTCTTGCATGGTAGGCTTAGACTACATCAAAGGCTCTGAGGTTGGAGCACTCTGACTCAGGAAGCAGGATTGCCCTGACTGACTGTAATTCATAAACAAATTGAGCTAGAATATTTGGGGTTTAAGGCATTTAGGATAGATTTGTCCATTTACTATGTACCCAAATCTGTGGATTTTTTTTGTATGTGTTAAGCTTTCTAACCAGAACACAGATGTGCATCCAAAGGGGATAATTGCACTTCACAAATTTCAAAAATAACATCAAAAGTCAGAACATACCAGCAAGTTGGTGAGAGCCTGGGCTGCTCTGCATGTTACAGACCGCAAAGTCCTTATGTAGATTGTCATGGACAAACCTACTTGCAAGCTGTCCATGCATGTACATACATTGGTAGCTCATAATTTCAAGAAAACAGAGGGTATTCACTGAAAATAGAGAGCCAGTGTGGTGCAGTGGTGAGAGTGTTGAACTGGGAGCTGGGAGATCCGGGTTCTAGTCCCCACTCGGCCATGGAAGCTCACTGGGTGACTTTGGGCCAGTCACAGACTCTCAGCCCAACCTACCTCACAGGGTTGTTGTTGTGAGGATAAAATGGAGGAGGAGGGGGATTCTGTACGCTGCCTTGAGTTCCCTGGAGGAAAAAAGGCGGGACGTAAATGTAATAAATAAATAAATAAATAAATAAATAAAATATATACAGCTGCAGATTTGCTCCAAGGGAGAATACAAGTGTGAACAAATTCACACACAGATCTGTTTCCTCCACTGAAAAAAAAAAGTGAAAACCATTACAGGTTGAGAGCTCCTTCATCTGGAACAGGCTACTGGATTTTGGCCTATGCCTACTGAAAGGAAGTAAAATGGGAGATTATGGAAACAGTACATGGATTGCACTGAAATTCTGCAACCTCTTGGTTGCTGGACGTCACCAAAAGGGTGCCTATGTGTCCTTCTTTACAGAGGACAGTTCTCTATTTGAAGGGCTGTCAGACTGATGTCAGTCCTCCATTTAAAGGGCTGTCCAGTCCAAGTCCAGCTTACAGATAAAGAACCATAAGAAAGGAGAGCAAGGGGGGCATTGAAGCTGCCCTTCAACAATGACCACTTGGACACCAGACAGAGCAGGCACACAGGTCGACCTGGTCACAGTCTTCCCCACTATGGTGAACGGTACTGTATTTCTGTTTAAATTATAGTAATTATTTCTGAATCCATACATTTAAATTAGCATATGCACATTTTATGCAAATCTGTGTCTTCTTTTTTGTGATGCATGTGGCCACCCTACCAATTATTACCAATTATTTTATTACTGTCATTTTCAATAACTCAGAAATCTCTCAGTTTATGAAGAACATGCTCCTAATCTGTGAAACAATTCCCTCGCATTTTCAGTGCAATCCTATAGATGTCCACTCAGAAGAAAGTCTCCTTGAGTTCAACAGGACTTACTCCCAGGTAAGTGGATGTAGGATTGCAGCCTTAGTTAATCCTCTGAGAAAATTTATGTTAAAAATCGAAAGGATCAAACAGATGGTCTTAGGTCCTAGGCTGAAACAAATACAATCACATTTATAAAGGTGCATTTGATGAAGTTTTTGCAGACTTTAGTGAGGTGGGGAAAGTCTAAGGGTGTTTCTACGTTAAGCAAAACCACTGCAAAAACCCACATCCTTTCCAGCGCTTCCTGCTTTCCGTTTCTTTGCAGGATTAGGAAGGACTTCTTTACACGCCAGTCACGTGGTTTGAACTGAGGGAGTGCCTCCCTCCCTCCCTCCCTGGCATGTGCGCAAAGGAGTGGGGGGAGTCTTGTTTTTGTAGCTTAACTTCTGCTGTACTGTTTTCTCACAGCCCCCAGGAAACCTCTGACTTACATCTGAGTAGAGATAATACCACAGTATAAGTCTGAAATACTGGGCACACTTACATGGGAGTAAGTGGCATTGAACTCTGTGGGACTAACTTCTGAGTAGACATAAGATCACGCTGTAAGTCTGCAACCCTCAGCACAGTTACTTGGGAGTAAGCCTCATTGAACTTAATAGGGTGCTCTGAAACAACAGAGGACATTGCTTCTGAGCTTGGTGGTGTGGGGGATCAGATGTGTCTCCCTTCGTTGCAGGGAGGCATTTTATCCTCTTCTCCCTCCAACTGAGAAATGCAGAGGCAGGAGACGCAATCGCAACTGTTGCCCTCGCGCTTGTCAAATCTGCTCCGGTCTCCTTCCCCGCAACCTCACTCCCATCTGCAATGCCTGCATCATCCTGACTGTACCCCCAGCAACAGAAAACAAACAGCCACAGCAGGCAGACAGAGCGGTTTCTTCCACTGTGGGAGAATTCCACGTGGAGGTCATGGTGTTCTTGTTCCGTGGGCTGGGAAAAATACCACATTGTTTGCATTTGGGGAAAACACGGGATAGGCTGGGGGAAATGGCGGGAGACACCCTGGAGGGTAATGGCATCATCTAAAGAGCCCGCAAACTTCTGTGACAGAGCCATCTCAATAGCAGGCTAAAAGCTCCGTGTGATGAACCCCTAAGAGAAGGAGGGATACGCAGATTTAGCAAGTGCATTAAAAGGAAACTGTACTTCCTCGAAGTGATTCTCAGCACTGTTTCTGAGCTGTTTACACCCTATTTAGATACCTACAGCAACAAGAGGAAAAAGTGTCCAAGCTAGTCTTTGATTGGCCTTGGGCTCTGTTTGTTTATTGCGGCTTCCCATCAGGAAGCAATCGTGATAAGCTCTGTGACTCTGTTCTGGACAGTTTTTCCACATTGTGTAATTGCCTTTAACTGATAATGCTGGGAACACAGTGCACTATTCTTGGACTGATTTATTACAGAGGTTGGACTGAGGTACCCTTTTATTTATTTATTTATTTATTTAGCAATGCAAGTGCTTTTTCTGCTATAAGAACATTTTGCCCCTAAAAGCTGTCACATGATCAATGTGTCCTATTTGGGAAAGCTGCTGGGCCTGAGTTTCTTCTTCCTGTGAAGCACGCACAGATAAAAAGCAGCATTGAGGTAAGCACCTCCATTTCAACAGTTTTACTGAGCAAGAAAAAGCAGGGCTGTTGAACCTCAGGTCTGTAGGCCAAATCTAGTCTGTCATGCTCCCTTCCCCTGGCCCTGCACCCTTTCCCCTGACTGCCAATCATTTGGTGGTTTCCCAGTTTTTGTGGAGTTTCCTCCCTGGGGTGGGGTGTGGGGGTGGCTGGCTAGGAAAGACACAGCACAAATGGTTTCCCTCCAGGCTAGAATTCATGCCAAGTTAGAGCAAAGCTGATAATGTCTGCTCTTGATTAATGGCCCCTTTACCAGGTCTGGGCCCTGGCCTCTGTCCATCTCTGCTGACTGCTGGTGCAGGCTATGCAGTGCAGCATCACAGCGCTTGCAACCCAATCCAGCTGCCACATGGTGATGGTGGCTCATAAATGCATGAACCTCTTTCTCTCCCCCTCTCCTCAGCTGCTTTTCAGCACTGGCAGCTTGCTTTTGCAGCTCACGCATGTTGCCCAACGGTCTTCAGCTGGAGTTATGACTTTTCTGCCCTTATGGTCATCAACTCCAGAATATCTCAACAAACTGGGACAGAAGCCAAATTAAAGACAATTTTGGAACAAAGTCAGGATAAATGGCTTGTTTTTGAACTCATATAAGTGGACAATAGTAGAGTCAGAATCTTAAAAAACCCTGCCATGACACACCCAATTGAACGGAATCCGTTGTAACAACAGTGGTAAATGTTAAGGAGAGAGGTCTAGTGCAGATGTAACCTTCTGTGGCTTTAGATGTGTGCTTTGTGGAGACAGGCTTTTTACTGCTGCTGTGAGTCACTGTTGAGGAAGCAGCTGTGGAATACCTGATCTAACAAGCGGGATTTCAAAGAGTATGTTGAACCACCGGACTGTGGAATAAGGGGCGATTGTACAAAATTGTTGGCCAACCCTTCCATTTCCCAAGAGAGTAATTTGGTTGTGTTAAATTTTTCTAGTATTTTACAACAGGGGTGTGGGTGGTGTTACCTAAAAAAAAGCTTGCTGATTTGCTAGATCAGCCTTTCCCAGCCTGGTGCCCTCCATCAGCCTAGGCAGTGTGACCAATAGTCAGGGATGCTGGAATTTGTAGTCCAAAACATCTGGAGGGCACCAAATTGGGGAAGGCAGGGTTTAGATTATTTGTCCTAATTTGGAACCCTTCAAACACCCATTTCTTTTAAGAGGCTGGAAAAAAGTGCAATGACTTTATATTTGGTCTAGAATTTGTTAATTTATTAAAGCATTCATTGGCAATTCAGAGGAAATTATGTCACCTTGCTCATAGTTGCCCTTAGAGAATCAAGTCTCTGGGGACTTGGGTATGCCTTTAAACACAGTCCCAGAATGTGTTGAAGCAGGTGTGAGCTATTGGAAGTCAGTGGAGGCTAGAAGAGTCATCCAGGGCAGGGAGTGAATTCCACCTCTTAAACACCTTGGCTGTTGAGGAGGTGTTAGGGTGGTGTCCAGCTGCTGTGCTGCAGGCTGTAAAAGAGTAAGAGTGTTGTATCAGATGTTTTTCTTCTCAAGCAGCAAATGTGTATTTGTTGCTCACTTATTGAGCAGTGCATGAGGGTCCAGGCTATTTTCCCTAGATAGCACAGCAGCCAAAACTGTTGCAACAGTGAGTGTGATGCAGAATTCTGATCCGCTATTTTGGTTACATTTGGTGCATGAGCTCTGTGCTTGCACGCTCTATCGTCCTCCCTCTCCTCATAGGTTAACAGAAAACTTCCTGGGTTGATCTAACCGTACTTTCCTGTTACTGCTAAACTGGCAAACTCTGGTTTGATCAAGCCCTCCAAACCAGATTTGCATAACACTGTTTGATCTTGGTTTGCAACCCTTGCTCACTCAAGCCACAGTTTTCTTTTTCAGATGTAACGTCAAACTGTGGTTTGATCAAATGAGGGAAATATTTGATTAAGCTGAGTACATGAAGCGGGAGGGGAGGAAGTATGTGAGCATAGACTTGATTTTCAATACCCCAACCCATGATTTGGAGGACTGGGAGTGTAATGTCTGACTGCAGCCATTGTGTCCTCGGGTGAGAGCCCCAGTGCTACCATATATTTTTCTTTTCAGAGGTGGTGGGGAGGGGAGGCTGTGGGGAGGGCAGGCTGCAGCAGTACAGCAGTGGTGCTGCTTTACCAACCCTTTGGCTTGCTTTATTGCCTCTGCTCCTTACATCTGAGTAGACCTATCGGGCTAGTCTCCCAACCCCTCTCCCCTGACCTGGCACAGCCAGACCCCTAACTGCACCCAGTGTGCAGGATTAAATTTGGGTGAATGGGGCACACTGAAGCTGAAGTGTGCAGGAGCCACATTTAAGGTAAAATAAGTGCTAAAACAACTTTCAGAAATGCACACTTTAGAGAGGGAAACATCAGGGTGGCCATGATTTCATGTGTCCCCAGCGACCCTCAAGTACTTTTCCTCTGCAGTAAATCACACGTGTAGATTGGCTCTAGGATTCTCAGACTGGCTTTCCCAAAGCCACCTACCTGGTGTCAAGCTATGATTGGCCTAGAGCACACTGGGATATAATCATCTCTGTTCATCTCTCTAACACTATATTTTCTTTGGTAAGCTTCTCCTAGGTCTCCCCAGGATTCTCTTAATCACATTTCCCTCCAGACTTACATTAAGGTTCAGGAACAGGTTTATCTACTAAAAATGCATCATAGGTACAAAAAAATACCAGTGCAGCTTGTCCCACAAGCTGATGATTAAACACACCGGTTCACCTTTCCAGTAGAAGCATCTCTGATCAAGGTGTGAGGTGAGACAGAGGACAGGGAAGCATGTGATTGGGGACTACCCTTCACTCAGAATATATTTTGGAGCCACAGAAAGTAAAGCTTTCATGAAATAGTGCTTCTCTGTTACCTGCAGCATTTCTTTCTTATTATAGAAAATTTCCTCTTTGCATCCTTTTAACAATTTTCCTACTCTGAGGAAAATTTTCCTCCATCTATCAATATTATATGACTCAGCTGAGGTTGCTTCCATGCAAGCTGTTTTCTCGGGAAGAAGAATTGTCATTACCACACCTTTGAACTTCATTGCTTTTGTATTGTCTTCCTGTTCCTTGCTGAATCTTGATTAATAGTTCAGGCTTCACACAGGTGGTGGTGACATAATAGATATAAACTAGAGGGTATATCCCCTTCATGGATCACTGCCTTGTTGTGGCGAAGGGGCTTGCGTAACTCAGTGAAGCCATAAGCTATGCCGTGCAGGGCCACCCAAGACGGACAGGTCATGGCAGAGAGTTCTGACAAAATGTGGTCCACTGGAGAAGGAAATGGCAACCCACTCCAGTATTCTTGCCAAGAAAACCCCATGGAACGTATCACAAGGCTAAAAGAGATGACGCCGGAAGATGAGCCCCTCAGGTCGGAAGGTGTCCAATATGCTACTGGGGAAGAGCAGAGGGTATTTCCAAGTAGCGCCAGAAAGAGTGAAGCGGCTGGGCCAAACCCGAAAGGACACTCAGCTGTGGATGTGTCTGGTGGTGAAAAGAAAATCCGATGCTGTAAAGAACAATATTGTTTAGGAACCTGGAATGTCAGATCAATGAATCAAGGTAAGCTGGAGGTGGTCAAACATCAGATGGCAAGATTGAACATCGACATCTTGGGAATCAGCGATCTAAAATGGACAGGCATGGGCGAATTTAATTCAGGTGACCATCATATCTACTATTGTGGGCAAGAATCCCTTAGAAGAAATGGAGTAGCACTCATAGTCAACAAAAGGGTGGGAAAAGCAGTACTGGGGTACAATCTTAAAAATGATAGAATGATCTCAGTACGAATCCAAGGCAAACCATTCAACATCACAGTAATTCAAGTCTATGCCCCAACCACTGATGCCGAAGAAGCTGAGGTTGATCGGTTCTATGAAGACCTACAACACCTTCTAGAACTAACACCAAAAAAAGATGTCCTCTTCATCATAGGGGATTGGAATGCTAAAGTAGGAAGTCAAGAAATCACCGGGATAACAGGCAGGCATGGCCTTGGTGTACAAAATGAAGCAGGACAAACGCTAATAGAGTTTTGCCAAGAGAACACGCTGATCATAGCAAACACTCTTTTCCAACAGCACAAGAGGCGACTCTACACATGGACGTCACCAGATGGTCAATATCGAAATCAGATTATGTCCTTTGCAGCCAAAGATGGAGAAGCTCCATACAGTCAGTAAAAACAAGGCCTGGAGCTGACTGTGGCTCAGATCATGAGCTGCTTCTTGCAAAATTTCGGCTTAAATTGAAGAACGTCGGGAAAACCACTAAACCATTCAGGTATGACCTAAATCATATCCCTGATGAATATACAGTGGAGGTGAGGAATAGATTTCAGGGATTAGACCTGATAGACAGAGTGCCTGAGGAACTGTGGACGGAGGTCCGTAACATTGTTCAGGAGGCAGCAACGAAATCCATCCCAAAGAAAAAGAAATGCAAGAAAGCCAAGTGGCTGTCTGAGGACGCTTTACAAGTAGCTCACGAAAGAAGGGAAGCGAAAAGCAAGGGAGAAAGGGGAAGATATATCCAACTGAACGCAGAGTTCCAGAGAATAGCAAGGAGAGACAAGAAGGCCTTCTTAAATGAACAATGCAAAGAAATCGAGGAAAACAACAGAATGGGAAAGACTAGAGATCTCTTCAAGAAAATTGGAGATCTCAAGGGAACGTTTTGTGCAAAGACGGGCATGATCAAGGACAAAGAAGGCAGGGACCTAACAGAAGCAGATGAGATTAAGAAGAGGTGGCAAGAATACACAGAAGAACTATACAGGAAAGATCTGAATGTCCCTGATAGCCATGATAGTGCGGTCATTGAACTTGAGCCGGACATCCTAGAGAGTGAAGTCAAGTGGGCCTTAGGAAGCATTAGTAACAACAAAGCTAGCGGAGATGACAGTATTCCAGCCGAGCTATTTAAAATCCTAAAAGATGATGCTGTTAAAGTGCTGCATTCAATATGCCAACAAATCTGGAACACTCAACAGTGGCCACAAGACTGGAAAAGGTCAGTTTACATTCCAATTCCAAAGAAGGGCAACGCCAAAGAGTGTTCAAACTACCGCACAATTGCGCTCATTTCACATGCCAGCAAGGTGATGCTCAAAATCCTACAAGCTAGGCTTCAGCAGTATGCGAACCGAGAACTACCGGAAGTACAAGCAGGGTTTCGAAGAGGCAGAGGAACTAGAGATCAAATCGCCAACATTCGCTGCATCATGGAGAAAGCAAGAGAATTCCAGAAAAACGTCTATTTCTGCTTCATTGACTACGCTAAAGCCTTTGATTGTGTGGATCACAACAAACTGTGGCAAATTCTGAAAGTGATGGGAGTACCAGACCACCTTACCTGTCTCCTGAGAAACCTGTACGAGGGTCAAGAAGCAACAGTAAGAACCAGACATGGAACAACCGATTGGTTCAATATTGGGAAAGGAGTACGACAAGGCTGCATATTGTCACCCTGCTTATTTAACTTATATGCAGAGTACATCATGAGAAATGCCGGGTTGGATGAATCAGAGGTCGGAATTAAGATTGCTGGGAGAATTATCAACAACCTCCGATATGCAGACGTTACCACCCTAATGGCAGAAAGCGAAGAGGATCTAAAGAGCCTCTTGTTGAGGGTGAAAGAGGAGAGTGCAAAAGCTGGTTTGAAACTCAACATTAAAAAGACTAAGATCATGGCATCTGGCCCCATCACTTCCTGGCATATAGAAGGGGAAGAAATGGAAGCAGTGACAGATTTTACTTTCTTGGGCTCCAAGATCACCGCAGACGGTGACTGTAGCCATGAAATTAAAAGACGCTTGGTCCTTGGGAGGAAAGCTATGGCAAACCTAGACAGCATAGTAAGAAGCAGAGACATCACCTTGCCGACAAAGGTCTGTCTAATCAAAGCTATGGTTTTCCCAGGAGTAATGTATGGCTGTGAGAGCTGGACTATAAGGAAGGCTGAGCGCCGAAGAATTGATGCTTTCGAACTGTGGTGCTGGAGAAGACTCTTACGAGTCCCCTGGACTGCAAGGAGGTCAAATCAGTCCATCCTAAAGGAAATCAACCCTGAGTGCTCATTGGAAGGACAGATACTGAAGCTGAAGCTGAAATATTTTGGCCACCTAATGCGAAGAGAAAACTCCCTGGAAAAGACCCTGATGCTGGGAAAGACTGAAGGCCAAAGGAGAAGGGGACGGCAGAGGATGAGATGGCTAGATAGCATCACGGATGCAATGAATATGAACTTGAGCACGCTCCGGGAGAGAGCGCAGGACAGGAAGGCCTGGCGTACTATGGTCCATGGGGTCACGAAGAGTCGGACACGACTGAACGACTGAACAACAACAACAAGAGGGTATATACAGCTATTTGGCAGGGCTGCTAACACAGACCTGCAGCAGGGTTTCTCTCTCCCAAGGGAATCGAAGGAGAGGGGAGTCTGGGCTGTACTTAACGGAACAGTGCACAGTTGATTTGTTGTGCCAGAATACAACATAGTCCTCCCATTATTTTTCAGACCTGATTTCTGGTGATTGATTCATTGACTGATTTGTTACTTAAATGCAACGGCAGTGTCAGCCTGTCCAAGGCATTACTGAGGCTTGTCCCTATTACTGGCACTTTAATTGGTCGTTTCCCAGTACCTCCTAGTCACAATCAGCCCTTTAATTAGCTGTTTCCCACTAGCTGTTCATTAATTTAAAAATAAATGTTATCACAGTTGCAATAACTGCATGAATGTATGTAGCGGTGTGTGTGTGTACACTTAACCCTTCAGCTACTTGATGCATTTCTTCTGCAACTCTCCCCAATTTTCTTGCCCTCTGGCTGGGCTCCAAGACTGGGTTTCCTGGTCAAGTGAAGAAAAGTAAGCAGCCTAGTATTAGAAACGTCTAATACTAAATAGCGCATGAGATGATGTCATTTTGCTATGTATCTCTGTACTTGCATCTCACAGCAGTGGCTGGCAGGGAAGTGCACAGTGCAATATCATCACATCTTATTGGGGAAGGGCTATGGCGTAGTGATAGTGCAGCTGCTTTGCATGCAATGCAAAATTTGGTTGTAGGCTCAGTCTCTGGTGGCATCTCCAGGTAGGGCTGTGAAAGACATGTTTGAAAACCTGGAAAGCTGCTGCTACTCTGGGCTCCTTCATACAGAGCTTTGATCCTGCAATTGAGATTGCTCCTTCACAGAACTTTGCCGGCACCGTGCTGTGACCCTCCAGGGTGTCTCCTGAACTAAATGCCCTCTGTTTCGTTTTTAAATAGATCGTAGATAATGAGCTATCAAATTACCCCGTTCTGTTCCGCTTGAGTTCCCTCCTTGAAAAGAGGAACAGTGGCAAGAAGAGGAGCGAGATAATGGAAGACTTAGATATGGGGAGAAGGAGGGGGAAGCGGGTGAGGGAAAAGGAAGCGGGTGAAAAAGGGAGTCGTCATGATCCTGCATTTAAAATGGAAGGAGAAAATCCCTTTTTAATTGTGGGATTTTAGGCTGGTGTAGAAATGCCCTCAGTGTAGTAATACAAAGCTAGATGGACCAATATTCTGGCTCACTATCAAGGCAGTTTCCTATGTTCTACTTTGTATTAGATGTTACAAAGAAAAGAAGGAATTGAGATGCACTGAGTTTTCTTTAAAAATAAAATCGAAATCTGGAGCAGCAGGGAGTCTGGTGGACACTAAGAGCAGGGTCCGTGGGCACACCATGTTGGAAACCCCTGCTTTATTTGAAGGGCTGTCAGAGGATAGTCCTTTATTGAACCTTGTTCTTAGGTTCTTGGCCAAGTTCCTTTTCTCACCAGTTTGTGTTCTGGAAAATATGTCTTTTGTGACCAGCCATGCTCACTATGGCAATAATTTTATGAATGGGGAAGTCCTCCATAGCAGCCACTTTGTGGGACCACCCATGGCACTCTCAAAATTCCAAATGTGCCACTGACCCCCAAAAGGTTGGTGGCCGCCGAAATAGAGGACTGTCCTCTGTAAAGTGGGACCCATGGCCACCCAACATTCACTCAATCCACCATCTAAAAAATAGTTGTGTGATCATTCTTAAGAATGGCTGCAACATATGAAAGTGTTCTCTTAATGGATGTCTGAAAACAACCTGAGTATTTACATGCCTACAAGAAATCCCTTACCACTGAAAAACATTTGATCATGTTGTATGGGATAAAATGACCACCCAGATATTACTGTAGTCTACAGCGTAGACCCACAAAAAGCCAAATTAGACAGATACAGCTAGCATTATATGATAAAGCTGCCAAAAATTTGGATTCTGGTGGCCCACAAAAGCATTCCACTGAAACGAACCAAAACTCAGCCTCTTGTAAGTCTGACTCTTTCAAAACTGTTCATGATATATAAAGCCATAAAGAGTAACTAGTGTGTGGTCATTGTCTTTAGAGATACTTTTAAACATCAGATAACCAACACCAATGCAGGAACTTCTTGTGTCTATATGCAATGTATTTCTTTATTTGCATTTCTGCCCTGAAGGCTCAGGCTGGGTTGCAAAGACTGTTAACAAAATAGAAACATGGGGGGGGGGGGGTCCTAACAGTATTTTAAGACTTTTAAGACACAACATTTTAAGATTTCAAAAATGATCAAATCTTAGCAAAAGTAAAATCTCTCATCAACTGCTTAACACTTTTCTTTTTTTTTTAACCCAGCCCAGGGCAAGCAGGGCTTACAGCCTCAGGCTCAGACTTTAGCAAGTCTCCAAGGGAAGGGGATTTCATCATTGCCCCATATAAAGTCATCTGATCTTTAACACCTGATTTGGAGACCCTCTTCAGTGTGCCCCTGGCTTCAGAGGCTAGGCAGGTAGTGACTGGGGAGAGTGCCGTTCCAGGGGTAGTGTAAACCCCATGAACAGATTGGTTTAGCCCAATAGGGGCTGCGACATCACTGCAAGGAAGAAAACAGCATGTTCTTCAGGGAAGCTGAATAATAACTTTGGTTTCTTATCACCTCGTATAAGGTAAATTGTGAAAAGGTAAAGGCTTGCAATAATAATAATGCAAATATATCATTACATTTACATAACATTATTATTGATATAACATATTTATAGAGATACAAAAAAATATTCCCCATCACCTTGCACATCAACAATATACATATATAAATTCAGTTTAAGAATGTAAGAAGAGCCATGGACCCTTGGTCTGATCCAGCATGGATCTTCAACCAGCTGCTACTACAGGGCAATAGGAATGAAGGGGCTTGCAAGAGAAGCTTAACTTGCTTTACCCTCCCCAGATAGCAGAAGGACGACAAGGAGTTCAGTCCTTATACGCGGCAGCAAGCATCATCCTTAGCTTTCTTTAAAGCTGTAATCAGAGCAGGGTTAGGGCTGGGGGGCCTCTGGGCAAAATGCCCTCTGATGGGCCTCTTCCTACATCAGTGCATCCAGGCAGGCTGACCTGGCCCTGGTGGTGTAAGGTAAATGTGCTGTGATCAGCTGGGCAGCATGGAGCCACCTTTTGACTCTCTCATAATGCCCCCCCCCATGCACCCACATTAAAGGTAAAGGTAAAGATGTCCCCAACCAGTCGTGTCCGACTCTAGGGTGCGGTGCTCATCCCCGTTTCTAAGCCGAAGAGCCAGCGCTGTCCGAATATGCTTCCGTGGTCATGTGGCTGGCATGACTGAACACCGAGGTGCACGGAACTCTGTTACCTTTCCCGCCAAGGCGGTACCTATTTATCTACTTGCAATTTCTTGCTTTCGAACTGCTAGGTTGGCAGAAGCTGGGACTGAAGATGGGAGCTCAATCCGTCACGCAGCACTCGGGTCTCGAACTGCTGACCTGCCGACCTTCCAGTCTGCAGTTCGGCGTCTTAACCACTAAGCCACCGCGGCTCAATCTGGCACCCACATTACCCAGTGGCATTGTGGGAAATTTGTCCTTCCCTCCTACCTAGGCACAAGGAAGTCTGGGACTGGTAGTTTATGAGAGGGTAGCACATATCTTTCTGCCTGTCAAATTAGAGGCCCTAGTTTAACTGCACAAGCACACTCACTCTGTTCTAGGAGATGCTAATGTAGTTGAGAAATGTTTGTGGACCTTTTCTGTGGCCGCACCCCAGTTATGGAACTCTCACATGGGAGGTTAATTTGGCCCCTTTTAAAAACTCTGCCACCAGGTGAAGACAATTTTGTTCAAGCGGGTGTTTTATTAACGTTGGTGCGTTAAGCTGACTGACTTTTTAATTATCTGCCATGCTGTCTCCATTGTTGTTGTTGTTTTTTACCTTTGGATGGGTTCCACCATCTGCCTTCTATGGATGGAAGGACTCCCCTCATAGAAGGTGCCTCCACCTGATTTTGGGGAATGGTCCCTCTCCACCCACAAATACACTGCAGCTCACCCATTTAGTAGGATCCCCACTTTCAGGGGGCTGGATGGCGTGCTCTGGGGAGGAGGGGCAGGGAAGTCCACTTCTATCAGCCCAGTTGCACATGCCAAAATCTGGATCCAAGTCCTTGATTTAGTTGTTTCATTGTTTTATTGTTCTTTGAATGTTTTGAACACTACTAGTGGAAAGTGAGGATATAATTTATTCTAATAAATACATTAAAAAAATTAGCAAATAACCTGATTTAGTATAAGGCAGGTTCCTATGAATAATAGATGTCCTCTTTTCACCAGACATATTGACAGACAGTTAATAAACAGTACTTGGTTTACCTTGTGATACGTTCCATGGGGTTTTCTTGGCAAGAATAAGGAGAAGGGGACAGCAGAGGATGAGATGGCTGGATAGCATCACCGATGCAATGAATATGAACTTGAGCACACTCTGGAAGCGAGCAGAGGACAGGAAGGCCTGGCGTGCTATGGTCCATGGGGTCACGAAGAGTCAGACACGACTGAACAACAACTTGGTTTACCACAGGAATATCTCAGAGTGTTCTGCTATTTTCACAACACAATATGATTTGCCCACTTAGTCCTTACCATCATGCCACAAGCATGTAAGAAAAGAAAAACTGGCACACTAACTACACCAAGGTCCCAGCAAGCAGAGAGCTCCAGATGTTACAAGCTGCCAAGGCACATACTGTAAGGCAGCCTTCCCCAAGCTGGTGTCCTTCAGATATTTTGAATTTCAACTCCTATCAGCCTGAGCCAGATGGCCAATGGTCAGGAATACTGGTCATTATAGTCCAAAGCCATGTGGAGAGCGAGGTTGCGGGAGGCTGGTGTAAGGGAAGAGAAAAACAGAGTTGCACATCAGGCTGCCTGCAGATAAAAGTTATTCTGGCTCCAAGCCAAACAACTTGTTAGATCAGGGTTAGGCAACCTGGTGCACTCTAGATGTTTTGGGCAACACCTCCCATCATCCTCAACCAGCATGGCCAATGGTAAGGGATTATGAGCTTTGTCGTCCAAAACATCTGGAGGGCACCTGGTTGCCTACTGCTGTTTCAGGCCAAGAGAGCGAAGGAAAACCCGTGAGGGGTTTGATAATATGCAGCATCAGTTGATGATTTGCATGTGTGAATGGGCTATTAGAATCTAGCACCAAAGACGGAACTTTCATATCCTCCCATGCACAGTGCTTTTCAGTGGATACAGTTCATGCTTTCAGTTGCCGTCAGTCACGTGCAGATAATTCATATGGTATACGTGTATGTGTGAACCAGTACAGTCAGCCCATGGGAAATCCATCCATAATTTCTCAAATATCCCGTCTCTTTCCTTGCCCTTTCATATAACATGGCCATACATATCAAGATGCATTTAGGGGAAAAAGTGATTCAACTGTTTTACAGGCTAATTTCAGAACATGCAGAGAGTCACTTCTTCCTTCATCTTACTCAGACTAAACATTTTAATAACAAGCCATATAAACTCCTATTTCAGATTTTTTGCAAAGGAAAGACAGTTTACAATGTCCCACTTACACCTTATAAAGACACATATTCAATCTTCTTAGCTTGCTTGTACTATGGCTCATATATTTATTCAGCCCCAAACAAGTGTTCACATGTTTGTCCTCATTTTTAAAAAGCTGACAAAAGTTAATGACTTCCAATTTATTTCACCACTGGTGATCTTTGGCGTCATTTTATATCTTCTTAATTAGGGCTATGATCATTTGAAAACATAAAGCAGCTGAGAGGACAGTTTTGCAAGTAGAAGAACTGAAGATGAGATTGTAATTCCCCTGAAATATGGGGGACAACCCACCACAAAGTTATCCCGTGCAAGTCCCACAGAAATGAATGGGTTTGGGCACATCAGAATTACACATAAATAAAGACAGCTTCTGTCCCTTTGTCACACTTGAGAGTGACCAAGAAATGGAATCTAGGATGGGTTTATGCAAATGAAAGGGTGTGGCTATCTCAATGGCTCCCATTATGTTGTATAAGATAAAGCAAATGTAATCGGCATGACTGGGCAAAAACTGATCTCTCCAAAAAATTAGAGCCACCAAGGGCAGGGAATGATTTAGTTGTCTCCCAGTGTTGTCCTTGAATACACCTCTATGCTTTCTCTCATGTAAGTAAATGGCTGCAATTAATTCCTGTAGAAAACAGTAAAGTGATATGCTTGGGAGCACCATTGCCATGGGAACAAACCCTGAGAATGGATGTCCTGGCCCTCACTGAAAGGTACCCTATTGTGTGTAGGGCGGACACTGCTAGAAACCTAGCTGTCTTTCTAATACAGGAGTCTTTTTTCCTCCACCACCTGTCCATCATAGCTATGGGCATTTTGTTAGTTCTTAAAATGACTTTGAAGCATGTATAAGGTGCCTTTTCAACCTCACCAAGTAAATTATAGCTGGCTTCCACATATGTGGGATTCCAAACATTTGAAAAACAATACATTTGATAAACACTTAAATCACAGTGTTAATGAATAGCCCACTTCTGGGATGGGATCCCATTCCCCAGCGAAGGCCTCATCTGCACTGGGGATTTACTCAGGTTCTACTGTAGCTCACAGATGATCGTGGCACATGACATTTCCCCCTCCCCGCAGCAGCTGTGCATTTTCATGCTGTAAAATCCACATTTTTGCAAACTTGTTTTGTGATAGATTTTCCCCTCAAGCTGGCTTCAGTGCATTTTGGGAGTCTGTGTGACCTCAACAAGTGATACTGCCTTTGGTGTGGGCTGGGTGTGTGTGCACAGCACTGATAGGAGGAAAGGAAAGCTGCATTATAACCATAGGACTGGATTTGCACATTATCATGCTTTGCTTTTCCCGAAATGAGCTTTGAAATCAGCATATTGCTGTGGGATGAGTTTGTTCTTTTGAAATCTCCACTTCTGCCCTGAAAACAGCCCACTAAACATGTCTACTCAGAAGTAATCCCCATTGACTCCCACCACACTTGCTCAACAAGGAGCTGAAAGAGGTGGGGAAGCCTACTGTGTTGAATCTGCACCTATCCAGATGTGTGGAGTTTTGCAAAAGGGTTAATAAGTTTAAAAAGTGCTTTATTCCCCCCCCCCCCCGAATGAGCCAGCTCTTTGGGATGACTTCTGTTCTTTTGAAATCTCCACTTCTGCCCTGAAAACAGCCTGCTAAACATGTCTACTCAGAAGTAATTCCCATTGACTTCCACTGCACTTGCTCAACATGGAGCTGAGAGGCATGAGGAAGCCTATTGTTTTGAATCTCCACTTTTCTTTCACATAACATTAATGACTTTAAGGATGCAATCCTATGCATGTTTAGACAATCCTATGCATGTTTTTTCCTTAAGGAGGAAAAAAGGTGGGATATAAATGTAATAAATAAATAATAAATAAAATAGACAGAGAGAAGGCCTACAGCTCCCAGCATTCCCCAGCCAGCCTTGGGGGATGCTGGGAGCTGTAGGCCTTTTCTCCGTCTAAACATGCATAGGATTGTGCCCTAACATGCTTTGTTTTCCCCCAAAGGAGCCTGCACTTTGGGATTACTGTTGTTCCTTTGAAACAGCCCACTAAACATGTCTACTCAGAAATAATTCCCATTGACTTCCACTGAGGTTCCACCCCTTCGCAGCTATGGGGTGGGGTGGGGGCATAAAAAGAAAATGCTGGGCTGGGGGGCTGCTGAATCTTCCTCCTCCTTCCAGGGAAAGGCCTCTGTGAAGCCTGGGATGCCACAGGGAGAGAGGGGTGCCGCAGATCCTCTGTTGCACCACCCGCTCAGCCCCCATGGCCTGGCTGTTCCTGCTGAGCATGCTGCTTGGGGCCAATGGGAGAAAGGAAGGTGCGCGGAGGCACATACACACTCCTCTCCCTTGATCCACTGCTTTCAAGAGTGAGGCTGAAGGGCTATGGGGGAAGACCCTTTGCTCTGTCTCTTTTTTTTAAGGAAGCTTCACCCACAGCCTGTCATGCAAAAACAGTTCTTTTGGAGGGGATGCCCCACTTTAATTGGCTGCGTGTGCTGTGGGAGGAGCAACTCTGAATTCATGGAAACACAGTTTTAAACAGAATCACATTGGAAAGCATCTCTATGTAGATAGGGCCAAAGACTAGTGCTCCTTCTTTTCATTTGCCCTCCTATCCTGGATTCTCTACATTGACGGGTTCTGCTGTTCTCATCATGAATCAGTTCAGATGGCAAAACAGTGAATCTTTTGCTCTGAAAAAGGTGGTTGTTGGGGAAATAATTTGCAAGTAGTGCTGTAGGCTTGGCAGTTTGCCAGCTCTCCATTATGAAGTGATCGCCTTCTGTTTAATGGGAAATCCCAGTTCTTATTCCCTATGGGGTTTTTGGTAGGTCTGAAGTATATCTTTGTGGTTAGGGGGAAAAAGACATTTACTAGGGAAGCAATGTGTTATGACCTCAGGCACTGTGCCAAGTGCAATAAAAAATCACTTTTACATGTCATTTATGCATTCAGAAAGATTTAGAGAGACTCTGCAGCATATCTCTTCATATGTTTGCCAACCTTCTGCAGGCTCTTATCCTCAAAGATGAGGAGGCAACTTTTAACACTTTTCTATGGACTAAGAAGTACGTTTTTTCACCAACGTTCCCTATTGGCTCCTCCCACCCCTGGTAAAACAGTGCTGTTCTTTGGTGTCTTTGGCTTTCTTCACACGGAGCTTTTATTCTGGCGATTGAGATTGCTCCTTCACTGAAGTTTGCGGGCTCTTTACATAACACCATGACCCTCCAGGGCGTCTCTTGCAGTAAATGCCCTTTGTTCCATTTTTAAATAGATTGCAGATAATGAGCTATCAAATTACCCTGTTGTGTTCCACTTGAGTTCCCTCCATGAAAGAGGAAAAGCAGCAAGAAAGGGACCAGGATCAATGAAAGATAATGGAAGAGTCAGATTTGGGGAGAAGGAGGGGAAAGGAAGCATGTGAAAAAGGGAGTTGTCATGATCCTGCATTTAAAACGGAAGCAGAAAGCCCCGGTTTAAATGTAGGATTTTAGGCTGGTGTAGAGATGCCCTTTGTCTTCTACATTACATATTTTCACTTGCCACAATTTCTTCCTCATAGCAGCCCTTCAGCCTGGATTGGGATTGCTGTTCCAGCACTGCTAATAGCTAAACTCCCCTCATTCCCTCAGAAACTCCCAGTGGGATCTCTGTTGTCTTGCTGCCATTGGCAGCAGGGAAGCAGTGATCCTGGCAGCTTTGGAGTTGCTGGGGGAGGTTAAAGCCTTCTCCCCACCCCAGTGATTCCTGACTGAGATAGCTGCTTTCCCGTTACCATTAGCACTGAGAAAGCATCAATCCCAGCTACTTCAGGATTGCTGGTGGGGGTGGGAAGGGCAGGTGAGGGCAACCCCCCCCATAACCCCAACTGGGATTGCTATTCCAGCTCTGGGGCAACTGGGTAGGACTGCTGCAGGCTTAGCGAACCTCACAGAGAGCAACGGAGGGCCAAATGTGGACTGTGGGTTGTGCATCATAGAAAGTAGCACTGGAAACGGGCACTCTTGGTACCTCCATTGATTCCACTGCTTTATCTATCCCATAATAAGGTGCAAGTTCCTTGATGCAAAGAACTGTCCCCTCACTCATAGGGTGTTTCCAGATATATTGCTCCTAGTGCTACCAATCAAACGACATTGTGCAGCTATTCCATCTTTCCCTCCTTGATGGATATTTTGTGGAAAGAAAAAAGACAGAAGAAGCGGTGGGAAAACAAAATTATTTGGATCTCCCATAAAACTCCACGAATGAGGCAGGCAGGGCAATTGCATGATAACAGCCTCATCTAGAAGCTTCCATGGAATCCTCTCCAATTAACACATTTTGGCCTAAAGAACTGGTAGGTACTGTCTTTTAGACATTACACATGGCTGGTTTAGTGTAGTTGTCTTCTGAGCACGGTCCTGACATTTAAGTCTGGTTTCTGACCAAGGCTTGTAAGCATCTAAGCCAATCAAGCTAGGGATGTACAAAGCTTTCAGTTTTGTCTTCTCTGTTTCTGATTTTTCCAGTCTTAATTTTGGTTCATCCCAAACTTTGAGAATTTTTCCAATCTTATGTTTGGTTTGTCCTGAACGTTGAGAATTTAAAAAAAAAGTTTGCATGAAGATTTGTATCCACATTACTCCTAATAGATGCATTTTGGGATAAATTCTTGCCTAATATATACACGTTTTGCAGTTTTCCTAATATAATGCATTTGTGAACACTAGTTTCACTAATACATTTTTAATGCACTTCCCCTAATATACACATTTTTGTACGCATTTTTCAGTTGGAGAACTCCATTGCAAAATTTGGAGAAGTGCAAATTTTTAAAATAACAGAGTTTTGGTTTGTGTATTGGTTTGAAAGTGCAAAATTATGTAAGTTTGCATTAAAATGAGAACAGAATGAATTTCTCCTCCATTCCTAACCCAGAAAGAAACTGGAATACTGTACAGGAACAGAGTCAGCAGAAGGCAACAACAAAATGACATGTGTATTGTAGGCTCTGCAGACTGCTGCAGTAATTTATGGAACGTTTAATCCACCAGCAGAACAAGAATAGTGCTTAACAGGTAATGTTCAGCAATAACATGAGCAGTAAAGTACTTTTGTTCTGTACTATCCATGCTTCCAACTCAGTTTACTCCTCATTGACTTGGTCACGGGAACAGTGAAAAGCTGAATTAATTTTACCACTGAAATTACTGCAGGAGTGAATTATTGCTGTAGGTCACATTTTAGAAACCTGTTATGTCAACAGTTACATGGATGGTTCAATAGGCATTGCCTCTAAACCAGGAGGTAGAACAGGAGTTGCCCAGGTTTACAGGGAGAGGTTGGGACAGGAGATAGTGAAGAGAGAACAAAGAGACAGAGAAGCTAAGAGGTGGATTGGGGAAGAAAGAAAACGAGAGGAGGTGGGGAAGGGACATATGAGATTGTATTAAGGTAGACATTTATGAATACCAAAAAAGAGGAAATGCATCACCAAAAAAAGAGGATAAGAGAGGACAGTGATTTGCATAATACTTGCATATGCTAATTTATAGATATAGATACAAATTTAGACATTATTATTATAATTTAAATAGAAATGCAGTACATCTAACTATAGTGTGGAAGACTGTGGCTAGATGACCTGTGCGTCTGCTTGTTCAGCCTCCTGTCCAGGTGCTAACTGTGGATGGGTAATAGTTCTTATGGCTCATGATCTATAAACTTGAACTGGACAGCCCTTCAAATAGAGGACTGTCCTCTGTAAAAGAGGACCCCCACTACCCTAGATGGATATTTGAAGGTTGTTGCTGTGTGGAGCAACCCTGCAAGCTGGGGATCAGTGTTTTCTGTCAGGTCTGTAAGGCAGACATTCCTGACAGCAGATCCTCTAAGGCCCGGCCTCCGTGTTCTGAGGAGAATTCAGAGAGGGAGACAATTATGAGGGAGACCTGGCTGGCCCTTTAGATGGTGTTACCTACAAGCTTCTTGACTAAAATCAACTTGTGATTTTAAAAATCTGTGGGCAAGGCCAGTGATTGGAACTAGGGCAGTTTTGACTGTTCAGTATCTGGAGTCTGGCAAGTTTTTAGTAGGTTGAGGGTGAACCCTGGAGAATTTTGGTGTGCCAGGGGATTAGGGCAGGGGCTAATAGAGAATGTTTAACACAACCCAGCTAAAAACACCTGGTGTATTCAACAAAATACCCGATACCAAATTGGAGATAAAAATATTAAATGGGAAGCTAAAATACCTAACAGTTCCTGACAAACAGGGCCAGGATTTCTTTGGCTTGGAAGTTAAGAGGGAAATCTGTGTTGTCACTTCAGCTCAGTGGTCCCTGAGGGACAGTGAAAAACAGCACTCCTGAACTGGACTCTCTAATGCTTCTAAGAGTGAAGAAGCACCCCTCACGCATCTCAGCCTCAATCAGGCCTGCTACAATGTAGGGACTTTATTTTGTCTGTATTAATTTAATCCGATGAAATATGTTACACCCCTACATCTTTCCTCAGTTTCTCCCTTTCCTTCATTATACTAAATGCACTTTCTCCTCCATAAAGTAGTTTTCTGAAAGGGAGGGGGGATGTTGATAAACTAGAGTGCTAAGACCCTTTTTATGAAGACTGTTTAGTTCACAGCTCACAGGGGGCTTTGCACTACTTGTTACCTAAGGCCCCTTGTTTAAGTTTTTCCCCTGTGTATGTAAAGGGGGGGGAAGAGAGAGAGAGAGAGAACATGGGTCCTCTTCCTTTAACTGGTGACGAGAGTTGTGGTATTATAGAGAAAAAAACAATATTATAATGCTGTTTAAACACGATTTCATCATGTAACAGAGGGAGCAATCCTATGGGGATAGGCAGCCACCTCCAAACTCGGAGGTGACCGCCTATCCAATGCAAGGCAGGAGAAGTGTGGAGGGGATTGTCTCCTCCGCACTTCTCCTGCCCTGCATTCGTGGCTAGATAGCCGATTTCAGCTGTCTAGCTGCAGGAAGTTGAAGCAGGGGCGGCAGCAGCTGGACAATAAATAGGATGTGTCGTACCCGCATTTCCACCCGCCCTGGGAACATCCCCTTTACGCCTTTCTGCGCTGCTCTTACAAGCGCGGAGCACAGGGCTGTTCCACGCTGCCTATGAGGCAGCGCGGGAGGGAGTAGGGGTGGGTTCTCTGGGAACCAACCTCAGAACCTGGGCTCCGAGGTCAGTTCCCGGGAACCGACTTATCCTACGGCCGCCTAGCCGCTGACTACCAGCTATAGGATTGCGCCCTAAGTACTTCAGGTCTTTAGTGCTGGGAATCTAGTACATTTAGTTTAATTAATTAGTGCCCAGCTCATATATTTCTTTTTTTAAACTGCTGCAGTCACTCAAATATTGTCTCAGCTATTATTTGCTTAGCACAGAATTCTGCTAAGGAATTAAATACTTCTCTTCCAGAATGGCCCAATACAAACTGAAGAAGGATTGGGGACAAAATAGGAAAAGAAGCAAATTTGCAGAGTTCATGTACATTTACTTCATGTAATAATCAGGTCTGTTCTGGGGGATGAGGAACTGAATGACAGTTGACTCTTGTCAGGATAATACAGGGGGACTTCACTGTCACTCTCTCCTCCTTCTGACAACTGCCAAGTGGACTGGCTAATTTTGGAGTCTGTTCTGGGAAAGGAAGACCAGAGCACACAAGCGGTTCACACATTTTGGCTTGGTTATTAACCAGCCATTGTTTGTACTCACCACCAAGGATTCCCCTCCCCTAACTCTTCCCTGCATGCCGAAGGACTTGGGATGGGATGGATTATTCCATTGGGCTTTGGAGCAGACAGAAGCATGTCAAGTCTCTCCTGCTGCTTCTGCCTACATACTTGGAAGCCTGGAACAGAAGTTACATTTTCAACAGGGAATGCACTGAAAATATTCCCTTAATGGTGAATGATTCCCATATTGACCATAACATTTAAAACTACTTACTATGTGGATTGCACTGTTCATGTTATGAGTCTCCTTACCTCCACTCCACATTCCCAGGTGCAGCTGGTTGTGGGTTGGAGATTTATTGCATGATGATGGTGATCCACACAGTAAGTAGTTCTAGATGTGTGTGGGGCAGGGGTCCATCACAACAGGGAAGTGCATATTTGGCATCATCTCCATGACAAGGCTATGTAATGTGCTGTCAGTGTGAGCTGTTAGAAACAACATTTCATGCAGAATTATATTTTCCCTGATTAGCATGACTTTTCTTCACGTGCATGGAAAATACCTTGGGGGAGCTGGGGGTGGCGACGGCCGACAGGAAGCTCTGGCGTGGGCTGGTCCATGAAGTCACGAAGAGTCGGAAGTGACTGACTGAATAAACAACAACAATGGAAAATACTCTGCTTAACAGTGTAGGATTTTAATGTCCATCTGTTGTTGTTTTTAATGTGTGTATTTTAGTGTTACATTTGGCACATAAGGTTCTAGAATGGCTGGGAGGAGGTGTCTGGAAAACATCAGTCCACACTTGTACAACTGCCGTTCTTTAACAAATGTCTTCAGCAACAGAGCAAGTTTCACAGTCTGAGATGGTATACTATTGTTAGATCAGTACAAATTCATTAAAAACCAACTAACTGAAACCTTAGAAACATACAATTTTTTTTGTTTTTTTTAATATCTAGTTAATTTTATTAATATTGGCAGATGGTTCTGAAAATGTATCCTTTGTCTATCTACAGAACAAGCACAACATGGCAATTAAGGTCGAAGATTCATCCCTACAGTAGTGTAGGTGAGTAACTACTAGTTTGTTAAGACTCCTTGAATGCCATTGGTAGAAAGGTAGTATACAGATATTTTAAATAAATCAACTATTGATCTCAAGGCCAAATCTGTGATCAAGCCTCCATCCCTCTTTCTCTCTCTCCATGCTTCCTGTAATGGCTTGGGAAATGGAGGAAGTAACCGCAGGCAGAAATACTGAGTGGTGACAAGGAATTCCGAAGAGACATTAGAGCAAGAACTCCAGCTAGGATTCTTTAGGGCTTGCTCAAACATTTGCATAAGTGGCGTAGCTGCTGTTGCAAATCACTTGCTTGTTGTTACAGTTCCAAATAACTGAAGAATATCTCAATCTGCTTCCTGTATGGGATAACTGGATCATGTCGGAAGTAATCCACTTGGAAAGTAGACCCACAACCATCTGGAGCCCTGTGCATGAGGAAGTGTCCTCACCCCCGGTGTTGTAGGAAGCAGAACTCCAAAGCATGGCACACAGCAGACAGAGAAGGAGAGGTGAAAGAAGGAAATTGGTAAAAATGAATGAGAGAGACCGTGGGTTTATCTCCAGTTTCAATGTGGATTGTGAACGTTCAGAATCTAAATGGGTTGCAACTATGGATGCAGGAGGGAGATCTGGTTATTTCTGATCCTGGGTTGGCAAGGCGTCATGGAGAACTTCTTTGACATGACAGTCTGCAATATCTGTAATACAACTTAAGCATTTCTCATGACTATGTAACAGGGCAATATGTGAAGCTCTCTATGGTAGCACATCTCTTGGAAGGTGGAGATGTGGGTTTTGACTGATAAGGAGTGGTGGGAGAAGAGAAACACATGAACTTTCTGTTCTTTCTGAAGTGTTATGATCAAAGCTGCCTTGACTTTGTGCCACTAATCACAGAGGGGTTGCCAAGTTGGCCCTTAATACAGAGGCTGCTAGTCCAGCATGGTTCTCCTCCTCAGGTTCTTACTGAATTCCTGGGCCTGCTGAGGATGAAGGGGACTGTAAGTCTGCAGGGATGGGATACATTTTCTTGATTGCATGTTCCTCTTTCTGTCTCTCTCTCGAATCCCTCTCCTGAAAACTTTAGGGTGAAGGGAGAGGTTGGAATATCTGACTTTGAAAACAAACCCATAGTCATTTTTCCTCTGCTGAAGCCCACCATTGAATCTTTTCTGGAAAACATGGTCACTGTGATCTAGATTGGCATAGAGTAGCCAAGACTTTTGGTTGACTGCTGGTGCCATGATTCATACTAATAGCCTGAAGGAGAATGACACTATATCCGCTACAAAAACCCTGAATGAATTGCCAGCTACCCATAAAGTGCTTGAGCTAGAGGGTCATAATGACTTTCATCAGTGAATATTTAATTTACTATAATTTTGAGTAACTAAGTTCAACAGCTGTATAAGCCAAATCTACCTCTTACCAAATGTGCTGGAGGAAAATATCTCTCTCTGCCGGTATCACAGTAAATATTAATGCAGAGATTTGTCCCACACTATCATAGGTAGGAAATCAAAGTAACCTTTCATTAAGCACAAAAAATCCTTTTTATTTGAAAATATATATATTTTGACTTTCTTACAGAAGAAAGTTATTGGCCAGTACAGAGTTATTGGCCATATACTTGAAATTCATTACTCAGTTATTAAAGCAGAAATTAACATGGAGATTCTTGATCCAGTGTTGCTGGGTGGGTAGCAGGGCATACATACTGATCTCCTTAGAACCGGGTGTAGTAAATGCTGCTGGTGGTTAACTACAAATCAATAATCAAAATTTAATTATTTGTATAGGGCAGATGTGCAAGAACACTATCAGCACTAACTTGAGATTAATTTCCTCTTCCTATACAGATGGACAGGACAGGCTGGCTGAGATGCATGTTTCAGTGGCGTCTGTGGTGAGTGTTTTTCTGTTTCTGTGTAACTTTTGTTAACACGCTTTATTTTCCTGGTATAAACATTAGTTCTGGAGAGAAAAGGCCTTGCTGGCCTCTGGTCTATGTTTGTGTGGAGGGTTACTTAATCATACACACCAACCCTTAGTATACTTATGGAAATAAATGCCATTGAAGTGAATTATCCTTACTCCCAAGTAAAGAGGTTTAGAACCGTGGTGGAAGAATACAATTCTACGTGGCAGCTCCCCATGCTGCTGAAGTAATGCATGTTATGGAGGAATCCCCATAACACCGGTGTGGGGAGTAATCATATAATAATGCACCTTTCTCATATAGCATGAAAAACAGTCAGCTTGAAGCGGCAGTTATGTTGCTAAGGCAGGATAGGAATGGGTTGTATGTGGCCACCAAATTCTGCTGTGACTACAGTTTGCTCTGGGTACATACTACAGAACCTACTGTACCTCCCTCCTTTATCTCTCATCCTTCTTTCATTGCTGCAGTCACATTGCCCCATTCCTTAAGTTTTCATCTTGGTTCCTGTTGGTGTCTGCATCAGCTTAAGCCAAACTTCAAATCTAAATGCATTCCAGTAGGGCTCCATGTACGTCAGCATAAACCTAAGTACCGGATATGTTGTATAAAGAAGTCAGGAAGGTATGTATAAGCAATAACACATAGCACAGCAGGATAGAGCTTACCCCAGTAGTCTTATATACATACTACTCTGGTAACATCAGCACATGCCACCCAGGGGGAAGAGAGGGATGCCATTTGCAACCTGGGCAGGAAACATAAGCAGCTCTGTTTTCCATGGGGATTTAAATATCAAGATATTCTTAAAATTAAAAAAAAAAATTAAGTAGGATTTTTTTTGCCTTCCAGGGTTTTTTTTGAAGGCAACAAAATACCCATTTCAATAAATACTTCAGGAAACTATTGGGTGGGAAAGGTTCTTAATGTTTAACTTAAGGAGAGTGTAGCTCCAAGCAGTCTTAAAGGAGTCTATCGAAAGATCTTTACTGAAGATCCACTGATTGAAACTACTACCAGCCAGTATCAAATCTGCCATTTTGAGGGAAAGTGTTAAGAGTATGTGGTGGCATCTCAGCTCTAGGGATTCCTGAATTAGTGCTGAACTAAAATGCCTCCTCCCAAATTTGCCATGCCATTCATAGCTGTTGAATTTGAGGGACATTTTAATCATAGGAGGAGGGGCAAAAATTTTTAAAGGTTTTGGGAAGTTTATCATTCGCAGGGGCAGTAATATGGCAGTCCTTGTGGGGCTCTTCTCAGTGGCCATCATTTTTTGTGTGGTGACTGACGTTTTCCCCCCAGAATACCCTGCAGTGAAACTACTATTTTAGCAGCAGCAGCAGCAGCACTAAAATAGTTTTTGTTTTAAAAGAAAATATGAACACCATGCTTCTGCCTGCACAAATGTTAAACTTTCCCATTTTTAAAAGCACCCTCCCCAAAATTATTTCCATGTCTCCCTTCACCACCCCTTTTAACTTAATGTTTATCTGGATGCTTTTCAGTCTGTTTTCTGAAATTGCCTTGGTTTTTCTGGCAGACTTCTCAGCAGCTTTGGATGCCATCAACCATGGTATCCTGAAGCACTGTTTTGTGATGATTCTGATAATTTCTGGAGGGTAAATCTCTGAAGTAGTGCTGGCAGACTGCTGCTTGTCCCCATAGCCTTTGATCTGTATGGTTATGCAGGGATCCATCTTGTCCTCTGTGCTGTTTAACATCTTAATGAAAATGCTAGGAGGTTTGGGAGATTAGGAATATGGTGTCATTACTGTGCTGATGATATGGAACTTTGTCCTTTCCAACTGATTCTGGAGAGGCTGTGGATATCTTTAACCAGTGCCTAAAGTCAGTGAAAGACTGAATGTGGGCTAGGAAACTGAAGCATAGTCCAGACAAGATTAAGGTATTGTTGGTTAGGGGAATGGCCAAGCCAGGAGTTGAGTTTCACTCTGTTCTGGATGGGTTTGCATGCTGCCTTAAAGAATATGTCTACAGCTTGGGAGTGTTCCAGGACCCAGCATTATTACTCAGTTGTCAGCCAAAAAAGCTCCCAGAGTGGTTTACATAAGGTCAATAAAAACAAGTCAGTCCTTGTCAGGGCACATTTGCACACTTCAGGCAGGTATGCCAACTGCAATCGCTCTTGGAAAAAAATGCCACGGTCATACATGCCTCAGTGATATCTAGATTATATTACTATAATGTGCTCTATGCGGGATTGGATTTGAAAGTGTGCGGAAACTTTAAATGCGTAACTAGACTGCCGATAAGAGCCTTCATTTCAGATTACATAACTCCAATATCGCACCAATTTAATTGGCATCCACTTTTTTCCAGTTGAAAATCCCTAAATCCCTAATCCCTAAATGGGTTGGGGCTTGGATATCTGAAGGGTGAGTTTCTCTCATATGAACTTACCCATGTACCTACTCATTAGGAAAAGCCCTTCTGCTGTCTGAGTTAGGACCTTTTCGATAGTGGCTCTTTGTAACTCTTCGTCCAAGGAAACTTGACTGTCCCCTCCTTTTCTGTCTTCAAGTGGCAAGTTAAAAAATCTTATTTAGGTGAGGATTTTATTACGGTATTTTCATTGACTGGCTTAGCTTTTTACTTTCTGTTGCCATAAGACTGCTACTGGTTCTAATGCAATTTTAATGTTGTTTTTAAAATGTTTTTAATTATGGTTTTTGGAGGTCCCCTTTTGGGATTAGGGTGGTCACTTACACACTGCCAGAAAAGACAACGTGTATCACCAAAAAGAGGACAAAAAGGGACACAGATTTGCATATGCTAATTTATCTGTATAAATGCAAATATTAAAACAATTACTATAATTTTATTAGAAATGCAGTACATCTTTCCATAGTGGGGAAGACTGTGATTAGGTGACCTCTGTGCCTTCAGTCTGCTGTCCAGGTACTAACTGTTCATGGGCAAATTCAAGGCCCCCGCTCTCCAACTTCAAGGCCCCTGCTCTCCATTCTTATGGTTCTTTATCTTTAAATTCGACTTGGACTGAACAACCTTTCAAACAGAGGGCTGTCCTTTATAAAGTAGGGCACATGGCTGCCATACTTGGGATGGAAAGATAGTTTTAAAGTACCTTTTGAACAAATAAATAATGAAAATAATATTTCTTGCTCCTTCTTTAAGAGAAAAATTATCTTACCCTAATTAACATAAACTGTAACCTGTATTATATTGCTTCTCTTTTTCTCCAAATAGCTTTGTATAGTTTGTTTGCTGTAAAATCTTTCCCTTCATTCAGTGTTTTTGGAGCAATTGCAGACAAAGACAACTTCTGTCCTTTCTCAAAATGTTAGCCATCATTTCACCTCTACAAGTCAAATATTCTTATTTCTCAGGTTGGATTATCTCCATATTAAAACAAAAACAAACAGTACAGTCCTAGTTATGTTTTATCTTTTGTATGTTTTTCTCAAAAACTGGGGAAGTATTATTATTGCAGACTATTTAAAAACATCACATTTGAAAAGCAGGCTCCAGTTTAATTTGAGAGCAGAAAGCGATCGGTATTGTAAAGCTTAATGTTTATAGGAAAGAATGTATTTCCTTTTTAGTTCTCTCTCCCCCCTCCTCACTCCCATGTTTGAAATCTTAAGAGGAAGTTCAAAGAGGACTTTCACACTAGTGCTTGCTTGATTATTTTCTGCATGTTGGGTGTGTACACAGTAAGTTTGTTAAGGTTCTCAAGTTGACTTATGGGCAGGTTGGACCCTGCATTTAAAGGAAGGCATTCTAGATTATAAATAAAGTTTGGGCAGCTTGATTGTGAAGTCTGACCAAAGGGGCAATGCCAGCAGTATATAGGCAATTGTCCATTAACTTAGTACTTCTTGACTATTCACAGGAGCAGTAAATGTATCAGGTGGTTTAATTCTCTAAAGGAAAATAACAAAATTATATTGTTATTCGATGCCAGTCTGACAGGCATAACTGGGAAACAAAGGATCCATGATGAAACTAACTTCCATTTCAGTAATAATTAAGATTTCGGAAAGTTTGCTAAATCCAAGTGACTAATGGATGCTTCCTTCTTAGAGAACCATAGGATTGTTCTGTAAGTCTTGTAATAAGCAGGCTGGAATACAGGTAACAAATATATGTAATGTATTTTTCAACACTAATCTATTTTTGTGCTTTGGAGCTATGCCTTTTAGATATACCTGGGCGCAATCTACACAGCTGATTTAGTACAGAGCGAAAGCATATCAGAGTCATTCACAACAGATGATGCTGTTGCCAGTCCGCAGCAACCCTGCAGCTTTCCTCTGGAAAAATCGCATTTTCGAAAAGTCCTTTTAGTGTATCTTTTTTTCTTAAACCACGCAGTTCCACTGTAGTGTGCCCTGTCCTCCTGCCTTAAATCCTGGATGTGCCTATTTCTGTGACCTGGCAGTTATCTGGTCAAGGGTGGGGCCACCAAATCCCTCTTTTCCCCCATTCACAGTAGGGCTGCTTTCCCATTCAAAGTATCTAGTCTCTTCTTCCTATTCACAGTATCGCAGTTGCGCTGTTTCAGGCATTCACAATAGTGGAGTATCCATTCATAGTTTGTAGCCTGTATTTCCCATTCAGAATAGTGTAGTAGCGCTGTTTCAAGCATTCACAATATCCCAATGGTGGATGAGAGGGGAGAGATGTGGGGTAAATTATAGGGGCTTAATTCAGTGCTTCCATTAAACTTCCCTGAGCAGGGGAGTGTGGACAAAGGTAGGGAACAAGCCTCTCTCATTTGCTGAGCAGTACCTAAGGGGTTGACGATGTTCAGTTCTGCTCCCTGGACTCCGCCCACCCAACCCCAAAGTTTCAAGTGCTGTGTGACTCGGGAAAGCAGGCTTTTAGGTAGTGTATACTCCACTTTTCTTGCTTTGTGTGCTGCTGACGAACTAAAGAGATTTCATGAAAATCGAGATACAACCAGAAAGTGCTTCTCATTCTGTTTCCATGTAGATTGGGCCCTGGGCTACAATCCTGCACCCTGGTGCTTAAATCACATTGGGAGTGAACAGAGTATTTCTGTGCAGGATTGTAGGTCTGATGATGATTGATCTTCTATTTTTTTCCACCTTGAGCATAGATATTAAGGTGGGTTTTTGTTGTTCTAATGTTAGTGGCAAGAAAGGTTAAAAAATTATCATTTTTCCTTTCTGGTTCACAGCATCATTTGTATAAATGTCACATCCTTGGCAGGAAAACGGTCTGGCCACCATAAGTACAAACCAAGGGTGTTTTTTCTTTTAACAGTACTTTGTGTCCACAAATGCCATTCTCTTGCTAGCTGAAAACAGGCTTCATATGGCTTTGTCGTCACTGGAGGAAACAGAAGTGGGCTGTGAGACTTTATAAACGGCTTTCATTGATTTAGTTTTGTCCATCTAACAGCTGCCTTCCAGTCCTGTACCCGTTACCCACGTCAGTGCTGCCGTCACTCCAATTTTTAAAGGAAGATAAAGATATCTTTTTGGTGGGTAAGTGTTTAGTTCCAGGAGATGAGTGTAATCACAGGATTCTATCCAATTAAAATGACAGTTTTACCTTGCACATGAATGACCCTTTTACTAAAACTTAGGTGTTGATGACAGGAACAAAATAAAACCTAGAGAAAAGGGGCAGATTAACAAAATATAAATTTGGGAGCAATTTGTTTTTCTCCTAAAGTTATATCATTAATATGGCTTATTAGAATTTGTCTTATTCACTAGCAGAGTCTTATGGCAGTTACTTCATGTGTGTGTTGCAGATTATGCAAATGAATCGATTAGAGCATTTACAGTGGCCAATAATAACTTATATCCCAGTTCTCTGTGTTGTTTGGCAAAGCCTCCATGCACTGGAGATGGTGCTTTGCACAGTATGTTATACAATAGGCATAAGAGTGCCAAAGTTTAATTGTACTTACTGAAGCACCCTGTCACATTTTCAGTGTATCTGAGTTAAGGTAAAAAGAAAAAGAAACAAGGTGAGTACTCAAGGCTCAGTGAAGCTTTGCTTGCGGGTGGGATTTCACTTACCTTCATTTCTATTCTGCCAGCCATAAAATGCTATGCAAATGCTTAGAATGTACTGGAACAACATGTTGAACTTTACAGTGGCAGTCTAATCTGGAGAAAGTTATTTTGGACCTAATTCTCACAAAACGAGAATGTATTATTTTAAAGTACAAGCTACCCTGGATTAAAACCATTAGATGGTTTAATTTATTATTTGAGTAGCCCAATTGTCTAATCCAGCTAAGATGACTAGCGCTGAACCTGTATTCACCCTTATAAACAGGATTTGTTCCTAGGAACAGCTGGCTGGAGAACCCAACACAATGCTGGAATACATCTCTTCTGGACCAAGACATAACACAACACATACTAGGGAAATGAAGTCCAGGAGGTAGGCATTGGCAAGTGGAGAAGTGAAAAGGACTACCAGCTCGTTTGACTGGGAGGCAGAGAGGACAGAAGTGGGGTGGAGCTCCGATCTTTCCTTCTGATTGGCTTCTGGGTACTAGGAGTGTAGAGTGCTGGACCCTGTTCATTGACAAAAATCCCACCTAAATGGTTTTTTCACTTTCATCACTGACTGAGCATATCTGATCCCCAGGGAAAGCTTTGTGCAGGCTTATCCTTAGTGGCAAGTGAAAGGATCATCATTAGGATTTTCCAGTTCTGATATGAAAAGGCAGCAAAGATATTTGGAAATATTTTTTCTTTTGAAGAATAGTTTTTCTTTAAATAACAAACGTCATCTAGATTTACTGTAAGAGGGCTGAGACAAGCAACGAAAATATGAAACATACAAAATGAAACCATTTGTAGCTGTTTGCTTTTTCTCTTAAGATCTCAGCAAGTTTATATTTTGAGCTGTTTCCTCTTGGAATCTAACCTCAGGAGTGTTTCTCACAACTGATTTGCTAAATTTAGACAGAACTTTAAAATAAAATGAAAGCAAAGGAAATCCACCTGTTTGTTCTGTCTGGCTATTTTATGAGAACTTTGGACTCTGCAGGCTTTATTTCTTTTTGCTTTTGAAAAAGTATTTAGGTACTGGTCTGCTGTATCTCCCTGACTGTATATTGCATAATGGAAGAAATTACAATGAATTCTACCAGTGTAAACAATAAACATTATTTGGTGTATTCATGCCACTAATATGAAGGTAACTCCAACTGGTTGTTGCCTTGAGGAATCAATGACAGCTGATCTGAAGACAGAAATTCACCAGTGTTATTATCATCTTATTAACAATTCATTTGTTTTTTCTGCTTTTTTAAATTTTTGCTTATACTGCTCCCATTGTTGGGAAATATCAGTTTTATCCTAAAATCTCACTCCACCAGCTGTCCCCTGTCAGCTGGTAGAGATAGGAGCCAGGGCCATTCCATCAGGTCTGCTGAGAGTCCAGCTCCATAAAACTCTTTCCTCCTTCAACTGTTTCCATTCTAGCTGGTCATTATAAGAACTACTGTTTAACTTAAAGGACTAGTGCCTGAGTTTGCTTGTTTTCCTCTTTCCTCCTTCTCCCTTGCTCCATTTGGGTTGTGTCTTTTAGATTGTAACCCTACAGCCAAGGACCGTCTTGTTTTTATTGATCTTAAGTAACCTGCTCTGGGAGCCTTTTTGGCTGAAGAGTGGGAGTAATAGTCTTATAAATCAAGACATTAATAAAAAAAGTAGAAATTACAATTGCACAGTATCAATGAATGTGATCCTTGCACATGGGCTGGTACAATCTTTGTGCATGGGCTAGCACAATGTAGGCCCATGACTGGAGTCATGGCAAAGCAGCTCTCTGAGTGAGGTGGAAATATTTTATCTATAATTTATAGATAATAATCTTCTCTATAATCTTCTCATAACGTCCCTCAGTGCAAATACAATTAAATTTAATAATGTCCCCAGTGGAACTACAATGCTACTGCTTACCATTTATATAGCATATCAGTTGCGGAGTATTTTCTAATGGCTTAGTGAAACATAATTTCAAACAATGGTTAAGGAAACTTTACTTTGTTCTGACATGTGTAAAATGAGATACGTCCAGGAGCTGCTGCATCATTGAAACAGTTGTGAACTGTTTTTCAAAACCTTTCAAATATTCTCAGCTGAGTGCTGAGAAAATGGAAAATAAGAGCAGACAAATAGTTCTGGTTTGCTTGTTGTATATTTGGAAAATCCAAATCACAGCCTGGATTCTAAATTATGGTTAGTACAAACCATAGTTTGGCATGTTGTCCGAAGTGAGCCAACGTTTACTAAGTTGACCGTCATGACAAGCCCTTCTCTGACAACATCCCTGCTCTTTATGTGTGGGGTGGGGTGGGGGTGGGAGCTATGGTATTCCAAGGGTCACAGGACAATGGAGGATTGTGTGTAGGACAGTTCTCAATGTCCCTAGCATGAGTATACAGACATTTATCAATAGCTGTTAGGGATGTACGGATTCCCCACCGTCTGTTCTGGTGGGGAATCCGCGGGGGGGGGGAGGTGATCCGTTTCTCCCCCTGGAATCCTCGTGGAGCAGAACCAAGGGCCACAGAGCCGAGGGCCACCCCATTCCGCCATCCACATGCCCCGGATTCCCCCATTTTTTTCCGGCTCCCCGAACATACGTAAATAATTCCATAAGTACTGCTGAAAAATCCTTTTCGCGCGCCCGCCTTCAGTCTCCATAAGCCTATTTATTTTCATAAAAAGAGTAAAGCCCTTCACGGGGATTCCCCATGTAACTTCCGGTCACCTGACCTCACCAGAGCTGTCCTGACCTCACCAGACCTGTCCTAACCTCACCTCACCTCACCGGACCTGTCCTGACCTCACCTCACCTGACCTCACCTCCACAGACAATAAAGAGAAAAGATTTCCATGGACTTCAAGACTCAGCTCCAGTGAAAGAAAGCTTTGGGTCACAGGGAAAATGCCTCGTAAAAAGGGTAAAGCCGTTTGCGTTCTTCTTCCTCCGTTTCTGATTTACGGATTTCTTTTTGTAATTATTTTCGTACAATCCACCATTCGGTGGACAAAAAAAAAGGGTCCCATGAGCTCTTGTCCGGGTCAACCAGGCCACCCCATTCCGTGGAGCATTCTGCGGACGGGATTTGTCAGAATTCAATCCTATTTAAAATTCAGGCAGGATTCTCTGACATCCCTATTAGCTGTAGGGTGCACTAACAGGCTCTTGCCTGTCTATACCCTTCCATCACCTCATGGCCAGCAGTATGTTTCCCACTGCACTCCAGATGCAAGCAGCATGCAGAAAAAGATAAACTGAGTCCAGGACACTGACTGATCTGGTGGTACACTATTCTTCACTGTTCCATTCTAGGAACATCTGGAATTACACATGATGGAACTCTATGCATACACTGCTTCCAGGGGTTCAATTAGGATTGGTGCACAGGGATCTACACTGAGTGTTCATGTTGAGTCTCCATACTGCTGTCTGCAAACCACTGCTGGGGCCAGAACATAGACTCTGTGAGGTAGGTCACTATAAATCCCACTTTATAAATTGGAAGCTGAGGTTGAACAAGTAGTAACTTGTCCAAGCCCACATAGTTAGACCATGGCAGATGTGAATCTTGGATGTAGGTCTCCCAGGTCTAAGTCCAATGGTATATCCATTTGACCACACTACCTCTGTCTGTAGCAAATCAGAAATTATTCTTCAGCAAAAGAGAAACCTTTTCATACAAGCTTTTTTGTAAACAATTTTCTACACGAGACCAGAGGAACTATTAGGCATAGGGTTTCCAAATGCATTGCAGTTCATTGAGAAGATCACATACATTCATGAACTCTCCTAACAAACTGCAATTGTCTTGTGGTTTTGGGTCAACCAGTCAAACTAATACAAAGATTGCTGTGAACCACACTTTGGAAACTATACATAGCCTATGCTCTTGACAGCAACCAGCCTGCCACTCCCACCCACCCACCCCCTTTTTCTGCTTTGCCTCATTTAATTTACATATTTGAAAGGTTTTGAAAATAATAATTTACTAATAATAATTAGTAAATTTTATCATTTCACCATGGCATGGGGTAAAACTCACTGTTTTTAATAGATTTTGGGGCTCCACTTGAGTATTTGTGTTGGTAGAAAACCAAGTTGACTATGAAAGACAATGCTTGCTAAAACTCATCTGAAACCACTCTAGGCTTGTTTATATATCATAGTTCAAAGTACTGTACAACCAGGTTTCTGTGGTTCATATATTCATTATAGCTTATCATTAGAAGCATCTGAAGAATTTCAATATGGGTGGGTCCACAAGGGGTGAGGGTGGGGTGGAAGGTGACTAGCTGCCAAAAATTGCTTCAGGGAGTGGGTGAAAAATCCAATGAATCGATGAGCTAACACCTAATCCTCATTAGCTAGGCTGCACAAAGTCCACTGACCTTGGCCTGACCCCATACCTGAAAGCTTTGTGCTTCATTAGTTCTACAGTATTTAAGCAATGTCACCTAGGCTTATTTTCAGTAGGTGAAGGAATTCAATTCCCACTGCAAAAACAACTTTGGTTAGAAATAGTCCAGTGCTTCCTAATGTGGAGTTTGACTTAGAGGTCTTGCTATGTGCCAGTGACAGAACTGTGATCCAGCTTGGCCCTCCCCACTGCATTATGGTAGGTTTGGTCTTAAATGGATTGCAGGGCCCCTCATGAAATATAGTAATTCTAGAATTTAGGGGCATCTCTTGTTCTCTGGACCAGTGTTATGGATAAGGCACCCAGACCTTCCACTGGGATATGGGACTGAGACTGCTTTGGTCACTTTGGTAGATGACCTACACCGGGAACTGGATGGGAGAGCACAACCCTATGAGTTCTCTTGGACCTTTTAGTGGCTTTTGATATCATCAGCCATGGTATTCTTCTGGACTGTCTGGTGGGGTTGGGTCTTGGGAGCATTGTTTTGCCATGGTTCTGGTTCTTTGTGTCAGGCTGTGTCCAGAAGGTGGTGCTGGGGGATTACTGTTCGACTCCATGGCCATTGGCCTGTAGTGTCCCACAGGGTTCTATCTAGTCCCCTGTATTGTTTAATATCTACATGAAACTTCTGGGAGAGGTTATTTGGAGCTTTGAAGTAAGGTGCCACCAATATGCTGATGACACCCAACTCTATTGCTCCTTGTCACCTAACACTAAGGAAGCACTTGAAACCCTTGAACATTGCCTGGGTTTGATAATGGGCTGGATGACGGTGAACAAGCTGAAATTAAACATAGACAAGATGGAGATGTTGTTGGTCAGTAGGAAGCCTGATTCATGGACTGGAATTCAACCTGTTCTAGAAGGAGTTGCGCTCCCCTTGAAGGATCAGGTCTTTTGCATCGGAGTGCTCCTTGATCATACGTCGTCCCCGGATCTTCAGGTGGTGGCGGCAAGGAATGGATTTATTATGCTTGGTGCATCAGCTGCAGCCCTTCCTGAATCGGTCTGATTTGGCAACAGTTATCCATGCCTTGGAGGCTGTCTTCATAGGGGATTTCTTGTGGATTGGGGGTGTTTTGAGGTCATTCACAGCACATGATGTCGCGGCCAGTGTGTTGACAACCAGCAGCTTCTGTCTTGAAAATCTGCCTTATTGGAAAGTAATTTTACGCAGTTTTTTTTCCCAGTGAAAGCGTCTCCCAGGCAGTTCCACTGCAGTGTGCTGCGTTCCTCTGCATTAACTCCTGGGCATGCCTTTGTGACCTGGCTGTGACCTGGCAGTGATGTGGTCAAGGGGTGGAGCCACCCCTCCCCCATCCCTCATCAAGCTGAAGCTGAACCCTGACAAGACTGAGGTACTTTTGGTGGGAGACAAGAGGAGGCTGGGGGATGTTGACCTGGTGTTGAATGGGGTACGACTGCCCTTGAAAGACCAGGTCTGCAGCCTGGGGGTCATTTTAGACTCCCAGCTGTCCATGGAGGCTCAGGTGTCAGCTGTGAGCCAGATAGTGCTATACCAACTTCATCTGATACGGCGGCTGCGCCCCTACCTTCCCGACCATCTGCTCCCATCGGTAGTACATGCCCTGGTCTCCTCTCGTTTGACTACTGTAATGCGCTGTACGTGGGGTTACCTTTGAAGACAGTTCGGAAGCTGCAGCTGGTACAGAACGTGGCGGCTTGCCTGATTAAAGGCAGCCGCTGGCGAGATCACATCACTCCAGTGCTGAAGGAGTTGCACTGGTTACCAGTTGTTTTCCGGGCCAAATTCAAGGTGTTGGTTTTGACCTTTAAAACCCTATACGGTTCTGGCCCAGCCTACCTCAAGGAGCGCCTCCAGCAACACCAGATGGGTTGCTTAACAAGATCAGCCTCGGATGGCCTTCTCTCTGTCCCATCAGCCAGGACAGCTAGGCTGATGAGGACGAGGGAGAGAGCCTTCTCTGTGGTGGCCCCCACTCTGTGGAACTCCCTCCCTAGGGAACTCTGCCATGCCCCCTCTTTAATGAGCTTCCGCCACGCATTAAAAACATGGTTGTTCAGGCAGGCATTTGGGGTGGGTTAGGGTATTTTTAGAAATATGTTTTTAATGTAGTATTTTATTGTTTTAAACTGTTCTTTTGTTGTACATTGCCCAGAGAGGCTGGGTGACCAGCCAGTTGGGTGATTAATAACTTTAATTAATTAATTAATTAATAAAAATAAATAAATCCCCCCTTTCACTCATTTTCCCCTTTAGCACTACTATCCTCAGGGAGAGTAACTATAGTAACTAGTCTGTCTTTCCAACTCATCAAAGTGCTATTGCACTCTTTCGAGTCTTCAGAATCATGCTGCACTTCCTTTTCACCAGTGCGAGTAAGTAGCCTCCCTTTCCCCGCTGAGAGCCAACATTACGTGCTTCTCTGATGTTGTGTTAATTAGCTTCTCTGATGTCACATTACTTCACTTCTCTGATGTTTGCTTTACTTTGGCACCTGTCTGATCCTTGCGTTACTTTACCACATCTCTAATATTTATGTTACTTTACTTCTCTAATGCTTGCATTACAAATGGGTTAGAAGCTATAACTCCGTGACAGTTTGCTGGAATGGGGCGAAATTGGGGTGATGGGGTGCTCTCATGGGGAGCCTTCAGATGGTGTACTGGATAATTTGGGATCTTGGCTTCTTCATGGAAAAGTGAGTGAACAGGGAGTTTATACTATTTCCTTCTGCATTAAACAAATGCGCATTAGGGCTTTTTCACAGTAGCAATCTACCATGGCATCAGGATCATGGGAGCAGAGAAGCCTGTCACTGCGAGCAGGGAGAAGTGACCAGAGAAGGAGAAAGGGGGGTTGGAGCTATAACTCCCTGACTGTTTGCTGGAATGGGGCTTATTTGCACTGGTGGGTTGCTCTCACAGGGAGTATCTAGCTGCCTTTTGTCATTCATAAAGGAGCTACAGCACTAGCTTTCAGAATGGTGAATTAGTTACTCTCCATTCATAATGAAATAGTAGCAGGGGGGAGCCTGGACAGGGGTGGGAAACAAACTTCTCTCATTGATTGAGCAGCCTCTGCCAGGTTGATAACGTTCAGTTGTACTCTGCCCACCAGACCTGGAAGTATGTTGATTCCAAGCACTGTGTGACCTGTGAAGAGCAAGGTTTTAGATACGGTATACTCTGCTTGTCTGGCTTTGTGTGTCCCTGACGGACCAAAGCTGATTTCCTGGAAATGCAGAGAATACCCTGATGTGCTTCTCCTTCCGTTGTCATGGAGATGGCCCCTTGGTTGCATCACATTTCGAATATGCAATGTGGTCTACATGGGGCTATCTCTGAAAAGTGTCCAGAAGCTTCAGTTAGTGCAAAATATGGCAAAGGCAAAGGCAAAGGTGTCCCCAACCAGTCGTGTCCGACTCTAGGGTGTGGTGCTCATCCCCGTTTCTAAGCCGAAGAGCCAGCGCTGTCCGAAGACGCTTCCGTGGTCATGTGGCCGGCATGACTGAACACCGAGGTGCACGGAACGCTGTTACCTTTCCTGCCGAGGCGGTACCTATTTATCTACTTGCAATTTCTTGCTTTCGAACTGCTAGGTTAAAGAAAGGTTCCTCCTGTGCAAGCACTGGGTCATTGCTGACCCCTAGAGGGACGCTGCTTGCGCTAGCGTTTTTGTGGCAGACTGTAGCGGGGTGGTTTGCCATTGCCTTCCCCAGTCGTGACTACCTTTCCCCCCAGCAAGCTGGGTCCTCATTTTACCGACCTCGGAAGGATGGAAGGCTGAGTCAACCCGAGCCGGCTACCTGGGACCCAGCTTCCGCTGGGATCGAACTCAGGTCGTGGGGAGAGCTTTGGTTGCTATACAGCCGCCTACCACTCTGCGCCACAAAAGGCTCAGCTAGGCTGCTAATGGATACACAGTATCAGGATCATATTATACTTGTCCTGAAAGACCTGCACTGGTTGCCAGTTACTTTCCAGGCTCAGTTCAAGGTCTTGGTCTTAACCAAACAGCTGTAAACAGCTTAGGGTCTGACTATCTAAGAGACTGCCTGCCTCGCTGTGAACGTGCCTGACTATTAAGATCTATTAAGTAGGAGAGGCCATTTTGAGGGCACCATTACCCACAGAAGCATGTTCATCAGGCACATGTGAAAAGACTTTATCCTGTCTTCTTCTCTGTTGCTCCAAACTATGAAATGCGCTCCCTCAAGAATTACAATTGTCCCTTACTCTCTTGATAATTAGAAAGGGTATAAAGATGCATCTTTTTAATTTAGCCTTTAAAAATATGTAGTTTTTAATGTTTTAGTATTTTTACTGTTTTCAATATGCTTGTTTTTTAATTGTTGCAGGAGTTTATTGTTTTAAATAATTGTACACCGCCTTGATGGCTTTTTAGCAGAAAAGGTGGTATATAAATGTTAATAAATAATAATAATAATAATGCACAATAATATATGATTTAGTTCAGCTTATCTCTCATAGAAGTATTCCCAAAGTGCATAGCTTTAAACAAATAACGAACTACTTCAAGTTTTTAAAAGTGATCCTCAGACTGTTAAGAGAAATTCATAAATTCATTAATTTCAAATTCATTAATTTCTCTTGCTGTCCCAGGAGGCTGTTCCAAGTGGTCTGGAACCTGGTCGGTCCTGTGGTTCCTGAACCACTGGGGCATTCTAAGGCCTCCTGTGAGGCCTTGGCAAGGCACTTTGCAGATAAAATTGATCAGATTAGGAGTGTTACTCTGCACGCTATGGATACAGTTAGTGAGCAAGAGGCGATCTGTGGCAAACCGGTTTTGTGGGATCAGTTCCAGCTTCTTCCTCCTGATGAAGTGGACAAGGTGCTTTCATCTGTAAGGCCGACCACCTGCTTACTTGATCCTTGCCCATCTTGGCTCATTATGGGCTGCAGAGAGAGACTGGGTGAGGGGATCAGGGTGGTGGTGAATGCCTCCCGTGAGGAGGGAGTGATGCCATCAGCCCTCAAGGAGGCAGTGATAAGACCACTCTTAAAGAAGCCCTCCTTGGATCCCCAAGTTCTGAACAACTTTCGCCCAGTCTCAAATCTGCCATTTTGGGGCAAGGTGATTGAGCGGGTGGTGGCGATGCAGTTGAAGGCACACTTGGAAGAAACTGATTATCTAGACCCATTTCAGTCGGGCTTCAGGCTTGGGCATGGGACAGAAACAGCCTTGGTCACCTTGGTGGATGATATGAGGAGGACTCTGGATAGGGGTGAATGCGCCTTCCTTGTTCTCCTGGACCTCTCAGCGGCTTTTGATACCATTGACCACGGTATCTTCCTGGACCGCCTGGAGGGGTTGGGCATTGGAGACACCGTATTGCGGTGGTTCCGGTCCTTCCTCTCCGGCAGGTACCAGAGGCTAGCACTGGGAGAGGAGGTTTTGGACCCGTGGCCACTCACTTGTGGGGTGCCACAGGGTTCCATCCTCTCCCCAGAGCTATTTAACATCTATGTGAAGCCGCTGGGGGCTATCATCAGGAGGTTTGGGGTGCGGTGTCATCAATATGCGGATGACACGCAGCTCTACCTCTCGTTCAAATCTTCACCAAGGTTGGCCGTAGAATCCCTGTCCAAATGTCTGGAGACGGTGAGTGGCTGGATGGGGAGGAATAAGCTGAAGCTGAACCCTGACAAGACCGAGGTACTTTTGGTGGGAGACAAGAGGAGGCTGGGGGATGTTGACATGGTGTTGAATGGGGTACGGCTACCCTTGAAAGACCAGGTCCGCAGCCTGGGGGTCATTTTGGACTCCCAACTGTCCATGGAGGCTCAGGTGTCAGCTGTGAGCCAGACAACATTGTATCAACTCCAACTGATACGGCGGCTGCGCCCCTTCCTTCCTGACCATCTGCTCCCATCAGTAGTACATGCCCTGGTCTCCTCTCGTTTAGACTACTGTAATGCACTCTACGTGGGGTTACCCTTGAAGACAGTTCAGAAGCTGGTACAGAACGCGGCGGCTCACCTGATTAAAGGCAGCCACCGGCGAGATCACATCATTCCAGTGCTGAAGGAGTTGAACTGGTTACCAGCTGTTTTCCGGGCCAAATTCAAGGTGTTGGTTTTGACCTTTAAAACCCTATATGGTTCCGGCCCAACCTATCTTAAGGAGCGCCTCCAGCAACACCAGACAGGCCGCTTAACAAGATCAGCCTCGGATGGCCTTCTCTCTGTCCCATCAGCCAGGACAGCTAGACTGGTGGGGACGAGGGAGAGGGCCTTTTCTGTGGTGGCCCCCACTCTGTGGAACTCCCCCCCTAGGGAACTCTGCCATGCCCCCTCTTTAATGAGCTTCCGCCATGCATTAAAAATGTGGTTGTTCAGGCAGGCATTTGGGGTGGGTTAGGGTATTTTAGAAAATGTTTTTATTGTAGAATTTTATTGTTTTAAATTGTTTTATTATATGCTGTACATCGCCCAGAGTGGCTGGGTGACCAGCCAGATGGGCGATTAATAAATGTAATAATAATAATAATAATAATAATAATAATAAAAAAAATGTCTTAGTGCTTTACCACATTAATACCACGTTTAACACTTTGTGGTGCTGAATTGGGGTTGCCACTGGGGTTTTTTTTCCTGTCAGGCTCTTAATTTTTATCAACTGCATGGCAGGCAGGTACAACATGGTCCTCTCAATGCTGGGAATGGCTGCACCTATTGAATTTAGCCAGTGCAGATGTGGGAGAATTTTGTTTAGTTTATTTTTGATAAGAACTTAGCAAAAATCACAAATGTCTTCATAAAATGGACAGAACTTCCCTTTAAAATGCTAATGTGGGAGAAAGCAAAAATTACAGTTTCATCTATCCCTAGGGGCAGGGAACTTGATGATCTCAGGGTCAGTGGCCCCTCCCTCTCTGCTCAGTCTGAGCTTTTCTACAACAGGCTGTTAATTGGCTATTAATCCGCTGTTTCTACTTTTGGTTTCATCACAGAATTGAGATCCAAGCATTATGCGAGCAGTGTTTCCTTTCCTGCTTTTCTGCTACATAACCTCTAGGTGGCACTGTGGCATAGCGGAATAGCACAAATACACAAGTAAAAAAAGCATTTTCTTTCCATTTTACAACTAAATACCACAGTTTCCTTGCTTTAAAAAAACTTGCCAAAAGTGCTGTAGACATAGAAGCGAAACTGGAGGGCCATGACATAGAATCATAGAATAGTAGGGTTGGAAGGGGCCTACAAGGCCATCAAGTCCAACCCCCTGCTCAATGCAGGAATCCAAGTCAGAGCATCCCTGACAAATGGCTGTCCAGCCTCATCTTGAAGGCCTCCAGTGTGGGAGAGCCCACCACCTCCCCAGGTAATTGGTTCCATTGTCGTATTGCTCTTACAGTCAGGACGTTTTTCCTGATGTTCAGCCGGAATCTGGCTTCCTGTAACTTGAGCCCATTATTCCGTGTCCTGCACTCTGGGATGATTAAGAAGAGATCCTGGCCTTCTTCTCTGTGACAACCTTTCAAGTACTTGAAGAGTGCTATCATATCTCCCTCAGTCTTCTCTTCTCAAGGCTAAATATGCCCAGTTCTTTCAGTCTCTCTTCATAGGGCTTTGTTTCCAGTCCCCTGGTCATCTTTGTTGCCCTCCTCTGAACCCTCTCCAGTTTGTCTACATCCTTCTTAAAGTGTGGTGCCCAGAACTGGACACAGTACTCCAGATGAGGCCTAATCAGTGCTGAGTAGAGGGGAACTAGTACTTCCCGGGATTTGGAAGCGATGCTTCTATGAATGCAGCCCAAAATAGCATTTGCCTTTTTTGCAGCCACATCACATTGTTGGCTCATATTCAGCTTGTGATCGACAACAATTCCAAGATCCTTCTCGCTTGTAGTGTGGTTGAGCCACGTATCCCCCATCTTGTAACTGTGCATTTGGTTTCTTTTTCCTAGGTGCAGAACTTGGCATTTGTCCCTATTAAATGCCATTCTGTTGTTTTCTGCCCAGCGCTCCAGTCTATCAAGATCACTTTGAATTTTGTTTCTGTCTTCCGAAGTATTAGCTATCCCTCCCAATTTGGTGTCATCTGCAAATGTGATCAGCATTCCCTGCACCTCCTCCTCCAAGTCATTAATAAAAATGTTGAAGAGCACTGGGTCCAGGACTGAGCCCTGCGGTACCCCACTCGTTACCTCTCCCCAGCTTGAGAAGGTCCCATTGATAAGCACTCTTTGAGTCCGATTCTGTAGCCAACTGTGGATCCACATGATCGTTGTTTCATCTAGCCCACTTTGAGCTAGTTTGCTCATCAGGATATCATGGGGCACTTTGTCGAAAGCTTTGCTGAAGTCGAGGTATATGATGTCTACAGCATTCCCATGGTCTACAAGGGAGGTTACTTGATCAAAAAATGAGATCAGATTTGTCTGGCAGGACTTGTTTTTGACAAATCCATGTTGGCTTCGAGTCATCACGGCATTGTTGTCAAGGTGCTTCCAGATGGATTGCTTTATGATCTGCTCCAGAATTTTCCCAGGGATTGATGTCAGACTGACTGGTCTGTAGTTCCCAGGTTCCTCCTTTTTACCCTTTTTTGAAGATAGGGACAACGTTAGCCCTCCTCCAGTCATCTGGCACTTCCCCCGTCCTCCATGATTTCTCAAAGAGAATAGACAGTGGTTCTGAGAGTTCTTTTGCCAGTTCCTTTATGACTCTAGGATGCAGTTCATCTGGCCCTGGAGATTTGAACTCATTCAAAGTAATGAGGTGTTCCTTGACCATATGCCTGTCTATCTCAAGCTGCAATCCTGCCCCTTCAGCCTGTACTTCGCCTTTGCCAGGGGGGTCATAGACCTTCTTTTGGGAGAAGACTGAGCCAAAGTAGGAATTGAGCACCTCTGCCTTTTCTTTGTCATCTGTTATCGTTTTGCCATCCTTATTTAATAGCTGAACCACCATTTCTTTCCTCTGCCTTTTACTATGCACGTAGCTGAAGAAAGCCTTTTTGTTGTTTTTAACATCCCTTGCTAACCTCAGCTCATTCTCAGCTTTAGCCTTCCTGACGCCATCCCTGCAATTCTGTGCTATCTGCCTGTACTCTTCCTTTGTTGCTTGGCCTTCTTTCCACTTCCTATATGTGTCCTTTTTTGTTTTCAGGTCATCCCTAAGCTTTTTGTGAAGCCACATTGGCTTCTTCTGTTGTCTTCCACCTTTTCTTCTTGTTGGAATTGCTTGTGATTGTGCCTTGAGAATTTCCTTTTTTAAAAGCTCTCACCCATCTTGGACTCCTTTTCTTGCTAGCATCGCTTGCCATGGGACCTTACTGATCATTATTCTGAGTTTATGAAAATCAGCTTTCCTAAAATCCAGGGTACGCGTTTGACTACACTCGGCTTTTGCTTCCCTTAGAACCAAGAACTCAAGTACAACATGGTCACTTTCCCCCAGAGTTAAAGAAATGGGTTCTTTAGACATCATCTAAAGAACCCATAAACAGCCATGAGTAGGAAATGATGAGTGCATAATAAATGCCTCATGCAGAAAAGCCGTCAGGTTCCCTGGACTATATGAAGGGACAGGCCTTTCCTTGATCAGCAAGATGCCTTATGTTGTCCTGGTCCTTCATTGTCTTATGAAGCATCTAGCCTTACTGCTAGAAGAGGGCTCCCTCTCACTGTTTAACCCATCCTGCCAACTACTGATGTAAGAAACAAACTCGCATGGGTCAACTCACAGGAGGATTCCTGTAGTAAAACAGTAATGCTTAGATGGCAATACAGGACTGGAACAACTTGGGGCATCTTTGCTGGTCCCAGGCATTCCATCCTCCCCATCCAGTTATTGGCCCGAAAGATCAAGGAAAAGTATGAGTGCATGGAGGTAAGTTGTAAGCAAGCACAATTCGCACAACATCATCACTGATCACAAGGCACATCAGTTAAGGCATCAGCCTTAACTTTCAATTTCCTGGCTTTGTGGCGCTTGAGCCAGCATGGTATAGCCTTAACTCTGGTCTTAAACCAACAGGTTTTTTGATAACTGAATTAGATTGTTCTGCTTTTTTAAAAAAGTGGTCAGTACTGATTCAAATATTTAAATAAAAGGCAGAGGCTGTGAATATTGAGTGTCTGGAATATATTTCCTGCTACTGTTCATATACTAGACATAAGTAAAAACAGGAGATGACCCCTCACTAACACCAGCATTAACATCAACCTGATAAAATAAAAATACAACAGTGGCGCTTTGAAATATTAATTTGTTTAACAGTCCAATTCCTGCCATATATAACTGTTTAAGAGGATGGTATGTGGAGCTATTCTGAATTATGATGTTCCACAATCTGTTTCCCCCCCCCCTTCCCTTCAGCTTTCCTATTGGAATGCCTGTTTTGATGTGATTAAGTCTAAAATTGAACCTGAGTCTCTCATAGTCAAACAAAATACTGATCCCATATATAAACATGGCATGCCTAGTACAGCAGCCCAGACATTTGGGTGGGCTGGCTGACCCAAGTTATTTCCAGATGAGTTGGAGATAACACTATTGCAAGTTTGTTATCTTTGGCAAACCCAGAAATAATAATGGACCTAATTCAAGTGAAATTCAAATGAGCAGGACTGACCTGTTTTTATGTACAGCAGGAGTAGGGAACTTCAGGTCCACAAGCCAGATATGGTCCACCTGGGGTCCCAATCTGGCCCTTGTCCTGACCCCATCCCTTTCCCCCCCAACCACTGATTTTTGTAGTTTCCTGACTTTTCTGCAGTTTTACTGCAGTAAGAGTTTTAAGCTACAATATGCTGGTATTGTTTTATTTTTGGCTCCACCCCTTTTTGCCTTTGCCTCCCCTCCTTTGCCGTCAGCCCACCCACCACTGGAATGTGGCCCCTGAGAGCTTCTCCAAAATTGAATTTGGCCATCAGGCCAAAAGAGGTTCCTACCTCTTTTGGCCCGACGAACATCAGCCTCCCCTGACCAACATGGGCTAAGTGTCATGTCCCGTTAGTTGAACTTGAATAAAGGGTTAAAATCCCTTGCATCTCCAGGTAGGCAGGAAAAAAGTCCTGCTTGAAACCCTAGAGAATCACTGCTTGTCAATGTTGACAATACTGGGCTAGATGGACCAATGATCTGATTCAGTAGAAGACAGCTTCCTATGTTCCTCAGTTCTGACTATTGAAAGTTGGACACAGGTCTCTAGAAACTGCCCTTGCTTTTTCAGATCCTGTCCACAACCTCAGAGTCTCAGAATCCAAAGGGGCAACCAACTTCCCGTATTTTATGGCTCTAGATGCATACTTCAGCTTCCTAAGAATTCCAATTTTCATTTTGCACAAGTCCCATTCTGTCCCAGCAGATTATGTTCAAAATACAGTGAACTACAGCATGCCAAAAACAGAGTACAGACATAGTGTAAAAAGTTGAATTATTGGCAAATATTATATATCTTTTATAGGAGAACTTTGCATTTTGTAGTAGTACTTCCCTTGTTGGAACAATCCCTTCTTTTCTTTTCTTTTATTTTCTGCAGAGTAGAATCCTACAGTTCTCACTGGAGATGTAGAGATGGCCACCAATTTGGATGGCTTTAAAAGAGGATTAAATAGATTTATAGAGGATAAGGCTATCAATGGCTACTAGTCCTGATGGCTACATGCTTCCTCCAGTATCAGGAGGTACAAAGTTTGTGCCCCACTTCCTGCAGGTATATCAAGCCTCCAGCTTGCTGGAGGTACAAGCCAAAGGGCAGGAGCCAAGGGAGAGTGCCCAGGCAAAGTGATGTAGCTTCCCCCTCAACAGATAATTCATCAGTCAAGTCAGCTAAGGAGATGTGAGGCCTGTGAATACCATGTGGGCTCTATTCCTCACTACTGCAGCCCTGAAGCCAGTATTATTCCACCAGTGCTAGATCAACTCAGCCAGCCAGGGAGCCCACCTCCACAGTGGAGACATCTGGCCAGAAGGCCTTAGCATATGGTGTTTTCTGTTTGTTGGGTGTTTGGCTTGTTTTTAGTAGGGATATTCTTGGCTGGTGCAGTGGATTTCAGTATGTGCCTGGGAGATGCTGTGGGTAATCAGGGGAGTGGTGAGGGTGACCCTATTAGGGTGGTTACAGGCATGGTGTGTGTGGGGGTTAACATGCCCATTGAGGAGAGGGAAATCAGACATCTTACGCCTGTTCCCTCTTTGGTTTCTTCCCCAACAAGATGGTCTCTGGTTGTTCTACCAACTCGTCCTCAGGTCTTGTGGTACTACTGCTAAATGTTAGGTTGGTCCAGAATAAGATCTAACTCATCCATGATTTAATTATGGATGAAGGGGCCAACCTGACTTTTATAAGCGTGAGACCAGGTGGGTGAAGAGGAGGGGAGTTAGTCTCACCCAGCTGTGTCTACCTGGATATCTAGTACTGCATCAGCACAGAGTCATGGGTCAGGGAGGGCAGGTTGCTGTGGTTATAGGGATTCCATCTCTATCTCCAGGCTTCCTGTCTGCCTGAGTGCTAATTTTGAGTGTTTGTATCTGGTGTTGGGGACTCGGGACAGATTAGGGATTCTATTGCTATATCACTCATCCTACTACCCAGCAGTCTCCCTGCCTAAGTCAACAGAAATAGTCTCAGTCTTGGTGCTGAGGACCCCCAGGATGATTGGCCTGGGGGAACCTCAATACCCATGGCAAGGTTGTCCCATCTGGTGCAGCTCAGGACTTCATGGACAACCACTGGGCTGTCCCAACATGTCATCAGTCCAACACATGCAGTATGTCACACTCTGGATTTATCTTTCTCAGTTGGGCAGGAAGACTGTGATCTGAAAGTTGGATATTTAACATCTACCCCTTTGTTATGGTTGGATCACTACCTGTTGAGGTTTAGACTTTCAGCAGCTTTCCTCCTCTTCAAGGGTGGGGGACCTATTAAAATTGTCCACCCCCAGAAACTAACGGAGCCTAGTGGCTTCCAAAGGGCTCTGGGGGATTTTCCAGTTGGTATGGCTGGTGCTGCTGTTAAACCATGGTCATTCTATGGAATTGACTAGGGAAGCTGGCACAATTGCACCAAGGCACCCTCTCCCCCTTGGCAGAGCCAAATTAGCTGCTTGGTACACTTTGGAGTTGAGGACAATGAAGCAAGTGGGACGTCGGCTGGAACGCAAGTGGAGAAAGACTCATGCTGAATCAGACCAAACGCTGGTTAGAGGTCATTACTGAGCCTACCTTTTGGCAGTGAGGGCGGCAAAGATAAGTTTTTCCCCACCTCCATTGCATCTTCACAGTGTCATCCAGCAGAGCTGTTTTGCGTGGTGAAGGGGTTGTTACAAGCTGATCCTGAGAGGGAACTGGTCACACCCTCAGCAGCTTGCTGTGATAAATTTGCACGACACTTTGAAGATAAAATCGCTCATGTTCAGCATGACTAGACTCCACTATTAGTGTGGTTCCTTTAATGGAGATGACCAGAGCACCATCTGGTCCAACTATACTGGATGAGTTTCACTTGTTAAGGCATAAAGATGCAGACAAGGTGCTTGGAGAAGTTCAACCAGCCACTTGTTTGCTCAACCCTTGCCCATCTTAGCTTGTTACATCTAATAAAGAGGGGATGGCTAGTTGGGTCTGGGGGGTTGTAAATTCCTCCTTGAGAGAGGGGGCAGTACCAGCCTCCTTGAAAGGGGCAGTAATCAGGCCACCCCTGAAGAAACCTCATCTAGACCCAGAAGTGGAGAACAACTATAGGCCAGTTGCTAACATCCCCTTCTTGGACAACATACTCAAGTGCATGGTAGCTGATCAATTCAATACATTCTTGGATGAAGCTGATTTTCTAGATTTCATTTCATTTATTATATTTCTATACTGCCCCATTGCTGAAGCCCTCTGGGCAGTTCATAAAAATGAAAAACCATTAAAATACATTATACAAAGTACAAAAACCATTTACATAAAATCATATAAACAGGAGAGGCACAGGCAACATATAAAAACAATTTAAACAATCAGAAAATCCAGGACCTAATTAAAAACTCATATGCTGACAAATATCTGAGAGAAGTGGGCAGTTTTAACCTGGTGCCAAAAAGATAACAATGTTGGTTCCAGGTGGGCCATGTCAAGGAGATCATTCCATAATTGGGGGGCCACCACTGAGAAGTCCCTTTCTCTTCTTGCCACACTCTGAGCCTCCCTTGGAGGAGGCACCTGGAGGAGGGCCTTAGATGCTGAACATAGTGTATGGGTCGGTTCAGGCTAGGAGAGACATTCCATCAGGTATTGTGGTCCGAGCTGTGTAAGGCTCTATAGGTCAAAACCAGCACCTTGAATCAGGGTTGGAAACATACAGACAGTTAGTGCAAGCTGGCCAGAATTGGTGTTATATGTTCAGACCTTCTTGCCCAGTTATCAATCTGGCCTCAGCATTTTGCACAAGCTGCAGCTTCTGAACTATCTTCAAAGACAGCCCCATGTAGAGTACATTGCAATAATCTAACTTGGAGGTTACCAGAGCATAGGCAACTGAAGACAGGTTATCCCTGTCCAGATAGGGGCATAGCTGGGCCACCAACTGAAGCTGGTAGAAGGTAGTCTGCAGTGCACTACTGAGGCTACTTGAGTCTGAAGATAAAGATGTCTCCAGGAGCACTCCCAAGCTACAAACCTGCTCCTTCAGGGGGAGTGCAACCCCACCTAGAACAGGTTGAGCACTCTTCCTCCAGTTAGGAGAACCACCCACTAACAGCATCTCAGTCTTGTCTGGACTGAGTTTCGGTTTATTAGCCCTCATCCACTCCATTGTCACAGCCAGGCACCGATCTAGCACATGCACAGCCTCATCTGAAGATCAAAAGGAGAAATAGAGCTGTGTGTCATCAGCATGCTGATGACAGTGCACTCCAAAACTCCAGATGACTGCACTCAATGGTTTTATGTAAATGTTGAATAGCATGGGGGACAAAACCAACCCCTGCGGAACTCTGTGCTGGAGAATCCATGGGGCCAAGCAGTATTTCCAAGTACCACCTTCTGGAACTGACCATCCAAGTAGGTGTGAAAGCACTGCAATATAGTGCCTCCCACTCCCAACTCAGACTGCTCTCCAGAAAGGATACCATGGTTGAGGGTACTGAAAGCTGTTGAGAGATCAAGGAGAATCAACAAAGTTACACTCCTCCTGTCTCTCACCTGACATAGGTAATCATACGTGGCTACCAAGGCTGTTTCTGTGCCAAAACCTGGGCAGAAATGGATCTGGATAATCAGTCTCATCCAAGAGTGTGTGGAGCTCATTGGCAACCACCTGCTCAAGAATGTTGCCCAGGAAAGGAACATTTGCCACTGGCCTAAAATTGTTAAGATTTTCTGGGTCCAAGGAGCATTTCTTCAGGAGTGGTCTCAGCACCGCCTCTTTCAGGTGGCCCAGGCCCACTCCCTCTCGCAAGGAGGCATTATTCACCTTCTTGCCCAGCCAGCTGTTCCTTCCTTGCCAGTTTTTATAAGCCAAGAGTGGCAAGGATCTAATATGAAAGTAGTTGCACAAATCTGTCCATTTCAATCCAGGCTTAGGCCCAGTTTTGGGACAGACTGTGCCTTGGTCGCCCTGTGGGATGACCTTTGCCAAGAGTGAGACATGGGGGAGTATGACTGTGGTTCTCCTGGACTTCTCAGCAGCTTTTGATACCACTGACCATGGTATCCTTCTGGAACAGCTGTCTGGGTTGGGAGTTGGGAGCACTGCTTTACAGTGGTTCCATTCCTACTTGGATGGTTGCTTCCAGAAGGTGGTGCTGGGGGATTATTTCTCTGTTCTGTGGCAATTATGTCACAAGGCTCAATTTTATCCCCCATGCTATTTAACATCTACATGAAGCCATGGGGGAAGGTTATCTGGGGATGTGCACTGAGGTGCCATCAATATGCTGATGACACCCAGCTCTACCTCTCCTTTTCATCAAACCCAGGTGAGGCAGTGGATGTCTTGAATCGGTGCCTGAGTAGGATGAGGGCCAACAAACTGAGGCTCAATCCGGACAAGATGGAGGTACTGTTTGCAGGTGGTTCATCTTCCCGGTTGAGTGACATTCAACCTGCTCTCGAGGGGGTTGCACTCCCCCCAAAAGATCAGGCACACAGCTTGGGGGCGATCCTGGATTCATCACTATCATTTGAGGCCCAGGTGGCCTTAGTGGCCAGGAGCGCATTTTATCAGCTTATGTTTATATACCAGCTGTGACCCTATCTGGACAGAGGTAACCTAGTGACAGTTATCCATCTTCTGTTAACCTCCCAGTGGGATTACTGCAATGTATTGGACGTGGGTCTACCTTTGAAGATGGTTCAGAAACTTCAGTTAGTGCAAAATAGAGCTGATAGGTTACTAACTGGGACTGGCCAATTTGACCATGTGATGCCAGTGCTTTGTCAGTTGCACTGTCTTCTAGTCCATTTCCGAGCCCAGTTCAAAATGTTGGTGTCAACCTTTAAAGCCCTAAACGGCTTGGGACTAGAGGATCTTAAGGCACATCTCCTCCCGTACATATCTGCTCGGATCCTTAGGTCATCTTCAGGGTCTCTCTTTCAGGTGCCCCTGCCAAAGGAAGATTAGGCAGGTGGCTCCCAGGCCTTCTCAGTAGTGGCACCCCACTTAGGTTTGCCTGGCACCTAGGTTATCTTTTTGGTGCCAGACAAAGACCTTCCTTTTTTCCCAGGCATTTTAGAGACCCAGTTCTAAGTTATTATGGCTGTTTTATTGATTCCTGTGCTGTTTATTGTTATTATACTGTATTTTATTCTTTTAAATATTTGTATTTTATTTTATATTTTTAACTATGTTTTTAAATGACATTTTAGTTTTTTAATTGGTTGTATTCCACCCAGAGAAACTGGTTATTGGGCAGATTAGAAATGTTGTTGTTGTTGTTCAGTCATGTCTGACTCTTCGTGACCCCATGGACCATAGCACACCAGGCCTTCCTGTCCTGTGCTCTCCCGGAACGTGCTCAAGTTCATAGTCATTGCATCGGTGATGCTATCTAGCCATCTCGTCCTCTGCCGTCCCCTTCTCCTTTTGCCTTCAGTCTTTCCCAGCATCAGGGTCTTTTCCAGGGAGTTTTCTCTTCACATTAGGTGGCCGAAATATTTGAGCACTCAAATATATGAGCACTCAGGGTTGATTTCCTTTAGGATTGACTGCTTTGACCTCCTTGCAGTCCAGGGGACTCGTAAGAGTCTTCTCCAACACCACAGTTCGAAAGCATCAATTCTTAGGCGCTCAGCCTTCCTTATAGTCCAGCTCTCACAGCCATACATTACTCCTGGGAAAACCATAGCTTTGATTAGACGGACCTTTGTCGGCAAGGTGATGTCTCTGCTTCTTACTATGCTGTCTAGGTTTGCCATAGCTTTCCTCCCAAGGACCAAGCGTCTTTTAATTTCATGGCTACAGTCACTGCCTGCGGTGATCTTGGAGCCCAAGAAAATAAAATCTGTCACTGCTTCCATTTCTTCCCCTTCTATATGCCAGGAAGTGATGGGGCCAGATGTCATGATCTTAGTTTTTTTAATGTTGAGTTTCAAACCAGCTTTTGCACTCTCCTCTTTCACCCTCAACAAGAGGCTCTTTAGATCCTCTTCGCTTTCTGCCATTAGGGTGGTATCGTCTGCATATCGGAGGTTGTTGATAATTCTCCCAGCAATCTTAATTCCGACCTGTGATTCATCCAACCCGGCGTTTCTCATGATGTACTCTGCATATAAGTTAAATAAGCAGGGTGACAATATGCAGCCTTGTCGTACTCCTTTCCCAATTTTGAACCAATCGGTTGTTCCATGTCTGGTTCTTACTGTTGCTTCTTGACCCTCATACAGGTTTCTCAGGAGACAGGTAAGGTGGTCTGGTACTCCCATCACTTTCAGAATTTGCCACAGTTTGTTGTGATCCACACAATCAAAGGCTTTAGCGTAGTCAATGAAGCAGAAATAGACGTTTTTCTGGAATTCTCTTGCTTTCTCCATGATGCAGCGAATGTTGACGATTTGATTTCTAGTTCCTCTGCCTCTTTGAAACCCAGCTTGTACTTCCGGTAGTTCTCGGTTCGCATACTGCTGAAACCTAGCTTGTAGGATTTTGAGCATCACCTTGCTGGCATGTGAAATGAGCACAATTGTGCGGTAGTTTGTACTAAATAAATAAAATATAAATAAATAATATCAGAGGCGGCATGCCTATGTACACCAATTGTTGGGGAACATGAGCAGGGGGATGCTGTTGCGCTCATGTCCTGCTTGTGGATTTCCCACAGGCATCTGGTTGGCTACTGTGTGAATGGAATGCTGGACTAGATGGACCCTTGGCCTGATCCAGCATGGCTTTTCTTATGTTCTTGTGAGGACTGCATAAATAGCAAGCACTTCCCACACATTACCTTCGAAAACTTGAACCCTAGTTGAGCCCATGTGATTAAGGGAAAGAAGAACCCTTTTGCAGTCTTCCCACTTTAATGAAAGCATAGTTGCACTTGAGTATTTGCTGGCATTATTAGATTTTATGTGCCAAAATATTTTTAAAACCTAATTTTTGTGCTTTGGGGGCATCAGCAGATTCCTCTAGGTTTATGGGGAAGCTTATTTTTCCTACTTAATACTTTGCATAGTTGTCCATGCATGTTTTAAGGGGTGGGAAGGGGATTCGTTTTCTTTGGAAGCAACAGGAATGAGCACTGCTGGAGGCTGAACACTCAGTGTGATTGCTCAATCTGGTAGGGCAAATCCTGTGTTTTTGTGATGTAGATATGTACAGTTCACTTTTTCCAGTCTTACACGTTAGAGTAAATGTGCTTAATAGGGCCTTTTCTCTGGCCCTACTCCTATGTCTTTAACAGCCATCTGACATGCAGAAATAAAACATCTGATGCTTTTCCCACCACATCCCTATACTAGAACCTGTTTCACTCAGGCTGCTTTTAAGGGTGCTGGAGTCAAGCAGGGCTTTGTGTTTGCCAAACTGCAGGCATGGGAGGAGGGCAGCTGACAGTATTTGAGGACGAATGGGAAGGAGCACTTCTGGCTTCCTCATCTCCCATTTGGTCAGGGTGTTTACTGGCAACCCTCGAAGAAGGGCCAGCAAATAAACTGACAGCCCTTATCTGTAATATGGATCAAAATTAAGGCAATTCTGATTTTCTAATACTCTCCAAAAGCAGTCTGTTTTTCTTTACTATAGTTTATATTTAAGTTTGTTTGTTTGTTTGTTTGTTTATTTCATTTCTATACCACCCAATAGCTGAAGCTCTCTGGTGAATGTTCAATTGTGGACTCTTTTGGCTTTTGAGGGCAGCTGAAATAAGCCTCCAAATATTTATTTATTTATTTATTTTATTTATTGCATTTATACCCCGCCTTTCTTCCTCTTGCAAAGAACCCAAGGCGGCTTACATGATCCCCCTCCTCTCCATTTTATCCTCACAACAACAACCCTGTGAGGTGGGTTGGGCTAAGAGTGTGTGACTGGCCCAAAGTCACCCAGTGAGCTTCCATGGCCGAGTGGGGACTAGAACCCGGATCTCCCAGCTCCCAGTCCAACACTCTTGCCACTACACCTTACTTCTTTCATATTGGTTCACTAGTGTTTGCACACACATTCACTGCCCAAATTGATCTTCCCTTCCTGGAAACAGTGGTCATATGGCCAAACAGAGGCAGAGGAGAGCTAGGCTCTAGGTGAGAGGCCTACCTTTTTTAGGTTCTCCACTCCTCAGAAAAAGAGTGGAACCTAGGAGGGATGGTCAGACCTAGGAGGGATACATAAGGGCTTAGTTAAACTCACATAATTGTTGGAGCAAGTTGATTATTTGGATCTGTCTGTGGTCTTGTGATTCTGATCAGCTACCTGAATACATCATGCTCTTGCCTCATAGGCTGCTGGTCATGGTCGGGTTGGGATGACTGGGGAGGTGCACCTGTCAGGAGAAGCTCCCTGAATGTGTAGCTAAACGTTTTGCCTCCTTTCAACTCTCCCCCCCCCAGTCCCTCACACACATAATAAATGAAAAGGGAGGCTCACCTTATATAAAATGTTTCCCGTGGTTCATCTTAGCTCAGTTTCTAATTAGCATAGTTAGTGGGTGATACGTTTCTATTGTACACAATAGATTCACAGAAATGTGTTGTGGGAAACTATGGCTGGCCACAGCTGTCCTGTGTATGTTTCTGTTATATACCTATGGGAAAGAAAAAACGTGTAGCCATCACATACATTACAGGGTAGAGTTGAATATACATGGAGAGAACGATTCTATGGCCCTTAGACAGCATCTGAAGGGCCATAGAATAGTTCATATTCCTAGATCCAAGGTCAGAGATAGTGCTCTAACCTCAGAGAAGGGAATCAGAGCTCCGACACCCCCCTTCCACCTCCCCGCTGACGTGGAAGGAACCGCGCTGGCTGCCTCTCCGACGCTGGGAAAGCAACCTTGGAGAGGGTGGAGAGGGGGCATTTTTGTGGGCGGGGAGGGGAGGAGACTGGAGAGGCCAGGATATGAGCTATGTGGATAGGGAGACATTTTTCTCCCTCTCTCAAAATACTAAAACTGGGGTCATCCTATGAAGCTGATTGGTGAGGGATTCAGGACAGATAAATGGAAGCACTTCTTCACACAGTGCATAGTTAAACTATGGAATTCGCTACTCCAGGATGTAGTGATGGCCACCAATTTAGATAGCTTTAAAAGGGGGTTGGACAAATTCCTGGAGGAAAAGGCTACCAATGGCTACTAGTCTTGATGGCTATGTGCTACCTCCAGTAGGCAGTGAGCCTATGTACACCAGTTGCTGGGGAACATGGGTGGGAGGGTGCTGTTACACTCATGCCCTGCTTGTGGATTCCTGGTCGACAGCTAGTTGGCCACTGTGTGAATAGACTGCTGGACTAGATGGACCCTTGGCCTGATCCAGCATGGCTCTTCTTATGTTCTTATGTTCTCTCCAGCCTCCTTCCCTCACCTTCCAAGACGCTTTTGCTAGATGTGCAAAAAGGCCCATCTAGTGAGAATGCAGGATGGGAGGACCAGGAAGTGAAGATCACCTCTGGCGCTCTTCCCACCCTGGATAGGATGACCATAAGCCTCTGAGTTTAGAGGCTTACGATCATCACAATAGGATTGCACCCGAAGTTGTTAATGTGTACTTGCTTCTACTGTAATATGCGAAGTGGCTTTTGCAGAACTGTCGTTATATTATTTCATAAGCACTGGTTCTTACTTGGGTGACGCATCTTCAAATGATGTCTCCAGGGCAACTGTGGTCCAGGAAGAGTATTTCACAGAAGATGAACACCAAGCAGTATGGGAGGGAAGAGGTAAGGATTATATATAGGATACTCTGAGTCAGTGCAAAAACACAGTGGGTGCATGGGCCTAGCTGGTCAAATATCTTTTGGGATCAGTTTGAGGCTATGTGTGGGTTACACAGATCATTCCTTTACTTTTCCAGTGGAACAAACGGAAAATACAGTAGAAATAAAAAGGATCCTTATAGTAATTCTTTCTTCTTCTGTTTCAAGGGCTTTTCCATAACAAGGAACAATAAGGCCATAACGATACAGGCATATACTCATATTCCATTTAAGATACAAGATTTGTTCTTATACAACGTTAAATGAGCTTTCCAGTTTAGCTTTAAAATAATCCCGGTGCTTTAGATAATACTTTGCTTCACCCTGTTTCATATTTTTCCAAATCTATAAATCAGTTTTGAAAAAGTGTTCCATATCTGGCACCACTGGCTTAGTTGACAAATGCAAATCTTAAATTCTAAACAGCTGATCTTTGTACATTCCTGCCATTCTGAAGACAAGGGGAAAGTTTTTAAAAATGTTTAATATCTTGTGAGTCCTGATACTGGGAGGGTGCTTCCAGGTGGAGGCCTCCTACTGCTACCAAACAAATGGTATTGTGCAGCTATTCTGTCTTTTCCTCTGTAACAGATTTTTTTTTTCTGGTAAGGAAAATGATGGAAGAAGTAGTGTGAAAAGCATGGGAGGGTTATAAATAGAAGACAGTGACATCTGGACCCCTTGTAAAACTCTGTGAAGAAGACAGGGCAATTGCACAATAAAAGCTTCCTCTGGAAGTAGTAAAAGAGCTAAATAATCTTTGGAGTGAAAGGGGCTAAGATGCTTAGAAGCTCCTTGGATAATACACCTAAAACTGTTTAGTAAGTCAAGAGTCAGGTAGGTGGCAGATCATAAGCTATTCTCCTGTGATCATACTCTCAACACACTGTAATTCTCTCATCATAGAACTTCATTTGGAGTCAGCTGTAGTCTTGCAATGCAAATACCAAATATCTGCTCTAAAATATGATTACTGATGTAGAGGAAATTATTGTAGTTGATGCATAGGGTAGGGTAAATTCCTTGTGTGAACATGTTTGTATAAGGTTGCTTCTTTTTTTATCTGACAGGTCTCCTATGCCTTTAAGAGAACCATGAGAGGCAAAATCTCAATGGGTGAAGCTTTTTCACACATGAAGAGACAGTGATAAAGAAGCAACACCTACTGAACTTCTGTCTGTCATGCCATACTAAGGCACAGGACTGCTGATAGAATAAAATGTGGCAAATAGATGCCTGTAGAAGGACAATGGGATACTTTGAAGGGAAACTATGTGAGAACTCACAAAACAAATTGTTTTAACTATCTGACTCAGTTAAGAGTCTAACATATTTTTCCATATGGAATGCATGTGAGATAACCCATCCCTCTATCTTCTCAATGTTAGGTTAGTGCAACATTCTCCTTACTATCTAGTACCATCCTTAGTAAGCTGCTGCAACATTTTTTTAAATGTTAAACATTTTTAAATACTCAGCAAGTTGAGAATGGGTAATGGAAATGGTCCAATGTGTAGGATTGACATACAAACAGGAGCTCAGCATGCCACAAGTACATGCTTGTATCATGTTAACCTGTGTGCTGGGCCTAGAGTTGCTATCTTCTTCTGGATAGACTCTCTGCCATTAACAGCTGCTCAACAGGCAGAAGTTCTGCAGCAGAATATTTAACAGGTGTGCTTTCGCTGCTGCTGAACTGAAAGGAATGCTTCACCTCATGGATTTCTGACCATCATGAGCTCAGATGGTCAGTAGACAAGTTGATTTGGGAACAGAAATATGGGCAGTCATGGATGAGGTCATACTCCCTATGAAAGAAAGGTTCGCAGTCTAGGTGGCCGTAGACCTGTCATTGCATTTGGGTATCCAGGTGGCTGCTGTGGCTAGGAGTGCCTTTGCTCAGCTTCATGACTGATGTGTCAGTTGCATCCCTGTCTGAAGAATGCAGCTCTGGCCACAGTGACACATACTTTATTCACATCCAGATTAGATTACTGTAGGGCGTCCTTTGTACATGCTATGTAGCGCTTCCTTTGATCAATTTCTAGAAACTGATGCAGCAGCCAGATTCTGGAAACAAATAGGAATCCAGTGCAGATGAAACAGGATTGATGTAATAAGATTCTAATAGTGAGTGTCAATAGTTATGTAGAAGAGGGAATTTTGACAGCTGCAGCTTCTCATGTAGTGGTGAGAAATGAAATTCCTCTCTTCTACACAATTATTATTGGCACTAGAGCCATGGACTCTTTTGCATCTTGTTGTTCCAGACACTGAAGCCTTATCAGAAAAAGGGTTGACCGCTCTATATTTTACCAAAGTGGCCTATTGTTGGCTATTTGTAAAAGGATCAAATCTTATCCTTTCTTCTAGTCTGTTCAGTCCTTAGTCTTAGTTCACTCCCTGGAATTTCTAAATACCAATTGTTATGTGTTTTAGTTATATTCCTCAGGCAGCTCAGAAAAGGTCTTGCTTTTAACTTACCTAGAAGGAAAACAAGTGGAGCTTGTGTGAATACATTATTTTGTATGAAAATGTAGTCACTCTTTCTCTGATTTTGACCACAATATAAATCAGTGTAGAAAACAGTGTAGATTTTGGCATTCAAGTCATGTTGGTTTTGAATGATGAACACATACTGGGGTTGGGAATTACAAAAGCTGCTTGTGTGGTAAATGGTTTTTTTCTCCTCAGTGCATCTCAAAGAATGCCTGAGCTTTCTCATGTCCTACATTCTGTATTATGCCGCTTGGCATGAATAACTGGGATTTCCCACTGAGCAGAAAAACCTTAGCAATACTTATTCATTGCTAAGATGGCTTTAGTGAATGTCATATATATTGAGCTTTTCAACACAAGGCATTTATTGTGCATTCGTCATTCCTTACTCACAGTTGTTTACAGGTTCTTGAGATGACATTGTGACCCTCCAGTTTCACTTCTGTTTTTTTAAAAGCACTTTCATGGAGGGTTTTAGAGTGGGGAAAATGGAGAGCTTTTCTACACGAGGCTGTGAATTCAAAAGTTATCTACTTTTGGTTTTGTCGCAGAATTGAGACCTGAGCTTGACACAAACACCTTTTCCTTTCCTGCTTTTCTGCTACATAACATCTAGGTGGCACTATGCTATAGCAGAATAACACAATTACACAAATAGGAAAATACATTTTCTTTCACTTACATACTCCATTTTCCTTGTTTAAAACAAACTGGGAAAGCACTCTTAAAAAACAAACAGAAGCAAAACTGGAGGTCATGATATCATCTAAAGAACCCATAAAGAACCTTGAATAAGAATGACGAGTGCACTATATAAATGCCTCGTGCAGAAAAGCTCAAAGTTCTATTTACGAAAGCAAAAGAAAACACATTTTCCTACTTGTTTAATTGCATTATTCCACTATAGTATAGCACCACCTAGAAGTTATGCAGCAGAAAAGCAGGAAAGGAAAAGCTCTTTGTGTCGAGTTCACATCTCAATTCTGTGACGAAACTGAAAGTAGATAGAGCGGACTAACAGCCTGGTATAAAAAGTGCATTATAGCACTTCTGTTTCTTGATCATACTGAAGTTCAAGGTAGCTAGATATAGAGTTTCTACACAAGTAGGGATGTCAGAGGATTCCGCCACGGACCTTAGTGAGGCCAAATGCCAGTGCATTCAGCCCCCTGAAATCCATGGTGGAACAAAGCCCCACCACCCCGCGAAAGGCGCGCGAAATGGAGCACTTAGCTGGCGCCATTCGTGCTGCTTTGCAAATGGCGGCCGCATCTGCAGCCGCCATTCGCTTCCCCATTTTTGCCGTGATAGGCTACGTAAATACTTACGTAGCCTATCATGGCCAACTTAGGGATGCCATTTGTGTCCCTGTGGAGGCTGTGATAGGCTACATAAATATTTACATAGCCTATCACGGCAAAAAACAGGAACGCAAATGGCAGCCACCGTAGCTGCCGCCATTTGTGTCTGCAGGCTCTGCACGCCTGCGAATGCACCCAGCTGGTGGCTCCGCGGCATTGCCGCAGAGCGGAGCCACCACAGAGTGGAGCTGGCCAGGTTAGGATTTTGGGGGGAGGGGCGGAGTGCCTCCCCCCCACTGCGAATCACCCCTTCGAAAAGGTAAGTGACTTTCGCACATCCCTATACACAAAGAAGGAAGTCCATGGCCTCAGGTTACTGCAGGGAGTATATAGTCTACTTCCTCTAGTGCCAGGATCCTACCATGCCCGGCACAGTTGCTGGGATAATCCCTGCCTCACCACCAAGCTTGAGAGGAGGCCTGGGGCTTATACTTGTAATATTGTGCTTCGAATATGCTAGGAATGTCTCACAAGCACAGCACAACTGTAGGGGCAATATCCAAGCTCAAGGGGAGGGCCAGGGCTTCTCCTTTTTGCACTCATCGCACTCAATGGGTAAGACATTTGCCATGGCAGGTGAACTTACGGACACCTGATAGCACTTATACAAGATTTGTACTTTCATCTCTTTTTAAAGTGGCTTTTTGGGGGAGCTAGTGTAGTAGCTATACATATGCCCTGTGAATCAGGAAGTCATTAGTCAAATTTCACCTCAGCCATGCAGTGTTTACACCAGCGATTTACTCCAACCTGGCTGCGTGTGGAGGTCGCATGGGTTACATGATGTCATGGCCATCCAGCACCTGCCCCGGAGTTTATGGTGGAAAAAACCAGTTCTTCTGAGACTGGTTATAGTCTGACTTTTCCTCTTTACTTCAGCTCGGTCACTGTCCTGTTGGGGTGTGTTCCATCACCCGCACTTGCTTCGGTATCATAGTCCTGCCCATGGAGCATGTAGCCCTGCCCATAGGGGTGTGTCGCTCACTGCCCTTGACTTCACTGACCCAACCCCTTATCTCTCTGTTTTCCAGAAGTTTCCCCACCATTTTGGAGCAAGATACCAAGTGACCAACTTGTAAAAAAAAATTGAATACAAGTGCCACATCATAAGTGCATATAAAATGTTCTTTTGCTGGGGAGCTAGTACTTCCAGCACAGCCTGCAAATCTAGTTCATCTCAGGTAAGCCACCGCTTGCCCAGAGCTGGAGTTTCCTCCTCTTGGGGAGGATGCATGGGTCATATTCCTTTGTGGCCCTTATACCATAGGAATGATACCACAAAGATCCTAAGCCCTTTTCCCCATTGCATTCTAAGGTGCTGAAGTGCTATTTCGCTTTAGCGACCTATCGCACACGTGAAAAATCACTTAAGGGCAGTCTTGCATGTTTGGAATAGAACTAGATGGCCGTGATTCCACCCCTATACAATGGTAGGTTTTAGTGAGATTTTGCCTATATGCAGCTCCGGTTCTGGAGCTAAAAGTACACTTTGTTCTGCTGCTGTTAAAGCGCCTCTGCGTGTCTTCTGGATACAGTATTTGCGCCTTAAACTTATCCAGAGTTAAAAAAAGTCCAGTTAAGTTCAGATGGGGTACAGGCCCTCATGAGCAGTACTTCCTGTGCCTTTAGGACATACAGAGAAATGGAGTCACCACTGTTGACCCCCCCGCCCCAATCCTACAGCACTTGCATTCTAGCGGTTTCTTACTAGAATACAAAGGAAGAGTGTGGGAAATTCCTGTCTTCGGGAGATTCCCAGAAATCATTGAGCCTCCCCGGTGCCCGCAGTCCAGTTGGGTTTATGACTCTGTCAGTACAACTTCTTTCTACGTTAGGGCTGCTGTGAGGAGCACATGACCGTGGCAGAGTCTTCAAGCAAGGGGCATGAGATGTCATGGAGGTATCAGGAGGTGATGGATCTACTGGACATTTTGGGGGAACAGAAGGTCCAGGAGCAGCTTCTTATGAGCAGATGAATCAGATTCTTATGAGCAGATAGCCCACCAAATGTCCCTCCAGGGCCACAGACACAGCACGGTGGAGTGCAGAACAAAGACCAAAGTGCTGTGTCTGGAATACAGAAGGGTGGTTACACACAACTCCCACTCTAGGAATGATGCAGCAACCTACCCCTTCTTTAAGGAGCTCCTTAGCATCCTTAGGCCCAGTATACCATACTGGGTATGGTATACCCAGTATACCCAGTATGGCATACCCAGTATACCATACAGCCCAGGGGTGTCTGCAGGAGCATCACCATTCGCTGCATGCCAGCTGCTCCGGCTGCTTCTCTTATTATTATTATTATTATTATTATTATTATTATTATTATTATTATTTATTTTATTTATTTATTTCATTTCATTTCATTTCTATACTGCCCAATAGCCGAAGCTCTCTGGCCCCAGTAGCCGAAGAATTGGAGAAGCTCTTCACGCATGACCTCCAGACTGTTAATGTGGAGGAATACCTTGCCCCGGCTGAAGAACAAATGGGGGATCACTCCTCTCAAGCATTTCTCCAGCGCCCCAGCCCCACCCCCTCTGTAAGCCTGCCAGTCCTCATTTCTCTCTTGCCTTACATGCAGGAATAGCAGACTCTGGAGAGGGTGAGACTTGGCCTGAGGGTGAGACTTGCCGTTCGCGCTGACTTGCAAATGGTGGCCGCGTCCGCCATTCGCTTCATCACTATAGCCGTGATAGGCTACGTAAATACTTACGTAGCCTATCACGGCTAATGCAGGGATGCCATTTGCATCCCTGCAGAAGCTGTGATAGGCTGCATAAGTATTTACGTAGCCTATCACGGCAAAAAAAAGGGAATGCAAATGGCAGCGGCTACTGTGGCCGCCATTTGCATTCCCTTTTTTTTTTGCCGTGATAGCCTATGTAAATATTTACGTAGGTTATTATGGCAAAAGAGGGGGCACAAATGGCATAATGGCCGCCATTTGAGTCCCCCCCCTTTTTTTTGCCGTGATAGGCTACGTAAATATTTACGTAGCCTATCACGGCAAAATACAGGGACGCAAATGGCGGTGGCTACGGCAGCCACCATTTGTGTCCCTGTGCAGGCTTCCCAGTAGCCGGATGTCCGGCTGTGGGTGGCCCCGGCCGGTGGCTCTGCAGAATCTCCATGGAGCGGAGCCAGCCAGAGAGAATTTCGGCGGGAGGGATGGAGTGCCTCCCCCCACCACGAATGTCAGCCTTCGAAAAGGTAAGTGACTTTCGTACATCCCTACCCTGCAATAAGGCTAGCAATGGCCAGGAATCGGAGGCCTGGATGGTCTTCCTCACTTGACATGGATCGGCTGCCACGGCACACCTCTGCGGAGAACACCCTGATGCTCCATTTACTGGAGTGCAAAAGAGAGAGCAGCAGCAGATGAGGAGGAGGATTGGAAGAGGAGCCAACGTGCACTCCAGGCATCAATAGACAGGCAGACAGAACTGCTTGAGACGCTGGTGGGAGCACTAGTGGGGGAGCTGTGGAAAGGTGGCACTAGCCGTGTTCAGCCTAACACCAAGAAAATGACCCCTGACCTGAGATTTGAGGTGGAGGAGGATGAAGCCTCTCTCACCATTCCTTCCCATGCTGTCCTGCCACCCCACTGTCTCACAGTGGCTGCACAACAGCAGGCACACACACCCAAGAAGGTCCCGCTGTCCCACCAGAAGGAGCCCCACCAGCTGAGGAAAGCTAGCCACGCTGTCGGTTTGCCGCCTGGGAAGGCACTTTCCAAACCACCCCAGGCCGTGCTCCCATTCCTACCCTGGCTGCAGCCTTACTACCTTGCCAGGGCACTCCCCACCCACCCACCATAGGCCAAGCACCCACTTCCAGCCATGCTGATGGCTCACCTGCCAGGAAGGTGCTCCCACATACACACCAGGGCAATCCTCAACTTTCATCTGGGATGCTGCCTTACCCCCAGGGAAGGACCCTCCCCCCATCAGCCCAAGGGCCAGCACCCCACAAAGGAGGGAGATAGATGGAGCACTCAGGCTGAAGCAGACGATGCGACCCCTGACCTGTGTTTTGAGGTAGAGGAGGAAGAACCCTTCTCACTCAGCCCGGCTTCACCTGATCTCCAGCCAACACTCCCATCTGCCTGGCCCCTCAGCTGCTGGACCCCCCTCAGCATGCATCCAGCCGCAGGAAGGCCACTCTTTAGAGAGAACAGCATGGGTGAGGAAGCCAAAGAAGTTCTCACCGTAGCCACCCTCCACTGTCCCGTCCTGGCCTGCAGCAAAAAATACATGGGGAGACAGAAAGAAGTTTAAGAATATTGTTTTATTCCTATTTGAAATCAACAAAGTCTTAAAAATTTGACATCAAAGGTTGGACAGAGGCAGCTGGTTCTGGGGGAGGGGGGCAGGGTTGAGATCTTTAGGGGCGGGGGTGGTGGGTGGGTTGGGTGGAAGGTAGAGGGGAGGGTATAGAAACCTTGTAATTTGGAGAAAATGGGGGGAGGGGCTATATACATTGGGATGTGTGATTAAATAATTTGGAATTATATACGGGGGGGCACATCAATGGCCCAGTGGCGGAGGCAGGATGGCAGGCCGTACTCTGCTGCTCCTCCATTCCTCATGCCAGGGCCACCACCCGCCCTGCCACATTGGTCACTAGGGAGAAAGAGACTACTGCGCCCAGGTAGCCCTCCCGGCCATATTGCACCGCTGGCTGGGGCCCCCCTCCTTGACTGTCGAATGGGTGTTCCTGCGCAGGAAAGGGTGGCAACGAAGGTGGTGGCAGCGGCGGCACCGCATACTGTTCTTGGGCCCATTCTTCTGCAGCATGCGGATGGGCTGGTCCTGTGAGGGGGGAGACAGCAGAAAGTCAGGACGAGTTTCCTGAGTTTGGGCTGTCAGATGGGGATTCCAGGGAAAGCACGGAGTTTAATCACCCAAAGACTTGCCCTGAATCAGAGGCTTCCTCCTCCTCAGCTCCTGCTGCTGCTGCTCAGCGTGGGCTGGGGAAGGAAGAGCATGTAAAATCAGCTACCATAAGTGTTCTGTCAATGCATCCAGGGACAAAACAGGTGCTGACCATCTCCCCCCGTCCCCACCCCTTGCACTCCACATCCTCTCAGGGCTTTCTTTTGTTGCTGTCCCAATTGCTGGCGTGGGCTGGTGGCCTACTATTACAGCTAGGAGAGGCGGACATCTCCTAGCTAATGGCCCTCTTTGCAGTTGCACCCCTTTCTGCTCAGACCACCCCCATGACCTGCCAGATTAATTTCTTATCCCTTAAGTCACAACTGTTGGCATTAATAGAACCTACTAGAAGAACCCCTAGTTAGTTCCAGGGCATAGTCTGAAGGCAAATTAGAAAGCCCCCTTTTTTAAGCCAAGCAGGTCTGGGCTGCACAGGGGTGGGACAGAAATGTCAGAAAGCAGTAATCAGTATGGAAAGATGCACTCACCTTGTGGCCTCTGCACACGGGCATCGCCCAAAGCTCGAGGAGGTCCCTGAATTAGGGGGGCCAGGCAGTGAGGGGTGGAGATTCCCCACACAGCTCCAGGCCTGGTAGAAGGCTCCCCTCCGTGCTTCAAACTTTGAGCAGCATTGCAGGGCGTGCCCAGAAGTGGCCATCTCCTGGGCAATCTGCCTATAGAGGTGGGTGGTTTGCAGGCAGGTGCTTGGCACGAGCCTGCAAATCCATCTGCTGTGCTGAATGAGTCTCGGGAGACAGCACTCTTCTGGGCTTATCCAATACACCCCCTGTTCTGGGGAGCCATCTTGCCCTGGAGCTGTATGGCACGACCCCTGACTTTCCCAGGGCATGACCCCTGACTGCCCGGATACGCTGGGACAGAGGGTCACTGTAGCACGTCTATCATTTAAAGTCTTAAAGGAACACTGTACTTTCTGCCCTGCTAAAGAAATACATGGTAAGAACACCAGCATACTGAGCAGAGGGCAATGCAAGCTGCAGTCCAGGCAGGCTGCGCCCACCCCACCCACTGAGCCCTAACCCACCAGTAAGCCCAAGCTGCCATTCCCCCCCCCCTCTCCTGACAGACCCAAATGCATTTTTCAAGGACGCTCTGTGTGCCGGTAGTAAGGGCTTTGTTGACTGGTATTGGCTTGAACTTACTGAAAGGACCGATATTTGTAGGGGAGAACCAGCAGGTTGACAGAGGGGCGATGGGGAGGGCACAGAACTCCACAGCCAGTTGGTGAGTACAACTCTCACCAGCTCCCCTGCCTCAGTGTGCTGGGCATGCTGAGGCTCAGCACCCAACGCGGCCATCTCAGTTTCCACTCTCTCCTCAACATCTGTGAGAATTGCATGCCCCTTACTCTCGCAGATGTTGTGGAGAATAATACAGGAGGCAATGGCTGGTGTTATGTTCTCCTCTGCGATCACCAGCCTTGCAGTGAGGCACCCCGAAGCAGCTCTTGAGCCTTCCAAATGCCCTCTCCACCACCTTCACTGCCCGCTCCTGGCAGTAGTTGAAATGTCCCTTGCGCGGTCCAGATGTCCTCCATAGGGTTTCATGAGCCATCTCTGGATTGGGTAGGCACTATCAGCCACTATCAGGGGTGGCACCTCAACCCCACTAATGGTGGTGGCGGGGTCCCCAGGAGCAAAGACGCCAGCATCCATTGTTTCAAAGAGGGCGGAGTTGCAGAACACGAAGGCGTCGTGGTTCTTTCCACTTCACCCCACCTCAATGTCAATGGAGTGTCTGGTGTGGTCTGTTGCGCATGGAGGAGGATGGAGTAGAACGCCTTCCAGTTTATGAAGTCATTGCCCTGCCATGTTGGGGAAATGATTGGCATGTGACAGCCATCCAGGGCCGCAATCGTCGGAGGGAACTCCAACTTTCCAAATCCTTCCATATCTGAAATGGAGGATGTCCATCAACTCTCTGTTGGAAGAAGTGCTTGGCTCCCTGCCCTAGGTGGCCCCCCAACCAGAGGTGGGCCCCCTCCCACCCATCATCCCCAGCTCCCTGCCCATAGACTGCCCTCTTACCCAGACTTTGCCTTTCCCTAAACCCATCATCCACAGGTCACCCAGCCCAAGGCAGCACCCTTATCCAGTGTTTGGCTCACCCCACCCAGCATTCCTAACCAGCATCCTCTGCCCCCCTACCCAGATGTAGGCCCTGCACCCATCATCCCTGCCCCCCCGCCCCTGGGTTGCACTGTTACCCAGAGGTTGGCTGTCCCTACACCCATCATCCACACTCCACCCTCCACGTGCCCACTCCCTTATGCAGTGTTTGGCTCCCCCCACTCAGCATCCCCACGCAGCATCCCCAGCCTACCTTGGCTACATTCCCAAGCCTAACTGTCCATCTCAGCAGCAGGTGCTCGATGGCCAGGCAAACTGCAGTCACAATTTTGCAGGCAGTTGCTCTGCCCACTCCGAACTGATGAGCTGCTTCCCTGTACACACGCCGATTTGCCAGGCGCCATATGCAGATTGCCATGCGTTTCACAGTTGGGATTGTCTCCCTCATAGCTGTGCTTTCCCTTTCCAGTGCTGGCCAGAGGACCTCCACTATTTTGAAGCGGGTCCCCCGGATCATCCGGAAATCTGCAATCCACTGCTCATCACCCCACATTTGGAGGACAAAGTTCTCCCACCAATCCTGAGTGGTCGGGTAACGACACCAATAGGGCTTAACGCGCCTGCTCATGCTGAATGCAGCAGGCTTCACCTTCCAGTAGAACCAGCGGCGGGATGCTGTGCTGCTCCTCCTACCCCTGAGCTTCTTGATGGATGACACTCACTTCTGCATGAGCTGCAGAAGGGAGGCCATTACCCTAGGGTTTGCCAGCAAGAAGCAGGTCACGGAGATGCACATCTTCAGGCATTGAGGCTCTATAAATGGCTTCTCTGTACGCCATCCTGAAGTTGCCACACATTTGCTTACAACCAGAAGCTGCATGTGTAGGAGAGGGGGAGATGATACTGGAGGGAGCAGTCCAGCAGAGATGAAGAGATGCACACATAGGCACCCCTGACATACAAGTGCAGTATCCCTCCAACCTGGGTATCCGTATGAAGTTGCCAGTCAACACCACTGAAGGCTGCAGATACATACATGTGTAAAAGTGAATCAGGAGCTCATTGACAGCACAGTAGAAAACAGGGACAGCAGAAACCACAGCACCTCCCAACCCCCGGAGCCCTTAGGAAACCATCGCATACACAGAGTGGTGCAGGACCAGCGTTGGAGGAGAGGGGGAACAAGGAAATTCGCAAGAACAGCTTCCTGTGGATTCGTTAATGTGCAATTGCACTTTAAAGCCTCCTTTAAGAAAAAATGGAGAGGCTTAAAAGGCGGAGAAGATGCTGGATGCAGCCTGGTAACTGGAGTGGAATTCCTTCCCCACCCGGGGAGGAATGGAAAGGGTTGCAGAACTTGTTAAGAGCAAGTGCGCCTTAATGGTTTCACCCCTCTTCATTAATGCGCAACTGTGCTTTAAAACCCACTTTAAGAAAAAAAGAAAGGGCTTGGAAGGCGGCGAGGACACTGGTCAGAGCGGGACACTGGAGTGGAGCAGAAGGGGGCAAGGAGGGGGGACTAAGCAAGAGGAGGAGGTGGGAACATGGATGAGCTAATCAGACCCAACCCAGACTCCTCCCAGCCATCAAGAAAATAATCCGATTAGAGCTCCATGGAAACAGCACAGAGCTCCAGGCAACAATAGTGATAAGCTGGGAGTTTGAGCACTGTGGAAACTGGAAACGGAGCAGATGCAATTGGGGAAACACCGCAACAAAGTTGCAATCCAGGTGAAGTCATTAGCATGGAAACACACCCATGAACTCTCTAGATAAGCCTTAGGCAAGCCACCATTGTCTCAGCCTCAGCCTCCTATTAGTAATATTATTACTAATAGTAATATTAGTAATAAATACTAACCTATCTTACTGCAAAGATGACTGAGCTACTGAACAGTCAAAATGTGCTATGAGTCTAGTTGTTGTTTTCTTAATTCTTGATGTAAGCCCTATGGAAGCTTCTAAATAGAACCAGAATGGTGGGTATATATGTTTGCAATAAAATTAATATACACGCTAAGAAGAAATATTAAAGTGAACAGTAAACATATGACTTAAGAATTGCTTTGCAGAATCAGGGCAAGTTCTATCTAGGGCAGCTTTTTATTTCCTATTTATTTATTTATTTCATTTCTATACCGCCCAATAGCCGAAGCTCCCAATAGCAATCAATAATAGAATTGGAATGGACCTCAAACATAATCAAGTCCAACTCATTGCTAGGGTTCTGTATGCCTCTAGAACCTCACCAGCAGGGTGTTAAGGTGATGGTCATCCCCTGTTGTTTGGCACCAGCATCTGGTATTCAGAGGTATACTGCTTCTGAACATGGAGGCTCCACTTGGCTATCATGGCTAAATAATCACATTAAGACAAATATATACTAAGACCAGCACAAGTATGAATTCCTGCTATGCATAGTTTCTGATCTGTAAACAGGGCAAACAGAAGCTTAGTAGGTGCATTTAGTTCCAGTGATCACGGCCAGCTTCATAGCTATTATTCCAGGAACTGCTATTCCCCAGCATAATTTCCAGGGATGAAACCGCATTGTTGGCAAATGGGAATTTACACCGTTTGCCACGTTATTTCCAGACATAATGCATACTTAAGTTCGATCCACAGCCTGGTTAAATTGTTGGATTTTTAAAAGTTGATATCTCTGTCTTGTTGAAATCAGCCCTGTGCTGGGTTGCCAAGCCAGTTAGGAAGGAACTGGGCAATGCCAAAAAAGGCTTTACACCTGTGCAGCAGGATGGAGGGTGGGAGAAAGAAGTAACCACAACACAAGCAGTGCAGAAGTATAAACTCTATTCCACAGGCTTTGGCATAAGCGTTTGGAGCTGAGCATGAATGCAACCAGTTGATCCCTCCCTGACTTATCTACACTTTCCTCTCAGTATATAAGAGCAGATTTTTTCACTGATATTGGCATAAGTCTAATTGGGAATTTATAATGAAGAATGGGAGACCCAAAAGCAAACCAATATTATTTGTTGTGTCATCCTCTTGATCCATTTCTTTAAGAAACTGAACAATATACTGTAATAGTACTAATTTATTCTTATTAGGATATTGACAGTGCAATTCTATACTTGCTTGTGAGGCTTGCATAAATGCACCATCCTATCAAATGCACCTTTAAATGGTTCTCACTAAGTCCAATACGATGTACATGCAAGTGAATATGTTTAGAACTGCAGCCTTCAGGGAATTTTCATAGAAAGTGTCTTTGAACTCTTATTACATTATTTGTGTGTGAACATGTGAATACTGTTAAAGCAGGTTAGAAAGTACCAAATACACATTTTAGTTTGTGTAGGTTTTGTATTAGGATTACAGATAGAGAAAAAGGGAAATGCAGTTTTAGTGTCATACAAGAAAATAGAACAACAATTACATCTGTCAGTAATTTCTTTGGAAGTTGTATTGTCACAGTAAAATGACTGAACAGTTGAAGACTTGAGGCAGAACCCCTGGAAATTCTCCAGTGTGAACTTCATGAAATAAATGGGACCCATGCAAGAGCTTGGTAGTGTAAAGAGCATATTAGTTGTTCAAAAATTGTTTTTCTCTGTTCTAGCATGGGTGATCCGTGTGCAGAAAAAATTTAATTGCTCACTAAGTTTGATTTTCCCCATATTCATAGAAACCTCCTGCATCCTGGACCTGCAACATAATGCTCCTGCATGATGCTAAACAGATTAGTGCTGTCACCAAATCTGATGGCACTGATAATCTGCATGTGTACTCTACTCATCCCAACAAATGATCTGAGAGAGGTCACAATTACCTTAAAAAGAAAGGGCTGATAATAAAAGTAATCTGAAAAGAACAGGACATTCCGGGCACTTGGCCCACAACAGTTTGAAAAGATGTCCAGGTTGAGGCCATAATGTAGAAAGGCCCTATGTCTGTCTGCTTACCTAGACTCAATACTTTCCAGGACTACTAGCTTTTGTCCACACACCACAAGTTTGATATAAGCCAAGCCTGCAAGTATCTTGCTTTATTTTGTGCAATAGGGAAGAAGGGGGAGCATGTGTATCTTGGGAAGAGAAAGAATTTTTATCCATAGATGTGTGGGCAGAGAACACCCACCTTGAAATTTTGAGACATAACTTTTCCAAAAACAAATGTTTGAAACACTTTTAAAAACACAGTATTTTTCAGCGAGCAAGACTTAAATAATTTCCAGAGCGCTGAGTCACTTGGCCATCTTGGGGATTCTCCCTATCATACCTTGTCCATCCTGGGCCAGTATTAAAGCTGAAACAAATATGCTGAAGAATGACATGTGCATTCCTACATTTTACATATCTTGATATTTTGAACATATCTAGCAGCCTCAAATCCAAAAAAAGAGATGGCTTCTTTCCACTTCTATAGATGTACCTTCTGTTATAATGTTGTCATGATGGGATTAACAGACAGAACTATTTCAGTTTTTTGTCACATGAAGCTGCCTTATAGTGAGTTGGCTAGGATCCACCACTGTCTACCCTGACACTGGCAGCAGCTCTCCAACCTCTCAAGTAGAGGTCTTTCCCAGCTCTGTTACCTGGGATCCTTTAGGTAGAGGGGCCAAAGACTGACCATGCAAATCATGTCCTCTATCTAAATAAGTTAGATCCCTGTTCTTCCTTGGCCAGGAAAATTGTGGAATTTGACCTCCTAGTTACAAATATAGTAAGAATCATGTCAGGCATAAACTTTTAAATCTTAAGTAACTGGGGCATCAGAGCTATCCAAACCTTGCTCTTTGACAAATATGGTCACCGAATAGAAGTCTTGAGCCATTTCAGATATGGACACATTAGGTAAAGGAGACTCTGGAAGCATAGGAGGTGAATCTAACAATTTCCTCTGTGTGGTGGTTTGTTGACATGTGAGCAAGCCCCTGCCCCATGGTATGTATAATATGACATGGGTGGATGCATGTCTACCTGTACGTGCCATATGCCCAGTTTCTGTGATTTCTTGTTTTTTAGATGGAAGGATCATGGGGATTTAGTGTATCATCCATACAGAAATATTCACATATGCCAATATCACATGTAAGAGCCATATGGTAGTAGTGGCATGCAGTAATTTCCTTGCTGTATATAGGACATTTCTGGATTCACCAATGTGTGAATGCTGCTTGAGCATTTTATATGATGTGTGCAGATTTTGCTATTGAGTTCTTCTATTTGCAATAGTTTGAGCCTTAGTATCAGGCAGGCTAGTGATAGAATATATAATCGTAATAAACTAGAATGACTGATAATTAAACTCCTCATGCATCTTTCTATTTTTTGCCTTGGAAATGACAGGTGACAGACTGTATCAGTTACAAAGAACAGCTCATGATTGGGTGCATAGCGGAACTATTATGTTCCCCCACCCCTGAAGATTCTGGGCCTCACATCTGGCCCTAGTATGGAGTGAAGTGTGCTCTCGCCATACTTCTGCTTAAACTAACAGTTATCCTTGGCAGAAATTATAACTGTTCAGTCTCTTTTATATGTCTGAGGTTCTTATTGTGGTGTAGTTCCTATTATATATACCCCAGTCCTAAATGATCACACAAGACAGGGAGATACATTTTTCCAGAACCTAACAGATGGCATTAGAGTTTATTAGCAACATTTTACAAGACATTTATACCTCTTTCTGGTGCTTTGGAGGAATGTTAAAAGCTATCTATCTTGCAAGAACAACTCTGAAGGTTTAATTCCTTGGCTCCCTAAAATGGCATGATACATTAGCTTAATTTTTTTTTAAACTAAAACTAGTGTTCTAGAATAGGGCTGTTCCTTCAAAATATAACTGCTATTAGGATCTCTTGGCAGCTCTTGTTTCTGAAGGTCTGTAATGAAACTGAAGAGGCGTTGTTCATAGTCACTTTGCTTACCTTAAGCTATAGAATTGTCACAGAGTATACTTTGTGCATTATTTCATGGCCATTTGACCATACTGTTACAATCTCTCTCTTGCTCTCTGCCCCTGCCAATGGAGGATAACTTCATGCATCTGAAGAAATAGACTCAAGAATAAGTTGAAAAACCTTAGTTTTATATATCACAGGATGTTAGTTCCCCAGGGCTGGCCCAAGACATTTTATTGCCTAAGGCAAAGGACAAGATGCCCCCACCCCCATTCCATGTAGAAGAGCCAATTAGGCTGGCAGCTGAACTGGTGATGGGAAAATGTCTGCCACAACTGAGGGTACAGGCTAGTTGAAGGTGCACAGGAAAGTCTGTGTGGCATACGCAGCTCTATTCTCAGAGGGGAATAGCTATCCCCAGTACCTGCGACCTGAAGCAGTTGTCTTACTCTGCCTAATAGAAAGGTCAGCCCTATAGTTCTCCCATATATCAGCCCGGGTCATGGAGTGGAGAGAAATACAGAAATAAGGCTCCTCCAAAATAAGGCGTTTTGCTGCCATCAACCCACTTTTGGAGTATATATGTATGCAAATATAAAGATACAATGGGGTAATTAATTACACTGGCTAGAGCAGGGATATGGACATTTTGTAAGTGAAGGGCCATATTCCCCTAGGGCACGGGTTGGCAGTTTGTGACTCTCCAGATGTTTGGGCCTACAACTTCCATCAACCCTAGCCAGCATAGCCAGTGGTAAGGGATCATGGGAGTTGCAGGCCAAAACATCTGGAGGGCCATAAGTTGCTCACCCCTGCATTAGTGGACAGAAAGTTCTCAATACTGATGCCTTATAAACTGATTTATATTTGTAGTTTTAGTAAAAGCATGCACTCAGTATCTTTTACTTTAAAGCAAACCATCGCTTGTGAGTTTATTCTTTATTATGGTTTCTGCTATCTAGTCACATCTGTTTGCTACACTACAGTAACCAGTGACTAAAAGGGGGTAAGGGGTAGGGAGGGAAAGATCATCCTTCTTTGTTGCAAAGACCAGATTGTCTGATAGGATTATTTGGTGTTGCTGCCTCCTGTTAAAAAGGCAGCTAACAGAGAAAAACAAAAGGCAGAACAAAATGAACATTTACCAATCCCACATGCATACAAAAAGCTAAAAAGGAGATTGCACCTTTCTTTAGTGAAGAAAGAAAATAGCTTTACTTACAAGTATTTTTTGTACATAAGATGCAGGAACAGCATAGGTTTTCACAAGGGGTTTGTTCAGTCCATTTTGTGTTCTTTTACACAGACAGGAGCAAGACAGCAAGCCATGTGCTCCCAGCAATGGAAGAAGTCAGAGAGGGGGTTGGGGAGAAGGATGGGGAGGAACACAGGAAATCACATGGTAGGCTATAGAGATCCTAAGGCTAGCTATTCCCATGTATTAACTCGCTAACTGCAACACATCCCCCTTCCTGTAACTTTCAGACGAGGTTGGAATATTCCCAACACCCCTTCTCAACATTGAGTGCAAGAGTTGTGTAGCTTCATCATGAGTGTTCTGTTGGTAGTGGCTTGGTTAAGCCATCTGCTGTCATCTCTGCAGTTGGACAGTAGTTCATCTCAATAATCTCTTGTTCTGCTAAGTTGCGCACTAAGTGGTACTTCACTCGAATATGCTTGGTGCGTGCTTGAATTTTCTTGGTTTGAATTTTCTCAGCTCTGGTTGTCTTCCATAATCTGAATTGGTTTCTGTTCATTTACTCCAAGATCCATCAGCAGCTGTTTCAGCCACATTAATTCTGTGCATGCTGCTGCTGCTGCTGCTGCTGCTGCTGCTGCTATGTACTCTGATTCTGTGGATAATAGAGCTACTGCTGTTGGGTTTTGGCTGGCTCAGGAGACCAGCCCATTTCCATACATAAACAAGTATCTACTTGTGGATTTGTGGTCGGCATTGTCACTGGCCCAGTCTGCATCAGTGTAGCATACCAGTTCTGGATTCCTAGTAGCTGGCAACTTTAGTTTAATGTCCATAGTCCCTTTCAAGTATCTAGCCACTCTTTTGATAGCGACCGAGTCTCTTTCAGTGGGTGAGCTGGTTTTTCTACTTAGGATTCCTATAACAGTTGCTATATCTGGTCTGATAGTAGTGAACATAAGACCATAAGAAGAGCCACTCTGGATCAGACCAAGGGTCCATCTGGTCCAGCATTCTGTTCACACAGTGGCCAACTAGCTGTCAACCAGGAACCCACAAGCAGGGCATGAGCACAACAGCACCCTCCCACCCATGTTCCCCAGCAACTGGTGTATATAGGCTCACTGCCTCTGGTAGTTGAGGTAGCACATAGCCATCAAGACTAGGAGTTTGTCCAGGAATTTATCTAACCCCCTTTTAAAGCCATCCAAATTGGTGGCCATCACTACATCCTGTGGTAGCGAATTCCATAGTTTAATTATGCGCTGTGTGAAGAAGTATTTCCTTTTATCTGTCCTGAATCTCCCACCAATCAGCTTCATGGGATGACCCTGCTTCTAGTATTTTGAGAGAGGGAGAAAAATATCTCCCTATCCACATTCTCCACACCATTTTGTACACCTCTATCATGTCTCCCCTTACCCTCCTTTTTTCCAAGCTAAAGAATCCCAGCTGTTGTAACTTTCCCTCATAGGGGAGATGCTCCAGCCCCCTGATCATTTTAGTTGCCCTTTTCTACACTTTTTCGAGCTCTACAATATCTTTTTTTAGGTGTGGTGATTAGAACTGTACACAGCATTCCAAGTGTGGTCTCACCAGAGATTTATATAAAGGCAATATGATATTGGCAGTTTTATTCTCAATTCCTTTTCTAATTATGCCTAACATGGAGTTTGCCTTTTTTACAGTGGCTGCACACTGGGTTGACATTTTCATCAAGCTGTCCACCACAGCCCCAAGATCACTTTTTTTGTCGGTCACTGCTAGCTCAGATCCCATCAGGTTATACTTGAAGTTGGGATTTTTTGCCCTAATATGCATTTTTTGCCCTAATGTGCTTACATTGAACTGCATTTAAGTATAAATACTTAAGTGGTAAAGTAGAGGAGTTTACCTATCGCTGTTCTGTACTTGCTATTGTTTGGCAAAAGTTTACTTTCATCTTCCTTCTTGAGGAAGTCTGTTTCCATACGTGTTAACACAGTGTTGGCATCTTTGAGTCCTAAAATCTCTAAAAGTTCAATAACCATTTGCCATTGTCTGAAAAGATAGGAACCATCCTCTTATTTTTCAGTCTGAATGCCTAAATAATGAGTTGCATTTCCTAATTCTTTTATTTCAACTTCCTTGTTTAGGTTGCGTATGATTGCTGCACAGTCCTCATCCCTTTGTGTTATCACAATGAGATCTAGGGATGGGCAGATTCCCTACCTGCTGGTCCGGGTTGGAATCTGCCCGTGTGGGGAGGCGATCCCTCCCTCCCTCTGGAATCCGGTCGGAGCTGTCTCCGCTACATGGTGATCCCGCGGAGCCGGCCGCTGGCTCCGCATCACTGGCAATACGGCCGACTGCCAATGCCATGCTGTATTGCTGGCTACATTTAGGTTAATCTAACAGCTTTACGGCCGCAACTTACGGCTGCATTTAGGTTAATCTAACAGCTTTACAGCCGCAATTTACGGCTGCATTTAGGTTAATCTAACATTTATAGTTGCATTTAGGTTAATCTAACAGCTTTACAGCCGCAAATGGCATCCACTACGCCATTTGCATCTGGAGTTGGCCCTCACTCAGCCAGTGATACGACACGGCAATGGCGGCCGGCTGTATCCCCAGTGATGCAGAGCTGGCGGCCAGCTCCGTGGGATCACTGAGCGGAGGAGCCATCTCAGACCGGATTCCAGAGGGAGGCAGAGGTAAGTGCTCCGTTCCGCCACATACTCTGGAAGCTGGATTCTTTGGAATCCAGCCTCATTGGGGTCCATGGTGGAATTCTCTGCCATCCCTAATGAGATCATCTACATGTGCAAGAATTAAACTTAAATGTCCATGTCCATTTCTGATGTACAGACATGGATCTGCCTCACCTTGTCTGAAACCTTGTTCTGTGAGCATTTTATTTAATTTCTCATTCCAGGCTCTTGACACCTGTTTAAGTCCATAAAGTCCTTTCTTGGGTTTACACACAACATTTGCTTGCTTAGGGTTTGTGAAACCTGGAGGCTGTTCCACATACAGCTCCTCTGTTGTCTCTCCATGTAGAAAAACAGTCTTTACATCTAGGTGCCTTACTTGTATCTTTCTGGACGCTGCTAGACTCAGGAGTATTCTAATGGTGCTGTATTTCATAACAGAGGAGAAGGTTTTATTGAAGTCTTCTCCATACTTCTGTAGAAAACCTGTCTTGCCTTGTAGCATTTCACTTCACCTTTTGCACCTTGCTTTAGCTTGAAGACCTATTTGCATCCTATGGCTTTCTTGCCTGGCGGTGTCTCTTCAGGACCCACATCTTGTTCTTGTGCAGGGCCTCTATTTCCTCTTGGGCTGCTTCCCTTCATTGGCTGGCTTCAGCCTTTGGCATTTGTTCAATTTCCTCCCAAGTTGACAGTTCATTGGATGGTACTGACCTTGCGAGGTAGGACAGGCATCGAGCTGGTATGCCTTTGTTGGGCCATGATGAGTGTCTGAGAGCTGGTTCTGGAATCTGATCCACTCTCACAGTATCTTCCAGCACATCTATCTCAACATCTCCATCTACATCCTGTTCTTCAGCTTTACTGCCCTACGCCTCTGGTTCACCTCTTGCATCATCTACCTTGTCTTCCTGCTCCATATCTGGTTCAGGATGTGTTTCTGGTAGTGAGGGTTCTGTTGTCCCATTTCTGTACTCCTGTGTGCTAGTCAGGGACGTGCATCCGTCATCAGGCTTCTCTGAGCTCTGTAATACTGTTCATTTTTGTCAGCTTTATTTTGTTCATCAAAATACACCACATATCTTTGCTGACTTCACCTGTTTTTAAATTTATCACTCTGTACCCTTTGGTTTCTGGAGCATAGCCAATTAACATTGTCTTTTCTATTTTGGCATCTAACTTCTGCCTCTTTCTCCAGAACAGAAAGGGCAGAGTGGCTCCTCCGCCTGAAGAAGCAACAAATCGACTCTGTCTTCATGGTCCAGAAGGAGGTGCCATCTCAAAGTGAAGGAATGCCCTCCATGGAGCTCTGAGAACAAAAATGCATGGCAAAAATATTCATTTATTTATTTCTATACCGCCCAATTGTAGGGATGTACGAAACTCACTTACCTTTGATCCGTCCCTCCCCACGGAATCCTCGATGGGGGGGGAGGCGATCCGGTCCTCCCTCCCGGAATCCTCAATGGCTGGCTCCGCTCCGTGGCCAGGCTGTGGAGCAGCCGGCCAGGGCCGTCCGCAGCCGGATTCCCGGCCACGGACAGCTTGGTACGGATGCAAATGGCAGCCGCTGTATTGGACACCATTTGCTACCAGCCAGACAACCATCCTATCACGGCTAACCTAAACAAAAAACAACCCCCTACCACCACAGCGTACGCAAATGGTGGCAGCTACAGTGGCTGCCATTTGCGTTCCCTATTTTTTGCCGATTTATCTTACGTAAATATTTACGTAAGATAAAACGGGGAAAAAAAGGGGGAACGCAAATAACAAGGTGGATGCTATTTGCGTTCTTTTATTTTTTGCCGTTCTAGCCTACGTAAATATTTAAATAAAGTAAATCGTAAATATTTAAATAAAGGCCACTGTAGCTGCCGCCATTTGCGTACGCTGCATTTTTTTTTGTTTTTTTTAGGATAGCCGTGATAGGCTACGTAAATTCTTACATAGCCTACCATAGTCCAAGGACGGCAATGGTGACGGCAGCAGCCCTGCTGCGGCCGGCCAGGAGACCAGCCGCTGCCAGAGCCATTGCCACAGCCGCCGCTGAATCCGCCCCAGGTAAGTGCCATCCCGGGAGGATTCCATGGGGGGGCGGGGGGCTTGAGGCCGGTCCGCCACGGATTCCGGGGGGGCAGATTCTTCTCACTGGAATCCGTGGCGGAATTCTCCGCCATCCCTACCCAATTGCCGACGCTCTCTGAGCAGTTCACAAAAATTAAAACCACAAAGCTCAGGATAAAACAATATAAAATACAAAAGCTCTAAAACCACAATATAACAATACAACCAGAATAAAACCTAGCAGCAACGCAGAGATTTAAAATATAGATTTAAAACACCAAAGCTAAAAGGCTAGGAAGCTAAAATGCTAAAATACTGGGAGAATAAAAAGGTCTTTACCTGGCACTGGAAGGAGTACAACATAGGTGCCAGGCAAACCTCCCTAGGGAGCTCATTCCACAGCCAGGGTGCCACAGCAGAAAAGGCCCTCCTCCTGGTAGCCAACCACCTCACTTTCTTTGGTAGGGGCTCACGGAGAAGGACCACTGAGGGTGATCTTAGGGTATGGGCAGGCACATATGGGAGGAGGCGATCTTTCAGATAACTTGGTCCCAAGCCGTTTAGGGCTTTGAACGTTAATACTTTGGGCCCAGAAATGGACTGACAGCCAGTGCAGCTGGAAAAGTACTGGTGTAATGTGATCTTGTTGGCCAGTTCCTGTTAACAATCTTGCTGCCCTATTTTGGACTAGCTGAAGTTTCCAGACCATTTTCAAAGGCAGCCCCACGTATTATACGTTTCTGGTTTTGCTCTGGTATATAGCATAGGCTTTCCTGACAAATACTCTATGTTTGGGGCTTTATTGTACCATAGCTGAAATGGTGTCTGTGTGGTGCCCTTGGCTGGCAATCTATTCTGGAGATAAGTTGATATCATGATGGCATTTCCCCATAATCTATCAGGTAGGTCTGCATCTGTCAGCATACACCTTGACATCTCCAGGAGAGATCTCAGCTTTCTTTTGGCAGTGCCATTCTGCTCAGGAGTGTAAGCCACACTCCTCCTGTGCAATATGCCCTGTTCATCCAGGAATGCTTGGGTGTGGTGAGAAATGTCCTCACCACCATTGTCTGATTGCAGCGCCTGTGGTCTTTTGCTAAATGTTGCTGACCATGGCAACGTATTCCTTCAGCATGTTGCATGTCTCACTCTTTTCCTTCAGTAGATAGGTTACATTACGCAGTATCTTGAAAAATCATCCTCAAATATTAAAACACATCTATTTTTCCCTAATGAAGCCACATCGATTGGACCACAGAGATCACTTTGTACAAAGATCTAGTGCTTTGGTGCTTCTCTTTTCAGTTCAGTTTGGAAAGGAAGGCCTGGCCCCCTTTGCCTTTACACAGCATAGGTGTTACTGCTATAACTTGGTTTTACTTTGATAATTGTTGCAAGGTTTCTGTTTTGTAGCTCCAAGCTCGCCTTTGTATCGCAGTGTCCAAGTCTTCTGTGCCAGAGGTACAGGCTGCTTTCATCTCCTCATGCTTGGGCCACATTTGCTTGCTGACCTGAAAGACTTAACTCATAGACACCTCCATTTTCAAATGCCTGTGCATACAAAACATTGCTTTTGGTTACTATACACGATTTGTTTTCAAAGTGTATTACAAAATCTGTTTTGTCTAATGCAGACACACTTAGCATGGTGCAATTCAATTCAGGAAGCACCATGGAAGCACCATTATGATGCTTCGTATGCACCGTCCGGCCCCTCCCTCCCCCGCTCCGAGGCACCCTGGCTAGACAGCCGAAATTGGCTGTCTAGCCACAAATGCAGGGTGGCAAGAGTACCGAGGAGAGGATCCCCTCCACAGTCCACCCGCCCTGCTTTGGATAGTCCTCCGCCTCCGAGTTTGGAGGCGACCGACTTATCCCCATAGGATTGTGCCCTTAAAGTCTTTTTTTCTTCCTGCCAGAATAAGCATCTGTAATTTTTCCACTATAACATTACAAAAGGAGTAGTTCAATACTTGGGTTGGATCCAGACTTAGTAATAGTGTATATCCACTGAAATCAATTGAATTTTAGTTAGCTATGCCTAAAGTCTCATTGATTTCAGTGGGTATACTCTGGATCCAATCTATTAATATGAAGCAGAAACAACAGTGTACATTAGAATACATCAAGTTATTTTTGCAAAATTCCCTAAAGGCAATAGTTTCTTTTAAACACATATGTCATTTTTTCTTTTATCTGTTTGTAACTGGTGATTTTAGCCATTTTTAAGTAATCCCAAATTTTATCTAGTCAATTCTTCATGTGAGGATTTTTGGGTTGCCTCCAATACCTGGCATATACTATTGCCGCTTTTGCCACATAGAAGATGGGTTTTTGATATTTTGTGGGAATGTTACTATCTACATAATTTGAAAGAAACAGCAAAGGAGCAAATAGAACTGGCTATCAGGCAGAGCAATACAAAGGGGTGGGAGAATTACATATGGGAAATCCACTACTTCCCAAGTTCTTCCAGTTGGCTGTAGCCAGGGTGAGAGGTGAGGAGGGCAAACTTTTCCTGATTTTTTAAGCAGCGGTTCAACCAGTGGATCCAAGCATAGAATCATAGAATAGTAGGGTTGGAAGGGGCCTACAAGGCCATCGAGTCCAACCCCCTGCTCAATGCAGGAATCCAAGAGCATCCCCGACAGATGGCGGTCCAGCCTCATCTTGAATGCCTCCGGTGTGGAAGAGCCCATCACCTCCCTAGGTCATTGGTTCCATTGTCGTATTGCTCTAACAGTCAGGAAATTTTTCCTGATGTTCAGCCGGAATCTGGTTTCCTGTAACTTGAGCCCATCACTCTGTGTCCTGCACTCTGGGATGATTGAGAATGCCATCACATGCCCCATTTCAACTCCTACCACTGGTGGGAAACAGTGCTGGCGGTACTCCTATACTTGTGGAGCTTTCCATGTGTACTGGGGCCTTCAGGGCAGATGTGCTACCCTACCAGGAGAGCTCCTCTCTGCCATTGGAGTAGCAGCCATTTCCACCCCATCTTAATTGCCCACAGGCAGCCTTTGACAGGGGGTTAGGGTTGCGCTGTTATTATCCTTTCCATCAAGACTTTAACTTTCTGTTTTAAAGATATGCTAAAAATATATTTTACAGAGTGGCATTTCCAACAATTTGGATGATAGCTTTTATTAATTTTGTTTATTTGGGAGGGTGAAGCATATCATTGAATGAGGATCTAAAAGGGTTGTTCCTTATATTCATGTTTTAAAAAAAGGTGTAGATATTTATTCTTAAATGTGTTCATAGGTGCATTGGATATTATCCCCAATATCTTGTGCCCATTTCACCACATAAACTTTTACCTATTCAGATGCATAATTATATCCTATCAGAACTTTATTCATTTTTTTCTTTTGTTATAAGATACTTTGCAAAATGTGTAAGAGTTTTTACAAAGTATGTAAATACATTCTTATGATAGAGCAATAAGAATCATAGGGTTGGAAGGGGCCTACAAGACCATCGAGTCCAACCCCCTGCTCAGTGCAGGAAGCCTGATTCCCAGGCAGTCTCCCATCCAAGTACCAACCAGGGCTGACCCTGCTTAGCTTACGAGATCAGACAAGATCAGGCGCATCCAGCCCTTTGCTTGAGTTGGAAGGGGCCTCAAAGATAATCTAATCCAGCCTCCTCCCAATGCAGGAAGTCCATTACTGTAGCACCCATGATAGGTGGCCATCCAGCCTCTGCTTAAAAACCTCTAATGAAGGACACTCCACCATCTTCTGTGGCATCTGTTCCACTGTTGAACAGCTCATCTCATCAGGAAGTCCTTCCTAATATTTAGCTGAAATCCTTTTTCTTGTAGTTTGAACCTATTGGCTTGGGACCTATTTTCTGGAGCAACAGAAAACCAATTGATCCATCATCTATGGGACAATCCTTCAAATATTTCAATATAGCTATCATATCATCTCTTAATAATAGTTTCTCCAGACTATGAAACCCAGTTTCTTCAGTCTTTCCTCATATGACTTGGTCACCATCTTTGTTGCTCTCCTCTGGTCCCCAAGCCCTTCTTCATTTGTTGATAATCTTCTTGAACTGTGGTATCCAGAACTGGACACAGTACTCCAGGTGAACTTTGATCAAAGCAGAATAGAGGATTCCTTGTTTGATGCACTTGCTGAGTGAGTTTATAAATAATCATGGTCTCCCAAATTTTATCAACCCACTGCTATTTAGTTGGTTGCTTTGGAGACTTCTAGTTACATGCTATACATGACTTTGCAGCTGTATACAATTGCTTAAGAAGGACTTTATGCAGGAATCCAGCGTCATTAGTTTCAAAAATATGAAGTATAACTTTACGATTTACCAGTGGTCTAACATTCAGAAGTTCCTGACAATAATCAGAAACTATGTTCCAAAAGTCCTGCACTGTTCAACATTCCCTCAAACATGAAAGTATGAACCAATCTGACCATACCTCTTCCAACAATATTGGCTATAGTTTGGATGTATTAGGTGAAGGAGTAATGTACCACCTACTGAGAACTTTGTATTGTGCTTCCTTTATATTACATTTATCGATAAAGATACAAAAGAAGCCCATATACACTGCCAATCATCTTCTTCCAAAGACACACCTAAGTCAGTCTCCTATGCCCACACATAGGTTGGCTTGTCATCCAATAACACATTTGGAGGATTTTATAAATATATAATTTATAAAAATTATAAATGCTATCACACCTTTATTTGAAGAAACAGCCGTTTCTATAAAGTATTAAAAAGAAGTATGTGAGTATTTGGCTGCCTTCTTAATATGATCCTGGATAAGAAAGTGACACCATTACAGGTACTAATAAAAAGACAGCATGGTTGGTTCAGTTCTTTTCAAAACAATAGGATAGGAGAGACTTTCCCCTTCATCAAATAAAGCAAGCCATTTATAAAGTTCTGCTGCTATCCAAGCATGAAACCCTTGGGGTTTGTTATGTGCTGAAAATTTTGCATGATGCAGCCCTAACCTTAGTGGTGACACATAAGGAGCCATTTTTTCCACTAGCATTCCCAAGTAAATATAGTGTCTCTAATCACTGGGGCTGTTTCTACATGAGGTATTTATTGTGCACTCGTGATTGATCACTCATGGATGTTCGCAGGTCATATACATGACGTCGTCATCCTCCAGGGCACCTCCCGCTCTTTGCAAGCTTCATTGCAGTTTTTTTCCATGACAACAAAAGTCTGGCATTTTCCCTCCTTCCACTATTAACCATGGTAAATGGTGTACTGATGAAATGGCACTTTATTGCATCAGTAACACAGCACCTTCTAGTGGATTTATAATGAAACATATAGAACTTGCCCAGAAAGAAAGAAAAAAGGAAAACATGTGGAAAGGATCCAAGCGTAATCCAGCAAGGAATCCTGAAGCAGAAGCCCTGGACTTTAGCTTCATGTAGAGGGAGCCTGGATGTTCAAAGATGCACTTAGGTTTGTCATAATGTCTAACCCACATCAAGGCATCTAGAGGGTAGTTGCTCACTGCCTGTGATTTTATGAGCATTCACTGGTGCTCTGAGGAGGAATACATCCATCCTACAAGAAATCTGACTTGAGCAGCAGTATAATTTCACATTTGGCACTGCCAGACTACTTTTTGCCTGAGGTCTGCTATGAGTCACTCACTTCAACCTTAGCTTCCGTCTTGACCAGATAAAATCTATAACTGCTTGTTCCATTTGGCCAGAGTTGGGATAGATAAATGAAGTGGAATTGTTTGGAATAAGAAAAGGAGTCTAGGCAAGATATTCATTCTTATTGTAGCTATTACAAATGACCGTGAAAATTTACCCTTACTTCATTTTTGAGTCTGAGAGTGAATTTGTGGGTACAACAGCTGATAGCTGAGAAGAGATATGAACTCGCAGATGTCACCAAGGCTTAGTAACCCACATGAAGGGAAATTTTCCTTCAAGAGTGTCATGAGTAACTGCAGATAGCTTGATACTGATGATCTCTGACTTATGATAGAAGCTTGCCCAAGATCATCAAGTAGTAAGATTATTTCTGGTAATGCTGATATTGGATTTGTTATATAAAGGGCCATATCTTCATGTTATGTATGACCAAGTTGTATTCCTGGGATATACTGATTAGCCTGAAAAACAATGGCAAGAGGTTCAACAGCTGAGGCATACAGTAAAGGAGACAATGGATAATCTTGCCTTGTGCCTCTGTGTAGCTGAAACGTCCTTGAATTGTGAATAACAGAGACAATTGCTTGATGACTTTGATAGCTGGGTGTGACAGCCTTAAAAAAGTTGGACCAAAACTCATCTTCAAAAGTAGGTATTTATGGGGATTGGCCCAAGTACCAATCCCCATAAATGGGTCCTGTGGTTTTAAAGTCATAATCTAATTCAGAATTGGTACTGGGATGGTTTAAAGATCCAATTCAGTCCTAGAAAGCCTGGGGCCTGGGAGAGTTTAGCTCAGCCTCCTTTCTTATGTCATGGAAGGCTGAGGAAGTGTGTGTGTGTTGGGAGGGGGGGCTGATTGAGCTTGCTTGGGCTGTGGAATGTCAGTATGGGGGAGCTTCACTCTGCTTGGCTTTCGCAAGGAGGAGAGTTGAATCTTCTCAGTTAGCTGCAAAGTTCGACCTTGAATGACATGCCTACAACTAAGAAAGGTGATAGCCTCTTTCTGGGAAATAGACAGGCTGGGAAAGATTCAGTAAAGGAAGAAGGGGATTCAAAGTTGTTTCTTGGATTGGAAATGAAAGCAGAGTAAAAACGCCTTCTTTAGGGTAGTGCTGGCTTATGGGCCAGGAGCTCCTGTCAATTAGATTCATCAAGAGTGAGGGCTCTTGTGCCCCCCCCCCCCAGGTGCCAAGGCTACAGTGTTTTGCTAGGAACATTCTCTTCTTTACTGCCCCAAATCCTTGCTGTTTGGACTTATCACCGTCTGAGCCACATGACGCACTCTGCACCTGAACCCTCCATCCAATCAGGACCCATGTCTGTTTAACTTTCTATCATTAAGAGCCTGCCATGGAATATAATGCTGGAAACAACCGCTTTATTGCCTGGACTACCTTTTTGTTTGAACTTAACCTTTTTTTGGTGCCTGGGATCATCACAACCCTGGATTTTTAGCCTGCCTGGAATCTAGTGTAATAGAGGCCCCAGAGGGAATAGGTATACTGCTCTAGAATTTCACTTGCCTGCTGTTATCTTTAAACTTGGACTTAGTCTGCCTGAGAGCATGGACTGGAGAGGGCCTGAAAAGGAAAGTTTCTGCTGCCCAGTACCCTCATTCTCTGTAGCCTGGACTTATTGTGTCCCTTGATCTTTGATCTGCCTAGACACACGACCCATGGTGATTCTGACGGAGATTCTATTGTTGGACTGATCACTGCTTGTGGGTGTGTGTATTCTAGTTTGTAACTTGCTTTTGAACCTTGTCTTCAATTGCCTGAGTGTTATCCTGCTTGGATTTATTGTGACCCTTGATCTTGCCTTGTATTCTGCAACACAGAGCTTACAACTTGGAAACAATTGTTAAATTGTTCTCTGACATGGTTGTAGTTAAAGGGCTTTGTACTGTTTCTTCTTCGAGTGGTCATTCTGCAACATACATATGGGCTCTGCGTCTGCACTGAGCCTCATTTGGGAAACTTCTAAAGCTGAGAAACATTTTGGCGGGAACCATCCCCCACTGTCCACTGTGCATGTACTAGTGGGTAGGGATGGCAGAGAATTTCTCCATGAACCTTCGGGAGGCCAAGCACCGACGCATTCGGCCCCCCGAAAGTGTTGGGGAAATTCTCCGCTAGCCCCCCGCCCCCCCCGGGATGGGACTTACCTTCGGCGAATGTCCCTCTCGGCGGCGTGTCTCGGTGGCGTTTCGGCGGGGGCGGGGGCCGGTCTCCCGACCGGCTGCCACCGCCGCCATTACAAAATAAAAAAGTACAGTAAAAAAAACAACACACACCCGTGATAGACTACGTGACGATTTACGTAGCCTATCACAGCTAGATTTCCAAAGTCAGCCGTGATAGGCTACGTAAATCGTCACGTAGCCTATCACGGGTGACTTTGGGGGAAAAAAAAAAGCGCGTACACAAATGGCGGCGCCCCATGGGCGCCGCCATTTGCGTTCCTTATTTGGACAGGGGTAGTCTGTGTAAAGATTTACGTAGACTACGGCGAAAATAAGGGAACGCTATTTGCGTTGCCCTTATTTTCACCGTAGTCTACGTAAATCTTTACGTAGACTAGACGTGCCAAAATAAGGAACGCAAATGGCGGCGCCCATGGGGCGCCGCCATTTGCGTACACACTTTTTTTCCCCCCCCCAAAGTCACCTGTGATAGGCTATGTGACGATTTACATAGCTTATCATGGCTGACTTTGGAAATCTAGCCGTGATAGGCTACGCAAATCGTTACGTAGCCTATCACGGTTGTGTGTGTGTGTGTGTTTTTACTTTTTTTTTTCGCGGCCGGGGAGACGGGGCGCTCCTCCCCGGCCTGAATTTCGCCGCTGAGGGATGGGGCGCCTCCCCCCCCGGCCTGAATTTCGGCCGGGCGAGAAGCGCCTCCCCCCCACCGCGAAGCAAGCTGCGAGACAAGGTAAGTCCCTTTCGTCCATCCCTACTAGTGGGTTCCCTCCCATTCCCTCAGTTCTCTTTTGACCACCTAGTGGTAGCTTCTTCAAAAGCTTCCTCTGTGCATGAACTTTTTGTCAGTGTTTTTAACACCAGTGCTGACTGCTGAGGTCCTTTTTCACTGTTCTTCTCTGTTTTTTGTCTTTTTCTAGTTGTCTTTGTACTTTTTGATGTTTTTTTTTTAAATAATTTTTCGTCATTTGTTCTTTTGTCATCTACTGCGGCTGTGGTCTCCTTATGGCCACAAGGCCCCATTCTGTAAATGCACCAAGTGTGGGAGTGAGTTGCCCCTCATTGATGCTCTTTAGCACTCTTGGCCATGAGGAAGATTTCAAAAAAGGCTAAAGTTCCGAAGTTGGGATCTGATCGCCTCAAGAAACAAAAGAAAAACAGGGTTGGTGATAAGCCTTTGAAACCTAAGGTTCCAGCACTCTCTCCTTTACTGAATTCACCTATTAGTGTTCGGTACTGGCCACTCCTATGATCGAGTCAATTTCTGTGGCATCAGAAGGTGAAATCTTAGAGTTGTCCCATCTGCAGCCAGTTTCTTGGGATCGAGAAATGTCCCCATTGGGAGATCACCAGTTGTTGTCTGAGTGAGAGATGAGGCTCCTCAACACCGATTGCCGTCCCCTCCCCAGGACTGAGAACATAGTTTCCTTCCTTCTGAGATGTTCAGGTCTCTGTATGGTGATCGTCGTCATGAATATCAGTACAGGGAGAGGTCCAGGTCTCCTCATGGTGATTGGGATAGAAGTTCAGAGTGGTCTTACCCACCACCATGGCACTATATCTTTGAGGACTGGCTTTGTTCTCGGGATCAAGACTATTATTATGATCGAACAAGATACCTGGGTGCAGCCTCCCCTCGGTACCATCCGTGGCTGTCAGCAATTATTTCTCATCCTCCTGCAGGAGATGAGCTTGTTTCACCTCCACCTGCACCTCCTTGATCCTCATCCTTGGTACAGAGCCAGTCAGTAGTGGCCAAGCCGACGCAGTTGTCACCTTCACTTGTGGTGCAACCAGTCCTTCCTCCAGTTCCAGCTCCTGGACCATCTTCGCCTCATAATTCAGCTGATGACTGCCAGTCAGATCCTTCTTCATACTCCTCCATTCTACCTTCTGTTCCCTCTCCAGATGATGTAACTGGAATGCAGGAGGGTGCTTCTCCTTCAGAGGATATGTTTAATTTTTATTTATTTAAAGTTTAATTAAATTTTAATTTTGCTGAACAGGTTAGCAGAATGGCCCATTCTTTGGGTATTGAAGTACAACAGCATGTTCAGGACCCATTTTTTGATGCAGTCTATACTGAATCATCGAAACCAGCAGTAGTCCCCCTCCTCCCAACCCTCCTCCAAACGGTGCAGCAATCATGGAAGGCCCCGTCGTCGATGGCACCAATGTCTAAGTGGCTCGAGTCCCTCCACCTAGGGATGTACGAAAGGCACTTAACTGGTCCCGCAGCTTGCTTCGCGGTGGGGGGGAGGCGCTTCGGTTCTCCCCCCAAAGTTCAGGCCAGGGGGGGAGGTGCCCCGCCTCGCCCGGCCAAAATTCAGGCTGGGGGGGAGGCGCCCCGCCTTGCCCGGCCAAAATTCAGGCCGGGGAGAAGTGCCCCGTCTCCCCGGCCATGAAATAAAAAAGTGAAAAAACAAAACAAAAAAAACACCTGTGATAGGCTACGTAATGATTTACGTGGCCTATCACGGCTAGATTTCCAAAGTAAGCTGTGATAGGCTACGTAAATCATTACGTAGCCTATCACGGGTGACTTTGAAAAAAAAAAAAGCGCTTATGCAAATGGCGGCGCCCATGGGCGCCACCATTTGCGTTCCTTATTTGGTCCCGGTAGTCTACGTAAAGATTTACATAGACCACGGCGAAAATAAGGGTGTCAAGGGCTCCTTGGAGGCCTCTCTCAGTCTAATCCAGTAGCCAAGTGCAGACACAGACAAAGGGATTCCTTTCAAAGCTTTATTCTTCTTTTACAACTTAACAACTCTACAGGTAGCAACTAGATCTGAGCAGCAGAGTACCTATGCCCTAAGTTGAAACAGTTGGTCCCCGTTTGAAAGGGAATTACTGGCAGACCCCTGAACTTAAGGACTAGGGAGAGTCCCTCCCCTTTTCCCTTGGATCCTCTAGGAGCAGCCGTTGTTTGCGCGCCAACTGGGCACTGTGCCTCCTTTCCGCGCCCTCCATCTGGCGCCGCTCTCTGCGTCTGCGTCGCGCATCCACCAAGTCTGCTATCTCTGCTCGGTCACTCCCTGGACTGCTTTCTAATCTAGGAATGCTGGTGGGAGGAATCTCCATCAGCTGTGGGCCCTGGGAAAGAGGAGCGCACTCCTCTCCCAGGAGTGACTGCTCTTCCTCAGAATCAGAACTACTCTGGGATTCTATGGGCTCAGTGTCCACCCTGACATCGGGCAACCCTATTTGCGTTGCCCTTATTTTTGCCGTAGTCTATGTAAATCTTTATGTAAACTACCAGGACCAAATAAGGAACGTAAATGGCGGCGCCCATGGGCGCCGCCATTTGCGTACACGCTTTTTTTTCCCAAAGTCACCTGTGATAGGCTACGTAACGATTTACGTAGCCTGTCATGGCTGACTTTGGAAATCTGGCCGTGATAGGCTACGTAAATCGTTACGTAGCCTATCACGGGTGGTTTTTTTTTTTTTTACTTTATTTTGTAATGGCGGCGGCGGCAGCCAGTTGGAAGACCGGCCGCCGCCCCCGCCCCTGACGAACCGCCGCTGAACTCCCGCCAGGACCCGCCGCCGAGAGGGACATTCGAGGGAGGTAAGTCCCATCCCGGGGGGGGGGGGTGGCGGAGAATTTCACCAACAATTTTGGGGGGCCGAATGCGTTGGCATTCGGCCTCCCCCAGATTCGTGGAGAAATTCTCCGCCATCCCTACCTCCACCACATGCAAGAGAAAGATGCAGCATTTTTATATTCACATCCACGACCAAATTACATCATTGTGGAGTTGGTGCAAGGATGGTCGCGGAAGGTTCATGCCTCACCTGTTGACAAGGAGGGTAGAAGGTTGGATCTGTTAGGGGGACAGTTGTATTCTTCTGCTGCTTTTGGCCTCTTCCCTTTTGCCCCTGCTGTAAACTTCAGAACCCAAATCAAAACACAGACAAGAGGCTTCAATTCTTGGCTTTTACTCCACTACTTCAATGGGTCATACAGATGCAAATGGTCAGTGACTCACAGTCTACAAAAGAAACACCTTCAGGGAGTTCAAAGGAAAGCTACGAAAGTTGCCCACCATTTGAAGAAAAGGCGGGCTGCCGTCCTTAAGGGGTGGGGTGGGGGATCTCCCTCTCTCTCGTGAGGCCTCTAAGCGCCACTGTTCACGCCAGGCCAGTCGGGCAGACAGTCTAAGCTCAGCCCCTACCATCTCTCTCTTTGCTCCGCGTCTGCGCCTGACGTCTAAAAATTTAGGCTCTCCAAGCCCCACCTCTCCCTGTTGGCTATCTCTCACAGGAGTGTGTGAAGAGAGGCCCTCTCTGTCCAGCTGGGCCTTTGAAGCCTGAGGAGTCTGTGTCTCTATCTCTGTACAAGCCTGGGAAATTTCCTCCTCCACCTCTTGCAATTCCTGTTCAGAATCTGAGCCACTGAGCCACTCCCTGTGCTCAGAGGCAACCCTGACACTCAGTGTGGCAAAGTATCAGGCTATGATGGCCAGATACCAACTGTTCCTATGGGAGAAGGTGGACTCTCTTTGTTGTTATCTCCCAGACATTGATTGTGAATTGAGGATTTGCCCTTTGCTGGTGAAGGGCTCTTTAATTCCAAAACTGACAAGCAAATGGACTCTGTTCAGAAGGTGAAGACAACTGCCAGAAAGATGGGTTTGGGTCCTCAACGTGCACAGCAACAGTATACGTCCTGCAGGTGGTTCCGGGACCAACCGTACACGACCAAGCAGCAGTTTGTTTGTTATCCTCATTACCAGCCTCCTCAGCAGCAGAAGAAGCAGACTGCTCCTTCTGCCAAGTATCATCAGGGTCATGGTAGCCTGACTCTTTAAGTGGTGGCTTTGACTTTCCGGTGTTTGTCATCTCCAGTCTCCCTATCCAACCTTTTTTCAGGTCTGTCCTGGCTCAGTTTCTGCCCATCTGGAAGATAACAACAGTGGACACCTGGGTAGGGATGGACAGAACACTTACCTTCCGTTCTGTTTCCACTGTGGGGGAGGCACTCTGTCCCTCCCCCTGGAATCCTCAACGGGTGGGAGGTGATCCAGTCCTCCCCCCCCAGAATCCTGCCCGGCCGGTTCCACTCTGCAGCCAAGCCGTGGAGCTGCCGGCCGGCTCTGGCCGCCTGCAGCTGGACATCTGGCCGCTGGGCAGCCCTGCAGGGACGCAAATGGTGGCTGTCGTAGCCGCCGCCATTTGCATCCCTGTATTTAGCCGTGATAGGCTACATAAATATTTACGTAGCCTATCATGGCAGGGGGAAAAAAACCCAGCGTACGCAAATGGCGGTAGCCGCCGCCATTTGCGTACGCTGGGTTTTTTTCCCCCTGCCATGATAGGCTACGTAAATACTTATGTAGCCTATCATGGCAGGGGAAAAAAAACCCAGCATACACAAATGGCATCCCTGCGTTAGCCATGATAGGCTACGTAAGTATTTACATAGCCTATCACGGCTATGAAGAGGAAGCGAATGGTGGCCGCAGGATGGCTGCCATTCACAAAGCAGCGCAGACGGGAGCAGGTAAGTGCTCCATTTCGTGTGCCTTTTGTGGGTTGGGGGCAGCGGGGACTTCGTCCTGTGCACCTTTTGTGAGTTGGGGGGGGCAGGGGCTTAGTTCTGCGACGGATTTCAGGGGGCTGAATGCACTGGCATTCGGCCTCACTGAGATCCATCGCGGAATTCTCTGACATCCCTACACCTGGGTGTTACATATAATCAGCTGGGGCTACATGATAGAGTTTCATACCCTTCCCCAGTTGGGTGGTGTTCACATCACCCCTCTGTCACGAGCCCTCCCCTTGGAGACAACAACCCTGCTTCAAAAGAGAGCAATCCAAAGAGTTCTTCCATATCTGCTGAAGGATGGTTTCCTCTCTTTGTACTTTATGTACCGAAGCAGGAAGGAGGCCTCTGTCCAATCATGGACTTAAGGAACTTAAACAAGTTTATAACTCCCAGAAAATTCAGAATGATCACGATGGCTTTGATCCTCCCTCTCCTTTGGAAAAGTGTTTGGTTTGTGGCCATAGATCTGAAGCATGCATTTTTCCATATAGTGATTGCAGAGACTCATCAGAGGTACTTGCATTTCATCATTGGTACTGCCATGTTACAATTTCGAGTCCTGCCCTTAGGTCTGGCAGCCGCTCCGGGAGTCTTTACAAAGTGCATGGTGGTTGTGTGTGAGTACCTTCGACTTCAAAACATCAAAGTCTACCCTTACCTGGAAGATTGGCTTCTCATCTCGGACTCTGAAGATTCCCTTTCTCATGCCATCGAGATTGTTCTGAACCTTCTGGGAGTGTTGGGCCTGTACATGAACAGGGAAAAGTCAACTGTTAAACTGACTCAGAGAATCCAATTCATAGGGTCGCTGCTGGATTTGACAGCTGCACATGCTTACCTTCCTCAGAAGTGGCAGGAGCAGTTGATTGCCCTTGTGGAGAACCTTTATTCTCAGCAGTTAGTCTCCGCTCACACTGTTCAGACACTCCTGGGACATATGGCGGCAACGGTCACAGTTGTTCATTGGTCGAGGCTTTGGATGCAACCAATACAAAACTGGCTGCTCCAAAACTTCGATTCCACTACTGACACTTGGTGCTGTCACTTGAGGATCCCAGACAAAATAGCAGCTTTCTTCCTGTGGTGAATGTAGCCACGCAACCTGTGTTGAGGTGCTCCTTTCATCCAAGCATCCCCAGCTCAGATATTGACAACAGACACCTCCCTCTCAGAATGGGGAGCTCACTGTGGTCCACTTCAAATCCAAGGAACCTGGTCTGCAGTGGAAAAGAAACATCACATAAACTACCTGGAATTTCTTACTGTTTCGAAGGTAGGGATGGCGGAGAATTTCTCCACGAATCTCCGGGAGGCCGAATGCCAACGCATTCAGCCCCCCGAAATTGGTGGGGAAATTCTCCGCCGGCCCCCCGCCCCCCCTGGGATGGGACTTACCTCGTGCGAATGTCCCTTTTGGCGGCGGGTCCCGGCAGCGTTTTGGTGGCCTTTTCAGTGGGGGCGGCGGCGGCCAGTCTTCTGACCAGCTGCCGCCGCTGCCATTGCAAAATAAAAAAGGAAAGTAAAAAACAACAACAACACACCCATGATAGGCTACGTAACGATTTATGTAGCCTATCACGGCTAGATTTCCAAAGTCAGCCGTGATAGGCTACGTAAATCATCACTTAGCCTATCACGGGTGACTTTGGGGAAAAAAGAAAAAGCGCGTATGCAATTGGCGGCGCCCATGGGGCGCCGCCATTTGCGTTCCTTAGTTTGGCACGTCTAGTCTACGTAAACATTTACGTAGACTACGGCAAAAATAAGGGCAACGCAAATAGCGTTCCCTTATTTTCGCCGTAGTCTACGTAAATCTTTACGTAGACTAGACATGCCAAACTAAGGAATGCAAATGGCGGCGCCCCATGGGCGCCGCCATTTGCGTACGCGCTTTCCCCCCCCCCAAAGTCATCCGTGATAGGCTACGTGACGATTTACATAGCCTATCATGGCTGACTTTGGAAATCTAGCCGTGATAGGCTACGTAAATCGTTACGTAGCCTATCACGGGTGTGTGTTGTTGTTTTTTTACTTTACTTTTTTTTTCGCAGCCGGGTAGACGGGGCGCTCCTCCCCAGCCTGAATTTCGGTGGCGAGGGATGGGGCACCTCCCCCCCGGCCTGAATTTCGGCCGGGCGAGGCGGGGCGACTCCCCCCCATCGCCTGAACTTCAGGGGGAGAAGCGAAGCGCCTCCCCCCCACCGCAAAGCAAGCTGCGGGACCAGGTAAGTCCCTTTCGTCCATCCCTATTCGAAGGTGATGCATACATTCATGACTTACCTTCGAGGAAGGCATGTGCAAATCCTGACTGACAATTATGGCAGTGTTGTGGCACATCAAGAAGCAAGGCGGCATGTATCTGTCCAAAAGGCAGTTCCTGCATCTTCTGCAATCCTCGGATCTGATCTTTTGGGATAGAGGCAGGATGCAGTACCCAGATTTCGACACGCTGAAATTAACGGCCTGGAGGATTTGGCAGTGAGTGAGTGTCAGTACTCGACTCCCATCCAAGGTCCAGGCAGTTTTGGATGCAGCTCAGAAGCTGGCTATGCGTCAATCCTATGTGGCTAAGCAGTCGCCATTTTTGTAGTTTGCAAGTCTCCATGGTTTTGATCCCCTTCAGGGATCGATTGAAAATGTTCTTTTGTTTTTGCATCATTTGTTTCAGAAAGGTTTAAAACTGTCACCTGTAACAGTTTATCTGGTAGCTCTTTCTTTTTATAGTGGGCAAGTTCAAGGTTTCTCCCTCTTCACTCACCTTATTACTCACCAGTTTCTGCGGGGCTTAAAGAATTTGGCATCTCCAGTAAGAACTCTAGTACCTCAGTGGAGTCTCTTTGTTGTTTTGCATGCCCTTCTTTCGAAGCCCTTTGAACCTCTGGCCATTACAGATCTTCAGTTGCTATCATGGAAAGTGGCCTTTTTGGTTGCCATCACATACTCCAGATGTGTTCATGAAATTTGAGCCTTATGGGTGAATCATCCCTACATGAACTTTCATAAGGACAAGGTTGACCTGAGACTGGACATTGACTTGTTACCAAAGGTGATCTCTGATTTCCATGTCAACCAATCCATATCACTGCTGACTTTTTTCCTGGACCCATCTTCTGACCTGGAAAGGAAGTTGCATGCTCTGGATGTAAAGAGAGCATTGGCTTTTTATAGGACATGGACAACATCGTTCCGTAACATGCAATTACTTTTTGTTTGCTATGGTGGTCCCAAAAAGGCTCTCCCTGTTTCTTCTCAAAGCCTGGCCTCCTGGATTGTGCCAACTATTGGTTTAGCCTATGACTTGTCAGGCTTGGAGCATCCATCTCACATCCGGGCACATTCCATGTGAGGGGTAGCCACGTCTACAGCTTTTGGCAAAGGTGTGCCATTGTCGGTGGCGATGTGGCGATGTGGTCGAAACCCTTGACGTTTGTAAAGCATTACAAACTGGATGTCAAGACACATTCTGACTGTGCTTTTGGGTGAGTCGTGTTGTCATCAGTCTTGTCATGAGACACCTACCCACCACTGGTAAGTGAGCTTGTTAATCACCCATATGTGGGATGCACAGAGACCACGAAGAAGAAATGCAGGTTGCCTTCCTGTAATTGTATTCTTTGAGTGGTCATCTGTGCATTCACACAACCCACGCACTGTCCCCATTTTGGTGTCAATGTTGATTTTGATGTTGGTACTGAGGTGTGATTTTTCCCTCGGATTCAAGGCCATACTAGGCAGTCTCAAGGAACCGAGGGAATAGGCATGAGCCTGCTGGCACATGCACAGTGAATGGCAGGGGAGGGTTCCGCCAAAACATTCCTCAGCTTTAGAAGTTTCCCAAATGAGGCTTGGCGCAGGCACAGAGCCCATATGTGTGGATGCACAGATGACCACTCGAAGAACTACAGTTACAGGTAAGCAACCTGCATTTCTTGAACTAAACTTTGGGCCTACAGCTGTTGTGGAGCTATAAGATTTCAGTAACCATTAAGCTTTTACTGTGAGATTAGCTTCAATAAATAATCTTACTGATATGGGTGTCCTGTGTCAAAATGTCAGAGTTTTGTCACAACGATCGGTCCCATGGCAGTATTTAAGATAGGGTTATTCAAAGTTATCAAAGGCCTTTTCCTCATCAGAGACAAAATTACAATGGGAATTTTGTACATCTGTACTTTGTATAAGATATATGGTATGTTGCACGTTATCTGCCAAATCCATGCATGAAATGAATCGTGTTTGGTCTGGATGAATATACTGAGTAATTATTGTAGTCAATCTTCAAGAGAGAATTACAGTAAAAAGAAAGAAAGAAAAAATAATTCTGATTAATTAAAAATGTAGGTCTGGAAGATGTTGGTGCAGCTGGATCCTTGTCCGGTTTTGGTATGACTATGAACTTTGCATTACTCATCACTTGGAATTATGCCTCTTATCATAACATGATTGAACAGATCTGTAAGATGTGTAAGCAACTGATGCTTGAGATATTTATAAAACTGCTGGAAACCAATCAAGACGAGGAGATTTGTAAATGTTTATATTTTTAATAACTTGTTCTACTTCTTTTTCTGACATAAACCTTTCCAAAGCTGCCCTATGCTCTGGTGTTAGCTTTGGAATAGGCAAAGAATCCGGGAAGGCCTTTATTTGGTTAAGGGGTGGCCTTTGTGATGTGTATAAGTCCTGATAATATTTTGAGAATACAGAACAAATCTCATCTTTCCTAGTAGTAAGGGTATTTAATGGGGTCCTGATGGCAATCACTTGTCTTTTAGTTTGAGCACCTCTCAGTTTCCATGCCACAAGTCTGCCCTGCTTGTTACCCCTCTCAAAGTATGCCTGATAAGTACACAAGAGTGATTTCTGGATGTGTTGGGTTTCCAACAATTCAATTTGTGTCACATTGCTGCCAATTTTGCATGTATTTTATATAAACCAGTCCTCTTATGCTTTTGTTGCTAGTCTTGAGATTCAGCTGAAAGTTCTGAGTACATCTGAGTACACATTTCCTTCGTTCATGAGGCAGCTGATAAGAACCACCCTTTAGCCACAGCCCTGAATGCATCCCAAACTACTAGTGGGGAGGTTCCTGGATGAGAAGTCTCAGAAAAGTATTGGGGAATTATTTTACTCAATTGATAATTTAAACATTGATTCTGAAGGAGAAGCGTATTCAGTCTCCATGTGCTAATATGATCTACTGGATATGATAGCTGAGATCCATGCATGATCAGACCAGGTAATGGTATTAATATGCGTATCTTGGAGATCCTTTGCCAATTCATGGGCCAGGATGATCATATCTATGTGATGGTAAGATTCTTTTTACACTGGAGTAGACCGTGTAATATCTTGCACTGGGATAAACTTTGCACCATGAATCCACTAGGCCCACATGAACTATAAGATCTCTAAATGCATTGCTATCTCTAATGTTTGAATGACTGCCCAGTGATGTTCTGTATTTAGCATTATCTAGGGCAGCATTAAAGTCACAGTTGAATATTCTAATAAAAATATTAGATTTCGTTCCCCAAAAGTTGTCAATTCATCATCCAATAAAAAGTGTTGAAGTTGGAAGTGAAGTGAGACTGCAAGTATTATAGCCACTCTACATTTCCTTGATGTTCAAGGGGCAATAAATTAATCTCCAAACCAAGGATTCTTAAGAAGTTTGGCCCCAATATCTGGCTTATGAATTTCCTGCAGCATCTGAATATCGGGGTGCTCCCTACCAAGGAATTGGGCAACTCTCTTGTGTTTGACAGGACTTACAATGCATTTTATATTGCAGGATAGTATTTTACGTGGTGCCATTTCTTTTACACAAAAAGAAGAAAGCTAATTGGAAGCCGCATGTCACATGTTCATAAACATGATAATGGCTTAAACAGATGAGGGCAAATTGGTATTGGTATCAGCAAATATATATCAGTGAAACAAACTTAAAGTGAACTTCCTTGTCAATACACACAATCACAATACACACATAACAAGAGAGCAAAGCTAGAAACACTACTCTTAGTACACAGGAAATAAATAAGTAAAATATACAGCCACAACTGTTTTCCCACTATAGAGACATATTGTTAGATGGTACCATAAATAAAGCACAATATGCAAGATAATCCAAATAAATATACCTGATATATTTGAGAACACCATTTCTTTGTTCTTCCTCTCCCTTTGTTTAGAGAATAATACATAACCCAAACCATGAATGTAAAATACAACAAGAACAAACTAAAAAAAATAACAAAGAAAAATAGCACATGGGAAAGTCCATTTTCTGTAGTATACCACTTCTAAACACCAGCAAAGGAAATGGTTACTTTGTCGTGGTGCTGGAGCTTGAACACCTCAATGACGCCATGAGCTAAACTGTGAAGGGACACCCAAGACGGGAAGGTCATAGCAGAGAGGTCAGACTAAATATAATCCCTGGGGAAGGTAATGGCAACCCACCCCAGTATTCTTGCCGTGAAAACTAAATGGATCAGTACAACCAGAGATATGTTGATAAACCATTGGAAGATGGGACTCTCAGGCTGGAAGATGGTCAAAATGCTACTGGGGAGGAACAGAGGATAAGTTCAACTAGCCCCAGATGTGATGATGCAGCTAGCTCAAAGCCGAAAGGACGGCTAGTGGCCGACGTGCTGGTGGTAGGGATGGACGAAAGGGACTTACCTTGTCCCGCAGCTTGCTTCGCGGTGGGGGGGAGGCGCTTCACTTCTCCCCCCGAAGTTCAGGCGAGGGGGGGGAGGCGCCCTGCCTTGCCTGGCCGAAATTCAGGCCGGGGAGAAGCACCCCGTCTCCCCGGCTGTGAAAGAAAAAGTGAAAAAAAACAAACAAACCCCGTGATAGGCTACATAACGATTTACGTAGCCTATCACGGCTAGATTTCCAAAGTCAGCCATGATAGGCTACGTAAATCGTCACGTAGCCTATCACGTCATGGGTGACTTTGGGGGAAAAAAAAAGCGCGTACGCAAATGGCGGTGGCCCATGGGCACTACCATTTGCGTTCCTTATTTTGGCACGTCTAGTCTACGTAAAGATTTACGTAGACTACGGCGAAAATAAGGGAACGCTATATGCGTTGCCCTTATTTTCGCCGTAGTCTATGTAAATCTTTACGTAGACTAGACGTGCCAAAATAAGGAACGCAAATGGCGGCGCCCATGGGGCGCCGCCATTTGCATATGCGCTTCCCCCCCCCCCAAAGTCACCCGTGATAGGCTACGAGACGATTTACGTAGCCTATCACGGCTGACTTTGGAAATCTAGCCATGATAGGCTACGTAAATCGTCACGTAGCCTATCACGGGTGTGTGTTTTGTTTTGTTTTTACTTTTTTATTTTGTAATGGTGGCGGCGGCAGCCGGTCGGGAGACTGGCTGCCGCCCCCGCCCCCGCTGAACTGCCGCCGAACCGCCACCAGGACCCGCCGCCGAGAGGGACATTCGGCCACGGTAAGTCCCATCCCAGGGGGGGGCGGGGGGACCGGCGGAGAATTTCCCCAACACTTTTGGGGGGCTGAATGCGTCGGCACTCGGCCTCTCGAAGATTCGTGGAGAAATTCTCCGCCATCCCTAGCTGGTGGTGAACGACAAATCTGATGTTCTAAAGATCAACACACCATAGGAACCTGGAATGTAAGATCTATGAGCCAGGGCAAATTGGATGTGGTTACTGGGGAGATGTCAAGATTAAATATAGACGTTTTGGGTGTCAGTGAACTGAAATGGACTGGAATGGGCCACTTCACATCAGATGACCACCAGATCGACTACTGGGGACAAGAGAACCACAGAAAAAATGGAGTAGCCTTCATAATTAATAATAAAGTGGCTAAAGCAGTGCTTGGATACAATTCAAAAAACAATAGAATGATCTCAATTCGAATTCTGGGTAAGCCATTTAACATAACAGTGATCCAAATATACGCCCCAACCACAGATGCTGAAGAAGCAGAAGTAGATCAGTTCTATGAGGAACTGCAGCACCTACTGGATAATATGCCAAAAAGAGATGTTATTTTCATTACAGGAGACTGGAATGCTAAGGTGGGTAGTCAAACGACACCTGGAATTACAGGCAAACATGGTCTGGGAGAACAAAATGAAGTGGGACATAGACTGATAGAATTTTGTCAAGACAACTAACTGTGCATAACAAACACTCTCTTCCAACAACCTAAAAGACGACTTTATACATGGACTTCACCAGATGGTCGACATCGAAATTAGATTAACTACATCCTTTGTAGCCAAAGGTGGCGGACATCTATACAGTTGGTAAAAACAAGACCTGGAGCTGACTGTAGTTCAGATCATGAACTTCTTATTGCACAATTTAGAATCAGACTAAAGAGAATAGGGAAGACCCACAGATCAGTTAGATATGAGCTCACGAATATTCCTAATGAATATGCAGTGGAGGTGAAGAATAGATTTAAGGGACTAGATTTGGTAGATAGGATCCTGGAAGAACTATGGACAGAAGTTCACAACATTGTTCAGGAGGCGGCAACAAAAAACGTCCCAAAGAAAAAGAAAACCAAGAAGGCAAGATGGCTGTCTGCTGAGAGACTGGAAGTAGCCCAAGAAAGAAGGAAAGCAAAAGGCAACAGTGAAAGGGGGAGGTATACGCAATTAAATGCAAAATTCCAGAGGTTAGCCAGAAGAGATAAGGAAATATTTTTAAACAAGCAATGCACAGAAGTGGAAGAAGATAATAGAATAGGAAGGACAAGAGACCTCTTCCAGAAAATTAGAAACATTGGAGGTAAATTCCAGGCAAAAATGGGTATGATCAAAAACAAAGATGGCAAGGACCTAACAGAAGCAGAAGAGAGCAAGAAAAGGTGGCAAGAATGTATGGAAGATCTGTATAGGAAGGATAATAATATCAGGGATAGATTTGATGGTGTGGTCAGTGAGTTAGAGCCAGACATCCTGAAGAGTGAGGCTGAATGGGTCTTAAGAAGCATTGCTAATAACAAGGCAGCAGGAGATGACGGTATCCCAGCTGAACTGTTTAAAATCTTGCAAGATGATGCTGTCAAGGTGATGCATGCCATATGCCAGCAAATTTGGAAAACACAAGAATGGCCATCAGATTGGAAAAAATCAACTTATATCCCCATACCAAAAAAGGGAAACACTAAAGAATGTTCAAACTATCGAACAGTGGCACTTATTTCACATGCCAGTAAGGTAATGCTCAAGATCTTGCAAGGTAGACTCCAGCAATTCATGAAATGAGAATTGCCAGATGTACAAGCTGGGTTTAGAAAAGTCAGAGAAACTAGAGACCAAATTGCCAATATCCGCTGGATAATGGAGAAAGCCAGGGAGTTTCAGAAAAACATCTATTTCTGTTTTATTGACTATTCTAAAGCTGTTGACTGTGTGGATCATAACAAATTATGGCAAGTTCTTGGTGGTATGGGGATACCAAGTCATCTTGTCTGCCTCCTGAGGAATCTGTATAACGACCAAGTAGCAACGGTAAGAACAGACCTCGGAACAACAGACTGGTTTAAGATTGGGAGAGGAGTATGGCAGGGTTGTATACTCTCACCCTACCTATTCAACCTGTATGCAGAACACATCATGCAACGTGCTGGGCTTGATGAAGCCAAGGCTGGAGTTAAAATTGCTGGAAGAAACATTAACAATCTCAGATATGCAGATGATACCATTTTGATGGCTGAAAGCGAGGAGGAGCTGAGGAGCCTTATGACAAAGGTGAAAGAAGAAAGTGCAAAAGCTGGGTTCCAGTTCAACCTAAAAAACCCCTCAAGATTATGGCAACCAGCTTGATTGATAACTGGCAAATAGAGGGAGAAAACATGGAGGCAGTGACAGACTTTGCATTTCTAGGCGCAAAGATTACTGTAGACACTGACTGCAGCCAGGAAATCAGAAGACATTTATTTCTTGGGAGGAGAGCAATGACAAATCTTGATAAAATAGTTAAGAGCAGAGACATCACACTGACAACAAAGGTCCGCATAGTGAAAGCAATGGTATTCCCCGTAGTAACCTATGGCTGCGAGAGCTGGACCATAAGGAAGGCTGAGTGAAGGAAGATAGATGCTTTTGAACTGTGGTGTTGGAGGAAAATTCTGAGAGTGCCTTGGACTGCAAGGAGATCAAACCAGTCCATCCTCCAGGAAATAAAGCCAGACTGCTCACTTGAGGGAATGATATTAAAGGCAAAACTGAAGTACTTTGGCCACATAATGAGAAGATAGGATACCCTGGAGAAGATGCTGATGCTAGGGAAAGTGGGAGGCAAAAGGAAGAGAGGCCGAACAAGGGCAAGATGGATGGATGATATTCTGGTGGTGATGGATTCGACCTTGTGGGAGCTGGGGGTGGCGACAGCTGACAGGAAGCTCTGGCGTGGGCTGGTCCATGAAGTCACGAAGAGTCGGAAGTGACTGACCAAATAAACAACAATCACTTCTAAATCCACCCACCTAGCAATGGTAAGAACTAGATCAAAAGGTTTGGTTGTGAACTTGGGGATTATTAGTATAATTAGGTTATCTCCTAATCTTAGTCAGCTGTGAACACTGGCTTATTACTTATAACTTGCAAAGTAACACGTAATGCAGACTGGGAACAATAAGCAAACATTTAAGTCTCCCCCCCCCCTTTTTTTTGTTTTTTGTTTTGCTTTTTAACAAAGATTTCTCTTTAAGGTTGCTGGGCAGTTACATAGGGCAAAAGAACACATGAAAAGAAGACTTTCAACAAGGCTAATGATGATAATGGTGGCGGCAGTGGCTCTGATGGGCCGGAAGTGAGTTCTCCATCCATAGCATCAGCAACAGGCTCTCCAGATCTTGTCTCTTTTGTAACTGGGACATGTAGATTAAGATCATTCAACATCTAGACTCCTTCGTTTAAATTATTAACATGCCAGATGGTGCCCTTGTAAGAGACCAGCAACATAAAAGGATAGCCCCAGGAGTGGGGGAAGCCAGCATCTCACAGAATTTTAATGATTCCATGAAATGATGCTTTGCATCTGACGGTATCTGGAGACAGATCTAGATACACCTGAATTATCTTCATATTTAAACCCTGTACTAGCTCTAGTCAGTTTGAGGATGAGAACTTTAGTCTTCATGACCACAAATCTGGCTGATCCCTGCTTTTGATATTGTTCAGGTACTGTGGAAGCTGCAGTCTGTGTACCTGATCTATTAGCATTGGCAAAGCATGAGGAGGGAGGTCTGGAAAATTCATAGCTGGACATTTCTAAAGGAAGGCTTCTGCATCTTGCCCCTCCACTCCTTCTAGAAATTCTCTGAATCATAAATTAGCCCAGCGGCCCCAATCCTTAGGGTCTGATATTTTAAGCTTAGTTCATTTTTTCTTGCTGTTAAGTCTCTAACCTTGCTGATGAGCTTTATTGCCATAGTAACAGCACTGTTTGCTGTCTTCTCCACTCCGCGCTTATATTCTCGGTAATACTGTTCAATTGGGCTGTGATAGGAGAAAGACAATATTCTATCTCAGTTTTAACACCAACCATCACAGTTCTTATCTGAGCCTGCATCTCAGCTAGTTAGGCTGGAATGCTAGGCATGAGCTGGTCAGTTAGAATCATAGAATAGTATCATAGAATAGTAGGGTTGAAAGGGGCTTATAAGAGCATCAAGTTCACCCCGTATAAGACCATCAAGGCCAGTTAGACCTTCACTTGACTCTGCCATTGCCATGTTTTGACTGGGGGACAGCATAAGAAGAATCTGTAACCTTGGGCTGTTCAAAATAATCGCTTAAGGGTGGGAACCTTCCTTTGCTGTGCCCTGCCCCTTCTGGTACCTGGTGATCATGACATCTAGAAATGCTAGCTGCCATTCTAGCTTATGACAGTTACTGATTTAGCTGTGAGAGATCAGGAGCTTATTTCCTAAACTGCAATCTTGCTCAATGATAGTTCGGAACCCCCTGCTCAGACATCTAACATTTCCCACAGTCCACAGTTTGTCGTATTCTTCTCTGCTTTACTTTTCTGCTCACTCCCAGCTCCACTGACTATTATTAACTACTGTCCCCCATTTCTCTATTAACATTCCATGTCTGCCTTCCAGGTTTACCAACATTCTGTGGTAAGGCAAGTGCCAAACACAGCCTTCCAGGTATTAGCATTGCACTTGTAATGTTGCTTGTAGGAAAATAGGTAAGTGGAACAGGAGGAGGTTTTAAAAAAAAAAATCTAGCCAGATCAGCTAACATAAACAAGTAGGATCCACAACAAAATGTTGCAGCATGGGGTTCTCCAGTTCAGGGTGCAACCAGCCAGTCATCCATGCCTTCTTTCAGGTTACTTTATTCCATTTCCCTCCCCACTGGTTTTCCTCTCCATACAACAGACACTCAGCATTCTGTGGCCAGTGAGCAAGCTGAGTATTCATTGGAAAGTTGGGGGGGATTGCCCCCTGAAGTTCCCCCTAAAGATTTGTTGTATTTCTGCATACTTTGGGGTTCCCCAAGCATACTGACACCTCCTTCTTATTTTTCAGTGGCCTTATTTGGCTATATTCCTGTTGGTGTTCAACAGTTGAGTTTGCTGTTAGAAGAAGTGATTATTATAACATCATTTAAAAAAGGACATCTCAGTCACAATCCTGTGTCTAAAATTCTCTTAACGTAATGTTGGAAGTGTTCTGAATGTGATAAAATAGGTACTGCTGGGCTTGTAGCAGTGCCTTGGTAGTTCCCACGTTACTTTTGGAGGAATTCTAAGGGCCAAACTGAATGAGTCATGGCAGACTCCTGACTGGAGATCAGAGCCCTGTGCCTGATCCAGTTTTCTCCTCTGCTCTGGCTGCTTTTAAGCTTTGAAAAAGATCTGGGCCCCATCTATATGGCACTGCTTTGACCCCCCACCCTGTCACAACTGCGCAGCAATTTGGCTTCGAGTCAGGAAGCCCTGCGATACACTTGTGATGTACTGCGCACTTCCCTAAGAGACTCGCTGTGCCCTTTTAATTTTTGCCATTTTACTGAAATGCACAGCTGCGCAGTCCCATGAGTGTGGGGGTGTGACACTTCAGTGGCTGTTTTGTATTTGAGGGGCTCTGCTGTGTCTTTCCATCCCTTTTTAGGTAAAAAGTGGGTGTTATGTGCTCCTTCATTTCCGCACCATCAGTTTGACGGTTGCCCAGCCTGAGACTCTCGCGATGGTTTGCACTCACAAGCGTGAGCGGTACATGCCTGGCCATCACTCCAAAATGGTACCGGAGCGATGTTGAACCTTCCCCAAGACCCCTGCCCCCAGACCTTGGGTACTGAGTCCATAACCGTTGCGAAGATACGAAGCTGCAAAACTGTGCAAAAGTGTGATTAAATAGATGAAAATGCCCCTCTGTGCCTCTGTAACTGCACAACTATGAAGGGATGGGGGGAGTAAAGGGGCATCACAGAGTGACGCAGGCACTACGCACGCCTACAATATGCCCACTGCAAAATGAGAAGTTGGTTTTTTGGCAAACCCAAAAAATTACAGTAAAACAACTCTTTGGAACTCTGCATTTTCCAGGCGAAAACCACGGATGGCTGCTAAGTTACGACTGTGTCATCTATCACAAGGGACCTCGACTTGCACCCGCCCCGAAGTAAAAGCCTGGTGTAGATGGGGCCCAGGTCATGGATCTCCTGTGTCTCATCCACATCAGCCCTGATTTTTTTCCACATTGCATGTTAGAGGATATTGGACCTGGAATTGTAAGAGCTTCTAGCCCCTTCTTGCTCCAGTTACATGTTACATTTCCCAGTTGGAAATCACTTCCACAAGTGAAAATGTGTAATATAGTTTCCCCAAGAATAATGTTCTCCACATTTTGATGTATATATGTATATCTGTTAGGGAACATGATTTGGCCTAATCTTCACCATCCCCATCTAAAAATGAGAAATACTGGAGAGTCCTAATTACCCAGCAACACAGGACTAGATAGACTATTGATTTGATTCAGTACAGAGCAGCTTTGTATATGTACGATAAGAGAGAAGTGTTTCAGATTGTAGAGAATACAGAGAAAAGGTTTATTTCTAGTATTTCTAATGTTCTTTCAGATTAGTGTTGATAAACATTTATTTCTCGACTACTTCTTTGGAATGTTAATGATGCCCCCATGTTGTTACAGCATTGTTTAGTAACTGTCTATATATTACGAATTCCTCCAACCAAAATCCTAGTCACCAGGAATCTGTAATAATATTCATCTAAAAGCTGAGTAAACAACAGCTGTAAAATAAAAACACATTTTGAATACAATTTTGTAACACATTTGTCATACTAGTTTGCTTGCATCTGCAGTCATACTGCAGTTCTACTTTCTAATTTTCCCCTTCCATTCCCATCTACATACTAAATATTTGTCCTAGAAAAGATGAAAAGAGAGAGTTTTCTCTTTGTAACTATACCCACAGTCCTGCAATCCCACAGCTGGAATGAATGGAATTCTCCTGCTCAGAAATGTTAGAATTTTTTTTAAAAAACAGACTCCGTAGAGACAGTTTTAGCAGAACATTGTATGGAGCTTTGTATTACTGGAGAGTGAACGATAAAATAATTAAAAACACTGTTGCCCCATAAACTTAAATTACTACGAAAATAGCACATTCCTGCTGATCAGAAGAATGGAGAATGCTTTAGTGAAGATCTGCTTGACATGTGCTTGTCTGGGATTTTTTTTTTTTTTTTTGGTAACTACATATTTCTAATTATTGTTTTTCAGACTTTCATTTATAGCTCTGGTTTAATTTGAGGAAGGAGAGCCCTCTTTGGGCTCATGTCCACAGCTTGTCTGTTAAATAATGTAAGTGTATATCCATGTATAAATGACAGCATTATCATTACTGGTGGTACTACAGTTAAGAACAATGTACTACCAAGTTTGGGGGCTGTGAGCTGGTACTACTTCTCCCACCAGAAATGCACACATACTTCAGTGTTCCCACAATGCAGTGATATTCACAAAAGACTAGTGAGACATGCAGGTTGCCCAGATCTCACTCTATACCACAAATAATGGATTCCCTTATCATTTCAGTGTCATCTGTTAGTGTTTCTTAGGAGGCTAAGGAATCCTTCCCTCTCAGTTAAATTAAATTTGTTTTCATACTCTAGCAAGTTCAGTTTAGAAGATGTCCACAGAAACAGAATGGAGGGTCACTTAATTTCCAAAGTTAAGCCAAATAAGCTAAGATGTAATTGGACATAATTCATGCCATAAATACATTTTCCATTTTCCAATGACTACCAGGAAGTAATTCCAGGAATAGTGGAATATTTGAGCTGAAAACAAAGAATCTGTGGATTAAACTTCTTTTAAGAATTGAAGGGAAGGGTAGGGGGCAATTGTAACAGCCAACTCTTCAGAGGAAGGGAAAGAAAGGTGAGAACAGAAAACAGGTTACTGTAAATTAATTTCTTACAATCTTTCTTTCTTTCTTTCTTTCTTTCTCTCTTTCTTTCTTAATTACTTACTTACTTACTTATTTACAATCCCATGCACGTTTAGACCAAAAAAAAAAAAGTCATATAGGACTTTTGTAGGACTTTTTCTGGCTGGGAGTTGTAGGACTTCTTTCTGTCTACACATACATAGGACTACACCCTAAGCTACCTCCTCTGTCTAGCCTACTTGGTATGCATGAACCAAGGCCCCATCTACACAGAGACACTTTCCAATGTGATTTCATTTAAAAGCAGATTTTCAAGAAATCAAATTAGCTCGTTCCACAGCACATGGAGCCAGTAAAATGGTTGTATACATTGACAAAAACCCGCTTTCACGGGGCAAATGGCACCTGAAACTACATTAATTCAAGGTTGGGTGGGCGGAGTTCTGTGAGTAGAATGGAATGTCATCAACTGCATAGATGCAGGGCAGCAAATGAATGGAGGCTTGCTCCCGGACCCTCTTTCTACTCCAGTGCTCAGTGTAGGGATGTACGAAAATCACTTACCTGTTTGCGGATTATGTTTATGGTGTGGGGGGGTGTTCCGTCCCTCCCCCCGGAATCCTGGACGTGGGGGGAGGCTCTCTGTTTCTCCCCCCCTGAATCCTCCGCGGCCAGCTGTGCTCCGCGGCAGCTCCGTGGAGCAGCTGGCCAGGCCCATCCAGGCCAGAGCCGTCCGCAGCCGGATTTCCAGCCGCGGAGGGTTCTGGGGGAAAAAAAACAAAACCCGCGTACGCAAATGGCGGCAGCTACAGCCACCGCCATTTGCGTTCCTTATTTTTGCTGTCTTAATCTATGTAAATATTTACGTAGACTAAGACGGCAAAAATAAGGGGAACGCAAATAGCGTAGCGGACGCTATTTGCGTTCCCCTTATTTTCGCCGTCTTAGTCTACATAATTATTTACGTAGACTAAGACAGCCCAAAATAAGGAACACAAATGGTGGCGGCTGTAGCTGCCGCCATTTGCGTACGCCTTTTTTTTTTTTACCTAGTCATTTTAGGCTACGTAAGTTTTTACATAGCCTAAAACGTCTGGGTAAAAAAAAAAAAAAAGGTGTACGCAAATGGCAGCGGCCGTAGCTGCCGCCATTTGCATATACTTTTTTTTTTTTTAAACCCAGACATTTTAGGCTACGTAAAAACATATGTAGCCTATCACGTGTGTGTAAAAAAACTCAAAAAACTGCAAATGTCGGCAGTGGCAGCCGGTCGGAAGACCAGCCGCCGCCGCCGGAGCTACCACCACCCGGAAGATCCGCCCCAGGTAAGTCTCATCCTGAGGGGATCCACGGGGGGGGGGGAGGCCATTCCGTCACAGATTTCGGGGGGCCGAATGCACTGGCATTTGGCCTCCCCGAGATCCGTGGCGGAATTCTCTGCCATCCCTAGCTCAGTGAAGTGAAATTGAAGGCAATGAGTTACTTCTGAGTAGACATGTTTGGCCCACTCCTCTCCACATGTCCACCCTTTCTCAGCAGGAGTAAGGGTCACCTGGGGGCGCTCACCTTTTAAACTCATTAAACTTCTTTGCACCTATGCTGGTCCAGAGATTTAAACCAATGGGCAAAGGAATTCTCCCAACCCCTCAGACTGCTTCCGTGTTCACTGAAGCGCAATGGAAGGCAATGAGTTGTTTCCAAGTAGACATGTTTAGCACATTCATCTCCTCGTGTCCACCCTTTCTCGGCAGGAGTAAGGGTCACTTGTGGGCAATCACCTTTTAAACTCATTAAACTTCTCTGCACCTACGCTGATCCAGATGAGCAAAGATTTAAACCAGCAGGAAATTGCAATTGAAGATAATAGTTACTCCCAAGTAGACATGTTCAGATAACTCTTCTACTCCTGTCCACCCTTTCATGATGGCAACTTTCCCTTTCAACAATCAGCACTGCTCCCCCCAGCCCACGCCAAAGCCAGTTGAGGTCACACAGACTCCTGAACTGCACTGAAGCCACCATGATGGGAAAATCTGTCACAAAACGAGTTTGCAAAAAAGCTGGTTTTATGGCATTAAAACATGCACTTGCCGAGGGGTGTGCATCATGTGCCATGGTTGTTGGGGAGCCACAGTAGAGCTGGAGTAAATCCACCATGTAAGTGGGGCCCATATCTCCCTTATCAATTGTCCAGGGGGGGGGGGGAAGGTGGAGGAGTATGTGAAAAACTTGCACATGAGATTGGCTAGTAAGATATTTAAATTACTTCTGCTTCTCTGGAGTTATGATTTTCTTCACTAAATAGCTAACTTCTTGGTTGCAAAAAACAAAACTTCAGTCACACATCACACATGGATCTAACAATGGCTCCATGGAATTGACACAAGATTAGTAGTAAGGCAAACTACTCCTGCTCATGTTTCCTTTTCACCTGAGCTTTTCAAAGGGAAGCTCTTGAGAAAAACACATCTTTTGGTTAAAGTGTCGTGGACATTTTGTTGTTGTCATTGTTTTCACCTCCCTATTGTCTCACCCTCCAGAGTTCGTATTGTTTTCATACAACAAACTCTGCATAAAGATATTATATGTGCTAAATGCTTTGACTCTCCTTACTTCCAAGCAGATTTGGCAGCTGCTTCTAAGCTTAAATCCCTCTCTCTCTAAGATAGGAAGGCTCCTATGTAGGATCTACAAAGGGTGGAATCCTATGCATATTTAGACAAAAAAAAGGCCCACAACTCCCAGCATTCCCCAGCCAGCATGGCTGGCTGGGGAATGCTGGGAGTTGTAGGCCTTTTCTCTGTCTAAACATGCATAGGATTGCGCCCTAAACTTCCTTACAGCTATCTACTATCTAGCTGTAATACAGCTTTATATTTTCCAGAATGGTGGTGTTCTAGTTCAGGGGTGGGCAGAAAGTAGATCTCTAGATGTTTTGAATTTCAACTCCCAGCATTCCCGATAATTGGCCATGTTGGCAGGGACTTCTGGGAGTTGAAGTCCAAAACATCTGGTGATCTACCACTGCTCTAAAAAGCCTATGTGGAATGCACATGCCTGGCAGCATGTTGGAGATACCTACCTGTTGCAGCCACCAATCAAAAGCAGGGGAAGAGGGTAGAAAGGGAGGCTGTCCAGGGGAGGAGATGATGACTTATAGTGCAATCCTATACATGTCTACATAGAAGTCCCACTGAGTTTAATTGGGCTTACTCCCAGGAAAGTGGGTACAGGTTTGCAGCCGGAGTCTTTTCAGTCAGTTAGGACAAAGCTAAGTTGGGTCTTCAATTTACATGTGTAGTTCTAATGGACCAGTAATTAGGAAGCCACAGCAATCCACTTATAAATGTAGAGGTCACAACTTCCTACATCAAAAAAATTGCCTATCTGCAGAAACCTAGAATGTCAGGGGATACAGAGTTAGCCTAGCATTTTCTTGGAGACTTAGTCTTTCATGGATAGTTTTCTGAAGTAGCAAGGTCCTAGGAGGACTATGCCACAGGATTTTATTATTTATGTTTATATCCCACCTTTCTTTAAAAAATATACTCAAAAGGGAGGTGTTTTTTTCCCTGAATATTCATATCAGCTCCTTCATTAAAGAGGTACTAAGCTAACTGATGGCCTTCATTTTGTCTGGGCACACACAGTGGACTGTCCCCCATCTCTCCCATTATCTTTTCTTTCCCACGCCAGCATCGTTTGTTTGTTTGTTTGTTTGTTTATTACATTTCTATACTGCCCCATAGCTGGAGCTCTCTGGGCAGTTTACAAAAGTTAAACAATTAAAATATTTATTTATTCAACTTTTATTCTGCCTTCTCAAATGCAGCTTTCAAAGCTACTCATTGGGTGAAATCCAGCTGTGTCCTTCTGCCAGCAGAATAACATCTGCTAGTTGAATGTATTTCTACTCGCTGCAGCTCCCACCCCCAAAATGTGCTCTGAAATTTTGGGAGACCCTCTGGAACAGATTGTGGGGGTATGCAGGAGCTGCAGATGGGGGAGAGAGGTCAGGAAAGTCCTGTTGCATGAGTGGAAGTCTACTTGCACAACATGGTAAATTGCTCTTTATGTTTAACAGTTGTTTAGCATCTTTAAAATTTATAACAGTTAAAGAGGATTATTTATCTATTTATTGCATTTATATCCCGCCTTTTTTCCTCTTGCAAGGAACCCAAGGCGGCTTACATTATCCTCCTCCTCTCCATTTTATCCTCACAACAACAGCCCTGTGAGGTAGGTTGGGCTGAGAGGCAGTGACTGGCCCAAAGTCACCCAGTGAGCTTTCATGGCCGAGTGGGGACTAGAACCCGGATCTCCCAGCTCCCAGTCCAACACCCTTGCCACTACACCACACTGGCTCTATAATATACTTTCATGTGTTCAGACTGGTAGAGCTGAGCCAAAATTTTTCAGAAGACTTTTTTCCTGAGAAAATGTCTGTAATTTGTCCATTTCACACCTCCCTAGAAAAAGAAGGCCACTTCCCAGAATTTTCTCAGAATATTTCCCACCATTTTTTTTCATGGCGGTCCCCATTTCCCCCCACCATGCCCTGTAATGACTTGCAGTAGCAGCAAAAACAAAAAAGAAAAAAACAAAGATGTAGGAAAAAAGAAAGAAGCTGTGCTACTGCCACTTCTAATGTTGAACCCAACCCCCAATAAACTGTTGGAGAAATTTTCTTCCCTCTGGAGAAATTAAGTGAAACAGTCTCTCCCCCCACCCCCACTTCTGCCAATTTCTCTGTCAACAAATAGAGCAGACAATTTTAAGAGACAATTCGTACATAAGAACATAAGAAGAGCCATGCTGGATAAGACCAAGGGTCCATCTAGTCAAGCATTCCATTCACACAGTGGCCAACCAGCTGCCTGTGGGTAACCCACAGTTAGGATGAGTGCACACTCTCAGTCATGTTCCCCAGCAACTGGGGTACACAGACATGCTGTCTTTGATACTGGAGGTTGCATGTAGCCATCAGGACTAGTAGCCATCGATAGCCTTCTTCTCCATGAATTTGTCTAATATAATTTTAAAGCCATTCAAATTGGTGGCCATTACTAAATCTTGTAGTGAATGCCATAATCTAACTATGCATTCTAACTATACTATGGTATTCCCCATAGTAACCTATGGCTGCGAGAGCTGGACCATAAGGAAGGCTGAGCGAAGGAAGATAGATGCTTTTGAACTGTGGTGCTGGAGGAAAATTCTGAGAGTGCCTTGGACTGCAAGAAGATCAACCCAGTCCATACTCCAGGAAATAAAGCCAGACTGCTCACTTGAGGGAATGATATTAAAGGCAAAACTGAAGTACTTTGGCCACATAATGAGAAGACAGGATACCCTGGAGAAGATGCTGATTCTAGGGAAAGTGGAAGGCAAAAGGAAGAGGGGCCAACCAAGGGCAAGGTGGATGGATGATATTCTGGAGGTGATGGACTCGACCTTGGGGGAGCTGGAGGTGGCGACAGCCGACAGGAAGCTCTGGCGTGGGCTGGTCCATGAAGTCACGAAGAGTCGGAAGCGACTGAACGAATAAACAACAAACTATGCAGTGCATAAAGACATACTTCTGTTTACTATCCTGAATCTTCCACCAATCAACTTCATGGGATGACCCTGGGTTCTAGTATTATGAGAGAGGGAAAAAATGTCTCCCTACCCACTTTTTATAATTCTGTACACTTGTATCAGGGCTTCCATTAATCACCATTTTTGTAAGCTAAACGGTCCCAGACGTTGTAACCTTTCCTTACAGGGGAGCTGCTCCAACTCTATAATACCCTTTTTTTTAGGTGTGGTGACCAGAACTGTAACAGTATTCCAAGTGTGGTCTCACAGTAGATTTGTATAAAGTCAATATGATACTTGCAATTTTATTTGTGATTCTTTTCCTAATTATTTATAACATGGAATTTGCCTTTTTCACAGCAGACACATGGGGGGGGGGTTGTCAACATTTTTATCAAGATGTTCACCACAACCCCAAAATCTCTTCCTTGGTCAGTCACTGCAAGCTCCAGTCCCATCAGTGTATACATGAAGTTGGATTTTTTTGCCCCAATGTGCATCACTTTACAGTTGCTTATATTGAACTTCATTTGCCATTTTGATGCCCATTTTCCCAGTTTGAAGAGATCCTTTTGGAGCTCTTCATAATCCCTTTTTGTTTTAACCACCCTAAATAATTTGGGCTGTGTTTCCATGACAACGGAGGGAGAAGCTAATGGAGGAATACCAGATTTTAAAAAAGGAATCGGCTTTGCTGTGAGCAGGGCTCCACGAGCAGATTCTCTGGACCAGTAAAAGTTGCTTCACAGAACATACTTCCTGGTGAGGGTGGGAGTGAACGTCATCTGACTGGCAGGGGCTGCTCAACCAATAAGAGAGGCTTCCCCCTCCCCCCCTTTCTCCTTTCCCCTGAAAGTCCAGATGCACCTGCATTTCAGGAGGAAGCATCATTGAGCACAATATGCTTGTGCTGGGAAAGGGGGAGGAGAACACAAAGATGGAAACTAGCCCCCATTTTAACCTGCAGGACCTCATTGAACACAATGGGAGTTACTTCTGAGGAGACACTGACGGGATTGCTGTGGGAAAGAGACGGAAACCAGCTCCCATTTTAATGCACAGGATCTCTTTAATGCACAGCCCCCATTTTAATGCACAGGACTTCCAGCTGCAGCTGATCTATGGACGCAAATGGCGTCCGGCATAGTGGACGCCATTTGCATGCCTCCCTTTGGCCGTGATGGGCTATGTAAATCTTTACGTAGCCTATCACGGCAAAAGGGAGGCATGCAAATGGTGTAGCAGACGCCATTTGCGTGCCTCCTTTTTGCCGTGATAGGCTACGTAAAGATTTATGTAGCCTATCACAGCAAAAGGGAAGGGTGCATCCGCAAAGGGGCAGTGGATGTACCCAGATGGACCTGGACCTGGCAGTGCCAGGTAGGATCTGGCTGGGTCGGACTTCGCAGTGTGGCGGGGTGGGGTGGTCCGTTCCGCCATGGACTCCGGGGGGGGGGCGGATTCTAAGAATCCGGCCTCATTGGAGTCCGTGGCGGAATTCTCCGCCATCCCTAGCTGTGAAGTAGTTACTTCCTAAGGCAATGAATTGGAACCTCAAGATCGTGCTTAATTGCAGTTAAGGAATTGGGCTTTAAAATGTGCCATGTCCGCTGAGGGGGTTCTCTGTAATTTCTGTGGTCATTCATAGAGCAAGCATCATTTAGCACAATGGGAGGAAACACCCCTTGACTGGGGTCATGGTGAATGGCACACCCCTGGGCAGGGCTAGGATAACCGAGCTAAACAAGGGAGTTGGGGCACACAGCAACTATACTGGGGAAAACCCGACTTAAGCAGTCTCAGGAAATCTGGTTTTTCCCTGATAAGCTCCGGGGTGGCTGCTGGATGGTCACGACATCATCGATCCCTAATGTTCTCAACATGCAGCTGGCTCAGAGTAAATCGCTGGTGGAAACACCTCCTTGGTGTCATTAGCAAACTTGGCTGCTTCACTGCTCACTCCTAATTCCAGATCATTTATGAACAAGTTGAAAAGCATTTGTCCCACTACAGGTCCTTGTGGGACCCCACTGCTTACATCCCTCCATTGGGAGAATTCACCATTTATTCCTCCTGTCTGCTTTGTGTTCTTTAATCAGTTACTGATCCATAAGAGAACCTCTTATTACTTAGGGGGTGGGGGTTGTGTGTGTGAGGTCAGTTTCTCTGCAATCCTACTTTAGTACTCCTTTAACTCTGTTGTCATCCAACTGTCGGTTTCCTGCTGTATTGTTTGCCTTGATGTTAGATATGCTCCTCAAAATGCTTTTTCACATCTTTTATTGTCTGCTTGCATTCCCTTTGTGCAAATGTTTGTTCTGTTTTGATCTCCACATTTGTGCATTCTGTTTTCTGAAGGAAGCCTTGTGTTCTCTAAAAGCTTTGTTGACACTCTTCGTTAACTATGTTGGTGACCTCTTGGACTTGGAGCTACCTTTCCTGACCTGTGGTATACATTCTAGCTGAGCTTCTATTATTATGTTTTTGAGTAACCAACAAGCATTTTGAAGATGTCTAACTCTGACTTCCCCTTTCAACTTCTTTTTTTACCAGTTCCCTCATTTTAAAGAAGCTTCCTGTTTTGAAGTCAAATGTGACCGAGTTGGACTTCCTTAGCATTTTTCCACTTAAATATATATTAATTCTGAAGATGAAAATTTAAAAAAGTTAATACATTTACTTACCCAAATACTTCTATGAATATTAACAATTACAGAACTGCTTATATTTTGAGCAAAGCTTCATGAAACCATTGAACATATAAAATTTTATCTGGAGATAGTAATTGTTCATTTAACTCAATACATCATAGTGCATTGCTTCTGGGATTAGTTGGTGAAAGTATGAACATTCCTTTTTCTGGGAGTGCTATGCTTAATTCTTTTAACATGTTTTAGGCAGACCATGATTTCATTTTAGAAATGAACTCAACTGTGGGTGGTAAATGCTAGATGTGTTTCAGTTTATTTGAAATAGTTGACACTTTTTATTTACTTTGGGCCCTAACCCCTCCCCCCCATAAGTGGATGGAATGGATGATCAGAGGGTCAGTTTCCTGTCCTAATGATTTCCTGCCCTAATGATAGTAAAACATGCTTGAGAAAAATGCAGAGAAATTAAGAAGGAACATGAGGCATATGAATACTGTAGGGGCTATGAGACAAAATAATCACTTTCAGAACTAAAGAGAACTATTGGTATCAATGGAGAAATAGATGCTAAATTGGCTAAACCTGCACACCAAAGGAGAAGGGCTCAAATGTTGCCCTAAATGAAATGGCTCAGTGAAATGCAAGGCATTGCCTCCCCAGCAAGATTCAGAACTGAATGGGAGATTATTGTTGTTTTACAGTTTAGGGGATTATTGTTACTTAACATCCCCGCTGCAATCCAACAAGTTTATGATTAAAGGACATTTCACAAGTAGTACTTAATTTGTTTTTTTTAATTGCATTTTCTGCACAAATAAATCAAAATTAAATTGCTTGGGTCCAGGTTATTTGAAAGATCAGCTACAACTCTACAAACCTGCCTGTGTATTAAGATCACCATCAAAGGCCCTGCTTGCTGGCCCACCATTAAGATGTGCAAGCAGTGATGTAGTGGAACCAGGGCTTATAGGGATGCAGTGCCAGCATTTTTTTTTTTTAATTAGCAGGGACATTGATGTCATCTGCTACCCCCCCCTCAGAATTTCCTCTGAGCTTAGCTGCAATCCTCACTGTAGCTGAGTGGGTGAAGGCAACAGTATATTCTTCTTTGTGGTTTCTGTGCATAAGGCATATAGGCTCTGGGACTTTCTGTAGCTGAGGAATTCTTGGCAGAAACTCTTCCCAGTGTGCATGTCCATAGCGGGTTCCCTCCTATTCCCTCAGTTCTGTTTCGACCACCATTTGTGGCAGCCTCGTAGGAAATCTTCTCCTTGTTTGGTTCATCCTGAGGGAAAATTAGAACACACTGAAGTCTTTCCTTTAGTTTTTCTTCTTCCTTTTTCTGTTTATCTTCTTGTTATTTCTGTCTTCTTATTTTTTGCGTTTGTTGTTTTCTTTTGTGATCTCGGATAGCCTATGGGCATATGGCCCTTCGGGGGCCCTTTCAAAAGTGTTCCTGCTGTAGCAGTAAGCTTCGTCCAACTGACAGACACTCACTCTGTCTCCTGGGTATAGGAGAGGGCCACAAAATGGATGCTTGCTCCTTCTGACAAATCTTTACTAAGCAGACGAGGGAGAATCTATCCACTTATCTTCAAGTCATGCTCTGGGAGCCCGCAGAGGGCAGAACAGCTGCAGAAATGTCCAGAGTATCATTATTTATTTATTTATTACGTTTCTATACCGCCCCATAGCCGAAGCTCTCTGGGCAGTTCACAAAAATTAAAAATTCAAGGTACAATGTAAAACAATATAAAAGATAAAACCTTAACACTACAATATAAAAGTACAACCAGAATAAAACCTAGCAGCAATGTAGAGATTTAAAATACTGATTTAAAACTGCAAAGCTAAAAGACTAGAATGCTAAAATGCTGGGAAAATAAAAAGGTCTTCACCTGGGGCCAAAAGGAGTACAACAGGAGTGCCAGGCAAACCTATCTAGGGAGCTCATTCCATAGCTGGGATGCCACAGCAGAAAAAGCCCTCTTCCTGGTAGCCACCCACTTCCTTTGGCAGGGGCTCCTGGAGAAAGACCCTTGAAGATTATCTTAGGGTCCGGTCCAGGCAGGTACACATTAGAGGAGCTGATCTTCCAGATAACCTGGCCCCAAGCCATTTACGGCTTTGAATGTTAATACCAGAATTGGGCCCAGATATGGACTGGAAGCCCGTGCAGCTGGAAAAGTACTGGCATACTATGATCTGTTAACAATCTTGTTGCCCTGTTTTGGACCAGCTGAAGTTTCCCAACCATTTTCAAAGGCAGCCCCATGTATGATGCATTGCCAACAGTGCCAACACTTCCATTGCTACTTATTTTGCTGGTACTGGTGCATCTATCACCAGCATCAGAACTGACACGAAGTTGGGCCTGTAGAGGAGCCTCTTCTTGTAGCCTCCACATTGGAGGGTGAGATCTGGGAAGTGTCTCCACTCCTAATTCCTCATCAGCAGAATGATTTCAGGAGACATCAGTTGCCATTCCATTATGGGTGCTATCCCACATCTTGATGGAGGTCCCCCAATTCTGCTGCCTTGGGGTACTTCCATTCAGACCACAGGACTTGGGGTTCTGAATGGTATGAGCAGTCCCAATATTGAGTAAATCCACTCTTTTCCAACTGGGAGAGATGGTCTCCATCTCACTGGGATCCTCCTCAAGACCACTATTGTGTCAATGACCCTCATTGGAAATGTGACATGGATATTGGTGGGGATGTATACGGTTCATGCCACTATTATACAGATAATTTCTCACCTGATTGGTACCGATGCACCCCATCAGCAGCCACCTCCAACTCAGGAAATGTTTGTGGTTCCTCCAGCAACGTTCCCATCAGCATCGATGGTTTCCACCATACCACCAACGCAAGTGCCAAGTGCAGCATTGACAACTGTTCCCACGTTACCACCAGTGGAACAGTTTACATCACCACCTGTGGTACTGCTCACCTAGTGGTATGTATCCTACTTCCACTCATACCACCTTGCTTCACCCACCTGATCCAAAGGTGGTGCCCCTTTCAGGTCTTAGGGTGTTGTGCCCCTCCCAACAGCAAGAAGGAATGTCTCTGCTGTTGGGACTGGATTATCAGTTGGCCTAAATATTCTGTTCTTCCATGGATCCATCCATATCATTCCCAGATGCTATGTCGGGGAATCAGGATCCTCCATCCCTGTCTGAAGATGTATGGGCTTTTTCAGTGCAAGTACTCTGTATGGTGAAATCTCTTGGTCTGGAGACCCAACAACAGGATGTCAGGGTTAAAGATCCAGTTTTTGATGTGGCACAGTCAGAGGTTTCTACTCCAGTAGCGATTCCTTTGCTTCCGGTGCTTCAGCAAACCATCCAGCAATCTTGGAAGGCTCCTTCTGTGCTGGCACCTCGAAGTGGCTCGAGCAGATGTACAAGGTTCTGGAGACAGATGCAGGGTTTCTGTTCCAGCACCCTACACCAAATTGTTATTGTGGAAGTATTGCAAGGCAAGGCACAGAAAGTGCATGTCTTGCCCATGGACAGAGAAGGTAGACAATTGGACTTGATGGAAGTCATATTTATTCCTGTGCTGCACTGGGACTGAGAGCTGAGAATTATCAAGCAGCAGTGTCCTGATATCAGCTTTTCCTGGGAAGAAACAAGATTGCTATTTGACCATCTTGCAGGGAATAAACAAGAATTAGCATGAGTTTTTCAAGGTGATGTGCCTCGCACCAACAAATCAACATGTCCAGGTGCACGGTGGACTGTGATGCTCTATAGCTCTGAGGAGGCATGCATGACTTAGATCTGTGGGTTTGTCACAAGAAGCTTGTTCCAGGATCGAGGACCTCCTATTCAGTGGCAAAGACCTATTTAATGCCAAAATGAATGAGGCTATGGACTCTGCCCAGAAGTCCAATAATATGGCATGGAAGATGGGTATCATTCAACAGTTATTGTCAGCTCCTGCCAGCTGACCATAGCTGGCGGCGATAAATCACTGGCTGATAACAGGGTTGTAAACCTGTCCAAGGCGGGGAGAGGTAAAAGGCAGCTGAAGCAAGGGATTTTTACCCAGGCAGTTGAATCCAAAGCAATGTAGCAAAGAGAAGTCCATTGTTCAGTCCGAGGTCCAAAACACACAAGGGAACATGAGCAAGGCAGCAAGGCAGCAAGTCAGCAAGTCAGGTTGGGTCAAGGCTGAGGTCCAGCCTGCAATACAACATTGTTCTCCAGCAACCCTGCCCCAGCCTGCCTCCTGCTTTTAACAGCCATGACTTGAGGCAGCTGCATCCAATCAGTCCTCCTTCCTCTGAGAGCCTCTCTGTCTTAAACAGACAGAGGCTCACATTGCTCCTTACATGCAGCCACCTTCGCTCTGCAGGGGTCGGTGGCATTTCACCCTCCAAATCAGGGGGAGGGGTGCAGCCAGATATGGAACATCCACAGGAGGTGAGGGGGCTTGGGCTCCTTCTGTGCTGGTCCCTTCCCCAGGGTCTGGAGTCTGCCATTCCTCAGAGTCTGCCATTCCTCAGAGGAGTCTGAGGGAGGCATGACAGTTATTGACATGTTCCCCAGCCTTGATTCATCCTCTGGCTCTGAAGAGGAGTCACAGGCAGAGGAGACTCCCTCCATTAAGCCAACTCCCACTAGGCCAGGGCCTTCCAGACCACAGGATGTGCCTCTACCTGACTCCTCAGATGCAGAGGATACTCCCCCATTACAGCCTTCTTCACCCCCACCCTGTAGGAGCCAGTGGCTACAAATCAGGCAGCAGCCCTTTAAGAAACAAACTGCTTCTCTGAGGGGGTGGAGTTCACTGCAGGACTTGATCTGCTGGCCTTTATAAGACTTCAAAAAGCCTTTGACTGTTGCTGAGACAACAGCTCCCTTTGGCTGAATCTGAGGCCATGATTCTATTTAAAACTGCATTTTCATCAAATTAGATTTACTCCTCCCATGGTTAGAGATGGGCGGACTCACATCTGCCTGCGCCACCGGGCGCTCATTGAGCTGCTGCTGGCTGTGTGCACCTGTTCGGTTCCCTGGATGAGCCGCTGCAAAGTCCGCAGGCACCCAGTGGCTGCTCACCCCCTCAGCAAGCTGCCATTTTGCAAAAAAAAAATAAAAATGGCAGCTCGGGTTTTTCTGTAAAGTTAATGTTGCATAAATGGTGACTGTAAAGGGGCCATTTACTCAACATTGCAGGTGTAAATGGACCATTTACACCTCTAATGTTGTGTAAATGGCCCCTTTATGGCTGTAATTTACATAACATTACATTTATGGAAAAACCTAAGCCACCATTTTTTCACACAATGGTGGCTTGCTGAGGGGTCAGGCAGCTGTCGGGAGCTCATGGACTGCATGGTTGCTCAGCGAGTGGGGTCCATTAAGCATGGCAGCTTGGCGAACAGGGTCCGGGAAGTCGAGCAAAAGCGTGTCTGCCTGACTCCACCCCCACCCTCAGACTCCCGCGAAATCCCTACCTGTGGTACACTGGAGCCAATTAAAGAGGCCTATACTTGCTTTCGGGGCTGCGGTGGCTTAGTGGTTAAGACACTGAACTGCAGACCGGAAGGTTGGCAGGACAGCAGTTTGAGACCCGAGTGCCGCGTGACGGAGTGAGCGTCTTCGGTCCCAGCTCCTGCCAACCTAGCAGTTTGAAAGCAAGAAATTGCAAGTAGATAAATAGGGGCCGCTTCGGCGGGAAAGGTAACAACGCTCCGTGCACCTCGGTGTTCAGTCATGCCGGCCACATGACCACGGAAATGTCTTTGGACAGCGCTGGCTCTTCTGCTTAGAAATGAAGATGAGCTCCACCCCCTAGAGTCGGACACGACTGGTTGGGGTTACCTTTATACTTGCTTTCAGTAGCTGTCTTACCAAAAGATTTACCTTGTAAATTAGGCTTAGAGGACAGCTCTAAGCTTTTGTAGTCGCTTCAGAAGTGAACAGGTGCTATTAGCTGTATAAAGAGTTTGTGGATTGCACAGTGAGCCTCTCCTGCCTCATTACTTAGCATCTGTGACAGCGTCCTGTTCTTCCTGTCATCTCCATTTTAGACACTAACAACAGGTGCTTCCTTATAGGGGTGGGGTGCACATTGTGGACCACTGACAGTTCAGGGCAAGTTGACTGAGTCAGAAGGAATTCTCCACATCAACCTCCTGGAACTCTTAGCTGTCAAAAAAGCCTGAAGGACTTTTGAAATGGAGCTACAGGAATGCTTGGTTCAGATAGTATCCAACAACACCACTACCGTTTACTACGTGAACAAGCAAGGTGGTACAAAGTCTATTTCCCTTCTTGAACTCACGCTCCACATTTTTCAATGCTGCATCCCTCGTTGTATTGGACTTGTAGCTGTCCATGTAGCGGGGATGGACAACTGCCTTGCCAACAGTCTCAGCCAGAATTACTCGGTATCTCACGAGTGGACAGTGGCACCATGGGTAGTATCCAAACTTTTCCACAAATGTGGCACTCCGGATGTAGATCGTTTTCACAGGCGAGGAATGCAAGTGCCTGTGCTTCTGCAGCAGGGTGGGAGTAGACTCTGGATCATTAGGGGATGACTTGTTATACTGTTGGATGGGCCCACTGCTATACCTGTTCCACCAGAGACCTGGTGAAGGTCACCATAGATAGGGTGAACTGTATACTCCTTATGCCTTGGTGGCTGAGGCAGCCCTGCTTTGCACCTCTCCTCCACTTGTCACATGGGGACATCATCTGTCTTCTGTTGACTCGGGATCTGTTGACTCAGGATCAGGGAAGAATCTGCCATCCAGACCTGAGCATGCTCCACATGATGGCATGGAGGATTCTTTGACTGCTCCACCAAGTCAGGTTCCAGAAATGGTCCAGCACATCCTTGATGCTGCCCACAAGTCAGCTACAAGGAAGTCGTACATCAGAAAATAGGCATCTTTTTTGCAACTTTGCGGCCCTTCACAGTTTTAACACAGCTGGATGCCAGTTGTACATCATTCTAAGATTCATTTTATCCCTTCTTGAGAAGGGTTTATCATTATCATCTTTCTTTGTTTGGCAGCAATATCTGCTTTTCACCAACCAGTGAAAAGCAGTATCATTTTTTCCCCATCCTATGGTCAAGCAGTTTCTCTGGAGAATTCATAACCCGCCTGCTATATTGGAAAACCCGCCTGCTATCTTCCTTGTGGTGATTACCTCAGCATCCAGGTCCAATGAACTTTGTGCTTTGAGAGTAGATCCTCCTTATCCATTGTTTCATCATGATAAGGTGGCGCTCTGTCGTGATCTGACTTTCCTGCTTAAAGTTGTTTCTGACTTCCATCCAAATCAGGACATTATCTTGCCAGCATTCTTTTTGTCACTCTCAACTCCTGTTGAATGTACTCTTCACACTTCGGATGTGCGACATGCTCTGGCTTTTTAAAATCTTGGACTGAGTTTTCACAAGTCATTGCATCTGTTCCTATGCTATGGGAACAAGCAACAAAGATTGCTAGTGTCATCCCAGGGGCTCTCCCCTTGGGTGGTCCACACTGTGAAGTGGGCCTATGAATTGGCTCCCACTCTCAGACTTTGTTTGGGATCATTCCACTTGAGCGTAGGGATGGGGGAGAATTTCTCCCCGAAACTTCGGGGGGCTGAGTGCCAATGCATTCGGCCCCCCGAAATCGGTGGTGAAATTATCCGCCCCCCCGCCCCCCCCCCCAGGATGGGACTTACCTTTGATGAATGTCCCTCCTGGCAGCGCGTCCTGGCGGCGGTTCGGCGCGTTTTCGTCAGGGGCGGGGGCAGCAGCCGGTCTTTTGACCGGCTGCCGCCGCCGCCATTACGAGTGAAGTAAAAAAAACCCACCCCCCCGTGATAGGCTACGTAACGATTAACGTAGCCTATCACGGCTAGATCTCCAAAGTCAGCCGTGATAGGCTACGTTAATCATTACGTAGCCTATCACGGGTGACCTTGAAAAAAAAAAAAAGCGTGTAAGCAAATGGCGGCCCCCATGGGGCGCCGCCATTTGCGTTCCTTATTTGGTCCCTGTAGTCTATGTAAAGATTTACGTAGACTACGGCGAAAATAAGGGCAACGCAAATAGCATTGCCTTTATTTTTGCCGTCGTCTACGTAAATCTTACGTAGACTACAGGGACCAAATAAGGAACGCAAATGGCGGCGCCCTATGGGGGCTGCCATTTGCGTACGCGCTTTTTTTTTTTCCCCAAAGTCACCCATGATAGGCTACGTGATGATTTACATAGCCTATCATGGCTAGATCTCCAAAGTCAGCCGTGATAGGCTACGTAAATCGTTACGTAGCCTATCACGGGTGATTTTTTTACTTTTTTTTTCACAGCCGGGTAGACAGGGCGCTTCTACCCGGCCTGAATTTCGCTGGCGAGGGATGGGGCGCCTCCCCCCCAGCCTGAATTTCGGCCGGGCAAGGCAGGGCGCCTCCCCCCCCTCGCATGAACTTCGGGGGGAGAAGCGAAGCGCCTCCCCCCCACCGCGAAGCAAGCTTCGAGGACAGGTAAGGGACTTTCGCCCATCCCTACTTGAGCGGTGGCTATATTGTCAGCATTTACCAGAGGGGTTACCTTCTGGACCTGTGTTGGGAAGCTATGTGGCCCAGGCCATTGGCTTTCATCAGCCACTACAGGCTGGATGTTTGGGCTGGAGCAGACTGCTCTTTTGGAGGAGCTGTTTTGTTGGCTATTCTACAATAGGTGTCAGGGATGAGTCCAAGTGAGATGCTTGACAGCTCCGATTCTGAATCAGAGTTGGAATAGCTAATTCAGAGCCCAAGGGAGGGACCTTCCCTAGAACCTCAAGTCACTGGGAGATATTCCTCCGAAGGCCTTGACAAACAGATGGCCCAGGCTGAGTCGCTGCCACCTCCCTCCACTGTAAGAACTCAAACTTCCGAGGAGGAGGAGGAGGAAGAGGGGCGTGACTTGAGAGACTCTAGGGCATGTTACAAAGCAAAGTAGGAAAAGTTAGGGACAGGGCTTAGACGCTCCGCCAGGATAGCCACTCTTAGAAGCCAATGTAGGACAGAGCCACCCTAAGAGGGAGGGGCATCACTGCAAAGCAAGTTTGAAGGTGAGATTCACAGGCAAACTGTCAGCAACTTCACTATCCTCTCGTTTTTCTTACCTGATTAGAGATCACAGATTAGTTGTTTAGAGCCTGAGGCAGTCTGAGAGTTTCCTTGAATCTGCATTTGTAGAAAGGCTAGTCTCTAGCAAAATAAAGTCATATTAGCCTGACGCTTTGTCTCTTTGTGGTGTTGATTGAGAAGGGGAAGGATAATCCAATTCCTGACAATAGGACACTGACCCCACCTCCTGTAAGTCAGCTGGCTACTTGCCCATATGTGTAATGCACAGAGAGCTGAAGAAGGAAAGACAGGTTGCTTACCTGTAACTAGTTCTTGGAGTGGTCATCTATGCTTTCACACAACCCACCCACGGAGCCCCCTTCGGTGCTGATGTTGATAATGAGAGTTCTCTCAGTTCCGAGGTTTTCTTCTTTTTCTCTTTTCTTTAGCTTTCAGTTGAAGGGTTGTATTATACATGCTGCTTTTGCTATGTTTATTTAAACTACATTTAAAATTAATTTCTGATTTTTTTGAATTTGTTATTGAAATAGTATTATATACTTTATATTGTAAACTACCTTGGGAGCATTGCACTCTTGAAAGGTGGCTAAGAAATGTATGTATGTATTGAAAATCTATATTGGCTAGAATATTCAAGGCTTTTTAAAATTCCCCTGACTTTTACCACAGCTTGATGCAGTAGAAGGAGAGGAGTTGCTGTTACACGCACGCACACAGATACATTCCTTATCAATGGTTGGGGATAGACAGTAGGTTTTTTTTTAATAAGAGAGTTATAGGAGGAATTATAAAGTCATCACTATTCATTGTGTACCCAAACATTTATTTTGTCTCCGGTCAAACTGTTTTTACTAGACTGTGGGCAACCTGAAAAATGTTTTTGACCAGAAAAGATAGGGCGTCATTTTTTTCCTGTTTCAATATTTACACTACAAACTGGTGGCCTGCAGAGTAGATTTGGCCCTTACGGTAACCAATCTTATTTGGTCGTTGGCAGCCAGGGTTGCCAGGTTTCCAGCACTGGCCTTGGGATCCAGGTTTGGGGATCTATTCTCAGGGCCTCAGAGCAGCAAGCCTAAATCTCAGAGTTTTCAGCCAATCTCAAATTAGTACCTTCAAAGCTTGAGTCTTGGAACAATATTATTTTAAAACAGAACTATTTTTAATCACTTGTTCTGAAAGAGAAAAGATTCCGTAACAGTTTTTTCCCTCCCAAATGCGTTTCCCATTTCCAGTGGGAAGGCAGGAATAAACGCCACTCCCTGCAGGTTATCTGAAGCAGAGCAGAGTGTGCTCAGAGCAGGCAGGGAGAGTGCAGATTAGAGACTAGAGGTGACTTCAGGAGACTATTATCACAAGAATGATTCAATCACAGAATGGAAGACAGGCAAGATAGTGAGGAAGTGAGGGAGCGACACACAAATTGTCTGTGAGTGCTGGGGATGGGGGCGAGAGAGAGTGCTTTTGCAAAATCAACTGTGCTGCTTATGTGCCTCCCTGCCTTGCTTGTCTATCTCTGTTGCTTACATGGAACTTCCCAGAGGTGAGTAACCCTACATCTGTGATATTCCACAACTGGGGAGGACCTTTCTTTTTCCTTTTTAGTTGCTGCACCACTGGAGCAGTTCTTTAGCTTGTGGGCTCCCTTGCACAGAAAAAAAGTAAGTTTTCCCCCACACATATGAGGTTTCTTTTAGTGTAATTGTTTTAAAACAAATTTCATCCTTAAGACAGTATTATTATCTGAAAATGTCATTGGCGGTGCAAGCCTATCCATGTCTATTTGGAAGTAAGCCCCATTACGTTCAGTGGAATATACCTCCAGGTAAATATGTATAAGATTGCAGCTTGACTCAGATATATTTGAATTTTACTAACCACTGTGATGTGAAGTTGTGTTCTAAGAGTACATGGGCATTCTATTATTTATTTATTTTTAGTATTTGTATGCTGTTTCTCAGCCAAAAAGGCTCCCAGAACAGCTTATATATAACCAATTAAACAAGGTAGTCCCTGCCTGAAGGCTTGCAATCTAAAAACATGACACACAAAGAAAAAGGAAGGGGGAGGGAAAGGGAAAGGGAAAACGTTAATTCTTTTAGCAGGTCTGGTGGAATGGCTATGAACCAAGGTAGAGAGCATAACTGAAAATGTGCTTCGACTCAAATCATTTGAAAATGTGGGGCAGGCATGGGGTGGCCATTAAAAAAAAAAAGTATTCTATTGACACTGATGCTTCTAATAAGGACACCTGTAAAGTTTCCATTGGCTGTGCAGTACTTTGATATTGACCTTGGAGTCCAGGAGAAACTGCTGGACTTTTATGACTTACCATCAGAGACTGCTATTGCCATCAGTGACAGTCTTCTTAGGACTTTAAATAATCTTGGATTATCTGTTGAAAAAGTAGTTGCTTATACAACAGGCAATGCTGCTGTAAATTAGAAGTCTGTATTCCGGGTACTGAAAACACACTGGCCTTGTCAAGGCCAGCTCTTATTGCCATGTGGTTCCACAATGCTTCCAGACATGCCTGTTTCAAGATCAAGTACGATGTGGAGGCTCTTGTTCATCAAGTTATGCAGAGTTCTCCCAGCCAGAGCACCCTTAAAACTGAGAGACTCAAGAGGAATGCTTTGTGGAGCTTGGCATGAAGTTCCATACACGTTTCAGCCCTGAAAACACTTGGTGACACTCTCTCTTTCCTGCTGTTAGGCAGCTACTCCTCTTGTAGCCTGCTATTAAATCCTATTTCCTGGAACTGGGGGAAGAGCAGACCAGTGACATCATATGGCAGTTTATTAGTGATCAGGCAGATGAGATGATGACTAAGGCTGGATCTACACTTACCGCCTTTTTTCGCTTCCAATGAGGTTTCACCGCCCGCCTTTCACACTACACAGTCCCCGCCTCAAATTGGAACCAGAATTCCCCATTTCCGTGCTCCCACTTTCAATACCCTAATATCCCGGTACTTCCTCTTAATGTGCTCTGATTTTCCGCCTTCGCTACCTTATCCGGTCATAGTCCCCTCCCCTGCCTGTCCATATGTGGCGGTGTTTGTATTTCCCTCCTGTCCAATCACAGCTCTCCACGGCCCCATGTCGTCTTCCAGCTACTGATCGCATAACTTCCTCAGTAGCCCCCGTTTCCTCAGCAACAAGCAAAGGGCTGGATGTGCGTGCGCTTGTCTGATCTTGGAAGTGGGGTCGGCCCTGGTAAGTAGTTGTATGGGCGACCACCTGGGAATCAGGCTTCCTGCACTGAACAGGGGGTTGTTCTATCCCTTCAAATGAGACTAAGTTTTACCCCCTCCAATCTCCCCCTTCTGTTTTTTTTTTTTTTAATTAAGGCGTTATCCTCGCAGAATCGGGGCTTCTCCATGATTTTTTTTTCAAATTCAGGCATGATCTTCGAAGCGTCAAAGTTGTGAAGCTTCACAACTTCGAATCTTCAAAGATCATGCCTAGAGAAAAATAAAACATCGCGGAGAAGCCCCGATTCTGCAAGGATAATGCCTTAATTAAAAAAAAAAAAAAAAAAACAGGAGCGGGTGATAGGAGGGGGTAAAACTTAGTTTCATTTGAAGGGATAGAACAACCCCCTGCTCAATGCAGGAAGCCTGATTCCCAGGCGGTTGCCCATCCGACTACTGACTGGGGCTGACCCTGCTTAGCATCCGAGATCAGACAAGCGGGCGCAGGAAAACAGCAGGAAAACAGCATAGCGCTCGAGTGTGAACCGAGCTTGCACATTCGCTGAAGCACTGCAACGGGGAAAACGGGTGAGTGTGAATAATCACGTTTTAATGCGAGAGAGTTTAACCCAATGGGACACCGAAGTCATTGCGATGGTGGGCGCCATGTAGATCGACCCTAATGCTACTTCCCAAATTTCACTCCCAGACTGCTACCTCTATTTTATGCATCATTTCATGAAAATGTTCCACGATTTTATTATTTTTAGGGGAAAACATGCAGTCAGTGCACAGTTGCACACCTGAGGGAGAAAGAAATTAATCATAGGGACAAAGAAATTTTTGGAGCAGAATTGTTCTCAAGTTTAAAACAGCTATCTGATCCTCAATGTGTGCATTTCAAAACAGATGCAACTAAAATGTTCAGTCGGGCACTAATGTACCTTGAGAAATGGTATGACTTTGAGAATGCACCCCTACTGGACTTCACAGCCCTAGATCTTGATCTAGAGTCAGAGAAGCCAGGCCTTGAACATGTCTGTAAAACTGCCAAGTTTCTGGACATTGAGATTAATGTAGAAGATCTTTTTAATCAGCTCAAACTAATTTAGAAATTCCTGCTAGAGGTGAAAAAACTAGATCTTCCTCTGGACCCAGAAGGGGTGCAATTATTGAAACACATCAAATTTCTATCTCTTGCACAGGTTGTTAGTTCTGTGTTTGCCATCCCAGTAAGTAATGCATATGCAGAAAGGGTGTTTTCTCACATGGGCAGCATATAGACAGACTATAGGAACTGAATGCTAGCTTCCCTAGTTAAAACAGAGCTTTGGGTTAAATTAAGTTATGAACTGAGCTGTGTCAATTTTTTCAAATATATAAAGCAGCAACCACAGTTGCTGAAAGCATGCATTTCAAATTCCAAGTATAAATTTTAAGCATTTCATGCATATTTCTATGATTGCAAATTCAGTTTGTTCATTATTGTAAAAATAAACGGTTCAACATAATTCTTCTTGTGTATTTAATTGCATATAGGAAATCCACATTGTTTATCTCTCACTCTCACATACACCATTTTGTAATTGTTAGGGAAGGGCCTGCTCCTGTGACATCACAAGGGCCCACTCCCTGGGTCTCAGGTTTTGTCCTTGAAATCTCAGAGAATGGAATGCTGCTGACCGGGCAGCCCTACTACCAAATCATGGTGAAAAGAAAATTGCTCACAATTTCACATAAGAAAGAAAAGAACATTTTCAAGTTGTAAGAATCATAGAACCATAGAATAGTAGGGTTGGAAGGGGCCTACAAGGCCATCGAGTCCAACGCCCTGCTCAATTCAGGAATCCAAGTCAGAGCATCCCTGACAGATGGCTGTCCAGCCACGTCTTGAATGCGTCCAGCGTGGGAGAGCCCACCACCTCCCTAGGGAATTGGTTCCATTGTCGTATTGCTCTAACAGTCAGGAAGTTTTTCCTGATGTTCAGCCGGAATCTGGCTTCCTGTAGCCAGAGCCCATTATTCTGTGTCCTGCACTCTGGGATGATCGAGAAGAGATCCTGGCCTTCCTCTCTGTGACAACCTTTCAAGTACTTGAAGAGCACTATCCTATCTCCCCCCAGTCTTCTCTTCTCAAGGCTAAACATGCCCAGTTGCGAGCGGAGATGGGCTAAAGAAGACGCAGACAAGCTTGGGTTGAAAATTGGGCCACATTTATTGAAATACCTGCAAAGGGGTAACTAGGCCGGGCATCTAACTGTGTCAGTGGCTAGCTGGCACTTCTTGGGCAAAAACACACCCAGCCTGAGGGGTGGCAGTGATCTCGCCATCCCTCCGGACTGCCCCTTCTGGGGGAGGTAGACCTTCCAGCGTCACCCCCAACCCGGTGCCGCACAACACCTGGGTGAGTGAGTAGGGTTGGTCTCCCAGGCAACCCTTATCCCCCCGCTGAGCCGCACAACCCGTTTGGGGGGCCTCAGGCATCACGTGTCACCATAAGGTGCCTCTGCATGCACACCTACTCCCTTTCATGTTTTGCCCGTCCTAGCCACCACAGGAGTTACAAGCCTAGAGCTTGTGAAACTCCCCCCACCTGCGCAGAAGAACTTCCCGCAGGCCCCTTTGCAGATCAGACAGAAATATGTTATTCACTACATGAGACAGGTGGACACCGCCCTGCCTGTAACGCTCCCCCCTTGTCCACGGAATTTCTGTTGGGTGGTGCATCCATCACCCCATTCGCATAGGCCATAAGCCATTTCTCTGTGCACGTTCTGATGTGCCCTACCACTGGCAACATCATTCCATGCCTTCTGCTTGATCCATGGGAGCAGCGAGGACTGCAATAAGGCTACTTCCAGCCAGGTATACCGGACCACCTGCACCTCAACCAAGGCCTGTTCGATCAGGTCCTTGCCTGGCTTACAGCCGAAGTCATTCCTCTCAATGTGCAGCACCTGATTTCCTGACCAAGCATCGACAATTGGGTTTGCCTAACCCGGCACATGGCGGGCCCAGAACCAGGTGTTGTAACACAGACCCTGGAGCATGAACACTCTGACACATGACATGACCCTCTGATTTCAGGAGGACGGGGAATGAATATCGTGGTCATGTTGTCATACGGAAGGGGGGCTTGGATATGGGGTTGGCCAAAATGTGCTTGGAGGCGGCAGCCCCAACTCTACAGGCCACTACCCACAGCACGATCGTACCTGCCCTATGACTCTGAAGCCCCCAGGGTAGCAGCGGTACCCCAGTGAATCCACAGACTGGCTTTGAGGAGCAGCTCACGCCTCCGGAAGGAGATGCCATTAAAGCCCTATTAAGTTGAAGACATACCCATGGATACGTGCACACAGCAGAAGTGACCCTGGTTCGATGGTGCAGCAGCCGCAGTTCCCACACTGCCCAAACTGAGCCAGCGCAAGAAGGCATGGCCAGGGGCCACTACCCTACCTGGGAAAAGAAAATGCCCTACAATATTTTGCATGGCCCCGAAGGGAAACCCTAGGAAGATGTATAACTGCTTGGAGCTGTGCCCAAAGGACCTGAAAGTTGACCTGAGGGAGGCGAGAACATTGCTTAAGGGTATCAGATTGGATACACCGAATGTTGATGTGGGAGACAGGCCCTCAGCCTTTTCATGAGCTAAGGGACACCAAGGTAAAAGGAAAGGGAAAAATTACTTGCATTAGGTCGGAATATTGACCACCATCTTTGGACTCCATGTAGCATATGCCCATCAGGGACCCGAGACCGGGATCCCAGACCAAGACAACTGCCTCATCAACGAGGTGTATCGCACTGAGCACAGATGATCAGGGATCTCATGATTAACAGACTGGCCCTCAGGGAAGAGAGGTTACGAATCAGCATAAACTCCCTAGAGGATTTCTTGGGCACCATTCTGAGAAGGGAAACCCCTAGAATAGATATCAGGGTATGGAAAAGGGGGGCTATAACCCTTCTGCCAGTACTGTCTAGTTGATCCTCTCACGAACCTGTCAACGCCTGGCGAGGAGGAATTTTGCTTACGAGGTAAGGATGGCCTATGTTGACCTAGAAAAAAAAGGGGGGTCCTAAAACCTAGCATGAAGCCATTTTCCAAGTTAAAACGCGTTCCCCCTGTTGGGGTAGCATCTTAAAGGCTGGAGTAGCGGCACCAACCTAACCAGGCTGGGGCCCACCGGAGGGACCTGTAGCCTGCCCCCGGGCTTCCTAGTGCCTCAGCCTTTCCAAGGGGGACCCTACCATCCCCAGGCTTTGGACAAGAGGTGCACGAGTGCTGAGTGCTACAAAGGAGCACCCACGACGAAAACGGCACGTGTTCTGAGAGTATGCACCCTTGGGGCTGTATTCCCAGCACAGACAGCGGTGCTGAAGCACCGGACCCGCAATAGGCCGAGGGCCAGTGCGGGAGACATCCTGTAGAATGTGGCCACTGCCAGATCTGTCGCCGAAAACCTGGCCGGGAAGGAGTCAAATATTGGAGCCAAAGATCCTGGTCCATCAGGTCCCTGCGCAGAGAAGGGTCAGTAGCGGCCCTCCTGCGGAAGGCCTTGACATAAGCCAGCCACACACCTCCTCAGGTGAAAGCCATTACAAGAAGGAGTGGCATCGCAACTTGCCAGATTAGCGTAGGGATCTAATATGCCACTTACGTGGATGCCTGAGCGGGCGGGGGCAGGGCAAGGGATCCTGAATTAATCCAGCAGAACCCTGTAAGACGCTGAGTTAAGCGGCTGAGGCTACAGTGGGGCATTACTGACGGAGCTGCAGGCGGCCCAGGTGTCGTATATGGAAATGACATTGGGAGGGACAGCTGCCCCAGGGAGGTAAGCTAAGGCAGCAACCCCAAGGCCCCGAAGGTTGCCCATCTGGTCCAGTGAGGCGAGGTGCAATCATCTCACTCATATCCGGGGCCGCCGCATCCGGGTCCCCGGGAGCAAGGGAGATGATGTTGCTTGTGGTGCTACTGACAGAGATGCTCCAGGAGGGCAGACCGCCTCCAGCAGTGGTGTGCTGCCTGGGCGAAATGATAAGGAGGAGGATGTTGCTTGGATCACTGCCGACGGAGATGTCACAGGAGGGTGGACCGCCTGCAGCGGTGGTGAGCCTGCGAAGGCGAGGTGGAGGCTTCAATGGCGTCCAGGTGCACTGCAATGGAAAGCAAGAGTGAACATTGCGTCTGTTGTCATGTCTGTTTGGGGTGGACTGCCGTGGCTTCACCAGGCACAGCCGGGGTGATCCTGGGAGTACATTCATCTGCTTCCAGATGCGTGAGAATGGAAGCCGAGACTGGGCCCGCAATATTGGTCTGACTCAGAATCGTGCCTATGTAGAGGCCATTTTGTGAGGGCATCGCAGGGCTTTACCTGTGCTACTGCCCCGTCCCTTCTTTGGGCATGATGTTGTTAGAAAGAGGGGGATCCCGAACAGCAACCCAGGGAGCCGCTTGAACAAGGAAGTTAATTCATGGAATCATAGGGTTGGAAGGGGTCTACAAGACCAACGAGTCCAACTAGGTATGTCAGAGAATTTCGCCACGAATCTTGGGGAGGCCGAATGCCAGCGCATTCGGCCCCCTGAAATCAGTGGCGGAACGGTCTGCCCCCCCCGCCCCCCTCCCCGGGACGGGACTTACCTTGGGCGGATCTTCTTGGCGGTGGCGGCTGCGGCAGCAGTTCAGAGGTGGTGCGGCGGTGGCTGCAGCGGCCGGTCTTCTGACCGGCTGCCGCCACTGCCATTTCCAGTTAAAACAAAGCAAAACAAAAAAATGTGATTTACGATTTTCTAGATTTTTAAAAAACACCGTGATAGGCTACGTAAATGTTTACATAGCCTATCACGGCTGATTTAAAAAAAAAAAACCGCGCATATGCAAATGGCGGCGCCCATGGGCGCCGCCATTTGCGTTCCTTATTTTGGCACGTCTTAGTCTACGTAAACATTTATGCTACGCTATTTGCGTTCCCCTTATTTTCGCCGTCTTAGTCTACATAAATGTTTACGTAGACTAAGACGTGCCAAAATAAGGAATGCAAATGGCGGCGCCCATGGGCGCCACCATTTGCGTATGCGCATTTTTTCTTCTTCTTTTAAATCAGCTGTGATAGGCTACGTAAACATTTATGTAGCCTATCACGGCTGCAGGGACGCAAACGGCGGCAGCTATGGCCGCTGCCATTTGCATCCCTGCTAGCCATCAGCCAGATGTCCAGCCGCTGACGGAGCCGGCCTGCGGCTCCGCAGAATCCCTGCGGAGCGAAGCTGGCCGGCCGGAATTTCGGGGGGGAGGGATGGAGCGCCTCCCCCCCCGGCCAGAATTTCGGGGGGAGGGACAGAGCGCCTCTCCCCCCACCTCGAATCAATTTCGCTAAAAGGTGAATGACTTTCGTACATCCCTAAGTCCAACCCCCTGCTCGATGCAGGAAGCCTGATTCCCAGGTGGTCTCCCATCCAAGTACTAACCAGGGCAGACCCTGCTTAGTTTCCGAGATCAGAAGAGATTGGGAGCATCCAGCCCTTAGAGACACGGGAGGAAAAGGCTAGCATGGGGTGCAAAACCTCAGGTCTGGGGGCTAAATCCAGCCCTTTGGGGTTCCTCAGAAGACCAAGCCCCCCCTCTTCCCAGGATCCACCTCCTTTCCGCGAGGTATTTGTTCATTTCGTTTATATCCTGCTTTTCTTCCACTGTGGAACTCAAGGTGGCCACACATGGCTGCCAGGCAGATTCCCCTCCAGAAAGGAAAGGTTCCTCCTGTGCAAGCACCGGGACATTACTGACCCCTAGGGGGACGCCGCTTGCGCAGGTGTTTTCATGGCAGACTAAAGCGGGGTGGTTTGCCATTGCCTTCCCCAGTCATGACTACCTTTCCCCCAGCAAGCTGGGTGCTCAATTTACCGACCTCAGAAGGCTGAGTTGACCCGAGCTGGCTACCCAAGACCCGGCTTCCACTGGGATTGAACTCAGGTTGTGGGGAGAGTTTCGGGTGTAATACAGCCACCTACCACTCTGCACCACACGAGGCTTGTTAAGGGGGGGGCACCAGCCCGCAGTTGCCCTCCCCCAATCAGACCAAACCTGTGGGCCGAGAGGCCCAAAGAAACCTGGCACAGGCGGTGGAAGCCCCAAGAGAAAGCCCAGGGGCGACAAACGAGGGCAGGCCCAGCGGTGGCCACGCTGAAGGGAGCAGTGCGCCCGGCAAGCAGCCTGCCGACTGACCAACGCCACTTATTGCCGCAATGAACCAGGGCCGGCTGGATCCGGCCGCCACATCACCTGCGGCCCAAGGGCTGGCAGCAGACGCAAGGGGAAGGTGCAGGGGCGCGCACGTGGCCCTCTGGGGCCGCTGACGCCCGACAGGCGCAGCCAGAGCTAGCAGCCACTGGCAACAGGGACCCCAGGAGCAGCTGAAAGAGCGGGGCGACGCTGCCCGGCACGGCCGCCACGCACAACAGGCCCAGCCAGAGCCTGCGGCCGCCACCAACAAGGACCTGCAGGTGCAGATCGGGGCCACGCCCACCGCTGCGCAAGTGGAGGCAGTGGCGCAAAGGGGCAAGAAGGGGTGCGAGATGGTGCGGCGCTTAGAGCAATTGCTTGTGCCCCCAAGAAAGTGCTGCGTGCCGGCAGCCGCAAGAGCGGGGCCAGTGGGTGCCGGCCGCTGTGCCCGCCATGTCTAAGGAAAGAGGCGAAAAAAGGGGGGTGCGCCGCTGCTGCAAGCATCGGCGCCCCCGCAGGGCAGCAAGCGCTGACGACAACAGGCGCCGTGCCCGAGTGCACGCTGCCGCCACACCCGCCGGCGCTCCTGCCAGCACGGCAAGTGCCGGCCAAGAAGGGGGGGCGGCGCTCTAGCATGTGTGCCCCCACCGCGAGCGCCAGCAACCCTGGAGCCGCGGCAGGCACACTGAACTGCCAGAGAGGGAGGAGGCGAGGGAGGAGGCAAAGGGGGGGCGGGCGCGTCACCGCCACCAACGCCAGCGAACCTGCCAGCATGGCAGGTGCAGGCAACGAAGGAGCCACGCCTGAGCGCGTGCGCCCCCGCTGCAAGCGCCAGCAACCCTGGAGCCGCGGGAAGTGCCGGCGCGGAATCAAGGATCGGCGTGTGATGCACACCGAGTCCAGATGGCTGGAACAACGAAGCCGGTCTTCGTAGGCAGGTGTCCCTCATCGGGCGGATCTGTAGCTCTCTCCAGCTGTGTTGAGCGAGAGAGCTGAGATTGGGAGGGGGGCTGAGTTTAAGGCAACTCAGCCTGCCCCTCCTTGCATGGTGGTGCCACTGGGGTGCACCACTCAGAGGCCCCTACGTCTTGTCACCCCACCCGCCCGCAATGGCCCCCCCCTTTCAGCCAGACAAGCTGGTGCCGCGGTTAGGGCATTTCTTTCAGTTTCTCTTCATAGGGCTTTGTTTCCAGTCCCCTAATCATCTTTGTTGTCCTCCACTGAACCCTCTCCAGTTTGTCTGCATCCTTCTTAAAATGTGGTGCCCAGAACTGGACACAGTACTCCAGATGAGGCCTAACCAGTGCTGAGTAGAGGGGAAATAGGACTTCCCGGGATTTGGAAGCTATGCTTCTATTAATGCAGCCCAAAATAGCATTTGCCTTTTTTGCAGTCACATCACATTGTTGGCTCATATTCAGCTTGTGATCGACAACAATTCCAAGATCCTTCTCGCTTGTAGTGTTGTTGAGCCACGTATCCCCCATCTTGTAACTGTGCATTTGGTTTCTTTTTCCTAGGTGCAGAACTTGGCATTTATCTCTATTAAATGTCATTCTGTTGTTTTCTGCCCAGAGCTCCAGTCTATCAAGATCACTTTGAATTTTGTTTCTGTCTTCCAAGGTATTAGCTATCCCACCCAATTTTGTGTCATCTGCAAATTTGATCAGCATTCCCTGCACCTCCTCCTCCAAGTCATTAATAAAACTGTTGAAGAGCACTGGGCCTAGGACTGAGCCCAGTGTGTCTATAGCATTCCCACAGTCCACAAGGGAGGTTACTTGAGATCAGATTCGTCTGACAGGATTTGTTCTTGACAAATCCATGTTGGCTTCAAGTAATCACTGCATTGTTTTCAAGGTGCTTACAGATGGATTGCTTTATCATCTGCTCCAGACTTTTCCCAGGGATGGATGTCAGACTGACTGGTCTGTAGTTCCCAGGTGCCTCCTTTTTACCCTTTTTGAAGATAGGGACAAGTCAGCCCTCCTCCAGTCATCTGGCACTTCACCCGTCCTCCATGATTTCTCAAAGAGAATAGATAGTGGTTCTGAGAGTTCTCCTGCCAGTTCCTTTATTACTCTAGGATGCAGTTCATCTGGCCCTGGAGATTTGAACTCATTCAAAGTAATTAGGTGTTCCTTGACCATATCTCATTAGAGTCGCTTGCCATGGGACTTTACTTATCCTTGTTCTGAGTTTATTAAAATCAGCTTTCCTAAAATCCAGGGTATGGGTTTGGCTACACTCGGCTTTTGCTTCCTTTAGAACCAAAAACTCAAGTATAACATAGTCGCTTTCCCCCAGGGTTCCAGTAACTGCTACTTTATCCACTAAGTCAACCACTAAGTTTACCCACTAAGTCATCTGCTAAGTTTATCCACTAAGAAAGGGAGACATTTCATGTTACATAATGATAGCTAGTTTCTAAGGTAAATTTGGCCATTTCGGCACTCTGTAGCAACTATCGATGCTATTTTCTTTGGGTTTTTTTTTAACATTTGAGGGGCAGCAGAGGGTGGCGAGGGCCACACCTGGAGGTGGCAGGAGCCACCTGGGGCCCAAGGGCCACGTGTTCTCCACCTCTGTTCTACATCCTTGGAGGGGTAAATCCCCAGTATCCTATGGCCCCTAGACAATGTCAAGGGGCCATAGGATCACTCTTAATAATAATAATAATAATAATAATAATAATAATATGTTTATACTTTTATTTTGTCCATTGCTTTGAGTGGACTTGGGCCAGAAAGGCAGTTTATAAAAATTCAAATAATAAATAAATAAATAGGCAGCACTATGTCTGACTGTGTATAGGTGCTCCATAACTGTAAAGCACTTAATGCTAGAAAGGACCAGATTTATGATGGAGTCTGTTCAGTTGAGAGAGGGTCAGTTTGTGTAACAAAATACACTTCTGAATTCCAGAGCACTGAATAAGAGCTTCATAAGAATACAGTTGGTCATCTCCTGGACATACTGTAAATTATCATGGCTACCTCCAAGTAACCCTTGGAATCATAGTTGAATGACTTGCTGAGAATTCTCTGTTAGAAATCTCCAGCTGTCCCTCACATAGCTACATTTCCCAGAACCCTATGGGGTGAGGGAATTAGTATTAAATCAGTTTAAGTATTAACTCCCTATTACATCAGTTTACATCTATAATGTGAATATACTCCTAGAGCATACATCATGAGCAGTGAAGGCTCTATCAAACCACCTTTTACTATCTTCTTGAAAAAAAAAAGTCTCTAGCCTGTTTAGAACAAAGGGCAATCCCTAAACATGCTTCATCTCATTAAAGTCAACCCAAGTTGTATTTTTCAGTGGATTTTCCTGTGTCTTTTGCATATGTGAAAATCACAAACTCACTACATACACTGAAGTGTTATAAACAAATACATGTAACAAAACTCTGGCAGAGTTTTTTTTAAGAGAAAAAGTTTCAGGAAGAAGCAATTTTGGATGGAGAAACTGTGTGAGTGTGTATTTAACGCTTTCTCCACCAACTTCTTTGTTTCAAATCACCCTCAAGCTACTTTCCTCCTTGGATAGTTCCAGTCTTCTGAATGTGTTTTGTGAGGCTAAATGTGCATTTGGAATTCCACTGGGGTTAAGCTTCCCTACTCTAGTGCTTTTCTGCCATAAACTGCCCCCTACCAAAGTGGCTATTTTCCTCTTATTAAAAGAAATGAAATGAAAAGAAAAGAAAAAGCCAAGCCGTCAGGGTTTCATTACATATATTTCAGCATAATGTTCAGTTCAGCCTTTATTGCACTTAAAGAATTCATTACGCAAACTGTTAAAAACAAAGATGGCGATTGCTTCCCAACCCCCAATCCAGTTTTAACCCCCTCCCAAGATTTTTAGTGGGGAAAATTTCATAAACAGAGAAGCAATTAAAAATTCCCCGTATCAGAGCAACAGTGTTCATGTCCTCAAGATCTTAAAATTCAGTGTAGGGACTTAGTCTTCTAGAGATCTTATTGGTAAGACAACAAATGGTTTGGGAGTACTAACTAACATTTCAGAAATAATAGACTATAAACAGACTATGGGAAGACCCCCAGTACAAAAAGAAAATGTATCAGGCTAATCATAAAAGGACTGGTAGCTGCATTCTGCAAATAAACTGAAGTGTGGAATGAGATTATATTTACCATAATTACATGTAAAATTAAATGTTCGTGACATTTCATGATATGAACTTTCATTTTAGTTTAGTTTAGTTTTTTGTTGTTTAGTTGACTCATCTAGATTTGGTGGACACATTTAGATTTTGAAGTTCTGCTATGTACCCAGAAGGATGCTTAGCCAAAGAAAACCAAACTGTGTCTTAATGCAATCCTTAATAAGAAGATATGTTGGATAAAATAGCAAGTGAGACAAAGTACCTTTTAATAATCAGTTTAATCACTCAGGATTGATTGTGCTTAATTCATATTTCACATTAGTTTCCTGCTTCCTGGAACTTGGAGACACCATGATTTTAGGACTGGCAACTGAGTGCTCTTGCATTCATGGATTAATGCCCCCAGGGGTAATTCTTAAAGCTACAAACTGTCCTGTGCAGTCTTTTTTTTTTTTTTAACTCCCTAAAAGAATATCCAGTTACAGAGTGCTGTGCTGGGAGTACCTGGGGAAATAGTAAAAGGAAACACAGCTGAGAGCCACTGTGGTTTGATTTCACTCCAGATACTTCGAAAATATGTTGGCAAAAACAAGATTTTAAATAAAACTGTTTACTTTGGTAACATACCCAGAACTGCAGGTTTTGCATTTTTTTGTGCTTTATATGTATAGGCCAAAGGGGGAAAAGGAACTTATATGAGAATGCCATACATATGGGATCTGGACAGCATTGCATAGAGGATAAGGAAGACCAACTGAGCAAGAGCATGGGTGCTGCCACAATGGAGTTAAAATAGTCACCTACACTGCTACCCAGCTGTACTTTTTATAGAATGCAATGTAGAAACAGTGAAGGGAAAAGGGGGAAACCTGTTCAGAATCTGTTGTTGATTTCTTATTCTTATGGATTTTTAAAAAACCTTCTCCTTCTCTAGTGCTAAACTATGAAGGTGTTTTCGCACAACACACTTAGCCTTTCCCAACCTTTGGTCCCCATATGTTGTTGGACTACAATGCCCATCATTCCGAGCCACATGGTCATTGGTCAGGGATGATGGGAGCTATAGTCCAACAACAGACCATCCATATTAATAGAGAGGAAGCTCCCCACATGCATCCCTTTGGAACTCTCTGAATAGACTTTCCAGAGGGAAGTTTGATATATTTTGTACCATTTCAAACAAGTGCCTTTTCTGTTCCTTTTAATAGTTGCATATAAGACAGGATTTCATGAAATGCACCTTTTCTCACCTGTGGAGTGCATAGCAAGCTGTGTTTGCCCAAAGTCCCTCTCCTATACAACTATTAAAGATACAGTAAAAAGGCAGAATTGTGTGACTGAATAAATTTCACCTTTTGGGGCTCAGATTTTGCAGTATGTCAGATCCATATCACAACACTCTACTCCTCTAGACTTGAAATACATATCATTGCGTAGGTTGAATAAAAGAAATACCCTTTAAATTAGGTGGGAATTGTATATATTAATATTAATAATTAATGTTTCCAATAAAATCACAATTCAAAGAAAACATGAATCTTCTATATAAAGTACTGCTGGGCATACTTTGCCGAGTTTCAGAGTCCATTCCCAAAACTGGCTGCTATTTAGGATTCTCCAAAAACATGGGTGTTTTTTTCAGGAGAGATGGTGTGCTTAAACCAGTTCCTCTGAAGGCTTATGTTATAAGACAGGCAACAGCAGTTTGAGCTTTTCCCCTGACTTCTCCCTTCAAGCTCCTACAAGGTATGGGATAGCCACAGGCTCCCTGTAGATTGGCACAAACAAATTTTCTAAAAGATCCTAATCCCTGCCCCCTTGGCTGCTCCTCCGGCACCAGTTTCCCAGTCTCCCTCTTCTGCCTGTTGCGGGCAAACATACTTTTGGAGCACAGAGGTTCTTTTTGAGCAGTCAGGAGAAGCCGGTGGAACGTTGCAGGATGGAGCAAGGTAGGCCTCCCCCACCCGCACCCCCAATTTAAGGAGGGACCCAGTGCTGAGGTGGAGTGATTGGATCAGTGCCCTCACCTTTCCCCCAGGCTGGCTCCACACTGGCACAGATCCAGAGGCCCTCCTTCCTTTGTGCCCACCCACGCCCCCTGTTTGAAGGGACTGGGAGCTTGCAGCTGAACCGGGGGGGGGGGGGTTGGGTCCGCTCAACCGAAGGAGAGCAGATTCTATAACCCACCCCAAACGGATCTCCTTTTCAGCCTCATTGGGTCCCCCACCCTTGTGTCCTGCTAAGAGGGGGCCCATTCTGGGGATGAACCCACATACTAGCGCTGCCAGCCTTGAGGGGCGTGTGTGTGCAGGAGCTTGGCCGTCACTCCCCCCCCCACACACACTGCTTTACCTCGTCTGCCTCTTGCTGCATGGGTTGGCTTCTTGTGCCGACATTTGCGCGCAGTTTCTCCCCTGACCTCCGGCCCCAGCCCTCCGTGGGCTGTACTTGCTTTGCAGCAGGCCACAGCCTACTGTTTTCCATTGGGAGGGGTAGGCCATGGGAAGCCCCCGCTTTCTCAGGCTCCCTCCTCGAGGCCTCACCTGGATCTCCTCCGGTCCATGTGGGGACACAAATTTTCGAGCTGGCTGCCTTTCTCAACAGCTGCTCGTCCATCCCACACACGCCTCCTGAGGGGTGGGAGGGGGCCTCCCATCGTCGTCTGCAGCTGCAGCCTTTCTTAGACTGCCGGTCTGCGGGGGGGAGGCCCTCCCCAGTTCAGATTGGATTCCCCCCCTTTGCCAAAAAGAAAGAAAGAAATAAAAGAAATAAAAAGGAGAATAAAATAGAATGAAATTAAAAGTAAAAAAAAAAAAGTAGGTTCCCAGTGGAAGCACTCTCAGTGAGAAAGGGGGAGGCCCGTCTCTCCTGCTTTCTCTCCCCCCCCGCCCAAACTCTCCCACTCCTGGGGGACAGCCTTTGGGGCTATGGCCTGTCTTCTCAGGGTTTAGGTCTACCTCCCGTTGAGGCTTAACACCTGTGCCCTCGGGCTTTCTTCCTTTTTGCCTATTCTTGGGTTGCTTGTTCCTCTCTTCCCTTGACGTCTTGGAAGACAAACAGGCTTGGCTCATGGAGGAGACTGAGAAGTGGGACATGCAATGGCTTCTGTCCCAATTTCAGGTGATCTGGGCACAAGCTGGGAGTTCACAACCAACCCCACTGATAGAGCCCAATACCAACCAGTGGGGGGGGGGTGAGGCTCCCGCCCCCTAGAGGGGCAAGCTGACCTCCAAATCCAGACATCAGGTAATGCTTGCCAAATCATCCAGAATGGAGGAACATGATGAGGATGTTTCCTTGGCCGAGGAGGGAGAACTTTCAGGCTCTGACACCAAAACCTCCTCTGACTCCCAACAACTTCCTTTTCCTCAGTCCTTTCTCCAACACATGATCGCCAAGGTATCCCATGAGATAGGCCTGACCCAGGAGGGCCTGCCACAGGAGGACGGAGCACCGAGCGGCAACAAATACCACTTCTTCTTTGTGGTCTCTGTGCATCACACATATGCACATATGGGCTCTGCGCCTGCACGGAGCCTTGAATCGAGAAGCTTCTAAAGCTGAGGAATTTTTGGTGGGAATCCCTCCCCTACCATCCAGTATGCATATCCCTAAGGAGTTCCTGCTTCTACCCTCAGTTCTTTTTCGACCACCTTGTGCGCCTTGAGGGAACTTTGTTCTGCGTTTTGTCCTGTGACAAAGCATTCCTTATTGAAAAGCTGAGGTTTTATTCTATCTTTTCTCTGACTGTTGTTTTTCTGTCTTTATTAATGTTTTTCTTTATTTCATTTCATTTTATTTCATGTTCATTTTCGTGTCGTTTTGCGATCGCCTTTATGGGCATATGGCCTTTCGGGTGTCTTTCAAAAAGTGCACCCATTGTGGGGCAAAATTACCCCACAAAGACAGACAAAGATGGTGCCTATTTTGCTTAGGAGAAGGGCACATTGTAGAGACTTGCCCTCACTGCAACGCCTTTTCCAAACAGGCGCAGAAAAATCTCTCTGACTGGCTGAAAGCTGCGTTGTGGAAGACAGTATTGGAGTCCATGGAGGATCCTAAGAAAATGGCGGAGGCTGTTGTCCCAACTCAGCCAGTGGCTTCAGAGGCTATGGTGTTGGGGCCCAAATCCCCTCAACGCCATGCTTCACCAAGCACCCCAAAACCCCCTAACACTGGGTCAGTCTTTGGCGTTGTTGCTTGCAAAAAGACTTTTGAAGAAGGTGAAAAGTACAAAAAAATCCACTCTTTCATCTTCTGAACACAAGAAGCAAAAGAAAACCACCAAAAAGACGGATGACGTCACTTGGGACAGAGTGAAGAACGTGCATACCGCCCTTCCTGCTCCTCGAACACAACAGCTGCCCCTGCCGTCGGGCACACCAATTCAGGATAAGCCTCCCACTGCTATCTGGACACCACCTTGAGAATGCCAACATGTGATACCAGTGCCATCGGTACCACCACCTATTCCCACAATTCCGCTCTTGGTGTTGCCCATACCAGTGGTGCAAGCCCAGCAAAGGGAGTCCCTCCTTTTGACTTCAACATTGGCGGATGAGATCAGAGAGCTGTCGCCTCTGAGACCTCTGCCTCGCCTGCCTCAGCCAAGGCATGACTATTATGATCCCGAATGGGATCAACATCAAAGGTCATACGCTGACTTGGCCTATTCTATAACATCGTCTCACAGGTCGTACGACTCAAATAGACAACGTATTGTTGGTAGCAGGAGTGCTCCAGGTCCCCACACTCTGAATGCGGAAGACACCCACCCCCCTCAGTACGGTAGACCAAGACAATGGGTCAAGTACGATGACAACGTCAGGCAGTATCATTCCTTGCCTGAATGCCCGGTATGGGAAGAAAGTCGCTCATGAATCCAGCCATCAGGTACTGTCTCGGAGGCACCAACTGAGTCTATGCTGCCTCTGTCAGAGTCTTTGTAGCCCCTTCCACAGTTTGCCCTGCCCCTTCCTGTGTATCGGTCTACACTGACTCGGCCTCTGGCACCATTGCAACCAATTACCCCTTCCGCCTTTGGCTCTGATACCCCAACCCACTTCTCAGGTGATGACCTATTTGTCTGAAACAGAGGACTATGAATCCGACTCTAACTTCCAAGTCGTCCTGCCTGCTTTCACTCTCCTCTCCAGATACTTTGGGACAAATGAATCCATCTCTCCTTCTGAGGATTTAGGTCAATTCGCTGACCAAATCCTCAGGATGGTGTAAGCCCTAGGGCCTGAAACACAGCAAGCCACTCCATCCATCCAGGATCCTGTTTTGGATGCAGTAAATGCAGTCTTACAAACCGGTGGCTATTCCGTTGCTGCCTACCCTCAATGAGACCATCAGACAGTCTTGGAATGCTCCCTCTACAGTTCCCCCAATCTCTTAACAGCTTAGAGGGCTTGCATTGTCTGCAAGAGAAGCAATGCACAGTATTTGTTTAAACATCCAGCACCCAATTACATGGTGGTTGAGGCCGCTCAAGGCACGTCAAGGAACGTGCATTCCTCTCCCACTGACAAAGAAGGGAGAAGACTGGATTTACTCAGCAGGAGTCTTTATTCTTCTGCATCGATGGGTCTCAAGATCGCTAACTACTACCAAGTGGTAATGTCAGGCCAGTTGCTGTTGTAGGACAAAATGGGCAAGCACCTCAACCTTTGACCTGATGACAAAAAGGAGATGGGTCATCTTTTCAGGGCAGAAGTGCTCAAATTATCAAGACAACAAATAAATACATCTTGGCACCAGATGGACTGCAACTCTATAGTCTTGGTGAGTTTGATTACCCTGCAGCATCATGCGTGGCTTCGATCATCTGGTCTTCCCCAAGAGATGAGATCAAGAATTGAAGATCAGCCATTTGATGGACAGGGGCTATTCAATGCAAAGACAGTTGAAGTTCTGGACACAGTCCAAAAAGCTCGTACTATGGCCTGTTGTATGAGTTTTCTCCCGCAGCAGCAGCAACAGCAGCCTAGATATTGTCATTGGCATCAGTGTCTGAACCCCTAATACTAACCTTACAACCCTGGGCTGGCTCAACAGCACCAACACCGCTCTCAATGAAACAGGCAAGGAAAGTCTTTCCAAATTTCAAGGCCTCGTGACTACTGTCGGAAGCCTGATAGCGGGGTCAAACGGCGCCTTTGACTTCCCGCTTCTTCCACGGCAACCACTCACATTTGGGAATTGTGCCAGCACTTACACATCTGGCACAATTCCATCTAGACATGACAACAGACTCGTGGGTCCCAACCATAGTACAGCATTGGTACCAGATTGAATTCGACACCATCCCTCTGCTCAGTACCATGAAGGTGACCGCTCCATCATTGGTCCTTCTAACCAAGGTGCAGACCCTCCTCAACAAAGGGGCAATCCAGCCAGTCCCGCACAACCAACTGACAGCCGGTTTCTATTCCCGGTACTTCACAGTACCAAAAAGGGATGGTGGCCTTCAACCAGTCATGGATTTCAGGCAACTCAACAGGTTCGTCTTGCTCAGGAAATTCTGCATGGTTGCCTTGGCATCTATTCTCCCCCTCCTCTCCCATGGAAACTTGTTAGCTTCCATCAACCTCAAAGAAGCTTACTTCCACATCTCCATAGACCAGTCCCACCAGCATTACTTCCATTTTGCAGTCAGTACCAATGTGCACCAATTCAGAGTTCTACCCTTTACCCTTTGGCCTCGCCACTGCTCTGAGGGTATTTACAAAGTGCATGGCAGTCATGTGTGTTCATCTCCAATTGCAAGGCATGGAGTTCTAGCCTTACATCGATGACTGGCTTCTGGTGGCATCTACAAGCTCTCAGCTTCTGAGGTCCATAAGGGTGACCTGTGATCTTCTTATGGGTCTGGGACTTTACATCAACTTGGAGAAGTCTCATCTTGTGCCTGCCAGGACATAATGTTCATAGGGGCATTGTTGAATTCCCAAATGGGCCGGACCTTCTTGCCCGAGACCAAACTACAAGTTCTAGTTGCCTGTGCCTCCAATATCCTGGCAAGAGAATAGTCCACAACACACAAGATTCAGCGCTTATTGGGGTTGATGGCTGCGATGACAGTGGTTGTTCATTATGCACGTCTCTGGATGAGACCTTTACAAAATTGGTACATCCATCATTTCAACAATGAGCTCGGTGCTCGCCAAGCAAGACTAGCACTCCCTTCTGACATCAAGGACTCCCTCTGGAGTCAGTACCTGACAATTTGGATCGGGGGCTCCTGTTCCGTCAGCGCTCCCCATCTGTGTTCCTTACAACAGATGCCTCCCTTTCAGGATGGAGGGCACATTGCAGATCTCTGATGGTACATGGCAGGTGGTCCACCAGTGCAACTCACCACATACATTTTCTCGAGCTGATGGCAGTGGAAAAAACACTTCGTACCTTCGAACTGGACCTGAGAGGCAAGCAGGTCCAGGTAACATCGGACAACATGACAGTGATTGCATACCTCAACAAACAAGGGGGTACCAGGTCGCCTCCACTGTTGGCCCTTATGCTCAAAATCTTCAACTGGTGCATACCACATCAGATAGGCTTAGTGGCTACTCATGTCGCAGGTGTGGACAATGTGCTGGCACATCAGTTCAGTCAGACAATGCTGACCTCCCACAAATGGGAGATGGACAAGTCTATTCTGAGCATTCTTTTCAAGCACTGGGGGACACCAGATATCGATTTATTTGCCACTGTGAGCCATGCCATCTGTCCCAATTTCTGCTCCAGAGTGTGTCAGGGTCCTGGGTCAATGGGAGATTCCTTTTTCTTCCAGTGGGAAGGAACTCTGTTCTATCTTTTTCCTCCCTGCCCACTAATAATGAGAGTGCTGCCAAAGATCACAACAGACGGCACCAACTGCATCCTTATAATACCTTGGTGGCTGTGCCAACCTTGGTTTGCTCCCCTGTTGCGGATAGCTCAAGGTTGATACCGATGCCTCCCATCAACCCCATCCCTCCTCATCAGGGAGAACAGTTGGATTTGCCATTCTGACCTTCCCACTCTCCGCATAACAGCATGGAGGATCAACTCACTGACATTCCAGTAGCCCTGACCGGGGTACAGAGAATTTTGGATGTGGCACGTGAACCTTCCACACAGTGGTCCTACTCGAGGAAATGGTCTGTTGTGGCGTTTGCTCGTCAGCAGAGCTTCCACCCAAGACAGTGTTCAATGCATCAGGCTCTTGAGTTCCTCTTATCCCTTTTTGAGAAAGAACTTAAGCTTTCCTCCCTCAGAGTCTACCCATCAGATGCCTCAGCATTTCCCCCTCCAGTTGAGGAATTTTCTGTTTTCACACATCTGACAGCAAAAAGTTTTCTCAAAGGGATCAGAAACCTGGCACCACAGTCCATTCTACAGTTCTGCCCTGGAGCCTTTCTCTTGTATTGAAAGCCCTTTTGTCTAAGCCCCTTGAACTAGGGATGTCAGAGAATTCCGCCATGGATCTCGGTGAGGCCGAATGCCAGAGCATTCAGCCCCCGAAATCTGTGGCGGAACAAAGCCCCCGCCCCCCCATGAAAGGCGCACGAAACGGAGCACTTACCTGCTGCTGTCCGCACTGACTTGCGAATGGCGGTCGTGCTGCAGCCGCCATTCACTTCCTCATGTAAATAATTACGTAGCCTATCAGGGCTAATGCAGGGACACCATTTGCGTCCCTGAGGAGGCCATGATAGGCTACGTAAGTATTTATGTAGCCTATCATGGCAAGCTGAAAAAAAAACAGCGTACGCAAATGGCGGCGGCTACGGCGGCCGCCATTTGCATTCCCTTTTTTTCGCTGTTTTAGCCTACGTAAATATTTACGTAAGCTATTACGGTGAAAAAAAGAAGAACGCAAATAGCATAGTGGGCACTATTTGCTTTCCTTTTTTTTTTTTTGCCATAATAGCTTACGTAAATATTTACGTAGGCTAAAATGGCAGCGGGGGGGAAAGGAACACAAATGGCAGCCGCCATAGCCACCGCCATTTGCGTACACTGTTTTTTCCCCCCCTGCAGGCTGCCCAGTGGCCGGATGTGTGGCTGCGGGCGGCCCCGGCCGGCGGCTCTGCAGAATTTCTGCGGAGCAGAGCCAGCTGGATTAGGATTTCAGGGGGAGGTACGGAGCGCTTCCCCCCCACCGCGAATCACCCCGTTGAAAAGCTAAGTGACTTTCGTACATCCCTACTTTGAACTGCTAGGGACTGTGGACTTACACCTTCTTTCCTGGAAGGTGGCTTTCTTGGTAGCAATAACACCTGCATGTCAAGCTAGCGAACTTTGTGCACATAGGGTAGATCAGCCATATCTCAACTTTCATCGAACTAAGGTGGTGCTTGGACCTGATCCTGTTTTACCCAAGGTTGTTTCTGATTTCCATTTAAATCAGGACATTGTTTTGCCAGCTTTCTTTGCTTCCCCATCCACACTTCTGGAGTTGACTCTGCACATGCTTGGTGTGCGTCTTGCCCTGGCAAGAACTGAAATTTCTGTAAGGTGAGAACTGAACATTTTCATTTGTCACATCACTTTTTTGTATACTATGAAGTCAAGCAAAAAGACCAGCCTTTGTCCAAACAGATCTTGCCTCCTGGATTGTCAAGACTGTTGAGTTATCATATGAACTGACTGGACTCAAACTGTCTGCTCCAGTTAGAGCTCACTCTACTCATGCGGTAGCAACGTCTTTTGCATTCGGCAGAGGGATCTCCATCCCTGAACTCTGCCATGCAGCTACCTGGTCAACACCATCAACATTTGTAAAGCACTACAAGTTGGACACTCAGACAAGAGCTGATTATGTTTTGGTTGGACCGTCCTTTCATCTCTTTTGTAATGGGACACCAACCCACCTCCATTAAGTAAGCTTGCTAATTGATCATATATGTGATGCACAGAGAACACGAAGAAGAAAGACAGGTTGCTACCTGTAACTATAGTTCTTCGAGTGGTCATCTGTGCATTCACACAACCCACCCACTGTCCCCACCTCGGTGTCGTACTTGAGTTCGAGGTTGGGTACCAAAGTTTAGTTACTTCTCTGAGTTAAGAGATCGCAATGTCGGTCTCAAGGAACTGAGGGGAGAGGCAGGAACCCCCTGGTGTCATGCTCTGACTAGAGGGGTTCTCAGGGGAGGAGCCCAGGGTGCCCCAGACCAGGGACCGCCACAAGACCCACAGGAGCCTGAACCCTTGGGGGTAGCCTGAACCCTTGGGGGAAGTGGTTGCAGGGCCATCCCTGTCAGGAGAAAGGGACTCTGCCTCTGAGGCAGAGGCTGAGCCACCCCCTGATAGGGATGTACGAAAGTCACTTACCTTTTCGCAGCTTGGCTTTGCGGTGGGGGGGAGGCGCTTCACTTTCCCCCCCGAAGTTCAGGCAAAGGGGGGGAGGCTTCCTGCCTCGCTCGGCCGAAATTCAGGCCGGGGGGGAGGCTTCCCGCCTCGCCCGGCCGAAATTCAGGCCGGGGAGAAGCGCCCCATCTCCCTGGCCGCGAAACAAAAAGTAAAAAAAAAAAAAGACCCCGTGATAGGCTACGTGACGATTTACATAGCCTATCACGGCTAGATTTCCAAAGTCAGCCGTGATAGGCTATGTAAATCGTCACGTAGCCTATCACGGGTGACTTTGAAAAAAAAAAGCGCGTACGCAAATGGCGGCGGCCCATGGGCGCCGCCATTTGCGTTCCTTATTTTGGCATGTCTAGTCTACGTAAAGATTTACGTAGACTACGGCGAAAATAAGGGCAACGCAAATAGCGTGCCCTTATTTTCGCCATAGTCTACGTAAATCTTTACGTAGACTAGACGTGCCAAAATAAGGAACGCAAATGGCGGCGCCCATGGGAGCCGCCATTTGACTACACACTTTTTTTTTTTCAAAGTCACCCATGATAGGTTACGTGACGATTTACATAGCCTATCATGGCTGACTTTGGAAATCTAGCCGTGATAGGTTACGTAAATCGTTACATAGCCTATCACGGGTGTGTGTGTGTGTGTTTTACTTTTTTTTTTGTGGCCGGGTAGACGGGGCGCTCCTACCTGGCCTGAATTTCGCTGGCGAGGGATGGGGCGCCTCCCCCCCAGCCTGAATTTCAGCCGGGCGAGGCAGGGCGCCTCCCCCCCCAGCCTGAACTTTGGGGGGAGAACCGAAGCGCCTCCCCCCCACCGCGAAGCAAGCTTCGGGAACAGGTAAGGGACTTTCGTCCATCCCTAGGAGAATGACACAGGCAGAAATCACTGATGGCACGCTTTCCTCCGCCACCTCCAGTCGTCCCGCGAGACATCTCCACCTTCTCTTCAGCCTGCCAAAAGCGCACTCCACCATGTTTCTAGCTCTGCTGAGGCGCTGGTTGAAGTGAACCTCCTCTGGTGAGAGGTGTCCCGCAAAAGGCTTCATCAGCCAACATCACACAGGGTAAGCGCTGTTGGCCAGGATCAGTGGAGGGATAAGCACACCGCCCGCTCTCCACGTCGGGTTCCCGGGCACAAACTTCCCTGCATCCATTGCTTCGCGTAGCGCCGAGTTACGTAGTTAAATCGTCACGGAGCCTATCACGGGTGACTTTGGGGAAAAAAAAAAAAGCGCGTACGCAAATGGCGGCGGCCCATGGGCGCCACCATTTGCGTTCCTTATTTTGGCATGTCTAGTCTACGTAAAGATTTACATAGACTACGGCGAAAATAAGGGCAACGCAAATAGCGTGCCCTTATTTTCGCCGTAGTCTACGTAAAACTTTATGTAGACTAGACGTGCCAAACTAAGGAACGCAAATGGCGGCACCAATGGGCCGCCGCCATTGGCGTACGCGCTTTTTTTTTCCAAAGTCACCCGTGATAGGCTACATGACGATTAACGTAGCCTGTCACGGCTGACTTTGGAAATCTAGCCGTGATAGGCTACGTAAATCGTTACATAGTCTATCACGGGTGTTGTGTTTTTTTTTACTTTAGTTTTTTTTTTTTTGCAATGGCGGTGGTGGCAGCCGGTCGGGAGACCGGCCGCCACCCCCGCCCACGATGAAACACTGCCGAACCGCCGCCCAGAGGGACATTCGCTGAAGGTAAGTCCCGTCCCGGGGGGGGTCAGGGGGCTGGCGAAGAATTTCCCAGCCAACTTTGGGGGGCCGAATGAGTCAGCGCTCGGCCTCCCAAAGATTCGGGGAGAAATTCTCCGCCATCCCTACCCCCTGATCCCCAGGAATATTGTCGCCTCAAGCAACAGGCTAGTAGGGCTCCTGTGCGAAGGAGTGCTCACCTCTAGAAAAGGTCTCCTCAGGAAAAAGGGACTCCTCAGGAGTAGACTCTGGAAAGGGAGCTCTGATTGCTGCAGCTGAGCTCTGGGTGGGGTTCCAGCTGGATTTGGGCTTTAAAACCTTCACTAGAAACCCAGCAGTGTTGGAACAACTTGGTCCATCTAGTCCCAGTGGTCTACCTTGCCTCCTGAAGTGTGCCCTGTGATTGATGCTCTGTTTACTGACCTTCGGGACTGCTTAACAACCCTGCTTCTGGACTGTGTAATGTACATGACTAATTTAGTGTGTTTGACCTCTTGCTTGTTACCTTGACTACTCCTGCTGCTGTCTGATCCTCATTGCGTGGCTGACTGTGTTCTGACCTCTGCCTGGATTTTGTAGGGATGTATGAAAGTAACTTACCTTTTCGAAGGGTGACATTTGTGGGGGGGGGGAGGCGCTCCGTCCCTCCCCCCTGAAATTCTGGCTGGCAGGCTCCGCTCTGCAGGGATTCTGCGGAGCTGCTGGCTGGCTCCGCCAGCGGCCGGACATCCGGCCGCTGGCTAGCAGGGACGCAAATGGCAGCAGCCGTAGCCGCCGCCATTTGCGTCCCTGTAGTCAGCCGTGATAGGCTACGTAAATGTTTGCATAGCCTACCATGGCTGATTTAAAAGAAAAAAAATGCGTGTACACAAATGGTGGCGCCGATGGGCGCCGCCATTTGCGTTCCTTATTTTGGCACATCTAAACATTTACGTAGACTAAGATGGTGAAAATAAGGGGAACACAAATAGCGTAGCATCTACGCTATTTGCGTTCCCCTTATTTTCGCCGTCTTAGTCTACATAAATGTTTACGTAGACTAAGACGTGCCAAAATAAGGAACGCAAATGGCGGCGCCCATGGGCGCCTCCATTTGCGTACGCGTGTTTTTTTTCTTTTAAATCAGCCATGATAGGCTATGTAAATCTTTACGTAGCCTATCACGTTTTTTTGTTTTTTGTTTTTTTAACTGGAAATGGCAGTGGCGGCCGGTCGGAAGACTGGCCGCCGCCGCATCACCGCCGCTGGAGCCGCCACCGCCAGGAAGATCCACCCCAGGTAAGTCCCATCCCATTCTGCCACTGATTTCGGCCTCCCCCAGATCTGTGGTGGAATTCTCTGACATCCCTAGGATTTTGACCATTCTTGCCTTAGCCAAGACCTTTTTGGACTGAAACCTATGTGCTTGACCATTTGTTCGCCAACTTGACTATTCTATTGCATCGCTTGCTGTATTTGCTTACAAACAGCCAAGATGCGATCTAGAGCAGGACACCTAGGGATATGCACACTGGATGGTGGGGGAGGAGTTCCTGTGAAAAATTCCTCAGCTTAAGAGGTTTCCTGATTCAAGGCTGTGCACAGGCGCAGAGCCCATAGGTGTGAATGCACAGATGACCACTCAAAGAACTACAGTCACAGGCAGCAACCTGTCTTTCTCTGCCCCAGCACTTCTCTCTTTCCTCTTGACCCCAGCTTTCAAAAACTGGTCTTGCAAGAATGGCAGGACCCAACCAAGATTTTCAAGCTTCTGAAATCTTGGCTCTCTCATTTTACTGCCTGGGAAAGGACAAGAAATCCCTCCTTTCCATGCCTCTGGTTGATGCTGCAGCAGTGGCCTTGGGCAGAAATGTAGCTGTCCTCTTGGCACTCAAGGATGCTCAGAACTGCAAACTGGTGGCCCTCATTAAATGCAATTTTGAGGCTGTGACGCTCTCCGCATGAGTTGGCATTCCAGGTTCATATTTTGCCAGGTCAGCCCTGTCTTGGCTGGATGGTCTGAAGGAGACCATCCCATCTGAACATGTCCTAGCATCCACCTTCTCTAAGATCTCCATGTCTCTGGCCTTTCTGGCAGTCATATGTTTGCACTCCACCACTCTTTCCACCAAGGCTGCAGGTCTGGAGGTGGGAGCAAGGAGACAGCTCTGGCTTAAGAACTGGCAGATGGATCCATCCTCTAAGGCCAACCTACTGTGCCTTTCTTTTGAGGGGGGACAGCTCTTTAGGTCACCACTGAACAAGATCCTCCAGGACCTGTCTGAGAAAAATAAACTCTCCCTCCCGTCATCGGCTCCTAAACAGTACTTTTGTCAATCTGAGACAATGCTCCCAACCTCACATCCCTAGTGGGGGATTTAACCCCAGGTACAACCATGGTGCCAGTAAAGGAGGGCACACAGCGAAGAAGCCCTTCCCCACCCTCCACAAAGGATTGGCTGCTTCACCCTCCCCTTCCAGGTGGTGGGGTGTGCGGTGGGCAGTTGGCTAACCCTGTTTGTTCAGGCCTGGGCACACATATCAAGGGACAGCTGGCTCTTAGACATGGTGGGGAGGGTCTATGCCCTAGAATTTTCCCTGAAGCCTCAAGGGGCCAATCTACGCTTATGTTTTTTTCCGCTTCCAATAAGGTTTCACCGCTCGTCTTTCAAGCTACTCAGGACCTGCCTTGAATTGGGACCGGAATTTCCCACTTCTGTGCTTCCGCTTTCAATACCCTCATGTCCCGGTAATTCCCATTCATGTGCTCTGCTCTTCTGTGTTCATTACCTTATAAGGTCGTAGTCCCCTCCCACATAGGGATGGTGGAGAATTCCGCACAGATTTCAGTGAGGCCGAATGCACTGGCATTCGCCCCCCCCGAAATCCGTGGTGGAACAGCCTGCCCCCCCGCCCCCCTGCGGATTCCCCCCCGGGACGAAGCTTACCTGGGGCGGATGTTCCGGACGGCGGTGGCTCCGGCAGCGGTGGCTGGTCTTTCAACCGGCTGCCGCAGCCGCCATTTGCATCCTGGTGTATGCCGTGTAGGCTTCGTAAGTATTTACGTAGCCTATCACGGCAAGCCAAGCAAAAAAAAAAAAGGCGTATGCAAATGGCGGCAGCTACGGCAGCCACCATTTGCGTTCCCTATTTTTCACCGTTTTAGCCCATGTAAATATTTATGTAGGCTAAAACGGCGAAAAATAGGGAACGCAAATGGCGGCCGCCATAGCCGCCACCATTTGCGTACGCTTTTTTTTTTTTCCCGGCTGTGATAGTAAAATACATAATATACTTATGTAGCTTATCATGGCAGCCTGGCTAGATGCAAATGGCGGCTGCTACGGTGGCCGCCATTTGCGTCTGCAGCAGCCAGTCTGCGGCCGGAACTCCGGCTGCGGATAGGCTTGGCCGGCTGCTCTGTGGAGCCCCTGCGGAGCGGAGCCAGCCAGGCAGGATTCCGGGGGGGAGGACCGGATCACCTTCCACCCCCGTCGAGGATTCCGGGGGGAGGGATGGAGCGCCTCCCCCCCCACCGTGAATCAATTCCGCGAAAAGGTAAGTGACTTTCGTACATTCCTACTCCCACGCCTGTCCATATATGGCGGTGTTTGTATTTCCTTCCTGTCCAATCACAGCTCTAGATGCCCCCATCTGGTCTTCTGGCTACTGATAGCATAGCTTCCTTAGCATGGGAAGTTTTATCACCAACCAGCAGAGGGCTAGAGCTGCCAGCTCTTGTCTGATCTAGGAGCTCAGCCGGGTCAGCCCTGGTCAGAATTTTGGATGGGAGACCATCAGGGAATCAGGCTTCAGGGGGTTATTTCCCTTCAAATGACACTGACTTTTACCTCTTTCTGTCCCCTGCTTTGGCCTTCAAAAAAAATTAAGGATCACAACTGAGTGCCTTTCCCCACCCTTCCCCACCCCCATTCTAGCTTAACTGGTGCTGTAATGTTTTCCTGTGGCCCCAATCCTGGGCACTCACTTACTCGGGAGTAAGCCACGTAGAACTCAATGGAACTTACTACTGAGTAGACAAGATCACCCTGTGAGTGATCTTTTTTTAAAAAAATTGAGGCATTCAAATTTTCAAATCTTCAGATCTTCAAATCTTCGAAGAATAGGGCTTGTCCAGCCTGGTGTCCCCATGCACAAGCATAAATTTCTTCACTGGGCCGTCTTCGATGACACAAGCAGCCCCCCCACCCCGACCTGAGCGTCTCCTGCCTCTGTATTTCTCAGTCCGAGGGAGCAGAGGGTAAAATGCCTCTCTGTAATGGAGACACCTCTGATCCCCCACCCGACCAAGCTCAGAAGCAATGTCCTCTTTTGTTCCAGAGCACCCTATGGGGCTCAATGGGGCTTACTCGAGGCTTGCAGTCTCACAGGGTGATCTTATGTCTACTCAGTAGTAAGTTCCATTGAGTCAAATGTGGCTTACTCCTGAGTGAGTACCCAGGATTGGGGCCGCAGGAAAACATTACAGCCCCAGTTAAGCTACTGGGAGAATGGTAGGGGGGAAGGCAGTGTGTGTAAAGGCACTCAGTTGTGATCCTTAATTTTTTTAAAAAAAGCCAAAGCAGGGGATAGAAGGAGGTAAAAGTTAGTGTCATTTGAAGGGAGAGAACAACTCCCTGCTCAGTGCAGGAAGCCTGATTCCCAGGCAGTTGCCCATCCAAAATTCTGACCAGGGCCAACCCTGCTGAGTTTCTAAGATCAGACAAGAGCATGCACCTCCAGCCATTTCCTTGCTGGTGATAAAGCTTTGAGTGCTGAAGAACCTATGCAATGTCATCTCACGGTCTTCGAAGCTGCGCAGCCCCACCCGAGCCTGAGCAATGGGTGCCATCGCCACTGCCCCTCTTCCTTGCACTGGCTGCAAAGGGCTGGCGCGGGGCAAAAAGCATCAGCAGACACCCCCCAGCCTCTCGCCCTGGCATCCAGCAGGTGGTGGGGGGAGAAGAGGATAGGTGCCTCCTTCTTCCCTCCACCCCCACCTGCTACAGCAGCGGCAGCAAGGGACAAGCTCTCACCGGGCTTCGAGCCCCAACAGGATGCTCGCACCATCCCTACACACACACACACACACACACACACGGATAGAAGAAGAGAGGGACGGTGGGTGGGGAATCAGCAGAAACAGGGAGAAATTCTGCTCCTCCAATGAGAGCTGCCATCTTTAAGAGCAGGAAAACAGCACAGCTCTCAAGTGTGAACTGAACTCGTGCATTCGATCAAGAACCGCAACGGGGAAAATGGATGAGTGTGGATAAGCACGTTTTAATGCAAGTGCGTTTAACCGGACAAGACCCTGACTTGGTTGCGATGGCGGGCACAATGTAGATCGGCCCAAGATTGCTTCCTATCCTCCATCTTCCCAAGAGATCGGAAAAGTGCCAACTGTATTTTGTCCTGCTTAGAAACCTTAAAATACGCCAAGAACTGACATGCCAGTTGGGGCACAGATTTCTACTCAACCATGTTTCCCATCCAGAAAAAGGATGGCAGGGTATCACTGACTCTCAGCCTCAAGGACCTCAACCCGTACCTCACAGTCAAAAAGTTCCGCATGGAGACATTCACCACCATAGTCCAGGTCATCCTTCTGGGATCTTTCATCATCTCAATGGACTTACAGGATGTGTATCTCCACATCGCCTTTCATAGTTAGCACAGATGATTTCTTGTGTGCAGGGCCAACGCTGGCAGTACCAGGCACTACTACTCAACTTCTCTTCCAGCCCCAGAATCTTTGCCATAGTTCTGCTGGCAGTGGTGACCACCTTCAGGGAACAGGGGGTGGCCATTTAAGCCTACCTCAACAACCTGTTGTTGGTGGCCCCCTCCTATCAGGAGGTGACTTGGGCAGTGAACCAGGCAGTGAGGCTGATGGGCTTCTTGATCAACTACAGGAAAAGATACCTGCAACTCATGCACTCTCTACAACACCTCAGGGCGATCCGGGACATGGTGCAGTTCTCTATGTGACTGACTCCCCACAGGGAGTTGACACTGTTGCAGGCTCTCTGAGAGGCCCGTTCATCTTGCCGCTTCCCTCTGCTTATGATCTCCTGGCTGTTGGGCCTGTTCGTTTCCTGAATGGGGATTTCCTGTAGGCAATGTTTCATCTTCTAGCACTGCTGACCTTCCTGGTTCACTTTCAGGATGAGATTATGAACATCCAGATGCAGATCAACCTGCCACAGGGAGTTCGGCAGTCCCTGGATTAATAACTTTCAATGCTACCCCAAAGAGATGGGTGCCTTCCTACATTTCTGGACAGAATAATGATGGATGCATGCCTGGAGAGGTGGGGTGTAGTGTGCAGCTCTTTCTTCACTCAGGGACTTTGGAATCAACAGGAGAAGGGCCTGCACATAAACATTGTAGAGCTCAGGGCCATTCACCTGGCCATTTAGGCAGTAGAACACCTGGTCAGGGGCCGCCATGTCCAATTGAACAACACAACTGCAGTAGCCTATGTGAACCACCGAGGGGGATTATCCAGGTCCATGTCTCTACAGAGGGAAATCCCCCTTCTTCAGTGGGCAGAGCACCATCTTCTGACCCTCTATGTTGTCCATGTAAAGGGTGTTCTAAATGTGCAAGCAGACTGGCTAAGCAGACACAGACTGGATCCCAGCAAATGGGCCCTTTATCCCCAGGTGTTCGAGTTAGTGAAGGGCCACTTTGGGAATCTGTGTCTGGATCTGTTCACCTCCACGCTAAACACAAAGGTCGGAGCATTCTTCAGCAGGCATCAGGGGCTCGGGATAAACGCTCTGGTCACCAAGTGGCTGAGAGGCCTGTTCTATGGCTACCCTCCACTAGCCATCATACCCCAGGTCCTAGCCCGAATGGAGGTTCAGGGGGCAGAAGTCATCGGCTCATACTGGCCCCAGAGGCCATGGTTTCTTTGCCTCCTAAGGCCGCTGGTGGATCCCCCATTTCACCTCCCCATGGCCAGGGACCTTCTCCGCCAGGGCTCCATCCTTCATCCCAACCCAGAGTTCCTAAGGTTGGCAGCTTGGAGGTTGAATGGCAAAAACTAGACGTTAGGGGTTACTCAAGAAAGGTTATCACCACCCTTTGCAATTCACAGGCTCCTGCCACCACTACAACTTATGAGGCCTCTTGGACAGTCTTTGTATCCTGGTGCATGGAGAAGTCAGTAGACCCTTTCCAGATCTCTGTACCGGTCCTGTTAGAGTTTCTTCAGTCTGGGTTGGATAAGGGCATGCTCAGATGCCAGGTTTTCGCAATTGCTAGCGTGTTGGACTGTCACATTGTTTCTTAGGGGCTGTACCCAGCTGGCACACCCAATGATGCATAGGTTCCCAGCTGGAATCTCATGTTCTTAAAGCTCTCACCTTGCCTCCATTTGAACTGCTACATAAAGCGCCACTTTACTTTCTCTTCTTAAAAACCATCTTTTCGGTGGCCATTATGTCAGCCAGGAGAGTTTCTAAATTGGGAGCGCTTTCTATGCTGACTACTCTGTGCCAGTTTTCTCATTGACCCTGGCTTTCACCCTAAGGTTAACTCCCGCTCCCATAGAGAACAGGAGCTGGCCCTGCCTTCTTTCTATCCAAATCCACAGCTCCCATGTGAGAAGGCCTGGCATACCCAGGACCTTTGCAGGGCGTTAAAGATATACATTAACCGGACCAAGCCTTTTAGGGTAGATCAGGCTATTTATTATCTTTGGGTGTAGAGCCTTGGCCCCTGCTATTGCTAAGTGTATCAAGGCCTACATATAAAGTGTCACAAAACTGTCCACCTAAGAGAGTGTTGCTGCATTCAACAAGGGAGGCAGCCACAGCATGGGCCCTTAAGTCCCATGCCTCCTGGGAGGAGGTGTGTAGGGCAGCCACATGGGCCTCAGATCACTCCTTTATTACTCACTACAGTATTGAGGAATGGGCTGATGTTGAGGTGGCTTTTGGCCGGATGGTCCTTACGGCAGTGTTTCATTGAGCCCGAGGAGGGTATTGCTCCTTTCTTTTCTTTTCTCTTTATCCCCCACCCCATCCCCAGATTGCTGTAGCTTTGGTTATGTCCAACCTTATTGGACCTTGAAGGGAAAAATCAGGAGGAAACACAGCTTACCGTGAGCTGCTTTTCCCCATCTTCTCCCAAAGTAGCTCCAATCCCACCCATCTGCTAGTTATAGGGTGGTTGGCAGAGGATACCAAACTGGTTCCACTTTGTGCGTGTGTTTTGTACATTTGTCTTTACTGTGCTCATGTTTTACCTCTTTACAGCTTTTGCTGGTTAGGGTATTCTTTGTTTATTTGGAGGGTTACTCAATAAACGGTTTGCTGTTGTATCCCTCTCATGTTGTCCCTGTCTCCTTCTGAGGGCCAGTCGTTTCACTTAGGGTGGGAGAACAGGGCCTTGTATCTTCCTTTTTCATTTTCCTTCCGGAGTGGGTTTCCTTTAGACTTGGCAAGTACTTGGATTGGGGAACTTGTGCCGGAGGAGGAGCCAAGGAGGCAGGGATTAGGATCTTTTAGAAAATTTGAAAAGTTCTTCCAATCAACAGGGAGCCTGTGGCTATCCCATACCTTTTTGGAGCTACTCTGGGAGAGGTCAGGGGAAAACAGCTCACAGGAAGTACAACAGCTGCGTTTTGTTTTTGTTTTTTTAGCAACACAATCCTATGCATGTCTATTCAGGTAAGTGGGAACAGGATTTCAACCTTACAAACTTTTAAAGGGTAGCTGACTTCCATTCTTCTCCTCTGCCCACTTGTCTCCCCTTTGGAGTTTTAAATAAAAGCTGTGCTGACTGGAAGAAAAGCTGGGATTAGTGAAATATGGCAGCATCTGGAGCTCTTGCTCCAGCCACTGCAGCTTTAATTTAAAACACTGGAGGGGATGCGGAGAGGGAGAAAAAGGGAAGCCCACTGTTGCCCCCATAAGCAGCTGCTTATTTTTTTTAATTTTTTTTTTAAGCTTAAGCTGCTGTTGCTGCTCCGATAAGCCCCAAACCCAAACCAGCGAACCAATTCACCTATCCCATCCCTCTCCAAAAGGGCTGCCCCAGTCCCTCATCTGAGAATCAGGGTGGCAGAGAACAGAAGTGGTCCTTTCAGTTAAGCTCTAATATAATAATATTTATTTATTCCTTTTATATTGGCTGCCCAATAACATTGTTCTCTGGGCTGCTCACAAACATAAAATAGTAAAATACAATACCAGAATACAATATCATGAAACAAAAAATGCAGCTTAAAACATTGTCAGAACAGAGATAAAACTAGTTCCACAGCATGGCTAAAAATACATGACATGTAAATAGTGGGTTTTAATTCAGAATTCAAAAATTACAGATTTTAAAAGAATTGAGAGGATAACAAAATCTTCATCTGGTGTCGAAATGACGGTAAAGAAGGCACCAGAGAACACTTTGGCGGCAAATTCCACAACTGGGCTGCCGCCGCTGCCACAAAGCTCCTCTTCTTGCTAGTCACTTGGCTCCATTCACTTGACAGGGACAACCAGAGCAGGGCCTCTGAATAGTAATTCAGTGTTTGGCTAGGTATAAACAGGAGAAGGTGATCTTTCAGGTACCAAGCCATGTAAATATCAAAACCAGGACTTTGAATTGGGTCTGGAAACTGACTGGGAATCAATGCAGCTTATAAAGCACTGTCATGATGTGATCAAATCTTGCAGCCACAGCTAGCAGCCACCTAGCAGCCCTGCTGCAGATTGCAGACTATTTTCAAAGTCATCCTCACATCCAACACATTGCAGCAGTATGATGGGAGGTTACCAGGGCATGGGTACCTGTAGCCAGGCTATCTCCATCCAGGTAAGGGCACTGTTGGCATATCAGCCAAAGCTGATAAAAGGCACTTCAGTTCAAAGGTCTATTGAGTCTCTAGTGACAGTGCTGGATTAAGAAGTTCCTCCAACCTGTGAACCTGAAAAATCTGTTTCCCCCTATATATATACTACTACAACCCTCAGAGGAGGCTTTGCTGCCCTTGCCACATCTTGCAGAGTCCCATCTGGAAGCAACATGGCAACAAGCCTTCTTTGTGGTGCCACCCTCCCTCTGGAATGATGTATTGTTTTGCTTTAAGCTGCTTCAGGATTTTTAAAATGGGAAGTGATATATAAATATTCTAAAATAAATAAAGAAAACCTGAACCTTTAGGAACAGCACAACACCTTCCAGGCAAATTGAACTCACCTGTGAAGACAAACTACCCACCAATAATAGTGCCATCTTGTCTGGATAGACTTTCAGTTTGTTGTTTCATCCACTAATTACCATGCCCAATCAAACCAGAACACTCATGGCCTCACCTGAATTAGATGAGAGAGAGAGAGAGAGAGAGAGAGAGAGAGAAAGAGAAACCTGGGGGTCATCCACATATTAGTGACAGCTCAAACCAAATCTCCAGTCTCCAGATGATCCAGTGGTTTCATGTAGATATTAAACAGAACTAGGGAAAGGTAGAGCCCTGTGAGACCTCATACTCTAAAATGCACTCTACTCAAGATGAGAACATTTGAAACCTATTTTTATTTTATATTCAATTTTAGCAGAATTACAGGAAGTATGTTGGTATCTGAGGAACAGGATTTTTGACTAATTAGGGAAAAATATATTATTTTTTCTAATATTATGCTGTCAAGCTACTTAGTGGGAAATTCAGGACAGACAAAAGAAAGTACTTCACACAGCACATATAGTCCAAGAGCCCATGTCAAAAAAAATGTATGTCATACGGTACAAAAGGTTTAACTATCTAGACATCTTACCAACATTGTGGCATCTCCAAAACTGCCAGCCTTATGCACAACTGTCTGGGCATTTAGGGAGTGGCAGCCTCCCAAGCCCCCTTTTCAGGGCCAATAATTACATCATAAGCTATATGGATGAAACAAGCAGCATCTGTTGGGGAATCGTGTATATAATTCCAGACTGTCCAATCTGACTGACTTGGTTGGGATGTACCCCCTTTCTGACCCCTCCAAAAATGGGACCATTTATTACATCATAAGGTACAAGGCTGAAACGACGAGTTTCAAGGACGAGTCCGTCACCTCCAGAATATCATCCATCCATCTTTCCCTTGGTCGGCCCCTCTTCCTTTTGCCTTCCACTTTCCCTAGCATCAGCATCTTCTCCAGGGTATCCTGTCTTCTCATTATGTGGCCAAAGTACTTCAGTTTTGCCTTTAATATCATCCCCTCAAGTGAGCAGTCTGTCTACTTGAGGGAATGGTAGAGATAACCTTCCTATATCTTAAAATATCCAATCTGACAGCTTAATGTGGGGCCAACCCCAAATCAGGCCATTTAATCTGATCAGAGAGTCATAACAATTTCCACTATACTGTGTTAAGTAAGGAACTGATATTGCAGCTCCAGAAATCTGTTGGTACCTCTGGTTTTTTTGGGCTTACTCTGGAAAGGAACCTGCATAACCAACATCCCTGGTACTTCTGCTGATAAATCATCCACCTCCTGTTCCCACAGTACCGCCAATGCAACAACTGGGTGAGGTATTAAAAGCGGCTCCAACACGGTAGTCGATGGGAGCACAACTACCTCTGGTAGCACCATTCACCATGCTACCTTCTGGGTTATGCCCTTTACCCACTCGTACTGCTTCGTTGCATCAGCTGAGCCCACAGCCAGTCCCCTTGGGCTTGGTGGATTGCAGCCCATTCAGCAACAAGAGGGTGTGCCTCCACATTCAGTGCCAGAAAGTTACCAGTTGGACTATTAATTGGTGGTTCCCTCCATATCATCGCCTGATGCAGCAGTGGGGAACCCGGACCCTCCACCTCTGTTCAAAGACACGGGACCATTTTCGGAGCAAATACTCTGCATGAGACCAATACTCTCTTGGTCTAGAGACTCAGCAATTGATGGTCAGGTTTAAAGACATGGTTTTTGATATAGTGCAGTTGGAGTCCTCTTCACCTGTAGCAATTCCATTGCTTCCTACATTGTTGCAAATGATCCAGCAGTCCTGGAAGGCTCCTATATCAGCTCCTCCTATATCAAAGCATCTTCAGCAGATGTATAAAGGTCAGGAAAAAGGTGCAGGTTTTTGTTTCAACACCACACACCGAACTCTGTTATTGTTAAGGCATTTCAGGGGAAATAACAAAAGGTTAACTTTTCTCCTATAGATAAGGCAGATAGGTGATGGGACCTGAAGGGATGGTGCATTTACTCCTCTACTGTGCTGAGGCTGTGGGTAGAAGATTATCTAGCTGCAATGTCCCAGTAGAAACTTTTCCTGTGGGAGAAAAAGAGAGGAGATTTTCTCTCCTGTGGGAGAAAATGGAGTCCTTGTTTGACCATCTCCCAGAGGACAAACAGGAATTAGCGAGGGTGTTCCAGGGCTCTCTTGACAACAAATAAATACATCTAGACAGTGGCTGTCTGTGATGAAAAGGTAATGATGGGTTCCTTCAGAAAATGGAAGGCTTGCTCAAGTGAGGAAAACAAAAGAGGGCACGAGCTTGAATAAAGGCAATGCAAGCAGATAATAAGAGATGCAAAAAAGCATTTTGAACAGCGTATTGCTAACAATATCAAGGGCAATCAGGGCTTTTCAAATTGTTCATAAATGATCTGGAATTAGGAGTGAGCAGTGAAGTGGCCAAGTTTGCTGATGACACCAAATTATTTACAGCAGTTAAAACAAAAAGGGATTGTGAAGAGCTCCAAAAGGATCTCTCCAAGCTGGGAGAACGGGCATCCAAATGGCAAATGCGGTTCAGCATAAGCAAATGTAAAGTGATGCACATTGTGGCAAAAAACCCCAACTTCAAGTATAATCTGATGGGATCTGAGCTAGCAGTGACTGACCAAGAAAGAGATCTTGGGGTTGTGGTGGACAGCTCGATGAAAATGTCAGCCCAGTGTAGAATAACCAGAGGAACCCAGATAGCAACAATAAATGTTACCTTCAGTGGTGTAGTGGTGGCATGTCACTCCAGGGCTTCGCTCCGGCACTTTTTTTGAAGCCAGCCCTCAGCTGGGTCGCAGTCTGCTAGGGAAGGAGGATGGAGCAGAGGGAGTGCAAGTGGCTGCCTCTCATCTACTGTGCAAAGCCGGCCAGACAAAGAGAGTGAGTGAGAGAGGGAGCCTGAGGGAGCTCTGCAACCTCCTCTCGCCCCTTCCCCCTATTCTCCTCCTCAGCTCTTGGCTTCTCCGCCCATCCATGCTCCGTGCCTGCATGCCCGGCACTGCCCTCGTCTCCTGCAACACCAGCCACCCGTTCAGGGCTGCTGCAAGAGAGGGGGTCCTCAGAGCTGTCCCCCTCACTTGCCATCTCCTGTAAAACCTCAGTCTCTACATCAACACGGAGAAATCCCACTTGATACAAACTCAGTGCATCCAGTTCATTGGAGTAATACAGGCCTTCCACTCTCAGACCGGATCTGAGCTCATTCCACCTGAGTAATGACTACGTTGGTGGCATTTGGTAGGGGTGTTTCAGAACTGTGTCAGGTGGCTACTTGATCAAAGCCATCCAATTTTATTGGCCACTACAAACTAGACATTTGGGCTAGAACTGACTGCTCATTTGGGTATGCCATTGTTTCGGCTGTTTAGCAGTAGGACACCTACCCCACCTTCAGTAAGTCAGCTTGCTATTCGCCCATATGTGTGGTGCACAGAGAACACGAAGAAGAAAGACAGGTTTCTTACGTGTGACTGTAGTTCTTTGAGTGGTCATCTGTACATTCACACAACCCACCCACCATCCTCAGTTAGGTATCACTATTGATATTGATACCAAGGTTTCCCTTGGTTCTGAGGCTGCATTTGGTGGTCTCAAGAAACTGAGGGAACCTGCTAGAGACATGTGCATGTGATGGTGGGGAAGGGTTCCTGCCCCAAATTCCTCAGCTATGGAAGGTTTCCGCCTGAGCCTCTGTGCAGGCGCAGAGCCTATGTATGTGAATGCATAGATGACATCTTTATTAATTACAGTATTAAGTTGTTGAACAGTAAATAAGTATCTTTCAATGGATTTATCAATATATAATCTCACATACACACTGTTCTAAATCACACTTTCAGTCAGTCACCTCACAATTACCACAGACCGCTCTCTCTCTGTCCTAAAAATCCTATCTAAACCCATTTTGATCCAGTCCCTATCTTATCTCTTTTACAAACCCTATCTGATCTACACAAGCACTGCACACTGTTTATACAGCACACACATTTCACCCCCCTTCTCTCTCTCAGCCAATCATCGCACATATACAAATCCACCATTCTTCCTGTCACTCATCTCCCTCATATCAGAGATACTCACCCTAGAGATATAACAGGAATACATAACTACAACCACAGGTTCATTATATACATACGTGCAATGTCAAACCAGCTGAGTGAATTACCCAGTTGCCTCCAGAGGCTACCAGCTATGGCAGCTCCCAAATTAGATCTGGACTGCAATACTGAAGAAGGGGATTTAAGCCTTTCCCCCAGTGCTGTTTTTAGGGTGTCTCACACTACAGTTTGAGAACCAAGAGATTACTCATTTCAGTAGTGACACAGTATCTGTATATGAATGAAATATTTGTGTCTCTAGTTTTACTTCAACTGGTGACATGGATGAGGCCCTGACATTAAAAACAGGTAGTGGGCTAAGCCCTGGTTCTGCTAAACCTCCAGGTGAAAAACTGTCGGTGAACCACTGAACTGCAGTTGGAAGCCTTCTCAATGAAGAATCTTCCAGACTGACTCAGCCCAACCAGGCATGAAGGGGTATAAAAAGACTTTTCCTTGTTGCTCAAGCCCTGACATGTCTTCTGTTCTGCTCTTGTTCTTTGGTTCCAATTCCCGGCTTGCCCTCTGATCCTGACTGCTCTTTGGTCCCAACTCTTGGCTTATCCTCTGGTCCTGCCTCCTGCTTTGCCCTCTCATCCTGATTGCTCTTCAGTCTTGAGATTCCTGGCTCCTGACTTGCTCCAGACTACAACCCCAACAATAATCCACAGGCATCTTAGTTTTCTGCACCTTTACATACGGAAGCATAACTGGAAACCAAAACAGACTTTCCATCATAATATGTATTATGAAGCCTCACTGTGTGTGGATACTGAGAGTGACAAACTGAGGATTCCATAGGATGGGAGAGAGTCCCTCCCAATGGTAGTAAATGCCATTTGTCTTCTGTAAGACACACCAACTGATGTCTTCCAGATGAGACTTTTATGGTGCCATTGCCATGCTTCATTCACAGAAGGTTAGAGGGGTCCACATTGTTACCTGTTATTCATGACCCTTCTGTATTTTCTTACCACATCTTTTTCTTTAATCTAGAAAATGCATTAAGGAGAAAAATGTTGAACTGCAGAATGGTAGTGGTAGAAGCCTTCCATCTGGAAGTGTAAGGGATTTTCTACATGAGTCTTTTAACCTGCACCTTTACCAAGCTTCTGCTTCCGGATTCTTTGTGGCTTAAGAGTGGCTTCTTTACATGTGTATTTTTTCCAGGGTTGTTTTTTCTCTGCCTTTCTATATGTTCCATTACACAACACTAGTTGGTGTTGTGATATAGCGGAATTGCATAAATACACCAGGCTTCTATAACACCATTCAGAAAAATGCTAGACTTTCCTTTGTAGGGAAAAAACCTGCAATAATTGTTGCAAAGCACAGGATAGGCTCTGGAGGATGATGATGTAATGTAAAGGACAAGCAAACTACCATGTGTGAGGAAACACAAGCACACAATAAAAGTCTTGTCTAGAAAGGCTCTAAATGATTTCTGGACGAATTAACCCTTTGGCAGTATGCCTTCTGTGGAAGAATGGCATTTGCATGCTAGCAGCATTTCTGCCTCCATCTGATCTAAAGTGTATTGAGTTAGTAGTGAAATCCAATTCCCCTTTTATCATTTTCTTTTTCAAAGCTCAGCATTCTAGGTCTCTCCCCCACCCCACCCCTCACTGTTTGAATGTGTTAGTTCAACGGTGAACCAATTCAGCCCACAGTACAGCATCTACAGCAGGAGTTTACTAACATCACATAAAACAAAAGCCTGCTGATTATCTCATGCTAAAATTGGTTTGATCTTTGCTGTCTTAGCCAGAAACTCTTCTGCTCTACTGTCTGAATCCAGATTGTGGATTCCTTCAAAATGGTTTTAATTTGAAGAGATTACAGCAGGTGTTGGGCTCCTTCAAGCTCCCTTTACCAAGTGCAAAGTAAACTGGTTGGGATGGCAGGCTGAAGCTGGTACTAAGACCACTACTGGCTTTGCTATAGAGTAATAGTTGTTCTGGGAGGTTTCTGGGTGACTTGTCTGATTTGTTTTAGTCTGCAGATTCTGGGTCAAAGTTATTATTAACGGATATTGGCATATTGTCATAATATGAGTTCTGAGCCTCAATAAACATTACACACAAATCCTTAGTAGCCTTTTAAAAACAGAAAAGCTGCTACTGGAGGAGGTGTTAAAAACAGAGAAGGGGAGCACTGAGTAGAGGGGCTTAATCCACTTCCTGCCTGATGCTTTTCTGCTCCAAATTGCCCCTAAATAATTTTCCCTCTATGGGTTTCCAAACATATATTTACCCTCAAAACACACATTGGGAACCCTGTGTGGGAGTAACAAATAAAAGATTTGGGAGGTTTCTCCACTACAGCAGAAGGAGAAGTGAATGGAGGATTGCCTGGATTTTTCCAAGGGATTGGCTTTGGTGTGCTTTGGTCCATGCAGGACTCCACGAGTGAGTGTACCACATCAGTATAAGTTGCTGCACAGAACATACTTCCGGTGGGTGTGGGTTGAAGTGAATGTCATCTGACTGGCAGGGGCTGCTCAACCAATAAGAGAGGGTCCCCCCCCATCCAGGCTCTTCCCCCCACTTTCTCCAATAAGATCCTGAGGTTTCATTCTGAGATTTCCTCCTGTGTCTTGACAAAAATCACTCTCCCCCCCCCCCCCCCCGCCACCACATTACTTACTTACTTAAAGCAAAATCTTCACAGGAACACAGTGTTCTGCCTGCCTTGAAGCTGCCAAAGCTGAGTAGACACAGACATGTTTGTACTGGGAAAGGCAGGGACGTGAAACAAATGGATGGGAAACCAGCCCTCTTTCTAACCCGATGCTGCGCAGGATCACAGGTCGAAGGTGCGAATTAGTTACTTCCGAATAGCAGAAAACCAAACAATGGAGAATTGTAACTTCGAGATTGTGCTTTACAGCCTTTAGGGAATTACTGCTTTAAAATGTGCTATTTCGATTGAGGGGGATCTCTGTAAATTTGGAAGTGCACATTCATGGGACAAGCCTCATTGACCACAATGGGAGTTAACTTCTGAGTAGACAAATATATGTTTGTGCTGGGAAACACAGGGATGGGAAACACAGGGACAGGAAACACCCCTTGGCTGGGCTCATGGTGAAAGGCATATGCCTGGGCAGGGCTAGCATGCCCGAGGTAAATGTGGGGGTTGGGGCACACAATAACTATACCATGGAGAACCTGACTTAACGAAAAGAATCAGACTACAAGCAGTCTCGGGAAATCTGTTTTTTCCGCGATAACCTCCGGGGTCACTGCAGGATGGCCACGATGTCATGTATTCCTAATGACCTCCAAACACAGCCAGCTCATAGTAAATCACTCATGGAAACACCCCCTTGGAGCAGAGAAGGAGGCAGCGAAAGCACCTCCTCTTCCTGTTCTTTGTTCCACTCTGTCACACCATCTTAAAGCAGCTTTTCTCTAGAAATAAAACAAAAATGGAGTTGCTGGGGTTTTGATTTATTTCTTTGCATGTAATGTTTAGGACCTCAACATGTGAATTCTCAGGTTAATTAATCTCATAAAAATGACGAATAGGTCACAGGTTGATTTTTCAGAGAATTCCCCCCCCCCTTTTTTTTTCTAATGACAGTTCCTGGCTGTCATGACAGAGATAGGTTAAAAACAGGATGGTTGAAAATACTAAAGGTTCCAAAAGAAGGAGACAGTCCAAAAAGCTTAAATTGGTTCTCAGTTTTCATGGCTTTCATAGGATTGGCATACAATCCTATGCACAGGTTACTTTACAGGTAAGGGTGCACAGAAAGAGAGGTTTTCTAAGTGATATTGCAAATCAAAGACGGATATCTCAGAAAAGCACAGCATGTCCACCACCGTATCTGGCTTAGTTTTTACCATGCTCATCTAAATAAAATACAAATTGTTTTGTAACACGGGCTACAATACTAAAAAAAGGCTTACTTGGAAATAAATCTTATTGAAATCAATAGTATTTATTTCCAAGTTAACACAGTCTGAGCTGATGTGACACCCCCCCACACATAAAATATATTCTTGATATGTATTGAACATTTGCAGTATGCTACAGACTTTCCTCTCCTACATTTTTTTAGTGTTCGTAACTAGATGGACAGGAAGACATGGGGGTTGAAGTTATTTCTGGACTGATGTAAACAGGAAAAACTAAACTAAATACACATTTAAGTGATGAATTGTTATAAAGGACAAATTTGCACAGTGGTGTCTGAGGATTTGCTTGCTTAATACCTATTATTGTCAATAAAAACTAAGCTGGCTCTTATGTCTGAAAATCCTCCAAGCCATCCATTCAAATTCATTTTTCAACAATATTTTCTAAGTATTAATATCTAATTATATTGATTAAATTTTAATGCTAAATACATTAGAAATTAAATATCAACAGACTTGACTCATATTGCTCCACAATGATGCAATTGAGCATGTAACCTTTCTTCCCATTCCAAATAGCGTAGAATTATTTTGTCACTTGTTGCACATTTGATATTACCACTGTGATCTAAGTTCCTCAAGGACAGCCTTTACATCTTTCCTTACATTCCTTTTAGTACCCACAGCAGTTCTTAATGGTACATTTTATCTCCATTTATGGCCAGAACTAACTTTTGGTTTACTCAGCAGAAAATAAAATGTTGACCACATTTACAAAAAAAGTTATTAACAAAAAGCTTGGCTTATTTGCTGTGGTGTCTGTTGACCTGACTCTGACATTTCTGAACAGTAATGAGGTCATTTCTATTATGATACTATCTGGATATAAATTGTTGCATCATATGGTTTTGAGGCTAAAGGGTTTGCTATTTTGACTGTGTTGTACATATACACAGATGCCTTAGCCTGTAATGGTGATCTATGTGTGGAAACATTTTTCCACACGTGGACTATACTTCTGGAGCCCCTACCCCACAGACACATGTAGGAGCAAGCTGTGGGGAAGAAAACTAGTATTCAGCACCCAGGATACAGTGCTCTTGACTGGCATGCATGCTGCCAAATAAATGATTGACACTGTTAGCTATCAATCCAGGTATACTCCCATGATCAGGACAGGTGATCATACTGTTCATAATTTTGTTCCATGGTGCAAAAACTAGAATTTGGGATCAACATTTTGGGTTCTTGGATATACCATTGCAGTATCTAGAACATATGCAGTGCCCTACTGGATCAGACCAAAAGCTCTCTAGTTCGGAATCCCGTTTCCCGCAATGGCCAACCAGATGCCTCTGTGAAGCCCACAAGCAGGACATGAGCACAATAGCATCCTCCTGCTCATGCTACCCAGCAACTAGCGTACACTGATCCTGGAGGTAACATATATTGTAGGCAGCATAACTAATTGCCTTAATCTCCATGAATTTGTCTAATCCCCATTTAAAGCTGTCTGAGTTGTTTGGCTCTCATCACCCATCTCTTGGAAGTGTGAAGAAATACCTCCTTTTGTCTAATCTGAATCTCCCATCTTTCACTTTCATTCAATTTCCCGCGGTTCTAGTATTATGAGAAAGAGAGAAAAAACCTCTATAAACTTTCTCCATAGCATGCATATTTTAATATTCCTCTATCATGTTCTCCGTCATCTTTTTTTCTCAACCAAATAGCCCCAAATATTGTAATCTTTCCTCCTAACGGAATTGCTCCAGCTCCTTGATTATTTTTGGCTAACTTTTCTGCACCTTTTCTGGCTCTATGATATCCTTTTTGAGGTTCACATACTCTTCCAAGTAGAGTCCCATCACATATTTATGTAATGACATTACGATCGGTCTTTCAGAGAACTGAACTCTGGATTAATTTTCTTGTAGTTTTGTAAAATCTGGTACTTTTTAAAATTAGGATTTGTTCAGAGCGGTCATTTTTATTTGATCTAGTGCTCATATTACCATTATTATATTGAGCTGTTTGCTGTATACCACATATCTTTTCTCAATTGCCTCTGTACCTGTGAATTTTCTTCCACTTGTAATCTCTTAAAAAGTTGACATTCTATTTTACCAGTGCAAACCCCATGACAACTGCCCTCTGCTGCTCCTCCATTTTGTGACAGCCGGTGTGCACCCAGCTTCTGAATTCCACTCTGATTTACATTCCCTGTAAATGGGGAACAATACATGGTGTTCAGGTGCATTTACTTCTCTACCACACCTCATCAGAGTATCCTGTGCAGTCAGCAATACCTCAGAGCACCCAAACAGTATATTTATATCCAATTTTATTGACAAAAAGGTACCTGCAGAAATACTGAGATACCTTGCTATGAGCATTAACAAGGTGAAATAGTGTGCAGAAACTGAAAGTGAATGTGGGAACATATGCCACCCCAGCCCTGTGAAATTTTGCTAATCTTACCAAAGGTCCCTTTGAGTAGGGATGTACGAAAGTCACTTACCTTTCCACGGATTATGTTGATGGTGGGGGGGAGGCGTTCCGTCCCTCCCCCCGGAATCCTGGCCGGCCGGCTCCGCTCCGCAGGGATTCTGCGGAGCCGCCAGCCGGCTCCGCCAGCAGCCGGACATCCGGCCACTGGCTAGCAGGGACGCAAACGGCGGCGGCCGTAGCCACCACCGTTTGCGTCCCTGCAGTCAGCCGTGATAGGCTATGTAAATGTTTACATAGCCTATCACGTCTGACTTAAAAAAACAACAACGCGCGTACGCAAATGGCGGCGGTGTTCCCTATTTTGGCACATCTTAGTCTATGTCAAGATGTACGTAGACTAAGATGTGCCAAAATGAGGAACGCAAATGGTGGCGGCCATGGCCACCACCATTTGCGTACGCGCGTGTTTTTTTTTTTGTTAAGTCAGATGTGATAGGCTACGTAAACATTTACGTAGTCTATCACGGTTTTTTTTTTTTAAACCTAGCCGTGATAGGCTATGTAAATCTTTACGTAGCCTATCACTTTTTTTTTTTTGTTAACTGGAAATGGCGGCGGCGGTGGCAGCCAGTCGGAAGATCGGCCGCCGCTGAACCGCCGCCGGAGCCGCCACCACCTGGAAGATTTGCCCCAGGTAAGTCTTGTCCTGGGGGTGGGGGTGGCAGGCCGTTCCGCCACCGATTTCGGGGGGGCCGAATGCACTGGCATTCGGCCTCCCCAAGATCCGTGGCCGAATTCTCTGACATCCCTACCTTTGAGCCACTTCAGATATAGTGCTAAACCATATTATGATGTTACGAGAATAAGCTATAGTGGGCTCCGCACTTGCAAGTTTCCCCCTCGCCTTTTCTACTCAGGCGTGGCCATGAGGAGATCAGAAGCTTCTGTTTCCATTTTAGATTAACTGCACTTTAGCATGTCATCCAAGACTAACTGTGGTTAGTCTTACCTATTGTCCTGTTCTTGTCCTGAGGATGAGTCAACAGGGCACGGTGGAGCAAGGAAAGCTCCAAGTAAGGAACTTGGATAACATTTGGAACCAGAATGAAGCCTTTTATGCCTTGACATCTAGAGCCCCTTCACAGACTCTGCCCTCTCCTTGAAAAGTGGAAGGCCTTAAATGGGCAGGCCTCTGGCTTGGAGCCTAGCACTCTGTCTCTCCAAGAGCTCATATCAGGTATCCTCCCTGCGTTTATGCACTGGCTCTGTGGATTTCAAGATCCTTGGAAGTGGGTATATAGATCCATTCCTGGTGTAGGGGTCCCTAGTGCTCAAGATGGGTGCCTCTTCTATCAGCACCACTGGTCCAAGTCACCACAAGATTCTAGGATTATGACAAGTACGGTTAGTGGAAACAACCCAGCTTCAAAAACCATGGTTTGAAGTTGGCTTGTTTCCACTAACCTAACCACAGTTATGAGTAATTACAGTTTGTCAGGTCTGGATGACATGGGAAAGTGCAGTTAATATAAAACAGAAGTGAAAGCTTCTGAATGCCTTCTCATGGCCACAGTAGGACAGTGGGGAGCACATGGCTCATTCATGGAATGCTAAACCATGGTTTAGTGTTACATGAGAACCAGCTCTTGGTTTCCCTCTACATTCCTCCAAACTTTTGCCCTCCATGATATATCACTTTAAACCAGGCCTGCACAACTTGCGATCCACTAAAGTAAATGCAGTCCACCAGCCATGTATATCAAAGCTTTGCCTTGGTGAAACATGATTCCAGTACTGACTGAGTGAAGAGTGGTGTAATTGGTTGCTGAAACAAAATGAAGAGATTCAGGGGAGACGAAAAACTTAGAAGGGGTGGTGCTATCACTCCCATAGAGACCAATAATATGTTTCTCATTTCTAGAAAACACATTCCAATTTAGCTGGACTCACCTGAGGCTTGTAGGCCAACAGGGCAAATGATTCCTAAATATTTCATAAACATTAAGCATATTTATGTCATAGCATTAAGCTTGGTCAGGTTTGAACCTTCTTGTATTGTAGTATAAGAGACAACTTGTTTGCTTTTATTTACTTTCTCAGTAGTAAGTGCATTTTGGTTAACCACAATGGCAAACTTAGTCAAGGCATTTATGTCAACAAATCCTTCTTCTCAACAAAGTAGCATTCTTAGTTTCTAGGGCAGCAGACTGGATTCTAAGTAATAAGGTGTTTATAAGTCATGCTGTAAATCTGGGGTTATAAACATGTCTACTTTTCTATTAAACCTGCTGCTGTGTTTGAGGCACAATAAGCTCTCTTAAATATTATGGTGGCGAGCATGTTGGCTCTCCAATTCTGATTGCTGTTGATTTAACAGTCACCAAACCCTCTTGCCAAGCTCTTGACCTAAGTCACGCTCCCTGGTGATGTCATAATGTATCTTAGAATTCAATAATTGATGGTACCTGCTGGTAAGAGGTTTCTCACATTTTTCCCTTTACCACCCTCCTTCCCCCAGTCCTTTTGTTGCAGGCAGTTTTCAGAATGTTAAGAAATGGGTACATTTTTCACTGCTGACTTCTAATTAGTCCATTTCCAAAGTAAATATGCACTGTGCAACAAGAATTCAAATCTGGAAAGGTTTTATGGCCACATTCCTTTGAATCCTCTATTTTCACACATCCCAAAACTTTGGTAACAGTGGAACAGTTCCTGGAATTTTACTCATCCACTAAGTAATCTGTTTACTACCACTGAGTAATCCGCATTTGCAAACATAATCCTTTCACAGACGACAGTGAGACTCTCGTCACATCAGAAAGGCAAACCCATATGAATAAGAACTGCAGGATGGCTCACTTAAGTTGCAGGCCACAATTTACTTCCTCTGTGAACTCAGAAAAGATAAAAACATCTCTCAAATGATACTGCTTTAATTTGTTTATGGATTACAGCCCACATTCACAAATGTCCTTAAGTGCATAGGCTTTGAAGAACCTAAACTCAAATTCTTCAGTGTTCCATGTATTTTCCCATTCAGTTCATCAAGTTTCCTTGGGAGGGAAGGTGTATTTTCTATGGGAATAATAGGAGCAAATCTTCAAAATAAGAGTTTTATGTAGAAACACAGCTCATTAAATGGTAGGTCCCACCAAGGCCTCACCGTCTTTCTGAAGCCCCACCCCATTGGGGAAAGGTGAGGGATGATGGAAGCCAGCTCCATTAGAAGTCACTCCCCCAAAGTGCCTGAAGCACCTTGAAGCAGTGAATCCCAAGGGAGTAGTCCTCTCCTGAACAGTGGCAAAGTGGGGCCAGGCAGGTGGGGGTGGAGGGAAAGATTGCTGAGATGGAAGTTTTAACCCTCCCCTTCCCACAATCCCCTTCCTCCTTGTAGTTGCTCAGCTCATTGGGAAATAGCTGAGCAGTGGTGAAAAGGCTGCTGATTGGCTAGCAAAGCAGAGTGCTGTGTCTCTGCTTTGCCAGCCCAATTGGCTTTCATTCAGGCAGTGAAGGTAGTGAAAGCACCATCTCTACAGCTAGTAGAGAACCATCAAACTCAAATTTTAAAACAATCATATTTCAAATTAATAGGATTTGTCAAGCGATGAAGCCTTACATAAGCATTCAGGTGTAGTCTGTTCTGGAATTAATGAAAACAAAAGTTATGAAGTGCAAGTAGTGATGGACAAACTTGCCTGCGTCTACCTTGTAAGCTGCTCAATGGACCCCCACTGGTTGCCAGACCCTGTTCGCCGCACTGTGCGAGCCACCAGCCAGTCCATGGGCACTCAATGAGTGGCCCCCCATTCCCTTGTTGAGCTGCCATTTTGTGCAAAATGGAAGCTTGTTCTTTTTACATAAAGGGGCCATTTACTCAAAATTACAGGCATAAATGGTAATCTACGCCTGTAATTTTGGATAAATGGCCCCTTTACATAAAAAGAATGAGGTGCCATTTTGTGCAAAATGGCGGCTTGATGAGGGAGTGGGGACCGCCATGCTTGCCTGACTTGGCATGCACTGAGTTGGGCAAGTGAAGCGGTCCCACAGAGTGGAGTCCGGCAGGCCGAGGCGGGGGGGGGGGGCTCTGCCAGACTCCACCCCCTCTCGGACTCCCACATCATCTCTAAGTGCAAGCTTCAAAGTACTGGAAAGCCTTAATCATAGTTATGCTGATACTTCTGAAAGAAACAAAAAATAATAACCCAGGATTTATATTTTATAGTTTCAAATCAACACATCAAACTAGAGACTATTTTAAGTTTCAACTCCACATTAAGCTATAGAATTTCAGAATTTGTGAATTTGAAATGTATAGTGATTGGATGGGAATGTATTCAAAATGTGCATTTGAACTAATTTTTAAATTTAGAATTTCAGCTTCACTTGCTACCACATAAAGTGTGTGTGATGGGAATAGGTGACAAGAAGACAGAATGGCTGATGAAAAAGCCTGCCTGTGTGGTTATACTGATGACATAGAAAGGACTGTATGTGTGAGGAATCTGCCATCCCCTGACTGTAGGCTGCCAGAAGGCCTGTCCTCAAAATATTCAGGGTCTTGACTTCTCACATTTTTGCCTTGATCTACATCACTGAAACTGCTTATACCATGTAATGGATTATCTCCTGCTGTGGAGGAGTGAGGTGCTATCGCAAGTGGGAGTATTTATCTGTGAGTGGCTGCAGTGTGTCCCACTGTGCTTAAGAAGAAGAAGAAGAGCCCTGCTGGATCAGACCAAGGGTCCATCTCATCCAACATTATGTTCACAGTGGCCAACCAGCTGCCTGGGGGAAACCAACAAGTAGAACACAAGTGCAATAGCAGCCTCCCGACTGTGTTCCCAAGCAACTGACGTTCATAGGCATAGGGATGTACGGATTGTGTAAAATCCATTCCGTTTGTGTTTTGTAGGTTGTCAAGCACCTTTTGTTCTGTCGTCCACCTACTGACAGAATTGGATTTGTTTTTTAGTTTTTGAAATTGTGCAAATTTGCACAATGCAGAAATTCCCACAAAATGCATATTTTCATCCTTTAGTCTATGGGGGGAATGTGCATTTTTGGCTGGGTTATTTTAATTTTTGTGTATTTTTCTATGACGAAATTTGCACCAAATTCCTAAAGATTAGAAAAATGGTCTGCAATCTGCCTGACAGGAAAAGCCGGTCTGTTGAGGAATCTGTGGGTCAGATTCATAAAAATCTCAGCTCATTTGGTTCCATTGCAGATTTCTCTGACATCCCTACATAGGCATACTGCCTCTGATACTGGAGGTAATATATAGCCATCAGGACTAGTAGCTGCTGATAGCCTTATCCTCCATGAATTTGCCCAATCCCCTTTTAAAACCATCCAAATTCTGTCCTGAATCTCCCACCAATCAGCTTCATGGGATGCCCCTGGGTTCTAGTATTATGAGAAAGTGAGAAAAATGTATCCCTATCCACTTTCTCCACGCCATGCATAATTTTGTACACCTATCATGTCGCCCATTACTTGCCTTTTTTCTGAGCTAAACAGTCCCATATGTTGTAAGCTTTCCTCATGGAGGAGTTTCTCCAGCCTCTTGATCATTTGTGGTTCCATGAAACAGGGTGGATGTTTCTAATTATGCCTAACATGGAGTTTGCCTTTTTTACAGTGGCTGCAGTGCACACTGGGTTGACATTTTCGTTGAGCTGTCCACTGCAACCCCAAGATCTCTTTCTTGGTCAGTCACTGCTAGCTCAGATCCCATGAGATTATACCTGAAGTTGGGTTTTTTTTGCCCCAACGTACATCACTTTACACTTGCTTACATTGAACTGCATTTGCCATTTGGATGCCCATTCTCCCAGTTTGGAGAGATCCTTTTGGAGCTCTTCACAATCCCTTTTTGTTTTAAACACTGTAAATAAGTTGGTGTCATCCGCAAACTTGGCCACTTCACTGCTCGCTCCTAATTCCAGAACATTTATGAATAAGTTGAAAAGCATTGGTCCCAATACAGATCCCTGTGGGATTCCACTATTTACTTCCCTCCACTGGGAGAATTTACCATTTATTCCTACTCTCTGCTTTCTGTTCTTTAACCAGTTACTGATCCATAAGAGAGCTTTCCTCTTATTCTATGACTGCTACGTTCTCAGGAGTCTTTGGTGAGGGACTTTGTCAAAAGCCTTTTGGAACTCCAAGTGAACAATGTCTACCAAATCACCTCTGTCTACCTGTCTATTGACACTCTCAAAGAACTCTAAAAGGTGAGTGAAACAGGACTTATCTTTGCACAAGCTGTGTTGACTCTTTTTCAGCAGGGCTTGTCCTTCTATATGCTTACTAATTTTATCTTTAATAATGCTTTCAACCTGGAACAGACGTTAAGCTGACCAGCCTGTAATTGCCCGGATCCCACCTGGATCCCTTTTTAAAAATTGGTGTTACATTGGCCATCTTCCAGTCCTCTGGTACAGAAGCTGATCTTAGGGACATGTTGCATAGTTTGGTTAGAAGATCAGCAATTTCATATTTGAGTTCTTTGAGAATTGTAGGATGGTGTCAGGTTTCCCATTCCCCCCAGCACACACACTCAGGCAGTCTGACACTGGACATCCAAATCACTGAGATTTATTTATTGCGGGGAATCCCATGGCAAAAGCTTAATGGTTACATTCTTCAGAAATCATATAGCTGATGGTCAGTAGCTATAGGCGCTATGTAATTCCAGAACCATCCAAAGCTAAACACTACTACCGTGGATGAGATCCTCATCAATGTGGTTTCTCTGTTGCCATCTCCACAGTTCTGAACACAAGGGAAGAGACTCCGGATTCCTGGGCACCTAACCCAAACAATCCTTTTACAGGGTTTCAACCCTGGACATGGAAAGGGAATGATTCCTGGAATGAACCCATCAGGCAATCAAGGGATAACTTCTTGAAAGGCCTAAACAAACCACACCCATAGAGAGCCTAACTTTGAATCTTTTGTTGATAACTCTAGGCTACATGGTCAAGGCCCATCAAGATCAAGGGAAGGGCATACCCACACATGGAAGGAGTTCTAGGCCACCGTTTTCGTATTGGCAACTCCACACTGCATGAGTTCTGGCAGAGGGAAGTCCAAAAGTCATAGATCAAACCCAGCCTGCTGTACACTGAGCTGACTACAAACACAGACACACAATCCACAGCAATGAGAGTTCAAGTCTATGAAAAGCCCCACAGTACTTTTCATGGCAAGTCCTTAACAATCCAAAGTTCCAGTTCATGCGCAGAGTGCCTCCAAAAGCCCAGACGATGATGGATCCAAACTGAGAAGGCTTCGGGCAAAGAGGACGAGATGTTCCTAGTAAAGGCTCTTCGCCTTTGCATCAGCATAAAAAGAAAGGCGTGTCTGTGGGACACCCCCTCCAGATCCCTTGACAGACAGGGCCTTTAGCCTTTCAGCAAGGCCCCTGTCTAAACAGGGTGTCACAGCTCAGCCCTCCAGCAGTGATGCTTCAACCTGGACGACCCTTCTGCAAACCCCACCCCACCTATGTTAGGCTCTCATAGACAGCTTCCAGCCTCCCTGCCTCCAAGGCCAGACCAGCAGGTGGACAGGGAGTTGGGTGACTCCCTCAGGCTCTGCTTTGAGAACACTGACAGACATAAGCTCACACATACTCTGACATTCCAGAAACTAAATAGGCCCAAGCCCTTCCAGGCTAAAAAAAGGTAAAAGGTAAAGGTGTCCCCAACCAGTTGTGTCCGACTCTAGGGTGTGGTGCTCATCCCCGTTTCTAAGCCAAAGAGCCAGCGCTGTCCGAAGACGCTTCCGTGGTCATGTGGCCGGCATGACTGAACACCGAGGTGCACGGAACGCTGTTATCTTTCCCGCCGAGGCGGTACCTATTTATCTACTTGCAATTTCTTGCTTTCGAACTGCTAGGTTGGCAGAAGCTGGGACTGAAGACGGGAGCTCACTCCGTCATGCAGCACTCGGGTCTCGCTGCTGTCCTGCTGACCTTCCGGTCTGCAGTTCAGCGTCTTAACCACTAAGCCACCGCGGCCCCCCTTCCAGGCTACTTCCAATCAAATCCTGGCTATAACCTACAAGGTAGAGTTACCTTGAGTAGAGGGGAAGTACTAGTTCCCCTCTACTCAGCACTGGTTAAGCCTAATCTGGAGTACTGTGTCCAGTTCTGGGCGCCACATTTTAAGAAGGATGCAGACAAACTGGAGAGGGTTCAGAGGAGGGCAACAAAGATGATCAGGGGACTGGAAACAAAGCCCTATGAAGAGAGACTGAAAGAACTGGGCATGTTTAGCCTTGAGAAGAGAAGACTGAGGGGAGATAGAATAGTGCTCTTCAAGTACTTGAAAGGTTGTCTCAGAGAGGAAGGCCAGGATCTCTTCTCGATCATCCCAGAGTGCAGGACACGAAATAATGGGCTCAAGTTACAGGAAGCCAGATTCTGGCTGAACATCAGGAAAAACGTCCTGACTGTTAGAGCAATATGACAATGGAACCAATTACCTAGGGAGGTAGTGGGCTGTCGCACATTGGAGGCATTCAAGACGAGGCTGGACAGCCATCTGTCAGGGATGCTCTGACTTGGATTCCTGCATTGAGCAGGGAGTTGGACACGATGGCCTTGTAGGCCCCTTCCAACCCTACTATTCTATGATTCTAAGGCCCACTGCAGTACTGAAGCTGGCCCCTGACAGATGGATACCATCTGGGCCTGGTGATTTATTTGCTTTCAATTTATCAAAAAGGTTAAGAACTTATTTTTTTGTCACCACTATTTGCCTCAGTTCCTCAGACTCCCTTCCTGAAAACATCAGTTCAGGCAGAGGTATCTGTCCTATATCTTCTGCAGTGAAGACCAATGAAAGAAATCATTCAGCTTCTCACCTTGTCCTCCTTTAGTACTCTTTAACTCCATTGTCATCCAGCTGCCTCCCTAGCTGGTCTCTTGCTTCTGATATATTTAAAGAATTCTTTATGGTTGGCCTTGATATTGTTAGAAATATGTTCTTCAAAATGCTTTTTTGCATCTCTAATTGTCTGCTTGCATCACCTTTGTGCAAATTTATGCTCTCTTTTGTTTTCCTCACTTGGGCAAGACTTACATTTTCTGAAGGAAGCCTTCTTTCCTCTAATATCTTCCTTGACGCTGCTTGTTAACCATGCCGGTAACCTCTTGGACTTGATGTTACCTTTCCTAGCCTGTGGTATTCATTTTAGCTGAGCTTCTGTTATAGTGGTTTTGAGTAACCTCCAAGTATTTTGAAGGGATTTAATCCTCCTGACTCCCTCTTTCAACTTCCTTTTCACCAGTTCCCTTATTTTAGAGAAGTTCCCCCTTTTTAAAGTCAAATATGACTGTGCTGGATTTCCTGGGCAATTTCCCACTTAAATATATATTATTTAAATATATACTACTACAAGCTTGAAAGGACTTTCCCTCCTTTTCCTTTATTATTCTTTTATTATTACATTGATATCCTGCCTTTTTTCCCTCTTGCAATGAACCCAAGGTGGCTTACGTGGTCCTCCTCCTCTCCATTTTATCCTCACAACAATCCTGTGAGGCTAAGCACCGGTGCCTGGTCCAAAGTCACCCAGTGAGCTTCATGGCCAAGTGGAGACTAGAACCTGGATCTCCCAAGTCCCAGCCTAACACTCTAACTACTACAGTATTCCACACTGGCTACTAATAACTTTGAAATTAGGGTCTAAAATACCCCTGAGGAAAACACGACATCATGAGGTAGTGTCATTCACAGGGGCATTCTAGACTCCAGTTTCAAAACAGCTAGTAGCTGGGCTCCTCTGTGTGCAGCCAAGCCACAGCATGGGTTTTTAAAATGTAAAAGAAAAAAGAAAAAGATGTCATTGCCACTAGTTTGTAAGTACTACTACCCCACTCCCAAACTTTGACCCTCGCCAGTAAGTCTGCACTCCCCCTCTTTCAGTATGTCCTCCCCCCTGAATTCAGTAAGAAAAGCTGATGAAAATGCTTTGACTAGGCCCTAGAGGGAATATGACTGCTCTCTTCCTAAATCTGAGGTAACATTTTGCTCCACTTGGAAAATGCTAGGAAGAAGTGTCTGCCTCTGTCTGTTCCTTTGACACCATGTCTACATTTGCTCACTTTTCCATCTCTTATAGCTTGCTGGGGACATTCTGTTTAAGGCATCACAAGTGACGTGACAAATAAGATGTGTTCCTTCATTCAAAGATGACCAAATGGCATCAGTCCAGGTTACATAACCTGAGAGGACAGCTGCAGTTGCAAAACAGACAAGGGAATGTGTCATAGGGAGGTTCTGAATATTTTAATATTATTTTTTCTAAAAGCAAATAAAGAAACAGTTTATTTCAGTAAAATGTTCCATTTAAAATAACTTGATTATGTATATGTGTTGAAGAAGGGGAAAAAATAGTACATGCACAAACCCTTGAATGTTGTGAACAGTCACCCAGGCAGTCCTGAATAGGGCTCACAAGGTACATAGCCATCCCATCCCCGTTGGGTATCCAAATTATTTTGAATACTAATAGCTAACTTATTCTTTTTTTAAATACCATTTCTGTTAGACTTGGTCATTTAAATATTGTTAATGGCTAAGGAGGCTTGTGGCTCCAAATTTGGTGGGGCTGTGAATCCATTCTGGGTTTTAGTCAGAACCAGGCAGAACTCTAAAGGGGCTCTGAACCCTAAACCCAAAATAGGTTCAGGGCTGAAATCAGAGCTAGCAGCCTCCACTGGTTAATGGTGATACTGGCTGGGGAATGGTGGGAGTTGTAGGACTTTTTCAGTCCAAACATACATAGGATAGTGCCCTTTGTGAGATGAAATGCTCTGAGCTATCAGGTAGTGCAAACAGACATTTATCCCATTCAAAACATTCCTGAAAAAGAAAAAGTTGAAAAAAGAAGTACAGGTCATCACAATGCAAATAAAAAATAAATTTATCTCAGATCAATGCCACTGATCCAAAGGAAAAGAATTTCGTCCAGTAATTTAATGGTTGAAGGTCCTACCCCATATTGTATTTTTTCCCCTTAGGGACTGATTGCCAATAGTGGAGGGTCTCTATCTGTCCTACAGAATATATCCCCGACTGCATGGGACATAGAAGCTGGCAACCACACCCTCCCCAGCTCTAAAAGTTGTTTCTTTCATACCAAAACAATTTGTCTTGCTTTCAATCAGAGTTTCTCCAGTTTTTAAGGTCTACTCCTCTGCAGTGCATCATGCATATTCTTAAACTCTCCAGATATGCCCTTCATTCCATTAGTTGGGCCTGGGATCTTCTTTCTCTGCCAAATCGATCTGTCTTAGGACTCCAGAAATCTGATCCAACCTGCCCCCCCTTCACGACCAACACACAGCTTCCAGTCCTTGTGCGCTGCCGCCCTTACCTTGAAGCAGGCTTCTGGGAGGTGCCTGTGGTTGGTTACTCAGCAGCCTGCCAAAATGTGGCCTATTCACATTACCACCCTGCCACCCCCCACCCTACCCGACTTCCCTCCCTCCCCCCACCCTCTCTCAAATCTGGCAATTCTACCAATCAGCAAGTCACATGCTATAGAGCAGGGACAGGCAACTTGGTGCCCTGTAGATGTTTTGGTTTGGACTATAACTGCCATTAGCCCCAGCCAGGATGGCCAATGCTCAGGGATGATGGCAAGCGTTGTCTAAAACATCTGGAGAGCACCAGTTTGCCTACCTCTGCTGTAGAGGGCTGGGACAATTCCCTCTGGTGGTGTGTGGTCAGTAGTGTAGTGGCAAATTCAGGAGTGCACGGTCCCTTTGTGACAGTCACAGCCACGCCCCTCACAGCCACGCCCCCTTCTAAGACCGTACGACCTGCTAAGATATACAACCTTCAACTGGGATCCAAAATCAGTGCAGCTGAGAGTAAGGCAGGGGTATTTCAACTGGATGTCTGAGAAAAAATGCAGGAGTGTTAGAATCTTTTTCACCCATTCACTCACTCAAACACAAACGTTTTAGGTTTTCAAAATATGACACTCTATGGAAGCTCCACCCTCGCAACTCAGCCTTCATGGTCAGATCCTTTCTCATTTAAACAGCCCCTTGCACACTCCTTTAGCGCCCCAACATTACCCATTAGCCTTCCCTAAGCTCCTCCATTATATCTCTCCCCTCCTCCAACAGAAACGTCCACGCAACCAGCTGGATTGAACAACGCGCGCGCGCACACACACACACACACACACACACCTTCTTTCTCCCCTCTCCCTAACTGATTTTTTTCTGTTTCCCTTCCCTCCACCAGGGTTTGTTTGCCCAGGTATATGCCAACCTTGTACCAAAAATTGTAGCTGACAGAGCAGGTTGCATTTGGCAATTCTGCTTACTGTAATGTTCGAGAATTAACAGTGCAATCCAATGTGTGTTTATTTCAAATTAAATTTACAGAGATCTTGGGGGGGGGGTGGCAGCTAAGGCTGCACTATGCACACTTACCTGGGAGAAAGCCCAATCGGCAATTGAACATAGTGGGACTGATTTCTGAGTAAACATGCATAGGATTGTGTAATAAATCCTAAAAACTGGCACAAACCAACTCTTACAATGAATATTAATAATTCAGTAGCTGAACAAGTCATCATCTTGCTTCTCATTTGCACCACCCATCTGTCTCCATCTCTTTCATGTTCATCAAGATGTGAAAGAAACTTTTCCATAAAATTAAAAATTTCTCCAGCCCCCAGCCGCCACTGTAAAGCATGAAAAGGTGACAATCCTAAACACACTTACTGAGGGAGCTGGTGTACTGCTGTGGCCCTGTTCTTCTTTCCTCCCCTGGAATTGTGGGATAGGATGGTGCTCTGGCTAGCTCTGGCTAGCTCTGGCTAGCTCTGGCTAGCTCTGGCTAGCTCTGGCTGCTGGTACTGGGGTGTAGTTTGGAGATCTGTCAAGAACAAGTTTAAGCATCAGGAGTTTTAAGGGTGATGCAGTAAATGACCCCTGGCCATAAACAAACCTCAGTTAAGGGTATGTAAATTAGCTTTATGTGTGTTTTTAACTAAAAGGCACAAAACAATGGGAGCATATTTTCAAGAGTAGGACAAGGGTCTAGGCCATTCACATCTCCACACCCTTACTTGCTAAAGGCACATTATATCTAAATGGTGTGAGGAAAAAGGAGAACAATAATAACAACAACTTGTATAATCAAAAATTAAGTTTCAAACAGCTATGTAACTTTAGATTACAAATTACATTTAAATTTAGATTGTAAGCTTCTAGGGGCAGAGACCTGATTTCCTTGCTTATAATTCTCTGTAAAGTTCCACATATATTGTAAAAACCAAAGTCTGTGCATCTTCTAGAAGCAGCTGAAGACATGTTTTATTCAAACTGCCTTTTGGTGACCAGCAACAGGGAATGATAAAGTAGATTGATTAGCATATTGTTACCAGCCCTGAGCCTTTGGGATGAGGTAGACTATACATCCAATCAATCAATCAATCAGTTAAATAAATAGTACATCCGATATGGACAACAATGATGGTTTTTTTTTTCCCACCACGGATAAAATAGTAACTCTATCATATGGGTAGAATGAAGCCTCATGGCCGTGGGGCTTACTCTCAAGTAAGTGCAAAGGAGGAAATAAGTATGTGTGAGTGTGTGGAGAAGGAGAACAAGAGAAAAGCTGCTTTACTTAACAAATTTATTCAAAGACTATCAAGGTTGCTGGTAATGTGCACTTTAGGCCCTCACCCTCTGCAGGAACAGCCAAGAAGAAATGCAGCAGGCTGCAGCCTTCCCCAACCTGGCGCTCTCCAGCTTTGCTGGACTACAACTCCCATTGGCTCCAGGCAGCATATTGGCTATACTGGCTGGGAGGGGGGATGATAGGATTTGCAGTCCAACACATCTGGAGAACACAAGGTTGGGAAAGGCTGGATGAGAGATCTGATGGAGAAGTTCTGTGGCCCCTGCCCAGAGCTGTGCAGGCTGTGCTGAGGCAGGCAAGGTGGCCAATATCCACGTACATGTCTTCTCAGAAGTAAGCATATAGATTTCAACGGGGTTTATTCCAGGTATTTTTTATCATTTTAATTTAATTTTTAAAATTTATTTTCATTTATTTTTCATTCATATAGACTTCCTCTTTCTTCTCTCTGTCCTCCCCATACCCCAACCCCACACCCCACTGCAGCAGACTGTGACCCAGCTGGGAGCCGGCTTCAATAAAAGTACAGGAGCGAAGCCCCGGTGCGACCTGCCACCACTACACTGCTGGTGGTGGTAGTCGAATTTCATAAGGAAGAGCCTGCTGCAGGAGTATGGGCACCTGCAGGGGTTTTTCTGGGGGGGGGACACACCAAACCTGCACAGCAGTTTGTGGTTGTAATTTCTGCACACAGCGTGCATTGCTCCAGTACACCTGCACACTTTCCTTGTGTGTGCTGTTTGTTGCTTAGCATCCATCACATTCCATGACATTTAGAAGCCTATACAGAGTAGTAGAAGATCCTGGGACTTGAATAGTACTAATTCAGGAGAGTGTTATATTCAAGAAATATCATGAATGCCAACAAAACTTTATTTGGAATGAGGGATAAAACAAACACCCAGGAACAAGAGATTAAAAAAAAACCCCTAAATGCACAAACACAGTATAGCTGTTTTAAGAATATCATATTGTATATTTTATGGCATCACTGCCCTTATAACATTGACAACTTCACATGACTTGTCCTGGAATTATTTCCTTCATTTGGAAACATTGGTGAATACTCTCTAGAGCAGGCTACCCCAGCTTGGTGCCCTCCAGTCCAGATGTTTTGGATTACAATGCCCAAAATTCCTGACAATTGGCCATGCTGGCTGGGGCTGATTGGAGTTGGAAGTCCAAACATTTGAAGCCACCAGATTGAGGAAGTCTGCTTTAGAGAGTAGCAGAAGAGTCTGTGGAGAGTGTCTTTAGCAGTAGAAGAAGAAAGGAGTATGCTTGATCAGGTTTTAGGGTTCTAGAGGAGCCTGGACTACTCACTTTTCACATTGTTATCAGCCACTTTTTACATCAGGTAACAATACAACTTTTGTATGGCTTGAATTTTGAACTACAGCAATGTTATTTTAGAACTGCATATTTTTCCTTGAACTGTACATTTTGTGTAAGGTTGCACATTTTTAAAAAGCCCTGATAGCATCAGAGAACAGGTCCACCATTTCCAGTAGATCTGGTGACTGCGCAGCAATAAGGCCTGAGCACCAGGGGCCGGTCTACACTTACGAGCTTTTTCACTTCCAATGAGGTTTCACCACCCGTCTTTCACACTACGCAGTACCTACCTTGAATTGGAACCGGAATTTCCTGCTTCTGTACTCCCACTTTCAATACCCTGATATCCCGGTATTCCCCAGAGAATGTGCTCTGATTTTCCGCCTTCGCTACCGTATCTGGTCGTAGTCCCCTCCCCTGCCTGTCCATATACAGTGGTGTTTGTATTTCCCTCCTGTCCAATCACAGCTCTCGACGGCCCCATGTTGTCTTGCAGCTACTGATCACATAGCTTACTCAGCACTCAATGTTTCCTCAGCAACAAGCAAAGGGCTGGATGTGTGCGCGCTTTTCTGATCTCGGAAGCTAAGCAGGGTCGGCCCTGGTCAGTAGTTGGATGGGCAACTGCCTGGGAATCAGGCTTCCTGCATTGAGCAGGGGGTTGTTCTATCCCTTCAAATGAGACTAACTTTTACCCCCTTCTATCCACCGCTTCGGCTGGTTTTTTAAAAAAAATTAAGGCATTATCTTCGAAGAATTGTGGCTTCTCCGCAATTTTTTTTTTCTAATTCAGGCATGATCTTTGAAGACATGAATCTTCAAAGATTCAAAGCTTTGACTCTTCAAAGATCATGCCTGAATTAGAAAAAAAAAAAATTGCGGAGCAGCCACGATTCTTCGAAGATAATGCCTTAATTTTTTTAAAAAAGGCGAAGCGAGGGATAGAAGGGGGTAAAAGTTAGTGTCATTTTGAAGGGATAGAACAACCCCCTGCTCAGTGCAGGAAGCCTGATTCCCAGGAGGTCGCTCATCCCAGTACTGACCAGGGCCAACCCTGCTTAGCTTCTGAGATCAGACAAGCGTGCACACATCCAGGCCTTTGCTTGTTGCTGAGGAAACACTGAGTGCTGAGAAAGCTATGCGATCAGTAGCCAGAAGACGACACGGGGCTGTTGAGAGCTGTGAGTGTGGTAGGCGTGGAATCAGCAGAAACAGGAAGAATTTCTGATCCTCCAATGAGAGCATCTGTCTTTAAGAGCAGGAAAACAGCACAGCACTCGAGTGTGAACCGAGCTCGCGCATTTGATGAAGCACCACAATGGGGAAAATGGGTGAGTGTGGATAATCACGTTTTAATGTGAGAGTGTTTAACCCAACAGGACACTGAATTCATTGCGACAACGGGTGCAATGTAGATTGGTCCCAGGTCTATGTAGATCTAGCCTCTGAGATATTTGTACCCCTCTGTTGTTTCTCATTTGGTAGACCTGGTGTCCAGACAAGGTCTTCACCCACAGCTGAAACCATACCCTCAGTATGACTCCCTTCACCCTGTAATGGCCCTTTGGGCCAAAGGCCATTACAAAGTTGAAGGGCATAGTTAATATTGGTGTGTTTGTGTGGGGTGTATGTGTGTGACCTGTTCAGCATTGCAGCTCACTGCTAGGCTCTGCTCTACAGGTGATGCACAATAGATTCAGGTACCTTCACAAAAGGTTTATTCCTACAATACCTAAGAAAACTAACTTCTACAGAGCTGCATGGCACACTGTCTCACCTCCAAGGCCAACACTAAGAGAGATGGGGAGAGGTTCCACTTAGGCCACCTGAAAGGGCTAAAAATGGCAGGTTCTCTTCAAGCTATATCTATATCTATATCTATATCTATATCCCAACAACCTGTTCTAGCCCTTAATGAATTGGACTGCTGCTACAATCAGTTTCACAACTCTATTTGCATTTCCCCGAATTTGCACTGCAGCTTAACTTGAGTCTGAGTTTTAGCAGCAGAAATGAAGACAGGATCCTTGCAGGTGTGAGGCTGATCACATATTTGCTCAATTCTTTCCTATACTGGCTAATTAAAGTTGCCAGAATTGAAATGGCAAGTTGGGTGTTTTAGATTGTAGATGTTTCTTTGGGGGAAGACAGGGTACCAGATACCTAGAAGGAAACTGTGCTGAGACCATTGCTGAAAAAGTCTATCATTCCCCTATTTTGGACAATTACCTGCCTGTCTCTGTCTAACATACAGTGCCTGGGGTAGGATGCTTGAGGATTTTGTTCCGTCTGCATTTTTAAGTGAAGTAACCTGATTTGCACTTCCCTGACTAATATTCAGATTGGAACAGTTTTCCTTCAGTTTTCACAATTCTTTGAATTCTGTGATACAGCTCTTGGCTTAAAAAATGTACCAAATGCATGTGAAAAAGCATATGTTAGATTACAATGCATACAGAAATATTATTTTGTGATAAAACACATACAAAAGTGCATATTTTGTGAAAAAATATATTTGAAAATGTGAACTGTCATTTTTTTTAAAAATGTGCAGATCAATACAGAAATGGAACAGAGTTTATTTTATTTTATTTCATTTCTATACCACCCAATAGCTGAAGCTCTCTGAGCAGTTCACAAAAATTAGTTATGAATGAATACATGCATAAGTAACATAGACCAGAAATAGACTGGTCTATCTATTCCTAATCTGGGGGCAGCTGAAGCTTAATCCGGATGACAGAGTCTTGGTTGGGGAATATGATGGCCTAGGAGGAGGAGTACAGTTTGTTCTGAACAGAGTTGCACTCCTCCTGAAGTTGCAGTCCTCCCCAGGTAACAGCAGTAGCCAGGAGTGCTTTTTTACCATCTTCACCTGGTATAGCAGTTATGCCTTTTCCTGGAAAAATCAGAACTGGCCATGGATGTTCATGCTCTGGTCACTTCCAGTTTGGATGACTGCAATATGCTTTACATGGAGCTACCCCTAAAAAAATCATGGTGCTATCCTAAACCCATTTAGACAGAAAAAAGTCCTGCAAATCCCAGTATGCCCCAGTTAGAATGCTGCCACAGTGGTTTTATTTGGGAGCAACAGACTGGATCAAATTACACTGATACTTAACCAGCTTTACTTGTTGCCAATTTGTTTGCAGGCTCAATTCTAGGTGCTCACGTTGACCTATAAAGTCCTAAATGTCCTGGGAACACAGTAAGTTAGGAATTGACTTTTCCCATAAAAATCTGCCCAAGAATTTTAATCTACTTCTGACTGTCACAGATGCTAAGCCCTCCCACTGAGTAAAGAGGCAGCAGAGACTCACTGTGCAATCCACAGTCTTTATTCAGCTAATAGCACCTGTTCACCTCTGAAGTGGCTTAGAGCTGTCCTCTAGGCCTAATTTGCAAAGTAAATCCTTTGGTAAGAGAGCTACTGAAAGCAAGTCAGTTGCCTTTCAACTCTGGACAGCTTTCCCATTGTGCTCTGCTGGCTTTTTCTGAACTCCTTCAGGGAGGATCCTGTCCCAACCCAATTTCTGACAGGCAGCCAATCTTGTGTGATGCCTCCCAGTTCCTCCTCTCAACTCCACCCGCTTAACTCAGCAGCAAGCTCTGGCATCTGTCAATCCCAAAGCTCCCTCTCCCTCTAACAGAGCCTGGGTTTCCATGGAGAGGGGGGAGGACAGTCTCTGAGCCTGGCCCTCCTCCTTGATAAGACCCTTGGAAGGTTTTTCACTGGCTCCTGGGGAGTCTTGGGGAATTTTCTCCAGCACACCCTGTCTCTGCTGGGCATCTAACTCCATCTCTGAATCTGAATCGGAGTCCAAAATCAAAACAGAGGGCTTGGGCTCAATACTGACACTGAGGGCCTTATCACTGTCTGCCCCTCCCCACAACCAAGAGATGGGCAGAAGATACGTATGAAAGATATGGCCTTATGGTTGTGACACCTACAACGTGGAATGGAATGATGCCTGGCCTTTAATGCTCACTTGAAACAGTTTTATTTTTGTAGGTTTTTTAAAGAACTGTTCATACTTAATTGTATTTTTTCTGCGGTTATATTTTATTGCTACTTTTAAAAATTTGGCTGTTTATTTTAGATTATGTATTTGCTTTGATTGTTGTTTTTAAATGTTGTAAAATCTCTTGAGTATAGTTTAAAACAGAAAAGTAGGATATGGAAAACTTGTGAATGCTCTCCTGCAAAGAGGCTTGCAGGGCAACTGCTCTGATGTCATTTTGGTACCAAACAACCTTTTTATTTTCTGAAGACTTTTAACTCTCAGTTTTAACAGTGGAATTCTATGCTCTTTAATCATTTTTTTACATTTCCTTGTTGTTTTGCTGTATATTTTACTCTATATCTTATTGTTTTATTTGTAAGTTGTGCTGAAAATATTTTATCTAAATCCATATTCATGTCCAAGTCTCATCAATGGAAAATCATCCAATGTAACTGGACAAGATGGTGGTAGACTGAATTATGACAATAGAGACATCGAGGTTGAAGCAAGTACAAGCAATTTTATTCTTGAAGCACTTAGCAAACATGTCGCAGTGGATCTTCAAGAGTTTTCCTACAGCATTGAAGGGGGAGGGGGAGATTGCAACAGACCCAAAATTTCTTGGAAAACCTGTACTGGGTAGCACCTTATGGATGCCATAGTGGCTTCTTTGCTTCCATCGCTGCCATAGATTAGGTTCAATAATGAGTTCTTACTCAGTGAGCTCTTCAGTTGTACTCGCTCTGAGTTTTCTGTCACTTAGGTTCTAGCCATCTCCCTGCTTCATTACCTCCACCTCCCTGTGAATCAGGGAGCTGATAGAGTTCTGACTGGTGGGAGGGGGTGCTTAGGACAGAGTGATGGTGTCTACTTCCCAAGTTACTTCTTCATGCCGCAGCACGATCAGGGCATCAAGTGTCAGCCATGCCAACTGGAAACTGCAAAGGGTTACTTTACAGTGGGGCTATTTTACAGTAGTTCCAGCCCATCCTGCCAGGTAAGCTCCAGAAGGTAGTATTAGGGAACTATTGCTTAACTTTGTAGCTTTTGGCTTGTGGGATTCCACAGAGTTCTATCTTGTCTTTCATGTTATTCAAAATCTATATGAAACTGCTTGGACAGGTTTGCAGGGGCTGGGGTTGGATGTCATCAACATACACTGATGACAGCCAGCTCTACTACATCTCCTTTTCAACAAATTTGAAGGAGGCAGTGGAGGTCCTGAACCCAGTGAATGATGTCAGTAAAGGACTGGGTATGGGCAGACAGAAGTGATGTTGGTTGGTAAGAGCTAATCCAGGATTGGGTATACAGCCTGTTTGGGGTGAAGTTGCACTCCCTTTAAAGAACAAGGTTCACAAGTTTGGAGTATTCCTGGACCTGTCATCGCTGTTGGATCCCCAGAAGTGACTGTGCCCAGGTAGGGTTGGAGGGGCAGTTTTGACTGGTGTGCCAACTGTGCTGTTCCTGGAGAAGCATATTTTGGGCACTGTCATATATGCCCTTGTCACATTCAGGATCAGGATGCCTTTGAAAAGTGCTTAGAAACTTCAGTGCATAAGTTAGAGTTTTTGGCTGAGCTGTTTTTCAGACCTTGCTTAGCTGTGATGCCTCCCAGTTTGTTTCTGAGCCCAATTCAAAGCACTGGTTATTGCCTTTAAAGCCCTAAGTGTTTTGAGAGTGTGGTGCTTGAAGGGTCATCTCCTCCCATATGATTCTGTTTGAGGCTCTCAGTGAAGGCCCTGCTCACCACCTGCAAAGATTAAGTTGGTGGGCAGATGGGACAGGGCCCTCTCTGTTGTGGCACCAGACTTTGAACTGAGAAGCCCAGCTGGTCCCATAATTGATCATGCAGAGATCATTTTTTTATCCTCGTTCTCTGAAATTGTTATTGTTGCTGCTTGGATATTATTTGATTTGAATGTATTTGCTCTTGCATTGTTTTTTTCAGTCAGTTGCTGTTAGCCATCATAGAGGTCCCATCTATAACAGAAAGTGTAGGATACTTTAATTAAAAACAAAAAACAAATTTGGAGTAATAGTTGGAAAATATTGTGGGAAAAGTTGTTATGACTTCAAAGTCTCCATGACAACCATGGGACTGTCCCAATATGTCATTGGCCAAACATATGTAGTGGGACATACTCTAGACTTGGTTTTCTCAAGCGGACATAGAGATGGTGATCTGAATGTGGGGCACTTTGAATCAGTTCCTTTGTCATGGTCAGATCATCACCTGCTGAGATTTAGACTTAGGACAACTTTTCACCTCTGCAAGGATGGGGACCTATTAAGATGGTCCGCTCAGGGAAGCTAATAGATCTGGATAGTTTCCAGAGGGTTCTAGGGAGGTTTTGGCTTGCTCTGCTATTGAAACCATGGTTGATCTGTCAAATGCAGAAATGGAATGCAGTTGACACAATTGCTCCTGAGTGCCCTCTCCTGAGCAGAGCTTGTACTGCTCTGTGGTAAACTCCAGAGCTGAGATCAATGAAGCAAAATAGGAGACAGCTTGAGTGCAGATTAGGGATGTATGAAACACCTACCTGGCTCCGCGCCGGGCAATCTGCGGTGGGGGGGGAGGCGCTCCATCCCTCCCCCCGGAATCCTGCCCGGCCGGCTCTGCTCTGCGGCCAAGCCACGGAGCCACCAGCCGGCTCCAGCCACCCGCAGCTGGACATCCAGCTGCTGGGCAGCCCTGCAGGGATGCAAATGGCGGCTGTCGTAGCAGCTGCCATTTGTGTCCCTGTATTGAGCCGTGATTGGCTATGTAAATATTTACATAGCCTATCACAGCAGGGGGAAAAACCCCAGCGTACGCATATGGTGGTAGCCGCCACCATATGCGTACACTGGGTTTTCCCCCACCCCTGCTGTGATAGGCTACGTAAGTATTTACGTAGCCTATCACAGCTATGAAGAGGAGGAAGCGAATGGCGGCCGCAGGACAGCCGCCATTCGCAAAGCAGCGCAGACGGGAGGAGGTAAGTGCTCCGTTTCATGTGCCTCTCGTAGGGTGGGGGCGGCGGGACTTTATCCCATGCACCTTTCGTGGGTTGGGGGGGTGGGGGCTTCGTTCCGCGATGGATTTCGGGGGGCCGAATGCCAGTGCATTCCCCAAGATCCATCGCGGAATTCTCTGACATCCCTAGTGCAGATGGAGAAAAACTCTGAGTGGATGTGTGCCTATGGTCACATGTACTCAGGGGCAGTGAGGATGGAAAAAGAATCAGCCTCTTGTTGCCTCTGTTGAATTATCATAGAATCATAGAATAGTAGGGTTGGAAGGGACCTACAAGGCCATCGAGTCCAACCCCCTGCTCAATGCAGGAATCCAAGTCAGAGCATCCTTGCCAGATGGCTGTCCAGCGTCATCTTGAATGCCTCCAGTGTGGGAGAGCCCACAACCTCCCCAGGTAATTGGTTCCATTGTCATATTGCTCTAACAGTCAGGAAGTTTTTCCTGATGTTCAGCCGGAATCTGGCTTCCTGTAACTTGAGCCCATTATTCCGTGTCCTGCACTCTGAGATGATCAAGAAGAGATCCTGGCCTTCTTCTCTGTGACAACCTTTCAAGTACTTGAAGAGTGCTATCATATCTCCCCTCAGTCATCTCTTCTCAAGGCTAAACATGCCCAGTTCTTTCAGTCTCTCTTCATAGGGCTTTGTTTCCAGTCCTCTGATCATCTTTGTTGCCCTCCTCTGAACCCTCTCCAGTTTGTCTGCATCCTTCTTAAAGTGTGGTGCCCAGAATTGGACACAGTACTCCAGATGAGGCCTAACCAGTGCTGATTAGAGGGGAACTAGTACTTCCCGGGATGTGGAAGCTATGCTTCTATTAATGCAGCCCAAAATAGCATTTGCCTTTTTTCTCTATGTGCCACTCAGCAGAGCTTTTCAGGGTCGTCCAGGGCCTATTACATGGTGGCCCTAAGGATACTGTGCATCCATCTGAGGCCTGCTTTAAATACATATGCTAGGCATTTCCAGGATAAAATCTCTTGCATCCACTGGGACTTAGACTCCAGTGTTCCTACAGGTGAATCAGGTGAGGTATTGCGAGCACAGCCTTGTCCAGTTTGCTTGGATGAGTTTCAGTTGGTACAGCTTGAGGACATGGACAAGGTGCTTGGACAGATTAGTGCAACCAGATCCTTGCCCCTCTAGGCTTATAAAAAACAGCAAGGAGGGAACAGCTGGCTGGGCCAGGGAGGTGACTAATGCCTCCTTGTGAGAGGGAGTGGACTTGGGCCGCTTGAAAGAGGCAGTGGTGAGACCAATCCTGAAGAAACCCTCCCTGGACCTGGAAAATCTTAATAATTTTAGTACAATGGCAAATGTTCCTTTCCTGGGCAAAGTCCTTGAGCGGGTGGCACTGAGTGTCTTCTACCAGCTTCGGTTGGTGGCCCAGCTACCCCCCTATCTGGATAGCTTTGACTATTGGGCAGTATAGAAATGTAATAAATGAAAATAAATGAAATGAATTATCCAAATTGCTCTTATAGGATCCAGTTAATTCAGAAAATAAGTGGTATTCTCTCAGTATCATGTGAAATTCAAAAGGCCAGATAGATTTCCCATATAAATCCATTGTTCTGGACTGGGAAATGAATTGCTGATGCAATACTTCTAAAAGAAATTCACAAAAATTGCACATCCCTAGGTAGGAGTAATTCCCAAGTAATTGTCTCCCAGGGGTTGTCTCCATGAATGATCTACTCTGAGCTGGCTGCGTTTGGAGGTCGTTAGGGATATATGACGTCGTGGCCATCCAGCAGCCACCCCGGAGCTTATCAGGAAAAAACCAGATTTCCTGAGACTGCTTAAAGTCCGATTGTTTTCCTCAAGTCAGGTTATCCATGGTATAGTTGGTGTGTGCCCCAACCCCTGCATTTAGCTCGGGTAGGCTAGCCCTGTCCAGGGGTGTGCCTTTCACCATGACCCCGGGTCAAGGGGTGTTTCCTGTGTGTTTCCCATCCCTGCACAAACCAATTAGTGTCTACTTGTAAATAACTCACATTGTCATCAATGAGACTTGTCCCCTGAATGCCCACATCAGAACTTACAGAGATCCCCCTCAATTGGAATGGCACAGTTTGAAGCCCAATTCCCTACATGCTGTACAGCATGATCTCAAGGCTCCGATTCTCCATTGTTTGGTTTATTGCCTTAGGAAGTAGCCACTTTGACCCTTCATTATAGAGATCCTGCGCAGCATCGTGGGGGTTGTTTTCTTGTCTTTGTGTTTAGTGCTGTCTTTCCCACAACAAATCCATTAGTGTCTCCTCAGAAATAACTCCCAATGTGCTGAATGAGGCCTGCCCTCTGAATGCCCACATCAGAATTTACAGGGATCCCCCTGAATTGAATACAGGGCTTAAAGCACTGTAGCCTGTAAAGCACTTTACTAAACCTGAGATTCTCAGTGGCTTGGTTATTCCTTAGGAAGTAACTACTTCACACCTTCATTATAGAGATCCTGCAATTGGAAAGGGGGCTGGTTTCCCATCCCTGTGTCCCCCTCTCTTTCCCAGCACAAGCATATGTGTGTCTACTTGGAAGTAACTCCCATTGTGCTCAATGAGGCTTGCTCCTGAAATGCAGGTGCATCTGGAGTTTCAGGAGAAAGGGATGGGGGGGGAAGCCTCTCTTATTGGTTGAGCAGCGCCTACCAGTCAGATGACATTCGCTCCAACCCCAGCCCCAGGAAGTATGTTCTGTCTCTGAAGCTATTTTTACTGGTGCAGAGACCTTGCTTGTGGAGCCTTGCATGGATCAAAGCAGAGCAAAGCTGCTTCCTTTTTAAAAATCCCGTACTCCTCCATTCGCTTCTCCTTCCATTGTCATGGTGACACAGTCCCAGTTAGCTTTCACAGTGAATTCAAAGCAGCTAGTTACTAGATTTGGGGATCCCTTGTTGTATGAACAGGTACAATATCATCTATGAGATTAAAATGGCTTGTACCCCTAAATAGCAAAAAAGAGAGAGGGAAGAATCAGTCTGTAGATGGAAAATAAGATCAAGTTTATTGAGCGTAAAGAAATCCAACATGTACACATTTTTAGCTAGAAGAAGGTAAGAGGTATGAGAGAAGGCAGAGTAACACCAGCATAATAAACCAGTGTGTGTGTAGACACAAAGAAAGGTTAGATTAGATTAAGGTGATGTGCTGTAAACAGTGCTGATCAAAATAATACAATATAGCCTGAGTTATCCTGCAGTGCAAGCACAATTAAACTAAACCCTTGTCTTTTGATGTTGTGCTGCCCTTGATTACAGAACTTGAAACCAAGCTACCATGACTCCATTTACCTGCCTTTCTGTAAAACTGAATATATATTCTTTTCTTCATCATACTACTAGCTGCTTAATATTATTTCAAATACTCCTCTCCTATGTTCCTCCAATTTGGTGCCAAAACCTGTCATAAGAATTTCTCCTAACTAAACAGCCACGATGAGTGTAATATTCCAGGTGTGGTCAGAACAGAACTTTGTAGTGAGGGATTATTACCTCTTTGCTCCATGACCTGAAGTCTCCAGATCCAACAATTGTTCTTACTGCCATAGTATCACTACGAAGTCATGTCAAATTTGCTATCCAGTGTCACCCTGTAAGTTTTTAAGAATTATTTGTAATCTGTATTTGTCTCTCTAACCAAAGCTGAAGAGTGTTTTTCATACCATGTTATTTGGTTTTTTAAATACCTGAATCTCAAGTATTAAACATTAGCCAGTTTTCTAGTATGACCATGAGCTTATTCATGCATCATGCTACATATAGCAACACCCTATGATCCTTAAAAGTGGGATACTTCACTCAGTCTTACCCATTACTAAATAAATACAAGATCGAGAGTAGTAAATTACCACACATTTGTGATTACAGTTGCTATCATTTATTAACATTCATGTACAACAGTGAGGATGCAGTCCTACACATGCCCACCTGGGAGTAAGACTTAGTGAACTCAATGGAACTTACTTCTGAGTACACATGTATACGAGTATTCTGTAAATCCTGTTAAGTTATGGGAGGACTTCACAACTGACATACCAAGCCGAATGCTGCTATCAGCCAAGTATGGTGCCTCATCAAGAATTGAATAAATGTCCACTTCTGCTGTCCACCTAGATAAACGTTGTGGTTGTCAAGCAGCTGGTAGGCCTCAGTGCTTGGCTTGTGGGAAGCTTGATGAATTACAAGTTGTGCAAGCTGGGTTTAGGGTAATTTCTACTGTCTAGCATAACATGAATGCTGTTTTCCAGCAAAACATGAATTATTAAACTCTAATAACTGCTTCTATATTCACATGATCTGGCCAATTTGGATGGAAATGTTCAGCAGGTTTGGATAGGGCTGTACTCCCTCTGAAAGACCAAATTCACAGTTTGGGGTTCTTCCTGGGCTTAACACTACCTGAGGAAGCACAAGCGGTGGCAGTGGCTAGGAGTGCTGCCTATCAACTTAAGTCGGTACACCAGACCAGTTGCAACTCTGTCTGGTTAGTGCAGAATGCAGCTAAGTATTCAGACTGCATTACACCAATTTTGTATCAGCTGCACTGGTTCCCTATTTGCTTCTAAACCTAATTGAAAGTGCCCAAATACTTCAAAGCCCTTAATAGTTTGGGACCAGGATACTCAAAGGGCTGCCTACATACATGTGAACTTGCCCAGGTGCTAAGACCAGCTACGGAGGTCCTGTTTGTAGGCCTGCCAGCAGGATTAGTCAGATTGGTGGGCACAAGCGACACAGCCTTTGCAGTGGTGACTTAACCATCACCCTTCTCAATGATTCTCCTATGCAGGCCCCTCCCATCTCACCTGGTCATTTCTAATATTGTTTCCCTCAGCCAGGCTACAAAACAGGATGTAGGCCTGACTGGGGTGAGTGGGCTGACCTTGGCTGGACACTTTCATGAAAGAATCAGCAAGCATGGGAGGCGTTAAGCACCCATCCCTCTGACCTGCCAGTTCTTCCCTGCAAATCCTCCAATGGCCCTCTATACATCTTATTGCATTGCATGTGATAAGTGAACATTTGCTGAGAACATGCAATACCACCCTAGTCAAAGCACACCACATATATTAGCCCATAAAGCTATGGCCAACCTAGACAGCATAGTAAGAAGCAGAGACATCACCTTGCCGACAAAGGTTCATATAATCAAAGCTATGGTTTTCCCAGTAGCAACGTATGGTTGTGAGAGCTGGACTATAAGGAAGGCTGAGCGCCGAAGAATTGATGCTTTTGAACTGTGGTGCTGGAGAAGACCCTTACGAGTCCCCTGGACTGCAAGGAGGTCAAATCAGTCCATCCTAAAGGAAATCAACCCTGAGTGCTCATTGGAAGGACAGATACTGAAGCTGAAGCTCAAATATTTTGGCCACCTAATGCGAAGAGAAAACTCTTTGGAAAAGACCCTGATGCTGGGAAAGATTGAAGGCAAAAAGAGAAGGGGACGGCAGAGGATGAGATGGCTAGATAGCATCACTGATGCAATGAAAAATGAGCACACTCCGGGAGAAAGCCCAGGACAGGAAGGCCTGGCGTGCTATGGTCCATGGGGTCACAAAGAGTCGGACACGACTGAACGACTGAACAACAACAATCCTTACAACCACCCTGTAAGGAAGATCAGCATCCAGACAGTATTTGTGTTCAAGATGTAATATAATTCCACAAGAAGATGGAACCAAAAATAAGTTAGCATTTTGAAATTGTATCAAATTAAGAGCTTTACTTAAAGTTTTGTTCCAGCAATACCAAAATTTCATTTTGCCAGTTTAAAACAGGCTTCACTTAAACAAAAGATTTATAAAGTGTAAAGGGGAACAATGTTCTGAAGTTGTTAGGCTGATATTATCATAAAGCAGTAATCCCATTCATGCCAATGTTTAAGGTGACTACTTACACATCACCAAAAAACAGAAAATGCATCAGCCCCCCTCCCCACGAACAAACGAGGATACAGACTTGCATATGCTGATTTAAACACACAGGTACTAATTTTATGTATGTATGTATGTATGTATTAGATACTCCAGATAATTCCAGTGGAACAAGCTGGATTTCACCCCGCACGAAGCTGTGCTGACCAACTGCTTTCACTAACAACCTATATAGAAGCAGGATATCAGGTGAAGCAAAAAACATCAGCTGCTTTTATAGATTTAAGTGCAGCATATGATACAGTGTGGAGACATGGACTACTTTATAAATTACTACAAGTAACCTCGTGCCGAAAAACTACCCAACTTATTGATAATATGCTTGCTGGAAGAACTTTCTCTGTGAGTATAGGAAAGGATACTAGCGTCCCTAAAATTTTAAACAACGGACTACCGCAAGGCTCGGTTCTTGCACCTCTCCTTTTCAATCTATACATAGCTGACATACCACACACAAAGTCTAGGAAGTTTGGCTACGCGGATGATTGGGCTATAGCCACACAACATAAATCCTTTGAGACAACTGAAGATGTCCTCACTTCCGATCTAGACATACTGGATAAATATTTCTGTAAGTGGAGGTTACAGCCCAATCCAACAAAGACAGAAGTAACATGCTTCCACCTTTGTAACAGATCAGTAGGCAGAGAGCTCAACGTTCAATTTAAGGGAAACCAGCTCAATCACAACATGCATCCCAAATATCTTGGGGTCACACTGGATAGGACACTTTCCTATAAAGAACACTTGATGAAGACTGCTGCCAAACTGTAAAAATAACATTCTACACAAACTATGCGGCACTAGCTGGGGCTCGACAGTGGATACGCTAAGAATGACCGCACTCAGTCTGGTTTACTCAGCAACAGAGTACCATGCCCCAGTGTGGCTTAATAGTCTGCACACGAGAAAGATTGATACACAACTGCATGAGTCAATGCATATTGTTAGTGGGACGATACGATCTACTCCCACATACTGGCTGCCTGTTTTGAGCCATATACCACCTCCGGATGCAAGACAAAAGAGCGCCCTTCTTCAAGAATACTGGAAGATTATTGACAATCTCCAGCTACCAATATTAAATGACATAACCTACTAGGAGTGAAACAGGTTAAGATCGAGACATCCAGCCATTTCTACTGCTAAAGCTCTTCTGGAAGATGATTTCAATATCCACAACACGTGGAAACAACATTGGCTAAGAAGTTGCCCTCCACAATGCTGAAGCTTGCCCTGCATCTTGGAAAAACCACCTGGATTTGACCAGCCCCGTGCGATATGGACAACCTTGAACCGAATTCGCACAGGTCATGGTAGATGTGCAGATGCCCTTTATAAACGGGGCAAAACAACATCACCAAATTGTGATTGTGGGTCTGAAAAACAAACTATCCAACGTATAGTGACAGAGTGTCAAAACCGAGCCTACAATGGAGACTTTGCTGATTTCCTGGCTGTGACAACAAAAGTAAAAAACTATATCTGTAACCTAGGCATACGTTTGTAATATTCCTGTCTATAATTTATATTTTACATTTCATATTTATTATGCTCTATGTTTTTATTGTAATGCAATGTAAATGTGCCATACGATAAATAAATAAATATTTATTTATTTATTGCACTTATTTCTTCTTCATGGTCTTGGTGCATCACACATATGGGCTCTGTGCCTGTGCGGAGCCTTGATTCAGGATACTTCTATAGCGGCGGATTTTGGCGGGAACCCCTCCCCCACCATCCCACTGCACATATTTCAGCAGGTTCCCACTCAATCCCTCAGTTCCAAGGAGACCACCATTGTGGTAGTACTTCATCAAAGGGACCTCTCGTTAGGCTTGGCTGAGGAGAATTTTTTTTCCTGGCTTTCCCTTTCTTCTTTCTCTAGTCTTTCCATCTTTTAACTGTTTTTCATTTTGGTTAAATTTTATTTCGGTGTGATCCTTGATCACATGGCGCCTTTGGGCGTATGGCTGTTAAGGCCCCTTTCCAAAAGTGCGTTCAGTGTGGGGGAAAATTACTTCCCACAAACGATCACTCCTTGTGCCTTCTTTGCCTGGGTGATGGTCATATTGTGGAGGCCTTCCACCATTGCATGTCATTTAGTAAGCAGGCGAGGAAAAAATCACACTGATAGACTTAAAGCAATTCTGTGGGAGAAGGCATTGAAGGTGGTGGACGCCCCTAAAAAGTCCATGGCATCTATCTCAGATCAGCCTGGAAGTTGGCCTAAGGGCGCAGAAAAGATTCCTCAAAAAGAGTTTCCAAGAAGTTGGTAACTTCACTGACCCAGTCAGCTCTGGCTCTAACCACGGGCTGTTCTGACCCTCCAACCCTGGCCTCACCCTTGCTAAGACGATGTCAAAAAAGGCGAGATCTTCTCATCCATCCAAAGCCCAGAAGAAAAAGAAGGGGAAGGAGTAAAAAAAGATTACTCCCCTGGCTGAAACACTGTCAGGATTGATTCTGGGTGCAGGGAGATAGTTAGCAGCTCAGATTCAGAAGAGGAGCTGCCAGAACTGGGGGAGGCTTTTTCACAAGCCAGTTCAGATATGGGTAGGCGTGCTTTTCAGGTTACCAACCTCAGATGGCCAAGATTGAAGCTTCCCCCTCACCCCCTACTGTGAGAAGTGGTGAGCAGGAGGAGGAAGGGTTTGATGACTGTGACCTAAGAGACGTGAGGCGGTGACACAGAGCTAAGAAGGAAGCATCAGGTGTGGAGCTTAGATGGTTGAACCAGTTAGCGATTCGTGAGAGGCTACACAGGGTAGCAGCACATGAGGGGCGGGACCTCCCTCCCTAAGTTAGCCTAGCTAGATAGTTGCCCTTTCAAACTGCGGACAACTTTTGGTGATCCCATTTGAATCCCCTGGAGGCATTCCTTTGTAGCCAGAGAGTCTTTGAGGATTTGCATCTGTAATGAACCTGTGTATAATTAATTAAAGGCGTGAGACTGAAGCCTCTCCTTTTGTGTGTTTGTGAGAGCTTAAGGAAAGAGAGGGCCAAGGGAATCATGACAAACACCTGCCTGGCTGCCTCCTCCTCCTCCGATGTTACATTTGTCGATTCCAATGGTTTCACCACCATCGGTACCAACCTCACTGACTCAGGATCGAGGGGATGTCAGGTTCAAGCAAATGCATACTCAACGTGGTGACTTTTCCCCGCTCTTAGCCTTCTCTGCCTATTCCCATAGGGGTGAACAGGCACCAGAGTTTCTGCAGCCAGGGTACAGAGAGAGAACTCGCTCTCCTCACTTGGATTGGGAGAGAGGATCAGACTGGTCTTGTCCTCCAGCCCACTGTCGTGAATCGAATGACTGTAATTATTATCGACCTCAGCCGTATCATTATGGACATTATGTTTATCCCAGCGATTACTGACATGACTGAGACGTCTACCCATTGGCATCCCTATTTCAGCCACCGATGCAAGAGACTGTCATGCTACCACCGCCTCTGCCGCCACTTGTAAGGGCGCCTCCTTCTGTGTTGCCAGCACTTGCTCCACAATGCTCTTTACAGCTGTCTCACCAGTCGGTTCTGGAGTCCTTGACTACGCGGATAGCAGATGGAGGCAGAGCTCCTTCTCCACTGCCTCAAAACTGATGACCGGGATGCTCAGCGTGGTTCTTCCTGCTCATCAAGGGATGATTACCAATCTGACTCGGCTTCAGTCTCGTCCACTGCATTGTCACTGTTGTCACCTGATGTCGCTGTGGGCTCCCAGGACCCATCATCTCCCTCAGAGGATATGGGTCATTTTGCTGACCAGGTTTCGAGGATGGCCAGTCACTCAGCCTCGAGACTCAGCAGCCTGTGGAGAGAGTTAAGGACCCAGTGTTCAGTGTTCTCCACAAAGATTCAACCACTCTGGTCGCCATTCCATTTCTTCCAACTTTATTACAGATGGTACAACTGTCTTGGAAGGCACTGTCCTCCATGACTCCAACCTCTAAATTGCTGGAGGCCATGTACAGAATTCAGGAGAAGGATGCAAGATTTTTATTCACCCATCCTCCATCCAATTTGGTTATTGTGAAGTCAACACAGGGCAAGTCTCATCGGGTGCATTCTTCCCCAGTGGACAAGGAGGGCAGGAGACTGGATTTGATGGGGAGGCGCAAATTACCAAGCGACAATGGCTCAGTACCAGTTTTTTCTATGGGAAAAGATTTGCTCCCTTTATAGAGAGCGTTGGCTTTCTATAAAGCTAGGACGGAATCGTTTTGTCAGTCCCAGTGCTTATTCGCCTGTTACGGGGGATCTAAGAAAGGACTCCCAGTCTCATCCCAGCACTTAGCATCTTGGGTATTTCAAGCTATTAAACTCTCTTATGAACTACAGAGCTTGGAATTGTCCGGTTCAGTGAAGGCTCACTCAACCAGAGCAATAGAGACATCAGTGGCATTCAAGAGAGAGGTGTCGATACTGGATGTCTGTCGGGCTGCAACCTGGTCCACCCCTTCCACATTTGTCAAGCATTACCGTCTCAATGTTCAAGCCCGTAAAGCCTGCTCCTTTGGCCAGATGGTGTTGTCAGAGGTTCTTCGATCAGGACACTGGCCTACCTCCTGGTACGTAAGCTTGTTATTTGCCCATATGTGTGATGCACAGAGACAATGAAGAAGAAAGTCAGGTTGCTTACCTGTAACGGAAGTTCTTCGAGAGGTCTTCTGTGCATTCACACAACCCACCCAGCATCCCCACTTTGGTGTCAATATCATCTTGATGTTGGTACCAGAGTTCCTCTGTGCTTAGGGGCCACAATTGGCGGTCTTCTTTGAACTGAGGGATTAAGTGGGAACCCGCTGGAATATGCCCAGTGGGATAGTGGGGAAGGGGTTCCCACCAAAATTCCTCAGCTATAGAAGTATCCCAAATCAAGGCTCTGCGCAGGTGCAGATCCCATATGTGTGAATGCACAGATGACCACTCAAAGAACTTGTTACAGGTAAGCAGCCTGACTATCCCACCTTTCTTCCATTGTGAAACTCAAGGTGGCTACATGTGGTTCCCAGGTGGTCTCCCCTCCAAGCACTGACCAGACCCAGACTTGCTTAGCTTGAGCAAGATGGTGGCCTCATATGCTTTCAGACCATGCCCTGGAACCTGGGAATTTAGAAAGAATTACTAAAACTCATATGTTAACTCAGACTAGATTGACATGGATTTGCAAAATTCTGTTTTCTGTTAGCTGGCTCAAACTAACAACACTCCCTCACTCACCCCATGACACCCCACTATAGACACTTCACTTTGGACTCCCATTGGCCATTCATGAATTTCCCCAATCCAGTATATTTGGGTTTCACTCTGCAGCTCCTTCAACTAGAATGCTGCAATTATCAAGTACCAGGGTAGCGTTAAGTGCTGCATTCCAAGAGGATTATCACCTCTCTGACCTCGTTTGCTCTGGCAGAGTTATGGAGAAGTTGCTGCTAACCTCTAGGGGAAAGAAGTATGGAGTATCTGGCTCATAAGCTTAGTTATTTGGCCTGTACATACAAGATCAAAAGAGTCAAGCTTATTCTGCCAGCTTTCCTCTCTGTCAATTGTTCATAACAGTGCTTTCCTGTAAAATTAGAGGATTCCAACTTGCTTCCGTTTCCTGATGGAGCCCAGAATGTCAGCAGAAGGGGGCACAGCTTTGCATTTAGAGGTCCCACATTCCATCCTGGGCTGTAAAACAGAGATGCCCCCTCTGGCATAGTGCTAGATTCAGCCTATGGGCTCGATGCTCCATTCCCTTGTCAGGATAGAACATCAGAAGATGGGCTCTAGCAGCCTCTCCCCTGTATTTAAGCCAGCGCACATGCTGGAAGCCTTTGTTGGGAACAATGTTGTCTTCATTGCCCCCATAGCTTTCTTGACTAGACTTCTCATGAACTCATATCTGCCCTGAATTTCCTGGACTTACTGTGAATCTTGGGCTCTTGTCTGCCTTGAATCGCCTGGACTATATGTGGACTCTTATTTGCCTTAAATTGTGTACCTTGGGCCCCATCTACATAGTGCCAACTTGGTCCATCGTACTGCTGGAGCTGCGCAGCTCCTGTGCTGCGGATGCTCAATGAGCTAGATATACGGGGCTAGTTACTGTCGCCGCTGCCCACGAGCAACTGCGTCCCTCTCTGCCGACCCCGAGCACCGGCAAAGAGGGGCACAGTTGCTCTTGGCAACAGGATGGGAAGTGAGAGGGAAGAGAGCGGAGGAGGAAAAAGGCATCACAGTTACTCACTGCCCACCCCACGCCCACCACAAACTGCGATGTCACCCTGGTTAGACAGCGCACCCCCCACAGTGAACCTGCAGCAGCTGAAAAGTTCGCAGCAAAACACCACCTTGGAAATCTGCATTTTGGCGGCAGAAATCACAGAAGACTGTGAATTGGCGAGTGCATCATCTGTACCGAAGGACCTTGACTTGCACCCATCCCAGACCCAGAGTAAAAGCTGGGTGTAGATGTGGCCTTTGTCTTTGATTGCCCAGCATGCTTTCTTGCCTGCACTTATTATGACTTTGGACTTTTGTCTGCTTTGAAATCTGTACTGTAGAGATCCCAACTTAGAATGTAATGTTGGACTTGATCTCTGACACTGTATGGATTTTAGCCTTGAGACTGTTTCTTGAATAAGCAACTTGCCGATAGTCAATGCTTTTGCTATCTGATTTATGGAGGTTGTAATTGTTAAGCTTCTGCTGTGAAGTCTGAGAAGCTGGTCTGTGTAACCTGATCTACTGCAATAAAAGACCTCGTTGTTGTTTGTGTTTCTGTGTCAGCTTGCCAGTGTGTGACAGAAAGTTGGGCCTCAATGTGGGGGAGTGGGGAAATATAATCACAGCAGGAGTATACATGAGTTGTGTTGCAAAGACCCCTGGGATATGTGCTGGGACTGGGCAGGGGGACGAAGGGGAAACAAACCATGGCATGCTGATGAGTGCCTGATTGTCTGTCAGCAGCAGCATAGCTTAGTGAGTGATTAACTAACCCACTACGACTTGTTTTCAGCATGGCTTATTGTGACATGCAAGCAGGCTCATTGACTCCTGCGACATGGGGACTATACTGGGAATGTTTCTTCAGAGTCTGAGGAGTCTGGCAAATGCATGAGGATTGGGGGTGACAACTCCCTGAGAAGCACCTCTTCCCTGTCTGTATCTTCCCGTGAGCTTCAAGGGGGGATCGAGGCAGGAGAGCATGACAAGTATAAAGATCCATATAATAGCCCCCCAAAAGCAGTCTGGCTGCAGCGTTTTGCACCAGGCGTAGTTTATGAACACTTTTTAAAAGGGCCTCATGTAGCATGTGTTACAGTAGTACAAGCTTCATATGACTGAGGCATGAATGACAGTGTGCAGATGTCTTCACTGGGAAAGGGAAGCCACCTGATTTTCCTGGAGCAAAGCTGGATCTAGAGCACTCCCCAAACTACAAACCTAATTCTTCAGAGGGAGTGCAACCTCATCCAAAACAGGTTGTATACTTAATCCTGGACCAGCTTTCCTACTGATCAGCAGCAGCTATGTCTTGTCGGGATTAACTTTCAGTTTCCTAGGTCAAGGGCTGATCTACATTGTGCCCGCCACCGCAACGAATTCGGTGTCCTGTCGGGTTAAACGCTCTCGCATTAAAACGTGATTATTCACACTCGGCCATTTTCCCCGTTGCGGTGCTTCATCAAATGCACGAGCTCGGTTCACATTCGAGCACTGTGCTGTTTTCCTGCTCTTAAAGGCAGCGGCTCTTGTTGGAGGATCAGAAACTCTTCCTGTTTCTGCTGATTCCATGCCCACTGCGCGGCAGTGATGCGGGAGAGACTTGTTGTTTTCTGCATGTTTTCCTGGCCTTGGGGAAAATGACCAGCTTGTCCCTTGCCACCGCCACTGTAGCAGGTGGGGGTAGAGGGAAGAAGGAAGCATCTATCCTCTTCTCCCCCCCCACCTGCTAGAGGCCAGGGCGAGCGCCTGGGGGGTGTCTGCCAATGCTCTTTTCCCCGCGCCAGCCCTTGACAGCTGGCGCGAGGAAGAGGGGCAGTGGTGGCGGCACCCAGCGCTTGCGTTTGGGGGGCGCTGCTGGCACCTTCGAAGATTCAAAGCTTCACGTCGGCCCAGTCAGTAGTTGGATGGGCGACTGCCTGGGAATCAGGCTTCCTGCATTGAGCAGGGGGTTGTTCTATCCCTTCAAATGAGACTAAGATTTACGCCCTCCTATTCTCTGCTTCGGCTTTTTTAAAAAAAAAATTAAAGCGTTATCTTCGAAGAATCGTGGCTTCTCCACGATGTTGTTTTTTGTTTTTGTTTCTAATTCAGGCATGATCTTTGAAGATTCGAAGATGTGAAGCAAGATGTGAAGGTAGGTTTGAATACAGTATAACACCATACTGCCCAATCCTATTCTGTCCAGGAAGCCCAGAATGATGAACCACCAGGTTGATCAAGACAGTTTCAGTTACAAAATCAGGATAGAAACAAGATCAAAGATTATTTGTGTGACATTCCTTGTCACTTCCACCTTGTGGCAACCACATTTTTCTTCAGGAAATAGAAGCTCTTAGCTTACAGAAAGGCCACTCTTTTTGCCAGAAGCAGAAACACTGAGCTGCCATTGAGGCAATTTACAATAGCATATAAAAATAGCTGATTGTGCTTGTGTTCATGCCATTTCTTATAACATGCAAAATGGTCCTGAGTCAGGTGACCTGTTTGCCACAAGCGGGGACCCACTACAACCTAAAGAAAACTAGAGGACACAGGCATCAAGAGGCCCTACATTACGACAACACCAAACCCCACCCCTTGAATCTTAAACACTGAGATGCTTTGGACTTGGCAAACCTAACTATGAAATGTGAACTTAGGGAACATCTTCTCCTGTACGTTCTCCCCTCCCATCAAACCAGAGGTTAGAACCTCCTTTCTGTCCCTTTGTTACTGGGGAATGATCTGCTGGAGAACAGAACTTCACATAAAGATATGCTCCTGGCTTCCTCATAACTAGAATGTCAGAAGCAGGTAGTAACTTATTTTTATTTTAAACTAAATATTTCCTTAATTTTTAATTATTAGTTAATTATTAATTAATTATTCTGGTGTAAATGGTTTTAGGCCCTACTGTTTTCAGCTTGTTGTTCTAATTGTTCTAAATCAGATTTGATGGCAAGTTGTTTTTGTTGGGAATATTGCAATCTCGTTTGCAAATTACTGGAGTGTTGCAGTTAGTTAATTCATGGGAATTTAGGCCGCAGCTGGTCTTCCGATCTCTGTAGCCTACAGTGTGGTTTCCTGTGATTTTTTCCTTTGCTCCTCCACTTCCTCTCTCCCTCTGAGCTCTACCATTTCTGAGAGCACTTGTGGTTGCTCCTTGCTCCTGCCTGTGTATTGGAACACAAAATGGACTGAACAAACTCGTTTTTGAAACTCTACACTGTACCTGCATTTTAAATGCAAGAACATTTGTGAATAAAACCATTTTACCTTTTCTTCACCAAAGAAGGGTGTGGTCTCCTTTATTGTGCTTCAATAGCCTGTGTGCATGTGGGACTGGTAAACGCTCATTCTGTTTTGCCTTTTTGATTTTGTTTTTCTCTGCTAATTGCCTTTCTAAGAGGAGGCATCATTACCAAATAATCCTTTCAGTCTGAGTAGTGCAAATACTAATTCTCTAGGGGTTGCTACAGTGCCAGTTATTTCAAGTACATATCAATTATATGGCCTCATTAACAAGGTTGTAGTGTGTGTGTGTTTACAAAAACTCGTACTATACTTCCATGAAGCATAGGCTCTTGGAACGTAATATTTCTACTTGCCTAGAAATTAAGTTAGGAAAAGACAAATAGTTTCACCTGCTTGAACCATTTCAGATCTCTGACTCATACTGGGCATTGTAGTTTTTGGAAAGATCCTTTGTCTTTGATATGGCAAGAAACGCCCACCCTCTACACTGTGCATTGTTGTTGTGTGTGTGAAACAGTGTGTGTTGTTTTACATGAACGTTGAGAGCCAATGTGGTGAAGTGGCTAGAATGCTGGACTGGGAGTTGGGAGATCCGAGTTCTAGTCTCCACTCGGCCATGGAAACTCACTGGGTGACTTTGGGCCAGTCACAGACTTTCAACCCAGCCTACCTCACAGGGTCATTATTGTGAAGATAAAATGGAGAGGCGGAGGATTGTGTATGCCGCCTTGGTTTCCTTAAGGAGGAAAAAGGGCAGGACATATAAGTAATAAATAATAATAACATTTAATGAATTATGATCATATGAAGGCAATGGTAACAAAAATATCTATAGCAGGGGTAGGCAGTTGCTTAGGCCTGTGGGCACAGTCTTTGTAAACTGCCCAGAGAGCTTTGTCTGTTGGGCAGTATAGAAATGTAAGAAATGAAATGAAACCAAAAAATGGTTGCCATGGGTGGGCGTGGCTAGTCACAAAGGACATGTAATCTTCCCAGAGGCATTAATGGGGAATTAAGATGGCAGCAGCTAGACACTCCTGTTTCAGAGCTGGTGGACTGCACCTCAGACTCTGCCTTCCAACCAAACTTTCACACAAAGCCTTACCACTGAACTCGCCCAGGCTGTGGTCTCTCTCTCCTCAGGCCAGAAGCAGTGGGTGTTGCCCTTAACTACTTTCCTGGTTCCTTCCAAGACATACAACCCAATCGGGCTGAATCCAGCAGTTCTTTCATATTGTTACAGCGCCTACTTCAGTTTGAAGCGAGTCTAGCTGCCAGTAAGAAAACATTAAAATATTTTTAAAATAGAAATTGGGAGGAGTAGGGTGTCTCAGTGGGCACCAAGGAAGGTACCTGTGTGCACAATGGTGCCCCGAGGCACCACATTGTCTATCCCTGATCTATAGACACACAAAGATTTGAGTAGTCTGAACGTTAGTATGTATTTTCCGGCTTGCAGCTGTTTATCAGTTCCTAGAAAAACTTTCTTATAAAAGCACATATTTGTTTGTGATTATATAGCAAGTACAACAATAATTTTAATGTGCTTCTCCCTATATAATCAATGTTATGCTTTATTTAGACCTGACTCTTCATAATTTTTATTTCATCGTCTGTATTTCTTTAGACAAGCACATGTCTCCCAGGAGGCTTGTTTGACGGGGCCTTTGCTACCTCTGGAGCAATGAGCTTGTGTGTTACGGTGATGCGCAGTAGCAGGAAACTGAGCAGGGCACAGCAGACCCATTGCAGGATATTCCATGAGTCCCACAGCCTTCTGTGTATTTCTGCACTGCTTCTAGCTCTACCTCAGATAAAAGGATTCTATAACTGCTCATAAGAAAAGCAATGACCCTGTAATGGAGAGAAGGAACCAGCAGAGGGAGGAACGCCAGGGACGTCATCCTAATAAGTGTTGAGCTCTCTGGCTTTCATGAGCGGCACACTTAAGCACAAGTGCTATGAACCTTGTGATTTGGGCCACAAACTTGAGAAGCACAATTCTTTTCCAAATCATTCCAAATCAAGTAACTCGGACCATGACTTTGCAATACCTATGCAGCACTAATGCTGAAGACACTCTTATAGATAGGATATTAGGTAGCTACCCATTTTTTTCATGGTGCTCTCTTCCCCATCCATAAGAGCTACTATTGGGTTCCCATTTGGCATAGCTGGTATACCAGCAGTTCTCCAACCCAGTGGCCACTGTATTTATTGAGTATAAGCACTGAAGTTTTCCAGTAACTGAGAACTCTTCATCGAACAAAATAACTATTTTGCTGACATTTGTGTATGTAATATATTGATAGTGTAATAGTGTTTGCATTACTGGTCCATCATTTGGAACTTCTTAAAATAATTTGGAACTTGTCAGAGTAACTTAAAATGTTTCCTTTTTGTTAAAACACACACACACACAAGGAAGTATTTTCACTTAATTTGGAAGGTTTATTTATTTATTTTTCAAATTTTTATAATGTCTTTCCACACTTGGCACCCAAGGTGGGTAGCAACAATATGCAATAAAATCATCATCATCATCATCATCATCATCAGATGTATTGAGCTGTGAAAGAATATAATGAATAGAGAGTAGCCCCTGAATATAATTATTTCTGTACCCATTCGGGCATTAAGATCATCATCTAGGGCCTCCAGGTGCCCCTGACAAATGAGGCGGGGTCAGTGGCTACAAGAGAGAAGCCTTTTCAGTGGTGGCACCCTGTTTGTGGAATGCTCCCTCCAGAGCCTGGCACATATGTTATGGTCTTTCCGGCACCAGGTGAAAACCTTTTTATTATCCTAGGCATTTTAAGAGATGTTCTTGGTACTTTTCGTATTCTATTCTGCTGCTGGTTTTAATTTGGTTGTATGGTATTGTAATGGCTTTATTCTTTGCTGCTGCCTTTATCTTGGTTTTACCCTGTGCTGTTTTTAGTTTTTGTTTTAATGTTTGTACTGTATGTTTTTAATGTATTGTACACAGCCTAGAGAACTATAAATAAATATTATTGAGTGGAGAGCTTCAGTGAGAAACACAGAACATTACTGTTTGCTTAATGTGGATCTAGTGTAGGGGTGGGAGAACCTTTTTCCTGTCAAGGGTCTCATTACCTCAGTTGAAACCTGTCGGTCTTCACATTCCAGTCGTGGGTGTGGACAGAGCCAACAGCGGGCATAGTTACACATGTGAGTCTTACCTTTGTTCAGTATGCAGTGGGGAAAATACATTTGCATCCAGCCATTCTCTTTCTCCAACTTGTTTAGGTTCCCTCCATTGGCTTTGTGGTTGGAGAAAAGAGCAGGACAGAGTAAATAATACCAATGATTTGGAGTGGGGCTGGTAAGGGGCTGTGGCTTAGGGAAAGGGCGCATGGCCCGGGGAGATCAAGACTGAGATGCCAGGAGATCTGCATTTGGGCTGAAGGTTTCGCACCCCTGATCTAGGCCTTCTGAAACTAACCACATTTTCAGCTCTGGCGAATACCAGTGTATAGTTTATTCTAAGATGGCTTCCTCATGTTGTCTGACCAAAGTGTTTAAACTGAGTAAAATGGAGAGATCAGAGTACGTCTGAGTGAATTTGGCTGGAAAAGGTTGAACTCTAGCTGTACTGAATTGGTAGTGGGGGCAGGGGATATAATTCTGCACTAAATAAGAGTACTGCCACCCCAAGCTCTGTGACCAGAATACTCAGTTTCACTGATTTTGAATAGAACACCCGGCTTCTGCCAGTTGTAGAATTTGGGGTTGTTTCATTGAATTGGAATTATTTTAGGATTATGGGCTGGATCCAACGGTGGCCTTGTACAGGCGGCCCTGGCCTGCTGGCGGCGGTGCACACGTGGCCCCTGTCACCAGCGGCCACAATGTAGCACTGCCGTGGGAAGCACTGAAACAACCGCCCCATTCACTCTTTCGCCATTGCCTTTTCAATTCATAAATTTTTAATTTAATTTGCCCCAGATTAATTTTTTTTCTGAGGGCGCTAGGTTGGGGATCGAATTTGTCAAAATGGCACCTGCGGGCACCACATTGGGGAAGTAACTGGATGTCTCCTCTTGCATATCACCGAGCACATATCATATACCTTGCATATCACTCTTGCATATCACCGAGCACAGAAAGAGGGGTTGTGGAGGGATGCGAGCCTGTTGTTCTCAATGGGCTTGGATTTCTCATTCATAAAAGCGCTATAGCACTGTTTGGGGGCTTCAGAATTGCATATTTGTTGCTTTTGCCTGTCAGTAGCTAGCCCTTATCTCCCATTCTTAAAAGTGTGAGCAGGAAGAGGAGGCTTAGTCCGTGGTCGGGAAGCAGAGGCAGCAGTGGCAGCAGCCCCATTGCTGGTTCCAGAGCATTTAGGGAAAACTGTCACATTACTCCTCCATGAAACTTCCCTGAGCAGAGGAGTGCAGAGGGACAGGGAGCAAGCCTCTCTCACTGGTAGAGCAGCATCTATGGGGTTGATGATGTTCACGTCTACTAGTGGGACTCTGCCCACTCAACGCCAAAGTAAGGCATTTTCAACTTCAGTTTGACCTTTGAAAAGCAGGTTTTTAGGTACTGATTACTCTACTTTTCTACTTGCTTCATGTACTGCTGATGGACCAAAGCTGATTTCATGAAAATCCAGATAATACCTCAAAGCACTTCTTACTCTGTTTTTCTGTAGATCCCCCCTAGTTTCTCCTAGTTCTGATTCTGCCGAAACTAGGGATGTATGAATCCCCTACCTGCCAGTCTGGGGTGGGGGGGGGGGGTCCGGAGGGGGAGGGAATCCATTCCTCCCCCTGGAATCCTCTTTGGAGGATTTGTAAAAACATGGTTTGAAAAAGATGTGTTTGAGCTGTTATGAGTAGACGCCTTGTAAACAGCTTTCTTTAATATTATGGGAAGTGATACAATGGTTTATGACATAATCACAGGCATGGAGATCCCAAGCCTTGTTATTGTGGTGACTGCAAAGAAATTTTGCAGCCTGTACCTCTATTAGGGTACAGCCTCCTATTCCTGGAATTTCCCTCAATTTTCCACTTTTGTGGTTTTAAAAAAGTTATGGATGGAGTTAAAGTTATGGCTGCTGTGGAAGCTGGAGCCAGGGCAGAACGCAGCAGCTCAGCTGTTATTGGGAGCTGCCCCTTTTCAGCACGCGACTCCTTTGCTGAGGGAACTGCCCTGGCTGCCTATTCGCTACCGGACCAGGTTTAAGGTTTTGTACTAGAGTACAAAGCCCTAAACAACTTGGGACAAGGATACCTGAGACAGGCCTTCTCCCTTACCAACCTGCCCAATCACTGAGGTCATCTGAGGGCATGCTCTTGGTGGTTCCACTTGGACCTTTGACCCGACTAGAGTCCACCTGGATAAGAGCCTTCAGTGTGGTGGCTCCCTTCCTGTGGAATCTCTGTCTCTGGAGGTCAGGCAGGCGCCAACACGTGTTGTTTTTGGAGCCTCCTGAAACAGCTCTTTTCCAGGAAGCCTTCCCTGGTTGACCAGCTTTGTTTTATTCACACTCTGTTTTTTAAAGGATAATTTGAATATCACGTTTCACTCTTTTTTATGTTTTGGTCATTTTATATCTTGTTGTTCACCACTCCGGAATCTGTTTAGATGTGGAGTGGTCTACCAATGTTGTAAGTAAGTAAGTTAAGTAAGTAAATAAATATAAAGGGGGGGGAATGGAAAGGCAGTATTCTTTGTAATGTCTCAGTTACGAAATAAACTTGTTCAGACCAAGGCATGCAAAGGCATTGGGATCATTGACAATACAGGCACTGGAACTTTAAAAACATTTGGCTTTATTCTGTTGAAATTATTAAATACTGCAGGACATATTAGACTATTTGTATTAGGTTTTTGCTATTTCACATTAACCTTGAATGGTCCTTTCTCAATGTACTCTTTGGCCCCACTAGCACAAACACAGGGCCTTCCCTCTGTGTTATGTTTCCCAAGACCATTTCTCAAGAGAACTGCTGGATGTGATCAGATGGTTCGCAAACAGTCATTGCTTAGGTCCAAACTACACATTACATGGCGTTCCATGTAACTTTACCTAACGTTCCAGCCGCTGGAAGCTGCAGTGAGGAGCAGAGGCATTGTGAGCGAGGAGGTGTTTAACCTTTCCCCTGATAACTATTTTCTCTCTCAAAATTGCGCTCCTCAAGCATTTTTTCCCCTACAGGGAACAAAGTACAGGATCTGGTATCTTTTCTTTTCTTCTGTGGGAAGGAACAACGTAGGGGACAATTCTGAGAGGAGAAATGGCTGGCAAGAAAATCACTCAGCTCCTTCTCTTCCTTTCCTCCACTCCTGATTGCACCCTATAACTCATTGTTTAAAAAACAAACCAACCCAAACACTGGAGGAATGTTACATAGAATTCCATGTAATGTGTAGTTTGTCCTTAAATATAGTGCTTTAACTGAGACTAACTCCAGAGAATCCTGAGCCCAAATGCTATAGGGAGAGATGGGGTGGATGTTTTATTCCATTGATCTGATGAGTTATTTTCCAGAAAGGGCTCTCTGAGCTCTTAAACATATGGACTTCTTGTTAGGATCACTTGACACCTCCTGGTCTTTCCTCCTTGGGGTGTAAACAGTTCTAAATGTCCTGTCATTTTACAAAAATCTCATGTACCACAGAAAATGCAAACACTTTACATTTATGGAAGGTTTCAGCTACAATAATATTTACCTTTTACATTTTGTTCTACCTATAAATCCTTTTTATGGCAGGTTTTTAAAAAAATAAGTAAACGTTATGTGACATTTTTATTACCTATTTATTTAATATCTCAAATTAAATGCTCTACTGCTACAATTTGGAGGTTATGAAAATGTTGAATGACACTCTCCTACATCTGCAGTCCTCAATCTACCCACTTAAAAATACTCACTTTTGAAAAAGTCACTTATGCTACTCAGGAGCAAGTGATTTGGGGGCCATAGCCTAACACCCCAGTCCTAAAGATATATGTTGCCTGTGCCGATACGGTATGATGGATATAGTTGTGATGTTACTCTATTGTATGTGAGGCAAGTGAAGATTGCACATTCCATTTCAGGCCAGTTTTATCATGAAACAATGAAAAGCAATCATTTCTGCAGGCAAATTCCACAGGGGCTCCACTTCTCTGCCTCAAAATGTAGGATGCTTCCAGACAGCGCACTCTTCATGCTATCATTTGAAAGGCAATATGCTTAATGGATTTTTCCTAGGGATGTCGGAGAATTTCTCCACGAATCTCCGGGAGGCCGAATGCCAACGCATTCGGCCCCCCGAAATTGGTGGAGAAACGGTCTGCCCCCCCCGCCCCCCCCCCCAGAATGAGACTTACCTCTGTCGAATGTCCCTGGTGCTGGTGGCTCCCGGCGGCGGTTCGGCGGCAGTTCAGCGGCAGCCGGTCTTCTGACCGGCCGCCGCCACCGCCATTTCCCAGTAAAAACAAAACAAAACTAACGTGATAGGCTACGTAAAGATTTACGTAGCCTGTCACGGCTAGATTTTCAAAAAACACCATGATAGGCTATGTAAATCCTTATGTAGCCTATCATGGCTGACTTTGGCGGGGGGAAAGTGCATACGCAAATGGCGGCGCCCATGGGCGCCGCCATTTGCGTTCCTTATTTGGGCACGTGTAGTCTATGTAAACATTTACATAGACTACGGTGAAAATAAGGGCAACGCTATTTGCGTTGCCCTTATTTTCGCCGTAGTCTACGTAAATGTCTACGTAGACTACACGTGCCCAAATAAGGAACGCAAATGGTGGCGCCCATGGGTGCTGCCATTTGCGTATACACTTCCCCCCCCCCAAAGTCAGCCGTGATAGGCTACGTAAGGATTTACGTAGCCTATCAGAGCTGACTGCAGGGACGCAAACGGCGGCGGCTACGGCCGCCGCCATTTATGACCCGGCAGGAGCAGAGGATTCGCGGCTGCAGGGATGGGGCGCCTCCCCCCCGGCCAGAATTTCGGCCGGAGGGATGAGGCGCCTCCCCCCCCGGCCAGAATTTTGGCCGGGAGGGATGGGGCGCCTCCCCCCCACCAATAATTTCGGGGGGAGGAACGGAGCGCCTCCCCCCCACTGCGAAGCAAGCTGCAGGACCAGGTAAGGGACTTTCGTCCTTCCCTAATTTTTCCCTGCTTAATGGATTTTTTCTGGTAAGAAAAATGATGGAAGAAGCAATGTGAAAACACGGGAGAGTTACAAGTGGAAGATATTGTCATCTGGACCCCCATAACATTCTGGGAATGAGGCAGGGTGATTGCACAATAAAAGGCTCCTCTGGAAGCACCCTTAATCTCTTTGTATCATTACAGAAACATTAGTAGCGTGTGTGGGTGTATTATTTTTACTTTTTGCTTCAGGTTTGAAAACATCTAATGTTAGTATTGATTCTGTTCCGCTATGTTGCAGCTGCATTATAAGAACTTATGATTACATTCGAGGTTTGTGCCAAGAGCAAATAAGTTCGGAAAACTTACTGGCCTTGATAAATTTTTACTAGCAGGTCTTCTAGCCAACAATGTGAGCCACACAAACAGACTGAAAGAAAAAAGAACGGACTCTCTACCAAATTTACAAAAAATAAACCTGGAAGTTTGAAGCACTTCTTACTCGCAACAAGCAAGTAAACAAGTGTCTGTTTGCAAGCCTGGACAACACAAATGGTCTCAGCCTGCAGAAATGCCCTTAGGATGCTGCATAACAAAGCATTCCCCATCCCTCCCCTGCTGTGCCTTTATAACACCGCAGCAATCTGGTAGCATCAGCTTGTCTTATCTTGTTTTTATTTTCATTATGTCTGAAGTATTAGGGCCAGCGGTGGGGTTAGGAACTTTAAGAATTTTCAAATGTTGGCAGGTATGCTGATAACCCAGCACAAGTTGGAAGAGACATGAGCCTTTATGAGCAACATCCAATGTTTAGAGAATATGCATGGGGATGGGGGGAGTATTATGGCATCAGGCTTTGTCCCTGGCCTACACGCATTCATTTGAAGGTCAAAATAGAACCTATGCATGTATGACTTTATGTACTCTCTCCATACAGTCCAGAAGCCTAATTTTTTCAGAGTTTCTGGTCATGTGGAAAGAGCCCTATGAACCACTCAGAGAGCTTCAGCTATAGGGCGGTATAGAAATATAATAAATGACATGAAATAAATGAAATGAATATATGGTAGTATGTATGTAGACTCTGTTCTGACCTCTGACTGAACATGTACGGGTTGGGGATGGAAACAGTGTATGCAATCCCACTTAGGGGTGGGTGGATCACTTTCCTGGCTTCGTTCCTGGGATCTGTGGTGGTGGGGGAGACGATCTGTCCCTCCCCCCGGAATCCTCCCTGGCCAGCTCCGCTCCGCGGCGAGTCCGCAGAGCTGCCGGCCAGGGCCGCCTGCAGCCAGACCTCCATCCGCTGCTGGGCTGCGGCCGCAAATGGCAGCTGCCGTAGCGGCCGCCATTTGCATCCCATGTTGCCGTAATAGGTTACTTATATATTTATGTAGCCTATCACGGCAAAGAGCAGGGACGCAAATGGCGGCCGCTACGCCATTTGCTTCCTTGCTCTTTGCCGTGATAGGCTACATAAATATATACATAACCTATCACGGCAACGCAGGGATGCAAATGGCGTAGCGGCCGCCATTTGCGTCCCTGCTTTAGCCGTGATAGGCTACATATATATTTATGTAGCCTATCACGGCTAACGTAGCAAGGGAAATGGCAGCTGCAGACCAGGGCTGCCATTCACAGCTGCGGATGGCTGACAAAAGGCAGGTTCTGTCCTGGGGAGGTTTCGCAGGGTGGCGGGGGGGATTGTTCCGTTCCACCACAGACTCCGGGGGGCTGGATTCTAAAGAATCCGGCCTCACTGGAGTCCGTGGCGGAATTCTCCGCCATCCCTAATCCCACTCCCCCTGATATACAATGAACCCTGGATGTCATTTGAAATGGGCTATGGCTGAGCTTGATAACTAAAAGAGGATATGCTGAACAGACTATACGAATACAGAACATATAAAAAGAGCCCTGACAAAAGGTCCACCTAGTACAGCATCCTGCTTCTGGCAGTGGCCATCCAGTTGCTTTTGGGAAGCCTGCAACCTGGACATCAACGCAACTGCTATTTCCCACTATTGATCCTAGCAAATAGTATTCTGAGGTATATTGTCTTTGAATTTGGGCATTCCATATAACCATTATGACTAATAGCCACCCATTCATTTGTCTAATCTCCTTTTTAAGCAAGAGGGGAGATGGCTAGAATGTAGGTGGAGGAAAACTTGTGCTGAGTCTGACCAAACACAGGTTAGAGTTCATTATCGAGCCTACTCTATGGTGATGAGGGTGGCAAAGTTCCTTTCCACCAGCATTGCATCTTCTCATTGTCACCCAGAGGAGCTTTTCCGAGTGGTTCATGGCCTGTTACATTCTGGGCCAGGGAGAGAGACTGTGGAACTCTCGGTAGCACGCTGTGATGAGTTTGCATGGCACTCTGAAGATAAAGTCACTCAGATTCATCATGAATTGGACACCACGATTTATTTATTTATTTATTTATTACATTTATAACCTGCCATTTTTCCTCTTTAAGAAACCCAAGGTGGCGTACATAATCCTCCTCCTCTCCATTTCATCCTCACAACAGCAACCCTGTGAGGTGGGTTGGGCTGAGAGTCTGTGACTGGCCCAAAGTCACCCAGTGAGCTTCCGTGGCCGAGTGGGGACTAGAACCCGGATCTCCTGGCTCCCAGTCCGACACTCTCACCACTACGCCACGCTGGCTTAATTAATTAATGCAGTTCCATTAGTAGAGGCATCTAGAGCATCATCTGGTCCAGTTTTATTGTATGAATTTCAGTTATTTAGGCCCAAGGACAAAGTGCTTGGCCAAGTCCAGTCGACCACCTGTGTGCTTGACCCTTGCCCTTCATGGCTTATTACATCAAACAAGGAAGGGATGTCTGGCTGGGTCCAGGAGGTTGTAAATTCCTCCTTGAGAAAGGGAGTGATGAGGCCTCTTTAAAAGAGGCAGTAATCAGGCCACTCCTGAGAAAGCCTAACCTGGACCCGGAGGATGTTGACAACTATAGGCCGGTGGCCAACATCCCCTTCCTGGGCAAGGTGCTTGAGTGAGTGGTTGCAGGACTATTCCAGGCACTTTTGAATGAAACAGATTATCTAGATCCATTTCAACTGGGCTTCAGGCCTCATTTTGGAATGGAAACTGCCTTGGTCACCCTGTGGGATGACCTCTTCCAGGAGAGAGACAGGGGGAGTGCGATCCTGTTGATTCTCCTGGACCTCTCAGCGGCTTTCGATACCATGGATGATGGTATCCTTCTGGATAGGTTGTCTGGGTTGGGAGGTGGAGGCACTGCACTTCAGTGGTTCTGCTCCTGCTTGGATGGCCAATTCCAGAAGGTGGTGCTGGGGGATTATTGCTCTGTGCCTTGCAATTATTCCATGGGGTCCTACAGGGCTGTATTTTATCCCCTGTGCTGTTCAACATCTACATGAAACTGCTGAGGGAGGTTATCTGGAGGAGTGAGCTGAGGTGCCATCAATGTGCGGATTACATCCAGCTCTCTTTCTCATCAAACCCAGGTGAGGCAGTGGCTGTTCTGAATCAGTGCCTGGGCACAGTAATGGACTGGATGAGGGCCAATAAACTGAAATTCAATCCAGACAAGGCAGAGATGCTGTTAGTGGGTGGTTCATCTGCCCGGCTAGGTGATATTCAACCTGTTCTGGAGGGGGTTGCACTCCCCCTAAAGGATCACGTTCATAGTTTGGGGGTGCTCTCAGACCCAGAACTGTCACTTGACTTGAGGCACAGGTGAACTCAGTGGCACGGAGCACTTTTTATCAGCTTAGGCTGGTATACCAACTACGCCCTTATCTGGACAGAGATAGCCAAGCTACAGTTATCCATGCTCTGATAACCTCTCGTCTGGATTACTGCAATGCATTATATGTGAGGCTGCCTTTGAAAACAGTCTGGAAACTTCAGCTAGTCCAAAACAGGGCAGCAAGATTGTTAACAGAGATGATCTCTTCTCGATCATCCCAGGGGGGAAGGACACGGAATAATGGGCTCAAGTTACAGGAAGCCGGATTCCAGCTGAACATCAGGAAACATTTCCTGACTGTTAGAGCAATATGACAATGGAACCAATTCCCTAGGGAGGTAGTGGGCTCTCCCACACCGGAGGCATTCAAGACGAGGCTGGACAGCCATCTGTCAGGGATGCTCTGACTTGGATTCCTGCATTGAGCAGGGGGTTGGACTCGATGGCCATCTAGGCCCCTTGCAACCGTACTATTCTATGATTCTATGACTGACCAATGAGATCACATTACATCGGTACTTTTCCAGCTGCATGCACTGGCTGGCAGTCCATTTAAGGGCCAAATTGAAAGTGCTGGGCACTGAAAGCCCTTAATGGCTTGGGGCCAGGTTATCTGAAGCATCGCCTCCTCCCATATGAGCCTGCCCAGACCCTAAGATCATCCTTCCCCATGAGCCCCTGTCAAAGGAAATGAGGCGGGTTGCCACCAGAAAGACGGCCTTTTCTGCTGTGACACCCTGGCTGTGGAATGAGCTCCCTAGAGAGGTTCACTTGGCACTTACGTGGTACTCCTTCTGGCGCCAGGTGAAGACCTTTTTATTCTCCCAGTATTTTACCATTTTAGCTTCCTAGTCTTTTAGCTTTGGTACTTTAAAACTGTATTTTAAATCTCTGCATTGCTCCTGGGTTTAATTCTGGTTGTACTGTTATATTATGGTTTAAAGCTTTCATATTTTATATTGTTTTATGCTGCACGTTGTGTTTTTAATTTTTGTGAACTGCCCAGAGAGCTTCAGCTATTGGGCGGCATAGAAAAATAAATAAATAAATAAATAAATAAATAAAGACACCAAATCCATCACTAAGTTAATTATTCACTGTGTGAAGAAGTACTTTCTCTTCTCTGTCCTGAATCCATTGCCAGTCAGTTTAATCGGATGACCTTGAGTTCTAATACTATGAGGGAGAAAAACTACCCACTTTCTCCACACCATGCATAATTTTATATACCTTTATTATGTCTGTCCCCCTCGCCCCTTACTTGTCTTTTTTTCTATACTAAATAGTCCCAAATGGGAAACCTTTCCTCATAGGGGAGTTCCTCAAACCCCCTATAATAATTTTGGTTGTTGGTTTCTGCACCCTTTCATGATGCAACTTTCTCTTCTTCCTATCAGAGCTGCTCCCCCCAGCCTGTGCCAAAGCCAATTGAGGTCACACAGACTCCCAAACCACACCGAAGCCACCGCAGTGGGAAAATCTGGTGCAAAATGACTTTGCAAAAAAACAGCTTTGGGTGCAGAAAAACCTGTGGTTGATTAGGACTGGGGTGTAATGTCATCTGCCATGATCATCTGTGAGGTGCAGGAGAACCAGAGTAAATTCCCCATGTAGATGGGGCCAGCAAAATTGGATGGCTACTTGCCATCCCATTTGTACATACAGCTTGATGATATAGCACTCTTGATTGACAGTACCTGGGATGAGAATTTACAAGCATTTAAGTACATCAGAAGAGTCCTGCTAGATGACACATAAAGCCCATCTAGTCCAGCATTCTGTTGCCATGGTGGCCAATCAGATGCTTGTGGGAAGCCCAAAAGCAGGACATGAGTGCAATAGCAGCATCTCGATCCTGTTCCCCAACAACTGATGGTCAGAGACATATTGCCTCTGGTATTGGAGCCATCGTGACTAGTAGCCGTTGATAGCCTTATCCTCCAGAATGTGTCTAATCCCTTTTTAAAGCCATCCAAGGGGGGATTTTCATGACAACAGAATGAGAAATGCATTGGAGTATTACCCGGATTTTCATGGAGTTGGCTTTGGTTCGTCAGGGACAAACAAACCAAGATAAACTAAGTGTACTGTACCTTTAAAATCTGGTTTTCAGGGGTCACACAGCACTTGAACGGAACATACTTCTGTGTTTGCGGGGGGGGGGGTAGAGCTGAACCTGATCAACCTGGCAGGGGCTGCTCAACCAATGAGAGAGGCTTGTTTCCTGCCCCTGTCCAGGCTCCCCCTTGCTACTACATTATTATGAATGGAGAGAGCAACTAATTTTCCCCATGTGTGCAGATTTCCCCGAAGAAGCCAAAATCTCCAGTGCAGCATCTGATGGCTCCCTGTAAGAACTTCCCCCCACCCCAATTTCACCCCATTCCAGCACTCTGCTGCTGAGTTATTGCTTCCAACTCCCCTTCTCCCTTTCTCCTTCTCCCTGCTCACAATGAGAAGCTCACATAAATCTGAAAGATTGTTGCTGCGATAAAGTGGAGAAGGGAGTTTATATACCAACAAACTACAGAACATCAAAGAATCACAGCATCGCAATAGCAATTTAAGAGAACATCAGAGAAGCGAAAGAGTACTTTAGGACGAGTTACTAAAGTTAACCTTTAACCCTTTCACTTCAGGGGAGTGAGATTTATTTCTTACTTCTGAGTTAACATGCACAGAAGGGGGGATATGTTAAAGATTAAAAGCAGGCTACCTAAGTTGAATGAGTGTCCCCACTACTGCGGTAATGTGAGGGGTTGCTGCTGTGCTCCTGGGGATTTTCTCAATGGGAAAAACTACTTCTATTGGAGAAACAAGAGGGAATGGGGCATCCCACCCCCTTGACCATGTCACTGCCAGGTCACAGAGGCATGCCCAGGATTTAATGTGGGGAGGGAATGGCACATTGTGGTAAAACTGCCAGGGAGCCGCTTTCAGTAAAAAAAAAAAAAGTCAGAATAAAAGGAGTTTCAGAAAATGCAGCTTTTCAAGAGGGAAGCGGCTGGTTGGCAGTGGATTGATGACGACGTCATCTGTTGTGAAGGAATTCAGACTGCTCTAATTTCACATTAAATCACTCATGAAGACAGCCCCCAAGTTGGCAGCCATCACTATATCTTGTGGTAGAGAGTTCCACAGGTGAACTATGCACTGTGTGAAAAAGTACTTCCTTCTGTCCTGAATCTCCCACCATTCAGCTTCATTCAATCACCCTAGGTTACAGTATTATGAGAGAGAGGGAAAATGTTTCCCTGTCCACTTTCTCCACAACACATAATTTTATATGCCCTATCATGTCACCCCTTACCCACCCTTTTTTTCCTAAACAAAAAAGCTCCAAATGTTGTAACCTTTCCTCATGGGGTTGCTCCAGGCCCTTTGTGTAACAAAGATTATGCTTGTTTCATTAATTCAGACATTGTTTTCTACCTTACAAAGCTCTTGTTCAACTATATCCCGGGAGAATGTAATGAAATGTAAGAACAAGGCCCTATTGATGTGACACTGGCCTAGGAGTAATTCCGTTTCGTCCTTCCTAACCCATAGTCATTTCTGCAGGGACTCATTAGATCCATCCTTAAATGAATAAATAAGGCTCACCACTATCTCTAAGCAGAAATGGATGCTATGAGCTCAGACAGAATTTTTCTTTTATATTAAATCATGCTTTATAGTTCAATCATCTGGAAGTTCTCCATATATCATGTTGACATTTGCTTCCTTCTAAATGCAGGAGATAGATTGAAGAAAAAATACATTGGCTTTAATAATAGCACATGGAACAACACACACAGGTATTCTGTTTGATTAAACTGTATGCTTTTGTTTTACAGTGGAATTTTAAGCAGGGAGAGAGGCACTACCCTGCATGCTAAAACAAGACATTGTTTCGTTAAGTAATCTTTTTTACCCCAGAGCCCAAGTTTTTATTGCCCAGCTCAAGCTGTGAAGGAACATCAAATGTCAGAAAGCCTGTGTATTCTGCCCAATCTAATGATTGATCCATTTTTTTTTTTTTGGTGGAAATATAAAATTACTTTGTTTTCATTTGGGCAGAATCATATTATCTATAAGACCCTCCGGCACTTCCACACTGATTTTGAAATTTCCAAGGGGTGTTTTCTATTCTTATTGCTGTTTTCAATTTTTTTAAAGCATCACTGAAGAAATGATTCAGCTTTTTCCACCCAAACTGCTCTGCTATAATTAGGCTGCAGTTTCTCTTTTGTTTGTTTTTTTTGCAATGACTTCTGGAGAACCATACATAATTTCTAAATATTGAAGGAGCAACAAAATCCTCATTATGAATGTTTTCTGGACTGTTGAAGGTGATAAGATAATAACGACGTCTGTAATCACTTTTTAAAGAGTAAGAACCAGGGCCACATTCTGCCCTCAGTTACTCCAAATAACTCCATTGACGTCATTAGTATGTAATTGAGGTCGGAATTTAGCCTACAGAGTTTAAGGTCATTAATCCTGGTGATTTTGAGTAAATTGCGGTGAGAAGGACGTTGTTTAGAGCTATGTGATTGCAAAGTGTGAGGCCTGGTTTTATGTATACAGTATAAACATACATTTGTGACAAAGTTATAGAGCCAGCTTCATATATTCAAAGGAAAATAAAGCTTACTTTCCACAGAAAGGACAACTACAGGGTGAAAGGCTCTCAAGGGACTATAATATTCATGAAAATATTTGAAATTAATTGGAATAAAATCATTCAGAACTGTGATGGCTCCTCTTGCTATTAGAATATTAATCTTCCAGTGCATAAAATACAGTGTGTGTGTGTGTGTGTGTAAATGAAAAAAATAATTTAAATTATGAGGTGCCCAGGGGGAAAAATGATTCTGTGCATTACAAATCCCTGTTTCTAATGTAGTAGTACTGATATTTATGAAATCTTGGGTATGCCTGCGGTATGTTTTACTTTGCTACAAACATAGAATCATAGAATCATAGAATAGTAGGGTTGGAAGGGGCCTACAAGGCCATCGAGTCCAACCCCCTGCTCAATGCAGGAATCCAAGTCAGAGCATCCCTGACAAATGGCTGTCCAGCCTCGTCTTGAAGGCCTCCAGTGTGGGAGAGCCCACCACCTCCCCAGGTAATTGGTTCCATTGCCGTATTGCTCTGACACTCAGGAAGTTTTTCCTGATGTTCAGTCGGAATCTGGCTTCCTGTAACTTGAGCCCATTATTCCGTGTCCTGCACTCTGGGATGATCAAGAAGAGATCCTGGCCTTCTTCTCTGTGACAACCTTTCAAGTACTTGAAGAGCGCTATCATATCTCCCCTCAGTCTTCTCTTCTCAAGGCTAAACATGCCCAGTTCTTTCAGTCTCTCTTCATAGGGCTTTGTTTCCAGTCCCCTGATCATCTTTGTTGCCCTCCTTTGAACCCTCTCCAGCTTGTCTGCATCCTTCTTAAAGTGTGGTGCCCAGAACTGGACACAGTACTCCAGATGAGGCCTAACCAGTGCTGAGTAGAGGGGAACTAGTACTTCCCGGGATTTGGAAGCGATGCTTCTATGAATGCAGCCCAAAATAGCATTTGCCTTTTTTGCAGCCACATCACATTGTTGGCTCATATTCAGCTTGTGATCGACGACAATTCCAAGATCCTTCTCGCTCGTAGTGTGGTGGAGCCACGTATCCCCCATCTTGTAACTGTGCATTTGGTTTCTTTTTCCTAGGTGCAGAACTTGGCATTTGTCCCTATTAAATGCCATTCTGTTGTTTTCTGCCCAGCACTCCAGTCTATCCAGATCACTCTGAATTTTGTTTCTGTCTTCCAAAGTATTAGCTATCCCTCCCAATTTTGTGTCATCTGCAAATTTGATCAGCATTCCCTGCACCTCCTCCTCCAAGTCATTCATAAAAATATTGAAGAGCACTGGGCCCAGGACTGAGCCCTGCGGTACCCCACTCGTTACCTCTCCCCAGCTTGAGAAGGTCCCATTGATAAGCACTCTTTGAGTCCGATTCTGTAGCCAACTGTGGATCCACTGGATCGTTGTTTCATCTAGCCCACTTCGAGCTAGTTTGCTCATCAGGATATCATGGGGCACTTTGTCGAAAGCTTTGCTGAAGTCGAGGTATATGATGTCTACAGCATTCCCACGGTCTACAAGGGAGGTGACTTGATCAAAAAATGAGATCAGATTTGTCTGGCAGGACTTGTTTTTGACAAATCCATGTTGGCTTCGAGTAATCACTGCATTGTTGTCAAGGTGCTTCCCGATGGATTGCTTTATGATCTGCTCCAGAATTTTCCCAGGGATTGATGTCAGACTGACTGGTCTGTAGTTCCCAGGTTCCTCCTTTTTACCCTTTTTGAAGATAGGGACAACGTTAGCCCTCCTCCAGTCATCTGGCACTTCCCCGGTCCTCCATGATTTCTCAAAGAGAATAGACAGCGGTTCTGAGAGCTCTTCTGCCAGTTCCTTTATGACTCTAGGATGCAGTTCATCTGGCCCTGGAGATTTGAACTCATTCAAAGTAATGAGGTGTTCCTTGACCATATGCCTGTCGATCTCCAGTTGCAATCCTGCCCCTTCAGCCTGTACTTTGCCTTTGCCAGGGGGGTCATAGACCCTCTTTTGGGAGAAGACTGAGCCAAAGTAGGAATTGAGCACCTCTGCCTTTTCTTTGTCCTCTGTTATCATTTTGCCATCCTTATTTAATAGCTGAACAACCATTTCTTTCCTCTGCCTTTTACTATGCACGTAGCTGAAGAAAGCCTTTTTGTTGTTTTTAGCATCCCTCGCTAACCTCACCTCGTTCTCCGCTTTAGCCTTCCTGACGCCATCCCTGCAATTCTGTGCTACCTGCCTGTACTCTTCCTTTGTTACTTGGCCTTCTTTCCACTTCCTATATGTGTCCTTTTTTGTTTTCAGGTCATCCCTAAGCTTTTTGTGAAGCCACATTGGCTTCTTCTGTTGTCTTCCACCTTTTCTTCTTGTTGGAATTGTTTGTGATTGTGCCTTGAGAATTTCCTTTTTTAAAAGTTCCCACCCATCTTGGACTCCTTTTCTCGCTAGCATTGCTTGCCATGGGACCTTACTGATCATTGTTCTGAGTTTATTAAAATCAGCTTTCCTAAAATCCAGGGTACGCGTTTGAGTACACTCGGCTTTTGCTTCCCTTAGAACCAAGAACTCAAGTACAACATGGTCGCTTTCCCCCAGAGTTCCTGTAACTGCTACTTTATCCACTAAGTCATCTCTGTTGGTTAGGATCAAGTCAAGGATAGCCGATCCTCTAGTTCCTTCCTCTACTTTCTGTAGGAGGAAGTTATCCGCCACACAAGTCAGGAATTTCCTGGAGGGGCCATGTTTTGCAGAATTTGTCTCCCAACAAATATCGGGGAAATTGAAGTCCCCCATTACTACTACATCATGCTTCCTTAAAACATTGGCTATTTGCTTTTCAAAAGTTTCATCCTTGGCTTCTCCTTGATTGGGTGGCCGGTAGTAGACTCCGACCACCAGGTTCCTTTTATTCTTTGCTCCATTTATTTCAACCCAGATGCTCTCGATGGGGCTACCAAGCTCCTCCTCCTGTATTTCTGTGCAGAGATATGTATTTTTCACATACAGTGCAACCCCGCCTCCCTTTCTGTTCCTCCTGTTCTTTTTGAACAAGTTATATCCTTCAACTGCTGTATTCCAGTCATGAGAGTCATCCCACCAAGTCTCAGTTATACCTATCAAGTCATAATTTCCCTCCTGTATTAAGAGTTCAAGTTCGTTCTGTTTGTTTCCCATACTCTGGGCATTAGTATATAGACATCGAAGACCATGTGCTTCATAGTCTGGCTTTCTTCCTACATGTGTCTGAAGACTATTATTGGGCGCTATCAGCGCTGTTCTCTCCATTGCAGTGCATGCGCCTACGTCCATTGTTACCCCCAACATTACATCTCCCTTCCCCGTAGGATTCAGTTTAAAGCCCTCCTGATGAAGTTCTTCATGCTGTGGCCAAACACATTCTTCCCAGCCTTTGTGAGGTGCAACCCATCCCTAGCCAACAGCCCATCTTCCAGGAAGTATAGCCCGTGGTCCCAGAATCCAAATCTCTCTTGTCGGCACCACCTTCGTAGCCAGTCATTCACCCGGAGTATTTTTCGTTCCCTTTCTATCCCTCTTCTAACTACTGGAAGGATGGATGAGAAAACTATCTGGGCCCCAAAGTTCTTGAGTTTCCTTCCCAAAGCTTCAAAGTCTGAACATCCTGATGGCATATCGGTGAGAGTTTGGATGACCTGTATTAAGTCCCCTAGCCTCCTTAGTTGTTCTTTCCAAAGCTTACCCTTTTTATTTGCTGACTCTGACCTTGGGGATTCATCACAAGGAGACAATCCTTGTCTGAGCTGGCAGCAATTGACCAGGAAAGGGATATTGGAGTCATGGTGGGTAGCTCAATGAAAACAGCAACCTAGGTAGGGTGCAGCAGGTGTGAAAAAAGTGAACTCCATGCTAGGAATTGTTAGGAAATGGTTTGAAAATGAAACTCTCAATGTTGTAATACCGTATACAAATATATGGTGTATCCACACTTGGATTACTGTGTTCAGTTCTGGTCACTACATCTCAAAAAGGATACTGTAGAGCTGGAAAAGGTCCAGAAAGGGCCAACCAAAATGAGCAGGGGGGTGGACCAACTCCCCTATGAGGAAGGTTTACAGTGTTTGGGACTTTTCTAAGCTTAGAAAAAAGGAGAGTAAGTGGGGACAGAGTAGAGATGTATAAAATTATGCATGAAGTGGAGAAAGGGGATAGAGAGAAGTCTTTCTCCTCTCATAGTACTAGAATCCAGGGTCACTGAATGAAGCTGAATGGCAAAAGGGGGTACTACTTTATTCAGTGCATAGTTAAACTATGGAATTTGCTGTCAACCTAGATGGCTTTAAAATGGGGTTAGACAAATACTTGGATGATAAGGCTATCAATGGCTTCTAGTCATGACGGCTATATAAACGATCTCCACGATGAAAGACAGCATGTCTCAAAACGCCAGTTGCTGGGGAGCAACAGCAATACAGGGCTATTGCAATCGTGTTCTGTTTGTGAGAAACAGGATGATGGGCTAGATGTACCTTTGGTCTGATCCAGCAGGGTTTTTCTTAATCCTGCAAACTACCCTCGCCTACCTATCCTATCAGGATGATGAGTTTAGTGTAGCTTATGAAGGTAATATTTGGGAATGGAAATATATGATAATAGGAAAACACAACTGTCGTATAAATATTTAAATATTCATTCAGGGATGTGAACGTAATATTATTTTGCAGGGCATGTCACCAGACCCATATGGAAGTGGTTCAGTGCCATACTGTTAACTCTTTGTTCATTTACCATGTGAAAGAGTTGTACCTATTTTCCTATGCCAAATTCTGGATGCTATGATTTCAATATAATGCTTTGTAAATCTCTCCATACATGGTCCAAGTCTGAAATGTGTAATAAAATTCAGCTGAAAGTACATTTGTTCTACAGTAACGAAATACATCTAGCAAACCTTTATTTAATGCATATGCAGGGAGCAACATAGTACAAAAAAACTAAATCTCAAACTCTGAGCTTTTGCAGCTGACAACAGCAAGAACCAGATGCTGAACTGTAGAATTTATTTTTCTGGGAGGATCATGAAGGTCTTTAATTTCTTTCCTTGCTAGCATCTCAGAAATTGTTTTATCTGGTCTCTTGGCTGATTCCCACCAAAACAATAAAGCATTTGTACATGATAGTCCTGATCAGAGTCACTTGGAAGTACTTTCTACTGAACTCAATGGAAATTAATTTGAAGTAAATACATTTGGGTGGGGATAATAACCACCAGTTTCTATCCTTTTTTCCCAAGAAATCCCCTCTGTAAACCTTTGAAAGATTTGTATTGCCTTTGTAAAAATGGTAAATGAGAAATACATTTTATTACATCAATATACCACACTTTTTCAAGGACATAAAATAATGTAATGTATAGGTTTATATAGAGACTGTGTATTTTATCTGAATACAATTTGCAGTCTGTTGTTTATAGAAATCCAAATGCTATCTTGCCTGGGTGAAGGAACGTCTGTCTGGGATGGACAAGGGCATCCAAATTTCAGTGGACAGCAAGGAAAAGGGATTTAAAAAAAACCCTCTGGTAGCCTTTGGTCTCATTGTCTGGAAATGTAAATCTTTCAGTGCACTTTATACACAAACTAGGCTACTTTGCTCTTGCGTTCATTTGTTGTTGTTGTTCAGTTGTTAAGTCGTGTCCGACTCTTCGTGACCCCATGGACCATAGCACGCCAGGCCTTATTATTTATTTATTTATTTATTTCATTTCTCTACCGCCCAATAGCCAAAGCTCTCTGGGCGGTTCACAAAAATTAAATCCAAGCAACACACAATAAAACAATTTAAAATATACAGAACATTAAAAACACAATATAACAATACAACCACAATAAAACCTAGCAGCAGTGCAGGAGTTTAAAATACAGATTTAAAACAGCAAAGATAAAAATTTAGAAAGCTAAAATGCTAAAATGCCTGGGAAAATAAAAAGGTCTTCACCTGGCGCCGAAAGGAATACAATGTAGGCGCCAGGCGAACCTCACTAGGGAGCTCATTCCAGAGCCGGGGTGCCACAGCAGAAAAAGCCCTCCTCCTAGTAGCCACCCGCCTCACTTCCTTTGGCAGGGGCTCACGGAGAAGGGCCACTGATGATGATCTTAAGGTCCGGGCAGGCACATATGGGAGGAGGCGATCCTTCAGGTAACCTGGCCCCAAGCCGTTAAGGGCTTTGAATGTTAACACCAGCACTTTGAATCGGGCCCGGAAATGGACTGGCAGCCAGTGCAGTACTGGCGTAATATGAGCTCGCAGGCCAGTCCCTGTTAACAATCTTGCTGCCCTATTTTGGACCAGCTGAAGTTTCCGGACCGTTTTCAAAGGCAGCCCCACGTATAACGCATTGCAGTAATCCAGACGAGAAGTTATCAGAGCATGGATAACTGTAGCTAGGCTATCTCTGTCCAGATAAGGGCGTAGTTGGTATACCAGCCTAAGCTGATAAAAAGTGCTCCGTGCCACTGAGTTCACCTGTGCCTCAAGTGACAGTTCTGGATCCAAGAGCACCCCCAAACTACGAACCTGATCCTTTAGGGGGAGTGCAACCCCCTCCAGAACAGGTTGAATATCACCTAGCCGGGCAGACGAACCACCCACTAACAGTACCTCCGTCTTGTCTGGATTGAGTTTCAGTTTATTAGCCCTCATCCAGTCCATTAGCCTTCCTGTCCTCCATTCTCTCCCGAAGCATGCTCAAGTTCATACTCATTGCATCGGTGATGCTATCTAGCCATCTCATCCTCTGCCGTCCCCTTCTCCTTTTGCCTTCAATCTTTCCCAGCATCAGGGTCTTTTCCAGGGAGTTTTCTCTTCGCATTAGGTAGCCAAAATATTTGAGCTTCAGCTTCAGTATCTGTCCTTCCAATGAGCTGTCAGGGTTGATTTCCTTTAGGATTGACTGATTTCCTCCTTGCAGTCCAGGGCACTCGTAAGAGTCTTCTCCAGCACCACAGTTCAAAAGCATCAATTCTTCAGTGCTCTGCCTTCCTTATAGTCCAGCTCTCACAGCCATACGTTACTACTGGGAAAACCATAGCTTTGATTATACGGACCTTTGTCGGCAAGGTGATGTCTCTGCTTCTTACTATGCTGTCTAGGTTTGCCATAGCTTTCCTCCCAAGGAGCAAGCGTCTTTTAATTTCATGGCTGCAGTCACCATCTGCGGTGATCTTGCAGCCCAAGAAAATAAAATCTGTCACTGCTTCCATTTCTTCCCCTTCTATATGCCAGGAAGTGATGGGGACAGATGCCATGATCTTAGTTTTTTTAATGTGGAGTTTCAAACCAGCTTTTGCACTCTCACCCCCAACAAGAGGCTCTTTAGAACTTCTTCACTTTCTGTCATTAGGGTGGTATCGTCTGTGTATTTGAGGTTGTTGATAATTCTCCCGGCAATCTTAATTCCGACCTGTGATTCATCCAGCCCGGCGTTTCTCATGATGTACTCTGCATATAAGTTAAATAAGCAGGGCAACAATATGCAGCCTTGTCGTACAACTTTCCCAATTTTGAACCACTCGGTTGTTCCATGTCTGGTTCTTACTGTTGCTTCTTGGCTCGTACAGGTTTCTCAGGAGACAGGTAAGGTGGTCTGGTACTCCCATCTCTTTCAGAATTTGCCACAGTTTGTTGTGATCCACACAATCAAAGGCTTTATCGTAGTCAATGAAGCAGAAATAGATGTTTTTCTGGAATTCTCTTGCTTTCTCCATGATCCAGCAAATGTTGGCGATTTGATCTCTAGTTCCTCTGCCTCTTCGAAACCCAGCTTGTACTTTCAGTAGTTCTCGGTTCACATAGTGCTGAAGCCTAGCTTGTAGGATTTTGAGCATAACCTTGCTGGCATGTGAAAGGAGCGCAATTGTACGGTAGTTTGAACACTCTGGCGTTGCCCTTCTTTGGAACTGGAATGTAAACTGACCTTTTCCAGTCTTGTGGCCACTGCTGAGTGTTCCAAATTGGTTGGCATATTGAGTGCAGCACTTTAACAGCATCATCTTTTAGGATTTTAAATAGCTCAGCTGGAATACTGTCATCTCCACCAGCTTTGTTGTTAGTAATGCTTCCTAAGGCCCGCTTGACTTCACTCTCTAGGATGTCCAGCTCAACTTCAGTGACCGCACTATCATGGCTATCAGGGACATTCAGATCTTTCCTGTATAGTTCTTTTGTGTATTCTTTCCACCTCTTCTTAATCTCATCAGCTTCTGTTAGGTCCCTGCCTTCGTTGTCCTTTATCATGCCCATCTTTGCACAAAACGTTCCCTTGATATCTCCGATTTTCTTGAAGAGATCTCTAGTCTTTCCCATTCTATTGTTTTCCTCGATTTCTTTGCATTGTTCATTTAAGAAGGCCTTGTCTCTTGTCTCTCCTTGCTGTTCTCTGGAAATCTGCATTCAGTTGGGTATATCTTCCCCTTTCTCCCTTGCTTTTCACTTCCCTTCTTTTCTCAGGTACTTGTAAAGCCTCATCAGACAACCACTTTGCTTTCTTGCATTTCTTTTTCTTTGGGATGGATTGAGTTGCTGCCTCCTGAACAATGTTACAGACCTCTGTCCATAGTTCCTCAGGCACTCTGTCTATCAGGTCTAATCCTTTAAATCTATTCCTCACCTCCACTGTATATTCATAAGGGATATGATTTAGGTCATACCTGAATGGTTTAGTGGTTTTTCCTATGTTCTTCAATTTAAGCCGAAATTTTGCAACAAGAGCTTCTCCATCTTTGGCTGCAAAGGACATAATCAATACGATTTCGATATTGACCATCTGGTGATGTCCATGTGTAGAGTCGCCTCTTGTGCTGTTGGAAAAGAGTGTTTGCTATGATCAGCGTGTTCTCTTGGCAAAACTCTATTAGCCTTTGTCCTGCTTCATTTTGTACACCAAGGCCATGCTTGCCTGTTATCCCGGTGATTTCTTGACTTCCTACTTTAGCATTCCAATCCCCTATGATGAAAAGGACATCTGTTTTTGGTGTTAGTTCTAGAAGGTGTTGTAGGTCTTCATAGAACCGATCAACCTCAGCTTCTTCGGCATCAGTGGTTGGGGCATAGACTTGATTTACTGTGATGTTGAATGGTTTGCCTCGGATTCGTACTGAGATCATTCTATCATTTTTGAGATTGTACCCCAGTACTGCTTTTCCCACCCTTTTATTGACTATGAGTGCTACTCCATTTCTTCTATGGGATTCTTGCCCACAGTAGTAGATATGATGGTCACCTGAATTAAATTCGCCCATGCCTGTCCATTTTAGTTTGCTGATTCCCAAGATGTCAATGTTCAATCTTGCCATCTCATGTTTGACCACCTCCAGCTTACCTTGATTCATTGATCTTACATTCCAGGTTCCTAAACAATGTTGCTCTTTACAGCATCGGATTTTCTTTTCACCACCAGACACATCCACAGCTGAGTGTCCTTTCGTCTTTGGCCCATCCGCTTCACTCTTTCTGGCGCTACTTGGAAATACCCTCTGCTCTTCCCCAGTAGTATATTGGACACCTTCTGACCTGAGGGGCTCATCTTCCGGCGTCATCTCTTTTAGCCTTGTGATACGTTGCATGGGGTTTTCTTGGCAAGAATACTGGAGTGGGTTGCCATTTCCTTCTCCAGTGGACCACATTTTGTCAGAACTCTCTGCCATGACCTGTCCGTCTTGGGTGGCCCTGCACGGCATAGCTTATGGCTTCACTGAGTTACGCAAGCCCCTTTGCCGCAACAAGGCAGTGATCCATGAAGGGGCTTGCATTCATAGTACTGTACAAAATATGAATCTACAGGGTGATGCATGCTCCAGATATAATTACATTCAGTATACAACAAAATAATTTAAAATGAAATTTTCCAAAATTCCTACAGCTCACACAGAGTGTTGGATCACAATAATTCTGTAAACAGTAACACAAAAGTTGTATTCCACTGTTGAAGCACAAGATATTTAAATAAAACTTTCACCTTCATCAAGTGAAATTAATGGATTATTCTCTTTAATACTGCACAAACTGCAGTTCATTCTTAAACCCAATAATCATTAACTGGTGAATCACCAAACACAAAATGTGGTCTGAAACAGAACTCTATCAAGCAGGCTTTTTTCATGAATTGACTGATCCTTTTCCGATAATCAAAAAATCTGGTAATTGCAGAAGAAACAAATCAAGTAGGATTGCTAAATCAAATAGGAATACCCTTTCCATAGAGGAATGACTGGCACTGACATTGCAAACGTCTTCGAGCCAGGTAAAACGCCTTTTATTTTATTTGCCCAGGCATTTTAATTTAGGTATACCTATTAGTCTGTTACACATTCTAGCCATAATTATTGTACTAGGGATATTTAATGAGGTGGTTTCCCAATACCTTCCTCATCATAGTACCATGACCGCTGTAGCCACTACCTGACTAATGCCTGTTATTTTCTTCAGCTGAGCCATTCCAAATCCATTTCTCCGCCTCATATCTGTACTGACCCAGATGCTGCCCTGTGTCAGGTATGCTTATTTGGTGGCGGTATAACTCACCACGTCGCAAAAACATCTTTGGACTTGTAGCATTTCCTGAGGTGGTCTTTCCCAAGGGCTACCCACTACATCCTGTTATTGTTGCTGTTGAATTGTCCACGATGGCTTGTTCATCAGAAATACCTGCTTATTTCGCAGCTAACCATAATATCTGATGGTCATTCCACTATCCACAACCTGTGGACGTGGTTGGTAGCTTACAACTCAGCCCCAGCAAGAAGATTCTTCTTAAAAAGAACAATCTGAGGAAAACTGAATCCTTTGAAATTTGGATATACCGGCACATGTTGAAAATACCATGGACTGACAGAGTAACAAATGAGAATGTACTACGCAGAGTAAGCAAACAAACAGAATTGGTAAAGACCATCAAGTTACAATACCTTAGTCATGTTATCCGAGGTGAAAAATATGCCATACTCCAACATATTATACAAGGGAAAATGGAAGGGAAAAGATCAGTAGGAAGAAGATGAACATCATGGTTAAAGAATCTGAGGGAATGGTTCAGTTGTACTTCTATATAGGGATGTACAAAAGTCACTTACCTGGTCTCGCAGCTTGCTTCGCGGTGGGGGGGAGGCGCTTCGCTTCTCCCCCCGAAGTTCAGGCCGGGGGGAGGAGGCTTCCTGCCTTGCCCGGCCAAAATTCAGGCCAGGGGGGAGGCTTCCCGCCTCGCCCGGCCGAAATTCAGGCCGGGGAGAAGCGCCCCGTCTCCCCAGCTGCGAACTTCAAAAGAAAAGTAAAAAAAAAACCAAAACACCCCGTGATAGGCTACGTAACGATTTACGTAGCCTATCATGGCTAGATCTGCAAAGTCAGCCGTGATAGGCTACGTTAATCGTCTCGTAGCCTGCCTATCACGGGTGACTTTAAAAAAAAAAAAGCACGTACGCAAATGGCGGCCCCCATAGGGAGCCGCCATTCGCGTTCCTTATTTGGTCCCTGTAGCCTACGTAAAGATTTACGTAGACTACGGTGAAAATAAGGGCAACGCAAATAGCGTTGCCCTTATTTTCGCCGTAGTCTACGTAAATCTTTACGTAGACTACAGGGACCAAATAAGGAACGCGAATGGCGGCTCCCTATGGGGGCCGCCATTACCGTACGTGCTTTTTTTTTTTTCAAAGTCACCCGTGATAGGCTACGTGACGATTAACGTAGCCTATCACGGCTGACTTTGCAAATCTAGCCGTGATAGGCTACGTTAATCGTTACGTGGCCTATCACAGGGGCGTTTGTTTTTTTTAACTCTTCTTGTAATGGCGGCGGCGGCAGCCGGTCAAAAGACCAGCTGCCGCCCCTGACGAAGACCTGCCGAACCGCCGCCGGGACCCGCCGCCGGGAGCGACATTCGGGAAAGGTAAGTCCCATCCCGGGGGGGGCGGCGGGGGGGCGGAGAATTTCTCCCCGAACAACCTTCGGAGGACCGAATGCGTTGGCACTTGGCCCCCCGAAGTTTCGGGGAGAAATTCTCCCCCATCCCTACTTCTATACAACTATTCAGAGCAGTGGCATCAAAACCAAAAATAGCTGTAATGATAGCCAACCTCCGACAGGAGATGGCTCCTTAAGAAGAATTCGTCTGTTCTAGTTTTAGCTGCTTTTCAATTATTTAGCTGCTGTTATTATTTATAAAATTATTTATGAGTCACTTTTTGTCCTAAAAAGGCTCCCAAGGTCATGTACAATGTAAAGACTCTAAAATATCATATAAACAAATTAAGAACAGAAGATAGCTGTCTTTAAAAACAAAAAGCAGTTAATTGTATTTAAAATAATTCAAAGGCTGAACAGAACAGAAAAGTTTAAATAGTGCACCTAAAACTAAGCAAAGATGGAGCCAGTCTAAGGACAGTATGCAGTTCGACACTGACACTAAATTATATTGCACTCACATACTTCTTGTGCAACCCCAGAAAACCCATTGAACTAGCAAACACTATTGGCGTTGTGCTAGAGGTCGCTTATGCTAGCACAATGTAATTTATGTTAGTGGTAGTGTTGAATTGGACACTGCTTTAACCTCTCTAAGAAGGGAATTCCACAGTTAGGGTGATACCACAGAAAAGGCCCTGTCCTGTGATCCCACCAGCCGAGCACCTCTTGGTGGCATGGCATACAGCTGGGCCTCTGAAACAGATCATAAGGTACAAACATGTTCATATGGGAGAAGTTGTCTTTCCCCCAAAACATTTAGATCTTTAATAACCAGCACCTTGAACTGCACCCAGAAGCAAATTGGAAGCTGACAGGTATAATATATGGTCAACAAACTACACAGTAGAAAGCAATGTGGCCATCATATTTTGCATTGGCTGTAGTTTCCAAACACTCTTCAGTGGTGGCTCCAATGTAGAGCACGTTGCAGTAGTAATAACAGATCTGCCTTCTCCAGGAAGGGGCACAATTGGTGTACCAGCCAAAGCTGGGTGAAGGTACTCCTAGGTGCTCCAGCGCATTCAGCCCCCCGAAATCGGTGGCGAAACGGTCTGCCCCCCGCCCCCCCCGGGACGGGACTTACCTTGTGCGAATGTCCCTGGCGGCGGTGGCGGCTCCGGCAGCAGTTCAGCGGTGGTTCGGCGGCGGCAGCTACAGTGGCCTGTCTTCCGACCGGCTGCCACCACCGCCATTTCCAGTAAAAAAACAAACAAACCAAAAAAACATGATAGGCATTTACGTAGCCTTTCATGGCTAGATTTTAAAAAATTACCGTGATAGGCTACATAAAAACATTTACGTAGCCTGTCATGGCTAGATTTTAAAAAAATACTGTGATAGGCTACATAAATGTTTACGTAGCCTATCACGGCTGAGTAAAAAAAAAAGGCACGTACGCAAATGGCGTAGACGCTACGCTATTTGCATTCCCCTTATTTTCGCCGTAGTGTACGTAAATGTTTACGTAGACTACATGTGCCAAAATAAGGAACGCAAATGGCGGTGCCCATGGGCGCCGCCATTTGCGTACGTGCGGGTTTTTTTTTTTACTCAGCCGTGATAGGCTACGTAAACATTTACGTAGCCTATCACGGCTGATTGCAGGGACGCAAACGGCAGCGGCTACAGCCACTGCCATTTGAGTTCCCGGCCAGCCAGGATTCGCGGCGGGAGGGACAGGGCGCCTCCCCCCCGGCCAGAATTTCAGGGGGAGGGACAGAGCGCCTCCCCCCCACCGCGAATCAAATTTCGGGCAAGGTAAGTGACTTTCGTACATCCCTAGGTGCTCCTGGCCACAGCAGCCTGGAAGCAAGGTGGCCATTTATGAATCACCAGAGAAGAAGACATGTATCACTACAAAAAGAGGGCAAAAGAAGGCACCAATTTGCATAAAATTTGCACAGCTTAATTTATGTGTATAGTTGCAAATTTAGAAATAATTATTATAATTTAAATAGAAAGACAGTACATCTCACCATAGTGTGGAAGACTGTGACCAGGTGCCCTGTGTGCCTTGCTCAGTCTGCTCTCCAGGTGCTTTTTATGGGCAACTTCCAGGCCCAGCACTTCCTTCTGATGGTTCTTTATCTGTAAATTGTACTTGGACTGGACAGACCTTTCAAATAGCAGACACCTTCAAAATGGAGTACAGTCCTTTGTAAAAGAGGGCACATGGCCATCCTACAGCTGCCTGACCTTCCAGGAGGAATGCCAGGCCCACAAGGACCTGCTGTAGGGGAGTGGGGGCCAATCACAAAAATATCGGGGATGCTCCCTTATCTATGTTTGTGTGTGCATGAATCTACATATTGTGTGTGTGCTACTCAGTCTGGCCTCTCTCTCTCTCTGGCTCCTCTTCCTTCCTTCCGGCTCCTCTTTCTTGCTCTCTTGCTCTCTCCCTCTTTCTGTCTGTCACTCTCTGGCTCCTGTTCTCTCCCTCCTCTCTGGCTCCTCTCTCCTTCTCTCTCTCTGGCTCCCTTTCCTTCCTTTAACTTCCCACCCCCTCTCTGGCCAGCCAGGCAGCCTGCCTGCCTGCCTTCTCTCTGGCTCCTCTCTCTCTCTCTCTCTCTCTCTCTGGTCCCTCTTTCGTGGGCCACTCCATCTGGTCCTTCTTTCTTTCTCTGGCTTGCTCTCTCTCTCCCTGGCTCCTTTCCGCTTCTTTCTTTCTCCCTCTCTCCCCATTCTATCATGGCAAAGAGCAGAGACGCAAATGGTATAACGGGCACCATTTGCATCCCTGCTCTTTGCCATGATAGGCTACGTAAATACTTATGTAGCCAATCATGGCCACAGGCAGGGACGCAAATGGCAGCCGCTACGACGGCCGCCATTTCGGTCCGCAGGCCGGGTGTGGAAAGAGGACGACCTGACCCGGAGCATCTGCCGCCAGGTAGGGTCCATCCCGGGGGGATTTCGGGGGGTGGCAGTGGGGGGGTAATCCGTTCCGCCACAGACTCCTGGGGGCTGGATTCCAAAGAATCTGGCCTCACTGGAGTCCGTAGCGGATTTCTCCAACATCCCTAATTACAGTAATCCAGATGAGAGGTTACCAGGGCATAGATAACTGTAGCTAGGCTGTCTCTGTCCAGATAAGGACGTAGTTGGTACATCAGCCTAAGTCAATAAAACATACTCTGTGCCACCAAGTCCACCTATACTTCTAGGAACAATGCTGATCCGTGAGCACCTCCAGACTATGAACCTGGTTTTTTAGGGGGATTGCAACCTCCTCCAGAACAGGTTGAACATCACTTAGCCGGGCAGATAAAACAGTTCCTCAATCTTGTCTGGACTGAGTCTCAGTTTATTGGCCTTTATCCAGTCCATTACTGGGCCCAGGTACTGATTCAGAATACCCACTGCCTCACCTGGATTTGATGAAAAGGAGAGAGAGAGTGCTGGGGGTCATATGCGTATTGGTGACACCTCAGCCCGCATCTCTAGATAACCTCCCCCAGCAATTTCCTTTGGTGGAAGCATGGGAGATAAGTTAGAGCCCTGTGAAATCCATAGCATAGCTGCCACGACACAAAGCAATAATCCCCAAGCACCAACTTCTGGAATTGGCCATCCAAGTAACAGTGGAACTGCTGCAATGAATTTTCAGGAGTGGCCTAATGGCCACCTCCTTTAAAGAGGCAGGTACCACCCCCTCTTTCAAGGTGGAGTTGACAACTGCACCCAGCTGGACATCCCCTCCCTATTAGATGACAAACCATGAAGGGCAAGGGTCAAGCACAGTGGTGGTCAAATGGACTTGGCCAAGCACCTTGTCCACATCCTCAGTCCTCAACCATTGAAACTCATCCAATAAAACTAAACCAGTTGATGGTCTGAACACCTCTACTGATGGAACTACATTAACTGTGGTGTCCAAGTCATGACAGATTTTAGTGATTTTATCTTCAAAGTGTTGTACAAACTTGTCATGGTATGCTATTCAGGGTTTATTTATGTATTACAATTTCTTCACTGCCCACTAGCTAAAGCTCTCTGGGCAGTTTGCTACAATTCTACCATCTCACTTCCTGGCCCAGATCCAAGTGAACCACTCGGAAAACCTCTGCTGGACAACACTGAGAAGATGCAATGGTGGTGGGAAAAAAACACCCTCTTTCCCATAATTGCCGCCACAGAGTAGGTTCAATAATGATCTCTAACCTGTGTTTGGTCGGTATTGGTGTAAGTCTTCCTCCACCTGTGTTCTAGCCATCTTCCCTCTTACTTCATTACCCTCAGCTCAAGTATATACCAAGGAGCTGCCTGGGATCACTCAGAGGAAGAGGGTGCAATCATATCAAATGCCCGAATCATCTCTGCATTCCACAGAGTGACCAGGGCTTCGATGGGAGCACCAGCCATACCAACAGGAAAATCCCCCAGAGTCCTCTAGAATCCACTGCAATCTATTAGCCTCTCTGAGCAGACCATTTTGATATGGTCCCCCACCCTTGCAGAGCAGAAAGGCTACTGAGAGTCTAAACCTCAATAGGAAGTGATCCAGCCATGACAATAGGATATATGTTAATTCCACCACTTTCACATCACCATCCTCCTGCTCAGTCAAGAAAACCAAATCAAGCATGTGGCCTTCTACATGTGTTGGACGATGATATGTTGGGAAAGCCCCATCATTGTCAGGGCAACCCTGAAGTCCTGAGCCACCCTGGATCTGGCAGCCTCGGAATGGAGTTTGAGTTCCCCAAGAACTATCAACCTAAGGGTCCTCAACACCAAATCTGAGAACACCTCTGTCAGCTCAGGCAGGGAAACCGAGCAGAATATCTAATCTCTCCTGGGTACACAACACAAGGTACAAATACTCAAGACTGGCACTTGAATGGACAGGAAGTCTAGAGAGGAAGATCAGAGTTCCACAGAATGAAACAGATTGTCTGGATCCACAGCAATCCCAACCCTCATGTCTATGTTTATGCTGTACTGAGTCCCCAAGAGGACACAGCTGAGAGAGACTAACCCCTCCCAGTTTCCCAACCGAGGTCTCGAGGGTAAGATGGTATGGTAGCCAGGAACCATCTGGTCAAGGAAGAACCAGAGGAGGGGATAGGTGTAAGGTGTCTAGCCCCTCTTCTCCTCAACTGGCCTGTAAATCCCCCAATGTCATATCTCTCCCTACCCATGACCACACAAATAGAGGCACCCCTTCCCAGCCCCTCCCAGGTTATCCAATGAATTTCCCAGGCACATGTTAGAATCACAATACTAAATAGAGAGCCTTGGCCCTCAGTGCAATACCTAACAAGGAACAGGTGCTAAATGATTTGAATGCCCGTAATTGCTTCTCTGCTGTTGCTGGTGTCAGGGTGGAAACTGAGCCAATAGAACCCCAGAGCAGTTCTGATTCTGAGGAGGATCAGCAATCTGTGGGAAAGAAACCAGCTCATCCCTCACAGGCACAGCAGCTGGCAGAGATTCCTCCTGCCGGCATTCCTGAGATAGATAGTGACCCTGGCAGTGAGAAAGTGTGGGAGGGGGGCTTGCTAGATGCTCGACATAGATGCAGGGAGTGACGAGCGATGGAGGGCACGGAAAGGAGGCGTAGCACCCGTTTGGCGCACAAGCAATGGCTGCGTCCCGTGAACCCAAGGGAAAGAGGGAGGATCTCTCCCTAGCCCATAAGTTCAGGGTCTTCAAGTGATTCTCCTTCAAACGGGGATCAACTGCCTACCCGGAGCATAGGCTACTCTGCTGTTCATTGCTTAGTCACTGGTGATTAGCATCTGAAAGAGTCATTAAGTTGTAAAAGGATTAAAGCCTTGAAAATAGGGATGGTGGAGAATTTCTCCCCGAAACTTCGGGGGGCCGAGCGCCAACGTGTTCGGCCCCCCGAAGAAGTTTTGGGGAGAAATTCTCCACACACACCCCGCACACACCCCCCGGGACGGGACTTACCTTTCCCGAATATCCCTCCCGGCGGCGGGTCCCGGCAGCGGTTCGTCGGGTCTTCATCAGGGGCGGGGGCGGCAGCCGGTCTTTTGACCGGCTGCCGCCGCCGCCATTCCAAGAAAAGTAAAAAAAAAAAAAAAAACGCCCCCGTGATAGGCTACGTGACGATTAAGGTAGCCTATCCCAGCTAGATTTGCAAAGTCAGCCGTGATAGGCTACGTAAATCGTCTATCACGGATGACTTTAAAAAAAAAAGCATGTACAGCTAATGGCGGCCCCCATAGGGAGCTGCCATTCATGTTCCTTATTTGGTTGCTGTAGTCTACGCAAAGATTACGTAGACTACGGCGAAAATAAGGGCAACGCTATTTGCATTGCCCTTATTTTCGCCGTAGTCTACGTAAAGATTTATGTAGACTACAGCGATCAAATAAGGAACGCGAATGGCGGCTCCCTATGGGGGCCGCCATTTGCATACGCGCTTTTTTTTTTTTTTTTAAGACACCCGTGATAGGCTACGTGACGATTGACGTAGCCTATCACAGCTGACTTTGCAGATCTAGCCGTGATAGGCTACGTTAATTGTCACGTAGCCTATCACGGGGGCTTTTTTAAAAAAAACTTTTTATTTCGCGGCCGGGCGAGGCGCCTCCTCCCCAGCCTGCATTTCGGCCGGGCGAGGCGGGAAGCCTCCCCCCTGGCCTGAATTTCAGCCGGGCGAGACGGGAAGCCTCCCCCCCCCCGGCCTGAACTTCGGGGGGAGAGCAGCGAAGCGCCTCCCCCCCACCTCGAAAAGCTGCGAGACAAGGTAAGTGGCTTTCGTGCACTCCTTCTTGAAAAGAATCCTTCCGTCTGTGTCTTGAGTTGGCTATTGGAGTGTACTGAAAAAAGCCGCTAGGACGCTCCTGACAGCGTGTATTCGGCTGAACCTGAACAGCTGTGAAGTGCCCAGCTCTGTTGGTATCTGTATGTCTTCTCAAGCAGGTGAACAAGCCTGAGGAGGCAGAAGATAGGAAATGCCTTTCCTCCAGTAATGTTCCAGTTGCAGAGATTCCACAGTTTGAGAGTCACAGGCTCTTGTCCTTCATCTCACGCCTCTGACAAGGAGCAGCCTTAAACACCGTGGGGAGGGAGTCAAACTGCTTCAGCTAGTTGGCCCAGCTGGAATTCAGCCCTCCTTCTAGCAGGCTCCACCCCAAAATGTACTGTATTTTGTGACATGTACTGCATTTAGAAATAGTAATAATGTCTAAAATTGCATCTATAATACAAATTAGCATATGTCCTCTTTTATCCTCATTTTTTGTGATGCATGGCCTCGTTTTGCGTGATTCACAAGTGCCCACACTACTGCTTTGCCTAGCTGCCTCACACGACCACTTCAGTGTCTGCAATGACAGACAACAGCTAATTCCTATCTACTGGATTGTGTTTCCTCTGATTCCTGCTTTTTGGCTGAACTGCTTGGCAGGGGAGGGCGGGATAAACTCAAGGCATTGAGTTGGGCTCTCTGAGGAAGCTAGTCCTTGGAATCCTCCCCTCCTTTTCTCTCAAGGCTTTTGCTTTGATAACTGGGTCATAAAGTTAAGAGATGAAAAAATAATCCTCCCCACATAATTTAATATTTGAGATATCAGGCTTTTACTATGTTAAGAGCAAAGCAATGAAATTCATGGTTAAGCTAGGCTGCAATCGTACACACACTTACCTGGGAGTAAGTCGTATTGAATTCATTGGGACTTATTTCTGAGTAAACATGTATAGGTTCATAGAATCATTGAATAGAAGGGTTGGAAGGGGCCTATAAGACCATCGAGTCCAAACCCCTGTTCAATGCAGGAATCCAAGTCAAGGCATCCCTGATACATGGCTGTCCAGCCCCGTCTTGAATGCCTCCGGTGTGGGAGAGCCCACCACCTCCCTAGGTCATTGGTTCCATTGTCGTATTGCTCTAACAGTCAGGAAGTTTGTCCTGATGTTCAGCCGAAATCCGGCTTCCTGTAACTTGAGCTTCTCATTGTGAGCAGGGAGAAGGAGAAAGGGAGAAGGGGAGTTGGAAGCAATAACTCAGCAGCAGAGTGCTGGAATGGGGTGAAATTGGGGTGGGGGGAAGTTCTTACAGGAAGCCATCAGATGCTGCACTGGAGATTTTGGCTTCTTCGGGGAAATCTGCACACATGGGGAAAATTAGTTGCTCTCTCCATTCATAATAATGTAGTAGCAAGGGGGAGCCTGGACAGGGGCGGGAAACAAGCCTCTCTCATTGGTTGAGCAGCCCCTGCCAGGTTGATCAGGTTCAGCTCTACCCCCCCCCCGCAAACACAGAAGTATGTTCCGTTCAAGTGCTGTGTGACCCCTGAAAACCAGATTTTAAAGGTACAGTACACTTAGTTTATCTTGCTTCGTTTGTCCCTGATGAACCAAAGCCAACTCCATGAAAATCCGGGTAATACTCCAATGCATTTCTCATTCTGTTGTCATGAAAATCCCCCCTTGGATGGCTTTAAAAAGGGATTAGACACATTCCGGAGGATAAGGCTATCAACGGCTACTAGTCATGATGGCTCCAGTACCAGAGGCAATATGTCTCTGACCACCAGTTGTTGGGGAACAGAATTGAGATGCTGCTATTGCACTCATGTCCTGCTTTTGGGCTTCCCATAAGCATCTGATTGGCCTCCGTGGCAACAGAATGCTGGACTAGATGGGCTTTATGTGTAAGGACTGTTCTGATCATTTTGCACTGGATTTTCCCATTGTGGTGGCTTCAGTGTGGTTTGGGACTTTGTGTGACCTCAATTGGCTTTGGCACAGGCTGGGGGGAGCAGCGCTGGTAGGCAGAAGAGAAAGTTGCATCATGAAAGGGTGCAGAAAACGACAACCAAAATTATCAAGGGGTAGGTTTCCCATTTGGCACTATTTAGTACAGAAAAAAGACAAGTAAGGGGTGGGGTGGGGGACATAATAAAGGTATATAAATTTATGCATGGTGTGGAGAAAGTGGATAGTTTTTCTCCCTCATAGCATTAGAACTCAAGGTCATCCGATTAAACTGACTGGCAGTAGATTCAGGACAGAGAAAAGAAAGTATAGAATCATAGAATCATAGAATAGTGGGGTTGGAAGGGGCCTATCGGACCATCGAGTCCAACCCCCTGCTCAATGCGGGAATCCAAGTCAGAGCATCCCTGACAGATAGCTGTCCAGCCTCATCTTGAATGGCTCCAGTGTGGGAGAGCCCACTACCTCCCTAGGTAATTGGTTCAATTGTCATATTGCTCTAACAGTCAGGAAGTTTTTCCTGATGTTCAGCCGGAATCTGGCTTCCTGTAACTTGAGCCCATTACTCTGTGTCCTGCACTCTGGGATGATCGAGAAGAGATCCTGGCCTTCCTCTCTGGGACAACCTTTCAAGTACTTGAAGAGTGCTATCATATCTCCCCTCAGTCTTCTCTTCTCAAGGCTAAACATGCCCAGTTCTTTCAGTCTCTCTTCATAGGGCTTTGTTTCCAGTCCCTTGATCATCTTTGTTGCCCTCCTCTTAACCCTCTCCAGCTTGTCTGCATCCTTCTTAAAGTGCAGTGTCCAAAACTGAACACAGTACTCCAGATGAGGCCTAACCAGTGCTGAGTAGAGGGAAACTAGTACTTCCCGGGATTTGGAAGCGATGCTTCTATGAATGCAGCCCAAAATAGCATTTGCCTTTTTTGCAGTCACATCACATTGTTGGCTCATATTCAGCTTGTGATTGACAACAATTCCAAGATCCTTCTCACTTGTAGTGTTGTTGAGCCAAGTATCCCCCATCTTGTAACTGTGCATTTGGTTTCTTTTTCCTAGGTGCAGAACTTGGCATTTATCCCTATGAAATTTCATTCTGCTGTTTTCTGCTCAGTGCTCCAGTCTATCAAGATCACTTTGAATTTTGTTTCTGTCTTCCAAGATATTAGCTATCCCGCCCAATTCTGTGTCATCTGCAAATCTGATCAGCGTTCCCTGCACCTCCTCCTCCAAGTCATTAATAAAAATGTTGAAGAGCACTGGGCCCAGGACTGAGCCCTGCAGTACCCCACTCCTTACCTCTCCCCAGTTGGGGAAGATCCCAATAATAAGCACTCTTTGAGTCCAATTCTGTAGCCAACTGTGGATCCACCTGATTGTTGTTTCATCTAGCCCACTTTGAGCTAGTTTGCTCATCAGGATATCATGGGGCACTTTGTCGAAAGCTTTGCTGAAGTCGAGGTATATTATGTCTACAGCATTCCTACAGTCCACAAGGGAGGTTACCTGATCAAAAAATGAGATCAGATTCATCTGGCACGATTTCTTCTGGACAAATCCATGTTGGCGTCTAGTAATCACTGCATTGTTTTCAAGGTGCTTACAGATGGGTTGCTTTATCATCTGCTCCAGAATTTTCCCAGGGATTGATGTCAGACTGACTGGTCTGTAGTTCCCAGGTTCCTCCTTTTTGCCCTTTTTTGAAGATAGGGGCAACATTAGCCCTCCTCCAATCATCTGGCACTTCACCCGTCCTCCATGATTTCTCAAAGAGAATAGACAGTGGTTCTGAGTAGGGATGGCAGAGAATTCTGCCACGGACTCCAATGAGGCCGGATTCTAAAGAAGGACTCCCCTGGAGTCCGTGGTGGAACGGACCCCTTACCTCCACCACCCCACGAAGTTCGATGCGGACGGACCCTACATGCTGCTGGCCGGGTCCGTCCACTGAGTCCGCAGCCACATCTGCTGTGGGTCTGCGGACGCCAATGGTGTCCGGTGTAGTGGACACCATTTGCGTCCCTGCTCTGTTCATGATAGGCTACATAAATATTTACGTAGCCTATCATTTATGTAGCCTATCACGTAGCCTATCACGACTTCTGTCCACTGCCGGTCTGTGGACGGGCCTGGCTGGTGGCTCCGCGGACTCGCTGCCGAGCAGAGCTGGCCGGGGAGGATTCCAGGAGGAGGGATGGATCGCCTCCCCCCCCTGCGGACCCCCGGGCAGAACGGTGAGTGGGGTTTGTACACCCCTAGTTCTGAGAGTTCTTCTGCCAGTTCCTTCATTACTCTAGGGTGCAGTTCATCTGGCCCTGGAGATTTGAACTAATGCAAAGTAATCTGGTGTTCTTTGACCATATGCCTATTAATCTCAAGCTGCAATCCTGCCCCTTCAGCCTGTACTTCACCTTTGCCAGGTGGTTAGACCCTCTTTTGGGAGAAGACTGAGCCAAAGTAGGAACCAAGCGCTTCTGCCTTTTCCTTGTAATCTGTGATCATTTTTCCATCCTTATTTAATAGTTGAATCACCATTTCTTTCCTCTGTCTTTTACTATGCACATATCTGAAGAAAGCTTTTTTGTTGTTTTAGCATCCCTCACTAACCTCAGCTCGTTCTCAGCTTTAGCCTTCCTGACACCATCCCTGCAATTCTGTGCTACCTGCCTGTACTCTTCCTTTGTAGCTTGGCCTTCCTTCCACTTCCTGTATGTGTCCTTTTTTGTTTTCAGGTCATCTCTAAGCTTTTTGTGAAGCCACAGTGGCTTCTTCTGTTGTCTTCCGCCTTTTTTTCTTGTTGGAATGGTTTGTAATTGTGCCTTTAGAATTTCCTTTTTTAAAAACTCCCACCCATCTTGGACTCCTTTTCTCGTTAGAGTCGCTTGCCATGGGATCTTACTCATCATTGTTCTGAGTTTATTAAAATTGGCTTTCCTAAAATCCAGGGTATGCGTTTGGCTACACTCGGCTTTTGCTTCCTTTAGAACCAAGAACTCAAGTATAACATGGTCGCTTTCCCCCAGAATTCCCTTAACTGCTACTTTATCCACTAAATCATCTCTGTTGGTTAGGATCAAGTCAAGGATAGCCGATCCTCTAGTTCCTTCCTCTACTTTCTGTAGGAGGAAGTTATCCACAACACAAGTCAGGAATCTCTTGGAGGGGCCATGTTTTGCAGAATTTGTCTCCCAACAAATATCGGGGAAATTGAAGTCCCCCATTACTGCTACATCATGCTTCCTTGAAACCTAGGCTATTTCTTTTCAAACGTTTCATCCTTGTCTTCTCCTTGATTGGGTGGCCGGTAGTAGACTCCGACCACCAGGTTCCTTTTATTCTTTGCTCCATTTATTTAAACCCAGATGCTCTCGATGGGGCTACCAAGCTCATCCTCCTGTATTTCTGTGCAGAGATATGTATTTTTCACATACAGTGCAACCCCACCTCCCTTTCTGTTCCTCCTGTTCTTCTTGTACAAGTTATATCCTTCAATTGCTGTATTCCAGTCATGAGAGTCACCCCATCAAGCTTCAGTTACACCTATCAAATCATAATTTCCCTCCTGTATTAAGTGTTCAAGTTTGTTCTGTTTGTTTCCCATACTCTGGGCATTAGTATATAGACATCGAAGACCATGTGCTTCATGGTCTGGCTTCTTCCTACATGTATCTGAAGACTATTATTGGGCACTACATAGCTGTTCTCTCCATTGCGGTACATGCGCCTACGTCCATTGTTACCCCCAACTTTACATCCCCCTTCCCCGTAGGATTCAGTTTAAAGCCCTCCTGATAAAGTTCTTCATGCTGCGGCCAAACACATTCTTCCCAGCCTTTGTGAGGTGCAACCCATCCCTTGCCAACAGCCCATCTTCCAGGAAATATAGCCCGTGGTCCCAGAATCCAAATCTCTCCCGTCGGCACCACCTTCGTAGGCAGTCATTCACCCGGAGTATTTTTCGTTCCCTTTCTATCCCTCTTCTAACTACTGGAAGTATGGATGAGAAAACTATCTGGGCCCCAAAGTTCTTGACTTTCCTTCCCGAAGCTTCGAAGTCTGACGTGATTTCTTCGTAGCTCCACTTGGCAGTATCATTTGTTCCCACATGGATGAGAAGAAGGGGATACCTGTCAGTGGGCTTTATGAGTGCAGGCAACCTTTCAGTCACACCTCTAATCCGTCCTCCCAGGAGACAGGTTTGTTGTTGTTGTTGTTCAGTCGTTAAGTCATGTCCAACTCTTCGTGACCCCATGGACCATAGTATGCCAGGCCTTCCTGTCCTCCACTCTCTCCTGGAGCGTGCTCAAGTTCATATTCATTGCATTGGTGATGCTATCTAGCCATCTCATCCTCTGCCGTCCCCTTCTCCTTTTGCCTTCAGTCTTTCCCAGCATCAAGGTCTTTTCCAGAGAGTTTTCTCTTCGCATTAGGTGGCCAAAATATTTGAGCTTCAGTTTCAGTATCTGTCTTTCCAATGAGCAGTGTGCTGTTCACTAAATTTTACACTTGTCAGTAATAGCATCATAGCTCACTCTGCTAACTTCATTCTCCATTTAGTGTGCAAGAGATTTGCTTATAGGGGGCAGCTCAATACAAGTCTGAACAAAAGAAATGGGAAGACAGTTTTGGTTGTCAAATAACTATATATTTTTATTTGAAGTAATATTAAGCTACCAAGTCTGCTTGGTCAGATGAATTAATTAAGAACATTTTGAGCAATTAAAAAGGTGCCCTCAATTAACCAGGCTTGTTTTTGTGAATTTAATACAAATTCTTACCAAAAATATAGATGATTAGCACCATCTTACAAGAGGCATTCTCCCCTTTGCTCACATATAGCAGATAATACTTTCTTCACACTGAGTGTTTATCCTGAGATTGAGATTGCTCCTTCACTGAAGTTTGCAGGCTCTTTACATGACGCTGTGTCCCTACAGGGCATCTCCTGCACTAAATGTCCTTTGTTCCATTTTTTAAGTAGATTGCAGATAATGAGCTATCAAATTACCCAGTTGTGTTTCCTCAAAGAGGAAAAGCGGCAAGAAGAGGAGCGAGATCAATGAAAGATAGTGGAAGACTCAGATACGGGGAGAAGGAGGGGGGAAAGGGGAGGGGGGGAAGGAAGCAGGTGAAAAAGGGAGTTGTTGTGATCCTGCATTTAAGGAAGCAGAAAGCCATGTTTTAAATGCAGAATTTTAGGCTGGTGTAGAGATGCCCTAAGAGTGTGTCTGCTGCAACACTTGTATGCATCAAGTGTACAAAGAAAGAATGCTTTTTGTTTGAAACTATTCAAATGTAACATTATGTAGATTTGATCAATTAAAACTCATACAGTTAATTGATTAGAATTTATTTAATCAAATAACAATCCTAGTTTGTGTTAAGATATAAAATAGTGGAAAACAGTCTTTACAAAAGAGGAATGCATGTATCAGATCTAGTGCAGAAATTAAACTCTTGTTGTTTGATTTCAGTTCAAAACGTAGCTCAGCCGATGGATCTGCTGAAGCTTCAACTATATAGTACATGCAAGTACATAAAGTAGCACAACATCACTTTTAGAAAAGGAAAAACTACTTCTGGTGATTGCAAACTGAAGTAGGGAAAGAGTGGCAAGGGCCATTTTATAACATATATAGCCCACACCAGTAAGGTGAAACAATAGCTGGGTTTATTTCTTGATCTCTCTTCATACAGTTCTCAGTCTAGTATTCATCTTGGAACCACGCCCAAAAACATAGAGATGACGCATGTTCTATTATTCCAGCTTTTCTAAAGAAACACTGTTGCCCTTGACCACTAGTGGCAACAACATAAACTTATCTTGCACACTAAACTCTTTCCATGCCTGTTTCCCCAATTTAAATTTCCCCCTAGTAGGTTCCCCTGCCTCAGAGGAGAAAGGCTGTGCGGAGTAATTTAGAGCAGTAAAATGGTGGGTGGAAAAAGACTCCTCTCCCCCACCCTTGCTGCTTCTCTGTTCCTGTTCCAAGAATTCAATCAAATTTCAGAGCTAGTTACAAGATGGGAATAGCCTTGGTGGATCATCCACATTAGGAACTGAAGAACGGGAGTATTCCCTTCCTGTTGGTTCTGCTGAACCTCTCAGCAGCTTTTGATACCATTGACCATAGTATCCATCTGGCTTGGATGGGACTTTGAGGCACCATTTTGTGGTGGATGTGGCCCTTCCAAGATGGTGGAAGGTGTTGTTTGTTTATTTATTTGATTTATACCCCACCTTTCACCTCGAGTCAGCTGATTGTTATTGGCCTATAATGTCCCACAATGACCAAACTTTTCTCTTTGCTGTTTAACGTTTGCATGAAACCAGTGGGCAAGATTGTCCAGGGATTCGGAGTGCAATGTCACCAATATGCTAATGGCATCCAACTCTTGTTTCTCTCTTCCCTCTGATTCCAATTAGGTTTCTGAAGTGCTGAATTGATGCCAGGGGTGGTCATGGACTGGATGGGGGCTAATACATGAATTACATTAAAGCTTAATCCTGACAAGATAGAAGTGCTCCTGGTCATTAGGGTTACCAGCCTGGGAACAGAAAATCGACGTATCATGGAAGGAGTAGCACTCCCCTTGAAAACTCAAGTTTGTAGGCTGGGAATACATCTGGATCCAACTTTGCTCCTGAAAGCTCAGATAGTTGCTAGAGCTAGGGATATCAGAGAATTCCGCCATGGATCTCGGTGAGGCTGAATGCCAGTGCATTCGGCTCCCTGAAATCTGTGGCGGCACGAAGGCCCCCCACCCCCACCCCACCACCCCGCGAAAGGCATGTGAAACGGGACACTTACCTGGTGCCATTCGCGCTGCTTTGCTTTGCAGACGCGGCCGCCATTCGCTTCCCTATTTTTGCCGTGATAGGCTACGTAAATACTTACGTAGCCTATCACAGCAAAAAAAAAGGGAACGCAAATGGCAGCCGCTGTAGCCGGCACCATTTGCATTCCCTTTTTTTGCCGTGATAGCCTACGTAAATATTTACGTAGCCTATCACGGCAAAAAAACAGGAACGCAAATGGCGGCCACCGTAGCCGCCGCCATTTGCATCTGCAGGCTCCACATAGCGCCTGCGAATGCACCCAGCCGGCAGCTCTGCGGAGTTGCTGCGGAGCAGAGCCGGCCGAGTTAGGATTTGGGGGGGAGGTGCGGCGCGCCTCCCCCCCACCGCGAATCACCCCGTCGAAAAGGTAAGTGACTTTCGTACATCCCTAGTAGAGCAAGGAATGCTTTTGCCCAGCTTCGGCTGGTTCATCATCTGCATCCATTCCTAGAAAGCCATGGTAACAGTAACACATACCTTTGTTATATCTAGAGTGAATTACTGCAATGCATGCTATAGGGACTGCCTCTGAAAAGTGTCCAGAAATTGCAGCTTGCCCAGAATAAAGCAGCTAGTGTTGACTGCAGGCAGTTTTTGGAAGCATGTGATTCCCTTATTACAAGAGCTGCATTAGCTTCTGTTCTGTTTCCAGGTACAATTCAATGTGCTGATTTTATCACCTTTAAAGCCATACATGACTTAAGATCAGGATACCTGAAGGACTGTCTCCTCTCATATTATCCTGCTTGCTTATTAAGATCTACTGAAGAGATGGGGCTTCACCACATGAGGCTAAAATCCCACACCCTTACTGGGGCTTCTGCTTCTGGATTCTTTGTGGGATTAAGATTGGCTCCTTTACACGGGCTGACACAAGCTGTTTTTTTAAGGCTTGCTTTCTCAGCAAGTTCTATATGTTTCATTTTACAGCCACTAGATGGTGCTGTGGTTATAGTGCAACCCCATCATTACACATTTGAATCAAAGCACTTCAAGCTGCCATTTTTTAAAATTATTATCCCTATTACAAATAAAGCCACAGAAATGGTCACAAAGCATGGGAGAAGCTCTGGAGGGTGACGAAGGCCGGGCTCTCTTCTCGATCATCCCAGAGTGCAGGACATGGAATAATGGGCTCAAGTTACAGGTAGCCAGATTCCAGCTGAACATCAGGAAAAACATCCTGACTGTTAGAGTAATACAACAATGGAACCAATTCCCTAGGGAGGTAGTGGGCTCTCCCACACTGGAGGCATTCAAGATGAAGCTGGACAGCCATCTGTCAGGGATGCTTTGAATTAGATTCCTGCATTGAGCAGGGGGTTGAACTCGACGGTCTTGTAGGCCCCTTCCAACCCTACTGTTCTATGATTCTATGAAATCATGTAAAGGACCCACAAACTTCTGTGAGTAACCAATCTTGATTGCAGGATAAATGCCCTGCGTGGAGAAGCCCAGAGATTTTTCCACATCCCACCAGTAACTGAGAGGAGGTAGTGGGGACACAGAAGAGATCCTCCCTACCTAGGGAGTCTAAGTTTGCCCCATCTCTGATAATCCCCCACTGTCTTGCAAAGAATTTCTGTTTTTGGTCTGCTAGGCTGAAGCTGTCCTTGAGAATGAATTTCATTTGGTTTACCTGATGTAGTCTGGTCTTTAGTGTGCCATTTTATACTGTGAGATGTTGTTAATGTTGTAAATATTCTTCAGTGCTTCCTGACAAGGCTTTTATCATGAAGTTGCTCTGCCTCAAGCACAGAATTTTACCAGGAGTTCAGATGACTGTGGTCTGGTTCACACAACTACCCTGTGCGTGCCAGTCACGTGCTGGCTGATTTCCCTAATTAGCCTTGGCACCACTTCTCATCTCGTTCAAACCCAGTGAGTCGTTTGAATCTTGTGTCGTTTGAATCTGGCAAGGATGGCTTGTTGGGGTGGTTAACAAACCACCCATAGCCCATGGCCTGTTGTAGGATTGTGGGGTGATTTCTTAACCACCCCAACAAGCCATCCTTGCCAGATTCAAACGACACAAGAAGCCATGGCAGCAGGTGCTTGGATCGGCAACCTGGTGCCCGCAGGCACCACAAGTCCACAACCCACCGAGGCTAATAGGCCATCGCAGTCTGCAGTGATTGCGCGAACCAGGTTGTTGCCTTCCATCTGTAACCCTCTTGCCTTTTCCCACTGCTTCTTCCATCTTTTTACTTACCAAAGAAAATCCGTTAAAGGGTGAGAGATAGAATAACTCCACAATGCTTTTTGATTAGTAGCGCTAGGAGCCATCTATCTGGAAACACAACCAGAAACTTTATATTTAAATGGAAAGGCAGGGTAGAAATACTTGTAATAGTTAAAGACAGGCAGTAAAATGCCATTGCTATTCCTGAAGGTTTTTCACATATTATAAATATAGAAACTGAAACATTTAAGAAATGTAAGCTGTAATCTTATACACCCTTAATTGGGAGTAAGCTCCACTGAAGTAAATGGGTCTTACTTCTAAGTAGACATGTATAGAACTGTGCTATTAGAGGGGTGAAAGAAAGGGAAAAAATGATGAAAGTTCAGAGACGCCCCACCCCCAAAAATATATTTCCCATTTCCTAGCCTTAAAGCATCTTTTAATTTGGACATCCTCCTTTTACATTTGGGTGGAATGAAAATAGTGGCCTTGGAATGTAAAATGCTATCATATTGGCAGAAAACTTTTTAAAAAATCTCCCTTGTGCTTGAAGAGGAGTGACTGGAAATATGTCTGGAATGTTTCAACCTTGTATGTTACTTCCAGATGTGTGTGTACAGGGGAAAAAGTGACATTGTACCAGGTATAAGTTTAGGCACCCGTTAGAAAAGTTTATATAGTGGCTTTTGGATTTAATTTCAGCCAGAGGAATTAGAAAGCAGTTTACCGAAGTGCCTATATTATACGCAGCTAAATAACATCACATTCTGAATTATAAGACAATGGCCCAATCTACATTGTGCCCGCCACCGCGCTGAATTCGGTGTCCCGTCGGGTTAAATGCTCTCACATTTTTATGTGATTATCCTCACTCACCCATTTTCTCCGCTCCACTCCCTCCTCGAATGTGGGAGCTTGGTTCACACTCCGGTGCCTCGCAGTTCCCCTGCTCCAAAGCAGGGCCGCCCTGATTGGAGGAGCAGCAACTCCTCCCGCCTCCGCCGATAAACCGCCCACCCTCTCATCAACTCACCTCGCCTCCCCTATGTCCTTCCTCAGCCGTTCGCTGGAAACCTCACCACGCCTGCATCACCTTGCCCCATTGATCCCATTAGCTCTTTCTGGACACATTCTATCTTCTTTGGTGTCCGAATCTGGTTGGAGCCATGGGTCCAGAACTGGCAATGTTCTACAGGCTGCTGTTTCTCTCTGCAAATGCCCTGATATGTACTCTCCAGGCACTGATCACTCTGGAAAGGCTGTCGTCCGAGCGGCGGAGGTCTCATCTCCAGGTACTGCACTGCTACCGCCATCGCCATCAGAACTTGTGTTCGAGGATGCTTCGAAACACATTGACCGTGGCACACAATGTGGCTCTTCTCCCCATGCCTCGGGTTTTCTGGAGGTATTGGGTGTGCCCAAGCAGCCAGGACTGGTGGGAGAGGCTTGTTCTGCAGGTGTGGAACGACGAGCGCTGGATCGAGCACTTCAGGATGCCTCATCGCACCTTCTTTCAGGTAGTTGGCGAGGTGGCCCCGCTCTTGGCCAGACGCTCGACACAACTGCGCAGAGCGATCCCTGTGGAGAAGAGGGTGGCCATCGCCATTTGGAAGCTCACCAACTATGCTTTGCACAAGAGTGCAGCGGAGCAGTTCGGGGTGGGGAAATCCACGGTCGCGGGGGTCTTTGTGGAGGTGTGCCTTGCTCTGGAGCATGCTCTACTGCGAAGAACGGTGACCCTTGGCTATGTGGATGCGGTGAATGCGGCTCGGGGGGGCGCGCGCAGCTTTCTGGGGGGAGGGAACATCTTCAATGCTTTAAATCTTCGAAGAATCAAAGACCCATCTAACGTATTGGTTTTTATTAGGTTGGGTTCGCATCTTCGAAGAATCGAAGCTGCACTCACTACAGCACGGTATAGGCGAGGTTCACATGGGGGGATGGGTTCTTGTCTGCACAGTTTTTGAGAGGTACTCCCCGGTTCATGGTGATCACCGTCCTCCTGGACGTGTGTGTGTGTGTATGTCGGGAGCGCATCACACAACCCTCGCGGCGGGTGCTGTGTGCTTTGTGCTTGACTGGGCTTGTCTGGGCAAGTGTGTGGGGAGCTGGGGGCATGAGCAGGATGCATATGTTGCTTGGCAACGGCCACTCATGCTTTGGCTGCCTCCCACCAAATATGGTCTCTCCTCTCTCTCCAGGCGATGCTCAGCTTCTCCGCCCTTGGCTTTCCTGGGGCGTTCGCCGTTTGCGACGGGACACATATCTCGATCATATCCCTGATTAGACAGGGCAGCGAGTTTATCAATCAGAAGCACTACTACTCAATGCTTCTGCAAGGCACAACGGACCACGCGGGAAGATTCATTAATGTCGAGATCAGGTGGAGTGGGCGAAACCATGACGCCTACGTCTTTCGTAACTCGGCGCTATGCGAAGCAATGGACGCAGGGAAGTTTGTGCCCGGGAACCCGACGTGGAGAGCGGGCGGTGTGCTTATCCCTCCGCTGATCCTGGCCAACAGCGCTTACCCTGTGTGATGTTGGCTGATGAAGCCTTTTGTGGGACACCTCTCACCAGAGGAGGTTCACTTCAACCAGTGCCTCAGCAGAGCTAGAAACATGGTGGAGTGTGCTTTTGGCAGGCTGAAGAGAAGGTAGAGATGTCTCGCGGGACGACTGGAGGTGGTGGAGGAAAGCGTGCCATCAGTGATTTCTGCCTGTGTCATTCTCCACAATGTATGCGAGACTAATGGGGCTGCTTTGACAGAGGCTTCTGGGGACAGTAACTGCGTGGTGTTGGACACCCTGGGGCTTCCCTACATGAATGACGACCAGGTGCATAATGAGCAGGAGAACAAGGTCTGCAGCGCTCTTTGCAAATTCATGTGGGAGAACTGGGGAGGATTGCAGTGAGGGGACATCTCCTGGGAATCCCGCTGGGGCCGGCTGTGTTTGGGCGGTTGGTGGGCTCGTGGTTTCAATGACTGCCTTGTTTGTTGCTTGCCCCTGATTGCTTCCCTGTTTTTCTTCATACCTTTTCCTCTCTGATTAAAACTGTTTGAACAACCGTAATTGGCTCCCGCCCCTCTCTTCTTTGCGTGCGCAAGAGACAGCCGCCGCCGCCCCCACTTTCCGAAAAGCTTCTTTGAAGAATCAGAGATTTGGAGATTCGTCGACAGGTGGCACTGCGAGGAAATAGGGGAGGCGGAATGCTCTATGGTCTTGTCAAAACTGCTCCACTGTCATTCTCCTGCCAGCGAAATGGCACCCAGGCGGCTCGCATATTGGCAGGAGAGGGAGGTTGAGCTGATGCTCCAGATGCTGCTCTAGGGCCACTGCACCGAGATGGTCATGAGGAGCTCGACCAGGGGGAACGAGGCGGTCTACAGGGCAGTAGCGAGGGAGCTCTCACAGGCGCGGTTCCCTCGCTCTGCCCTGCAGGCCCGCACTAAATTCAAGGCCCTGAAGGCCTGGTTCTTTGAGGCCCTGGAGCAGCACTCTGGGATGCCTCCCCATGCGGCGCAGCCTCCCTACTACAGGGAGATGTGCGCCTTGTGGGTGCGCGCCAGGCAGCTGAGCCCTGCCCCGCCGATAGGCGCAGCGCAGGTCAGCCATGGGGTGTCTCCACTACTGTGTCTTCGATGCTGCGCCTGTGGAGTGTGTTGTGTGGTGGTGTCTGGGGAGGGGCTGGGGGTGGCCCTCCCAGGGGGAGGGCTGGCGAGGGGCCCAAGCAGGGTGATGATGCCTGGGGTTAAGCCCCGCTGGTGACTCTGGCCATGTGTGGTGCTGGTAGGCGCCCCTCACCCACGTGTGCCACAGTGGCGCCCCCTTGCCCGCACTGAACATGCGGCACACCCCAATACGCAACAGCCCGAATGGACCCCCCGACTGCGCTGTCCCCACTGGGGGGTGGTACTTTGCCTGGGGCAGCCTGGGAAGGCTGTGGGCGGGTGATGGGGTGTGGCCTGGGCATGCGAGGACAATACCTGGGATTGCCCCTCTCAAAGGCCCCTCTGGACAGGGACACAGCACTCCTCACCTCAGTGTCACATTTCTGGGCAGCTGTGGCAGCACAAGCCAAAGAAACTGCATGCTTGCTCAAGCATGGTGGTGCACCAATGCCCTTGCGCGTGTGCACGTTTCCCCATGCGTGCGCCTGTGGGGAGATTCTCATGTGGCGGGTGGGAATACCACCAGGCCTGCACGTGAGATCGGTTGGGGCACCCTCCCGACCCTTTGGGCCACCCTTGTCCTTAGCGCAAACCTCTCTTTTCCAGCACTGCAGAGAGTGCTGGCCGGGTGGCAAGTAGGGATGTACGAAAGGGACTTACCTTGTCCCGCAGCTTTTCTCGCGGTGGGGGGAGGCGCTTCGCTTCTCCCCCCGAAGTTCATGCGAGTGGGGGGTGTCTTCCTACCTCGCCCGGCTGAAATTCAGGCCGGGGAGAAGTGCCCTGTCTCCCCGGCCGCGAACTTCAACAGAAAAGTAAAACAAAAAACAAAAAAACGCCCCTGATAAGCTACGTGATGATTAACGTAGCCTATCGTGGCTAGATCTGCAAAGTCAGCCGTGATAGGCTACGTTAATCGTCACGTAGCCTATCACGGGTGACTTAAAAAAAAAAAAAAGTGCGTACGCAAATGGCGGCCCCCATAGGGAGCCACCATTCGCATTCCTTATTTGGTCACTGTAGTCTACGTAAAGATTTACGTAGACTACGGCGAAAATAAGGGCAACGCAAATAGCATTGCCCTTATTTTCGCTGTAGTCTACGTAATCTTTACGTAGACTACAGCGACCAAATAAGGAACGCGAATGGTGGCTCCCTATGGGGGCCGCCATTAGCCGTACGCGCTTTTTTTTTTTTTTTAAGTCACCCGTGATAGGCTACGTGACGATTTACGTAGCCTATCATGGCTGACTTTGCAAATCTAGCCATGATAGGCTACGTTAATCGTCACATAGCCTATCACGGGGGCGTTTTTTTTTTTTTTACTTTTATTGGAATGGCGGCGGCGGCAGCCGGTCGAAAGACCGGCTGCCACCCCCGCCCCTGTCGAAGCCCTGCCGAACCGCCGCTGCGACCCGCCACCGGGAGCGACATTCGGGAAAGGTAAGTCCCATCCCGGGGGGGGGGGCAGGAGGGCGGAGAATTTCTCCCCGAAACTACTTCAAGGGGCCGAATACGTTGGCACTCGGCCCCCCAAAGTTTTGGTGAGAAATTCTCTGACACCCCTAGTGGCAAGTAATGTTGTCAGCGGCTCCGGAGGGGGCAGTACCATCCTCTTCCAGCAGCAGAGGCAGACCTGGGGCTGGGAGCCAACCCGCCCCTGAGGTGGCCACTGTGGGACAGGTCGCGCCCAGGAGGAGGACTGCAGGTGAGCCTAGAAAGTGCACAGTGGAGGCCCTTCCCAGCATGTCCTTGTCCTGGGGACACCACTCCTGTAGCGGCGCATGTCCCCTGATGGGCCACGGACAGCGGGATTTTGGTGGGGGAACAGCCAGCTGTCTGGGAGCAGCCCATTGCCACACAGTGAGGGAATGAGCAGAAAAGGCAAATGGGTTCCTGGCCTGCCGCAGGACAAGCACTCCTCCCTGTGGGCAGCCCTACGCTCTCTCCCTGCTCCACTCACACGCCCAATTTCTCCCAGAGTGGCCCACCGGCATGCGTTCACCCCCTCCACAGGCGTCCCATCGCTGGGGTCGTGCTGACACAACTTCCCCTTCCGCCAACGCAGGTGCAGCCATGCCGGGGACGTCGGGGCAGCCCGCCCAAGGCTCGGTGGGGCCTGCTGTCATGGGGTCCAGCGGAGCGTCTTCGGGGCAGGCGGGGTCAAGCAGCGCTGGCCTTGGAGCCGTCATCTGCCTGGAGGGCTCCGTGAAGAAGACCAGTGAGTATCTAAGGCTGGCGGCTTCCATGTGTGGGCAACACACAGGCTGTTATTCATGGGGGCCCTGATCAGGATCTTTCCCTTTTTTTCAGTGGGGAAGATGGAGAAGCGGCTGTCGCTCCTTGACAGGGAGGCCCAGGAAAAAAAGATGACCTGTTGGGAGCAGGCTCTGGGGAGGGGGGGGAGAGTTAAGCTGGGATCTATTGCACTGTGGGGGGACTTTGTAAATAGCACTTATAAATAAAACGAGCAAGCACTTAAATAAATTTTTAACATAAAGCCACCTTTGTGGTACCACACTGCTCTCATAAGTAACACAACTTGTGGGAGAGACTTGTTTGGTTTCTAAAGAGCTTTACTATGGGGATGACGGGGAATACACAGGGGAGATAGATACTTGAGTGTGGTCCTGCACAGCGGTGTGAGGCACTTCTATTTCGGCACTTGAGACTCGCTGGTCCCTCTTTCCGGCGCACAGCCAATCCCGCCATACAGGAAGCAACTCTAGCCAGCTCAAGACAGGTTCCGTCATGGCATCCCCCTGAACCTCAAAGAGAATATGATAACAATATGGGGGCAAAACATAGCATGGGGGAAACAACGTTTGGAGACCGTACCATGGCTCACCTGCTGTGGCAGTCATGTGTGGAACTTGGGGGGTGCCCTGAACAGAGGGGGGAAGCAGGGAACTTTCATGGGGAGTCCCTCATGGGGAGAATTGCCTTGGGTGCTTGTGCAACCACAGAGTCCTCATCTGAGCACCCACAACACGCTTTGGCGTGGATGTCTGGGGGGAAGGAGCCTCTGCTTGGACCTGGGAGGGGGTCCCCGCGGTGGCCAAGCCTGGCCTCATTGGGCTCCTCTCATGTTCCTGGGAGTCATGGTGTCCCTGAGTGTGCAACCGGGGGGCTCACCCCTGATGTTCCTGGGTATGCCTACCCCGCGCAACCTCCCCCCTCGGGGGGAGAAGCTTCCCGCCCTGAGCGCTGATTGGGCATCTTTTCCAGCATTGCCTGGAGAATGTCCGTATGGGCATCTATGGAGGCAATGAGTGCCCTCCTATCCCTGCTCTCAGCCTCCTCATCCAGAGCGGATCTTCTTACATACTCCCTAAACACCACTGCGTCCCCTTCTGTGACCACAAGGACATGGTCATTCTCCTCCGTGGCGTGACGCATGATGCGTTCTGCAATGTCGTTGGTGGCTCTACGGCTCCTCCTATTTCTTATTTGTGACAGGCGCGTAGCGGGGGATAATGTGGCCTGCCTGTTCGTCATTAGATGCTCTGTTAGAGAGAGTTGACGGGTTTAAGCATGCAGTGCAGTACAGCCTCTGGTGGCCAGCATAGAGCAATAGCTGCGCACAGGGCCTGCGTGTGAAATGCCCATCACTGGGAACCACGGTTGTCTCCCACTAATGGCCATCACCATCCCAGGTAAAGCCCGGGAATGTGGGAGGTGTTGATTTTTTCAGAAATGTAATTTCTGGGCGGAGACCAGGGTGGGATAATACCCACGCTTAGGGCCCTGGGCAGGTATAGACCCTTAACAATACCATGATAACCGCAAACTTCCCTCCCTGCACGGTGGGGAGGGGACACCACAATCAGCCCCAGCATTGTCCCTGGGGTGTGTCGGGGAGGTCTGGATGTGGAGGGCTGGCCGACACTGATTTGTGACCACCAGTGGTAGACCTTGGCCAGGGCTCAGCCCTATGGGAGAACGGGCTTGTTGGCCGGTGGGGGAGTTGCCCTGGAGGGCCAGTCTGAGGGTATCCAGGCAGCCCACACATTGCACGCATGCTCTCAGATCTCCCTCATGGGGACCAAACACGCGGGAGCATGCTACTCCCCTTGCCTACCCGTGTCCTCAAGCTCATCTGTAGCGCTCCCACCTCCCCTTTGAGCACGTGTGCTCTGCCCTGCACCTGGAAAAGCGAGGTGGATCTCAGCCAAGCAAAAGGAAAACCCACGTTCTTGAAACACACGCTGGCCGCCCCTCAACCAGGATCCACCCAGGAATTTCTCCCCCCCCCCAGGTGGTGTGACTTCGAGGTGGGGCTTCTAGGTGCCCAGATGGGGACAGCAAAGCAACCCGGGGAAGTCATTAAAGCGAGTTTGGGAGCTGCCCATCCAGGCACCCGAGCTGGCTAGGCACGGCATGCGGTGAGGTGCTTTGACATAGCACCGTTTGCCGTGGTGGGCAGGCCCCCTGATCACTCTGTGGGAACTGCTCAAGGAGCCAGGGCAGCAGAGCATGGACACCCCCATCCCCCACACTGGCTGGCCAGTGCATGGAAAGGCTTTGGTGCGCCCCCCAATTCACCGCTCCACCCAGGTTCCCCGGCAAACTCTTCATGGGAGGGTCCTTCTCCTTCCTGCTCCTGGCTGAGAAGACCTGTGAAAATGTGTCTTCGGTTGCCCACCGTGTCCTTGGGCATGTCCTTCTTTAAGGAATCTGATACCCCCATCCTTCTTGTGCCCAGACCGCTCCATACATGCCCCCCAATATTGCCCCAACCTGCAACCAGGGAGTATTGTCGAGTATGCCGGTGGGCCCGGGCCCGGTTGGCTGATGGGGCAGCCTGTGGTTGTAGGTGGTGGGGCTACATGTGTGGGGCTATACTGGAACCATGCGGGTTGGAGTATGTGGCCATGCCTCCGGACAGCCAATGCTCCATGCACACCCACCCCCAGACACCGACCCGGGCCACAGCACCTACCCACGTCATGCGCCTCCAAGGAAAGGCGATCCTCCTCTTCCTGCGATCCCTCTGGCATCTCCAACGTTTCCCCTTTTAGGGGGTCCATCTCTGGGGTCTCTGCATGCACTGCACCACGAGCAATCTGCAGACTCCCAACCACACGCTTGGGGCGAATGGTGGCATCCCCCCGGAGAATGCTGTGGAGCTCCTCGTAACATGGACAGGTGGCCATGTTGTTCCCTGAATGGGAGTTATGCTTAACCACCGTCCTGTACTCCTGGTGCATTGACTTTGTCTTCCCCCTGCACTCAACAGTGCTACGGGCGTGGCTCCACTCAGTCGTCTGCCTGGAGATCTCCTTGAAGAAGTCCAGGTTCCTGTGGCTGCTACGAAGCTGCTCCTGGATCTTCTGCTCCCCCCAAATGTCTAGCAAGTCCACTATCTCCATGTGCCTCCACAACACCCCTCTTTCCTTGCTAGTGGAAGCCATCCTCTGTTGAAATGGATGGGGGAAGGAAGGGTGGCCCGATGCAGTAGATCTTTCCGAGAACTGTACTGGTCGGGATTTCCAGCAGCAGCAGTGGGATCTCCCTGCCGTTGAGGGTCACCCAGGGGCCCTCATAGTAAGAGCCTAAGAAAGGAACACATGGAAGTAAATTGCAGGGTGGGGGCTGGTCCACCTAGCAGTCACAGTCCATGGTGGGCATCACAGGGTAGCTGCATGTCATGGCCATGATTTGGAGCACCTTCCATGCAGGGGGCGCCCCACCACATAACCAGGTGGATACTCTCATGTTTGCCCGCAAAAGTGAGACAGAGCACATCGCTGAAGCAGGAAAAAAAGGAAAGAGGAGCGGGTGGGCTTTGCAACCTTTTCTGAGGGAAGAGAAGCAGGGAAAACCACCCTGACTCATGCTCCAGGGCAAATGCCATCCCACGGGACCGTGTGTCCATACACATCACGTGTCCTGGGAAGGCCAATCAGCCACCCAGTGCACAATCCCCATAATGCCAGTCCAGCAGTCTCAGGATGCATCGTTTTCACAACCACGGGCATGCCTTGACTGTCTCGGGGTGGGGGGAAGACACCCCTAATGTGGAAGGGAATAACACCACAAAAACTCTGGGGAAGGCATTGGTGGGGGGACGTGGCCACCTTGTACAGTACATGGGGCTCTCCTGGAGAAGGGATGGAATTCGCGGCGACGAGAGCAGCGTGGAAGCCTCCCAAAGAAAAATTTCCTGCGCTGCCATGGAGGGAGCAACTCAAGGCGCCACAATACACATCCGGCGGGGGGGGGACGGCGAGGAGGAGAGTGGTGCCCAGACGAGGTGGGGGCACGGTGGGTGCCGACCAATGGTGTCACGGGTGGAAGAGCAGAGTGTGGGGGGGAATACACAGGGCAGAATGCAATGTGTGGAGGAAAAGTGGGGGGCAGTTTTTACATGCCCACCGCATGATCCAGCGAGACTGGGAGGCTGCACCAATACCGCCAAGCCCCAAACTTCGATTCTTCGAAGATTCGAAGATGGTCCCCTTTTTAAAAAAAAAAAGCCTAGGGCAGGGGCGCAGGGGGGACACGTGTTGGCTCACGCCTGCCAGCCGCTCAGGAATGGACATGAGTGATACCAGAATACCTGGGGGAGTGGCGGACATGAAAGGTGGGGAGTGTTCTTTAAGCACTTACTGTAAGATTGGGGCAGACGGGCGGGCTGCAGCGATATCCACAAGCCCCAAACTACGATTCTTCAAATCTTCGAAGAAGTTATCCTGTTTTTTTTAAAAAAAGGCAAGGGTGGGGGCACTGGGGGGGGCTACCTGTTTGCTCACAGACGCCGACTGCTCAAGGAGAGATGCGATCGATGGCCGGAACACAACCTGGGGGAGTGGTGCGCTCTGATTGGCCAGCAGGAAAATACAAACACCACCGTATATGGCCATGCATGGGAGGGGACAACGACCAGATACGGTGGCGAAGGCAGAAAATCGGAACATATTAAGGGGAAATCCCAGGATAACAGGGTGTTGAAAGCGGGGGCGCGGACCTTGGAAACTCCAGGTCCAATACGTGGCGGGTACTATGTAGTGTGAAAGGTGGGTGGTGAGACCAAATTGGAAGCAAGATGAGGCGGTAAGTGTAGATCCAGCCAATGTCTTTATACTTAATCAGAGCCCTTCAAAGGCAGCAATTCAAATGATCTATCTGTGGTTTACATTAAATCTGAGAATAAATGTAGTTATTATATTTGTAACCTGCCTGTCTCATTTCAGGCACCCTTGGGAGATTGTGAGCTCAAGCAGAAGGGCGGGGGGGGGGTGCTTAACTGTTTCCACTCTGCTCAAAATCATCCCTCCCAGCGTTTCCATTCAAAGGAGGCGGAACAGCTGGGGTGAGTAGATCTGAGCAGAAAAATGCCCAGAGAGGGCTAAGCAGACCCTCCCATCTACCATTACTCTACATAAACCCACAGCCCCAGGAAGGTGTATTTGATTTTTTTAAAAAAAATCAAGAGAAGATTACATTCAGCTGCATGCCATGTTTAGTTTTGTCTTAAGAATTTGAACCCTGTCAGTAGTTTTACTAGCCCAGGCAGAATTTTTTCCACTTGTCAGTACTAGGGGTGTGTTTACTAGGGTAAACACTTACCCTGTTCTGGCCGGCAGTCCACGGTGGGGGGGGAGGCAATCCGTCCCTCCCCCCCGGAATCCTCCCCAGCCGGCTCCACTCTGTGGCAAGTAGGGATGTCAGAGAATTTTGCCACGAATCCCAGGGAGGCCGAATGCCAGTGCATTCAGCCCCCTGAAATCGGTGGCGAAACGGTCTGCCCCCCCCCAGGACGGGACTTACCTTGGGCGAATCTTCCTGGCGGCAGCGGTTCGGCGGCGGTTCGGTGGCGGTTTGACCGCGGCAGCTGCAGCGACCGGTCTTCCGACCGGCTGCCGCCGCTGCCATTTCCAGTAAAAAAAAAACGAAACGTGATAGGCTACGTAAAGATTTACATAGCCTATCACGGCTAGATTTTTTAAAAATAGCGTGATAGGCTACGTAAATGTTTACGTAGCCTATCACGGCCAATTTAAAAGGAAAAAAACCCCGCGTACGCAAATGGCGGCGTCCATGGGCGCCGCCATTTGCATACGCGTGTTTTTTTTCCTTTTAAATCAGCTGTGATAGGCTACGTAAACATTTACGTAGCCTATCACGGATGACTGCAGGGATGCAAACAGCAGCGGCTACGGCCGCTGCCATTTGCGGACCTGGTCGGCCAGAATTTCAGGGGGGAGGGGCGGAGCACCTCCCCCCCGGCCAGAATTTCGGGGGGGAGGGACGGAGCGCCTCCCCCCCCAGCCAGAATTTCGGGGGGAGGGACGGAGCGCCTCCCCCCCCGGCCAGAATTTCAGGGGGAGGGACGGAGAGCCTCCCCCCCACCGCGAATCAATTTCGTCAAATGGTAAGTGACTTTCGTACCTCCCTAGCAGCATGGCCGCAAAGCCGCCGGCCGGGGCCGACCGCAGCCAGACTTCCAGCCGCTGCTGGGTTGCGGCCGCAAATGGCTGCTGCTACACCATTTGCGTCCCTGTCTTTTGCTGTGATAGGCTACGTAGATACTTAGCCTATTACAGCAAAGAATAGGGGTGCAAATGGCGTAGCAGCCATTTGCGTCCCTGCCTTTTGCCATGATAGGCTATGTAGATACAGGGCTTGGCAGCAGCCAGAGCCGCCGCCATCACCAGGTAGGTCTGTTCCGGGGGGGATTTTGGGGGTGGCGGGGGGTAGTCCATTCCGCTATGGACTCCGGGGGAGGGCAGATTCTAAAGAATCTGGCCTTACTGGACTCCATGGCGGAATTCTCCAACATACCTAATCAGTACAGTAGGCAAAACAAGATGATGGGAAGGGGGCAGAGGGATATTTTTCTTTTTTTCCAAATTTCTCATGTTTTCCTTTGTACTCCTGAGTTTAACCTGGTGTCCTGGGGGTTTGGGAGTGATCACGGGGTGTGTGTAGGCTGCCCCAGGAGAATCCAACCTCTACCTATTTTTTTCCCACCCCTTTTTTTCTTTTCTTTCTCTTTTCTATTTTTCAGTATGCTTTGCAGGTATGATCTTAAAAGTTCATTTGCCCCAGTTTCGCTTTTCTGTGCAATGCATTGCTGGTTCTGTGGGTTCAAAGTACTTCTTTTAGATGTCTCCCTATATGAGTGATTTATTGCATGCTCATGATTGGTCGCTCATGGAAGTTTGTGGGTCCTTTACACGATGTCGTCAACCTCCAGGACGTCTCCTGTACATTTCCCTTTTATCCCACTTTCAAAAAGATCGAAGATAAGCTGGTAATAAAAGTTAATGGTGCCATATCGGCAGTGTGTAATGCTGGCGTAGCACTATGAACTTGCCGAGGAAGGACTTTCCTCAGTTCAAACCACATGTCTGCCATGTAAATGCTTGAGCACACTTCTCAAATGCAGGCTGATTGGCGGGAGAAGAGGATAAAATGCCTCCCTGCAACAGACAGATCTGATCCCACACCCCACCAGGCTCAGAATCAACATCGTCCTCTCTGTTGATTCAGAGCATCCCATAAAGTTCAGTGGGCTTACTCCCAAGTAAGTGTGCCATGGGTTGCAGAATTACAGCATGAACTTATGTTTACTCAGAAGTAAGTCCCATTGAGTTCAGTGGGACTTACTCCTAAGTAAGCGTGCCTAGGGTTGCAGACTTACAGCATGTTCTTATGTATACTCAGAAGTAAGTTGTAGCTTTCCTGGGGGGAAACCACAATGTCTGCCTGTAAAGGAGCCCATCCTAATTCCGCAAAGGAACTAAAAGCAGAAAGCCCTGGTAAGGATGTGGGTTTTTTGCTTGATGTAGAAGCACCCTTTATGTGTAGATGTGCAGATCTCTCCCCCACCCCCACCCCCTGCAACCCTGTCTTTTGCAGGCATTATCTCAAAGTTAATTTGCCTCGGTTTCCCATTTCTGTGCAATGGGTTGTTGCCTTGGCTCTGCCTGCTGCATCCTCCTGGCACTGTGTACTGTTAGCTGCCCTGCCCTCTGTCCCACCAGCTCCAATGGGCACCAGCCACCACTATAATGAGATTGTATAATGAGCTTCGACTACTAGGCAGTATTGAAATACAATAAATACATAAAGAAATAAATATATTGCATTTGTTTATGATGTAATTTTTATGAAGACATTTGAACTAGAGTGAGGAGTTGATTGGGAAGGGGACAGTTACATTGTATTCTTCCCAATGTAAAACTCTTTTCTTTAATAAAAAAGGAAAAAAGATTAAAAGAAAATACACGTGCTATGTCTGAAACCCTTTGATACACCAAATAATCTATATTTGCACTCTACTGCAGATAAAACAAGAACACGTGGCTTTAATGGTTTTCCAAGTGCAAAGATACAAAATCTCAATCTCAGCATATCTTTGAAGTAAAAAACAAAACAAAACCAGATGTGAAGCAATGATCCATCCAGTAATATTCAGTAGAGGAATTTAACCCTTCCGGTTCTTTGCACTAGTCTGTTTTCATCTTTCATATCTGTGTTTTCTTTGCTAAAAGAAGATAGTAAAACAAGTCTGCCAGCAAAGGAGGGGATATTAAATCTTTGGCCTCATGGAAGTTTTTAACCATGTCTGTGATTAAAGTTGTTTAATGCAATCAGAATTGTGGTTCTTCCTACTAAATCCAGGATAGTATCAGGGACTATGCTGCATATGTCCACACTCCATAATTAGCATCCCAGAAAGAAAAGAAACAGAGTACCACTTGTTACATATTGTTCCCACCAAAAACCACTCCAATGTATAATCAATGATCTACTGCTCATTCTGGACAATGATACTTCCTTCTCATAGGCCTTGGGTGATCAGCCTGTCCTAGCTTAACCTGTAATAGCTGTTCACCAGCAAGAACAGGCCATCAGACAGAGGTAAAAACACAGGAACCAGATCCTGAAACAAGCCCAGATGCCAACACTGTCCTATCTACTCTGGCAACATTATTATGGGACAAAATTATGTCAACCACAACATCAAGTGTTATTTGCAGGGTTCTTAAACATGTGGAGTGCCTCCACAGATACAGGAGACACTCGTCTTTAGGTCTTCGCCCTACACATGTACAGAGCGATGGATGCCACAACAGAGGGGGAGGGCTGGAGCACTCTGGAGCATTCTTTCAGCACAGTAAGTAGAACAACTGAACAGGACTCAGATCTCCAGATGATCTCACTTAGCATTAGGAGTTTCATTCTGAACAGGATGTGACACAAAATGGAGCTCTGTGAAACACCATAGCACAACTGCCATTGGATGGAGCAACAGTCTTTCTTTTGTAACTGCACACTTCTTGCTCTCTATATTTCCTTGCCAACATCACCTCACCAGTGACTATCATAATTGGTACTTTCCAGTCTCTTTACTATTACAGTGGCCTGGTTCATATGTAGCACTAAGAAGAAAAAAAGAGTTCTCAGGTGCCTGAATTTTTTTTTTTTTCATTCTGCTCCTCCTCCCCTCATGTGCTCCAATTTCATCTTTCCTTTCTGGTTTGTGCAAACCATAGCTGAATGTGATGTCTAAATTGGCCAAGCTGTTGTTTGTGCAAATAATAGTTCGGCTCCAAACCGGAATGGAAAACCCAGTTCAAACCATGGTTGTCAGTTCTGTTTTGGAGGTAAACAGTGGGATTTAACTTTTGAGTAAACATACCCAGGATTGTGCTATAATTCAATTAAAGTTAAAATTATAACAGTAGGTAATCCTACCCCTTGATTTTATGCAGCTTAGCCTTGGCATCTCAAAATGAGTTCAAAGAAGACTTTTACAGTGCTCTCCTGACTTTAGTGGGTGTTCCATGCACTAGCTTTGCTTTTTTTTCAAAGTGAGTCCTTAGAATACTAACTGCAGACCACACACATTCACTGTATCATCCAGATCCGTTCCATGCCTTTATGCTTGACTGCCTTTCTGTAATAGATTGTGCTGCAATACGTGATTTAGTAGTGTTGCTCATTCATCAGAGATTACTAAAACAGAGCTGCCACTTCAATGCCAAGCTTCCTAAAACAGAACTAAACTATGACTCATCTGGATCCATACTTCAAGGAAGATGTTTATAAACTGAAAATAGTTTAAAGTATAGCAAACATGTTCATAATAGGGCAATGAATTTAAGCAGAAGCTAGAGAAGCTTAATTATCATGAAAACCTTTCCACATTGAACAGAGAATTATCTAAGGGGCTATCTACACATTATGAGTTAACACTTAATATAACAGTGCCCCAAAATCTTTTTAAAGCCATTTTAGGACAGGGAATTTAGAGTACACAGGTGTTGGGGACACTTAACATGTTCCCTGCTCCAAAATTGTCCCTCCCATGACTCCCCCGCCCCCGTTTTCAAAACATGTGTTTGTGAACAGTAAGAAGGAAATGGGGGAGTAGCAATCCAGTGGAGGGTGGCAGTAATAAAGAAATAGGGAGTGTGGGAGGAGGCTCCTTTGGTCTGGGTTAATATTCATATGTAATGTCTTTTTCTATTCATATACAATGTCCTTATCTCTTTTTGATCTTCCAGGTGCTAATGTCTCTGTAAAATAAGATGAGCCCAGATGATAAGATGAGTGTCAGTTCTGTTACTTCTACAGTATTCAGTTGCTTCTTTTAGTGCCGCAAGTGCTTACATTTCTTCGTTACAGTGTTCAGCTTTTGTGGAGTGGGATATCAGATTTCTATGTCAGTGTCAGTAGAAACAGCTTGGCTAGTCCATCCAGTTTTGTCACTACTTAAGGCCCACATTGTTGGTATGTGCCCAGTATCTTATCATTAGAGTTAGGGGCAGAGGTGTGAGTAGCTCTCTACATTTATGACATCAAGAAAAAATCCCTACAGAGTAATCCTATGCGAGTCTACTCAGAAATAAGTCCTACTGAATTAAATGAGTCTTACTTCCAGGTAGGTATTATAGGATTGCAGCTCTAAATGTTCTATTCTTACTCGCACTGTGGCTGGGGAATGCTGGGAGCTGTAAGACTTTTTTTTCTGTCTTTTCATGCAAAGGATTGTGCCTTAAACTACTGGTTTCACAATTTGCCAGAAAACCTTATTGGAAAGAATGGCTTTCATGGTTACAGTGACCTGTGGCTCTAACTTTCAGACTGAGTATTTAGACACGCTTACCAAAAGCCAGCAAAAAAAGAGGTGGACACCTTTTGTTACTCTTAAGGCTACAATCTATAATGTAAGCTGATGGGTAAAAAACAACTGATACAGGTCTGGTGGATGTAAATTTGGCCCCTGCTTGTCTGGTTACAATGGGGATTTTCCAGCTGTGTAGCCCAAGGATGTGGACAGGATCCTTGAGGTGAGGACTATCACTTGTGTGCTGGACCCTTGCCCGTCCTGGCTTATAACAGCCGCCGGGGGGAACTGGATGAGTGAGTAATGAAGCCTCTTTACAGCAAGGGATGATACCGTCTTGCTTAAAAGAGGCTATGGTAAGACCTCTGTGTGTGTGCGTTTTAAAAACCCTCCCTGAACTCTACTGTATGGGATAATTTCCAGCTGGTCTTCAGTATTCAATTCTTGGGCAAGGTGCTGGGATGTGTGGTGGCTTCTGAGGTACAGGTCTGATACAGGTCTGGTGGATTTCTTGATGAGGTGCATTATCTAGATCCATTTCAATCTTGCTTCAGGGCAGGCCTGGTTATGGGACAGAGGCTGCTTTGATTGCCTTGGCAGACAATCTGTGCTGGGAACTGAACATGAGGAGTGTGCCCCTGCTAGTTTCGCAGACCGCTCAGCAGCTTTCAGTCCCATTGACCCTGGTATCCTTCTGAGGCGTCTGTCCGAGATGGGATTGGGAGGCACTGTTATACAGTGGCTCCGGTCCTTCTTAGAGGGGTGATTTCAGAAGTTGGTGCTGTGGGATTCCTGTTCAATGCTGTGTCTGTTGGACTGTGGTGTCCCTCAGGGTTCCATCTTATCCCCTATGCTATTTAAAATATACATGAAACTCCAAAGGAAGCTTGTATGGACTGTCGGGGTTTGGTGTCAACAGTACACTGATGACACCCAACTCTATCTTTCATTTACATCTAAACCCAAGGAAGCTGTTCTAGTTCTAAATCAGTATCTGGTGTTGGTAATGGACTAGATGAGGGTGAACAAATTGAAGCTTAATCGAGACAAGACAGAGGTGCTCTTGGTTAGTCAAAAGGTAAATCAGGGAATAGGGATTCAACCTCTGCTGTATGGGGTTACACTCTCCCTGAAGTCTCAGGCTTGCAGTCTAAGTGTACTCCTGGACTTGGACTTGAACCTGGATGCCTGGGGGTTGTTCTCATGGACAATTTGGTACAAATTGGGAGCATGTGGAGGTTGTTGGCGGCAGATGATGTCGTGGCAAAAGCGAAGCCATCCCAGGCTTTGCGGTGGAAAACCTGTATTTTCTGAGACTGCTCATGCTCTGTTTTTTTCCCTTTAATTTGGGTTCTCCATGCTTCTTGTGCTGTGTGCTCCTGTCCTCCACACCTACTTTGGCATGATAGCCCTGCCCAGGGGTGCGTCAAGGGGTGTTTCCACTGTCTGTATTTCCCCAAGGTTTCCTCCATTTCACAACCGGGCACTCCAGAGTTCTAGCATTTATTTCTCGGTGCTTCAATTTGCCAATCATTGCAGTTGCTTTTTATCTTCTTCACTACATCAGCCACCCTGCATACCTAGGTGACCCCTGCATTGTGTGACCCCTGAAAACTGGAGTTTAACGATACTGTACACTCGGCTTTTCTTGTTTTGTGTGTCCCTGACGGACCAAAGCCAATGCCATGAAAATCCAGATAATACTCCAGTGCGCTCCTCATTCCATTCTCATGAAGATCCCCCCACCCCCCAGTCTCAGTGGGGGCCAGGAGTGTGTTTGCACAGCTGAGGCTAGTGCGCCAACTACGCCGGTTCCTAGAGAAGTCTGATCTGGGCATGGTTACACATGCCTTAGTTACAGTCTGTTTAGACTACTGTAACACACTCTGTGTTGGGCTGCCTTCAAAAACTGTTCAGAAACTTCAGCTGGCCCAGAATGCTGCAGCCAGACTGTTGACTAGGGCTGGTTACAGGGAGCACACGATTCCTGCATTACAACAGCTTCACTGGCTCCCAGTCTGTTTCTGGGCATGATTTAAAGCCCTATACAGCTTGGGACCAGGCTACCTGAAAGATCGCCTTCTCCCACGTGAGCCTGCCCAGGTTTGAAGCTCTTCGGGGGAGGCCCTTCTCTCAGTACTGCCACCTTCAGACACACATTTGGTGGCTGCTCCCAGTGGAGGCTAGGTCAACTCCTGCTTTGTTGCCCTTCTGCCAGCAGGCAAAGATGTTGGTCTGTGGGGCTGGGTGCTGTTTTATTTTTGTGTGTTTTTGTATGTGGACTCGACCTTGGGGGAGCTGGGGGTGGCGACGGCCGACAGGAAGCTCTGGCGTGGACTGGTCCATGAAGTCACGAAGAGTCGGAAGCGACTGACCGAATAAACAACAACAAAATATGTGCTTTTAATGTATTTGTTTTACTATTGTTTTTAACTATGTTTAAAAAAAATGTTTTTATGATTGTTAGCTGCCTTGAGTGCCATTTCCTTGGAGGAAAGGCAGGGTATAAATTGAATAAATGAATACTTTTAAATGTATACATTTGGCAGTATTGATTTAGTATCTGTGAAGAAAGAGGTTTAATTAGTAAAGAGTGGCAGTAAATAAATGTGCAAGTTTTTTTTTTTAAGTTGGAATTCTTCTCTACTAGGTTTACAGAGCTGTCAGCTGATAATATTAATGAAGGTCAAAGTCTTTGGTTTGGGATTTTTTCCTGGTTCTATTTTGGTTTATTCATTAATAATGCCCTGAGGTTTAAGCAAGGAAAAACTTTTCCCCAGGGAACAATGTTTATAATTTTAGTCACTGTTCCTCAGCATTATAAATATTTTCTAAACAATCTATTAAATGCAAACTAAGGTAATGTGACATCTAGGTATGAAGCATTCAAAGCACGGAATGCAAATGCCTGGTCCCTTGCAGTGCACATTTTGTAAAAAAGTAAGTCAGGGCACAATCCTATGGGGATATTCAGCTGCCTCTGAACTCGGAGGTGACCAACTATCCAATGCAAGGTGGGCAGAGTGCAGAGGGGATCTTCTTCTCCGCGCTCGGGCCGCCCTGCATTTGCCACTAGATGGCCGATTTCGGCTGTCTAGCTGGAGCAGCGTGGGATAGGCGGGGGAGGCTGGACAGAGCACTGGAAGTGTCGCACCAGTACTTCTGCTGTCCCCCCCCTGCCTGCCCCCAGGAATGCTCCCTTTCCCCTTGTTCCATGCTGCTCTTCCAAGTACAGAGCTGGGGATGAACCGTGTTGCCTATGAGGCGGCGGGGGCGGGGGCGGGGAGGTGGTTTTCTGGGAACCGAAAAATCATATCGTCGTCTAGCCACTGTCTAGTGGCCATAGGATTGTGCCCTTAATGTGTGCAGCACAAAAGATAGCTCATCAGCTTTAGAATTTGTTCCTCTCTGGGCATTCCAAAATACAACCAGAACCCATTGCCAGAATACCCAAGAATAATACCCAGAATCCATTCTTTTGTCCCCTTATGCTTATCAATTACCTTCTTTCCAGTGGCATAAAACGAACTGAAAATAGTATAATTCATTTTAGCCCTTTGCCACATTTACATACCTGAAAATGCTCTGAGTGTTAAGACTAGAAACCCAGAGCCAATCTATATGGCTGATTTAATGTAGAGGGAGAGCACATCAGGGTCGTTCGTGACAGATGACATTGTTGCCAATCTGCAGCCACCACGCAACTTCCCTCTGGAAAAGGTGCATTTTTGGAAAGTTGTTTTAGTGCATTGTTTTTCTTAAATGCAGCTCCGGAGCAGTTCCACTGCAGTCGGCCCCATCCCCTGCATTAAATACTGGGCATGCCTAATTCTGTGAGCTGGCTGTGACATGGCAATGGCCCGGTGAAGGGGTGAAGCCTCTCCCCCCACCCCAATTCCCTCTTTATGGATACAGCCTGTATCCAGGCTTCTTCCCACTTTCCATTCACAAGGCATTTACCCATTGAGAATCTGTAGTGTCTTTTCCCCATTGAGAAAATCGGAGCCGCGCTGTTTCACATAGTAGCTATCTGGCCTCTTTTTCCTATTCACAATAGCAGTTTCATTCACAATCCAGGAGTATGTAGTGCACAATAAAGAATATAAAGAGGAAAAGGAGAGGAGGTGGCCAGAAGTGAGAGCCTGCAGCTACGGTATTTCACTGTATCGATATTGTGATACAGTGAAAAATAAAGAATGCACTGAGGGGGAGGAGAGGAAGTGGCCAGGAGCGGGAGCCTGCAACTACGGTATTTCATTGTATCGATATTGTCATACAGTGAAAACTAAAGAATGCACTGAGGGGGAGGAGAGGAGGTGGCCAGGAGCGGGAGCCTGCAGCTAAGGTATTTCACTGTATCAATATTGCGATACAGTGAAAAATAACGCACTGAGGGGGAGGAGAGGAGGTGGCCAGGAGCGGGAGCCTGCAGCTACGGTTTTTCACTGTATCGATATTGTGATACAGTGAAAAATAAAGAATGCACTGAGGGGGAGGAGAGGAGGTGGCCAGGAGCGGGAGCCTGCAGCTACGGTTTTTCACTGTATCGATATTGTGATACAGTGAAAAATAAAGAATGCACTGAGGGGGAAGAGAGGAGGTGGCCAGGAGTGGGAGCCTGCAGCTACGGTATTTCATTGTATCGATATTGTCATACAGTGAAAACTAAAGAATGCACTGAGGGGGAGGAGAGGAGGTGGCCAAGAGCGGGAGCCTGCAGCCATGGTATTTCACTGTATCAATATTGCGATACAGTGAAAAATAACGCACTGAGGGGGAGGAGAGGAGGTGGCCAGGAGCGGGAGCCTGCAGCTACGGTTTTTCACTGTATCGATATTGTGATACAGTGAAAAATAAAGAATGCACTGAGGGGGAAGAGAGGAGGTGGCCAGGAGTGGGAGCCTGCAGCTACGGTATTTCATTGTATCGATATTGTCATACAGTGAAAACTAAAGAATGCACTGAGGGGGAGGAGAGGAGGTGGCCAAGAGCGGGAGCCTGCAGCCATGGTATTTCGCTGTATTGATACTGCAATACAGTGAGAAATAAAGAATGCACTGGGGCCGGGGAGAGGAGGAGGCCAGCAGAGGCACCAGCAGCAGCAGCTGTAGCTGCACCGCCGAGCACTAGCAGAGGGTGGCAACTCCAGCCAGCCCTTTCCCTCCATGCAGGGCTTTAATATTGTAAACTCTCTCAGCAGCAAAGCAACTGAGGCACAATGCTCTCAATGAGAAAGCAAGGCAGGCGGGGAGCAGGGCTGCGGGCAGTCAGGCATTCAATAATGGTGGATGTGAGGGGAGAGGGGTGCGGTAAACTCTATGGACCAAATTCATCTCCTCCCCTAAACTTCCCGGTTTGAGCAGAGGAGGGTGTACAGAGGCGGGGGACAAGCCTCTCTCATTCGCTGAACAGCATCTACCTGGTTGATGACATTCAGTTCTATTCACGGGACTCTGCCCATGCAGCCCCAGAGTAAGGTGGTTTCAACTGCTCGTGTGACTTGTGAAAGCGGTTTTTTAGGTGGTGTATACTCCACTTTTCTTGCTTGGTGTGCACCTAATGAAACAAAGCCTATTTTATGAAAAATCGAATAAAACAGAAAGTGCTTCTCATTCCGTTACCGTGAAGATTGGCCCCCAGTTACCCTGGCTGCCAGCAATCGTAGAATGTTCCTGGCATTTGTGTTCTATTGCTGTTCATGAGTGTTGCTTTGAAAACGGGTAGCATTTTAAATGGTGTGCAGAATCAAGCAGAAGTTTTGCATTTTCCTGATGAATTGCTGTTCTGCCTGTGGAAAGAAAACATAATGCACTGTGGTTTGAGGGATGAATCAGAGGTCACTAAAGCCCTACACAGCCACTTAAAGATGAATTGCGTCTGGGCACAATTCCATATTTAAAAAGATATAAAAGGAGATTAAATGTCTGCTTTACTTTCTCTGTGTTAGGTATGAAATATGATTGTGTGTTAAAAAGTAGCATTAATTGCAGCCTTTTGAGATGGAAGAACAAGGAGCAACAGTCTGAAATTAAGGGAGACATCGGGCTATGTCCGGGAGGGAAAGAATAAAAATCTATGTCACCGTGGATGTGGCTGTAGCCCACATGGGTGGTGCTGGCCACTGGCATCCATTTTTCTTTTCTTTTTCTTTTAAAAACATTTTAGTAGGGTGGTGGCCTGGCAATGCTAAGGGAGGCACTGTGAAGCAAAGCCTCTGGGTGAGGGTGCAGCCATTTGTCATCTTCATTTCCCCAGAATTCCTCTGGGTTCTGTCACTGCCCTAGTAAAAGGGTTTTAAAAGAAAAAGGGATGCCCATCCCCACTGCTGCCCACCACTGCCTGATAAGCTAATGATGATGTTTGTCTTCCTTTGTTGAGCTGTTCTGGGGGCTCAAGAGAAGTTAGCGGGAGGGGGTGCACTTTGAGTACACCTTTAGGGCCTGCTGAAACCTGGTGGCAGCCAAGGGCAGGGGAATGCTCGCCTCCAAAAGCTGATTTCCCTTATGAAAAGTGGGTTTGTTGCACACATTTGCATGCAGCCTATATTTTTCTCCCAAGAAATAGTTTTTATGCCTCTTACTGTACTGATATTTAGGTTTTATATGACTTCTATTGTATTGAGTATTTGATCTTTGTGTATACTGGCCTAAAATCCTCATTTTTATTATTAAAGAAATAAATGTATAACATGCATTTCTGCCAAAATGTGTGGATAAAGGTATGGTTTATAAAATGTTAGAATAAAATTAAATTAAAAAAATAAGCTGCTAGGTAAAAGTAAAGTGGGTGATAGCAGGTAATTTTTTTCCAGCCATCTTCTGTAACACTATCTATAAACTCACCATTGCCACTTCACCTCATTCATACCTATACTGATATTTCCCATCTAAATCCTCTGTATCTCCTGCACAGCAATTTTTTAGTGAATATTAGCGGATCAGCTTCACTAAAGATGGTGTTTAGATTTCTTAGCTGCCCTGTCTGTCTTGGGGCTCAAAAGAAGTTACCTGTGTGAGCTAGGTTAGCTGGAGAGATAAGAACGTTTATAAAAACATCCATTCTCTGGAGCTCCTATGTCCAGAGAACTTCTAAATGAGACTGGAAGAATAAGTGGCTTGTTTGAGGCAACATGACAAAAGTCAGAATTAGAATGAATGTTCTTGGCAATAAGCCCACTGCTTAGTCCTTTGATGAACATAAAGTACATTTCTATTCAACTGCGTTGTTCACTTGGGTATGGATCATTATGATCATATTGAAAGATGTAGCAGAAAGCTATTTAATGACCTAAGAAAAGGTTTCCCAGATATACCAGAAATTTATCATTTTATATCATGCATAATAAGCCAATTTTTCTTTTTATATATAGATGTAGAATGTGAACTCACATTTGGTTTATTTCTATGGCAACTATAGAGTTTTGTTTAACCCACACAGATTTATCTGAGCACTGCATCTGCTTCTCTCACACACATTTGTAGCTTGAATTTCCAGTTTTCAGTTTGTAGAAGTATGATCTCCAAATCATGGTTGACAAATACAATTTAGACCTTATCACCTATGGCTTAAAATCTCCTTTAGACCAAAAAGGAAATCCTTTTTAAATGGAAAAAGTTACTCTCAGATGTTACAGCAGGGATGAATTTAGAGATAGGTTTGAGGTGACCCAGTCGATCACCTAATTCTCTCCCTTGCTCCAAGACAGCATAGTCTTCCAGTACCTAAAACATCTTTGATAGTCCTCCAACGCTTTCATGGAAATCTCCAAGAAAGCAGATCCGTAATTGAAATTTTGACAAAATGGCAACCAGGTTGCTGGAGTGCTTTCAGAGCCAATTGCCATCTTGGCCAAATCTACCCGTTGAATCCATGGGGGATATGAGCATAGATCTTTTATATTGGTATGCCTTACTACAATGGCTTCACAAAGATATAGCCACCTTATTCTTTTATTGCCCTTTTTCAGGACTTCTCTGTCTTTTTGCTCAGTATAACTAAAATAATGACTACTTATGTACCCTGAATTTTGAGTTTACAGCGGAATGAATTACAAGTGATTAGCATGTTGGCACCATCACAGATTTGATATAATCACTTCTATCAAAGCTTAAGGATTATTCTCCTGGAATTTAGTGTTAATGCAGATTTTAAACATTGTGATTATTTATATCATTTTTCGTGAATTATTTTGGCTCATGCATAGCCTGTTTTTTTTCCTTTCGGTGTGTTTGATGACCTTATGGCATTTCAGAACTATCCGTTAAGACAGAATGCTTGAGTGCAGTGTTTATGAAGAGGTGGGTATACATAAAATGCCCTGATGTTTAATTTTCTGTACTTTGACATAGTTATGATTATATCTTTGGCTCTCTGTAGAAGTGGCAGCACCAGTGTGCAGGGCAATGGATGTGCAAGTGTGCTTTCTGCTGGAGTGTGTGGCCTGGCATGACTGTCTCTCTGCCTGTTTGCTCAGTCAGGGGACTCTCCCGATGGTGCTATGACATGTTGGGAGCCAGCCCAAGCCACGGCTCAAGGGAATGGAAGTGGGTATGGGTCTAAGGGGGAATGGTTGGGGAGAGGAGGAATGGATGGCAGGGCTGACAGTCCGTCCCCCCTGCCCCTCATACTGTACACCATCCAAGATGGTTCCCTTACTCTGCAGCTGTGTGGAATGCAGGGGAGGGGCTCTTTTGAGGGCTGGTAATTCATACTCCTACACACTATCAAAGTAAACCTTAATTTTGAGCCTTAAAGATGCTACCACTTTTTATGCAGAAAAGCGTGCCTCAGCCAGCAGGAGTCTGGGAAATGCTGAACTAGAGTAATTTGCTTTAGAGAATGGAATAATAGCGTGCATTATGCAGCTCTGTAGCATGCATGGTCACCACATTCTCTTTTAAAGGTTTGGATCACATTTCATGAATTCATGGTCTGCAATTTGTTTATGCTTCCCCAAGACAAACATGGTAAAATAAAGCAAATGTTCTGTTTCTGCAGTGTAGGTTGTGTTGCATTAAGAAAGTATAAGCAATAAATTCCTTCTGGAGCTTTTTGCATATTACTGATGTTTGCGGTGAGTATAAAAAGAAAAGACAGCATTGTGGAAAACAATGAAGAAAAGAATGCAAATAAGTTGTGCATAAAGGAAAGGTACATGTGAGACAGACTGCACGTACCTTGGGGGGAAAGAATAAGGACATCTTTGTTGTTGATTTACTCCTACACACTCTGTGGGGGTACACAGACGTAAGTACAACAGTAATGTGACCTCCAAGACCAGATATCCCATTGCCTTAAGCCCCTGCAGGGTAATGGAACATGCCACTGGAGGAGAAACGTAACTGCTGCCCTCACTGTGCACAGATAAAATTACAGCATAAAAGCCCGGTATGCATGGAGTGAGATCCATGGCAGTCAGCCATAGAAAGGTCAATGAGGGCCTGTTGATATGATTAGTATAAAGTTAGGAATTGTTAGCCCTATCTTACTTTGATGTTTTTAAACAAGAAAGAGCAAATGGCAGATCACCCAGGTGCAAATATATTTAATGTAATATAGATAATTTATCTCAACATGGTTTGAGCCAGAAATATTCTTATGGGGAGGGGGGGGGATATCCTAAAATGGCAGTAGTCGAGTATGCACACTAACTTGGAAGCAAGACACATTTACTGGGACTTAAACGTACATAGGATGTTGCCTATCTACAATCCTATTGAGTGGCTTGAGAATAAGTCCCCTTAACCTAAATGGAGGTTTTTCTTCATTAAGTGGGGTTTATTTCACGTGTGTGCTGCACAACTAGTATATGCTGTAAATGATAGAATATAAATAACATCCGTTGGAGCAAAATATTTTACTGGGATTAGATACATTAAGATTTTGCTCCAGTTAATGGCATTTAGTACCATTTATATTTATACTGATAATATAAATGGTATTTATTTTCTTTCTATTATATAGTAGTGTTACCCATTATACAATTCTGCTTGCCTGATTAGATTATCTCCCATGTACCTTTCCCACTGTTTAGCATGTTGTTATAATGGTCTTCTTTTTTAATTCCTATGGCAATAAGTTTATACATATACTTTTATTTAAAATGTTTCAGGTATGTTTTGAACTTAGCTAATGTGGGGAACATCATACGTGATGTCCACTAAAAATGACTTCGCCTTAGATTGGCTGTGCTTCTTCAATAACGCTTGAAGCTGCAGTCACTGAAACAAAGCCATATCAATACCACTGAATCCCGCTCTGAGAATTTTATTGAAGGGTGGCGTATATGTCCCTCAAATAATACATAAATAAATACCATCTCCCCTACATGGATCACTACCTTGTTGTGGCGAAGGGGCTTGTGTAATTCAGTGAAGCCATAAGCTATGCCATGCAGGGCCACCCAAGACAGACAGGTCATGGTGGAGAGTTCTGACAAAATGTGGTCCACTGAAGAAGGAAACCCACTCCAGTATTCTTGCCAAGAAAACCCCATGCAACATATCACAAGGCTAAAAGAGATGACGCCGGAAGATGAGCCCCTCAGGTCGGAAGGTGTCCAATATACTACTGGGGAAGAGCAGAGGGAATTTCCAAGTAGCGCCAGAAAGAGTGAAGTGGCTGGGCCAAAGCCGAAAGGACACTCAGCTGTGGATGTGTCTGGTGGTGAAAAGAAAATCCCTGGACAGAACTAGGAGGGACCTTGAGCCTAACAATGGCATTGTTTCAGTCCTGTGCTCACATGTCTGAATCTCCCACATCCCATTGCTACATGTTCTTTGGTTTACTAGACCAGAGGCAAAACTACACCTAGACACTAAGGCAGGAGAGGGAGGGTGGGGAAGCACATTTATACTTATGTACTGTATTGTGTACATAAAAGAAAATTCGATGCTGTAAAGAACAATATTGTTTAGGAACCTGGAATGTCAGATCCATGAATCAAGGTAAGCTAGAGGTGGTCAAACATGAGATGGCAAGATTGAACATCGACATCTTGGGAATCAGTGAACTTAAATGGACAGGCATGGGCAAATTTAATTCAGGTGACCATCATATCTACTACTGTGGGCAAGAATCCCTTAGAAGAAATGGAGTAGCACTCATAGGCAACAAAAGGGTGCGAAAAGCAGTACTGGGGTACAATCTTAAAAATGATAGAATGATCTCATTACGAATCCAAGGCAAACCATTCAACATCACAGTAATTCAAGTCTATGCCCCAACCACTGATGCCGAAGAAGCTGAGGTTGATCGATTCTATGAAGACTTACAACACCTTCTAGAACTAAGACCCAAAAAAGATGTCCTCTTCATCATAGGGGATTGGAATGCTAAAGTAGGAAGTCAGAAATCACTGGGATAACAGGCAAGCATGGCCTTGGTGCACAAAATGAAGCAGGACAAAAGCTAATAGAGTTTTGCCAAGAGAACACGCTGATCATAGCAAACACTCTTTTCCAACAGCACAAGAGGCGACTCTACACATGGACATCACCAGATGGTCAATATCGAAATCGGATTGATTATGTCCTTTGCAGCCAAAGATGGAGAAGCTCTATACAGTCAGTAAAAACAAGACCTGGAGCTGACTGTGGCTCAGATCATGAGCTTCTTGTTGCAAAATTTCAGCTTAAATTGAAGAACGTAGGGAAAACCACTAAACCATTCAGGTGTGACCTAAATCATATCCCTTATGAGTATACAGTGGAGGTGAGGAATAGATTTAAGGGATTAGACCTGATAGACAGAGTGCCTGAGGAACTATGGATGGAGAGCCATAACATAGTTCATCAGGCAGCAACAAAATCCATCCCAAAGAAAAAGAAATGCAAGAAAGCCAAGTGGCTGTCTGATGAGGCTTTACAAGTAGCTGAGGAAAGAAGGGAAGCGAAAAGCAAGGGAGAAAGGGGAAGATATACCCAACTGAATGCAGATTTCCAGAGAATAGCAAGGAGAGACAAGAAGGCCTTCTTAAATGAACAATGCAAAGAAATTGAAGAAAACAATAGAATGGGAAAGACCAGAGATCTCTTCAAGAAAATTGGAGATCTCAAGGGAACGTTTTGTGCAAAGACGGGCATGATAAAGAAAGAATACACAGAAGAACTCTACAGGAAAGATCTTAATGTCCCTGATAGCCATGATAGTGCGGTCACTGAATTTGAGCTGGACATCCTAGAGAATGAAGTCAAGCGGGCCTTAGGAAGCATTGCTAACAACAAAGCTAGCGGAGATGACAGTATTCTAGCTGAGCTATTTAAAATCCTAAAAGATGATGCTGTTAAAGTGCTGCACTCAATATGCCAACCAATTTGGAACACTCAACAGTGGCCACAAGACTGGAAAAGGTCAGTTTACATTCCAATTCCAAAGAAGGGCAATGCCAAAGAGTGTTCAAACTACTGCACAATTGCGCTCATTTCACATGCCAGAAAGGTGATGCTCAAAATCCTACAAGCTAGGCTTCAGCAGTATGTGAACCGAGAACTACCGGAAGTACAAGCAGGGTTTCGAGGAGGCAGAGGAACTAGAGATCAAATCGCCAACATTCGCTGGATCATGGAGAAAGCAAGAGAATTCCAGAAAAATGTCTATTTCTGCTTCATTGACTGTGCTAAAGCCTTTGATTGTGTGGATCACAACAAATTGTGGCAAATTCTGAAAGAGATGGGAGTACCAGACCACCTTACCTGTCTCCTGAGAAACCTGTGCGAGGGACAAGAAGCAACAGTAAGAACCGGACATGGAACAACCAATTGGTTCAAAATTGGGAAAGGAGTACAACAAGGCAGTATATTGTTGCCCTGCTTATTTAACTTATATGCAGAGTACATCATGAGAAACGCCAGGCTGGATGAATCACAGGTCAGAATTAAGATTGCTGGGGGAATTATCAACAACCTCAGATACGCAGACGATACCACCCTAATGGCAGAAAGCAAAGAGGATCTACAGAACCTCTTGTTGAGGGTGAAAGTGGAGAGTGCAAAAGCTGGTATGAAACTCAACATTAAAGAAACTAAAATAATGTCATCTGGCCCCATCACTTCCTGGCATATAGAAGGGGAAGAAATGGAAGCAGTGACAGATTTTATTTTCTTGGGCTCCAAGATCACCGCAGACAGTGACTGTAGCCATGAAATTAAAAGACGCTTGCTCCTTGGGAGGAAAGCTATGGCAAACCTAGACAGCATAGTAAGAAGCAGAGACATCACCTTGCCGACAAAGGTCTGTCTAATCAAAGCTCTGGTTTTCGCAGTAGTAATGTATGGCTGTGAGAGCTGGACTATAAGGAAGGCTGAGCGCCGAAGAATCGATGCTTTCAAACTGTGGTGCTGGAGAAGACTCTTACGAGTCCCCTGGACTGCAAGGAGGTCAAATCAGTCCATCCTAAAGGAAATCAACCCTGAGTGCTCATTGGAAGGACAGATCCTGAAGCTGAAGCTCAAATATTTTGGCCACCTAATGCGAAGAGAAAACTCTCTGGAAAAGACCCTGATGCTGGGAAAGATTGGAGGCAAAAGGAGAAGGGGATGGGATGGCTAGATAGCATCACTGATGCAATGAATATGAACTTGAGCACACTCTGGGAGAGAGCGGAGGACAGGAAGGCCTGGCATGCTATGGTCCATGGGGTCATGGAGAGTCGGACACGACTGAACAACTGAACAACAACAAAATACCATCTGCATTGTTTAAAGCCTTAAAACCTCCAGAGGATCTAGCAAGACAACAGTCCTCACTAGTATACTAGTTTTTTTGGGGGTACAATACTGTTAGAGTTGGGACTCTTTGATACTTCAAGTTTAGTAAGCTAGAATGCAAAGCTAAGTAGGGTCGGGGAGGAGCAAAACAGCAGATCTACCACCTCATCCCCAGCCCTGCTGGTTTGTTCTGGCCAGGTGGGAAGATGGGTGTGCATGTATGTGTTTGAGGGTGTGTAGGGAGGTTTTGCTGGTCATTTAAGCCTGGCAAATCTCTTTTACCCTCCCCTCTCATGGCATTTAAAACAATGGAACGGAATTAGCTTCTCTTGTTCTAGCTGAGGGCTCTGGGTTGTTCTCCTCTTGGGGAAATGGAGCTGCTATGGATCCAGCAGATCCAAAGCCAGCTCTTACCCCACCTCACCCCTGGAAGAGCCCATTTTGGGGTAACAAGCCTCTTACTGCCAGTGGGAATACAGCAGATGGCAGCTTTCCACCCACAGAGTTCTCAGCGCGTGTTGTGTGGGGCTCTATAGCGGCAGAGTACTCTCCACTGGTGGAGGCTGGCAGAGGGGCACTCTGCCTGATCTTAACCCCCTCTAGCAGGCTGGATTTGGGAGTAAGCGTTGCTCTGCCTGTTCCTGACCCATCTAAAAGCAGTTCAGGAGAGTCCAATAGCACTTGTGCATGTTAATACTTGCTTGACATATGGAAGCATTCTAAATGGAAGATTTATTTCTTGAAGCAAGGGGTGGAGAGGGGATGTGTGAGTTCGACAATATGATACACAGAGGAGGAAGATAGTGTGAAATATAAACCCTAAATATTTCAACAACCTAACTACTAAAATAAAACCTATTGTATGAAAGGCTTTTGCTGTTTCTTCTTTTTCCATTTTTGGGTTTTAAGTAAATGGCTGCTTCTTACAAAACGTCTTGTACGTGAGGTTCTGCTATACAAGTACAGAATATATATGCAGCCATTCATGTGTGTATAAATCAGCATTTTGTAGGGCTAGTGCCTTGCTTGAGGGCCTCTGCCAATGTGCTGCCTGGTGACCTCCGTGACATCAGTGCTCTCCCCATGTTGAAATTACTACCAACAGTGATGGGCAGCAGAATCACTGCAATCTGTGGCTGGGAGCTGTAAGCAGCTTACCATTTTACATTCCCAGCAGTGCTCTAGAGTGATGTTTTGCGAGAGTATTGTGGGCGCTTTAAAATGGCAGAGGGCTTGTAGCTGCCTGCTGCAAGGTAAAAATGAGCCAAGGGGGAACAGTTGGATGAGTGAAACTGGCATTAGGACCTGCCTGCCCTCACCCCTGATCCTGTGTGTGGAGGCCTGATTCTCTCCTGCATGTTGCTTATATGTATTTACTGTAACGTCCTGGACTGATTGTTTAAGTTGTGCATAGCCGCTGAGTAGGCACTTACGTGCATGTGGCTTTCGTTAAAGGTTATATGCCTGATGGGTCTAAGGTTAATTTCCACTGTTTCCACAGCCTGCTGCATGTAGAATCTAAATGCCGGAGCCATATGGGAACTGGCCCTGTCTTCAATTAAACTCTTCAGAAGTGTGACCCCCCCCCCCTTAATATAACATTTTTCAAAAGGATTTTTCATTTCATGAGACCTCCTGGAAAACATAAGGTCAACTAGTCCTTAAACATTACTGCAATTAAGCATTCACCATATATTAATGGAAAAGAGAATGCATGTTCTTGTTTATAAAATGCAGAGTCCTACACATCTCAGCAAAGCTGCAGTCAGTTTCGTATTAAACTCACAATTTCTTAGACATGGGTTTAGTCTTTTATATTAATAGCAGGCAGAGTGCTATTGAACCTTGGCAAGCATACACTGGTCTCAAGCTAGAGGAGAACAGGGAACTTGTAATGTCTTACTCATGTAATTGACTACCAGATTGCAGAAGAAACTTTCAGATGATCTCCCCAAAATTCAGCATAGCAACAACTTTTGAGGAGCATAGTGGTCCAGTTCAGATATTAAAATGCACAATCTCCAAACTATAGCTGAGATTGGGAGTACCATCTCTCTTCCTTGGTTAGTGTTAACTGTGGTGCAGTGTTAGGTCTTGATCAGCCCAACTATCCATTGCTATCCATAGTTTTGCTATCCTTTTAAACCAGAACCAGTATTACAGGTTGGTTTCAGTCCTGCTTAAACAAAGTTTGTATTTTTCTCTTAAAAGGGTCAGGCCCCAAGTTTTGGCTGGCTTTTCTTTCTATGCAAGGAATTCCATAGTGGGACACCTCAATCATTAAGATGTTCCATGCTCCAATATATTTTATTTTGCAGGGAGATGGAATTTGGAATAAGATCTTCTGCTAGATCTTAATGGGCAAAGGAGCTTATATGGGAAAAATATGCTCCCTTGTGTTCATTGAGCTAACACCAACGTTGTCTAGATAATAACCATAAGGTTTTCGAGATAATAGTAAGCACTTTCAATTGTACCCACTTACAAAATAGCTAGCCTACAAATATAGGGTGTTTCTTTTTTTTATAGTCCTGACAATCCACTCTGTAAGAAGTAAGCTATGGAATTCTTCAATACCCGCATTTTCCAAACTGTTTTCAAGGGTGGACCCACATAAAGTAGATTTTATGTAGTGATGCACAAGCAATTGGTGAAATCGTTCTCTGTGTCAGTTGTAATCTGTGCTGGATAATCAAGGCACACGATCTCCTCTGGAAATGGGTGAAATCACTATGTTGGTATCTGTACACCGTCAACAGCAATGTGATCACCAGGTCACTGAGCCAGTAATCCTTTGCCAAGTTATCTGGGAGTAAGCCCCATTGAATTCAAATGGACTACTTCTGAGTAGAAATGTATAGGATTGCACTTAAATGTTGCATTCTTTCTCCTTTAAGGGAATGGAGATATATGGTCCAAAAGCAAGGTTGTAAAGAACCATCCACCTTTCTTTTACTCTTAATTCTTATTGTTAACCAACATATGCTGTTTTAAAACTTTAGTTAGCAGCCTATTTTTTCTCTTCAAACTTATTATTCTCAAAATAACACTATGCCGTAAAGAAGAGGGAATGACAGTGTGCATAGTTATGCGTGCTCTCACATAGTCACATACTGTTATTTCTTTAAATGAATTTCTTTGGAATTAGACTTTTGATCTGTGGACACTGACATGAAAAACCAGTTCCATAGACCTGTCTTGAATGCTCTGAAAAACCCAGCTATATTGTTGGGTTTCAATGTTTAGCCTCTTCATTAGTTATCACAACTGAACTCCTGGCTCTTGTCTACAACACCAAGGCAACTTGTGCAAATACCATCTGTTCTAAATTTTCAAATATTTCCTTTTTGAATGACGTGCACATTTCACCATCCAGCTTCTAGCTAAAGATGACTCTATTATTTAGTTAGTAAAAAAAAAAAAAACCTTAGCAAGTACAAAACTTAGCAAGTTCACATGTCCTTATGTGGACAGAAAGAAAAAATATTTTTTTCTTGACGTTTAAGGTAGTTCTCAAGAGATTTGGCTGTCATTGTTAATTAGTTTCTTTTCAGGCAAAACTATAAAAGAATATTTGGAAATATTTGTTGTGAACCGCCCAGAGAACTTCAGCTATTGGGTGGTATAAAAATGTAATAAATAAATAATATAAAAAATGTGCCTCTAGCAGATATTTCAGGGGTTTTTTACAGCCACTTTTGATGGTAGAAAAGCATAGAGTACATGAATGGTCGTATTATCTTTTCTTTATTTTACGAGTATTTCTTAGGGGTGCGTTCAGGGGAAAAATCCATTTTTGAACCTGCTTCAGCTCTTTAGATAGCTAATCTCTTCAGTTAAGTGCTTTGGACTGACATCTTGCTTTGGTTCAGATCCAAAGCAAAACCTTGATGTAGTTCGTTTTCTGAATCTTTGAATGCCTTCCCTATTGACTATAGCGGGGACATCAACAAATGTCTATATAATACTTTTACTTTTTGACAGAACTAGATGAATTGAATGAAATTTACTGCCCTGGTAGCCCCTTTTGAAGAGATGGAGCATGCCAAATTTCAGATAAATAGGCAAGGGGCCTTTAAATATTTGTGTTTTTCCCGCTTTTGTAAAGGGATGTCCTATTTTCTCTGTGGTTTTGTGGGCAATTTGCATGAACATTATATACAATTCACTTGAGCCTCTGAGGCCCAATCTACATGGCTGATTTAGTGTGAAGTGAGAGCACATCAGGGCTGTTCATGACAGATGACGCTGTCACCAATCCGCACCAGCCCTGCAGCTTCCCTCTGGAAAAGGCACATTTTTGGAAATTCCTTGTAGTGTGTCTTTTTTCCTTAAATGCAGCTCCCATGCTGTGACATGGTAGTGGGCCTCATCCCCCCACATTAAATCCTGGGCATGCCTCTGTGTCCTGGCTGTGAACTGGCAGTGACATGGCCACGGGGTGGAGCCACCTCTCCCTCCCCCTATTCCCTCTTTTTCCCCATTCGCAGTAGGGCACTATTGGACATAGGCTTTCTTTCCCACTTAGTACTACTTCATGCTATTGCATCCTTTCACTATATTGCAGTAGTGCTGTTTCCCATTCACAATATGTAGTCCAGCATAGTAGCCACTTTCCCCATTCACAGTATGCAGCCTGTGTTTCCCATTCAGAATAGCTCAGTACTACTGTTAAAGGCATTCGCAGTAGCAAAGAAGCGGCTTCATCCATTCACAGTATGCAGACTGTGTTTCCCATTCAGAATAGCACAGTAACTTTTAATCTTTCACAATATCCCAATGGTGGATGAGAGGGGAGAGGTGTGGGGTAAACTACAGGGCTTAATTCAGCACTTCCAGTAAACGTCCCTGAGCAGAGGACAGTGGACAGGGGTGGGGAACAAGCCTCTTTCATTCACTGAGCAGTACCTACAGGGTTGATGACGCTCAGTTCTACTCCGTCCACCCAACCCTGAGTAAGAGGCTTTCAAGTGCTGTGTGACCTGTGAAAGTGGGTTTTTAGGTAGTGTATACTCCACTTTTCATGCTTCTTGTGCCTAGGGATGTCAGAGAATTCCGCCACGGATCTCGGGGAGGCCGAATGCCAGTGCATTCGGCCCCCCGAAATCGGTGGCGGAATGGCCTGCCACCCCCCTGCCCCCTCCCCGGGACGATACTTACCTGGGGCGGATCTTCCGGGCGGCGGCGGCGGCTGTGGCGGTGGCTGCGGTTCGGCGGCAGTGGCTGCAGCGGCCGGTCTTCCGACCGGCTGCCACCGCCGCCATTTCCAGTTAAAAAAAAAAAGATGTGATAGGCTACGTAAAGATTTATGTAGCCTATCACAGCTAGGTTTAAAAAAAAAAAAAACATGATAGGCTACATAAATGTTTACGTAGCCTATCACGTCTGACTTTTTAAAAAAAAAAAAACCCGCACGTACGCAAATGGCGGCGGCCGTGGCCGTCGCCATTTGCGTACGTGCGTTGTTGTTGTTGTTGTTGTTTTAAGTCAGACGTGATAGGCTACGTAAACATTTAGGTAGCCTATCACGGCTGACTGCAGGGATGCAAACGGCAGCGGCTATGGCCGCCGCCACTTGTGACCCTGCTAGCCAGCGGCTGGATGTCCGGCTGCTGGCGGAGCTGGCCGGCGGCTCTGCAGAATCCCTGCGGAGAGGAGCCGGCTGGCCAGGATTCCGGGGGGAGGGAAGGAACGCCTCCCCCCCACCATCAACATAATCCGCGAACAGTTAAGTGACTTTTGTACATCCCTACTTGTGCCCCTGATGGACCAAAACAATATCATGAAAATCCAGATATAACCAGAAAGTGCTTCTTATTCTGTTTCCATGTAGATGGAGCCTAAGTATTTTCCCTGCAAAATTTAAGAAGAATAGATTCAGGGGTTCACCTTGCAAATTTGTGCATAGTCAACTTGTTAAGAACCCTGAAAACACTGAAATGACTCATGATATGTTACTGCATCATCCTTCCCCAAAGCACCAAAATTAGAATGTCCTGGTAAAGCCATTCCGCAATTGAAACCTACAGCTGTCAGTCGCAAAACTACACACTCTCCGCTCCCTCTCCCTCACCTGGCATTTTCCTTTTATGGAAAGCTTGCCTGCAGGAGGTTCAAATTTATATACACTTTGGGATTACACAAAACTGAAACTAACCTCTCACAAAACTGAAGGTAACCACTCTCCAAAGTTCTAAAGCTTTAGGAACATCCTGCTTCACTTTGGATCACTCTAGAGAAGAGCTACTTCACAACTGGCCTAAATACCTCTGAAGTGGGTCACTTCAGTTCTGTATTCAGGCTTTGTCCAAACAGGATACACACCCCTAGTTTTTCATGAAGATGTTGCAGCTTGGAAGCTGATTTGAATATTGTCCCCAGGATCTGGTGATGCATGATAGTTTTAAGACATTGTTGCCCATGGTGTACACTCGCTTATTTCATCCTGCTGGTACCTCTGTTGCAACAGATTTATAGAGTCTGAAGCACTACAAAAATCTGCTAAATCTGTGAATAAGGGTGGTGGTGTGATTGTTTATGCATGTAACAGTGTGGTCTGGTGGTTAGAGTGTTGGACTGGGACTTGGGAGATCTGGGTTCTATTTCTCACTTGCCATGAAGCTCATTAGGTGACTTTGGTCCAGGCACTGTCTGTCAGCCTAACCTATCTCACAGGGCTGTTGTGAGGAGAGGGGGACCATGTAAGCTGCCTTGGGTTCCTTGCAAGAGGAAAAAAGGCAGGATATAAATGTAATAATAAATAAATAGAACAGGCAACAATGTCTTTCATGCTTTATTCAATGCTTTGAAAACACTCATGCTTGTCTGCAGCCCCTGTTTCTGTAATCCCCTTAAGTGCTTGCACATATTATCAGGGCCCCATCGACATGAGCCATTTACTCTGGGGCTGCTGCGATCCGAGGATCTTTGGGACATACGACGTAGTCGCCATCTCACAGCCTAACCGTGGTTTCCACAGGGAAAATGAGGATTTCTGCAGAGGAATTTTGCTGCAATTTTTAGCTCACTACAGGTGTACCGCGGTTGCTGAGCTGCCTGTCCCTTCCTCTAAATGACTTTGCAGTTTGCCGTGGGCATGGGGTGGGCGTACTTAGTGATTGCGTCCCTCTGTGGCGCCTTTTCACTCCTCCCCGTTCCTCCCTGTTCCTTTGCAGCTGTACAATAACAGAGAAGTATCCATTTCAGAATGATGGGTAGGCCTGTACCTCTCATGTGGGCACGCCCCTTCGCATGTGCAAGCCATCGCGAGGGTGCGGGTCTGGAAGACTGCCGCTGTGATTGTGCACAAACAGTTGGCATGGTAACGAAGGAGCAGACTACCCACATTTTACCAAAAAGCAATGGACAGACACAAAAGAAGCCCTAAAATACAAAACAGCCACTAAGCCCAAAGTGTTGCACCCTCACCCTCACGTGGCTGTGCATTTAAATATAATGGTAAAAAAAGAGCACCGTTACTGCTGCAGTTTACTTCGCTTTAACAGCCATGTGTCAGGGCACAGCAGATTTTTCCACTGCGGATGTCTGCAGTAAATCGCCATGTACCACAGCAGAAGCTAATTCACAGCTGCAAAGATGGAGTGAACGTTGAAAGCAGTGCCATGTAGATGGCCCCCTGGTAGTCCCTATCACTCCTTCTTCCGGTGCTTTGCAAGGTGTGTTCCAGAGCTTCTTCAGTGAGAGCATCAGTAGTTGCAGACAAGTGTTCCTGAAAGACAGCTTGTCCACCGCTACCAATCTCCCCACAAAGAGTACATCTAGATTATACTCTTTGTTTGAGGCCCAGGAAGCCTAAACAATGCTATGCAAAAAAAAACCCTTCTAGCCTGCATTTCAGTTGAGCAGACCCCACCTCCACCCCCCATGGCTAAAAGTATAAAAGCAACAATTAAAACAATGATAAAGAAACAAAGAAACAAAAATAGATCAATGTATAAAATTACGAGGAGGAGCTGAGAAACCTTATGACGAAGGTGAAAGAAGAAAGTGCAAAAGCTGGGTTGCAGTTAAACCTTAAAAAACCAAGATTATGGCAACCAGCTTGATTGATAACTGGCAAATACAGGGAGAAAACGTGGAGGAAAACACCATATCCTGAAGCCCCCTCATATCAAACTTGCTCTCTCAGCACAGGTTAAGGGGGCAGGGGGAGCAGCCTGCACTACTCTTGTGCCAAATGCAGCAAATCACATGTATCAGTCTGCCTGCACTTCAAGATCAGCAAGAGAGGCACTTCTCATTTGCCCACCTGTGAGAACAATTAGGTGGGTGACCAGATGTTACAGGGCCTTCTTTGCAGTGGCCCCGCACCTTTGGAATAAGTTGCCATCAGGGTAGGGATGTCAGAGAATTCCGCCACGGATCTCGGGGAGGCAGAATGCCAGCGCATTTGGCCCCCTGAAATCAGTGGCGGAACGGTCTCCCCCCCCCCCCCCCCGGGACGAGACTTACCTGGGGCGGATCTTCCTGGCGGCGGCGGTTCGGCCGTGGCGGCTGCGGCGGCCAGTCTTCTGACTGGCTGCCACCGCCGCCATTTCCAGTTAAAAAAAAAAAAGTGATAGGCTACATAAAGATTTACGTAGCCTATCACGGCTAAGTTAAAAAAAAAAAACGTGATAGGCTACATAAATGTTTACGTAGCCTATCACGGCTGACTTAAACAAAAAACAAAAAAACACGTGTACACAAATGGCGGCGGCCACGGCCACAGCCATTTGCGTACATGCGTTTTTTGTTTTAAGTCAGCCGTGATAGGCTACGTAAACATTTACGTATTCTGTCACGGCTGACTGCAGGGACACAAACGGCGGCGGCTACGGCCGTCACCATTTGCGTCCCTGCTAGCCAGCGGCCGGATGTCCGGCTGCTGGCGGAGCTGGCCGGCGGCTCCGCAGAATCCCTGCGGAGCACAGCTGGCCAGCCAGGATTCTGGGGGGGGAGGAATGGAGCGCCTCCCCCACTTCCAGGATTCCGGGGGGAGGGACGGAGCGCCTCCCCCCCCATCAACATAATCCGCGAAAGTTAAGTGCCTTTCGTACATCCCTCCATCAGGGGTCCACCATGCTCCATCATTGCAGGCTTTTAAGAAGGCCTTGAAAACGTATTATTTTACTCTGGCCTTCTCCTAAATATGATTGCTGTGGTTGGGTTTTATTGCTGTTTTGATTGCTTTTTTGTGTTCCTTTGTGATCTTGTGTACTGTTTGTACTGTGTTTCATCGTTTTTAATATATTGGTTTTATGTGTTTTATTGCTGTATGCTGCCTTGGGAGGGCTTCTGCCCTGAAAGGCGGCCAAGAAATATTTTAAATAAATAGGTAAACAAACTGCCAGCAGATGGTTGTGACTTTATAACCCAGCCTGGAGCACATTCACAAGGGACTGATGACACATTTCGTCTACATTGTGGGCTGGGCACAATAGATTTAGTCACTCACAAGCCATTATGTTCCAGTCTGGTCTACTTGAGAGTCAGTCCTCAAGAGTAAAGAGGAAGTCAGAACAGGGGAGAGGGGGCAGATGACACAGTTCCTCACCCCACTCTTCTGTTGCTACTGCTGCTGCTAGCTAGTAACCTGGCAGATGAGCAGGTGTTCCTCAGCAGACAAGGCAATGTGGAAAGGGTCCTCTGAACATGGAAAGGTTGGAACATCTCTAATTTATTTTGTGATTTATTTGTACCAGAGAGCTCAATACCTGAGACATATGCAGTTCTTACATTCTAAGATAGCTGCTTCAAATCATGTTAACACACAACCTACATGGTGTGTGTGTAACATGTGTAACACTGTAGCACAGATTTTTTCCTCCCAGCAGTTACAGCCCTGTGTTCAAAATAGAGTTCGCATAAGTGGTGTGTACATCTTACATGAAAGTTCTGCCATTCAAAAGTTTTAAACACAAAATGAGCAATTCCACTAAATAAAATTGTTTCAGAGTAAACAGATTGTGCATTATGGCCAGTAAGTGTAAATTTCTTCCAATTTGATTTCTGGTATAGCCTTAACCATTTGGACTCCTGAATTATATTCGCTTTGTTAATTTGACTTCTGGAAAAGAAAACTGAATAGGACCAAGACATTAAAATCTGAAACATATTTACATATGTTTAAGTAACAATGGGTTATGGATTGATCAGGATGTCAATCTAATCGAGTGTAACCAATTCAGCTAACATCCAGATCAGAGATATATTATGTGGGTGTAAATGCCTTTTAATTTTTTGGTTGCGTTTTCCATGGTAAGTGTGCCTTTGGTTGGTTACAAGTTAGTTTGAATTCAAGAGCATCACTTTAAGCTGTGAATTGCACTGTTGTTTTTGCTGTACTTTTAAAGTTCATATTAAATAGTGTTTAACTTAAATTTAAGTGATGTAAGGGTGCAATCCTTAACCCATTTACATGGGAGTAAGCTCCATTGAATTGAATGGGACTTATGTCTGTGTAGACATGTCTAGGAAGATTGTGCTGTCAGTATAGTTTGCAGCCTGCATTAGTGTTAAGTGATAGATAATGTTAAATGTTCTTCAGAAAACATCAGAAACAATTTTTGTTTCCATTTGCTAGTGGAAACAACAGGCATTCCCCAAGCCCCCATATCTGGAAGGATTTGCTAAGTTTTTGGAACCATCATATATGGAATATGTCATGTGTAATTTTTAACTGGATCTTGTGAAAGTAAATCAATCCAAAAATGTCAGAGTTGGACTTGTTTCTACATTTTTGTACTGAAGATACAATACTTCCAAAATAGAGAAGCCTTGAAGGGTGGGTTTGGTTTGTTTGGAATAATTGTTTTAATAATGAAACAGACGTTAGGGTCCCGTAACACTTGAGTCTAAATTCTGTCTGAGAAGCAAATGGAATTTTTGACATTTGTTGTATTTATCTTCAATATTGTTCTTACAGTTTATTAAAAGAAAAATATTGAATATGTTGAACCCTGTAATAACAACCGTTATGCAATAACAGTTTCTGTAGAATATAGAATGGTCCCAATTAAATACTGCAGTATACTTTTAGATTACAAATTTAAAATGATCATTTATAAAACTTCCTTCATGCTAATTTTAGATGGGAGTGAAGTCTTTTATAAAATTACTGCTGATACTATGTACTGTTCAGGGCAAAGCAAGTGCATTTCAGTGTGTCTAGTGTAAGGGAAGAGAAGTCCACTACTTGATCATGCCCATTATCCGTGTTACAGAATACCTTTCAGTTGTATTGAGGGTAGAAATACTGCAGAATAGAATTGCTGAGGACCAGCTTACTGAAATCAGTGCTATGGCTCTTCACCCAAACATCCACATACAAAAAAATCTATCCTGTGGCACACATTTACACCTGCTGCACAGAGGATTGTGGACGAGGTTAGCCATTCATTTTTGGCACAACAGCCCTTGGCTGCACTTGCCTTTAAGCTACTTCTTACGCATATATGTGTGTACACATAAGGGGGAAAAAAGATGCTTGGTATTTGTGGATGTTGCACACATGTCTTCTTAGGTATAGCCACTGTGCCAATTTCTACACTGACTTAAATTCTACACCTTGGGCCTGCCTAGATTTTCCCGCTATATATCCCTCACTAAAGCTGAGGATGTTTAGAATACTGGCAATGGGAGGCAAAAACATATATAGGCAGATATAGGATCCTTAAACTCCTGAGAAGAAAAAGAAGTTCATAATATAGCTGGTCAATATTAAATAATATTGATTTCATATGTATATTTTGGGGGGAAATGTTCCTCTTTTTCCCATGTTTCATCTTATGATAAAACAAAGCCCATATCCAGGATCAAGCAGTGTATGGTTCACATTTTGCCTTCACGCTGTCTGTTCAAGTTCCAAATTACTTTTGGAAGAGTACTGCCCAGGGATGAAAAGTTAGTAGTGTATATGGCCTGTAATGGAAGTAAATGAGATGTGGGAGGAAAAAATGCAGCATGGTAGTAGGGAATGTTCTAATTCCATGTGTTCAACATTCTGCTGGTTTCCAAAGGGTGGAGTGCATTCTTGTTGATCACTCCACAGGATTTGTGATCTGCGGGATTCCCTCTGCCCCAAATGTTCCATTTGTTCTTCAGACAGGTTTTTCTAATACCATGTTGATATAGTTTGGAGTGTAATGGATCAGCTGAGTGACATTATGAGAGCACCTCACCACCGATATCTTCTCTCTCAATGCCTGGACCATATCCCTTGTGATGTACGGCAGAGATTAATAGTGTCCAGCACCATGACCCAGGGGCATTAAGATGGATGGTGGGCCTTTAGTCATCTGATCAGGAAGGGTATTCCAAGTTCCTTGGTCACTGTTCAGAACATTTATATTAAATGAGAGAACTAGGCAGCAACCCGCAGGGCCCGTAACAGAAAAATCATCTAAATTATGGACCATACACTGTAAGCCCATCCTGTCTCTCACCCCCATTCCGAAAAGGTTCCCACTGCTGAGTCAAAAGGATTATAGGTCAACCTGCATCACCCCAGGCACCCTTTAGGCACTATCGCTCAGGAAGATGCTCTCAGGTTAAGAACAGACAAGGCCACAAACAGGCCTAGAATCCTGTGAGATGTACCCTTATCAATATTAATTTAACCAAATATACCTACTGTCGATAAATTTCTGATTCAGAGAAAAGTGGGCCTAACACTGACAATGAAGCCCAGAACCCTTTTAAAATGCCAGTTACAAAGCTCACTGCATCCTCCTGCCATGGGACCACTACAAAAATCACATCAGGGGCTCGGTTCTAACTGGGGAGGGCCCCTTTGGATAGGACTATTGCTCTTTGGATAGGACTATTGCTCTGTGCCAGCCTTCCTGCCCCCATTTATCCATACTAAGGCCCTACTCCTTTAATTTCTATTCACAGGATGGGGGAAGAAGTATATCTACCAACTCACCCCTCCATAACTTCTCTGGTAGTTGGCAGTAGATAGTATCACAGGTGGTAGCACCAACAGTTGGGATTGCATCTATACAAACCTTAACATACAGGTCCTCCCTCCCTAAGGTTGAGTGGGATTGTACCATTGGGCCAGGGCACATCCACCCCAGCTATACCACTGCCCCATGTAATGTTCCCCAGTGGAGCAAGGCCGCTTCAGTCCCAGGTCATGATCCTTCTCACCTCAATCCTGAGTTACTGTGGCAATGGCATAAATAGCCTGGCATGGTTCTGCCATTACAGACACCTGGGAGATGGCCGATGCAGGGGGGAGGGTTGATCCTGCTGGTACTGAAGTTGACCCAGCACTAGGTAAGTATGCAACTATAAAAGGTTCAATAATACCAAGGTGTGCTGAGTCCATAATTACTGACATAGAGGGCTGCAATACTGGCACAGAGATCGCTGACCCACATACTATACCTAATGACACATGATGGCTTGATCCTTTGAGAGCTACAGAAGGAATTGGGCCCAAGACCTGTGGCGGAGCTGTGCTGGGAGAAGCTTCGATTGCATCTAAATGTGCTGAGTCTGGAATTGCCAACGCAGAAGGCTCAACCAGCATGGATGTCACTGACCCAGATGCTTGATCTGATGACTCAAGATGGCTTGATCCTTTGAGAGCTGCAGAAGGAGCTGGGCCCATAACCTGTGGTGGAGCCAGGCTGGAAGAAGCTTCAATCGCATCCAAGCGCACTGAAACAGAAAGCAGTAAGCTACGCTGGGTCTGTCTCCGAGTATGTTTGGGCCAGAGCCCTCCGTCATATTCGCAGCAGGCAAAAGGTCGGACACAACACCTTTGTCTTTCACTATGGCCTCCAATCTAGCAAATTAAAGATAAATCTGGCTCAGCCTCCTTGTCCAAGGAAGAATCATGCCTCCTCCAAGGCCGGTTGGGTGAGGTGCTTTGCCCTTCTCATTCTTGGCCCCTTGCCCTTTCTTGTGGGGCATCCTGTTAATATCAATGGGTGCCTTGGCCCCAAAAGAAAATTCACCCACCCCACAAGGGTAATAGTGTTAGGAGGCTCCCCTATACTGAAACTGACCCTCAGTCCATCTAGCGCAGTACTCTCGACACTGACTGGCAGTGGCTCTCAAGGGTTTCAGGCAGTATACTTTCCTTGCCCTACCTGGAGTAGCTGGGGATCGAACCTGGGACCCTCTGCATGCAAAGCATGTGCACAATCACACTGATCTACAGCCCCTATGGGGAGGGGAAGTTAACTCAGGCCTTGCCGCCTGATACTACACTTAATGAACCTAAGAATGAGAATGAAAATGCCTCCATATATATATATATGATTCTCAGGTAGTCATCCCTCCAAGTCCTGACCAGACCCAACCCTGCTTATCTTCAGCAAGGCAGCAGCCTCATGTTCCTTCGGACCATGTCCTTCAGCAGATGCAGATATGGCCAACCCAAGAGGTGTGCCCAAAGAGCCCACCACACTACCAGGCTGCCATTTCCACTCAACCACCCCAGGCAAAAAGGCCCCAGAGCCCACTGTCAGCGCCTTGGGCCACCAGGCCCCAGAACACCTGGCACAGGCTGGGACACGCCCTCTTCTGGGTGGGGGGAGGCGACCTGGAAAGCAGGAGGAGCTGAAACTGCCTCAGTGGCAGCCATGGCTCCCATCCCGCGCATCGGCACACACAAACAGCCCCAGCAGAAGTGTGGGTAGCCGGAGCACCCATTGACACCTTACCGTGCCACCTCCTATAACACTCTGGGAGCCACTGCTCTCGCCTCAACCCCGGCAGGATCCAGGCCGAAAAGCGGCTGCCCAGCAAGGCGCAGCTCTCAGGCAGAATGCCTCTGTTGCTCCAAAGGCTGGCACACAGGCCGACGCCTTCTCTGCGGCGGCCGCAGGAGCTGCTCCCTGTCGCTGACACTTCTCCTCGCGGGCGACAAAAGGTGCCGCCTCTCTCTCAGATGCAGGAGTGCATGCCGCTTTCCTTGCAGCTGCACTGCAAAGAGGTGTTGAGGAGGGGCACCGGAGAGCTAAGAGCGCCTCACAATCCCCTCCCACCAGATTCTGCCAGTGGCGGCCACCCACGTTCCCTCATCCCACCACTGCCGGCAATGCCGCTCCCCCTCCCCCGCAGCCATGCAAGCCGGACGCGGGGTAGGGCATGATCAATGAGCAGCAATGCTGATGGGCAGGGACATACAGAGAAGTGCAGAAGAAGCCCTATGATGTGGGCTTTCTGACATTATATTTGTCACAATATAATTTGTCCACTGAAATGCTTTTGCATTATTCATGCGGTAAGAAAAGTATATGTGTAACAACCATCATATTAGCATTTGTCACTCACATATATCTTTTAGAAAAGATCATTGAGCAGGGGCCTGCTGAAATATAGTATCTTCTCCATGTGTTTGTACTGGAAAATCTACATGAATGACCAACTACTAAACTATGCTTTCCATCTGTATGCCTTCACAAGCATTCCTGTCAGTGCAAACATGATAATTTATTATATTTTCAAACATGATAATTAATTCCAGTTAATTCTATATATTTGAATTCCATCATTAATTTCCTTTGTCTTGCCAATCTGCACTGGTGTTTTATCTTGGTGCTGTAGCTATTAGCTCAGTCGTACAGCGAGCAATGCTCTCCCCAACCTGGGTGGTTTCTCCATGACAATGGAAGGAGAGGATTATTAGGATTTTCCTAGGAATCGGCTTTGGAGCACTTTGGTCCACGCAGGGCTCCATGAGTGAGTGCACCGCACCAGCATAAGTTGCTTCACAGAACATACGTCGTGTGTGTGTTGGAGTGATCGTCATGTAACTGGCAGGGGCTGCTCAACCAATAAGAGAGGCTCCCCTGGCTGTCCAGGCTCCCCCCGCCCTTTCTCCTTCTATAAAATTCTGGGAGGTTTCCTCCTGTATCTTGACAAAAGCACTCTCCTTCTCTCCCCACCCCCGCTCTGCAGTAATGTAATATAATTTCATTTATTGTATTTCTATACCACCCTATAGTCAAAGCTCTCTGAGTTGTTCACAAAAATTACAGAACCATTAAAATACATTATATAAAGTATAAAACTCATAACTCCCATGGAACCCTAAAAGGGCCAAATTTAGCTTGCAAAAAAGCTAGATTTGACCTTTTGGGTGCTCTGTAGTCCTCTGGACACCATTTTTTTCATTTAAAAAAAGATAATTTCTTCAAACGTTTTTGGGTTGCCTGGCAGTCTGTGGCTTGTGGGGGTTCTGGGAGGTGAAAATAGCTCCCAGGTGAAAGTTGTCCACCCATGCTGTAGACCCTGGCCTATAATTTAAACTTCCTTACAGCATGAAACATTACAGAAACACAGCTGTAGGCCCTTCTCCCTCCATTAAAGATCTGGATGCTGCCATCTTAACTACTCCCTTACAGCTGGTGAAGTGCTTCACAGCCATTAGGAGACTTAACACTGTGAATACTTAAAACACCCTGGCTCCAACCAGCCCTTTTTCTTATCCCCTTTCTCCTTTCCCCTGATGCTCCCAATGCTGCAAAGGAGCGAAGCTGGGAATTAATTACTTCCACAAAGAAAGGAAGTAAACATCAAAGACAAGCCTCATTGAACACAATGGGAGCTACTTCTGAGTAGACCCACATATGTTTGTGGTGGGAAAGACAAGGACAGGAAACACAGGGATGGGAAAGAAGCTTCCTTTCGAACCCAATGCTGCGCATGATTGAAGGTGTGAGTTAGTTACTTCCGAACAGCAATAAACCAAACAACAGAGAATTGCAGCTTCAAGATAGCATTTTATAGCCTTTAGGAAATTAGTGCTTTAAAATGTGCTATTTCGATTGAGGGGGATCTCTGTAAATTCTGAAGTGTGTATTCAGGGGACAAGCCTCATTGACCACAATGGAAGTTACTTCTGAGTAGACACTAATTGATTTGCGCTGGAAAACACTGGACGGGAAATACAAGGACAGGTGTCAGGAGCGCCCTTGCTGCCTCCTGAAATCCTCAAGTAGCCAGAATCAACACACAGACAACAGGGCTCTTTTCCAAGGCTTTATTTCCATTCAACCTAATGACGCTTACAGATGCTAACTGCATGAGCCTAATGAGGGAAACTTAAGAGAGCTGCCTACTTGGGGTTTCTAGCCTTAGTGAATCAGTTGATCTCCGTTTGGAGGTAAAGACTGGAAGCCTCTGAACTTAAGGGCTAGGAGGCGAAAGTCCACCCCTTTCCCGTGGGGCATCAGGGTGCAGCTGTTGACGTCGCGCCAAGCGGGCTGAGTGCCTCCTCTCGGTGCCCTCCATCTCCCACTTGTCCCTACGCCGGCGCCTAGCATCCCAAAGCTCCAGTGGTCCCTCCCCCTGCCTGCCAGGGTCACTACCACTCTCAGGAATGTGATCAGGAAGGGGCTCTCCCTCCGGCAGCACCTCTGAACAGCGTGCCGGTTCCTTTCCCACGGTTTCTATCTCTTCCTCAGAATCAGAACTGCTTTGGGGCTCTATGGGATCCAATCCAACCCTGACAACAGGAAACATCCCTTGACCAGGATCATGGTGAAAGGCACACCCCTGGGCAGGGCTAGCATACCTGAGGTAAACACAGGGGTTGGGGCACACAACAACTATACCACAGAGAACCCGACTTAAGGAAAAAAATCTGTCTTCAAGTATACTCAGGAAATCTGGTTTTTCCATGAAAAGCTCCAGGGTGGCTGTGGGATGGCCATGACCTGCATGACTGAAACAGAGTCAGCTCGCAGCAAATTGACCATGGAGACACCCCCTGTTGCCCTGGCACTGTTTCTCCCTCAATATCCCATTTTTCCCCAAACTATTTTTATGTCGTAAAAAAAAAGAGCCCCTGTTATTTCAGTACCCTACCAAGTCCTGTGTGTTCCAATCTAGCAATATTATAACTCTTACTGGCAGGAGTGGCTTTAGAGCTGTAGTACCTTTTTTGCAATATTTCCCCACACCTTCCCCTCCCACATCTTTCTCATCCTCCTTCTCTGCTCTTTTTGGGGATCCCTCCAGCTGCTTGGACAAATAGATGGAACCTGCCTGCCTGTGAGCAGGGCTGGGGCTGCTGCATCTCCTTTGAGAGCTGTGGAAGGAAGGATGTGATGAAAACAAGAAGGAAAGGAGTGGGGGAAAATAAAAGGAAATGCTGACCTCCCGCAAGGGTGGGGGGAGATCTGTGGGAAGGAAATCCCTGACTTTTGAAGGCTGTTTTTCAGTACATAACTACACAGCTATGACTAACCCCACCATTTATTTTTAAGCCTGCATTGCTGCGCGGCTGCAAAGGTTTGCATGCAGTTACTGGAGTTTTTTTTTTTTTTTAAAGCAACCTGAAATGGCAGCATAACCTTCCACTTCTCCTGCACTTGCAGTACTATACTGTGGCTTGTGGCACACACTTATGCTTTAAACACAAATGATAACACACACGACCTTTCAAATTCCTCCAGCTTCTCCCATGAACTCAACACTATGCACCGGTTGTGTGGCACTTGATCACATTATAAACACAGCAAATATTGCATTGCATTAATTAAATGTGCCCACAGAGCAGCAATTGCATTTGGGGAAAAATGCCAGCACAGGTGTCCCTCACAATGAAAGGGGCTTCAACGTAGATCCTACCCAGGTCTCAAAACTAGGATTCTTTGACTCTGCAGCAGCCACCTAGCTCATCAAGCTCAGTTCAGAATACAGCATGGTGATTCAACATTCTTTCTTGAGTGGGATTGGTGTTCTGTTCATTAACTAATCTCACTATGCCTGAGAGCTTTACTGAAGTTATATTGAGAACTTCATAGGAAATATTGGCTTTTATAGGCTGCATTCCTCAAAGTTTATCCTTCCAGACTAGTGTTCAGTAATTTCATTGACCTCAGAGGGACATCCGTGAGACTACTCTAGAGTAAGTGGTTTGAGTATCACTAACTCGTTAGTAATGCTGGTTTCAGGCTCAATTAATAAACAGTTAAAATACCAAAGGGAAAATCAGTCTAATAAAATCAGCTTTATGGTGAAGGAAAGAAGCCTAGCCACAGAAAAAGATACTTGAACATGCAAAGTGAAAATAGAGACACGAATAAGGAAAATGGGGATAATTAGAACATTCCTTAGTCCAGCCTATGCTCATTGAAAGGCATCTATTGATTAACAAAGAAATTGCATCAGTCAGCCATGTTTAAGTCTAGGAGCTTGATCTGCATCTGTTTCCCATGACCTTATCCATGAAGAAAGGTCAAGATCATTGCTGTGGTCATAACCCTAGGATCATGTGGGTGGTATGTCTGTCCTCCCAAACTGTGTGAGGTCTTTGGTAACTGCCTGAGCTATAAGATGCATTGATTGAATTCACTCATTTGCTAGGGTAAATTATACACTACGATTTTTTTAATGTGACAAGTTAGATCAAGAAAAGATGAGACCTGATCTGTGCTCCGCGCCATAAGATCATGTGTTGGGCTCCTAAGAAACACCTAAATCTGAAGGACAGGTTAGCAAAGAGGCTATCACACATAAGCAACTCAGTGCTTCTGGTCTTGATTTTATGGTTATAGCATTTCAAAATACCAAAACCAGAATGGAAACAAATGGAAACTCTCTGGTTGGCATTCTTAAAGACAGCTAACAACACAAAAGAAAGTTGAAAGGGGGCAATCCTGCTTTGCTCCATTTGTGTCAGCAAACAGTTCTGAAGTTTTACATGACTAGCATATGCCATTTAAATTAAGCCTACCATGAACAGGTTGGCTCAGACTCACAGTGTGAATCTAGTTTAAAGGCTAGATTACCAAAACAATTTCCAAAGAGACACTTCTCCATTTTTGTAAGACTTATGCCACGCAGCATCTGGTCAACAGCTATTCTTCACACCACAATCAAAGAACTGAATCTGTCATGACAACAGCAGCTACATACCCATGCATTCACCTCAAGGTTGTGCTTATACCTGGCCAAGTCTTTAATAGAAACAATTTATTACATGACTGCCTGTGCCTATAGTCTCTTTACCATAATGAAGAGAGCCAAATCCTGCCATTTCACAGCAAGCTAGATAAATTATGCAAATGACAATTTCTTGTAAACTCGTTGTGTACCTTCCAAGATCAGGTTGAAATGCATTTCCTTGGAACTACTTTTTTATTCTTTCTCATAACTGTAACTCACACTTACAAATTCTGCACCTGTGCAGAACCTCATCCAGAATGTTCTAAAGCTGACCAAAATTTTGGTGGGGGCCCACACTGATGTCCTCATTGTGCATGTTCAGAGGGTGCAGCTCACCCTGTTTCCACTCAGTTCCTTTTTGACTGCAACAGCAGCAGCATCTAGAGCATTCTCCTCTCCTGTGTTTTCACTTGAGCTTGAGTTTTTCTTCCTTCTTTTCTGTTCTTTCCCCCACCGTCTCTTCTTTTTCTTGGTTATATCGTTCTGTCGGGTTTTTTGGTTTTTTCTTCTTTAGTAGTTCCTTTGGGCATTCTCTTTACACCTAGGGAACTAGGGCCTCTTAGGCACTTTTTTGAAAAATGTTCTAATTATGGGAGCAAGCTCCTCCCAACCAATGGCAAGTCCCAGTGTTTGCTTTGTTTGGGAGAAGGTCATATCATAGAGTCCTGCCTGCACTGCCAGGGCTTTACCAAGCAGGCCCCAAATAACCAACCTTTGTGTTTCTAAGCACTCCTGTGGGCACCCAACACTTCAGTTACAATCATCCTTGCTTATCCTGGTAGCCTTTGACGTGTCAACCATCTGTGTCTCTTGGCATTAGGTCCTCTTGCTAGTATTGTCTCAGGACTCCCAAAGATCTAAATGACTGTTCTAGTCCAGCAGGTACTGTCCTTCCTCCACACACAATCAGACTGATCAGTCCAAGCAGTGGCATTGACTACCACCACAGACCCAGTCATCAGCTCCTCAATACCATCCCATATTTTGTCAAGAGACTATGACCATTTCTGGGTTCTTTGTTCAACATCAATATGGACACAGGACTCCAGGCATACCTTTCTACAACCACTGGAGCATGTATGACTCTCCCTATTGTGGTGGACTCAGATTACTCACATACCAACCTGGTTGTGGGTGTCCCCTTCACCTCAACCCAGCCCTCACTCAGAGGTTTTGTCTGTGATACTTGTGGATTTTTGCCACCTGATCAAACAAGGAGTAACTCCTCCATATCAATGCTTTCAAGCTTCTGGCCATGATAAAAGCCTTTTGTGTACTCAAAACAACACTGACAGGCTATGTGGTGAAAGTGGTGACAATCCATCCACCATATTCTACTTAAACTAGTAGAGCAGCACTCATTCCCAAACACTGTTCTGACTGATTCTGCAGTTGTGGGACTGGTACATATCTCACAAGATATGCACTCCTAAGAATTGCAGATGGACTGCCACCACCTCTTGAGAAGGATGGTTATGTTGTTTGAAAACCAGATTGTTCCACCTACTGCTGGGTGAATATCAAGAATTGGAGGACCCAGAGGAATATAAAGGTTTGACTTTCTTAGCTGGCTTCTTATCACCTTTCTTTAGATGGTGGGAATCATCCTTTTCATTAGATTATATGAGGATAGGTTCAGTCTAGGGCAGCCTTTCCCAACCTGGTGCCCTCCAGATGGTTTGGACTTCCAACTCCCATGGGGTTATTTTCACATTATATCACAATGCCCAAGGAGGACAGAGGGTTTTGATTATACTGGACCTCAAAGATGTCAACCACTTTATTGCTCTCAGGAAGTTCCACATGGTGATCATTGCTATAGCCTTCCCTCCTTCGACGTGGCAATTGGTTGACCACCATCAACCTATAAGACACTTACTTTCACGTATCAATTCATCCTTCCTACTGTCATTACTCTTGCTTTGTGCTGGGTCACTAACTCTTTCCATTATCTCACAAGATATGCACTCCTAAGAATTGCAGATGGACTGCCACCACCTCCCCTGTCAAGATATCCACTTGGCAAGGAAGCAAACTATTGTGGTAGACTCTCTCAGCCACATGGCAGCATCCTTGCATGAGTGGATGCTGGCCCCAAGAGTCTCGCTGTCTCTTCAAATGGTGGAGAACTCTGTGGATTTATTTCTTTGCCACCAGGGGGAATTGCCAGTGTGGTCTACACAGGACAGCTCTTCTATGGACAACGTGTTTCTCCACTGTTGGCAGGAGCCCCTCATCATCTGGATGGTGACAAAGATATGAGGGGACAACACAGACTACATACTTATCACCCCATGGTGGCCCCGTCAGGTCTAGTTTGCTATCCTCCTGCAGCTAATGTTGTGTTGGAACTTAGTTCAACTTCCTCACTCAGGACCATGGGAGGATCTGGCATCCAGAGCTAGCTCCCTGCATCTAACATCCTGGTGAATTCATTCATTGTATCATTTTCTTTAGAGATCGTGAAGGTCATATAAGCCTCACGAGAGCTGGCCACTGATAAGTATTATGAAGCAAAGTGGCTGAGATTTTTTCAGGGTCTACACTGGATGGACGTGAACCCATCTGACTGTCACATGAGAGTTCCTGGACTTTCTCCTCTCCCTGAAGTCAGAAGGGCTGGCAGTTTCCTCTATCAAGGTCTCTCTGGCTTTCTCAGCTTTGTATCTGACAATCTCAGTCTTCCACACCCTGATAGATGGCTGGCACCTCAGTCTACTCTCACCTGACTGTCAAATGATTTTTGAGGGGAATCTTCACCCTTCATCCCTGCATATCACACCTTACCCTGGCATGGAACCTTTTGATAGTCTTGGGGCAACTGACGACTAAACCATACAAGGCGCTGGCAACATGCACCCTATTAAGGTGGCCTTCCTTACAGTGATCACATCAGCCAGGTTGGCCAGTGAACTCTGCACTTTGGGCTGACCAATCCTGTCTCACCTTTCATAGAGACAAGGTGGTGTTGCAATCAAACATCACCTTCTTGGCAAAGGTTGTCTTTTCCTTCACCTCAGACAGGACACTACTCTTCCCATGTTTTTTCCCCAAACCCCTCCTCACTGATGGAGGTGGCGCTTCATTTCCTTGATGTCCAGAGAGCTATTACCTTCTATGTGGATTTAATCACTTTTTTTCGTAGATCTCCTGGACTTTTCATCTGTTACGAGGGGCCATGGCATGGACCTCCTGTCTCTGGTCTGAGGTTGCCAAATGTGTGACCTCTATTATGTTCCATGCTATTAGCTGTCATGCTTTCTGTCCCTGGTTCATTTTGAAGCTATTCCACCACAGCAGTGGCCTCCTCAACAGTCTTCATGGGATAACAAATCCAGAGTGGTGTCATGCAGCTACATGGTTCCAGCCCTCCACTTTCATCAGGCACTGTCATATGGACCAACACCTACCTGACACCTGCCTTCCTCTAGTATGTGAGCTTGCCAATCACCCATATGTGTGAATCATAGTGACCATGAAGAAGAAGAGGATGAGGAAGAGGAGGAGGAGGAGCTTACCTGTAACTGTAGTTCTTCAAGTGGTCATCTGTGAATTTACACAACCTGCTCTCCTTCCTGCTACAGGTATCTTCCTGCTACAGGTGTCTTCCTGTCCCTGTTTTCTTTCTCACTGTTGCAGTGGTCTTGAGAACTGAGTGAGAATAGTGGTATCTGAGCCCTTTGAGCATGCACAATTCAGATATGGGGCAGGCTCCCACCAAAATTTTGCTCAGTTCTAGAGTGTTCTGGACAAGGCTGTGTGTGAATTTACAGATGACCACTCAAGAACTACAATTACAAGCAATGTGTTCTTTTTAGCTCCAAACTCCTCTGACTTGTTAGCCATACTTTAAAACACATATAAATAATACAAGTATTATACAAATATGATGCACTCCCATGTGTAATACAAGGTATTGCAAAATCCATAAAAGTCATTAAAAAAATGAGAGCAATGAACTAGAATCTCTGAAAAATGTCAATACCGTTGCTTTATAAACCAATAAAGTATTAAATGCTTAGTCATATTAACAAATTGGTTGTTGTTGTTGTTGTTCAGTCGTGTCCGACTCTTCGTGTCCCCATGGACCATAGCATGCCAGGCCTTCCTGTCCTGCACTCTCTCCCAGAGCGTGCTCAAGTTCATATTCATTGCATTGGTGATGCTATCTAGCCATCTCATCCTCTGCCGTCCCCTTCTCCTTTTGCCTTCAGTCTTTCCCAGCATCAGGGTCTTTTCCAGAGAGTTTTCTCTTCGCATTAGGTGGCCAAAATATTGCAGCTTCAGCTTCAGTATCTGTCCTTCCAATGAGCACTCAGGGTTGATTTCCTTTAGGATGGACTGATTTGACCTCCTTGCAGTCCAGGGGACTCGTAAGAGTCTTCTCCAGCACCACAGTTCGAAAGCATCAATTCTTCGGCGCTCAGCCTTCCTTATAGTCCAGCTCTCACAGCCATACATTACTACTGGGAAAACCATAGCTTTGATTAGACGGACCTTTGTCAGCAAGGTGATGTCTCAGCTTCTGACTATGCTGTCTAGGTTTGCCATAGCTTTCCTCCCAAGGAGCAAGCGTCTTTTAATTTCATGGCTACAGTCACCGTCTGCGGTGATCTTGGAGCCCAAGAAAGTAAAATCTGTCACTGCTTCCATTTCTTCCCCTTCTATATGCCAGGAAGTGATGGGGACAGATGCCATGATCTTCGTTTTTTTAATGTGGAGTTTCAAACGAGCTTTTGCACTCTCCTCTTTCACCCTCAACAAGAGGCTCTTGAGATCCTCTTCGCTTTCTGCCATTAAGGTGGTATCGTCTGCATATCGGAGGTTGTTGATAATTCTCCCAGCAATCTTAATTCCAACCTCTGATTCATCCAACCCGGCATTTCTCATGATGTACTCTGCATATAAGTTAAATAAGCAGGGTGACAATATGCAGCCTTGTCGTACTCCTTTCCCAATTTTGAACCACTCGGTTGTTCCATGTCTGGTTCTTACTGTTGCTTCTTGACCCTCGTACAGGTTTCTCAGGAGACAGGTAAGGTGGTCTGGTACTCCCATCTCTTTCAGAATTTGCCACAGTTTGTTGTGATCCACACAATCAAAGGCATTAGCGTAGTCAATGAAGCAGAAATACACTTTTTTCTGAAATTCTCTTGCTTTCTCCATGATGCAGCGAATGTTGGCGATTTGATCTCTAGTGCCTCTGCCTCTTCGAAACCCAGCTTGTACTTCCGGTAGTTCTCGGTTCGCATACTGCTGAAGCCTAGCTTGTAGGATTTTGAGCATCACCTTGCTGGCATGTGAAATGAGTGCAATTGTGCGGTAGTTTGAACACTCTTTGGCATTGCCCTTCTTTGGAATTGGAATGTAAACTGACCTTTTCCAGTCTTGTGGCCATTGTTGAGTGTTCCAAATTTGTTGGCATATTGAATGCAGCACTTTAACAGCATCATCTTTTAGGATTTTAAATAGCTCAGCTGGAATACTGTCATCTCTGCTAGCTTTGTTGTTACTAATGCTTCCTAAGGCCCACTTGACAAATTACCTTCTTTATATTTCTATCCACAGTGCATGAGGTTGTGCTATGTGTTGGATTCTGTTGTTCAAATACATAGGGTTGCGTCCAGAGTTGTGTGTAGTGGAACTCCACAAATGTAATGCTGCTACAAGTGGGAGGGAGGCAATTGGCATGGATTCTCATACCACCTGTTGCTCCCTGTGCCCCCCCCCCCATTTCTCCTAGAGGTTGTGAGGCTGGGGCCTGCAGTGGGGAAGAGGTGGAAACTGGCTCCTCTCTTCTGCCTGTTACTTGGCAAAGCAGGAGCCCCTGCTGGATCCAACTCACTTCCAGACATTGAAGGAGCCCTTTTGTTTGTGGAACAGCAGGTCTGGACCCAACCAATAATAAGTAAACTGTATTTTCCAATAAATGGATTGTCTCGTTATGTCCTTTCTCATGTTCTAAAAATATTAGTTTAACAATTTAGTTTAACAATATAGAACAGCCTTCCATGACTTGGCACCCTCCAGAGGTGTTGGATGACAACTCCCATCATCTCCAACCAACATGGCCAATGGGCATGTTGGCTGAGGATGATGGGAGTTGTGGTGCAGTATCTATGGAGGGTACCAGGCTGTGGAAGGCTGATATAGACCATAAGGTGGTGCAGAAAAAGTGTAGAAAAATTATTTAGGGTGGTTAAAAGAAAAAGGGATTGTGAGGAGCTCCAAAAGGAGAATGGGCATCTAAATGGCAAATGCGGTTCAATGCAAGCAAGTGTAAAGTTATGCATGTTGGAGCAAAAAATCCCAACTTCAAGTATAACCTGATCTGAGCTAGCAGTGAGGTGACCAACCAGGAAAGAGATCTTGGGGTTGTGGTGGACTGCTTGATGAAAATGTCGACCCAGTATGTGGCTGCTGTGAAAAAGGCAAACTCCATGTTAGGCATAATTAGAAAAGGACTTGAGAATAAAACTGCCAATATCATACTGCCCTTATACAAATCTATGGTGCGACCATACTGTATACAGTTCTGGTCACCATACCTAAAAAAGGATATTGTAGAGCTGAAAAAAGTGCAGAAAGGGGCAACTAAAATGATCAAGGGGCTGGAGCATCTCCCCTACGAGGGAAGGTTACAACAGCTGGGTTTGTTTAGCTTGGAATAAAGGAGGCTCAGGGGAGACATGATAGCGGTGTACAAAATTATGCATGGTGCAGAGAAAATGGATAGGGAAACATTTTTCTCCCTCTCTTATGATACTAGAACCCAGGGTCATCCCATGAAGCTGATTGGTGGGAGATTTAGGACAGATAAAAGGAAGGGCTTCTTCACACAGCACATAAACTATGGAATTCACTACCACAGGATGTGGTGATGGCCACCAATTTGGATGGCTTTAAAGGGGGGTTAGACAAATTCCTGGAGGAAAAGGCTATCAGTGGCTACTAGTCCTGATGGCTGTGTGTTACCTCCAGTACCAGCGGCAGTGAGCCTATGTACATCAGTTGCTGGGGAACATGGGTGGGAGGGTGCAGCTGTACTCATGTGCTGCTTGTGGGTTTCTCACAGGCCGCTGGTCGGCCACTGTATGAACAGAATGCTGGACTAGATGGACCCTTGGTCTGATCCAGCATGGCTCTTCTTATGTTCTCATATCTCATGTTCTCAAAAGCTGCTGATCCAGAGAAGGAAGAGTGTTCTTTTTCCATTTAAAACACTTTTTTGCTGGTAAGTATACGTGCATGTCACTTGTATACATCTTAGACCTGAAACAAACGAGCAGGAAGAATATACATATGTGTTCTTAAGCCTCTTATGGAAGTTCAAAAGGAACATTGATTGTCTTCATCAAAATGAATTTCCTAGATATTTAATAATAACTACATGGATTATCTGCATTTCCTTTTCAGTTTTAAAAACATGACTTTTTGTAAAAGTGCAGATATAGGTTTTCCTCCAAAGTTGTATTACTACAATACAGGGCAGCATCCAATACTGCCCATGCACTAGTGAGACCCACTACCAGCACAACAGGAAGCAAGTAGATTCTGTAGCAATTGGAAAGAAGTGAAACATTTGTTTCCAGAATGGGGCAGGTCAGTGGAACTTGCAGATGGAATTATATTGGAAGCACTAGTTCCTGTTGCACAAGCAGTGTGTCTTCCAAATGCAACGGAACCAGCACGACTGCAGCAGCAGTATTGGATACTGCCCATAGATTCCAATAATCATCAATTAACAACCATTTATCCATAAAATAATTTGTCTTTGCCAATAATTTTCATGCATATATCATTGAGCTCTATTGTTTTCATTTCTAGGATATCCAAACCCTTTTCCAACCCTTTAATTATTGTTGGTACCTTAGTGCAGGGGCCCCCAACCATTTTGGATCCATGGGCGCATTTGGGAATATAAGATACTGCTGTGGGCACCACCACAAAATGCCTAATCAGTGGGTCACCACTTGGCATCTACCTTTCGCATCTATGGATCTTAGCCTGTGTCTTATTCAGCAAAAACTTTTGCTTCATGTCTATTGGACATCACAACGTCTCTTTATTAAGGAATTGTCTAATTGGTAGGGATGTACGAAAGTCACTTACCTTTTAGCGAAATTGATTCGAGGTGGGGGGGGAGGCGCTCCGTCCCTCCCCCTGAAATTCTGGCCGGGGGGGGGAGGCGCTCCGTCCCTCCCCCCTGAAATTCTGGCCAGCCGGCTCCGCTCTGCAGGAATTCTGCGGAGCCGCCATCCAGCCGCTGGCTAGCAGGGACGCAAATGGCGGCGGCCGTAGCCACCGCCGTTTGCGTCCCTGCAGTCAGCCGTGATAGGCTACATAAATGTTTATATAGCCTATCATGGCTGATTTAAAAGAAAAAAATGCGCGTACGCAAATGGTGGCGCCCATGGGCGCCACCATTTGTGTTCCTTATTTTGGCACGTCTTAGTCTACGTAAACATTTACGTAGACTAAGACGGCGAAAATAAGGGGAACGCAAATAGCGTAGACGCTATGCTATTTGCGTTCCCCTTATTTTCGCCGTCTTAGTCTACGTAAATGTTTATATAGACTAAGATGTGCCAAAATAAGGAACGCAAATGGCGGCGCCCATGGGCGCCACCATTTGTGTACGCACGTTTTTTCCTTTTAAATCAGCCATGATAGGCTACCTAAATGTTTACGTAGCCTATCATGGTGTTTTTTTAAAAATCTAGCCATCATAGGCTACGTAAATCTTTATGTAGCCTATCACGTTTTTTTGTTTTTGCTTTTTTTAACTGGAAATGGCGGCGGCAGCAGCCGGTCGGAAGACCGGCCGCCGCCGCTGCACCGCTGCCGAGCCGCCACCGCAGCCGCCGCCACCAGGACGATCCGCCCAAGGTAAGTCCCGTCCCAGGGGGGTGGGGGGGGCAGACCATTCCGCCACCAATTTTGGGGGGCTGAATACGCTGGCATTCAGCCTCCCCAAGATTCGTGGCGGAATTCTCTGACATCCCTACTAATTGGGCTAGTTGCTGGCAGTGCTATGCAGCTAAGGCTTCTTTTAAACATATGTTTTGGCAATGTCCAGTCATTGCTTCTTTTTGCAGGGAGGTTTCTACACAGGAAAAAATTGTACTGGAACAGTCTTTAATATTCACTTATGTACATACTCTTTTAAATAATTTACCCGCTTCATGGAAATTAACACATGGATTCTCTGCACCCTTTTGCCAGTTAAAAGACTAATATTACAACATTGGAAGAATAAACACTTACCTCCTATAATGCAATGGATTGAGGACTATACAATACTTTTAATATTTGAACAGAAAGCATATAGACGTCACCTTCAAATGGATGCTTATTTGGATATTTTGTCCACTTTTGTTGCAGCCCATGTATATTTGCTAGAAAATGTTGTGCATTTCATACAAATCCATGTATATAAATTAAAAAATAGAAATAATAATAAAATAAATACATAAATATGGGTGCCCACGGGCACCATGTTGGGGACCCGTGGATGCCGTGGCACCTGCAGGTGCCGTGTTGGGGACCCTTGCCTTAGTGGATTTGCAATATTTGGTGAAAACAATCTTTGCTTCAGCCATCAACTTCTCTAAGATCTTTTGGTGCCTCAGAATCTCTTCAAAAGGTTAATTAATGGGTGGTGAACCTTTGACATCTGTGCCATAAATGGCATAGGTCACAATGGTTTGTGGCATCCCTGGACAGAACTAGGAGGGACCTTGAGCCTAACAATGGCATTGTTTCAGTCCTGTGCTCACATGTCTGCATCTCCCACATCCCATTGCTACATGTTCTTTGGTTTACTAGACCAGAGGCAAAACTACACCTAGACACTAAGGCAGGAGAGGGAGGGTGGGGAAGCACATTTATACTTATGTACTGTATTGTGTACATAAAAGAAAATCCGATGCTGTAAAGAACAATATTGTTTAGGAACCTGGAATGTCAGATCCATGAATCAAGGTAAGCTAGAGGTGGTCAAACATGAGATGGCAAGACTGAACATCGACATCTTGGGAATCAGTGAACTAAAATGGACAAGCATGGGCGAATTTAATTCAGGTGACCATCATATCTACTACTGTGGGCAAGAATCCCTTAGAAGAAATGGAGTAGCACTCATAGGCAACAAAAGGGTGAGAAAAGCAGTACTGGGGTACAATCTTAAAAACGATAGAATGATCTCAGTACGAATCCAAGGCAAACCATTCAACATCACAGTAATTCAAGTCTATGCCCCAACCACTGATGCCGAAGAAGCTGAGGTTGATCGATTCTATGAAGACCTACAACACCTTCTAGAACTAAGACCCCAAAAAGATGTCCTCTTCATCATAGGGGATTGGAATGCTAAAGTAGGAAGTCAAGAAATCACCGGGATAACAGGCAAGCATGGCCTTGGTGCACAAAATGAAGCAGGACAAAAGCTAATAGAGTTTTGCCAAGAGAACACGCTGATCATAGCAAACACTCTTTTCCAACAGCACAAGAGGCGACTCTACACATGGACATCACCAGATGGTCAATATCGAAATCGGATTGATTATGTCCTTTGCAGCCAAAGATGGAGAAGCTCTATACAGTCAGTCAAAACAAGATCTGGAGCTGACTGTGGCTCAGATCATGAGCTTCTTGTTGCAAAATTTCAGCTTAAATTGAAGAACGTAGGGAAAACCACTAAACCATTCAGGTGTGACCTAAATCATATCCCTTATGAGTATACAGTGGAGGTGAGGAATAGATTTAAGGGATTAGACCTGATAGACAGAGTGCCTGAGGAACTATGGATGGAGAGCCGTAACATAGTTCATCAGGCAGCAACAAAATCTATCCCAAAGAAAAAGAAATGCAAGCAAGCCAAGTGGCTGTCTGATGAGGCTTTACAAGTAGCTCACGAAAGAAGGGAAGTGAAAAGCAAGGGAGAAATGGGAAGATATACCCAACTGAATGCAGATTTCCAAGGAATAGCAAGGAGAGACAAGAAGGCCTTCTTAAATGAACAATGCAAAGAAATCGAGGAAAACAACAGAATGGGAAAGACTAGAGATCTCTTCAAGAAAATCGGAGATCTCAAGGGAACGTTTTGTGCAAAGACGGGCATGATAAAGGACAAAGAAGGCAGGGACCTAACAGAAGCAGATGAGATTAAGAAGAGGTGGAAAGAATACACAGAAGAACTCTACAGGAAAGATCTTAATGTCCCTGATAGCCATGACAGTACGGTCACTGAACTTGAGCCGGACATCCTCAAGAATGAAGTCAAGTGGGCCTTAGGAAGCATGAGTAACAACAAAGCTAGCGGAGATGACAGTATTCCAGCTGAGCTATTTAAAATCCTAAAAGATGATGCTGTTAAAGTGCTGCACTCAATATGCCAACAAATTTGGAACACTCAACAATGGCCACAAGACTGGAAAAGGTCAGTTTACATTCCAATTCCAAAGAAGGGCAACGCCAAAGAGTGTTCAAACTACTGCACCATTGCGCTCATTTCACATGCCAGCAAGGTGATGCTCAAAATCCTACAAGCTAGGCTTCAGCAGTATGCGAACCGAGAACTACCTGAAGTACAAGCTGGGTTTCGAAGAGGCAGAGGCACTAGAGATCAAATCACCAACGTTCGCTGGATCCTGGAGAAAGCAAGAGAATTCCAGAAAAACGTCTATGTCTGCTTCATTGACTACGCTAATGCCTTTGATTGTGTGGATCACAACAAACTCTGGCAAATTCTGAAAGTGATGGGAGTACCAGACCACCTTACCTGTCTCCTGAGAAACCTGTATGAGGGTCAAGAAGCAACAGTAAGAACCAGACATGGAACAACCGAGTGGTTCAAAATGGGGAAAGGAGTACAACAAGGCTGCATATTGTCACCCTGCTTATTTAACTTATATGCAGAGTACATCATGAGAAACGCCGGGTTGGATGAATCACAGATCGGAATTAAGATTGCCGGGAGAATTATCAACAACCTCCGATATGCAGACGATACCACCCTAATGGCAGAAAGCGAAGAGGATCTAAAGAGCCTCTTGTTGAAAGAGGAGGTGAAAGAGGAGAGTGCAAAAGCTGGTTTGAAACCCAACATTAAAAAAACTAAAATTAAAATTAAAAAATGAATATGAACTTGAGCACACTCCGGGAGAAAGCTCAGGACAGGAAGGCCTGGCGTGCTATGGTCCATGGGGTCACGAAGAGTCGGACACGACTGAACGACTGAACAACTGTATTGTGTGCTAGACTTGTGGCACACTTGCCAAAAATATTGGTCTTCACTGTTTTAATATAATCAGTGCTAGCTTGCTGTATCCAGTCTCCAAAAACATAACCTCTAAAACCTGTTGTCTGTAGTGTGCAGTATGAATACAACCTCATCAAAAGAATAACATTATTTGGAAATTGACATTGCTAACATAGTTAACTTAAGGAGTGGTTTTATACTGAGTCTGTCTCTCACAAAGATCAACCGTAATGAAAACTGGTGTGTCATATTTAGAAAGGTGTGTATACCTGAGAGGGTTATTTTTTATGACCTGGGTATGGGCAGACTGGCAATGCTATTTCCTCAAGTTTCTTCCCATGAAAAACCTTCCCATGCACAATTTGATGCTGGGGGCATGGCATGTCAACTCACTATCTCTGAGATCACTTTGACATTTTAAAAAAAAATCTGTTTTGTTCACATTACAAAAAGGATTGGTTAATGCTAACAGGATTCATTGACGCAAACTACCTTGATGTGAATATTGTGTTTGTTTATTCTGTCAGAGGAAAGGCTGGTTCTTAAAAGTTTCGTGACATCAAAGATGAGGCAGAGGAAGCCATTACAGATAATCAATCATGCATAATCCTTCCCCAACGCTGTTTATAAAGGAACATGGGCAGTTCCTTTGTGTAATTGTTGTTCTAAGGATTGGGGATATTCCTAGGGTTGCAAATATAACCTGTGATTATTCAGTTCAATACTTAAATGTTCATAATATAATTCTGAAGCAATTCCCATCACACCACTATTACCACCAATAAGCAACATAGAATCCATAAGCAATGTGGTTCCTGCATGGTTCTGTCTTGTCTTGACTCCAGTTTAACACATGGCCAGGTTATCTCCAGGGCTAAGAGGGCTGCAGCTCCCAGCCCACCATGTCAGGGTCCCACAGGCTAGCTCAGATTCTCAGCTTTCAAATTAAAACTCAAACAACTTTCTAGGCTTGTAGAAGCTGAGATATGAGACAAAATGTTCAGGAAATATTCTGTCTGCTTTTGAGCTTCTACCACCTTTCAGTCTATTTAATCAATGTGTGAATCACAGGTATGATTGACATTTCGGAAGCCATAGAGACAACTGCAGAGTGACGATTTGTTTGCAGATGCGACTTCCTGATTCATTTTGAACCCATTTTGCTTACCACTTTGGAGCAGTGATCACTTCTCATATATTAGGTATATATTAGGAACATTATCCATATATGTTCCTCTTTGTGGATTAATTGGAAGCCACTATAAGAACCAATCTTGGCTGTAAGGCAAGTTATACATATAATACATACAAAATGTGTATGAGCCAGTTAATATGAATGAGGATATTCATTGAGAGGTGCCATCACTCTTTGTTTATCTTTCTTTGGCTGTGTGCAGACATCCTTGTGAATAGGAGCAGGTGGAGAAGTTGCTCTGGGTGAGTTCTGCTTCTCTTTCTTTCACTCCTGTAAAAGCACCTGTACAACCTCTGATTTGAACATTTATTGTCTCTTCCTCTTTGCCCCTTCTCCTGTGCTTTGCTATTAGGGCTGAGTAAGATACTTGTTCGATTTGCATTTCAATCGCAATTCTGCACTTCCTGAACCTAAACCTAGACCAGAACACAGTGGGATGTTGAAATCTGTACTTTTTCAAAGTTTGTGATTCAGTTTCCAAAAAATAAAGAGAAGTGCACACTTGCAAAAATATGTACATTTGAAGCAGTGCATTCAAAATGTGTATATTTGGGAAAATATGCACAAAAATGCTTTATTCATTGAAAAATCACTTGAAAAAATTGGTACATTTGAAAAAGTAAGTATACACAAATATGCATACATTTGAAAAATAGACACCAAAATGCATTTATTTTGAAAAATGATCATAAAAATATATACAAATTTTTGTACGGTTGTGTTTTTTTTAATTGCAGTTCAATGTGAAAAGAGGACAGAATGAACTTAGCAGTGGAAAGATCAGAACCTAAGCAAAATTGAAGTTGACAGATTTGTGCATCCCCATTCACTATGCTTCAGGCAGGCTGTTTGCTTGCCCCTCTGCTCAGTATGTGCCTGCATTGACCTAAAAAACATTATATAGACAAACAATAACTTCTCTTGACGAGTGGGTGGCTTTGTGCTTGACACCAGATCTCACCAATCAGTGCTTTGCATAACACTGCTCTGGAAATGGCAATAGCTTTGTGACTGACATATAGGCTGGCCAATGAGCATTGTGCACATCTGCTGCCGAAAACTTGAAAACCAGGTTGCCTCTGAATCCATTCCTGGGGAGAAGGTTGTATGTATGTCACAACTTCCGTAGTAGGCTCACTGCTGAAATTATAAGCATCTGGACATGCACTTTATTTATAATTTGACCTAGACCCTACATTGCTGCTTCTTACTTGGTTGGGATTAGAATATAGGGAAGATAATTGAAGCTTAATCCAGAAAAGATTGGGATAACCATGGTCACGATACCTACTTATAGGTCAATGTCATCAAACCAAAAGAGGTGAGTATTACTTCAGCATTCTAATTTTAAGGTCATGTATTGCCAAAGCGATTTGGTTCTTGATTTTACCCAACATAAGGCAGATCAAGGCAGGCAGCTGTCCTAAGGCTTTAATGGCCAACATAAATATTACAAAATAGACCCACTGGGTTTTATCTATGGCATATACTGTATGAATACCAGTAATTCATTCAACTGGTCCCAAATTATGGTGTGCCCCCTGGGCAAAGGCATGATACCTTCTTTCCCTTGGTGGGGTGGGTCTTTTTCCAGGTTGTAGTCACAGCACCTCTCTGGCTCCAGTGGTCTGGAATCCCAGAGACAAGAAGGAGAGAGGCAGCAGTGAAATCAGCAGGTTTTGGTAGCGGACTCTCAAACCAGGCATCCGCTGGCAACCTCTCTTCCCATTCCTCCAGCTGTCTTTTACAGTTCATTAGCAGGGCCTTGCACAAAGTCTGTCCTGTAGGCTTAGTCCATCCCACCTGTGCTGACTGCCCACACTTGTGGGAAATGCAGCATCACCACCCAGTCCTAGCAGTCTCTGCTTAAAGGGATATTCCCGTGGTTGCTCATAGCAAGCAGCCCTATAGCTTGGCAGCTTCTAGGAGCTGCTGTGTCCAAGCTTTTTCCTCTGGAGTAAAAGCATGAAGGGAAGCTGTGACAGGTCACACCTAACTCCTCGAGGTACAATTCATCTTCCGGTAGGTTCCCAGTACAGGTCAACACTTGCAGAGATTAAACTGTTAACATCATACCCCATGCAGTTAATGAACTGATCCTGGAACTAAGTCTCAGGGTCTGCAAGACATTAAGTTTAATTGTCTTGAGGCTAAAACTAAATAGATCTGTATTTCAGGTAAACATATCATCCAAATTTAATTTCACTGGCATATCAGTAAGATTGGAGGGGGTGGAGAGGAGGCAGATGAGACAGGAAGAAAAAGGAAAGATGTAAATAGGATAACATTTCCACAAGATTCACTCTGAGTGTAAAGTTACTTGTTTTGGTTTAAACAACAGAGTGTCTTGGGGCACCTTAGAGACTAATATATTTAGAATGGCATGTTGTTTTTGCTGCAACTAACATGCCTACCCCTCTGGAAATTGTTTTGGTTTATGTACCTGATAGCTCTCCCTTACAAATTCCTTTGAGGTGAGTCTCTTTGAAACTCACCCCCTGTGGCGTATGGTCTGTGAAGGGTTAAAAGGAGATTGGCTGTAGCTGCTCCTCCTCCCATAACTGAGTAGGTGGGATTTATATTCTGGGTTCTTCTGCCCCACTCAGTCAGTCCTGTGTTTGTGATTAGCCAATTATATTTGTTACCCTTAATAAAGCTGTTCAGCTGTTCTCCAGAAGTCTGCTGTGGTGAATGGTCAACAAAGAGGTGTGCAATCACGTGAGTAATTGCACAGGGGACCCATATGAGGATATTACACACCCCTTGATTCAGTTCTGCTTAACACACAACAAAATGAAGTCAAGCTGTACAAATAAGTAAAGATAAAAGAAGGGCAAGGATAACACAGAGAAAAATAACCAAGACATCTTAATGCTATACTATTATGGTAGTTCCTCTTTTGATAAATAGGTAATACTTTATATGTCTGTTTTAAAAACACATATGACAAACACACTCAGATGTATGTCTCATTTGTTGTTGTTATTGTTCAGTCATTAAGTCATGTCCGACTCTTCGTGACCCCAAGGACCATAGCATGCCAGGCCTTCCTGTCCTCCGCTCTCTCCCGGAGTGTGCTCAAATTCATATTCATTGCTTCGGTGATGCTATCTAGCCATATCATCCTCTGCTGTCCCCTTCTCCTTTTGCCTTCAATCTTTCCCAGCATCAGGGTCTTTTCCAGTGACTTTTCTCTTCGCATTAGGTGGCCAAAATATTTGAGCTTCAGCTTCAGTATCTGTCCTTCCAATACGTCTCATTTAGCCAGTTACAATAAACACAAAAAAGAGCCCTGTGGCTCATTAAACCCTAATGGATTCATTGTGGCATAAGAATTCACGAATTAGAGCCCACTTCACCAAAGTATGAAATGTTATCCTCACTTGATAGATATATTATATACATGGGTAGAGATTTTTTAAAGTGTAAATACTGGAGCCCAAAGACCATGGAATGCAACAAGTGCAATAGTGGCATGTCTATGCAAAGCTCACATATATACAAAATAAGCACAGTATGCAGCAATCAAATTTGGCAATAAAATAACCTTCCTAGCTTTATTACTTATGACTGGTACTCAGAAGTAGCCCACTACAGGACAAACGTAGCAAAGAAGGTAACAGAACACTAGTTGTTGTCACCTACAAATCTAGAAAGACTGTGTTATCATCAGTTACAGCTGTCGTGTATGGCCACTGTACTTATCTTGTATACATTTGAGCTTTGCATAGAAATGTCACATACTTTACTAATTGCATTTCATGGCCTTTTGGGCCCACTATTTTCATTTTTCTCCTGTCTACTGCCTGACCCTGGCAGAGCAGGGTGTTAGAGAGGCTTTACTTCAGCTGTTGTCCCAATCTAGATTGGGGAGGGCTGTGGTACACCTCCTTTGCATGGGAAGAAAAGCAAATTATGCCAATAGAAGCTTTTCTTTCAATACAAATAGTAGTTGTGCAGGGCCTGATCCAGGTTGGGACTGACACAGTCAGCAGGAGGCAAAAGGTCAATGCTTCCCTACCCTCCACTAGGTCCCAATCTGGTTCACACATAAACACACACACACACACCTGCTATTTACAAAAAATCCATTATGTGAATGGTGTTTCATCTAGCTGAATTAATATTTAGAGTAGTTGGTTGTTTCTGAAGTAAAGTATGCTGATGGCTTTTATGTGTAGTTGGGTTATTAAGACTGTTGTTATAATATTGCATTTTTGAGTTAAGTTGTACTAGAATCATTTTAATTATGTATTTTAAATTGTTGAGTTATTATTTTATGTACAGCACTTTGTAACAAAGCACTTTATAAATTATTATTATTATTTCCTTGTATCTGTGATATGCTGTTGTTTCAGTGTCACACTTCATTTGAAACTAGTGCTATCTGTTGCGTTGTTAAAGGTGGGCAATGTCAGTCAGTGAGAAGAGAAGGCAGAAGGTAGGCGCAATAACAACCAGCAGTACAGATAATGGGGGGAGTGTTTTTATTTTTTGCTTATACAAAGCAAATCTTGTTACCCAGCCAGTTTGCCCTGCCTGAGACTCCTGAGATTGATGGCAGTGGAATTCCTGTGTTTATATGGGAACTTTTTAATTGAAAGAAAGCTTTTGCCATGCCTTCCTGTTTTCAGAATGTATCCCAGATTTAATCTTCCTAATCAAAAAGAAACATGGCATCATGCCATAGACACATACAGTTTTACTTCCAGCAAATTAGCTTTGACTGTGTTTACAGTCTATTTTCTCTGTAAGGATTTCTTTTTTCCTAGGGCAATAATTAATATTTTAATAAAAGAAAAATTTATAAGAATTGTTTTAAGAATACCATACAGCTTCAATATCCCTGTTTCTTAAAAAAAAAACAAAAAAAAAACCTATAGCAAAATGGATATATCTTCTGAAGGGAATAAATTTACTTAAAAAAAATGCATTACAGCAGAAATGAGACAGAATCAGAGCTAAGCCAAAATGAGTCATGCTTTTTAAATGTTGTTCTCATTTGCACAAATACAGAAATGCCTCCCTTGGTTAGTTATTTTTACACCTCTCTCCAAAAGTGTTTTTGTTTGTTAATTTTTTATTTACCTGATCCACTCACAGCCCTGATCAACCCTGCCTGGTTCATCTTCTTCCAGCCAGCTGTAATCATCCCTATCCTCCTAGGCTCACTATCCATACCTCTGGGATAGAGCACATGCTTTATATTCAGAAGGTCACAGATCAGGTAGCAGGTGATGGGAAAGACCTGAGACCCCAGAGAGCTACTGCCAGTCAGAGTAGAGCAGTGGGCAGATTGGTAGATCTATGGTGATTTGCAACACATCATCAAGGTTTTCTCACTTCCACTTGTTTAACAATAGCAGCAACAGAATGACTCCCCTCCCACCCTAAATTATTCTGCTGAAATGAAGAAAGCTTGGGGTAATCAGGAGTGGATTTTTGTGGGGAGACACTGAGATCCATTCAGTTCTGATACTCAAAACAAATTCCTGGGCTCAGAATTCTGTACTTATAAGTGTATATCTTTTGCACCATGCTCCAGTTAGTGCATCGCTTGATTCTAGTACAAAGAATAAAAAAACCACAAGTAGGTCCCATAAACCTGAAGTCTGCCACTCCATGCCAATTTGGCTTTGAAAAGTCTCTCTCTCCCTCCCTCCCTCCCTCCCTCCCTCTCTCTCTGTCTCTGCTTTATCATACAAAAAGACATATGCCTGATAACCAAATCTCCTGTAAGCTTGCAGAAAATTGCAAATTATTTATAAGAATTGGCAACCTGACCCTCAGAGGTCTCTCTCAAGCTGTCATCTCTAATGTGGGAAGCTGGTCATGCAATTTCATGCTCACATTTGCACTGCAGTATTATTTGTGCGCTTTTGCATGGCTCATTTCATTCCTTTAAACTGTCTGCAGTCAATTATATTTGCCACCAGTACATTTATTCTTACTGCAGCCTTAAAGCTGTGAGATAATCTACCTATAACTTTGGCCATGTGTTGATACACTTCCTCTTCAGTGCACCCCAGGCGGACCATTTACACATGGAAGTTGGATTCATGTGGAGGGGCAATGTATCCCCATGTGCCTGGATTTTCCAGCCCCTGACACTGGAAGTCACATCTCCGACTCTTTGAATATCTGTTCAAAAGCACTGGGTGCTGTGGCAGTGCTGTGGACAGCTGTACAGACAGGGTCCATTTAAAATATTTTGATTCAAATAACATCTGACACTTGCATGAAATACAAATAGTTCGTTGCCAAATCATGGCGGTGGAGGGGCTTATTTGTAGAGCAAGACACTGCTGATGCTACCCAGTAATTCACTGTCTGTTTGAAGTGACAGAATCTGTATTCCAAGCAGGTTTAAACTTGCCATACTTCTGCTCTTGAGCTGATTTATGCCAGCATTGCCACACACAGGCATATCTGCTTAACCTCTGCAACATATAATTAAAAACCTATAATTTTAATCCTGACAAATTATTACATAAAAGCTGTTCAGCCAAATCCATAGATCATGCAAGTCAAGCACTTGGATTTCTGCTGATTTCCTACTGGCTGTCCCTTCTGTGGAAGTGTCCATTGAAATTAATGGGAGTTGAAGAACCTCATTTCAGCTAGACGGGCGCTAGGGGCATTCAGTAGACTGAAGTCAGCTGGATTGTACTGATTTAAATTCCAGACATTCGCTTTAACCAAACTGGCATGGACTGTTAACATTGCTTAAATTTGGCCATCCTGTACAGTTTGTCCTGTATTTATACTGTACATAAATTTTTTAACAAGGAATGGACTGTGAGTCAATCTTTGACATAATAACATCAGCAATATTATATATATAGCACATTATCCCAGTCCAGTAAGGGAAATCTTGTGCAACTGATGTGGATGTGCAGGGCCAAGCGCAGCTGTTCCCAATGGACTCACTGGATGTATTTGGTGCAGTCAAAAACACGTGTCTCCTCCATCCACGTGCAACAATGCACAAGTAGAGTTGGACTGGGACTAGAGCTTATAGTGACTAAAATGGTTTACGTTGGTTCATAGGTATTTCTTTTTCAGTCAGACTTTCTGTTGTTGCTGCATCGTCACCAGATGTAGTTTATCTGGAAAAGACAGCAATGGGGACCTGATCCATATCTCTCCTGTGACTCCTTAAGGAACAACCACACCAATGTACCATAACTAGGGATATGTCCATGACTCTTTTTTTTTTTTTGCCAGAGAAAATATCAATCAATACAGGGTCTGTTCACTTTAAAATTCCTTAGGCTTCATCACATAAATTAGGTAGTTGGTAAAATGAAGCTGCTGTTCAAGGGAGAAAAAAACCCCAAAGCCTTTGTCCCTAAACACTGCTTGCCAAAATGTATTGTTCAACAAGGAATTCCCACTGGCAACAAGAAAGATCTTCATCCAGGACAGCTGCAGGAAACCTGAATCCACAGAAATATATGAAAGCCTCAGCACTAACACCTCACACTTTGCCTGTGTGTGCTTGCTGATTTAATTTTGAGGGAGGAGATCATATCAGTTTTGAATTTGTTTCTTTTCAGCAATTGCACCCCATTCCTTAATATATTTATTTGGAAGCAAGTCCCAATGATGGCAGTGGACATTCCAAATATACACACCTAAAGTTTAAGCCTTTGTGATTGGTTCAGCTGCAGTTTTAGAAAGAACACTCCTAGAATCATTTTTTTACTTATATGAGACTTGTGTGTGCTTGAAGCACGGTGACTGGGTTGGCACATGTTGCTTGCAAGGCTTTGGGCCAAAATCGCCTTTAGCTTCCCTGTGGGAGAAATGTTGCTCAGCGTTGCATTCAATCATATGTAGTCCATCATTCCTGAACTATCAATTTGCTGTGCTACAGCTGCAATCCGATACCTAGTTTTGTGGGAGTTATCCCCATTAAACTCAATGGGACTTACTTTTGAGTAGACATGTATAGGATTGCATTGAAAGGCTGCAATCCCAAACACAGTTACTGAGGAATAAGCAAGACAAGTTTCCAAGTAAACATGTGCGGCAAAACTAATATAGGAAAGAGAGTGGCTAAATTGTGGAACTAACAGGTGCTCCAAGAATGAAGACCTTTTAAGAGAGCGCCTCTGGTAAACAATATTACTGCCTCCATGACAGTATCTTACTACTTCCTTGCCTGCTTTTTTTTTTACTTAAAAGTCAAAGAACAAACCATATAACACAAAAAGTGCTTGCTAAATTGTTACCCATGCTCAAAAATGGGGTCAGAAGGAAATCAAAATTATTGAGTCCAATTTCTGATAGATTATTATTTTTGTTCATAGTTAAGACATGCGTTGACCCTCAAAAATGTTACAGTTTCTGTATTTTGTACCTGCTTCTTGTTGTTATAATTAATCTCCTTAACTATAAACTAGATTCAACAGGGTTTTTTTTTTTAATTTTAAGCATTGTTTTTCAACTTTCAAAATATTCATTACCCTATACTAGAACATTTACAGTTATGTTTTTTTAACATATCATAGAATCAGAGAATAGTAGGGTTGGAAGAGGCCTACAAGAGCATTGAATCCAACCCCCTGCTCAATGCAGGAATCCAAGTCAGAACATCCTGACAGATGGCTGTCCAGCCTCATCTTGAATGGCTCCAGCGTGGGAGAGCCCACTACCTCCATAGGTAATTGGTTCCATTATTGTCGTATTGCTGTAACAGTCAGGAAATTTTTCCTGATGTTCAGCCAGAATCTGGCTTCCTGTAACTTGAACCCATTATTGTGTCCTGCATTCCAGTATGATCGAGAAGAGATCCTGGCCTTCCTCTCTGGGGCAACCTTTCAAGAGCGTTATCATATCTCCCCTCAGTCTTCTCTTCTCAAGGCTAAACCTGTCCAGTTCTTTCAGCCTCTCTTCATAGGGCTTTGTTTCCAGTCCCTTTGTTGCCCTCCTCTGAATCCTCTCCAGCTTGTCTGCATCCTTCTTAAAGTGCCCAGAACTGGACACAGTACTCCAGATGAAGCCTAACCAGTGCTGAGTAGAGGGGAACTAGTACTTCCCAGGATTTGGAAGCTATGCCTCTATTAATGCAGTCCAAAAGAGCATTTGCCTTTTTTGCAGCCACATCACATTGTTGGCTCATATTCAGCTTGTGATCGACACAATTCCAAGATCCTTCTTGCTTGTAGTGTTGTTGAGCCATGTATCCCCCAACTTGTAACTGTGCATTTGGTTTCTTTTTCATAGGTGAAGAACTTGGCATTTATCTCTATTAAATGTCATTCTGTTATTTTCTGCCCAGCGCTCCAGTCTATCAAGATCACTTTGAATTTTGTTTCTGTCTTCCAAAGTGTTAGCTATCCCACCCAATTTGGTGTCATCTGCAAATTTGAACAGCATTCCCTGCACCTCCTCCTCCAAGTCCTTAATAAAAATGTTGAAGAGCACTGGGCCCAGGACTGAGCCCTGTGGTACCCCGATCATTACCTCTCCCCAGTTTGAGAAGATCCCATTGATAAACACTCTTTGAGTCCGGTTCTGTAGCCAACTGTGAATTCCCCTGATCATTGTTTCTTCTAGCCCACTTTGAGCTACTTTGTTCATCAGGATATCATGGGGCACTTTGTCGAAAGCTTTGCTGAAGTCAAGGTATATTATGTCTACAGCATTCCCACAGTCCACAAGGGAGGTTACTTCATCCAAAAATGAGATCAGATTCGTCAAGAACATTTGTCAAGAACAAATCCGTGTTGGCTTCAAGTAGTCACTGCATTGTTTTCAAAGTGCTTACAGATGGATTGCTTTATGATCAGCTCCAGAATTTTCCCAGGGATTGATGTCAGACTGACTGGTCTGTAGTTCCCAGGTTCCTCCTTTTTACCCTTTTTGATGATAGGGACAACATTAGCCCTTCTCCAGTCATCTGATACTTCCCCCGGGCTGTCTTCCATAATTTCTCAAAGAGAATACACAGTGGTTCTGAGAGTTTCTGCCAGTTCCTTTATTACTCTAGGGTGCAGTTCATCTGGCCCTGGAGCTTTGAACTCAAAGTAATCTGGTGTTCCTTGACCATATGCCTATCGATCTCAAGCTGCAATCCTGCCCCTTCAGCCTGTTCCTCGCCTTTGCCAGGGGGGTCATAGACTCTCTTTTTGGAGAAGACTGAGCCAAAGTAGGAATTGAGCACTTCTGCCTTTGTCATCTGTTATCATTTTGCCATCCTTATTTAATAGCTGAACCACCATTTCTTTCCTCTGTCTTTTACTATGCACGTAGCAGAAGAAAGCTCTTTTGTTGTTTTTAGCATCCCTCACTAACCTCAGCTCATTCTCAGCTTTAGCCTTCCCGACACCATCCCTGCAATTCTGTGCTACCTCCCTGTACTCTTCCTTTGTAGCTTGGCCTTCCTTCCACTTCCTATATGTGTACTTTTTTGTTTTCAGGTCATCTCTAAGCTTTTTGTGAAGCCACAGTGGCTTCTTCTGTTGTCTTCCATCTTTTCTTCTTGTTGGAATTGTTTGTGATTGTGCCTTGAGAATTTCCTTTTTTAAAAGCTCCCACCCATCTTGGACTCCTTTTCTCATTAGCGTCGCTTGCCATGGGACCTTACTGATCATTGTTCTGAATTTATTAAAATCAGCTTTCCTAAAATCCAGGGTACGGGTTTGGCTACACTCGGCTTTTGCTTCCTTTAGAACCAAGAACTCAAGTATAACATGGTTGCTTTCCCCCAGAGTTCCTGTAACTGCTACTTTATCCACTAAGTCATCTCTGTTGGTTAGGATCAAGTCAAGGATACCCAATCCTCTAGTTCCTTCCTCTGCTTTCTGTAGGAGGAAGTTATCCACCACACAAGTCAGGAATTTCCTGGAGGGGCCATGTTTTGCAGAATTTGTCTCCCAACAAATATCAGGGAAATTGAAGTCCCCCATTTCTACTACATCATGCTTCCTTGAAACATTGGCTATTTGCTTTTCAAAAGTTTCATCCTCGTCTTCTCCTTGATTGGGTGGCCGGTAGTAGACTCCGACCACCATGTTCCTTTTATTCTTTGCTCCATTTATTTCAACCCAGATGCTCTCGATGGGGCTACCAAGCTCCTCCTCCTGTATTTCTGTGCAGAGATATGTGTTTTTCACATACAGTGCAACCCCACCTCGCTTTCTGTTCCTCCTGTTCTGTTTGAACAAGTTATATCCTTCAATTCCTGTATTCCAGTCATGAGAGTCATCCCACCAAGTCTCAGTTACACCTATCAAGTCATAATTTCCCTCCTGTATCAAGAGTTCAAGTTCGTTCTGTTTGTTTCCCATACTCTGAGCATTAGTATATAGACATGTGCTTCATGGTCTGGCTGTCTTCCTACATGCTTGTGAAGACAATTATTGGGCGCTATTAGAGCTGTTACACAAGCCCCTTCGCCACAACAAGGCAGTGATCCTCAGTGAAGCCATAAGCTATGCTGTGCAGGGCAACCCAAGACGGACAGGTCATGGCGGAGAGTTCTGACAAAATGTGGTCCACTGGAGAAGGAAATGGCAACCCACTCCAGTATTCTTGCCAAGAAAACCCCATGGAACGTATCACAAGGCTAAAAGAGATGATGCCGGAAGAGGAGCCCCTCAGGTCGGAAGGTGTCCAATATACTACTGGGGAAGAGCAGAGGGAATTTCCAAGTAGGGCCAGAAAGAGTGAAGCGGCTGGGCCAAAGCCGAAAGGACACTCAGCTGTGGATGTGTCTGGTAGTGAAAAGAAAGTCCGATGCTATAAAGAACAATATTGTTTAGGAACCTGGAATGTAAGATCGATGAATCAAGGAAAGCTGGAGGTAGTCAAACATGAGATGGCAAGACTGAACATCGACATCTTGGGAATCAGTGAACTAAAATGGACAAGCATGGGCAAATTTAAGTCAGGTGACCATTATATCTACTACTGTGGGCAAGAATTCCTTAGAAGAAATGTAGTAGCATTCATAGTCAACAAAAGGGTGGGAAAAGCAGTAATTGGGGTACAATCTCAAAAACAATAGAATGATCTCAGTACGAATCCAAGGCAAACCATTCAGCATCACAGTAATTCAAGTCTATGCCCCAACCACTGAGGCCGAAGAAGCTGAGGTTGATTGGTTCTATGAAGACCTACAACTCCTTCTAGAACTAACACCAAAAAAAGATGTCCTCTTCATCATAGGGGATTGGAATGCTAAAGTAGGAAGTCAAGAAATCACCAGGATAACAGGCAAACATGGCCTTGGTGTACAAAATGAAGCAGGACAAAGGCTAATAGAGTTTTGCCAAGAGAACATGTTGATCATAGCAAATACTCTTTTCCAACAGCACAAGAGGCGACTCTACACATGGACATCATCAGATGGTCAATATCGAAATCAGATTGATTATGTCCTTTGCAGCCAAAGATGGAGAAGCTCTATACAGTCAGTCAAAACAAGACCTGGAGCTGACTGTGGCTCAGATCATGAGCTTCTTGTTGCAAAATTTCGGCTGAAATTGAAGAACGTAGGGAAAACCACTAAACCATTCAGGTATGACCTAAATCATATCCCTGATGAATATACAGTGGAGGTGAGGAATAGATTGAAGGGATTAGACCTGATAGACAGAGTGCCTGAGGAACTATGGACGGAGGTCCGTAACATTGTTCAGGAGGCAGCAACTCAATCCATCCCAAAGAAAAAGAAATGCAAGAAAGTAAAGTGGCTGTCTGATGAGGCTTTACAAGTAGCTGAGGAAAGAAGGGAAGCGAATAGCAAGGGAGAATGGGGAAGATATACCCGACTGAATGCAGATTTCCAGAGAACAGCAAGGAGAGACAAGAGACAAGGCCTTCTTAAATGAACAATGCAAAGAAATCGAGGAAAACAACAGAATGGGAAAGACTAGAGATCTCTTCAAGAAAATCGAAGATCTCAAGGGAACGTTTTGTGCAAAGACGGGCATGATAAAGGACAAAGAAGGCAGGGACCTAACAGAAGCAGATGAGATTAAGAAGAGGTAGAAAGAATACACAGAAGAACTATACAGGAAAGATCTTAATGTCCCTGATAGCCATACAAGCTGGGTTTCGAAGAGGCAGAAGAACTAGAGATCAAATTGCCAACATTCGCTGGATCGTGGAGAAAGCAAGAGAATTCCAGAAAAATGTCTATTTCTGCTTCATTGACTACGCTAAAGCCTTTGATTGTGTGGATCACAACAAACTGTGGCAAATTCTGAAAGAGATGGGAGTACCAGACCACCTTACCTGTCTCCTGAGAAACCTGTACGAGGGACAAGAAGCAACAGTAAGAACCAGACATGGAACAACCAATTGGTTCAAAATTGGGAAAGTATGACAAGGTGATATGTTGTCACCCTGCTTATTTAATTTATATGCAGAGTACATCATGAGAAACACCAGGTTGGATGAATCACAGGTTGGAATTAAGATTGCCAGGAGAATTATCAACAACCTCACATACGCGGATGATACCACCCTAATGGCAGAAAGCGAAGAGGATCTTGTTGAGGGTGAAAGAGGAGAGTGCAAAAGCTGGTTTGAAACTCAACATTAAAGAAATGAAGATCATGGCATCTGACCCCATCACTTCCTGGCATATAGAAGGGGAAGAAATGGTAGCAGTGACAGATTTTATTTTCTTGGGCTCCAAGATCACCGCAGATGGTGACTGTAGCCATGAAATTAAAAGACGCTTGCTCCTTGGGAGGAAAGCTATGGCAAACCTAGACAACACAGTAAGAAGCAGAGACATCACCTTGCCGACAAAGGTCCTTATAATCAATGCTATGGTTTTCCCAGTAGTAGGCTGTGAGAGCTAGACTATAAGGAAGGCTGAGCACCGAAGAACTGATGCTTTCAAACTGTGGTGCTGGACAAGGCTCTTATGAGTCCCCTGGACTGCAAGGAGGTCAAATCTAGGGATGGCGGAGAATTTCTCCACGAATCTCCGGGAGGCCGAATGCCAACGCATTCGGCCCCCCGAAATTAGTGGAGAAACGGTCCGCCACCCCGCCGGGATGGGACTTACCTTTCCCAAATGTCCCTGGCACTGGCGGCTCCCGGCGGCTCCCGGCAGTGGTGCGGCGGCGGCAGCAGCCAGTCTTCCGACCGGCTGCCACCACCGCCATTTCCCTGTAAAAAAAAAAAAAAAAACCTCAAGCAAACGTGATAGGCTACGTAAAGATTTACGTAGCCTATCACCGCTAGATTTTCAAAAAACACCGTGATAAGCTACGTAAATGTTTACGTAGCCTATCATGGCTGACTGCAGGGACGCAAACGGCGGCAGCTACGGCCACCGCCATTTGCATCCCGGCCGGCAAGGAGGATTCGCGGCCGGAGGGATGGGGCGCCTCCCCCCGGCCAGAATTTCGGCCGGAGGGATGGGGCGCCTCCCCCCCCGGCCAGAATTTTGGCGGGGAGGGATGGGTTGCCTCCCCCCCGCCAAGAATTTCAGGGGGAGGAACGGAGCGCCTCCCCCCCACCGCAAAGCAAGCTGTGGGACCAGGTAAGGGACTTTCGTCCATCCCTAGTCAAATCAGTCAATCCTAAAGGAAATCAACCCTGAATGCTCATTGGAAGGACAGATACTGAAGCTGAAGCTCAAATATTTTGGCCACCTAATGCGAAAAGTCACTGGAAAAGACCCTGATGCTGGGAAAGATTGAAGGCAAAAGGAGAAGGGGACTGCAGAGGATGAGATGGCTAGATGAGATGGCTCATTAAAGATAGCTCCTTAATGACCTTCCGTCGAGCATTAAAAACGTTGTTGTTCAGGCAGGCATTTGGGGTGGGTTAGGGTATTTTAGAAAATGTTTTTATTGTAGAATTTTATTGTTTTAAACTGTTTTTATTGTATGTTGTACATCGCCCAGAGTGGCTGGGTGACCAGCCAGATGGGCGATTAATAAATTTAATAATAAAATAAAAAAAAAAAGATAGCATCACCGATGCAATGAATATGAACTTGAGCATGCTCCGGGAGAGAGTGGAGGACAGGAAGGCCTGGCATGCTATGGTCCATGGGGTCACGAAGAGTCGGACACAATGACTGAACAACAACAACAATTAGAGCTGTTCTCTCCATTGCATTATGTATCTGAAAGATTAATTGCATTTGCCACGTAGGCACATCTTTTGCTTCAATTTATTACTTCTTTTCCTTAGTGTTTTTAAGCCACATGGTTTTTCCATTTTAAAAAAAAAAACTTAAGCTATCCTTGCTTTTTTGGTTTGTTGGTATTATATGCATACCAATATTATATGCACTTAATGGGGGGCGGGGGGCAGAGCTGTGATCCTGCTATCCACCATACTCCATGGTATGGTGGTGGAAGGAGAGCAGAGAAAGACATAAGAATTTCATTAACATCACTGCAATCTCTACATGACTACACAAAAGTAAGTCCTATTGAGTTCAGTGGGGTTTACTTCAAGGTAAGTGGGTATAGGATTGTAGCCTAAATGTGGTATGGATAACTTGCCCCACCTAGTAAGGATGTATAGTTGCAAACAGAGTACCAACTGATAGCCAATGGAACAATTCAGACTATTTATCTCATTGGTGGGAGTGGGCAAGGGTGTGGGTGCACTCGGTGAAATTTTATTGCAACTTTTATACCTCATATAAAAATCTTCTCAAGGAAAATCTTTGTCCCAAATTCTGTCATGGGATGCAAATCAACCCAAATTTCTACGTGAAAATCCTCTTGGGGTATAAATCTATGCCAAGAAATCAATAGCGATGTCTAAATCAAAATAAAAGGAAAGATTAGGATGACCAGCAAATTAGAGAAAAGGAAATCCTCGTCTTTTCAACATAATTTTCATGGGCTCAGAATCATAGGAATTCTACACGGAGGCCAAGAGAACCTTTCTAAACTATCGAGGGAGCTAAATTAATATCCTGGAACATGAATGATATGAGACCAACATAAACAAAAGCTTGAAGAAGATGCTTCTATTTAGCAAAACTCATTTATAGAGTGCATTAGAAAACATCTGCTCCTGTAAATGAGAGCAGAAAATAAATGAAGACATGGAGGCTTACTGAAAAAGTCTGTATTGATTTACAAGTTGATCTAAATTCCCAGTGGGAGTGGACTTTTAGCTATAAACCTGCCTTAGGTACATAGCTCTGCACAGTGTAAAGAGCAGTTGAACTGACATCTCTCCATAACAAAGAAGCCTCTGATACCAACCCGCCCTGCCCCCATCAATCTGAGTTTTAATCCTGTGTTAATAGCATTTTTTGCACAAGCCTATTTATGTATTTATTTATTTGCAAAATTTACGAGCAGCCCTTCAATTAAAAAAAAAACATCTCTCAGGACAGCATTTATGCTCATAAAAACACAGATATTACAATACAAGGTTATAAACTGCAGAAGAATCAAAGCCTTTCAAACACTTAGAGCTGGTAATATAAATAAAAGTTGTCCATGATGCTAAAAACTTAAATCATATTCTGAAAGGTCTGGGCAAGTTGAAAAGGGCTTGATTTCACACCAGAAAAACAACATGTTCTGGGCCAAGCGAGCTTCCATGGGGAGGGAATTCCAGATATGGGGCATCACTACTGAGGAGACCCTCTGAGAAGACTGGCCTCTACCTGCCAGTCAATAGAAGGTGTGGGGATGTTGGTGGAAGGCCTCTGAATGTTAGGGATGCACAGACATCTCTATGCTTGCCCTCATAGGGGCTCAATCTTTTGTGAATGCTCCAAGCAAGGGTGTGCAAAAAAGGATAGGTGTTCTGGGGGCACAATAAGTGCCCACAGAACATCTGCCTTTGCCACCGCTGCCTCCCACTACCCCTGACCCCCCCCCCGCCCGAGCTACCAAACTTACCTGTGGGTTTTATGATGACCTACTGTTGCTATTTTTATTTTACCACCTTCCAGTAATCCTTTAAGCAATATCACTGACATCTGTCAACTGATGATGATTTTGTTTTTCTTTGTCCTCCTCTTCTTGAGGATTGGTTGGGATGTGAATCATTGTATTTGGCAAAAGTTTATCTTTGTTTTGCTTGTTTGTGGATTTTTACAAGGATTTTAAGGGAAGGATGAGTTTCCCCCTCTGCTTTCCGCCCCAATCATATTCTTATTGCACCATTAGAACAGAGTCGTTAGTAAGCACACGAACCTTAATTGTACAGATTAGCTTGCTGTTGGTGAACTTGTTGCTTGTTGATAAGATGAACTAGTGGATAGATGCAAGACAATTAAACTCATTTCCATTGCCTATCCTGTGCAGTAGCTCATTGCTTCTCCCTCCCTCCCTCCCTCCCTTTCCTTGTAAGTCTGTAAAGGATGGTGCTGCACTAGTGGCTTCCCTTTGTCAGTGCAGCATGGACAATGGGGAAGGATGAGGATCAAATGGCTGTCAGGCAAGTGAATCCCTACATAAATAACTCTTTTCCATATGTATGTTAATCCTTTCCTTTAGTTACACATGCTTTTTAAAAATAAGTTTAGGAATTGTAAGTCAGCTAATAATAAAAACAATTAGGGTGTGATAGCAGAACTTATAGCCGCAAGATAGTAAGAACTCCACTGACAGCAATCTGAGTATTTGTGTGTATACAGCTGCCTTCTTCCCTCTGGGATCATGGGGTTCTGTTGCTGAAGCCAAAACTGCTAGAGCATGTTCTAAGCTGAACATAGTCTAGACTTATGACAGCATTTTTCTAACTATTATTATCCCTGGTTACATTTTAATAGTTGGACAGCAAAACAACCAGATTCTTCTTGGAGCTCTAGCTATTGAGGGTCAAACCACAGGCCCAAAGGACCTCTCAGAATTCAGAAGATGGGCTCGATGATGAAGAGTTTGGCCACTTTTTTATAGTTCTGTTTTTTAGCACAATTTGTCATCATCTTAATACTTAGCTTGTGTACAAAACACTTCAAGTGCTCAAGGCAGAGGTGAGATAAAATAATCATTTTTAGCTTTAGTTTCACTTTCGTTGTTTCTAGATCCTTTTCAAGGGCAGCCCCATGTGGAGGGCATTACAGTAGTCTAATCTCGATGTCACTAGGGCATGGATGACAGTGATGAGGGTTGCCTTTAACAAGAAAGGTCATAGTTGGTGTACCAGCTGGAGCTGTAAAAATGCCCCCATGCTACTGATGTCCCCTGTGCATCCAACATGTTGGATCCAATATTGCCGATGGTGTATGCGTGGAGCTGAGAGAACAGTGACTTACCTGAGAAAGACTATGTGGTGTGAGATTTGAATTGGGGACTACCTGGCTCACACATTTAGCCAGTACATTTTGGCGATGGTACATCCATAGATGGGACCAAAAGGCCATATAATCAACCTAACATAAATATGTTGACATAAATAGGGGTGCTTACTGAACAAATTGCTACAGATTTTTTTTTTTAATCACTAGTGTTAAATACACATTTCTTTAAAATGAAAATTGGGGTGGGGGGTGGGTAACAGTTCTTGAGGGTCCATTAAAGGGTATTGGGATTGGAAGTGAGACCATAGAGCATCCACCTTGATGCAGTTATTAAAAAATGTGGCAATAGCCACTTCACACCTTGATTTTTCATGCTGTCTTCCCAGATTCTAATGTAGAAACATATTTCTGCTCAAAAATATGAGGGCAGATTCACATAAGCGTTTATCACAGCATGTTCAACTGGTGCTGAAAAGAAAAATAAGCCCCCCCCCCCGCCCCCAATGGCCATATGAATTGATTTTCAGGAAAGAATATAAAATGAAGGAGAGACAAAAACAAAGGGGAATGAAAGTACATAGTGGGAGAATTTGGAGGAATTGTAACAACAGAAATATATCACAAAAGCAAGGTCTGTCCTGCCTGTTCATGCACAAGCATAACACGCACACAGTATGGCATTTTGTTTTATTTTTAATATTTTGCTTTCTCGAGAGTACAGGGGAGCAGTACAGGGAAGGAAAACATCAGAATTTTTGAATCTGCTCTTCAGATAATTGTACCTCCCCCATTGCCCAGCTGCAACTGGGAAGGAATTTTCAGCTCATCCCTGATCTAAGCAAAGTGTTTCAGTGTTTCTGCCAGTTTCAGTCCTGCCCTGGAGGTGTAGATGCATCTATATGTCTTTCAGATCCCAGTCTTCAACTGTGGAGAGGATTATTAATGAAGCCTTTAAGATATTTATTTTTGTGTGGTGACATACCTACCTATGTACCTATAAACATTCAAGGAACAGCAGGCGTTCTGAGAAGAAATCTGCAAATCCACTGCACCATTGCTTGAATTTCAAGAACATTTCTAAGCTGAATTTACCATTTTTACACATTGGAATATTTACTAACTGTTAAAATAATCCACCTCTGCCTTAGGGTTTACACTTGGCCCATTGACCTGTCCTCTGGATAAGGGTTTCTTCTGTCTGCAGGAATGGAGGAAAGACATTTAGGGGAAGAAAAGGGTTGGTCACTTGAAGTCCTTCCTTGTGTTGCTGGGGTCAATTCTGGAAATTATTCCAGTTCCAGATAATGGTTTGCCATCATGGCACTCTGCTTAATCTTATATATAACAATTATAGCCTTGATCAACCTTTCCATCAATTTTCCTGGGATAGCGGTTAGGCTGAAAGTTCTTTTTAAAATCGGTGCTTTATTGGGTACCTTCTAATCCTATGGTAATGAAGGTGATTTTGGTAATAAGTTTAGATATATGTGTATGTATATGCGCGTGTGCACACACATATGCACGTGCACACACACACACATATATATATATCCCTGATGGATAACCTCTGTCTGGGGAAAGACAGGAAGAGTGCAATCCTGTTGATTCTCCTGGACCTCTGGACGGCTTTGGGTATAAATGGGAATCATCATATTTTCATCAATCCAGCTTCAATCAATGTCTCTTCTATGGAGGGGTATCTAACTGTACTACACCTCCCAAATAAAATGATCTGCTGTATGAATTTCTCAAAAGTCAACAAAGCATGTTCAGAACAAGGCTTTCTGGGGAAAACATAATGGTGGCTGTTCTAATTCTCTCTCTGCCCACCCAAGAATCTTGTAGCGAATTTCTTAGTTAAGACTCCGTATAAACTAAGATGGTAAGTGTAGGAGACCTTCTTAAACTAGTAGGTCAGACTGGGCAGTTAAAGCTCACTGACCAGTCTAAGAACTTCTGTGTCACTCTGTCAGGTTTGTTCATCAGTGTGAGCAATGAGGGAGTTGTTTGCAAATTTGCCGCCACTGCTGCTGCTGTAGCTTCTTTCTTTCTTTCTTTCTTTCTTTCTTCTTCTTCTTCTTCTTCTTCTTCTTCTTCTTCTTCTTCTTCTTCTCTCTCTCTCTCTGTGCCTTGCCACACATTTATTTACAATATTTATATACTGCTCTACATCAAAAGATTTTGGAGTGGTGAACAGCAACGATAAAATAGGGGTGGACGAAAGTCCCTTACCTGTCCTCGAAGGACGTTCGCGGTGGGGGGGAGGCGCTTCGCAGCTCCCCCCGCGAAGTTCAGGCCGGGGGGGGAGGCTTCCCGCCTCGCCCGGCCGCGAACGTGAAAGTTAAAAAAAAAAAAACAACGCCCCCTGATAGGCTACGTGACGATTCACGTAGCCTATCACGGCTAGATCTGCAAAGTCAGCCGTGATAGGCTACGTCAATCGTCACGTAGCCTATCACGGGTGACTTTAAAAAAAAAAAAAAGTGCGTACGCTAATGGCGGCCCCCATAGGGAGCCGCCATTCGCGTTCCTTATTTAGTCGCTGTAGTCTACGTAAATGTTTACGTAGACTACGGCGAAAATAAGGGCAACGCAAATAGCGTTGCCCTTATTTTCGCCATAGTCTACGTAAACATTTACGTAGACTACAGCGACCAAATAAGGAACGGGAATGGCGGCTCCCTATGGGGGCCGCCATTATCCGTACGCGCTTTTTTTTTTTTAAGTCACCCATGATAGGCTACGTGACGATTGACGTAGCCTATCACGGCTGACTTTGCAAATCTAGCCGTGATAGGCTACGTGAATCGTCACGTAGCCTATCAGGGGGCGTTTTTTTTTTCTTTGATTGCAATGGCGGGGGCGGCAGCCGGTCAAAAGACCGGCTGCCGCTCCCGCCCCGCTCGAACACCCGCCGAACCGCCGGCTGGACCCGCCACCGGGAGGGACATTCGGTGAAGGTAAGTCCTGTCCCGGGGGGGTGTGCGGGGGGCGGGGGGGTTCGGAGGATTTCTCCCCGAAACTTGTTCGGGGGGCCGAACACGTTGGCGCTCGGCCCCCCGAAGTTTCGGGGAGAAATTCTCCGCCAACCCTACGATAAAAGAATAAAACACCATGTTAAAACAATTAAAACATTTTAAAAATAAACAAGTTCTGATAAGACCAAATGTCATATTTCGGGTCCATGTGGAACCACCAGGAGCAGGCCCTCTGATGACCTCAGTGACTGGGCAGGTTGATAAGGGAGAAGGCACCCAGGTAACCTGGCCCCAAGTTGTTTAGGGCTTTATACACTAGCACCAAAACCTTAAACCTGGCCTGGTAGCGAATAGGCAGCCAGTGCAGTTCCCTCAGCAAAGGAGTTGCATGCTGAAAAGGGGCAGATTCCCACAACAGCTGAGCTGCTGCATTCTGCACTAGCTCCAGCTTCCGGATCGGCCTTAAGGGCAGCTCTGCATAGAGCGCATTGCAGTAATCCAGTCTTGAGGTTACTAGTGCCTGTAACACCGTGACCACTTGGGTATATAGGAACTGGATCTGACATTTGGCCATCTCTGATATAGACAGACATTGGGAGAGGTGTTAGAACTTGAATAATAATCCTGAGATTTTTGAGTAACATTCATCTATAGCAGCACACCAAGGGCTTTTAAATGACACCCTATTGGTGCAGATTACTTGAGATTTCTTTTAGAGCATTTTGCCACAAATTGAAATTATTATTATTATATTATTATTATTATTATTATTATTATCATCATCATCATCATCATCATCATTTCTATACCATCCCTTTGGATTAAAAGATTAAAAACCATTAAAACTACAGTATACAAAGTTTAAAAACCATTTACATAAAAACACACAAACAGATAGTACGCACAGAGACAACATACATATCATACATACATACATATATATAAACAACTCTAACTTGTTGCTTATGTATGTGATTCAGCAGCAAGAATGTTTAAAGTTCAGGGAACAAACATTTTGGGGGAGCTCCTAGTTGCAGCATCCCCGAGAGATCCACAAAGGGTAGCAGGGCTACCCACACTAGAGCTACAAAGCATGCATGGTAAATGCTGTTAATAAGATGAGAAAATAAAGGCAGAATGTATGTGCCCAATTTTTAGTTTGTTTGTGTTCTCTTTTTGTTTGGCACCATCATCAAACTGTTGGGCACAATTGCTAGCCTGTTGCTCCCATATCCCTTGCCTCACCGTGCTGTGAGTCCCCTTTCAAATATACAGTGCATGGAATTCAGTACTAAGGCCATAAAACAAGTGCTATTCTTGCCATAATTGCTCAGAAATGTGGTGAATGTACCCAGGGCAGGTTTTAGGGGTTTTTTTAGATGGAAGATTGATGTGCCAAAGTTGCTGCTAGTACAGATTGCTTGCCAGGTGTAATTAGATCAAATGAAATCCATGCCTCATCAAAATAGCAGCACGTTTTTCAGTGTCCTCTGGCTGAAACACTGCACTGAATGTGTGTCTAAATATTCAGTATATTAGCGTGCATCTGAACAAGATTTTTCAGTGTAAAATGTGCTCTGGATAGAAAATCCAAGATGTGGGAATACTCATGGCCATGAATGAAAAATGCCTCTCAAATTGATCTTAAGTGGCAGACATGCTCATGTGGGAGCAGTTGGCTAAAAAGTGCTTTAAAGGTCAAAACTAGCACTTTAATTGCTCCCAAAAATGAATATGCAATTGATGAAGATATATGATTGGAGTGCTCCAGTTTGTTGGGTCCTAAACAATGGTTTGCTGCATTTGGGGGCAAATCAAGTTTGCAGTATGTCTTTAAAGGCAGCCCCATGTGGAGAGCATTGCAGGACTCCTGAATGGAAGTAATCAGGGAGTGGGTAATTGAGGCTAGGTCTGCCTTCCCCCCACAAAAGGCAGAAGCTGGTGAAAGCAGCAGAGACTATTAAAAGTAGGGATGTCAGAGAATTCCGCCATGGCCCCTGGAATCCGTGGCGGAACGGCCTCCCTCCACCGCCACCCCACGGAATCCCCCTGGGACAAAGCATACCTGGCAGTGGCTCTGGCAGCTCCGGCAGCAGTGGATGCGGTGGCGGCTCCGGCTGGCTCCGTCGTAGCGGCCGCCATTTGCGTGGCTGCCTTTCTTCGTGATAGGCTACGTAAATACTTACGTAGCCTATCACGGCAAAGAGCAGGGGTTCAAATGGTGGCCGCTACACCATTTGCGCCCCTGCTCTTTGCCATAATAGGCTATGCAAGTATTTACGTAGCCTATCACGGCTTGGTAGCCATGCAAATGGCGTAGCGGCTGCCATTTGCAGCAGCAGCAGCCTGGCAGCAGCCGGAATTCCAGCTGTGGCTGGCCCTGGCCAGCAGCTTCGCAGAGTTGCTGCGGAGTGGAGCCAGCAAGGGAGGATTCCAGGGGGAGGGACGGAGCGCCTCCCCCCACCGTGGATGCCCTGGAATGGAGCCAGGTGTTTCATACATCCCTAGTTAAAAGCCACTCCTTGTCACTGCAGCCACCTGATTATCTAAGGGAAAAATTGGATACTCAAAGAACATTCTCTAGTTACACACCTGTTCCTTCAGAGGAAGTACAACTGCATCTTGAACAGGCTGCATAACCTCTCCCATCCTGTTAGAATTCCTAATCAGCAGCACCCAGTATTATGTTTCAATTTATATACCCCAATCCACTCCTGAAGTGAGGCTAGACCCTGACTTGTTACATCTACTGCCACCCTGGAATTAGATGTTGGCAAAGACAGGTAATGCTGACTGTCATCAGCATACGGATGACTCTTTAGCACAAACCTACAGAAGACCTCACCCAGAGGCTTCTGGTAGATGTTGGAAACTATGGGAAACAAGATGGAAGCTAATGGCACCCCGCAGGCCAATGGTTGGAAATAGTTTCTCAGCACCAACTTCTGTAAGGATGAGGAGGACCTCAAATTGGGGCCTTCAGCACCTTATGTCCTGTGCTACCAGCTTTCTGGGCTTTTAACGAACCACTTAGATCAGGTTCTATGGAGCCAGGGAGCCCTCTAGGCTGCAGTGTTGGCTTGAGTGTTGTTCAGCTGACCCACAGCTTGAAAACAGTCAGCTAACCTTCCAGACCTATGGAGAGGCATCAGGCCCTATAAAGCTCTTCCTCCTAGGCTGGTCCAGCAATTTCAGCAACTCGTCTTATTAACTATAGACTCTTTAACTTGCCTTGCCTCTGCCCTATTTCATCCCAGTCTCTCTTCTCCAATTTGGTATTTCCCTTGCAGCCTGTTTGTGACTTCACCTCCTGCCCTTGGTCTTCCTTTCCTGTTCTTGAAATAACTTCCAACCTGTTTACATCTACACCTCCTGCCTCTGACCCATGTGACTATTGCCTTGCTTGGGTCAGACCCAGGCTCCATGGAAGCCTGACTCCAGCTAGGCCTTGGGCCTAATACCTTACATGACTGAAACCCTGTTCAGGCATTCACCTGAATGTGTGAGGGCTTAGAATGGAGAAAGAGGGTTTACGACGGGTAGCCCTGCCCCTTTCACTTTTGGGTGAGCTTCAGTTCAGACCTTGCCATGTTGAATTGGCAAGAAAGGGAATTCTATTTGTGTTCAAGCCTGAACAGGCCTTGACTCTCCAAGAAAGACTAGAACCACTGGCATACAATGCCCCATAGCTAAACCAGACAAGGTGGCCTAGGCATGTATGTTGAAATCCCATAAAACAAAAAATGTTTTTGTCACCCCTGTGAAACTGTTATTTTGGGCAACTGCCTAGTATTCCTAGGGAAAGGCTAATTTCTACTACCACTGTATTTCTTTACCCATTTACTTACAATTGTGAATAGTTCATGCCATTAAGTGATAAAGGCCACTGTAATCTAAAGGACATGTAAGCACACTCCGGGAGAGAGCGGAGGACAGGAAGGCCTGGCGTGCTATGGTCCATGGGGTCACAAAGAGTCGGACATGACTTAACGACTGAACAACAACAACAAATCTAAAGGACAGCATGCTTTATAGCATGGTCTGGATACAAATTCTGACGTGGATTTTTTGGGTGGTTTTGGAAACGTGGCTGTCTCTGCTGAAAAATTTTCAACTACCCCTTTAAAACAGGTTGCTTTCCACATAACAGTATTGTACAATTGCAGGCCATAGAGCAAGAATTCTCTTAACATCATGAGAACACATTAATAGGTGAATGTATAGATTTGTCTCTTTAATGGGAGCCTTATGTTATAATATGGGAATATGACAATCTGTACTACCTGAAATGTTTACAAGAACATGTACACATTAAATAGTTAATTGACACCAATAATATTTTGAAATGAGCAATTTGTAAAAGTAATAAAAATACATCACACAGAGGTTATATCCACAGTCATGAATTCTGTCTCTAAAGAAATACAATAAATAAAATCACATCATATGCAAATAGTTCTACTTACAACAGTACAACATACTGTGCAGCTTTCCATTTTTTTATTTTTTACCAAACCAATATTACACTTCTAATTTATCCAGTATATTTTTCTACAATCATAACATTACCCACAATAAACAGGGAGGGGGAGACAAAGTTAAGCCTCCACAATCTCTATCCTGAGTCCTTTTAGTTTTGTCATAACTACATACTTTACACAAGGAACCAGCCAAATCCATCTTATGACCAAAATTGTCCTGTTTTCCACTCCAATAGCAGTAAGTTCTATTCATCTTTCAGAAATGATTTTTTTTAATAAAAAAGTTTTAATCCAGTATTGCTATCAGGAAAGAACTAGATCTGCTGACAAACTTAACCTCAAAGTAGTAATTTGAAATACTGTATTCTAAAATTTAAATAGGGACATGTTGTGAGGACAGTTGTCAAGAAGTAGGGTCCAAGCTGGTCTTCCTAAATCATTAGACACATACTGTCATTACAAGCCACTCAACATTATGCTCTTCTTTTATGTTCCATTGTCTTATTGTATTTAAGTTGGTATGACAAACAAAAGCAGTTAAGTAGCTTGTGGATTGCACTCTGAGGGCAGCACCCAGTATTATAATTGTCATTCGCAGAAATGTTCCCATAAGTACAGTTGAAAGATCAGAAGAGTCTGTGCGCATGTTGATTTATGAGTAAGGCACATAATGTAAAGCTGTTCCCAGCTGAAGACCAGTGAGCCCTCTGAGCCTCTCCTGGCTGGCCCAGGAATTTTCTGAGGTTTCCTGACACCCCCCCCATTTCCTGAACCAAACCAAGGGCTCAGAAAGGTGCCATCCCACAGGTCCAAACTCTCCCCACATTCCTTCCCTCTTGTTGCCAGCAGATAAGTAGTAAAAAGGGAGGGTCCCTCCCTCCATTGGCCTCATACAGTAGCGATGGGACATAGTGGACTATGGGAGCTGTAGTTCTTTGAAAGACTCCTGCAATTTCAGAATAGGGAAGGGAGGTAGTATGTTTGGAGGATGGGGGGACAAGTTTGGAGGGTGGTGGGAGGATGGCAGAGATGGGTACGCGGGAACTGGGAATTCCTTTTTTTTTATCTTAATTTGGACATAAGAGGAAGTTTAGACTTGTAAAAACTTGCCTCTCCTTTTGAGGTGTGTTTTCTGGACCACCAAAGATTGTTTCTGAGCAAGGCTGAAGAGAACTTTGTCACCATCATTACTCCCAATCCTTGCCATCCATGTTTGGCTTTTGAGTGGACACCCTTTGCACATATGATCTGCGAGAACACACCTGTGAAAGAATATGACAGTGGGTGCAATCACCAGATGTTCTTATGCACCTTTCCTATTTCATACTTGGGGAAATAGGCAAAAGTAATTTAGTGGTTCGATACATGGAACCCAAAGGAAAAAGCCCAGAGATGCAGATGTCCATCATGTGAGCGTAAGAAGTTGACTTCTCCTGATTGTGGCCGCTGTGAGATATGGCTCTTGGGATTCCACTGAAATTACAATGTTTAATCTCGCTCTTTTCCCACTGAAGTCAGTGGCAAAATTCTAATTCCAGTTATAGAGCATAGTCAGTCCTTCTAGGCTTTTAATGTTCTTCTTTGTTTAAGAATATATAAACTTCACATCTGCCAAAATGGCACCCAAAGCAGTATACAATACTAAAAATGAACATACGGTCATCCTTAATAAATGATAAAACATTATTTTTCATTGTTGGCACAACATTGTTGCAGATACAGAAAGGACATGTTGTGAATTTGTAATACCCTGTAATCCATAACAGTTTACTCAGGAATAGCATCCATTGGCTTCTCTGGACTGCTCTGCAGTAGATTTGAAAGCTCCATTGTTCAGCAGAATCAAGAGTTCAGATAGTGTAACTATTATTCTAGCATATATTTGTCAACCTGGTCAATCTGATATCAATAAAGATTTAGTCATGTTATCTGATCGCCATGTAACATACTCATCGGAGGAAGTAGCAACTCATTCAGTTAAGAATATTTGGGTTAAGGACACTGTCCATGGTTTGGTATAATTCTGTGTCCTTGTGCATTCTAGCTTAGATTTTTTAAAGTCTCTTTGAAAATGCCCTATGGGGTACATTTTCTTTACTTGCTCAAGCATCTTTTAGGGAAAAAATACACAGTGGAAACACCAAGCAAGCATGTTATTTCTTTAATATATTACAGCACCTAGTGGATCCCCATAATATAAGTGTTGTAGCTTAATATATGAACCTCAGCAGTATCAAAATCACTAGAATATTTGCCTTTGATGTAGAACATTAGCATTAGTGGTTTATGCAAAATGTGAAAGGTGAACCTTACAAAAAAAGTCTATATACTCTAAAATGTTTGTATGCAGCAGTAAGAAGGTGCTTTTTGAAAGAAATAAGGTTGTATTGAAAAAACAATCAGGTATCTACAAAACAATTAGCTGAGAAAGCCTCATTTTGACGTTATTTTTCAGATCAAATGCAAGCAATCTACATAAAACAAGAAGGTTTCCTATTTATCCTTTTTGTTCCTAGAGCTAAATCCATAAGGATTCTTATTACATCCAGTGCTGGCTCCAGGTTTTTGAGGGCTCTTGGGGAAGACCCCCTCAATGGGCCCCCTCCCTCAGTGAGTCTACCTTCCCACCACCATTGTCACCAGCTGTTATTGCTCCTCATCCTCTTTCTCACCATTGTTACCACTTGCTTGCTTGACAGGCAAAGTGCCAGTGAGCAAGTGGGCAATGGCAACTACTGCTTCTCCTCACCACCACTGTTGTGTGGGCCAGAGTGAGAGGCAGGTGAACAAGCAGGGTGAAATGGTGAAGAAAGAGTAACAGCAACTCCAGGAGGCTCTTGTCAGTGGTCCCCTGCTGGGGTGTGGGCCCTCAGCAGGTGTCCAACCATGCCAGCCCTAAATATTCCCTCATTCCAGATTAAATGTTGCTTGCAAAGGTTAGTGACATCTCAGAGGCAGCGACATCTCAGTAGTTTGCAGAAATGTTGTTAACACTTTCAGATGTCCTTCTCCGAGGGCACTTTACTAGCCAAACTGACACTTGCTTCATCAAAAGACTGCTTCTGAAAAGGGATGCTTTGACATGGATCCCTGCATTGAGCAGGGGGTTGGACTCGGCGGTCTTATAGGCCCCTTCCAACCCTACTATTCTATGAGCCTATAATATTTTTCATATTTCTTTCAATCTTTACTGACGGGTGGGTTCCAGAGTAATTTAAGTCTTATTAATTTCAATGAGTCTACTATAAATATGACTAAGTCTGGATCCAACCCTATAAACTACCGAACCTGCTGACACCCTAGTAGTATATGAACAGACTGAGTCACACTACAAATACACTAATTTTTCTGTAAGTACCAGGCATTTTAACTCTGTGAGGAGATCTAGCACAGTGTACTGAGCATACTAAAAAAATTACAGGTTGAATTACAGGTTGGGAAGCCATGACAATTAATCCAGTTGTAAATGTGCCCTTAGAGGATCGAGGGTTATGTATTAAATATATATAGGCACATATCTGAAAGCAGTTGTTTTTCCAACACACTTAAAACTTAACTAAAGTATTTTTTCATGCATTTGTTTTTGTAATATATTGCTAAAGCTATATGCTGTAAAATAATTAATGCCAGATTTCTGCTAAAGTCTGGGCCTTTTCTTTTTACATGCAATTAGGAATCCTTTGGAATGGTCCTGAAGAATATAAAAGGGAAAATAATGTATCATTAACAGTGTGATTTTATGCATGTATACTCAAAAACAAGTCTCATTGAGTTGAACAGGAGTTACATCCAGGTACATTTGCATAGGAGTACAGCCTAAGGGAGCAATCCTATCTAGACAGGCGGCCACCTCTGAACTCAGAGGCGACTGCCTATCCAAAGCAGGGCAGGAGAAGCACGGAAGGGATCGTTCCCTCCACGCTTCTCCTGCCCTACTTTTTCGGCTAGACAGCCGATTGTTGCTGTCTAGCCATGGGAGGATGGAGTGGGGAAGGAGGCCGCTGTATGACACATAGGATGTATCGTACAGGCATTTACACTGTCCCCGCCCTGGAACGCCCCCAGCCACACCCCTTTTCAGCCACTCCACACTCCTCTTGCGAGCATGGAGGACAGGGCTGTTCCAAGCTGCCTCCGAGGCAGCACGGAAGTGTGGGGAGGTCGGTTCTCTGAGAACTGACCTTGGAGTGTGGGCTCTGAGGTCGGTTCCCGGAAAACAACATATCCTATGGCCGTCTAGCTACTGTCTAGTGGCCATAGGATTGCTCCCTAAATGTTGCAGTTTATCATGCATTTTAGTGATTGAGAACCTATGAGGAGTGGCTGAACAGTTCTCTTTCCAAGTCCAACCCCAACTCTCTCAGGCTTAGAACATTTCAACTATCTCTCATATATAATCATATGTGTAATTTTGTTGATTTCAGTTGAACTCCTCAGTGGATTGAGAGATTGTGTGGCCTAGGGTAGATAAACTCTGCTACTACTTATAAATTTAAGTTTGGAAATGAGCAATTAGGCTGCCATCCTATACCCATTTACTTGGGAGTAGGCCCCACTGAATTCAACAGGACTTACTTCTAAGTAGATGTGTATAGAATTGCACTGTGAATGCTCCAACATCCAGCTCTATATGTCATTCATGCAAAGATACATGCTCAGAAAAGGTCCAGAAGGAATTCTGCCAAATGATGAGAATAAAGAAGTACTTATGTTTCTTACATCACTTGATCCAGATTTATCCTTCTAATGCATTACAAAGTCAAATGGTTAGGTGGTTGTAGTATTAGTTTATGAAGGGCTCAGTCCTATGCATGTTTAGGACTGCGCCCTAACTTTAGTAAGTACTTTATAATTAAGGAGCTCACAAGCAAGTTCTGGGCTGACTTGCAAAATGTACCTACTTCCGAGACTGTAAGCATGACCTTTCTTTTAGCACAATAGTAGAATATGAATGCTCTGAATTTTGTCAAAAGAAGAGAATTTTTTATAAAGACGTGGGAGCCCTGATTTCTCAGGCAGATTCTTATTTGTGTACCAGAGTTTTATCGGTTCACTGGTGTGAATTATAAAGGACAACAGCTGCATTGTAGTTATTTGGATATATTATTCTTGTACCAATTTTCTGACTTCAAAAGAACTAAAGAATAAAAGAGAGGAAATTGATAAGGTTATTCTTTTTATTGGTCCAACTTCTGTTGGCAAGTGCGAACAATTGAATATCCTGAGGGGCTCTATAGTGTTGGAAAACGTGACACTCCCACCAACAGCTGCTGGTTCAATCAAATGTGCATCCAACCTAATATACTATCTTTCAGTTGGCTCAGTGTGAGCATTTAAATTCTTGTGCAGTTCTTAAGTTAAATTTCAGCACTTCCTTCTGTGTACTATTTGTAAATTTTGGACACAATCCAGTGTATAATTATGCACTCACTGATTTCAACTGCACAAAGCAATTTGCTTTAATTTCCATTTAATTTGCTTCAATTTAATTTCAATTTAAGCACACTGAACCTTGTGCTAGATTGGCCTTTTTATTTTGTATCTTTTATTTTGTATCTAAGTGTGGATGCATGATCCATTTTAGCAAAGCAAGTTTTGGTGCAGAGTTTTTATTATTCCCTTGCAAAGTTTGAAATCTAAGAATAGTATTAGTGCTGGAGAACCAGTTTTGAAAGTTGAAGGAATTGCAAAATACAATACAATACAATACGCACCAACTTAGGGAAACAGCAGCAGATTACTGAAAAAATCCTTGATTACTTACAATGTAAACAACTGATTTCCATGCTGTTTTCCAAGGAACTCTGGGGTTCCCTGGAAGTTATCAGGGTGTCGTCAGTAAGAAGGTCAGCAAGAACAGATGAGCTTCCCTGAAACACAGCTGGTTCTCCATTCCCCTGTAATGTGCAGCCACAGGAGAAGGTTGGTTGTGTTGTAGCTCTAGGTTTCACACTCCATTTCGTGAAAGGTATTGACGAGGCCCAACAGGACTGACCAGCGTTCTGCATGTGCTGAATGCATAGCCTGGCCTAGAATACATCCTGGAACCTTCTGCAATGTTCTGGGTTCAGTAGCTAGTGAGTGGGTGCACTGAGAAGAGACCAAAGGAGGCCACCTCTGCTAAACGGTGAATGGGGATGCATAGAGATAGAGCTAACACCCCTCCGCACAGAAAACATGAGATGGCAGTAAAGGCAGGGGGCAGCTGGAGGTAGCACCTTGCAGGTGCTGTGAATAGCTAGGAGTGCCCAATGCATGCATGGCATCTCTGGCTGTCACTAGCTGGTTTTATTAGCAAGCATATAGAAGTTCCTCAGCAGAAGATCTGGAAAGGGCTCCCTGCTGGTTGAAAGTTGGGGGTGGTCTAAAAGGATTTTTAAGAAACAACATGGGTAAGAGCTGTTTGTTATTGTTGATGTTAAAGCCTCAAGATTCATGTACTCTTCCAATAAAAGAGATGGTGCACTATGGAAAATGCCTACTAGAGAACTTCTAGGAATATTAGCATTAACTCTCATAATCAGTGGAATCTTGGCATTGAATCAGAGAGCCATGCCTAAGAAAAGGAGGAGAAGGAACACTGTCCAATATGCAAAAGTAAAAGATACTAATTTTATATACACCTAAGAAGTTCTTTGCTCGTTATTATTCACACTAAAAATAAAAAATAGCTCTTCAAATGTGCTTTTACCTTGACTTTACAAAATGAAATAAAACAACCCAAAATAGACTTTCTTTCCTGATAGAAAAATACAAGATAAGAATACCTAAAATAAAATGTTAACCCAGAATTTCATCTTTTATACAACAACAAAAATCTTTTAAGTTGCCTTTTACTGTACAAAACAACTCTGATACTTAATATTTACATAGTTTGGGCCACACCCAGGTCTCAAAGGTGGCAGTGGGGTAGTTAAGAATTCAGAGCAGAGTACCACAGGCTTCAATGGAACATACTGCTGAGTAATGGCCTGGTTTTCAAAAACAGCTGCCTTTATGCAGTCACTAGGATAGTGTCATCTGCATGGCTGCCACACCCACACAAGTGTGCAGGTCAACATTCTCACCTTGTTCACCACGTAACATTTCAGTGGTAGCAACCAAAGGTTGAAGGACCAGCAGGGCAACCTGGTGGGGAGGGAGGAGAGCAGAGACGAAGCCAGAACATCACCTGAACTTCCAACTGTTTGTATGTATGTATGTATGTACAGAGATCAACATAATGTGCTTTGGGATTTCATTTCCAACCATTGGCAGGAGTAAGATCTGGTCTGCATTTAAAGCAGAATGAGATGGATAGAAGTCATAGAACAGACTGTACCACTTCAGACTGCAGGTGGGGGAAATCACATGTTTGAATGCTCCTATATAAAAAATTATCTTCAAGTAGAAACCTAGCATAGCAGTGGGAGGGCTAGCTAGAACCTTCTTCTCCAAAGAACTAGTTCTTTTGTTTTTGTTTTAACTTTTAGGAGTTTATAGGGGAGCACTCAGAAATGGAACCCTACCCCACACACCTGCACTCTGAAGTGGCAAGTGCACTTTACCTCAGGATTCTACCACTTCATGCTACTTTATGCACAGACCATGGCTTAAGTCTCTCCCTCTTTTCTGCAAATCTGTTGTATTTTTCTTATACAAGAAACATCCAAAGGATCTAAAGTAGAAGACATGTGGCAGTGAATGTGTAATCTCACAGTGGTGTTTGTGAAAGGATGCTTATACATAGGTTGTGGAAATGATGCAGATGGAGGGACTTCCAGAAAATAAAAATTCCAGGCACATGTAATTTCTTATAAGCCCAGATTTCCTTTCCCAAGAACACTGGCAAACAGTTGCCTTCTTTTAACCAATCCCAAACACATCTGTGGGGGAATCTTTTCACAGGGATCATTACGGGAAAGCTCTCCAAATGCAAAGTGTTGCATAAATAGGTCCACTTAGAATCAAATCCTCCCTTTCCTCAGCCTTGAGGGTCCTTATATTCCAGAAACAAATGCATGCCCACTCTTTCCCCATAAATTAGATTGTGTTGTACTACCCACACATTTCCTTCCTTCCCATTTTGCCCCCACTGTTTATATTCCTGCTATGAAGCAGCACCTGTGTCTCTGAAATTACTTTATAATCTGGTGTGAGATACAGCTAACAGAGGACTATCTGAAGTTCAAAAGAAGGCATCAGGAAGAACCATTCACATTCCAAGACACAAAATAGCTGACCAGAGCGATTGTCTTAGGGTGCTTCCAGATGGAGAGCTCATAGAGCTAGCAATCAGAAGGCATTCTGCAGCTGTTCTGTCTTTTTCCACTTAATGGATTTTCTGTATTAAGGAAAAAGATGTAATAAGTGGTAAGAAAACACAGGAGGGTCACGAGGAGAAGACAATTATATCTCGACCCCCCCCCATAAACTTCCGCGAATAAGGCAGGCCAATGGCACCATAAAAGCCTCATCTGGAAGCACCCCTATAATACAAAACAAAGTGTTAAATGCATCTTGCCAAAAGAAAAACTGCACTTTTGTCATTTTCCTTTCCACAAGATAAAAAGGCCATGCGGCATAATGTGGCTAGTAAATCTTTCCTGAGTTTCTGAAAGAAAGTAAGACGTTACTCTACTTTTAAAATGCCGAGTCATTAATGAGCTTCTTTTCTGTAGCTGTCTTTGGTAGCATCCATTTGTCCATAGATTTCCCCCACAAAAGCGATTTGTTTCTCTCTACTTCATGCAGCAGAAAAGTGAGACCTTATGGAGTCTTCTCGTAACTGCCGATGCTTGCCGATGTTGTATTCTTCCAGTTGACTTCTCCTTTCAATAGTTATTTTGTATTTTTTTCTGCATGAAAGGAATGGGTAATTCAGAATAAGAAAACCTCCTCCTCCACATTAGGATAAGTAACAGAACTCCCTCCACAAAAGAATGTTTGTGAAGGACATATATGTTTCTCATAATAAATGAAATGAATGAATAACACTGCCAAAAGATTAAAGGAGTGTGCCTTGGAGCATTTCTGCCTAGTCTAAAAGTTAAATCATATTCAAACCATTTCAGATAAACTGCCCCTTCTTTCACAGATTCAAAACTAAGTGATCAGGAAGCCAGTATAAAGTACAGCTGACGCTTTGAAGTTATGTCTGCAAATAGCAAACTAATTCTTAGTTCATGCTGCACATGCCGTCCCACTGATAAACAGGTGAGATAGGCTGCAGTCCCACTGCTGAATTCTTTATCTCCAGTGAATGCTGCAGTGAAGTTCAATCTACAATCTAGTTACACTAAATACTCAAGAATAACGGCTTGGCTAATTAATGTTACTGTGCAAATTCTTGCTTATTGTTAGTACCATATATATTAATAGGGAACTCAAATGCTAAGTGATGATGGCAACAGGCAAAATGGGCCTCCTGAGAAGGGCCTCCTGGTTCAGCGGAACCATTAGTTTTAAACTGGTGGAGGGAAAAAACCTTTCGGGGGAGGGAATCCCAAAGGGGACAACTTCCCCTTACTGACAGAACAATCGAATGAGGTCTGAGCATGTTCAGTGGCCACAGAATGATGGGGGCGGGCAGGGTGTGGGAAATAGAAAACTGGGGAGGGGAGCTGGAATGGAGTATCCTGAAAGAAGACATCACTGGCTGGAACACTGTACAGGAGGACTCCACACGGTAATATCTTGTTGCAAGTTCCACTCAATTCTTAATGATTGTTTGGCTGTTTTTCTTCATAGGTTTTATGTAGAAGCTGCACATCCATAAAGATAATTTGTCTGTGTTATTAATTATAAAGTAGGGGAAAGAATTATTTTGTTGATCTTCAGCAACATGTATGTTTTCATTGGGACTATCATTATTACTACCCCCCCATACTTTTATTTTAGCATGCTCCCATTTGACTTTCTTTTTTACAGTATGATCCTATAAGCATGGTAAAGGAGTATTAATCACTAGCACTTGACTCTTTTGGCTCACTTTAATAAAGATTAAGAACCTGCTCTGATTACTAAAGGAGCAAAAACAGGTCCCAGATGTCAAAGACGGAAAAAAAATGTTGATGTAATTTAAATATTGCAGTTTCTGCATTTAGAAAAAGAAACTAAGCTAAACTAATTTTGTGGAAATGAAAAATGTAAAGTATTTGGATATGCCAATATATAAAGTACATTATAAAGGGACACTTATACCATTTTTATCTTCATAACATAGTCACAAACCCACCACATATAGGAACCTTAAGGATTTCCCCTCACGGTATAAAATAATGTTTTGTTTTAAGCCTATATGCTTGTTATTTACATGCAGCAATAAGTTTTCATCATGGTCCAGTTTTAATAGTAGTGACTAATGAAAAATTATTCTATATTCTGAACTCTGTGATTGCTCACATTACAAAAATCAGTTGTTCGTTCCTGTAAAACAAACCTGTAAACATAACTTAAAGAGCAATCCTATGGTCCCGAGACAGCATCTGGGGGAGTCATAGGATTTTTCAGATTCCTGGATCCAAGACCAGAGACAGTGCTCCAACCTCGGACACAGGAGTCCGAGCTTCCCGTCCCTTCTGAGCTCGCAAATGAGAAGTCAGACAGGAGGGAAAGGGGGAGGTTCTGTGGGTGGGAAGGGGATGAGACTGGTGTGGCCAGCCTACAAAAAGTCATCTGGCCACTCCAGCCTCCTTCCCTCCTGCTTCACAGAGCCCCAGCTAGATGGGCAAAATCCACTTTCTAGGAAAAATGCAGAGCGAGAGGACCTTAGAGGTGACAATCACCTCTGTGCTCCTCCCATTCTGCATAGGATGCCCCTCAGCCTCAGAGGTTGGAGGCTGATGGGCATCTGGATAGGACTGTGCCCCTAATTTCTAAAATGATTACTTATAATGAAAAATTAGTCCTGGAAAGAAGCAGTTGCCACAGCAGTAAGCCAACAGAAATAAACGACGATAGAATCCAAAATGTTTTTATTTACTTGTTGATTTTAAATTGCATCCAGAGAAGGAAAACACACGCTAACGGCATATTCATGCAAAACATTACTATATCGACAGTGTGATGGTTCCTTCACCACTGTGTGCCTATGATCACTTGAAGAAATGTGACCTGGGCTATGCACTGATATATCTGGTACCCATCTGTGGCTGGATCTGCCATAACCATGAAAATCACTGGGGCAATTTCTGTAAAAAACTTGATTCAGACTTCCATTATTATCTGTGCAATTTTGTAGCTTCAGGGGTAGCTGGGAGTGACTGCATGAAGAAGACGAAGTGTGCTAAGTACAAAAAAGGGCTACGGTTGTAGAAACCGATAGGAAATTGGCAAACAAGCACACAACTGTAAGTGGGTCAGGTTAGACTAGTACAATATTGTAACAATATGGAAACACACAAAAACGTGGTGAGGGTTAATAATCTATTTAGAATAGGATTGTTGTTAGAACAATATAATTGTACATATGAAACCAATGTAAATACAATTGTACATGTACTGGTAAATAACAGAAGCATCTGTGTCACAGGTATATACAGAATATTATTATAGTTTATTCAGAGGACCTTAAAGTCCATTCAGAAAGCCTTTACAGGCATTCGGTGTAATCTTTTTTCACATACGAGTTGCCGACTCAACTCACCGACCTTAGAGCAGGAGAAATCATCAGCCTGTGGCTTGACCTCTGTCAAGCTCTTTGAGATAAAATGCAAGCTATGCCAGCGGATAAAGTGGCCTCATTCAAAAAACTATTCAGATTACAGTACTTCCACGGCGTCTTCTGTTGAGTCGAAGGATGTTATTATTTATCTGAAGAAGCAACTCATATGCGAAACAGGATTACACCGGATGCCTGTGAAGACTTTTTGAATGGACTTTAAGGTCCTCAGAATAAACTATAATAATATTTTGTATATATCTGTGACACAAATGCTTCTGTTATTTACCAGTATATGTCCAATTGTATTTACATTGGTTTCATATGTACAATTATATTGTTCTAACAACAATCCTATTCTAAATAGATTATTAACACTCACCACGTTTGTGTGTTTCCATATTGTTACAATATTATACTAGTCTAACCTGACCCACTTACAGTTGTGTGCTTGTTCTCTAATTTCCTATCGAAGACAAAGTGTGGACAGACTCCAGCAGAAGTTTTGTTACACATGAAGACAGAGCATGGGTTCTTATTTTTGATACCTGTCTTTGTATCTTTTCTTTGGGGCAAAAGTGACATGATTTCAAGGGGGTAAGTATGGTAGAGATACATGTGGGTAATGTAATGTAAGGTGAACCAACCTGAAAAAGTAGAAGGCCATCAACAACCCTGCCCCTAGCAAGGCACCCACAACAATTCCTGTAACTGCTGACTCTCCTAGGCCACCTGCTTGAAACATTAAAAACAAGACGTGAACAATCACAATTTACAAAGAAAAATGTTCAGACTCCAAGAACCACTGAATAAATAACCAATATATACAAACCAATCTATTAAAATCTATGTCTGACTAGGTGTCAAAAGAGCCTTTTCTTTAGCTGTAGCTGCTTCTATGATCTTTTTATATCTTTTGTGTTTAGTTTGTGGTTTGTTATTTACAAACAAATTCAGTGAAACTCACTGATGAGTGTAATAGAGATGTCCCCACCCTGAAGTTCTTTTAAGGGAAAGGCAGGCTTCTTCTTCATAGCCTCTGCGATTCACACAGGTGGGTTATGCGCCTGCACAGAACAGTCATTCAAAACATTCTGGAGCTAAACAGAATTTCAGGCAGGAGCCCCACCCACCTCCGCTGCGCATGCTCCAGGCATGGCTCCCACCTGCCTCTCAGTCCCTTTTTGTCCGCTGCGGCATTTGGAACATTCTCTCAGCTGACGGCACAATCCGCAAACATTCTACTGTCCCCTCCTGGGACTCTGAACAGAGTTCTCTTTTCCTCTTTCTCTTTTCCTATTTTCTCTGAGTTTTTCTTCTTTATTTTATTGCCCCTTTGGGGTGCATGGCCTCCAAGGCCTTCTTCAAAAATTGCATCTGCTGTGGTGGGAAGATACCATTAACCAACGGACACACCAACTACCTTCTCTGCTTTGGAAAGGCACACAAGGTGGACTTCTGAACCCGCTGCCAGACCTTTACGAAGCAGGCCAGGAGAAACAGAACAGCACACCTTTGGGCCCTGTCAAGGCAGCAGTAATAAATGCCTACCTAACCCACTGGCACCAGGACCAAAAAACATGCTTCTTGCCTACCAACTGGCACTTTTACTGGCCCCCCTACAAGTACAGGGTCACTCAACTACAGCCATGGCATCTTCTCCCTCTTTCCTCAGAGGTGTTTCACTTCAGTGACTGTATAGTGCAGTGACCTAGGCTCAGGCCTCACCAAACATTACTGCCTGGATATGAGTGCTTGTGCGGATGTGGCTTTTGGGAGAGCAGTTCTCTCTTCAGTTCTGGTGTGACATCTCCCGCCTCTGGCAAGTGTCTTGCTTTTCAGTCACCCATATTTCCAAGTCATGGAGACCACAAAAGGCAGGCTGCTTTTCTGTAACTGCAGTTCTTCAAGTCGTTATATGTGAACTCACACAACCCACCCTCCTCTCTGCTTCGATGCCTTGCCTTAATTCCTCCACTGCGGTGGACTCAGAACTGAGAGGCAGGCAGGCAGGAGCCAAGCCCAGAGTGTGCACAGGGGAGGTGGGTGGGTCTCCCGCCTAAAACTCTGTTTAGTTCTAGAACGTTCCGAATGACTGTTCTGCGCAGGTGCACAACCCATATGTGTGAGTTCACAGATGACCACTCGAAGGACCACAGTGACAGCTTTTTTCTTCAAGTAATACAATATGCCTTGAGATGACTGCATATCTATAATTCTTGGTCAATAACGGATTACTTTAGGATGAATTGCAGCTATCTTTTGGTGTCCATATGATGCTTTTTACACTGATTTCCATGGGTGCACACATATGAATACTAGTCAAAATGGGTCTTCCGTGCAATCAGCTTGTAGATCAAGGGTGAACCATTTGTGGCCCTCCAGATGTTTTGACCTACAACTCCCATCAGCCCTAGCCAGCACAGACAATGGTGACGGAGGATGGGAGCTTTAGGCCAAAATGTCTGGAGGGCCACAAGTTGTCCACCCCTATGCAGATAGGGCTTCAAACTTATGGTCCCCACTTTGTTGTGCCTGTTGCTGGGAGGTGGTGGTGAAGATGAGTGGAAGGACAGGCTGTCTGGTACAGCCAACGGCGTGCCTGCCACCTTGGCTGTGTTGTGGGGCCTGTGCATATGCCAGCTGGCCTTGTGCAGGTAGAGCCTCAGGGCAGACTGGAAAGGGAACTTCATCCATCCGGGGCACTTCCAGGCTATAAATTCAGGCCCCATACCTGGACTCAGGTCAGTGTGTTCCTTGCCTACTCTGCTGCTTTCCCTAATTTTTAGTTGTTTCTTTTGACTGCTTGCTTCCTTTGCTGTGGTCTGATTGCCAGTGGCTGGGTGACAGCACTGGGAAGGAATTCTACCTGCATTCCCGCATGGCCATTTGGTTTCAGGCTCTTTGTCTTCTTCATAGCCAACTTATTTGTTTGCCAGTGCTTTTGTGTTCTTGCTTCAGTAACTTTATTACAACTAGCTCTGGCACTAGGGTGCTGGGGCTGGGTTTTCCACATGCCCCTTAGGGGGGCACTTATGGGCCCTTGGATGTAATGGCTCATCTGGAGGGCCTCAGTAGCTGCCACATCCCTGGTTGGTCACGGTAGGTAGGAAGAATTAACCTATGCCATCTGCAGCCTTATGTTGGCCTTCCTCCCCATATACCTCTTCATCAGCCAGGCTAAAGGAACCACTGACAGCAGGAAGGCTGCCAGGATGTTTGGAGTCCCTTGCCCATGCCATGACAAATACGTTCGGAAGCTGTAATTTACTAAACCTGTGGCCTTGTGTGTGTTCAGCACTTACTCCCACCTCACAACTGCTTGATTCCAGTTGTAGCTCCTGTCACTTTTCCCTTGCACCGCTCCCACACACTCCTTTTCCCCATTCAGCTCCCTTTGCAGCCCAAGGCTGGTAGACCCTCAGCAGCCAGAAACCATTCCCTTTTCTCAGCGATATCAGCAAGTCTGCAACCCACTATTTAGGAAATCTTGAGGCTATTACCAATAAAACATTCAAAACTGCACATATCCACTGGTGCTCCATAATTAGGGATGTGCGTACAAGCAAAACTCAAGTTTGTTGAAGTTCTCCAAATTCCATTTCAAAGCTCGTTCTGTATCAGACTGCAGACTTTATTTTTTCTTTTCGCATGAAAACTCATGCTTGTTTTTGTGCATATTTTTCCAAATGTATGCATCGTGTACATCTTTGAATGTACACATTATTCTCCTATTGGTTAAAACATCTTTGTGTACATTTTTCAAAAGTACTGATTTTTCATGCACATTTTTCAAACGTACACATGCTTTTGAACATATTTTTTTGCTCCACAAATCACACTGCAAGCTCAGAAATGTATGGACTTCAACCGCAGATTATGTTTGAGTCTGTGTTTGGTACAGAAGGTGCAAACTGGGTAAATCTTGATAAAGAATGAATAAAACAAATTTCTCATATGTCCCTATCCACACTCTCAGTTTGGGAAACACTATCACAAATATTGCTGTGAACATTTAACTATCCATAAATCTAGCCTAATATCAATGGATTGCATGTAATAAGATGGGTGGGCTGGATGCGCCTGATCTCGTCAACTAAGCAGGGTCAGCCCTGCTTAGTACTTGGATGGGAGACCACCTAGGAATCAGGCTTCCTGCACTGAGCAGGGGGTTGGACTCGATGGTCTTGTAGGCCCCTTCCAACCCTATGATTCTATGATTCTATAATGTAATATTGCTGTCAAGATGCAAAAGCATATGTAAGACCAAGTACAATCCCCACCCCTCATCCCTGGACTGCTATGTTAGTTTTGGAAAGCAGAAGTTAACCTCACTAAACTTACATGATTTGCAGGGTGTATTGCTTGGATGTTCCAAACCTCGGCTGTCATCTATTCCCAGTTTGTGTTCCCAGGGGTAATTTACATTTGGAAACATTTCAAGCCGCCCCTGTTTTCCATAATAGTTCCCAATAACCTGTGCAGAAAAACATACAGCAAAGTGACAACGCATTTCCAATCACACCTGAAAGATGACAGAAAACTGAGGTGTATCTGCTGCACATAACACATACAGCTGTGTTATTGCTAAGGTCAGAATAGCTAGATCATAAATCTCTCCTTGCTCCATTCTGAAATGCTGGGGAAGCAAGCATGTCAAAAACATCACAAAACAGACCAAAGTCACAGATAAAATGGGGAGTTCCTCTGAGCTCCTAGATGGAAGGATAGGATATAAAAACAACAACAACCTCCTATCAGCTTTTAGGTTTTGCTTTGCAGAAAAGCAACATCCCTGAAATGTGAACATAGGAAAAAACCTTGAAAGTGAACCACATTCCCAGCTCGTCGACTCTTAGTATTTGTGAAGCCAAAGACAAAGTAGCTTCTCAAAGCCATGACACAAGGCTTTCAGCGTGTCACCTCACTAGTGTGTGAGGCATCACTGTTATTTATGTGTGGCTGTCAGAGATCTCTGTTATGTGCCTTGGCTCTCTTCTTCTTCTTAAGGACATAAGAAGAGCCCTGCTGGATCAGACCAAGGGTCCATCTAGCCCAGCATTCTGTTCACACAGTGGCCAACCAGCTGCTCAGGGGAAACCCACAAGCAGGAAACAAGTGCAACAGCATCCCTGCTCTTCCGGCTCCTCCTCCTTCTTTGTGGTCCCAAACTACTTTGTTTTTCCTGCAGCTGTATTTGAAATTCTTCTAAAATATATGTTTATTTAATTTCACTTTAGTTGTATTTTTTTAAAAATAAAATTCATATTTATTTATTTATTTCATTTCATTCCTATACCGCCCAATTGCCGAAGCTCTATTCTAAACACCAAGTCGTCAGATAAGGATTTGCTGGTCAGACCAAAGTTGCTTTGGCGGCTTCCCAGTTAGGAACTAAAGTTTTCAAGACCAGTGGGAAGGAACCTGCGAAATAAACAAACTCTGCCACCAACATCATCAAAGACAGGTCAGCATTATAAATCAGGACGGGGGCAATCCCAGCAGAATGAATGATGTCAACAAATGCAAAAGGGAAAAGAAACCAGAATCTGAAATGAGAGGGGCTTTTAAAGGGAAACGGAAAGGCTATACTAAATATACAAAAAGACTAATCGTGCAACCACTGTATTTCCTGTCATAGATGAGAACTGCACATAAACATCTGCAGAGATTGGGGTCAATATGATTCTTCCTGTACAATTTCATTTCTTCTAGGCTTTGGATTATCTTGCTGTCTCCTTTGGCTTTCCTCAGATGACTTCTTGATCTTTTATTGTCTTCATACTTCTCTTCGGACATCTTCCATTTTATCACTCAGTCAATTTTTAATGGCCAAAGGCATTACAATATTACAAATACATCCAAAAACATATATCATCAAGACAGTAATACAGTCTGGTCCATACCAAATCTAACCACTTCACTGGCTTTACAATTTAAAAGGATGTGATCTATGATTATTTTCCTAATCTTAACAGTTTGCACAGCAAACTGTATTACGTTAACATTAACTGCTTTTTTTTATCAACATCCTTTTTGAGATGTATGATCCACACTGTAGCTGAATGTAATGGTGTTTTCTTATGGAATCCTAGACAGTCATAGGATCAGTTAGGACTTAAACCCAGCTTCATAAACCATGGTTTATGAAGCTAGGAATGAGCATCGGACCTGCACACCCCTTCCTCACCCTCTTTTGGCACTTCAGTTTTGATTAAAGTAAACCATATTTTCCCATTATATCAAAACCAGGAAACTATGGCTTAATGTTAGTTTATTAGCCAAGATCTGAAAATGGTGGTTTGCTTTAGCCAGGACTGAAGTGGCACAGTCAGCACATTAGGGAAAACAAGATGCAAGAGAGGAGCAAGTGGTCCCAACACTTGTTCCTGGTTTCAAAATTATAGTAATTGTCCAAGCTTCATAAATGTTTGAAGCGGCCCATAGATCTCTGTGCCATATGATAATATTTGTTTAGAAGGAGATTTGTACCCCATCTTTCCAATTCATATGAAGTGTTCAAGATGGCGAACAACAACAATGAAAATAATAAACACAATTTTAAAAAGCAAAGCATAAAATAATTTAACAAGACACAAAGCATCAGCACAGCAGGTGAAGGCAATCAAATGAATTCAGGCAACAGACAGACCAAAGGTTTGCTAAGAGAAAAATGTCCTCAGCTGGTGGCAGAACACTGCTAAAGAAAGAGCCAGATGCATCTCCTGGGGAAGGGAGTTCCATGTTCTGGCCACTACACCAGAGAAGGACCTTTCACACATTCTCACCAGCTGTACCTCAAAAGCAGAGTGCACAGAAGGCTCCCCAACTGATCTCAGTGAATTGGCAGGCTCCTATGTAAGGAGACAGTCTTTTATATATCCTGGTCCTAAGCCATTTAGGGCTTTAAATATAATAATGGATACTGAGTATTGTAGCCAGAAATGTACTGTCAGCCATGAAGTTGATATAAAAGTAGATAACTATGCACCAAAAATCCGGCAATGGTCAGAACATTTGCCATCACTGGATGACAAGGGACTTAAATGAGTACTAAAGAAAGATAAGGAGATTGCAGAGAAGCTGAAATAATTATTTTCACCTGTCTTCCTGCAGAGGATGTAGATCTGATGCCTGTGCTTGAACTGACATTTTCAGGAAGGGAGTCAGGGAAGCTGAGGCAAATAGAGGTGATAAACTGAAAATAAACTAATCGCTGAGTCGCCATGGTATCTATCTGAGAATTCATAAAGAACTCAAATGTAAAATTGTTTATCTTTTAACAAAAATATGTAATATGTCCCTAAGATTGGCCTCTGTGCAAGAGGACTAGAGAGTGGCCAATGTAACACCAATTTATAAAAAGTTACCCAAGGAAAACCCAGACATTTACAGGTGGTTAGCTTAACATCTGTTTTAGGTTAAATGGTGGAAAGCATTATTAAAGATAAATTTATCAAGCATATAGAAGAACAAGTTCTTCTGAAGGTGAATCAATGTGACACCTGCAAAGGTAGGTCTTATCTTACCAACCTTTTAAGTGTTCTTTGATAGTGTCAACAAGCACTTGGATAGGAGTGATCTGGTAGGCACTGACCTCACCAAAGATGCCTGAGTGAACTTGGGAGGCATGAGAGGTCCTCTTATGGAATGGTAACTGGTTGATGAACAGGAAGGAAAATGTAGGGATATTTGGGCACTTCGGCAATGGAGGGATTTAAACAGTGGAGCCTCCAAGCATCTGTATTCTTTTTTGTTCATAAATGATCTGCTCTTAAGAGTATGCAGTGAGGTGGGCAAGTTTGCAGATGTCACCAAATTATTTAAAGTGGTTAAAACAAAGAGGGATTGTGAAGTGTTCCAAAAGGGTCTCTCCAAGCTGAGGCAATGGGCATTAAAATTGAAAATGCAGTTCAATGTAGCCAAATCGGGGCAAAAAAATCCTAAATTCACATGTAACCCGATGGGGTCTGAGCTGGTAGTGACTGAGCAAGAAAGGGATCTTGGGGTTGTGGTGGATAGCTCTTTGAAAATGTTGACCAAGTGCTGCTGTTAAAAGGCAAGTGCATGTTAAGGATCATTATGAAAGGAATAAACAATATTGTAAAACTGGAAAAGGTGCAGAAAAGGGCACCCAAAATTATCACGGGGCTGGAACAACTCCTCTATAAGGAAAGGTTACAACACTTGGGGCTTTTTAGCTCATAAAATGGGTGAGGGGCAGGGACATGACCAGTGGTGTGGGGTGGAATTCCCCCCCCCATACTTAATTTTTCTACAGACATTTTCCACTTAATACGTTCATTAGTAGAAATGAATGATGTCAATTGCAAATACAGTATTAGGAAAGCTTAGCAATTTCAAAGTTGTAATTGTTTTTTGGGATGATTATGCTTAGCAAGGATGTGACACAGTACATATAGAGCCAGTGTGGTGTAGTGGCAAGAGTGTTGGACTAGTAGCTGGGAGATCTGGGTTCTAGTCCCCACTCGGCCATGGAAGCTCACTGGGTGACTTTGGGCCAGTCACAGACTCTCAGCCCAACCCACCTCACAGGTTTGTTGTTGTGAGGATAAAATGGAGAGGAGGAGGATAATGTAAGCCGCCTTGGGTTCCTTGCAAGGGAAAAAAGGCGGGGTATAAATGCAATAAATAAAAAATAAATAATAAAAATAAATATATATCTGCCTCTGAGTGAAATGGAACTAATAAACAGTGACAACGATATTCTACGTAATATAACACTTAAATTACATTAAGTGTGCTTTCATTTCTCCCCTCAAATATTTCAGGTCAAATATTTGTGGTGTATTGGGGCAAAAAATTAAGACAAGATACTTTTTTATAGGTTTACTAAATACAAGTAAAATAAACATGCTAAATTAGATCTGTCTAGCGCAGGGTGGGTCCTCCAGATGTTTTGGCCTATGGCTTCCATCAGCTCTAACCAGCATAGTTAATCGTGAGGGGTTATGTGAGGCATAGGCCAAACCTTTGGAGGGCCACAGGTTGCCCACCCTTAAAGGTCAGTCCAACCCCATGCTGAGTGCAGAATCTCCAATGCAGGATGCACCTGCAGCATCTCTGACAGGCAGCTGCCCAGTGTCTAATAAAGTACCTCCAGCAACAGAGAGCCCACCATCCCCTGAGGCAGCCTGTTCCACTATTTAACAGCTCTTACCATGAGGAAGTTTCTCTTAAAGCTTAGCTGAAATGTGTGTGTCTGCAATTTCCAGCCACTGGTGTTGCCTTGTGGAGCAACAAAAAACAAGCAACAAAACTGCTCTATCTTGTATGGCTTTAAGTTTCAGCTTGTTAGCCTACATCCAATCCATTACTGATTTGAGTCACCAATTCAAGACATCCACAGCTTGCGTGGCCCACATAGGGAGAAAGAGAGTCATCAGTATATTGATGAAAACGAAGTCTAAGTCCCTAGACCATCTCCTGTAGCAGTTTCACATAAACGTTAAATGAGGACAGAATAGAATGCTGTGGGACACAACAGACCAAAGGCTAGGGTGTTCATTACCTATTCACCCTCATAACTTTCTGCTTCATATTATTTACTGTTAACACCTAAATCCTTCTGAACAAAACCAGAGCTTAGAAAGTTCGTCTTCATGGTCTCTGTGCATCACACATGATCTCTGCACCTGCACAGAGCCTTGATTCAGGAAACATCTACAGCTGAGTTTTGGTGGGAACCCTTCCCCCACCGTCCCAGTACGCATGCCCCTAGCGGGTTCCTGCTTATTGTCAGGAGGTCGCCCCTTCTGCCTTCTGAAATCCTCAGGTAGCCAGAATCAACACGCAGACAATAGGGCTCTTTTCCAAGGCTTTATTCCCATTCAACCTAATGACGTTTACAGATGCTAGTTGCTTGAGACTTAAGAGAGCTGCCTACTCGGGGGTTCTAACCTTAGGAATCAGTTGATCTCCGTTTGGAGGGGAAGGCGGGAAACCTCTGTACTTATGAGCTAGGAGGAGTGAGTCCACCCCTTTCCCATAGGGCATCGGGGTGCTTCTGCTGCCGTCGCGCCAAGCAGGCTGAGTGCCTCCTCTCAGCGCCCGCCATCTCCTGCTTGACGCTGCGCTGGTGCCTAGCATCCAGAAGCTGCTGTTGCATCTCCCTCTCCCTGCCAGGGTCACTATCACTTTCAGGAATGTGTACCGGGAGGGGCTCTCCCCCTGGCTACTCCTCTGAACAGCATGCAGGTTCCTCTCACGTGGTTTCTATCTCTTCCTCAGAATCAGAACTGCTTTGGGGCTCTCTGGGCTCCAATCCAACCCTGACACTTATTCCCTCAGTTCTCTTTCAACCACCATTGTGGTAGCCTCGTGAGTGACCTTCTCCATGTTCAGCTTGGGTGACAATATCTTTTATTGTGCTGAGATTTTTATTCTTTCTTTATCCTGTTAATTGTCATTTTTATCTGTCTCTTCTGGCTTTCTTTTTCTTTCATGATTCAAGGATTGCCTGACAGGCATATGGCCCTCAGGGTGCCATTTAGTAAGTGTGTCTGTTGTGGGAGCAACGGACAGACATTCACTCTGCCATTTTTGCCTGGGAGAGGGGCACATCATAGAGTCTTGCCCACATTGCCAGGCATTTACCAAACAGGCTCGGCAGAATAGGTCTGATTGCCTATGAACCATCTTGTGGAGAAAGGCACTGGTGACTGTAGAGGAGCTGAAGAAAATGATGGCTCAGCCTTTTCATAGTCCTACTGAGGTTATTTCTGCTTTTGTTGCGTAAAAGGCTCACAGAAAAGGCCAAGGCCTCAAAACCTGCCACTGTCCCTCCTTCTGAATCTAAAAAGAAGAAGATTTCAAAAAAGTCAGCTGAGCTAGTACGGGTCCGATCGCGATCACCAGTTTCAATCATTCAATCCACTCTTCCATCAACGGTACAGGATCGTCTGCAATCAGCACCCCCGATCCCAACTCCTGCTCCTCCACCAATGTTACGTTCTCTGATACTGATGGCCACCTCGGCTCTGGCGCAAGGCCTGGCTCTGATCGCGTTGATGGCAGATGGTGAGACCTGGGATGTCTCCCTGATAGAACCACTCGCTTTGCCACCTCATCTGTACTGGTTGCCATGGTATAGGAGATCCTGAGACAGACATAATGATTCAGCAGACTCCAAGCATCTTTACATCAGCCTAAAATCCCACATTTAAAACGGGGCTTTCTGCTTCCCATTTTAAATGCAGGATCATGCCGGACTCTCTTTACACATGCTTCCTTTCCCCCCTTATTTAAAGACTTATTTATTGAGTCTTCCATATGTTTCATTATACAGCCACTAGATGGCACTGTGGTCTAGCTCCTCTTGCCCGTTTTCTGCTTTTCACAAGGGAACTCAAGCAGAACTCAAGCACTGTAATTTGATAGCTCATTATCGCCAATCTTTTAAAAAATGGAATAAAGGTCATTTAGTGTGGGAGACAACCTGGAGGTTGACAACATCATCTAAAGGACCCACAAACTTCCATGAGTAACCAATCTCACTACATGATAAAAGCTCCGTGTGAAGAAGCCCTCCGTCTTTTCAATGGCTTCAGTTTGGAAGGATCATGCACCTAGACAATATGAGTGGCCTCAACAATACGAGCGGCCTCAGTGCCAGTCTAAATCCCCATTCTCCGGGGCACTTGGACTAGGGCATGCCTTACAGGAGAGCTCGAGATTGGGAAGAGGACACCATACGGTCATCAATACTCTTACCACTGTGCAGACCCCTACAATTGGAGTCTGCTGTGCAGACTCCTACAGTCAATGAAACTCATTGATACCAACAACAGCCTTTGGCTACAATGTTGAGGCCACTGGATGATGAGGGCATGTTCCTTGCTCCTCCTCCACTTGCTTCCCAAGTCCTGCATCCACTGCTGGTGACCCAGATGCTGCCACCATTTTCAATTCAAATACCTCCAAATTTAATATCCAAATTTAATAGCTAAGCTAACTAAATCCCTGAGTCTTCCTCAGGCTTCATATTTTCTGTTCTTAATGCTTTTCTAAACCCATGCCAATTTTCTATGAATTGTCAAATAGAAAGCAGACAGCCTGTGTGGTATGGCAATTAGGGTGTTGGACTTCGGCCAGGGAGATCAGAGTTCAAATCCCCATTCAATTGTTGCTGTAATTATCATTGCGCCTAAAGTTTCCTAGATGCTGTACAGAGATTAAAAAACAGCACATTCTCTGCTTGCAGGCTTACAATTGATTTTAGATGTCATTAGGCACCTCTACGGACAGGGTCCTCTCAATACAGCTTATAGAACACCATAAAATCATGATTCCAGTAATATATAATATAAAACAACAGTTGACAAATAGCCATCTGTCAAGGCAAAACCATTAAACACACCTACAGACAACAAACCCTTTAAAACCAATTTCAAACAATGCAGCAATAATAATAATAATAATAATAATAATAATAATAATAATCAGTAGCCTAAAAGCCAACAGCAAACTTAATAAAATCATCTGAGTTAAAGGTCTTTTGAAGCAGATAAGTTTTCAAAGCTTTTTTGAAGGACAGAACTGACAAGACCAAATGAACAACCATTGTGAGGGTGTTCTACAGATTAGGAGAAAAGTCATGAAACTCATTGGGTGATTTTAGGACAGTCACCTCATTTGTGAGGATAAAGTGGGGAAACCCACATCCATGTATCAACTACTACTATTACTAATGATGATGATGAAATTGGCCCAGCTAGCTTTCAGGACACTTCAGTGAATGCAATGAAGCTCCATTCATTTAAATTCAATCAGGCTGACCTGGCATTCATTGATATAAACCTTTGTTTTCCTGACCTTACCTGCCTTGTACTCTTTGTTCCAGCCTACCATTTAGAATTAAGTTTATTCCCATGCTTACCTGCTGTGTTCCAGTTTCTGGATCAGTCATTGCAATTACAGAGAAATCCCCAATTCTTTCTCCATTGGCATCTATGGATACCTGCCCTGCAATGCCTAGAGAATTGCACGTGAGAAATTAAAAAAAAAATAATGAGTTGAAAATGTAGAATGCTTCTAAGAAAAACCAAAAAAAATAGAGTGGGGAGAATTTTTATAGACTGATATGGCAGGAAACCTCATCAGTCTTCCAGCACTTTTGTTGGCATTCCAAACGAAATTGCAATTTCACCTCTGTGTCTGCATTCCTAAAATTCCTAACATTTCTTCTTTAAAAAAAAATTAAATAATCTCAGCCTGTTTGAGGGAATAAATGAAAAAAGGAAAATGAAGTCCTACTCCAAAAAACCCCACTGTGCTGAAATAAAATAAAATCTAACAAGTCTTTTAAGGGGAAAATTAATTTACACAGAGAAGTCTGGATCCTGGAAGAACTGAAGAAGCACCTATTATTGGAGATTGCTTGTTTGAAGTCAGTAAGCAAGAACAGTCCAAATGCATCTATCGCCTCATTGCTGGCATGGTGTAATTGTGACTAAGCCTGTCAACTGGGAAACTGCAAGACCCTTGCAACATACATAGTTCTTTTCTATATTCACAGCAACTCTGTAAAATAGTTCAGTCTGAGACATAGCAACTGGCCCAAGGCTTTGTGACTGAACAGGGACCTGTCTCCTCCATAGTCTAAATCCAGTACTCTAGTCACTCACTACACCACTGGCTGTCTTCATAGGCTATCCCATGTATAATGCATTATGGTGTAGTGGTTAGAGTGAGACTTGTGAGATCCGGGTTCTAGTTCCCACTCAGCCATGAAGCTCAATGGGTGACTCTGGGCCAGCCACTGACTCTCAGCCTAACCTACCTCACAGGGCTGTTGTGAGGATAAAATAGAGAAGAGGAGGACCACGCAAACCACCCTGGATTCCTTGCCAGAGGAAAAAAGGTGGGATATCAATGTCAGAATAAAATAAAATAAAAACAGTACAAGATTATCCCTCTGGATTTTTTTAAATGTGAAAACAATACTCAGTACTATGGGTTGTTGTTTTTGGAGCTGTGGCATGCTGAGATCTAGATTAGGTGGATTAATTTGTGGGGTGAATATGTGGAGGTGCCTGGCTCAGTATAAGAACTTTGAGAGAATGACCTGCTTGTCCCTCGCAAGTAGGGATGGACATATCAGTGTATTTGTGATCCATGTCAAGCTCACATATGTTAAGTAGGGCTGTGCACCACTTTGGCTCCAGAGCCAAATTCCCAGCCGAAGTAGGGAGATTTGGGCTGCACCCGAAGTGGGTCGCATTCAGCCTGAAGCAACCCAAAATGGGTCAGGTCGCTCCAAAGCACTTCGGCAAACTTCAGCGCGATTCAAAAGCCCAGCTGCCCATCCGCCCCTCTGCCCAGCTGCATGCCCCCCCTCCGCCACCCAGCCTTGCCCCCTCCGCCATGTGAGCCCCCTGCTCCCTCCCTGGACCCTCAGGCAACTGTTGGCCTCTTCAAGGGAGTCTCCACTGAGACTTCCTCTATTTCCAGAAATTGAATCCTGTGCAAATGGCGGCCGTAAGGCCATCATGTACATGACATTACAGGTGTAAATGCCTGTAATACTGCATATATGATGGCCTTATGGCTGCCATTTGCGCAGGATTCAATTTCCAGAAATAGAAGTAGTTGCCAAAATGGCAATTCCCTTGAAGAGGCCAACGGTGCGCAACTCAAGGATCCAGGTACAGAACAGGGGGGTTGTGCGGTGCAGCAGGGGTGTTGGGGGTGGGAGAGCCTGCTTCGGCCATCTGAATCCCGCTTCAGCCCCGGAGCCCAAAGTGGGTCAGGTTGGACCCAAAGAGGCCCAGGTCCACCTCAGAAGCCCCTAAGCAGCCTCTGAGGCAGGTCAGAGGGTCTCTGCGCAGCCCTAATGTTAATCCTATTCCATCCTATTTTCTGTGAATTCCATCGACACCCAAAGACATGAAATTTGCATTTTGGTATGCATCTTCCCCCAAAGATATGCATTTTCATATGGATTTCCCTTCTAAAACATGCATTTCGATTTTAAAATGTGCATTTTTTACACACTTTTTAAATGAGAGCTGCACTGCAAACTTAGAAGTACACAGTCTGTAGGACAAGTGCATTCTGATCCACATATTAGTCTTGGAAGTGTGAATTAGGTTGTTTTTCAGAATGAATGAAATCCTTCAAGCATTGTAACTTTCGACCCAATGCCTCCCCTCCACTGTCAGGAAGAAAAACTCATTGCAGCTGAGAAAATGGCTCATTATGTTTTTCATAGCTGTTCCAGTTTCTGAACTCATTGTTGGGTTCTTATCTAAAGGAAACATTTCCTTTAGTTTAACTACTTCCACTGAAAATCTTGGTAATCTTACCCTGTAAGAAATGACAGATGGATCTAGCAAGAGCAGCTTCATCTTACCAGTAAAGTCCTTCTGACCTTATAAAATGTAATGCATGTGTGTGTTAGCTCCAGAGTTTGAATATATACATAGATTCTAAGTTTTGCCATATTTGGGGGGTGGGCACAGAAACCCAAGGCTACATTTGGCACATATAATCTTAAATAGCAAATGGAAGTCTTAATATATCTCCAAATTCAGACATGCGTGCGCACACGCACATGCACACACACACAAAGCAGTTCTAAACCTAACACAACACTGACAAGGAAGGGTGGTTGGAATTGGCATTTGTGCACTTTTATCAAACTTAGCTTTTAAGATAAAAATACTAAATGGAAAAGATGAAGCAATGCAAGGAAGCAAGCTAATATATGCACATAAAAAGTTAAAGGGCTGCACTCTTCAGAAACAAGGAAAGAACCAAGAGCCTTCATGACAACTGCTAAACTCTTATTATAAGGGCTTTCTTTGTGCAGAAAATTAGTGACAGTGATGCTATAAACACGTACGCAATAGGAGACTATTTAATGTAGTTTCTTAAGATGCAGTGTGTGCGCATGTTATCTACATACCCTGTTTAAACTAAACATGGCGCAGTCTTCCTGTTTTGTGTATGCTGTCCCTGTTATCTGTGTAGATAGCCAAAGGCAGGAGGGCACTTTCCAAACACAACACAAGATGTATAAGGTCTACCACCCCTTATACAGGGTGATGCAGGTGATAAAAAAACTCTCAGTGCATCTGGGAAAAACGAGATTTTCTTACTTCTTTCTTGCAAGTTACCACCTTAAAAAAAATTAAGAATGGCATACCGGGAGTTAAAGGTCGTACATTTCTACCTCATCCTTTCAAGGGGCTACATTATTCATATTTTTCTTTAACCTTCCTTTGTGTAGTACACAGAATAATACAGGGAGAGACTTTAATCAAGGGAGGATATAAATACTCCCTTGATACTCCTTTCTCACCTACATTGGCTTCCAATTTGTTTCCAGGCCCAAATCCAAAGTGTTGGTTTTGACCTATAAAGCTCTACATGGTTTGGTAGCTTTGTACCTGATGGGACGCTTCCTCCATGTATGCCTACACTTCCTCTAGGGCCATCCACAGTGGTTCTTCTCTGAGTGCCACATCAATCTGAAGTTTGGAGGGCAGCCATGAGAGAAAGCGCCTTTATGGGGGTGGCTCATCTGGTGTCAAAAGAACAGCAAACACTTCTTTTGTTCTCTGAAGTCTTTTAAAGTCTTGTTATTTGGGGCAGTATCCAAGCAGGCCACTGTGCAAGCCGATTCCATTCCAGCTAAAGGAAGTGCTAAATCCCTGTTGAGCAAGCAGTGGGTGCTGCTTGCAGAACAAAATTAGTGGTGGCCCCAGCCTGTGGAACTGGAATCAGTGATGAGCCCCACTTGCGAAGTGGCCCACTTGGATACTGCCCTTTATTTATGTATTTATTTGATTTGTATCCCACTTTTCCACCAAGAAAAATGGCAATACATTTTAGTCCCTATGGCACCGTTGGTGGTTTTAGCTCCTGTATTTACTGGCAGCTTTAGCTCCTGCAATTTGTATTGCATTTTGCAGTGTTGGTATATGCGTATTAGAATTTTTTATTAGGTTGGATTTTTAGGATTTCTTGTATTTTTATTGTGTTGTCGTTATGTTATTAAATGATCTTGTACAATGCCTAGGGAATTTGTTTGATGGGCGTCTAACAAATATTTTTGTATGTAAAACGTTTAGAGATGTTACTGTAATAAGCAGTATATAAGTATTACAAACAAACAAATGAATAAATTATTTTTCACTTCATGGCATGATATCAGCAGGAGGTATCAGATTTTCATTTTAATTAGCCAGAAAGTTTGACTAACAAAATCTGCGTACTATTCCCTTTATTATATCCCCAAAGGAAAAAAGGTTACAGCCTTTGCCAAATTGGGACTATAATGAAGTCACAGGGAGTGCTTGGCTGCTCCTACCTTCATATGTCCTATTCCATGTCTGATGGACAATCTTTTCTCCATCTTTCTTCGTGAAGCCATTCTTCAGAACTTCCCGTAACGCCAGGACATATAGGACAATAGCATCATGGAACCCTTCTACAAACATGTTGACCTAAAAGCAAAGCAAAGCAAAGCAAAACTTAATTTCTATATTGAGCCATAGCGAAGGGCCTGTTTGCAAAGTTCAGCAAAATTGCAATTTGATACAAACCGATTAACATCAGGTAGCCACTGCTGAATAAAATAAAAGCAAATAATACTTATTTATTTATTTATTTATTTATTGCATTTATACTCTGCCTTTTTTCCTCTTGCAAGGAACCCAAGGCAGCTTACATTATCCTCCTCCTCTCCATTTTATCCTCACAACAACAACCCTGTGAGGTGGGTTGGGCTGAGAGTGTGTGACTGGCCCAAAGTCACCCAGTGAGCTTCCATGGCCAAGTGGGGACTAGAACCCGGATCTCCCAGCTCCTAGTCCAACACTCTTGCCACTACACCACACTGGCTCTTAGACAGACAGCAGTAAAACGAAAATGGGATAGTTTTCTTCTCACTGATGGAGAATCCAAATTCCACACGGGATCAGGTATATAAATTCGGGGGAATGTCAAATACCACTTGATGTGCACGTTTGCCATGCAGACCTCATTACAGTATTTAAATCATATAATTTCTCTTTACAAAATTCCTGTGAGGTATCAACTTCCAATGACTTATTATTGGTGTATTATGGCATTAAGTTTACATGCAGAGGCAGACTTTGCATGAAATCTCAAATGTTTATTCCAATACAGGTTCCATTCATTACTCCATAAACGTTGGGCTATATATTAATTTCCCAAAGATAGCTGAAGTGTGTAGCAAAGAATTAAATCTTGAACTCTATGACTTTTATTTTAATAGGATGGAGAAGGGTTATTACAACTGCTCTCTGTGATTCCCTTGGTATAAGAAAGCATACCTTGAGCTATCCTCAAGTGTCACAGTGCTGGGGGGTGGGCAGACCTCAGGCTTCTGGGATCAGCTTTGTTTTTACAAGAATCCCAAGAGCCACTAACTGGAGTCAGGTGCAAAGGAACTTTGAGCCCAAGAATTTATTTTGAATATTAAAACTGAACTGAACTCACAGTCCTTCTGTGTAAAAATCCACTACTTCCTCGCCCTCAGCTTTCTTCATTTCAGCAGTATAATTTGGGCATAGGAATCATTTAGGGTGCAATCCAATTGGAGGCGGAAGGTGCCTCCCACTCTGTATTTTAGCTAGGCAGGCGTTTTTGCCCATCTAGCTGAGCCACCGGGAAGGGGGAAAGGTGGAGGCTAGGGATAGCTCATATCCCCATTTCCCCAGTTCCTTCCCCTCCCTGCTCACCAGCATGCCCCCTTTTCCTCCTCCCTGAGCTTGTGTTTGTGAGCTTGTAGAGGCAGCTGGCACAGTTTTCTCCGTGCTGGTTGCAAGGGGGAGGGGGCAGGGAGCTTGGACTCCTGGGTCTGAGATCAGAGTGCTATCTCCAGCCTCGGATCCAGGACAGCGAAAAATCCTATCTCTCACCCCCCCCCCCCGCCCCCAGATATTGTCTAGGGACTGCAGGATTGCTCTCTTAGTTGTTTCCATTGTTTAAACTATTGGGAGTCAGAAATCTTTGGCAACCTACTTCAAATCACTGAGAGATCAGTAGACCAGTAGATCTCAATCTACCTTCTACCCACCCTATAATGCTTCTCATCTGACAGTGACAGGCTGCTTTGATTTCAGTTTGGGGCCTGTGGCAGACATAAAAAAAGATGTACTGCATAAGGAGCGGGAGCTTGGAGAAGTTCACAGCCCATGAAAAAGACTACTCTACTGGTCCAACACCATCAGACAACATAACTATAAAACTCACACAGCAGATGGCAAGGATAAGACAGCTTTTAGTTCAGTCCACATGATTATAGAAATTTAATTGGGGGCAGCAGGGAAAATCTCAGACTGCCCCAGGAATCAACTGTCAGCAGAGAGTAAATAGACATGCCTGATGCCTCCTTCTGGCAACAGGCTTTTCACAAAGCTGAGGTCTCTCCTGGACTGACTTCGGGCCTACAATTACTCAGCTTGAGTTACACATTCATAATCTACTATTTCTACTTTCTCTTTTTAGGCTCTGATAGGATAGTGCTATAATAATCTGACATTGCTCATGATACAGACAGCACAAATGTTTAATGGCCTTTTTACACAGTACACCTCATTGGTTATGAAAATACTCTCTCCCCATTATGCTTTTTGGGAGAGAAGAAGTTTTTTTCTGACTGCTGGTTGATTTGTTTGTTTAATGATTACACTCCCACAACTTTCTACCTCCTTGTGTATGCTGATTCTGGACCTTGCGCAACAGACTCCCCCTCTGCTGGATCATGAATAACAGAGCAATCCTGTTCTGTAGCATGTTTCCTGAACTGGACAGAAAAAAGTTCCCCAACTTTGGTGGCTCGTTCAGTAAATGGCATGAGCTAAATGAGCTTTTCACTACAAATCCCCAAAGCAAACAAATAGTTTTGTGTTTTCTAGCAGTACCGTCAGCGCTGTGCTACAAGGAATCCAGCTGTGCTCTCATTCTCCCAGGGTTGCATTTACCACACTTGGCCTGTAGGCAGCCACCCGCAGATCCAGAGAAGATGGGAGCTGCCATTAGACTGCCATCTTTGTCTCCAACACCAAACTTGTGGTATCATTTTTCACTTTATAGTTATTCTTGTCTTAGTCTCCCTCACCCCGTTATAAATTTCAAGCACACACTGAAAATTTAAACAAAACTGAAGATGAAACAAGATGGGTTTAAAAAAAATTAATTGTGATGTTCTTCAGGTGTGTGGAAACAGAACAAAAAGCAAATGCAGACTGACTGTACTTTTTTGTATCCTGTAATTTAAACTGCCCCCTTCATGGATCACTGCCTTGTGGCGAAGGGGCTTGCATAACTCAGTGAAGCCATAAGCTATGCCGTGCAGGGCCACCCAAGACGGACAGGTCATGGCAGAGAGTTCTGACAAAATGTGGTCCACTGGAGAAGGAAATGGCAACCCACTCCAGTATTCTTGCCAAGAAAACCCCATGGAACGTATCACAAGGCTAAAAGAGATGACGCCGGAAGATGAGCCCCTCAGGTCGGAAGGTGTCCAATATACTACTGGGGAAGAGCAGAGGGTATTTCCAAGTAGCGCCAGAAAGAGTGAAGCGGCTGGGCCAAAGCCGAAAGGACATTCAGCTGTGGATGTGTCTGGTGGTGAAAAGAAAATCCGATGCTGTAAAGAACAATATTGTTTAGGAACCTGGAATGTCAGATCAATGAATCAAGGTAAGCTGGAGGTGGTCAAACATGAGATGGCAAGATTGAACATCGACATCTTGGGAATCAGCAAACTAAAATGGACAGGCATGGGCGAATTTAATTCAGGTGACCATCGTATCTACTACTGTGGGCAAGAATCCCTTAGAAGAAATGGAGTAGCACTCATAGTCAACAAAAGGGTGGGGAAAGCAGTACTGGGGTACAATCTTAAAAATGATAGAATGACCTCAGTATGAATCCAAGGCAAACCATTCAACATCACAGTAATTCAAGTCTATGCCCCAACCACTGAGGCCGAAGAAGCTGAGGTTGATCGGTTCTATGAAGACCTACAACACCTTCTAGAACTAACACCAAAAAAAGATGTCCTCTTCATCATAAGGGATTGGAATGCTAAAGTAGGAAGTCAAGAAATCACCAGGATAACAGGCAAACATGGCCTTGGTGTGCAAAATGAAGCAGGACAAAGGCTAATAGAGTTTTGCCAAGAGAACACGCTGATCATAGCAAACACTCTTTTCCAACAGCGCAAGAGGCGACTCTACACATGGACATCACCAGATGGTCAATATCGAAATCAGATTGATTATGTCCTTTGCAGCCAAAGATGGAGAAGCTCTATACAGTCAGTAAAAACAAGACCTGGAGCTGACTGTGGTTCAGATCATGAGCTGCTTCTTGCAAAATTTCGGCTGAAATTGAAGAACGTAGGGAAAACCACTAAACCATTCAGGTATGACCTATATCATATCCCTTATGAATATACAGTGGAGGTGAGGAATAGATTTAAGGGATTAGACCTGATAGACAGAGTGCCTGAGGAACTATGGATGGAGGTCCGTAACATTGTTCAGGAGGCAGCAACTCAATCCATCCCAAAGAAAAAGAAGTGCAAGAAAGCCAAATGGCTTTCTGATGAGGCTTTACAAGTAGCTCAGGAAAGAAGGGAAGCAAAAAGCAAGGGAGAAAGGGGAAGATATATCCAACTGAATGCAGAGTTCCAGAGAATAGCAAGGAGAGACAAGAAGGCCTTCCTAAATGAACAATGCAAAGAAATCGAGAAAAACAACAGAATGGGAAAGACTAGAGATCTCTTCAAGAAAATTGGAGATCTCAAGGGTATGTTTTGTGCAAAGACGGGCATGATAAAGGACAAAGAAGGCAGGGACCTAACAGAAGCAGATGAGATTAAGAAGAGGTGGAAAGAATACACAGAAGAACTCTACAGGAAAGATCTTAATGTCCCTGATAGCCATGAGAATGCGGTCACTGAACTTGAGCCAGACATCCTAGAGAGTGAAGTCAAGTGGGCCTTAGGAAGCACTAACAACAAAGCTAGTGGAGAAGACAGTATTACAGCTGAGCTATTTAAAATCCTAAAAGATGATGCTGTTAAAGTGCTGCACTCAATATGCCAACAAATTTGGAACACTCAACAATGGCCGCAAGTCTGGAAAAGGTCAGTTTACATTCCAATTCCAAAGAAGGGCAACACCAAAGAGTGTTCAAACTACCGCACAATTGCGCTCATTTCACATGCCAGCAAGGTGATGCTCAAAATCCTACAAGCTAGGCTTCAGCAGTATGCGAACCGAGAACTACCGAAAGTACAAGCAGGGTTTTGAAGACGCAGAGGAACTAGAGATCAAATCGCCAACTTTCGCTGGATCATGGAGAAAGCAAGAGAATTCCAGAAAAACGTCTATTTCTGCTTCAGTGACTATGCTAAAGCCTTTGATTGTGTGGATCACAACAAACTGTGGCAAATTCTTAAAGTGATGGGAATACCAGACCACCTTACCTGTCTCCTGAGAAACCTGTACGAGGGTCAAGAAGCAACAGTAAGAACCAGACATGGAACAACCGAGTGGTTCAAAATTGGGAAAGGAGTACAACAAGGCTGCATATTGTCACCCTGCTTATTTAACTTATATGCAGAGTACATCATGAGAAAAGCCGGGTTGGATGAATCACAGATCGGAATTAAGATTGCTGGGACAATTATCAACAACCTCAGATGTGCAGACGATACCACCCTAATGGCAGAAAGCAAAGAGGATCTAAAGAGCCTCTTGTTGAGGGTGAAAGAGGAGAGTGCAAAAGCTGGTTTGAAACTCCACATTAAAAAAACGAAGATCATGGCATCTGGCCCCATCACTTCCTGGCATATAGAAGGGGAAGAAATGGAAGCAGTGACAGATTTTACTTTCTTGGGCTCCAAGATCACCGCAGATGGTGACTGTAGCCATGAAATTAAAAGGCACTTGCTCCTTGGGAGGAAAGCTATGGCAAACCTAGACAGCATAGTAAGAAGCAGAGACATCACCTTGCTGACAAAGGTCCGTCTAATCAAAGCTATGGTTTTCCCAGTAGTAATGTATGGCTGTGAGAGCTGGACTATAAGGAAGGCTGAGTGCCGAAGAATTGATGCTTTTGAACTGTGGTGCTGGAGAAGACTCTTACAAGTCCCCTGGACTGCAAGGAGGTCAAATCAGTCAATCCTAAAGGACATCAACCCTGAGTGCTCATTGGAAGGACAGATACTGAAGCTGAAGCTCAAATATTTTGGCCACCTAATGCAAAGAGAAAACTCTCTGGAAAAGACCCTGATGCTGGGAAAGACTGAAGGCAAAAGGAGAAGGGGACGGCAGAGGATGAGATGGCTAGATAGTATCACCGATGCAATGAATATGAACTTGAGCACACGCTGGGAGAGAGCGCAGGACAGGAAGGCCTGGCGTGCTATGGTCCATGGGTTCACGAAGAGTCGGACACGACTGAACGACTGAACAACAACAATTTAAACTGCTGTGCTATTCTGAGCGAGAGCAAGCCAAGAGGCTTGAATTGCATTTGTAGTGAGTGTTTACAGAAGAGCACTTTAAAGGCAGTTTGTTAATTTCACATATATTACAGCTCAGAAATACAGAAGCTATATCTTGAGAAGAATTAATAATTGAAAAGGTGATTTATAAAACTGTTAAGGCAGCAACTAAATTTAAGCAACAACAACAGGTCTAAAGCTGATTAAGCTGATGCAGCTCTGATGCCTGACTTTAAAACACTAAATCAGACATATAGGTTTGAGAACTGTGGAATCTCAGACCTATGCAGCCAGATCAGTTATCTTCCAGCTGCCCCCATCTTGCCTCTTAGAAGGCAGATGGAAGATTTACCCTCCTTTCCATTTCACATGTTTCCTGGAGTTAGTAAGCAAAGGGTCCAAACAAGCTAGTACTGATAATAGGGGTGTGTGTGTGTGTGTGTGTGTGTGTGTGTGTGTAGAAAAGAGAATGTGTATTCTTGTATGTGTATAAGAGTAAAAGTGCAATATACAGCCTTCAGTACCAAATGGCTAGTTCACACTGCACATTGTCACCCTTAAGGCTCAAGTAGACTGCATGGGTTTTTAAAATGCAAATTGTATCAGCTGAGAGTGGGGCTGACCATTAACAGGATCAGAACAGGCATAGATGTCATTTAACCCTTTCTTCCCCTCCCATGGTTTTTAGGAAATCCCTCTTCTGAAGTTGATATTTGCTTTGGGGTGGACAGGAGATCCCCCCTTGGATTATTTCCCAATTAAAATACATTTATTTATTTACTTAGAATTCTTACATTGTTGGAGGAATTAATTGGTTCTTCACAGAAGGCTAAGCCTGCAATAGGTGTTTATAAAAGGCGTTTGGAATGTAGTACAGTAGATACCCTAGTCATATGTACTATTTCTGTAGATTTAAAATGGAAGCTGATTCAACCAAAATTGGTGTTTTGCATATATTGGACATCACAGAGGTTTTTAAAGAAGAACCTGGCTAGTTCTGCCAGATGCTAGTAATGTAATCAGGACAGTGCCTCATTGAGATGCATGATGTGGGCATGTCCTGCAGTGGCTTCCCTTTGGTTGGAAGTCATTGCTCATATACATTATGTTCTTGAAAAATCTGTGATAACATCATGCACCTTTAAATTACATCCCTGTGATGTGGGGATAAACAGGTGGACAGCAAAAGTGGATGCTGAGAGCCCTTACAGTTGCAAAGAGACTTACCTGGAAGGATAAACAGCCACCACCCATCATTCAATGGACTGAATGTCTTACTGCTCTTGCTACAGTTCAACTTATCTCCTACAGTTGTCAATCTCACATGGATGCTTATTTTGATATATGGACTGCTTATATTAACGTATATATTTGAAATGGAAATGTTAAATACTCCTTTCCCCCTCTTTTGCTTTTTGTATTAAGGGTGATGTAAATGATTATTGTGCATGGATATGTTGTATGATATGTTTTTTTCTTTTCTTTTTTCTTCTTCTCTCTTTTGTGGTTCCCCGCCCCTTTTTGTTTTCATTTGTTATTGTTGTAGTTGCAGATAAATAATTAAACACAGAATTGAAATATTCCATTTTATAGCCTGAGGAAATTCTCAAAGTGGCTTGCACATAATCTTGCAATAAAATCATATTCAGGAACAGGGGAAAATGTTGTCCATATGATGCTAGAATTATTCCAGCAGCATTTCGTGCCCTCCTCCTTCCTTTCTCCTGGTGACATCCTTTGGCCACCACCTACTACGAGCAGAAGCCACCAAAGCCCTTCAGTGTGCATGAGAGGGATTAAGCACCTAGAATTTACTCATTTCGTGATGGAGGTAAATCTTTCTTTGATGACTGTTGCTAAGCAACAGCTCCAACTATGATCCTTTCAAGCAATAAAGGCAGGTGGAAAGACAGGTTACTACCTGTAACTGTAGTTCTTCAAGCGGTCATCTGTGCATTCACATATGTGGGCTCTGCACCTGTGTGGAGCCTCCATCTGGGAAACTTCTATAGCTGAGAATTTTTAGCAGGAAGCCTTCCCCGACCGTCCCTGTGCAGGTTCCTGCTTATTCCCTCCATTCCTTGAGACTGACATTGCAGCCTTGGAACTGATAGGAAAGATCTTCGGTACCCAACATCGAACTCGAGTATGACACTGAAGAGGGGATGGCAGGTAGGTTCTGTTAATGCACAGATAACCACTCGAACTGCAGTTGCAAGTACTTTCTTCTTCATGTCCCCTGTGTATCACACATATGGGTGAGGAGCAAGCTAACTTACAAGGTTCTGGGTCAGTGTCCTATTACAACACAGAAGAAAGGACGGCACAACCAAAAACACAGTCATCTGTAACTTGAACATCCAGACTGTAATGTCTAACGAAGGAAGATGGTGTCAACCAGGTTGCAGTGCGACACAGTTCAGGGATGGCAACCCCCCTGTCGAATGCGACCGATGTCGCTACCACACGAGTAGAGTGAGCTAAGACTGGGGCAGACAGCTCGAGCCCAGCCAGCTCATACGATAACACAACAGGGTTGACGACCCAGGAAACGAAATGTTGAGTTGAGGGAAGCTGGCCTTTGTGCTTGCTACCATACCAGACAAACAATAGAGGCAAAAATGCTCAGTCCTCAACTTGTAAAAGGCCAAAGCACGACAAACGTCGAGCCTGTGCAGGGGCAACTCCCAAGGTGTGGATGGGGAAGTAAAGAAAACTGGCAAAACAGCGTCCTGATTTAAAAGAAAGTCTGACACAACTTTTGGCAGAAAAGCAGGATCGGGTCTGAGCACCACTTTCTCTTAGTGAAAGGTGAGCAGTGCTAGTCTACTCTGAGCGCACAGAGTTCACTAGTCTGTCATGCACATGTGGTGGCCACCAAGAACACCACCTTCCAGAAAAGAAAGCGTAGGTCTATAGTTGCTGGCGCCTCAGACAGCTTGGATGAAAGTGCCTTAAGCACCACAGAAGGGCTCCGACTCTGTACCACAGAGTGAATTAGTGGTGCCAGGTTTCTAATCCCTTTAAAAAATCTCTTCACTGTTGGATGCAAGAAGACAGAGAAACCCTCAACAGGATGGTGAAAAGCAGAGACAGCAGATAAATAAACTCTTAAGAGATTTGCCCTTTCTCGAAGAGAGAGAGGAGGAATTGAAAGATCTGGTGCAGAGAGCACTGGAGTAGATCGAAGCCCTGAATGTGAGCAAAAGCAGGAAAAGCCATCCATTTCTCCATGTAGGAACACTGTGTAGAGGGTTTTGAGCAGCATCAAGGATTGTTTGTATTGATGCTGGGAACAGTTCAGTGTGTCACCTGATGCTCCACGCCATCAGGCAGAGGGTTGCTAGGTCTGGGTGCTGAATCCAGCTGTTGTCCCTGATAAGAAGGGAGGATGAGTGCTCCAAGTGCTTGGATGTTGGTGGCATAGTGGATGGGGCTTTCCAGGACTGTTTAATGGTCTCCTTTAAGGTAGGGAGGAGAGGAATGGCCATTGGTCTGAAAGATTCTGCATTTACCACGTTGAAAACTGGATCCTGCACTGTGGAGGCTACTTGCTGGGTCTGTACACCCAAGGCCTGTGCCATTCTCAGAATCTGATTAGAAAATTGTCCTAGGTCCTCTGATGGAGAGATGGTGTTATTTGCCCTGATAACAGCATCAGGCAATGAGATGGACAGAGGGCAAGAAGACTGAGACATGGTGTCAGATTGATAACCTTCCATACCAGAAAGCGGAGATTCCTCTGCGGTAACTTGACATGGAGCCCACTTCTCTCTCTCCTTGTGTGAGAACGAGGAGATGTCCCCAGTATTAGCTTGTGAAGGCAATTGAAGCGCGGCTGGCGGCTAGGGTAGTAGGCAGGGTGGTCCGCAACTGCGCAGCTTGTGGCTGGACAGTCTGCAACTGCACTGTAGTGCGGTCGAACCGACGGTGTGACCGGAGTTGGGGTGCAAAGAGCGTCGTCTTGCTCTGGAGGTCTCGACACCGTAGCGGTGGCTGTCATCGGTACTGACTTTCTCCCCAGTAAGGAGGACCAGGATGGCAAACAGGGTAGCATGGACCATAAGGATCATCACAGTCCTCAACACAATGCTGGGGGTGTATCATGAGTCCCAGGTTGAACATCTATCCACCTCATAGAATGGTGATCTAGACCTGTCTCTATAACTGATTCACTCGTAAAAACTGGGGATATGACTTCTGTTAGAAGAGGCAACCAAATAGATTGAATCCAGCGATAGCAGATGCTGCTCATGACCTGTGCCATAGCCTTCCAGTCTGTAATGACGAGGTGGCAAAATGGGTGGGTCTGCTGGGAACAGATCCTGTGTCTCACCCTTCAACATCAACATTACCAGAATAGGCTCCCCTGCCGAGATCGGATTCACCATACGAATCAGTGAAAATAACACTGGTGGAACAGCAGGTATGGTTGTTGGTACAGGAGACCCTGAGGCAGTGGTGGGGCAGCTGGAGAAGCAGCTGGCACCAAGGGTTGCTGTCAATCCCGAGATGCCAGAACAGAGATGGACGGAGCGGATGGAGTCAAGGGATGCACTTCTCCCAGAGTTGGAGTGATGGGAGATGCAACCAAATATGGAGGTCACTGTCGATCCTGAGGTGCTGGCGCAGAGTCAGGGAGAGCGTGTGCTCCCAAAGGGCATGCTTGATCCTGATTAAAGTCATCCGACTTTTTAGAAGTCTTTTTTCTTCTTCTTAGGCTCTGAAGAAGCCAGACCAGCCTGTTTTGAAGCTTTAGCCCTTCTGGTTAGCTTCTTAGCCAGCGAGAACGTCAGAGACCGACCTGGAGGAGGATAGTCCTGTGTACTCGGAGGAGTATGATGTTGAGGAGAAGACGTCCCCAGTACTGCAGCAGGCTCCTGCATGGCAGACAAAGTCTTTGAGAGCGAAGTCGGCTTCTCCACCATACCTTTTGGCTCCTCAACAGCTTCCAGTGCTCGTTTCCAGACAGGACTTTCAGTTCGTCAGAATGATTTCACCTTGCCTGTTTTAAAAAGGCTAGGCAAAGAGGACAAGCCTTGACAACGTGTGAAAAACACGTTCAGATTGAACTGAATGCAACAGGAGTTTCCAGACGAGGCTACCACAATGGCAGCCAAAAGAGAACTGAGGGAATAAGCGGGAACCCGCTAGAGACATGTGCACTAGGACAATGGGGGAAGGGTTCCCACCCAAACTCCTCAGCTATAGAAGTTTCCTGAATCAAGGCTCCATGCAGGTGCCTCTGCACAGAGACCACAAGAAAGAAATATTAACTTCAGAAGGATTTTCTTCAGTATGCATCTGGGCAGGAAAGGGCTAAGTTTACTCTCCATGCCTGCTCTAAACCCATTAATTATCAGCCTCCCCAGCTGATGCAATCTGCATTTTTTAAAACTTGCATGTTAGATACATTTAATGCTATAATTAGTTTGGCACTTCCTGTTCTAGTATCAAAAAATGCCATGGTGGACAGATGCAAATGAAGAAATGGCTCCTGCACCTTTAATAGCTGTGCAGAAGAGATAATTTCAACAGGTGTGGCTTGCATGACATGCTGTGCTTTCTGAAATTCCTTTTTCTATAGAACTATTAAAGGTGCAGAAGCCTTGTCCCCTTTTGCAATTGGCCACCCTAGAAAATGCTGTGATTCTAGGATATACCTTTTAGTCTTCCCTAAAATCCCCTTCATTTTATACTAATGGGAAAGCATCAGGCAGTATCCAATGCTGTCACCATGCTAGTGCTCATGATGTTGTCCTAGCAGAAACCAATGCTGGCACATTTCCTCTTTGCCAATCAAACGCTAATGATGTTGTGCTAGCGCTGGTTTATGCTTGTGCGCCATCATTACCATGGCATGGTGACAGCACTGGATACTGTCCAAATTTTCCCCATTGGTCTCTATGTTTTAATGAGTAAGGATGTGTTTGGTTCTGAGATAAAAGAAATAAATGAATCATCCTTCTAGTCATTCTAAACCTGCAAGAAGATTGTGGAAAAACAACAGTTACGGAAAGAAAAAGTCTGCCAAGACAGCATTGCTATCCATCCAGCATTCCTCTAGCAACCTCAGCTAGGAGTGATATTGAGCAAATATTCTCAAATAATTGTCAAGTATTTAAGGCATTCATTTATTGGAACAGTAAAAAAAGAACAGGGGGTTTTGCTAATTACAAAAGACATCTTGGAGCAAATGGAGGCCCTTCTGTTCTTGTCCTCAGATGCCTGCGATTACAGCAAATGGTCAGTAGGTGAAACTAGATCATGGGATTTAATCAGGCAGAAAGGGCAAAACAAGCTCTTTGGAGAAGTTGGGGGATAAAGGCGCCCCCTCCTAAACAAAACACCCTTTTCCCCCAACTTGCAATGAACACAAGCCATCTGTGACGCTGTGGCTGTCAATGTCTGCATCCAAATGCTTCTCAGGGTTGTTGGGGGTGTAGGACTGCTGGGTGGCATGAGGGGGTCCTGCTCCTCCAAGTTCAAGGTCGGGGCTGAACCCTGACACGTCTACAATTTAGTCTGCAGGTCTACAGTATAGACTGCAGGTTCACATGATCGAGTAAATCCTGCACGTCGCAAAACCAGCATGTTGAGGGGAAGGCTAGGCTAGAACCCTTTTCTTTGACATGCTGTACACATGCGTGTTAAAAGTACATAGTGCTATCCTGGCTAATGTGATTACCTGGGGCATTTCCAGCCCTCATTTTCAAAGCATGTCAGGAGCGCCCTGGCGGCCTCTTTCAGTACACTCCAATAGCCAACTCAAGACACAGACGGAAGGTTTCTTTTCAAGGCTTTAATCCTTTTACAACTTAATGACTTTTTCAGATGCTAATAACCAGCGACTAAGCAAGGAACCTCGGTGTTCAGTCATGCCGGCCACATGACCACGGAAGCGTCTTCGGACAGCGCTGGCTCTTCGGCTTGGAAACGGGGATGAGCACCGCACCCTAGAGTCGGACACGACTGGTTGGGGACACCTTTACCTTTAAGCAAGGAACAGCAGAGTGGCCTATGCGCCAAGTAGGCAGTTGGTCCCTGTCTGAAGGAGAGTCACTTGAAGACCCTGAACTTATGGGCTAGGGAGAGATCCTCCCTCTTTCCCTTGGGTCCACAGGAGGCAGTCTTTGCTTGCATGCCAAACGGGCGCTACGCCTCCTTTCCGCGCCCTCCATCGCTCTTTGTGTCTGCGTCGAGCATCCAGCAAGCCCCCCTCCCGCACTTTCTCACTGCCAGGGTCACTATCTATCTCAGGAATGCTGGCAGGGGGAATCTCTGCCAGCTGCTGTGCCTGTGAGGGATGAGCTGGCTCCTCTCCCACGGATTGCTGATCCTCCTCAGAATCAGAACTGCTCTGGGGTTCCATCAGCTCAGTTTCCACCCTGACACCTGTAACCCGCCTTGGTCAACAGTCCGGCTGCAGCATTTTGGACCAGCTGAACTTTCTGAACAGTTTTCAAAGGCAGCCCCGCATAAAGTGCATTATAATAGTCCAAACGGAATGTAACGAAGGCATAGATGACCGTTGCCAGATCAGACATCTCTAGGAACAGGTGCAGTTGGCACACAAGCCTCAGCTGTGCAAATGCACTCCTGGCCTCCACTGAAACCTGGGCATCCAGGTTCAGGGCCGAGTCGGGAAGTACAGCCAAACTGTGAGCCTGAGTCTTCAGGGGGAGTGTAACCCCATCCAGCACAGTTGAGTCCCTATTCCCTGATCTGCCTCTGTCTTGTCTGGGTTAGGCTTCAATTTGTTTGCCCTCATCCAGTCCATTACTGATATTAGACACTGATTTAGAACTAGAGCAGCTTCTTTGAATTTAGATGGAAAGGAGACATAGGGTTGGGTGTCACCAGCATACTGGTGACCCCGAATCCCAAAGCTCCAGAAAACTCTGGTATCATGTATATGTTCATAGAATCATAGAATAGTAGGGTTGGAAGGGGGCTACAAGGTCATCGAGTCCAACCCCCTGCTCAATGCATGCTCAGTAAGTTGGAACCCTGAGGGACACCACAGGCCAATGACCCTGGCACTGAACAGGAATCCCCTGGCACCACCTTCTCACCCCTGTAAGAATGACCAGAGCCTCCCAGTTCCATCTCAGAGATGCCCTAGAAGGATACCATAGTCAATGGCTGCTGAGAGGTCCAGCAGAACCAACAGGGTCATGCTCCCCCTGTCCAGTTCCTGATGTAGATTGTCTACCAAGGCAACCATAACAGTCTCTGTCCCATAACCAGGCTGAAGTCAGATTGAAATGGACTATGGGCACTGAACACTTGAAATGTAGCTTTCATTTTACAATACAGGAGTTGGGCACAGATATAATAAACGGTACTCACAGATTTTGCAGAGAGTACCATTCACAATGAAATCACACAACTTCTGTACACAGATCTTTCTGCAATATTTGTGCACGTTGATGAGCCCTTATCTCCTCCTAAGCTCAATGGCATTTCCTTCAGCAGTCTATTTTAAAGATTTCCAGAGTCAGATGAGGTCACCATGGGAAATATTAGCAACAGAAGCAGGGAGGAAGCATGCAAGCCTGCAGCCCTTACCCAGCCTTATTACACATAGGGGTGGGGAGAAAAACCTCTTGCCCAAGACCTGGACAGCCAATCTGAGTAGACAGGATAGGGCAAGATGAAGCAATGGACTGACTCCATATGAGGCAGTTTTGTACATGTCTATATATGACAGTGTGTGCAACATGCAATGTAGGTGATATTTAGCAAAAATTGCAGCAAAGAAGTGATGCTCATTTTGGTAAAACCAATTTTTTTACCAATGAGTTCCGCTCCCTCCCTCCACTTCTGCACTGCAGGGCATAACAAAAAGGCCGATAGTAGTATCTTATCTTAATTGAACAATGAAAAGAGTATAGTCATATTACTGCTTATTGTCTTTAGCATCCCCGATGCTTTGTACGAATCTTTAAAAATCTTCCATTGGATTTAAGTAAACAACATAAGTGAAACATTATAGTAGTTAAATTTACAATCCCTTAAGTCAAGCATATGGATACTATGGTTCCCCCAAAGGACTAGAATTTGGCCACAGAAAACACAAATACTACCACATTATGTTTAAAGGCATGTAAAATACAATATATAAGGGGAAACAGCCAAATTGCAGCTGCAAACTACCCAGAACTTTATGTATCTTAACTTTATATATCTTAACTGTTCTTGTTGTTGTTGTTCAGTTGTTAAGTCATGTCTGACTCTTCGTGACCCCATGGACCATAGCACGCCAGGCCTTCCTGTCCTCCGCTCTCTCCGAGAATGTACTCAAGTTCATATTCATTGCATCGGTGATGCTATCTAGCCATCTCATCCTCTGCCGTCCCCTTCTCCTTTTGCCTTCAATCTTTCCCAGCATCAGGGTCTTTTCCAGGGAGTTTTCTCTTCGGTAGCCAAAATATTTGAGCTTCAGCTTCAGTATCTGTCCTTCCAATGAGCAGTCAGGGTTGATTTCCTTTAGGATTGACTGATTTCCTCCTTGCAGTCCAGGGCACTCGTAAGAGTCTTCTCCAGCACCACAGTTCAAAAGCATCAATTCTTCGGCACTCAGCCTTCCTTACAGTCCAGCTCTCATAGCCATACGTTACTACTGGGAAAACGATAGCTTTGATAATACAAACCTTTGTTGGCAAGGTGATGTCTCTGCTTCTGACTATGCTGTCTAGGTTTGCCATAGCTTTCCTCCCAAGGAGCAAGAGTCTTTTAATTTCATGGCTACAGTCACCGTCTGCGGTGATCTTGGAGCCCAGGAAAATAAAATCTGTCACTGCTTCCATTTCTTCCCCTTCTGTATAGGGATGGACAGAACACTTACCTTCCATTCCGTTCTGTTTCCGCGGTGGGGGGGGGAGGCGCTCCGTCCCTCCCCCCGGAATCCTCGACGGTGGGGGAGGCGTTCCGGTCCTCCCTCCCAGAATCCTGCCCGGCCGGCTCCGCAGCCAAGCCGCAGAGCCGCTGGCCGGCTCCGGTCGCCCGCAGCTGGATATCCGGCTGCTGGGCAGCCCTGCAGGGATGCAAATGGCGGCTGTTGTAGCCGCCATTTGCGTCCCTGTATTTAGCCGTAATAGGGTATGTAAATATTTACGTAGCCTATCACGGCAGGGGGGAAAAAACCCAGCGTACACAAATGGAGGTAGCCGCCGCCATTTGCGTACACTGGGTTTTTTTCCCCCTGCCGTGATAGGCTACGTAAGTATTTACGTAGCCTATCACGGCAGGAGGAAAAAAGTCCATCGTACGCAAATGGCGGTAGCCACCATTTGTGTACGCTGGGTTTTTCCCCCTGCCATGATAGGCTACATAAATACTTATGTAGCCTATCACGGCCTTCGCAGGAACACAAAAGGCGTCCCTGCATTAGCCGTGATAGGCTACGTAAGTATTTACGTAGCCTATCACAGCAATGAAGAGAAGAGGAAGCGAATGGCGGCCGCAGGACAGCTGCCACTAGCAAAGCAGTGCGGACGGGAGCAGATAAGTGCTCCGTTTCGCACGCCTTTTGTGGGTTGGTGGCGGTGGGGACTTCGTCCTGCGCGCCTTTCGTGGGTGGGTGGGGGGCTTCGTTCCGCAACAGATTTCGGGGGGCCGAATGCACTGGCATTTGGCCTCACCAAGATCCGTCGCGGAATTCTCTGACATCCCTACTACTATATGCCAGGAAGTGATGGGGCCAGATGCCATGATCTTGGTTTCTTTAATGTTGAGTTTCAAACCAGCTTTTGCACTCTCCACTTTCATCCTCAACAAGAGGCTCTTTAGATCCTCTTCGCTTTCTGCCATTAGGGTGGTATCGTCTGCATATCTGAGGTTGTTGATAATTCTCCCAGCAATCTTAATTCTGACCTGTGATTCATCCAACCCGGTGTTTCTCATGATGTACTCTGCATATAAGTTAAATAAGCAGGGCAACAATATACAGCCTTGTCGACTCCTTTCCCAATTTTGAACCAATTGGTTGTTCCATGTCCGGTTCTTACTGTTGCTTCTTGACCCTCGTACAGGTTTCTCAGGAGATAGGTAAGGTGGTCTGGTACTCCCATCTCTTTCAGAATTTGCCAGTTTGTTGTGATCCACACAATCAAAGGCTTTAGTGTAGTCAATGAAGCAGAAATAGACATTTTTCTGGAATTCTCTTGCTTTCTCCATGATTTAGCGAATGTTGGCGATTTGATCTCTAGTTCCTCTGCCTCCTCGAAACCCTGCTTGTACTTCCAGTAGTTCTCGGTTCACATGCTGCTGAAGCCTAGCTTGTAGGATTTTGAGCATAACCTTGCTGGCATGTGAAATGAGCGCAATTGTATGGTAGTTTGAACACTCTTTGGCATTGCCCTTCTTTGGAATTGGAATGTAAACTGACCTTTTCCAGTCTTGTGGCCACTGTTGAGTGTTCCAAATTTGTTGGCATACTGAATGCAGCACTTTAACAGCATCAGCTTTTAGGATTTTAAATAGCTGGAATACTGTCATCTCCACTAGCTTTGTTGTTAGTAATGCTTCCTAAGGCCCACTTGACTTCACTCTCTAGGATGTCTGGCTCAAGTTCAGTGACTGCACTATCATGGCTATCAGGGACATTAAGATCTTTCCTGTGTAGTTCTTCTGTGTATTCTTTCCACCTCTGGAGTGGAAAGTTTGGATTTGGAGTGGAACTGGGTTGTGCAGGACTTTATGCCTTCCCTAACCAACCAGCTGGGCAGCCATAATATGGAAGCTTGCCTGAATATTTTACTGTATTTCTTCTACACCCATTATACATTCTTCACTGAAATATACTGTAAATACAGCAACTAAATCTATCCCAAAGAAAAAGAAATGCAAGAAAGCCAAGTGGCTTTCTGATGAGGCTTTACGAGTAGCTGAGGAAAGAAGGGAAGCGAAAAGCAATGGAGAAAGGGGAAGATATATCCAACTGAATGCAGAGTTCCAGAGAATAGCAAGGAGAGACGAGAAGGCCTTTTTAAATGAACAATGCAAAGAAATCGAGGAAAACAACAGAATGGGAAAGACTAGAGATCTTTTCAAGAAAACTGGAGATATCAAGGGAACGTTTTGTGCAAAGACGGGCATGATAAAGGACAAAGAAGGCAGGGACCTAACAGAAGCAGATGAGATTAAGAAGAGGTGGAAATATACACAGAAGAACTACACAGGAAAGATCTTAATGTCCCTGATAGCCATGATAGTGTGGTCACTGAACTTGAGCCGGACATCCTAGAGAGTGAAGTCAAGTGGGCCTTAGGAAGCACTAACAACAAAGCTAGTGGAGAAGACAGTATTCCAGCTGAGCTATTTAAAATCCTAAAAGATGATGCTGTTAAAGTGCTGCACTCAATATGCCAACAAATTTGGAACACTCAACAGTGGCCACAAGACTGGAAAAGGTCAGTTTACATTCCAATTCCAAAGAAGGGCAATGCCAAAGAGTGTTCAAACCACTGTACAATTGCGCTCATTTCACATGCCAGCAAGGTTATGCTCAAAATCCTACAAGCTAGGCTTCAGCAGTATGTGAACCGAGAACTACCGGAAGTACAAGCAGGGTTTCGAGGAGGCAGAGGAACCAGAGATCAAATCACCAACATTCACTGGATCATGGAGAAAACAAGAGAATTCCAGAAAAACGTCTATTTCTGCTTCATTGACTATGCTAAAGCCTTTGATTGTGTGGATCACAACAAACTGTGGCAAATTCTTAAAGAGATACGAGTACCAGACCACCTTACCTGTCTCCTGAAAAACCTGTACAAGGGACAAGAAGCAACAGTATGAACCGGACATGGAACAACCGATTGGTTCAAAATCGGGAAACGAGTACAACAAGGCTGTATATTGTCGCCCTGCTTATTTAATTTATATGCAGAGTACATCATGAGAAACGCCGGGTTGGATGAATCACAGGTCGGAATTAAGTTTGCTGGGAGAATTATCAACAACTTCAGATACGCAGACGATACCACCCTAATGGCAGAAAGCGAAGAGGATCTAAAGAACCTCTTGTTGAGGGTGAAAGAGGAGAGTGCAAAAGCTGGTTTGAAACTCAACATTAAAAAAACGAAGACAATGGCATCTGTCCCCATCACTTCCTGGCATATAGAACGGGAAGAAATGGAAGCAGTGACAGATTTTATTTCCTTGGGCTCCAAGATCACCGCAGATGGTGACTGTAGCCATGAAATTAAAAGATGCTTGCTCCTTGGGAGGAAAGCTATGGCAAACCTAGACAGCACAGTCAGAAGCAGAGACATCACCTTGCCGACAAAGATTCATATAATAGCAACATATGGCTGTGAGAGCTGGACTATAAGGAAGGCTGAGCGCTGAAGAATTGATGCCTTCAAACTGTGGTGCTGGAGAAGACTCTTACAAGTCCCCTGGACTGCAAGGAGGTCAAATCAGTCCATACTAAAGGAAATCAACCCTGAGTGCTCATTGGAAGGACAGATACTGAAGCTGAAGCTCAAATATTTTGGCCACCTAATGAGAAGAGAAAACTCCCTGGAAAAGACCCTGATGCTGGGAAAGACTGAAGGCAAAAGGAGAAGGGGACAGCAGAGGATGATATGGCTAGACAGCATCACTGATGCAATGAATATGAACTTGAGCACGCTCCGGGAGACAGCGGAGGACAGGAAGGCCTGGGGTGCTATGGTCCATGGGGTCACGAAGAGTCGGACACGACTGAACGACTGAACAAGAACAACAACAACAACTGCTCTAATGCATCTTTTACTGATAGACATTTAGGGATGCTCCAAGTTATGCTTCAAAATTTCCAGAAATTATACAACTCTAACCTTGATATTCCACATGTGCAAAAACCCGCATGGAACAAGATTTCATATTAAAGAAGAACTCTCTTCTGAGCTCACATGGACAAATTCATTACTTTCCGAGTAAATAATGAATTCAGTTGGGATAAGTTCACTCATCATTAGGTTTTATACATACTAGTATTAAAATGCTTGTATGTTGAATGCTTTGGGAAAGTGCTTTATTAAGGACATAACAGTGAATTGCCTTTCAATGGAAATTGTTGTCTTATATGGTGCCAAGCTTCCACTTAGAGATTTGGGCATTTTATCTAAAACAGAAAGGTGGAATATAAATGTTTTAATGTTTATAAATAAATATTTCAGATTTAGATTTGTAGTGCAAACATGCCCTAAGACATTCATCCAGCCTTGACCTAATATCAAAAGCCCCTTGAAGGGATATGTTCAGACCTCTGTCAAGGGTGATTTGTCTCTCCCCCATCAGCTGTTGGGTGTGGAGGAAGAGGGAGGGAGGGAGAGAGAGAGAGAGACAAAGAAGGGGGTGGCAGACAGACAGAGAGAAAGGGGTAGCAGAAAGAGAGAAAGGAGGGTGCCCCTGCCAACCACTGGTCCTGACCTTGCTCACTGCTGCATGTGGCCCCCTACAGATTACTCTAAGCGAGTGTGACCCTTGACCGAAAGAAGGGTTCCCAACCCTGCCACAACCCTGCTTCTTCTGATTATTCACTTTGTTTTTGTATCCCTAGGAGGAAAATCCCTGTGCTTTGATTCATTTGTATTTTTTTCTTACATTTCAAAGTCCAAAATTTACTCATTTTGGTACAGCCACAGGTTGTCCTTTTGATGCGGCTGAAAATAAGTATAAATCTCTCCTTCCTCTGATCTGTATAAAAGCACTACAGTAAAAACAGGGGATATATTACAATGACAAATGGCTAACAAACAAGGAAGCACATTCCCTTCTTCACAAGCAGTAATTCTTATGAGGGTTCCTCATTGTATCCTTTTTATTACCACACTCTTTTTGAAGTGATTAGCCAGAAAATAATGGCTGTAAGCTCCTGACACTGTTTGCTTGCCAACTTACTGAAGAATAAATCCCATAAATATACCCACTCCCCAGGTTCTTCATAATGTCTTCATACTATTGAAAGTTGAACTGCCACTTTATCAGATTTAGGATCAGATACATAGTCAATGGGATGGGTTTTCTTCCATGGATTTAATAGGTTCTCAATCTTGATGTCTCTAGGATAGACAAACTCCTTGGCTCCACATCAGACATCCCATTTCTTCCCAAAGCTGCTAGAATTAAGCTGATGTCACTTTTTTGTTGCAAAGGAAAACCAAGTTCCTTCCATTTATTCTGTTCCTATCAACAGTGGCCAGACATACTCAGCAAGGTTCATAAGCAGGGCACAATGTCAATATTTGCTAATTCCAAACACTTGTACATCAGAAAATATAACGAAAAGGAGGTTGCACTTTTAGCCACTGATGCCTTCCATATATTAATTTAAGGGCACAATTCCATCTTCTGTCAAGGAGGCTGTTAGCTGAGCAGAATGACGACTAAGGCCTTTTACATTGGTGCACCTTTGTACTAGTGCCATAAACAGGAACCTGTGATAGGCCAGGGCAACACAGTTATACCATGAAAGGTAAAATGTGGGCAAAGAAGTGGTGAGGTGGGAATGATTCATCAGTATCCTATCCAACTTCATGGAGCTAGTTATTCTCCTTTAGTTGGTTCAATGACGAACAAAGAAAACATGAATCTTAGCTAAAAGCATACTACCATGGCCAATAGACAGCACCATATTATGAGCTGCTGCCATTGCAGGAGTTGCATATTGTATTGGCCCCAGGAGCGTTGCCAAGTCATTTATAGTGTTAGAGGGGCTGGGAGATCCATAAAGCCATAATAGCTTGCTTAAGTTCATTATTGGTGCAATTCCCGAGCTAGTAAGCCTCTGAGCATGTGCAGATGAGTCAAAAGACTGATAACAGCCTTCTTGGTGCATTCCTTGCTAATGAGGAGAGTCTTTATCTCCGATGTGCCTGGGAAGCAAAGTCTGTTTACAGGTGGCTGTGCCTGAGAACCAAACACTTCCAGCCTATGCTGAGAATGAACGCTAGGGGCTATGCTGCTGTTATGCTGCTTATTGCTAACCTGTAGAGTATAAGACCCATAGTACCTAATGGCTCGAGGTTCAGAGAAGCTGTCTGATCCAACCATTGGGTACACCTGTGTGCTGTAAGTTACCCAATAAAGTACTCCTTGTAAGTAAACCTTTGAGTCTGATTTATCACTGACTTGGCACTTCTAACCTAAGAGTTCAACGCCCATAGCTGGGGCAACACATATATTCACCCCATACATGGAGTCACTGGTTCACACGAATGGCTTCTCCATGCAACCCCAGTGGTGACATCACACATTCCCGAAGTGATCATAGGGGAGCTGTCTTACTGTGAATGGGGCTTAAAAGTTCTAAAAGCCAGAGCACACAATGTGTGCCATTATTGAACGGATTAAATAATGCAGGTGCTTCAAAGCCTGCAAAACATACGGAACTGGCTTGCTTAAGTACTGTGCTCTCAACCTGAAGCTGTATTATATTGCATTTGAAATTTCATTTCATTTATTTCTATACCACCCCATAGTCGAAACCCTCTGGGTGGTTCACAAAAATTTAAAACCATTAAAATACATTACACAAAGTACAAAAAAGCATTGGTGTAAAAACATATAGACAAATAATACATGCATGGACAACATGTATCTAAAAATTATTTTTTTTAAACCATCAGCCAAAGACAATCCAAGACATAATTAAAACTCATATGCTGCCAAATACCTGGCAAAGAGGGTAGGCTTTACCTGGCGCCAAAAAGATGACCGTGTTGGCGCCAGGCAGGTAATCAAAGGTTTGGGCATGTAGAAGTTCTATTTATGAAGTTTTACAGTGATACACGACCACAATAATGGCCTGAAGGGGCCTAGGATGTGGGAACTGCACTTATTAGCTCCCTGGAGAAAGACGGGGATGCAAACGCAATCAAACTAGTATATGATTTAGTTATATTGTTTTTTAGTAGATGAGCACTGAAGTAGTATTCAAGTAGGGGTGGTGGTATTGTATTGTTGCCATCTGGGGAGTTCCTCGGATTTTATAAGTTTTATATATTTTAAACTCTAGTTCCGTATGCTTAGATTTGTTAGGAGGCTTAACCAGCACTGAGCCTTTGGAGGAGGAACTGTGTGTATATGTAAATATATGCAGGAAACAAAGAGTTAATATGGATTAATTCCTATGCATACACACACACACACACACACACACCCTTCAAGTTTGTTACGAGCAGAGGAAACTTTGCAACCCCCCAAAATTCAAACCCACAAAAGCAAAAAACCTGGATCTAGCACTGCAAATACATGTGCTTTAAAAGAGATTTAGATTGCCTTAAAAAAAGGATTAGACACAGTCATGGAGGATAGGCCTATCAACAGCTATTAGTCATGGTAGCTAAATGGAAGCTCTGTGTTCAGAGGCAATATATCTCTGAATACCAGTTGCTGGAGGAAAACAAGAGCAGACAGCCTCCATGCTCTGCTTTTGTGCTTCCTGGAAGCCTGACTGGCCACAGTTGGAAACAGTATGCTGGAAAAGATGGACCTTTGGTCTGATATCCAGCAGGGCATTTCTTATGATGTTACGTGCAGTTATCACAGTACAAACAATATTGTGATGTTTGCTAGAGAGCTATTTCAGTTTGACACGCTTGTTAAAAACATCCCCTCCAGAATTCTTAAAGTGGCAATTATTATATATTTAAATGAGGAAGCACTAAGAGCCGAACTAGTAATTATGTTAAATGCATCTTCGCATTTAATGTGCAAGTTTTAAAAAATGCAAATAGCAGCTCTGAGTGTTGGGGCAGGGAGGGGCGGCTGATAAATACTGGGACTGCAGCAGGCAGGCAAGTTTTTCTAACTGTTTCCTCTCCTATTGTGGAACTGAATATCCCTCCTGTGAAGTTGCTATTTGCATTGGGAGGACTCCCCGCTTGTTGTGATCCTGATAATTATCAGCCTCCTCCCCATGCAGTAGGTATCCCCTTTTTTTCAAAGCTTGAACCTTAAATGCAAAGATGCATTTAAATCGTGTCTAGTTTTATTGCTAAATGTCAGATTTCAGAAATGGCAGCAGTCTGAAAATTAACAGCAATTTTGATAGGTAAATAATTTCTATTGGGAACATGCAGGCAATCGACAAAACAGTGCAACGTTCCTCCAGACCTAACCTTCCTAAATATATAAAGTCTAATCACAGCTGTAAAAGATCACAATACTGAAAAGGTTCATTGCCCTCGGGATATTTCTGATTGGAACAGACATTTTTAGCAACTTGTGGAAGCAGGGAGCTCAAAACACCCACCTTTTCGTTAGACAAACACACCACAGAATGGACTCAAATATCAATATAGGTTCCTTCATTTGGGGTACAACTTGTTCGGCACTGAAGGCTGAACCTACAACGGGGGAAGGAGGTGGACCACACAGATTTGAAACTCCCTTCCTAAGACTTGCACTAAATGCCACTAATAACTGCATTAAAAGAAAAAGATGTCAATGTTGTACCATTCTAAGAATTGCTACTGGGATTAAAAAAAAACCACTTTAACACTATGAATAATACCCATGGATCTAAGGAAAGTGAGGCTGGGTTGCTAGTGAATACACATGACACTGAATTGACCAAAGAACAGTCCTGGACTGAGCAGATATTGTCTGCTTGAACATATCTATAAAATCAAAGGAGGAAGATGCATTAAGGATTCATAACACTGGGGCTTGAAGAAAACAAGGGAGAAGAAAATGATTTTCTTCAGTACTGGAAAACGTCAGGTATCTTGGGCTTAATTCTTCTAATGATGCCAGTGGGAAAGCTCCTGCTTACTTTGGTGGCTGTAGAGTCATGCCCTAAACTTCTAATTAATTGTAGATCATTCTATCAGCAAAACTTAAGCTGACATGTGAATTCATTTTTTCTTGTCACCAAAAGCCAATTTGTGGTTTGCTTTTCTTTTTCCCCCAGAGACAATTAGCAAAGCACTTCAGACACTGAATAGATCTATTCATTTGTACAAATTATTCCCTGGCAGCAGCCTTTTTATTTTCTTTCCTTTCTCTTCTGATGCATTTAAAATAGGACACAAAAGCCTGCCTGTCATTAATCCTACTTGGCTGGTCTGGGGAAAGACAAGTGGAGCACACACCATTGAACATGTTGCATTTTTGCATTCTCTTTCAGTGCTTTTACTGGAAGCACTTAGCCCTCCTCTCAGGCCTCCAATGTCTGTTACTATAGAGTTACAATTAAAAGATAATGTTAAGATGGTGTGTGTGAGTGAGTATGAGAGAGAGAGAGAGAGAGAGAAGTTGAGGGAATTGGAAGACAGAGAAAAATGGGAGAATTTGGTATGGAAATCATGGATCAGCTCATGAGCATTCCAATTTCTATTGCCTCTTGTTCAGGTTTTGTAGACAATCAACACAATTCTAAAGGGTTGATTCAGAGGACTACCATTTCTGCTATCTCTCACTGAGGAATACTGTCTAACTGATCCACTCATTAGGGGGGGGAAATACTACCTGTAGTAAAATATTAATTTAATACATTGCTTCACATTCTTTGGGCAAGAAAGTTATATAGCAAGAAGACTTGCTGTTCGATCTCCCTGGCCGTAGTGTTGAGGAAAGGCCTTTTCAAGTGACAATCTCTAATTCCACCAAACAATGCATCTCTCCATCTAACCAATCCTGCTGGAATGTTTTTTAAATTAGTTAATTTTTCCTCAGGTTTTAAATGAGAAGAAAAAACAAGCCATGGGTGGCCTGCTAACCTCAAAAGACCAAATAGCCAAGGTTATAAAATCATTCCAGCTCAGAATACTGGGTCAGAAATAAAAGCAGCATTTATTAAATTCTACCCCCCAAACCAGTAACAGAGGCAGCATTAAGAATTTTGTAAAGCAAAGCCTAAGCCAATTTCCTGTAAGAGTTGAGAATTATTTAATAAAAAGTGGACTGCGCCTGAACTTTAACTGAAAAACAATTTTTGGTAAACCAGATATGTCAGAATCTATTTTTATTCTGGGGGTTTTCTTACTTTTTACAGGCATTGTACACTAAAATGTGTGCAAGCTTAGTTGTACATCCATTTTGTTTTGCATATTCAAAACATACCCCTCTGCAGCCCTCAAACATTACAATAGTGTTTCTTTTATCCCAATAGTGGTTTTATAGTATGACGACTGAACATACTTCAAGACAACTGTTCTGCCAATGTTTCCTAGTGTGTGTGTATGGGATGCGTTGTGGGGGAATCCAACTGTCTTCCCAGAACCACTGTCTTCTTTGCAGAGAAATGGCACCTTTCTAAGAATAAACATGTCCACCTTTCCTAATATCCCAAAGAGATAAGAAACCATGCATGTCATAGTTTCTGTACATAGTTTCTGTTAATTAAGACAAACAGAATAAGCTCCTGGCCTTGGTAATCTTCCCCTTCATGGATCACTGCCTTGTTGTGGCGAAGGGGCTTGCGTAACTCAGTGAAGCCATAAGCTATGCCATGCAGGGCCACCCAAGACGGACAGGTCATGGCAGAGAGTTCTGACAAAATGTGGTCCACTGGAGAAGGAAATGGCAACCCACTCCAGTATTCTTGCCAAGAAAACCCCATGGAACGTATCACAAGGCTAAAAGAGATGACGCCGGAAGATGAGCCCCTCAGGTCGGAAGGTGTCCAATATGCTACTGGGGAAGAGCAGAGGGTATTTCCAAGTAGCGCCAGAAAGAGTGAAGCGGGCCAAAGCCAAAAGGACACTCAGCTGTGGATGTGTCTGGTGGTGAAAAGAAAATCCGATGCTGTAAAGAACAATATTGTTTAGGAACCTGGAATGTCAGATCAATGACTCAAGGTAAGCTGGAAGTGGTCAAACATGAGATGGCAAGATTGAACATCGACATCTTGGGAATCAGCGAACTAAAATGGACAGGCATGGGTGAATTTAATTCAGGTGACCATCATATCTACTACTGTGGGCAAGAATCCCTTAGAAGAAATGGAGTAGCACTCATAGTCAATAAAAGGGTGGGAAAAGCAGTACTGAGGTACAACCTCAAAAACAATAGAATGATCTCAGTACGAATCCAAGGCAAACCATTCAGCATCACAGTAATTCATGTCTATGCCCCAGCCACTGAGGCCGAAGAAGCTGAGGTTGATCGGTTCTATGAAGACCTACAACACCTTCTAGAACTAACACCCAAAAAGGATGTCCTCTTCATCATAGGGGATTGGAATGCTAAAGTAGGAAGTCAAGAAATCACCGGGATAACAGGCAAGCATGGCCTTGGTGTGCAAAATGAAGCAGGACAAAGGCTAATAGAGTTTTGCCAAGAGAACACACTGATCATAGCAAACACTCTTTTCCAACAGCGCAAGAGGCGACTCTACACATGGACATCACCAGATGGTCAATATCGAAATCAGATTGATTATGTCCTTTGCAGCCAAAGATGGAGAAGCTCTATACAGTCAGTAAAAACAAGACCTGGAGCTGACTGTGGTTCAGATCATGAGCTGCTTCTTGCAAAATTTTGGCTGAAATTGAAGAACGTAGGAAAGCCACTAAACCATTCAGGTATGACCTAAATCATATCCCTTATGAATGGAGGTGACGAATAGATTTAAGGGATTAGTCCTGATAGATAGAGTGCCTGAGGAACTATGGACGGAGGTCCGTAACACTGTTCAGGAGGCAGCAACGAAATCCATCCCAAAGAAAAAGAAATGCAAGAAAGCCAAGTGGCTGTCTGATGAGGCTTTACAAGTAGCTGAGGAAAGAAGGGAAGTGAAAAGCAAGGGAGAAAGGGGAAGATATATACAACGGAATGCAGAGTTCCAGAGAACAGCAAGGAGAAACAAGAAGGCCTTCTTAAATGAACAATGCAAAGAAATCAAGGAAAACAACAGAATGGGAAAGACTAGAGATCTCTTCAAGAAAATCAGAGATATCAAGGGAACATTTTGTGCAAAGACGGGCATGATAAAGGACAAAGAAGGCAGGGACCTAACAGAAGCAGATGAGATTAAGAAGAGGTGGAAAGAATACACAGAACTCTACGGGAAAGATCTTAATGTCCCTGATAGCCATGAGAGTGCGGTCACTGAACTTGAGCCAGACATCCTAGAAAGTGAAGTCAAGTGGGCCTTAGGAAGCATTAGTAACAACAAAGCTAGCAGAGATTATAATATTCCAGCTGAGCTATTTAAAATCCAAAAAGATGATGCTGTCTAATGTGCTGCACTCAATATGCCAACCAATTTGGAACACTCCACAGTGGCCACAAGACTGGAAAAGGTCAGTTTACATTCCAATCCCAAAGAACGGCAATGCCAAAGAGTGTTCAAACTACTGTACAATTGCACTCATTTCACATGCCAGCAAGGTTATGCTCAAAATCCTACAAGCTAGGCTTCAGCAGTATGTGAACGGAAGTACAAGCTGGGTTTCGAAGAGGCAGAGGAACTAGAGATCAAATCGCCAACATTTGCTGGATCATGGCGAAAGCAAGAGAATTCCAGAAAAATGTCTATTTCTGCTTCATTGACTACGCTAAAGCCTTTGATTGTGTGGATCACAACAAACTCTGGCAAATTCTGAAAGAGATGGGAGTACCAGACCACCTTACCTGTCTCCTGAGAAACCTGTACGAGGGTCAAGAAGCAACAGTAAGAACCAGACATGGAACAACCGATTGGTTCAAAATTGGGAAAGGAGTACGACAAGGCTGCATATTGTCACCCTGCTTATTTAACTTAGATGCAGAGTACATCATGAGAAACGCTGGGCTGGATGAATCACAGGTCGGAATTAAGATTGCTGGGGGAATTATCAACAACCTCAAATATGCAGACGATACCACCCTAGTGGCAGAAAGCGAAGAGGATCTAAATAGCCTCTTGTTGAGGGTGAAAGAGGAGAGTGCAAAAGCTGGTTTGAAACTCAACATTAAAAAAACTAAGATCATGGCATCTGGCCCCATCACTTCCTGGCATATAGAACGGGAAGAAATGGAAGCAGTGACAGATTTTACTTTCTTGGGCTCCAAGATCACCGCAGACGGTGACTGTAGCCATGAAATTAAAAGACGCTTGCTCCTTGGGAGGAAAGCTATGGCCAACCTAGACAGCATAGTCAGAAGCAGAGACATCACTTTGCCGACAAAGGTCCGTCTAATCAAAGCTATGGTCTTCCCAGTAGTAATGTATGGCTGTGAGAGCTGGACTATAAGGAAGGCTGAGCGCCGAAGAACTGATGCTTTCGAACTGTGGTGCTGGAGAAGACTCTTACAAGTCCCCTGGACTGCAAGGAGGTCAAATCAGTCCATACTAAAGGAAATCAACCCTGAGTGCTCATTGGAAGGACAGATACTGAAGCTGAAGCTCAAATATTTTGGCCACCTAATGCGAAGAGAAAACTCTCTGGAAAAGACCCTGATGCTGGGAAAGACTGAAGGCAAAAGGAGAAGGGGATGGCAGAGGATGAGATGGCTAGATAGCATCACCGATGCAATGAATATGAACTTGAGCACACTCCGGGAAAGAGCGCAGGACAGGAAGGCCTGGCATGCTATGGTCCATGGGGTCACGAAGAGTCGGACACGACTGAATGACTGAACAACAAATGCTGCTTCTATCAGGACACGAGAGGTAACAACAGCTACAAAGATTGCCAAAAGCAGCAGCAATGGCTCAGTCTCAACATCTTTCCTGTTATGATGTTATCAGGATTGGAAATCATAAACAGAAGCGTACTTATTTATTGTGATGTACTTGCAATCACAGTCATCTAAAATTCAAGGGCCATAACAAAGCTGACAATTATGGATAAGAACACTGTCTAGATTTCATATTCTTGGGGATCCAATTGGGCAATCAAGAGGCCATTTAGGCCATCGAGTCCAACCCTCTGCTAAGTACAGGAATCTAGTTCAAAGCATCCCTGACAAATGGCTGTCCAGTGTTTTCCTAGTCCATGTCAGTTTCATGTATATTCAATCATATCCATTCCATCCAATTTCCACATCAGTGTGCAATGTTTTTTAATCACATAAAATTCGAATTTATTTTCACATGCAATTTCCCCTAACACACACATTTTGTATGCAATTTTCCCTGATATATGCATTTTTATACACAGATAACTGCATCTCAAAATTTGGAGAAGTGCACAAACTGCAGGATAACTATATTTGGATCTGCATATTAGTTTGAGGTATGTAAAGTAGGTCAATTTGCTTAAAAAAAGACTAACAAGATAGGGATGGTACAGGGATAAGAAAAGAAAATGAATATAACAGGGTATCTGCACAGCTCACTGCATGTTAGCTAAAACAGATATCAACTACATTTTTAGCTGAGGTCAACTTTACATTTGCTTTATATTGGAACACAGCATTCCAATTTTGTGTAAAAGAAAAGACCATTCTAAAGGCTTTACAGTTTAGAGAAACACTGCTACCTTTCCACTGTCAAGATCTGACTGCACAAGAAACTATGGTCTGATGAAAAGCTAATAATAATATGATGGCCAAAAGACTATATTTGAAGAAAACTGATTCTAATTAGAAAGCACTACTACTCTTGGGCACTCTCCATGAAATCAATTTGATTATTTCAAATCAAATAATTCAAAGAGATTCAACCTAAACCAGGAACCCCAAACATACTTATTTGAACCCTAAACCAGTAACCCCAAACATACATTTTGTTGAAATCAGTTACTTACAAGGAACTATCTTTAGAATGGTGTCAAGAAAAAGGAGCTTGTTGGTTATTTGCACATACTGTATGAAGTTGTTTATTTCCTGCCTTTCTTTCGGAGGAACTCAGTCCCAGCCTCCCAGGTGATCTCCCGCTGAGGCACTGATCAGACAGAGACCTGATTAGTTCTGGGGCTAGGGGTGGTGCTTGCATCATGAGTCTTTAGATCATTCCCTGGGATCCTAACGCTGCTAGACGCTATAGTGGAATTCATATTTCATTGGCAGCTGCCTAATATAAAATTCCAGTATAGATATGAAGATGGCCTTCAATTCTCAAACTGGGTTTATTGTTTGCAGAATTCCAAAATGCCATCTTTCTGTTCTCTCTCCTTTGTGGACACTATAGCTGAACTATGGCCCTTCTAGTTTCTAAGAAGAGGTAACTGGTTTTTGTGCCAGTTTGGCGATAAATGCTAGGAGGACAGCTACTGGTCAAAGCCACATTTTTAGACTTTTTTAGCAAAAGATTTCATTATATGCCCATCCTGAATGGCCTATGGTGTCCCCACACTGACACTGCTCTCTATGGCTCCCAGGCGGGGGGGGGGGGAGTTATTGTCTTTCTTTTTGCCCCCCCCAATAAAAATCACAACTCCTGAGGTAGCCTTTAGAACACAGGTGGTGAACACACAGTCCATGAGCTGCCTGTGCCACCACCGCCCCATGTCACTGTGCTGCTGAAATTTTCAGCAGCGGTGAAAAGAACAGTGGTTTCTGTAAATGGCCCCAGAACACTGAAGCTGGCCACCCCTAGATTATTTTCTGATTATAAATGCTACTTTGAATCCAACTCTTGTCAAACCCAAATTTGTATACAACGAATTTCAAGGGTTGCTGCTAAAGATTATTTGCATTTGGGGGCATCAGAAAGTGCTAGACATACTGAGTCCTGTTAACGTTTTGTGGAGGTCTGTATAAAATAGTGTTTAGTTCCCAATGACTGCTTCCACTATCCAAAACTGCAAGAACTTGGTAGGCTTTCAGTGAGGGCTGTGGCATGGCTGACACAGAAATTTTATTCCCAGAACAGCTCCATAAGAGGGTGTTTTCATAGGGCAAAAGAAGGTGAACCAGTCAAGATTACAGCTCAGTGCCTTCAAAAAAGCAAAAAGTCTGGTAGGGTTAGGTTTTTTGTTTTTTCTTTTAAACGACCCAATATATCTTTGACACCTTGTCTGTCAAATGGTGGATTCAGCAGCTTAAATACTAAGTCAGCAATAGTGGTAATGCCTTGCACTAGTAATAGTGGACAACTGACTGAATTTAACACTAAATAACTGAAATGCCTTATTTACTGAAAGATTAATGTATTTATTTATGGTATTTCTATGCTGCTCGATAACTAAGGTTCTCGGGGGGGGGGAGTATAAACATTATAAAAATAAAAAAATCAATAAATATATACACGGAAAGCAGCCTTCCCCAACCTGGTGCCCTCCAAATGTATTGGACTACAAGTCCCAAAATCCCTATAGCTATTAACTTAATGTGCAATGTTTTCCTTTAGCAATGGCAATGAAGGAACTTTACATTGCTACGGATTTACAAAATAACTTTTTGTTGTTCAGTCGTTCAGTCGTGTCCGACTCTTCGTGACCCCATGGACCATAACACGCCAGGCCTTCCTGTCCTGCGCTCTCTCCCGGAGTGTGCTCAAGTTCATATTCATTGCATCGGTGATGCTATCTAGCCATCTCATCCTCTGCCGTCCCCTTCTCCTTTTGCCTTCAGTCTTTCCCAGCATCAGGGTCTTTTCCAGAGAGTTTTCTCTTCGCATTAGGTGGCCAAAATATTTGAGCTTCAGCTTCAGTATCTGTCCTTCCAATGAGCACTCAGGGTTGATTTCCTTTAGGATTGACTGATTTGACCTCCTTGCAGTCCAGGGGACTCGTAAGAGTCTTCTCCAGCACCAAAAGAACTTTACATGTGTCTTAACATTTTCTTTACATTTGATGTACAACATCTTTACAACATAAAACAGTATGAATATATCTAGGAAAACACTGTTATCAGGTTTACTAATTATTTTCTGTTCTGCATAAAAAGGATGCATTTCATTTTGTTATTAGGGCTAATAAGAATTTTTATATAGCCCAGGGGAGGCTGGTGGCTCTGTTTTCAGTGGAGCTGTAATCCATTCTAAGTTTCAGTCAGAATCAGTCAGAACTCTAAAGGAGCTATCAAAGTTGCTGAATCTATTTTTGGGGTGTAGGGTTCAGCACCATGGATAGCTCCTTTAGAGTTCTGGCCGGTTCTGACTAAAACCCAGAACGGATTCACAGCCCCATCGAAATCAGAGCCACCAGCCTCCACAGATATAGCACTATCACTGCAACAACGTTAGAAAAACTTAAGAGCAGAAACCTGCAACAATGGAACTGCATCACAAATTATTTACTTTCTTCTGGAATTATTTTCCTTTTAATCATTTGGGCTGTATTATCCACAGTGAATGTTGCTCACACTCTAATGACCTACTCATTGTTCATCTCCTGTGAATTTAGTACAGTAGATCTCATTCATCACTTGAGAACTACTGTTTTTCTGAAGTTCTGTTCATAACTAAAGCCTGCAGCAGAGTTATGGCTTAGTGGCAAGGAGTAAGGCAGCCCTCGCCATAGATGAGTCGCAGAGATAGCTAGTCAGGCAAGCAAGTAATAAAACTTGGGGAAACGAACTGGGAGAGATGGAAGTCAGACTAGCACCTTTATCCTGGTTATGGGTAGAAAGCCATGGCCCAGCTGGGAGTCCAACAATGCCCCTATGAACGTTACTGTCTGTGTTGGTAGAAAATGAGATTTGTTGACGTTGATATAAAGTCCTAAGCCTTGAAGGAGATTGCAGGTCACCAATATCGATCAGAGAAGCTGATGTTTCGTTGGCTCCACCAACAGCCTATCATCTATATATCTCTAGGCCTTGCAGTTGCAGGTAGGAGCAGACCACAGCCATGCATTTGGGGTGCATGGCGAGACCGAAGGGTAGCACCTGACACTGGTAGGTGTTGGTACCAATAGCAAAGTGGAGGTAACGTTGGTGTGATTCCTCTATGGTGATATGAAAATAAGCATCCTTGAGGTCGATAGAGGCAAACCAATCACCTCGGGAGAGGGGAGGGAGGATAGATGCCAGGGAGACCATGCGGGACTTCCTGGGTGAGAAGAATAGATTCAGCTGTCAAAGGTCCATGATCAGCTGAAGCCCTCCATCCTTCTTCTGTAACATGAACTACCTCAAATAAAAACTGACCCAAAGTTGAGTGTGGGGACAGGCTTGATTGCCCCCTTTTCAAGGACTGTCTGAACCTTGAAGTGGAGAACCAGGAATGGAGCAGTCACAAGCACGGTACCAAGGAGACGGAGGGCATCAAACTTGATCTGGTAGCTCCTTCGGACTATGGCAAGGACCGAGGAGTCTGATGTAATGTTGCGCCAAGCCAGGTGGTAAGCAGAAAGGCGCATTCTGAAAATAGGAGTTTGGCCCAGAGGATGAAGAGGAATGGCGGGAGGTGAGTCAAAGGCACTGCTTACTCCTGCTGTCAGGTTTCCTACGATAAGTGTGGAATTTCAAAGTTGGAAAACTGTGAACGTTGCTGTTGTCGTGCTGTAGCTCACTGTTGGGGTTAGTACCACGTGGTGGAGGACTGCAACCAACGCCATTGCCTGGAGGGCTGCTGTGACATAAAACCCATATGACATGCTGTGGTACGGGTTTCTGTACTAAATCCAATGCATTGTCATTTTTTGCAATGATCAACCCTTGTCCATCCAAGGGTAAGTCCTCTATGTGATTTCTAGTCTCCTGTGGAAGGCCAGCTGACCTCAACCAGGCATGACGATGTAAGGCGATGGAACCCACCAGCGCTTTTGAGTTGCTGTCGACTTGGTGATGCAACGTTTTTATTTGCTGCCTTGACAGCTTCAGAGCCTCAGACTGGGTGACCCAACTTCTTTTTGTCATCCAGAAGATGCTCAAGGAGATGACCAACCTTGTCTCATAGTAGTAACTGGTACCCAGACATTTCCACCTGGCAATTTGATATTTTCAGGCCCATCGTTGTGGAGGAATATAATCTCTTCCCAAGTAAATCAAGGCATCTTCCCTCCTTGTAAGTTGGAGACGAATGTGCCCTGTGGGCCTTGACCTGTGCCGCTTCAACAACCATAGAGTTTGGGGCTGGATGTTTGAATAGGTATTCAGTATTTGCCTCTTGTAGATGATACATTCCCTCCAAGCACTTAAGCTTAGGCTTTCCATGACTATTTAATGGTTTCCTCTAACACAGGGAGTAGAGGAATGGCCACAGGTCTGAAAGTTTCTACATTTACCACATCAAAAACGGGATCTTGAACTGTGGCGGCTACTGAGCCCCTAAGTGCAATGCCTAAGCCATTCTGAGAATCTGGTGGAGAATTGTCCCAAATCCTCTGACAGGGATATAGCTTCACTGGACTCATCTGGCAATGAGATGGAGAGAGGGCATAAAAACTGAGAGGTGGTATCTGACTGGTAACCCTCAGTCCCAGACATTGGGGACTGCCCTGGAGGGACCTGACATGGTGGGCACTTCTCCCTTTCTTTGATGGGGAGCAGCTGAACATCACCAGTATTAACCTGCACCCCAAACTGTAGTGAGGCCGGCGGCTGAGTAGTTGACAAGACAGCTTGTAACTGTGCAGTGTGTGGCTGCAGTAAAATTGGCAGAGCATTCTATCTCTGAGTTGTATGTGGCTGCTGGACAGACGGTAAACCAGGCTGGACATCCAGCGGCTGAGCTGGAGGTGACCGTTGAACAGGAGACACAAACGAAGCCCTGGTGCGAGGGGTGACCTGTTGGTCCAGAGGTTTCGATACCATCACCGACAGCAGTCTTTGCTACCGACTTTCTCCCCAATAGGGAGGATCAGGATGGTGAGGTTAGTATGGGCCGTAAGACTCATCATGGTAGTCAACCCAATCCTGGGGTCTCCTGTATTGCACATCCCAGGTTGAACGTTTGTCCCGCTCAGAGAATGGCGATCTAGACAGTTCTCAGTATCGGCTCTGCTCATAAAAACTAGGGGCATGACCACTTGTAAAGAAGGTGAATAAGCACATGGAATCTGGCGATTGTGGATGCCAGTCATGACCTGTGCTGTAACTCTCAAGCCCGTACTGACGAGGTGGTGAAGGGGGCAGTTCCGGCAGAGACGGGTCCCAAATCTCACTCTCTGATGTAGATGGATGGGTTCCCTCTGAATGGGTTCCCTCTCTGTCACAGTATTCACCGTTGGAATGGGTGAAAATAACATTGTTGGAGCAAGCAGTATAACCGTCGGTATGGGCGACTGCATTTGATCGGTAGGCATCGGCGGAACAGTGGGAGACGTGGCCGGTACCAATGATTGCTGTCTATCCCGAGAAGTCTGTACCAATATGGGTGGAGCAGTCAGAACGGGAGGGCATGCTTTATCCCAAGTTGAAGTGCTGGGAGAGATGGCCTATAAAGGCTGTTCTTGGTTGCGTGGTGCTCATGCAGAGTCAGAGGGGGCAGAAGAGCCCGATGCTCGATCCTGAATAAAATCATGCGACTTTTTAAAAGTATTTTTCTTCTTCTTTCTCAACTCTGAAGACAGACTGGCCTGCTTCAAAACTTTAGCCTTTTTTGTTAATCTTTTCACTAGTGTAAGTGTCAAAGATTGGCCCGAAGAGAGAGGGGATGATGACCCCAATACTAGAGCAGGCTCTTGTGTGGCAAGTGGTTTGTGTGAGGGCAAGGTTGGCGTGCCTGCCATACCTTTTGGCTCCTTGACCAACTCCAGTGCCCGTTCCAAAGTGTGGATCAGACCTTCAGCTAATTGAATTGATTTTTTCTTATTTGCTTCAAGAAGGCTTTACAATGAGGGCAAGCCTCAACAGTGTGCCCCTCTCCGAGGCAGAAAAGGCAGAGGCAAGGGCTGTCAGAAGGTGGCAGTTTTGCCCCGCAGCAGGTGCACTTTCAAAATGGTGCCCTGACGGCCATATGCCCATGAGGACAATCGCGAAAATTGCAAAAAATAAAAGTAAATAAAAGAAATAACAATAGATAGCTAGAAAAACTTGATAGAAAGATTGAATAAAACTCTGCTTTTGAGAAAAAAAATGCATACACTGAACACGAAAGAAGGTCCCTAACGAGGCACATGCAATGGTGGTCAAAAGAGAACTGGGGGAATAAGCTGGAACCCGCTAGGGACATGCACACTGGGACAATGGAGGAAGAGTTTTCACCAAAACTCCTCAGCTACTGAAGTTTCTTGATTTGAGGCTCTGCACAGGGGTAGAGCCCAAATGTGCAATTCACAGAGACCACAGTGAAGAAATCCAGATTTACCTTCTGCTCACCTCTGTCCTAGTACATACATTTGAACTAAACTCCCCGCCACCCCAATAATTTGTGTTCTAGAAAGGCTTATTCCCTGAACACAGAGAAGTAATTTGCAATGGGTTTAGGGATGTGTTTCCTGAGCAAGCATGGTAAAAGTGGAAAAAAGGAAAACTAATGAGAAACTGGTACAGAAAAGCATTAAGGGTTCTGGGATCTACACCATCATGACGTTATACCTTAGAACGATGAGCAAGAGGATGAAGGCAAAAAGAACTCTATTCCAGGTAACTGTGAACAAACAGAAATAACCATTTTCTTTGGCAAAAAAGGGGGTGGCGGGGGGGGTTCTAGAAGCTACTGTGAACATTCAGACATTTTGGTCCAATTTAAAAAAAGCCACACAGTCACTTTTGATTTCATTAGAAGTGTGTTTTAAAGATGCTAAAAGCTCTAGCCTCATAATCAGGTACTTACATAATCATCATGATTTATTCCTTGTTTCTGAACAGAACTTTTCACCTCCACAGCAAACTTTTCAAACTCAGGTTTCACTGTCCTCAGTAGTGTGACTGTCTGGAGAGATGAGTATGCTTGCTTTGCTTCAAGGTCGTGTTTGTCTCCTCTCTTCCATGAGCCATTTCCTAAGGGAGAAATAAAAATATTTACAATTCCAAGCCAGTTACCATAAAGAACTCGTTTTCCCCTTTCCTGCTGCTGTATTCCCCACGTGTTGCTTGGGGTAGCCAGAAATATGAAACACGTTGTCCTCCTAATTCAGTGTGAGTACTGTAGGAGCACAATCCACCCAGATTTAACCACTTTTAAATTCCACAGATTTCAATGACAACCTTAAAGCACATCCTCAAGTCTCTCCCACTGAAATTAATTGGTCTTAGAAAATTGCTTAACTGTAGCTGAATAGTACCCTATGTGATTAATTAATGAGGACTTTTTTAAAAAAAGGTTATACATTGTATTACAAAAAGGAAGCACATTGTTTTGGAGGGTGAGGTTTTTGACAAAAGCCTGGAATTCTTTGCAGGAAGTTCAGGACAAAAAATGAAATGAAAACACGCATCTCTCTTGGGACCAAGAAATAGTTTCTACCAAGGGCAATAAGCAATAACATTATGTCCTGGCATTATAGGTGTTAGAGTGCTAGGGCATAACTGTTGTAATCCTCTCCCTAGCAGCCTGTCTTTTACATTCATGAGAAGATTTAGAGGAGAAAACAAGAAAGGAAGAGGAAACCAGTCCATTTCTCTGCTTCCATTGTAGTGGGATACTATGTACAACTCCTATATCGAGACAGGCTCATAAAGGACTGGCTTGATCCAAAGACATTAGTGTATGATTATTTATAGAAAATCAAATAGTGAAATAACAAGTGGAAGATAATAATCATAAACTACTGGAGTTGGTTTGGGGAGGGGGGATGCTATTAAAAATATATATTAAAGGTCATTTCATTCCTTTAGACATAAAAAAGAAACCATGGTTAAAAATACAAAGGTTCAAATGGAGGAACAGAACTCACAGACCAGGAGTACAACTGTTAAACAGGGTAGCACCGAAACATGGTGGCGATAGGGGAGAAGACCAGTCATCTACACCTGCTGCCTTAGTGTCACCCCAGCCAAGCTCCCATGCAAGGTTAGGTCAGCGCAGCCAGACAGCAAGTAAGGAAGGGTCAGTGGTAGGGCACCTGCTTTGCATGCAAAAGGTCCCGAGGTCAGTCCCCAACATCTCCAGGTAGGGCCGGGGAAGACCTAAACCTCTGGAGAGCTGCTGCCAGTCAATGTACATCTGACTCAGAATAAAGCTGTGTTACTATGTTGCTGTGAAGAGGGTCTGATGGCACAGAACTTTGAAACTGCATTCGAGAAGTCCAATAATGATCCCTCAAGTGGTTTTAAGCAACTTGTTAGCATTTACATAGTAGATTCATACCACTGCTTTTTTTCTCAGTACAAAGTATTTTTTTTCCCAGTTACTCCACTCTGAGAACATATTAGATTACGGCAGTACACTTCCACGGAGTTGCTTTAAAAGAGTGTTCGACAACTCTAGTTAGCGCAAAATGTGGCAGCCAGAATGCTTTCGGGTGTCTGCTTTTAGGATCGTATTACACTGATTCTGTTTCATCTGCACTGGTTTCCTGTAAGTTTCTGGACCCAATTCAGGGTGCTGGTCATTGCCTGTAAAGCCAATAACCTAAATGGCTTGGCACCAGGGTAATTGGAGGACTGGCTCCTCCCTCATAAACCTGCCCATCAATTACAGTCATCACTGGAGACCTGCTCAGTGTTCCACCAGCAAGGGAAATCCTGCAAGCAGTAACATGAGATAGTGCCTTCTCGGTGGTAGCACCCCAACTGTGGAACTCTCTCCCAAGAGAGATTTGACTGGCCTGTTCACTGATGGTTTTTAGGCAGGCAGTCAAGATATTTTATTTCACCAGACTTTTAATGAGTTTTAACCAGCTGTTTGTTTTGCCACTTTGCTGGCTGTTGTTTTATTTTGTTATAGTGGTTTTACTATTCTTGTTTCTTATTATATCGGGATTCTGTTTTTATTATGAACCATCTTAGGGATCCTTTCAAGGGTCAAAAGGCAGCATATAAAAGTATCTGTCTGTCTATCTGTCAATCTATTCATCCATCCATAAATAAATAAGGTACTGGGCTGGGGGCCACATTTTTTGGCGGCCTTTGATAGCCCAGTCAAAGTGTGGCTTCCAGGACCCTGCCAATGTACTTGTCTTTGACCTCGTAAGGTGAAAAACAATCCCCTGCCCCCTTCCCAGCTCCAAATTTGGAACTCAGATAGTGGGCGGATATCTTCTTCATAGTTGCACTGTGCTTCCTAGCACAGTGAAAACATGGGGACGATCCCTGTCCCTGACCCAGCTCCAAGCTGGAGAGGAAAGCTTGGTCTCTGATTGTTAGAATTTATATTTTTTATCGTGAAGTTGCCTGATACGTATATTATAAAGGGTAGTATGCAGATGTTCTAAATAAATGAATGAATAAATAGTAAAGCGCACTAGTGCAACTTTGTTGAAATTATGGTCCATCCAATCACATTAGATTGGTGTTTTCTAGCTACAGGCATATGTACCAATACAGGCACTTCAGCTTTTTATGACTAATGTTGCAACTGCTGAACAATAATCATCTCTGTTTCAGGCTCCCAACCTGTGCTACTAATCCTATTTAGGTCTGTGCATTCAGTCACCCAGTAAATAGTGTGCTGCTCTAAAGACTGCAAGATTGTATAATCGCATACACGCACGCACGCACACACACAGTATGTGAAGCGTGTTACATCTGAGAGCACACACAATGTAAGAGAAGGCTGCTGTAGCCAATATCTTATTCTTGTACAAAGAAAGATAACTTTTTTGGTCATTTTGGGCTGTAATTCATTACCCAGTTAGCTGAAAAAACCAGCTGATTTAGTTCAACTTGCTTCCTTGGAATAACTTTGAATGAATCCAAGCACTGAAGTCAAGCCTTGGAACTTGTACATTAAATTAACATGCAAGAGCCACAAACCACACACACTTGCTCAGTTGGCAGTCTCTCCCACATCTAAACATGCTAGCCCAAGGAGTCTTTTAGCAAGCAGCTTCACTATTTCAGCTGCAACTAAATCTGTTACCTAAATCCCAACTCAAACTGTATCATGGCCTCATCGCACCAACTGAAATTTGCTGCCAAAAGATGGGGCTAGTAAAAATTTAAAAATCTTCTAACCACATTCTCATGGCACACTCTGCTCATGACTCATGATGCCAGGTCACCACAACAAGGCCCAAAACTAGACAAGTGGGTCAAACAACAGACAGAATTGTTAAACTGGCTTAAGGCCAGTATGTATGAAAGCAGTATATAGGAATGCTGCAATTATATACCCACTTACCTGTAAGCCCACTGAATTCAATGGGATTTATTTCTGAATAGACACGTATAGGATTACATTGGAAGTTAACATTTACTGGTCAGTTTAGTTTTTACTTGCTGTTCATGAGTAGCCAATGTTATGTTCAAAGGCTGTTCCAACATATACTAGTGTGTGGATCAGGTTTCCCATATAGTAGCTCAGTTATCCCACTTCTTTCATTATAGTATGTTATAGTGGCTAAAGTGATTGCTTTAGGGCCCAATCCTATGCATGTTTAGACAGAGAAAAGGCCTGCAACTCCCAGCATTCCCCAGCAATGCCGGGAGTTGCAGGCCTTTTCTCTGTCTAAACATGCATAGGATTGGGCCCTTAAACATGGGAAACCCATGTTCAGCTCCATGCTGGCCTGGCTATGAAGCTCACTGGGCGGTCTCAGACAAGTTACAGTCTCTCCAGAGTAACGTCTCTAGCAGGGTTGTTGTGAGGATCAAACTCTGGGGGAAGAATGGGAAAGAAATGTAACAAATACATAAATAAAATTAATTTCTAAGCATTAATTTTGGTTGTTTTTCTTCTAGTTTCATAATCCAAATGGATGTTAATCTCAAGAGCGAGGAGAAGCAATGGCTCATTTTAAGACTTGCCATGGCCTGCTTAGAGACTAAAACGATTTTTAAAATACTATTGCATTTATAAAAGTCTTGTAACCCACCAGAGGAAAGAAACCACATTACCATATGATGAACTGTTGAAGAGTTCAATATTGAAGAAAGCATAGTCTCCATTGGTCATTCCTTGCCGATGTGCAGCCAACATGATGTTCCTTATTGCGTCACTGCTGGCACACATGATCACAACTAGCGGAAATAAATGGAAAAACACCAATAAGAAGCTATTTCTCAAACCACTGGGTATGTATTGTCAAGCTTTTGGACAGCTGGAGACAATGACATAAACTGTCGTTCTCCTGTTGTTTTTTCAATTATAGATAAGATCAACAAGGTTAGGATTTTCAAAGGAATATACAGTAATTTAAGGGGCAAATTTCACTGACATTCTGCAGAACCCCAGAGGTTCCTTTGAAAATACCATCCTCGATGACTAATTATTGTCACAGAAGTTAATCACTAAATTTTCATTGGCTCTAAGACAGAGGACTTGAGCATTATTGCCAAACATTTCATTCACATAACATGGGGGTGGGAGTTCATTAATCATTTGTATTTTGTAATATTTCCTACAATGAAGTACCATCATTTGCTCTTGAAGAAAGACATAAATAGTTCAAAATTTAACAGGACAGGCTACATATGAGGACAATCCAATCAAAGTTAAGCACATTTAAGTACCATTGATTCCAGTTTAAGCATTAAGTATGTGCTAAACTTTTTCCTATTTAAAATATTTAAAAGTGCTTAACTTTGGCTGAATCATGCCCATAATGTTTCACAACATGTAGGAAATGACAAGTGCTGTGATTATTAAAGACTCAGTGCAACCCTATATATGTCTACTCAGAAATAAGTCACATTGATTTCAGTTGGGCTTACTCGCAGGCAAGTGGGTATAGGATTGCAGCCTCAGTTTTCTCATTAACAAGAAGCAAAATCAAAGCTCTGAGTGGTATTTGGCTCCCCACTCATTTAGCTTTAATTCTCTTCCATGGGCTAAATCCAACATTACGTGAGCAGACTTCCACTCGCACAACAGGGGTTTACCTTACCTTCCTCCCCCATGCCCCCCCCCAATCTGCTCCAAAGGGTCCCCCAACTTTCTGGAAAAGATTTGGGATGTGTGTGGGGCCTGCAGGGAGGAGGGAAAATTGGATTCGTCAGCAGTGTCCATTCTGCTGGTGTAAGGACACCACGGGATACAACCCCGTGACATAAAAATATTAAGGAATGACAGTAACAACGAAGATCAGTGATAACAAATCCAGTCATTTCATAGAATGACTAAGGCAAGGAAATTAATCTAAATCTTCACTGGATCCAAGTCAGTGGACTGGAGCATTCTCTAGTCTAAAACGTCCAACATGACAAAGAAAAGTATGTTAAATTATGTGAGAAAATTTGTTTGCGTTCACCAGATGCTTTAAACTAAAAACAGAGATCACAATTGGAATTCATCTCAGAAGAAACCCTAAAATAGCCACACATGGAACAGAACTGTCAAATGAATTGATAAGAATTAGCTTCATAATTTATACATGGAAAAGCTGGATTTTCTTCAAAAATATCCTAGCTACCTCCTCAGTCCTCGCCTCTTTGTCTTTAATCTACCACAAAGTTAGTCTTCTCTAAGCGGACTCAAAGCCGTTCCTCCGGTGCCAATTAGCAAGCCTGACAGAAAGGAATGAAGAATTGTGGAACCATTTTTGTTTCAAACACGTATTGGTCAGTTGTAAGCAGGGAATTTATACATTTTAATTCTATGACATATACATATAGCACTTATTAGTAATAGGCACTGAGTGTATATAACCAATTATCACTAGTAGTGTTCCACAACTGAACTTTCACAAAGTTCCATGGCATGGGTGCCTGCAGGAGGGGGCAGAGTGGGTTGCAGGATCGACTTCGCTCTTTACTAGAACCCCTTAGATCCACCAGCAAGAGCCTGATGCAAAATACATACACTTACAGTGCAATCGTATGCACATCTATTTGGAAGTTAAGTCCCACTGAATTCAATGGGACTTACTCCCAAGTAAATGTTCATAGGATTTCAGCCTTAGAAGTAAAGAATTCTGAGCACAGGAATTTGTTTTGCATACCAGAACTGACCAGAGGTCACAGTATTTCTGCACCAAAATCTAGACCTAGTTAGTGGTTGCCCCAAGTTTTCTTCATGTTGGCAGTAAAATTTAGGGCTGGGGGGGAGTCATTTTGTCATTGCTATTGTTAAATAATCGGGAACCATAAATCCTTGCCAATCTACTGCAGTCAGCTAGATGTACCCTTAGATCCAGATCTGCCTTCTTCCCACCGCTGATCTAGAACAGCTAGCCATATAATAAGCTCAATTGCATAAAACCAATAAAACCACCAAACCAGAAAAAAACATTAAACAAATCCAGCAGTGACAAAATCATCTAATGGACACCAAACTAAACACTAAGAGAGAACAAAACAAGAAGCAAGAGCTCAAACAAAAGCCTGTTGAAAAACAGCATTCTCATTTTCTTATGGAAGGAAAGGAAAGAGAGGGAGGAAAGTGTATTTCCTGGTGATACAACTGAGAAAGCCTTCTCCCACATACGTACCTACCCACTCTCCTTAAGGGAGAGAACAATCCCACCCAGAACTGGCTCAATGCTTGCTCCCAGATTAGCAGTTCCACCTACAAATAGTACTTTCATTTGTTCAGATGTTTCAGCTGATTTGCCCACATCCAGTCCTTCTCTGATCCCAGGTAGTGGTTCAGAACATCAGCAGCTGCACAGTCCAAGGGTTTTGGATACATACCTCCCAGGTGTGCCTGGGTTTGGGGATGGGGGTCCAACTGTCTACCCTTGCATGTGAGAGGTGGAGGAAGCATCAAGTACAGTTGATTACTTTGTGGATCATGGCCAAAGTCTCTGCTGTGAGACTCAAGTTTACATTTACCCAGTCAATCTGATGGCAGGTGAAGTCACCATTATTGCATACCACTGTTGCCCTGCCTGATTTCTTTTTCAGTCTCAAGAGTTCTATGAAGGTTTTGGGTCTTAGGCACAATAATATATTCCTAGCTCCAAATGCTTTTTTTGGACTGGGATTTCAGCCCATGATGATTATTTGGATATATTTAATATAATTTACTGGAGTCTATGTCTTCTCTGCCCCTTCATGGATCACTGCCTTGTTGTGGCGAAGGGGCTTGCGTAACTCAGTGAAGCCATAAGCTATGCCGTGCAGGGCCACCCAAGACGGACAGGTCATGGCAGAGAGTTCTGACAAAATGTGGTCCACTGGAGAAGGAAATGGCAACCCACTCCAGTATTCTTGCCAAGAAAACCCCATGGAACGTATCTCAAGGCTAAAAGAGATGACGCCGGAAGATGAGCCCCTCAGGTCGGAAGGTGTCCAATATGCTACTGGGGAAGAGCAGAGGGTATTTCCAAGTAGCGCCAGAAAGAGTGAAGCGGCTGGGCCAAACCCGAAAGGACACTCAGCTGTGGATGTGTCTGGCGGTGAAAAGAAAATCCGATGCTGTAAAGAACAATATTGTTTAGGAACCTGGAATGTCAGATCAATTAATCAAGGTAAGCTGGAGGTGGTCAAACATGAGATGGCAAGATTGAACATCGACATCTTGGGAATCAGCGAACTAAAATGGACAGGCATGGGCGAATTTAATTCAGGTGACCATCATATCTACTATTGTGGGCAAGAATCCCTTAGAAGAAATGGAGTAGCACTCATAGTCAACAAAAGGGTGGGAAAAGCAGTACTGGGGTACAATCTTAAAAATGATAGAATGATCTCAGTACGAATCCAAGGCAAACCATTCAACATCACAGTAATTCAAGTCTATGCCCCAACCACTGAGGCCGAAGAAGCTGAGGTTGATCGGTTCTATGAAGACCTACAACACCTTCTAGAATTAACACCAAAAAAAGATGTCCTCTTCATCATAGGGGATTGGAATGCTAAAGTAGGAAGTCAAGAAATCACCGGGATAACAGGCAGGCATGGCCTTGGTGTACAAAATGAAGCAGGACAAAAGCTAATAGAGTTTTGCCAAGAGAACATGCTGATCATAGCAAACACTCTTTTCCAACAGCACAAGAGGCGACTCTACACATGGACGTCACCAGATGGTCAATATCGAAATCAGATTGATTATGTCCTTTGCAGCCAAAGATGGAGAAGCTCCATACAGTCAGTAAAAACAAGACCTGGAGCTGACTGTGGCTCAGATCATGAGCTGCTTCTTGCAAAATTTCGGCTTAAATTGAAGAACGTCGGGAAAACCACTAAACCTTTCAGGTATGACCTAAATCATATCCCTGATGAATATACAGTGGAGGTGAGGAATAGATTTCAGGGATTAGACCTGATAGACAGAGTGCCTGAGGAACTATGGACGGAGGTCCGTAACATTGTTCAGGAGGCAGCAACGAAATCCATCCCAAAGAAAAAGAAATGCAAGAAAGCAAAGTGGCTGTCTAATGAGGCTTTACAAGTAGCTGAGGAAAGAAGGGAAGCGAAAAGCAAGGGAGAAAGGGGAAGATATACCCAACTGAATGCAGAGTTCCAGAGAATAGCAAGGAGAGACAAGAAGGCCTTCTTAAATGAACAATGCAAAGAAATCGAGGAAAACAACAGAATGGGAAAGACTAGAGATCTCTTCAAGAAAATTGGAGATCTCAAGGGAACGTTTTGTGCAAAGACGGGCATGATAAAGGACAAAGAAGGCAGGGACCTAACAGAAGCAGATGAGATTAAGAAGAGGTGGCAAGAATACACAGAAGAACTATACAGGAAAGATCTGAATGTCCCTGATAGCCATGATAGTGCGGTCACTGAACTTGAGCCGGACATCCTCGAGAGTGAAGTCAAGTGGGCCTTAGGAAGCATTACTAACAACAAAGCTAGCGGAGATGACAGTATTCCAGCCGAGCTATTTAAAATCCTAAAAGATGATGCTGTTAAAGTGCTGCATTCAATATGCCAACAAATCTGGAACACTCAACAATGGCCACAAGACTGGAAAAGGTCAGTTTACATTCCAATTCCAAAGAAGGGCAACGCCAAAGAGTGTTCAAACTACCGCACCATTGCGCTCATTTCACATGCCAGCAAGGTGATGCTCAAAATCCTACAAGCTAGGCTTCAGCAGTATGCGAACCGAGAACTACCGGAAGTACAAGCTGGGTTTCGAAGAGGCAGAGGAACTAGAGATCAAATCGCCAACATTCGCTGCATCATGGAGAAAGCAAGAGAATTCCAGAAAAACGTCTATTTCTGCTTCATTGACTACGCTAAAGCCTTTGATTGTGTGGATCACAACAAACTGTGGCAAATTCTGAAAGTGATGGGAGTACCAGACCACCTTACCTGTCTCCTGAGAAACCTGTACGAGGGTCAAGAAGCAACAGTAAGAACCAGACATGGAACAACCGATTGGTTCAAAATTGGGAAAGGAGTACGACAAGGCTGCATATTGTCACCCTGCTTATTTAACTTATATGCAGAGTACATCATGAGAAATGCTGGGTTGGATGAATCAGAGGTCGGAATTAAGATTGCCGGGAGAATTATCAACAACCTCCGATATGCAGACGATACCACCCTAATGGCAGAAAGCGAAGAGGATCTCAAGAGCCTCTTGTTGAGGGTGAAAGAGGAGAGTGCAAAAGCTGGTTTGAAACTCAACATTAAAAAAACTAAGATCATGGCATCTGGCCCCATCACTTCCTGGCATATAGAAGGGGAAGAAATGGAAGCAGTGACAGATTTTACTTTCTTGGGCTCCAAGATCACCGCAGACGGTGACTGTAGCCATGAAATTAAAAGACGCTTGCTCCTTGGGAGGAAAGCTATGGCCAACCTAGACAGCATAGTAAGAAGCAGAGACATCACCTTGCCGACAAAGGTCCATCTAATCAAAGCTATGGTTTTCCCAGTAGTAATGTATGGCTGTGAGAGCTGGACTATAAGGAAGGCTGAGCGCCGAAGAATTGATGCTTTCGAACTGTGGTGCTGGAGAAGACTCTTACGAGTCCCCTGGACTGCAAGGAGGTCAAATCAGTCCATCCTAAAGGAAATCAACCCTGAGTGCTCATTGGAAGGACAGATAATGAAGCTGAAGCTCCAATATTTTGGCCACCTAATGCGAAGAGAAAACTCCCTGGAAAAGACCCTGATGCTGGGAAAGACTGAAGGCAAAAGGAGAAGGGGACGGCAGAGGATGAGATGGCTAGATAGCATCACGGATGCAATGAATATGAACTTGAGCACACTCCGGGAGAGAGCGCAGGACAGGAAGGCCTGGCGTGCTATGGTCCATGGGGTCACGAAGAGTCGGACACGACTGAACGACTGAACAACAAATGTCTTCTCTGACATACAGAGCAATGTCACTTCCACTACAATCTATTTTGTCCTTTCACACCCACTAATTTTTTCTATTCTACTATGTCCAATCCATCTTGGGTTTTATACTTCTTTCATAAATATCTTTATGTTTTGTCTTTCTTTAGTAGTCTTCCTTTTTTGTGTATGTATCATTCTTTCCTATGGTAGTTCAGGTTTTTTTGGATTGGTTCTAATTGACCCAGTTCATATGTAACATTAAACCATGAATTAGTTCTGGATGAGCTTCTGTGAGCCTGAGCAAAGCCTGGGGCTCTCATGCTAATCCCTTCCCTCTCTGGCTCCCACATGGCCAGGAAGAAGACTTAACCAGGATGCAGTTTCATTTCTATGATTCCTGGCTTGAACCAAGAACTGTGGCTTAAAACAAATTCTACGCAATTGCTAAACAATCTAACTTTAAACCATGGGTTGCTTAGCTGGCTCGTTTAACAAACTAAGGGCACAATCCTATGGCCACTAGTCAGCAGCTAGACAGCCACAGGATAGGTCGGTTCCCGGGAACCGACTTTGGAGCCTGTGCTCTGAGGTTGGTTCCCTGAGAACCGACCTTCACTCCCTCCCATGCTGCCTCACACTCCGCGCTTCGAAGAGGACACGGAGTGGCAAAAATGGGGCGTGCCGGGGCAGGGAAGTTGGAAATCTGGCACAACACATCCAATGTGTCGTCTGGCTGCCGTTTCCCCCGCTCCAACTTCCTGTGGCTAGACAGCCGAAATTGGCTGTCTAGCCTCAAATGCAGGGCAGCTGAAGCGTGGAGGGGACAATCCCCTCTGTGCTTCTCCTGCCCTGCATTGGGTAGGACGTTGCCTCTGAGTTCGGAGGCAGCCACCTATCCCGGGAGGATTGCTCTCTTAGTTTATTTTAAACCATGATTCCTGGTTCACACATAATAACAAGGCAGACATCATAGAAACAGAATGGTTAAGTCCTCCTTATGGCTGCACAGGAGGCAGTAAGGGGTGAGAGAATGTGTGACTCCAAAGCTTCACTAAGGCTCTCAGAGGCACATCCGTGTAGCACTAAGTCATGATTTAGTTTTATGTGTGAACATGGCCACTAAATGTCTGTGTGCTTGTTAATTTCTAACCTATTTCTATTCAAGGACACAGTATAACTTCATTTCTAAGAGACGGTTCTTCCCCAAATTAGATGTTCCTCGGTGCCTGTTGTTTCCTCCCCCAACCCCTAAATCAGTTTAAAAGTTAGTGTACAACTGTTTGGATTTTAGGCATCCGCATTCTTTTTCAATTACTGTTCAAATCCCTTTGCCCCAAATGTTCCCAGTACCTAAATAAACCTCAATTAGGCTTCCAGGAACACTTGACTACACTTCCCAATATAGTTGGTATCCATGCATATCATGGCAACGGATTTCCCCCCAACTCTTTCTAGAAGCCAATCTAGACATCATAGGATGTCCACAGCTTTTTCAGGCAGGCAAGTCCACAATCATAATCCACCTACCTATGTTTCTAAGAATTGAGTCTCTCTCAGTAAACACATCCCTAGGTATATTCTAGGTGTGAGAAGATATCAGTTTATCCCCTAGTTCTGATTTCTTCAGCACAATGTCCTTCTGCCTCCAAACTCTTGCCTTGGCAACATCACCAAAGCTCTTTGCATATGGGTGGAATCTCTCTACAAAATCCCTGAAGGTCTCCCCCCTCCCCCTGCCCCAGCCTCACCTCTCTCGGTTTATTCAAGTTGGCAACCTTGGCCCTGAAGGAATACCTTGTCCCTTAAGATTAAGAGGCAGGAGCTCAGTGCACAAGCTCATGTTCACAACATCTGTCCAACAGGCAATGTATGCATATAACATTATGCAAAACTTAAGCCAGTGTGAGAATAAAATTAGGTTGTGCATATTTAGTGCCTCAGACTAGGTTTAATAGTTAGATGTTAGACTAGGACCAGGGAGACCTAGGTTTGAATCCCCACTCAGCTGGGAGATTCACTGTATTACCTTAGTCACTTTCTTTCAGCCTAAACTACCTCACAGGGTTGTTGTGAGGATAAAGATGGGAGGGAACCCATGAACCCTGCCCTGAGTTCCCTGAAAGGCGGGATATAAATGTAATACATAAATTCAAATATATTTATAATCTGACCTCTTCTATCTGTAGCAAACCATAACAGTGATCTAACCATCTAAGTATTTTATTTAGGGTGCAATCCTATGGCCTCTAGACAGCGGCTAGCTGGCCATATGATTATTCGGTTTTCGGGAACCAACCTCCCTGCCCCCTCCCCCACCCCTCATCATGGTCACCACACTTGAAAGAGCAGCGTGGAGTGGGAGGAAAGGGAGCATTCCCGGGGATGGGGAGAGGTGGGGACCTCGGCAAGGCTGGTACTACGCTTCCTATGTGTCATCTGGCCGCCGCCCCGCCCCCCGCTCCGAAGCGCTGCGGCTAGACAGCTGAAATTGGCCATCTGGCCACAAATGCAGGGTGGCCGGAGTGTGAAGGTGAAGATCCCATCCACGCTCCGCCTGCCCTGAATAGGATAGGCAGTCGCCTCCAAGTTTGGAGGCGGCCGCCTATCCCCATAGGATTGCTCCTTTATTTATTCGATTTATTTATTCAGTTATTTTGTCAGACAGTCTGGTGTGTTCAGTTGTTGAGTGATTATTCTATTCAAAGAAGCTAGAAGTGAGTGAGACACTCTGCCTCATTGGGCAAGTGAGGAAAATAACATAATGTTACGCAGACCCCTCCTGCCAGCAGTGAGATGTTCCAGAGCCACAGTGTTTTCCCCAGCATAGTTTCTTCTGAAGGAGGCCAACGGAGGCTTATTGGTGTTCTGTAATATTTCCATTAATTTACAAAATACAGGTTGTGCATAGATTTAGATAGCTAAGACGCTCCAAGTCCACTGTTCCCACATCAGATCTCTGCGGAGCCAGACAGCACCCCAAATGCTGTTAGCTTATAGAGTCCAAAAACTCAGTTCTCTCCCTCTATGGCTCAAAACTCAAACTACAATCTTTCTTTTCGTTTCCTTGTGCACACAGACCTAGATTACAACATCCTTAGCTGGGAGTGGGTGAAGAAAGGCATGCCCCCTTCTCTGATCAGTTCTTCCTATTCAGAGCAACCCCAAAATGAAATGATTCTATAACAAGAAGCAATTGGCTATTTAGTTCCCATGGCAACCTATCACCTGTGGTTTACTTATCAAAGGATGTGCTGGGCCAGATCTGGCCAGCAAGTCTGACCAGTTTTAACCCTCTCCTGTCTGGGCTCACAACAGTATAATTAAATCATTCATTTAACAGTGCAGAAAACAGTGCAAATCAAAATTTTCATTTTGAAAACAGTGAGGTTCTGATAGTTCATTAACAACTGCAGCTGTAGTAAAAGGCTTTTACTACAGCGTTTTGTTAAGATGTGTAAAAAGGAGAGGGAGTCACTTGATGGATAGTGCAAGGAGCTGAAGCTGTTGCAGGTATAAAAAAAAAAAAACAATTAATATTTCCTTCTACACAGCTGAGAATAAGCGATATTTCCAGTTTGTCTGGCTAGATGTCCTGAGCTAACTCAAATGTGCTTGCAAACTCTTACATCGCCTCTTAAGAATCCCAGCAACAAAAGGGCTGGAACAATTACAGAAATTGGCAAAATGGTGACTCAGACCATGCAAGTAACCAAGTTAAATTTTGTGTGAACTCAAATAGGAATAATAGTATGAACTACATCTGCATGGCGATGGGTTACAAAAAAGAAACTATTGAATACTATAAGGAAATCGTTTGGGAATAGGCCACTACTTGAAATTCTTGTTTCTTCTAGTCAGTTACAACCAAACTCACTGACTATGTAACTGATCAGAGGGCCAACCTGCAAGGCAAGGGGGCCAGATCCCAAGCGTCACTGTCCAAAGTTTCTTGCGGGCAAGTCCTGTTGCCACAGTCAGTGGTCCCTTCATGCCCTTTTTTCTCCTCCAGGTTGGCAACTAGGGGCCACAGAGCACCTTTCCAGGGACTCTATTGAGCCCAATGGCTGCCAGCTACTGATCCTGAAAATAGGATTTAGCAACTTTGCCATTTACTCAAGGAAATGTAACTTGGGAAGCTTGCTTAGTCCTACATTTGCACAACTTGGTCTAATTAAAGACAGGCTGCGCTGTCTCAGTGCCTATGTGCCCTGCGGATAGACACTTCTCAGCCAGTTTAACTCAAGCCTCTCTTTAAATCCGACAAACAATTCTTTATTGAACGCTCTCTTTCAGTGGAACAACAAAGAAACAATAACACACAGTCCACAGGAAATAAGGAGGTTGTTATGTATTGGGGGGGGGGGGCGTACTGTGGCTTAGTTATTGCTTTTGAACCTTGGCAGCTCCTGTAGAGTTGGGAGTAGCAACAGTGGGAAGAGCTTTTGCTAAGTTCTTCATTTCTGTGGGTGCTGAATAAAGAACGGTTGTGTTTGAGGCCTTCTGATTCTTGCAGTCATTCCTACTACCTATACAACATTTTTTGGCAACAAAGTTGGGATTTGAGAGCTATGCAGGCAGCAAGGACTGTGAATCCAATTATACAGCTAACTGGTAAGCAGTCAACTAGGCCCACTTAAGAGCTTGAGCAACTCCTGTGCAACAACAACAACAAAATTAAAACTAAAATGGCTGCTCTTGGACATATTGAAGAGTTTGATGTGAGTCAACCTGCTTCCTGGGATTCTTATGCAGAATAACTTTCGTTTTATCTTGAAGCAAATAACATAGCTAATCCTGAACAAAAGCAAGCTGTGCTCTTAACTGTTTGAGGGCCACAGACATTTGCCATAATAAGATCCCTCACTGCTCCTTCCTCACCCAAAACTAAGACATTTGATGAACTTTTAGGATTACTGAAGATCTATTTCTCACCAAATCCTTCAGTTATTGTGTAGAGATTTAAATTTCACAAACATTACAGCACTAGGCCTCTTATTTGCAACCCATGGGTTGCCTGATACTATAGTCTCACACAATGGGATTGCTTTTACATCGGCTGAATTTAAAACATTTGTGGTTGTTGTTGTTGTTCAGTCGTTCAGTCGTGTCCGACTCTTCGTGACCCCATGGACCATAGCACGCCAGGCCTTCCTGTCCTGCGCTCTCTCCCGGAGCGTGCTCAAGTTCATATTCATTGCATCCGTGATGCTATCTAGTCACCATTGCACCTCATCATCCCTGAGCAAATGGCCAAGCTGAACGGATGGTGTAGACCAGCGGTCCCCAACCTTTTTGGCACCAGGGACTGGTCTCATGGAAGACAATTTTTCCGGGGGGGGGGGGGATGGTTTCACGGGTGGACTTCTGGCCGCTGGGATGTAAAAGATTTACGTAGCCTATTACTTGAAGAACAGGGATGCAAATGGTGTCCACTACGCGGATGCCATTTGTGTCCCAGTGGCCAGAAGTCCGCCAGCGGCCAGAGCTGGCTGGCAGCTGTACGGACTTGCTGCGGAGTGGAACCAGCCAGGGCCGGCGAGGATTCCGGGGGGGGGGGGAGGGAGGGATTGCCTGCCTCCCCCCGCGGACCCCGCAGACCCAAGGTAAGGGGGTTTCACACACCCCTACTGCGGCCCGGTTGCCAACAGGCCACGGACCGGTACTGGTCTGCGGCCCAGGGGTTGGGGACCCCTGGTGTAGACAACAAAAGATGCCCTGAAGCACATTGCGGGAGGAGACTGGCCAACACACCTTGCCAGGTATCTCATCACTCGACATGTTACTCCTTGTGCAACAACAGGAGTCAGTCCTGCAGAGTTACTTATGGGGTGGCGTCTAAAAACTTGCCTTGACTATCTCCACCCGGATTTAGCTGAAGACTTACAAAGCAAACAGGAGCAACCCTGGATGCTGCAGATGCTGGATTAAAAGGGGTGAAGCCTGGTAAAAACAGAGTATTCTCTCCCAGGTCTTCTGAGCCTTGTGCTTCTTTGCTGGCTAGGCCAAAAGTAAGGGAAGACTCTGGCCCAAAGGAAAGTCTCTACTAGTTCACTTCAGACTGCTAGGATGAGGATCCAGCTACAGCAGGTTTGGCTAGCAGATCCTTGATCTCTCCACTCACAGTGTGAATATGTACATTTCTTATGCTTTAATACAGTACAGAACTGGGGGCAGCACATAGGCCTTACCTGTTTTTACTGCATATAAATGAGATAGCTAATTAGTTGTTAACTACACGACATACTATACTGAATGCGCAGTGTGCGCCTACATCTACACTTTTTTATTTTTCCTAATTACAGGTGCGAAGGGCCTGATGAGGATGATTTATTCAATGTATTCAATGTATGATTCACCCCATAGCTGAAGCTCTCAAGTAAGATATATAATAAAAACAAATACAGTAAAATCAATAATAAAACCTAGAACAAAAAGAGTAATACTTTATAAATAGTTTTTGAAGGAGAGATAAATATTAAAGCAGCTAAAACATGAGAAAGGAAATTTTTAAAACACAGCTTTAAACATATCATTAAAAATAAATAGCAGCTAAAGATTTAAAAGGCCTTAGATAATAAAAAGGTATTTGCCAGGTTCTGAAAAGCCTACAAATTATGTGCCAATGCTCTAGGGAGGACATTTCTCAATTTGGAGGCCACCACAAGGCCTACTTACAAGTAGCCACCTGCCAAATCTCACTATGTGACGGCATTCAGAGCATGGCCTCAAATGATGATCTCAAGGCACAGGCAGGAACATAAGGGAAGAGGCTGTCCTTCAGATACTGTGGCCCCAGTATCCATTAACTTAAGGGCTTTATAGATTAACACCAACATCTTGTATTGGGCCCAGAGACAAACTGGGAGCCAGTGAAGATGGTACAATACTGGCGTAACATGATCATACAGCCCATTTCCAGTCAGCTGCCATATTTTGTACTAACTGAAGTTTCCAGACTGCCTTCAAGGGAAGCCTCACATACAACACATTTCAGTAGACTAACCAGGAAGTTATCTGGCTGGGAGAAAAGCACTTGGGGGGAGAGGCTATGAGGAGGTCAGTGGCAGGGACAGAGAAAATGCAGCTTCCTTCACCCACATTCCCCTTTTGCTCAAAAAACTAAATCCCATCTCAGGTTTAAGTCAATGGATGTGCCAGCAACACTTGTAACCTGAACCCTAGATTCTGTCATTAATCTTATCTTAATCACAGAGATGTCAGTACACTAGCTCAGGTTTCTTAGATCAGTCTATTTCATCTGATTTTTCAAGAGCATTCAGCAAGCGGTTTGTCTCCCAGTTGTTTGTTTTGCTAAAAGGGTGACCATGTTACTGAATAAATGCAAGAGTCAGGAATTCATCACACACACACACACACACACACACCCCTCAATAGCAGCTTCCACAAAATGCCTTTGTTATTTATGCAATACTCAACCTGGTCTCTCCAAGGTTGAGGGGGAAGAGACTCCCCGTTCAGCAGGGCCAAAAGAAAACATATCTCAGTCTCTTAACACATGCAGAGTCACTATAAAAGAATGAAAGGTTAAGCATCAGATTTGATGCTGTCTATCCAACATTTCCTTTGGGATATGCTCATGGGGTTTTGACATTCTCAGAACTAAAAATATTGCAACGTAGGCTGATTTCTAAGGAACTGTCATTATATAGCTTATTAACAAAACAGGGGCAGCTTAAGTCAAACAGGAGGTGTCACAGGTTTTAAAAAGGTAGGTTTCACCACCTTAGGTTTCACTTCCTAGGGTATTCCTCTCCATGTAATACAATCAGGAACTAGACATCTGATGAAAATCGTGTGTTTATTTTTTATTGACAATGTGCACAGCAGAAATAGGGGTGACAATTGCAGGAAAGAAGGGGTGGGTGGGTGTTTAAACCTTTGCCAGCCTGCTGCTTTACCTCTCTAACCGCTTGCCCATGCCTATTCTTCTCCACTGGCGGAGGAAAACTTTTTTGGAAGTCCTACTGTGGAGAGGTAGCAAAAGAAAAGGAGAAAGCAGGGATGAGTTAAATCCCACCCCCGCCCACCTCACCCAGCACATGCTACCGTGTTGAGAAAAAAAATGTGAACCGTACTGATAATTGCGGAAATTTCATAGTAGTACCATGATAGCCTTCGTGACTCAAACCCAGTCCTTTTCTAAATATCTAATAGGGTTTATATTAACCAATTCCATGTCTTGTGAAATAAAATGATGTATAAAATAGGCAAACAATGAGTACTTAAGAGTCAGGTATGTGCAAATGTAAGTCAACCCCTAGTTGCATCAGCTCAATTAAAGGGCATAATTAGAACCAGGTGTTTAAGTAATTGGGTAGATCTTCAGGGATGAGTTTGGCAGCCCCCACCCTATAAAAGGATAAGAAACGTTTGGTCTTCACCATGCAGTTGTGTGGAAACATGGATGCCATGATCAAAAGACCTCAGAAAAGCAGTTATTGCTGCTCATCAGTCTAGAAAAGGTTACAGAACCATTTCTAAGGATTTGGGGCTCCACCAATTCATGGTCAGACAGACAGTCTACAAATGGAGAAGGTTCAAGTACACAGTCACTCTACCCAGGAGTGGTCACCCTACCAAAATCAAGGAAGTCAAAAAGAATCCCACAGTAACATCCAAGGATCTGTGGGCCACTCTCGCCTTGGCTAATGTGAGTGTTCATGACTCAACAATCAGAAAAAGATTGAACAAGAATGGTGTTCATGGGAGGACAGCGAAGAGGAAACCGCTGCTCTCTAAAAAAAGAAACCACCACTCTAAAAAGGAAACCACCGCTCTCTCAAAAAGATTGCTGTCTGTCTGAAGTTCGCTAAAGATCACATAGATGATCCCCAAGACTTCTGGAACAATGTTCTCTGGACAGATGAGTCAAAGGTAGAATTTTTTGGCCTCAATGAGAAATGTTATGTTTGGCAAAAAACAAACACTGACTTCGAACAGAAGAACCTCATCCCAACCGTCCAGCATAGCAGTGAAAATGTGATGGTTTGGGCCTGCTTTGCTGCCGCAGGACTTGGACGGCTTGCCATCATTGACACAACCATGATGCTGCAGGGTATCAGAAGATTTTAGGGGACAATGTCAGGCCATCCACCCATGAGCTGAAGCTGAACCGAAAGTGGGTCATGCAACAAGACAATGATCCTAAATGTACAAGCAGATCTAGAATGGCTGCTGAAGAAGAAATTCCATGTTTTAGAATGACCTACTCAAAGTCTGGACCTAAACCCCATCGAAATGTTGTGGCAAGACCGAAAACCATGTTTGTGTGTCATTTGTTTAATCGGGTTATCTAGTGTTCTTTATCTAGGATTATGGGGCTAAATTAAGTTCTTATAACATTTTAGGTTGGAAATATGTGACAATCCTAAGGGGGTCATTTTCTCGCCGCTGTACGTCTGTGCTGCAAATGCCCCTGTCTCATGTCATATCTTGATATTAAACACACAGTAGGAAATCCTGTGTTTACTGCCAAACAACTAGTCCCATCTGGGGTTAGCAATGTATAGTACACATTGCACTTTTAAAATACTGATATAGTGGACAAAAGGCAGTTTGTCTTCAGTCTAGTCCACTTCTTATACTGAAGGCCTCATGAAGTTTTTAATTCAGGCAATACTACTGTCGTATCCACCTGTGCTTCTGCCGTCCTCCTTTCCAGGGATCAGAATACATGTCGCACCAATATGCATCTTGTCTCCTATGATGGAGCTTTAATAACCTTGTAAACATTTGTGCAAATGGAAAGCTTTCATTCAGATACTTTGGCATGAGAGTGCAGACAAATAGCTGTTTCATCTCAACATTTGCCTTCAGTTCATCTGCAAGCTGATTAGGTTACTGAAAAGCACTTTCTGTCTGCTGTAAAACAGCATATTGTTAGATATGTTCCAGTGTGGTGTAGTGGCTGTTAGAGTGTTGGACTGGGGCTTGGGAGATCTGTGTTCTAGTCTCCACTGAGACATGAAGCTCACTGGGTGAGTTTGGGCCAGTAAATGACTCTCAGCCTAACTAACTCGCAGCGTTGTTGTGAGGATAATGTGGAGAGGAGGAAGACCATGTAAGCTGCCTTGGATTCCTTGCAAGAGGAAAAAAGACAGGATATATATGTAATTACATGTATAAGAAAGAAGGACTAACAACAGAGTATTAAAAATATATTTTAAGGTAAATATTTCGGTATCCACCTTCATCAGCAGTTGTGTATCAGGAGTGGCAGTTTGGAATGCCTGGAGATGAACGTTCTTTAGGAGAGAAACAGAGGTATGATTGGTGGAATGCTTATGAATTGTCCTCAGATTAAGGCCATTTGGACTAAGAGTTCTGAGTCTATAGATCCAGAAATTTTCCCCTTTCCTCTTTTGTTTGTTCTATTGGAACCAACCGTAAATCTGAGAGACTATGTGCAGGAGAGGTGAAATGTCTTGCAACAAGCTGCTCCAGTTTTTTTGGTAAGAACCGCAGATTTGTGGTTACAGAATCTTGTTCTTAGGTCCGTTGTGGTTTTCCCTACATATTGCATATGTAACTACAATGGACCTAAGAATGGACCTCCAGGTGTTGTACTATAACTCCCATCATCCCTGACCATCAGTCATGCTGGCTGGGACTGATGGGAGCTGGAGTCCAACAATATCCAGAGGACCACGGTTCCTCTCCCAGGCATTAAAGAAAACACACCCATTCATAGATGTAATCTACACCCCGTAATTATTAGCAAAGCTTTCATCCATTTTAGTGGATGTGGATTCCATCACACATTAAGTTATTCATGGGAATGGTTCCCTCCAACAAATATGTTTCTCTGAAATTCCAGGGAATTATCTGAGTGATGCTGTTAAGAATAAGATGTGGTGACAGAAAACCTTATGTTTTCTATAGTCTTGTCCTTAGGGCATTCCTTTCAACTATGTGTGAGTATGATCAGAAATAAGTAACCATGAGCCTGTGTGTGTTTAATACAGATTATGATGCGCTGGTCATCTCACATCACAGATGATGAGCACGTACAATGAGTAATCCAATGGTATCAATCTGAAGTTTCAGAGGAGAACATCCCAACCCCCATTCAATAAAAATCTGGTTTCCTTGCTTCCTACTACCCCTGCTGAGCTAAAGGAGTCTAAAAGCTATCAGTGTATGTGACCTGCCAGAGAACAACTTCCTATTCTGAATAAAAACAGGAAACACCACCAAAAAATAGATTCTACTGAAATTTCTACTGAAAGCCCCAAACAAGAAATATTTAAAACCGAAGGGGGGGCGGGGGAAGAAACAAATAAAGGCTCAGAAAAGGTTCTCTCATTCATCATGTATATTAGGGGTTGCCAATACCCACAAGTGCACTGGCACCAGTCAGGGCCCTTGAATGCATCTGCTGGACTCCACTGCCAGGCCCTCCCTCTACCAGACCCCTTCCTCACCTATCCACCTGCCCACTCACTTGCCCACTGACGTTTCCCATCACCTCTGCAGCCAGGAAGCAGGAAGTCTCTCAATCAGCCGATTTCCTGCTTCCTCACTGCTAAGGTGATGCAGAAGCAGTAGTGGATCATGGCCAAAGTCGTTGCTGTGAGGTGGCAGGCAAAGCAGGTGGGCAGCAGCCAGGCAGGAGAAGTGGCAGCAGCAGGTAAAGTGGCTGCCGTGGGTGGGTAGCAGAAGCAGCGGGAGGAGGAGGAAGAGGAGGAGGAGGAGGGGTGGTCAAGAAAAGTCAGAATCCTGGAGGGGGTGGTGTCAAGGAAAGCAGGAATCCGAAAAGGTGGAGCCAAGAAAAGTGGGAATCCAAGAAAGTGGGGGGGGGGGGATGTGACTGCGAGTCTGAAAAAAATCTAAAATGTGCCTGTGGCCCTGAAAAATGCCCAAGGGCCCAGAAAAGTTGCCTACCCCTAATCTATAAGGACCGGTAGTAACTTTTTGGATGTGCCAAATTTTGAGGGAAGTACAAGGGAGAAAATGGAGGGAAATCCTGATGGGTTCTTCACTGGTAAATATGAATGAAGAAACAGAAACTGGAAATGAGAGAGGCTTGCATCTGAGAATGTAGCTTAGGGCAGCCTTCCCCAACCTGGTACCCTCCTGATGCATTGTACTACAACTCAGCATCCCCCAGCCAGCATGGTTAGATGAGGGATGCCTGAAGTTGTAGTCCAGCACATCAGGAGGACACCAGGTGGGGAAGGCTTGCATAGGAAGCATAAAAGAGAACTTCGGAGTGCTCCTTCTTGCTTTCTTACCTGGGGCACATTTTCTAATGGAATTCATTTTTGTAATGTCTTGATAAGGCATGCTGAAATGCATTACAGGCAGCCACTTATGTCACAGACAGTCAACTGCTCTTCGCAATCCCTTCGTGCATGCTGGCTTGTCACAGTCGGGTTCTATTAACTGGAACTACAAGCAAACGTGCAATGAATGGGAAAAGACAGCATTCATGCAGATGAGTGGAGGGATCGCTAGCAAAGCACTAGTAAGCTTTGCTAATACTGGTCACAATAAAAAGAATACAGTCAAACACTGGGTGTGTTTCATTCAGAGCAGAACTCTGTAAACTAGGGCTCCTATTTTCCCATTTGCACACCATCCACATGCAAGCAAACTCACATTATCACTGGAAGTGCAAGGATCACATGGAAAGGTCTACATAAACTGTGCTTTTGAAATTGGTATGCATTTAACCCTTTATAACTCCTTTTCTACACTAACCATTCTGTGCAATTCCTCCTCCATTGCTTTTGCAAACACTGGGAGGAGGAAATGCTCCAGCAGAAAACCAAACTGTAAAGTACAATTAATATCTGGCATTTGCTGTAATCCTCACAACAACCCTGAAAAGTATTAACTCCATACTGCACTATAGAAGACTGAGTCTAACAGAGCATTGGCTTACTTAATGCCAAGCTACAGAGTTCATGGCAGAAGTCAGATTCAAATTTCCTGATTTGTAGCCCAGACTCTAAGCTAGTACTCTACACCAGTTTTACGTATGCATACATCCATATATAATAGTCCAGGAAAGTCTACAGCATGTTTAAACTCTGAAATCTAGTTGTACCCTTGATATTTACAGTCTATATCTGAACCACTCATTCACAGCATCAAAAGGGTGGGTGGACAGCCATTCTTACTGCATGCAACTTTCCAGTATGTAATAGTGCAAACGGAAATATGAAAAGCAGCAAATCTTTGTTTTTAAACTTTTATAAGCTGACTTGGGAAGGGGGGTGGGGTTCTCCTAAAAGACAGGATATATATTAATTAAGTAACTATTTATACATAAAGACAACTAGATATGAGAAGACATTACAGTTATCAACTAAAGTTTGGATTTTGGAGGTGAAGAAGAAATTGATAAATTCTTTAGGTTTGTTTGTTAAATTAAAAATACTTTCAACCAAAATCTGTCACAGATAAAATAAAAGGAGGGGACAAGGCAATTTGTTTGGAGAAAAGCAAAAGTGGAATGTGCTAGATCAGAACTTTAAAACTTACAGGCACTGTTTAGTTTGGTGATAATGGTGCAAAATATGTTCATATTACTGAAGAATATAAAAAGGACCGATGAACAGCCAGAGGGAAGGGAGTTGGGTTCGGTGTCGCTCTACCCAGAAGATGCCATGTTGAAATGAATTGTTCATGTTAATGGCTTATTCCTATGCATTCCAGATCTTATCAGCACAGCAGTTGCTTAAATAGAACAATGGCCATCTCTGGGTCTCTCCAAAGAGCCGTGTAATAAAGTAATAAACGCACAGTTGCTATAGGAAACCAAACACCTTTCTCCCTGCCAATATGCCTACCAGAGAAATAACATTTTCCCAGCACATCTACTGCAGGTTGGAGTGCTATGTGTACCGTGATTTCAAGAGTGTCATGAACACCTATTGGCTAGTGTTTGCGACATCACTGACGACGACGATAATGCATTCTTCCCCTCGCAATATCTGCATCACTTCAGAACCTTTTTAAAAATAGTGATTTCAAATAGCCTTTACTTATTTTATTCTGTATATATGTTTTTAGAGGCTGAGTGCTCCCTAGCGTACTACTACAGTCGTAGCACTCATGTAGCCCTTTAAGTTAAGTATGGAAACGCCTGATGAACACCTTCATAGTTATCCCCTTCTCCATAATTTCCATGTATCCCTTGCTGTTTTAAAATATAGTTGTCCAGTAATGGAATATACAGTCCCTGATCATAGGCTCTGCTGGGCACCCAACCTCAGTCCGAAACAGCTACAGCAGAAGTGTAACGAAGAACAGCAGAGTCCTAGAGAGAACTCGGTGATGGGTTTGGCTTGGATGTGGGGAGCTGGGGTCCAAGCTGTACCTCTGCTGATGACTGGCTGTTTGGACTTGGGCATGTTGCTCGCTCTCAGCCTCGATTTCCCCTCTGTAAAATGAGGATAACAGTGACCTACATCATAGGGACACTGTGAGAATAAGTCAAGTAAATACAGGCGGCTGCAATCCCAATGCACATTTGCCTGGGAGTAAACCCTACTGCGCTCAGAGTCACTTCTGAGTAAACATAGGATTGCGACGGCAGTCTCCACTGACGAATATATAGCGCTAAGCTGGAAGGCGGGGGGGGGGGGGCAGGTACCGCAAGGCAGAGATTCCCAATAATACAAAGGGTTTTAGCTGCAGCTTCTCTAACCTATGAACGGATCCTGACCTGCCCATCCATTCGGACGCAGCCCCGTGTCGCTCGGGGCGCGCCGATTCAGCCCCCGCGGCACTTCTTCGGTTGAAAAGGTCCCCCCACCCCAAATGGCTCCACCGCAGAGAGATGCTTCCCTGGGGGTCCCCGCAAGGGGCGGTGGGGCGCAACTCCGTCCCCGGGAGCCCTCGCGCCGCCTCCTTCGCCGGAGAGAAGCCCCGTCTAGCCGCGCGACGCCCCGGCCGGAGGCCCGGGAGGCCCGGGGCGGTTCTCCCTTCGGCGAATGCGCCGCAGCCCGGGTGCCCGCCCGGGCAGCCCGAGCGCCCTCACCTCTCTCGCCGCCCTGGACGGCGCGCACCACGTCGTCCGCGTACTTCCCGCCCTCGTCGAAGGCGAAGTCGTCCGTGTGCAAGCCCGCGTCGCGGAAGACCACATGGACGCCCTCGGCGGCGAAGAAGCAGCTGCGCTGCTCCTTGTCTTCGTGGTAGACGAGCAGGGCGCGAGCCCACTGGTGGTGCCGGAAGAGCGCCAGGAACATCTCGCCCATCTTGGCGTAGCCCGGCGAGACCCGGGTCAGGTGCGAGTACTCGCCCGTCGTGGTGCTGAAGCCGGCGGCCAGCGCGCCCGCCGAGATCATGGGCAGGCCCCAGTGGGAAGCCAGGCGGGCCACCGGCGCGGCCGCGTAGTCGCACACGGGCCCCAGCAGCAGGTCGGGCCACTGCCGCCGCACGGCGATCGCGTCCACCAGGCTGAACAGCGCCCCGTTGCCGCACTCCGAGTCGTTGTAGAAGAGCCGGAAGCGGTAGCCCGCCGGCAGAAGCGTCCCGTTCGCCTCCAGCGCCCGCACCGCGTACTCGATGGCCGGCTTGACCCGCGCCAGGGAGAACAGGTACGCGTTGTCCTTGGGCAGCAGCACCAGGACCCGAAGCGTTTTCTCCTCGTCCGCCGCCGCCGCCGCCTCCTCGGGGCTGCTGCCGCCGCTGCCGGCGAGGAGCAGCCAAGCCGTCAGGCTGCAAGAAAAGAAACCGAGGCAGGAAAAGGCGGGCATGGCGCGACGCAGCTCGAGAGCGAGGAAACTGCGCCCTGCGCGGAAAATGAGATCGCTTCCGAGGAAGGCGCGGAAAGAACGAGGGAGAAACCGGAGTCTGGAAAGTCTGTGTGGATCCGATTGGAAGGGGCGTCCCCTCGCGCCCTGCCTCCCTTTGATGCCTAGTGCGGAATGCGCCGCTATTGTTGTTGTTGTTACTATTATTATTATTACTACTACTTGAGAGGGAGAAGTTTTGCAGCTCGACTACGGCTCCTGTCCCCGACGCAGCGGCGGGGCCAGCATCAGCATCATCTCCCTCCTCCTCCCCCCCCGCCGTCCCCAGCCCCTCTGCCTCCGGAGCGATCTTGGCGCGCCTCCCTCGCTCCTCCGGGTCTCATAGCCGCTGTTTAAATAGTGCGGCAGGAGCCCGCGCGCTGGGCCGCCGCACGCATGGCGCTGCGAGGCCGGGTTTGTGCTGGGGGCGGGCGGGGAGGAGCCACTCAGGGACGCCCCTGGCTGGCCGGCCGGCCCGCCCGCCCGCCCCGCGCCCTCGCATCCGCCCCTCGCGCTCTTCCGCCACCTTGTCCCGCGATTCGGGAACGAGGAGGAGTCGCCGTCGGCGGGCGGGTCGTGACGAGGCGAGGCGAGGCGAGGCGAGACGGTGCGCCGCGGATGCCTTCCGCGGGAGGGGCGGGCGAGGGGCTGCGCGCCTGTGTGCCCCAAGGGCGCGGGCGGCGTACGCACACTTGTTCGAAACCAAGTCAGCCCCAGCGTGGGGCCCAGCGGTGCGGGACGCGCTTCCGTGACCGACCCGGGCTGAGGCTTCGCAGGCTTGCGAGGACTAGGGGAGGTCCGTCCCGGGGCACGGCGGGACGTCTGCGGAGATGCCGCTGTGCGCGGCGCCGTGGGTCTGAAATGCCGTGCCTCGAGGTTCTCTCGCCCTCGCCCGGGGCGGGCCCCCCACTTGGAGCTCCTGCCGTCACACATCGGGGGCCCCCGACTGACGGGCTGCGCGAGACCGGCAGGCGTGCGGGCAAGAACGCGTGTGCCTCTCTTACGCGGGAACAAATGGCCAACAGGCAAGGCCGCCAAGGGGGTGTCCAGGGGCTAGGGAGCGGAAGGTAGAGCGCTTCGCTGTGCTGTACACGTGTGGTAACCTGGCTCCCCCCCCCCCCTTCAGCCATGGACTGTTCTTTAAAGGATGTACTAGAATACTGAATTGGGGGATGGGATTGGGGAGTGGCCTACCGACTTCAGTCTTGCATGTGCATGGAAGCCCTGGATTAATTCGAGTGAAATAGACTCATAATTAAGTACTGCTTCACCAGCTTTACATTTCTATTGTTGTTGTCCAGTCGTTCAGTCGCGTCGGACTCTTCGTGACCCCATGGACCAGAGCACGCCAGGCCTTCCTGTCCTGCGCTCTCTCCCGGAGCGTGCTCAAGTTCATATTCATTGCATCCGTGATGTAGTAATTACTTTTATTAAAACAGCTATATACCATCCTTCAGTCTGTTAAATCTTAGGGTAGTGTTTAATATAAAACAAATACAATAAAGCACAACAATAAATATGAATATATATTTATTTAAAATATTTTAATCCTCCTGTGTGTCATGTGTGGTGATTGTACATATGAGTTTTCCGTTGCACGTTCTTGCACAGCAAGTGGTGAGAGTGTTGGACTGGGAGCCGGGAGATCTGGGTTCTAGTCCCCACTCAGCCATGGAAGCTCACTGGATGACTTTGGGCCAGTCACAGACTCTCAGCCCAACCTACCTCACAGGGTTGTTGTTGTGAGGATAAAATGGAGAGGCAGAGGATAATGTAAGCCACCTTGGGTTCCTTGCAAGAGGAAAAAAGGTGGGATATAAATGCAATAAATAAATAAATCATCAATACTAAATTGCCAACTGCAACAAAAGCAATTGAATTTGAAAGTGGGTTCCATTGTACGTTACACTTCAGTTTAAACGAGGCTAGAACAATCCTGCATGCTAATAGGGAACTCATTCTCCTAGTGCCGATCCATACGTAACCAAAACAGCACCATCCACACACAAGAGGGAAGGTTGTCGGAAATATCCAAAAAAGTATATAGAAAAAATCCTAAGGGTGGGGTGGGGGTCCAAAACAGTCCAATGAGATCTGAACATGTGCAGTGGCCATCTGTGGTGGGGAAAATGGAGTGGGGGAGGAGGGGGAGGAATGGAGTATCCTGGAGGAGGGCAGGAATGACTGGCTAGAACCCTGAACAGCAGCTCCGCCCTATAACATTTTGTTGTGGCATGGTTCCAGATTTTACAAGTGCAGGGAGGATAATAAGATACACTTCTTTGGGGGGGGGGGGAGCGGGAGGACACAGCAAGATAATTCAACCCCTATGGAAAGTGTATTCATAGTACTTGCTTCCAAGCTGCATCTCTGAATAAGTAGATGCAGTTCATGGAGAGGAGTGTGCGAGAGATAGACAGAGAGAGACAGACAGACAGACAGAGAGAATCAGAGAGTGGGAGTGGGTCAGAGCACCTTCACACTTTACAGAGCAAACATGTTTCCTGTTTTAAAAACATGGAAGGTGAATAACATTTTTTGCCATTTTCAGTATTTATTGTACATGTATGGTATTTTCAGTATTTATTTTCAGCAAGTATCAAATTAAAAACAGCCCCAAAACTAATCTACATGTGTGTTTTTCCTTCTTGAAAGGACTTGTGTTTTATTTTTAAATCAATAATTTCCACAAAGGAAAATAGATTGAGCAACAATGCTCTCTAAGCACGATTCTCAAAGTGTGTATTCCAGCCTTCCCCAACCTGACACCCTCCAGATGTGTTGGACTACAACTCCCACCATCTCCAGCCAGCATGGCCATGTAGTCCAACATATCTGGAGGGCACCAGGTTGGGGAAAGCTGGTGTGGCGCTGTGTTGCTGACTTCAGTTAGATATTAGGTCACAATGCCACCTTCCTAATTTATGCAAAATGCCAAAGCAGCTCACAAAAATAAAAAAGATGGAAATCAACAGTAGGACTATTTCAGAATAAATTCTTTACTAAGGCTAGAAACCTATGCCCACTTAACAGAGCAAGCTTGCTAAACTCAGCAGAACTCGCTTCTGAGTGCAGGGCTGTGCTGTTAGGATGTTTGTGTTTGTGCATGTCCCGTGTTCTGTAACAGGTTATGTTTTTAAGTGAAGACATACTATTTTCATCGATCATACAAAGGTTTGCTATTTTCAGCATGACGTAACAGTCAGAACCAGCATGACCATTTACCTGCAAGAAAGGGAGTTACTACAGCTCACTCTACTGTAGTAGTTAAGCCTTTCCTCCCACCAGTTACTGTGAAAAATCAACAGAAACAAAGGACTGTGAATACTCCCCAGATTTAAAAAGGTGTCCCCAACCAGTCGTGTCCGACTCTAGGGTGTGGTGCTCATCTCCATTTCTAAACCGAAGAGCCAGCGCTGTCCAAAGACGCTTCCGTGGTCATGTGGCTGTCATGACTGAACACTGAGGTGCACAGAACGCACCGAAGCGGCACCTATTTACTTGCAATTTCTTCCTTTCAAACTGCTAGGTTGGCAGAAGCTGGGACTGAAGACGGGAGCTCACTCCGTCACGCAGCACTCGGGTCTCGCTGCTGTCCTGCTGACCTTCCGGTCTGCAGTTCAGTGTCTTAACCACTAAGCCACCACGGCCCCAAGATTTACCATGTGCCAAATTCTATATTGATCCACCCCTCCCACATTCTTAACATATTATCTGAATTGGCCCTAATGAAAAGCCCCTCATACATTAGTAATAGCAGGACCAAAACAGAAGAGAAAATGTGTGTACGCTAAGTGGCCACTAAATAATGGAAGACCAATTCTCCATCTTCTGTTCGTGCAGCTCAGACAGGGAAGACCCTATGCGTGCAACAGTGCAATCCTATATACGTCTACTCAGTATGCCCAACTGAGTTCAATGGGACTTATTCCCAGGTACATGAGAAATGCAATAAATAAATAAAAATAAATACATGAGAATAGGAGTACAGTTTAAATTAGTTAATAGGCAGACATAAGGGCTGATTTGAAAGCTGCTACTTATTCATGGAAGATTTTAAAAATCTTTTAATCTTTCTCTCCAGGTTAATGCAAATTAGTTTATTTCATTATTATGCAGTGGAATTTTGCAGTTTTGGTGCAATCAGTAGTGTGTTAGGTACATGTCAGTGCGAGTTCACATGGGAATGTCAAATCACATTGTGACTGCAACATCAAGTGATGACTTAAATATAAAACAGGTTTCATAGATCAAGCACCATAGAGCTTTTTTTAGTTCCCACCCAATGCTTTTCAACTGAGCCAGTTTACACATTCAGCTGCATGTAATCAAATGATGAGATTTATTTTATTTATTTAAAACATTTCTTGGTAGCCTTTCAGGGCAGAAGCCCTCCCAAGGCGGCTTACAGCAATAAAATACATAAAAACAGTTAAAATATTAAAAGTGATAAAAACAATAAAAGCCAACAAAACCAGCAACAATGTTAAGAGCAGTAACAGCAACAATAACAGTCATATCACAGTAACAAGAGCAGAACGGAAACTGCCTTGGTCGCCCTGTGGGATGACGAGAGGGACAAGGGGAGCACGACCCTGGACCTCTCAGCAGCTTTCGATACCAACGCCCATGGTATCCCTCTGGATAGGTTGTCTGGGTTGGGAGCTGAAGGCACTGCGCTGCAGTGGTTACTCTCCTACTTGGATGGCCAACTCCAGAAGGTGGTGCTGGGGGATTGTTGCTCTGTACCATCATGGCAATTGTGCCACGGGGTTCCACAGGGCTCTATTTTATCCCCCATGCTGTTTAACATCTACATGCTGAGGGAGGTTATCTGGAGGTGTGGGCTGAGGTGCCATCAATATGCGGATGACACCCAGCTCTACCTGTCTTTTTCATCAAACCCAGGTGAGGTGGTGGCTGTTCTGAATCAGTGCCGGAGCACGTTAATGGACTGTATGAGGGCCAGTAAACTGAAGCTCAGTCCAGACAATACAGAGGCGCTGTTAGTGGGTGGTTCGTCTGCCCAGCTAGGTGACATTCAACCTGTTCTGGAGGGGGTTGCACTCCCCCTAAAAGATCAGGTTTGTAGTTTGGGGGTGCTCTTGGACCTAGAAATGTCACTTGAGGCACAGGCAAACTCAGTGGTATGGAGCACTTTTTATCAGCTTAGGCTGATATACCAACTACGCCCTTATCTGGACAGAGATAGCCTAGCTACGGTTATCCATGCTCTGATAACTTCTCATCTGGATTACTGGAATGCGTTATACGTGGGGCTGCCTTTGAAAATGGTCTGGAAACTTCAGCTGGTCCAAAATAGGGCAGCAAGATTGTTCACAGGGACTGGCCAACGAGCTCATATTACACCAGTACTTTTCCAGCGGCACTGTTTGCCAGTCCATTTCCAGGCCTGATTCAAAGTGCTGGTATTAATATTCAAAGCTGAGCCAGGTTATCTGAAGGATCGCCTCCTCTCATATGTGCCTCCCCGGACCTTAAGATCATCCTCACTGGCCCTTCCCTGTGAGCCCCTGCCAAAGGAAGTGAGGCAGGTGGCTCCTAGGAGGAGGGCCTTTTCTGCTGTGGCACCTCGGCTGTGGAATGAGCTCCCTAGTGAAGTTTGCCTGGCACCTACATTGTATTCTTTCCAGTGCCAGGTGAAGACCTTTTTATTTTCCCAGGCATTTTAGCATTTTAGCTCTTTAGACTTTTAGCTTTGCTGTTTTAAATCTGTATTTTAAATCCCTGCACTGCTGCTAGGTTTTATTCTGGTTTTATTCTGGTTGTATTGTTTGTTATATTGTGGTTTTAATGCTTTTATATTTTATATAGTTTTACTGTGCACTTTTTAATTTTAATTTTTGTGAACTGCCCAGAGAGCTTCGCCTATTGGCCGGTATAGAAATGAAATAAATAAATAGGCCACAGTAAAATCATATGTTTTCAAGTCCTTCTTAAAAGCCTGCAATGATGGAGCATGGCGGACCTCCGATGACAGCTTGTTCCAAAGTGTGGGGCCACTGCAGAGAGGCCCCTCTCCCATGTGATCACCCACCTGACTGCTCTCATAGGTGGGCAGATGAGAAGGGCCTCTCTTTCTAATCTTAAAGTGCAGGCAGGCTGATATGGGTGAAGGCGGTCCTTCAAGTAACTTGGTCCAAAACTGTTTAAGGCTTTAAAGGTCAAAACCAGCACTTTGAATTGGGCTTGGAAACACACCAGTAACCAGTGCAGCTGGTACAGTATAGGCATTATGTGATTGAAGCGCCTCGCTGCATTCTGCACAAGCTGGAGTTTCTGAATGGTCTTCAAAGGCAGCCTCACATATAGTGCATTGCAGTAGTCCAGCCTGGATGTCACTAGTGCATGGATAACTGAGGCAAGGTCCGTCCTCTCCAGACAGGGCCGCAGTTGGTTTACCAGCATAAACTGGTAAAAAGCAACTCCTGGACACCACAGCCACCTGGGCTTCCCCAGTTAGTTCAGAGTCCAGGAGGACTTCCAGGCAGCACACTTGGTCTTTCAGGGGGAGTGCAACCCCATCTAAGACCAGTTGTAAACCTCCATCCGAAGTAGATGATTTCCCAACCCACAGTACCTCCATCTTGTCTGGATTAAGTTTCAGCTTGTTCGCCCTCATCCATCCCAAAACAGCCTCCAGACACTGGTTCAAGAGTTCCACAGCCTCCCTGGGATGTGCAGATGGAAACGAGAGGTAGAGCTGAGTATCATCCACATACTGATGACGTTTCAGCCCAGACCTGATGACTGCCCCCAGCGGTTTCAAGTAGATGTTAAAAACCATGGAGGGCAAGATAGAATCTTGTGGTACCCCACAGGCTAATGGCCATGGGGTGGAACAGAAGTCCCCAGGCACCCCAGAGACCACTCCCCCAGAAAGGACCGGAACCACTTTAAAACTGTGCCTCCCAAGCCCAATTCAGATAAACGATCCAGAAGGATACCATGGTCGATGGTATTGAAAGCCGCATAGAGGTCCAGAAGAACCAACAAGGTTGCACTCCCCCCATCCATTCCCTGGTGTCAATCATCAACCAGGGCGACCAAGGCTATTTCCATCCCATAACCAGGCCTGAAACCTGATTGGAATGGATCTAAGTAATCAGTTTCATCTAAAACAGCTTGGAGTTGTGAGGCCACCACATGCCCCAGCACCTTGCCCAAGAATGGCAAATTTGACACAGGGTGGTAATTATCTGGAACCATAGGATCTAAATTTGGTTCCTTCAGCAAGGGCCTCACCACAGCTTCTTTCAAAGGGGGCATTTACCACCTCAGAGATGCAGATATCCAGCCTACCTCTGGCAGTTTTCACAAGCCAGGATGGGCAAGGATCTAAAGGGCAAGTAGTAGGCCTCAGTCCTCGAAGCAGTTTGTCCACATCCTCAGGTTGCACAAGCCCAAAGGTATCCATAACATGACTAGATGGTGCACCAGCCCCATCCATATCAGATTCTGTCAAAACAATGGCATCCAAGTCAGCACGAATACGAGCGATTTAATCTGCAAGGTATCTGGCAAATTGTTCACAGTGGGCCTTTGAGGGATGATAGAATCACAGAATCATAGAAAAGTAGGGTTGGAAGGGACCATCAAGTCCAACCCCCTGCTCAATGCAGGAATCTAAGTCAAAGCATCCCTGACAGATGGCTGACCAGCTTCATCTTAATGCCTCCAGTGTGGGAGAGCCAACTACCTCCCTAGGTAATTGGTTCCAATGTTATATTGCTCTAACAGTCAGGAAGTTTTTCCTGATGTTCAGCCAGAATCTAGCTGCCTGTAACTTGAGTCCATTCTTCTGTGTTCTGCACTCTGGGATGATCGAGAAGAGATCCTGGCCTTCCTGTCTGTGACACCCTTTCAAGTACTTGAACAGCGCTATCATATCTCCCCTCAGTCTCCTCTTCTCAAGGCTAAACATGCCCAGTTCTTTCAGTCTCTCTTCATAGGGCTTTGTTTCCAGTCCCCTGATCATCTTTGTTGCCCTCCTCTGAACCCTCTCCAGCTTGTCTGCATCCTTCTTCAAGTGTGGTGCCCAGAACTGGACACGGTACTCCAGATGAGGCCTAACCAGTGCTGAGTAGAGGGGAACTAGCACTTCCCGGGATTTGGAAGCTATGCTTCTATTAATGCAGCCCAAAATAGCATTGGCCTTTTTTGCAGCCACATCACATTGTTGGCTCATATTCAGCTTGTGATCGACAACAATTCCAAGATCCTTCTTGCTTGTAGTGTTGTTGAGCCAAGTATCCCCCATCTTGTAACTGTACATTTGGTTTCTTTTTCCTAGGTGCAGAACTTGGCATTTATCCCGATTAAATTTCATTCTGTTTTCTGGCCAGTGCTCCATTCTATCAAGATCACTTTGAATTTTGTTTCTGTCTTCCAAGGTAAGTTCTTGTGTTCCAAGGCCTATGCCCAAGAGGCCTTTAACCACACGAAAGAGCTCTGCTGGACGATACTGAGCAGATAAAATGGTGGCAGACAAGTAGGATTTCTTCGCTGCCATCATCGCCACAGAATAAGCTCACAAGTAGATTCTTACGTGTGTTTGATTGTATTCATTCCGAGTCTTCTGCCATTTGCGCTCTAATCGTCACCACAGTCGTTTCATCGCCCTCAGCTCCTTGGAATACCAAGGAGCTGGCACGGTTCTATGACTAGGTTGAGAACATTTGGGAGTGATCATATCGATAGCCTGAGTCATCTCCTCATTCCAAGCAGTGACCAGGGCCTCAGTAGGACTGCCGGCTAAGCCTGCAGGAAAATCCCCAAGAGACCTCAAAAATCCATCCAGACTCATCAGTTTCTGGGGGTGGACCATCAAATTTGGTCCCCCACTCCTGCAGAGGTTACAGGTGGCCTGAAGGTCAAAATAGTTCAATAGTTGTTCATGCACTCGGAATCCTGTGAGGGGGAAGCAGTTTGGGGGGTCATTTTTGAGTGGAGAATTGGCACACAGGGAAGGGGCTAAGCGCACACACCTGCTGCTTCACTTCAAATTGTCCCTTTTCAAAATGGCTTTTCTGGAAGAAAAGAAAGATCTGTCAGTGTTAGATTACACTGTGTGTACATATTATTTATTTATTTAAGCCATATTCTTTGCCAAAAAAAGGAAAAGAAAAAAGGCATCCAAAGTAGTATACAAAAAGTCTAAAGTACTCATAACACCATTCAAGTAATAAAATGCAAGAATAGCAGATAAAAACTTCACAACCAGTCTTCTAGCACAGAATGCCTTGTGAAATAGCCAGGCTTCCACTTGATGCCAAAAAGCCGATAATATAGAGTCTAGAGATATGTTCCATAGTATGTATGCCACCACAGAGGAAGCCTGGCTCCATATCCCCAATGCTCTTATCTCTGAGAATTAAATACATAAAAGTGTAGACTCCCCCTCAGATCCAAGGGAATAGAGAAGTACATATGGAAAGAGATTCCAGAGGAGTAGCAGTGTTAATCTGTTGCAGCAAAAGGTCTTGTGGCACTTCAAAGACTAACACATTTATTATGGCATGCGCTTTTGTGGACCCTGGTCCTCTTCATCAGATGCATGAAATATTATCAGAAGTTTCATATGGATAAATAGATAATTTATTTACAGCCTTTATATACAGCTCCACATGTAGACAGATTCCAGAGTGAACAATAAAAGATATGAAGATAAGATAAAAGAATCAAACTTCATGTTAAAACTGTGTTGTTGTTTTAGAAAAATTCCAATAAAACTGTGGCTGGTCAGTCAAGGAAGCCTTCCTGAAATAAACTTTTTTTCCAACAGGCTCCAGAAACAACTCAGTGTTGGTGCCTGCTTGACCTCCAGAGGCTGGGAGTTTCATAGAAAGGGGGCCACCACGCTGAATGCTCTTCTCTTGGTGGACTCCAATCGGGCCACAGCTCTATGCAGAACCAGCAGGAGCAAGCCCTCCGATGACCTCAGTGATGAGGCGGGTTGGTAACGGAGAAGGCACTCTCTCAGGTATCCTGGTCCCAAGTTGTTTAGGGCTTTGCACATGAGTACCAAAATCTTAAACCTGGCCCGGTAGTGAATATGCAGCCAGTGCAGTTCCCTCAGCAAAGGAGTCTCATGCTTTTCAGCATTCTGCATTCTGCACTAGCTCCAGCTTCTGGACCAGCATTAAGGGCAGCTCCACATAGAGCACATTGCAGTAATCCAGTCTTGAGGTTACTAGAGCCTGTACCACTGTGGCCCAGCTATCCCTGTTCAGGAGAGGTCATAGTTGGCGAACCAGCTCAAGCTGGTAAAAGGCACTCTGAGCTGCCATGGCTACTCAGGCCTCCAACGACAGTGATGGATATATTGCACATAACTGTGGTTGGGTAATTTGTAAACAGTGAGGTCAGGGGGAAATTAAATGCAGAAATGTACGGACACTGACAATCACGCTACCAATAGTGCAGAGTTACAATCCTACAGAGTTCCAGTTCTATTGCCAGAGATGTCGATTAGGCTAACAGGTGTTTAAAAAAATAAATCACATGACATAGATTGTCCTTACCTAGTGCCAGGATATCTGTGATATTAGCAACAACTGTTTTGTGAATAGCAAAGAATGGATGGCTGAGGCCAAATCCTTACTTAAGAGGAGTGGCCACAGTCAGCTCAGCACCCGAAGTTTGTAAAAGGCAATGCAAACCTTGCCGTTCCGGGAGTAGAGCCAGTCAGCTTGCTATCTTTGGCCTATGAAAACCTAGTGTTTCCTGCTGAGAACATCTTTATCAGCACTAGGTGTCTGTTGTTGCAGTAGCCCTGTGACTGGGGGGCACTTTTTCTTTTTAACCAGACCTTACTGTGGACAGTGGACCACCGCCAGCAGGATGACCCCAGCAGGGACAGCCCAAAAGAGAACGGCACCAACGAGGTTTACTTTTGGGGCCAGCAAGAGGGCATGGGTGCCACTTTCTTGGATGAGGCTCTTGAAATAGCCACTGAGGCTTAGTTTATAAAGTCTGGAGCTTATGAGAACTTAAACCCTATCTCTTGCTTTAACTGTTCCTCAGTTGTAACTTCTTTTAAAATCTTATCTCTTGGATTTTAAGTGTGCCTCTTAGATATGTGTTTGGGGGCTGGTAAATAAGGGGCAGAGGTGTCAGAGCCAATAGTGCCACCATTGGTTGAGTCCTGGGCAGAGGGTTTGAATGGGTCAGATCAGATAAGGGTCAGACAAGGGTCAGACGGTCCATCTGCGTGCTATCTCGCCTTTTGATCCTTTCTCCAGCCCTATGGTTCCTGGTAGACATGTCCATGCTTGCTAGTGCTGCTCCTGAATGCCAGGTTGGTGAATAGTAAAACCACTGCCATCCATGATTTAATCCTGGATGAGGATGCCAACCTGGCATGACAGCAACCTGGGCAGAGTGGGTTTAGCCTCTCCCAGCTTTCCATACTGGGTTCCCAGGTGCAGCATCACCATCAACTTGAGAGACAGAGAGGGAGTGTTGTCAGGGTTCATTGAGATTCCATCTCACTGTCCACCAGTCCACTATGATTTGGATATGAGTGACAGCATTGCGTTCTCAAAATATGATAGACATTCTGCTAGTATACAGCCCTCCCTGCTGCCTGGCAGTCTCCCTTCCTGAGCCTACGTAGGTGGTCTCAGGTGGTACTGAAGACCTTTTGACGTATAGTCTTGAGGACTTTAATATTTGTGCCCCACAAAAAAACTTACTGAGGGCAGCTCAGGGCTTCCATAGCAACCATAGGCCTGCCTGAAATGATATCTGGCCGTACACATATAGCTGGGCATACACCAAATTTGGTGTTCAGCATTATACCCATATCGTGAGGGAGGTGGCACTGTGGCTGAGCATCAGCCTTGCAAAATAACCCATTACTGTTATGCCCATATTGCTGGAAGGGAGAAAGAGTAGTATATGACACCCCTGCAGTGTTGTAATCCAGTCTGCTGGTGTGTTGGAATTTTAAAGGAAATGCATTATTATTAGGAGGTGGATGATGGCTAATATTAGTCCTCATCCACCTCATACCTACATTCATGCATATGCTCAGGGAATCTCATGTTGCTCCTCAATTTGATGAGAAAGAAAACTCAGGCCTTTATTAGATCCACATACTGAGAGCCAGTGTGGTGTAGTGGCTAGAGTGCTGGACTGGGAGTCGGGAGATCTGGGTTCTAGTCCCCACTCGGCCATGGAAGCTCACTGGGTGACTTTGGGCCAATCACAGACTCTCAGCCCAACCCACCTCGCAGGGTTGTTGTTGTGGGGATAAAATGGAGGAGGAGGAAGATTATGTACACCGTCTTGGGTTCCTTAAGGAGGAAAAAAGGCAGGATATAAATGTAATAAATAAATAATAAATATGGATGACATCATACTCCAGTCTTCCACAAGCTGCTGCCATCCAGTTGTGCGTCAGGTTGGGGAAGGCTGATACAGATCAAAGGCCTCTGAGAGGTCTGTGAGAATGAGCAGGGTCACACTCACTCTACCAGATTCCATACAAATATCTTCAATCAGAGCAGCTATGGCAACTCCAGTCCAGAACCTTGATCTGAATCCTATCTGATATGGGTAAAGAAAATGCCTGTTCTCCAAGAGCTTCTGTTCTTCCACTGCCCACTCAGTCATAGTGCCCCAACAACAAGGCAAGTGTTAGATACATGCCTATAGTTGCTTAAGCCAGGCAGGTCTAATGGAAGGCTTTCTAATGACAGGACAGATCACAGCCTCCTTCAGACTGGTACACATCAACCCCTCCTTGGGTGATATATTCACTACAGCTTTTGGAAGCAGACTGAGCTTCTTCTTTTTTACAAGCCATGACAAGCATAATGTGTAGTTAAGCCCACATTTCCACTGAGATCAGTAGATTACGCTGTAAACCAGAACTGAAGCCAAAGGTAAATGTATTTTAATGTAGCTCTAAATCAAATAATGGAGATGTTATGGTTTCCTTGTATATAGAACATGATGAAATCCCTGTGGAGTAGCAGATCATAAATATTTGTATAATGGAAATAAGATAGAAAATAAAATGTAAAAGTGCAAAGGTCAAAAGAATGCTGAGGAATGAAGTCTTGTGTTTGTTACTCAGAATTATTTCAAACTGATCCAAGAATATACAAAAAAACCCCAAACATTAAACTAATATGATCCACGTTCTACACTTTTATATATAAAGTTATCAGTCAAGCATTCTTTGCTGTGATACATTCTTTGCAGGTGAAATAAAGCAAGACATTATAATGAAAAATACAACCGACCTTGGGGGAGCTGGGGGTGGTGACGGCCGACAGGAAGCTCTGGCGTGGGCTGGTCCATGAAGTCATGAAGAGTCGGAAGCGACTGACCGAATAAACAACAACAAATCATACAACTAGCAACACATTTATTGTATGGCTTAATCTAATGCACAATTACTTGGGCCCCACTGAGTTCAAAGGCGCTTATTCCCAAGCAGGTGTGCATTTTAGTCTAAATTAAAATTGATCTTTCTAACTGCTGCCAGATATGAATGCAACATGTGGTAGTCTGATCACACAGTTAAGATGCATTGCTTCGATTGAAGCCAGTTTCATTCCACTCATTTCAGTGCAATTAAGAACACATCAGTGAGTTTGCAGATGATTGATTCTCTAATGATTCACAAGCTTGGGGTGATCCTTATTTGCTGATAGTGCAGCAGGATCAGAACTACTACCATCCATACCAGTGGTGGTAACTCTGAATCTCTGCAACAGGCAAACAGAAAGATGCTTCCGTGCCACTCTGATAAGAGTGGCATGTGGAAGCACCCTAAACCAGTTTAGAATCAGGTACTTCAGTTGAACTGGGGTGGAGCTGAGGCTGCACCTTTTGCCATCAAGGACAAAAATGTACCAGATTTTCCAAACTTCAGCTTGAAAGTTGATATACTTAACCGAAGCTATTTCACGGTGGTCCTAAACACACCAAGAGGCCTGAAGACCAAGTCCTATGAGGAAAGTTTGAAAGAGTTGGGTATGTTTAGCCTGGAGAAGAGATGATTTAAGAAGTGATATGATTGTTGTTGTTGTTCAGTCGTTCAGTCGTGTCCGACTCTTCGTGACCCCATGGACCACAGCACGCCAGGCCTTCCTGTCCTGCGCTCTCTCCCAGAGTGTGCTCAAGTCCATATTCATTGCATCAGTGATGCTATCTAGCCATCTCATCCTCTGCCGTCCCCTTCTCCTTTTGCCTTCAATCTTTCCCAGCATCACGGTCTTTTCCAGAAAGTTTTCTCTTCGCATTAGGTGGCCAAAATATTTGAGCTTCAGCTTCAGTATCTGTCCTTCCAATGAGCACTCAGGGTTGATTTCCTTTAGGATTGACTGATTTGACCTCCTTGCAGTCCAGGGGACTCGTAAGAGTCTTCTCCAGCACCACAGTTCGAAAGCATCAATTCTTCGGTGCTCAGCCTTCCTTATAGTCCAGCTCTCACAGCCATACATTACTACTGGGAAAACCATAGCTTTGATTAGACGGACCTTTGTCGGCAAGGTGATGTCTCTGCTTCTTACTATGCTGTCTAGGTTTGCCATAGCTTTCCTCCCCAGGAGCAAGCGTCTTTTAATTTCATGGCTACAGTCACCGTCTGTACAGTCACCGTCTGTACAGTGATATGATAGCCATCTTCAAATATTTGAAGCGTTGTCACACAGAAGATGGAGCAAATTTGTTTCCTATCACTCCAGTGGGTTCAAAAGAAAAATGATTTCAACTAAACATGAAGAAGAACTTTGTGACAATATGAACTGTTTGACAGCGGAACAGAGTGCCTCGGAAGGTTCATTACAGATTTTTAGACAGAGGTTAGATGGTCACTTATCTGGGATACTGAAGTACTGGATTTCCTGCACTGGCAAGGGGTTGGACTAGACAACCTTTGTGGTACCTTCCAACTCTATGATTCTATTATTTTAGTGCAGAATACTTTCAATCACATGGATTAGGACTGCAGTATTAGTTCCACTGATTTCGCAGAGACACAAACCCTCAATGCTAAACATGTTTCCAATAAGCCCAACAGCTTTCTTTGGAACGTCAACTTTAAGAGTACATATGAGCACAGGGCAAATGAGCTGGGCAGAGCAATCCAGTTAACCTAACATGCTGGTGGCCTGGGGATCCTATGCACACTAAGTTGCCTAGCTGGAAATGGAAACAGCAGCATGGAACAACACAAAACATAGCAGTGCTGTCAATCATTCCTCCAGCAGAAATCGCGGTTACTGTGCATCACACTTACGGGTTCTGCGCCTGTGCAGAACCCTGTTCAGGAAGCTCCTACAGCTGACTAATTTTTGGCGGAAATCCTCCCCTAGTGGATTCCTGCCTATTCCCGCGGTTATCTTTCAACCACCATTGCCTTGTAGGGAACGTCTCTCGTTGCTCGCTGTTCATAGTGCAATTGCTGGGGGGGGGGGGGTTCTTCTACTTCATTTTTCTGTCCTCTCACTTTTCTTCCTGTTACTTTTTTGGATTCTATTTTTTTCTTTTTTGTTTGCAATCTCCACGATTGCCTACAGGCCTATGGCTGTGAGGGCTCCTTTTTGAAAGTTTGTCCGTTGTGGCAGTAAACTGCCTTCTACTGACAGGCACTGCTTGTGTCTTTTCTGCCCAGGAGGAGGGCACAAAGTGGAGGCCTGCCCTCATTGTCAAGCCATTACAAAACAGGCAAGATGTAATCATCTCTGACTGGTAGTGGGCAGTTCTGTGGAGGAAAGCCCATGAAACGGTGGAGCCATTGGTGGATAAGCCCACTATGTCACAGGTGTCACCCCTGCCCTTGGGATGTCAGAGATCCTTTCCCATTTGCCTTGGCCTTTGGAAGTTTCAGGGTTTGCTTCCTTCCCCGCTCAAGCCCTGAGTTCGGTACTGACCTACCCACACTTGGGTGTTGGTTAAAGCTTCGGCTAATGAAGAAGTTATCAAAAAAGGTCAGAGTGCAACTATCTGACTTCAGAGCCAAAGAAAAAGAAATTGGAAAAGGTAGCAGTCACGCTGGCTATGGACCCAATGCTGCAATTGCCCGTCTCATTACCAGTGGTATTGTCAACCACACCAGCTCCTCCACTGATGCTGAATTCACTGATAATGCATTGAGCCCAACTTGCAGAACAAGCTCCCATGGCCAACCCTGTGCAGGACCCTATACCAACTGGATCTACATCAGGAGGCAAGATTAGAGAGGTATTTCCAATTTGGACACTGACTGATCTCTGGGGCAGATCTCCCTATTGCCAGGGTCATAGATCTCTATCAGAGAGGATTTGCAGATTCCATGTTCTTGGGCTACTGCTCTTCAAGTTGGAGAGATCATACCTCCAGATTATACAAGTGTCCCAGATACAGATCATAGTTGACACTTTCAGATTGGGACAGGCATTTGAGCTGGCATCTACTGTCTTGATGCAACTACTATTGGGATGAGCTGCACTCAAGATATGGAGGGCAGACATTGGATGACTGTTACCAAGATTGTCCATGCTAACTAAGACCTGTCTCCCCTGGTGGGAACTGACATGCACCTTCAGCTATGGTTTCTCAGCCTCCGTCAGACCAGGGGTCGTTCCTGTCTCCTCCCCCAGTCTCACTACCATGGTCACTACAAACCACAGTACCATCAATGCAACAGTCAATACCAACTTCAGTCCAGTGGGCAATAATGCGTTCTGCTGTCATCCATACTACCACCACAGCAAGCACAATTTGTATCATCCATCCAACCACTCTCCGCACTATTTCCAGGCTCATGTTCGGCTGCCACTCTGACTACCTCATTGCTATAGGTGCCTAAGGTGTCAGCACAAACTACCAATTTATGCTCCAGAGTCCAGGCCACTGCCAGGGGTGTCCCCACAGTCAGGGATAGATGATTATTAGTTGGACTCGATGTCCTATTCTTTCCTGGCACTGTCCACCTCATCACTGGATGCAGCAGTAGGCAATCTGGATCCGGCCCCTCCTTCAGAAGACATGGGCCCGTTTTGGGGGCAGAGACTCTGTATGGTGCAGACACTTGGCCTGGAAATACAGCACCCAGTTGAAAGGGTGAAAGACCCTGTGTTTGATGCAGTACACATGGAAGCATCAACTCTGGTTGCGAACCTCCTATTATTGACCTTGCTGCAAACTATCCAGTAAACCTTGAAGCTCCCTCCTTTATGGCTCCAATGTTGGAAAGACTGGAGAAGATGTATTGGGTGCAAGAAAAGGATGCTGTTTTTCTGATCATGCACCTGCTTCCTAATTCTATCATAGTGGGGGCTTCACAGGGGAAGTCACAAAGAGTTCACTCTTCTCCCATGGATAAGGAAGGCAGATGCCTGGATCTGCCAGATTTACTCCTCAGCAGTGCTGGGCTTGTGTGTCTGTAATTATCAAATGGTGTTATCGTGGTATTAACTCCTCTTGTGGGAAAAACTGGGAGCCTTCTTTGAGCACCTCCTGGAGGACAAGAAGGGCTTGGAAAAGCTTTTCCAAAGTGAGGTCATGCAGCTCTCCTGCAACAAATAAACATGGTGAGACATCAGGCTGACTGTGATACCAAGGTGATTGCCAGGTCATGGCCTTGAGGCAGCATGCTTGGCTCTGTTCCACCAATCTATGTGAGGAAGCCAGGTCCTGCATCAAGGACCTTTCCTTTGATGATGAAGGCCTGTTTAACTCAAAATGGATAAAGCCATGGACTCTGTGCAGGAAGCGAAAAATACTGCTTGGCGTATGGGATTGGGACAACAACCCTCGTTGTACAGTGTAGGTGTTTTTGCCAACAGTTGTATTATGGTCCCTAGCTGGTCAATCCTTTCAACAGCCATGGTACTGAAGTGGTAACATCCTCTTCCAAGTTCTGTGGCCTTTGCAGGAAGCAGGATGGCAATGGCAAATGCCATCTTTGACTACCCCAACTTCTTCATCCTTCTGTTGGTCACTCCACCTTTGGAACTCATCTGGCTCCCTTCCTACTGGCTTCAGCATGTATCATGTCAGAATCCTGAGTACTTTCCATAATATGGAAGGGTTACACAATTGAGTTCAATGCCTTTCCTCCTATTGGCTTCATCAAAGTCATGGCCCCCTTGCCAGTATTGTGGATGGAAGTAGAGACCCTCCAAGTGAAGGGTGCCATACAGTGTGTCCTGGTGCATCAGCTTCACAAGTTTCTATTCCCATTACTTCACCGTTCCAAAGAAGGATGGAGGGCTTCAACTGATCCTGGATCTCTGGAACACAGATGCCTTTATCATCCCCAAGCAGTTCTAGATGGTCATGATGGCAACCATTCTCTCACTCCTATAGAAAGGGGACTGACTGGTTTGTGTCCGTGGGTCTAAAGGGCATGTATTTCCATATTGTCATCAATCGGCAATACCAATGATTCCTCTGATTCACCATCGGGCTTGACATCTGCCAGATCGGGATGTTGCCTTTGGGGCTTGCTGCCACACCAAGGGTTTTCACCAAGTGCATGGCTGTGGTGGGGGCTCATCTTCTCATCCAAGGTATGGCAGTGTACCCCTGCATCAACGACTGGCTCCTGGTGGTGTCCACAAGAGAGGGGATCATGCAGGCTGTTTCCCTGACATGTTTCCTTCTGCGGGACCTGGTCTCTACTGGAACATAGAGGAATCCCACTTGAAGCCAACAGAGAGAATCCAATTCATTGAGGTATTTCATTAGATTCTGTGGTGGGCCAGGTGTTCTTTTTTCCAGACTGTACATCAACATTGACATGCTGTACAGGAGTTTTATCCAATCAGAAAGTTACCCTCACAGTGTGCATCCAGCAATTATTGGAACTGATGGCAACTACTACCACAGTAGTGCCTTTTGCACAGCTGAGGATGAGGGTGCTCCAGAATTGGTTCATCCAGGTGTTCAACCCGGGATACCTGTTGCACCCATCTTCATGTACCCCAAGAAGTGGCAAACACTTTGATGTGGTGGGTGGATGCTTCCAACGTAGGTGTGGACTGCCATTTCTCCAGCCTTCCCCATCTTGAGTCCTTACCACAGATGCATCCCTGTTGGGATGGGGAGCTCACTGTGGCTGTGGGACATCAGAGATGCAAGGGGTGTAGACCAAGGTGGAATCTGCACATCACATCAATTTCTTGGAATTGCTGACAGTTGAGAAGGCCTTGTGGGCTTTCAGGACTGATCTTAGAGGTTGCTTGGTTCAAATTGTCTCGGACAGTACCACCACCATTTGAATAGGGAATATGAAATCTCTCCCTCTGATCGACTTAACCCACAGGATCTTCGACTGGTGCATCTCCCACTGGATTGGTCTGGTTGCAGTGCACATTGCCGGGGTGGACAACAACATAGCCAACTGGCTGAGTCAGACCTACTCCGTTTCCCATGAGTGGGAACTGGACAGGGTGGACCTTGCAGATCTGCTTCACCTTTGGGGCGCAGGAGATGGACCTATTTGCCTGAGTGGTCAACACCATTTTCCTGACATTCTGCAACATTGCTGCTCATAACAGAAGTACTAGCAAAGATAATGGTGGAGGGGATGGATTGTGGCTGAGGAAACCTTGGTTTACTCCTCTGTTTCAATTCTCCTGCAGGGAGTGTCACCAACTTCCATCGATACCAGACCTGATCACATGGGATCAAAGTTAGATATGGCATCTGGACGTTGACAAGCTATAACTGAGGGCGTGGAGGGTCCGTTGACCCCTACTGGCCCTTCAAATGTACTAAATGTACTGATGTACTAAAACGCATTCTGGACATTGCTTATAAGCCATCTATGAGATGTTCTTGATGCCAATTGCATCACGTTTTGCAGTTTATCTTGTCTCTGTGATAATGGTTTAAAACTTTCTTCGCTGAGAGTATATCTATCGGCTATCCCTGCCCCTCACATTCTGGTGGACAGTTGCTCTGTTCTTTCTCACCTGCTCACTAAACATTTTTTCAGGGTATACGGAACCTCATTCCTCCAATTTGGCTCCTGTTACTTGGAGTTTGTAGGTTGTTCTGCAAGGCTTGGCTGCCAAACTATTTGAACTGCTTGTGACGATAGATTTCTGTCTCCTGTCTTGGAAAACTGCCTTTCTGGTGGTTATTACATCAGTCCACTAGTCCAGCAAGCTGGATGCATTGCATACAGTTGCATACCTTATATGACTTGCCATTTGCAATATGGTGGTGCTCTGTACTGATGTCGTGTACCTGCCCAAGGTGGTGTCTGAGTTCCACTTGAATCAGGACATTGTACTCCCAGCTTTCTTTCCATCTCCTTCTACTTTGCTTAAATGTACTCTTTATACCCTGGACATTGAAGAGCATGGCTTTCTCAAATCAAGGACTGTGTCCTTTTGTCAGGCCCCTTTGTAATTGTGTGCTATGCTGACAAGCAGCAAGGACTGTCGTCCTAGGTGGCAAACACTATTAAGTTGGCATATGAACTGGCAACAGATGCTATGGTGAAAGACCACATGGCATAAAAATTGAGCACTCTGCACAGACAGTCATGGCTTAGAACAAAGTGAGAAGAGCAGATTGGCAAGACTTTGTTTCTTAGAACCCTTGCAGGCACCCTACCTTAGGACTCCTCATACAAACACCTGACAGGAATGATTACTATTTATTTATTCTGTTGATGAGATGATTTATTTGTTATTTATTATATGCTACCACCTCAGCTGAGGATTAAGGGTAAAGTACCCCACATGGGTAAGCAATGTGTGTGTGTGTGTAGGGGCGGAATACCATGGCAAAAGGCAATCCCCCTCATATGAGAGCCATGCCATTGTCCCATGTAGTGCTTCCCCTAATTGGCTCTGACACTGCAGTCTCTCAGGTGTGACCTGTCAGGAATGCCCCTGTTGCCTTCTGAATCCTCCAATAGCCAGAATCTACACTCAGACAATAAGGGCTGCTTTCAAAGGCTTTAATTCCATTCAACCTAATGAAACTTACAGATGCTAATTGCCTGAGACTCAGGGGAAATACAAAGGGACAGCCTACTAGGGGTTTCTAAGAGTTAGGACGTCAGTTGGTCTCCATTTGGGGGAAAGTGCAGCAACTCTCTGAACTTAAGGAGTAGGAGGTGAAGGTCTCCCCCTCTCCTGTGGGGCCTCAGGGTGCAGCTGTTGACATCGGGCTGAGTGCCTAAGCTCGGCTCCCACAACCTCTCGCTTGTGCCTGCGCCTGCGCCTCGCATCTAAAAGCTCAAGTTGTCCCTCCCTTTCCATGCTAGGGTCACTGTCACTCCCAGGAATGTGAGGGGAAGCTCCCCCTCCAGCTGCATCTCTGAAATCTGAGAGAGTTCCTCTCCTACGGATTGTTATCTCCTCCTCAGAATCAGAGCTGCTTTGGGACTTTATGGGCTCAGATCCATCCTGACATGACCCATCTCAGCTAGGGATGTCAGAGAATTCTGCCACGAATCTTGGGGAGGCCGAATGCCAGCGCATTTGGCCCCCCAAAATCGGTGGTGGAACGGTCTGCCACCCCCCTGCCCCCCCCCGGGACGGGACTTACCTTGGGCGGATCTTCCTGGTGGCAGCGGCGGCGGCCGGTCTTCCAACCGGCTGCCGCCGCCGCCATTTCCAGTAAAAAAAAAAAAAAAAAAGTGATAGGCTACGTAAAGATTTACGTAGCCTATCACGGCTAGATTTTTAAAAAACACCGTGATAGGCTACGTAAATGTTTACATGGCCTATCACGGCTGATTTAAAAGAAAAAAAATGCGCGTACACAAATGGCGGCGCCCATGGGCGCCGCCATTTGCATTCCTTATTTTGGCACATCTTAGTTTACATAAACATTTACGTAGACTAAGATGGCGAAAATAAGGGGAATGCAAATAGCGTAGGCACTACACTATTTGCGTTCCCCTTATTTTCGCCGTCTTAGTCTATGTAAACACCTTGGGCAGGAACACGACATCAGTACAGAGCACCACCATATTGCAAATGGCAAGTCATATAAGGTATGCAACTGTATGCAATGCATCCAGCTTGCTGGACTAGTGGACTGATGTAATAACCGCCAGAAAGGCAGTTTTCCAAGACAGGAGACAGAAATCTATCGTCACAAGCCGTTCAAATAGTTTGGCAGCCAAGCCTTGCAGAACAACCTACAAACTCCAAGTAACAGGAGCCAAATTGCATCCAGCGAAAATAAGGGGAACGCAAATAGCGTAGACGCTACACTATTTGCGTTCCCCTTATTTTCGCCGTCTTAGTCTACGTAAATGTTTACGTAGACTAAGATGTGCGAAAATAAGGAATGCAAATGGCGGCGCCCATGGGTGCCGCCGTTTGCATATGCGCGTGTTTTTTTTCCCTTTTAAATCAGCCGTGATAGGCTACGTAAACATTTACGTAGCCTATCACGGCTGACTGCAGGGATGCAAACGGCGGTGGCTATGGCCGCCGCCATTTGCGTCCCTGCTAGCCAGCGGCCGGATGTCGCTGCGGAGAATCCCTGTGGAGATTCCCTGCGGAGCCGGCCGGCCAGGATTCGGGGGGGAGGGACAGAGCGCCTCCCCCCCCGGCCAGAATTTCAGGGGGAAGGGACGGAGTGCCTCCCCCCCACCACGAATGTCACCCTTCGAAAAGGTAAGTGACTTTTGTACATCCCTAGTCTCAGCAGGGCCCCTCTGCAGGTGAGACTTTTGCAGTTCCACGGGGCTAGGACTGACGATGGGAGCTGTAGGCCTACAATGTCTTGACGGCCATAGGTTGCCCACCCCTGATCTATATCTATACAGATATATAGTGATATTCTCTTACTACTGGGGATAGATGAGCATGTTTTGCCATATGCATGCTCTGACAGCACATGATACAACAACCTTACTAAAGTTAAGAAGGTCTGAGTCTGGTCAATGTCTGGATGGGAGGCTACATGAGAATGCTACCTATACCACCTTGAATTCCAAGGAAGAAAAGCAAGATACAAATGAAATAAATCCATGTGCTCTCCCATAGTTATAATTGCTACTGATAAAAACTGTGGTCCTTGTTCATGTATCAAAAAAATTTCACAGCATTAGTGGTATAAAACATATGTCACCAGTATTGTCAAGAATAATTATGTATGCAAATCCAGAAAGAATTTACTGAAACTTTTTGTAGTATCTCTATAGCAGCAAACAGATGTTTAGCTTTACAAAGCAATTTTTTTCTATATAACAGTTCCTTTATAGCAGTATAGTTTTCACTATTTGAATCAAAACTGACCCATGCACTCCCTAGTCATTTAGGAAGAGATCCCAAGCATATTTAGGGAGCAATCCTATGTCCCCTAGACAGCCTCTGTGGGACATAGGATATTTTGATTTCCTGGATCCGAACTCAGAGACAGGGCTCTGAGCTCAGAGACAGGGAACCATGCTCCCCTTCACTGCCCCCTTGCAGCCAGCATGGAGAGAAACACACTGGCTGCTGTTACAAGTGTGCAAACATGAGTTTGTAGGAGGTGAAAGGGGCATTCCTGGGAAAGGAGGAGACTGGGGATGTGAGAATACGAGGTATCCCCAGTCCTCCCCAGCCTCCTTCCCTATTCATCCCCGAAGCCTCTGCTAGATGGGTGAAATCACCCATCTAGCTAAAAGGCAGAGCATGAGGCATGAAGTGCCTCCCGCTCTGCAAAGGATTCACATAAGCCTCCGAGTAGCCTGGGTGCATCCCACAGGATTGTGCCCTTAGGCACAAGTTCCATTGAAATAAATGATACTTCCTTAAAAAGAAACATTTTTCTCATCAGGGTACTAGCTTCTTCTTTTTGTATAGAAATTCATGGACTGCTATCTCTGAATGGGTCCTGTTGACTTGAGTGGACCGCTCCAGAATATGTAGTAAATGGATGTCAGCCACAGTCAAGCAGATATGATATAACCTGGCCCTTTAGCTCCTCTACATAGTTGCAACTACTGAATAGAGAGTGGCTTTAGCATGTTATATTGGTGGTTTGGGTTTTTTTTTTTAATTCTAAGGCCCAGTGAGTGCAATCCAGATGTTTTAAAATCAAAGAGAATGCTGGCATTGGCTTCAAGGGTATGTGGCCTGTACCCTTTATTCCTAAATTTTGCAGCTTTCTCCAACTAATGTTGGCAAGTGATGTTCAAATCTCTCTCGAGAAAACGATTTGCTGAAAACAGAGCTCCACCTACAGGCTGTTGGAAAGTAGGCCAAAATGGAGACAAAACTGAATTGTTACTTCTTTTTTAACATCACATACATTTCCTTCTCCCTGTGTGTTTGTGTGTGCACATGTAGATATTAGTATCTGTATGGTGTACAATGCTACAATGTTTGTTCAAAGGGAAAAGTATCATACTACTGCAGTCTCCCCCAATTTGATACCCTCCAGGTATGTTGGACTACAACTCCCATCACCTCAGCCAGCATGACAGATGTGTTGCACTACAGTCCCCATCACCCCAGCCAGCAGATCCTGCTGGCTGTGGCTGATGGGAGCTGTAGTCCAAAATATCTGAAGGGGGCTGGTTTGAGGAGGGCTGGACAATTGAATGGAGAAGGGGGAAAAACTGAGTCAGACTTTTTAAGATGTCTAAAGGAGTTTGTGTTCTGGAAAGAGGATATGATCTTACCCAGAATTGCTATATGAAAATAGCTAAAGAGAACATAAACATGTAATAATGATTCACACAGAACAATATATGAACAAAACCAGTACATGCCACACCTGCTCACTTTTTAATCAATAGTTGATTCTTTTAGAATCGTAACCTCCCATAAAAACTATTCAACACCTACAGTCCACCTAATTCATTTAACAAGAACCACCATGGCTAGACCTTTTGTAAACCCAAAGGCACAGGATTCTGTATGTCCTATAAAACATTGCATTAGAAATTATGCTGCTACATGGCATGACCGAGCCATGCATGTTTCTAAACATCTTGTACATCACTAATTTACTAATTTCAAAAGAGAGGAAAATAGAAGATACAGTTTACATAACATTTGCTGTGCTAATTTATACATATTAATTTAGAAATAACTACTGTGATTTAAATTGAAATGCAATACATCTCACCATAGATGGGACAAATATGACCCAGTGACCTGTGTGCCTGCTCAGTCTGCTGTCCACATGCTAAGTGTTGATGGGCAACTTCCATGCCCCTGCTCTCCCTTCTTTAAAAGGGGCTTGGACTGGACTTGGAACAGGCTACCCCTCCACCCCCCTGAAATCCCCCCGGGATGGACCCTACCTGCTGCCAGCCGGTCCTTCCGGGTCCGTCCGCTGCCGTCCATCCGCTGCCCCGGACTGTGGATGTAAATGGTGTCTGGCGTAGCCGATGCCATTTGTGTCCCTGCGCTTTTTGGTGATAGGCTACATAAATATTTACGTAGTCTATCATGAAAAGAGCAGGGAGCCGGCGTCATTTCCCGATGCCATTTGCATCCGCAGCTCTGCAGCGGACGCAAGTCCAGCTGTGGACGGGCCTGGCCGGCAGTTCCGCGGACTTGCTGCAAATCGGAGCCGGCCGGGGAGGATTCCAGGGGGAGGGACAGATCGCCTCCCACCCCGCAGACACCCCCAGCGGACCAGTGAGTATGTTTCAAACACCCCTAGGTTTCACTCCTATTTAGAGGGTCAGCTCCAGAAGGTGGTGCTTGGGGTATGGGATTCCGCAGGGGTTGGTTTTGTCCCCCATGCTATTCAACATCTACATGAAACTGTAGAGTGCGGTCATCCAGAGTTTCAGAGAGTGTTGTCATCAGTATGCTGATGACATGCAGCTCTACTTCTCCTTTTCATATTCATCAGATGAGGCTGTGGATGTGCTAAATCAGTGCCTGGCTACAACAATGGACTGGATAAGGGCTAATAAACTGAAACAGTCAAGACTAAGGGCTTCTTCACATGGAGCTTTTATCCTGCTATTGAAATTGGTTACTCACAGAAGTTTGCGGGCTCTTTAGATGACGTTGTGAACCTCCGGGACATCTCCTGCACTAAATGATCTTTATTCAATTTTTTAAAAGATTGGAGATAATGAGCCATCAAATTACTGTGCTTAAGTTCCACTTCAGTTCCCTCCGTGAAAAAAGGAAAAGCCATAATAAGAAGAGCTAGACCAATGAAACATATGGAAGACTCAGATAAAGGGGGAAAGGAGTGGGGAAAAGGCGGGGGGATAGGAAGTGCATGTAAAGGGAGTCCATTGTGATCCTGCATTTAAAATGGAAGCAGAAAGCCCTATTTTAAATGCAGGATTTTAGGCTGGTATAGAGATGCTCTAAGATGCTGTTAGTGGCTGGTTCTCCTGACCAGAAGGAGGGTGCTCAACCTGTTCTGGATGGGGTTGCACTCCCCTCAAGGAGCAGGTTCATAGCTCGTGGGTCCTCCTGGAGCCATCTTTGTCACCTGAGGCTCAAGTAGCCTCAGTGGCATAGAGTTCCTTCTACCAACTTCACTTGGTGGCCTAGCTATGCTGCTATCTGGACAGGGATAACCTGGCTTCAGTTGTCTATGATCTGATAACCTCCAAGTTAGATTACTGCAATGTGCTCTACATGGGGCTGCCTTTGAAGATAGTTCAGAAGCTGCAGCTAATGCAAAATGCAGCAGCCAGATTGAGAACAGCGACAAGAACAAGGTATAAGACCAATTTGGGCCTGCTTGCACTGTCTGCCTGTATGTTTCTGAGCCTGTTACAAGGTGCTGGCTTTAACATATAAAGTCTTACATGGCTCAGGACTGCAATACCTGATGGAGTGCCTCTCCCAGCATGAACCTACCCATACACTACATTCAGCATCTAAGGCCCTCCTCCAGCTGCCTCCTTCAAGAGAAGCTTGGAGGATGGCAACAAGGAAGAGGGTCTTTCCAGTGGTGGCCCCTCAATTATGGAATGATCTCCCCAATGAGGCTTGCTTGCCGCCAACACTGTTATCTTTTTGGCACCAGGTTAAGACCTTTCTCTTCTCTCAGGCATTTGGCAGCATATGATGAAGTTTTAATCAGGTCCTGGTTTTGTGTTATTGCTGATTGCTTGAAATTGTTTTAGACATATGTTGTCTGTCTGTGTGCTGTCTGTTTATATGTCTGCGAATGGTTTTACACTTTGTATAATATATTTTTTAATAGCTTTGAATCTTTGTAAACCACCCAGAGAGCTTCGGTTATTGGGCAGTATAGAAATGCAATGAATGAATGATCCACAGGCATAATTGGCTGAAACGTTGTTTAGCTGTAACTGATTGCTTACCTGTAAGTGTGGTTCTTTCAGTGGTCCTCTGTGCATTCACACATACGGGCTCTGCACCTGCATGGAGCCCTGATTCAGGAAACTTGTACAGCTGAGAAAGTTTTGGTGGGAACCCTCCCCCACCATCCGACTGGGCATGTCCGGAGGGGTTCCCGCCTAATCCCTCAGTTCAATGAGACCCTAATGTGGCCTCACAACCAAAGGGAATAGAATGAACAACCACCTTGGTATCAGGGATCAAATTATGAACACCGAAGCGGGGATGGTGGGTGGGTTGTGTGAATGCACAGATGACCACTCGAAGAACCACAGTTACAGGTAAGCAACCTGTCCTTCTTCTTCGTGGTCTCTGTGCATCACACATATGGGCAAGTAGCAAGCTCACTTACCAGAAGAGGGGCAGGTGTTCTAATGTAGTACAGATGAAAGAAAAGCACGGCCAAAGGAACAGTCTGCTCGAGACCTGACATTTAGGTGATAATGCCATACAAAGGTTGATGGCGTTGACCACGTTGCTACATGGCATAACTCCAGAATAGAAACACCCCTGTTGAACACTATGGACATTGCCATGGTTCGTGTAGAATGTGCTGTCACCTTTCCCACATCCAGGTTTGACAGGCAGTAGGTGAGGGTAATTGTCTGGACTACCCAAGAGGCTAGTCTCTGAGATGATATCGGTAGACCTTTCTTGTTGCCCCCATAACACACAAAACGTCTCAGGGACTTTCGGAAACCCTCAGTCCTGGATTTATAGAAAGCTAATGCTCTGCGAACATCCAAAGCATGCAACCAAGATTATAACATCGATTTAGGAGACTGAAAAAATGCAGGTAAGATAACGTCCTGATTAACATGAAAACTAGAAACAACTTTTGGTAAAAACTGTAGATCTGGACGAAGCACAACTTTATCTTTGTGGAAAACCATGAAAGGGTCATCTACTCTGAAGTCTGCTAATTCACTAGCCCGACAGGCAGACATAACTGCCACTAAAAAGGCCACCTTCCAAGACAATAAATGAAAATCAACTGTTGCGAATGGTTCAAAAGCCGTAACTGCTAAAGCCTGGAGGATGACTGACAAGCTCCAACTCGGTATCGGTGGTTTAATCAGAGGCCGAAGATTTTTTTTTTTTGTCTTTATAAATGAAATAAACAATACCAACAACCTAATCGGTAGCTACAGTTTCTCAACAATACAATATTCTTACGAGGACACAACAATAACAGAAAGGAGCAAGAAAAAAAGAAGAGAGAAGAAGGAAAAAAAGTTATTTAAAAGGATTAAATTTAAACTCCAGTACACACGGGCTTCAAATTCCATTCACTTAAAAATTATACCTATAACATTGATAAAATTGCAATTCAATATAGCATGATTACTCTTATCACGTCATTAGTCTTATAACAAGGAAACAGGCCTACAATTCATTTCCAGTGACCATATAGTCAGTCATCATCATCATCGAGAAATTAAAAAGGATAAATAATGATAACAAATCACTAATAAAGCGTGGAGGATGACCGACAAGCTCCAACTCGGTATTGGTGGTTTAACCAGAGGCCGAAGATTCTTGATCTTGACTCCTCAAAGAAACTGTCAGGTATGAGGGTGTGAAAAACAGATAAACCCTCTACTGGAGCATGCAAAGCCGAAACTGCCACCATATGAACTTTCACAGATGAGAATTTAATTCTTTTTTCAAATAGGGACAACAAAAATTGCAGAACCTGTTGAAGAGAGCAGTTAACCGGGTCTTCCCTATTCACATTCATAAAGAGAACTTTGCCCATGTAAGGGCATAAGAACATCCTAGCTGCCTCAAAAATTACACAAAGCAGTTCTGTGAACTGCAGCGCATCTATCGACTCCAGCTTCTCCACGCCGTTAAGCGCAGCATCTGGAGGTCGGGATGTCAGATCCATCAGTCTCGCTGGGTCAGAAGATCCGGTTTCAGTGGGAGCTGGAGATACTGGTGTTGAGCTCTGTTGAGCAGTGGAGCAAACCACCCCTGCCTCAGCCACCATGGGGTGATGCATATGCAGTCTGTGTTGTCTTCCATTATCTTTGATAGGACCTGAGACAACAGTGGAAATGGCGGGAAAGGAAGTAAAATCCTTTGGTCCATCGCAGGAGGAAGGTATCCCCCAAGGAGGCTAGACCTACATCTGCTCTGTTAGAATAATCCCCACAAACCATGTTCTCCTCCATTGCAAACAGGTCTAGTAGAGGCACCCCCCATTGACTGAACAGGTAGCAGACAACTTCAGGATGGAGCTGCCATTCGTGCAACGCCCAAAAAGACCAACTTAGTCTCTGGTAACATGAATGGCTATTAGGGAATTTCCCTTGCGATACACCATTGGAAAATGTCTAGAGTCAGTTTCACCAATGGGCCGACCTTGTTCCACCTTGTTTGTGCAAATAATAAACAACGGTTGTGTTGTCAGATCCCACTTTTACAATCTGACCCTGGACCTCCAGTTCGAAAGCCCTCAGTGCTTTCTGTACAGCAAGCAACTTGAGGAAGTTTATATGTCTGCCCTTTTCCGATCCCATCCAGAGAGATGGGACTCTGAGAGAGCCACAATGAGCTCCCCATCCCCATAGAGATGCATCTGTTGTTATCACTTTTGAGGGGGATGGATGGTGGAATGGCACTCCTAGAAGAAGGTGAGATAGGGACGTCCACCAATAGAGAGACTGTCTTATCCCTCCAGGGAGCATCAGACGAGTGTGTCACGTATCCCCCACAGGGTTGAAGACTCCAATGAACCACAATTGTAGGGTCCTCATTCAAAGGCAGGCAAACAGAACCACTGCAGTCATGGCCACCATCAGTCCTAGAAGTCTCAGTAGCATAAAAGTGGTGACAGTATTGGAGTGAAGAACTTGGTTCACTAGGGTGACTAATGCATTTGCTCGATCCTGTGGGAGGAAAGCACAACCTTGATGAGAATCCAGAAGTGTGCCTATAAACTGCATGACTTGGGTCAGTTCCATGCAAGATTTTTGGATATTTACATAGAGACTGAGGGCATGTAGAAGATCGCAGGTAAGTGATACTGAGTAAAGGAGGCTCTGACGCAGTGGTGGCACTAGCAACCAATCATCAATGTAAGGAAAGAGAGTGACTCCCTGAAAATTGGAGGTAAGCGCACACTACTGCCATATACTTTGTAAAACTCTTGAAGCTGTCAAGAGGCCAAATGGAAGAACATAGAACTGGTATGCCTGCATGCCAATGGCGAAATGAAGATAACATTGACTTAACTGTTTGATCACTATATGGAAATATGCGTCTTTGAGCTCGATGGAGGCAAACTAGTCCCCCCTCTGCAACAGTGGCAGGATGGTAGCCAATGTGATCATACAGAATTTCCTGGGTGTGATAAAGAAATTTACATCGCGTAGATCCAAGATCGGGCAGAGCCCTCCATCCCTCTTCAGGACAGTAAAGTACCAGGAATAGAAGCTTTGCAGAAGTTGATGAGTCGGTGCAGGTTAGATCGTGCTCTGCTCCAGCAGTGAAGCAACCTCCACTTCTAGAACATCCAGTGGTGGTGTTGACCATACCATATCGGAGGAAGGGTGTCGAACTCGATCTTGTATCCCCTGCTGGCTATTGATAGCACCCACAAATCTGATGTAATATGCATCCATGCTTGAAGGAAATGGGAGAGATGAGTTCCAAAAATTTGGAAAGGTACTCACTGGTGAGGGCTCATCTTTTGTAAGTCAAAGATGACTCTTGCTGCCAAGGTCAGACTTGCGGTGAGCAGATTTGAATTTGGACGGTGGATATTGCCTCTTCGACACTGATGAAGGCTGCTGCTGCTTTTACCTTTGGTAGTGTTCACCCGGCTGTCTTTGTTGGTGAAAAATTGGGTATCTAAACCAATGGTGGGGCTTGAACTGGGCCGGGGGTTGGGTAGGTCCTATCTTCTTAGTCATAGTTTTCACCTTCTGGACAGAGTCCATGGCATAATCTGTAGTCGCATTGAACAAACGCGCACCATCAAAAGGGAGATCCTCAATTCTGGACCTAGCTTCCTGAGACAATCCAGCCAACCTCAACCATACATGCCTCCTGAGCGCGACTGCTCCAATCATTGCTTTTGCCCCACAATCTGTCTGATGATGGGCGGTGTTTTTCTGTTGTCTTGCCACTCGGGTCGCTTCCATCTGGAACACCCTGGCCAGTTCCCTCTGGTCTTCAGGTCACAAAGCGATCCCACTTTTTCGTAGAGGAACATTTGATACCATGCCATTGTTGCCTGATAGTTAGCAAACCTAAGACTCAATGCTGCAGATGAATAAATTCTGCATCCCCTGAGATCCAATCTCCGTCCTTCCTTATCTACTGGGGCAGAGTGAGTCCTGTGAGAACGGCTGTTTGTCAACTCGAAAATTATAGAGTTCGGGCGCAGGTGAGTAAACAAGAAGTCAGCATCTTTTTCCAACACCCTGTACATGCTCTCCAGTCTCTTTGAAGTAGGGGTCATGGATCCTGGTGCCTTCCACGACTGTTTGGCGGTTTGTAGAAGCATTGCTGAAGGGAATAGCCACTGGCGTCGATGTCTCAATGTTGACTACATCAAACACAGGGTCTTTCAGCCTCTCGATGGCTTGCTGGGTTTCTATGCCTAGAGATTGTGCCATTTGAGAAGTGGCCCAAGGGTGAAATTGGGTCCTGAGACCCAACCGCTCCATCCAGTGATGAGATTGATGGGGCCACCAAAGAGTAGGAAGCTGAGTCGGATTGGTAGTCATCCATAACCGAGTGCAGGGACGCCTTTGGGCGAGATGGGGGATCTTCCTTGTGCACTCTAGGAGATTCTTTGTGCACAGAGAAGAGACCATGAAGAAGTTACTACAACACTGGCAATGTGGGTACAGATGTTGGGATTGATCGTTCAGCCTGGGTAAGGAAAAGGCCTTGTAGAGTTTCCCGTGGTGGTCCATGAATACCAATGCAACATTGGTACAATGGGTTTGGATCTATGCATGTCTTTTCTTTTGCACAACCAGAGCAACTCCTGATGTAAACTGCCAGAATTGTTGGCCTAAATAGAAGATGAGAAAAGAAAGCACGGTCTGGAAGGATGGTGATTTCCATTGCTATCTACACTGGTTTGTGTTATACTTGGAAGTACAAGCATTTCACAAGAGCCTTTGGAATAACCATCTGATTTAGCAAGACACACTAAGTAGGATGTAAGAAAACTAACTTTTGATTTCTCTCCAACCACCTGTACAGTCTGAACAGGACGAGGCTGTTGCACCAACGTCGGTAGACTAGACTGTACAGATGTCATGTCAGAGTTAAGCCAAATCAAATGTTGAAGTGCACATTTTGAGATTCATTTTTGCATTTTGGATAGTGGACAATGTGGGACGCTATAAATGGCATGGGACAGATAGACAGGAGAGAGGCAGGGAAGAGCAAGAGTTAGAAGCCTAAGTTGTAGAGTTGGTAGAAGTTCTTCTAAGTTGTATAGTTGGTAGACGTTCTTCTAAGTTGGTAGAAGACCAAGGTAAGGTTTGTTTCTTGGGGATGGGTGGAAATTACAGTGCTAGGAGATAGATGTATTGAGATGGGAAAGAGGTATAGCAAAAGCTTTGACCTCTCTGATAAGTTAGTCCCCCCTAGGCCAAGGTTAAGATTGGGAGATATTTAGCTCTTTCAAGAGATGCTAAAGTGGTTCTAATGGTTCTTTTCAGTTTGGGAGTTTTTCACACACTCAAAGAACAGCTCACAATGCCTTCTTAAAACATATGGCAAGATCCCCCAACTGGAATATATCAAAGTGATCACATGAACTTCATCTGAAATATAATCTGAACAACAACAATAATATATATATATGCCACTCTGGCATTACTTAGAAAGTTGAACTTGTCCACATACATTTGACCACAGCATGGTCCTAAGCACTGACTTCACTGGGACTTACTTCCTAGCAAGTGTGCCTTGGATTGTGGCCCTAGTGGCAAAATAGTTGGTAGTAACATTTCCTTGTGATGTGCTGTGGCCCTTATGCACATAGTGTGAATAAGAAAGAGGTTCATATCAATGAAAACACAACAAGATAAAATATAAAAGCAAATGATAATGAAGACAGAACAAAGGTGGACCAAATACTGTTGATTTAAGGGTGGGGGATAAACCTCTGATATCTGGTTGCCTAGGCTCTTAGACATTTTATCCTGGTGCCTAAGAATCTGAATTTTTTAGGCAGATCACCCAGCAAAATAGATTTTGAAATCATGTGGGTAGTTTCAGAACAGTATTCTAATAAGGTGACCACACAAGACATTGTTTTAAAAAGGCTGTGCTGTTGAAAAGTGTTCTGTGCCCACACTACACAAACAAGCCTGAACTTTTTGCTTTATCCTCAGAATTCAGACATAATAATCAGATTGCTATGAGCTGAAAAGACATGCTGGTTACTGGCATGAGATGGCCATACCAGGCATCCCACTTCGCTCAAGAGTTCCCACATCTGAAAAAATGTAGACGTTTATCAAGCAACTTGTCCTCAGGCAGCCTCAACAGATGTGCCATTCTGTAGATGGTTCCTTTATTTTTTAAAAAAACAATTCTTCCTGAAATTTAGGTCAGAGTGAAAACAAACTTCATCTACAAACACAGTTGTGGTGTTTGTCACGGAATCCCTAATGTCATATATGTGAATGGAAAATGAAGCAGAACTATAAATACAGAAAGCATTGCTTAGCAATCCCCTGTAAATTTTTACATTACTTTAAAGGCAAACAGATGTTTTCCAATAAACAAATATTTTCTTCCCATTCTCTTTTTTTATAGTTTCTTTCTCTATTTAAAATGTTTTTTGTGGGGGGAGGGGAGAGTTCCTAAGGGCTTCTAGTCAGAAAACCAAATATATTAAAATAAAAATGTGGAGAAGAGGTACTACTGTAAATTGGAAGGGAGTGAAGGGAAGAATTTATAGCTAGTTTGTCTCACGAAAGCACTGTGTGTTAGAGTGTTATTACATAGTAGGAAGGTTTATGTCTTTTTTACTGGAACAACTTGTGCTGGCAGAAATGCATCATATTCACAAGTGCCTTGTGAGTTCCACAGGACTCTTTGCTAATTGCTCGGGTTCTTGTTGCAATCTACTTATTACATTTGTATCTTGTTCTGCCTCCAAGGAGGTCATGGTGGTGCACATGGTGGCCCCCCCCCCTTTGTTTTTCACAACAATGCTGTAAGGTTGGTTGGGCCAAGAGATAGTGACTGGCTCACTCAAGGTCACCTAGAGAGTATCACAGTTGAGCAGGGTGTTCAACATAGTTGACTTGCAAATTCTGACACTAAAATGCTAGGGAAGATGTTTACATCTGGCAGTGATTCCCAAATGGTGTGCTGTTGCAACACAAGAACATCAGAAGTCGGCTGTAAAAGAGATGTGGGGATAGGACATGTGGCCAGATTGGGGAGGTGAGTTGGGTGGCAACTGATGGGTTAAGAACTGACTCTCTATTTACAATGGACAGGCTCTGTTTTCTGTCCCTCTTCAATCACTGTCCCTATTTTTGGGGATGCCCTCCTAAAATTTGAGTGAGTTGCTAGAGTCTTCATCCTTCAGGCTTCAGCTTTCCACTCTAGAATCTTCAGAAGTTATTTTCCAAACAAGGGTAGATGTGAGCGAGCAGGAGCATTATGTATCTAATTCACACATGCATTTAAAATCTGCATGTACATGAACACTTAATGGCACCGTGTGGTTCACACCTGGACATTTCATGAAATACAGATGTTGAAGTATATTTTGAATTACTGCATTTCCCCCACCTTCTGTGAAACACAAGCGGCCATGTGTGCATACATTCTCCAGGTGATCCCCTATCCAGGCACTGACTAGACCCACAGCGACTTAGCTGCATCAACACCACTGCATTGCCTGATTTGGGTTCAAAAAGCATCTTGGCTTTTAAATCAGTGGATGATGAATACTGCAGAGCAAATGAATGCTGCAGACAGAGACTGCGCAAAGCCTTCAGAGATGTATAATACCTAGGGTGGCCACTTCTGAATTGGCCAAAAAAAAGAAAAGAGGAAATGGTATCACCAAAAAGAGGGCAAAAAAGGATACCAATTTGCATACTGTGTGTACATGCTAATTTATATGTATACATGCGAATTTAGAGATAACTGTTATAATTTTGATAGAAATATAGTACATCTCATCATAGTGTGGAAGACTGTGACCAGTTGACCTGTGTGCTTTGCTCACTCTACTATCCAGGTGCTGTTGATCAGCAACCCTGCTCTCCTTTCTTACAGTTCTTGATCTTTAAACCGGACTTCAACTGGAGAGTCCTTCAAATACAGGAAACCTTCAAAATAGAGGACTGTCAGGGTGGACACTGAGCCCATAGAATCCCAGAGTAGATCTGATTCTGAGGAAGAGCAGTCGCTCCTGGGAGAGGAGCGCGCTCCTCTTTCCCAGGACCAACAGCTGACAGAGATTCCTCCCACCAGCATTCCTAGCTTAGAAAGCAGTCCAGGGAGTGATCAAGCGCGGGAAGCAGTCTTGGTGGACGCGCGACGCAGACGCAGAGAGCGGCGCCAGATGGAGGGCGCGGAAAGGAGGCGTAGTGCCCGGTTGGCGCGCAAACAACGGCTGCGCCCAGAGGCTCCAAGGGAAAAGGGGAGGGACTCTCCCTAGTCCTTAAGTTCAGGGGTCTGCCAGTAATTCCCTTTCAAACGGGGACCAACTGTTCCAACTTAGGGCATAGGTACTCTGCTGCTCAGATCAAGTTGCAATCGGTATAGTTGTTAAGTTGTAAAAGAAGAATAAAGCTTTGAAAGGAATTCCTTTGTCTGTGTCTGGACTTGGCTACTGGTTTAGACAGAGAGAGACCTCCAAGGAGCCCTTGACAAGGATAGTCCTCTGGCAGCCCTTCAAACAGAGGACTGTCCTCTGTAAAGGAGGACATATGGCCACCCTGGGGTCTCAGGCAATGATGTTTGGTATGGGAACATGGATATTACAAGCACGTCATCTAAGAAATATTTGTGGGTATTACTCAAGCAATTGTCCAGAAAGGAGTGCTAGGCCTCTCGGGGGGGGGCGGGGGGGGGCGGTGCTGCCATCAACACAGGGCACCCCTTGAGTGAGAAGCAGGTATAGCTCCAGTTTTGAAGGAGTCCTTGGAAAGTGCCCTTCTACGATGGTTGATCCCTGAATGGGCTTAGCTGGAGGTGGAGATGGAATTTGGCCCCAGCATTCTGATTAAGCACAGGGCACTTGGATTGGGGAGCCACCATCTTAAATTCCCACTCTGCCCCAGAGTGATGCTACATTGGGTCATAAATTTTAATGGCAGCTCATGGGGGGGGGGGGCAGGAGAGGAAAAGTGGCTCAAAGGCAGGTGTCAGAGGTTGGACTTATTAGGGTGCTTGAGGATGCTGTGCAGTAATTCTAGTCCTGCTTTAGAAGGTCTGGAGTTTAAACAAAGTTGTAGAGGGGAAGGATACTGGCTTGGGAAGTGACCTATAAGAAACTGGTCACTTCTAGAAAACTATGAGCTGCAGTCAATATAGGAGGTAGGTAGTCTGAGGAGGATTCCACTGTCATTCTTAGGAGGCCAGGTAATGGATCAGCCAGAAAAGAGGAGCAAAGGCTGTGCAGAAGGGGCAAACTGCATATTGAACATGTGTGTATAATGAAGCCTGAACAGCCTTAAAAAACTGGGGGGAAACCACTTTGGAAGACTGATTGTGAAGTGGGGAACCTTTTTTCCCACCACCTGTTTTGTAATTCAAAATCACCTCTCAGCTATTTTTGTCCTCTGGGGTTCCAGATGCAGAGTTATCCTTATGGACACTCTTCTGAGACCTAGTTGATGTAGGGAGAAAATCAGGTGAGGGGCCATTTTAAGCAAAGAAACACCCGGTGGGGAAAGGGTTAAGCATGCCTCAAAGAACTCTTGTGTTCAAAACCGCAACCTTCCGAGCCTTTCATTTTAAAAAGGCCACAAAATCCTGTTGGGGCTTCATTATATGCATTTATTGTGTGTAATGAATCATCTGCCCTTAAGGCCCTTCCAGGGCTCATCTGAAGCCTGGGCAACAGACAAAGCAGGGCCCTCTCATGGACTGACTCTTCCTGTCTCGTCTCCCTTTTTATCCTTTCCCCCCTCCTTCTACACAGCACTCATCATCTGCCATGAGAGGTAATTGCACAGAGCAATCATGGCAAAGACGTGTGGCCTGGGCAGTTGCCAACTCTGTAAATCAAACATTCTGGTACCTGGATAGGGCCTCAAATTGAAGCCTTCTGGATCAGGTGGCAGAGCCCAAAGCTGGGCCAGTGATAGAGCTGGGGCATAGCCCAGGACATTTCGGGAAGAAGCTCAGTGTTTGAGGGTAGAGGTTTGTTTTGTTGTTGTTTTGCAGCCTTGGGATTAGAGCCTGTTGCAAAAAATGTACAACTAAAACATGTTTTTGAGCTTGTTTTTGAGGAAGGTCTTACCGCTGGGTTTTCTGGCAGCTGGCCAAAAGGCAAAATCCCTACCAAGCTTCCTCCCCTGACTCACCCTGGTTGTTTGGCCACTCTCATGGTACAGTTTATACATTGTTGAAAAATGTTTTGCCAATTTTTAATTTAGGTGCTGGAGCTTTTATACAGCTGTGGAAAGATAGCTGTGAAAGATAACTTTTATAGATAGTTGTGGAAAGCTAGCTGTGTGGGTTTAGGCCAAGCAGAACCAAGTTCTTCATTTCCCTCCTTTGGCTTTGAGTTTTCTTCAGATGTTGGCAGTTTTTGAAGCAAGGGTAGCAAAACAGGGTGAATGGCAACTCCTCTAGTCTATACAGCTCCATTTGGTATGCAGCTGTATACCACCAGACTCTCTTAAGACCACAGCTGGAACACAGGCCTTGTCAGCGGCCCCTGTCATGGGAATTACTCAAGCATGTTCTACATTAGCTAATTTTGCTGAAATCTCCGTTAAGAATGTTTCCAACAGGGAGCCTTATGATCGCCATGGGGGTGGAGAGGTTTGCAACAGGAAGAATTCCTGGTGTGATTATTACTGCCAATTTGCAGTTTCTTGTGGGCCAAAGTCCTGGTTCTGGAAGTGGAAAAATCTGTTCAGATTTGGAGGTTACTTGATGTCTTTCTCTCTGCTCTTTTACCCTATTCCTCCAATATCAAGTAGTCCTTCCCACAGAGAAAAACCATACCCCTCTGCCAATGTTAACTATAGAAGTTCACAGGATTTTTTCCCACATACTTACTTTTTAGAGTATAGGTCAACCATTTCTCCATCGAGCAGATGCAAAGAAGAGGAACACATTTACGTAACTGGCCATGATCATTTGGGTGAAATTGAGTTCTGTTCCTATCATCTTTCTTTTTATTTCTTTCTTAATCTTAAGGGGGAAGGTAAGGTTACTGGGACACCTTCTAGGGAGGAAGTCCAGCCATATGGATTTCCCTAGATTTGGACTGGAGTTGACCCTAGATTTTAATTAATTAATACATTTATATGCCACCTTTCCTTCAAGGAGCTCAAAGGGGTATACATGATTCTTTACCCATTTTATCCTTAGAACAACATTGCAAAGTAGGTTAGGGTGCAAGGGAGTGACTGGACCCATTGAGATTCGTACTTCAATGGGGATTTGAACCTGGGTCTTCCCAGTTCTAATCTAGCACTCTAACCACTACACCATACTGGTTGTCTAGCAACTTAGGGCACAACCCTATGGAGACAGCCATCAGCCTCCAAACTTGGAGGCTGACAACTATCCAATGCAGGGCAGCTGGAGCACGGAGGCGATCCTCGCCTCTGTGCTCTGGCCACCCTGCATTTTTGGCTAGACAGGTGATTTCACCTGTCTAGCTGGGAGCTTCGGAGCAGGAAGGCGGGCGGCTGCGCAGCACATAGGGAGCTGCATAACTCAGCTCCCGCGGTTTCCTCCCCTCCCTGCCCCTGGGACCACCCCCTTTCCCCCCTCTCCATGCTCCGTTTCCAAGTATGGAGATGTAGCTGGCGTGGCGTGGAGAGAACCACACTGGTTACGAGGGGGCGGGGAGCGCAGTTTCTGGACTCTGAGGTCAGAGCCCTGGTTCTGACTTTGGAGCCCAGAAACTGAAAAATCCTATGCCCCTCAGAGTCTGTCTAGGGGACATGGGATTGCCCCCCTCGGCAGTCCGCAAAGTCTGCATACTAATGTAATGCAGTGCGGCGGCTTCGGAAGCATGCTCACTGTGTTCTGTTCAAGCAAAGCATTTTCCATCTAGCATCAAGGTATGGAAAAACCAGTTACATGATTGATTATGTATACTGCTGATTGGCTGGCTTCCGTTATGCCTTGAAACCCCCACCCCCTTCCAATCACAAGAGCAATTGTGCCAACTCGTTCTAAATATGTGTTTTGTTTTTATTTATTTTAAAAAGAGATGATGGATGAATAAATGAACACCGTTCCCAGTCAGAATGTTGAGTCTTTAATGGTGCAATCCTATGCGTGTTTAGACAGAACAAAGTCCTACAACTCCCAGCATTCCCTAGCTAGCCATGCTGGCTGGGGAATGCTGGGAGTTGTAGGACTTTTTTTCTGTCTAAACATGCATAGGATTGCGTCCTAACTGTTTTAACACTTAGGACAATGTAGGCCAGCCTTGCACTCAAACTTGTCCATGGTGATATTAACTGAAATGGTATATTGTAATCATATATTCAAGTATTAAATATCCGAAGTTCAAGCTCAAGGTCATCGCGAACAACAACAAAAACATACATGGGGCGGTTTAAATGAGTAGCCCACATGTAGCATGGTGGAAGGGGCAGGGACAATTACTGAACCAGTGTTTTATTCACTAGTATGTATATCATCATTTACATTATAGAAGAGGGGTAAGCAAACTTTGTGGCACCTTGGGGGTGCTCGGCAACACAGTACTGAAAAAACACAAGACACCCAACTGGTTAAAGTTTGGAGGAATATGAATATATATATATATATATATATATATATATATACACACACACACACACACACACACATATGTATGTATGTATGTACGAAGAAACTAAGGTAAAAGATAACATATAAAATACATAAAAGCACACATCTCCAGGTAACGCGATATTTGGCACTGCATCTCATCAGTTTCTTATAACTGGGAGTGTATTAAGAGCTTGAAGCCTGCAAATGGTCATCCAGTTGTTCAGCCACCTGTGCTCTGTATTTTGATTTGACAAATTTCATTGATGAGAAGAGTGGCTCACATAGGTCTGTTGATCCAAAAAAAGAAGGTAGCCTTCCTCAGCAAAGAAACTTTTTCTGACTCAGACTCCAAAAATTGTCAGACCCAACACTTGCTTTTAAAACAAAGTCATTCTGAAAGTCACCTATCCCCAGGTCCATTTGATCTCCTCCAGCCTGACATAGTTCCCTAATGGATGATGCAGGTTCTGGGATGTCAACGGGCATGAGTGGTTTCACAACAAATGACACCACTGGTTCAATGTCAGTGAACCGTTGAAATCTGGAATGGAATTGCTCCTACAGTGTTTCAAATGGTGTGTTATGGAACTGACTCTCACCAAGAACTTGCTTCATTGCAGGGAAGTTATACCTAATGTTTAGTCTAAATCCCACCCTCTGGAACAACAGAGAATAAAGTTGCTATGGGATAGCTCTTCAAATATTTGAAGATGGCTACCATATTATCTCATAAGCATCTCTTCTCCAGGCTAAACACACCCAACTCCTTCAACCTTTCCTCACAGGACTTAGTCTCTAGCTCCTCACCATCTTTGTCATCCTTCTCTGAACATGTTCCAGTTTGTAAGTATCATTCTGGTGCCCAGAAATGTACACATACTCCAGGTGACTTCTGACCGAAGCAGAATAGAATAGTACGATTACTTCTCATGATCTGGACACTATACTTCCATTGATGCAGCTCAGAATTGCATTAGTTCTTTAGCTGCTGCACTGTATTGCTGAGTCATGTTTTACTTGTATGTGGTCTACTCAGACCCCTAGATCTTTTTCACATATACTACTCTCAAGCCAATGGTCACCCATCCTATATTTGTGCATCTGATTTTTCCTTCCTAAATGCAGAGTTTTACATTTATCTTTGTTGAAATTCATTTTCTTAGTTTCAGCCCAGGTCTCCATTCTGTCAAGATCATCTGGAATCCTGTTTCTGTTTCCCCACCCAGTTTGGCTTATCTGCAAATTTGATGGGCATTCCTCTACTTGCTCATTTATAAAGATGTTGAACAACACTGGGCTCAGGATAGAACACTGAAGCACCTCACTTGACTCTTCTCTCCAGATTTATGAGGAACCATTGATGAACACCCTTTGGCAATGATCCATCAACCAGCTGCAAATCCTCCTAACAGTATCATTATCTAGTCCACATTATACACTTGCCAACATGAAGGATCTTGTTGTGAAATCCTTCCTGAAATCAAGATATAATTCCCCTGATCTACCAAGCTAGTAATTCTATCAAAATGTTTCTCAGGAACAACTCTTTGTAATCATAGCATTGTTTCTAATGTGTACAGAATGACTGCTTAATTATCTGTTCTACAACTTTTCTAAGTCTTCACATCAAGCTGACCAGCTGGTAGTTGCCTGGGTCCTCCCCGCCCCACCCCCACTTTTGAAAATGGGGAAATATCTGTCTGCATCCAGTCTCCCAGCAATTCACCTGCTTTCTAATAATGCTCAAAAATTATAGACAGAGGTTCTGGGAATACGTCTGCAAGTTCCTTTAATACATTTGCAAGTTCCTTTAATGCAGTAGGATGCAATTCATCTGGCCTTGAAGACTTGTATTCATTCAAACTGGCTAGGTGCTCTCATACTACCCCTTTACCTATTCGGGGCTGCAAACCCTTCCCTTCACCATTTAACCTATTTAGTAGTTAGTCCCGCCTTTCATTTCCTATACATGTCCCTTTTAAATCTGATCTTATCAGGAAGCTCATTATTTATTTATTTGAAGTATTTTTATGCTGCTCCTCAGCCAAAAAGGTTTCCAGATCGGCTTACATATAGGGCATCTCTACAACTGCAATTTATCACACATTCATGATTGACCGCTCATGGAAATTTGTGGGTCCATTACACGATGTCATAATCCTCCAGTGATTTTCCAGCCATTTCCCCCTGCCTATCCTGTGTTATCTGCAAACGGAAAAAATGCAGTATTTTTTTAGCCTGCGCAACAGGAGCCCCATGGCCTGCCTGTGTACTTCTCCCATAGCGCAACCCCCCCCCCACTTTGTTTGGGGTTGTTGGGGGTACAGTCATCATGACAATGGCAATGCACCAACTTTTGCTCCCAACTTTGGCTGCTTACTCAACACAGAATGGCTGGCATGCATTGCATTGTGTTGCATTGTGTGTCAATCACAACCAAACCACCAGTAATCTGCGAGGGGAGGGGAGGAACCAGGGAGGACATTTTGCAATGCCCCCAGTGCATGTAATGGCTTTTCACAGCCACCCCGTGAAAAGTACGGAACAGAATATAACTAGACAGAAACAACTGTGTAAAGGAACCCGATCAAATCCTTCAATGAAACTGGATGGAGATTTTAATTTATTTATTGTATTTATTTATATCCTGCCTTTTTCCCAATACTGGGATTCAGAAAGCCCTGGCATTGATCCAGATTTCTGCCCCCATGGGATGAACCCCTTAGGGCACAATCCTGTGGGGATAGTCGGCCGTCTCCAAACTCAAAGGCGACTGACTATCCAAGGAAGGGTGGGTGGAGTGTGGAGAGGATCCTCTTCTCCACACTCCAACCTCCCTGCATTTGCGGCTAGACAGCCGATTTCGTCTAACCAGGGCACCTCAGAGCCGGCGGGAGGCGGGGGGGGAGCTGGACAGCACATAGGAAGCGTTGTAACGGTGCTTCCGTGGTCCCCTCCCCAGCCCCAAGAATGCCCCTTTTCCAGCTGCTCTGCACTGCTCCTATGAGGCGGCAGAGGAAGGGGCGGGGAGCCAGATTTCTTGGAACCGAAAAATCCTGCAGCCATCTAGATGCTGTCTAGATTACGCCCTTAATCAATTAAACAAGACAGTTTATGCAGCCTCCTCTCTCCCAGTTTCTGTGAATACTTCTAATTTTTCTTTCACATTGGAATTGTTATGAAGGTGAGTGGAAGGTGGGCTCAACTCAGGGAGAAAAGTCCATGGTGACTCCTGTTTTCATTTACAGAGGGGTAGCCATGTTAGTCTGTTGCTGCAAAAACAAGAAAGAGTGTTGTGGCACCTTAAAGACTAACAAACCATTTTTGGCATAAGCTTTCGTGGGCATTATCCACTTCATGCACACCCTAATTTTACCCTTAAAATACCCCTTGATGTGTTTTCCAAAGCCTTTTTCCAGAAACCTAACTAGACTACTTTTAATACTTCAAAAAACCAAAGGAAATATAAGTCTCAGATTAAACTTTTATAACACTAGGTAGACACAGGCAATGAATTTCATAGCGTTAGAAGTCTTGCAAACTTCCCAACTAATTCTTGGTTTTAAAAAGCCAGTTTGAGATCAAGAAACTCTATTTCTGAATTTCCTGATTATGTCTTCACTCTACAAAAGAAAATGTTAATTGGAAACATTAAAATTCACTTTATGTTCTAGCTTAAGGTAAGGTTTTCCTAAGATTGTTTAAGCTAAACTTAGCTTCAAAAGAAGCCGGCATACCTGAGGGTCTTCAAAACTATGTATGTCATGTTGATTTTAATAGTGACCTCTTACCCTATTTTGACAAGGTCTCACTGCCCCATTTCAAGCTCTTGGCATTTGATTGGCACAATTGTGTCCATTTTTCACACTGTTATTTCCTTGGATTGTATTTTCCTGGCTGGTTTCTTTATAGTCTGTTTTAAGAAGAATGTGAATTGAATAACATTCTAATTCCAGTCAATCTTTCCAACCACAATTTTTAAGTAAATTTAACATGAGACCAAACAAACCAGATCCTCAAGTGGTGGAAATGGATACAGCTCAGTATTTACACCTCTCTTCATCCACTTAGGATTTGACCCAAGATGTTTCACCTATACAAAGTGTTGCCCTTTCTCTGCTTGGTAGTTGTGGTTTGTACTAGATGAATGGTGTTAATTCTTTTCCCCTAGTGGTGCCACACACAGGGTGGATTATGTAAATACCAGTGCCATGCATAGAAATTGGCACGGACAGACATTAATGCCTGTTTTGAAAACTAATAAACAGAATCCATTTTTGTCTCATATTAATAAACAGCATGCATTCACACACACATACACACACACACACACACACATTTGTGTGTGTGTGTGTATGAGAGAGAGTTATATTTTGCAGTCAGATTATAATGGAAATCACTGTAATAGTAAATCCTAATTACATTTTCCTGGGAGTACCTTCCATTGAACGTAGTAAGACTGAGCATAAACATGCCTAGGATTGGATTGCGTGTTGTGGGCAGGTCCAGGACATATCAGGATATATCAGGCTTCCCTCCCAATGCAAACAGCAGCTTGGGGAGGGGGGAGGATTTTAATCAGGGTTACCTCCTCCTCCCTACCCCATGGTTCCAATCCTGCCCAGACTGCCCCACAGCCGCCATTTACATGTTTAAAAGTGCTTATTATTATTATTATTATTATTATTATTATTATTATTATTATTATTTCTATACCACCCAATAGCCAAAGCTCTCTGGGCGGTTCACAAAAATACACACACACTACAAGATAATAAAAACATAATACAAAATCTCTAACATACAAAATTTAAAAAATTTAAACAGCTAAAACAGTTACAATAAGATAGTATGCCTAATAAAAACAAATGACATAAATGTTCCATCATATGTCATCAAATGCCTGGGAATAGAGGACAGTCTTAACCTGGCACTGAAAAGACAACAGTGTTGGCACCAAGTGGATCTCAATGGGGAGAGCATCCTATAATAGTATCAATTGCATTCACACAATGTCACTTCCAGTTTGGTACTAAATTTAGGGCACAATCCTATGCATGTTTAGACAGAAAAAAGTCCTATAACTCCCAGCATTCCCCAGCCAGCTGTCTAAACATGCATAACATTGCACCCTTAGCAAACCTGATTTGTTGAGGTTTCCCAATTTGTGTTGGCCCCCTTCATGGATCACTGCCTTGTTGTGGCGAAGGGGCTTGCGTAACTCAATGAAGCCATAAGCTATGCCGTGCAGGGCCACCCAAGACGGACAGGTCATGGCAGAGAGTTCTGACAAAATGTGGTCCACTGGAGAAGGAAATGGCAACCCACTCCAGTATTCTTGCCAAGAAAACCCCATGGAATGTATCACAAGGCTAAAAGAGATGACGCCAGAAGATGAGCCCCTCAGGTCGGAAGGTGTCCAATATGCTACTGGGGAAGAGCAGAGGGTATTTCCAAGTAGCGCCAGAAAGAGTGAAGCAGCTGGGCCAAAGCCGAAAGGACACTCAGCTGTGGATGTGTCTGGTGGTGAAAAGAAAATCCGATGCTGTAAAGAACAATATTGTTTAGGAACCTGGAATGTCAGATCAATGAATCAAGGTAAGCTGGAGGTGGTCAAACATGAGATGGCAAGATTGAACATCGACATCTTGGGAATCAGCGAACTAAAATGGACAGGCATGGGCGAATTTAATTCAGGTGACTATCATATCTACTATTGTGGGCAAGAATCCCTTAGAAGAAATGGAGTAGCACTCATAGTCAACAAAAGGGTGGGAAAAGCAGTACTGGGGTACAATCTTAAAAATGATAGAATGATCTCAGTAAGAATCCAAGGCAAACCATTCAACATCACAGTAATTCAAGTCTATGCCCCAACCACTGAGGCCGGAGAAGCTGAGGTTGATCGGTTCTATGAAGACCTACAACACCTTCTAGAACTAACACCAAAAAAAGATGTCCTCTTCATCATAGGGGATTGGAATGCTAAAGTAGGAAGTCAAGAAATCACCGGGATAACAGGCAGGCATGGCCTTGGTGTACAAAATGAAGCAGGACAAAAGCTAATAGAGTTTTGCCAAGAGAACATGCTGATCATAGCAAACACTCTTTTCCAACAGCACAAGAGGCGACTCTACACATGGACATCACCAGATGGTCAATATCGAAATCAGATTGATTATGTCCTTTGCAGCCAAAGATGGAGAAGCTCCATACAGTCAGTAAAAACAAGACCTGGAGCTGACTGTGGCTCAGATCATGAGCTGCTTCTTGCAAAATTTCGGCTTAAATTGAAGAACGTCGGGAAAACCACTAAACCGTTCAGGTATGACCTAAATCATATCCCTGATGAATATACAGTGGAGGTGAGGAATAGATTTCAGGGATTAGACCTGATAGACAGAGTGCCTGAGGAACTATGGATGGAGAGCCGTAACATTGTTCAGGTGGCAGCAACGAAATCCATCCCAAAGAAAAAGAAATGCAAGAAAGCAAAGTGGCTGTCTGATGAGGCTTTACAAGTAGCTGAGGAAAGAAGGGAAGCGAAAAGCAAGGGAGAAAGGGGAAGATATACCCAACTGAACGCAGAGTTCCAGAGAATAGCAAGGAGAGACAAGAAGGCCTTCTTAAATGAACAATGCAAAGAAATCGAGGAAAACAACAGAATGGGAAAGACTAGAGATCTCTTCAAGAAAATTGGAGATCTCAAGGGAACGTTTTGTGCAAAGACGGGCATGATCAAGGACAAAGAAGGCAGGGACCTAACAGAAGCAGTTGAGATTAAGAAGAGGTGGCAAGAATACACAGAAGAACTATACAGGAAAGATCTGAATGTCCCTGATAGCCATGATAGTGCGGTCACTGAACTTGAGCCGGACATCCTAGAGAGTGAAGTCAAGTGGGCCTTAGGAAGCATTAGTAACAACAAAGCTAGCGGAGATGACAGTATTCCAGCCGAGCTATTTAAAATCCTAAAAGATGATGCTGTTAAAGTGCTGCATTCAATATGCCAACAAATCTGGAACACTCAACAGTGGCCACAAGACTGGAAAAGGTCAGTTTACATTCCAATTCCAAAGAAGGGCAACGCCAAAGAGTGTTCAAACTACCGCACAATTGCGCTCATTTCACATGCCAGCAAGGTGATGCTCAAAATCCTACAAGCTAGGCTTCAGCAGTATGCGAACCGAGAACTACCGGAAGTACAAGCTGGGTTTAGAAGAGGCAGAGGAACTAGAGATCAAATCGCCAACATTCGCTGCATCATGGAGAAAGCAAGAGAATTCCAGAAAAACATCTATTTCTGCTTCATTGACTACGCTAAAGCCTTTGATTGTGTGGATCACAACAAACTGTGGCAAATTCTGAAAGTGATGGGAGTACCAGACCACCTTACCTGTCTCCTGAGAAACCTGTACGAGGGTCAAGAAGCAACAGTAAGAACCAGACATGGAACAACCGATTGGTTCAAAATTGGGAAAGGAGTACGACAAGGCTGCATATTGTCACCCTGCTTATTTAACTTATATGCAGAGTACATCATGAGAAATGCCGGGTTGGATGAATCAGAGGTCGGAATTAAGATTGCTGGGAGAATTATCAACAACCTCCGATATGCAGACGATACCACCCTAATGGCAGAAAGCGAAGAGGATCTCAAGAGCCTCTTGTTGAGGGTGAAAGAGGAGAGTGCAAAAGCTGGTTTGAAACTCAACATTAAAAAAACGAAGATCATGGCATCTGGCCCCATCACTTCCTGGCATATAGAAGGGGAAGAAATGGAAGCAGTGACAGATTTTACTTTCTTGGGTTCCAAGATCACCGCAGACGGTGACTGTAGCCATGAAATTAAAAGACGCTTGCTCCTGGGGAGGAAAGCTATGGCCAACCTAGACAGCATAGTAAGAAGCAGAGACATCACCTTGCCGACAAAGGTCCGTCTAATCAAAGCTATGGTTTTCCCAGTAGTAATGTATGGCTGTGAGAGCTGGACTATAAGGAAGGCTGAGCGCCGAAGAATTGATGCTTTCGAACTGTGGTGCTGGAGAAGACTCTTACGAGTGCCCTGGACTGCAAAGAGGTCAAATCAGTCCATCCTAAAGGAAATCAACCCTGAGTGCTCATTGGAAGGACAGATAATGAAGCTGAAGCTCCAATATTTTGGCCACCTAATGCAAAGAGAAAACTCCCTGGAAAAGACCCTGATGCTGGGAAAGACTGAAGGCAAAAGGAGACGGGGACGGCAGAGGATGAGATGGCTAGATAGCATCACGGATGCAATGAATATGAACTTGAGCACGCTCCGGGAGAGAGCGCAGGACAGGAAGGCCTGGCATGCTATGGTCCATGGTGTCACGAAGAGTCGGACACGACTGAACGACTGAACAACAGGGCTGGCATCAGCACCTTGGCATCTGTGGTCAGCTGCTGGGGTCCCAGGACCCTGGAATGGCCCAATGCCTAGCCTGCCCCCTCTTTTCCCAGTCTTGTGTTCTGAACAGTGCCAGCCAGCTGAGTCTAGCTATCATTGTAATTTCCATTGTAACCCAATGGTGCTGCAGGCTGCCACCACTGCCAGGTAAGCCTGCCAGGCCCTCGAAGAGAGGAGGCGGCCCACCGGAGTCCACTTTGCCCAGAGTGCCCCTCAAACCTAGCTCTGGCCCTGGTTGGCCCATAATGTGCACCTATGTTGGATCCTTCCCATGAGCTAGTTTCATGTGAATTTCCAGTGCAATGGGACTGCGGAATAAATTATTATCATTGTTATTGTTGTTACTATTATTTTTAAAAACTCACAATGGAAAAAGGGTTATCTGAATCTAAGAGAATCAAGGTCACACTCACAAAAGACTTTGCTCTGAAATGTGTAACCTTGCTGCCATCTCCTGGCTAAAATTTAATATATACCTATGAGTTTTGTTAACAATATGCCTCATTCCAGAGTTCATGGGATGTTGTATAGTTTTGGTTTCTCCTTTTAGTAACATTAGTTCCAGGCTTTTGTACTATTTGCCTGTTTTATCCCATCTATCATCCTGGTATTGTACAACATACAATGTAAAAACGTGATACAATTTTGTCTATCAATAATATTTATGAGAAACCTACAAAAAAAAATTACCATGATTGTTTCTTTTCAGTACATATGTGAATGATCGTGCTTGAACTGTGTGGAATTTTTTTCTTTCTCTTTTCAGCATATATAGCTAGTTCATTGAATTTTATGGAGAGAGCAATCCTATGCAGATCGACGGTTGCCTCCAACCCCGGGGGTGACCACCTATCCACTGCAGGGCAGGAGGAGTGGCGAGGAGCAGATCTCTTCCACGCTCCCACTGCCCTGCTTTCATGGCTAGACAGCCGATTTTGGCTCTCTAGCTGCAGGACCTCGGAGCGCGGGGAGGGGCGGCTGGACAACACATAGGAAGTGTCATACTGGTACTTTTGTCCTTCCTGCCCCACCCCCGGGAATGCCCTGTTTTCCCCGCTCTGCGCTGCTCTTCCGAGTGCGGAGTGCGGAGCTGATTCGCACTGCCTACGAAGCGGTGTGGGAGGGGATGGAGGTTGGTTCTCAGGGAACTGACCTCAGAGCACAGGCTCCAAGGTCAGTTCCCGGGAACCAACCAATCCTACGGCCATCTAGCTGCTGACTAGTGGCCATAGGCTTGCGCCCTTATTCATGTATTTATTTCAATATTTGTTGAAACACCTTTCAGGGCTAATTGCCCCAAGGTGGCTCACATCATACAAAAACATTTTTAAATCAATTTTTTATTGTGAGTTTCAACAAAACAAACAAAAACAAAATAAACTAAAAAATTGGAAGTATACTGAAACAAACAATCCTTTTTTTGAATCTATTTTTATTTTATTTTTATAAATGAAATAAACACTACCAACAATATAATCAGAATCTTCAGTTTCCAACATTACAGTATTCTAAGAAAAAGAAAAAAGGGAGGATAGCAAAAGAAGGAAGAGGAAAACAAAACAAAACAAAACAGAACTATATTAAACTTCAATAAGAACAAACCAAATATCCAAACAGTCTTATAGCACAGAAATTAAAACATAAACAATCCTATATAAATTCATCATACCGTAACATAAAAAATCACCATAAAATCACAAAAAAATCACAAAAACACAAATTAAAACACTGACAAAACAGCAGTTTAAAACAATACTGAGCACTGTGTATGCTCATGAAAAGCACCTTAAAATATAGAGGATTAAAACGGAACAATTAGAAACAATCCAGAGCTAAGTATTAGTTAAAAGCAGCTTGAAGTAAGGTCTTCAAGGCCAGTTTAAAAACTGTTAAAGTAGGGCCCATGTGTACATCACTAGGGAGAGAGGTCTGCAAACATGGAGCCATCACCCAAAAGGTATTTTCCCTAGTGCCTGCCACCCTAATACATCTTGATGGTAGGCCCACAAGCAGAGCTTCTAAAGCCAATCTTAAGGCCCGGGGCAGATTTGTACAGGTACACACAGTCCTGCAAATAACTTTATCCCAAACTATTTAAATATTTAAAGGTCACCACCAGCACTTTAAATTGGGCCCAGAAAAAAACCAGGTAGCCAATGTAGCTAGTACACAACCATTTGGCCCCTACAAGGATCTGGGCTGCTGCATCCTGCACCAGCCAAAGTGGCCAAACCTTCTTTAAAGGCAGCCCCGTGGAAAGCACAGTACAGTCATCTAATCTGGATGCAAAGAAGGCATGCATAACTGTGGCAAGGTCTGCTTTCTTTAGGTAAAGTCACAGCTAGTAAATCAACCTAAGGCTGCCATCCTATACACCTTGGAGTAACTCCATTTAAAACAATGAGTTACCTCTGAGTAGATGTATAGGATTGCACTATAAACTGATAAAAAGCACTCCTAGGGCATCCCTACACCAGCCTAAAATCCTGCATTTAAAATGGGGCTTTCTGCTTCCGTTTTAAATGCAGGATCACAATGACTCCCCTTTTCATCCACTTCTGACCTCCCCCTCCTTCTTCCTGTAGCTGAGTCTTCCATTATCTTTCATTGATCTCGCTCCTGTTCTTGCCACTTTTCCTCTTTTCAGGAGAGAACTCAAGTGGAACACAACGAGGTAATTTGATAGCTCATTATCTGCAATCTATTTAAAAACAGAACAAAGGGCATTTACTGCAGGAGACGACCTGGAGAATGGCATCATGTACTGTTCCCAGTATTGGGGGGGAAAGCAGGATATAAATCATCATCATCATCATCCCACAAACTTCAGTGATGGAGCAATCTCAATTGCAAGATAAAAGCTCTCTGTGAAGAAAGCCCTAGCCACTATAAGCCCCAGATCCAGGAGCTGTGAATTTGGGGGAGCGCAATCCCACCCAGAACTGGTTGCAAACCTCTATCCGGATCAGCAGATTTCCCAATCCACAGCCCTGGCAATCTGGCAGGTGTGAACTCTGTTGTGTCCAGTTGTAAAAATAAAATAAAATAAAATAAAATAATGCCAACATGTATGTGTCTTGTTTCATAATAGGATATGCCACCTGTTTGGTGTAGATGGGGGAGGTGAGTTTAACATTTTTTGGTAAAAGTGGGAGCAAGATTCCTTGAAATCTTCTCCCCTCTCTCTTACTACTGCTGCTCTTTTAACACTTGCAGAGATTCAAACAACAGTAAGTGAAGTGCTGTATAGGACACAGAAATGACACAGCCCCTGCATGTAGAATTTCAGTGGGTGAATAGACATGACCAGCTACCACATGGCAGTTTTCTACCTTGCTGCTTCTTGTTCTTGGTCACTTGCATTGCTACACACGCGGTGTAAACATTTTTGTCGCACCTTGTTCATATGTGGTGAATTTTGGAGTCTCTCCTATGAACGCTTCCCACAATTTCCACAAGGTTGGATGGTTGTATTAGAAATCCATGGCTAGTGACACTGAGTGGAGGAGGTATTTATGGCTATCATAGTCTTTTCAGGAACAGGCAGCCTTCCTTGCCTTTCTCCACCTTTTCCATATTCTCCATCGTGTCCTTTTTATTTTTATTCATTTGTTCCCTAAAATTTATGTCCTGCACCTTCGGCACCAAAGGGCAACATCCAGCCGCGTCGTTCGGCTCGCGCAAATTACGTTGGTTAGCGTAAGGAGAGAACCAGTGAGGTGTAGTGGCAAGAGCGTTGGACTGGGAGCCGGGAGATCCGGGTTCGAGTCCCCACTCGGCCATGGAAGCTCACTGGGTGACTTTGGGCCAGTCACAGTCTCTCAGCCCAACCTACCTCACAGGGTTGTTGTTGTGAGGATAAAATGGAGGAGGAGAACGTAAGCCGCCTTGGGTTCCTTGCAAGAGGGAAAAAAGGCGGGATATAAATGCAACAATAAATAAATAAGGGACCTCTGGCTGGGAACGATGGGAGTTGTAGTCCAACGTATCCGGACGGGACCGGGTTGGGGAAGGCTGGTTTAACTATAGTGTTTATTTGCAGGGGAAACCATAAATTACCCTGGGGGAGGAGGAGCTGGCAATTCCACCGGAACCCCCGACTTCTCCGCCATCCCAAATGGCCGCACTTGAGGAGCCCACACGCGAGGACGTTTCGGTTCCCGCGGCGCCCTCGGCGGCGGCGCGCGGCCTGCCCCGCCCCCCTCGCCCTCCGCCCAACGGCCGCCTCTCGCGACCTCCCCTCAGCGCAGCCGCGGGCGGCGCGAGGCGACGTTGCGGCGCGTTGCATCAGCCGCCCGCGCCTGCGCACTCGCCTCCCTGTCACCGGCGCCTCGTTGCGCGGCGGGACCGGCTCAGCCTGAGGAGGAAGCGGAGGAAGGATGGAGGCGGTCGAGGAGCAGGTGAGAGGCCTCGACACGCCTTCCCCGACGCTACGGGTTGCGGCGGCGGCGGCGGCGGCGGCGGCGGCGGCAGTGGCAGTGGCAGTGAAGGCGGGGCGTGGCTCCGGCTCCGCCGCCGTCCTCGGGGCTCCCGGGCGCCTGCTGTGGCCGAAGGGAAAGAGGCCGCGCCGGCAAGGGAGCCCGCGCTGGGGCTCCTCACAAGGGACGCGCAGGCGCGCCGGGCCCCTGCTTTCGAAGGGGCTTCCCTGGGAGCCGGACCAGGCTGGGCCTCAGAGTTCGGCGGGCGCTTCCGTAGAACCATGGAATAGTGGGGTTGGAAGGGGCCTATAAGACCATCGAGTCCAGCCCCTTTCTGTGACAGCTGCGGCACAGCCCCCGAGTCCCTCCCCACCTTCGACTGTAGTTAAGCCTAACTAGTAGAAATGAAATAACTCCTCTTCTTCCCCGGGGTTTTCTGCTTCCCTTCCCCTTTCTTAGTCCACCCTCTTGTTTAATTACAGATTGTAACCCCTTTGGGGCAGGGCTCTAACGCCCTTCCCCCGGCGCATGGATGGTGCTATAAAGATAAATAATAATGGATGGGGAGAGCTTTGAGCTCTAGAAAGCACTATCTAAATGTGAAATATTTCATTATTAGTTTAAATCCAGTTAATCTTTCTTCTTTAGCCATAGCCACCACCTCCCCACCCTTAAGCTTAGTCTTGCTTTTCTCATATGAATCAAGCTGGGTGTCTTCCGTGTCTGTTTTTAAGTCTTTTCCCTTCCACCGGTTTTAAAAATTATGACATTTCTATGCTTTCAAGAAACTCGGGGTGGGATATAGATGAGCCTGGCCTCCATATATGACAGTGAAAGCCTCTTTTTAAAAAAGATTCTGAGAGTGCTTTTAAATGAGTTTGTTCCTTTTAAGCAATAAATTCCCCAGCTTGCATCCTAAGAGTCTTGTGGCAGCTTAAAGACTAACATGGCATAAGCTTTCATGGACTGCCCACTTCATCAGATGCGACAGTGGACAGCATCCACCAAACCTTATGCCAGAATAAAAGTGTTACTCCTTAAGAGTAACCAGACATTTTGATTTTGCTGCAATACGGCTCCACCTCTGGAAATTTAAAAAATATCTTTGCTGTTGTACTTATTTTGGGCTGTGGCTCAGTGGTAGAGTACCTGCTTTGCATGCAAAAGGTCTGAGATTCAGTCTCCAGCATCTCCAGGTAGGGCTGGAAAAACTTCTGCCTGAGACCCTGTAGAGTCACTGCCAGTCAGCACTTGACAGTACTAAGCTAGATGGGCTAATGGTCTGACTTAGTAGATGGCAGCTTCCCATGTTCCTTGTTTTAATGATTTATTTTAAGCAGCTCTGAAAGCTCTGCTACAGAGCAGCCTAGGAACCTAATAAGCCACCTTCAAAAGTTCCACCTTCAAAGGCAACATACCTTTGATCACCCAATTCGGAAGGCTAGAATGGTGGATTCACACAGCACAATTAGCAATTGTGAGTACGGAATGGTAGTTCTTGAGTAATCTGTAACAAAATGGTGTGATTGGTGGATCTACCCATAATCATAAATTGTGTGGTAAAAAGGGTGATAAATGCACTGAAGTACACCTGACCCACGTTAAACTACCTGGAATAAGATAGTAGCTGTCAGTTTTTAAAGACACGGGAAGAGTTCCTTTCCCATTTGTAAACCAGCATGTAACGTCAGCAGCCTACAACCACAAATTGTTTTATAATCCCTGCTTTTGCCACAGATTTGGATCAAAATTTTCAGTCTTTCCAGCCTAAGGTTCCTGGATGATGGCTTGTCCAGTAGCTTCCCCTGTGTTTTCAAGGGAAGAACTGCTTCATTTCAGCCCCCTTCTTCATAAAGAATCTTGCTGTCCAACATGGCTGCTTTGGGCAGCTTCGAAGTACAATGTCGAAGGGAGCCTCCCATTTGGCAGCCAACATGTAGCTGCTTGGCTAATTGTCACCTTCAGCATTTTGACTCTCCTAAATTGGGAGTTGATTATTATTTTTATTAGTTCTGTTCTTTAGCTTATTAAGTTCATTTTTTCTAGATAATTTTTTTCTAGACAGTGATTGTGGTACAGTGAAGATTTTAAATTATTCAGAGTATATTCATACTAAGGTACAGAATATTGATTCACCTAATAATGGTAGTGATGACACTTTGAATCAAGTGGCTTGATTGCTTTCTTTTATTCTTTTAGATTGTTGCTGGCGAAGAGAAAAAGAAAGAATCAGGAAAGAAAAAAAGCAAGGAAGGAACTGGTGATAGTGGCCGCTCAGAGGTAAATGTCTACTTCATTAACACAACCAGTAAAGGTTGCGCTTTAAATTATTTACACACTGTTCTTGAACATATTTACCAGGAAGTAAGTTGATTTTCCATGCATTTTACTGTCAAATGGGTGTGTTTAGGTAGTGGTTTTAAGTTTTCTCTCCATGATTTTGTCACAATCTGAGCTCAAAGGGATCAAAAAGCAAGCCTTCTACTGGCAAGGTTCACGTACCCACCAGCTCTCTTCCCCCTCCCCCCAGTCAACCTTACAAGTTAAGATCTCAGTGTATCACAGGTGGAGATCCAAGGCACTGCATGAAGGTGCTTTTGGCTCAACCTCTGCAAGTCCATCTGCACACTGGTCCAGTTACGCACCTAAATTCTCTTTGTGAAGTGGAATTATTCTGGGGCTTAGTTCAGATATGCTGGAGGTTGCAGACAGGCATGACCTGGTTCTAGAGCAGTGGAAGAGCTGCTGTGGCTTGTTGCACCCTTCATCTGGCTAACTGAGTACTCTTGAGACAGTCAGGAAGAATATAAAAATATCCTTGCTGGATCAAACTAAAAGGTCCACATAGTCCACAGTTTTGTTTCCAACGGTGACTGGCCAGATGCCTCTGGGCAATATACAAGCAGAGCATGAAGGCAACAGACTTTCCTTTTTTCTTGGCCCAGCATTGTGTTGCTCTTGAATATCTATTTACAGCATTTATACCCCACGTTTTAGTCAAAAAGGCTCCCAAAGCAATTAAGGGCACAATCCTATGTGTGCTTAGACAGAGAAAAAATCCTACAACTCCCAGACTTCCCCAGCCAGGATGGCTAGCTGGAGAAATCTGAGAGTTGTAGGACTTCTTCTTACATCTAAACATGCATAGGATTGTGCCTTTAGAAAGCTAAGTAGTATGACAGCCCCTGCCTCAGGCTTACAATCTAAATTAAGACCTGAGACACAAGAAATAAGGGATAGGGAGGAAGGAAGACTCCATTTAGTTGTAATAGCTTATAGTGAAATAATTTGTAGTCGTAGTATCAATAGACACTTCTGGTTGACCCACGTGTTTGTTCGTGGCAGAGCTGCTCAGATGACATCTTAAACTCATAATAGAATTAGGCTAATAAGCTGTCATGCAACTACTCAGTGCTTTTATTTATGCATGGTTCATTTTGAAGCAACACACACAAAATTTTTAAGGTGCAATCTTATGCATGATACACAGAAAAAAGTCTTACAAGGACTTTTTCTGTGTAAACATGCATAGGATTGTGCCCTTAAATATAACAAGTGGGATCTGCAACAAAATGTTGTAGTGTAGAGTGCTTCTGTTCAGGGTTCCAGTCATTCCATTCCCCACCACTACCACCAACACTCAGGATTATATGTCATGCCCAGTCTTCAGTGTGCTTTTTTGTGCTTCTTTTGCCCCTTTAATTTTTTCCCTAAAGTTTCTTTTTATACTTGTGCAAACTGCAATGTTCCTCTGAGCATGCTGGTATCTCCCTTTTGTGCAAGGATGATCCTGTTTTGGCTGCATCAGGATTGGCACTTAGACAATAGATATCATGATTAGTATAGATAATATTAAGATGAAGTTTGAAGTAATTAATATGATCTGGTTCCACAAAATGTCTTTTTTCTTTACTTTTTTTGTTCACATCTAGCTGAGCCCTTGGCCTGAATACATTAGCCAGCGGCTAGAGATGTACCATAAACTTAAAGCAGAACATGATGCACTTCTGGCAGAACGAGCTGCTAAAGAAAGCCAGCCCATTAAGGTTACCCTACCTGATGGCAAACAAGTTGATGCTGAGTCCTGGAAGACAACGCCGTACCAAATTGCCTGTGGAATCAGGTAAGCTGCTCTAGAGAACTCAGATCTACATCTCTATCTACAATCTACAAACTGCAAATGTGTGCAGTTCATCCTTAATAGTGTATTAACCATCCTCTCCCCTACTTCTGTCATTCGTTATAACACGCGTTTTCTCTAAAATTAAATTCAGCGGGCTATGTTTGTGTCTGTATGGTTTAAAGCCGTCAAGAACATTCTATACCTTACAAAAACCTTCTTACAAAAACCTTCTTCCATAACTGGCAAAAAGTGCTTGGTCCACAAATCACTGGACTTCAATCGAGCTAATAGAGATAAGACACTTTGTGTTCAAAACTCCTGGCTCAGGGCTGCAGATAACAGTGAATATGAGCTGCATCCTGCAGAGGTAATGCTATGGCTGTGAATCCTCATGTATGTCATGAAATCAAGGATCTGGTATTTTCTGACACTATGCTTGCCACGTGGTTAAGCGATTGGCAGCATTATTCCTGCACCAGCCCCATGAATAGATGTTGCTGAAATCCCATTCTTATCAGACTTTGTCTTCCTCACTGCGTAGTTTTTCCACTGATATTAGTTAGAGCTATCGATCCACTTAGGCTACACTCCTGTACTTACCTGGGAATAAGTCTCACTGAACTCGGTGGGATTTACATCTCGGTAGACAGACGCAAGATTACACTGTTAATTGTGCCTTTAAAATGTTCTGGTTTTAAAGAAGCCGTCAGCTCAACACTTCTTTAAACAGAGTGAATTATATCATTACACAGACACACACACTATTTTCATGGGCCAAGAGGAAAGTTTCAAGGTGATCTTGCTTTCCCTGGAGTTTTGCCTTGTTTTCTAAAATTTCCCATAGGATAGGTCATTCTTTCTAAGCACTCCCACTGCTCATGGCAGTACTAGGGGTGGCTTTCATGGGTTGTCTTTGGCCATTTCCCGTTACCCACTATGTTTCTGACTCTGTATGGTGTAGACCCAGCCAGACAAATTCCAAATAATTTTCAGTACTAATAGGAAGGAGAAACTTACCATAAGATACACTTTTTTCAAATTTGCAAATGAGTCCTGAAAATAGATTCATTATCAGAAAACAAAGCTCATAAGACCCCTCCTCACCCAACTCACAGAGTTTCCTGTTATTAAAGAAAATGTCTTGAAAAATAATCTTTGAATAAGCCTGATAAGCAATGAACCATCTTCCCAATCTTATGAGAGTGCACATTAGGACAAGCAGCCGATAGTAACTCATGTGTTATTTAAGACAACTGTTTCTTACTGTATACCAACAGCTTATGTGCCTATTCATTTTGCATTTTTAGTCAAGGTTTGGCTGACAGCACTGTTGTTTCTCGAGTGAACAAAGTGGTCTGGGATCTAGATCGTCCTTTGGAGGGAAACTGTACCTTGGAACTACTAAAGTTTGATGATGAAGAAGCACAAGCGGTAATCTACAGTTTTAGTGATTAATAAATTACCTAATTAAGGGAGCAAGACTTTAAAAAGCAAACGTGCACTGAATCTAGTTTTCAGGAATAATGGCTTCAATGTTTGAGAAAATGTATGCTTGAACTAAGAAATAAGTCATACCTCATTCTGTGTCTGTTTTAGGTGAACCCTTACTCAGGAAGTTTGACTGTGTTGTCCCGTTTGTTTTTGTTGGAGCACGCTTCTGGGAGGGAAATCTTTTACAGGCATTGACACTGGAGGGTCCAGCAACTAGCAGCTGTGAGAGCTGTGGACTAATTTCTAAGACACTCCCCTCCTCAGTCAGTCTTCAGTAACTGATGGTGCCTAAGTGGAGCAATAGGTTTTTTTAGTATTCTACCAGACCCTAATAGATACTGTGTTATTTGGAGCCATTTCTTACATCTTGTAGAAATAACAGAACTATATACCTCTGCAGTAATCAGAATACTGAGTATGGCTCTTTTCAAGATGCAGCAGTTAGCTGTAGTTAAAAATACACAGAAGGAGTAAGCTAGCAAAAACGACTCTAAGAAATACATGAAGCTAGAATAGTGAGATGCAGACCTTACCCCTTCTCCTCTTACCATAATATAGATTGCATCTTCAGATGGGTTTTAATTTAAGCTAGTTTGAGAGCCAATCTCTTCTGAAAGCTGGCAGTAGTAATAATATAAAGTGTGTGTATTGTAATAGATCAATGGGCTGGTAGCTATTTAAATTTGTGTGGCAGTCCATTCATTCCTGGTTGTATTTAGCTCTGTTTTTTAACAGCAATTGAGTTAACCATTAATCCTTGTAGCAAATGTAGATTGAACCAATGCTTTCTTCTGTAGAACTAGTGCTGAGATTAAAATTTGGACAGATAATGAACGTATTGACCATTCTTTCTTTGTTTACATGCAAAATGTTAGGGAGAGAGTGATAGTGCTATATGCAGATACTCATGTCTGTTCAGTCTCACTGCTATCAGTTGGGTCGGATCCATTTAAGATCAATGTTCCCGGCTTAGTATATGATCCTGCATGCAGACTGAGACACTTAAGAATGCCTGTTTGCATACATTTTAATACTTCGTTATAAATGGTTTTGAGATCACACCTAGGGCATGAATGTGAACCACAAGCTGCTTATTCTAGTTCTACATACTGCAATGGCATGTTGGACTATTTCAGTATAAGCAGTTGGTAGATTGGAGCTTATGTGCAAAACTTAAACTATTGCTTACTCTGAAAAGTAGTGTAAAATCCACACATTTGCACCTCTTGACCTACAAATAAAAAGATAATAGGTTTGGAGATATGAGATATACAGATATTTGCCTTAAGGCAAAAATGAAAGCTTTTAAATATTTTTTTTAATTGAGTTTTTGAAAAAATTGTTTTAGAATATAAAAATAGGGTAAGCAAGGCTTTCCAGATAAATTATAAAAGGTATGCTTTTAATTATAAAAATAATGGCGAAACAGTCTACTTTATGTAATGCCAGATCTGCAATCTGATTTTACCTCTATAAGTGACAAGAAATGGATGTGAGCCTTACTCGTCCAAGCATCACATTCAGTTTTTAACTTCTGCATTACTACAATTTTGCTTTCAATATGAAAAGAGCAGAAATGTTTTAGAGGAGACGGTCAATTAAGATGCATGAAACCTTGAGAGTTCTCTATGAGCATCATGTACATTTCTACACGCACACACTTACCATGCCAGTTTTACATGAAGAACTATGAGTAGGAGATAAGCATTTGCAACATAACAGTGAGCAGTGATATCTTGTGCCACATTGCAAGGTGCTGTTTAATTCCTCTGAGCTTAAAAAGCATTTTCAATGCTGTGTGAAGGAGATTCTGTTTGCAATGGTATAAAGGGGCTCCATTGATTGGGATAGTTATGCGACTCCTATTGAAAGGCGGATTCCCACCTGATGTTTTTGAGCAAGAAGATCGATTGCTAATATAATTTCCAAGCAAGCTTTTTGTTTAATTGGTAAGTTAGTTTTATGACTGTTATTCAAGAGGACAGAAGTCAGGACTGAGAAGAGGTTTTTAAAAAGAACTATGCTAAGTAATACAACATGAGCATCAGAAGATTTGAATGCATAGATACTATAGTTGTATTTTTTGGACTCCTGCAAAAGAAAGCTTATAGCTCAAGTGTATAAGTCTGCTCTCTCTCCCTCTTTTCCCTCTTGCTAGGTATACTGGCATTCAAGTGCGCACATAATGGGCGAAGCCATGGAAAGAGTATATGGTGGCTGCTTGTGTTATGGTCCACCAATAGAGAATGGATTTTATTATGATATGTTCCTTGAAGATGAGTAAGTGGCTTTTTAAAAAACTTTCCTTAATGTAAAAGGTCTGGATTGTTGTCTTGTAGCCTACTCTAAAGTGAGTCAAGTGCAATTCCCCCAGAAAGTTGGGCTGAATGAGAATATGAGTTTAACAGAGCAATCCTACCATTCAGGGCTGGGAGCTCTGATGTTAAAGGCTTCAATAAATCCAAAGCCCTGTTAGCCCCATGCTGGCAGGGTGGAAGAGGGAGGAACTGTGTTTTTCTTTTTTACTTATTTTAGGTAATATTGTAAGTTCATTTGTTTTGCTGGATTCTTTGCTTTGATAAATTGCCTTCTGTTATTCGCCACTTCTTTGATGTAATCTGGGAACAGCATAATTTTATCCTGTTTCCAGGAAAGGCTTCCAGCTTGTTTTGCCAAATTCAGGATATAACAATTTGTGGAGACTTTTGCAAATTGCACTGTAATTGTATAATCATTCCCTTTAGGATTTGGCACATGAAATGCCTGCTCAATATCAAGAGAATAATCAGAGGACATAGAAAGTATCTCATGCAAAAGTTGATCCACAAAAATAGACAATTTCACATCATTAGACAAGCTTTTAATCCCCACTGTACGTACATTGGCTCTCTTCATATAGGCCTCCAATTGAGAGATTCTGTCAGATATATTTTTACAAATAACTTGTGTCGTAGTTTCATTTCTTGCCACTCGGTCTTCAAGCTCATTAATTTTGGACTCCATTTTTTTCTGTGACGCATTAATTAAATCCACGGCTCTCTGCATATCAGTGATGGAATTTTGAATTAAGTCCAGCCTTTTGCGAAGATAGGGTTTTCATCATCGTAAATAATTCTGCTAAATCTTCTGTTTTTGGCACCTTTGACACAGGAGTTGTGGGAGGTGTTGAAGCAAGCCCTTTTCGTCTCCTCGGTTCAGCCATAATTTTCTCCAATAAATCTTACAGGTCCTCAGATGTTCTCAAATATTGTTCAAAGTTCTTAAATCGTCTCTCATAGGTTGCTGATTTTTCTTGCAGGATATATTGTTATGGAACATGCTAGCCCTGTTTTCTCCTATAAAATAGGAGTCTCATTACAGCTTTTTGCGTTGGTACAGCCCTGGGGGGAACCCTGGCATCCAGCTCCTCCACTATCACGTGGGGGTTACCTTACTTCAGGCAAAAATCCAGAGTTATTTGCCTTGCCCCCCCCTTTCAATTCTAGGGGGGAGATGAAAAGGTTTTTCAGCCTTTTAAAAAGCTGTTTGAGAAAGCTCCCACGGAGAGTCTATGGAAGCTGCCAGGGCTACATCGGTCCCAAACCGGAAGTCCAAGACCCATTTGTTTTCCATGGCTTTCTTAAGAAGATATTTTATTGGACAGCTGTTGGTTGTTTTTAGTTGTACTTATTTGTTGGTTTTTAGTATTTTTCTGGACTGGAAGCTTTTTAATTTGTTTAGCAGTAACTGTTATTCATGTTTTACTGTGTCGTAGTTTATTATTTATTGTTTATTATTATTATTAGTGTATTATTATTTGTATTTTTCTTTAAAGCCACCTTGTGAGTGTTTCTTACCCTAAAAGCCAGAATATAATTTTTTAAAATAACTAAATAAATATAAATAAACCATGAGCTTTTATCCTCAGGGCTGGCAAGAGACCTCCTGCTGCCTGAGGTGGGAGGATGCACCACCACTGATACTGGGGGTGGGGGAAAGCATGAGCTGCCGTGCACAGCTGCCAGGATTTGTGTGGGGAGCGCTAGTGGTCATGTGCTGCTGCTGGGAGTAGGGAAGCGTGAGCCACCATGTGCTGCTGCTGCAAGTGGGGGAGCACAAGCCACCACATGCTGTTGCTGGGGGTAGAACAGGTGGTGGTGCGCCAGCCACTGTGCGCTGCTGCCAGGGAGGAGCATGAGCTACCCTGTGAGGTGCTACTGCCACCACCCCCTGCCTTCCCCTCAGTGCCTCATTCTGATGAGTCCTTTTTCGGAGCAAGGCATTAGCAGGGAGGTAGCCCTGGAGATTGCCTCTCCCCTGGCAGCGCAGGTGATCTCCAGGGTCAACTCCCCTGCCAGTGCATTGTTCTGAAAAAGGACTTCAGAGTGAGGCATTTGGTTGGGTGTGCTTGGTGGAGAGCTGCGTCAGGCGCTGTCTTGCTGCAGCCTTCCCCATAGCAGGGGAGTGATTGGGACAGCTCTAGAATGGCTGCCTGCCTGTGCCTTACTCAGAGTGAGGCGTGGGGTGGGTGGCGGCAGCAACAGCTGCTGCTGCTCTGGAGAGCTGCAATGGCTGCTTTCTTGCTGCAACATTTGTTGCAGCAGGAGAGTGGCCAGTGGGTCTTTCCAGAGTGCCAGCCTGCACTGTGCCCCATTTTGAGTGACATAGCGGGGCAGTGGCATTGCAACTCCCAGTGGCGGGCACACGCAGTCTGCTGCCCTTAGGCGGCCCTGCTGGTGCAGATTCTCAGACTTGCTCAGCCAGTATCTACTTCCTGGAGGGCAGCCCTCTTGCTATGGCAGATTGCTTTTTTGTGATGAACACATGGGGATGGAAGAGAGTAGGGTTCAGACAAGCAGCGTGCAGTCCTTATCCATTTTCTTTTTGTCCGCTCTAGGGGTGTCTCTAGCAACGACTTCCCTGCTCTAGAGACATTGTGCAAGAAAATTATGAAAGAGAAGCAGCTTTTTGAGCGACTGGAAGTTAAGAAGGAAACATTACTCGAAATGTTTAAGGTAGAATTTAAAACGTGGTGTTATGTCAGCTGTAGTTGCTACAGTATCCTTGTTGTGTGTTACCTTTGCAGTACCTTTATCTGATTATGAGAATTCATGCTATTGGTCTATCCAGCCCAGTTCTTGATTGTTAGTTTCTGTCAATTCAGCAATGTTGGGTGAGTATTTTTCCTCCCTTGCTACCTCAGACTCCTTAACTACAGATAATACAAATTGAATATGGGATTTCATATCTGCAAAGTATGCTTCCCTTTATTTGAGCTGTGGATCATCCTTTCAAATCAGATTTTTGTAGAGCTGAGTGGCTTAGTGGGGGTAATGCTTTGAAATAGCTAAAAGCTCTGGCACCTGCCCATGCTGACCCCTGACACCAGGCCTGGCTACAAGGATAAAAGATGGAATTATGCTACAGAAATCTCAGAATCTTAATCTTTCTCCTTGATGAATTTCCTTTCTGCCCCGACTAGTTTCCTTTTCAGTTCTTAGTTTGTAAAAGTTTTGTGGTGTCAGAGTGTAGGTGGCTTTGGACATTCATTTTTCACTCAATGCATTGCGTGAAAGCCACTGGGATAGGAGTCCTGTGTAAATAATTGTCTTGTAAGATCCTAGGGTGTGAGGATTCTGTAGATAGCAGGCTTCTGCTTCCTTAAGCTTTCGGGTCAGATAGAATGGAGATTCTGCTCTATGTTGGAACACACAGTTGCAGAGCCAACCATTTTTTCCTTGGATTAACTTTCAAGATGGTCTGACTCTGTGGGTTAGAGAAGTAAATGTCTTAGGTGCCTATGAAATTATGTTTTGGTTTTGCTTTAATGTTACTGCCTATTGTATGCTCTGGCAACAGATTATAGACATATGAGAAGATATGAGTTGGATCTTAAAGCAGCATAGAATTAACTCTAGTTCATTTAACTTTCCCACAGTACAATAAGTTCAAATGTCGGATCTTGAATGAAAAGGTCAACACTCCAACTACAACTGTGTACAGGTAAAATACAAAAACCAACCAAACCCAAATCTTCTATAATCTAATGGCACAGGGTGTCTCAGGAATCTGAGGATTATCCTTGTGTTTTAGGTGTGGCCCTTTGATCGATCTTTGCAGGGGACCTCATGTCAGACATACTGGTAAAATAAAGGCATTAAAAATACATAAGGTAAGAAATTAAACTCTACACTGCAATTATAGCAAATGTGTTGACGTGTGAGGCCAGATTCTCAGTGGTGGGATCTTTGGGAGACACACAGGGTTTTAAAAACTGGATCATAATTGTATTTCATTGGGGAAGAGTGATTCTGCAGTGACTTTGAGCCAATGTAAGGGCTCTTCAATCATACCTGTTCAGTTTGAAATAATTGCAATTCAGAAATGCTAAAGCAACCCTGTGGATCCCTTACTCACATGAATGTTCATAAAGAAATAAACTTAAGGGTTAAATAAAGCTGCCTTTTCAAGGTAGCTATTGTATTCAGTGTAGCAACAGAAAATAATGCTTTGGCCCAATTGAAGTCAGCAGATCTTACCTGCACAGTAAAGCATTCATAAGTCAAGCACCTTTGTTTATTGGGTGTGTCCCTAACGTCTTTTGGGTACTGTGCTCATTGCCAAAGAAGGATGGGGCTGCTTTTAAATATCTGTCCTACACATCCCAATGCTTATTTAGAATGTATAACTGTATCTATGGTTACGTTATTTTTTACATATCCTAATGTTCCCCTTCACAAAGAGATCATTTAGCTACAGTTGGGGTTCTCACAACATATCTTAAATTATCTGTGAATGTAGCAAATGTGTAATTTTAAACAGACTATATAAATAGTGAAGCCTTTCTGTAAAATTTATAATTTCTGTACATTGATGTTCAACCTTTTCTGTGACTCCAGAATTCCTCTACATATTGGGAAGGGAAATCTGATATGGAAAGCTTGCAGAGGATTTATGGAATTTCATTCCCAGATCCAAAAATGCTAAAAGAATGGGAGAAGTTCCAAGAGGAAGCAAAGAACAGAGATCACAGAAAGATTGGACGGGTGAGATTAAATTCTTGGTAACACGGATTGAATAAGTTGTATGAGGAGAAAAAAAATGCTCTTGGAATAGTTCCATTTGCAAAAGGACATTATGCTAAATTTTGTATATTTTTAAGGGCTTTAAAACAGTTTGGCTGTTAATATTTAAGGGCTAATATAATGAACTCGATACTTAATTGTACTCAAGAAGTGTGCATGATTTTTTGAAAATCCATTTTTCATATTTATTTGCTAAATAAAATAACTGATTGGGTAGGATTATTCATATACTGGCTTTTAGCCTTTGGTTGCTTCTTTGTCAGTGGTAGCTAGAGACTAGAGGCCTGACTGAAGCCTACTTCAGAAGCAACTTGGAGGTAGATGGCAACTCCCATGGGGTGAAAACTAAGTATCCCATGGCAAATGCCACAAAGTCCTTATGTGGGCACAGCCTATACTGTGTTTATTTCAGAGACAAGAAAGGATGCATGCAACACTCATTGATTTATCAGTTATGTATCTTCTATTCTTCATAATTTGCTTTCAGTGTTTCCTTTCCTTTTTCTTCACACTACGATGAAACATAATTTTTTCCTTTTATTCTCTGCCTCTTAGTGTGCTTGTCTTGAAGACTGTTCATGCTTTCTTAGGGAAAGCAGATGTGTGTCAGAAGACTGGGCTTCAAGCTCCTTTAGTGTGATCTTATAAAGCAATTATTTCATTGTTAGCCAAGAAGCATGGACTATAATAGCTACAGTAGAAATACAAGGAAGAAAATACAAAAGGAAAACTGTTTATTTTTTCCAACAGGATCAAGAACTATTTTTCTTCCATGAACTTAGTCCTGGTAGCTGTTTTTTCTTACCAAAGGGAGCATACATCTATAATACACTGATAGAATTCATCAGGGTAAGTCAAGACACAGGGCCAACTCACCATAGCCACCCCTTGCCCCCTTGTAAATACTTTTGGTAGTGCATAGGGCAGTGACTCATATTCACACAGAGGACAGACACAAACGGGGCTCTGATGCCTCCTTACACCCCGTCAGTTCCATTGCTCAAGCAGCCCACAATGTTTACGCATCACTGATTTAGCGCTTCCAGGGCAACCCGAAATGAGTGGAAACACATAAGGGAGTTCTGCCAACTTGCATCCTTCCAGAAATAAGCATTTCCACTCATTTCTCCTAGGAAGTGCTAAATCTCCCTTGTGTAAGTGACGGGTCCCGCTTGCGCAGTGGAATTGACAGGACTCACTACTTGTGGAAGGGAATCGGTGGGGTGGAAAGGAATCGGCGAGGGCGTAAGTGCCACGTTGGATTCTGCCCAGTAGCTTGAAAGTGCTCCTGCCCTTATGTGGAGGTTCTGGTTCACACAAGCAACTTAATGGAAGTGCTCTTTGCCAGTAGCCCTGTACTGGCCCGCATATTTCCTGCATAACTTGTGACTCTGTACAGTCGCATAGCAGGAGCTTGCTAAGTTGCCTCTTTTTGCTGCTTTCCAAATGGTGCAAAAACCCAGAATGTTTATCAAGTCCCAGCTGGGCCACGATACAGCTGGTGGTGGCATTCAGCGTGGTGGGTCACAAGTTGTGCAGTCTTGTCCTAAAACCAAGCAGAAATAGAACACAGCTAATCAGCCTTGGCATCCTGTAAGTTGGTAGGTTGTAATACAGTTCATTCATTGGTTTAATGTATTTCTATTGATTTGTGGGCCTGTCTATTATCTGGCCTGTCTATTATCTAGCCTGTCAGTACACGGTATTTTTAATATAATGACTAAAAAAGGGAACTGATGAGAGTTAGACCTTGGCAGCGTTTGCTTAAATATAGTATCATGTCATCATAAATATGTACTGTGCTGAGGCACTGGCATCAGAGGGAATATTGCAGTTGAGACATTCTCTTTTGTTGTATCACAATTTTTCTCTAGCCCACCTACTTCCTTCTGGATTGTAATTGTAGGGAAAAGCAAATTAATAGGCCCAGTCTGTTGAGTTATTATATTAAATGCCAGGCAGTAGTTAGGAGAAGAGTGCTTTGCTCTTTCCTCTTGCAGTGCAGATTTGACATCTGTGCAGGGATTAGTCACTCATCAGATTCTCTTAGTCTACATTATCATATGTGTTTCTTATTTTTAACTAATATCTTTCAGAGTGAATACCGAAAGCGAGGATTTCAGGAAGTTGTCTCTCCAAATGTCTTCAACAGCAAGCTTTGGGTGACTTCAGGGCACTGGCAGCATTACAGTGACAACATGTTTTCCTTTGAGGTGGAAAAAGAGGTCTTTGCTCTGAAGCCAATGAACTGCCCTGGACATTGGTACTGACTTTGCATCAAATTGGGGGTCAATCTTTAGATTAGTTCACTTTTTTCCTTTCTAATGAATATTTCTGTGATGTTTGATCATCACTACTGAAACATGCTTGCAGAATTTAGGCCATAAGCAGAGGAATGCAAACGTAATGAGTACTGACTTCATTAATTGGCCATCTCCAATTTAATTCTGCTTTATGGCCTGAGTTATAGAGGCAAAGTTTCTGTGCTGTAAATATCAACTTCTTTGTATGGCAGAGAACCAAAAAGATATGTATCACTTTACTACTACTACTACTACTACTACTGCTACTGTCACTTCTGTTCCCTAAATTTCACTTGGTCAGCCTCTTACCTAGACCTTGGAAATGCTCCTTCTCTATACCCATCTTTGTGGCTTTGACTTGTACCTGAGACTATAGCTCAGGTTCCTGCTTCCCCCTTCATACCCCTTTTGCCCTATTATTTCCATTTGGGTTAAAAGCTCTGAATCTAAAGTTGATCAAATTGTTGCTTGTATTCAACTAAGTTTGAAATATTTCAGTATAATCAGTGCTGACATTTTGTGTTATAAAACGTGCTAGTGGCATACTCTCTGTTTCTTTGCCATTGATTAATCTGGTAATAGGTTTGCAACTGGCTTGCCCGAGGCCAAGCAGACATGTATATTAGTGGGTCTCGCCTTCTTTGTCTGGACCAGTTCACACACATGCACTGTACTTCACTAGCCTCTTTCATTCTCTTTGATGCTCTTGGCAAGCACGTTATCTGAATAATTCATCACGAGGGCAGAATGCACTTTTGCATACACATGTTCAAATTCAGGTGCTGTGTCACAAGCATGAAGCATTCTGGACAGGAAGAATACAGCCATGTTTAATGTGTGTGAATTGTCTCTCAGTAAGACCAATGGGGATAGTATTGAAAGCATTTAGGAAGGAAGAAGAATGGAGAAAAAGGATGTTTTCCTTGTACTGGCAGAAATGTCCATCCTGGGTTTTTTTAGCTGCATGACCTGTCTTTTCCCATTTCTGCACTATATAGGAATTATATGAATTGGAGCAATTATACATCTGGCAATGATGGCTATTCATGGCACAATGGTATAGGTCCACTGTGGTTTGCCAATATGATATCCTGCTTCGAATCAGGTTGTGACATTTCACTGTGAGATCTTTGTAGAGCCGTATTTAGGATGCAGTTGCAGTGTCAGCTTATTTGCTTGTTCAGTAGGTTGTAAGATGAGACTAGAAGGGATGCTGAAATATAACTCTAGTAAATAGGAAAATAATTATATTATTTTGGAATTCTTTCCAAGTAAGAATACTGTACATTAAGGATGGATTCCAGTTACCCTATTCCACTGACAGAACAGCTTCCATCAGTGGAACAGTGATGGTGGTGGGGGTGATTTCCCTTCCCCCTGCAGCCACCCCCCACACCCTCAATCTGCTCCAGAGGGTTGCAGGACCCCTGCAGGGTGGGCGGGGGGCTGCAGGACGGAGGAGGAGACAGTCTCGTCATGTGAGCAGAAGTATCCTCATGCAACATTGGACTCCGCCCTAAATCTGCAGCTGCTGAGATAATTGGCATCTGTTGTTCAAGACACTCCTTGAACTTGAGGACATTCTCTTAACAGTGCAGTCCTTGATTTCAGACACATGCATTATTTCTTTCAGCCTTATGTTTGATCACCGTCCAAGATCCTGGAGGGAGTTGCCAATGCGACTGGCTGACTTCGGAGTTCTCCACCGTAATGAGCTTTCGGGAACACTTACAGGTCTCACCAGAGTGAGGCGTTTCCAGCAGGATGATGCTCACATATTCTGTGCTATGGAGCAGGTAGAAGTCAATATATAGTTGAAGGGAAATAGCCTAATGAAATGGATGAGTTTTGACTGCATCTGTTTTTGTTTCATGTATAGATTGAAGGGGAGATAAAGAGCTGTCTGGAGTTCTTGCGTACAGTATATGACGTGTTTGGCTTTTCCTTCAAACTCAATCTCTCCACTCGTCCTGAAAAGTACCTTGGAGACATTGAAGTGTGGAATCAAGCTGAAAAGGTAACTGCTACCTTCTTGCCCTGGAGATACTATTGAAATAAGTTTGATTTCTAATTGTATTTATTCATTCGTTTTATTTTATAAATCTCTGCCCTGCTCTTGAATGTAAAAATATTTCCATTGTGGCTACACCAATCAAATAGAAAAGAACAATATAAAAACAATTTCAAACTAGCAGTTCTGAAGGCTGTAGAGAAGCTTAGATGTTTGGGGTTGAATTTAACTGTGTCCATCAAACAAAAGAACAGCATCTGCTGGAGGAATTTATTCTCCCTCTCCTTACAGCCCTCTTACACACACAATCACACACCACATCTGCTCCGGAGGGCTGGGAGATCCTCTAGCAGATTTCAGGGGGGTGCAGGGGGGAAGAGAATGTTCTGTTATGCAAGCAGAAGTCTGCTCATACAATGTTGGATGTTACTCTTTATCTAATTGTGCAGATTTTCATGGATGAGAGTCCAGTGAAAACCAAGTCACATCCAAGAGCCAGATCCTCCATAGGGCTTGTCTCGTCTGCCTATAGAATCAGTTGCCAGGCAAAGTCAGGACACTGAGGGCACTTCTGATGATAATGGGACTAGTGGCTTGAGTAACGAGAATAGACTTATTTCTGTGGACTGTACTTATGAGTAAATGGGTTCAGTATTGGGGTCTAAAGCCGCATTTTCAAGATGATAGAATGTAGATAGTTGAACTTTTAGTGCACTTAAACTGCCTAAGCAGTAACAGGTATGTCTTTGCTTACTCATTGCAAGTTTATTTCCCTCTTTAAGTGATTGTGAGAATCTATCTAAGGGAATTTCCAGATAACAGGACAGGATTGAGATTTATATAATTATTTCTGTATCTATCTTTATAGATACAGATCTTTATAGATATATAGATTTAGATTTATAGAAATCTAGATTTATAGATATAGATCTTTATATCTATTCCATTCTCAATATAGAGTGCTCAAGATGGCTAAGTTGTTAATATTCCATGCCTCTACAGCAGGGGAAGTTGGGATAACCGTGGGAAGTTGGGGGTCATTTTAGCCCCCCAGACCCAGCACTCTATGTGTGCTATGGATTTCACAGGGTTTGAAATTGGGGCTTTTTATTTTATTTATTATTATTTATTATTAAATTTATTAATCGCCCATCTGGCTGGTCACCCAGCCACTCTGGGCGATGTACAGCATACAATAAAACAGTTTAAAACAATAAAATTCTGCAGTAAAAACATTTTCTAAAACACCCTAACCCACCCCAAATGCCTGCCTGAACAACCACGTTTTTAATGCACGACGGAAGCTCATTAAAGAGGGGGCATGGCGGAGTTCCCTAGGGAGGGAGGTCCACAGAGTGGGGGCCACCACAGAAAAGGCCCTCCCCCTCGTCCCCACCAGTCTAGCTGTCCTGGCTGATGGGACAGAGAGAAGGCCATCTGAGGCTGATCTTGTTAAGCAGCCCATCTGGTGTTGCTGGAGGTGCTCCTTAAGATAGGCTGGGCCGGAACCATATAGGGTTTTAAAGGTCAAAACCAACACCTTGAATTTGGCCCGGAAAACAACTGGTAACCAGTGCAAGTCCTTCAGCACTGGAGTGATGTGATCTCGCCGGCGGCTGCCTTTAATCAGGCGAGCCGCCGCGTTCTGTACCAGCTGCAGCTTCCAAACCGTCTTCAAGGGTAACCCCACGTAGAGCGCATTACAGTAGTCTAAATGAGAGGAGACCAGGGCATGTACTACCGATGGGAGCAGATGGTCGGGAAGGAAGGGGCACAGCCGCCGTATCAGATGGAGTTGATACAGCACTGTCCAGCTCACAGCTGACACCTGAGCCTCCATGGACAGCTGGGAGTCCAAAATGACCCCCAGGCTGTGGACCTGGTCTTTCAAGGGTAGCCGTACCCCATTCAACACCAGGTCAACATCCCCCAGCCTCCTCTTGTTTCCCACCAAAAGTACCTCGGTCTTGTCAGGGTTCAGCTTCAGTTTATTCCTCCCCATCCAGCCACTCACTGTCTCCAGACATTTGGACAGGGATTCTACGGCCAACCTTGGTGAAGATTTGAACGAGAGGTAGAGCTGCGTGTCATCCGCATATTGATGACACTGCACCCCAAACCTCCTGATGATAGCCCCCAGCGGCTTCACATGGATGTTAAATAGCATCGGGGAGAGGATGGAACCCTGTGGCACCCTACAAGTGAGTGGCCACGGGTCCGAAACCTCCTGTCCCAGTGCTACCCTCTGGTACCTGCCAGAGTGGAAGGACCGGAACCACCGCAATACGGTGTCTCCAATGCCCAGGCGGTCCAGGAGGATACCGTGGTCAACGGTATCAAAAGCCGCTGAGAGGTCGAGGAGAACAAGGAAGGAGCATTCACCCCTGTCCAGAGCCCTCCTCATATCATCTACCAAGGTGACCAAGGCCGTTTCTTTCCCATGCCCAAGCCTGAAGCCCGACTGAAATGGGTCTAGATAATCAGTTTCTTCCAAGTGTGCCTTCAACTGCATCGCCACCACCCGCTCAATCACCTTGCCCCAAAATAGCAGATTTGAGACTGGGCGAAAGTTATTCAGAACTTGAGGATCCAAGGAGGGCTTCTTTAAGAGCGGTCTTATCACTGCCTCCTTGAGGGCTGATGGCATCTCTCCCTCCTCAAGGGAAGCATTCACCACCGCCCTGATCCCCTCATCCAGTCTCTCTCTGCAGCCCATAATGAGCCAAGATTGCTGGCTTACTGGTTTTAATTGCTGGTTTGTCCCCATTATTGTTTGTAAGCTAAATTTGACCCTTTTAGCGCTCTGTGGCACTAAAACCATTTATTTGTTTCCTGATTTTTCCCCCCTCTCGCTGCTGCCAAATTTGAGGGGGTGGAATGGGCCGCATGTTGCCCACCCCTGCTCTACATCTGTGTAATGTCAAGCTGTGCTGTGAAGAAATAGGGAATTAATCTTAAAAGCAAAACTACTAATGACCTGTATATCATCTTTCATTAGCAACTTGAAAATAGCCTGAATGAATTTGGCGAGAAGTGGGAATTAAACCCTGGGGATGGAGCTTTCTATGGGCCGAAGGTTAGTAAATTACCTCTTTAGTAAATCTGAAAAGGTTGCCTCAGTTCCCAACGAGCGCTCATCTTTGTAACTTGTCCCACGAGTGTTTGCTCTGAATAAACAGCGAACTAGGATCTTCAGTTCAGTTGTACTTGATACTCATGACCAGGTGGCTTGCAGTATCTCTACATATTTGGGTTGAGGGGCTCATTGGGGAAATAGAGCTGAAGGATGGCTCAGTGTTGTGCTTTGTGTTGTATGACAGAATTATATGAAATGAATGCCTTTAAACTGCTTGAAACACAAGATAGGCCAGTTTCATACAGTTCCGATACAATGAACCTTTTTGTATGGTAGAGATGATAGTGTACATCCACTTCTTCACCACACAGAAGGGTTGCCCTATACATGAGCTAGGCTGGAAAATAAGGTGGAACAAAAGAGCCAAGCTATCCTAGCAAACATTTTTCCCCTTGGGGGAATAACCACCTTGCCTAATCATGTGCAGTTAAAATATGTTTGTTTATAATCAGTCAGGAGTCCACTTAGAAAATGATAAATGAAGACCGTAATCAAGAATAGATGAGGACAGGAAAGCAACCTTGCAAGCTAACGCCTGGGTGATGGCTGCCAGCCTGCCCCATGGCCTACTTGCTCACTGTTCATCTTAGTACCAGTGGTGTACTTTTCCCACCTGGCAATTGTGCTAAGGAGTGCTAGGAGAACATGCACAGTCATTTTAGCACCGCACTTCTCATCCACTGCTTAGGGACCCAGGATAAACTATGGTGGCTCTGTTTATAGTGCAGTAAAAAATGGATGATGGCCATTAACACAGTTGCAATAAGGAAATATAGCAGGGATAGGAGTGCAGAGACAGGCAGTTGGCTGGTCAGATCCTCACCCAGGGGTCATCCTTCCAGAAGACTGTCCATTGTTAAAATTAGTGGACTACTAAGAGCATATAATTTCACATGTAATTAAAAAGTATAGAAAAATATGCTTTGCTTTAAAGTGTTGCTGAACCTAAGAGTTCTGTTAACATTTATCTCTCCCCCCAACCCTCACCCAAAGATTGACATTCAGATTAAAGATGCCATTGGCCGGTACCATCAGTGTGCTACAATCCAGTTAGATTTCCAGCTTCCAATAAGATTTAATCTCACATATGTGAGGTAAGCACATCATATGCTTTATTTTGTTTAAAGTATTTATTTCCTATTTTATGTGTTCTTCTAAAACAAAAACATTTTTTGTCTTCCAGTCATGATGGTAATGACAAGAAACGACCAGTAATTGTACACCGCGCTATCTTGGGATCAGTGGAGAGGATGATAGCTATCCTGACTGAAAATTATGGAGGCAAATGGTATTAAATATGTCTTTTATTTCTGGTTTTGCCCAATTTCACAGGGGCTGCATGTGGACATCACAATAAACCATTGTTTGTTGTATTGGGGAAAAGCCTAGCCACCTCCTGGGCTCGTGCAGTCCCCCTTCCCCTCTACTCTTCTGGAGTGGCTATGAGGAGTTTAGAAACATTTGCTTCAGCTTTTAATTAACCCTGGCTTGTCGTCTCATTTGAACCCAGGCCATTTCCGAGCCCAATTCAAAGTACTGGTATTCACTTACAAAGCCCTTATAGGCTTGGGGGCAGGTTACTTGAATTATCGTCTCTTTCCATATATACCTGCCTGTATCCTAAGATCATCTTCAGAGGCCTTTCTCTGGATGCCCCTGCCTAATAAGTGGTGGCAGCCCAGTTGCGGCATGCCCTTCCAAGCAAGACTCAGGGAAGGCATGCCACAACATGCCTTTTGTGGACCTTTTTATTTTCCCAGACTTTTCAGTGCCAGGTGCAGACCTTTTTATTTTCCCAGACTTTTTAGCCCTTCAGTTTTAAAAACTGTGGAAGTGGTTTTAGGTCTTTGCACTGCTGCTGGCTTTTATCTTGGCTACTATTTTGGCTTTAATCTGTTTTAAATGTATGTTTTTGAAATTATGTTTTCTTTGTTACTGTATTTTATGGCTATAAGCTTTGTCTTGAAAACTTCCCAGAGAGCTTCGGCTAATAGGCGGTATAGAAATGTAATAAAATATGATAAGTTGTGGTTAATTCATGGGTTATGAAGCTGGCTTGTTTCAGCAAATCATAGTTAAGATTATCCACAGTTTAAGTTTCACACAATATGGGTTTAATCTTCCAGTCTCCTTGTGGCCATGCCAGAGGAGGAGAGTTGTGCAAGCCCGTGATTTATTATGATGTCTGAACACAGCCTGTGAATACTTATGCTTTTATCTCACCCATTGGGGGATACGCAGTTCAAAGAAACTCTTCTTGTTCAACTGTGCCTGATTGTTGCTTTAAAATGTGTATTGGGTGGTCACACAGCTAGCTTTGTAAAATTCTCTTCCTCATCCGCATGGATGTTCATTCTATGGCAGCTTTAACTGCTTAGAGCAGAGGTGCCCAGCCTTTCTGGACCTGTGGGCACATTTGGGAATTTGAGAAACTGTTGTGGGCACCACCACAAGATGCCTAATCAATGGATCGCCGCTTTGGTGCCTCCCTATTGCATCTATGGATCTTAGGCTGTGTCTGATTCAGCAAAAACTTTTGTTTCATGTCCATTGGACACTGCAGTGTCTCTTTAATAAGGGATTGTCTGATCCAGCTAATTGCTGGCTGTGCAATACAGCTAATGCTTCTTTATATGTTTTTGCAATGTCCAGTAGCTGCTCCTTTTTGTGGGGAGGTTATTACACAGAAAAAAATTGTACTGGAACAGTCATTAATATTCACTGATGTACATGCTCTTTTAAATTATTTACCTGCTTTATGGAAATTAACAAAGTGTCAGTGTAAATGGATTCTCTGCACCCTTTTGACAGCCAAAAGACTGTATGGAAGTACAGTGTTGTACTTCCATACAACACTGGAAGAATAAACACTCACCTCCTATAATGTAATGGATTGAGGACCTTATAATACATTCAGTATTTGAATGGTGGCATATAGATGCCACCTTCAAATAGATGCTCATTTGGATATTTAGTCCACCTTTGTTGAACGCCATATATAATTGCTAGAAAGTTGTATGCATTTCGTACAAATCCATTTGTATATATATTTTAATAAGTGTTTTTTGCTGCCCATGGGCACCGTGTTGGGGACCCCTGGCTTAGAGAGCAGATTGTGTCTTCTTGCCATATGATGCAGCCACCTTTCACTCCACTGACCTTTACTGATATTTCTGAATACTTGCAGAAATATAGAAATGGATTCTTCCATGCAGTCAACCTTTGTTTGGTAGTTCCATCCCTATGCTAATCAGTCTCAATGATAGAGGTCAACAGCCTCAGCACATATGGTGCATCTTTCCTTTCGTATCACAATTTAAAACATATTCCTGGGCCCTTCAGCACCTTGTTTCATATATAGCACTAGCCTTTGTGCTAGAAATGGGCATAAATAGAAATGGGTATAATAAGGAAAAATAAATAAACAAAGCCTTTAAAATAGACTGAGAAGAGTGTGTGGATATTTTGTAAAGAAAAAAAGTTTGTCATGCCATGTAGTTTCTGTGAGAAGTACTCAAAGGCCCAGTTCAGACATAGGCCCCATCTACATGAGCCTTTTACTCCAGGGTGGCTGCGAGTCGAGGTCCTGCAGGACAGACGACGCAGTTGCCACTTCACAGCCATCTGTGGTTTTCTCCCAGAAAATGCAGATTTCCAAGGAGGCATTTTGCTGCAATGTTTTTCGTTTGCTGCAGGTTTCCCACGGTTGCAAGCCATCTGTCCCTTCCCCAAACCAACTTCGCATTTTGCAGCAGGCGTGTTATAAGGCATGCGTAGTGCTTGCATCACTTTGTGACTCCCCTTTACTCCTCCTGTCCCTTCACAGCTGTGCAGTTACAGAAGCACAGAGCAGTATTTTCATTTATTTAATCACACTTTCGCACATTTTTGCAGCTTTGTAACTTCACAATGGTTGCTTTGTGACTCAGTGCCCAAGGGCTGGGGGGCAGGTGGTCTTGGGAGAGGACCATCTTCACTCCAGCCACCATTTCGGAGTGATGGGTAGGCACATACTGCTCACGCCTTGTGAGTGCAAACCATCACGAGAGTCTCAGGCTGGGGAACTGACAAACAGGTGGCGTGGAAATGAAGGAGCACAGAACACCCACTTTTTGCCTAATGAGGGACGGATAGCACAACAGAACCCCTAAAATACAAAACAGCCACTGAACTGTCGCGCCCCCATGTTCACGGGACTGCACAGCTGCACATTAAAATATAATGGCAAAAAAAGAAGGCATGGCGGAGTCTCTTAGGGAAGCCCGCAGTAAATTGTGAGTGTATCCCAGCAGAAGCTGGAACGCTGTGCAGTTGTGACAGTGTGAAGGGTGAAAGTGCTGCCATGTAGATGGGGCCGTAATTATCTTAGTTTAATTAACCATGGTTTATTAAACAGAGAACGAGTGTTGGGCCTGCACACTTCGCCCTCTTCATCCACTGGTTTCAGCACTTCTGTCATGATTGTTTAACCCATATTTTTCTGTTACATCTGAACCAGGGAACTGTGGTTTAGGGCACAATCCAATCTGCCCTGGGTACTCATAAGCCTCCAAACGCAGAGGCCTACGAGTATCCAATGCAGAGCAGGAGCTGCATTGTGTCAGCTAGACAGGCAATTTTGCCCATCTAGCAGAGACTTTGTGGAGGGGCAGGGAAGGAGGCTGCGGACGCCTGGGCATAGCTCATATCCCCAAATCCCCAGTCTCCTCCCCTCCCTGCCCCTGGGAATGCCCCCTTTCACCCCATATGAGCTTGCGTTTGTGAGCTCATAGCAGTAGCCAGTGTGGCTCTTTCTGAGCTAGGGGTGGGGGGTGCACAGTTTTCTGTCTCTGAGCTTAGAGCCTTGTCTCCAAGCTCGGAGCAAGGAAACTGAAATATCCTATGTCCCCCAGATGCTGTCTAGGGGCCATAAGATTGGCCCTCTCTTAATCTCTGTTTACTAACTTGACTATAAAACCGAGATTAATCTAGTCTAAATTAGGAAACATAGGACATTTCCTGATAAAATATGATTTAGATACTAAACCCTACTTCATTTTTTCTAATAAAAAATTTCTAGTAAAAAGTGATGGGAATGCAGAAACTCATTAGACAGTACAGCCTGACTTTTAAAGGTAGCATAAGGTTACTGTTGTCTGCCAAGTGGTATAAATTTAATAAATAATTCTGTTAATACTCCTATTTTACTTCTCTTCTTGCACAAGGCCACTCTGGTTATCTCCTCAGCAGGTGATGGTGGTACCAGTTGGACCAACATGTGACGAATATGCACAAAAGGTAGGAATTGTTTTTACTTCAGTCCCAAACTTACAGGCAAAGCCTGTGAACCAAATCACCAGCAATAATGCACCCCGTGGCACTGTGTTGGCTGCAAGCCAGTCCTGCCCATTTAGGCAAAGGTCTAAGATCCACTATGTGCACCCAGGAGGTTGCACATGCCCAATGAGGCTTGACTTTTTTTCCTTTGAAGAACCCCTTCCCCACATGCAGCACATTATGAACCACTTGTGCAATTCCCTTGTTTTAAAAAGTGTTCTTTTTTGTGCAGCAGGGATGGGTGTGCTGTTAGAGAGACACAAGTCCAGAGACCCCTTCAGTGCATTAAGTTATTGCATTACTTTTAAAAAATGCCTTAATATTTGATAATTTTAATGAAACTGTAATTTATTTAATACATTTTGATGCTGCCTTTCTACCAAGGCACCCAAGGCAGTTTACAGTTTTTAAATACAGAAACAAACCAATGTTACTGCAAAAACCCAAACAAACATCAGAATATAATGTTCTCAAACCAAGTGAAGGAACTGATGGCATGAACTTTCTCCCTTGGGCTTCGTCACTTCTGCTTTCCCTCTGGGCACGTAGGTCTTATATAGCCCCAGAGAAGGTGGAGAGGCTGCTGTAAGAAAGGTGGCAGCAGAACAGACCTGCTCCAGTAGCTTTGCAAAGATTCCGTGCTGGTGTGTACCATCACAGCTCTGCAGTTGTTTTTGCTTGCTTGTAAAAATACTTCTTAAAGTAGATGTAGAATTTATCTAGAATTGTAAGTGAACTTTGATCAGAAGAGAAACTTGAGATGTGAACCATGTGGGTATCCAGTGAATATGAATTTTATGGGATGTGTTCCTGTTGTGGGAGGCACTGTATATGTTTTGGTCTATAGCTGCTAATTTAACTGTAGCATAAATTACGTATATTTAAGATGGCTCCACCTATTGCATATGTTACAGTTTTCCCACACTGGAAGAACTTGTGTGTAGCAAGAAGTGTCACTTTCATGTTCATCTTGCGATCTCTCACTTGTCTTTCATAGTAGAACATGCAGTGCATATATTACTGGAAGCAATGTGCAGTCGTAGTATCTTTGTGTGTTTGTAAATGTTTGTAAAAGCAAAGAGTAAAACCGAACTACCACATTCCTGAAAATATTTCTACACCAGAGTCATAAATTTGTCTTCATCCCAACATCTGATTCTTTTACATATATACAAAATGCTTACATTCAGAGAGTAGTCCTATGATTTACTCTGTCAATAGACAGAGGGCTCAAAAATTAAAGCCCCCTGTCTATCCTCTGCCCTGCCAGGAAGAGCCAAGCAGGATGGGAGGAACATGAAGGTGATTTTGCCTCCCATTCCTCTGTAAAAAATAAACATTTCAGGTAGATGGGCCTCTTGTTGTGGGCAGGGACAGTGACAAAGAGACCGTAGGATCCTGTGGATCCTCGCCTCTCCTCTCCCCTTCCTGCCCCCTTCTTGAGGTCACTGTTAAGACCTCGGAGGAGCAGCTGCTGCTATACTTTCCGCAGCGGCTGTTAGGAGGCAAGGGAACAGCCCGATATCAGATTTGTAGTGGGTCATAGAAGTGTCTATGGCCTCAGGAAGGGGAATCCAACATATTCTTTGCTCCCTGGGATGCTCTCCCAGGGATTATAGGATTGCTGTGTTAGCATCCAACTACTAAATGTTAATTTAACTGCAAACTCAGTGACTTCTTACTTTTTATCCCCGTGGAACAACACTTGCAACTTTGTTTTTGCTGCAACTCAGACTTTGCAGTGAGTCTAGGTATTTCTCTCTCCAGGGATTTAGCCTAAGCATAGCCTAAATACTGTCATATTGATGCTCTCTAAGGTGAAGCAGCAGTTCCATGATGCTGGCTTAATGACTGACGTTGATGTGGACCCTGGCTGCACACTGAACAAGAAGATTAGAAATGCTCAGCTTGCGCAGTACAACTTTATTTTAGGTAACAATGTTACTCTTTGTGTAATACAGTGTCTCTGAATCTATTTGGGCAATGTACTTCTTTTTTTTTTTTTAGCATTCTTCTGAGGGTACAAGCCCAAGGTAGCCATGCACTTGTAAAGTTTTCTATCTCCGCCAACAACGTTACACTTTGTAAGAAATATATTCCCTTTGAAGCCTCTCTGTGCTACCTTATTAGCTGGAGCGAGTACTTTTATTTTGACTTACATCAACTGCCTCTGGGAAAAATCTTAGGCCCTCTTGCCCATAAGAACAAGAACCAGTAAATTGGCCCAGGTCTCCTTTTATGGCAGCACAGAGTGGCTCAGGAATGTGTGTGTCACCATTCCCAGTAATTAGTTCTGCTTCCTTATCAGTTCTGTATAAAATGTTTGAGTGCTGGGCTGTATCAGAATCACTCTGTTCTGCTGAAACGTTTGAGATACTGCTCATTCTATTGTTTGTATCCAGCTGTCCCTACCTGAATGTAAAAAATTAGTAGACTGCACCAAACATGACTGGTGCATGCATGTAATAGTCACTACTTACCAGTTTGGTATGAGGTGGCATCCAAGAATGGGTTAATTTCCTGTATTTCCCAGGACATGCTAGAAAATCTTTGCATTAGGCTGAGTACCCTCTGGCTCTATCCCCAGTTCCTCCTTGCCTTTTGCCCAGGACAGAACTCACTCTCCTTTTTGGTCGATCACGTACCTTTTACCCACACCTTGTACTCAGTTCTAGAGTCTTTTCCCTTTAGTGTACTTCCCCAGGTTTCAGACTCACAGCACAGATGCCCTTGATGTCCTGAATTCCACCTGGCTGACAGGACTTCGGTATCCAACTCCTCTGTACTCCAGGGTATTGAGGAAGATCAGAGTGGAACAAGCCACTGTTGTCCTGGTAGCATCTCATTAGCTGCAGAGACAGTGATTTTCTTTGCATGACTCAGTCGGAGCCCTGGTTCTTCCTGCTGTGCCTCACCTCATCTTCCAGGGGCCAGCCCTCCCATCCAGGCCCTGGATAAACGCATCTGGCCACTTGGCTTCTGAAAGGGACACCTATCTGAGCCTGGGTTACTCGGAGAACTTGATGTACACCTTACTGTTTTCTAGGAAACTGTCCACTTTATGAATCTACAAAATGACCTTGAAGGCATTCATTCATTGGTGCAGATGTAAGTCACTCAGACATGAGACGGCAGGTGTAAAGGAGCTGCTTCTCTTCCTGTAGTCAGACCTGGAGCCTGGACTGAAACTGAACACTCTGTGTAGACAGGCCTCTGGTCTTTCTTCAGTCCTTGCAAAACTTGGCCATCAGTCCCTGGGATCGCACCCACATTTCAAGAGGTTTCTCTGAGGCACCCCCATCCCCTGTGGTGCACCACTTCTCATTCTGGAATTTGCATATTATCCTCAAGGAACTAATGAAGGCACCGTGGAATTATTTAAATCGATTCTGCTGAGGTTCCTTTCAATGAATCTCACCGTCCTAGTCGAGTCTCCTCAGCCAGAAGTATGTAAGAGTTGAGCATTCTGTCAGATACTACTACTGTGTGTTCTACAAGGACACATAGGGTGTCATTCTACACTCTGATCCATCCTTTGTCCCTAAAATACATTCTTTTTTCCACAGACCACAAGAGCTCATCCTTCTTTTTGCCCCAAGACCCTCAAAGAAGCCATGGCACAAGCTGGCTGTGCACAGAGCTCTCAAAATCTCTCTATATGCTTCATAGCAGAATTCAGACATACGGACTCACTAGTTGTGTCCTTTTACCTCACTTCCTCAGGAAGAAGACTTCTGCTACCACCATAGCTAGGTGGGCACACATTTCCACAGCCTATGAATCTCAACACCGTCCAAGGCCTCTGCATGTCATGGCACATTCTGCCTGGGTGGTGGCCACTTTAACTGCCTTTTCAGCCAGTGCATTCCTCACAGAGATCTGTAGGGCAGCTACATGGTCTACACTGACTACTTTCACTAGGTACCATAAGCTGGACACATTTGCTTCCGCAGAAGCCACCTTTGGAAGACGAGTGCTACAACACATCATTCCTCTTAAATTCAGCCCCAGTCCCTCCCAAGCAATGAGGTTAACTGTTACATATTACATACTTGGATGCCTCCCCACACCAGAGTGAGACTGGACCATCGGCCACTTACCATGAAGATTTCTTCTGGTTTGGTGTGATGGAGGCATCCATACCCTATTCCAGCTGGCTGAAGTGTATGAACATACTATAACTGGTTTTTGCTGTGTACTCCACCTCTGCTGTGCCCTGTCGGAAGGAGGGAGAGTCTGCTTTCTTCTTTTCTTCCTGCAGTTTTCCTTTATAAGATTACTCATACACTGCACTCAGTTTATTTCTCTTAAGTCCAGCTGTGGGATGGAACTGGGGGCAGAGCCAGAGGGTAGTCAGCCTAATGTTAAGTTTTTCTAGCATATAATCCCTGCCTTTCCTGGATGATGGGGGAGTTTGCCCATTCTTGGATGCCTCAGTTACACCAAACCAGAAAGGAACCGTCATGGTAAATGACTAATCTTCTGTTTTCCTATCCAAATCATAGGAGGGACCTGATCCTCCTTTCCCCTCTGCTCCTTATTTCGAAGGGGAAAGTGTGAGGGACCATGCACATGCCACACATATCTGACATGTTCTTCATAGAGTGAAGGCACCTCCTCCCTCAACTGTCACCACCACCAGCCATTCTAGCAGGCTATGCTGAGGGAGATGAGAGGGGGGAAAGAGGCCATTCCACCAGCCCTACTGAAAGACTTATTTTTTTTCCTTGTGTGCCATGCCTTTTTAGAATGTGAGCAGGGACTATCTTCTTTACCGATTACTTGTAAGCCACTCTGGGAGCCTTTTTGGCTGAGGAGTGGGATAAAATACTCTGAAGTAAATACATATTTTGTATTTGAATACATGTCCTCAATGCAATTAGTGTGTGAAGCATACCTTTCATCTTTAATAAGGCAATGATTAATTTCCTGCTATTGACTTTGGAAATTAAGTCCAAAGTACTTAATGTGAGTACTTTCTATTACAGAGTTGCATTGGAGCCAGTGATTTTGTGCAGGCGTGTCCCATTGATTTCTTTAGATTTATTATTTCCAGTGAGAGCTAAGTACATCTAACCTTGGGCTAAATTGCAGCAATAATGACATGAATGCAGAGGAGCAGAAAAAGTACAGAAATAGTGGGAACATGGGTGACCTAGTTCAGGAAATTGTCAACGTATTTCATAGACCACATTCCTTCAGGCCATACATACCTAGTTCTTCTTTGTATGAGTTGCCTTGTTAGCCCCTTTATCCCCCATGTGGTTCTCCCCCGGATCCATCCCAATTTGTCAGCATCCTGATGTTGCCCAGACCACCCTGCACAGTGCTCCAGATGTTTTAAATTACTTGTGCTGAGTAGAGTGGCATCATTACTTCCAGTGCTGGTTCTTGAATATTAAGTAGTATACTTGGTTAATTACACTACTTAACTTTTTAAATGGTAAAAAGTAAGAGAAGCTCCTTCACAGCTAGTTTGTCTCTGTTCTGTCTTTTAGTTACTGGTGAAAAAGAGAAGGTGAGTGGAACGGTTAATATCCGCACCAGGGATAACAAGGTTCATGGTGAACGCACCGTGACTGAAACAGTGGAGAGGCTGCTGCAGTTGAAGGAGTTGCGCTGCAAAAACGCTGAAGAAGAGTTCTAACCAAACCCTTGCTTCTCCTTGTTAGGCTAGTGTTAGAACTGGATTCCCTCCACCAGTGATTAGCCCTGCTGGACAATGATCTTTTTACTGTATTCTATTTAAATAGCTTTTTTGTCAAATGAACCCCCAAACTGTTTCATATATGCAGAAATTAGGTAGAAAGTCCATTTTGTATAATGAGTGCAATTGCCTTCATTGGCACCTGAATGCAAGCTTGTGAAGCCCTGTGAATTAGGGTTTAAAAAGACTCAAAGGACAATGGAATGATTGATCAGGGATTCAAACACCACTGTAGCAACTTGCTCAAATATTTTTTCCTCTTTTCACAAAATAATTTTTTTAAAAAACGCTTTAATTTTCAACAAGTTCCTGTAACAGTGTGTTCCTTGAAGATTTGTGGCCTTGTTAATTCTGTTTCATTGAGGCATCACATAAGACATCAAAGTGCATACATCTTTCTTTTAACTGAAGCAGTTTCGTTCTAATAATTAGACTAGAACACAAATACTGCTGAATGTAAGGTTCAGTCTATACTTCTTAAAGTTGGAATGTTAACATTTGATTCCTCGTGCTATACAACAACCATAATAATTTACTGTGTGTATTGTACTTATCCTTCTGCTAGGTGTGACGCAGACAAGAGACATGGCCCTAACTGCAGGCTTCCAGTCTAGTAAAATACAACCTATGAGGGGGAAGGAACTGAGAAGGTAGAGAAGGAAAACATGCCAAATGTTAATAGGGGAACACCAGAAGATGATAACAAGGTGCCTTATTCTTCAGAAAACTGATACTGAACTTGATAATCAAAGGCAGTTAAGATGCTGTCTTAAAAGCCTTCCTTCAATATTCCTTCTAGTGTCACTTAGGACACAGTCCTAAGCAGCTAGATGGCCATAGGATTTTTCGTTTTCCAGCGCTATGAGTTTGGTTCACAGAAAACCACCTCCCTGCCCCCTCCCCCGCTGTTTCATAGGCGGCATGATTTGTCCTTGGCTCCTGCTCGTAAGAGCAGCGCAGAGCGGGGTAAAATGCCCCTAGGGGCGGGGCAGGGGTGGCAGAAGCACCATTATGACGCTTCTTATGCGCTGTCTGGCCTCCCCCACTCCAAGGCAGCCCAGCTAGACAGCTGAAATTGGCTGTCTAGCTGCAAATGCAGGGCAGCCAGAGCATGGAGGAGAGGATCCACTCCGCACTCCACCCACCCTGCATTGGATAGTCAGTCACCTCCAAGTTCAGAGGCAGCCGACTATACCCCATAGGATTTCTCCCTTACCCATTTCGATGAGGATTATACATTTCCTGCCTTTGGATAGCAACCTCAGCCAAGCACTCTTAAGCTGCACACTGAAGCAACTTGAGAGGGAATAAGTCCCACTGAACCCAGAGGGATGTACTTTTCAGTAAACATACTGCAAATGTCACAATGCCCTGTTCTGCAGTTACAGGTGCAAGATCAGGCAAAAGTGTTGTGCCTTAATAATTTATTGTCCTGTAGATGAACATACAAGAAACACAATGTAGTTATGTAAAATATGTGACTTGAGGATGATAGAATTATGTTTCTGGAAGCATCAAACACCTGTGTACAATTCCTAGCAGCAAGCAGAATTATCTATACATTTTAATCATGCTGTACATAATGCCTACAAAATCGACATAGCAGTGTGCCAGGACACTCATGTAGTCTGTAAAACACAATTCTAGGTAACTCAAGTAAATAAGCGATGCTATAGGATGGCAAAATCAATTTCACTGTGCTAAGTCATATTGAACAAAAAATATTAAGGAACTTAACACTTTTCTTGAGCAACAAAATAGCTCCTCAAAAAAACCAACTTATGCTTACCCATTTCCACCTCCTTGGTGTGTATGTGTTACTGTTGTTACTACAGGTAACAACAGAGGGCTTCTACCACCACCAACCTGAAGAGGCATTCCATCTTTTTCTCCTTAATGGATTTTCTCCATTAATGAAAAAGATGGAAGAAGTGGTGAGAAAACACATGAAGGTCATGAGTAAAAGATTATGATGTCTGGTTCCCCCATAAATTTCTGTGGATGAGGCAGGGCCATACAATGGTGCCATAACAGCCTCATCTATAAGCATCCCCTGTTTGCTTATACATAGAGTTGAGCTAATCACTCTTAAAATGATACCAACCCACTACATTTTTTCCTTTTTGCAAAGGAAAAAGTAAATTACTTTAGGACAAGTAATGCAAATAATGAATGATTTATTAACATGTTTGAGTTTTGCCAGGAGTCAGCAAGGATGGGAGTGGAATAGGATAAAAGGGTGTGTGGCATAAACGGAATTGGATCCAGGATCCGCCTTCCATGAGAGAAAGGGAACTTCTGCAAGGGAAAGGGTCTGCTTGTGGAAGGTCCCTCTCCCAGATTTTGGGGGATATCCCCGCCCCTCATTGTATAGCGCAGCCTATTCAGCAGGATCTCTTGATGGTCTAGAATTTTCAGGGAGCTGGAGAGGCTGCCATGGGAAGGAGGGCATGGGTAGATCTACTGCCAGCCGAGTTGCTCATGCTCAAATCTGGATCAAACCCTGGGTAAGCAGGTGCAGAGGAGATTCAGACATTTACCCATGGGTACATAGGAAACTGTCTTAAACTGAGCCAGACTATTGCTTCATCTAGCACAGTGTTGTCGACACTGCCTGGCAGAAGCTCTCTAGGATTTCAGGATTCTTTCCTAACACTACTTAGAGATGGTGGGGATGGAAGCTGGGACCTTCTGCATGCAAACATGTGCTCGACCACCAGTGTAAATCATTGTGAATGCAAGAGACTTGAAGAGTAAGCAGTGGAAGGAGCAAGGGAGAAGCCCCTATTCTATTGCATCTTCTGGACAATTTAATTCAAAGGAGCAAGAAGCAGTAGGAATTATTAAGGGTATCTTTGGGCATGCGTTGAACTAGTCTGGATCTACAGATTGGTGTGTGCACGCATATGCTGCTCCCCATCACACATATAAATGGAATGCCAATGGGACTAAAGTCCCATTGATTTCAGTCAGTCTCCTCACTGTGGCCAACGCACTTCCAATACCATAAAGACAAACAGTGTAAAGACGTTGACAAGAACGTCAGCTATTGGGCAGTATAGAAATGTAATAAACAACAGCAAAACAAAGCACAAGCCCAAGAATTCATCAGAAGCTTTCAGAAGAGTGTGTATTCTGTCTATACTACAAATTTATAAGCTTTATACCAATTAAACTGTCATGGCTTCCCCCAAAGATTGCATCAAACTGCAGTTTGCTGAGGATATTCCCCCCCCCTTTTTTTTCCTAGAGATCCCTAACCACAGGACACAATCCAATATCCATTTATCTGGGGTAAACACCAATTAACTTAATGGGTTGCACCTGATGGTGTCATTCCACCAGTGCAAATGACGTTGCACTAGTGCAGCGGTTCTCAACCCGTGGGTCGCGACCCCTTTGGGGGTCGAACGACCCTTTCACAGGGGTCGCCTAACACCATCGGAAAACACATATTTCCGATGGTCTTAGGAACCGAGACACCGCTCCTCTATCCGTCTCCAGGCGGGTCTGCCCACATGCAGATAGGCTAGATAGAATCTAGCACCTTTGCGAGGCTCTGGGTGAGGGAGGAGAGAGAAGGGGAGGCGAAGAGGGAAGGGAGGCCCAGAGGCTCCAGCGCCGACGGTGGCGGCTCCCCTTACCCCCCATAACTGGCTGGCGGGGTCCGGCGTGCTCTGCCCCAGGGAGGCCGGACCAGGAAGTGCGTGTGGCCGGCCGGGGGGCTGCTGAAGCGGCGGCGGCCTAAGCGGGAAGAGCGCGGGAAGAGAGCCAGGCAGGGCTGGCATGTCTGTGTCCGCCGCCTGCAAGGCCCGGCTAGGCCTGGCCGCCCACTGTGGGGTAGGCAAGGATGGCGTGTGGAGAAATCTGAGATGGCAGGAGGCAGAGTGGCCAAAGGGTTGCCGCTTATGGGCGGGCGAGGGAAGATCTCCATGATACGAGGGACGGCGGGAGGGAAGGGTGGTGTCCAGAGCTGCATGCTGAATTACTGGGGGATGTGGGGAGAGAAGGGAGCCGAGGCCTGGCTGCTGTGGGCGGAGGGTGGCCCCCGCAAGCCAGGAGGGCGAGGGGAGATGGGCCGCGATGGTCGCCGCGGGTCGTGAGGACGGTGTGTGAAGCCGAGGCCTGATGCTGTGAAGTGGGCTGGGTTGCGCTGTGGGGCGAGGAGGAGACGGGGCCCCTGAGTGGGTTCGGGGATCCCTGAGGTGGGGATGAAGGGCAGCTGCGAAGCACTCCGCGGGGGGCAGGTGGGCTGTGGGGTTGGGGCGTGGCGCGCACAGGCCTGCCCCTGAGGAGTGGACTGGGCTGTGGGGGTGTGTGAAGGGGGCATTTTTATATGGGCTAAGGGAGGCCTATAGGGTGTGTGGAAGAAGGGCGTAGCACAAAAGTATATGGGGTGGGTCAGAAGGCTGGGCGAGGACCTGGAGGTCGTGGGCTGCAGAGGCTTGTCCTTAAGGGGTGGGCTGAGGGGTGAAGGGGGTGTTTATGGGCAAAACGACCTTGGAGAGGAGACCTATGTGGGGTCGTGGGAAGCAGAGGCTAGTCCCTATGGGGTGGGCTGGGCAGTGAGGGGTGAAGGGGGTGTTAATGGGCTAAAGGAGCCCTGTCTCTTCTTGGATGGGGGTTGATTAATCACTATGCTTTAATTATGTTCAATTTGTAACAATGAAAATACATCCTGCATATCAGATATTTACATTACAATTCATAACAGTAGCAAAATTACAGTTTTGAAGTAGCAACGAAAATAATTTTATGGTTGGGGGTCACCACAACATGAGGAACTGTATTAAAGGGTCGTGGCATTAGGAAGGTTGAGAACCACTGCACTAGTGGAAACCATGTTCCAAACTGTGTGCAAGGGGAGAATCCTACTAAAGTTCAGCTTGAGCAACCACTTCCACAGTCGCCTGTGGAGTTTAAGGGTACACAGTGGCCTGCTAGCACTTGCGCAATGGGAAAAAGCAGCAAAACCAACGGTATGTTGGATTCAGGCCAGTGGGACTTCTGAGCAGGCATGTATAGAATTGCTCTGTTATGGAATTACAGTTCCTGAGTTCCCTAGTAAAACATTTCTGTAAGCAATATAGACTTTTTTGCAATGCTATCTGCAGAAAAAACAACCAGATAACCTGGCATTCTTCCCTAAAGCTAGAAGTGATAAGAATATAGAGGAAAAACCAGCTGTTGCTAATACAGCCTCCAGGGAGAGTGGGGAGTGCCTTAGATGTAGATATATTTTCAATATCATTTATAAATATAACACACCATTAATTTCTGCTGTTTAACTGCATTTTGGAACCAGTTGGCTTTAATGTATATGAGACAATTGCATCTGCCTTATTTGACATGTTTGTACCTGAAGTTCAAAAGGTCATTTAAAGGCGATGCTTCATTGGATTTTGCTGATACGGAGCAGCTGCAGTCAGCCGAGCCCACTTTCTGTAGAGCAGAGACGTGTATATCATCCATTTGGAGATAAACTGGTGCAATCTGCTAAAATGCAGCTGACAAGGTGCAGCTAGTATCTTTCTGTTTCACAGTGTATGATTTCTGATGTTGGCTGATATGGTTTGCCTCTCACTTTTTATGACAACAGGTGGCAGCACAATTCCTGCAGAGAGAGAGAGAGAACTCTGGCTACCAATCAAAAGATATTGTGCAGCTATTTGGTCTTTTCCTTAACCAATTTTTTTTTCTAGCAAGAAAAAGGATGGGAGAAGCGATGGGAAGACATGGGAGGCTTATAAATGGAATATAATGACGTCTAAACCCCCTGTACAACTCTGTGAATGAGGCAGCGTGCACAATAACGGGTGAGACAGCTAGAGGAAATCCCTTTTCAACACAAACTGTTGAAGGTGCAGGAGTCCTGTCCTCTTTTGCATCTGGCCACCCTAATTCCAGTACCAAAAGGACAATCCTTGAACTTGCACCAGTATAAAGAAGAAAATACACCGGGGAGAGCAATCCTGTACCCCCTAGACGGTGTCTGGGGGACATAGGACTCTTCGGCTTCCTGGATACGAGGTTGGAGATATGGCTGCAACTTCGGAGGCAGGAAACTGCGTTCCCCGCCCCTGCGTCATAGCCAGCTTGGAGAGAACCATGCCGGCTACCTCTCCACGCTTGGTAAACAGAGCGCGGAGACAGCGGAAAAGAGGGTGTTCCTGGGGGACGGGTCGGCCTTAGGGGCGGATGAGATGGGTGGTCACCTGGAGCGCTGAGCTGAGGGCAGGGCGCTGAGCTCAGTGGCTGTGTTTTTTTAATGTGCTGCATGCAGCGAGCTAGGGGTGCAAAAAGCAAGCGTCTGCAACTTTTCTTTCAAGGTTCTACAGGCTCTAACTACAAAAATGAACTTCCTTCCATTAGCTTTAAAGTATGTTTCTTTTTCAACTTCCACTTTGATGTCATTTGCGCTAGGTAAAAATCAGTGGAACACAGCCTTACTTTCAGGAAACGTTACTGAGCACTTAGCGCTTCCAATACTGTAGACACTATAAGCGCTATATTTTGTTGTTGTTCAGTCGTTCAGTCGTGTCCGACTCTTCGTGACCCCATGGACCACAGCACGCCAGGCCTTCCTGTCCTGCGCTCTCTCCCGGAGCGTGCTCAAGTCCATATTCATTGCATCAGTGATGCTATCTAGCCATCTCATCCTCTGCCGTCCCCTTCTCCTGTTGCCTTCAGTCTTTCCCAGCATCAGGGTCTTTTCCAGAGAGTTTTCTTTTCGCATTAGGTGGCCAAAATATTTGAGCTTCAGCTTCAGTATCTGTCCTTCCAATGAGCACTCAGGGTTGATTTCCTTTAGGATGGACTGATTTGACCTCCTTGCAGTCCAGGGGACTTGTAAGAGTCTTCTCCAGCACCACAGTTTGAAAGCATCAATTCTTCGGCGCTCAGCCTTCCTTATAGTCCAGCTCTCACAGCCATACGTTGCTACTGGGAAAACCATAGCTTTGATTAGACGGACCTTTGTCGGCAAGGTGATGTCTCTGCTTCTTACTATGCTGTCTAGGTGTGCCATAGCTTTCCTCCCAAGGAGCAAGCATCTTTTAATTTCATGGCTACAGTCACCGTCTGCGGTGATCTTGGAGCCCAAGAAAATAAAATCTGTCACTGCTTCCATTTCTTCCCCTTCCATATGCCAGGAAGTGATGGGGCCAGATGCCATGATCTTCATTTTTTTAATGTTGAGTTTCAAACCAGCTTTTGCACTCTCCTCTTTCACCCTCAACAAGAGGCTCTTTAGATCCTCTTCGCTTTCTGCCATTAGGGTGGTATCATCCGCGTATCTGAGGTTGTTGATGATTCTCCCGGCAATACAATAAAGCTCTAAGCTGTAAGAGGTCAGTTGCATACCATTTTATTTATAACTTTATTTTTAAAGATAAAAATAATAGCTATTCTAAAATAAAGAATGCTTACCAAAAGATAGGAACTGCTCTGAAACAAAAAAATATAAGTAAAACCTGTGATAGTTGTGCTGTGTCGCATAGTGCACTGCCACTGCTCAGGATGTGGCTGTTTGAACTTTGGCTTGTGCAAACTGTAGCACAGGGGCTGAGAGATCAAGGTTTTGAGCAATGTGTTCTCAGTGGACATTAGGCTTGCATCAAGCCCCATAAATCCTCTGTGTGGCCCTGCAAAAATGACTGTGCGAGGGGGGGGGCACCAAAGGCACTCCTCGCCAAGGCACTATTTATGCTAGGGCTGGGCCAGCGTGGCGGTGGGGAGGGGAGGAGACCAGGGTGGCTGGCTTATACCATTTCCGATCCCTCCCCCAGCCTCTTTCCCTCCCCCTCCACTAGATGGGCAAAACTGCCCGTTCAGCTTAAATGCAGCACGGATGGCGCGAGGTACCTCCCCTTCTGCATAGGTTACTCGTAAGCCACCAAGTTCAGGGGCTTACAAGTACCCAGGGTGCAACACATAGGCTTGTGGCCTTAACCTGAAAGACCAACTTATTGTTGTGTGGGTGGGTTTTAAGCAAGCTCCTGATTCATACATCCGACTGGGACTGGGGAGAGCCGGGTTCTAGCCCCCACTCCGCGATGAAGCTCACTGGGTGACTTTGTGCCAGTCAATGACACTTCCTCTAGCTTACCACACAGTGGTGGTGTCGTAAGGATGAAATGGAGAGGTGGTTCATGTATGACACCTTGGGCTCCTTGGAGGAAAAGGCAGGATATAAGTGTAACAAATGAATAAAGAAGTTGCGTTAAGGCAAGAGAAAATGTGCTGTTTTGTTGTATGAAGTCTCCTGGAAATGTTTAATTGAAGGGTGGCACAGAATTGTTTTAAACCAGGGGTCTCCAATCTTTTGGGGCTTCTGAGCACATGTGGCATTTTGAAAAAGTGCCCTGGGCACTACCACAAATTCCCTGCTTGGGGGCGGGGGGGGGATCACAAAAATGTTAGGAGTACCCCCTTATCTGTGTTTATGTGTGCGTACATGAATGTGCACCCAATATGTATGCTACCCGCTCTGGCTCCCCCCCCCCCGGTTCCTCCCCCCCCCTTCCTCCCCCACTCCCCGCTGCCCTCTCTCTGGTTCCTTTTTCCCTCTTTCTTTCTCACTCCTCTTCCCCATGCGAGTGAAAGGAGCAATTTATCCATTTACTTGCATGGGACGAGAAAAAGCTGAACTCCCAGAGGGGGAGGGGGAGAGCAAAGGTCCACCCGACCCCCACCAAGGACCTTGTTGCCCTAAGGGTGCTTGGTTTGGCATGGACTTGCCCCCGCCCCCAGCCATTTGTCGGCATGGGGCTTTCTTGCTTCCCTATAGAAAAAATAAAGGTAAAACGCAAATGGGTGGGGAATGAGGGGGTGTTTTGTCTGTGCTGCATGTTTTGCCTAGTTTGGGGGGTGCGGTGGGGGGTGTATAAGCTGGTTTGTCTCTTTTGTGTTGTATTTTTCTTGTGTGTGTGTGTTGGTGTGTGATGTGAGTGGGTGTTTTGCCTCTGTGTGAGGTTGTATGTTTGTTTGTTTGTTTGTTTATTACATTTCTATACTGCCCAATAGCTGAAGCTTGTTTCTCTCTGAGCATCACCTTCTGTGAAATGAGCATTTTATTTTGCTTTGTGGGGTCAAAAATGTGAACTGACATTTGGACCTCAGACCCCACCTCTGCCTTATATTCAAGTGACTTGTCTCTGAACCTCACAATGTGTCTTCTGTGAAAAGGACCTTTGAGGAGAAAACTGTGGGTTCAAAAGAGTGGTTTTGTGTTTTGGAGCTCAGACTCCACCTCTGCTTGGTACTTAGGTTCTTGGGAAAGTTACTTTTCTTTTAGCCTCATCACTTTGCCTTCTGGGAAATAGGTGTTTCGTAACGGCCACACCCACTATGGTAGCCATTTTGTAAATGGGCAAGCCCCTCCAGCAGCCATTTTGTGAGCATACCTACAGCACTCTCACCCAATCCCAAATGTGCCCACCAGCCCAAAAAAGGATGGGGACCCCTTTCCCCTCCACTTCAAAGCACCCCTTCTCCTGTGGACACACTGTAAAGGAAAGGGGGCCATCAGGAGTGTTGATACAAGTGACTGCAATGTAATACATCATTTGCCCCTAAGGAGAGATATCAGAAGGGAAGAACCCACTGGAACTCTGTTTGAAAAGGCGGTTTGTTCCAGCCAGGCAAGCAATGTGCTTGGCAAATGGGTTTGCCCTAACCTTGCAGATTGCAAAGGAGAGGATGAACAATCTTCTGAAAAACAAGGGTGAATAATAATGAACATCTCCAGCTGCATCTAAACAAAACACCATTTCAAAATCTGCTGAAACAAAAGTTCCTTTTTTGAGATTCAGCCCAGTGAACAAGTTTTCACAAGGCGAGTCCAGCAGACAGCACTCAAGAGATGCTATTGATTTTGTGCACAATTAAAAAAGGAGGCCTTTGAAGTTCCACACACTGTTCATCGCCTGTGATAATTTATAAAGCTGCAATGGCTGGCAGCAGTATTTATAAGCAAGTCAAACCACACTGGCTGTTTCTTACTACAATACCATCACTCCTAAGGAAGTGCGTTCAACATTTTCTTTATCAAGCTAACTGCTTGTCCTGGCTGCAGTTTATAAGACTCTTATGGTGAAGGACCCAACAGATTTAACCTGAATTCTTGCACCCAATTAACGGGCTTTAATTGCAGGGATTGCAACCTCACATGAAAAAGGTTAACATTTAAAAGGGGCTGGGGTTCTAATGTTTTGAACACCCTACATTGCAGAATAAAACAAAGCCATCTTAGTAAGCTGCTCTTTGCTGTTTCTTCCAAGCACTGTTTTTGTTTTGTTTTTAAAAAACAGGTTGCCATGTTAGTCTGTTCCAGCAAAACCAACAAAGAGGCTTGTGGCACCTTAAAGAAGAACAAATTGAGGCGGATCTTGGGTCTTCAACCCTTTTGGATCAGTGGGCACAACTGGAATTTTGAGAGAGTGTCATGGGCACACCCACAAAATGGCTGCCAGGAGGGCCTGCCCATTCACTAAATAGTAGCCATGATGGATATGGCTAGTCACCAAACACCCATTTCCCAGAAGTCAAACTGGTGAGGCTAAAAGAAAAGTAAGTACAAGGCAGAAGTGAGGTAAGAGCTCGCATACACAGGTAAAACACCCACATACACCACATTGCCCCATGGAGGAGGAGGAGGAGGGAACACCAGGTAAAACACACACACACAAACACACCCCACCCATCAAACCCCTCCCTCGAACTCAGAAAAAACACATACCACACCTAACAAACCTAGACAAACACATCAAAACAAATAAAACAAAAGCTACAACACACACCCAAAGAGGTAAAACACTTCTCATCATAAGAACATAAGAAGAGACATGCTGGATCAGACCAAGGGTCCAACTCGTCCAGCATTCTGTTTATGTAGTGGCCAACCAGCTGTCAATGGGAAACCTACAAGCAGGACATGAGTGAAACAGCTCCCTTCCCCCCATTTTCCCCAGCAATTGGTATACATCGGCTTACTGCCTCTGATACTAGAGGTAGCATCAGGACTAGTAGCCACTGATAGTCTTCTCCAGGGATTTGTCTAACCCTCTTTTAAAGCCATCCAAACTGGTTGCCACTCACCATCACTACATCTTGTGGTAGTGAATTCCATAGTTTGATTATGTGCTGTGTGAAGAAGTCCCTCCTTTTATCTGTCCAGAATCTTCCACCAATCAGCTTCATGGGATGACCCCGATTCTAGTATTATGAGAGAGGGAGAAAAATGTCTTCCTATCCATATTCTCCACATCATGCATAATTTTGTACACCTCCATCGTGTCTTCCCTTACTCGCCTTTTTTCCAAGCTAAACAATCCCAGCTTGGCAATCCCGTTTGCAGCCCTGTTTTTTCACGTGATAGGCTATGCAAATATTTGTGTAGCCTATCGCATGAATGAAAAGCACGGATGCCAATAGCGTCGGTAAAGGTCTTAGTTTAAGCTAAATGCAACCATTTACGGCTGCATTTACCTTAAACTAAGGCCTTTACAGCTGCAAATGGCGTCCTGGACGCCATTTGCATCTGCAGTCAGTCAAGTCCCCTTCAGCCAGCAATACGGCATGGCGGCTGTATCGCTGGCGCTTTGGAGCTGGCTGGCGGCTCCACGGAATTGCCACGGAGCTGAGCCAGTCGAAGAGGATTCCAGGGGGAGGAACAGATCGCTTCCCCCCTGCGGGCAGATTCCCCACAGCCCAGAAGGTAGGGAATCTGCCTATCCCTACCGTCTGTGTTCCACAGATTGTCAGGCGCCTTTTGTTCTGTCAACTGCTCAGAGATGGATGAGGATATTTTTCATCATGCGGGAAAATATGGAAATAATTACTTAAGAGGTTTTGTAAGGATTTATACAATTTACCTTAGTACATAACATTTAGCATATTGTCCCACATTCCATTCAACTTTTCCTAAGCAGAAACCTGCGTAGTTTCCTACAAATAAATATGCCTCAAGTTTGGAAAAGTTTTAAAAATCTGAAAGTCCATGGGCTCCGCACAGCCTTAGGGGGTCGCTCTGCAGTGGATTCCAGAGTTTGGATTCTTAGAAATCTGAGCTCATTTCAGTCTGTCTTGAATTTCTCCAGTACCCCTAGCCCCACCTCTACTGGGCTCCTCTGTTTTCCTGCCCGCCACTGCTGTGTTCTGCAAATAGGTTGGGGAGACACAGAACAAAGAATTCTATACACAATCATAGGTCACTCACCACTTCAGTCTTGATTCTGATCCACTGGTTAAGTCAGGTGTGTTGAATCTTTCAGTTTCGGAGGAGGTCTTGGGGGCTACATTCAGGTGGTGGCTGGGTCCAAAGGCAAAAGGAGCAGACCACAAACTACCGGCATATGTTAACCTGGAGCTTACTGCTAGTAACTAGCAAACCTTACGAGAGGCATTTCAAGCTTTTAAAGTGGGGGGAGGAGGGGACGGAAACCATGCAACAGCCAGAAACCACCGGACGTTCAACAGTCAAGGGAAAAGGGCAGGGCCGTTTGGGGACTCCTGGATTGGGACACTAGGTGGGTCAGATTTGGGCCGAGGGCCTGAGAATCAGCTCCCTGGGTTAAGAATTAGAGTGAGACATTGCTTCATATCTTAGCCTAGCCATTAACTTAGGGTACAGCTCCAAAAACACATAATGCCAACCATTGCTGACGGAAATAAAGCCTTCTCCCGAGGACTGAGCCAACTGTTTCCTGTTAGAGCAGAAATTGATTCCCACAGCACTGATTTTGGTTGGCCCCTGTCTTAATAGCTTGGGAGTTCCAGTCCAACACACCTGGAGGGTACCAAGTTGGGAAAGGCTGCACCATACAAATATTCAATATTATTGTGTGCATCTGTACACCACCTTACTAGATAGCTGTGGGCAACCGAGTCTATCCAATCAAGAAAGGCACACGTTCTCTCTCACAGGATGGATCCAGGCCACTTTCTGCATAATTCTTGTCACAGTGTTCTTCTAGGTGGCTATTTGGCCGCTGCTTGTTCGCGTGCATCAGAGCTCAGCCACGCACAAAATGCTCTTTCATGCAGAAATCCAATTACACACTTACAGCGCTTTCTGACATCAAAGAAGCAGATATACTTTTTATTCTCATAAGGGGGCTATAAAACATTCAGTATTTTACAAAAGGAAGCAGACAAATACATCCTGTAACACTTGAAAAAGCAATACAGTAGGCATTGCACAGCAACGCTGTGCCAAGGTAGAATTTCAGAGCAGATGTAGAATAGAAATACATCTACACACACTACACAATGTTTTAGACACCATGCAAGTTTTAGCACCATGGTATAATAGCACCACATTTAACAACAAAAAACCCTGCTCAGTTCACTTAGAGATGTACATCTATTAATTTGATGTACACGAATATGACAGCTTTTGCAACTCTCCATGAACAGAATTGCCAAAGATTTCTAGCTAACTTAAAAGATTCTGGAAGGTTTTATTGTTCAAGCTCACCTTTGTGGCTTATCTCCTCCCAGGGAACTCCAGGCTTTGCAAGATTATAATTTGTAGGATATATCTTGGATCAGAGGTGTACTGTGAGAAAGATGATCATGGCAACTATGTAGAGTCTCAGGGTCAAAGTAGATGAGATAATGGAAAGCTGTGATTGGATCTCCTGTATATTTACATTTTTTGTAAAAAGCCAGCATGTTGAGTGCATAGATTTGGAAGAGAATGTAGTGGCGGGGGGGGGGGGGTAATCCAGCAGCCTCCAGATGTTGATAGACCACAATCCCCATCATTCCCAACAATTGGCCCTATTGGCTGGGGATGATGGAAGCTGAAGTCTAACAGCATCTGGAGGGCCACAGATTTCCAGGCCCTGGATTCACTTTTTCTCCCCATGCTAAACCCACCCACTGCAGCTGCTTTTTACAAACAGTTCCAACGAAGGGAGAACGGATCACAGGGTCTGCCTCATCTAGCTTGGCTCTCACTGTATCACAAGATTATCAGTATCACAATCCCTGTAGACATGTAAGGAGAAGCTATAGCTCAGTGGTGGAGCACATGTTTGCATACCCACAGTCTCTGTTTCAATCCCAGCATCTCCAGTTAAAGAACCTCCTGTAACAGGCCTAGGAAAGTCCGTTTCCCGCAACCTCAGGTTGTTGCTGCTGGATGGTGGCTTGGAATGGGAATCTTGGATACAATGTAGGACCATGCTAGGTGGTTTGAGTGGAAAGAAGAAAGATAGCTGAACAAGTTTTAGACCGTGTTTAAGTCAGCCAAGTTACAGCAGGCCTAACATGTGGCAGGTTACCAGCTTCTGTCTTTGATTAGATATTCCCCATCTGCATTTTTTAAGACATCACTTGGTTCAATACGTTTCCAGAACCAAAATATCACAGCCAGACAGGCTGTGATTCAAAACATTCAATCCTAGAGTCCCAATCCAGCACCACTTACACTGTGAGGGATGGGCAGGAGACTGAGACAAGATGCTGGTGAGGGCTGGGAGAAATGAGAGGTGGCTCCAGCGAAGAATGAGGGGCGAGTAAGAATTTCGTTTCAGTTCAGCTTTGATAAGAATTTACTAACGATCACAAAGTTCGCCATATTTGGGGCAAAAAGAACTTGAGATTTAAAAAGAACTGGAAGTGGGATAAACAGAAACAGACAGATTTGTCCATCCAGGGCCAAGGGCTTAGCTCTTAAAAGTCTGGCTTTGAATCCCTGTATATTTAACTAAGCTAGTGCTTAACTAAGCTTGCTTAATTAGGGTTGCCACCTCTTTTTTCTGACAGGCTCCTCATCTTTAAGAGCTGTATGGCAGGCAGGTACAGCATTGTCCTCTCCACGCTGGGAACAGCTCCATCTATTGAATTGTGCTGGTGCAAATGTGAGAGCATTACATTTCAGTTTGTTTGTTTTTTTATAAAAATTCACCCAAATTTGCAAAGTTCTTCATATTCAAGACAGAAAGAACTTGAGATTTTAAAAATTCAAATGCAGGAGAAAACAAAAAGATTTGCCTATCTCTATGCTACAAAGGCAGCATAAGGATAACCTTATGCTGCCTTTGTAGAATGAAGAACTATTTTGTCTTGCATGCAGGGTATTTTTATTTCTGTGTTAGGCTTTATTCTCTGTCCTGTTTTAACTTGCTGGATTAGGTCAGTTTGTCTGTATTGTTTTTATACAGAGTTGTAGGGAATGGTTGATATTTTTATTACCTGTCTAGTTATTGACACAATGGTTAATTTTAATTGTTCCTATTATTTTGTTTTGGATTATTCTATTTATTGCTGTTTGATATGTTGTGAGATGCTTTGGGCACAGTCTTGTGGGAAAGCGGCATACAAATAAATGGATGATGGTGGTAAGTAGTTGTGTGGAAAACAAATGTCTCTCCATGGGGATGGCCAAAGATGTTTTCAACCAGTTCAGTGGAGCCTGGATGCACATTTGAATACAGATTGAGGTGTGCAGCGGCATTTGCATTAGTTGAACACAGATAACCCTCCTTCCACTGCCTGTAGTTCTCCCTTGCTAGAATGAAGGTCTTCAATAGATATCATTTCTAAAGGAAGTTATGAGAATGAACAAACACTGACCTACATCAAGTCAGGAATGTGACACTACAACCATTTTTCTTGAAGGAGAGGACAAAGGAGAAGGCAGGGGAATGAAGGACACAGAGAAAATAGATACAGTAAAAGTAAGAAAACCTAAAATATTGAACAGACAAAAATAATCGGGAAGTCCAATGTTGCAAATCTGGGGTAAGGGTATCCGTGCTTTGGAAAGGTTTAAAGCCACTGCATGATAGTTCCATAGGCCATGGTGGGACAGGTACTAGAGCTCTAGAGCATTCTTAGTGTCAAATTCAGGTTTGGCAATCCTAGTTTCTCAGTCACATTATGGTTTCAGGCTTGGTCAATTCTGAGTCCCCATCTTGTCGCCAGCCCAAGGTCTCTTGCATGTGAAGCAGCACTGATTCCGCACCGATGGCATGGAACATTTGCCGACATCCCTCACTATCCTGCAGAAATTCGCTGACAGCCTATCCTTGCTGCAAGGCAAACCTGTAGTAAAAAATGCACATATGCATAAATAAAAGTGAATAGTGTTTGGTGCCAACAGAGGTACCATAAGACAGTAAGACTGCATAAAGATGGAAGGAAAGAAATTAACAATGCATCCAATACATGTCTACTCAAAAGCAAGCGGCATTGACTTCAATAGGACTTACATCCAGATAAATGTGTATAGGATGGCAGCCTAAGGATGCAACCTTATGCATGTTTATACAACTCCTGGCATTCCCCAGAATTCCAAATGCCCATATCTACATTTTAAATAAATGGATAACATATTCCAGAAAATGATTATACTTTTTTCTTTCCTCCTTTCCTTGTACATATTTGCCCAGATCCATCTCGAACATGTGTAAAAATGGTATTTGCATGTGACTCATGATGCCAAAAGGTGGATGGAAAATTTGCATTCATGCATGCACCCTGCTGAATGCAATGCGGTGCACATAGCCAACATCTATGCTCAGTGGCACATGCCAAGGCCTATCTGCTTAATGCCTGCAATTCCTTATCCAGGAAGCCATACACAGGCAGCATCCTGCTTTTGTTCATGGACCTCCTTCTCTGAATTGCAGTGACTGGGTTGGATCCAGAATCACTGTTCCATCACCAGAAGGATATTACTGGTGGAATGGGACCTCCATGTCATCTCCCACCCCCATGTGTCCTCCAAATCTGCTCCAGACGATCTGGAGGGTGCGTAGAAGGTTGCAGGGGGTACGAGAGGGCAAGGAAGCCCTGTTCCGCCACTGGTGTCCTTTTGCTGGCGGAACAACAATTTTAGATCCAGGCCAGTTTGTTTGGTAGTCTAATCACGTCGACGTTGTTCCAGATTTTTATTAACCAAATTCAGTCTCTTTCAATTTACAGGGAAAAGTGATTTCTATTTTTGTACTTGTCAATAAGGACACCATAATTCCGTAAATAGAATTATTCCCTATTAGTTTGTGCCTTGATCTTATGGCTCAAGTCAGTGCCACTTCAGAGTGACTGCAGGCATTTATTTAAATTTCAAATGTTTGTGTATGTGTTTTTCTGAACTTGTTTTGGGAAGTGGAATTGGCATACAATTAATGTGTGCAGGGAAGCATTCCATCTTGATGAATTCTGATGCAAACTGAATCTACATCTGCACCTCCCGGAACCTAATTATCCTGTGGATTTCTTTTGTGATTCGGTTCTTGGATCAAAAAACATACCAATGCGTGTTTGAAAATGTGTGTCTTAGGACAAAATATGTCTAGAAATGTGTATTTGGTGAGAAAAATACATTAAAAACCACATACTTAAATGGAGATTATCATGTAGATTTCCCGTTTTAAATTTGCAGATTATTGTGGCAATGGAACAGAAAACTGCATGTTGTCGCAGGTCTAAAGATACACGTCTTCATATATTTGTTGATCAAAAGAGCAATGCCATAGCATCCCCAGTGAACTGGCCTATTGTGCGGGATGCTCTATATTCCTGAAACAAGAGCACACCTTCGTACAGATTGCTGTTGAATTAAACCCACCTGTGTTCCCCATGCACTCCTGTGGGTTGCATTTTCGAGAGTCTGGAGGCTTGGCCTCATGTTCACACATGCTCCCATCCTTAGCCCCACCGTCTTCCAGACTGATGCACTGTATTGTTCTTTGCTGAGTGCCTCCTCCGCATGGAACAGAGCACTGGAAGACATTTTGAATGGCAATGCACAGATACTTTAAAGAAGAGCATTAGAAATGCTATGCTTGATCAGACCAAGGGTTCATCTACCTCAGCTTCTTAGCAGACTGACAGCCACAAGAGCCCAATCATGCAGGGCACTCTACGTGCCTGAGGTACTTTAGGTCCATAATGTTCAACTCTTTTAAGTCCAGGATCCACCCCTAACTCTGTCCTATAACAGGACTGATGTCTACTTACCTCCTTGTTTTTAAGACCGGGGGGCAGGGCAGATGCAAAGGGGGACAAGTTTCCTGAACCTTAACAGTTGTACAAAAGAGCATTCTAGAACATTCGGGGCTATATGCAGCTTGGGCAGTTTTACATAAAAAATGATCTGGTAGTCCCAAGAGGAACTGCAGCGCCAGATTCAATAATAACTGTGTGCCTTCCTTGAGGACATTATGTGATTAAACATACATAATGTCATGAAACATCCTCCTGGTTGTGCCTGTAATTGGCAGCTAATTGCTCGGTCTAGTAGAGACCATGTACCTCCTTCCAGGGCTCTGCACGCCACTCCAAGCAGGGCCCTGCGTTACAGCTGGTGTTCAGCTGTGGCTTGCGTTCTACTAGCTGGCAATGAAATGGCCTCAGGATTCTGTTGTCACGGACATCGAGGCAATGAGCATCACGGGACTTGAAACCGCTGCCGCAGCTGGAGGAGCACTGTGGAGAGAAGAGCAGTAAGAAGGTGGTCTCTAGCTTTAGCAAAGCCTAACTGGAATCTGTGGTCCACTTCACAAGAGAGCTAGTGTGGTGCAGTGGATGGAGTATTGGGCCTGAACCGGCAAAACTCCCTGCTTGGCCATGAAGATCACTGACTGTTGTTGGGCCCGTAAGCATCTCTCAGGCTAACCTACCTCCCAGGGCTGGTGTTCATCCTAGGAAGGACAAAAGCGGTGTGTGTCATGAGCCTCGAGAAGCCATGAACCTCGAGAACATTTCCTCCATCTGCTCTTGTCGCATGCTACAAAGTGCTGGTCTTGCCAGCCACCTACTAGGGCCAGCAAGACATTTTGCTGCCCCTGCCCTTCATGACACTGAATTAGAGTTGAATCTTATTTAATACTAGTAACAGGTTAGGGTCCTCCACCACACCCAATGGGAGCAGGCTAGTTTAAGGGGTGCAAAAAACACACTGTGGCACACAGCTCTGTGCTCCAAGACGAGGGAATGCCTTGAGGCAGTTGCTTCACTCTGCCCAATGGTAGAACTGGCCCTGTCACTTACAGTGTCTTAAAGGCCAGACCAGCCTTCCTGTTGGTACTAAATACTGCCTCGATTTCCTATAGCAACACAAAGCTGGTTGAGAGTGTACGGATAGGATGGACAGCAATAACGGGAAGCAACGTCCCTGGGTGTGGTGATTTTCCAACATGCACCGGTGGGTTTTTGTTCACTGTATAAAAATGAGGAGGATTCAGAGGAGACCAAGACGTCTGAAGTTTGCTCACTCCCCCGCAATTCAGCTTAAGGTTTTAATTTCCAGACTACTTTTGCCAATTGCAAAAATCTAATCTCCTCAATTGTTGGGGAGCAAGCAAACTACGGAGCAGCTCTTCCAGTGAAGAAGCCTTGAGAAGTAGGGGCTTCTCAGACTAGGGATGTACGAAAGTGACTTACCTTTCGTGGATTATGTTGATGGTGGGGGGGAGGCGTTCCGTCCCTTCCCCTGGAATCCTGGCCGGGGGGGGGGAGGCGCTCCGTTCCTCCCCCTGGAATCCTCGAACGGCCGGCTGTGCTCTGCGGCAGCTCTGCAGAGCAGCCGCCCAGGCCAGGCCAGAGCCGTCCGCAGCCGGATTTCCGGCCACAGAGGGCTCTGGGTAAAAAAAAAAAACACGTACGCAAATGGCGGCTACGGCCACCGCCATTTGCGTTCCTTCTTTTTACCGTCTTAATCTACGTAAATATTTACGTAGACTATGATGGTGAAAATAAAGGGGAACGCAAATAGCGTAGCGGGCGCTATTTGCGTCCCTTTTTGATTCCCCGTTTTAGCCTACGTAAATATTTACGTGGGCCAAAACGGTGAATCAAAAAGGGACGCAAATAGCGCCCGCTACGCTAGGTGAGACCCCAGGTGAATCTCGTCCGGGGGGGATCCACGGGGGGGGTGGCAGGCAGTTTCACCACAGATTTCGGGGGGCCCAATGCACTGGCATTCGGCCTTTCCGAGATCCGTGGCGGAATTCTCTGACATCCCTACCTCAGACACCGTGAATCCAGTGAACAAGAAGTTACTAAGATCAAGGACTGAAGAGAAACTCTACAGTCCTTTCCGCAGCATTGCTCCTGCCTGAGCGCGTACCTTCTGAGAGGAGCTAAAGTCTTTCAGTGTTTTAAAATTTTCATGCTGAATAGGCTTAGGTTGTTATCCTTAGATACTATTTTTTATAGCTGCCAGGAATAATAATAGTCATGTTTTATAATGAAAAGACCAGCCACAGTTTAATTAATCAAGGACAGTTGTTTTTTTAAATATAACCCTCTCCGTATGTAAGAACAGACAACTGATATTAAATTTAAAAATAGCTGGTATGAAAAAAACATATTTGTATTAAAATTAGCTCCATAATGGGATTTATAATCAATGCCATACAATCCATTTTAATTAAACCTCCCTTTCCACTTTCTATCTTAATGATATAATCATCAAATCAACTTGGACCTGAGATACTGAAATGTGTTTGGGGTAAAATAAATTAGTCTACGATTAGGGCTGAGCCAAAATTACGCACTGGTTTCTTAGGAAGCATTCAGCAAAGAATACATTTCCCTTTTTGGCAATTTTGCAGCATTGCAAGTGGGAAGGACCACATGCAGCTCTCTGAATCAGGGTCAGAGAATGTGATGCCTTGAGAGCATTTTTTCTTGCTTCCAAAAGACAGAAATAAATGTTTAAAAAGGACCTGCAAATGAAAATAAATTTCTAAGAGTAATTACCTTGCTCCAGTTCCCAACTTTCCACTGGGCACATGGACGGAGGTAGCACCTCCTGGCCAGATCAGGTTTTTTAATGTGCAGGCAGTCGGATTCGTTCTTGGTGCTGCATTCCACCGGCCTCCAAAAAGCCCCCACCCCGCATGTGGTGGAACACTGCAAAACAACCCAGAAATAAAGGGCTTGGGGCCTTGACGTTCATATCTTAATTACATTGCTGGGATTGCCTCTTGAGATGCATATTTAAGCATTTCATTTGCAGCACAAGAGAGGAATACAGGAACATAGGAAGCTGCCTTATACTGAGTCAGATCCTTGGTCCATCTAGCCCAGTACTGTCGACACAGACTGGCAGCGGCTCTCCAGGGTTTCAGGCAGGATTCTTCCCCAGCCCCCCTATCTGGAGATGCTGTGGATTGAAGCTGGGACCTTCTGCCTGCAAAGCATGTGCTCTAGAGTAAATAGAAGCAGAAGCTAATTTCTTCTACTGTTGACTTAACCTATCATATTTAATGTAGACAAAAATTGACAGAAGAACATGGCATGGGCAGAGACGGAAATATCTGTGGCTCTGTTAGCACAACAGTTGCAATCTTTTGTGAACTTTGTGACATTCAAAAAGTAAAGATTTCTATGAAGGTCACTTTTTCTTCAGACTGAGTTCTTCAGTGGCTGTTTTTTCCTTCAAATCTTGACAGCTCAGGAAAATAATGTGAAATATACATTATACCTCACCCAGTATTAAGCATTCTTTAAAATCAGGAAGCTCTTTCATATCATTTGCGATTATACCAATTCACTTCCCTCTTTCTCTTTTCAATGAGGCTGAAGACTAAAACAGTCAAGAAGATAAATAAACCTACTTTCTAGAGTTGTTTCAGAGTTGCTTCAAATGGAAATAATTTCCTCACATTGATAGCACTTCTGTAGGAACAAGCATGCTCTGCAGGATCATCACATGTCTCTTTTGGTATGTGTATATGCCACAAAATAAAATACATTACAAAAAGCCTACTGCTAACAGAGCTAAATAGTTATGTTATCCCTGCCCTCCCAAGAGTCTTCTTCCGATGAAGAACTTGCCTTACCTGAGCTTGAGAGCTCTCCTTTACCTGAGGATGTTCCAGAGACAGCTTTGCAGGAGGATAGTGGTCATGCAGCTGAAGAGGAGGCAGGCCCATCTGGAGTGCCCGATGGTGGGGGGTCTCCCTCCTCTCATTCTTCCATCCCAGAATGACTCAGATTCAGAGCCGGACATGGCAAGGCCACCCAGCCCTCAAGAGTGATGAAGAATGAGGCACAGGCAGCAAACCCAGTATCTCCAGAAAAAAGCCAGGCCACAAGCAAGAAATTCAGCTCTGTAATGCGTTCCTTTTATAGCCAGCTTCACCAGAAATCTCATTAATGTGTTGCAGCTGGGAGTTGGGAGTGTCCCAGGCTTTTATCTCAGATAAAAGCGTGGCAAGCAGCGTAAGCAGGCCACTGAACACAACATCTTGGTGTACTTCCTGTGCTCATGCAGTGATCCTGACCTTCTGCTTTGGAAAACCAGTCTTCTCACACCTTTGGACTGGACCTGACTTGCTTCTTGCCTCACCCTGGTCTAGATAACATGCTCAGAACTTTGCCCCGCATGACTTTTGGGCTGCTTGACCTTTGGCTTTTCGGACCAGCCCTTATCAACCTGTTGTGAGTAGAAGTGGTCTTGAAGAGGCCATTATCAGTCATTGCTACTTCTGCTGGCAGGGCCCCCAGCCTAATTAAGTGGACTGTGTTTGGAAAGGTTTGCTAAATCAGGACAGGTTGGTTCAAATCAATATGAAGATTGCCTTTCTTCCCTGGGGAGAGGGGCCATATAGCTCAGTGGTGGAGCACATGTTTTGAATGCAGAAGGTCCAGTTTCAGAGGCAGCATGCCTCTGTACACCAGTTGCTGGGGAACATGGGCGGGAAGATGCTGTTGCACTCATGTCCTGCTTGTGGGTTTCCCGTTGACAGCTTCTTGGCCACTGTGTGAACAGAATGCTGGATGAGATGGACCCTTGGTCTGAATCAGCATGGCTTTCTTTATGTTCTTAAGGTCCTAGGCTCAATCCCCAACACCTTCATTATACAGACCATGTAGCAGACAATGTGAATAACCTCTTCCTGAGACTCTAGAGCTGCCAGTCCGAACAAACAATACTGGGCTAGACAGACAAGTAGCCTGACCTGGTATAAGGCAGCTTCCATGACGGAGCTCAAGGTGGTATTTATGAGGTTCCCAGGTGGTTTCCCATCCACACACTGGCCAGTGCCAGACCTGCTTAGCTTCAGCAAGGCGGCTACTTCATGTACCTTTAGACCAGCCTTCCCCAACCTGCTGCCCTCCAGATGTTTGGGATGACAACTCCCAGCATTCCTGACAATTGGCTACACTGGCTAAGGCTAAGAGGAGTTGAAGTCCAAAATGTTTGGAGGGCAGCAGATTGGGGAAGATTGCTTTAGACAATGCCCTGTGACTAATCCCACACCACTGCCTTGGGGTCCTGAGGTTGCCACCTTTAACAGCTGCTTGACAGAGGTGAAACTTTTCCTGGCATGGAGATCTATAAAACGTGTTATCTGCTTAACTGGACTCTTCTACCTACACTTGCCCCTCAGGTTGGGTTTTCTCAGCCCATTGCCTGCTACTTCTTCCACTCCCTGCTTGTGCTCTCCTTGCACTTCAGCTTTCCTACTGTTTGAAACTTGAATCCTAGCTAAACGGACAACTTTCCCTTAACTCACTAAAGCTGAACTGTGTACATTCTGCTGCTGAACAACTTGTTCCTTGAGCAGCTGAAAGGAATGTTGGTGACATCACACTGGCTTAGCCAATCAGTGTTGGAGGCTACAAGGGCATTACGATATAAAGACATAGGCCCTGTTCAACAAAGTCTGAAGGGGCATTAACTTGAATGTGAGTAGAACTCTCAGCACGACGGAGGACGATGCTGTATTTTTCAGGGCTGGACAGGTTCACACAGTTCTTACTGCAAACTGAATTTTTTCAGATTTGTATGAATACAGAAGAAGTTTTTCAAGTTGGGATGGATGGATGAAGGGTGAAGTCCCATGTCGTAAGAGTAGACTTCTGCTCATGCAACAGGCCTCCCCTCTCCTTTCCTCCCACCTGTAGATTCCTGCATGCCCTCAAAATCTGTTCCTGGGAATTGAGGAGCTCCTCGAGAGCATGGGGGAGAGGGCAGAGGGGGCTGCAAGGGGGAGGAGAGGAGGGGGAAATCCCATTGCCCAAGTGGAAGTCTGCTCATGTGACATTGGATTTTGACCCTCACCCATCCATGATTCATACAATTTTTTTTTAAAAAAAACACCCCATCACTTTGCACTAAGGACTGCGTAGGCTGCCCAACCCTGAAAAATTTCACTATTTTATTGAGACTGTTTTGGCTTGAAAACTCTTCAAATGTTGTATACAAGCAGAATTTAATTTCTATTTTGTTTTAGTTAAAATTTTGGTGGCAATGCCAATTTGAGGTCAAGCTGAAGCACTTGAAAGTAAACTGATCTAATACCTTTACCTTCAGTGGGCCTAAATTGGTTGAAGTGCCAAGTACTTTGCCTTAATAAGGTCTTGGAAAAGGCTGCTTCTCTTTCAGTCAGAAGGGGGAATCCTTTTAAGAGACAAGCAACAGCTGTGCAGAACTATTCCATCGTACTGCAAGTCTCCATGGCACTCTGACTTGACAATTTTATAACTGCAAAATGGGAGAACATTAATTTCTTCCCTTACTGCTTTTACAAGCTGTTATGAATTTTTTTAATGGCAGCACCTCAGAGTTTTCCAGTGAGTTGTAGCATGCTGTGTAACAAGCCATTCTCATCAATTTCACAAGAAGCATAAATGAATGGTTCAGAGAAGTGAATTATTTGTATAATCCATTTGTAAAATTGAGATGTGTTGTCTCTGTGTTCCTGCGGTTGTGCCAAAATTTCTTAAGAATGTTTTTTTTTTCTTTCCCAAGAAGTTCACTTTGCAGAATTTTCTCTGAATATTCTCCACCATTTTATTTTATTTTTGTAGCGGCAGCCATTTTTTCCTCACAATGCCCTGGAATGATGCTAGGTCTGGGACACCGTGGAGGATGCAAAATGATGGGACAGGCTGCCAACGCAGCAGCAGAAAAAGAAACCCTTCAGACAAAAGAAAGAAGCTGTGCTACTGCCACTGCGAATGCTGAAACCCACTCCCAAGGGAATGTTGGAAAATTTATTCTCTCCACGGAGAAATTTGGTAAAATGCCCCTCACCAATTTCTCTGCCCAAAATAGGGTGGAGAATTTTGAGAGGCCATTTGTGCACAGCTCCAGTTTTTATAAAACAAGGCTTTAACATCACCACAACCTTTTAACTTTTTTTATTACTAGCAATACAACTCTCAGGCTAGGGCTCTGCCAGCAGGGTCCACTGAACTCACTGGGACATGCTTCTGAGGAGACATACATAGCATTGTGCTGGAGAGTGGTGTAATGGAGCCAGGGTTCTCAGGGACACCATGCTGGCATGTTGTGATTCTCAGGGACAATGGTGTCATCTGTCACCATCCTCAGAATTCCCTGTTCTCTCTGTGGTAAGCTGCAATCCTCACAGAAGCTTGGGGGAATGAATTTTTCCTTGTTGCAATGCAGTTATTTATTTATTTATTTATTTATTTATTTACTTTAAAAAGGTAAAGGTGTCCCCAACCAGTCGTGTCCGACTCTAGGGTGCGGTGCTCATCCCCGTTTCTAAGCCGAAGAGCCAGCGCTGTCTGAAGATGCTTCCGTGGTCATGTGGCCGGCATGACTGAACACCGAGGTGCACGGAACGCTGTCACCTTTCCCGCCGAGGCGGTACCTATTTATCTACTTGCAATTTCTTGCTTTCGAACTGCTAGGTTGGCAGAAGTTTATTTACTTACTTACTTACAATATTTGTATACCGCTCCATATCTAGAAGAGATTTCAGAGCAGTGAACACAAGAGATAAAACAGTAAAAGGATAAAAAGATTGAAACACCAGATTTATGCTATTTTAAAAACAGAGTACCGTGACTGGTCAATTAAGGAATAACTCCTGGAATAAGGAATAACTCCTGGAATAACTCCTGGAATAAGGGCAAATAGCGTTGCCCTTATTTTTGCCATAGTCTACGTAAATCTTTACATAGACTACCTCTGCCCAAACAAGGAACGCAAATGGCGGCACCCATGGGTGCCGCCATTTGCGTACGTGCTTTTTTTTTTCTTCAAAGTCACCCGTGATAGGCTACATAAAGATTTACGTAGCCTATCACGGCTGCCTTTGAAAATCTAGCCGTGGTAGGCTACGTGAATCGTTACGTAGCCTATCAAATGTTTTGTTTTGTTTTTTACTTTACTTTGTAATGGCGGCGGTGGCGGCAGCCGGTCGGAAGACTGGCCGCCGCCCCCGCCGAAACGCCGCCTGGACCCACCGCCGAGAGGGACATTCGAAGGAGGTAAGTCCCATCCCGGGGGGGGCGGGGGGGCGGAGAATTTCACCACCAATTTCGGGGGGCCGAATGCGTTGGCATTCGGCCTCCCGGAGATTCATGGAGAAATTCTCTGCCATCCCTACTTCCAGGGGCAGGGAATTGCAAAGAAAGGGGGCAACCACACTGAAAGTTCTTCTCCTGGTGGACTCCAATCAGGCCATGGGTCCCTGTGGAACCACCAGGAGCAAGCCTTCCGATGACCTCAGTGACCAGGCAGGTTGCTAAGGGATTCTGCAGTGACGTGGTCTCAAATGGGCAATTAAGACTCATTAGCTTTACAAAAGAACTATTCCTGGTGGAGATGAAAACTGCTAGAACTGGATTTTTGGACTCTCCTTAGGAGCATGGCTATGGGGACTACTGGTGCTATAAATTTCCTTCAGTTGCCCTCACTTACCACAGCAATTCATCATGTAGCATGAACTGCTGTGCAAAATGGTTTGTGCAAAGTGCTTTTCGGGCAGAAACCTTTATTCTGCCAAAATCACTAGATTATTCAGCCCAGACAGCTAGTTCTGAGGGCCGAAATGAACGTGAGGTTAAATGCAGCTAAATGCAAATAGCAGCCACATGACTGGGTGGGTGGGACTGATAATTATTGGGTTTGCAGCAAGCAGGAAGAAGAAGCTCTTCTCCAGTGCTGCTGTCTTGTAAAAACAACAACAAAAGGCTCCCTCGAAGCATCAATTTGCGTCGGGAGAAACCTCCCCAGTCCTGCTGCCAGGACCACAGCAGAGGAGGAAAGGGTTAAACTCCCCCTCACAGCCTGTTACAATCCTGGCAATTGTCAGCCCTCCCAGTTGCTATGTGTATTAAAAATGCACAGTAAATGAAAGATGCGTTTTAACGTCATATCTAATTTTGACCTAACAGCATTGTTAACGAAGGCAGGAGCATAGCCAAATTTTGTATTTATCCCTGGAAAGGAAGATTAATAAGAGAGCAAGTACCTCCCCCCTTTTGTTCCTCATTCAGATAACTGGGCCTCCCGTCCACATTACTCTCTTTAGTGCCAAATTGTCTTTTAATGAATGTCTGTTGGTTTCCAAAAAGGTGACCAACCTAAAATATTTCAGCTGTCCTGATTTCAACTCTGCTTATACAGAACAGCCTATATTTCTGCTCTCTTGATGTTCTGCTACATTCAGACCTGAGTAACTCCTTTATTCCTTGGGATTTAAGAGCCACTGTACAAAACAGTGGCCCACTCCCGTTTTTATTTCTGTGTGTAGTTGTAATTACAGCATCTTTTTAAAAACTGTATTATACAAACTAAAAAAAACAAACTACAAGCAATACTGAAGTACAACATTACACAGTCAGGATGATATATGTATGTATGTGCGTATGTATGTATCTTGTCTAAAATACTGTATAGATCTAATCCACAATATTAAAAACAAAGCACAATCTTTTAACCATCCATGTCAAGTTGTCTTATTGAACACCGCCACAGGGAAACATGGGTAAGTGGAGGAGAAAAATGAGGATGAATATATTTGATGAAAGGGAACCCTACCTCATCAAACTTGTCTATACTAGACAAACCACGCACAACTTTGCTGTGTTGCATTAATTTCTCTGAATAACAGTGACCAACTCCTTGTGGACTATAGGAACACCTAATTGGCCAGTAAGGGACAAGAGAGCATGACCTGGAGTAGGAGCCAGCAGTTGCCCTGTAATGTTATAAATTTTCCTCAAGACAGCTTCCCAATTTTTTTTTTTTTACTGGCTAACATGTCCACCGCATATGCATAAAAGAACCTATTGTATTTCAACCTCTCCAGCAAAGTGGTGAAACGGAGTTTTCAATATGGTGTAATTTTAGAGGTGTCCAGTGCCATCTAAAAAGCAGAGCTGCCTCTTGAATTCTAGCTGAAGCTGTTCTTAAAGGTGGTTGAGACCACATCTGCAACCATTTGTGCTCATCAGTTTTAATTTCTAAGTCTTCCTCCCAGCCAAGCCTCATATTATTGGCGTTGTCCATAGTGGCGATAATTATAGCATCTTGAAGGAAGGATAAAATGGACATGGAATGACCCAGAAGAGGTTAACAAAAGTGATTAGGGTTATTTAATAAAGACTGGTTTGTAGGTGCTGTGCATGGATAATAGTTTTATTAAGAATGCAGCTAAAGGCTCTTCATTTTAAGACGATAATAATGATAAAGGTGGTGGCAATACAGTAAGCATGACTTGAGTTACCATGAGCAAAACAAAGAAATTCTAACACTCACCTGACTCCAGTTCCCCACCACCCAGTAGGCACCAAGACATGAATTTATGGGCTCCTCTGGAGGATTTGGATCAGAGCCATTCAGCAATGTTCTCCTGAAAGCCTCATCCTGGTTCTTTGGCACATTGGTGTCCCACTGAAATTGACTTTCTGTGGGCCGAGTGGATGTTTCATTGACAGAGGGATTTGGTGTCATTCTATTTGCAGACTTGTCTCTTGATGTATCATCTAACAGTGTCGGCTGTTCTGTAACAGGATCTGCTGCTACAGGTGTATTTATTTGTACATGAAGACCTTTGAGATCTATTGTTGTCAAGGAAATTTCCACTCCTGCTATTGGGGTAACAGGAACTTGACTAAAGCTGTCAAGATGGTCATCTATTGGTGAGGTTTTTGAGGTGTTGCCAGGGATGGTAGTAGGGGATCTTCTTGTTGGCCATTCACTTTGGGTTTTGTCTTTTGTTTCTCCATCAGTACTGTTAGACACTGTATCAGGTACTTCAGTTAAATAATGATCCCTTGGGGTGACAATCCAAGACATGGGGTTAGTGGTAAAGGAGCCTTTATTTATAAAGCCACCTCCTGAAGAATTGCAGGGTTTCATGTTGGATATGCTTCCCACATTTGTAACATCTGAAATACCTGCATTATTTGTGATAGGCCCATAAGTGCTATTTTGCAGTGAACTATTGTCACTAAATAAGTTGGAATAATTATTATGATTGCCTGCACCACTTGAATTATTTTGTAATATTTTTACTTCCAAGTCTTCTTGTTTGGGAAAATTCATAAGGCTAACAGATGTGGGTATCAAAGTAACATTTCTGGGCTCAGGCATTTTTGTTGTCATTGGGATGCTTGGCCTTGGTTTTGGGGTGGGCAATTTGTCCGCAGGGCCTCTTCTGGGGTTAGATCCCATTCTCCTGATTATCTTCCAACTCGGCGGTTTAATATGGGGGGTCAGTAGTCTTCTGGTGGATAGACACTGCTGGAGACCACATAGAGCTTTAGAATGGGGTTTCTTTGAAACATCACAAGGTTCCCCATTGTTTTTGGTACAGGTGATGTTACGAGTCCGTACCCCTCCACCACAGGTAACTGTACACTGTAAAATAAACACAAACTATCTCATCCATTTCTCCGTCACATAGCCATATAAAAATACCTAACCTGCTTTTAGGAACTGCAAGGACTATAACCAGGAACCTTTTGTTCTGTGTGCAGCAGCGCAGTGTGGTGTCCCGACTGGGACAGTGAGCAGTGGGAAAACCGGGCACATGACTTAGCCAGCACCTGGTGGATCCAGTCCTCCAGGCACTGGCTGAGTGCTTTTCGGGAGGGCGGGTTTGGGGGGGGGGGTCTTGCTCCCTGATGTCATCTGGGACTCCGGATTAGTCCTTGGACCAATCCTGGTTCCCTACCCTTGCCCTAATGCAGGCCTCCCCAGCCTGGTGCCCACCAGATGTTTCAGAGTTCAACTCCCATCAAGCACAGCCAATGTTCAGGAATGCTGGGAGTTGTAGTCCAAAACAACTAGAGATCATCAGATTGGGAAAGTCCTAACATGTTCTTTCAATATATGTGTCTGTAGGGGGCACCTGAACCTCCCTTAAGACTCTGAATGCGTTTTCAGGTTTATCATTCACCCTGGAAAAAAATGTTATTAAAATGTAGTATTATTCCATACTGCAAAGAAAATATTCTATAATTTGGCATTATTTCCATCTGTCCATATCTACCATGATAACTGACGTCCCCACCCTAGTTACTCGGCTCTTTAGCAGACACCAGACTGTCAAGCCACATCACAGGAAATTGGAACATGGCTCTGCTGAAAAGAGAGTCATTAATGCAGATCTTATGCTTCATCAACAATATTAGCTAAAATTAATTTAATTCAATTACTACCAGCATCACAGAAATTAGAAGAGAAGTGGGAGTTGAAAGGGCACACAAAATGATCAACAGAGGAATTTTGGTAAAAGCATATCCAATTTCATCCTTCATTTAATTTTTACAGGAGGGAGGAATAACAGCTTGAAGGCATTGGAGTTAGGAGCAACAAAACTATTATACACCTGTTATTAACTAATCACAGCAAAATCAAGCCAGGTGTTCTTGGTAATGGGAAAGTGAAAAACCTAACGTTCCACATTTGAGTTCAGAAGTGAGCAGTTGTTCTTATAAGCATCCTTTTTTTAAATTAAAGAATGAGATGTTTAATTATAAAGGGGGAGAGATATTTCTTTTTTTTGTGAGGATGGATTGTTGTAGATCACTCTATTTCTGGTTGGTGTTGCTTTCATAAGTCCATGTCATCCTATTTATTATTGCATTTATATCCCGCCTTTTTTCTTCTTGCAAGGAACCCAAGGCGGCTTACATTATCCTCTTCCTCTCCGTTGTATCCTCACAGCAACAACCCTGTGAGGTAGGTTGGGCTGAGAGCCTGTGACTGGCCCAAAGTCACCCAGTGAGCTTCCATGGCCAAGTGGGGACTAGAACCTGGATCTCCCGGCTCCCAGTCCGTCACTCTCACCACTACACTACACTGGCTCTCCTGTTTCAGTAGTAACCTGTTTCAGTAGAAACCTGTGTTAAAAAAAAAAAAGAGGGGGGGGGGAAATCTGCACAAAAAATCACTTTTTGGAAGTTTCTTGGAAGAGAAACCATTACGTGACTTGAACAGAAGACATGGGGCATGCCAAAAAGCATGCTAGAAGGCCTACAAGTTGTAGGCCTTTTTTCCTTTATTGACGTTGGAGCAGTGGGGTGGAAAAAGGTTGAGCAGGGCCTCCCACGAGATCTTAGGAGGTGATCTGCAGCACAGAGGCAAAGGTTTCTGACTCCCATTTTAAAAAAACAATTGCAACGAAAAGGCCTTGCTTTTTTTTCTGAATGAGGCTGCTAAAATGAAGAACAGTTAGGAAGAAACCAAGAGTGGGCTTTTGTGCGAAAGGACTGTGAGCTTAGTTCTGGGACTGAAAAAGAATTCCTGGATTGAGCATGTGCTTGGAGTACCCCCACCCATTTCCTTAAATTTTATGGAAGTATTTTGCACCTGGCTCTGGATGGTGGACCTCAGGATCTTAATAAAAAAACAAAGCGGACATTGCAAGCCTGAAGTCTGGCCACCCTTGGCTTTAGAGCTGGGGTCTCCAACATGGTGCCTATGGCACCATGGAATCTGTAGACATCTCTCTTGGTGCCTGCCAGGCTCCCTACTCCTCCTGATTCTTATTTCTTTCTTAAGATTTTAAAAAATAAAACTGGTATGCTGGTATGCTGCAAAGTGAAGTGCTGCTCTCTTGTGCCATCTTTATTTGAGTTCGAAAAAGTGGTTTTGGAGCTCAGACCCCACTTCTGCCTTGTACTTAGGTCTTGGGCAAGTTACTTTTCTTTTAGTCATACAGTCTTCCTTTTATGAAACTAGTCTCTTGTGACTGGCCATGCCCACCATGGCAGCCATTTTATGAACAATTTCCTGCATGGCAGCCACTTTGTGAGACCTCTCTTAATTTCAAATGTGCCCCAAACCCAAAAAGGTAAGGGACCCGTGCTTTAGAGCCTTACTTTTGGGGGTTTAATTACATAGAAACCAAATTTCGGAGGGAAATGACACCCCCATCTATGTGGACCTTATAAGAAACCAAGGCTAATTGTTCTTTCATGGTTTCTTGTCTACTGATGACTAGAAAAGTAGCACGCTCCATCAGAATTCTACCTCCTCTTTCCCGTGTCTGGTAAAGTAGCATGGTCAGAATTGCTCAGGAATATAACAGTGCTGGTTCCAATTGGTTCTTCCTCCTCAGAAATGGGCTTGCTGATGGCAGACGGGGGGAAAGCCTGGTTAACTGGGATTACAGTCAGCTTCACCTAATTGAGGATGGTATTTATCACACTGACATCCCCATGTAGTGTTACCCTTCTTTAGTGCAAACGTCAGCCCTTGCCACTTCCTACTACCATTCAGTTCTTCACTTGTTGATAAGTGTACACTTACCAACACTAAGCCCAACCCCCTAGCCCAGGGTTAGGCAACCTTTTTGGGTCACAAGCACGTTTGGCACTTTGAAAAATTGTCCTGGGCACCACCACAAAATGGCTGCCACGGGAGGCATGACAAAGGACAAGTAACCTGCTCAAAAGACTGAGTCCAAGGCAGAGGTAGGCTCAGAGACCCAATTCACTAAAGAACCCTTTGAACCCACAGTTTTCAGCACCAATAGAAACCTATTTCACAGCAATCTCAGCGGCCAGTAAGAAAATGTGGTGGTGTTTTTTTAAGTGAGAGGAGTAGGGCACTTTGGTGGGCCCCAAGAGAGGTGTCTAGGCGCACATTGGTGCCCAGGGGCACCGCGTTACCTACCCCTGCCCCAGCCTCTCTTGCTTTAGCATTAGAGAAAACCAAGAGCCTAGCAACAAGCCAACCAAAATTAGATATCATCTACTGCTGTGGTTTTTATTCATGTTGATCAACTGGACGCAGGCTGTTGCAGTGGAAAAGCGGGATATCCCTTTAAAATAGAGACATGCATGAAATGAATCTCTGAGGTCACAGTAATGCCTACACAACCGTTCCCGAGTTTTAGCTGAAGCGTCAGTTGCTGCTTTTCATTTCAAAACACTCTAGGGGCAGTTGGGGAGCAGAGTGGGTTACAGAGATCGTCGTTAGGTTCATAGTTAGTTTAGCTATGCACAGTCTTTACAGGCAGGATTGCTTTATATTTCATTGTGTTAGCTAGTTGTTCAAGAATTAATAATTTGGGAAATTTAAGTAAATTAGTAATTTAGATGAGTTAATACCTTGCACTTGACTGTGCCCCTTCATGCAGGCAAATCTATTTACCAGGCAGGAGACCCAATGTAATTGTATTTTATTGTCGCTTTTCTGTAGACAAGGTATGTCAATACGTTTTGGGGAACCAAATACAAAAATGTATCTCTCTCCTGGGTACCATAATTCGACTGGGGGAGGAGAGGGGTATGGATCTCTTAACAGATAAAATTAGCCTGTCTTGAGAAAAATTAAAGAAGATAAAAATGGCCAAGTAAGCCAGTAGGAGGGGGGAGAGCTAAGCTGGATTACTTAAGGTGCAATCCTATGCATGTTCAGACTGAAAAAAGTCCTCCCAGTATGCCCTAGCCAGGCATGTTGGGACTTGTAAGACTTTTTTCTATCTAAACATAGGATTACATGTTTAGTTATTCAAAGTTTAAGGTAATAGTAATTTAGCAGAGAATTTAGGTAGGTTAATATGCACAGTAGTTTTGACTGTGCTTCTTCCTGCAGGCAAAGCCATTTGGCAGGTAAGAAACGTTTACAGCTCTTGGTTAGCTGTCACAAGTTAGCATTGGCTCCAGGACATTAGAAAAGGAACTTGGAATATGTCTGGCCTTGATAGAGCTGAAAATAATTTGCTTTTAAAAGGTTCTCCTTCAAATTTTCATGTTTGAATTTTGATAGCAGGTGTAGGTAGGTTAGTATGTTCCATTTGATTGTGTTCCTTCATTATGCATGCAAAGACACTTATCAGGTAAGAGATCAAAACTAATCATATTCTATTGTAGGTTTTCTACATAAAAGATAAGTAAACGCATTGGGGGAACTCAGATTCTCAGCCCAGTCCAGTTACACACCTCAGTGACACAGACATACCCATCCCTTCCATCTATGCGTGATCCCTCAACCCACATACACCAATCCTACTGAACTTCATGCCACAAATACATATCTCAGTGCACCAATCCAACATCCCCACACACCACTCATCTCCCCATTGCCCCTTGCCACACCCATCTCCACACACACACACCACCAAATGTCCCCCCATACACATACTCCATAACCCCCCGCCATCTACACATCACACCATATCCCCACACACATACATCCACATGCACCCATCTCCCCACCCTATACATGCACCACATACACACAAACATCTCGCACACCCATCCCCACAAACCACACCCCAACATACACCCATCCCCACATAAGCAAACCCAGTCACACATCAACACTCTAACACATACCCCTGCACACACAACACACCCCATCCCCCTCAACACCTTCCACACACAGCATATTCCCATCTTCCCTGTCCACTGGCAAAACACACACATTCCTCATCAGCCCTCCACATAACACACACCCATCCCATCCCCTCTCCTCACACAACACACACCAATTCACCCTACACATGGATTTGCCTGCATGAAGTGACACAGTCAAGTGTGAGATATTAACTCATCAAAATTACTAATTTACTTAAATTTCCCAAATTTTTAATACTTGAACAACTAGCTAACACAATGAAATATAAAGCAATCCTGTCTGTAAAGGATTGCATAGCGAACCTAGCTATGAACCTAACAATGATCTCTGTAACCCACTGTGCTCTCCAACTGTCCAAAGGTTTTGAAATGAAAAGCAGCAACTGACTCTTCAGCTGAAACTCAGGGCATGGTTGTATAGGCATCATTGTGACCTCAGAGATTCATACCTGTCTTTATTTTAAAGGGATATCCCGCTTTTCCGCTGCAACAGCCTGCATCCAGTTGACCAACATGAAATAAAAATCACAGCAGTAGATGATATCTAATTTTGGTTGGCTTGTTGCTAGGCTCTTGGTTCTCTCCAGTGCCAAAGCAAGGTTGGCTGGGGGTATGGATCTGGCATGGGTGAGAAGTGTGCACTCAGCAACGGAACTGAGCAGGGCTAGGAGAAGACGGGCATGGAGTTTGCACCACATAGGTGTAACCCTACATGGGGATCACTTATTAGTAGGCCTTCCCATTACCCAATTTGTTATGGCCTATTGGTCAGCGTATTAGAAAAGATCAATTGTGTATTTGGCTGTAAAAATAAGTGTTTATAGAAAAGAAAGCAAAGAGCAAGTATGTGTTTTAAACATACTAATAAGGGTGAACTGTCAAGCATGATATTTGCTGTGTAATTCTATTTGTCATCCTCCCTGACTTGGTCTGCACCTGAAAAGTGTAGTTGCTGTCTAGAATACTAAAGAATTCTAATGACTCTTAAGCAATAAGCAAGTTGTTTGGTTTTCCGATTCTTTGTTGAATAACTATGGGTACAATCCAGTGCATGTTTAGACAGAAAAACTCCTACAATTCTCAGCATGCTGGGAGTTGTAGGAGTTTTTTGCTGTCTAAACATGCATATGATCTCACCCCAAATGAAACAGAGGAACTAGATACTCTTGAGTATAACATAGCCATGACTACCACAATAAAAATTATCATTTCTGATTAAATGTGTTCACAACAAACTTCTGGATGGGATTCTCAGGGTTTGTTTTTTTTTTACTGAACTTAAGAACATAAGAAGAGCCCTGCTGGATCAGACCAAGGGTCCATCTAGTCCAGCATTCTGTTCATGCAGTGGCCAACCAGCTGCCCACAAGAAACCCACAAGCAGGACATGGGTGCAACAGCACCCTCCCGTCCATGTTCCCCAGCTTACTGCCTCGATACTGGAGGTAGCATCAGGACTAGCAGTCACTGATAGCCTTTTCCTCCAGGAATTTGTCTAACCCCCTTTTAAAGACATACAAATTGGCGGCCATCACTGCGTCATGTAGGAGGGAATTCCATAGTTTGACTGTGTGCTGTGTGAAGAAAAACTGATGTACTGAATGGCTGGACTACCCATATTTTGCCACTGTTCCTCTGGGAGGCCCAAGGAATTTCCTCCTCTTAGGATTCAGACAACCCACTTTGTACCTTTTAAATTACAAGAGAGAGCAGGAGACAAGGGAGCTGCAGCTTCTTCCTCCTGTTCTTCCCTTGGTCCTCTGATACAGCTCCCCTCCCTCACTGTTTCTAATGGGCGTGGATCCAGGTGTACTACACAGCAAGTGAGGGAGGAAGACAACAGGATCTGAGAATTAGGCAGGCAGGAGACTTCATGACTGCCCCATTTCTCACTGCATTGGGGCACATTATGGTACAGTGTTTATCTCCAGATTGGAATGCTGCGATCCTACTTTTGCCCTTTTAATATAGAACAGAGGTCATCCTTTGGACTATGCTGCCATAGGAAAGGTCTCTTGCTAGTATAAGCTTTTGATTAATACAAAGGAGGAAACTTTTTTCTTTACCTCAGATAAATGGAAAATCTGGTATATTTATGTAGTTTTCTTTGTATGAACCCCTCCCGCCAACAAATCAATTTCCCAAATGGCAACGCGGAATTGTTTTTATTTTCAGATTTGTATTAAGCTTCTTCAGCTTGCACGTCATGCAGTGATTCCCCTGGGAACCAAACAGCCTTAAGTCCTGCTGGTTGGAGCTACAGCAGTGGGGGAAAGCTTCCAATAACCAAACATATGTTCTGCCGTCTGTGTAATGTGCAGATCTGCAAAACGAGTAATGAAGACAAAGGCCATTATTGCATTTTCTGCACAATGACCGAGGCTGGACTTGCCCACCACAGCTCATTGTGCACAAAAGTCTCCCTTCTCCCTGCTGGTGTGCCGGCGGGAAGAAGGGAGACTTTGCACATAACAGCGGTGCTGGAATTGCCTGCCACCTGCCGGCTCCTCTGCACAACTCTCTTGCGCAAGAGAGTTGTGCAGAGCGGTCGACAATGGGAACAGCAGCTGTGGAAGTCTGCGAGGTGGCCCGACTTGGCGCAGATCAAGTCAGGCCAGCTCGCAGACAAGCAAGCGGGAGTCTGGGGGACCAAGCCGCCAAAAGCTTGGTGGGCTTGGCCCCCCGGATGGATTCCTCCAATATCTCTAGGGAAGAGGAAGGAAGCAACGAGAGCCTGGCTATTTCACCATGCTACCCTTTAGCGGTAGGGTGACTACCTGGGCAGTTTATCCCCTCCTGCATGGTTTATTTAGCTGAGGCTTTGGGGTTGTGGTGGATTGTAGTGCTGCCTTAACAATAGCTGAAAGACAGTGGGAGTTTAGATAACGATTTTAGAATGAGTTGAGGCATTGCTATGATGTTCTCAAAGAATTATGTAGCTGTTGGCAAGATGTAAAACCATGTATCCATCTCTTCTTTACCCGAGATATAATGACTGGGTTTGCACGACATGCTAGCCCATCACGGGTGACTGCCCATGATGGGTTAGCGTGTCATGTGAACCCGGACCATTCTTATCAGGGTGGGTTGTTTTTTCCCAAACAACCCACCGTGATAACTAATGATCTGCGGTAGGGGTAGTTTTACCTATACTTGGTTGGCATGTTCTGTGAACCCAGACATGCCAAACCATCATGCATAAAGGGCATCAGGCAGTGAGCCACTCAGCAAAAGCGGCGGAAACCCCATCATGGGCTATGTGACATGTGAACGCATCCATTGTAATGCAATAATTGCACAAGCCCAAGGTGCAATAGGAAAATGGGTCTTTTCACAGGCCTGGAGAATGGTCTGAAGGCACATGAGGTGCTTCTCTTGCTGAAGCCAAGCCATGGATGGCTTATGGAAACTGCTCTTTGGAAGAACATAAACATCAAGTAAGTTGTGAACTGACCTGAGTCCAGTTGCTTACTGTCCAGTCAGATGGGCACAGGATATCTCTGTTGCATGAAAGACGTGTTTTTGGTTTCAGCAGATGTTGGCATTCTTCAGCAGGCAACGCTTGCTCATCGAAGCCCACGGCCTGGATGCAAAGGACAGTTCGCTTCTTCTCTCCTGTTGGACCACAAGTGGTGGAACACTTCTGCCATTCTCCCGCCCACCATCTGCAGAGCCAGCCAAAAGGGAATGGGGAACACCAAATGGACATGCACATCAAATGAGAGGAGGAGCACCAACAATGCTATGGACGCTTCGAGAAGGGAACCAAAAATATTGCTGAACTATTTATGTTCTGGGATTGGACTTGATTTCTCCATATTAAATATTAGGCTTACAACTTTTCCTGTTCCCAAATGATGGGGCTGCAGTAAAATTGGATGAAGATAAACTCATGCCAGCTCAGCAGAAGTATTTTGATAATGTCTGCCATTCACATAACATCTTTAATTTCAAAGTGCAATCCTGTTTACCCTCACAACAAACAGCCTTGGAAGAGGTGGGTCCTTATCATATGCATTTTACAGATGGTCAGCTAGGGATGAGACACTGCAACATGCAAAATATCACCCAAATAGGTCCAGGGAAGAGGTGGGTTGAACCCAGATAAAATATGCCCAGATTACTATCCACTGGACCACAGTAACTCTTCTCTTGGGTCACCCAGTTTAGGCAAGGAGTAGGCAACCTAGGGGCCTCCAGATGTTTTGGACTATGCCTTCCATCATTCCTTGGCCATACTGATTGGGACTGATGGGAATTGTAGTTCAAAACATCTGGAGGGCACCAGAATAGGCCCTAATTTAGGCCTATTTTTATTTGAGCATTGCAGTCCAGATGCCACTTTCATGTGTTTAGGACAAGTCATCATATCACACTAGTATCTTTATGGGAGAACCTCATGGGATGGGGACAGATATGATTATTTTATATGCCACCTTTATTCCTTTCTGGGGACTGGAAATAGCCACATTGGTCCATCTCACTTGGCTCCAGGATCTCTATGGTTCCCGTGCAGTGTGGGAACTAACTAAATGGAAGCAGCTCCCACACCACAGCAGTACTGTGTCAGCCATTTTGCTCCCATGTTTCAAGGTGAGAAGTTCCATCCCAGTTCAAACATCATCAGTCAGTGGTTACATAGGAAGCTGCCCTGTACGGAGCTGGACCATTGGTACTGCTGACGCTGACTGGCAGTGGTCTTCAGGGTTTCAGGCAGGATTCTTTCCTAGCACTACCTGGAGATTCTGGCGATTGAGTCTGGGACCTTCCATGTGCGAAGCATGTGCTCTACCACTGAGCTACAGCCCCTTCCCCAAGTGTCCGTTAGTACAGTATCACAACGCAAACAGAATACTATTAGTATTAGGGATGTACGGAGTGTGTAAAAGCCGCTCCATCTGTGTTTCACGAATTGTCAGGCACTTTTCATTCTGGCATCTGTTCATCAATGGAATTGGATTTCTTCTTTGTTTCCAAATTTGCACAAATTCACACTTGCAAAAATGTACAATTTCCCACAAAATGCACATTTTCACGGTTCAGCTTACGAGGTAAACGCACATTTTTGGCAGTTTTTAAAGTTTTGTGCATTTTTACTAAATTTGCTCAAGAGTCTGGAAAGTTAGAAAAATGGTCTGCAAGTCTGAGGAATCTGCCTGACTGGGGAAAAGCCGGTCTGCTGCGGAATCCATGGGTCAGATTCACTAAAAAAAAACGAACTCTTTTGGTCCTGTGACGGATTTCTCTAACATCCCTAATCAGTATACAATTGTATGATATCACACAGCATGCTAGAAACTGGGGGCTGGATTCCATGATTACTTCCACTTGTGGTGGTTGTCATTCAGCATGCAGAGAAGTGTTCTGTGCCTGCTCTGACACACACTCAGGAATGGGAAGAGGGGAAATGTCTCTTTAGAGACAGTGCTTGTTATTTGCAATTTCTAGAAGTCAGGGGTGTAAATCCTCAGGCCCAGGGACCAAATCTGGCCCACTCGGGGCTCCATTCCAGCCTTCTGAAGTTCCCCAGATGGTTCTTCTGCCCCAACTCTACCCAGCCCCCTTTCCTCCAACCAGCAACAGCTTGGTGGTTTCCCAACTTTGGGGTAGCCTTTTCCCTATTCTAAAAGCTTGAAATATCTCTCCTGAGGCTTAGGTACTGGCAGTAAGAGTTTGGAGCCAAAATATGTTGGTATTTTTGGCCCCACCCCCTTTTGACTTCAGCCCCTCCCACCACTGGAATACAGCCCCTGAAAGCTTCTCCAAAATGGAAGTTGGTCCTTGGACTGAAAAAGGTTCAACACCCCTGCCATGAGTATTTATGTTAAAAGTATTTTTTTAAAATTTAGATAGTCTGCTGCCAGATTATTTGGGAGTAACCTTTTCGTTGGCGGGCAGAGCAATGTAGAGGAGGTGGGGGAGGGGGAATCCATGATGGACAGAATGCCATTCCATAGGCCCTGTTGAGCTCACAGAAGGTGTGTTCACGCACGCACACGCGCGTGTGTGTATGTGTGTGGAATTTCTTTTGTTTGTGGCCATTTTTAAAATTTACTTTCCTCTTCCATTGCATCAACTGGGAGGGAAATAATCCACACCAACTCCAGGACTTGTGCAGGTTGTCTGACATCTGGAAGCAAGTTCAGCAGCTCCATGGCCTCCCCCAAATCTGCCCCAGAATGCCTCCTTTTTGCCCTCTCCACTATCGGAGTGGTGATGGTGGGGGAGCAACAGTGCAGGACCTGCCCACTGCTGCCTGGATGAGGCACCCAAGGGTTGACTTCCCTCCCCACCCCGTGGATCTCCCTCTCCATGGGTGGTGAAGGAATTGATGCTATATTGTATGGCCCCTGGGATACCCTCCTAAGTACTACAGGACTGCTACCCAAAAAACCAGCTCAATTAATTTAACCAATTGATTAAATAACACAGCCCTAATAAAGATGCACATTGTACCTATTTTTGTGTTCCTGCATTGAGAAATAAAGCCCTCAAGCCAACCAATTTATGAAATTTATATATTGAAAACTGTCTTGCTAGGGCAAAGGATTCATTTCTGAATGATAGACAGTTTGTGATGAACGTGGTTCTTTGCACACTTGGTTAATTACTGTAGACTACACCCTTGACATTTTCGAGGAAGTCTGCATAATCCTACTCTATATATTAATGTTGAGCTAGTAAGCCCTTTAATCCACACTGACTGAAAGTCAGCCTTTGCCAATTACCTGCCCAGGAGAGATTAGCAGCCTTTCTGGAAAACAGAGACTGAGCAGGTCTTGGTCTCAAACCTTAGAATTTTGCCTATTTGTTCAAAAGCAAATAGGCCCATCCATGGGAAATTATATAACATATTGATCTCTACAGCCCACTACATTGCTAACTCTCAGTGTACAAAGTGGGAGAAGCTACTTCTTAATAAACTGAGATACAAGGATAGTGTCATTTTAGATTGTTTTCTGTCAAGCAACCCTCCTCAGTTCCTTAATTTGCATTTCCCAAATATTGTCGTTTGTCCGCAACCAATCCTTTGCTTCTTCCCAGCATACTAGAAAAAAATCTATCAGATGTAGGGTGACCATGTGTCCTCCTTTACTGAGGACGGTCCTCTGTCTGAAGGGCTGTCGAGGACAATCCTCTATTTGAAGCAGTGGAGGCTGGTGGCTCTGATGTCAGTGGGCTGGTGAATCCATTCCAGTTTTCAGTCAGAACCACTCAGAACTCAAAAGGCACTATCCAAGCAAATTTTATGCATATTTACGTCCTCTTTTGTCCTCTTCTTTGGTGATGCATTGTCTCTTTTTTTTAGTGATAAGTAAGTGGCTACTCTAAACAGGCACCGCTTCCACACAAACTCATAGAATCATAGAATAGTAGGGTTGGAAGGGGCCTATAAGACCACTGAGTCCAGCTCCCTGCTCAATGCAGAAATGAAACTCCATTCATTTAGATGGTGGGCTGGATCTAGAATCTAGGCTTGGTGCAATGGGACTTCCTGGTTCTCTCCTCTTCCCTGCACGCCCCCCCCAACAGCCCCCAAATCTGCACCAGAGGGTTGGGGGACCCAACTTGTCAGAAGGCAGTGCCATAGTCACCACAGCCAGCAGAACTGTCACCTTCTTTCCAGTGTTACTGTCCACATTTCCAACACAATAAATGTTTAATTTCCAAAACTGTACATAAACAAATACTGGATTGCTCTTATGGTTGCACGTGTCAACACTCTAAAAGAATTCTAAAAGGTGCAAGGCAGATATAAATCATAACGCAAATGGATCCAGTTGTGCCACTGTGCTGTTACACAAGCCCCATTCATCATTGAGAACTGCAGTGCAAATATCCCAGTGGGCTGTGCCTGAAACAATTAAAGCTGCAATGCTAGCCTGACTTACTTGGGAATAAATATATTTGAACTTAGTGGGGATTACTTCCAGGTAAACATGCATAGAATTGCACTGCACCCCTTTTCCTTGGTGTGACTTGAACTCAATTTTCACTTCTTTTTAATCTAAGCAGAGAATGCCTCTGAGGCTTGGATATTACAGAGGTTGTTAGTGATCAAATCAGGTTATACAGTCAGCTGTTGTTGTTGTTGTTCAGTCGTTAAATACAGTCAGCCGACTTCTTAGCAATTAGCACTGAATAATCATTGCACTTTCATGGGGTCACAAAGAGTTGGACATGACTGAACGACTGAACAACAACAACAAATCATTGCACTGCATAGATCATATACTTCAAAAAATATTTACATGGGTTGTAATGGCACTGAAAAGACATTCCTGGATGTTGACCTGGCGTTGAATGGGGTACGGGTATGGCTACCCTTGAAAGACCAGGTCCGCAGCCTGGGGGTCATTTTAGATTCCCAGCTGTCCATGGAGGCTCAGGTGTCAGCTGTGAGCCGGACAGTGCTGTACAACTCCATTTGATACGGTGGCTGCGCCCCTACCTTCCCAACCATCTGCTCCCATCGGTAGTGCATGCTCTGGTCTCCTCTCGTCTAGACTACTGTAATGTGCTCTATGTGGGGTTACCCTTGAAGACAGTTTGCAAGCTGCAGCTGGTGCAGAACGCGGCAGCTCGCCTGATTAAAGGCAGCCGCAGGCATGATCACATCACTCCGGTGCTGAAGGAGTTGCACTGGTTACCAGTTGTTTTCCAGGCCAAATTCAAGGTGTTGGTTTTGACCTTTAAAACCCTATATGGCTTTTAAAACCCAGCCTATCTCAAGGAGTGCCTCCATCTCAAGGAGTGCCTCCAGAGTACCCCCACTGAGATGTTATTGCTATACACAGAGCAATTTGCCATTTCTTTTTGGCTTACAGATGCTCAGTGTTTACTCTGTACAACCAGCAGGATCTGTTGTAAAACCCACTGCTGACGAATGCAAGGTTAAGACCGGTCAGGAGGAATACCCTCAGCCAAAGAAGCCACCTCTGTCATCTGGAAGCTATGGTTCGACTCATACCACCTGTTAGCAAGGATAAAACTTGATTTCTGGGTACACAATGGTCCCTGAGCATACAATAACAGATTCAGGTACAATCCTATACCCACAGTGAATTCAGTGGAACTTACTTCTTGGGAGCCTTTTTGGCTAAAGGGCAGGGTAAAAATACAATCAATCCATTAATCAATCAATCCATCCATCCATCCATCCTAGGATTATACTGTCAGTGTGTCACTAAATGTAACACAGGGCCAAACTAGTGTCATTTCATTTCATCATTTCCTTCCGCATCTTTCATTTTTTAAAATGGCTAATAGCAGGTGCAGGGAGGCATGATTTCTATCAGGACAATGATGCATGGGAGGGGAGTATAACCCTCTCCTCTCCTGCCCTGCCATGGTTCTGACAGAAATGACCCCCCCCCCCCAAATCTCAATGGCTGCTGTTAGCCCCAGGAGGAAAGCTTCTTTGATGTCAACTGGGGCTAATAGCAGCTAGGGGATTTTCCTCAGTACCATGGTGGGGGAAGAAAGGGTTACTCACCTCCCCATGAACCACCGTTCTGACAAAAATTTCCTCCTGCAAAAATACACCTGCTATTAGGAATTTTTAAATGAAAACGTTTAGCATCCCATCTAGTTTGACTAAGATTTAGGTGGGTTTTAGGGCTGGCCCAAGACACTTTCCTGCTTGAGGACAAGGTGGCACACCTCCATTCCACATACAGAAGGCAACCAGAATAGCACTTCAGTCTTACTCCAGCACTGGACAGTGCCCTTCACAGCACCTGAGGGAAGCAGACTAACTTAGGCGGCTTGGGGCAGGCTCTATAGCACACATAGTGCTATCCTTCAAAAAGATGCTGCTTTGGCAGCTGCTTCACTCTGTCTCTTGGTAGGGCTGGCCCTGCTGGGTTTCTATAGTGTCAGTAAATCAGGAAACTGAGTCAGTGGGTTGCCTTAGAAGACTGTCCACCCAGAGAGCCTGTAGCTCAAGTGAAATTGGAAAAGGAGACACTGGCTAAAAACTCATTCTCTTATAATTTACTATGCTATGCTGATTTCATATTCTTCTTCATAATCTCTTATGCTGTTTTATTAGTTCCTTTAAAAATTTGCATAGTTAATTTTGTTTGCAAGTTTCTATGGTCTGTGGCCCAACATATAAATTTCTTCTGACAGACTGTTATTTATTGCCATCATTATCTGTGAGTAGGAAAGGGAAGGCTCCTCCTGTGCAAGCACCGGGTCATTACTGACCCCTAGAGGGATGCCGCTTGTGCTGGTGTTTTCATGGCAGACTGTAGCGGGGTGGTTTGCCATTGCCTTCCCCAGTCGTGACTACCTTTCCCCCAGCAAGCTGGGTACTCATTTTACCGACCTCGGAAGGATGGAAGGCTGAGTCGACCTGAGCAGGCTACCCGAGACCCGGCTTCCGCTGGGATCGAACTCAGGTCGTGGGGAGAGTTTCGGTTGCAATGCTGCCACCTACCACTCTGCGCCACACGTATCCTCCCCTAAATTGTATATGTGTGTGTGTGTGTGTGTGTGTGTGTGCAGGCTACCTTGGTGGACAGTCTTTTTCAATGCATTTCTTTTGCTTTCCATTTGGTTGTGTTTCTGGATCACAAAACAGGTTTTTCACCACACCTTTCCCCTTTTTCACACAGCGGGCAGTTTGTCGTTGGAAACCTACAAGGAAGAAGAATATGCTGTATTCAGAGGCAACACATGGCTTTAGGTAGGTGAACACTTCTGCATGTGAAAGTAGCTGTTACATCCAGGCCTGGTGTCAGGAGTTGGTACTGTTGGGCAGTTTCCAACAGCCCAAGTCCTCAGGAGGGCCCACTGTCAACATTGCCACTGACCGCAAATGCCATCTACAGCCATTTGTGTCTGGTGTTTCTCTCAGCACTGAAGCCCACCATTTTAATTCCCCCACAACTCTCCAGAGTGATGCTACATTGGGGTCTCAGAGGCACTGAGGCAGAACTGAGATGGCAGGTGCCAGCAGAAGCAATCATTGGCTAGACTGGCTTCTTTTCTCTCTTTTTTTTGCTGTTGCTGTGCCCATGTGGCACCACAAAGGCAAGAAGAGGGGATGCTGCCACCACCAAGGGCCTACCCACTGCTGAAAGGCTCATCTGGAGGGGTGCCCCACCACTGAGGAGCCTGCCTGGGGGGACACCAAGGGCCCCACAAAACCTGCCACCATCCCCAGTTGTATCCTAACAGCTGCATTACATTCCCTTGTTTCCCTTTAGAATTCTTGTATTATTCTGATCTGCAGGACTAGACTTCCAAAGATGCTCAAGGAGAGAGGTGAGGAGAAACTGTAACGTTTCAGATCCTGCCTAGCATAGCCTCCTTGCCATGTAGCTTGCTTGACTACACAAGCATTGTTCTAATCTTAGTGAATTAGCCATTGTCTGCACGGCAAAGGGATGTGTAACATCTTGACTAGTGGCATCCTGTAAGCATAACGGGCCAAACTGAACATTTCACGCTGGCGTGATAGCAGTTTGATTCTTCTGTCATTGCAATGGCCACCTAGCTATGTTGCTAGGTTATTCCAATCCCTCTCAGGGTGCTTCTAGATGAGGCGTTTAGAAGATGGCATCTTTCATTTGTAACCCATCTGAGTTTTTCCACTGCTTCTTTTGTCTTTTTTCTTAGCAGAAAAAAACCATTAAGAAAGAAAAGATGGGATAGGTGCACAATGCCTCTGGAGTAGTAGTGCTAGGAGGGCTCTGTCTGGAAGCACCCTTTCTCACCCTGTGGCAATGGCCTTGGATGACATGGGGAAGAGGGTAGTTGCATTGGTATTTTCTCTGCCCTGTATCCATTCCCAGCTAAATTTAACCATTTAAAGTTGGGAGAGGCTGGGCCAGAGAAGGACACGCTCACCTAAGAATACGGCCCACCGGACACCATGAGACATCTGAGAAAACATGCAAAAGGCTGGGTGGCATGTTGAATTGCCAACTCTGGAAACAAAACAAGATCTGTCATCACAGAGCCATAAGAAATAGATGGAACCTCCATGTTCAGAGGCAGTATACCACTGAACACCAGGCAGTGAGGGGCAACAAAAGGGGGGGTGCCTTCCTGCCCGCTTTTTGAGTTTCCCAGCAGCATTAGGCTGGCTCCTGCGGGAAACAGGATGTTGGAGTAGATGGACCCTTGGTCTGCTCTGGCAGGACTCTTGTTGTTATGGGTGAGCCCTCGAAGAAGATGAACACTCCAAGGCAGAGTTCAGAATGAGTCCAGCCACTGAACCAGGGGATGGAGTCCGTTGGTTTTTGGTGGAGCCCAGTGCAAAGCATCTGTTCAGGAATACAATATAAAAAAGAACCGGAAAGGTGGGGATTCGGGAGGCAGGGTGGAGTGGCTTTCCTGGCAGGAAGCAAAAGCTGATCAAGCTGGTTTGTTTCCTGGTCAGTTAGCATCCCTGCTTGTATGACCCTCAGAAACACCAAGCATACCCAGTTTTCAGTGCACTTGTGAACCAGGGAAGGAGTTAATGGTTTATCCATCAATTTAACTGAAAGCAGAAAACCAGGGCTCATCTTGGTCAGCCGTCCACCTTTACATGTCATTAAGTAATTTCCGTAAGTTAGTTAAGTAATTAGCGTCATTAAATGACTAGAAATGACTGGGAAGCAGAGAAGGCCCCACATCTAGGATGAGGCAAGATCCGTGCGATGGGACTTCAGTGCAAATGGGACTGAATAGCTCTTGCCATTTTGTCAACAAGAAAAGAAGCCTTGCAAGTCTGAATTATGCCATATCCACACAGCAAGATATATCCGTGGCCCCAGCTATGCAAGTTTTACATTTTGCTTCCAGAAAAGGTCCAGTTAGACAGAAGAGAGAACAGTCACTGGAACATTTTGGAGTAATTCCTAAGTTCACTGCATAACCTACACAAGCTCTCAAATCTTAGATCCACATTTAGAAATGCCAATTTTCCTTCTTTGCAGAAGTGCCACATTTTTAACAGCAGCATCAGACAGAAATTCATCAGATGGAGCTTCCCCAAACACTGCATCTCCATGCTGGGAAAAGCATTTTGTCCTATCCTACACAGAGCCTCTATCAGAAAAAAAGTGTCAATCAAAAGGCAGCAATTGCTCCCTTGTAGAGAAACCTTTTGTTAAATTGGGAAAAAGAATCCACTTATTTACAGCAACAACAAAGCCAGTCCAAAGAAAGTCAAACTGGTGTTTAGATGTGTAGTGAAGAGAACGGGTGCAGACCGTGGGCTGGGAAATGTTTAGGTCAAATATTATATTAGCCACAGACTCATTAGCTGGTCTTAGGCAAGCTATGGATTCTCACCCTCAGTTTCTCACCTGCAAATTGCAATATAGGGATATTGCAACATGATAGTTGAAAGGATGGTAGAGATATTGGCTTTCTTCCGATGCTTTGAGAATGAGCCTAGCCTCCACACAGGCTCAGCTATTCCTCCTCTTCAGCACAGCTGGAAGGAGGAGGTCAGAAGCTTTGCTTGCTTCTGTTTTAGACTAAGGGCACAATCCCATCTATTGCGCCCTTGCTGCTTCGAAGCCCCTGAACTCGAGGGGTTCAGAGATTCCTATGCCCTGCTGGGCTGAAGCCAGCCGGGCAGGAGGAGTGGCAGTGGTGAGCTTTGCCTCCCTGCCCTCCATTCATTGCTTTTTCGCTAGACGGGCTTTTCAGCCCAGCATCAAAGTCGGAGGAAAGGAGGCTGGAGGAGGCTCAGAATAAATCATATCCTGGCCTCTCCCAACTCCTCCCCTCCCCACCCCACCCCACCCACTGGAATGCCCCCTTTCCCCCCTCTCTGAGGCCAAGTTTCTGACCTTGCAGAGGCAGCCAGCACAGGTCTGTCCACGCTGGCTGCCTGGGAGTAGGGTTGGGGGATTGGATCGCCAACTCCCCCTTCCAAGGTCAGAGCTCAGATGGAGGAATCCAAACTATCCTACAATCCCTGGGATGCTCATTAGAGAACAGGATTGTTCTCTAACTGCGGATTGGTATGAAATCTGAAGTGTGGTTAACCTTAACTATGGTTTGTTGAAAGAAACCAGCCTCACACCATGAGGCTGATTTGTTAATTCCACAGTTTAGACTTTGGACATAATGCTAAAGTGATTAATTGAAACAGAAAGTGAAAGCTCTTTAACGAGCTTCCGCCATGCATTAAAAACGTGGTTGTTCAGGCAGGCATTTGGGGTGGGCTAGGGTAATTTTAGAAATGTGATGTTTTTAATGTTGAATATTATTGTTTTGAACTGTTTTTATTGTTGTACATCGCCCAGAGTGGCTGGGTGACCAGCCAGATGGGCGGTTAATAAATTAAATAAATAAATAAGCAAGCTTCCCATCTCCTCCATGAGACCATGCAGGAGGAGGAGAGAGTGCATGAGCCAGAGGTTTATGCATGGAACAATAAATCACTGCTTGTTGTTACGCTTGCAGGAGGCCAAGGTGTGTGAAATCTCTGAATACCAGCAGCCAATGAAGAAGTTTTCTGATAAGAACCACCAGCGGTGGGGTGACTGAGACAAGAGGGGAATTGTTGTCCTTATCAGAAATTGGCAGGAGGTGGCAGCAGAGAGCTAGCCACTCCACCAGCAAACACAGACAGAATAGCTAGCCAATCAGCAATGCACACTTGCATGGTGTTGAGGGAGGGGCCCCCTCCATCTGCTGCCCACTTAGCATTAGTTTCTGATAAAGATAGGAATTCTCCTCCCTCCTTGATCACTCCAAAAGAGCAGCCACCTGTCACTATTAGGGAACTACTTCATCAGGCACCATTTAGTTTGAACACTTTCAAAGGGCTACAGAAATGTTTAACATGTTTTCCAAATAGATTTTTTTAAAAAAATAGCTGTTTATCTTTAAAAAGCATGGAGAAATATTGATTTTTACAGTGTAACATAGCTAAATGCAAAAATGTTTACTTAATTCAGTCATGGGGAAAAAAAACTCCCTGCATTGTTGTCTGGCTGTGGAGGTGGAGGGGAATCCAAGCTAAATCAGCTCCAACTAATCAGTGATTAGCAGTGTCATGGGGCAGCTCTCAAAATGCCAATTTTTATTTACAGGGTTGCCTATCGAAGGACATGGTTTTCAAACCAGATTTTAAAGCTCCATTTGCCAACCCCTGCACAATCTATTTGTTCCCTACTTGGCATGCTCTTAGAATAATGAATGAATGGTGAGGCCAAAGCCAGAGAGAGAGGGGGTGGGGGGAGATGGTGGCATTAATACTTCTTACCCCGCCCGCATGTTACGCTGCAACCCGTCCAGCTTCCATATTGCCAAAAATACTCCAGCTCCTCCACTTCATTCTCAGAGCTCCAATCTTTACGAATGGTATATTCATATTTTATTCCAGGGTTATTTTCCTGAAAAAGGAGCTGAAAAGAATGTAGTTTATTATAAGTCTTGATCACATAATGGCAACAAACATGAAAGTAAGAAGCTTGATTTATTTATTTTTTGGTATGTTCTAAAGCAGAGATGGGCAACCTGTGGCCCTTCAGACGGTGGACTCTGACTCCCATCAGACCCAGGCAGCATGGTCAATGGTTAAAAAATGGGTCCAAAAAATCCCAACACCAAGTATAAGCTAATGGGATCTGAGCTAGTGGTGATTGACCAAGAAAGAGATCTTGACATGGTGGTGAACAGGTCAGTGATGATATCAACCTAGTGTGCAGCTGTTGTAAGAAAGGTAAATTGTGTTAGGCATAATTAGGAAAGGAACTGAGGAGAGAATGGCCAATATGTCCTGTGCTGGCTGTAGCAAACTCTAAATGCAGTGGAGTCAGCAAACATCCAAGCCTAAAGGTGGCTATCCAATGGAGTTCAGGCTAAAACAGAGGTGGTCTAAATTCAGGCAGAAATCAGATGCAGGCAGGCAGTGGGGATCAGGCAACAGCAGTAGTCAAGGTAATAGGCAAGAGGTCAAACACAGTAAATCAGTCAGGTATGTTATATAGTCCTGAAGCAGGCAGTCCAACAGGTTAGGAAGCAGAACATCAACCACAGGGCATGGTTCAAGAGGCAAGGTACACAGCACAGAGGCTGGATAGATGATGCTGTTCCAACACTGGCTGCGTTTTCAGTGAAGGCTTTTAAATCCAAAGCCTGCTGGACCCCACCCAGAGCTCAGCTGTAGTAATCCAACCTCCCTTTCCAGAGCTTTACTCCTGAGGAGTCCCTTTCTCCTGAGGAGATCTTTTCTGGAGGGGAGCACTCCTATGCACAGGGGCCCTACTAGCCTGTTGTTTGAGGCGACAACGCTCCCAGGGGTCAGGGGGTTGCTCAGCCTCTGCTTCAGAGGCGGAGTCCCTTTCTCTTGACAGGGATGGCCCTGCAACTATCTCCCCTGAGGGCTCAGGCTCCTGTGGGTCTGATTGCCATCCCTGGTCTGGGGTCCCCAGGGCTTCTGGGAGCTCCAGCTCTTCCACTGAGGAGGACTGCTCCAGTTGGAGCACGACACACCACCATAGTTTATACAAATCTATGGTGCGACCACACTTAGAATACTCTGTATAGTTCTGGTCACCGCAGCTAAAAAAAATATTGTAGAGCCAGAAAAAGTGCAGAAAAGGGCAACTAAAATTGGGGCTGGAGCAACTCCCCTATGAGGGAAGGTTACAACAGCTGGGATTGTTTAGCTTGGAGAAAAGGGAGGTAAGGGGAGACATGATAGAGGTGTACAAAATTATGCATGGTGTGGGGAATGTGGATAGGGAGACATTTCTCTCCCCCATAATACTAGAACCCAATGGGGTCATCCCATGAAGTGGATTGGTGGGAGATTCAGGACAGATAAAAGGGCTTCTTCACAGAGCACATGGCTAAACTATGGAATTCACTACCACAAGATGTAGTGATGGCCACCAATTTGGATGTCTTTAAAAGGGGGTTGGAGAAATTCCTGGAGGAGGAGGCTATGAATAGCTGCTAGTCCTGATGGCTGTGCGCTGCCTCCAGTATCAGAGGCAATATGCCTGTGTACACCAGTTGCTGGGGAACATGGTTGGGAGGGTGCAGTTACACTCATGTCCTGCTTGTGGGTTTCCCATGAGCAGCTGGTTGGCCACTGTGTGAACAGAATGCTGGACTAGATGGACCCTTGGTCTGATCCAGCAGGGCTCTTCTTATGTTAGGGATTAGTAGTCCAACAACATCTGAACAGCCACACAGGTTTCCCACTCCTTTAAGGAATAGTGGCAAAACCTTCTTTCTAATGAGAAAAAAAAGGTTATAAATACATGAATTGGTTGGGATTGGATCAGGTGTGTTCTGAAATGCACTTAACTCATGTCACTAACAATGCTTTCGACATATGATCCATCTCCATCTGCACTATGGGCTGATTTCTCACAGAGGTACTTGAGTTCTCACACAGGTACCAACTTCAGACTGCAGGTGCTGGTTCACATGGCTGAATGCTCCTCCATCCAATAAAAATGTCTTATGGAAAACTAGATGTTAGGGAGATTGGTTCTAGCACAGCCTTCTCCCTGACATGCTAATTTTCTATCTGTGGGGATTATTTATTTTTGTCTGTAGAATGTGGGAGAAAAAGCCTGTATAAGGCCTGAACCAAAGTCACCAAGAGGGAAAAATACAGAGAATATTGTAACAGAGTAGCTGAGAAAAACAAGACACAAAGAACTGAGTAAGAGGGTAGAATAAACATTTCTGCACACAGACAGAGCAGGCTCTAACTCCTGACTCATGGGCAATGGGTAGGCACAAACCCATTCCCTACTGAGATAAGGTACTGCCTGGTGGGAGGAATTTGCAAATCATTGTGCCCCAGCTGTATTTAGGGGTATATTCACGGTTAGGGAGCACTGATGCATACGTCAGCACCCCAACCCTAATGTGATTGGATATAGATAACATATGTAAGCTTTTAATTGGCAAAAGTCTTTCTCTTCATATTTTTACTATGTACTTTGTTTTCCTCTAAAACCCATGTAACTTGTTCCCAAATTGTAGTTCCTTTGTGACCTAGCTGTGTATACACGTTTTTGGTAATAAAGTGTGATTTCAGATACATTTACCACCAGCCTCATCCTTTAGGCGGGGGTGGTTCTCATTCCCTTTTGGTTCCCCACAGTTTCCCCCACAAGAACCATTCAATCATGTGATCATGCATCTGTAATCTGAAGTGGGGCAGTCCAGACACAGGTTTAGTCCAGGCACCTGCGTGAGAAACAGGACAGAATTACGTCTGATTATAGTGAGAACGGTTTCAAATAGAAACAAGAAGAATATTCCCTCTATTTCTGATTTAATGTAAGGCATGTTCACACTTCTCTGTCTGCCAGAAGAGGGAGATATCAGCAGGACTCATGGTAACTTCAAGAACTAAAAAAAATTAGGGGGAAAAATCCCATCCTTGGGGGAGACCCTAAAACATCCTAGTGAGAATTCAGCATGTTCGGTCCCCATGGAATGCTAGGAGGAAAAAAATGGGTGAGAGGGGGAATGGAGTGGAGTGCCTGCAAAAGGAGAATGGAGGAAAATATGCATAGATATTAAAAGGATAGCAAGAACTACCTCACTGTCTGGAGAGGTAATTTCCTGGTGCACACTGAGAAAGTATTTTTAAATGTCCCTAGGGATATATGGGAGAACTTCCCAGAGAAATCCACAGAGAAATCCAAGATGTTAAAGTAGTTGGTACTGGGCACCAGTGTCCAACCCCCTTCAATAACCCCCAACCAAAATGGAGACAAACAAAACGAATGGAGGACAAAGTCCTGTCCCCCACAAAAACCCAACCCAATGAAGACTGAGCATATCTAGTGGGCACCAAATGTAGAATGACTGTTTGGGAAAAAATGGAAAACCAGAAGGAAGGGGAATGGAATGGAGTGGTTAGATCAGAAGCACTCCACTCCGCAACATTTCGTTGCAGGGCTCTAGTTGTTGCTACAAGGTTTTCCATTGAGAGTGGCCAGATGTAAAATAGGGCAAGCTTCCCAATGTGTTTAATATTTGAATAGAAGAGTAACTCTTGACAAGTGCATGGGAGTTGCTAGGTTCTGAACTAGCCTTTAACAGTGGCTAGATAGGCAGGAACTTGGAAGTAAAGCTTCTCAAAGGCATGCAAGATAATCATTATCGCCTGTTGCTTGCTGCAAACCAAGCTACTGTTAAAGGCACAGCTCCAGGCGCCAGTTCAAAAGGTGGCAACTCTGCAGGTGCAGAGCATTGTGTAGGGGTGAGAAAAGCTGAGCCTGCTAAAATTCTTTCTCTTATGCTACAATTAGTAAAGGTACAGAAAACTGCTGCACATCTCAATACCCACAGCAATCTGCTAAAGCTAGTTTCTCATACGACACATTGGCATACCTGTAGCCACAAAGATTCGTTTGTGGGTCCAGGCGCAGTGAGTTTTTCCAGGTCACCTTTTCTCCCATATTGAAATATTGTTCCTGCCACTTTGTAGTCTCCATTCCATTGGATAATAAACCCTCCATTTAGGTAATACTTTTCTGGGTCTTCACTTCGCAATGCGAGGAAATTCCCTGCTTCTTCCATTTCTACCACTTTGATGTTCCTTGCACCTTTTGGAATCAGGCCAACATCAACATAACCTATGCAGGGGGGGGGGGACATTTATCAGCTTTAACAATGACATTAATGCACCTTGCCAGCTTCTAAAATTTATCAGTGCTACCCCTATTTGAGAGTATCTATAGAAGAGAATGATTTTATTCTGTATAAGAGCTTTTCTACACGAGGCTGTTAATTGGTTGTTAATCCACTGTATCTACTTTCAGTTTCGTCACAGAACTGAGATCCAAGCACTACACAAGGTGCGTTTCCTTTCCTGCTTTTCTGCTACATAACCTCTAGGTGGCACTGTGATATAGAGGAATAGTGCAAAGACACAAGTGAAAAAAGTATTTTCTTTCACTTTTACAATTAAACATCGCACTTTCCCTGCTCGAAAAACACTCAGCAAAAGTGCTCTTTAGACACAGAAGTGAAAGTGGAGGGTCACAACATTGTCTAAAGAACCCGTAAAAACCTGTGAGTAGGGGAATGACGAGTGCATGATAAATGCCTAGTGAGAAAAACCTTAAGTGTCCTTTGGTGTCATTCATGTCACTTAAGCCAACATCATTTCCCCTATTTCTGATGTTCAGGTGTGAGTGCCAATGATTATGTAGCAAAAATGGCACCAACTACATAAAAGAGGAAGGTAGCAGGCTTAAGAGTAATCCCAAGGCTTGCAGATGTGCAATCAGGACTGAGTGTTCTCAGTAGGCTTGGAATACTGAGTGGCAGTTGGGGGGAGGGAAGGGAGAATCCTGAATGAAGGCATGGAAGATGGAGGATTTTGTGACCATTTTCATGCCCATGGAAAGTGTCCCCCTCATTTTTGGCAATGTGGGATGGGGCAACTTAAAAGGCACAAACTGTTCAGAAAGGGATATCTGGACTTGTTTTAAAAATGCAGGTGTTCATGCATATCAGTGCACAGCAACAGGGCTTTACAAATAAATAAATAAATAAATAAATTTATTTTACGAGTCTTAGCATGTACATTAGCACACATCAAAGAGCTTAAACAAAATTAAATGTACATACCACAGTTTATCTGCAGAAAAAAGTTGCCAGGGTAAGAAGGCTTATGTAATCCTTTCATTCCATCCCAGAATTATCATCCTATCTTCTAATAGGGATCTCAATTCTCAGAGTGCCAGTCTCTGTCTAGCCAAAACAGTACCACCATGCACAACAGGGAGGTATCCGCAGCACTCAGAGGATTTTTTTGAATTTCAGCAGACCTTGGAGTTCCTCCAAGCCTGCTGATATCTCCCCCTTGTGCATGGGTGTTGCCATTTTGGGTATACAAGGACTGGCATTCAGAGAACTGAGACAGCCATTAATATAAAGGCTTTTTCTTACTGGGGCGGTCATTATCAAAAGAATGCCACTGGTCCCACTCCTGTGCAAGTAACCATGCTATGAATAAAAACACATGAAAAACATTTGTTACTATCAATTACCCTATGAAATGCAACGATAACCCGTCCTAAATTACTCTACATTAGAATGCAAAAAGGATTTTTTTTAACGCAACAGCAGCTTTGCAAACAGATTTATTTTGGCATAAGTCATCATTATTTTAAATTCACCTTGACAGTTTGATAACAGACTTTTGCCTTACGTGCTTCATTAAGATAGCCATTTAGTCTCGGTCAGCTGAACCAGCTTTAAATTCCCCCCAAAACTGTGCTGTTTTCAAAAGCTTATTGTATACCTTTTGAATAGAATAATAATACTAATACTACTACTACTAATACCAATAATAATTCGAAGCTAATTAGCTGTTGGGATTTTACTTCATTTTGTATAATCAGTGTCAGCTATTATGCTTCCCAGCTGTTTCTAATAAAAGCTCGGCAATTAATACAGCACTTCCCCTAAACAACTAGCTGATTTCTGAATACAAAACTAGATCTGAAAGGTTACATTCAAACAACACACACATTGTCTTTGTTCAATCACACAGTCTCAATGCTGATAAACATAAATATAGACTTGAACTGACAAGTCGCTGAGGCACTGAAGTAAGTATGCACACTTGCGTCACTGTATTGTATTTGCTTCACATACCTCCATCTGCTCTCAGTTAAAATCCTTTATATTAATATCGGATTATTCTAATACCCTTTCTCTGAGTGTGGATCCTTATGTAGCCAAAACAGCACCATCCACACAAAAAGGACATCTGCCTCATTTTCTAGCTGCGTTGGGAAATATAAAGGTACAGTGCACGTTTCTGAGTCGCAATCTCACAAACTCATCAGTTCTCTACATTTTTTTTAAACAGAGATGGTAGCAGAAGATAGACAATGATGGAAAAAAACCTGAAAATCCTGTCACACTTGCCCAGAATGCAGATAAGTTAACTGGCATCTGTAATAGAATGCTACAAGTGTGACCTGCAGCAAAACATTGCAGCATGGAGTGTTCAGGGTGCCAGCCAGCCATGTCTGCTTCCAGGATACTCTATTCCATTCCCCCTCTCCTGGTTCTCCATCCCCCCACCCCCCAGGCATTTTTACCATTCTATGGTCATTGAGTATGCTTGGTGCTCACTGGATGGTTTTTGAGGGTTACATTTTTGGGCTTTCCCCCCCTAAACTTGTTTTGTTCTCCTACAAACATTGGGGTTCCCTGAAGTCTACTGATACCTCCCCATTCTCCTTTCTCTGCCCTGTTGACAACCCCCTTGCCTGCCGTGTGGTATGCCTGGAGAAATCTATACTAGAGCCCATTTGTTTTGCGAGGCAGTGACGTGCTGTTATTTTTTTTAAATGCAATTGCTACTCTGGGGGTACATAGTAATGAATACAGTGCAGTATCAACCATGTCTATAACTCAGTTGAGTGCCACACACAAATGCACAGTGTTGTAATTGCAGCAGCAGCAGGAGTTTGAATGGTCACATGCATTTTATCATTTATATGTACAGTGTAACCATATGCCATATTCTGGAGGTGACGGACTCGACCTTGGGGGAGCTGGAGGTGGCGACGGCCGACAGAAAGCTCTGGCATGGGCTGGTCCATGAAGTCATGAAGAGTCGGAAGCGACTGACCGAATAAACAACAACAACAACAACCATATGCCAGAAGCTATAGTATTGTGCTGCTGTTGCAGGAGAAATGGGAGGGGTATGCTGCTGTTTCAGTTTGCTTCTTCTTTTAGTCTGCTGAGTGCATGTGAACCTTTGCACTGCACAGGAATGAAGGTTTAAAAATAAAGGGTGTGCTTATTCATTGCTGTGCAGGTGAACAGTAAAAAATAGCCACACACAAAACGTTATGGATTTCTACACGCAAATCCCCTTAAAAGCAGTGCAAGGAAAAAGCAGGGAACAAAAGAAGTGTAGATCCTACCGGGGAGTGTTGCAAAACAGGTATTACAGCTGTACAGCAACTCCCACTGGTAAGAGCTATAATACTGCTAGATTGGAACACATATTTTAAAACCCAACTTCCTGAACTTGGGAGCCCTTGAGATAAGTTTTGAAGTGCAACTCCCATCAGCCCCAGACAGCATGGCCAGTGGTCTGGAATGCTGGAGTTATAGTCCAGAACATTTGGAGGGTTGAGAAAGGCTGCTTTAAAATATGATTCAACCAGTACAAACCAGTTTGTTTCAAAAAACACAGCAACATATAAAGTTTCTCTCCCTCTCTTGTAATCCAAGAAGTGGCTGCTGTCAACTTAAACTTCATGAGTTAGTGATCTGACCATAACAATAAGGTCACAAAGAAATCCCACCCAACCCCTATTTCCAAACTTCCAGCCTCACACTCAGTTGAAAACATCAGGTTAAAGCTACACCTTCCCAAATGTGTTGGACCAATGACATATTGAGACAATCTGGCAGGGATGAAGTCCCAAGCCAGGCCCTCTAAGGCAGCACTGGGGAATCTCTTTCCTTTCCACCCAAGGACTGAATTCCACTTTGGAGAAGTTCTTAGGCTCTTAGGTTCCAGTGGTGGGTGGGGCCACATTCAAAGGGGGAGAGCCAAAGGAAAAAGGGGTGGATGCTAGGGATGGCGGAGAATTCCACCATGGACTCCAGTGAGGCCGGATTCTAAAGAATCTGGGCCCCGGAGTCCGTGGTGGAACGGATCACTCACCTCCGCCTCCCTGCGGGATCCATCTGGGTCGGATCCCTGTCCACGTCGAACCTGCGGAGCCAGCCACCAGCTCCACAGGGCTGGAGAAAGTCGATACAGCCAGCAGCCATTGCCGTGCCCTATCTCTGTGTAAGTCAGTCCCCCGACGCAAATGGCGTAGTGGGCGCCATTTGCGGCCACAAAGCTGGTCAATTAGCCTAAATGCAGCCGTAAATGGCTGCATTTAGGCTAATCAACCAGCTCTACAGCCGCAAATGGCACCCACTACGCCATTTGCATCGGGGGACTGACTTACACAGAGGTAACAGCATGGCAATGGCTGCCGGCTGTATCGACTTTCTCCAGCCCTGCAGAGTTGGTGGCCGGCTCCACAGGGCTTCGAAGTGGAGCTGGCCTGGCCGGATTCCGGGCAGGGAGGAACGGATCACCTCCCCCCCGTCGAGGTTTCCAGGGGGGAGGAATGGGTTGCCTCCCCCCCACGTGGACCCCCAGCAGACTGGAGGTAAGGGATTTCATACATCCCTAGTGGACAGACAAAATACAAAAAATACAAAAACACAAGAATCCCCCAGCATCTTTTACCTTAAAGCTCTTCCTGACAGTAACTAAGCCTTCAGAGAGGCATTCCAGCCTTTTAGAAAGGGAGAAAACTGCACAAAAACTGGGAAACCATCAAACAATTGGTGGCTGGGGGAAAGGGGGAGGTGTGTGGCCTTCTGGGTAACCATGGCTGGCCAGATTGGGGGACCCCAGGAAGGATGCGTTTGGTCCCCAGGCCTGAAGTTCCCCACCCCCTGCCCTAAGGCGTCTCCAAGATGAATATTGAAATTCCCCAAGACTGTCTTGGGGTTTCCCAACACCATCTGCCTTGGGCAGGGAGGCTGATGGGCAGATTTGTGGCTGGTACATCATCATAATCCCTAGGAAGGAAAGGAAAGGTTCCTCCTGTGCAAGCACCGGGTCATTACTGACCCCTAGAGGAACGCCACTTCCGCTGGCATTTTCATGGCAGACTATAGGGGGGTGGTTTGCCATTGCCCTCCCCAGTCATGACTACCTTTCCCCCAGCAAGCTGGGTACTCATTTTACCGACCTCGGAAGGATGGAAGGCTGAGTCAACCTGAGCCGGCTACCTGGGACCCAGCTTCCGCTGGGATCGAACTCAGGTCGTGGGGAGAGTTTCTAATCTGTCCCTAATTTGTCACAGTGATCTGTAATGTATTGTTAGACCTTTTTCGCTAATGAGAAAACTTTTAACTGGAAAGCTAACAGGAAAAAAAAATCCCATATTATAATTTTAGCCAGAGAAACAGCTTGCAGATAACAATACACTTGGAGATCAGACAGGATTTGATGTCCCTCAATATGCAGGACACTTAAGAGGTATGCAGGAAAACAGTCAGAAAATATTTTTCAAATATTCTCCCAGTCCTCTTGCAAAAAGCAGCTGTTCCACAGCAGGATTCAGTAGGTGCACATCTGATTGAAAAATATGCTTCAACAGGAGTGTTTAAGGCAAAAGAATTATCAGGGAGGACCAGATGTACTAAGTTTTTGTAAACAGCTACATCAATGATTTCTTTCCTTACTGCCACACTCTATAAGAAATGGAATAACCTAGTCAGACCTCCATCTACAGTGCATCCCCTGGTTCAGAGGTTTCTGATCAATATGCTGAAGGTCTCTAAAGCCCGAGACCGTTATCATTACACGATTTTTTTTAAAGCAACACTAAACCCACAGAACTTTAAAGCCGCTGAAAATCCACAGATAAAATGAGGTGACTAGCATGACAAATTGAAATCTTTACCTTTTTTTGCTCTCCTTTTAATAAGCACAAAATAAAATTCTTACATAATTGGAGGGAGCAATCCTGTGGCCCCTAAACAGAGTCTCGGGGGCCATAGGATATTTCGGATTCCTGGATCCGAGGTTGGGGACAGCGCTCTGACCTCAGACCCAGGAATCTGAGCGCCCCACCCACCCAACCTCACAGCTGGTGCAGAGAGAACCCCGCCGACTGCCTCTCCGAGGTCGGAAAACTGACCTATAAGAGGGGGTATAAGGGGCATTTCTGTGGGCAGGGAGGGGACTGGAGAGGCTGGCTTATGCCACATCCTGCAGCCTTTCCAGCCTCCTTCCCTGAAGGCACTCCCTGACACCTCAGCTAGATGGGCAAAAAGCCTGTCTAGAAAGGCAGAGCAGGAGGCAGAGCAGATGAGGATTGCCTTCGCCATGCCTTCTGCTCTTTGCAGGATACTCGTAGGCCTCCAAGTTCAGAGGCTTATGAGTATCAAGGACAGAACACATAGGACTACACCCACAGAAAATTAAACAATAGCTAAGATAAGGTTCTGTTTCTACCTAAACTTTTTCCCATTACTGTTTTGTCTCAAAGATTTCTGCTTTCTGCCTCTTACCCTCATTTTTTCACAAGGCCTGGTAAGGAAAAATGGGAAGTTTTGCACAATTAGTTCAGAAAAGATGGCTGCAAATATTGGTCCTTTTCCAGCTATAGTTCTAACTAGTTATGTGTAAGCTACAACCGGTGGCTCTGGATGTAGCTATGCATTCCCATTCATTCCAAAAGGTGGTGCTTTGCGGATGAATCTGCTGCCTGAGGTGGTGCTTCACTCTGCTTAATGGCAGGGCTGGCCCTTGCTACACTCTACTTAATGGTAGGGCTGGCCCTGGCTTGCTACTCGATTATACATTTATTTCAATATTTGGTATCAAACAGTTGTTAACAGTATTTGTAAACCTATTACAAGCATTTGGTAGTTGCCATGACATGTTATTTGGCTTCAGATAGTGCTAGTACACAATATCAGTGGTATATACACTAACCTTCAGGGAACAATGGCTTGTTTGCAAAGCACTGACTCGTTTGCAAAGAAACCATTGTGCATTTGCCACAGAGCCCTGACAAGTTGCAAAGGATGTTGGGGCATGACCTAAGGCATGCACTCAATTAATGTGAGGCACCACTGGGCCTCACAGTTACTCACTACTAATTGGGAATGTGTCCTGCCTAGAGATGTGAAGGTTTGGGGGGGGGGGACTGGAAAAAATATAAAAATTAAGGAAAAAACTTTTCCCACCCAATTTTCCAAAAAAATATCCATTGAAAAAATTGAAAACCCCCTTTTTTCCCCAAGTGTTTTTGTTTCCCTCCCCATCCCACCCCCATTTTTTCTGTTTTTTTCCCCCAGGCCTTCACATCTCTTGTCCTGTTTAGGAGCAGGTTGGACTAGGGGTGAATGTGTTTGGTTAAATCTGTTTCATCTGTGTTTCATAGATTGTCGGGTGTCTTTTATTCTGTCATCTGCTCATTGACGGAACCGGATTTTTTTTTTTACCAGCATATTGTTCTACTTGGGCTAATTCACATTAGCACTAATGCATATTTGTGCTTTTGCATATTAGTGCCTTAACTATTTATTTATTGAAAACATTTGTATCCTGCCCTATATCATTAAGATCTAGCATGATTAACCCTTGTGGTAATGCACTAATGCAAATAAGCACAAATCCCCCCGCTCTCCCAAAGTGAAAAGCCAGTCTGCAAGTCCACGGAATCTGCATGACTCAGAAAAAGACAATCCACTGCGGAATCCACAGGTCAGATTCATAGAAATCTGAATCCATTTGAATTTGTTGCAGATTTATCTGACATCCCTAAGTTGGACAAACATCAAGCTTTCATGATCTGTTTTCCTTTTTTGCCAGAGCCTTAGTGTCTACTGGCTGGAGCAGTCACAAAATGTCAGTTGTGGGAGGAGCCAGTCACAATATAGGAACTGGGACCAATCACAAAAAAGGTTGCTTAGGGGGAGGAGTCAGTTATAATTACTCAACGAAACCCATGAGGATGACATGGCTATACAAGTACAAATCAACAAATAAAACCAACAGAATTATTATTGTCAGGCATTCTCAGAATATCAGAGCAACAGAATCTTATCTCTGTTTACTCAGAAGAAAGCTCCACTGATTTTAACTGTGCTTTTTCTCAGCTTATAATCTTTCCAGTTTCAGTTTTTAACAAAATAAATTTTTAAAAATTATAATGATGCAATTTACAGCCCCTAATGCAATTTACATAATAATGCAATTTTTATAAGTTTCACTGTGCTGAATGGGATTTAAGAGGTAAATGTGCATTTGATTGCAGCCTTAGAAACTAAATCACATCAAATTACCTTATTTTGTTAGAAATACTATTTAAATCAGGGGCGGGGAATGTGTGGTCCTCCAGATGTTGTTGCACTACAACTCCCACCATCTCTCACCATTGTCTATGCTGGCTCAGGCTGATGGTTATTGCAGTCCAACATCTGGAGGACCACACATTCCCCACCACCGATTTAAAGGAAATGCTGTTTTGTTCAAAACTCTTAGCTCTTAATTCAAGTACAGAAGTCAGAAAACAACTCACCTTCCCCCCATAACATCAGCCAGAGAAGCTGGAGAAGCAGGGCTGGCCCAAGACATTTTGCCGCTTGAGGCGGACGAACGAATGCTAGCCAGCTCCCACTTGTTCCACCTCTGCGCCGCCTCCTGACCTCTCACTGAGGTCGCTCCCCCTCCCCAGTGGAGCAGCCACCTCACCCACAGCAGCAAAAACTGTTCAAAGTTTAATGGTTTATTATTACACTTTAAACAGTGTTTGCTGCTGCAGCAAAACAGCCAAGGGCCTTCCTGCACAGCTCTCCGAGGCCTTCGTGCCTGGTCACCCCACACTGTCTCACTCTTCCCTGGAGCAAGGCATTGTGGGGCGTAGGGATGGACGAATCTGTCAATATGGGTTTCTCTCAGTTTCTCATTTTTCCAGTCTTAAGTTCAGTTCAACCTGAAGTTTGAGAATTTTTTTTAAGTTCACCTGAAAATGTGTACACATTTTTGTGTGCATTTTTCCAAATGCATACATAATTGTACGCAATTTTGCCGAACATACATATTTTTGCAACAATTTTCCTAATATAATGCATCTTTAATATAATCTTCACTAATACACACATTTTTGATTGGAGAAACCCACTGCAAAATTTGGAGAGGTGCAAACTTTGAAGGAGAACTGAGTTTCGGTAACATTTGTTTTAAATAAAAAGTAGAATGGGTAGGTGCTAAGGTGCCAAGAAAGGTGGCCAAGGGAGCATAGGCACCACACTGCCTACCCCAGACTAGGCCTTCGGAACAAAGTTGCTAAATATGGGTTCCTCTTTCCCTTGAAATGTCAGTCCTAAGTACACTTACATGGGAGTACGTTCCAGTGAACGTAGCGGAACTTACTCAAAAAATGCATAGAATCAGGCTGGACGGCTGCAATTTTATTCACACTTAACTGGAAATAAATCCCAGTGAATCCAGTAGCACTTAGGTATGAGGAAATATGCATAGGACAGGCTATATTTTTTTTTCTCCCTTGAGGTTTTAAAGAATCTGATCTGAGTTCTTTTCTCTTTTCTTCCACCCCGTCTTCCCTTCCCAGCAGCAATATTTGAGATATAAAAAAAGTTGCCAAAGTGATTTCCTACTTTTAAAAAAAAGGAGCTGAGAAAAGCCAGAATCATAAAAAAAGATGTTTTTAAGTGTACACCTAGAAGAATTATCTCTTTCCACCCTTTCTTTACTCACCCACTCACACACCCATTTTCTCTCCCCTTCATCCAACCAGTTCGTATAAAATTGCAAACAGCAGTAAATTTTATGGGTATTTGTTGTAACTATTGGCTGTATTTGAAGGAGTCCTTCTGCCAACAGGATTAGTCCTTCCTACAGAGCAACGTCCCCCAACCTGGTGCCCTCCAGATGTGTTGGACTATAACTCCCAGCAGTCTGGCTGGGGATGCTGGGAGTTGTAGTCTAACAAATTTGGGGGGGTACCAGCTTGGGGAAAGTTGCTATAGAGGAAGCCCCTTCCATTGGAGAAAGGGAACTTTGGATCTAACCCTCTATTGTATACCTTTACAATAAGCAGAAAAATAGTTATTCTTGAGGAATCAGCACATCTGGTTTGGAAGATGGGGGAGACGAAGAAGAGGCAATTATAACCTTTGGCCTTTCCTAATTAGCACCTCTGGCTAAATATTAATATTTTCTGGGCCTGCTTTTGTGATGTCTGAAATTCCTCCTATTTGTTTGTAAGGGTTGCCACTTTTCCCCCCTGGCAGAGAACATTTTCAATGTTGCTGTTTATTGAAATGGCTGTAGCAAAGCGATGTGTCAGAAACCTTTCTTTACCTAATCCTTCACTTTGATTGAATGTTATCTTCACAGTCTGGCAAGAGGAACCGTCTCCTAGACAAACTCCACATTGATCTTCGGTTGCATTGGAATTTATCTCATAATCACAGCCAACAGCCTGAAGGAAAGAGACATTTTTTAGAATGAATGTTGTATTCATAATATACTGGATCACTGACGGTTTCACTATTTGCTCATATATCCGTTGTTTTAGAAAGGAAAATGAGATACTTTCAAAGTGGACATCACATTTTCACACAGATGTCATGCCCCACCACTTTTCTAGTGGAACCAAACCTGAAATGCTTGAGTCTCCAGAAGATGAGGAGAACCCTATAGCTGGCCCCAGAACTGACAGAGATTCAGCAGAGACAATAACTCCTGCTGAGTCCATCCATTACATGGAAAGATACCCTGCTTGAAGAGGCCACAGGTCTGGAGAAACTATTACATCCTGACTGGTCTTATCCCCTCACTTCAGACCCACCAAATTCATCCCCTAGGAGCCGAGGTGGTAACATGTCTAAATGGAAATGGAGACAGAGCAGCACCAAGCTTGTCTAGCAGCACAAGGATAACTTTTATTTATTTATTTCCACAAAAATTAAATGGCGCTTAAGGTGGATAACAATAATAAAAACAAGTTTAAAATAAAAACTTGACAAAAACAATAATAGAAACCAAAAGTTTAAAAGCACAATTTAAAAAAACCTTTCCCTGGCCCCATAGGTAGTGAGCCTCTGTACACCAGTTGCTGGGGACCATGGGTGGCAAGGTGCTGTTGCGCTCATGCCCTGCTTGTGGGTCCCTGGTCGACAGCTGGCTGGCCACTGTGTGAACAGAATACTGGACTAGATGGACCCTCGGTCTGATCCAGCAGGGCTCTTCTGATGTTCTATTCATGAGGAGGATACCTGATTCCTCAAGAGCTCCAGATACAGGCCAGGAAGGGGTGCCACGGCAACACCAACCATATTGCTGCTCAGCTGAAGTCTAACCCTGCTGAAGCAATGTCTCATCTTGCTGACATGGGGCACTGCTGCTCTATCCTAACTCCCTACATCTCCACCTGTATTCTGAATGCTCATATATCTCCCATATATGTTGGGGGTTCCCATAACTAGACATCTCGATGATATGAAATTGCCTTTATAGCAGCTTGAATGCAGGAACACATTTATCATTCAGGGAACGTTTGCTTATTCCCTGCAGTTTAGCAACGGATCTGCCCATAAAAACAAAACAGTAGCACTTTTACTTAATCAGCTGCTCTCTGCATCAGACACGAAAGGGCAATGTTGGAGACTTCAGAGGACACTTATATAACCAGTTGCGGATTCTGAATCAGTTGGTACTGCACTGACACAAGCTGTTTCGGAACAGAGTGAAAGAAAATCCTTAAAGATATATTAAAACAATGAAGAACCTGGTGGTATCTTAAGGGCTAACAAATTCACTCACATCCATTCAGGTACAGAGAGAAGGAGGTGTTGTTCTTATGAAGTGAGGTGTGAAAGCCCAGCAGTGCCAGGGATATTGGGCCACTGGTTGGTAGCTCCTGATCGGAAAATTGCTGTCCATTTTAAATTTCATGTTTGTTTCCCTGCCTGGGGATAGAACTGTGAGGACAGAGGTGTTAAGATCAAGCTCCCTGCATGGAAGAAAGCTGAAGGAGAGAGTCCTGCTTGGAGGGTTTTCTCCTGTGGGTGGGAAAGCAACTTGTGTGGGGGGTGCGATTTTGAGAGGAAAAATGGCAGGAAGGGAATGGGTTAAGCCAACCCACCACCACCCCTCTTCCCACTCTTGCTGAGAGCCTCCAAGGATGCTCTGCATTAAAAAAATCAAACAGGGGAAAGAATTACACACCTGAGTGCCATGTATAGTTTGAGGCTCCTTTGCGATCCTGGGCAAGTCACTTATCTCCATCTGATCCAGCACCTTGCTTCTGACAGTAGTCAGCCAAATCCCAACGGGAAGCTGACAAACTGGGCATGAGGGCAACAGCACAGTGGTGCAGCTAGGGCTGGACCTTGGGGGCCGAGAGCCAGGGCCCCTCAGCCCAGCCACCCCACCCTTCAAATGACCACCCAGAGAGTGCAGGGGATGAGGGCATCAGACGCAGACTCCAATATATTCCTGTAGTCATGATGGAGCTATGATTGAAATGAATTTAAAATACAAATTGCACATGCAAGAGATGATGATGATGACTAGCAGCAGCATCACCATCTGCATCAGGGTTGGCAACCTTGTAAAACAAGCGTGATCACATCACTCCGGTGCTGAAGGAGTTGCATTGGTTACCAGTTGTTTTCCGGGCCAAATTCAAGGTGTTGGTTTTGACCTTTAAAACCCTATATGGTTCTGGCCCAGCCTATCTTAAGGAGTGCCTCCAGCAACACCAGACAGGCCGCTTAACAAGATCAGCCTCGGATGGTCTTCTCTCTGTTCCATCAGCCAGGACAGCTAGGCTGGTGAGGATGAGGGAGAGGGCCTTCTCTGTGGTGGCCCCCACTCTGTGGAACTCCCTCCCTAGGGAACTCTGCCATGCCCCCTCTTTAATGAGCTTCCGCCACACACTGAAAACTTGATTATTCAGGCAGGCATTTGGGGTGGGTTAGAGTATTTTTAAATAATGTTTTAATGTATAATTTTACTGTTTTAAATTGTACTGTTGTACATTGCCCAGAGTGGCCAGGTGATCGGCCAGATGGGCTATTAATAAATGTAATAAATAAATAAATAAATAAATAAATAAATAAAATAAGCCATCCTGTCTGGCTGGAGGGATGCTAGGAGTATTAGGACTTTTTTCTGTCTAAACATGTATAGAATTGTGTTCTTAACAGCTTTGGATGCCAGGCCAATACCTTTTTTACATACTGAAGCCATTTAAAATGTTTTACTGCTGATTTGTTAGTCTGTTCTTTGATGTTATTATGCTGTTTAATGTTATTTGTACCATTGCATTTTAATTCATCATTTCAAACTCTGCAAGATTTTTTAATTGCAAGATGGGATAAAATGTTTTAAATAAATACATGCATTTCCCCTTTCATGTGAGGAGACTGCATTAAACAGGTGCCTTAAAACATCCTTATTAAGCGTCTGTACAGAGCCATAGCCAGTTATTATGCATAATTCTTTTAGCTCTGAGAAAATTGTTTTGTGGCTCTTTGTGTAATACGACGGCAACCAATATGGTATTAATCTCTGTCTTGATACGGTTGCTTATTTTGGGGGGCAGTGGGCATGTGTGCTGTTTTGTTGATCGATGTATTATTGGAACTATGATATTAATTTGTTTTAAGTTGTATGATATCCGAAGAACTTTTGTTATTGGGTGACTAATACATGTGGGTGTGTGGGGAAGAGGATACACCAGCTGGGCCCCCCTGTACATTAGTATCTCATTGTTATTTACATTTCCCCACCACCACTTCCCGTAATTAGGGGTCACTATTCAATATTTGTTGGCTAATCAGCATTTGTCCAAGATAACTGGAATTCGTAATTTGCCTTGCTTATTGGCTCATCCATCATATGTCCATTTATTATTTCAAGAGATCTTGAACAAGATGCTGTTGTGGTTCTATTACAACAAAAGAGCTTTTATTCCTTAGAACTGTTTCCGAAATGTCACACCTCAAAATCATATAAAATGGAACAGAATTATCACGAGACCTTACATACAGCCTCCCGGTGAGATGTGCGAGTCCATCTTTATTGAGAAAAATAAATTGAAACCTTTGCTTCGTATGACTTGAAATAGTCATAATCTATAGCGATGAGTGAATTTTCAAAGGTCAGAATTGCTCAGTGGTGGCAAATTAAAAACAACAACAACCCACTTATCTGGGTCATCATCAGAGCTGTTGTCTGGGATCCCATAAGAATAGTTGTTTTCATATAAATATTTCTAACTAGCACCCCTGAAGTCCCATTTCCATCAAATCTAATTCCCTGATGGATTTCCAGGATAAGTAGATGTGACCATGTGACACATTTTATTACTACTCAAGGCTGTTCTCATCAAAAATGGGCAAATGTCCTATTTTCATGGTCACAATTCCCTACAGCAGTGATCTTTCAAACCAACAGGAAACTCATTTCCCCTTAATGGCATTCTCCAGTAACCTACAGGGTAGACTACTGCAATGTGTTGGGCTGCCTCTGAAGTACCAACTGCACTGGTAACAGGTCCATTTCTGGGCTCAATTCAAACAGACTCTTGGAACAGTGATGGCAGGGCACCCCTCCCCCCCCCCTCTCTCTCACACACACACACACACTGGATGTATCACAGAGAGCCTTGGATGCAAACAGGGGTCACAAGCGGGATACGAGGGGGGGGGTGCCGGGGGGGGGATGTTTCCTAACAGCCAGGCAGAACTACATAGATTTCCTTTTTAGCCTGGGTCTTTTGTGTATATAAAAACTAGAACATTCACTATGTTTACTAGTCATGGTGGTTTTATTCACTTAGAAGGCTCACCTGATTTGATCTGCTGTTTTTCACTTCTGACAGTTTAGTCAGGAGAAGTTGGGCAGTATCCAACTGTGTCATTCTGTTAGCGCAAATGATGTTGTGCTGGCAGAAACTAGGTTCTGAACTATGTGAAAGGGAAGAATCCAACTGAAGTTATATTTGCGCAAGCATGGTTGTGCCAGTGATTGTGCATCATGCTTGTGCAACCCGTTGCATATCTCTTGTGCACCCCATAGTGCAACCTGTAGTGTAACCAGTTACACAAGAGTTATGTACAACTGGTTACACAATGGGTTGCACAAGCATAATGCAAACTGCTTGCACAACTGTGCCTGTGCAAATGCAACTTTAGTTCTTGCACAACTGGTTCTGCAGGCATAATGGACAACTGCTTGCGCAACAGAAATATTCAGCAGAGCTCCGCTAGCACTATTTGAGTTTGCGGAATGACACCGTTGGATACTGCCCTTTGTCTGTAAACTGTTATTTACAGCAGTCTTATTGTTATTTGTTCAGTTTGTCTGTTTATGACTCAGTAGAGTTTGCCAAACCCTTTATGTTCTGCTTGGCAAACTATTGCTTTATTCAGCTGCGTCTGCTACACAGAGTTACCTGAAGGATTGTCTGCGCCCACGCATACCTTTTATTGCCTAGAACTCTTCGTCCCCATCTGGAATGGTCTTTCTTTGCCGAATGCTTTCTGCATGGTCTGTTCATACTTCCAGAGAATCTTGTAACATAAAAAGTCCAAACTGGCAACTGAGGCTGCACAAGTAATTTGGGACTTTGTCTGGTTCCTGGCAGGGAACAGCCGCTCTGTTTTTAATGCCTGTTACACTTGCTGCCTGTGCTTTCCGTCAGTTGGACTACCAAAATGCTCTCTCCCTGGACTCGTTGTCTGCTCTGGACTGTTGTCCGTTCAACCTTGTATTGTTTAAACCTGCTGTGTAATATAATGCTGGTCTTTTTATAGACCATCAATTATTGTTTGCCATGAACCAAGTACCTTCGCCTTTGATTGCGCAGAATGCCTTCTGGTCTGGACTATTAGTGACTTTTAAAACTGTTGTTTTGCCTTGACACTCGTACAGTAGAGATTTCCAGTGCAGACTCTGTTGCTGGGCCTGATCTCTGCTGGCGTGCATGCATTCCTAGCATTGTCTGACTTTAGGCCTGTCTCCTGGACCAGGTTCTGCCAGGGGCCCTTTTCAGTAGAAGCCCTGAGGGGAAACTGCTCTGCTGCTTAGGACTCCTTTAGCCAGGTCTTCCTGTCTGCGAAGCTTGGCACCCCAACCGGCCTATGCCTATTCTGTGGCTCTCTTTACACCTTGTTTTTTTAGCAGGATCGTTCTTCTTTAATCACTGTTTTTTGCGGGAGCTTTAGATGATGCCACTGCTCTCCTGCTGCTATCTCATAACTTTCCTTCCCTCTTTCCATGTTATCTGAGAATGGGGAAAACCCAGCATTTTCTGTGCTTGAGATTGAAATCGCCATTTCCCCCCTGTGTATTTCCCCTTTAGTGCTTTGTAGGGATGTAAGAAATACTCACCTGGTTCCATGCCGGGGCATCCACAGTGGGGGGGAGGCGCTCTGTCCCTCCCCTCGGAATCCTCCCCGGCTGGCTCCACAGAGCCGCCGGCCAAGGCCAGTCGCAGCCGGAGTTCTGGCCGTGGCCGGGCTGCTGCGGCTGCAAATGGTAGCCGTCGTAGCGGGCGCCATTTGTGTCCTTGGAAGCAGCCGTTATAGGCTATCGTAGGAAAAGAGCCATTTGTGTCCCTGCTCTATGCTGTGATAGGCTACGTAAATACTTACGTAGCCTATTACGGCTGCAAGAATGCAAATGGCGGCCGCAGCAGCCGAACCGCAACCGGCCGGGAGACCAGCTGGAGCCAGAGCCGCCAGCAGAGCCGCTGGCAGAGCTGCCGCCGCATCTGCCCCAGGTAAGTTCCATCCCGGGGGGATTCCATGGGGTGGCGGGGGGTGGGAGGCCATTCCGCCACAGATTCCGGGGGGCCAGATTCTAAAGAATCTGGCCTCACTGAAATCCGTGGCGGAATTCTCTGACATCCCTAGCGCTTTCTTCCACTTTGTGTGGGTGCCTGCTAGGGGGTCCCACTGTTGAATAACATTGTCATGACAACAAATCGGTGGGAAGTTGCGGGCAGGTCACTGACCACGCTTCCAGTGACTGTTTCTGCCTCTCTCCCATTCCACTACAGGCACTTGAACTGTAAAGTGCTTAACCATCCCAAATGCTTCTCCGAGATGCCCCTGAGCACAGTAATGCTTACTTCTGAGTAAACCCATTGGCTGTAAGGCTTTCCTTTCCTGGGAGTAAGTGCCATTGATATCTGTGTGGCTTGCTTCTGAGTAGGCATACATAGGCGTGCATTGCAAGTCTACTTAGGAGTAGCACTCTTAAGGTCTCCCATCTCCTTCAATGCATGTACTTGGAACCTTCTCCTTCCACTGACTTCACTGACAGCTTGTTCTCCCTTTTGCTCACCAGCTTGATGGGCTTTTTTCCTCCCAGGGTGGATGGGGGAGTCTCCCTTCTCAGCCACGCAGGCTTGACAGTTAGGATTTCAATGGGTATCAAAAGTGCCTTTTCTCCTCCCCTGAATAAATTCATTATGTGAAGCTTGCAATGGCCATTTTTAATGGTTTCGTTTTTGTGTGTGGAGTAGGGATGTACGAAAGTCACTTACCGTTTCGCGGATCTGCTTCGCGGTGGGGGGAGGCGCTCCATCCCTCCCCTCGTAACCCTGCCCGGCTGGCTCCACTCTGCAGGGATTCTGCAGAGCCGCCGGCCAGCTCCGCCAGCAGCCGGGCATCTGACCGCCGGGCAGCAGGGACGCAAATGGCGGTGGCCGTAGCTGCCGCCGTTTGTGTCCCTGTACTTAACCGTGATAGGCTACATAAATATTTACGTAGCCTATCACGGCAAAGTAAAAAAAAAAGCGCACACAGATGGCGGCGGCTACAGCGGCCGCCATTTGCATTCACTATTTTTAGCCGTTCTACGTAAATATTTACGTAGGCTAGAACAGCTAAAAATAGCGAACGCAAATGGCAGCCGCCATAGCCGCCGCCATTTGCGTACGCTGTGCCCAGCCATGGCCAGCCAGGGGACCAGCCACCCCCGCTGCCCCCACCACCGCGCCTGCCACCGCCCCTTCCGCCGCCGCCCCTTCCGCTGCCGCCACCCCCGCTGCACCTGCCCCCCACTGCCGCACCTGCCGCCCCCACTGCCACTACACCTTCCGCCGCCGCACCTGCCTCCGCTGCACCTGCCGCCCCCGCCGCCGCACCTTCCGCCCCCCCGCCACACCTTCCACCGCCGCTGCCGCACCCGCCGCCGAAGCCGCTGCCGCATCCGCCGCAGGTAAGTACTGTCCCGGGGGGTTCTGCAGGGCGGGGGGGGGCAGGAGGCCGTTCCGCCACAGATTCCGGGGGGCTGAATGGCAGTGCATTCGGCCTCACTGGAATCCGTGGCGGAATTCTCCGCCATCCCTAGTGTGGAGTTGTTTTAGATAAGGCAGTAATGCTGAGGTGGTTTTCCATTGTACTCCCTCCCACCTAGCCAGCCCCTATCTCGTCTCCTAGTCCACCTTGCAGGGTCAATGGGAAGCCAGAATAAGGGGGGAGAGCAAGAACAGTGCAGGGGGGCGGGGAGATAGCCACTATCTCTTCTCCTAGCACACCTTATAGGGTTGTTGGGTAGCCAGAATAACGGAGGGGGGGGGGAAGCAACAACAGTGCATGGGGGGGGGCAGGGAAACAAGACAGTTGATGGGAAAGCAGAATAAGCAGGGAGAGGAGCCACCACTGATGACAGATAAGGAAGGAGGGGATGCAGGAAGGAAGGAAGGCAGGAGCAATGGGCAGAGCATCAATCACGCTACAGGAACCAATGATCAGCAGGGTGGTGGTGAGGGGCCAGCAGCCACTTCTGTCCCGATTTTTCCATACAGCTCCGCCCAGCCATGAAAAGGAATACAGTGGAGGGAAGCGCTATGAGAGATGCCTGTATACAGGGCCAGTCTAAATCCTGGAAAGGACCAGGAATCAACAGGAACAGTTTGTAGTGGAATAAAATGCCAGGTGTGAAGAGAGCCTGTATCCTGAACCTAAGTCAGTTAAATGGCCCCTGTGTGTAAAGACCCTGCATCGAGGAATGTCCCAATTTGGCCGGGGTTCGCTGGCCTGGTTAGTTCGTGAATCTTGTACTTAGTTTGACTTGCGCTCATACAATGTAGCAATCCTCTAAAAGGAACTACATAAAGAGAAGGGACTCTGCCTGGCTGTACCTATTCTTGATCTTCCACTTATTTCAGCTTGGACCCCTGCCATGTAGCAATCCTGTAAAAGGAATTTCTCCAAAAGTGGGGACTCAGCCTGGCTGCAACCATGACCCTAAATCTGAGTCAGCTCAGGGCTCCTGAGCATGGAGATCCTGCTTTTAGGAATGTCTCTATTTTTGCATGGGCCTCTAGCCTTGATTCCTCTTGAATTGTGAACTATAGCCTGGTTTTGAATCTTGTATCATGAACCTGGATCTCTAAGAGCTTAGAACCCCTAATGTTGTCCTAAGAATTACATCTCTGACTATGTACTTGCTTCTGGACTGTTCCTTAATCTAAGCCATAGGCCATTACCTCTTGAGTTAACTGATTTATAACTTCTAAACTTAAGTGCTGTGACTTCTGAAGTGTGATCTGTGTCACTTGCCTTACCTTTGAATAAAGCTAATTCACTGAATCTGTGCCTCCATCATGCTGTCTTATCGTGAGGAAGCTAGGCCTCCTGACAGGAACACAGCTTGGCTTATAATATAATCCTATATATGTTTACTGAGAACTAAGTCCCACTAAGTACAATGCGACTTCTTCCTAGACATGTGTGTATAGGACTGCAATCTTAACCTGATCCAGTCTAAACTGATTTGGAATCTGGGATGCAATGCGGTCCGATCCGTACCTCATCCCAATGAACTCTGAAGTTCCTTCCCGCCATAAGCTCACAGACCCTCACCTACCTTCCTACCAACCCTAAAACCGGAAATATGACTCTTTCTTACATCTCCAGCAAGAACATATGGAACAGCATCAATATTTAAGACTATAAACCTGACAGCCCTTTTGAGGCCTGTAAATCTGTAGTCCCATGAAGGAAACATACCCAATACCTTACACATGCCATTAATACAGACGTCTCTGCTGTTGTTTCCTTCAAAGCAAGGCGTGCCGTCAATTACAGCGTCTAGCATTTTCTCTGAAAAGTGGTTGTTTGTAGGCCGGCATTGTAGCTCACAAGGATTAGCTGGAGGAGGGAAACCCAAAAGTGATATCAGTAAAACACATCTTAAAGCACAGTCACAGGGTTGTAGTGTTGTAGCAGCCATATCGGGGGTCAGACTAAGTAGCCTCATGCAGCCTCATGCTTCATGTTCTTGCTGAGCTCTTGCTCTCTGAAATATATGTTTGTAAGCTGACGAGACACAGGAATTTCTTATCTTGTCAACAAAGGCTAAGGTCATAGAACTGTATATCTTGTTCTCTGCTGTTCTCTTCTGTTCTCTGCTTATCATGGCTACCCTATAACCTATTTCTTGTATTATAAACAATGGTGCTAGGAGAAGAAATGTTGAGGACTGCAACCCCACAAGGGTGGGAGAGGAGGAGCCGTTTTCTTTGTGTCACAATATCTATAAAAACAATGTGCTGATGTAAATCGGGGCTTTTGGCTCTTTGGAAATGATTCCAGCCTTAAGCCCGCGCGTTAAATAAAGAAACCCTTTTTCCTTCACTCCGTGGTCTCTCTGACTCTGAGTTCTGCAACATAAATGGTGCCGTGACTCAGATGTGGCAGGCTCTGAGACAGAGAGGTGGCAGTTGCCTGCTCTTAATCACCGCACTGGGAGGGAGGGCTCGGCGCACGCCTCCCTTTCTTGGCGCCACCGACCTTTTTGTCGGGTGAATGGGAGAAAGCCTGCGCTGGGACCGCCCAAACGGCAGCGAGCAGCAAGAGAACCTTGGGAAGCGGAGGAAGGAACTTGAGCCCTGCCTGTATCGCAGCTGCAATTGAGTTGAAACCCACATTGGAAGCCTTCAGGAGAAAGGCAAGTATGGAGTAAAAGTGGGCCCCACCTTTAGGGAGAAAGGCCACTGGGCAGAAAAAAAGAGGGCCCCACCTTATGAAGAAGGTCAGTGTTGGTATACGTATACAAAAGAACCTACCCCTTGAGGGTAGAAGGGGGGCCTGATCACACCCCCGAGCAGGCACTAATACTCAGCAAGGCGCTGAGGAAACTGCTTCGCTCTAGTGGAAAAGTGGGAAAGTGGGTGGCAGGGACATATGAATGAAGTGATGAAATTGATGATTGTGTGAGTGGCTACTGCGGTTTCTGTTGCATACCGTCGACCGTCCGGGTGCCCTGGCCAGTAGCAAAGTGCGTGGTGTGAAATTCCTTTTGTGTCGGTCAGTGAGACCCCTTACTCGCTGACCAATCCCCTTCCCTCTTTGTGTCTGTCTTCATCTTAGGAGGGAGGCTATGGGAGGTGGGAGAAGCAAGATTTGCACCCCCTTGAGATGTATGTCAAAAAAGAAGGAAAAATATATTTTTTTAAAGGATTCAGAATAGAGAGAGGAAACAGCAAAAAGCTCAAGGTCGAGCTGAGAGAAAAAAAAGAACAAGATCTGAGGCTGTTAATTAGAGAAATGTTGCGGGACAGCCCAGCTTTTAATGAAGCGTGGGAGTGTGAGGCCGAAGAAGTAGCTGTTAGCCTAGCGCACCGAGAGGGGGGGCAGGAAAATTGCCCACAACGTTCTGAGTTGTGCAACATCATCACCTCGCCTAATTGAAATAAAATCCCTAAGAAATAGAAACTGAAAATGAAGACCCAGAAGATGAAGGTGCAAAATGGAGAATAAAAGTGAAGAATCAGCCCCCAGGGCACAGGCTAGACCCCTCTTCGAGTGAAAAGTGTGCCATAAGACTGTCCCAAGGCAGAATGAAGTGGAAAGACCACGATGAAGATCTCTGTCAAGGTAGCTGTGTTTAGCTTTGAACTGTCCTAGAATTTCATAGAGCCTGTAGACCATCAGCTATATGATTTCTGAAGGGCGTAACCATTAAGCTTTTGCCGTGGGATTCCCTGCAATGAAGAAATCTCACTAATTTGAGTGTCATAGACTGCCTGAGTGTGTGTGCTGAAGAGACCGAGAAACTAGACAGCATGTTCCTGGCCAAGCCAAAATCACGCTACTACCATGCTCCTGGAAGCTGCAATAAACTGTGTAAGCTGGAAGACCCAACCTGATTGAGAAGAAAAGAAGATATTGGAGTAACTGTCTTTAAAAAACAGTAAAATCTGTGTAGCTGGCTAGCTGACGCTGTCAGTGATGTTACAACTTTAAATTAAGACTGTTTTCCTGTTTGAGACCCCAGCGAAGAAAGCTGACCCGAGTTATTTGTTGCCCGTGCCAAAGCAAAAATTTAGCTGCCCTGTACCTCATCGTGTCCTGTTTTGAGCTTGGGATTTACAAATACAAACAAACTGAGAAGCTTGCCTTTGAAGTCCTGCAAATCACCCCACCGCCTCCCCGAAGAAGATTAATGGCTGCCTGAAAAATGCAAGTATAAGGCGATGCCCATCACCCCCCAGCGTCCTGAGTTTCAGCACTTTGCTTTCGTGTACCAAGTTGAAGGGGAAGAGAAGAAACGAGGTGTGTGTGTGTGTGTGTGATATTGTAAATCCCTGGCTAGCTTGTCTAGTGATAGATAACCCCAAGAGCTTTCCCCCCCCCAATTGCTGAATCTGCTCCATCATGCCTTACCATGCAAAAAGTGTTTTCCATTCATTGTGTTAAATTGCAGAAAAAGTTTGTTGTGTATATTTTATGATTTCTTAAATATCATAAAATATATGTGATATTTGCAGATTAGTGTTAGTTGCAACTCCAAATGATATTGAGTGTGGTTCCCAATGGATGACAAGAGAAAAGACAAAGACAAGTAGAGAAAGACAGAGGCAAGTAGAAAAAGACAGAGAAATAGAGAAAGTGGCAGACAGAGAAGGGGGGGGGAAAGAAGAAAGAGAAGGCAAGAGGCAAAGAGAAAGAACATTTGTAGAGAAGAAGCGTGGCCATAGTTGCCCCCAGGGTGAATTAGAAGCAGCTAATTATGCCTAGAGCTTATTACCTGGGGTAAAGTAGCCACAATAACGTAATAGTTCTTTAAGATAAAAAAAAATGTAACTAGAAGGAGAAGAAGAGCCTATCCCAAATGTGCGTCATTGGGACTAGTGTAAGGCAGAAAGGTTTAAGTAAGTGAGTTTAACTTGAAAAAAAGACAAATAAAGAGACAAGGCTGGTGCATAGAGAGAAAAGTTTTATGTAAAAAGTTTGAAACATGATCTGCAATACAGGCAGATCAGCAAGAAAAAGAAAGCAAAAGAAAGAGAGAGAGATTTCTCTTCCCATACTAATAAATAAAAGTGTTATCAAGCACTTTGGGAAGCGAAGTTTGTTTACAGAAAGCTGTGCCTGAGAACCAAACACTTCTAGCCTATGCTGAAAATGCTTGCTAGTGTTGTGCTGCCTCATGGGTAACATGTATGGTATAAAACCCATTTAGCCCAATAGCTCATGGTTCAGAGAAGCTGTCTGATCCAACCATTACGTACGCCTGTGTGCTGTAAGTTACCCAATAAAGTCTCCTTGTAAGTACCCCCCCCCTCCCCCGCTGGAATCCCAAGACACAAGTGGGGCTGGAGCGCCTCACCCAGTATCAAACCCTGCTGTTAGAAGCCATGAAGGCAGGTATAAAGAAGTCAATTAATATGACCAAAGTGTCTAAAGTGCTGCAAGGTGCCACCGAAGCCCCAGAGCATACTTGGAGCGTCTTTTAGATGCCTATTGCCAGTATACCCCCCTTGACCCAGAGGCCCAAGAAGACGTGGATGAAAAAATAGAAGAAGACCCAGCAGAGGCAGAGGATTCTTAAGAAAGAACCAGTGTGCCCAGTGTGGACAAGATGGACATTGGTGGCATGAATGCCCAAATAAAATGAATCAAATACACAAAGGAGAAAACCAAAGGAGCCAGAACGGGCGAGAGAGAAGACAGCTTGAGAGGGGCCGTGACATTGACTGTGAGGGGCCGTGACATTGACTGTGAGGGGCCGTGACATTGACTTCATAATTGATACTGGAGTGGCATCAAGAGCAAGCAAACGTTAGCCTTAAACAAGAAGTCCAAACACTGGGCAAAGTTCTTCAAGCCCAGTGTTGCTTTGTCTTAAAAAATAAGCCCCAATTCCCATCACAGAAGTTCATCCTTTCCAACCAAGAGTTGAAGTATGAGTTAAAGAGGGAAAAAATAACCCTTTAACTCCCAAGTGGAGAAGACCAAAAACTGTCATACTTTCCACCCCCGCAGCTATGCTGGAGTTAAACCCTGGATACATTGGACACGAGTCAAAAAAAAGCAAAAAGGAAAGTGGACTGTAGCTGAAAATCCTTTAAAAACCATTCTGAAAAAGCAGTAAGAAGACTCAGGCTAGAACTTACTGTGGGCACACCTGGAGACTGTCCACCCTGCATATGGTCAGACCTGCAACTGGAGAACTGAAGAAGGGGACTAGACCCTACTGCAGTGTCAGGGTGGACACTGAGCCCATAGAATCCCAGAGTAGTTCTGATTCGGAGGAAGAGCAGTCGCTCCTGGGAGAGGAGCGTGCCCCTTTTTCCCAGGGCCTGCAGCTGACAGAGATTCCTCCCACCCACATTCCTAGATTAGAAAGCAGTCCAGGGAGTGACCCAGCACCGATAGCAGACTGGTTGGATGCGCGGCGCAGACGCAGAGAGCGGTGCCAAATGGTTCGCGCTCAAAGAACGGTTGCGCCCAGAGGATCCAAGGGAAAAGGGGAGGGATTCTCCCTAGTCCTTATATTCAGGGGTCTGCCAGTAATTGCTTTTCAGACGGGGACCAACTGTTCCAACTTAGGGCATAGAGATGCTGCTGCTCAGATCTAGTTGCTACCTGTAGAGTTGTAAGTTGTAAAAGAAGAATAAAGCTTTGAAAAGAATCCCTTTGTCTGCGTCTGGACTTGGCTACTGGATTAGACTGAGAGAGCCCTCCAAGGAGCCCTTGACAGCTTGGTCCCCGTTCCTCTTTTTTTTTCTCTCCTCTCTCCCTCTTTTCTCCTACTGCCTTATGGAGGGTGCCGGGAACCCAACGGTGCAAGCTCTGGCGCAAGAAAGCCAGATGCTCCGTGATCAGATGGCTCAACTGACGGCTGCCGTGCAGAATCTACAGGCAACGTTTCACCCCCCCCCACCTCCGATTCCCCCACGCCGCAAGTGCCCGGTGGCGTTGCCAGAGAAGTTTTCTGGTGAGAGAGGACTTTTTCAGATTTTCAGGGCCCAGTCAGAGCTGTACATGCGTCTTAGACCTGAGGATTTCCAGACGGAACAGGTTCGTGTGTGTTTTGTTATTAATCTACTGTCGGGCATGGCCGCTAAATGGGCTTCGGGACTTCTTCTCGCTAATGACCCCCTGCTCGGGGACTATCAAGGTTTCATGACAGCCATGGCACGTTTTTTTGGTGACCCCCTGCGCACGCAGACGGCTTCTTGGAAGATTTGCCGCCTCCGGCAGGGCAAGGACTCAGTTTCCAGCTACACAACAACCTTTCGCTTGCTGATGCAGGATTTACAATGGAATGATGCCGCGCTAGTGGCTTAGTTTTTGGACGGTTTGAACGATGAGATCTTAGATGAGTTGGTGCGCACGCCCTGCCCGCCTACTTTGGAGGAGCTCATCCAGACCTGCCTTCAGATAGATAGTCGACTGGAGGGGCGCCACCAGACCCGGCAGGGCGCCGGGAACCGGGATTTCCCTCCTCCCATTCCCCCACGTTTTCTGCCTCCTTCCCCACCCCCCGCTCTGGTGCTGGGGGTGGAGGAGACCCCGATGCAGCTGGGGGCTACCCAAGCCTCACTGCTGCCAGAGGAGCTTCAGCGCCGGCGAGTTGAGCGCCGATGTTTTCGATGTGAAAGTCTGGGACATTTCGCCAAGACCTGCCCAGTTAAATCCACGGCTCTGCTGCCTCCTCCTCCTCTTCCTCCTCGTCCCCAGGCTTGACTAGACTGCCCCCCAAGCTTGTTGGGGGCCTCCAGTGTGGGGGTCAGCTCCCCACCGGCTGGGTGCCTTCCCTAACCCCCCCCTCCCATCTGCGGTTGCATGTTCACCTCCTCTCCCCACAGCGGGGTGGGGTGGAGGCACTAGCTTTAGTGGACTCGGGGGCTATGACCAGTTTCATGGATGAGACCTTTGCCCTCTTACACGGGATTCCTACCCTGCCCCTTCCTGCCCCCTTTGCAGTGCAGACCATTGATGGGCGTCCTCTCTCTTCGGGTGAGGTGACCCGTATTACAGTTCCAATCACTCTACGCGCCCAGTCACACGTTGAGCAGATTCAATTTCACTTAGCCAAGGTTCCCTTATACCCAATTGTGCTGGGTTTTTCCTGGCTCTCTAAGCACAACCCTCAGATTTCTTGGGGGTTTCAGCAAATGGAGTTTGCATCTCCCTACTGCCAGGAGCATTGCCTCATGGAGGAGGCGCCAGTCCCTGCCCAGGCCTTCACCCTCCCCCCTTCTCTGCTTCTGGCAGTCCTTCAGCTACCGTCATCCTCCCAGAGAAGTATGCAGCTTTTCGGCATGTGTTTGACAAGAAGGAGACCGACTGGCTTCCCCCCCAAGGCCTGGCGGTACCTCACTCTTGGGAAGAGCTCCTTCACTCTGCACAGGCTCAGGATGATTTTGTTTGCACAAAGGTGCAGGAATTGGGGCTAGCCTCTGCCCCACCCCACTCTACCCCCTTTTCTTTGCGAGGTGGCCTGCTTTACCATTCCGGCTGGGTCTATGTGCCTTCTAGACCCCTCCGCGAGAGGGTCCTCCATCAGTGCCACGACTTCCCCACAGCGGGGCATTTTGGCGTTGCCAAGACCCTGCATGGAGTGACTAGGGATTTTTGGTGGCCTCGTGTGTGTCAGGATGTCAAGTCCTATGTCGACTCCTGCCCAACCTGCCAGTGAGCGAAGGCCCCCTCAGGCAAGCCCACAGGCTTGCTTCACCCCCTGCCTACCCCCTCTGGACCTTGGAAGCTGCTCTCCCTTGACTTCATCACTGACTTGCCTCGCTCACATGGTAAGACCACTATTCTGGTGGTGGTGGATTTGTTTTCTAAGATGGCCCATTTCATCCCCTGCTCGGGGTTGCCCACAGCCAGGGAGACGGCAGAGCTGTTCGTGACACATGTTTTCCGCCTCCACGGATGGCCCGAGGGCCTCATTTCCAATAGGAGGGCCCAATTCACTGCCCATTTCTGGAGGGAGCTACTGGCATTGCTCCATGTGACGCTCCGTCTTTCCTCCGCCCACCATCCACAGACGGACGGTCAGACCAAGCGCACCAATGCTACTCTGGAACAATATCTGCGTTGTTATGTCAGTTACCAGCAAGATGACTGGGTTTCCTTGTTTCCTCTCGCAGAATTTGCTTATAACAATGCCTGCCATGCTTCCACCCTCCAAACTCCATTTTTTGCCAATTTTGGTTACCACCCCAAGGCCTTCCCGTCCACCCTAGCTCCCTCTTCGGTGCCAGCAGCCCAGGACTTTTTAGAGGAGTTGCGAGCGGTACACCACCTCTTACGGGATTCCCTTGAGCAAGCCAAGACAGCCTACAAGGCCTCGGCAGACCGGCAGCGCCAGCCGGGTCCGTCTCTGCAACCGGGGGACTGGGTTTGGTTGTCCACCCAATACCTCCCCTCTCACTCGCCCGCACGGAAGCTCACGCCTCGCCGCATGGGGCCTTTCCAGGTTACGGCCCAGATTAACCCTGTTGCTTTTCGCCTGGCTCTCCCACCCTCCATGAAGATCCATCCTGTTTTTCACCAGTCCTTGCTGTCCCCCCTCGTTTCTGGCGATCCTCATCGCTCAGTCGGCTCCCCCCCACCACCAGTGCTGGTGGAGGGGGAGGAGGAGTTTGAGATCGCGGAGATTCTGGACTCCCGCCTTTCTCGTGGCCGCTTGCAATATCTGGTTGACTGGAAGGGGTACGGGCCTGATGAGCGATCCTGGGAACCCGCAGAAAATGTGCATGCTTCGTTGCTGCTGCGGCGCTTCCACCAGCTGTACCCCCACAAGCCTGGGGCTCCAGGGGAGGAGCAGGAGGGGGGGCCTCATGGGAGCGGGGATGATGTCAGGGTGGACACTGAGCCCATAGAATCCCAGAGTAGTTCTGATTCGGATGGAAGAGCAGTCGCTCCTGGGAGAGGAGCGTGCCCCTTTTTCCCAGGGCCCGCAGCTGACAGAGATTCCTCCCACCCACATTCCTAGATTAGAAAGCAGTCCAGGGAGTGACCCAGCACCGATAGCAGACTGGTTGGATGCGCGGCGCAGACGCAGAGAGCAGCGCCAAATGGAGAGCGTGGAAAGGAGGCGTAGCACCCGGTTGGCGCTCAAAGAACGGTTGCGCCCAGAGGATCCAAGGGAAAAGGGGAGGGATTCTCCCTAGTCCTTATATTCAGGGGTCTGCCAGTAATTGCTTTTCAGACGGGGACCAACTGTTCCAACTTAGGGCATAGGGATGCTGCTGCTCAGATCTAGTTGCTACCTGTAGAGTTGTAAGTTGTAAAAGAAGAATAAAGCTTTGAAAAGAATCCCTTTGTCTGCGTCTGGACTTGGCTACTGGATTAGACTGAGAGAGCCCTCCAAGGAGCCCTTGACATGCAGCTTGCCAGGTGAATAGCTGCCCAGCATACGGTCAGATCCCAAAGAAGATCAAACATGTGTGTTGTAGTGTTAGTAGTGTTGCATTGTGTTTCCTTAATAAGGTGCGACAAAGGGGGGTCTGCCCCTAGAGAGAGAAATCTGTCCCAGCGATTCGCTGATAATTACTGGCTTCACCTGGCTAACATCACTGGAGTAAAACATTTTTGTTTGCCAAGAGATATACCTGCAAACAGGTTTTTTTATCTTTTTCTCCTCCATCATTTAATTTGACTAATAACAGTAATGCTGTAGATGTTCATATCAATAATCTGCATGCATAATATAGTAGCTAACATAACAATGGGACAAAACAATTAGCTAAATTAGTTAACCCCTTGGCTTCCAGATCTTAGCTGGCTTAAAGCATTGTTCATCCTAATTCTACCAGTGTTGTTCATAGAGATACTGTTATGCCTTTGCATTCCTTGTCTTATGCGCTGTTTAACCAATCTGTTTTATGTCTCGGCTAGTAAAACTGCCGCCCTCTACGCTCTAATAGCTCAACAAGATATTAAGTAAGAGGGTTGCTATAAGAGTCCTGTGTTATGCTTCGCAAACCAGAATGTCTATTTGCGTAATGAAATGCTATAATTGTAATGAAATTATGCATTTAAGGGGGGAATGTAGCAGCCATATCGGGGGTCAGACTAAGTAGCCTCATGCAGTCTCATGCTTCATGTTCTTGCTGAGCTCTTGCTCTCTGAAATATATGTTTGTAAGCTGACGAGACACAGGAATTTCTTATCTTGTCAACAAAGGCTAAGGTCATAGAATTGTATATCTTGTTCTCTGCTGTTCTCTTCTGTTCTCTGCTTATCATGGCTACCCTATAACCCATTTCTTGTATTATATACAATGGTGCTAGGAGAAGAAATGTTGAGGACTGCAACCCCACACGGGTGGGAGAGGAGGAGCCGTTTTCTATGTGTCACAATATCTATAAAAACAATGTGCTGATGTAAATCGGGGCTTTTGGCTCTTTGGAAATGATTCCAGCCTTAAGCCCGCGCGTTAAATAAAGGAACTCTTTTTCCTTCACTCTGTGGTCTCTCTGACTCTGAGTTCTGCAACAGTGTGACACCCAATACTATAGATTAGAGATTTAAAACTGTATAAAAATAACTAACTACCTTAGCTACAGATGACAGTAAGCCCCTGCCTCCAATTAACACATATTTCTTGCAGGAATCTGAGGGCAAAAATACCAGTTAAATCTGCATTGCCATTATCCCACAATTCCTACTAGACCCAGATGTGCCAATTTTGAAAGCATCATGTTGGCTCCTAAAACTGCCATGAAAGTTGCCAGTATTTAACAACACTTGTTAATGCCTTCTGGAACCATATTGTTCTGTTGATTCTCAGTGGTGTTCTTATTAAAGGACAAAGTGCAGCATTTATGATACATCTGAGGTTTCCTTCTGGCAGTTGAGCATAGCTATTACAGTAGGGGGAAAGCATTACTGCCAGGGAGCAGGCTGACCGTTTTAAAAATTACAGCTTGTTTTTGCTACTTTGAAAGAACAATCGCTTATAAGCGTAGGTTGTAAACTGGTTTTCTTTGTGTCATTTGGCGCTCTGTGTGTGTGTATTTTAACTCAGCTTCAACATTAGTCAAGAAGTTATTTTATTTATTTGCCACACATGTATTATGTTCTTCTTTCCTTCAGGAAGTGCAGAGAGTGTTACCTGCTGCTTCCTGGCAATCTCCCATCCAAGCATTGACTGAGATATCTGCTTAGCTTACATTATCATGATCATTAGTTTTACTTATAATTCAACAGTGCACGTATTTGAATGGATCGACACCTGCAAATGAGTGGTGCTTATAGCATTCTTCATAGAATCATAGAATAGTAGGGTTGGAAGGGGCCTACAAGGCCATCGAGTCCAAGCCCCTGCTCAATGCAGGAATCCCAGTCAGAGCATCCCTGACAGATGGCTGTCCAGCCTCGTCTTGAATGCCTCCAGTGTGGGAGATCCCCCCACCTCCCTAGGTCATTGGTTCCATGGTCGTATTGCTCTAAAAGTCAGGAAGTTTTTCCTGATGTTCAGCTGGAATCTGGCTTCCAGAGAAATTCTTTCTCTGGGTGAAGTAGCAAACAGATATCAAAGCAATTTCCTGAACATTTTTGAAGTTTAGAATTAACAAGTGGGACCTGCAACGAATTTTTGCAGTGTAGAGTGTTGATGTTCAGAATTCTAATCACTCCATTCTATTTCCCTTGGTTTTTTGCCCCCACTCACCCATCAGCATTGCATGGCCATCGAGTAAGCTCATTCCTTATCGGGCTGTTCTTGGGGGCGGGGGATTCCCTACCCTTCCTTTCCCCCTAAATATTTGTGTACTTTTGCAAACCCCAAGCCTGATAATGCCTCCCTCCTCTGTGTGTGTGTGTGTGTGTGTGTGTGTGTTGCCATTTCAGCTACATAAGCAACTGCACTCATAGCCTGAACATCAGAAATAGAGAGAATGATAGGACAGTAGTTTCCCTTTATCCCAAACTTTCTATCTTCAGAGAACCCTTTCAATCAACTTGTTTGATGACAGACTCTTGTGCCATGGAAACCTGGTGCTTTGCAAAGGATTCTGGGATATGGTCCAAGATGCAGTTGCACACTAAGTTCAAGTGGCCCTGGCCCTAGGTGTGAGAACGTTCTCCCTGCATGTCCACACCGCAGAAGGTCGATAGTGATGGGCAAAGCTGTCTCTCAGGGAAGTTTCTTTGCCATCACTTAATCGTCTTATTCAGGAACCCCTGGTACATTTCCAAGGAAACCCTAAGAAAAAAAAGGAAAGGTTCCTCCTGTGCAAGCACCGAGTCATTGCTGACTTCTAAAGGGACGCCGCTTTCGCTGGCGTTTTCCTGGCAGACTGTAGCGGGGTGGTTTGCCATTGCCTTCCCCAGTCGTGACTACCTTTCCCAAAGCAAGCTGGGCACTCATTTTACTGACTTCGGAAGGATGGAAGGCTGAGTCGACCTGAGCCGGCTACCTGGGACTCGGCTTCCGCTGGGATCGAACTCAGGTCGTGGGGAGAGTTTCAGTTACAATACTGCCACCTACCACTCTGCGCCACACGAGGCTCTTAAGGAAACCCTAAGGTTCCCCCAATTTGAAAACCTCTGAATGGAATGCTGTTAACACTGATTATTTATTGATTTATAAACTTATGTGAGAATGATACAGTTCTCTCTTCATTTAAACAGTAAACTAAAGCTACATTGATGCAGACAGCAGGTCTTCCTTATCTGTGCAGTTCAGAACCAGAAGCCTGGGCCCAAAAAGCCCCTTGGTTCCCCATCATGTATCAACTGAAAAAGAACATTTGCATTTTAACTGTAACTAAGTCAACCCATGGGCCGCGGTGGCTTAGTGGTTAAGACGCTGAACTGCAGACCGGAAGGTCGGCAGAACAGCAGTTCGAGACCCGAGTGCTGCGTGACGGAGTGAGCTCCCGTCTTCAGTCCCAGCTTCTGCCAACCAAGCAGTTCGAAAGCAAGAAATTGCAAGTAGATAAATAGGTACCGCCTCGGCGGGAAAGGTGACAGCGTTCCACGCACCTCGGTGTTCAGTCATGCCGGCCACATGACCACGGAAGTGTCTTTGGACAGCCCTGGCTCTTCGGCTTAGAAACAGGGATGAGCACCGCACCCTAGAGTCGGACACGACTGGCTGGGGACACCTTTACCTTTTTAAGTCAACCCATATGAAAAATGCACGGGTATCAGAAGTCTACATGTAATACAGTCTTCCTCAACCTGATGACCTCCAGGGGCTGGTTTCAGGATCTGCCTTCCAATTATGGAAGGTCCCTCTGCCCAACTTTTGGAAATCCCCCCTCCTCTGCCACACCCCATTCAGTAGGGTCTCCTGACTCTCTGTGTAGCATTTTCAGGGGGTTGGAGGGGCTGCTGTGGATGGGGAACTCCACTTTCACCAGACCAGTTGATCCAGTTTAAAACTAGATGCAACCCCAGATGTTTTGGAAGACAAGTCCTAGAATTCCTGGCCATTAGCCACCAGTTGGATCTGATGGAAAATGAAGGGCAAAACATCCGGAGGGCACCATGTTGGGGAAGGCTGATATAATAGACCAAAGCATCCCTTATGCAAGCAGATAATTTTCTCCATCCATTTACACGGGAGCTGCTTAAAAGGGCCACACCTTGATATCTGGAGAGTTTTGAGGGGTGGGCAAAATTCGGGGGGGGGGTGATCTTACCTTTAAATATGAGGTGGCAAGGAGCTTTTCTTTCTGTTACCAAAAGTAAAAAAAAACTTTGCCACTACTTCAAGGACCAGCCTGGCTGCTCTCACAGGGTATCCCTGGGAACAATGCATTATCATGTATTTCTCAGAAGTTTGTCCACCCACTGAAGATTAATCCAATCTTGTGGAGTGTTTTCACCCCAACTACATGAAATGTATGAAATTTGGCTGGGTGAATACTTCGGAACAGCACTAATTTTGGTATTTGGCAATCCTGTGAAGGTGACTGAAGGCTAGAGCAATTACAAATAGCAAACAAATGCCACACAAGGCTTGAGAAAGGCCGTAGTTCAGTGGTAGATCCCAGCATCTCCAGGTATGGGGCGGGGGGGAACCTGCCTGCAACTGTGGAGAACTGCTGCCTGTCAGTGTAAACGACACTGAGCTAGACAGACCAACGAGTGACTTGGTATAGGTCAGCTTCCTACATTCCCCCATAACAGAGAGAAACCATGTATTTTCCCATAGAGATATGAAGCATATTGTGAAGAGAAGACCACACAGTGGAAAACTAACAACTTTAATAAATAAAGCTCATTGAGCAAAGGCCATGCAGCATACCGCTGCGGGTAAGACTGAACAGGAAAGTGAAAGCACAGTGTCTGAGAGCTGACTCAGGCACATCCTGGTATGGCAAGCCAGGAGGACCAATATACTGCAAAGACACACACTTAAGAGTCCAAGCCTATTTATTTGTTTTATTTATCTAGTTTAAATCCTGCCTTTCCACCAAATGGTGCTCAAGGCCAAAGGCAGATAGGTACATCAAAGGAGACATAAAAATATCAAAAGGATATTTTTATGTCTCCTTTGCCTCTTGTGGTTCCTTTTTTTTTATATTTTTATGTCCCTGTTCCATTTTGGGAACCTCCACCTCTTTGAACAGAGCCTTTAGCCCTGTTCACCTCTTCAAATGTTGAAGGAAGACATTTAAAGCCAAAATCTTGACATTAATTTTCACCATTAGAAATGGGTGATTCCTACCTGTGTTATAAACTGGAATCCACTCATAGAATTCATTCCTGTAGGCGACAGTATCAAATTCACTGCACTGCATTTGACGAAAGTTTGGCATGGCTCTTGGGCACAGCTTAACATTGCACATGCGATAACGCTTTCTCTCTCCTGTGCAATACTTCCCTCCAAACTGTGGCCTAAAATGACATGGGTGGTTTTGAAAATTAGGAACGTTAGAATTTATGTATTATGTTTATATCCTGCCTTTCCTCCAACGCAGCATACATGGTCACCCCACCCTCAATTTATCATCACAACAAGCCTATGAGGTAGATTAGTCTACGAGATTACGCTGTGTGGGGGTTTGAAACTGGATCTCCCCTGTACTAGTCTGACATTCTAACCACTACGCCACACCGGCTATTACTGGATCTGTGCTGTCTCCATGCCCATGTGCCCTGTGTGTACACACTTCTCAGCCAGGTTAACTCAAGCCTCTCTTTAAATCCAACAAACAATTCTTTATCTAACAGTCTCTTTCAGGGGAACAACAAAGAAACAGTAACTCACAGTCCACAGTAAATAAGGAGGTTGTGAGGATTAGGTCCAGTGGGAAGTTACTGGTGGATGCTGGATAAAAAGGGGTGAAGCCTGGTAAAAACAGAGTATTCTCCCCCAGGTCTTCTGAGCGTCGTGCTCCTTTGCTGGCTAGGTGGAAAGTAAAGAAAGACTCCCCCGCAAGGAAAGTCTGTCCTAGTTCATCTCAGACTGCTAGGATCCAACTACAGCAAGCCTGGCTAGCAAATCCCTGATCTCTCCACTCACAGTATAAACATGTACATTTCTTATGCTTTAATACAATACAGAACTGGGGGCAGCACAGGATCAAACCACAGTCCATCTGTTCACCATTCTTTTTTCCAACAGCAGCTAGGTGTCTCTGAGCAATCACAAGGAAGGCATGAAGGTGCTTGCCAAAAGACTTCCTTGTTGCTATCGGCATCTGCTATTAACTGGCATACTGTGTTTGTACATGGAGGTTCCATTTACAATTACTAAGAAAAACTTTCATCAGTTGCAATGATAATCACATAAGGCTGCCAACTTTTTATTAGCTCTACTCCTGTGCCGTTAAGAACAACCCAATAGTCAGAAATTTAGTAAGTGAAGCTTTCCCCAAGACATATGCACATGCCAGGAATAAATTAATCTGCTAAATGTTAGCATGACAGGTTACTGTTAGAACAGCCTTCCCCAACTTGATGGATTTGGACTTCAGCTCTCATCAGCCCCAGCTAGCATGACCAATGGCAAGAACACTGGGAGTTATAGTCCAAAACACCGGGGGGGGGGCAGGTTGGGGAAGGCAGTGTTAGAGGTTCAGGGTGGATACAAGCAGTTAGCCTACAGCTATGTAGATTTGGGGGAAGACCCACTGACCGCCATCCAATGAAGAATTAAATGCACTTAAGCTCAGTGTGAAAGGGCACAGTCCTTCAATGTCCAAATCTCCTGTAGGCCCCCATGTCTAGAGATCCATGTGGAGCTCCAGCCTTCCGAATGCAGTAAGTGAGAGCCCCAAATCCAGCATGAATGAGTAAGAGTTGCCTTGATGATCATTTATTTATTTATGTATTTACATCCCACGGTGCTCAACTAGAAAGCCCCAATGGTGATGTGAAAGTTATATAAAAATCCATACAACATAAACTGTTTAAAACGAATTTTCAAAAACCTATTCTGTTCAGTGAACATTAAGTAAAAGCAACAAGTTATGATGCACACATCGATCCCAGCATTTCCAAAGCCTTCCAGAAAAGGTGGATCTAAATCAGGGACAAGGAACTTTTTTGTCGAGGTCCACGTTCTGATGTGGGGTGGGAACCTCCTGGCAGCAGCATGCTGGTGGTGGGCAGGGCCAAAGCTAAAAGTGGGCAGGGCCACCCCCTCTTTCTACCACCCCTTTCTCTGTCCCCCCTCCCCTTTCTGCGCAGTGGACCGAAGTGGACTCTTGACAGAAGTCTCAACTGATCACTTACAGGTGGCCTTTATAATTAGGCCAACAGCAGCAGGTTACACACCCCTGGTCTAAACCAATTTTACGGAAGCTGAGAAAATAATATCTCAGGCACACTTCCTCCAGGTAGGGAGTTTCTGAGAGATGGTGCCGCTGCACAGAAGACCCAAGGTCTAGCTATCTCTGTTTGCATCTCCGTGTATGGGCCTCCTCTGACAATCTCACTGCACATGAGGGAACATATAGGATGAGACATTCCTTGAGATGCTCTGGAACCAGACTGTTTGGGCTACAAATAGACTGAGATGTCAAGGGATTAAAGGAAGCAGCTGGGCATGAGATTTTGTAATGCCTGCCTCTAAGGGCCTTGGAATGTGGTTTGTGTAAAGTGTGTGGGGAGTAGAATGGAGGGAAGAGAGCGCAAAATCTCAGTTGGAAAGAGAAGGCGCTTGATGCGAGAGAAGAGGAGGAGGCAGAAAGAGAGTGAAGGAGGAGAAAAGAGAAGAACAGATGGACAAACCAGCAGTGTGGTGGAGAAGGAGACAGTCTACAGCTCAACGAAGAGTGAACCTCCACAACAGAGACTGGCAACAAAAGACTAAAGGAACTGGGACAAGCAACTGTTGTGAGCCTAGCAAGAGTAGCACTACACTTTACAGTGAACTGCGGCCTAAAGTTAGAGTTGTTGGTTTATAGTTATTAATATTGTTATTTACCAAACATTCTAAAGTTAAGTAAATACTATTAAATATCTATTTTGTTTGTCTCTGGTGTGACTGAAATCTGCCCCTCCTCATCCTAGTTATAGAAACCTGAAACATCACAACTTACTCTGGATTACTGCATTGTCTCTCGGCGGCCTGAATGCCAGCCCCGCATGTCCGTGTGCAGTGGGACCACGATGACCACGAGCCCCATCCACCGTGAACTGCTTCTGGGCTCTTGCCCACTGTTATGCACTCTCCTGTGAAGCACCACTAAACAATAAAGCAGCAAATGCAGTAGGTCAGAAAAGAAAACACAACACACTGGCACTAAAATACTCCTCTTCCTTAGTAACTTGTTGGAGACTGGTGTAAAAGAGATCACCTTTCCTGTCATTGAATGTTGTGGAGATTTTTTCGTTGGGGCCAACCCACACACATAACACAGGAGATCTGTGAATGGATCGCCATGTCATTCATATATGTGTGTGTGTGTGTGTGTGTGTGTAGATATATAAATATAGATATGTATGAAATACAAAAACAAAATAACAAAAATTCATTGAATTTAAATCTCATTATTGACAACAGGGTAGTACATTTAATGTCCCCCCCCCCTTAAGTTTACAGACAAAAATATGGCTGGAATCCATTGTCTGCTTGGAGGTTTTCTTTGCAAATTATATTTATGGTACAATCCTATGCATGTCTACTCAGAAGTAAGTGCCATTGAGTTCAATAATGTGTAGTCTTAGGTAAGTGAATATAGGATTGCATGGCTGGCTGGGGAATACTGGGAGTTGTAGGACTTTTTTCTGTCTCAACATGCATAAGGTTGTGCCCTTAGAGTTTTCTAAACAAGGCTATTAACTGGTTGTTAATCCGTTGTATCTACTTTTGGTTTCATCACAGAACTGAGATCCAAGCACCATACAAGGAGCATTTCCTTTCCTGCTTTTCTTCTACATAACCTCTTGGTGGCACTATGATATAGCGGAATAGCACAAATACACAAGTGAAAAAATGTTCTCTTTCAGTTTTCCTTTTAAATACCGCACTCTCCCTGCTCTAAAAAAAACTCACAGAAAGTGCTCTTTAGACACAGAAGTGAAACTGGAGGGTCACATTGTCATCTAAAGAACCTGTAAACAACCATGAGTAGGGAATGACGAGTGCATGCTAAATATAGAAAAGCCCTTAGCCTCTTTTCCATTGTTTTGGACTCTTTTCCATTCTGAGCAAAGACTTTGACAAATATTACTGTGTACGTCCCTGATTTGTATATAAAATAAAATCATGCCCTATTTTATAAAAAATCAGATATTTTGATTTTGCCTTTAGCTAATTTTAGTTGATATGTCAATTTTTCTGCCATTGCTATTTGGCACAGCTTCATGTACCAATACTTCAGCATTAGAAGTTCTGCAGTTTTCCAGCTTTTAGCCCCATGGGTTGACACGCTTTTCTTATCTGAAAAGCATACAACTTGTATCAGGTCTGGGTGCAAGGGGGGCAGGGTTTTAATCTTGTGCCCATGCCAACTCCCCAGTGCAAACTGCCCTGCGCAAACTATTAACAGCTGCAAAGGGAAAATATACAAGCACTTGTTCTGTTCTTGCATGTTTTCTCCTCCATGGCTAATGGCAGCTTTGGGGGTAGAAGGAGGCAATTCACCTCCGAAAATTAGCACAGGAACAAAAGGTTCCCCCCTGCCCCATGTCTCATTTTTGGAAAAGAAAAGCCAGGAGGTCCAGTTAAAGATTTCCAGTACCTCATGTAGTTTGGCCCTTATACAGCCCTTTTCTTCAGGAAGAATGGTGCAGAGTTGTGAGCAAATGGCCTCTTGAAATTATCCACCCTATACGTGGGCAGAGTATTCTGGGAAACATTTCACTGAATTTCTCCAGGGGTAGGAGAAATTCTCCAACATTTTCTTGAGGGTGGGGCTTGTCCCTTGGCAATCACATGCTCCAAGGCACCAGGCTTCAGGCTCACTACTTTATTAGTTAGCTACCAGGTTCCTTACAAATGCAAATCTTCAGAGACTGTCAGACTACAAAGGAAAACAGCTACTCCACATAATTACAAATATCAATAGTGGAGCCAAGTGGGAATCAGAGATGTTGCTGGCAGTTTGAACAAGAACTTGCCAGCCAGAATAACTTAGGGGGGAATTTGTTGTTGTTGTTCAGTCATTCAGTCGTGTCCGACTCTTCGTGACCCCATGGACCATAGCACGCCAGGCCTTCCTGTCCTGCGCTCTCTCCCGGAGCGTGCTCAAGTCCATATTCATTGCATCGGTGATGCTATCTAGCCATCTCATCCTCTGCCGTCCCCTTCTCCTTTTGCCTTCAGTCTTTCCCAGCATCAGGGTCTTTTCCAAAAAGAGTTTTCTCTTCGCATTAGGTGGCCAAAATATTGGAGCTTCAGCTTCAGTATCTGTCCTTCCAATGAGCACTCAGGGTTGATTTCCTTTAGGATTGACTGATTTGACCTCCTTGCAGTCCAGGGCACTCGTAAGAGTCTTCTCCAGCACCACAGTTCGAAAGCATCAATTCTTCAGCGCTCAGCCTTCCTTATAGTCCAGCTCTCACAGCCATACGTTACTACTGGGAAAACCAGAGCTTTGATTAGACGGACCTTTGTCAGCAAGGTGATGTCTCTGCTTCTTACTATGCTGTCTAGGTTGGCCATAGCTTTCCTCCCAAGGAGCAAGCGTCATTTAATTTCATGGCTACAGTCACCGTCTGCGGTGATCTTGGAGCCCAAGGAAATAAAATCTGTCACTGCTTCCATTTCTTCCCCTTCTATATGCCAGGAAGTGATGGGGCCAGATGCCATGATCTTAGTTTTTTTAATTTTGAGTTTCAAACCAGCTTTTGCACTCTCCTCTTTCACCCTCAACAAGAGGCTCTTTAGATCCTCTTCGCTTTCTGCCATTAGGGTGGTATCGTCTGCATATCTGAGATTGTTGATAATTCTCCCAGCAATCTTAATTCCGACCTCTGATTCATCCAACTCGGCATTTCTCATGATGTACTCTGCATATAAGTTAAATAAGCAGGGTGACAATATGCAGCCTTGTCATACCCCTTTCCCAATTTTGAACCAATCGGTTGCTCCATGTCCGGTTCTTACTGTTGCTTCTTGGCCCTCGAACAGGTTTCTCAGGAGACAGGTAAGGTGGTCTGGTACTCCCATCTCTTTCAGAATTTGCCACAGTTTGTTGTGATCCACACAATCAAAGGCTTTAGCGTAGTCACTGAAGCAGAAATAGACGTTTTTCTGGAATTCTCTTGCTTTCTCCAGGATCCAGCGAATGTTGGCGATTTGATCTCTAGTTCCTCTGCCTCTTCGAAACCCAGCTTGTACTACCAGTAGTTCTTGGTTCGCATACTGCTGAAGCCTAGCTTGTAGGATTTTGAGCATCACCTTGCTGGCATGTGAAATGAGCGCAATTGTACGGTAGTCTGAACACTCTTTGGCGTTGCCCTTCTTTGGAATTGGAATGTAAAATGACCTTTTCCAGTCTTGTGGCCACTGTTGAGTGTTCCAAATTGGTTGGCATATTGAGTGCAGAACTTTAACAGCATCATCTTTTAGGATTTTAAATAGCTCAGCTGGAATACTGTCATCTCCGCTAGCTTTGTTGCTAGTCATGCTTCCTATGGCCCACTTGACTTTACTCTCTAGGATGTCCGGCTCAAGTTTAGTGACCGCACTATCATGGCTATCAGGGACATTAAGATCTTTCCTGTATAGTTCTTCTGTGTATTCTTTCCACCTCTTCTTAATCTCATCTGCTTCTGTTCCTGCCTTCTTGGTCCTTTATGCCTGTCTTTGCACAAAATGTTCCCTCGATATGGCAGCGATCCATGAAGGGGTAGGGGGGAATGCCCCTCCCTTACAGTTGTGCCCCCCTACGTAAGCTATCACGGATAGCCAACCAGGTGGAACATCTGAGTTCTGCCTCTAATTTTTCCCGCTTTGCTCTGTGCCGGACTCTAGCATCCTTCAGGTCACACCCTGCACTCTCCTCCTCCTCCTCCTCCTCCTCCTCCTCCTCCTCTGAGACCTGGGTTCTCATGGGGGAGGAAGGGGGGGGCCTTCAGGTCCAGCCATCTGCAAGCCAAGTTCCTGAGAAGAACACCTATCCATCTCTGAGGTCACTAGGGAGGAAACCTCCCCCAGTTCTTGCTGTTCCCAATTTGAATCTGAGCTGCTAACGATCTCCACATGCTCAGAATAATTCCTGACAGGGCTCACAATTAGCAGTGATAGTAGCACTGCTTCTTTCTTTCTTTCTTTCTTTCTTTCTTTCTTTCTTTTTCTTTCTTCCTTCCTTCCTTCCTTCCTTCCTTCCTTCCTAATGGTTTTTGTTTTGTTTTGCTGTGGCTGCTGCTATTGCTGCAAGTGGCAGGAACAGCAACTGTGTGTTGGCAGCCGGTGTTCTATCTCTGGTCTCTCACAAACAGGCTGACACCATCTTGTCTTTGTAACAACTATACCCTTTTTATCCAGACTTCCAGTACCTTCTTTACAACAGTGAGTAGTGCTCTTTATTGGTCTCTCTGGTAGCCTGCGAGAATGCATCCTTGACTATTTCTATATGTTACAGCTGGGCCACCAACCTAGCGTTGTTCCAGGGCATTGTGAGGGGGAAAATCTGCCAATAAAAGAAATGGTGGATAATATTCAGAGAAAATTTAGCAAAGTGGCCTTCTTTTTTGGCAGTGATGGTAGGTATGAGAAAAAGAAAAAAAATCTCTGAAAGTTTCTCAGAAAAATGGTTTTGAGAATGACAGCTCAGCTCTAGAATGGTGTAAAAACCTTATGCAAAACTAGTTCTACACTTCAGTGCAAGCCCAAGGTTGATCCAATAAAACAATTAGCATATTCCCTAACTGCATCTTTAAATTACAAACATTTACATACACAACGAGGGCACAGCTAGACACGACAATGGTCTGCAATGGTTTAATCTTGGTTTGCGCAAAGCATAGTTAGCTGAGTCTGTACATGATGGCAAACTGATTTTGTTTGGCACTATGTATGACGAGCTCCATAGAAATGATGTGTTATGGTCCTACTCCTCCATATGGATATACGGATTTTGTTAAATCCATTCTGCCTGTGTTTTGCACATTGTCAGGCGTCTTTCATTCCATCAACTGCTCATTGAGGGAATCTGATTTTTTTAGGGATGTATGAGAATTTTATTCCTTTTGCACACGTGTGCATTAGCTGATGCACGTTAGCCTAAGTGCACACTTTCACTAATGCTCACTTGTGCTGATTTGCACTTGCAGTAATTCACATTTGTGCAAATCCCCCCAAAAGTAAAAACCTGGTCCATAAGTCCATGGAATCTGCACAACTCAGAAAAAACTGGCCTGCTGTGGAATCTGAATCCATTTCTCCGACGCCCCTGCTGCTCAGCCATAAATCTGCCAACAGCCTTTGGAGCGCTGAGCAAGGCTGGCTTTTCTAGAGAAGAGGGAAGCTGATTACAGTAATGGGTTGATAAACTGGGGAAGGTGCTGGTAAGCTACGAAAGCAAAAGGGAGCACCTGGATCGGTGGCAGAACTTTCAGAATAATGAACCACCCCTATTATTGAGAAGCTGCTAAATTTGAAACTGAGGATTAAACTATGCACTATGTTAAATAGATAGCATGTGGCTGACGCTTGCTTTCTTTTTTACCGTAGTGTAAGTGTGCAGGACCCCAATACAGATTGAGACCACCACACATTGGTTGGGGAGGTTTGCACGTTCTCAGTCAGCTACTCCCCACCCCGCAAAATTACTCTCCCACACAGGGGTGAAAAACAACCATCACCACCTCCATTGGTGCCAATTGAGGTTTTTTCTTATTTTTTTAGCCCCCCCCCCCCCGCCGCCGAAGGAGGTGTGAATTTAGGGGAAAGATCCGCTGGGTGGAAAGGTTCAAACTTCCCATACCTGCTGTATGCTACATATTTAACACAGTGTATAGTTTACCCCTCCGCAGGCCCGGCATCAGTGGCCAGCATGAGCAGGCAGCTGCCAAGGGCCCAGAGGTTCAGAAGAGTCCCTCCCTGTCCCTGCCGCAGCTGCCACCATCGTCCTTCTTGCCCTCCCAGCAGGCCCTGCTGATGAAAGGCGGCACCCTGGCTGAGCCTGCAGGCTCCTCAGTGCCCCAAAGAATCACAGAATCGTAGAACAGTGGGGTTGGAAGGGGCCCACAAGACCATCGAGCCCAACCCCCTGCTCAATGCGGAATCCAAGTCAGAGCATCCCTGACAGATGGCTGTCCAGCCTCGTCTTGAACGCCTCCAGTGTGGGAGAGCCCACCGCCTCCCTCGGTCCATTGTCATTGCTCTAACAGCCAGGACGTTTTTCCTGATGTTCAGCCGGAATCTGGCTTCCTGTCACTTGAGCCCATTCTTCCGTGTCCTGCACTCTGGGATGATCGAGAAGAGATCCTGGCCTTCCTCTCTGGGACAACCTTTCAAGTACTTGAAGAGCGCTATCATATCTCCCCTCAGCCTTCTCTTCTCAAGGCTAAACATGCCCAGTTCTTTCAGTCTCTCTTCAAAGGGATTTGTTTCCAGTCCCCTGATCATCTTCGATGCCCTCCTCTGAACCCTCTCCAGCTTGTCTGCATCCTTCTTAAAGTGTGGTGCCCAGAACTGGACACAGTACTCCAGATGAGGCCTAACCAGTGCTGAGGAGAGGGGAACTAGTACTTCCCGGGATTTGGAAGCTATGCTTCTATGAATGCAGCCCAAAATAGCATTTGCCTTTTTTGCAGCCACATCACATTGTTGGCTCATATTCAGCATGTGATCGACAACAATTCCAAGGCTAAACATGCCCAGTTCTTTCAGTCTCTGCTCATAGGGCTTTGTTTCCAGTCCCCTGATCATCCCATTTTAAAAGAAAAAAATATTTTTTACTTACCTTTTGAGTAAGCGATCTGAACCAATCAGTCACTGCCTTTGGGAGGGACACAGCCAATGAGTGCACAGAACTGTCTTTACATCACTCCTGTGCTCTCATTGGTTGCGTCCCCCCTCCACAAAGGTAGTATCTCATTGGTTCAAATAGCTGCCAAAAGGTAAGTAAGAAAACCCTTTTCAAGTGCATGTGCAAGGGTTGAGGGCTTGGTCAGCCAGCTGGCTGGACACTGCTGCGCTTTACCAGTGAGGCCAGCCAGGCCAGGTGAGCCTTTGGCAAGTGGGGGACAGATAAACATGGGGTTCCAGCAGCAAGGGGTGAGGCAGGGGATCAACAGCAGCGCTACGCCGATGGCCCAGTGGAGTCTGGCATCGGTGCTGACCCTCAGCTACAGGTTGAGCAAAGGAAGGTTCTCAAGCCATTTTTCACCAGCTCTCAATGCTATGGAGAAACACGGAAATTATGTATCTGATCTGAAGGAGCTAGGTGTCTAGACTCCTGCTAGTGGAGGAACTGGCATTGACTGGAAAAGAAAGCCATTTTCTTGCCTCCCTGGCTGGGAAAGCAAATGCAGTTGTATGGTGATGACTTTATGAAAAGGTCAGATACAATCAGGGTTTCAGATTGATATCACAGTGAAATATTAATGTGAGAGAATGTGACTGAATGCAAAGCTTGCAGCAGGAAAAGCAGCAGATTTTTCAGGGTTCTACTTTTGTTTTGATCTGAGGTCTTGGAGCACCAATAAAACAAGCTGGGCACCAAGGGTGCTTCTGACACAGGGCTCCCCTCGCTAACATAATTTAATGAGCTTCTACCACGCATTGAAAACTTGGTTGTTCACGCAGGCATTTGGGGTGGACTAGGGAAATTTTAGAAAACAATATTTTAATGTGTAATTTTATTGTTTTTCAACTGTTTGTATTATTGTACATTGCCCAGAGTGGTTGGGTGACCAGCCAGATGGGTGATTGATTAATTAATTAATTAATTAATTAATTAGGCATCCTGCATCTATTCAGTCTTCTCCCCTTCACGTGTGGTCCTATGGGATTGCTGCCCATTAGATGGAAGCCATCCTATGAACTGCTGGGATGTTGCCAGCAGGACAAGAGGAGGTGATTTCAGCTCCCATTCCTCCCCCACCCCAAAAAACAAACAGCTAGATGGGCCTCTGAGTCCATCTAGCTCTCTTACCAGTGGTGGGTGGGAACAGATGTTGGAGAGGCCATAGGATTCTGCGGATCATGGCCTCTCCCCTCCGCCTCCCCCACCCACCAGAATGCCCCCTTTTCAAACTCAGCAAGGTTGTCTGCGGTCACTGTTGCAACCATGGAAAACAGCTGGTGTGGTTCTTTCTGTGACAGTCATGAGGAGGCAGGAATGCGGGGAGAGATCCAATGTTGGATTCCCACTCCTGAGGTTGTAGGAGTGTCTACAGCTTTGGGAGGGGAAATCTAAATATCCTATGGTCCCTGGGACACTCTCCAGGGACCGTCAGATTTTTTCTGGTAAGAAAAAAGAAGGATGAGTGGTGGGAAAATACAGAGTTGAACATGACAACAACTGGAATCCACCCAACCCCATAAAACTCCATGGATGAGGCAGCACCACTGCACAATAAAAACCTTGCCTGGAAGCTCCCCAACTCACATTTCCCACTCTTGCCTTTTCCTAGGAGAGAATCCTATAATCACCTTATTCTCGCCACATCTTGTTCCATCTGCTGCAGCATCCAGTTTTGAACGACAGGAGCCTTTCACAAAGCACCATAGTGTCTGGCAAATATTCTGCAACATCAACAGCAACAACTTCAAATGTTGTAAAACAAAACAATTAAGGGCAAAAGTAGCATAAATACCCCCCCCCCCATTGCAATATGTTCACGTCCCATTCGGGTGCAGAAGCTTGATATCCCCATCTTTAAATAGTGTGTGGGCAGAGGAGTGACACTGAACTTACATCCACTTGATCACAGAACGTTGCATTGGGTCCGTACTGCAGTTGGCATTGATGGTGCACATCATAAATCACTCCGGGTGCAATGAAAGGAGGCTTTAGATCTTTCTTCTTCGGAACATCATCCAGGCAGAAGCCCCATCCTCGGCTGAATTTGACACATGGGATTAATTCTTAATGTTTTTGACGTTTTCAATGAAAAACAACAATACCCACCTCTCATCTTGTGGCAACTCTAGTGAAGCAGCCTCTCACAGACCTCAAGGAAGGTCAACCTCACCCCTATCTTCTACGCCTTGCCCAACCTGGTGCCCACCAGATGTTTTGGACTTCAACTCTCATCCCCATCCAGCATGGCCTGTGGCCAGGAATTCTGGGAGTTGTAGTCCAAAATATCTGGAGGGTACCAGTTTGGGGAAGGCTGTTCTGTGCTAATAATGGGAAGACAGGAAAACAGGAAAATGTGTAAAGAAAGGCTCCGCACAGGCCAAACTGTCAGTGCTGGGTGTATTCGGTTGTTTTAACAGAAGTACTATATGTAACTGGGTGCAGGAAGTGAAAATGCTGTTCTATTCAATGCTGGTGAGACACCAGCTTGACCACAGTATCCTTGATCATAGTGAAAAACACTACATTTTCAGAAAGATTACTAGCTAATGAGATGATGTAGATAATTATGACAATGGTTTGAGACAGTTAGCTTCGAGAGGAGACAATCAGCAATGTTATTTGTTCAGGCATTTGTATCTTGATATATATTGTGTGTTAGATGAGGCCCTAGAGAGATTTGTAGTTGGTGTTGTAGGGTATTTTTTAATATCAGTGTTGCTGATCCTTATTTTTATGGTTGTTTTATTACCTTGGGTTGTTAGCCACCCTGTGTTCCATAATTGGAAGAAGGGTGGGTTACAAAAAAAACTGAATCAAACAATCAGTTTAGCAAACAAACCAGAGCAGAACTAAATGCCACAAGGAACACAAGACTGCCACTGAAAACAGCAGTGACACATCAAGTTACTCCTTAACCTCTCAAGGGGTAGTATCCAATGGTACTCCTACACAGAGTAGACCCATTGAAGTGAATGGGCCTAATCTAAGTAGGACTACCACTGGATACTGCCCAATGCTACCCCTTTCTCGGTGCTCCCTCAAAACTTCCCCTTTCTAGAGAGTGGCTGTAGCTCTGTGGTACAGCACACAATTTGCATGCAGAAGATTCCTAATTCAGTCCCTGGCATCTCCAAGTAGAGCTGGAAAAGACCTACAACAAATTAGGAAACAGCTAATTTTGCTTAATTGGACTTGCTGGGAAGGCTATTGAGAAACTGCTAAGCTCCCTCTCTTAAAGCAATATAAGATATTATGAAATACATTTGCCAAATGTTTAATGATAATTAGGAATTTTTAAATGTAAATAAGTAAAAAGCAGTAATTGTATTAAAGGGAAGACACCAAAAGACACAAGCAGGTTCACAATGAATTCTGGGTAATGGGCATAAAACATTGTTGTCAAGATGAAATGGATGATATCCAAAGAGAAAATGCTGAATTAAAGCCCTATCACTTGGGCTAATAATTATTTGAGTAATGAGCAAGTGAGAGACTGTATTATTCCAGGTCAAAAGTGTATTGAAAAGTTTTTGCCTATCAGTTAACGAGCAATTATTGTGCAAGGTATACACATCAAAAAGCTTGATATACAGATGTGAGGAAAAAAATCACAGACTTAGGTTTAATTAGCAAATTTTGAGTAAGGAATTATTTTCTCAAAGGCACTATTCAAAATTGGTTGTCTCTCGCCTAAGAAATGTTGTTGTTGTTCAGTTGTTCAGTCGTGTCCGACTCTTCGTGACCCCATGGACCATAGCACGCCAGGCCTTCCTGTCCTGCGCCCTCTCCCGGAGCGTGCTCAAGTTCATATTCATTGCATCCGTGATGCTATCTAGCCATCTCATCCTCTGCCGTCCCCTTCTCCTTTTGCCTTCAGTCTTTCCCAGCATCAGGGTCTTTTCCAGGGAGTTTTCTCTTCGCATTAGGTGGCCAAAATATTGGAGCTTCAGCTTCATTATCTGTCCTTCCAATGAGCACTCAGGGTTGATTTCCTTTAGGATGGACTGATTTGACCTCCTTGCAGTCCAGGGCACTCGTAAGAGTCTTCTCCAGCACCACAGTTCGAAAGCATCAATTCTTCGGCGCTCAGCCTTCCTTATAGTCCAGCTCTCACAGCCATACATTACTACTGGGAAAACCATAGCTTTGATTAGACGGACCTTTGTCGGCAAGGTGATGTCTCTGCTTCTTACTATGCTGTCTAGGTTTGCCATAGCTTTCCTCCCAAGGAGCAAGCGTCTAAGAAATGTACATGTAAGCTTTTTCTTGTATGTTTTAATTTTTCCGGAATCTTTAGTCACAAAATAAGAGTGTGAGCCCTAATCTATGGGACAGCAGACAATATTAGCTATGAGGTAATCTATACACAAAATGGTTTAAGTATGTACTGATTTTGGAATGAGTGAGCTTCTTATTAGAAGCTCACCAGGGTAAGATCTATAGCTCATGTCATATTGATAGGATCCCATCATGGTGACGCTGTATCCCTCTTGCGCATTTATACCTCGTAGCACACACAATGGCATCTGTTGCAGTATTTTGGATAATATGGAATAAAAAGCGGGAAATAACACTAGAAAAGCAATATATGGAATGCATAATGTGCCCCGACAGTTATCAGAGCACTTCAATACCAACAAAAAGTACTAGTGTAGATCTAGCCCAGGCCTGTGTACCTGTCAGCTAAGTAGCCTATTCAGTACTGAATGGGGAACTTGGTACTTAGAGTGAGATCTCTCCTTGTTCAGCTATTAAGAACTAAGAATTTTTAGCAAAGCTGTTTAACAACAAGATATGCTATTATGTTCTTTTATGCAAGTTATATTTTGATGAGATGTTACAAGTATACGTATTTCTAATAAAAACTAAAAATGGATCAAAAGATTTCCCCCTTACTAATTCTTGTTACTATGAAACCAAAATTGAATCCACCTAGAATTTTTGATGTATGCTTCGTTTGAAGTACATTGATCAGCTATGAATAATCAACTGGCAGCTACCTATATACTGAAACTATAGTTTGTAAACACTCAGCAAAGGCCAAATCCATAATGCTATGGGAACCAAAGCAATCAAAGGCGTGGAGAACCTTCTTTATGAGGAAAGACTAACAGGTTTGGGTCTTTTTAGTTCAGGTAAAAAAGGACTACCTGGGAGATGCCATAGTGATACAGAATATAAAATAATTCATGGTGTGTAGGAAATGGATAGAGGGTGTTTTTTTTTAAATCCCTCTCTTATACTATTAGAAGGACTCCCGGTCACCCAATGAAATTGATGAGCAGCAGATTCAAGAGAAACCAAAAGAACGACAAGAACAAGAACACCTTCTTCCCAGAAGGGATAACGATGGAACTCCTTGCCACATGATATGATGACGGCAGCTAGCTTAGAAGTATTTTTTAAAGGATTAGATAGATTCATGGAGGATAGGGCTAACTATGTCTATTAGCCACGATAGCTAAGTGGAACCTCCACGTTTAGAGGCAGTATACCTCTGAATAACACGTGCTAAGAAGCCAACAGCGGTGGAGGCTGTTTCCTTTGTGCTGTGCCTGTGCTTGTGCTTTTGCTTCCTGAAACAGTCTGACTGACCATTGTTGGAAACACGATGCGAGCTAAGACGGACCCTTGACCTCACCCAGCCAGACTTTTCTGATCCATCAGTATGGATGTTGCAGGCAGGGCTGGTGTCGAGGGTTGGCATAATGGGGCATCTGCCGAGGGTCCTCCCCCAGCAAGGGCCCCACTAGCAAGAGCCCCTGCAGCCTGCTTGTTCACCTGCCTCTTGCTCTGGCCCAGACAGCAGTGGTGTGACGGAGGAGCTGTAGATGCGCTGCCTGCTTGCTCAATGGGTCTCTGCCAGGGGAACAAGCAAGCAGGTAGCGACAGTGATGCAGCCGCTAATGACAATGGTGGTTAGAACTCCCTGAGAAAGGAGGCCCATTGGGTGCCTTGCCCGAGGCCCTTCGAAACCCGGAGCCAACGGGGATTGCAAGTGTTCTTCCCCCACCTCCCCAAAGCTTATGCAACACATCAGTTAAAGACAGTAAAATAAAACCTCTCTCTCTCACGCTTGCTTGCTTTTTAAAGTCAAAATAAGGCATGTAGCCATAACAGATGATAATGCTATCCCAGGATTCTAACAAAATTCGCTCCCAAGGATTTATCTTCAGCCATCACCAAGTCCATAACCACAACAGTTTTCTTCTAGTATATTAACTGAATCCTCAGAAGACCAAATCCACAAGGAAACCCAGCTTCCATTATTAATTTTGCTTGCTTTGTAGTTTGCAGTACCACAAGTATCAGGAGTAATATGCCTCTAGACACCAGTTGCTGGGGAACAGGGGTGGGAGAGTGCTGTTGTGCTCATGTCCTACTTGCGGGCTTCCCATTGAGCCACCTGGTTGGCCACGATGGGAACAGAATGCCAGACTTGCCTGACCTTTGTTCTGACCTGCATACCAAAAGATTCTATGTAAATACCAACAACCCAAAACCGAAAGGTGCTCAAAGGGAGGAGGAGGCTAAGGCTTCCTTTTAATGTGCTTTAATGTCCTTGTGGCAAAATTGCCATGTTGACTCACTCTAGGAAACGCGTGATATATTCCTTGCTGCACTGTGACCAGGTGAGGGGACTGGGGTCATATTGCAGCTGCCGGGACATGATGTATGGGCGTCTTCCCTCTGGCTCACAGTCGTTTTCCTTTCCATCATGCTGGATACCAAAACTAGGAGGGAAATAAATCCAGGTGCAAGGTATTGTCAGGAAAACTTAATAAAGACAGAATATCTTATCTCCAAATAACCTAAAGTGCTGCAGAAAATCTGATTCTGGCTATCAGGTAATATAAAGTCTATTATCTGAATGGCCTTGGTGGAGATTCATAGCAATATATTTTAAATGATGGAAGAAGCTATGAAAGAAGTCAGTGGGTTGGACCCAGCTTTTATTCTGCATGTGGGAGCAGCCTCTGAGCCAGATGTGGGCAACCTGTGGCCTTCCTGATGTTTAGACCTACAAGTCTTATCATCTCTTCCCACTGACGATGCTGGCTAGAGCTGACGGGCCAAAACATCTGAAAGGCCTACAGAATTCCACTCTGAACACTCCCGTTGGAGGAGGGGAGGAGGCAATCTTGGTTGATTCTTCCCTCCCGCTGCAGCCCCCAGTTCCACCTTCCCGATGATTCGAGATGGTTCTCCAACTCCCTAGAGCAGATTGTGTGCGGGGGTAATAAGGGACTGCAATTTTGGTTGCAATATGGATGCAATATGGATGCAAGAGAAGACGAGGAGGAAGGACTAGAGAGGAACAAAGGCAAGTCCAGGTAGAAGAAGAAATAAGGGCACAATCCTATGGGATGTACCTTGGATACTTGTAAGCCTCTGAACCCAGAGGCTTACAAGTATCCTATGCAGAGCTGGAGGTGCAAGGCATTTAAGCTAAATGGGCATTTTCGCACATCTAGTGGAGGCTCTGGGGAGGGAAGGAGGCTGGGGTGGTCACAGGATTTCTCATATGGTTGCCATCCTGGTCTCCTCCCCTTCCCGCCCCCAGGAACACTTCCTTTCACCCAGCTCTGCACTCCATTATACAAATGTACAGAGGTAGCTGGCACGGTTCTCTCCGTGCCAGCTACAAGGGCGAGACGGAGGGGAGCACAGTTCCTGGCTTCCTGCTTGGAACCCTGTCTCCAAGCTCAGAGCCAGGAAACCAAACTATCTTATGTCCCTGCAGATGCTGTCTAGGGGACATAGGATTGCTCCCTAAGAGAGGCTGAAGAGGACCTCAGTAGAAAAATATATGCAATCAGTGCCTTAGAGGCAAAGATAAATTTTGTCTAAGTTGAGTCAACACATTGACTCAAGAGGTCCAAAGTTAGGTTGGGTATTATTTTTAAAAATTCTTCTTTTCTTCTTTTCTTCAATTCAGGAAAGTGCACATATGAAACAGTGTAGGCAATAATGCGTTGTATCTATTCATCCTATTCTATTTTCCAAACTGCAAAAAGAGCACCCAGAAATTGGCATGATTCAAGAGACACATATAAATGCACATCCTAGCACCTTTTAGAAGATGTAAAGCTAGACAAGTAAGTCACTGGCTCTTTTACTTATGGGAACATAAGAAAGCATACAGGCAGTATTGCACCAATTGCCCAAATAAAACCTGCTTCCAGCTAAGCTTTGTAATCTTATTAAATAAGTAACTCTAAACACAGATGACGCTGCTTTTAGGCTCCCTACTGCCACCAAAGCAACATGCGGCTTGGTTTTCTCCTGAGAATGTGTTACTGCAGCTATTTCAGCTGCAGTTAGCAGCATGGTCTAAGTCTCTTATTGCATGTTAAGACTCTCAGTGTTTCCATACCTATGTCCAAGTTCATGCGCAATCGTAAATGCCAAGGGTAGGCCGGAATCTTCATTGATATTACAGCTCCGATGAGGCTGACACATTCCAGAGAGATGGGACAAACCTAGGGTTTCACATGGACGATTCATGCTGGTGCAAATGTCTTTTCTGTGAACACAGCAAAGAGCTTGCAATTAAAAGAGCTATGTACGAAGCACAACCCTATGCTTAGAAGTAAGTCCCACTATGTTTAATGGAACTTCATCCCAGATAAGGGTGCACAGCATTGCAATTAAAAGAGCTATGTACGAAGCTTGCAATTAAAAGCTTGCAATTTAAAGCTTGCAATTAAAAGAGCTATGTACGAAGCACAACCCTATGCTTAGAAGTAAGTCCCACTATGTTTAATGGAACTTCATCCCAGGTAAGGGTGCACAGCATTGCTGGTGCCAGGGGTTGACACTGCTGGGTACCTGACAAGGCGCACACTCCAGTAGGGGCCCCTCTGCCAACCGCTGTCTTTGCTTTTCCTCTTCCTTGTTGTCGCTGCCATTTCGCTTGCCCCTCTAAGCAAGTGAGCATGGCAGGAGCACAGAGAAGGAGCAGCTTTGCCCTCTCCCCCTGTGTGGACTTTGGCTAGATCAGGACTACATATTCACTTGCTTTGCCCTTCCGACTAACCCCTTACAGGTCTGGAACGCAGAGCAACATGGAGCCGGGAGCAGGGGCCAATGAAGCCATCAGCTGAGCCTGCATTATGTGGATGCTCTTGGGATGCCATGTTGCAGCACCTGGCCATACTGCATGTCTCCTCCGCTATCAGTCAAAATGCTCTCTCAGTTGTTGCTGTCATTTGTGGACCAATTGGTGTAGTTCACGTGCACCCCCCCCCCCAGCATACGTACGCTGCCATGCTTGAACAATTCTTCTTCCATTACTGCCTCACACGTTATCCAGTCATCCTCATGATTTGCTTCATGATTCTGAAGAGATCCCATTTTTTAATAGAGGATACAGGCTCCACAGGGCAGTAAGATGTAATACAGCAAAGGCAATTAAAAACAGGAGGCAGCTAAATACCTTCCTGGCTTTCCTTGGACTTCTTCAATTCCCTTTGTTCAAAACATTTTCCTAGCCAGTGGGGGACTCAAAACCAGTGGAACAATATGTTGTTGCTGAGAAAATTCTTCCCCCTCCCCCAGGTACCGTGAGGATTGCTGCTAAGCTCAGAGGGAACCAGGAACACTGAAGGGTGCGTGGCAGATGACGCCAGCGTCCGTGCTAATAAACGGTGCTGGGGCTGCTTTCCTGCTGGCCCTGGTTCCACTACACCACTGCTTGCAGCAGCAGCAGCAGCAGGCAACCAGAAAAACCAACAAAAAGTACACTTACAATGATGACTCCTTCATTTGACCCCACTTACTCAAATCAACAACTCACATAGGAACTCATATAACAAGCTCTTATACATGATGCACATATTCATAACACAAACCACACGAAATCATAGTGAGAAGCATTTTATGAGTCAAGGCCGTTTTCTATGGAGCTATACAAAAGGAAGTAGAAACATTTTGCAAACAACTGCCCCCTCCCCCCACAAATCTTTTCTAAATACAACGAACACAAAAGCAAATATTTTTGGTCCTTATTCTTATTGTTGTTTGCTACAAAATCACAGGGTTTATTGCTTGTGACTTTCCCAACAGCAGCACTCGGTAACAACAATTGCATGCTTTTGAATACTGCCATAACGATCAGAAATCTGGGACTCAGTATGCCAATTATTTTTGGACGATGCCATGTGCTTATTTCTAATTTAGGAAATTATGATTAAGCATTTGAGCACAATTTATGTTAAAAAGCAGTGCACAGAATGAGACTAAAAAACTAACTAGCCCACATACTAAGCTGGTGGTTCAAAAAATGCAGAAGAAATGAAGTTTGTTTAAAGTACGTTCAGTACATATTGAGCATATGAGAGCATCCATGCCATCATCACCATCATCACCATCATTTTTTTTGTATGAAGGTTGTATACTGAGTACATTTAATAATACATTATTTCTTTATTTTTTAGTAATACGTTATGTTGTATGTTCTGGGGTCATTGCACTTATGTGTGCATATGTTTTTCTCTATCTTTCCTTGGTGAATGCAGAAGAAACAGATGTTAAGGTATAAGTAAAATGAAAATTTTACTTCCCAGTAAAATTGTCTGGGAATGATAGGAGTTGCACTCTGTCACATCAAGAGGGAACCAGCAGAGTAGGCAAGACTGGAGTAGATAATACTGGACAAAAGTAGTGAAGGGGGGGTTGTTGTTATTGTTCAGTCGTTAAGTCATGTCCGACTCTCCGTGACCCCATGGACCATAGCATGCCAGGCCTTCCTGTCCTCCGCTCTCTCCCAGAGTGTGCTCAAGTTCATATTCATTGCATCCGTGATGCTATCTAGCCATCTCATCCTCTGCTGTCCCCTTCTCCTTTTGCCTTCAATCTTTCCCAGCATCAGGGTCTTTTCCAGGGAGTTTTCTCTTCGCATTAGTTGGCCAAAATATTTGAGCTTCAGCTTCAGTATCTGTCCTTCCAATGAGCACTCAGGGTTGATTTCCTTTAGGATGGACTGATTTGACCTCCTTGCAGTCCAGGGGACTCGTAAGAGTCTTCTCCAGCACCACAGGTCGAAAGCATCAATTCTTTGGCACTCAGCCTTCCTTATACTCCAGCTCTCACAGTCATACGTTGCTACTGGGAAAACCATAGCTTTGATTAGACGGACCTTTGTCGGCAAGGTGATGTCTTTGCTTCTTACTATGCTGTCTAGGTTTGCCATAGCTTTCCTCCCAAGGAGCAAGCGTCTTTTAATTTCATGGCTACAGTCACTGTCTGCGGTGATCTTGGAGCCCAAGAAAATAAAATCTGTCACTGCTTCCATTTCTTCCCCTTCTATATGCCAGGAAGTGATGGGGCCAGATGCCATGAACTTTGTTTTTTTAATGTTGAGTTTCAAACCAGCTTTTGCACTCTCCTCTTTCACCCTCAACAAGAGGCTCTTTAGATCCTCTTCGCTTTCTGCCATTAGGGTGGTATCGTCTGCGTATCTGAGATTGTTGATAATTCTCCCAGCAATCTTAATTCCAACCTGTGATTCATCCAACCCGGCATTTCTCATGATGTACTCTGCATATAAATTAAATAAGCAGGGCGACAATATACAGCCTTGTCGTACCCCTTTCCCAATTTTGAACCAATCGGTTGTTCGATGTCCGGTTCTTACTGTTGCTTCTTGTCCCTTGTACAGGTTTCTCAGGAGACAGGTAAGGTGGTCTGGTACTCCCTTCTCTTTCAGAATTTGCCAGAGTTTGTTGTGATCCACACAATCAAAGGCTTTAGCACAGTCAATGAAGCAGAAATAGACGTTTTTCTGGAATTCTCTTGCTTTCTCCAGGATCCAGCGAATGTTGGCGATTTGATCTCTAGTTCCTCTGCGTCTTCGAAACCCAGCTTGTACTTCCGGTAGTTCTCGGTTCGCATACTGCTGAAGCCTAGCTTGTAGGATTTTGAGCATCACCTTGCTGGCATGTGAAATGAGTGCAATTGTACGGTCGTCAGAACACTCTTTGGCGTTGCCCTTCTTTGGAATTGGAATGTAAACTGACCTTTTCCAGTCTTGTGGCCACTGTTGAGTGTTCCAAATTGGTTGGCATATTGAGTGCAGCACTTTAACAGCGTCATCTTTTAGGATTTTAAATAGCTCAGCTGGAATACTGTCATCTCCGCTCTCTAGGATGACCGGCTCAAGTTCAGTGACCACACTACCATGGCTATCAGGGACATTAAGATCTTTCCTGTATAGTTCTTCTGTGTATTCTTTCCACCTCTTCTTAATCTCATCTGCTTCTGTTTAGGGATGTACGAAAATTCCGCCACGGATCTCGGGGAGGCCGAATGCCAGCGCATTCGGCCCCCCGAAATCGGTGGCGGAACGGCCTTCCCCCCCGCCCCCCCCGGGACGAGACTTACCTGGGGCGGATCTTCCTGGCAGCAGTGGCTCCGGCGGCGGCTCCAGTGGCGGTGCAGCAGCAGCGGCGGCGGCGGCCAGTCTTCCAACCGGCTGCCACCACCACCATTTCCAGTTAAAAAAAAAAAAACGTGATAGGTTACGTAAAGATTTACGTAGCCTATCACGGTTAGGTTTTTTTAAAAAACCGTGATAGGCTCCGTAGATGTTTACGTAGCCTATCACGGCTGACTTAAAAAAAAACAACCGCGCGTACGTGTTTTTTAAAAAAAATATTTACGTAGACCCAGACGTGCCAAAATAAGGAATGCAAATGGCAGCGGCCGTGGCCGCCGCCATTTGCGTACGCGCGTTTTGTTTTGTTTTTGTTTTTTTAAGTCAGCCGTGATAGGCTACATAAACATTTACGCAGCCTATCACGGCTGACTGCAGGGACGCAAATGGCGGCAGCTACAGCCGCTGCCATTTGCTTCCCTGCTAGCCAGCGGCCGGATTTCCGGCTGCTGGCAGAGCCGGCCGGCGGCTCCGCAGAATCTCTGCAGAGCACAGCCAGCTGGCCAGGATTCCGAGGGGGGGGAACGGAGCGCCTCCCCCCCAACCATAAACATAATCCACAAAAGGTAAGTGCCTTTCGTACATCCCTACTTCTGTTAGGTCCCTGCCTTCTTTGTCCTTTATCATGCCCGTCTTTGCACAAAACATTCCCTTGAGATCTCCGATTTTCTTGAAAAGATCTCTAATCTTTCCCATTCTATTGTTTTCCTCGATTTCTTTGCATTGTTCATTTAAGAAGGCCTCCTTGTCTCTCCTTGCTATTCTCTGGAACTCTGCATTCAGTTGGATATATCTTCTCCTCTTGCTTTTCGCTTCCCTTCTTTCCTCAGCTACTTGTAAAGCCTCATCAGACAGCCACTTGGCTTTCTTTTTCTTTGGGATGGATTGAGTTGCTGCCTCCTGAACAATGTTACGGACCTCCATCCATAGTTCCTCAGGCACTCTGTCTATCAGGTCTAATCCCTTCAATCTATTCGTCATCTCCACTGTATATTCATAAGGGATATGATTTAGGTCATACCTGAATGGTTTAGTGGTTTTCCCTACGTTCTTCAATTTAAGCCGAAATTTTGCAATAAGAAGCTCATGATCTGAGCCACAGTCAGCTCCAGGTCTTGTTTTTACTGACTGTATACAGCTTCTCCATCTTTGGCTGCAAAGGACATAATCAATCTGATTTCGATATTGACCATCTGGTGATGTCCATGTGTAGAGTCACCTCTCGTGCTGTTGGAAAGGAGTGTTTGCTATGATCAGTGTGTTCTCTTGGCAAAACTCGATTAGCCTTTGTCCTGCTTCATTTTGTACACCAAGGCCATGCTTGCCTGTTATCCCGGTGATTTCTTGACTTCCTACTTTAGCATTCCAATCCCCTATGATGATGAGGACATCTTTTTTGTGTGTTAGTTCTAGAAGGTGTTGTAGGTCTTCATAGAACTGATCAACCTCAGCTTCTTCGGCCTCAATGGTTGGGGCATAGACTTGAATTACTGTGATGTTGAATGGTTTGCCTTGGATTCGTACTGAGATCATTCTGTCGTTTTTGAGATTGTACCACAGTACTGCTTTTCCCACCCTTTTGTTGACTATGAGTGCTACTCCATTTCTTCTAAGAGATTCTTGGCCACAGTAGTAGATATAATGGTCACCTGAATTAAATTCGCCCATGCTTGTCCATTTTAGTTCGCTGAAACTCTAAACCACACCCCCTTTTCAAAAGTGACAGTTGCCCCGCCCCCTTTGGAGACCAGAAGTCCTGCCCTAGCCAGAAGTCCCACCTTCGGAAGTCCTGCCCCAGAAGGAGAGATCAGCTGATCAGGTCATATGACCTTCAGGTTCACCTGATGGGGGTCATGTGACCTCTTTACAAACTTGTCATGCCACCGTGGATGAACTGGGCAAGGTTTTAGAGCCCTAACAGGTACGGGTGTGGAAATGGCCCAAAGGGCCATTTCTAAACCCTCACTGGATTGGCCCAGAGGGGTCACATAAGCCCTCTATGAACTCGTCATGCCACCGTGGACCAATAGGAGCAAGATTTAGAGCCCTAACAGGTACGGGTGCAGAATTGGGAAGTAAAATTTTCATTTTACTTATACCTTAACATCTGTTTCTTCTGCATTCACCAAGGAAAGATAGAGAAAAACATATGCACACATAAGTGCAATGACCCCAGAACATACAACATAACGTATTACTAAAAAATAAAGAAATAATGTATTATTAAATGTACTCAGTATACAACCTTCATACAAAAAAAAATGATGGTGATGATGGTGATGATGGCATGGATGCTCTCATATGCTCAATATGTACTGAACATACTTTAAACAAACTTCATTTCTTCTGCATTTTTTGAACCACCAGCTTAGTGTGTGGGCTAGTTAGTTTTTTAGTCTCATTCTGTGCACTGCTTTTTAACATAAATTGTGCTCAAATGCTTAATCATAATTTCCTAAATTAGAAATAAGCACATGGCATCGTCCAAAAATAACTGGCATACTGAGTCCCAGATTTCTGATCGTTATGGCAGTATTCAGAAGCATGCAATTGTTGTTACTGAGTGTTGCTGTTGGGAAAGTCACAAGCAATAAACCCTGTGATTTTGTAGCAAACAACAGTAAGAATAAGGACCAAAAATATTTGCTTTTGTGCTCGTTGTATTTAGAAAAGATTTATGGGGGGAGGGGGCAGTTGTTTGCAAAATGTTTCTACTTCCTTTTGTATAGCTCCATAGAAAATGGCCTTGACTCATAAAATGCTTCTCACTATGATTTCGTGTGGTTTGTGTTATGAATATGTGCATCATGTATAAGAGCTTGTTATATGAGTTCCTATGTGAGTTGTTGATTTGAGTAAGTGGGGTCAAATGAAGGAATCATCATTGTAAGTGTACTTTTTGTTGGTTTTTCTGGTTGCCTGCTGCTGCTGCTGCTGCTGCAAGCAGTGGTGTAGTGGAACCAGGGCCAGCAGGAAAGCAGCCCCAGCACCGTTTATTAGCACGGACGCTGGCGTCATCTGCCACGCACCCTTCAGTGTTCCTGGTTCCCTCTGAGCTTAGCAGCAATCCTCACGGTACCTGGGGGAGGGGTAAGAATTTTCTCAGCAACAACATATTGTTCCTTGTTGTAACGTAAGGGATTTGGAGGTGGCTTGTTCTTGAATGGGCAATTAAGATAAGAACATAAGAAGAGCCATGCTGGATCAGACCAAGGGTCCATCTAGTCCAGGTTGAAAGAGAATGGCTTGCCAAAGACCACCTGATGAGTTCATAGCACAGGAAAGATTCAAACTGGGGATTTCTCCTCTTAGCCAATATGCTATGCCAGCTCTTAGATTTAAGACCCAATTAAAAAGTGGCAGATTGTCAGTTATTTAAGGCATTTCTACATTTGGATATCACTGGCTTAGGGGCCGCAGTGGCTTAGTGGTTAAGATGCTGAACTGCAGACCGGAAGGTCGGCAGGACAGCAGTTCGAGACCCGAGTGCTGTGTGACGGAGTGAGCTCCCGTCTTCAGTCCCAGCTCCTGCCAACCTAGCAGTTCGAAAGCAAGAAATTGCAAGTAGATAACTAGGTACCACCTCGGCGGAAAAGGTAACAGCGTTCTGTGCACCTCGGTGTTCAGTCATGCCGGCCACGTGACCACGGAAGCATCTTCGGACAGCACTGGCTCTTCGGCTTAGAAACGGGGATGAGCACCGCACCCCAGAGTCGGACACGACTGGTTGGGGACACCTTTACCTTTTCACCTTTTTAGGCCGGAAATAGGGATGCTCAAGGATAGGGATGTGCGAGAATTTCTTTCCTGTTTGCACGTCATGTGAACATGGCCCGTTCACAACCCCAAACGTGAAGGGAACAGGAGCGCAATTATCAGGATTTTTTTCACAATTTCCCAAGCTTGCATTTGCATTCAAAAGTGCGCACCTGCACAGGTGCACACTGCCACCCCAGATCTGCATTTTCACACTTTAGCCTATGGGGGAAAGCGCACATTTTGGGTGTGCGTTTTTTAAAACACACACTTTTGCCAATCAAAAACGCACATTTTTCCTGATTTTAAAAAAAGACGCTCCCATTCGGGATGAACCAAGCTTCGAGGAAGCATTCTGGGGACCTCAACAAGCTCGAACATCACATGTTCTCCCATCTCTACTTAAGAATTTTGTTCATCCTGCATCTGGAAGCAAACCAACCTGTTCCACACTTCCTGGATTGACTGCAGATCTGAGCAGGATTACCCTCTAGATTCAGCACTTCTCTAAATTTAGCAGTAAGTGATGCAGTTCTCAGTTCAAAAAAATGTACCAAAATGCCCATAAAATGTATATTTTTGAATAAAATATGTTTAGAAATGCATACTTTGAAAAAAAAAGTTTTTGTAAGAAAACACATTCACAAATATGTATTTAAATATGTACATTTAACATTCGTGGATTTTAAAATGTCAGATTAAAAAATAAACCAGGAGGGGGTACGGTGCACCTCTGCATGGATGCTTTGTAATATATTTCTGTAACAGATGCTTTATTTACAAATATACAAGCAGAGCATAACTGGATGCAAACATGCACTCATACAAGGAAGGTTCCCCGGAGAGAAAGCTGACAGCCCACAAGGTCTTTGGTGCTGTAAATCTGTAAGGGAGCAATCCTACCAAGATCAATGGTTGCCTCCGAGCCCAGGGGCAACCGCCTGTCCAGTGCAGGGCAGGTGGAATGGTGAGGAGTGGATCTCCTCCTCACTCCCACAGCCCTGCTTTTGCAACTAGACTATCAGGGTGGAAAAACTGAGCTGATAGAACCCCAGAGCAGTTCTAATTCTGTGGAGGATCAGCAATCTGTGGGAGAGGAGCCAGCTCATCCCTCACAGGCACAGCAGCTGGCAGAGATTCCTCCTGCCAGCATTCCTGAGATAGATAGTGATCCTAGCAGTGAGAAAGTGCGGGAGGGAGGCTTGCTAGACGCTTGACACAGACGCAGGGAGCAACGAGCGATAGAGGGCGCGGAAAGGAGGTATAGCGCCCATTTGGCACGCAAGCAACGGCCGCGTCCCGTGGACCCAAGGGAAAGAGGGAGGATCTCTCCCTAGCCCATAAGTTCAGGGTCTTCAAGTGATTCTCCTTCAAACGGGGACCAACTGCCTACCCGGAGTATAGGCTACTCTGCTGTTCATTGCTTAGTCGCTGGTGATTAGCATCTGAAAGAGTCATTAAGTTGTAAAAGAATTAAAGCCTTGAAAAGAATCCTTTTGTCTGTGTCTTGAGTTGTCTATTGGAGTGTACAGAAAGAGGCCGCCAGGGCGCTCCTGACACAGACAGCCGATTTTGGCTGTCTAGCCACGGGACCTTGGAACATGGGTAGCAGCAGCTGCATGACACATAGGATGTGTCGTACCAGCATTTCTGACTTCCCTGCCCTGGCCCACCCCTGGGAACGCCCCAATTTTACCATGCTGCTCTTATGAGCATGGAGCAGGGGGCTGATCCATGCTGCCTACAAGGCAGCGCAGGAGCGGGGGGGGGGGTCGGTTCTCCAGGAACAGACCTCGGAGCGCAGGTTCCAAGGTCGGCTCCCGGGAACCGACCTATCCTATGGCCATCTAGCTGCTGACTAGTGGCCATAGGATTGCACCTAATTATATTTTAAATCTCTGGATTGCTGCTACGTTTTATTTTAGTTTGTACTTTTATACTGTAGTTTTAAACTTTTACATTTCATATTGTATTTTATGATGTATCTTGTGGTTTTAATTGTTGTGAACTGGCCAGAGACCTTTGGCTATTGGATGGTATAGAAATGCAAAGAAAGAAAGAAAGAAAGAAAGAAAGGAAGGAAGGAAGGAAGGAAGGAAGGAAGGAAGGAAAGGCTGCACCCACTTTTCAGCTAGCTCCAGCTAGAAGCTCAGCCAGTCCTTTCTACCTCCACCTCTTCCAAAGAGCCAACTGCTGTTTCTCAAACATCTGCCAGCTAGAATGGCACCTCCCTCTTCAAGCTCTGATGGGTATCTCATTCAACGACACAGTGAGATCCCCATCTAGCAGGAGACCATCTCCTGAACATTGCCTCCCTCTGTATCCTCATACCTGGTAAGAAGTACCGCCACATCATGGTGCAGTGGGTTGGCATCTGTTTTGGGGTTGATACTCTTTTGCCATTTACAGAAGCTGACTAATGTCTTATCTGCGTGGTGAACTATTTTCAGCCCTTGCTAAAGCGGGGGAAAGAAAAATATCATTACGCTGCCAGAACACAAACAGCATCAGCATTAATTATCGAGCTCAGTAATGTAATCAACAAATGACACTTTTGCTTGAAGCAACAGAAATCATTATGATAGCTGCTTACTGAGTCCTGAAACTTAAGATAAAACTTTTGTTGTTATTGCAAAGAATTCTAAAAACAAAACAAAACTGAGCAACTCAGTATATGAAGAGGCCTCCAAAGAACTAAAAATAAATAAACAGCTTAAATATTTTCTTGAGCTACAGTAAAATGTTACCCCTAAATCAAGGACAACCTGAAACATGATCCTAGGGTTAAGACAGATGCAATGTGTTTAGTTCAACAGAGCCAATTTGGGAACACCCTTATTGGAAGGATGGGCAGACCTCAGGTTTCTGTGACCTATTTTGTTATTTACTAGAACCTCAAGGTTCACCAGCTGCAGCAAGATGCAAAATACTGACTCAGAGCAGACACACTTAGTAGGATTAAGGAACAGGGAGCCTCTGAGCACATGGCTCAGACCAAGAATTTGTTTTCGTTATCAGAACTGAGCCTGCAGTTCTTTCACTTGAAAATCCATTCCTGGTTCCCCCACCCACTCACACGTTTCTTCATTTCGCAGTCTATGAGGGAGTATTTTTGTTATTGCTGCTGTGAAACAACTGGGAGCCAGAAACATTTGCTGATCTACAGGAAATCACCCAGAGATCTACCCGTAGATTCTGTTCTACTTTCTGCTCATCCCTACCTTACTGAGTTTAATCCAAACCTTTACTCTCCAAGTTAAAGATCGGGGGTGGGTGGGGATGGGGAACAGTTCTGTACATTTGTAACAGAAGCTGGATGCGGAGGGTGCTGATTGGCCAGTGCCTGCAATGTCACTAAGAATGGCAACTGCCCTGTCTACCAGTGCAGCTGTGAATGCAAAGGTATATAGGGGGAGGTCTCTGAGTTACAATCTGGCAACTGTAATCTAGGCTCTGTTCTGGTTGAGAAAAATAATAAACATTTAGTTGTGTTTTAGGTTCAGATTCAGTTTGACTTCCTAATGTTACCATTCCTATACTGATGAGAGAATCCTGAGATTAAGGTAGAATAGTCTGTGTGAAAGTCAAATACTTCAAACTAAATTCCAGAATAATCGTGAGGCTGAAAACTGAAGGCTACATCCAGCACAAGTGGACATACACTTTCACTCCCCCTCCTCCCCCTGCATGCCCCCCATATCTGCTTCACAGGGTCCCTTAACCCTCTGTAGGAGATCTGGGGCGGGGGGGGGGCGCTGCAGGGAGGAGGGGGAATCTGTTCCACTAGCAGTGTCTGTTCTGCAGGATACAATCCAAAATTCTAATTTTGGAATCAAAGTATTTGAATTCTGGCAGGGAAACAGGAACTGAAGAATCGGCTTCAGATATCTGAACATGTAACTCAAAAAGTAACATTTTATTACCTGGTTAATTAAATAAGAATCCTTTTAACTCAACAGTTGTACTTTCATAAGATACATATGGATATTTATTTGGGGTGGGTTAGGGTATTTTAGAAAATGTTTTTACTGTAGAATTTTATTGTTTTAAACTATTTTATTCTATGTTGTACATCGCCCAGAGTGGCTGAGTGACCAGCCAGATGGGCGATTAATACATTTAATAATAATAATAATAATAATAATAATAATAATAATAATATTTAGGGCATAGCTTAAATCCCCTTTGGTCCAATTTCCTTCATCCTTCCCTAAAAGCTATCAAAATCTGTCTTCCTTAAGCAGCCACAATTAAATAAGTGTACAAGCGTGAAGCTGGGATCTTACCTCCTCTTCCTCGAGAAGAATCAGACGAACCAGAACAATGTGGATCGCGTTGCCGATGCTTGGATCATGGAATAAGCCTGCCACCTGGGCCAGAGTCAGACAATATGAAGTTAATTGATTTCTTTCCCAGAGCAGTATTTTTGTCTAAACAATGTTGATGATAATTTATTTCTATAGCACCATCAGAGTATCTGGCACTTTACAGCATAACATAAACAAAAGATAGGTCCTTACCCCAGGGACAAGGGAAGGGAGACAATAGAGGGAGAGAGAAAGGCAGTAAGAACAAGCCCCAAAGAGAGGGGCTGGAGTGGAAGATACAAGGAGAATGAAGGGCAAATGTGAGCATTTGCATTGATGTGAAATTGGCTTTTGTTTTGGTTGATGTGAATGAGGACTAAGGCTAAACCAAACTGGAGTGTTGCTACCAGTTGCCTTGGGTGAAAGTAAACTGTGGGGGAAAGCCTAGAGAAGGCAGTTGCTCTGTTTATCCCATCTTCAGCTTCACATCTTTTCTCAGGTATCTTTGGAATGAAGAATTTTCCTATCTCAAAGTTTCTATGGCATAATGTAAGGATGTGGGGATGAGAAATTTGTTAGGTAATTTTGCATTTTTGAACCAATATATGAACTGAAACTCAGTTATCCTTCAAAACTGACACTTTTCTGAATTTTGCCATGGAGTTCTCCAATCAAAATATTTATTCATTTATTCATTAAATTTCTTAAGCACCCATCTGGCAGGTCACTCGGCCACTCTGGGCGATGTACAACAGTACAATTTAAAACAGTAAAATCACACATCATCAAAAAATACCCTAAAAGAAAAAAAATACTCAAAAAATACCCTAACCCACCCCAAATGCCTGCCTGAACAACCAAGTTTTCAACGTGTGGTGGAAGCTCATTAAAGAGGGGGCATGGCGGAGTTCCCTAGGGGGACCACAGAGTGGGGGCCACCACAAAGAAGGTCCTCTCCCTCATCCTCACCAGCCTAGCTGTCCTGGCTGATGGGACAGAGAGAAGGCCATCTGAGGCTGATCTCGTTGAGTGGCCTGTCTGGTGTTGCTGGAGGCGCTCCTTGAGATAGGCTTGGCCAGAACCATATAGGGTTTTAAAGATCAAAACCAACACCTTGAATTTGGCCCGGAAAACAACTGGTAGCCAGTGCAACTCCTTCAGCACTGGAGTGATGTGATCACACCGGCGGCTGCCTTTAATCAGGTGAGCCGCCGCGTTCTGCACCAGCTGCAGCTTCCGAACCATCTTCAAGGGTAACCCCACGTAGAGCGCATTACACTATTGGCCCCAGGAGCATAGCCAAGTCATTTGTAGTATTAGAGGGGCCTAGAGATCCATAATGCTTGCTTAAGTTCATTATTGGTGCAATTCCCATGCTAGTAAGCCTCTGAGCATGTGCAGATGAGTCAAAAGGCCGACAACAGCCTTCTTGGTGCATTCCTTGCTAATGAGGAGAGTCTTTATCTCTGATGTGCCTGGGAAGCAAAGTATATTTACAGGTGGCTGTGCTTGAGAACCAAACACTTCTAGCCAATGCTGGGAATGAATGCTAGGGGTGCTTGCTAGTGCTGTCCTGCCTCATGGCTAACATGTATTGTACAAAACCATTTGACCCAATGGCTCATGGTTCAGAGAAGCTGTCTGATCCAACCATTGAGTACGCCTGTGTGCTGTAACTTACCCATACAGTACTCCTTGTAAGTAAACCTTTGAGTCTGATTTATCACTATCTTGGCACCACTAAATTAAGAGTTCAAAGCCTACGGCTGGGGCAACACAAGTCTAGATGGGAGGAGACCACAGCATGTACTACCAATGGGAGCAGATGGTCGGGAAGGCAGGGGCGCAGCTGCCATATCAGATGGAGTTGGTACAGCGATGTACGACTCACACCTGACACCAGAGCCTCCATGGACAGCTGGGAGTCTGTTGTGTACAGAGGGAAAGGGCACACAAAACTGTGTATATTAGTGAAAATAACATTAAAATGTATGCTATTGGAAAAATTGCTTGCAAAAAATGTGTAGATTAGGCAAAATTGCATATAAAAATGTACTTATTAGGAGAAACGCACATAAAAATGTATACAAATTTTCATGAATGTATGTATATACATACACACATACACACACACACACACACTCAAAGTTTGGGATGAACCAAACTTAAGATTGGAAAAATGAGAAACTGAGAGAAACTGAAATTGACAGATTTGTCCATCCCTACCATAGTTTTGGGTCTCTATACCATTTCAGGGCTCATTCACAAACCAATTCAACAAGGTAAAGCAGAGCTAGCATGTTTTCAGCATCAAGGCCAGTCATTCAAATACTCTGATGTGTCAAAACCTTAGTTCACTTGGGGCCTATTTCCACAAACAACATAGAGTAATTACAGCAAAATGTCCAATTAGTGCTTGCAGTGACTTCGGCATGTGGTGATTGGTGAAGTGGCTGAACACTTCACCTACACCCTGGATTCAGCTGGCATTGGCCCTTGGAATGATATCACTCTGGTTTGTAAAGCCACATTTGTACGAGAATGTGGGAAGCCACCCTATACGAGGTCAGACTATTGTGGCACTAGGCATTGCATTGTGTGTGCTACATTTTATTGTATGTGTTATCATGTATGTATGAGCATTTATGTATCTATAGTTTATATTACATTTTAGATGAATGGTTCCTGCAGTATGAATGATGATGGGTTCCAGCAGGGCCGTGAGCTATGGAGTATTAGGGGACTGAGAATGAGCCCATAAGCACTTCTGAAAACTGGGTGAAGAGGCCCTCACAGTCTGAGATCAGCAAGTGTTGTATCAGCAGTTAAAACATCCTGTAGAACAACAGCCCGGAGTAGCCCTTGTAACATCCAGTGGAATAGCAATTAGCAAATTAGGTCCATGGGCAGCTCACCCCGGACCATTGCACCCTCAGCAAGAAGCCCGTCGTTTGACTTATGAGTCACTGGTCAAATGGCTGTGAGAGACTGCAATGACTGTGGATTAATAGATGTGGGTCAACAGCCAAACCAGTCATGAGGTAATACCAGGACAGTAGACCAAGGGGCAGTGGCCACGTGGTGACTATATGTATGTATGTATGCATTTCCTTTCTATACCGCCCAATAGCCGAAGCTCTCTGGGCGGTTCACAAAAAGACTGATGGATATACAAGTGGGCTTGAGATCAGCCCAATTCGGAGTTCTCATAACTTCAGGAAGGTGCACACCTTGAGACTCCATAATCTCCACAGCAAAGTCTCACAAAGTGGGGTCAGCCCCCCACTGAAGTGAGTGGTGAGTATGATCGGATAGCGACCAAATTCTATTTATAGGACATCTGATATCTGTAATTTGAAGTGCAAATTCTCTATATGTAGTTGGTGTAATTAATAAAGCAATGTAAAAGTAGAAGAGCTCCGGTGTGCAGTTTCATTACTCCAACTCTTTTTCAACCCCAGGTCTGATTGGGGCTGCTCACCCCAGATCAGACAGATTTGGGTCACACTATTTGTCTATGTAGCTCAGCGTTGTCTACTCTTGACTGGAAGCTGCTCTCCAGGATTTCAGAAAGAGAAAAGCCTCTTGCATCACCTCCTACCTGATCCTTTTTAAACTGGAGATGCAAGGGACGGTATCTGGGACCTTTTTCAAACAAAGCTTGTGCTCTACCACTGAGATGGTGTGTGCCAAAAGCCAACCCTGGCTGAGTTCAGCACTTGGCAGCAGCATCCATATGACACCTGCATCCAGGGCATTTTCCTGTGGAAACCTCATGAAGAGGCAGTGATTGTAAGAATATGCCTTTGGTTCTTTTATATAGATTCCCTATAACAACTTATACTGTTTTCCTGTAATGACCTATACTGTTCTGAGCAGATTTCCAATACCACACACCTAATCAGACTAGAATCAAAATAGTTTTGGTATAACAAAACATCATTAGTACTCATGCAGGAGAAACAGCACACATGTCTGTTAATTATAGCAGCCCAGGCAACTTTTTCTAGTATGCATGGCGAGGGGAAGGGGAAGAGAATGGAGCTCTCTCTCCTCCTGGACCATTCATTCCAGAAGTCTTGGCAGAGAAAGAAAGGGAGCACAAGGGAATAAAGCTGAGCCAAAATTTCCCCAAATACCTTTTTCTGAGAAAACTTCTGAGATGTTTCTTTCTCTCACCCACGTAGAAAATGCTGAATATTTTGGTGGTGGCCACCATTTCACCACCAACACCACACCCTGGAATTGCCTTCCCCACTGAAGCTATTCTGGCTCTGGAGAGAAGCTCCCATTGGTTCTTCCCTTTGGAGAGGGGGTGTGTGTGTGTGTGTGTGTGTTGGAACTGTGGCATGAAAAAAAAAAAAGGCGGGTTAAAAAATCTCATTATGCACCACACTCCCACTGCTGAGCATCCTCCTTGGTGGTTGCTATTTGCAGTTTAAAAAAGAGACACACACCAGCAACTATGCATGTAACATGTGTCTCATGGAGCTTCTCTGTCAATACCTGTCAGCTGGGGTGTAGGAGCACTCGCAAGATAAATTGCCACACCCAAAAAAGCAACTTACAAAGACTTCATCATACCACCAATACATCCGAAGGGTCATGCAAGGCCTTAAGTCAACAGCCATGCTGGCTGGGGATGACAGGTGCTGGTAGTCCCACACATCTGGATGGCACCAGGTTAAGGAAGGCTGTGCTAGGTTATGTGAGATGCAAAGGAGTCAACAGCCAGACAGAAATGTGCTGGATGGAATAAAGCAGTACTTCTGGGGAATTGGTCATAGGTTGTTACTTTCAAGTAGAAATTTTTATTTTGGGGGCCATTTTTGCATGAACATGATTCATTCAGAGTTCATGATACTTTCTAAAATTACTATGAAGTGCTGACATAGGAAGAAACATTCTGCCATTATTAGTCTCGAAGGCAGAAGAGAGTACATTTGCAATAGCATTTTCCCAGTCGTTTAATCCATGAATTATGTTCAGAAACGCCCCAGCATGTAGTTCAGCATTAAATCTGAATTATTTGTTTGTTTCATGATGAGAAGTACATTGGAAGTTCTAACCATAAGTGATGACATTTTTGCTAGTATTCAAAGGGAGGGACTGTAGCTCAGTGGCAGATCACCTGCTTGGCATGCAGAAGGTTCGATCCCCAGCATCTCCAGGTAGGGCTAGGAAAGGATCCTGCCTGAAACCCTGGAAAGCTGCTGCTGCCAGTCAGTGTCAACAGCACTGCGTTAGATGGACCCAGGGCCTGACTCAGTACAAGGCAGCTTCCTATGTTCCTATTCATGCATTACAGTGGAAAGGAATTAATAAGTACATGGCCGTTGCCCACATTCTTACCAGAGGTAGTTTGGACAACCTTCATGTTGTGCTAGATCTAGGCCAAGTCATCCATTACACAAATGGGACATTTGCCCAGTGCACTGGTCCTGAAGAGAGGCACCAGTGACAAGTAACAGGGTTGCTACCACCACCATTACAGAACCTGAAATTCACAGGTCAGTCAATGATTTATATGACCAGGACTATTACATCTGAACTAGGCTTCAGTGATCCTCACTGCCCTCTTGTATGAACCGAAAGCATATGCTGTGCTGCTGAGCTATATAGCCCCCTTCCCCCAAAGGTATGGGTTGCATGTTTTTTAACCCACAACTTCAGTACCATCTTGTAAGGGACCTAAACATGCTAAATCCACTGAGCCAGACTTTCGTAAAAAGCTAAGCCAGACCATTTTTCCATCTAGCCAAGCATCATCTCTTGTAACTAGTAGTTTTCCAACAGGCAGTGATATTTTCCAGCCTGTTTCTGACATACTTCAACTAGAGTTGTCGATGGTTTGATGCGGGGCCTTCTACTTCAAGGACATATACTCTGCCAATAGGGTATATGGCCCTATCCAGGGACCTGTTTCCATGAGCGATTTATTCCGAACTGGCTGTGTGTTGAGGTTGTTAGGGATACATGATGTCATGGCCATCCAGCAGCCAACCCCGGAGTATATCAGGAAAAAACCAGATTTCCTGAGACTGCTTAAAGTCCGATTATTTTCCTCAAGTCAGGTTCTCCCTGGTATAGTTGCCGTATGCCCCAACCCCTGCATTTATCATGGGTATGCTAGCCCTGCCCAGCAGTATGCCTTTCACCGTGACCCCAGTCAAGGGGTGTTTCCTGTGTGTTTCCCATCCCTGCACAAGTAACTCCCAATTTGACCCTTTGTTATAGAGATCCTGCAGGTTAAAATGAGGGCTGCTGCGTTCTGTCTTTGTGTTTACTACTCTCTTTCCCACACTAGGGATGTACGAAAGGGACTTACCTTGTCCCGCAGCTTGCTTCGCGGTGGGGGGGAGGCGCTTCGCTTCTCCCCCCGAAGTTCAGGCGAGGGGGGGGAGGTGCCCCGCCTCGCCCGGCCGAAATTCAGGCCGGGGGGGGAGGCGCCCCGCCGAAATTTAGGCCGGGGAGAAGCGCCCCGTCTCCCCGGCCGCGAAAGAAAAAGTGGAAAAACAAAACAAAACCCCGTGATAGGCTACGTAACAATTAACGTAGCCTATCACGGCTAGATTTCCAAAGTCAGCCGTGATAGGCTACGTTAATCGTCACGTAGCCTATCACGGGTGACTTTGGGGGGAAAAAAAGCGCATACGCAAATGGCGGCGGCCCATGGGCGCCGCCATTTGTGTTCCTTATTTTGGCACGTCTAGTCTACGTAAAGATTTACGTAGACTACGGAGAAAATAAGGGAATGCTATTTGCGTTGCCCTTATTTTCGCCATAGTCTACGTAAATCTTTACGTAGACTAGACGTGCCAAAATAAGGAACGCAAATGGCGGCGCCCATGGGCCGCTGCCATTTGCGTATGTGTTTTTTTTTCCCCAAAGTCACCCGTGATAGGCTACGTGACGATTTATGTAGCCTATCACGGCTGACTTTGGAAATCTAGCCGTGATAGGCTACGTAAATCGTCATGTAGCCTATCACGGGTGTGTGTTTTTGTTGTTTTTTACTTTTTTATTTTGTAATGGGGGCGGCGGCAGCCGGTCGGGAGACTGGCCGCCGCCCCTGCCCCCGACGAACCACCGCCGAACCGCCTCCGGGACCCGCCGCCGAGAGGGACGTTCGGCCACGGTAAGTCCCATCCCGGGGGGGGGCGGGGGGCCAGCGGAGAATTTCCCCAACACTTTCGGGGGGCCGAATGCCTTGGCGCTCGGCCTCCCGAAGATTCGTGGAGAAATTCTCCACCATCCCTACAACAAACCCATCAGTGTGTCTCCTCAGACACTCCCATTGTGCTGAATGAGGTTTGCCTTCTGAATGCCCACATCAGGACTTACAGCGATCCCTTGAAATGGCACAGTTTCAAGAGCAATTCCCTAAGTATGGTTAAGTGTAATCTCAAAGCTCCGATTTTCCAATGTTTGGTTTATTGCCTTAGGAAATAACTACTTCACAGCTTTGTTATAGAGATCCTGCGCAGTATTTGTTTGGTTAGAAAGGGGGCTGGTTTCCCATCCCTGCATTCTCTGCCTGCCTTTCCCAGCACAAGCATATGTGCATCTACTCAGAAGTAACACCCATTGTGTTCAATGAGGCTTGGGGCTCATTGGGAGGCTTGTCTTACAAATGCACGCAGGGGGAAGTAATTACTTTGCACCTTCCTTACGGAGCTGGGGGGGGAAGCCTCTCTTATAGGTTGAGGAGCCCCCGCCACTCAGATGATGATCACTCCAACCGCCCCCCTCCCCCAGAAGTAAGTGAAGCCACTTAGAATGGTGCGATGTACACCCTCATGGAACCCTGCCCAGACCAAAAGTGTCTCCTACAAAAAAGTGTCTCCTCCCTTCTCCTTCCGTTGTCATGGAAACAGGACCCTGGATGCACCAGGTTATAAGCTTTAAAGCAGGGGTGAGCAACTTGTGGCCATCCAGATCTTTTGGCCTGCAACTCCCATCAGCCCCAGTCAGCATAACCAGTGGTAGGCTAAACTATCTGGATGGCAACAAGCAGTGGATGGCCACAAATTGCCCACCCCTGCTTTAAAGCTATGGGGGAAATGAAATATTTTACGCACCATGTTTATGATAGTGAGGATATAGGATTCCACGTTCTCGCTTCCGTGGTATTCAATCATCTTGCTGTCGGCAACCACCAGAGTCTCCACCCATCGTTCTCTGCTGACAGAGCGGCGAGAGGTTGCTTTGGCCGTCACATGGCTCCTTTCCCACTTTTCCCTGCGAAGTTCTTGCTGTTTGAAAAAGTTCAAAGTTTCTGAAACGGGAGGCAAATGGCACCAACTTTATTTTCCTGTAAAGCGATTGCTGTGGAAAGTAACTGACACACTTCTCTTTTTTATGGGGAAGAAGAACTCCAATAATTGATTGGGGTACATCCTGAGAACATGTGGCATTTAAGAATAGAAAAAGAATAGAACAGAAAAGTTCAAAGTTCTTTTTAGTTATACGTTGTTTGTCTGTATGTTTTATGTAAATGGTTTTTAAAACTCTGTATATTGTATTTTAATGTTTTAACTGTTGTAAACCTCCCAGAGGCTATGGGGCAGTATAGAAACATAATAAATAAATAAATAAATAAATAATAATAATAATAATAATAGAGACTATTTATATCTGAATTTTAGAAATGGCTTTTGACATACTGAAGTTGTCTTCTCGTAAACACTAGAGCACTGACACATACACAAGCTCTCTAAAAGCTGAAAACTGAAATGTCACTCTTCATTTAAACTGAAAAGCGGACTGACTCTTCAGCATGGAGTAGAAACTTTGACAAGGTCACCAAGTCTTCCATCTGAAAATGCACCACCACCACCACCATCTGCTCACTTGTATGTCGCTTTCCCTGTAAGATTCTGTCCAAAGCAGCGCGCTTCGTATCCAACGAACAGCAGTAAATATAATAATTTGAAGTGCATGATAGGATAAGAACACACAAAGGACCACAGTGTCAATGAGTAAATACATAAAATCAGCCAATCAACTCAACTCTGTATAAAAATAATACAAATAAACTGACCGAATCCCACAGCTTAAAACTGTTGAGGCTAATGCAAAAATAAAAATACACTACATAGAAGGTGAAAAGGATTTCCATTCCACAAAGGCAACATGCTGGTCTTCTCAATGGCAGTCACACCTCTCACTGACGGCAGCCTTCCTCCTTCTTCTTACCTGGATATCCTCTCTTAGTTCTTTCCCCATCTTCCCCAGGCACCACTAGTTGTCTCTGGGCTCCAGTTTAAGAACTACTGGATCTGTGATTGGAGAGCCAGGAAACTGCAACGTCACATCATTCCTAAAATAGTCCCAATAATTTCAATAGGGGTTCATTTAAAACACACACACACACCTGTACTCATACTATGTAGATGTAATATATAGCCATATATATATGGCTATATATTACATACACTTGGAAGAAGCTGATTATCTAGATCTAATTCAAATGGGCTTCAGGCCTGGGCATGGGACAGAAACAGCCTTGGTCGCTTTGGTGGATGATATGAGGAGGGCTTTGGATAGGGGTGAATGCTCCTTCCTTGTTCTCCTCGACCTCTCAGCAGCTTTTGATACCATTGACCACGGTATCCTCCTGGACCGCCTGGAGGGGTTGGGCATTGGAGACACTGTATTACGGTGGTTCCAGTCCTTCCTCTCCGGCAGGTACCAGAGGGTAGCACTGGGAGAGGAGGATTCATACCTGTGGCTGCTCACTTGTGGGGTGCCACAGGGTTCCATCCTCTCCCCGATGCTATTTAACATCTATGTGAAGCCGCTGGGGGCTATCATCAGGAGGTTTGGGGTATGGCGTCATCAATATGTGAATGACATGCAGGTCTACCTCTCGTTCAAATCTTCACCGAGGTTGGACCTATCCAAATGTCTGGAGACAGTGAGTGGCTGGATGGGGAGGAATAAGCTGAAGCTGACTCAACCTGGTGTTGAATGGGGTACGGTTACTCTTGAAAGACCAGGTCCGCAGCCTAGGGGTCATTTTAGACTCCCAGCTGTCCATGGAGGCTCAGGTGTCAGCTGTGAGCTGGACAGCACTGTACCAACTCCATTTGATACGGCAGCTGCACCCCTACCTTCCCGTCCTTCTGCTCCCATTGGTAGTACATGCTGTGGTCTCCTCCCATCTAGACTTGTGTTGCCCCAGCCGTAGGCCGCCGCCACATGGGTCATTCGCCGAAGGTAAGTCCCATCCCGGGGGGGTGGCGGACCGTTTCTCCACCAATTTCGGGGGGCCGAATGCGTTGGCATTCGGCCCCCCGGAGATTCGTGGAGAAATTCTCCAACATCCCTAGGGGGAACATGAATGCAAAGTTCTGGGGGAACATGAATGCGATAGTGCTACTGTGTTCATGTCCTGCTTCTGGGTTTCCCATTAGGGCATCTCTGGCTGGCCACTGTGCAAACAGAATGCTGCCTGGACTAGATAGGTCTTTCGACTGATCCACCATAACTCATTTTTTATGTTCTTATGAACTAATTTGACTGAGCACATATACTGCACTTGAACAGGGTCTAACACACATCTCAATTACATTTTGTTCAGTAAGCTCCAGAACAAAGACGGCTCCAAGATCAGTCACAATAAGATTTCCATTGGCATCTTGTTGCAGCGAAACTCTTTAACGATCTCTAATGCCATCTGCAAGATCAAATATTTCATACTGTACTTTCCTGTGTTTCCTTATCAGACTTTCATAAGCTTCGCATATTATTAAAAATTCCAGCTTGCTCTAACAGAATTTGCTAAGTAACGAAAGTTGGAAGCTTCCAGTCCAGAGACAAGTTTCTCACACAGTAACTGCCTGGAGAGCAACGTAACAAATATTTTTCATAGAATCACAGAGTTGGAGCCATCAAGTCCAACCCCCAGCCCAATACAGGAAATCCAGAGCTGAAGCATCCCCAAACTTGTCACAGTGGGCTTCAGATGGTTCCTCCTCTCCACCATGGAGAGGGGGGCAGAATGTAGCAGCCCTTTAACCACCCGAAATAACTGCACTGGATGGCATTGTGCTGACACAATCGTGGCAGAAAAGAAAGTTTTACATTGCCCTCACTGCCACCAAATAGGTCCTAAGATGGGCTCTAGCCTGTACTCGATGGGATTTGGCCCGAGTTTCTTTCCGTTGACATCTTAGTCATCTTTATTACCTTAAGCTCCTCACAATGGTGCAATGGGTTTGACGGGGGAGGGGGGAGGAATTGTAAGAGGAATGTTACTTGTGCGCTTCACAACAGAAGTAACGCACATGGCAATATAAAGCCCCCCCAAGACCATTAAGTCCAAAGTCTTAAATTATTCAGCTGCACCATTGTTGCAGCTGGGAAATCCAGTTCTTTTTTTGATCGATGGAGTTCAGCAATGTGCATGACTCGCTTTGTGTCTGCGAGCCAAGCTGTGGGATGTTTCCTGAACTCCTGGAACTGTTTTGCACATTTTGGGGAAGGTTCCGCAATCTGCACAAATTTCTGAGCAATGTGTGCCAAATTTGCACAAACTACAGCCAAATTTGCACAAATTATAGCCAAATTTGCACAAATTATGCAAATTCGGCCATAATTTGTGCAAATTCAGCTCATAAACATGCACGAATTGCAGAACCTCCCTTCCCCCATGCGCAACATCCCTGGAAAATCCATAAACTGACCAGATTTGCTGCTAGGGGTCTACGAACTGCACAACTTCTGGACTGGGGGGAGCCATGGTGGGGAAATCTGGGCTGCTTGGGGCCCCACGAATTCCCCAGGAATCTTGCTGCTCTCAGGGTTGGATCGGAGCCCAGAGAGCCCCAAAGCCATTCTGATTCTGAGGAAGAGATAGAATCCATGGGAGAGGAACCCGCGCGCTGTTCAGAGGTGCAGGCGGGGGAACAGCCCCTCCTGGTACACATTCCTGAGAGTGATAGTGACCCTGGCAAGGAGAGGGAGACACAACAGCAGTTTCTGGACACTAGGCGTGGCGCAGCATCAAGCGGGAGATGGTGGGCGCTGAGTGGAGGCGCTCAGCCCACTTGGCACGACAGCCACAGCGGCGCCCCAATGCCCCACAGGAAAGGGTTGGACTCTCTCCTCCTAGCCCATAAGTTCAGAGGTTTCCCGCCTTACCCTCCAAACGGAGATCAACTGATTCCTAAGGCTAGAATCCCCGAGTAGGCAGCTCTCTTCAGTCTCACTTGTTAGCATCTGTAAGCATCATTAGGCTGAATGGAAATAAAGCCTTGGAAAAGAGCCCTGTTGTCTGCGTGTTGATTCTGGCTACCTGAGGATTTCAGAAGGCAGCAGGGGCGACCTCCCGACAGCCGCATCCATTGGATTTTGCAAGTGGATCTGCTCCTGGCTGCGCCGAGGCCCTTGTTCTCCGTGCCAGCTGGGTTTCCTTGACAGCCAGCGTGGAGAACAAAGGCCTCAGCGTGGCACCCCAGCGCTCTCTCCCAGGCTTCCTTGAGAGGCAGTTAGGGTGAGAGCGTTGGGGGCTGGCCAGGCTGAGGCCCTTGTTCTCTGCGCCAGCTAGGTTTCCTTGACAGGAAGCCCTTGACAGCTGGTGCTTTCAGTGCCGATGGCACTGACAGTCCTGAGAGCTGCCCAGCAGGAAATCCAGCAGAGGCAAGTGGAGCCAAAACAGGCAGAAGTTATGGCTCTTGGCTTTGCGAGTTTTCCTGGAAAAAAACACATTTTACCTGCGCCTAGCACACAAGCCAGTGGGCCAAACTGCCTGGGCTTTGCGGGGTGCAATGCCCTCAAGGGGGGATGGGAGAGGCCCAGGTTTCACACACATCTGTGGAAACAGGGAGAAGTTACAGCTCTTTGCTTGGAGAGTTCCTTTGGAAAACATCAGATTTTAACTCCACCTAGCACAAAAACCACTGGGCTAAACTGTCTGAAACTTTGCAGGTGGCCTCCTCTCCAGGAGGGTGGAGACATCCCCAAATTTTCATGCCTGCATCCTAAAAATTGAAAAAGTTATGGCTGTTTGTGTTTTCCCATGCAAGTCAATGGGAAAACACCAAAACCTTGCGCGAACCGGATATCTGAATCTCACTTCAGATTTGGATCCAAGTTGAATCGGAGGGCGTCCTAATCAGTCCAAGGCAGATCAGGGGGCCCGTGCACAGCCCTAACAAACACAGCTTGACTTGTGTCTTTGCTATTGGCTTTCCCTTTTGCTCATCAGGCACCAAATCTGAACTCAGACTCACTGTCAAACGGTGCTGAGCAACCAAGTGCTGTCCTGGGATTGTTATCCTACAAGTGGGACCTGCAACAAAATGTTGCAACATGGAATGCTCCTGTTCAGTACTCTGGTCAGTCAGTCCGCTGGAATATCCCTCCTCCACAATACTCCATTCTATTCCCCCTCCCATCCAGTTTCCATTTCACACTCCCAGCACTCAGTCAACATTCTGTGGTCACTGAGCATGCTCAGCCAGTCAGCATTCTGTGGCCACTGAGCATGCTCAGTCCTCGTTGGGCTGTTTAGGATTTTTCTTTCAGCCTGAACGTTTTTTCCCATCAGGGGTTTTAGTACTTCTGCAAACGTGGCATTCTGCAAACTTGGCATTCCTCCAAGCTTGATTATAACTCCCTCTTGCATGTGGGTGGTGTTTTATAGGTAACATATGCATTGGCACTGTCTCCCTGAAGACTGGAATTAGTATATAGATGAAATGATGACACCGAGAGCAAAGACAAATTCCCCATTTCTACTGATTTTAGCTGATTGATGACATTTACTGCTTATGCCCCATCAGTTTGTGAATTTTGGGAGCTGGCACCCCGTAATCAAATTCCTCTAAGGCAAAGTACTGATGGAACATACTATCAGCATGCTTTATTTCCAGAGTGCCTCCTTGCTAACAGAATCATCAGCAATGCCAACAGCATAGATCATGCTGCTACAGTTGCTCAACAACAACAAATGATGAGCATCATTGAATGTGGCATTCAGGAAGTTTATAAACAGGCCTTATTGGGCTGCCTTAAAAAAAAGAAAGAAGTATGCCACAGTGCTTAACTTCCTGGTTTAGCATTTTAAACAAAGAGTGCTTCCTTACTTCACAATACTGGGGAATAACTTTGTTTGCTGCTTTGCAAACAGATGGATCATGCCCCACAGTCATGTCTTTGATGGTGGATAAGGCTTTCAATGGCTACTAGGCAGTACGCCTCTGAATACCAGTTACTGGAGAACACAAGTGAGAGAGGGTGCTATAATTGCCCTCATTTCCTGCTTGTGGGTGTCTTCCCATAGGCATCTGGTTGACCACGGTGGGGAACAAGATCCTGGACTGGAAAGACTTTGGTCTGTTTCCGTAGTGCTATTTTTATGACAGTAAAAATGAATTAAACTGTTTGCTCACTTTTCATAGGACATCTACGTGCTAATCGTAGGGCTTTTCTACATGAGCCATTTGTTGTGTGCTTGTCATTCCCTACTCATGGATGTTTATGAGTTCTTTAGATGACATCATGACCCTCCAGTTTCACTTCTCTGTCTAACCATCACTTTCAGTGAGTTTTTTTTAGAGCAGGGGAAATGCAGCATTTAATCGTGAAAGCAAAAGAAAGCACAATTTCGTCTTGTGTATTTGTGCTACTCCACTATGCCATAGTGCCACCTAGAAGTTATGTAGCAGAAAAGCAGGAAAAGAAACACTCTTTGTGTAGTGCTCAGATCTCAGTTCTGCAACAAAACTGAAAGTAGATATTGCAGATCAACAATCAATTAACAGCCTTGTGTAGAAAAGCTTGTAATCAAACTGTTGTTCTACCATGTTTTCCCCATGGTTCTTCCATCTCTTTTGAGACCACAGAAAATCCAACATTTGGGGGGGGGGAAGGAAAAGAACAGTGGCACAATTTCCACAGGTGTGTGGGCAAGACAAATGCATTTGAGGCACCTGGTAGGAGGAATGGTCTACTGAGGATGTGGCTGTAGACGTCCTCCCATTTCCCAGTCATGGCACAGCTCTGCAATGTCCCACCCTCCATTGCTTTTTGACGTGATGCAGCTGGGGACTCTTTGAGCAGCTCTGTGCACATAATAAAATGTTGCATGTCACAGAGTATGAATGTAACATGTATTGTTAATAATTCATTGTGTTTCATGGGAGTGCTATTCCTAATTATCTGTGCATGCTACTGTAAGTGATTAGTAATAGATGAGATTAGTTCTGTATGTGGCATGAAGTAACTGTGATCAATGGAATGTATTCTTGGAAACAAGGGAAAACATTCTTGGAAACGGAGCAAGGTTGCCACAAGTGGGTTAGTTAAGTACTGGAACCAGAAAGCTACTTAGCTTAGCTGAGATACCTTCATTAAGGTGTTACTGGTGTCAGTGGCAAACCAGGCTATATTGAGAGAAAATAGGAGTAGTGGTATGACCGGGTTCAAAACTTAGGATGAAGTCATTATCAACAGAAGGGTTATACTTGCAAGAGTTTGATGTGATTGCCCAGAGAGATCCTGGGAGAATGGGGAGCCTACCAGACAGGATCACCTAAGCTCTGCAAAAAATGCTTGTCCTTAAGTTCTTAATGATGACTGTTCTGTTGGTTTAGAAGAACAGAACTTTAATTTTTACGAAGAAATATGCTAGCTGCAATTTCTATTATGCTTCTAATCATCCTAATTGCACAGTATGTAGTAATGTGCTTTGCTTGTTTCATCATTTCAAAGTTTTGTTATTCTCTAATATTGTTTGAGCAATAAATATATATTTTGTGATACCACAATGTATTATCTGGCTTGAGAGAAGTTTCAGGAACCACAACCCATAGACATCGATTCTTGATTCCCAGAACACTCAGCTAGATTCATATATCTGTTGCTGAGTGGGGTCTGTCCTTAAAGCCGTTGTATTCCCGCTTGATCTGGTGAATCTCAAATTCACCCGCTCAAGTTTGGGAAACAAGCTAGTCAGATAGAGCAGGAAGGAGTTGTCTCAGAAATGGCCATTTTTCTCTCCCTTACCCCCACTTCCCAGACCAAGCCTAAGGGTGACCTTCTCCAGGCTCCAGAATTCATGCTAGTTAAAAACTGTATCTGTGATTCCCTTCAATCATTGATATATGAATAGGAGGCTTGCATTCCTCAGTTAACAAGATTATAACCAGGTTATCTGAAGGATCGCCTCCTCCCATATGCGCCTGCCTGGACCCTAAGATCATCCCCAGGGGTCCTTGTCCAGGAGCCCCCATCAAAAGAAGTGAGGTGGGTGGCTACCAGGAAGAGGGCCTTTTCTGCTGTGGCACCCCAACTGTGGAATGAGCTCCCTAGAGAGGTTCGCCTGGCACGTTATACTCCTTCCAGTGCAGGGGAAGACCTTTTTATTCTCCCAGTATTTTAGCATTTTAGCTTCCTAATCTTTTAGCTCTCGTGTTTTACATCTGTATTTTAAATCTCTGCATTGCTGCTAGGTTTTATTCTGGTTCTACCAGTACCAGTATTGTGGCTTTAAGCATTCATATTTTATATTGTTTTATGCTGCACTCTCTGGTTTAATTTCTCTGAACCGCCCAGAGAGCTTCCGCTATTAGGCGGTATAGAAATGAAATACATACATAGATAAGTACATACATACATACATACATACATAAAAATAACATCGCTATCATATGCATGCTTATGCTGAAATAAGCCCCATTAAGTTTAATGAGGCTTGCTCCCATGTCAGTTTGTAATACGCTTACTGCCAGACTAGACGCAAAAGAGGACAGGTGGCTAGACGCAAAAGAGGACAGGGCTCCTGCACCTTTAATAGTTGTGTTGTGTAGAAGAGGGAACTTTCGCAGATAAAGCTTGCATGGTATGCTACACATGCTGAAATTCCCATCTACAGAATTAGTAAAGGTGCAAAAGCCATGTCCTTTTTTTGCATCTGGCTACCCTAAGCCCTGTAGGACATGCAGAAATTTAACACATAGAGATTTTCATGGCATCTAAATGCAGTGATGAGGAAAGCTACATGGGTGAATGTTTCTGCTTGTTAAACAGCTTAAGTTCTTAATGATGACTGTTCTGTTGGTTTAGAAGAACAGAACTTTAATTTTTACGAAGAAATATGCTAGCTGCAATTTCTATTATGCTTCTAATCATCCTAATTGCACAGTATGTAGTAATGTGCTTTGCTTGTTTCATCATTTCAAAGTTTTGTTATTCTCTAATATTGTTTGAGCAATAAATATATATTTTGTGATACCACAATGTATTATCTGGCTTGAGAGAAGTTTCAGGAACCACAACCCATAGACATCGATTCTTGATTCCCAGAACACTCAGCTAGATTCATATATCTGTTGCTGAGTGGGGTCTGTCCTTAAAGCCGTTGTATTCCCGCTTGATCTGGTGAATCTCAAATTCACCCGCTCAAGTTTGGGAAACAAGCTAGTCAGATAGAGCAGGAAGGAGTTGTCTCAGAAATGGCCATTTTTCTCTCCCTTACCCCCACTTCCCAGACCAAGCCTAAGGGTGACCTTCTCCAGGCTCCAGAATTCATGCTAGTTAAAAACAGTATCTGTGATTCCCTTCAATCATTGATATATGAATAGGAGGCTTGCATTCCTCAGTTAACAAGATTATAACCAGGTTATCTGAAGGATCGCCTCCTCCCATATGCGCCTGCCTGGACCCTAAGATCATCCCCAGGGGTCCTTGTCCAGGAGCCCCCATCAAAAGAAGTGAGGTGGGTGGCTACCAGGAAGAGGGCCTTTTCTGCTGTGGCACCCCAACTGTGGAATGAGCTCCCTAGAGAGGTTCGCCTGGCACGTTATACTCCTTCCAGTGCAGGGGAAGACCTTTTTATTCTCCCAGTATTTTAGCATTTTAGCTTCCTAATCTTTTAGCTCTCGTGTTTTACATCTGTATTTTAAATCTCTGCATTGCTGCTAGGTTTTATTCTGGTTCTACCAGTACCAGTATTGTGGCTTTAAGCATTCATATTTTATATTGTTTTATGCTGCACTCTCTGGTTTAATTTCTCTGAACCGCCCAGAGAGCTTCCGCTATTAGGCGGTATAGAAATGAAATACATACATAGATAAGTACATACATACATACATACATACATAAAAATAACATCGCTATCATATGCATGCTTATGCTGAAATAAGCCCCATTAAGTTTAATGAGGCTTGCTCCCATGTCAGTTTGTAATACGCTTACTGCCAGACTAGACGCAAAAGAGGACAGGTGGCTAGACGCAAAAGAGGACAGGGCTCCTGCACCTTTAATAGTTGTGTTGTGTAGAAGAGGGAACTTTCGCAGATAAAGCTTGCATGGTATGCTACACATGCTGAAATTCCCATCTACAGAATTAGTAAAGGTGCAAAAGCCATGTCCTTTTTTTGCATCTGGCTACCCTAAGCCCTGTAGGACATGCAGAAATTTAACACATAGAGATTTTCATGGCATCTAAATGCAGTGATGAGGAAAGCTACATGGGTGAATGTTTCTGCTTGTTAAACAGCTTAAGTTCTTAATGATGACTGTTCTGTTGGTTTAGAAGAACAGAACTTTAATTTTTACGAAGAAATATGCTAGCTGCAATTTCTATTATGCTTCTAATCATCCTAATTGCACAGTATGTAGTAATGTGCTTTGCTTGTTTCATCATTTCAAAGTTTTGTTATTCTCTAATATTGTTTGAGCAATAAATATATATTTTGTGATACCACAATGTATTATCTGGCTTGAGAGAAGTTTCAGGAACCACAACCCATAGACATCGATTCTTGATTCCCAGAACACTCAGCTAGATTCATATATCTGTTGCTGAGTGGGGTCTGTCCTTAAAGCCGTTGTATTCCCGCTTGATCTGGTGAATCTCAAATTCACCCGCTCAAGTTTGGGAAACAAGCTAGTCAGATAGAGCAGGAAGGAGTTGTCTCAGAAATGGCCATTTTTCTCTCCCTTACCCCCACTTCCCAGACCAAGCCTAAGGGTGACCTTCTCCAGGCTCCAGAATTCATGCTAGTTAAAAACAGTATCTGTGATTCCCTTCAATCATTGATATATGAATAGGAGGCTTGCATTCCTCAGTTAACAAGATTATAACCAGGTTATCTGAAGGATCGCCTCCTCCCATATGCGCCTGCCTGGACCCTAAGATCATCCCCAGGGGTCCTTGTCCAGGAGCCCCCATCAAAAGAAGTGAGGTGGGTGGCTACCAGGAAGAGGGCCTTTTCTGCTGTGGCACCCCAACTGTGGAATGAGCTCCCTAGAGAGGTTCGCCTGGCACGTTATACTCCTTCCAGTGCAGGGGAAGACCTTTTTATTCTCCCAGTATTTTAGCATTTTAGCTTCCTAATCTTTTAGCTCTCGTGTTTTACATCTGTATTTTAAATCTCTGCATTGCTGCTAGGTTTTATTCTGGTTCTACCAGTACCAGTATTGTGGCTTTAAGCATTCATATTTTATATTGTTTTATGCTGCACTCTCTGGTTTAATTTCTCTGAACCGCCCAGAGAGCTTCCGCTATTAGGCGGTATAGAAATGAAATACATACATAGATAAGTACATACATACATACATACATACATAAAAATAACATCGCTATCATATGCATGCTTATGCTGAAATAAGCCCCATTAAGTTTAATGAGGCTTGCTCCCATGTCAGTTTGTAATACGCTTACTGCCAGACTAGACGCAAAAGAGGACAGGTGGCTAGACACAAAAGAGGACAGGGCTCCTGCACCTTTAATAGTTGTGTTGTGTAGAAGAGGGAACTTTCGCAGATAAAGCTTGCATGGTATGCTACACATGCTGAAATTCCCATCTACAGAATTAGTAAAGGTGCAAAAGCCATGTCCTTTTTTTGCATCTGGCTACCCTAAGCCCTGTAGGACATGCAGAAATTTAACACATAGAGATTTTCATGGCATCTAAATGCAGTGATGAGGAAAGCTACATGGGTGAATGTTTCTGCTTGTTAAACAGCTCTTAAAGGACACAGAGGCCCCTGTTCAGAAAAAGTGTTAGCAACCCTCGTACACATGCACACAGATACTCTGCTGTTTAGTTTTATCATAGTTTTATCTCCCCCCCACCAATTTCAGCAATACAGTGGGGTGATGCTTGTGGGTTCCATGCCAGAACACCCCATCTCTGATGGTTTGTGAAATCTCAGATCTGCACAGGTGCACAGATTCAATGTCCCACATTTTGTACACGGGGAAAGAAAGAAGTGCCTCGGAGTCACTAAAGATCTAAGGATCTTTAGAACGGTTCTGGATTGCCAGCTTTTTGGTTAAAAGAGCAATGCAAAGTTATTATAAAGAGACAATTAATTAATCCAGCAATGGGTAGTAATCATCACCCCTCTTGTTTCTCTTTTGCTCTCTGGAAAAAAATAGCCAGCACATCTGTTGTAAACTTGTAATTTCTTGCACATGAATCCTGTGGAAGCAGACCAGCTCTCAGACATGTGGCCTGTTGGGTGTTTTTTTCAACATAAAATACATCACTTACAGCACAATTCTTAGAAATGTTTACTTAGAAGTAGCAGAGCAATCCTAAATTGGGGAGGGGGATTTCCATGACAGAGGACCCACCACTTTCTAGGCCCTGCTGGCTCGCTAGAGCCAGAGCCAGAGGGGCGGCTTCTTCTTTCTCCCCCACAAGCACTATAAAAGAAGCTTTCCCCTCCCATTGACACTAATGGGACTTCAGAGGCCCAAACCATGAGTATGTTAGGGTTTCAAGGGGCTTTGGATCCTGCAGATCAAAGATCACCCTGACCCAGCCCTGGAACACCCTGTTTTGAGAGCTACTGCAGGTGGTACTTCTAAGCCCATGGAGCGCTCCATGGCCACACGAGGGGACTTCCAAATGTCAGCCTGCCATCACAGCCCCTCTCTGCTGGTGGAGCAATACTTCCACTGCATCCAATGATCCCTCAGCCGGCCTTTGGCAGGGGTTTGGATGGCTCTGCCAGTCCTATGTAATTCAATGGAAATTACTCCCTAGTAAATGTTAACAGGATTGCATCCTTAAGGACTGAAAGACGTTGTTTTCCGCTGCCTCCTTTCAATAATTGCTTATGTGACCATCTTTCACTGTTCTTTTGTGGCATGCATAGCTGTCACAATCTCAGACGGCAAACTTACATTCCTTTCAGATGCATCTTCCTTCGTAGGTCACCCTGTTCTGTTTCTTTTCTTTTAAAATTGGCAATGGAATAAATGGTATTTTATGTTAGTCAGCAGAAGACTCTGTAGTCATAGAATCATAGAATTATAGAATAGTAGGGTTGGAAGGGGCCTACAAGGCCATTGAGTCCAACCCCCTGCTCAATGCAGGATTCCAGGTCAGAGCATCCCTGACAGATGGCTGTCCAGCCTCGTCATGAATGCCTCCAGTGCAGGAGAGCCTCCCTAGGGAATGGTTCCATTGTCGTATTGCTCTAACAGTCAGGACGTTTTTCCTGATGTTCAGCCGGAATCTGGCTTCCTGTAACTTGAGCCCATTACTCCATGTCCTGCACTCTGGGATGACCAAGAAGAGATCCTGGCCTTCCTCTCTGCGACAACCTTTCAAGTACTTGAAGAGTGCTATCATCTCTCCCCTCAGTCTTCTCTTCTCAAGGCTAAACGTGCCCAGTTCTTTCAGTCTCTCTTCATAGGGCTTTGTTTCCAGTCCTCTGATCATCTTTTTTGCCCTCCTCTGAACCCTCTCCAGTTTGTCTGCATGCATCCTTCTTAAAGTGTGATGCCCAGAACTGGACACAGTACTCCAGATGAGGCCTAACCAGTGCTGAGTGGAGGGGAACTAGTACTTCCCAGGATTTGGAAGCTATGCTTCTATTAATGCAGCCCAAAATAGCATTGGCCTTTTTTGCAGCCACATCACATTGTTAGCTCATATTCAGCTTGTGATCGACAACAATTCCAAGATTCTTCTCGCTTGTAGTGTTGTTGAGCCACATATCCCCCATCTTGTAACTGTGCATTTGGTTTCTTTTTCCTAGGTGCAGAACTTGGCATTTATCCCTATTAAATGTCATTCTGTTGTTTTCTGTCCAGCGCTCCAGTCTATCCAGATCACTTTGAATTTTGTTTATTGAATTTTGTTAGTGTTTTGTTATTGAATTTTGTTTAGTGTTATCTTCATCTGTAGGAAATGTTCTTCTTAGGTTTTCTAATGCTACTGGCTGTTAATTTGAAAGCAGCTTGGGCTCAAATCCCAGTTAAATTGGGCTGTAATTAGCTAAGTCACTCCATCAACCACATGGGGACAGTAATGACAAACCTTGCAGGGTTGTTGTAAGAACCAAACAGTCTTCTAAACAGTAAGTTGTGAAGGGAGCAATATTATGGCCCCTAGATAAATCTGAGAGGTCATAGGATACTTTGGATTCCCAGGTTCGAGGTCGGAGATAGTGCTCTGACCTCAGAGGGGGGAATCTGCAATCTGTTCCCCCCCTCCCCCTCGCAGCCAGCATGAAAGGAACCACACTGGCTGCCTCTCCAAAGTCAGGAATGTGACCTCAGAGAGGAGGAAAAGGGGGCGTTGCCATGGGTGAGGTGGGGAGAGGCCAGGCTATGAGCTATCCTGGAGCCTCACCAGCCTCCTTCCTTCCCCCTCTGAAACGCTTTCACTAGATAGGCGGAAAAAAAAAGTTTAGCAAAAATGCGGGGGGTGGGGGGCAAGATCACCTCTGCCGTTCCTCCCACCCTGCATATTATAAGCGTAAACCTCTGAGTTCGGGGGCTAACAATAATGGTAACAGGATTGCACCATAAATGTACAGGGCAATTAGCACCAGTCATTAAGAGCTTCTGTGTTCCTGGCAAGATAAACCATTTTCTTTTTGTCAAACCATTTACTTGGAGCAGCGCCACTGAAGCTATTGGAAATACGATGTAGGAGGTGTTTTGATGACTGTAGCCTTTGGCTTCACTGCTGGAATCATCGCCAAATGTTAAAGCTCGGGGTGTCTTTAGTCTGGTGACAACTTCTAACATCCCAGATTGCCACCTCTTTCCCACATGGCTACCCATTATCAGACCATAGTTTGCAGTAGGGTTTACTGAGTCTCCTAGTCCAACAGCTGGGAGATGTTTAGAATGGAAATCATTTTAACATGTTGCCCAGTGAGTCAGTGTTCTGAGATCAAATGTCATAATGGTCTCCAGCTGCCACATGGTTTTCAAACAAAATAGCACTGAACTGAAATGGTGTGACTGAGTGCCAAGTCTTAATACACACAAATTGCAGAAATCTTAGGGATTATTTCATACAACCACTTGGACATCTTCTAGCCATTGTCCATCAACGCTGTAATGAAAAACAGCCATCTGATGAAGGTAAAATTGTTCAGCTTCCTTTAATAAGGAAGTTGATTTAACAACAACAACAACAAAGAAAGTGTAGCTTTTCCTACTGGGTGACTCTCTTCCAAGCTGTAAGGTAATTGTTTTCTAACAATGACTGACTAATTCTACAGACCATTCATAGCTATTATGCCTTGGCTTATGGCATTTCATATATTTTGCTTAGTCAGTATGGTAGTCAGAAAGCAAATTCTTGTTTGCCTGAATTGTTGTTCCATTTGTCCTAAATAATTACTATTTTTGTTTAATAACTCAACTTCCCTATTAAAGGAAGTGGAACAATTCAGGGGCACTTGTCAAATGCATCAAAGCCTCTGCTCGAAACATAATACTTTGTGTTGAAAACAAGAGACATATGGTAGAGTGTGAAGTGTCCTTAGTTGGGAACTACCTGACTCTCATCCATTATGTTCCCAGTAACCCTTAACCACCTGGCTGTAAAGCAGGCAGGAAAATGGTGGCAGCTCTGTTTCTACATTTCCCTCCAATTTAAAATCTGGTTAGCCAAGTTTTGCTTATGATAAATGTCACTCTGTAATGGTTCTGAGAATGACATGAAGAGGAAGACACTGAGATCTGTTTCTGGATCTATAATAAGGGGTCTAAACATCCTATGCATGTTTAGTCACAAAAAAGTCCTTGAGCTCCCAGCAAGCACTGCTGGCTAGGGAATGCTGGGAGCTGTAGGATTTTCTATCTCTCTAAACATCCACAGGATTACGCCCTTAGTGTACTAAGGGGGAAAAGGCTGCTGAAAGATAATAAGTCACCATAGCTCTCAGTTGTAGCAACCTCCTAGCAGCTACTTATGCTAGAAGGTTGACTGCAAGGGGCCAGGGCTGGCTCTATCTGGAGCCCAGCTTCTTGCTTGGAGGCTTCCTGCCCTTTCCTGGCTGATCAGTTTTGGCATTTCCCCCCTTTATTTTGTACCACATACTGAGAAACTGCAATCCAAAAAATATTGCAGGCTTCTCCCGCCTTTGGAGAGGGAAGTCGTGGGGGAAGACTAAGGCCCTAGGAATCAAGGAAGTGGAGGCTAGCATTTGTCTAGCAGACAAGAAGTGGTAGAGGGAGACGTAGCTTCCTAAGTTCCTAGGACTTTCTGTCACTGACCCTGACCTTAAAGTGGCCATTTTGAAACAAAGAAACTTCAAAGGGAGATTAGGGCAAAGGAGTGCTGAGTTAAGGACTTCATCAACAAATTCAGCTCTGTCACCAGAAGCTTGAATCAGAAAGGATTGTTATCACACTATACATGTTAGTCGGCTTGCCTAGCACCAGGATCTTTGTGTTACCAGCAGCAAGCGTACTGTGAAGGACCACAGTGAACCATGTGATTGTTACTGTCGGTATTTTCTGCATTTAACTGCCTTCTTTAAGAACATAAGAGGCATGTTGAGTCAGACCCAGCCCATCAAGTCCACCATTCTGTTCACACAGTGGCCAACCAGCTGCCTGTGGGAAACCCACATAACTGGAATTTATTCATCGAGTACTGTTCAAGCACAGTCTTTACTTATTTCAGTGGGATTTGCATGGAGCAGACCATGGTGAATTCCAGCTTGTAAGTATAAAAAGCTAACATACTGAAATCACAATCTGATGCACTCTCTGAAGTATAAATCCTGGAACAGCCTGTTACAGCAAAGCAAGGCGTTCATGACACCTTAAACCAGCCTTCCCCAACACAGTGCCCCTCTGAAAATTTTGGACTACACGTCCCTCAGCCCCAACCAGCGTGGCCAATGGTCGGAGAAGATGGGAGCTGTAGTCCAAAACATCTGGAGAACACCAGGTTGGGGAAGGGCACTGAGGACACTTAACAGTTTGATCCTATACATGTCTATTCAGAAGTAAGCCCCAATGACTTTAATGGGACTTACTCTCAGGTGTCATTAGGGTTGCAGCTTAGGTCCCTGATCCAGCATAAATCATGGGCAACTAGTTGTGGGTCCTTTAGACGATGTCATCAACCTCCAAGGCATCTCCAGCACTAAATAACTTTTATTCCATTTTTTAAAAGATTGGAGATAATGAGCTATCCCATTACAGTGTTTGAGTTTGGCTTGAGTTCCCTGGTGAGAAGAGGAAAACTCACAATAAGAGCTAGACCACGTCACCATCTAGCAGCTGTATAATGAAACATATGGGAGACTCAGATGAGAGGGGAAAGGAGGGGGAGAAGGAGGGGAAGGAAGCATATGTAAAGGGAGTCCATCACGATCCTGCATTTAAAATGGAAGCAGAAAGCCCCATCTTAAATGCAGGATGTTAAGTAGGAGTAGAGATGCTGACAGAATGCAACCATATCAATTAAACCTGGAAAGCAGGGGGGAAAGGAAAATCTGTGGGTGGAGGTGTCCATGTCTCAAGATGCAATACAGCAGCAGAGTAGTGTACAACATATGGAGAAAAGCTGAATCACTGGACTTGGGAACAAAAATAAGAACAGATGGGTAGAGTGGTCACTGGCTCGTTTTTCCCCTCTTTTTGGAACAAGATTCCAGAATGACTAGCTCCTCTTCAGCTGCTGTAGAAAATCGTATCTTTTGGTGGTGTACTCAAAAGTTACCCCTGCAGTTCTAGGACTAAGCTTCCCCACCCTTCATCTCTGAGGAGCCTACAGTCACCACAAAATACACAGAACTTAGAGGGCAAATGCTGTCCTGAAAAAATGTTTCAGCTGCTGTTTTAAAAATAAATAAATAAGTAAATAGATAAATAACCCAAGTTTATGGAGGGGTGTGCTATTAGTTTCTAATTTATACACTGTTATTGAAAGCAAATTTATGCTTTTTAAAAACTTTTTCTTTTTTATTTTAGTTAACTTTTTTTTTTACATTGGCAAAACACAATTGAACAAAATTCAGCACAAGCAGAAAGAACAAGGGAAGCAACACAAAGGTAATAGCTATAATAAACAACTTTTTTTTTTTTTATGAAGCTAACACTTTTCCCAGAAATGGTTCTTTATGGCATGTGTCAGCCATGCTCTTGAGCAGGGAAGAAATTGTATCCATACCGAGAAATTGTATCCATACCGAGTACATCCCATACTTGTTCATACCTGTTTCTACTCTCTGATATACTGTCACGTTTCCACACTTTTGCAATATGCAATGTGGCTGCAGTCAGCAGCTGGGAAATTAACTGTACTGAGCACAGGGATTGTCTCTGAAGCAAAGACATCTTTTTCTTTTCTTTTTTAAAGCTTTTTGCAGGGTCCTCCATCATGTGTACAGAGCCAGTCAATGCACGGAGTTTGGGACCAGGAGAATGGTACAATCCTGCTCCCCCTCCATGCATTGAGCCTACACAGAAACATCTGGTTCTCAATAATATCTGAAAAAATGCTGATAACATCTGTACACAGCCTGAGTCAGACTAGTGTCCCATCTAGATCTGATGATGTTGCAGGCCTGGTAAGATATCAGGGTTAGGAAAGAGACTTTGAAGAATCACCGCCTGTCAGTGGTAGCTGGTGCCCACTGGAGCTGGTGGAGCAGAAGAAATGCATATTTTTTGGCAAAATTTTGGCAAAAAAATGGCCAGCTGGCTGCCCTACTTCCAAGACAGACTATGTGGGGGCTTGATATTCACTACACACTATTAGACTGCAGGCTATAAAGGAGAGTACCCCAGAGAACCTATACATAAATCCCCTGGGAATACCACCAGTTTCCTAAGCATATAATCTGTGTTTCTGGAAGGATGGTACTAAAAACATCGTAACTCTCCAACACCATTGGCTTCTTCGAGCAAGTCAGTGAAAAAAATAAAACTTCTCTTAAAAGGGTGGGGTGGAGAGATATGTATATTTGCTCTTGTATGTAAAGTGATTCTGACAAAAAGGTTTTAAAAACCAGATAATTTTACTTAAACCGACTTCTGTTAAACTGAAATGCTGCATCTCATAAATTCTACAATAACTTCTGTGAAGTGAATCAGGGGAAACTTGCAACTATTATAATGAACATTATAACATAGCAGAACCCGCTTCCGGTTGGAACCAATGTCGCCCTCACAGCATCCCGCGGAGTCTCTGCAGGACGCTATCTCAGACAGCTTTTTAAAAGGTTGAAAAACCTTTTCATCTCCCCCCTGGAATTAAAAGGGGGGGGGGCAAAGCAGCATTCTGGATTGGATAACATCTTGGAGAAAAGTACTCCCCACGAGGCAGTGGGGGGGCTGGATTCCAAAATTATCTTCGTAGAGCTTAACCATCGCAAAAAGCTGTGCTGAAACTCCTATTTAATAGGAAAAAAACAGGGCTGACGTGTTCCATTGTAATATATGGATTAAGAAATATCAACAACACCTGAGGGATGGTTTAAGAGTATCAACAATATTTGAGAATATTTGAGGACTTGCAAGATTTGTTTGAAGAGAAACGTGGCTACACCGAGGAGAAGAAAGGAGGTTGCATCGCCGCCCTCTCCTCCCATTCCACTTTTGTCAAAAGCTCCGAGAACAAAAGATATAGGAGAATTATTTACTTTGATAAAAACTTTATCTTTGCAATTTGCGGAGCAAACAAAGAGGTTGGATTTAGTCCAAAATTCCATCACCGCCCTGCAAGGAGCTATGGATTTAATTAACGCTTCCTGGCAAAAAATGGAGACGAAAGTTAATGAGCTACAAGATAGGCTCACAACGAATGAAATTATGACACAAGTTCTTTTCAAAAATATCTCTGCCAGAATTTCTCAACTGGAGGCCTTCACGTGCAGATCCAATGTACGTATTATTGGGATTAAAAATCTGCCTACTGATGTAAATTTGCCTACCTTTGTGGATGAGCTTTTGCATGAGATACCCCCTGTGCCATCTGATTATTTACTTGATATTGAGCAGGCATTTCGTGTGCCAAATGCTAAAGGGACTGACCATACGATTATCGTTCAATTTGCAAGAGTCTCCACAAAGAATTATATCCTGCATTTGGCAAGAGAGGGTGGAAGTCTTTTTTGGAAACAAGATAAAGTTATGTTGTTTCCAAATTACATCAAAGAGGTGGCGAATAAAAGAAAGCAATTCATCAAGGCGAAGAATATGGCAAAACAAATGAATATACAGTATTATTTAAAATATCCTGCCAGATTTTGCATTGTTTCTGAAGGTCAGACGAAGAAGTTCCTAAACCATGAAATGGCAGAGGCACGGCTCAGTGTAAAAATGTGTGAGATTTCTGTTCCAGCCCCATGAACTGGAATTTTTAAATAAGCTTTGTTAACTGTTTATGTTTAGTCTACATGATTCAGGCTAGGCCAGAAGATATCTGATTATACATATATTCATTTACTTTCTTTCATTTTTTTCCTCTTTTTTATTTTTCTTTAAATTCTCTTTTTCCAAAATACATATGATATGTTGTATTTAACTATATTGTCTGAAGGTGTATTGAACACACTTATTTATATATCCAGTATAAAATATATCCTTGATTGTTGTATGGTTGCTTTCAAACTTTATTATACAATATTATAATTTCATCTTTTCTTTTTTTAATCACTATTACTATTATTATCATTATCATTACTATAAGATTACTCAGTAAGATTTTTGGTTGGTTGAATTGTTAAGCTTTATTATTACTATTATATTTTAATTTAAGGGCAATATATGGTTATTGGGAATGAATCGTAGGCCTGCTTTCTTGATATAAGATCGATAATATGATATTGAAATGTAAGGTTGATTATTAAATTGTAATATTGCTAGTGATATAGGTATAGTTTTTAAAATACAATGGCAGCTGAAGCCCATGGGTATTGGAGTTTAAATTCAACACTTTGAAAGAGGAGAGGGGAGAGGAAAGGGGAAGATTGCTTTTTTCTTTTCCTTTCCTTTCCTTTTCTTTCTTTTTCCTTTCTTTTTCTTTTTGTTACTGTTGTGTCCTCATAAGAATATTGCATTGTTGGGAAACTGTAGTTATTGAGCAGGTTGTTGGTATTGTTTATTTCATTTATAAAGACAAAATAAATAAAAAGTATTTTTAAAAAATAACATAGCAGAACCCCAGTCTATGTTGGTTGACATGCACATGCAAAGGGGCATTGAACCCAGGGTGGCGTTATGGGTTAAGTGAGGCGATCAGCATCTACCTTGCACTTCAGTGCTGTGGATGTGGTTGTATCAGTGCCAAATACAGTGAAGCAGCAGCTGCTGCTATGTGGATTAGTCTGGGCAACCTGGGGGAGAACTGACAGACCATCACCAAGATGTTCCTTTGACTGCTGTCAGCTGTCCAGTGGCAAAAGAGCTAGCACAGGATGGAGGAATGTGTGCTGCTCCTGGCGCAGCAGTACAAGTGGAGAAGAACTTCACCTGATACCTCTACCAGCATGTGCATGGGTGACCATCTGTGGGCACGTCAACGGCATATCAGTCCTCCAAACTAGGGTGGAAGGACATTGTCTCAGGGTGTTTCTACATTAAGCAAAACCCCCGCAAAACCCCACATCCTTTCTGGAGCTTCCTGCTTTCGGTTTCTTTGTGGGATTAGGAAGGGCTCCTTTACATGGCAGCCACGTGGTTGGAACTGAGGGAGTGCTGCCCTCCCTCCCTGGCATGTGTCCAAAGAAGCGGGGGCGAGGGGAGTCTTGTTCTCGTAGCTCAACTTCTGCTGTACTGTTTTCTCCCAGCCTCCAGGAAACCTCTGACTTTCTTCTGAGTAGAGATAATACCACGGTATAAGTCTGCAATCCTGGGCACACTTACTTGGGAGTAAGCCGCATTGAACTCAATGGGACTTACTTCTAAGTAGACATAAGATCACCCTCTAAGTCTGCAACCCTCAGCACACTTACTTGGGAGTAAGCCCCACTGAACTTCATAGGGTGCTCTGAAACAACAGAGCTTGGTGGGGTGGGGGATCAGATGTGTCTCCCTTCACTGCAGGGAGGCATTTTACCCTCTTCTCCCTCTGACTGAGAAATGCAGAGGCAGGAGATGCAATTGGCAGGTGATTCTTGCCCTCACACCTGTCAAATCTGCTCAGGCCTCCTTTCCTGCAACCCCGCTCCCATCCTCAATGCCTTTGTCACCCTGACCATGCCCCCAGCAACCAAAAACAAATGCCCACAGCAGGCAGGCAGAGAGGTTTTGTCCGCTATGGGAGAATTTCACATGGAGGTCATGGCACTCCTGTTCTACATTTTTTGGATTTGGGGAAAACACAGGATAGGCTGGGGAAATGGCGGGAGACACCCTGGAGGGTAACGGCGTCATCGAAAGAGCCTGCAAACTTCCGAGAGAGAGCCATCTCAATCGCAGGATAAAAGCTCCGTGTAATGAACCCCTTACTGCAGGGGTTGGCAACACGTGGTCCACATGGTCCTCCTGCCGTTTTTATTGTCCCTGCCATGGTGGCAGAAACAGCCATGTTTTTCCTTTAAAACAGAAGCAGAATCAAGCCCCCTGGATATGACTGGCAGTGTGCAAGGTGGACTATTTGTGCTCCACTCAGCCCTGGAGCTTGCGCTGGAGAACTTCCCAGTGGAAGTTCCCTTTGTTATGAGTGGCACGAGGGAAATCATAAGAATGGACTACAACCTATCATTCCCATTCCCAAGTTTAGTTTATAATTTGCCAGAAGCTGCAGCAGAATCTGTCTTGATATTTATAATGATTCTGCAGCCTGGGTGTTTTTGTTTTTGTTTTATCCCCACAAAATTATTCCTGCCTCTATATTAGTTTTTGGCTCCATTCCTGGCCAGCTGTTGTTGACTGTATTTCTATTTCTCAGTAAGATTTACAATTGTGAGATTACACAGGTTCGAAGCGATTAAAGTTTGGGCACTATCCAACCAAATGCGAAGCCTTTTTAAGTACCATTGAATTCAGGAGGGGAGACGATTCACCACCCCATTGGCTGGTTTGGCTTGAAGGAACCTTCTCCTACACCAGTTTGTATTCTCATTTCAAATCAGATGAGTGGTAAATGGGATTACCTTTGGAGTCTGAGGCTGGTTGCTGGACCAGGGCTTGTTCAGCAACTTTGTCTTTGAGCTAAATCAAGATTGAAAATGTACAAAATGTACATTTTATGGTATGTTCAAAAACTGCCATAGAAGTACATATTATAGGCTGGGATTCAAAGCACTGTGTCTTATTTAACTGTTATATTAATGACGTCATTCATGAACTTAAGGACAAGAAATTTTGTTCCAGCTCTCCTGACTGCAGGAAACGGCTGCTTTTGCTTCCCCCACTTACAATCACATGTTCTATCTTCTCCCCACAGCCACCACTGCTATTATTATCCAGTACCGAAGTGTGTTTTGCTGTGTTAGGCTGCTGGCACAGGGCCAATGAGAAGCTATGGCCTACCCAAAGTCTCTGAATGTGCTAATAGCCAGCTTTTCATATACCATTTTGCAAACATGCTTAATTATTCCATATGGAAAAGAAAATATCACATAATCAAATTTATGTTTCACAACAATCAAAATATTACATGGATTTTGGATGCCCATCCTGTACCCCTGTTTGAGGTGCTGCTATTATTCTACTCTAGTTAGCGTACTGTAATAATTTCTCCAAAGGATAAAAAAATGAAACAAAATATATACAGAGGCTTTAAACCAATAAAATATATACAGAGGCTTTGTGCTGTAACAAACTAACATGTTAACGTATAACTGTAGGGAAATGTGATTTCTGACCTTCTGGCTAGACAGTGAAGGATTAATGGCCATACACAGACTACTGAGGTCATAAACACCAACAGAATGGTAAAGGTGCTGGTGTGTTTGTCATTTCATGTGCTGGGAGACAATTACACCCACATTTGTATTCTACCCATTCCTCCAAGGAGCTGGCAGCTGGTAAGTCAAGAAGCTCTGATTATCCAGTTGATTCATTCAGCTCACTTCAGCTTCTGATCAGGTCCCTTACTGTAAAGCCCTGGATACCATGTACCTTGATGTCGGAAGTGGTGGTGGAGGACTGCCATTTGTTGCTCTGCCACAAGAAGCAAAATATATTGGTCTGGCCCTAGTTGTAATCCTTACAATACCCCTATAGAGTTGCATATCTGCATTAAAAAGGTAAAGGTGTCCCCATCCAGTCGTGTCTGACTCTAGGGTGTGGTGCTCATCTCCATTTCTAAGCCGAAGAGCCAGCGCTGTCCGAAGACGCTTCCGTGGTCATGTGGCCGGCATGACTGAATACCGAGGTGCACAGAACGCTGTTACCTTTCCCGCTGAAGCGGTACCTATTTATCTACTTGCAATTTCTTGCTTTCAAACTGCTAGGTTGGCAGGAGCTGGGACTGAAGACGGGAGCTCACTCCATCACGCAGCACTCGGGTCTTGAACTGCTGTCCTGCCGACCTTCTGGTCTGCAGTTCAGCGTCTTAACCACTAAGCCACCACGGCCCCATATCTGCATTATAAGAAACAAATAATACTGACTTACTGCAGACAAACTTCAGCCTCGTATACATTTTGGGGATCAGATTTTAGCTTCCAAGATTTTAAGGATAGGAAGAATAGGTTTCCTGCCTTAGGTACTCCAAAATTCTTTTGGATAGAATGCTCAACTTTCAACTCCATCACCTGAATATATTTTTTCTAACTCCCATATGCTGAGAACATCACACTAATTATCAGTAGGATCGAACCTCTTCGACTACATGGCCATCAATGTGCCAGACATTGAAGACTTTTTTTCCTGCTACCCAAAAACATCAACTTCCATTTTATCATAATAATGAATGAAATGGCCAAACATAGGAAGATGACTCCCTGCCACTCTCAGCTACTCAAAACACCAACTTTCATTTTACCATAATAATGAATAAGATGGCTCATTCCGGTAATTTCCTGATACAAGTCAGCTTCCCCTGCCCCACATCCTCCAGCTATGTTGGACTACAGCTTGTAGTCTAACATATCTGGAGGGTGCCAGGTTGGGGGAGGCTAGTCTGATGTTTTACTGTGCATGAGTATTGTATTTAGTAACCTTTGTTGTTGTTGTTGTTGTTCAGTCGTTCAGTCATGTCCAACTCTTCATGACCCCATGGACCATAGCACGCCAGGCCTTCCTGTCCTGCACTCTCTCCTGGAGCGTAACCTTCCTAGATGCAATTAGGCAGGCTCCATGTTTTGTTGTAACAGCCTATGGCTATATTCAATAAGCGTGATTTGGAATGATTGATACACAGCTATTCAGACGAACAAATGGGCTTTGCATAGGAAGAAACATCTATCTATCTATCTATCTATCTATCTATCTATCCTACTTGATGTATTTGCAGACTATTGAAACAGACTGTTTATTGTTGGTACAATAACACAGGATAACAACTGAATGGAATTGGAAAGAAATGTCTAAGCACTGAGTTTTGGTCAAGCCCATAATAATAAATGTAACCCAATACTGGTCAGATTACTAACAGCCTTTCTACATGAAGCATTTGTTGTGCGCTTGTGATTCCTTACTTATGTTAGTTTGCAGGTGGCTTATATGACGTCGTCATCCTCCAGGGCCTCTCCCATGCTTTGCAACCTTTATAGTGTGTGTGATTTTTCTAACGAGGAAAGTCTGGTATTTCTGTCAATGGTGGCATGAAACCCTGGTTTACTTCTGCAATTCTGCTATACCACAACACCACCTAGTTGTTATGTAATGGAACATATAGAAAAGCACAGAAAGACACACACACACCCCGGAAAAAAACACGTGTAAAGGAGCCTATCTCAAAGAATCTGGAAGCAAGCCTTGATAAAGTGGCAGGTGAAAAGTCTCGTGTAGAAAAGTCTTATAATAAGGGCATAAAAAACCCTCCTAGATCAGACCAAAGGCCAATCAAGTCCAGCATTCTGCTTTCTACCATGGCTACAAAGGCAATAGCATACACTAAGAAAAGGAACCCTACTGAAACATTAATACAAGTCAGACTTTTCCAACCTGGAGCCATCCAAATGTGTTGCACTTCAACTCTCATCATCCCCAGCCAATGGCTATGCAGGCTGGGAATGATGGGAGCTGCAATCCAACACATCTGTGGGGCATCAGTTTGGGGAAGGCTGATACAAACCACCCAACAAAAAGATGTTTAGAAAACAAGAAATCTTTGAATATATACACTGAAGACTCAAGCCACAGTTTCACCCAGCTGAGCAATAATACCAACACTTTTCTATCCTTTAGAAGATCTGTAAACTCTTTCTTTGTCAATTATTATTTAAGAATTCTGAGCTGGCTTTGTGGATTGGTAGTGCATTTGTTTTCATTGCATATTGTTTTGTATTATTAATATTATTATTAGTAATAATAATATGTATCTATTATATGGACACACCGACTTATATGCAAGATTTATGGCTCTAGTTTGCGTATAAGTCTATGGACACATCCTGCTGATCGCCATTTTAAAAACAAAAGGCGATCGGCACGGAGGTGAACAGGGCGGGTCCAGGAGTAAGCAGCCAGAGCCGTTCCGCGCGGCATCCTCCTGGACAGCAGGTAAGTGGGGCCAATCTGCCGCGGATTTCAGAGGCCGGATTCCAAAGAATCTGGCCTCATTTGAATCCGCGGTGGATTTCTCTAACATCCCTAAGGTTACTAATGCCTGTACTCTGCTATCCCTGTCCAGGGGACGCCGTAGCTGGTGAACCAGCCAAAGCTGGTAACAGGTACTCCAAGCCGCCTCAGGCACCTGGGCCTCCAGTGACAGTGATAGATCAGGGTACCCCCAAACTATGAACCTGTTCTTTCAAGGGGAGCGCAATCCCATCTAGAAAAGGCAATGAGCCTGTCTCTCGGACTTGGGGACCACTCACCCACAGGGCTTCCGTCTTGCCAGGAGGGAAGTAGCGCCGTGAGTTCAAATCTCGCCAGGAATTGGTCTGTGACAATGGAGTTACTTGGACCCCTGGCCCCCCAATCTTCAGACTACCTATCTTGCAACTTGGAGCAAAAACCAAATCAAGGGTGTGCCCTGCTTCATGTGTTGGGTTGATGACAAACTGAGACAGCCACATGGTTGTCATGGAGGCCATAAATTCCCAAGATGGAACTCCAGGGACAGCCTCAGCATGGAAGCTGAAGTCACCTGGAACTACCATCCTGGGTTCCTCCAACACCACACTTGAGACCGCCTCGGCCAGCTCAGTCAGGGAGGATGCTGGGCAGCAGGGTGGGCAGTACACCAGCAGCATCCCCAATCTGTCTTAATGGCCCAACACCAGGTGCAGCCCCTCAAGGCCTGCTCCAAGGTGGAGTGGTTTCCTGGTTATAGAGATGGAAGTTCTATGAACCACAGAGACTCCCCACCCCCCGACGGTCCTCCAACCTATATTGGTGCTGCACCGAGTACCCAGGTGGGCAGAGGTGAGTCAGATCAACCCCGCGCAGCTCACCCACCCAGGTCTCAATAATGCACACTAGGTCGGCCTTCTCATCCATGATTAGATCATGAATTAGTGCGGTCTTATTGCGGACTGACCTGGCATTAAATAGCAGTACCACAAGACAGGAGGGCACAGTGGATGAGCTACCAGGTACATGAGAGCTAGGGGAGGGTGGTAGAAGGGGAACAGTATATAAACACCTGTGGCCCAATCTACTTTGATGTCCCAACCCCCTCCTCCTGCCATATCTCCTTCTGATCCAAGTCACTGGAACAGTGGTACCCCCTCCATGGATCCCTGTATCAGAGTTTCCCAAGCACATCATTACCACACCAGAACTACCCACACACTCTCAACACCCATCCACCATTCAAACATACCCCCAGCCATTCAACACATACACTCCACTCATCCAACAATCACTCCCAGCCAGACTAACACAATCACAAAACTATCACAATAACACATTCACAATTTGTAGTTTGTGGTTATAACCAGCCGCTGGTCACATCTAAGACATCAGGCTTGCCAACCAAACAAACAACATCGAGAACCAGTACAGTGCTTATTTCTTAGCCATTCAACCTACTTCCATTAGTTCATGCTCATTTTCCATCTCTTACCTGGAGTGTGTCAAACACTTCTCCCCCTTGGCTCTCAACCACGGGAAACCCCACTTCTAACTACCACAGAGGCGCCCACTCTGGGAGAAATAAAAAAATACATGTCTTTCATTGTTGCTTAAACTTGTCTCTTGCCCTGCTGTGATGTTCAATCCTGCTTTAAAATATATCTGACAAGAATATTGAAGCCAATATATCAAAGCAAAGGGAAAGCAGAAAGTTGAAGGGCAGGAAGTCCAAGTTAGAGGCTGTGGAATGGGGTGCTGGGAGAGAAGCCTTTTTTGATGGAAGAGACAAGCTGACAGCAGAAGTTTTAAGCTGTGATCTTTTCTTGCTGGAAATCAAAGCAGTGATAAAGTAGCAGCTTTTACTCGTACACCATGCTGGGAAACAAAATCTATATAAAGATAAAACACAAGTCTCTGCAGCATCTTACTACTTTAAAATCTCATGAAATAGGAAAGTAAAGTCCACCACAATGCCTGTACAGGGTCACCTAAGAGATGTGGGGTCTGGTCTGGAGCAGCAAATGGTGCCAGGGTGCATAGTACCCATGGGTAATCAAGTTATTTTGGCATCTGAGGCAGAAAATCCCATAAGCACCTCTTTCCTTTCCCTGGCAGTGGAAATGCAACAATAATTAAATAACTAACAATTTGCTACCATTTCATGACACTCTGGGACGGCCACCTCATTCTGCCTAGGGGTAGGATCAGATCAGGCTTTGGGGAGTTCTCATGACCCCCTCTATGCATAGAAAGAATGAATGAGTGGTATTGTGGAACCATGTAGCCTAGCCCCATGCCCCGCATGTTCAGAACACATCCGAAGGGGATGCATTCTAAACTCATGGAGGATAAAGCTATCAATGGCTACTAGTCCTGATGGCTATATGCTACCCCCAGTATCAGACGCAGTATGCCTATATACACAGTTGCTCAGCAACTTGGGTCGAAGGATGCCATTCAGTCATGTCCTGCTTGTGGGTTTCTGTGGGCAGCTGGTTGGCCACTGTGTGAACACAATGCTGGATTAGATAGATCCTTGGCTGTTCACATATTCTTATATTCAATGTATGTGCATAGAATTCCCCCCTCCAAGGAGGGACGGTAGACTATCAGGGTACCTCCCTCACATAGAGGGCCTCAAAGCATGTACAGCTCCTTCAGACATGTTCCAACCACAGTGACAGTAGGGGTGTGGCAATTGGTTGTGTTGGAAGCAGGGAGCGCAGACACTGGGTGCACGGGAAGTGGAGTGGGACGAGCCCACGCAGATCCATGGTCCCCCTTCTTTCACTGTCCATGTGAACCCCCTATGGAATCCATCAGAACATCGTGGTGAGATAAGAAATGGAAAAGCATATAGAGATAAAAAAGCAACACATCTTATACAGGCACAGGGAAGATTAGATTGCTCTCGTGTTGGGAATTGCCTGTAGTACTTTTGTACTTCCAGTCCCCACACGTCATAGATACAGTGTGTTTCAACCATATCTGGTCTTTTGTCAGGCCATCCCAATGAAAAAGATCCATGTGGCGTGTGTGACTTTCCAATAATATCTGTAGGCTAAACGTAATGCCTTTGTCTGGCCAGTGCCTCACAACCTTTGCCTAAAGAGAATTAACTTTGGGGTGTATTTGAAAAAGAGAGAAGGAGAAAAAGATAGGGGAGGAGGAGGGGAAAAAAGTAGGACACAGCCAGCAGTTGGAAACAGGCACAAGTCAACTGGCCAATGCGATTTGTTGTCAACTGTAAAGAATTGAACTACATGTAAAGAGAGCAGCAGCAGCTGTTCAATTAAAGGATTATGAAGCTTCTCTGCCACAGCCAGGGGCAGGATCTGGAAAAAACACACACAATGATTTGCAACTGCAGCAGCCTATCCACACATCCTACGCTTATACCTATGGCATTTTATTATAACTAAACGATCAGAATGTACTTATTGCAAATTTTGCTAACCCACAAAAGCCACTGTCAGCCACTGATCCTACAGTGGTTGACTTTATGGTAGGGATGGCGGAGAATTTCTCCCCGAAACTTCGGGGGGCCGAGCGCCAACGTGTTTGGCCCCCCGAACAAGTTTCGGGGAGAAATCCTCCGAACCCCCCCGCCCCCCGCACCCCCCCCGGGATGGGACTTACCTTCACCGAATGTCCCTCCCGGTGGTGGGTCCGGCCGGCGGTTCGGCGGGTGTTCGAGCGGGGCGGGAGCGGCAGCCGGTCTTTCGACCGGCTGCCGCCACTGCCATTGCAATCAAAGAAAAAAAAAACGCCCCCTGATAGGCTACGTGACGATTCACGTAGCCTATCACAGCTAGATTTGCAAAGTCAGCCGTGATAGGCTACGTCAATCGTCACGTAGCCTATCACGGGTGACTTAAAAAAAAAAAAAAAAGCGCGTACGGATAATGGCGGACCCCATAGGGAGCCGCCATTCCCGTTCCTTATTTGGTCGCTGTAGTCTACGTAAATCTTTACGTAGACTACGGCGAAAATAAGGGCAACACTATTTGCGTTGCCCTTATTTTTGCCGTAGTCTACGTAAACGTTACGTAGACTATAGCGACTAAATAAGGAACGGGAATGGCAGCTCCCTATGGGGGCCGCCATTAGCATACGCGCTTTTTTTTTTTAAGTCACCCGTGATAGGCTACGTGACAATTGACGTAGCCTATCACGGCTGACTTTGCAGATCTAGCCGTGATAGGCTACGTGAATTGTCACGTAGCCTATCAGGGGGCGTTTAAAAAAAAAACAAAAAACTTTCATGTTCGCGGCCGGGCGAGGCAGGAAGCCTCCCCCCCGGCCTGAATTTCGGCCGGGGCGAGGCAGGAAGCCTCCCTCCCCCCGGCCTGAACTTCGCGGGGGGAGCAGCGAAGTGCCTCCCCCCACCGCGAACGTCCTTCGACGACAGGTAAGGGACTTTCGTCCACCCCTACTTTATGGGGATATCAAAATTTGTAAAACGAACAATTCCATTTAGTTATAGGATAACGCAATAGGTATAAATGTAGAATATAGACTGAGGTTGTAAGTTATACACAGTGGTGTAGTTGTAAATTCTGAAGTGCAGGCACTCATCATGACAGCCACGCTATAGCCACGCGCCCAAGGAGAGTCCAAATATTCAGGCAGCTGTGTGTTGATCCATATCAGCAGTTTTCATCTCCACTAGAAGCGTTACTTTGAATTACAACAGGGAACGAAATATTGTTGCTAGGAAAATTCCTTGCCACCACCACCACTACCCCAGCTACTGTGAGAATTACAGCTAAGCGGAGAGGAAACAGGAATTCCCAAGGGCGGCGGGGGGGGGGGGGGGAGATGACATCAGTGTCCCTGATAATCAAAAGGACTGGTGCTGCATCCCTGTGAGCCCTGGCTCAACTACAGCACTGGTTATACACTTGTTAGTACCAGTTTAACTTATTCCGTTTAAGTGTGTCATTAATGAAAGAGCATCTGAGAGGTGGTGCTAAATTCCCATCCCTCTCTTTGTATTATCATGAATAAATTAGCACCTTGTATGCGTTACACTTTTCTGCAGGAGGAGGACTCTTGACAAACAGGAGCAATCAGACAGCAGGAACATCTCAATCTGCTATCTGATTCTGAGCCAATCTGCCCTTGGTCCCTTAGAAATGAGAAAGGGGAAATGAGCAAAAGGCCCATTATAACTCTAGTCTAACTAAATGTGCATCAATTCCATGGCAATGTACATAAAAACATAAGAAGAGCCCTGCTGGATCAGACCAAGGGTCCATCTAGACCAGCATTCTGTTCACACAGTGACCAACTAGCTGCCCACGGGAGACCCACAAGCAGGACATGAGTGCAACAGCACCCTCCCAACCATGTTCCCCAGCAACTGGTGTATATTGGCATACTGCCTCTGGTACTGGAGGTAGCACATAGCCATCAAGCCATTGATAGCCTTTTCCTCCAGGAATTTGTCCAAGCCACTTTTAAAGCCATCCAAATTGGTGGCCATCACTACATCCTGTGGTAGCGAATGTCATAGTTTAACTATGCGCTGTGTGAAGAAGTACCTCCTTTTATCTGTCCTAAATCTCCCACCAATCAGCTTCATGGGACGACCCTGGGTTTTAAGATTTTGACAGATGGAGAAAAATGTCTCCCTATCCACATTCTCCACACCATGCATAATTTTGTAGACTTCTATCATGTCTCCCCTTACCCTCCTTTTTTCCAAGCTAAACAATCCCAGCTGTTGTAACCTTCCCTCATAGGGGAGATGCTCCAGACCTTTGATCATTTTCTGCACTTTTGATCATTTTGCCCTTTTCTGCACTTTTTCCAGCTCTACATATGCATGTTTAATAAATGTCTCGATATGGGTAAGACTATTTCAGATACCATATTATCCAGCTGTTTCCATGGAGAATTTTGCATACAACAGCTCTTTTGTTCTGCCTGTAGCCAAGACTGCCTGCGAAGGTGAGTGGCTGCCTTGGGCAAGTGATGGACAATCCAACCATTCATCACTTCGGAGGAGGAGATCAAACAGCTTATGGTAACCAAAGTATAATCAGAGGTATCAAGTGACATCATTAAAAATAATGAAAAACTAACTACAGAGTTGGGAGACAGGTCACTGACGCATCATGGCCACTAGATTCATATAGAGTGAGAGAGAGTGTCTGCCATCTGAGATGATCACAACAAAGCTAAGATGACCATGTCATCACCAATTCTGTCATTTAATTAGCACTGTGCTGATCTTGTATCAATCTAAAATTACATTTTTTCTGCACTGCTTACAATTTCCCCCTCTATACCCACAACAGTGTATGCAGCTATGTATATCTACCAGCTGAGGAAAGCACATACTAGTAGGGAGAGACATACTATATTATATAGTCGGCACAGTATTGAAAGTTGATTGTGTGCCAAGAACTTCAACAGTGTAATACCAAAACTTGGGCCTCGTTCACAGACTTACTAGGGCAGAGATCCACTTCGTGTGGCGGAGGAGCAAGTAACCCCTTTTTACCACCACCAATAATATAACGTAATATTTGCATAACCTTCCCCATGAGGGCTACATCAGGGGCATTGTGGGAAATTAAAATGGCAGCTTCACAAGCCTTCCACCCAGCTTTCACTAGAGCACCAGAAGAAAACTGAGACTCAATCCAGACAAGACAGAGGTACTGTTAGTAGGTGGTTCGTCTGCCCAGCTAAGTGATGTTCAACCTGTTCTGGAGGGGGCTGCACTCCCCCTAAAGGATTAGGTTCATAGTATGGGGATGCTATTGGACCCAGAATTGTCACTAGAAGCACAGGTGGGCTTGGTGGCACAGAGCACCTTTTATCAGCTTAGGCTGATATACCAACTATGTCCTTATCTGGACAGAGATAGCCTAGCTACAGTTATCTAGGTTCTGGTAACCTGTTCTCTGGATTACTGTAATGCATTATATGTGGGGATGCCTTTGAAAGGTCCAGAAACTTCAGTTAGTCCAAAATAGGGCAGCGAGATTATTAACAGGGATTGGCCAACATGATCATATTCCATCTGCATTGGCTTCCAGCCTACTTCCAGGCTCAATTCAAGGTGCTGGTATTAATATTCAAAGCCCTAAATGGCTTTGGGCAAGGTTTCCTGAAAGGTCATCTCCCATATATCTCTGTCCAGATCCTAGGAGCGTCTTCAGCCGTCCTTCTCCAGGAGCACCCGCCAAAGGAAGTGAGGTGGGTGGCTACTAAGAAGAGGGTCTTTCCTGACTGGAGGTTGCATTTGTATTTGCATTTGCAAATGCGACCTCGGTGACGTCCGAACCAGGGGTTAATCATGTTAAACAACCCATGTTAACCTAACAACTAATTGTAGGCTAATTAACCCATGATTTGCCACTGTTATGTGCAAAATGGGTCATACATATTCTTGAAATCTGTTAGAAAATTTCTGCTTGCACGTGTTCTGCAGCTAAAGCTACCTGCAGATGTTCATCATAGCCACATGGGAGTAGCCTACAATCTAGGTATTCTCAATAGCAGTGAAACTGCTATTTTTCTTCTTGTTTTTCTTTTCTTAATGCAGTGAAACAGCCTTTAGGATTCTCAGGTTTTATGGTCTGTGAAGCAGACCTATAGGTGACCAATTCAAATATCACACATGCTCAGGTATAGGAATGGTGCCTATATCTGCAAAAATGTCACGTACAAACCAAACTTTGATGAAACGCAAATTCAATACAAGACCTACTGGTATGTTTTGTAGTCATTTAAATGTTTGTTACGTTTTAAAGCAGGGGTGGGTAACAGGCAGCCTTTGGCTGCAAGGAGCTCCTACTGCCCCCCAGAAAAAATGGCATCCATAACACTACAGAGAACCCCAAAAGTCAAATTTAGTTTGTTTGCAAGCTAAATCTGACCCTTTTAGGGCTCTGTAGTTGCTACAAACCCCCTTCATGGATCACTGCCTTGTTGTGGCGAAGGGGCTTGTGTAACTCAGTGAAGCCATAAGCTACGCCGTGCAGGGCCACCCAAGACAGACAGGTCATGGCAGAGAGTTCTGACAAAATGTAGTCCACTGGAGAAGGAAATGGCAACCCACTCCAGTATTCTTGCCAAGAAAACTCTTACGAGTGCCCTGGACTGCAAGGAGGTCAAATCAGTCAATCTTAAAGGAAATCAACCCTGAGTGCTCATTGGAAGGACAGATACTGAAACTGAAGCTCAAATATTTTGGCCACCTAATGCAAAGAGAAAACTTCCTGGAAAAGACCCTGATGCTGGGAAAGACTGAAGGCAAAAGGAGAAGGGGACGGCAGAGGATGAGATGGCTAGATAGCATCACCGATGCAATGAATATGAACTTGAGCATGCTCCGGAAGAGAGCGCAGGACAGGAAGGCCTGGCATGCTATGGTCCATGGGGTCACGAAGAGTCGAACACGACTGAACGACTGAACAACAACAAGTTGCTACAAACACAATTTTTTCTTTATTATTTATTATTATTTTTGAGGTGTGGGGGGCAGTGAGGAATCCTAGCTGGTACAGAACCCTAATACATCATGAGAAACACCAGGTTGGATGAATCACGGGTTGGAATTAAGATTGCTGGGAGAATTATCAACAACTGCAGATACGCAGACGATACCACCCTAATGGCAGAAAGCGAAGAGGATCTAAACAGCCTCTTGTTGAGGGTGAAAGAGGAGAGTGCAAAAGCTGGTTTGAAACTCAACATTAAAAAAATGAAGATCATGGCATCTGGCACTATCACTTCCTGGCATACAGAAGGGGAAGAAATGGAAGCAGTGACAGATTTTATTTTCTTGGGCTCCAAGATCACGGCAGACGGTGACTGTAGCCACGAAATTAAAAGACGCTTGCTCCTTGGGAGGAAAGCTATGGCAAACCTAGACAGCATAGTAAGAAGCAGAGACATCATCTTGCTGACAAAGGTCCGCATAATCAAAGCTATGGTTTTCCCAGTAGTAATGTGTGCCTGTGAGAGCTGGACTGAAGGCTGAGTGCCGAAGAATGGATGCTTTCGAACTGTGGTGCTGGAGAAGACTCTTACGAGTGCCCTGGACTGCAAGGAGGTCAAATCAGTCCATCCTAAAGGAAATCAACCCTGAGTGCTCATTGGAAGAACAGATACTGAAACTGAAGCTCAAATATTTTGGCCACCTAATGCGAAGAGAAAACTCCCTGGAAAAGCCCCTGATGCTGGGAAAGACTGAAGGCAAAAGGAGAAGGGGACGGCAGAGGATGAGATGGCTAGATAGCATCACCGATGCAATGAATATGGACTTGAGCACACTCCGGGAGACAGCGGAGGACAGGAAGGCCTGGCGTGCTATGGTCCATGGGGTCACGAAGAGTCAGACACGACTGAACGACTGAACAACAACAACAACAGAACCCTAAAAGTGTCCAATTTAGCTTGCAAAATTTTGACTTTGGGGGCTCTACCTTGTGCTATGGACACCATTCCCTCCCACCACTTTTTCTTTTAAATATCATTTTTGGATCTCCCAGGAGACTGGTGCCAGCAGGGGGAGGAGATCCGGGTGACAAAAATAGCCCCTGGACCTCCCAAAGTTGCCCATCTGTTTTAAATGAACTGTAATTAAATTACTGGAATGTTGTATTTCTAATTATTGTATTTAAATTGTTTTGTGAACCACTTAGCATTACAGAGACATCACTGGGTAGGTTCACTCATGGGCAAGGTGGGGCGGGGGGGGCAGCCACCAGCTTTTCCATGCACTAAAATGCTCTCAGGGCAGGGGCAAGCCAAATGTTACTTTAATCATGTAGCTAGCAGCCTCTATTTTTTCCTACTCAAAAGTAAGTGTAGGGGACCTGATATGGATTGGGTCCCTAGCATGGGGGGCACAGGGGGATTTCCGGATCCTTTTGGTAATGCAAATTGCAAGTGTGTGTGTGTGTGTGTGTATGGGGGTGGGGGGTGGATCAGGACTGCAGGGGGGGAAGGGGTCCAATTTGAGTTCCAATTTGGATCAGGTTTCTTGAGCTTACTTAAACCAGCCTTCTCCAACCTGGCCATGCTGGCTGGGGGAAGCTGGGAGTTGTAGTTTAACACATCTGGAGGGCATCAGGCTGGGAAGGCTGTTTTAGATTGGGGGGGCATAGTTATTTAATTTATGTATTTATTTAAATTAGTTGTTGTTGTTCAGTCGTTCAGTCGTGTCCGACTCTTCGTGACCCCATGGACCATAGTACGCCAGGCCTTCCTGTCCTCCGCTCTCTCCCGGAGCGTGCTCAAGTCCATATTCATTGCATCAGTGATGCTATCTAGCCATCTCATCCTCTGCCGTCCCCTTCTCCTTTTGCCTTCAGCCAGCATCAGGGCCTTTTCCAGAGAGTTTTCTCTTCGCATTAGGTGGCCAAAATATTTGAGCTTCAGCTTCAGTATCTGTCCTTCCAATGAGCACTCAGGGTTGATTTCCTTCAGGACTGACTGATTTGACCTCCTTGCAGTCCAGGGCACTCGTAAGAGTCTTCTCCAGCACCACAGTTCGAAAGCATCAATTCTTCAGCGCTCAGCCTTCCTTACAGTCCAGCTCTCACAGCCATACGTTACTACTGGGAAAACCATAGCTTTGATTAGACGGACCTTTGTCGGCAAGGTGATGTCTCTGCTTCTTACTATGCTGTCTAGGTTTGCCATAGCTTTCCTCCCAAGGAGCAAGCGTCTTTTAATTTCATGGCTACAGTCACCGTCTGCGGTGATCTTGGAGCCCAAGAAAATAAAATCTGTCACTGCTTCCATTTCTTCCCCTTTCATATGCCAGGAAGTGATGGGGCCAGATGCCATGATCTTCGTTTTCTGAATGTTGAGTTTCAAACCAGCTTTTGCACTCTCCTCTTTCACCCTCAACAAGAGGCTCTTGAGATCCTCTTCGCTTACTGCCATTAGGGTGGTATCATTTGCGTATCTGAGGTTGTTGATAATTCTCCCAGCAATCTTAATTCTGACCTGTGATTCATCCAACCCGGCGTTTCTCATGATGTACTCTGCATATAAGTTAAATAAGCAGGGTGACCATATGCAGCCTTGTCGTACTCCTTTCCCAATTTTGAACCAATCGGTTGTTCCATGTCTGGTTCTCACTGTTGCTTCTTGACCTTCGTACAGGTTTCTCAGGAGACTGGTAAGGTGGTCTGATACCCCATCTCTTTAAGAATTTGCCACAGTTTGTTGTGATCCACACAATCAAAGGCTTTAGCGTAGTCAATGAAGCAGAAATAGACGTTTTTCTGGAATTCTCTTGCTTTCTCCATGATCCAGCGAAAGTTGGCGATTTGATCTCTAGTTCCTCTGCCTCTTTGAAACCCAGCTTGTACTTCCGGTAGTTCTCGGTTCGCATACTGCTGAAGCCTAGCTTGTAGGATTTTGAGCATCACCTTGCTGGCATGTGAAATGAGCGCAATTGTACAGTAGTTTGAACACTCTTTGGCACTGCCCTTCTTTGGAATTGGAATGTAAACTGACCTTTTCCAGTCTTGTGGCCACTGTTGAGTGTTCCAAATTGGTTGGCATATGGAATGCAGAACTTTAACAGCATCATCTTGTTTCCTTTTATTCTTTGCTCCATTTATTTCAATCGAGAGCATCTGGGTTGAAATAAATGGAGCAAAGAATAAAAGGAACCTGGTGGTCGGAGTCTACTACCGGCCACCCAATCAAGGAGAAGACAAGGATGAAACTTTTGAAAAGCAAATAGCCAATGTTTTAAGGAAGCATGATGTAGTAGTAATGGGGGACTTCAATTTCCCCGATATTTGTTGGGAGACAAATTCTGCAAAACATGGCCCCTCCAGGAAATTCCTGACTTGTGTGGCGGATAACTTCCTCCTACAGAAAGTAGAGGAAGGAACTAGAGGATCGGCTATCCTTGACTTGATCCTAACCAACAGAGATGACTTAGTGGATAAAGTAGCAGTTACAGGAACTCTGGGGGAAAGCGACCATGTTGTACTTGAGTTTTTGGTTCTAAGGGAAGCAAAAGCCGAGTGTACTCAAACGCGTACCCTGGATTTTAGGAAAGCTGATTTTAATAAACTCAGAACAATGATCAGTAAGGTCCCATGGCAAGCAATGCTAGCGAGAAAAGGAGTCCAAGATGGGTGGGAACTTTTAAAAAAGGAAATTCTCAATGCACAATCACAAACAATTCCAACAAGAAGAAAAGGTGGAAGACAACAGAAGAAGCCAATGTGGCTTCACAAAAAGCTTAGGGATGACCTGAAAACAAAAAAGGACACATATAGGAAGTGGAAAGAAGGCCAAGTAACAAAGGAAGAGTACAGGCAGGTAGCACAGAATTGCAGGGATGGCGTCAGGAAGGCTAAAGCGGAGAACGAGGTGAGGTTAGCGAGGGATGCTAAAAACAACAAAAAGGCTTTCTTCAGCTACGTGCATAGTAAAAGGCAGAGGAAAGAAATGGTTGTTCAGCTATTAAATAAGGATGGCAAAATGATAACAGAGGACAAAGAAAAGGCAGAGGTGCTCAATTCCTACTTTGGCTCAGTCTTCTCCCAAAAGAGGGTCTATGACCCCCCTGGCAAAGGCGAAGTACAGGCTGAAGGGGCAGGATTGCAGCTTGAGATCGACAGGCATATGGTCAAGGAACACCTCATTACTTTGAATGAGTTCAAATCTCCAGGGCCAGATGAACTGCATCCTAGAGTCATAAAGGAACTGGCAGAAGAACTCTCAGAACCGCTGTCTATTCTCTTTGAGAAATCATGGAGGACAGGGGAAGTGCCAGATGACTGGAGGAGGGCTAACGTTGTCCCTATCTTCAAAAAGGGTAAAAAGGAGGAACCTGGGAACTACAGACCAGTCAGTCTGACATCAATCCCTGGGAAAATTCTGGAGCAGATCATAAAGCAATCCATCTGGAAGCACCTTGACAACAATGCCGTGATTACTCGAAGCCAACATGGATTTGTCAAAAACAAGTCCTGCCAGACAAATCTGATCTCATTTTTTGATCAAGTCACCTCCCTTGTAGACCGTGGGAATGCTGTAGACATCATATACCTCGACTTCAGCAAAGCTTTCGACAAAGTGCCCCATGATATCCTGATGAGCAAACTAGCTCGAAGTGGGCTAGATGAAACAACGATCCGGTGGATCCACAGTTGGCTACAGAATCGGACTCAAAGAGTGCTTATCAATGGGACCTTCTCAAGCTGGGGAGAGGTAACGAGTGGGGTACCGCAGGGCTCAGTCCTGGGCCCAGTGCTCTTCAACATTTTTATTAATGACTTGGAGGAGAAGGTGCAGGGAATGCTGATCAAATTTGCAGATGACACAAAATTGGGAGGGATAGCTAATACTTTGGAAGACAGAAACAAAATTCAAAGTGATCTGGATAGACTGGAGTGCTGGGCAGAAAACAACAGAATGGCATTTAATAGGGACAAATGCCAAGTTCTGCACCTAGGAAAAAGAAACCAAATGCACAGTTACAAGATGGGGGATACGTGGCTGAACCACACTACGAGCGAGAAGGATCTTGGAATTGTCGTCGATCACAAGCTGAATATGAGCCAACAGTGTGATGTGGCTGCAAAAAAGGCAAATGCTATTTTGGGCTGCATTCATAGAAGCATCGCTTCCAAATCCCGGGAAGTACTAGTTCCCCTCTACTCAGCACTGGTTAGGCCTCATCTGGAGTACTGTGTCCAGTTCTGGGCACCACACTTTAAGAAGGATGCAGACAAGCTGGAGAGGGTTCAAAGGAGGGCAACAAAGATGATCAGGGGACTGGAAACAAAGCCCTATGAAGAGAGACTGAAAGAACTGGGCATGTTTAGCCTTGAGAAGAGAAGACTGAGGGGAGATATGATAGCACTCTTCAAGTACTTGAAAGGTTGTCACAGAGAAGAAGGCCAGGATCTCTTCTTGATCATCCCAGAGTGCAGGACACGGAATAATGGGCTCAAGTTACAGGAAGCCAGATTCCGACTGAACATCAGGAAAAACTTCCTGAGTGTCAGAGCAATACGGCAATGGAACCAATTACCTGGGGAGGTGGTGGGCTCTCCCACACTGGAGGCCTTCAAGACGAGGCTGGACAGCCATTTGTCAGGGATACTCTGACTTGGATTCCTGCATTGAGCAGGGGGTTGGACTCGATGGCCTTGTAGGCCCCTTCCAACCCTACTATTCTATGATTCTATGATCTTTTAGGATTTTAAATAGCTCAGCTGGAATACCGTCATCTCCGCTAGCTTTGTTGTTACTAATGTTTCCTAAGGCCCACTTGACTTCACTCTCGAGGATGTCCGGCTCAAGTTCCGTGACCGCGCTATCATGGCTATCAGGGACATTAAGATCTTTCCTGTATAGTTCTTCTGTGTATATTTCCACCTCTTCTTAATCTCATCTGCTTCTGTTAGGTCCCTGCCTTCTTTGTCCTTTGTCATGCCCGTCTTTGCACAAAACGTTCCCTTCAGATCTCTGATTTTCTTGAAGAGATCTCTAGTCTTTCCCATTCTGTTGTTTTCCTCGATTTCTTTGCTCATTTCATTTAAAAAGGCCTTCCTGTCTCTCTTTGCTATTCTCTGGAACTCTGCATTCAGTTAGATATATCTTCCCCTTTCTACTTTGCTTTTCGCTTCCCTTCTTTCCTCAGCTACTTGTAAAGCCTCATCAGACAGCCACTTTGCTTTCTTGCATTTCTTTTTCTTTGGGATGGATTGAGTCTTTGGGATGGATTGATGGATTTGTCTTTGCACAAAACGTTCCCTTGATAGCTCCGATTTTCTTGAAGAGATCTCTAGTCTTTCCCATTCTGTTGTTTTCTTTTATTTCTTTGCTCAGTTCATTTAAAAAGGCCTTCTTGTCTCTCCTTGCTATTCTCTGGAACTCTGCATTCAGTTGGATATATCTTCCCCTTTCTCCCTTGCTTTTCGCTTCCCTTCTTTCCTTAGCTAAAGCCTCATCAGACAGCCACTTTGATTTCTTGCATTTCTTTTTCTTGGGGATGGATTTAGTTGCTGCCTCCAGAACAATGTTACGGACCTCTGTCCATAGTTCCTCAGGCACTCTGTCTATCTGGTCTAATCCCTTAAATCTATTCCTCACCTCCACTGTATGTTAGTTGTTAACTAAGTCTTTATAGTAACGTGTAGTTTGACCGTGAATCAGTGGAGGCTGGTGACTCCGATGTCAGTGGGGCAGTGCATCTGCTCCGGGTTTCAGTCAGAACCAGCTGGATAGCTCCTTTAGAGTTCTGACTGGAGAGGATTTACTGCCCCACTGACATTGGTGGCTATCAGGAAGAGGGCCTTTTTTGCTGTGGCAGCCTGGTTGTGGAATGAGCTCCTTAGAGAGGATTGCCTGGCACCTACATTGTACTCCTTCTAGTGACAAGTGAAGACCATTTTTCCAGCATTTTAGCATTCTAGTCTTTTTTTCAGCTCTGCTGTTTTAAATCAGTATTTTAAATCTATGCACTGCTGCTAGGTTTTATCTTGGTTGTCCTTTTAAATTGTAGTTTTAAGCTTTCATATTTTATATTGCTTTATGCTGTACCTTCTAGTTTTAATTTTTGTGAACTACCCAGAGAGCTTCAGCTATTGGGTGGTATAGAAATGTAATAAATAAATAAACAAATAAATAAATCGGAGCCACCAGCCTCCATGGCCATGAGTATATCAAAAGGGTTGGTGCAACTGGTTCAGTCTTAGAGCGAGTATCTATGAACAAGTAGCTTTCTATGCAGGCAAATTCTTTTACTTACAGCAACAGGAATAACAAGCAGTGTTTGTAACTCATCTGGCTGTCTTAAGTGCATGAACTTTGCCAAACAAACAAACAAAACCTTCTATAAACGAATACATGCTTTTGTCATTTTTATGTTTTTCAGACGTCCAGGCAGAAATGATCAGTCGAGATAATATTCATAAGAAGGAATAATTAAGGTCATTGCATTATCGTTTCAGTCATTTCTACAGCAAAAGCTCCAATTGTACAGGGAGCCAAGCTCATAACATATGCGGCCGTTATGGTAATGGTTTCTCAGAAGAGGACCAGGCTTTTCATGCAGCTAATCAAACTCAGTCGTCTGGCTAAGATGAAAATGTATTCCAAATGCCGACACTTCTAATTTCCATTGTGCTATCCCCTTTCAAGGAACATATTGCCTTTTCCCCTCACAAAATGAAGATGATGGCCTGGGTTGGGTAGAGGCGAGAATACTATGAATTGTACTCTAATTAATTTCCTAGAGCACTGGAATCAGATTTCTTTAGAATGAGCTAAAATAAATGTATCTGCTGCCTAGAGTGGAGAAGAAGGGGATATATAAACTTTGGGGCTTTTAGCTCCTTACAGTTGTTCATTGGAGGAAATGCATAGAAGGAACGGCCACAGCTGCACAGAGGTCAGAGAGTAGCTTTTAGGCCAGGGGTGTCAAACCTCTTCCAGTCTGACAGGTCAAATTCCATTTGGGGGCCACAACATATTCTGATGGTGGGAGGGGCCAAAAGGCAAAAGGGGCAGGGCCAAAAACAAAAATACCAGCATATTTTATCTTAAAGCTCTTACTGCCAGACTGCCAGTAGCAAATAGTTAGCTGAGGCATTTCAGCCTTTTAGAATGGGGGGGGGGGGCGCACAAAAGCCAGAAAACCATGAAATGATTGGTGTTTGGGGGAAAAGGGCTGAGGCCAGGGGACCCACAGAGGGCCATATTGGGACCCTGCCTCCCGAGAGTCGGATTCAGCCCCCAGCCCTAAAGTTCTGCACCCCTGTTTTAGGCCAAGTAGATTAATTAGGCAGCGTCACAACCAGGCTGGGTCCAAGGGCAACAATATCCAAATCCAAACCCAAATCTGGAGTGTGTGCACGCCAATCCAGTATCCCTCAGGTACGTGTATGTTTGCCAACCTGCCGTATTTGTTTTTACTGGCCTGACACCTCTCAGATAATTGGATAATCGGGTTCAAAAAGACAGTAAACTGCCCATATAAATCCTTCCCACCTCTTTTCTCCCACTCTCCCCACCCCCCTCTTGTTTCCCCATTGTTTGTTCAAGACTGACAAATCTGCAGAAGGAGGAACATGTCCTCTCTCTACATGAGTAACTACTTTTCAGGAGCTGCTGGATCTATGTGTGGCTGCCCTGTGTGGTGAAGCACTGAGCTGCATGTGGCAAGCGTTCTCAGTGACATACCTCTATATCGTGGACTCACTTGGCTCCCCCAGGTTGGTCACTGGATTATTTTGGGAGGAAGGAGCATAAAAGGCTTCCTGTTTGAGCTTTGGTTTGCTTGAGAAACAAGGTCTTCCTAAGCTCTGGCATGTTCCTGTATCCTCGGTTACTCTTCAGCCTGACTACTGGATTGCCCCACGTTGTCCCCTCAGACTGCTGCCCATGGCCTGGCCTTCACACTATGCTGGCTGAATGCACAAGGGGTGTTCCGAAGCACTCTACCAAGGGTGGGCAATTCCTATTCTAATGTAAACCTTTTGGGGTGTAAGAGTGAAGCGTTCCTCCAAACCATGTACTTCAGCTAAAACAAATTTGGGAAATGCAGATGTAGATATACTGATATCTTAGTGCTTCAGGACATGACCCCATTCCTGGATTTCTCTGCAAGCCTTCCTGGGAATTGGACTAGGATGGAGATGTGCACATACTGACAAGCCATGCTCTTCCCTTTTACAGATGATGGCCATTGCTTTTCCTTCCAAGTGAGACTCTGCAGACTATTTAACTTGGCAATAGAACTTAAAAAAAACACCAAAAAACACCAAGAACAAGTCCTGCACAACTGCGGCGAGTGAGGGAACAGCTTCCATTTCCACAGGCAATTAGAAAGAAACAGCTGGTGCTGGCAAATTCTGTCCATGACTAAATTCTGAAGGAATGCGACACAAAAAGGCTGGACAGTCTTAACGGCGGGGGTGGGGTGGGGGTTAAGTGTGTCATGCTTCAACAGATTTGGCCTAACCCTAACCTCAGGGCAACTAGACTGTGGTGTCTGAGATCACATAAGGGTAGCAATATGACAGAGAGAGAAAGAAGGAGAAAGAGAGAGATAGCAACAACAACAAAAACCTTCATGAAGCACTGGGTCCTCTGATGTCAGGATGGTTCACTGGACAGATGTGAGGGCTATGGCCTATTTGAACACATTTAAACCTGATTGAAATTTGGTTTAAAAGATGCACTGGTGCTGCTGCCCAAAGAAAAGCTGCAGCTGCCAAAGTGACATGGCAGCAGAGTGGTTGTCCCAGCAATGGGGCCAATACTGGCCCATGGCAGGGAGATTCTGGAGGCGTGGTTCCATTGCCTAAGTGGCAGGGATGCTGCCTCCAACGGCACATGGCCCAGATGCCTCACAAGGAGAAGGAGAGGGACAGGGCGAGTACAAAACCGCGTGTCAGGTATTTAAAAGGCAGCCAGGCTAGGAATGAAGATGACATGCACCTCTGGAGTTCTCTGGGAGCAAGAAAGAGGGAGATTTTCTACATGAGGATGTTAATCGCTGTATCTACGTTTGGTTTCATAGCAGAATTGAGATCTGAGCTCTACACAAAGAGCTCTTCCTTTCCTGCTTTTCTGCTACATAACCTCTAGTTGGAGCTGTGCTATAGCAGAATAGTGCAAATACACAAGGAGAGACAGCACTTTGAGAAATAATACCCCATTTTCCCCATTCTAAAAAACCCTGGGAAAGTGCTGTAAAAAAACAAAAGCGAAACTGGAGTGTCACGATGTCATCTAAAGAGCCCGTAAACAACTGTAAGGAAGCATCAGCGCACAATAAATGCCTCATGTAGAAAAGCTCAGACTGCGAACCCAGAAAAACATAACAAAGAATGAGAACACTTTGAGACTGAGGCCCTTGAGAGGGAGGGAGATGACAGGGGAGATGACTGGGGCAGAGAGCCCTGCCTGGCATCTGAGGCCATCATGAGCAACCTCATTCCACACCACAGAAGGAAGCCATGATGATGAAAACAGTTTAAAAGCTGTTTTAATTCATAGGGCATGATCCAGTCAACTGTGAGTGCAGTGCCTGTGTGCAGACAGCTTGCCATAGGGCTCGGTCAAGCCCTATTTCCCCCATCCCTTTGACCGCACATGTCAGCAGAGGCATATACAAGCAGACTGCCAGGCTGTTGCAGTGGCCATTTATGCATTACCAAAAAAGACAAAACACATCACCCCCCCCGAAAGAGGACAAATGAGGACACCAATTTGCACACACGTGTGTGTGTGTGTGTGTGTGTACGTGTACAAATGTAGAAGTAACAACTAGAATTTAAATAAAGATAAAATACAACTCATCATAGTGGGAAAGACTGTGACCAGATGACCTGTCTGCCTGCTCAGTCTGCCTTACAAATGCTAAATGTGGATGGGCAATTTCAAGGCCCCTGCTGCTCTCCTTCCTTATGAGTCTTTGGCTTTAAACCTGACTTGTGTCCTGGATTTTAGGAAATAGCTGATTTTGCTTTATTGGACTTGCTGAGAAGACTATTGAAAAAATGCTAACCCACCTCTCTTAAAACAATATAAGATGTCTTATTATGAAATGCAAATGCCAAATATTAATGATGGATAATTAAGAATTTGAAAATGTAAATAAGAAGTATTGTATTAAATTATATTAACGAGAAGACAACACAGAGACACAAGCAGATTCACAATGAATTCTGGGTAACTAGCATAAAAATAATGGTCAAAATGACCTGGATGGTATCCAAGAGAAAATGCTAATTTAAAGCCCTATCACTTGGGCCAAAAAGTTATTTGACTAATGAGCAGGTGTGAGACTGTGTTATTCCAGGTCAAAAGTGTACTGGAAGTTTTCATTTATCAGTTAATCAGCAAAAAATATTGTGTAAAGTATACACATCAAAAAGCTTGGTATACAGATATCTAAAAAATGTATAGTCTTTAATTGACAAATTTTGAGTAATCTTCTCAAAGGTAAAATTCAACACTGATCTTATCTAGGCTGAAAGGTGTACGTATAAGCCTTTATGTACTAATTTTTAAAGAATATTTAATAACAATGAAATAATTAAGACTGTGAGCCCTAATTTGTGGGACAGTAGATAATATTAGCTATGAAGTCATTTCTACACAAAAAAGTATAAATGTGTGCTAATTTTAGAATGTGAGAGCTTCTCACTAGAAGCTCACTGGGCCTGTGTACCTGTCAGCTGAATAGCCTATTCAGTGTTGAATAGAGAACTTCGTACTTAGCATGAGATCTCTTCTTTTTAAGGTGTTAAGACTAGAAGTCTAAGAACAATAAATGTTTAAGAAATTCTATTCCTTTTTAAGCTATTAAGATCAAAGGATCTTTGGCAATGCTCTGTTTCACAACAAAGTGTTTTATATGCACAATATGTTTTGATGTGATGTTATAAATATATTTCTAATAAGAATGATACATGGATCAAAAAAGATTTTCCTTTACTAATTCTTGTTAGTACAAAACCTGGCTTGCAGCCCATTAAACAACCTTAGGTGTACACTTTGTTTAGAAGTGTTTCAATCTGCTATAGAGAGTAAACAGGTAGCTAAATACTCCCAAAGTACTGAACTATAGACAGATACCTCAAAGAAAGTCAAACCGTAACACCTGGATTGGAAACCTCTTCAAACAGAGGACACCCTCAAATAGAGGACTGTCCTCCATAGAGTAGGACACCTGGCCAACCTATATGGGGATCAGGAGGTCTATGCACACCTAGCAGCTGTATATTATTATTTGAAGGTATTTTAATTTCAAGGTTGAGTAACTTACACTGAGTAGAGAGGGAGAGTTGTGCTGATGGTGGGGGCTGAGTGAGGTAGATAATTTTAAATTGGTAAGAGATAGCAATGATTTTTCAGTCTCTTAATATATTTAAGTGCTGGGTCTCCTCAACAGATTATCTGTGATGCTGAATAAGCCAAAGGCTAACAAGTTTTATTTTAAAACTCCCACACCATTAACAATTTATAATGCTTTCTATCACAAACGAGATTACTTTTGTTGACTTTCCAGCTCGGTTTCTGAACTTTCCTTCACCATCTTCTATTAAATGGATAAAGTTACGCAGCACAATAATGAGTGAACCAGAAATCCCAGAACTGTCTGTGACACCTTCCCTTACCCAGACAATTGCAAAGGACATGTTTTATTCCTACATTGTGTAGAAAGGAAAGGTTCCTCCTGTGCAAGCACCAGGTCATTATTGACCCCTAGAGGGACGCCGCTTTCGCTGGCGTTTTCATGGCAGACTATAGCAGGGTGGTGGCCTAGCTGTAATTTTTTTTGGAGATAACTCATTTTGACTAGAAGCTGGTTCGAGAGCAGGTTTGAACCATATGAATCACCCCACTTAACACATGTGAATGCCGCTCCTCACCGATTATTATTTCTTCTTTTATAACAGTTTTCACAGAGTACTTATTTTCCCATGCAGGGGTGACAGAAGCCTTGCAAATTTCACTTGTTCACTGCTAAGAGTGGTAACATTTCAATAAATGACATCAACAGGGGAGTGTAGCGCTGAAATTGCAGGGACAACTTCCACTGTGTTGAACAATGCAAGTCATTCCAGAGATGTGAGAGTCCTGTGTGAGCATATCAACCACTTCACTATTTTTCCCCTTCAGCATTCAGTACAATTTTGTCCCTATTCTTCCACTATTTCCAGCCAATTGCGGTTTTAGGATTGTCGCTGAATTTTCTGCTCAGTTGAATGTAAGCATGAATTTGAGGGTTTATTTGGGGTTGGGGGGGCAGAATTAAGAGGGGAGCTCTTGCTATACAGCCCTGCACTTATGCCTGGAGATGTAAAAATAATAATAATAATAATTTAGCACTCTTTACAGATACAAAGTCATTTAGGGCACAATCCTATGGCCACTAGTCAGCAACTAGATGGCCATAGGATAGGTAGGTTCCCTGAGAACCGACCTTCATCCCCTCCCGCGCTGCCTTGTAGGCAGAGCGGATCAGCCCCATGCTCCATGTTTGTAAGAGGAGCGCAGAGCGGCGAAAACAGGACGTCCTGGGGGCGGGGCTAGTGGAAGTGCGGTCTCATGCTTCCTATGCATCATCCAGCATCTCCCCCACCCCGCTCCGACTTCTTGCAGCTAGACAGACAAAATTGGCTGTCTAGCCTCAAATGCAGGGTGGCTGAAGTGTGAAGGTGACGATCCCCTCCTGCTCCTGCCCTGCATTGGATAGCCTATCCTGATAGGATTGCACCCTTAGTTGCCTTAGGACAGCCTTCCCAAACCTGGTGCCCTCCAGATATTTTGGACTTCAGCACCCAACAGCCTCGGGCAGCACGGCCAATGGTCAGGAATGCTGGACATTGTTGTTCAAAACATCTGGAGGGCACCAAGTTGGGGAGGACTGCTTTAAAAAAGTTATTTTATGTATAAGTTGATTTGATCATAAAATTATCGTTATATTTAAACACTTTTAAAAGTAAACTCAGTTAGTAAATTTGTAATTATTGTCTGAATAAACTATATGTTCACATTTAATATACCAAACATGATAATTTTAGGAGCAAACCAAGATATACAGAACATATTTTACATTCCTGTTTAACAACTGACCAGAGAGAACATCAGGAAGTAGTCCCTGAAACATCTGAATCTTCCTAGAAGCAGGAAGAACTGGAGGCAGAGGAAGAGGAATTTTAGGGAAATTCCTAAACCTGTTCCTGTTTGTCAGGTTGAGCTTAGGGAAATCTGATTTGAAGGAAAAGCTATTGAGATTTTATTTAGCCAGAAAAGACTCAGCCTAGGAATAGGGATGGCAGAGAATTCTGCCACGGATTCCAGTGAGGAATCCCCTCGGAATCTGTGGCGGAACGGCCTCCCGCCCCCCCCGTGGAATCCCCCCGGGACGGAACTTACCTGGGGTGGATGCAGCAGCAGCGGCGGCAGCGGCAGCTCCAGCAGCAGCTGGTCTCCCGGCCGGCCACAGCCAGGCTGCTGCGGCCGCCATTTGCGACCTTGCAGCCATGATAGGCTACGTAAGTATTTACGTAGCCTATCACAGCAAAGAGCAGGGGCGCAGATGGCGTAGCGGCTGCCATTTGCGTCCCTGCTCTTTGCCGTGATAGGCTACGTAAATACTTAGGTAGCCTATCACAGCTGCTAGCAAGGACGCAAATGGCGGCTGCTATGGCGGCCGCCATTTGTGGCTGCAGCAGCCCGGCCGCGGCCAGAACTCCAGCTGCGGCCGGCCCCAGCCGGCAGCTCTGCGGAGCCGCCACAGAGCGGAGCCAGCCAGGGAGGATTCCGGGAGGAGGGACAGAGCGCCTTCCCCCCACTGCGGATGCCCCTGCGCAGAGCCAGGTAAAAGATTCGTACATCCCTACCTAGGAATGGTAAGCAAACATATTTAATTAAGAATCTTTAACCAATCTCAACCTATTATTTGAAGAGAAACATTTTATTCACTTTTGTAAATAATTTCCATTTATGAACATCTTATTTTTTGTTCACTTTGAAAAGTTGTCTCTAGTGGTAGTTCAGTTTCATGCCTACACCACAGGAACTAGGCTACTGAGTTTTTGAAGTAGGAAGAGCGGGTTTGATCTAGTGGCAGCAGTTAAAAAGTTTTATAGCTGAGGCAGCATTCCCTAGTGTTGAGGTCTAATTGAGAACTTCATGGAGTGAGTAATATAGACTCAAGCCTCAAAGTTATTTTTTAAAAAAAGAAACTCAGGTGGGGTAACCCACATGCTGTTCTGTCACATCTGGTGACAAGAGCTGGATAACCTCCAGTGTTTTTTTCACATGAGGGTTTTAGATTAGAACTACATTATTTGACAGCTACAGCAACTAACCAGAACAAGCACAGAAACACAAGATTCTATAGAGTGAAACCCAAACTGTCAAGAATGCACATTTACTGACAAGAATGTACAATGGTGACACTACTCAGATGTTGGGAAATTGAGCCTAAATGTCGATCAGTAAAATATACTTTAGATTAATAGTTTTAATAAGGAAAGAAAGAAATAACTATACTGGGAACCTTACAGAGAGGTTTTTTAAAAAAATTCCCCCATGGCTTCATTATTTCCAGACTTTTTACATCTCTAATCTTTCTATAAAAGTGTTGTTATTACATAGTTTTTAGAAATCATTTTGGGAGAGTAAAGGCTGGATATATAAGCACTTTGTCTTAAATTCTAAAAGAAAATATTTAATAATCCAAAGCTGTCCAATTTTCCATTTTTTCACAAAAAAACAAACAAACCCAAAAGGGGTCCTCAGAAAAAACGGAGAAAAAAACATTTTCCCCTAATTTTTCTGTTTGTTTTTTCCAGGCCTTCTCATCTCTAGCTATACCAAAGTAAAGCTCCCACTTCCCCCATCCCCAGATGGTGGTGATAGACTGTAGTGACAGTGGGAACATTCAACGAATTCCTCCCTAGATCAGAATCTTTTACGGATGGCACTATCTTGGATCCATAGCACAACATTCTAGGACTGTGTTTGCATGACAACGGAAGGGTGAAGCAAACGAAGGAATATCAGATTTTTCATGGAATCGGCATGGCTCTGCACAGGGCTCCACGAAGGACTGCGCTGCGCCATTATAAGTCGCTGACAGAAACATACTTCTGAGTGGGGTAGGGGGACTGGAACTGAACGTCATCAGACTGGCAGGGGCTGCTCAACCAATAAGAAAGGCTCCCCCCTCCAGGCTCTACTCCCCTCAATGGCAATCTCAGGAACAAGCCTCATTGACCACAATGGGAGTTACTTCTGAGTAGACTTCCTGGACCTATGCCCAATTCCGCCTGTTTTTTTCCTTTCCCTCTAAATACCAGGCTTCCACATTAGCAGGCACCCCTGAATAAATGCACGATAGCACAAACGCATGATAGTGCACTTATGGGAACAAGCCTCATAGACTACACCAGGAGTTAGCAGGAACCCCTGAACTAATGTGCAATGGCGCAAATGCATGTTAGTGCTATTGCGTGATAGAGTGATAACAAGATACTGACATAGAGGGTATGCATTTTGATGGAAGAACTGCGCAACAGTGTTATAATGAGATAGAACCTTAGTGTAATACAAAAACTGGACTATGATGCTTGCACAAAGGAACATTAGCCATGGATCCTCCCCATGTGTAGTTCCTGGGAAGCGACCTGAGATAAACTTGATTTTCAGGCTGTCGTGGGAGCACTTGCTTGCCCACGATAGTACACTTATACGCATTACTGATGTAGCGCTTGTTTTCATAGTTTTTTTAAAAGTTGGTCCCTCGGCATCCTGCTCCAAAATGGTGGTGAAACTTCTGGAAAACAGGGAGGGAAAAGGTTGGGTCAGTGAGGTCACAGGCAGGACTATGATACCGATGCAAGTGTGTGTGATGGAACACACCCCAACAGGACCATAACCGAGCCGAAGTAAAGAGGAAAAGTCAGACTATAACCAGTCTCAGAAGAACCAGTTTTTCCGCAATAAACTCCAGGGCGGCTGCTGGATGGCCACGAAGTCATGTATCCCTAATGACCTCCACATGCAGCCAGTTCGGAGTAAATCGCTCATGAAAACACACCCCAGGATGTCATATGAATACTTCCACTATCACTGCCAGTCTGGTTTCCTACTCAAGGAGGTCAAATTCTTCACAGGAAGCCTTACTCCAGAAAGGGGGGGGGGGTTCACAAATCTTTTTTTGTAAAACAACCACCACCACCAAACAGACCCAAATTGATAGAAGAGCAGTGTCCACTCCTAAACTGAGTGGTAGTGGTAATATTACCACTGTAGGTGATTTTCCATCCTTTTGTCTGTGAATCTCTTCATCATAGCCCACATGGGAATGGTCATAATAGACTGTTGCAACAAAAATAACAAGTGATTCATTGCCACTTAAAGACTGACTGCTTTCTTGTGGCATAAGCTTTCATGGAAGTGGATTCTAGTCCACAAAAGCTTATGCCACAAGATGTATATGGCATCCAATAAGGTGCGATGAGACTTTGTTGTTAATTACAGAGTGGATTATTATGATGTATTATTATTATAGCTATTTATGACCTTTTCTAAACAAGGGTGTTAAATCACTGTATCTACTTTCGGTTTTGTCATAGAATTGAGATCCAAGCTCTACACAGTTTTCTACTTTTTGACATAAAACTCTAAGTGGCGCTGTGCTACAGTAGAATAATGTAATTACACAAGTAGAAAAATACATTTTCTTTTGGTTTCAGAAATAATACTCCATTTTCCTGAGCTTTTCTACACTAGGTATTTATTGTGTGCATGTCATTCCCTAATCAGATAGAATCACAGAATCATAGAATAGTAGGGTTGGAAGGGGCCTACAAGACCATCGAGTCCAACCCCCTGCTCAATGCAGGAATCCAAGTCAGAGCATCCCTGACAGATGGCTGTCCAGCCTCGTCTTGAATGCCTCCAGTGTGGGAGAGCCCACTACCTCCCTAGGTCATTGGTTCTATGGCCGTATTGCTCTAACAGTCAGGAAGTTTTTCTGTTGTTCAGCCGGAATTTGGCTTCCTGTAACTTATTACAGCCCATTATTCCGTGTCCTGCACTCTGGGATGATCAAGAAGAGATCCTGCCCTTCTTCTCTGGGACATCCTTTCAAGTACTTGAGAGCGCTATCCTATCTCCCCTCAGTCTTCTCTTCTCAAGGCTAAACATGCCCAGTTCTTGCAGTCTCTCTTCAGAGAGCTTTTTTCCAGTCCCCTAATTATCTTCGTTGCCCTCCTCTGAACCCTCTCCAGTTTGTCTGCATCCTTCTTAAAGTGTGGTGCCCAGAACTGGACACAGTACTCCAGATGAGGCCTAACCAGTGCTGAGTAGAGGGGAACTAGTACTTCCCGGGATTTGGAAGCTATGCTTCTATTAATGCAGCCCAAAATAGCATTTGCTATTGTTGTTCATGATTGTTTCCAGGTTCTTTAGATGATGTCATGACCCTCCAGATTTGCTTCTGTTTTTAAACAGCAGTTTGGGTGAGTTTTAAAAGCAAAAAAACTTTGTGAAAGCAAAAACACTTTTCCCACTTGTGTGATTGTGCTATCCTTAGAGGTTATGTTGCAGAAAAGCAGGAAAGGAAACGCTCTTAATTCAGTGCTCAGATCTCAATTCTGTTGTACTGACTTTCAGTTTTGTCAATTCTATTGACAAAACTGAAAGTCAATACAGCAGGTTAACAGCCTTGTGTAGAAAAGCCCCCCCCCCATTGACAAAACTGAAAGTCAATACAGCAGGTTAACAGCCTTGTGTAGAAAAGCCCCCCCCCCATAACAACAACAATAATAATCCAGGAAAGTCCTCTGAAAAAACAGAAGTGAAACTGGAGGGTCACAACGTTGTTTAAAGAACCTGTAAACAACCGTGAGTAAGGAATAACGAACACACAATAAATGCCCCGTGTAGAAAAGCTCTGTATCTCGCATTTCAGGATACAAATCCTTATAAAACGGCTTACAAGTGATATCAATTATCACCAAAAAATCACAGTAAACAATCCAAATCTTTTCAAAATCACAAGTGGTCAGAATCCTACTCACAGTGGGAGGAATGGCCCTCTTGGGGTAGGCGGTCCAGCTGGAGCAGGCTCTGAGGTGGTATTCACTTGCCTCCCTCTTTCTATGCTTAATCAGGAAGTCTAAAAGAAGCGGTTAAAGGCACAATGCTATGCATGTTTAGACAGAAAAAAGGCCTGCAGCTCCCAGCATGCCCCAGCCAGCCATGCTGGTTGGGGTACGCTGGGAGTTGTAGGCCTTTTTCTGTCTAAACATTCTTAGGATTGCACCCTTAGAGTTGTAGAAATGATACTTGGTCTGAGATGTGGAAACATTCTTGTCTGCTTCCTACTGCCCATAGCACACATTTTTACTGCAGTCATTGGCAAACAGTTGTTTTCTGTGTTTTTATAGAGTCTTGGAAAGTTCCTCATGAAATCCAAAACCTGCCGGCAGGAGCACAAGCAGCAGTCCTGTAACAGGCTTCCTTATGTTTCTAAATCACTGTCTGGTGCACCTACCACTTACACCAGCCTTCTCCAACCTAGCACCTTCCAGATGCTGGGTAGGAATCATGGGAGTTGCTGTCCAAGCACATCTGGAGGGCATCAGGTTGGAGAAGCTTGCCTTCGACTAGATTATGAGAAACAATTTGTCTGTGTGCGCACCTTTGGAGAACTGATAAAGGCACAGCCCTTGTTCGATAACAAGTGGCATCCTCCATATTCAGACCAGCCATTTTAGATGAAACATCACAGAGTTCGTTACGTACACATTATGTTAACAGGCATGCTTGGCACTCGCATCATTTTTTAAAAGAGAAGGCACCAGGAGGGCAATCTGGATCAGTACTGTGATGAGGGTGAATGGGGTTGAACCCTTTTTTGCTGCACTGTAGACCTGATGAAAATCTCCCCACCATCTGCTATTTGCCATGGGAGGGAAGCGGCTATTGATACCAAAAGTAGCTTCCCTCCCAGGGCAAACATCAGCTTCAACAGTGATTCGTGGTGCAGGGAGAAAGGGTTAAACCCACTCTAAATGGTTCTGATCTAGCTTTCCCCCTGTAGCTCCTGTTTTAAGAAGAGAGAGAGAGAGATGTGCAAACTACACATTTATTTAATGTAACTTGTAGTTTGGCCCTTAGTAAATAAACAAACTCGTGCCACTTGTGCATTTAGTTTTCAAGTCATTAACACAATGGGGAATTTTCCTGACTCTCCAGGTTCAGTATCAGCTTAATAATTATATTCAATTACATAGTCAATAAGGAGAGGAGCAAAAATAGTTACTCTAGCAGTTTTCAAGAAAATGTACTTTAAAGGTAGCCTAGCAACAGTGGAGATTGAAAAGGCCTCCCTCCCTGGCTGACAGGATCATGACATCTTTTCTCTGTCCCCCCAGCAACTGCTGAGAAAGTTTGCAGCTATTCTGTTGGGTTTTCAGCCTTTTTCTTGATAGCTGTCAAGCCCCAAAATTCTGTTAGGTCCTTTAGGCAAAGAAGTTAAAAGTCTTTTAGACAGGAGGAAGACAGGGGCTCTGTTTGCCCAACCATTGTTACTGAGGTGGACTTCAGAGTGTGTCTCTCTTGCCTTTCCTGCTGTTACTTTTTGTGGCCCACAAAACTCTTTCCTTGACACAGCACGTCTTGAGAGAGTTGCAGTCCTTATTTGGGTGGGAGATGGGGGACCACTGAGGAACTGTCTCCTTCACCAACCCCATCTTTACAGACCCTAGAAGAGGAATGGGGGCGGAGTGGTGGAGAACAGAAGGCAGGGGACAGCATCCAGGGACAGAGATGACCAGATCTGAATGAAAGGAGAGGCTATGGAAGGTGTATAGTCTGATGTCTCGATTGTAGGGTGGCCAGTTATACGTACATTGCCCCCCAGAAAGAGGAATTGCAGCATTCTAGTAATCACCAAAAAAGGGAAATAAAAAGGACACAGATTTGCATGTGCTAATTTACATAAAGAAAGATGCAAAATTAGAAATAATTAGATATACAATATATCTCACGATTTGGGGGAAGATATTGGTGATACGCCTACTGAGTCTGCTGTCCAGTTGCTAACCAAGATGAGTATCACCAAGGCCCCGGCCTCTCTCCCTTCTTAGGGTTCTTTATCTTTAAATTGTACTTGGACTGGACAGCCCTTCAAACAGAGGGCATATTCAAAATAGAGGACTGTCCTTGGACAGCCTTTCAAATAGAGGGCTGTCCTCTATAAAATAGGCTACCTGACCATCCTGCAGATTCTCTCTGATGTTTAAGGGGGGAGGGGGCGAATCCCTGGGCTGGGGAGCAAAAGAGGTGGGAGCAGAACAGGAGGGCTGTTTATGAACTGTGGGGCCCATGGTAGAAGCCATCTTCTTTTACATATGACATCCCTGGAAACAAGGTTATGAGGGAACGTAGTGACATTTCCAGGGACATTCTTCCAGCCCTACTTTGAAAGCATGTGGCAGGATTTACCTTTAAAGAAATTTTTAAAAGTATGTGTGTGCCGGGGGGGCGGGGGGAGATTAAAAGCTTTTGGACCATCTTGTATTACTATAAGATTACTAGAATACTCCTCACACAAAATTCAGTCCCCACCACCTAAACATTGCATCCCCCCATACCGAATGTCCCTGCACAATAGCTGCAAACTTTCTTTTCAGTAGTTGGGAGAACAGAGTGGTGATGTCAGCCAATGGAGCAGTGTTGGCTGGTGTCTGTTGGGGCTGATGGGGTGGAGAGAAGGACAGTTTAACAGTGGGTGGAACCAAGGGATCACTGTACTGTAGGTGGAACCAAGAGGTTTGCTTCACAGCAGGAACCCATTACACAGCAAGGGCAAATTAAGGCATGCAAGTTAACTTTAAGATCATGAGTTCAAAGCAAAGGGTGTGTGTATGAAGTGTCTCTGACTCATACAGCATCAGAGAAGCACTCCTTTGAGCCTATACTTGTCTACTCCACCAGCAACCCGCTGCACAGAAAAAGACAAATTGGAGTAAATAACTTCAAGATCATGAGTGCAAAGCAGACTGAAAAACTGAAAGATAAAAATAAAAATGAGGGGGCAGGGAAGGAAAGGGAAGGAAGGAAAAATTAGAAAAAACAGTGAGGTATTGGAGGCTTTTATAACACACACAGAGCATAATTGTTCCCAAACCCTCAGGCCATCATTTAACATCCCCCACAATAGAGGGGGGAATTGAAAAAAGGGGGGTGGAACAGAAAGCAGAGTAGACATGCATAGGATTGCACTGTAAGTCCATCATATTCTTATTCAGAAACTTCCTCTCAAATGTGAACAAATCTGATTAAGCCACACAAGAATTTTAGTGAAAAGATTAACATAGATGAGTTTTAATAAACTTGCTCATTTCATATCCTTTAGAAATTCTGTCAACATTATTTGAAACCAATCCTCTGCAAACTAGATAATTATCTTCAAAAATGCAAGTTGAACTTCTTGGAATGCTAGCAAAAGCCTACTCAAAAGGACATCAAGGGCCAATGGGTCATAGGCTGCCCATCCCATCCTGCACAACAAAATCTAGTGTTTCAGTCCTTGCTGTACATGTGTTATGGTTTATCTCTAGTTTTTCTAAACAACAACAGCAACAGCAGCATTGATGGAACCTGTTTTTTTTCCATCTTGCATATGGATTTGTTTCTTAGAGCATTTCCAGGATGAAAGTGATCACTGTGGTCTTCATACCAATTTATTTATTTTATTTAAAAGACGTATATGCCAGCTATTTTAACCCTCCCAACCCAAAATGTAAAACCACAAAACATAATAAAACAATAAGAATAATAAAAACAACTGTAAAACCAAAATTACTAGAATCCTAACTCAGTTATAGCCCAAGGCAAACAGCTATGTCTTGAAGGCTTTCTTGAAGGTCTGTAATGACATCAGTTGGGATAGAGGCCTACAAATAGGGGGCACTACCAAGAAGGCCCTATCCCTCATGCACACCAGCCTAATCACTCCGACAAGTGGATACACACCTATGCTGATCTCAAGAGTGCAGGCAGGTTGGTACAGGTGAAGGCGATCCTTCAAGTAACCTGGACCCATCTAATGCTAAGATGAAGATCAGCACAGGTGACACAGTCAAAAATGAGGGACAACCATAGCATACCTGTCAGCTTTCTTTCAGGTGCTCCTTCTCCTACTGGTACATATATCAACCAGCCTCACATCTCTTCAACTGTCATAACTCCTTAACATAACACCGCACACTGGGAACTGTGGTTCTGTAGGGCTGGGAGGAGATTTTTTAATAAAAGCTCCTTAAGATTCTTGAACAATTGCAGTTCCCACAATTCTTTAAAAGAAGCAATGGCCTTTTTTAAATGTTTCAGTTTATTTTACTGAGTAATATGGAAAAGCCTCAGATGTAATATGGAAAAGCCAAGGGAGAAAGTTTCCCTTTGGGTTGGATTGTTCAACAAAAATGGTTTGGTAAGTGTTTAAATGTGTACCGTTCACTCCACAAGTCTGTTCTGTTTTCACCCAGGTGTCCCGTCGTTTCCGTGAAATGTTATTAAAGATATTTGCCCTGTAGACTATATGAGGGTAAGCCCCTTCTTCAGACTGATAGTTCTTCACTGGTTCAATGAAGTAGTCTCCATCAGGCAAATTGAAGTATCCAGTCTGAGAATAAAAAGAGACAAGGCATAGTATACACAGAAACAGTAGACAACATATCTGAATTACACTGTCCTTTGGACACCTTATTGCAGAACCACTATCACCCACAAAGTTGCCATCCTGTTCTCTGGATATACAGGTATCTAGTCATTTTGCTCATCAGTGGCAGGCGCTGTGTTCCTAGTGGCTGCCAGAGCCAGAAATTATACCCACAAGCCTATCAGAGTGACAGCCGGAGTATTTACCTCATTCAGATTGATTCACGATGACAGCACAAGAAAATCCTGAATTGGCAATTACTAAAGACCTGCTCCTGATGAAGATGAAGACTACTAGAACCGCTTTGTTGTTACGATCACACAAAAATGTTTTTGGACTCTCCTTGGGGGTGGGGCTATGGGGACTATTGTAATGGGTGTTTGCAATTACCACTACACTACTGCATCTAATGCTCCATAGACTAAAGAACAGGTATATTTTACTTACTAACCCAGCCTTCCCCAACCTGGTGCCCTCTAGAAGTTTTCGACTGCAACTCCCAGCATTCCTGACCATTGGCCATGCTGGTTAGGGCTGCTGGGAGCTGAAGTCCAAATCGTCTCACCTCCTCCACTGGTCCATAAGCCATTTGGAATGCTCTTTTCCTTTTTCTCTCCCTACTATGTGCCAGAGTTTTCATTCTATCCTTGCCAGATTTTCCCTTCTCCACATTCCTTCCCTCACCATCACTCACTCTGTCTCCTATTTCCCAAATTCCTCTGCCTCTGCTCTCAAATCCCTACCTCTTTGCACCCCAACATCTGCTCCCTTCCCTATCCAAATTGCCCTAGGAAGTGACTCATTTGTAAAATCACCACCTCAAAACCCTCCAAGTGGATCCTTCTCCCCTCTGCTTTCTTCTTCTCTGTATTAGGTTAAACACTTACAATTGCTAGAAAATCACACTATTTTTCTGTATTTTCCAAGTTATTCTAGCATACACGTGCTAGAATTGTTAGCATCTACTTGCATTACATTGCAAATCTTTTTTGGAATACTGCTGCGATATTGTTACCCTTTGCTTTGGCAAAGAAATAATATATATTATATATTATGGTGTGTTGTTCTTTAGATATCCTTTTGTGATGTTGTTCGGTTACCTTTTTGCTTCCTGAACCATTCACCATCTCAGCTTAAATTTTGCACACCACTATCTAAGAACACATATTTGAAAGGCTTGTGTGAAAATGCAGTAGGAATTAAATTTAGATAATGTTAAGAAATTCACCAGCTTTTTGATATGTAAAGCAATTCGAAGAGAGAACATACTTCCACTGCCAGATGTAAAACAACAACAACAGCACAGTTAACACACCACATGATCCTTATTCCTATATCTTGTAAGATGCCTCCCCTGAGGAATCCTAGTTAGTTTTATCTTTATTTTATTGTATAGCAGTCATTTCACTCACATTTTCACCATTATCTACATGACTAGAAACCTGTGTGTGTGTGTGTGCGCGCGCGCGCGTGTGTGTGTGAGCAAATCCTTCCAATCTCATCAACCACTTCCAGGCTAGGATGAGTCACAATCACCTTCTATTAGGTACTCCTATGCTGGACAGCATCAGGGAAATTACTTTTCCACTAGACAATTTGCATGCTATATTGATCTTTCTTTCCATCCTGTATAAAGATATTAATACACAAAAGGGCAATTAAATTCTCACCAAGAACCCATCACATTAAAGCAATGAAAATGCATGACACAGCTTTGAAAATGCCAGCTGGTATTCTTGCACCAGTTGTATGGCTGGCTGGAGTATGGCTGGAGTTCTGTTCAGAAGGGATGGAGCAGGGAGCGGGGGGGGGGGAACCTTAGGTAAATTAGCTTTATTCCCACAGCATGCACCCATTTTCATCATGGCAAAAGTAGCCTAATAAAACCCAATGCAGAAAGAAAATAGGCATTCAGCAAATAATACCTCTTTATGCAGTAAAACAGTGTGAAAATTGTGTAGCGTACCACCAGAAATAAGAGTTCCACAGAAGCTATGGCTCTGAAATAGCCCCTCTCCATTCTGTCATCCCTTATTTCCGCTGGTTACCTTCCCCACTGTGGAAATTTAGAATGCAAGCTCCGCAGGGTCAGAAGCTATAATTTCCCCCTTATGCTTCTCTGTACACTGCCATATGCATTGATGACACCATCCTGTGATATAATAAAAAAGCTATCCAGTGTTTGGAAGACTTTAGGTGAGACAACCCATTTCATTTCTTTTTTCTAGCTAGTTTAAAGCCATTACAAGTTGAAATTACAAATTCAAGCAGGTTAACAAGTTAGTTCTGACCCAAGGTAAGCAAGGAAAAAGGCCACAGGCACAATGTTAACAGCTACTTATTAATTTCCTTTATATATAACTTTTTTCCCTCTCCTAGGCTCACCAACGTTGTTGGTACAATTTGTGCAGACAAGTTCCCACTGCATAGAGCTGGATGTTCATGCTGCATACAATTCTCATAATGTATTCATTAGCTACTGTACCATCCTCTGGTATAGCCTGAAATGTGATCGTTTGCACTGAGCAGATGGAAATTTTAATCATCTACCTAAAGTATTACCTTGCTACTTCTGGACAGTCTGTATTGTGAGCATTCCCTTTTCTATGTAATAACTTTCATACTGTATGTTTGAAGGTTATTATTATTATTATTCATACACTCTTCCCTCTTATCAAAAAACAAACAAACCATCAGGAACTTGAGAACATCATAAAATTAAACAAAGAAAGACTTCACATATTTTATTAATGTGACAACCTTGTCAGAATCCAAACTAGCAAACAGTAGAGAAAAGAGAAGAAGCACTACTTAATGTTTAAGTTTTGCTTAATTTTTAAAAGGAAGAGTGCTTGGAAGTTATCCAACATGGAGTTAAATCCCTTTATCTCAAGGCCATAGGTGTACAACATATTCTGGATGGGGTTGCAGTCCCACTATAGGACCAAGCGCACAACCTGGGGGTGTTCCTAAATCCATTTTTGTTGTTAGATGCCCAAATGGTGTCCGTGGCACAAGGCACCTTTCACCAGCTTGTGCACCAGTTGCAGCCCCTCCTGGATAGAAACAACTTGCCATCCTTAGTCATGTCCTGGCCATCTTCAGGCTAGACTACTGCAGCCTTCCCCACCTGGATGCCCTCCAAATGTGTTGGATTGCAACTCCTATCATCCATACCCAGCATGCCAGTGGCTGTGCTGGTTGAAGATGATGGAAATAGTAATCCAACACATTTGGAGGGGAAGGCTGGACTACTGCAACGCATTGTGCCTGGGGCTGCCCTTGAAGAACGTCTAGAAATTCCAGCTAGTTTAGAATACAGACATACAGTCAGGGCCAGAAATATTGGAACAAGGATAACTGTTCTGGCAGTTGGCCTCTGTATACCACCACATCGAAGTTGAAAGGAAACACACCCAAATGGGAGCAAAGTCAGGACTTTCAGCTGTAATTCAAGGGGTTTGACAAAAGTGGGGCACTAACCATTCAGGAAGTACAGCCAGTGGCATACACCCCCTCCCCCCATCGTTGGTGGCTCATAAGTAATGGAACAAACCAACACCATCTCAAACTTAAGGATCGCCTTTAAACCCTGGATGAAAATCCTTTGCAGTCAATGACTGCCTGAAGTCTGGAACCCATGGACATGACCAAATGCTGAGTTTCCTCCCTCGAGATGCTTTGCTAGGCCTTTACTGCAGCTGCCTTCAGCTGCTGCTTGTTTGTGGGTCTTTCTGCCTTCAGTCTTGTCTACAGGAAGTTAAAAGAATGCTCTATTGGGTTGAGATCAGGTGACTGACTTGGCCATTGAAGAATATCCCACTTCTTTGCCTTGAGAAACTCTTGGGTAGCTTCAGCTGTATGTTTTGCGTCATTATCCATCTGCAATATGAAGTGGCGTCCTATCAGTTTGGCAGCATTCGGCTGAATCTGAGCAGAAAGTATAGGCCTATACACTTCAGAATTCATCCTGCTGTTTTTATCAGCAGTCAGGTCATCAATAAACACCAGTGACCCGGTTCCATTGGCAGCCATACATGCCCATGCCATAACACTGGCTCCACTATGTTTGACAGATGATGTGGTATGCTTTGGATCATGAGCTGTTCCTTACCTTCTCCATACTTTTCTCTTCCCATCATTCTGGTACACATTAATCTTGGTTTCATCAGTCCAAAAAATCTTATTCCAGAAGTGGGCAGGCTTTTTTAGGTGTTTGCTGGCAAAGGCTAATCTGGCCTGTTACCAGTGGTTTGCGCCTTGTTGTGAAGCCTCTGTATTTACATTCATAAAGCCGTCTCTTGACTGTAGATGTTGACAATGACATGCCTACCTCCTCAGGAGTGTTCTTGACCTGGCTAGATGTTATGAAAGCGTTCCTCTTCACCATGAGCAGAATTCTGTGGTCATCCACTTTAGTTGTCTTCCAGGCCTTTTGCTGTTGCTGAGCTTGCCAGTTAATTCCTTCTTTTTCAGGATGTTCCAAACTGTTGTGTTGGCCACTCCCAATGTTTTTGCTATCTCTCTGATGGGTTTATTTTGTTTCCTCAGCCTAATGATGGCCTCCTTCACTCCCATGGACACCCCTTGGGACCTCATGTTGGGAGTTCCAGTGAATAGCTACCAAATGCAAATGTAACAGTCAGAACCACCTCCAGGCCTTTTATCTGCTTGATTGGTCATGGGGTACCCAGGAAACAGGCCACACCTGGCCATGCAGCTGCTTGTCAGCCATTCGTTCCATTACTTTTGAGCCACCAACGATGGGGGTGTGTGCATGCCACTGGCTGTCCTTCCTGAATGGTTAGTGCCCCACTTTTGTCAAACCCCTTGAATTACAGCTGAAAGTCCTGACTTCGCTCCCATCTGGGTGTGTTTCCTTTCAACTTCAATGTGGTGGTGTGCAGAGGCCAACTGCCAGAACAGTTATCCTTGTTCCCATATTTCTGGCCCGGACTGTAAGACTTTGGGAAGTTTTTAATAAAAGGGTAGCATAGAAATGTTTCAAATAAATAAACAAATAAACAAACGGGATCATAGCTCATTTTTGCTTAAAGAATAAAGACTTACATTGGTGCTGGTGCTTCAAACTGCTGGTACTTAAAGCCCTACACGAAGGGCAGGCCAAGATAGTTTGTTGCCAGAGGCAAAGGCAAGAGCAAAATATCATGAAATACTTTTAAAAGATATATATCTGCCAAGAAACAGCATTTGCCCCCAAAACGTTTTGGGCCAGCTATTCATATTTGAGAAACTGTGTTGCAAAAACATTTCTCTATCTCCATACATCACCATGCCAGCCACAGTTTAATCCCAGTGCCTGTGAGGAAAAGTGATTGTTTCCCACTTCATAATTGTAGCTTGCTCAATTTCCCAGGTGCTGGAAAGAAACAGCTGCACTGCACTCTCCATGTTATGGGCACACTGACAGCACCACATGGCTGCAACTCCAGCTTGCCTCCTTGATTATCGCTGAGGAGGAACAAGGGAGACAATTGGTAAAAGAAAACCAGTAACTTCAAACTAAGGAGCCAACTTTTGCCAGAAAGGACCAGCTGCAGAGTGTTGGAAGATTATTCTCTGTTACAAAAATAATAATCTTAAAGCACATAAATGTTGCATGAGGTTGTACACCAACACACAGGGCCAAATTAGACATGACACTGATTGTGTACATACAATATATATTTTTTTGTTATGTAAAGAGCAACCACAGGGAAGCTTGAGCAGCCATGAAACCAAACAGCAATGGCAGGGGATCACACCATGTAAAGGTGCAAGCTATGGGTTTATTTGTTTGGGGGGGGGGGTTAGGGGCACAATCCTACGCATGTTTAGACAGAAAAAAAGTCCTACAACTCCCATGATAGCTGGGGAATGCTGGGAGTCCTAGGCCTTTTTTCTGTCTAAACGTGCATAGGAGTGTGCCTTAAAGAAGTTAGTAGGGGTCATTCAGATACAGAGCTAATTAACGGCTTTGGGTGCATCAGAGAGCATAGGGTGCAAACAGGGGTTGTAAGGGGGGGGGAATGACAGCTACAACCACATGGCGCCAAATAAGTTTCCTTTTAGCCTGTTTGTGTGTGTGCATGTGTGTGTGTATAAAAAGACCAGCATGTTCTGTAGCAGTGGTGGTGCTGGTGGTTTCATTCTGTTAGAAGCCTGGCCTGATTTGCTCTGCTGTTTTATAGTTCTGGCTGCTTAATCAGGGGACTATCCATTTATGACTCAGTAATGTTTGCCAAGCCCTTCACTTTCTGGATCTGTCCGCTTTATTCAACAATTTTTGCTAACCAGCACAATAAGGAGTGAGAAGCCATAACCTAATGGCAGATGGTGTGTGACAGGCAAGGGAGGCACCAACATATTTTAAACACAAATCATGTGACCTCCTTCTTTTAGTAGATTTTTCTTTAGCGTTTCAGTGATTGCTGTTCCGACTTATATTAATTTAAAATGAGTTTTATTTATCTCTGCTTTAAAGTTTTAAATCTTGTTTCTTTTTCTTTTCTCTTTTGCTTCTGGCTTTGTTTTATAACACTCTTTTGTTTTTTATAAGGTGCTTTGTATATTGTTACAACAGAAAAGTGGCTTGGAAAGATTTTAAACAGATAAAACAATTTGCATGTCTAAGGTCCACAAACCTGAGAAACATTTTTTTTTCTTCCCTGAAAATTTGTTCGATTTTTCTCCCAAGCAGGCATCTCCAAAAAGTTCAAGGTCAACTCTTGTTACATGTCTTATCAGCCCACTGCATAGAGGGATTCTTCACCAGAAATAGACCTGGTTCGCACGATCACTGCAGCCTGCCCCCCCTCCAGCTTATTTGCCATGGTGGGTTGCGGCACCCATGGACACCAAGTTACCATTCCAAGCCGCCCACATCTTCCCATTCTGTGCAAACCCAGCGAGGGTGAGCTGTTGGGGTGGTTGACAAGCTGCTCAGAACCCATTGGCTGTTTTAGGGTTATGGGTGGCTTGTCAACCATCCCAACAACCCACCCCCTCGCCAGCTTTGCACATCACCAGAAGCTACGCCACACCCCAAATATTCAAAATGGCAGCTGTGAGAAGCCCCCCGGGAAATTCACCCACGGTGGCTTCTCGTTGTGTGTGAACCAGGCATAGACTCCCAGTGGGACTTCCAGCGCTGCATGAGAGATGAAAGAGACATGCAGCATAGCTACAGCACTTTCACATTGTAACTTGACTAATTACCTGCATTAAAATAGTCTATGGGTCTGAAGCAGGAATGCACAGAACTCCCCTGAGAACTTCTTTAAAAGGCCAAAATAGACATTACTTTAAATCTGTGTCTGGCAACTACTCCTCCCAGTCCCCATACAGGACCTCCGTTACAGATCAGGACCCTAAGGGTAAGGGGACTTTTCAGATCAGGACTGTGACCCCTGTCCCTACTCTAAAGTAAAAACTGAAAAGACAACATAGCTGCTAGACACACATTTAAAGTAATGTCTGCTTTGGCCCTCAGTCTTATGGAACCCTTTTTACTTTCCTCAGAATTCCTCATATATTTCTCCCAAGCAAGAGACTTCAGATTCACCTCCAAATTTTGCTTGAGGTGAAATTAGATATATTGCTATGCTTGCCCTCAGTGAGATGCGAGCAGTGAGATGTTCCAGGGACAAAGCTGACCAGGACTTGGCTTCCTATGGAGGAAGAAATCACTGGAGACTTACAGTCTTTCTGTAATGTTTGAGTTTATTTATTTACAAATATGCAAGTTGAGCAGAGGGGAAAGCAAAGCTTAACTTCTAAAAGAGAGATTCCACTGCCTCACATTGGAACTCCAGGTAGGCAGCCCCAGCCCCGGCACGGTCCAGATCTCAAAACTAGCTCTCTGCCTCTTTCTGTCTGTTACACTAGAACTGTTACTTCTGTCTTTTGTGCACAGAGCTGATCTGAGACATTTGCTGCCTGAGGTGAAAATAGCTCCACGCTCCCTATTCCAAATACAAAAGCCAACCAGACTGGCAGTTTTTAATCTTATTTCAACAATGGTGATGGAACAACATCTTCCACTCCAACTAAGGGTGGCAGGTTAGGTTAGGAAGTGCAGGGCAAGCCACTTTGCACACACAGCTCTTGTCTGTTCCCCACCCCTCAGTATCTGCTGCCTGAGGCAACCACCTCACTCTGTCCAATGGTAGGGCCAGCCTTCTTTGTACACACATCAAGCTTGCCACCTCACTCCGGCTGAAGTGGGGAATATGGATGAGATCTTCTCCAGCCATCTCCTAACCTTTCTGGACCACTTACCTGTAATTTCCTAATAACTGATATGCCTGGCATACTTTGCCACAGACTATTAAGAGCTCCTTCTGGCTCTATTATGCCTTTTCTTTTTAAGTTACCCAAACTTACAAGCAGAGGCAGGCAACTTTGGTGCATTGGGGGGCTGCATTGCCCACACTGGTACACACCACAGGCCACACCCCTTCCCCCGCTGTTCCCAGAAGTGGCTATGTGGCTGGATCTCCAGCAGTTCTGCTGGGAAACCAGGAATGCTGGGAGCACACATCTTTTTACCCAGCAGAATCGCACTCCCCACATCCTACAAAGCATGCAGCCTGCATACAGACCCTGTAACTTCAGATGACCCATTTGTACTAAGCCCTGTAGCAGCCTGGGGGAGCAGAATGGTTGTACTATGAACTGGCCTCAAGTTGTGAATTATATAACCAGGCCTACAGAGGCACGATTAAGACGGGTACATAGGAAGAGCCCTGCTGGATCAGACCAAAGATGCAGCTGGTCCAACATTCTGTTTCACACAGTGGTCAACCAGCTATCTCTGGGAATCCCATAAGTAGGTCAGAAAGTAGTATTCAATGGTATACTGCCTCTGAACATGGAGGTTCTATAAAGCCTTTATGGCTAACATAAGGAAGTAATGGGGAGGGGCTGGAGTTTAGGAGGCCCACCAGATAAATCTCCCATGTCTGCATGCAAGGTTTTTTGTTTTAAATGGTTGAGGGGCCACACGGAGAGCCCAGAGCCTCTAAGGAAAATGGGCAGGGGTGGGTGGGAAGGCAGAATACAAATTTTGTATCAGACCCATAAAATCTGTTGTTGCTTGATGGTCCTGTATATGAGAGGACAAGCCCTATGTAACGCAACAGAAGAAATTGTAATTATTAACTGCAGCAGAACAAAGAGAAAAAGCATGAGATGATCTCTCTTCTCTAGAATCTTCTCTTCTCTTCGAAAGATGTATTGTCAGAACTAAAAAACAACAATATTCTATACACACAAAAGCCTGAAGCACAGGGAAGTGTAATTGTCATTGAAGGATTCCTAAAATCTGAAATTTCTGAGTAGCTTAGCTGAGACAATACAGCACTGAGGAATGGAGTGTACCTGGAACACTGCCCTGGATTTAATTCAAGTGGGCCCAAATGGCCTGTTCTGATAGTAATTTACCGAAGAAACACTTGTCTAAGTAAAAGAGATGCTATGTTAGTAAGTAAGTAAGTAAGTAAGAAAGAAAGAAAGAAAGAAAGAAAGAAAGAAAGAAAGAATCTTTCTCCTGTCTCATTCATGATCAAATGCTCAGGCACAATGTAAGGGTGTGTGAGTGTGTGTGTAGAAAAAGCAGATAGAGAAAATTATATGCACAGCTTGAGGGCATCTCTACACCAGCCTAAAATCCTGCATTTAAAACAGGGCTTTCTGCTTCCGTTTTAAATGCGGGATCACAATGACTCCCTTTCCCTCCGGCTTCCTTTCCCCCCTCCCTTTTCTCCCTCCTCCACATATCTGAGTCTTCGGTTATTTTTCATCGATCTCGCTTCTCTTCTTGCCGCTTTTCCACTTTTCACGGAGGGAACTCAAGAGGAACACAAATGGGGTAATTTCATACCTCATTATCTGTGATCTATTTAAAAACGGAACAAAGGGCATTTAGTGCAGGGGACACCCTGGAGGGTCACGGTGTCTTGTAAAGAGCCCCCAAATTTCCATGAGGGAGCAATCCCAATTGCAGGATAAAAGCTCCATGTGAAGAAAGCCTGATTCTCAGAGTTCTCCATCAGGCAAAGCCTGCACCCAGAAGCGAGGACCTACTGCAGCCAAGATACCTTATCAAAGAAAACTGGGGCAGTGCTTGGGAGGGAATTACATTTTGGCTTTCAAGGGAACAGAACCTCCTTCCTCTGGCTTAGACAGTTCTTTGACACAGAACCTTCTTAAGAGTGCATATAGCAGCCTTCCCCACCCTGGAGCCCTCCAGATATGCTTGACTACCACTCCCATAATTTCCAGCCAGGATGGCCATTGCTGGCTGGGAATGATGGGAGCTGTAGCCCAACACATCTGGAGGGCACCAGGTTGGGGAAGCGGACAGACAGACATACTTCCCTAGAAGAATGGGTGTGGGTTTTTCTGCTGCAGGGTCAATTCTACTTCCCCATACCTCCATGGCCATATAGAATCATAGAATAGTAGGGTTGGAAGGGGCCTACAAGCCCATCGAGTCCAACCCCCTGCTCAATGCAGGAATTCAAGTCAGAGCATCCCTGACACATGGCTGTCCAGCCTCGTCTTGAATGCCTCCAGTGTGGGAGAGCCCACCACCTCCCTAGGTCATGTCAGGGTGGAAACGGAGCCCATAGAACCCCAGAGCAGTTCTGATTCTGAGGAGGAACAGCATTCCGTGGGAGAGGAGCGCGCTTATCCCTCACAGGCATAGCAGCTGGCAGAGATTCCTCCTGCTGGCATTCCTGAGATAGACAGTGACCCTGGTAGTGACAGAGTGTGGGAGGGGGGCTTGCTAGATGCTCAACGCAGACGCAGGGAGCGACGAGCGATGGAGGGCGCAGAAATGAGGCGTAGCGCCCATTTGGCGCGCAAGCAACGGTCGCGTCCCAAGGACCCAAGGGAAAGAGGGAGGAACTCTCCCTAGCCCATAAGTTCAGGGTCTGCAAGTGATTCTCCTTCAAACTGCCTAATCCGGCAGTTTGAAGGAGAATCACTCCGGTGATTCCGGAGAATCCGGCAGAAGGGATCAACTGCCTAATCCGGGGCATAGGTCACTCTGCTGTTCATTGCTTAGTCGCTGGTGATTAGCATCTGAAAGAGTCATTAAGTTGTAAAGGGATTAAAGCCTTGAAAATAATCCTTTTGTCTGTGTCTTGAGTTGGCTATTGGAGTAGACTGAAAGAGGCCACCAGGGTGCTCCTGACAGCTTGGTCCCCATTTGAAGGAGAATCACTTGCAGACCCTGAATTTATGGGCTAGGGAGAGTTTCTTCCTCTTTCCCTAGGGTCCTCAGGACATGACCGTTGCTTGCGCGCCAAACGGGTGCTGATGTGCAGGACACATCACAGGAGTAATGGGCTCAAGTTACAGGAAGTCAGATTCCGGCAGAACATCAGGAAAAAATTCCTGACTGTTGGAGCAATATGACAATGGAACCAATGACCTGTCAGGGTGGAAACTGAGCCCATAGAACCCCAGAGCAGTTCTGATTCTGAGGAGGAACAGCATTCCGTGGGAGAGGAGCGCGCTCATCCCTCACAGGCACAGCAGCTAGCAGAGATTCCTCCTGCCGGCATTCCTGATTACATTGAATTATTATTCACTTATGTTTCCATCTTCTTAAGAGTGCTTGGATTGTAACAGAGAATTATATTATAAAGCACATTTGCACAAAAAAAGCTGCATTTAGAAACAGTCTTACTTTATCCATTTTTATTCCTGCAAGGTGGCATCTCATGTAAAAAAGATTTAGATAAGTTGCATATGTTAAGATAAATGGTTTCTTTGTCTATTTCTGAAAGGATCCTGATGAGGAATTTGCCTTCTTGTTTTATCCCAATCATATTCTAAATTGAGGAAGGGGGGGAGCTGGAGCTGTGGGTGGGGTGGGTGAAAACCATCATAATACACTCTGAAGTTGTGTATGTCCTTGTGGGGTTTTGAGAAGAATTTGATATGCATTTGAAATTGTCCTTGGCTTTGTAGCGAAATCAGTGATCTTTTCCTTTTATGAAAATTCAGCTTTTGAGGGACAATATTAATCCAGCTAGTATGAAAGGATACAAAAGAAGAAAAATCCATTCCGGGAAAACCATTATTTTGGGGGTGGTTTGGTATGTGCTTCGTAAGTGCCATGTGACATTTGAAAACACAGTAGGAAATCTTTGTCTTTCATAGTTTGAATGGATTGTTCATATTTCAGGGGCTCTCTCCGTAATAAGCTGAAGGTCTGTTAATGGAATTTGTCTTCTTTTTTTTTATTATCCTGATATACTTCTCCTAATAAATGAAATCCTGAGGGAACATAGTACATGTTGCATAAGTAACGAGTCACAGATGAAGTATATGTCATATCAGCAAGACTCCATGAGGCAATACATCCTCTATTGTGAATAGTTCAATTCTTGTTACTAATAGTGTCGCAGTTATACATTTACCTGCTCGATATTTAATGCTCAATGAAAATTATGTGACTAGATCGCCAAGATGATCTCAATTTTAATTTGCAAAGTTCTTTACAAACGTTATTGTGGAAGCCTGAATAACATCACTGCAATACTCTGTTCTTGGTTTGCCCCACTAACTCAGCACTTTGTTGGACTATCAAAAAATATTCTGGGTTACAAGTTTTACAGGCAAAAGGTTACAGGTTACAAGTTTTACAGTGTTCTTTGCCTTTACAGGCAAAGAACACTTGATTCAAGAAGGCCTATCAGTGGGTCTGTGGGTTCGGTGCTGTTTTTATTTTAATTGTTGTGTTTTTATGTATTTTAATGTGTTTTATTGTTTCAATCTATTTTAAATTGTTTTGTAAGCCTCCTTGAGTACCATTTTTGGTAGAAAGGTGGGGTATAAATCACACAGAGTACTGTGCAAAAGTCTTAGGCCACCATTAGATTCGTTGTTTTAGCAATTGTATAATGACTATATATAATTATTTCTCAGTCTCTTAATTAGAATACAACCAGAAAATACTGGAAATTTGTATGCAGTATTCCACAATAGAAAAAAAATCAGTAAAAAGTGGCAAAAGTGGCAAATATTTAGTGTGACCTCCCCTTACACGAGACTAACAGCAGGCGCCTGGCCAGGAATGGTCTTCGTGGAAGGGTAGCAGCCAAGAAACCACTTTTGCAGAAGGGGAACGGGGTGAAAAGGCTAAAATATGCTAAAGCTCACAAAGATAGGAATGAGGATCAGTGGAAAAGAGTATTATGGAGTGATGAATCCAAGTTTGAAATTTTGGGGTCCAATCGTCGACAATATGTGAGAAGAAGAGTTGGAGAGAGATGGACGAATGAGTGCTTGCAGCCTTCAGTGAAACATGGTGGAGGGTCTGTCCTGATTTGGGGCTGCATTTCTGCCAATGGTGTTGGTGATCTTGTCTGTATTGATGGGATCATGAATGCTGAAAAGTACAGACAGGTTTTAATTCATCATGCCATTCCTTCTAGAAAGCGCCTGATTGGGAATGGTTTCATTTTTCAGCATGATAACGATCCCAAGCACACTGCTAATGCAATGAAATCATATTTAGCGAGGAAAACAGCTGATAAAACACTGAAAGTCATGGACTGGCCTCCGCAGAGTCCAGACCTGAATATTATAGAGGCAGTATGGGATCACCTGGACAGAGAAAGAAAAAAAGGCAACCTACATCTAAAGAAGAACTCTGGGAAGTGCTGAAAGAAGCCTGGTATAATATACCAGAAGATTACTTCAGAAAACTTCAGGATAGTCTCCCCAAAAGAGTTCAAGATGTGCTTAGAGCCAAGGGAGGTCACACTGAATACTGACTTTTGCCTGTACGTATTTCCTGTATTTTCTGTTTGTATCTTAATAGAGAGACAGAAAAATAATTATGGATAGTCATTAAAACTTTGCTAAAACAACAAAGCTGGTGGTGGCCTAAGACTTTTGCACAGTGCTGTATATACATATATATATATATATATATATACACATATATGTATGGCCGATCTTAAGGGTAGAACCGTTAAGAACTGGACATTGATCTAGGAAACCTGGATTTGAGACCCAGGCCTTGAAACAAGTCAAACTCTCAGTCTCAGTTCTTTATCTGCAAAATGGAAATAACAGTGGTCAGCCTAATATCATGGCGCTAACAGAATAAAAATTATAAACCACTTTGCAAATTAAAACCTTACCTTTTAAGTTGACAGCCAGTGAGGTATAGCAGCAAGAGAGTTAGATCTGGATTGGGAGACTTGTGTTCAAATCCTTTAAAATGATGCTCACTCAGTGGCTACATTCACACAGTGGGCTGTTGCACATGATCTAGATAAGCCACTGTGGCTTATTCAAATCATGGTACGTGCTGGGCATGATTTCCATAATTAACAAGCTAATTTCAAACCATTATTTCTGAAGCTGGTTTGTTTCAAGAAAACATAGTTAAGATAAACCACAAAACGCTAAACCGTGGTTCATATAAAACAGAAATGGAAGCTTCCAATTTCTTCCTTGGAGCCATACTGGAGGAAGAGAGAGGAGGGAGAAGTGCATGAGCCTGAGGCTCACTATGGCTCATCCTTGTAACACTAAACCATGCTTTGATATTACATGTGAACACAGCCAGTGTGTGACCTTGGCCCAGTCATCCTCTCTCAACTTCAGAGGGGGTTGTTGAAAAGATATCCTGCATATGCTGCCCTAGCTCCTTGGAGAAAAGGTCGGATAAAATGGTAATAGATAAGGCATGCTATCTGTATAGCAAATATCATTAGCAATAGCAGCACCTGTGTAGGTACAAAGATGTATGCAAGCAACAGCTGCATACGTCTGATGCAATTAAGTTGAACCAAAAAAAGAAAGAGGAAAGAAAGAACAAACAACTATCTTTCCTAAAATCAAAAAGGATGAGGAGCCTTAAGCAGTACAGCATAGAGCAGCCTTCCCCAATCTGGTGCCCTGTAGATGTTTGGACTACAACCCCCAGCATTCCTGACCACTGGCCATGCTGGCTGGAGCTGATGGGAGTTGAAGTCCAAAACATCTGGAAGGCAACCAGGTTGGGGACAGCTGTCATAGCGCACTGACAGAATGCATGTATTGCATCCCCTTCACGGATCACTGCCTTGTTGTGGCGAAGGGGCTTGCGTAACTCAGTGAAGCCATAGGGCCACCCAAGACGGACAGGTCATGGCAGAGAGTTCTGACAAAATGTGGTCCACTGGAGAAGGAAATGGCAACCCACTCCAGTATTCTTGCCAAGAAAACCCCATGGAACGTATCACAAGGCTAAAAGAGATGACGCCGGAAGATGAGCCCCTCAGGTCGGAAGGTGTCCAATATCCTACTGGGGAAGAGCAGAGGGTATTTCCAAGTAGCGCCAGAAAGAGTGAAGCAGCTGGGCCAAAGCCGAAAGGACACTCAGCTGTGGATGTGTCTAGTGGTGAAAAGAAAATCCGATGCTGTAAAGAACAATATTGTTTAGGAACCTGGAATGTCAGATCAATGAATCAAGGTAAGCTGGAGGTGGTCAAACATGAGATGGCAAGATTGAACATCAACATCTTGGGAATCAGCGAACTAAAATGGACAAGCATGGGCGAATTTAATTCAGGTGACCATCATATCTACTATTGTGGGCAAGAATCCCTTAGAAGAAATGGAGTAGCACTCATAGTCAACAAAAGGGTAGGAAAAGCAGTACTGGGGTACAATCTTAAAAACGATAGAATGATCTCAGTACGAATCCAAGGCAAACCATTCAACATCACAGTAATTCAAGTCTATGCCCCAACCACTGAGGCCGAAGAAGCTGAGGTTGATCGGTTCTATGAAGACCTACAACACCTTCTAGAACTAACACCAAAAAAAGATGTCTTCTTCATCATAGGGGATTGGAATGCTAAAGTAGGAAGTCAAGAAACCACTGGGATAACAGGCAGGCATGGCCTTGTTACAAAATGAACAAAATGTACAAAATGAAGCAGGACAAAAGCTAATACAGTTTTGCCAAGAGAACACGCGGATCATAGCAAACACTCTTTTCCAACAGCACAAGAGGCGACTCTACACATGGACATCACCAGATGGTCAATATCGAAATCAGATTGATTATATCGTTTGCAGCCAACAATGGAGAAGCTCTATACAGTCAGTAAAAACAAGACCTGGAGCTGACTGTGGCTCAGATCATGAGCTGCTTCTTGCAAAATTTCGGCTTAAATTGAAGAACATAGGGAAAACCACTAAACCATTCAGGTATGACCTAAATCATATCCCTTTTGAATATACAGTGGAGGTGAGGAATAGATTGAAGGGATTAGACCTGATAGACAGAGTGCCTGAGGAACTATGGACGGAGGTCCGTAACACTGTTCAGGAGGCAGCAACTCAATCCATCCCAAAGAAAAAGAAATGCAAGAAAAACAAGTGGCTGTCTGATGAGGCTTTACAAGTAGCTGAGGAAAGAAGGGAAGCGAAAAGCAAGGGAGAAAGGGGAAGATAGCCAGTGTAGTGTAGTGGTGAGAGTGACGGACTGGGAGCTGGGAGATCCGGGTTCTAGTCCCCACTTGGCCATGGAAGCTCACTGGGTGACTTTGGGCCAGTCACAGACTCTCAGCCCAACCTACCTCACAGGGTTGTTGTTGTGAGGATACAACGGTGAGGAGGAGGATAATGTAAGCCGCCTTGAGTTCCTTGCGAGAGGGAGAAAGGCGGGGTATAAATGCAATAAATAAATAAATAAATAAGATATATCCAACTGAATGCAGAGTTCCAGAGAATAGCAAGGAGAGACAAGAAGGCCTTCTTAAATGAACAATGCAAAGAAATCGAGGAAAACAACAGAATGGGAAAGACTAGAGATCTCTTCAAGAAAATCGGAGATCTCAAGGGAACGTTTTGTGCAAAGACGGGCATGATAAAGGACAAAGAAGGCAGGGACCTAACAGAAGCAGATGAGATTAAGAAGAGGTGGAAAGAATACACAGAAAAGCTATACAGGAAAGATCTGAATGTCCCTGATAGCCATGATAGTGCGGTCACTGAACTTGAGCTGGATATCCTCGAGAGTGAAGTCAAGTGGGCCTTAGGAAGCATTAGTAACAACAAAGCTAGCGGAGATGACAGTATTCTAGCTGAGCTATTTAAAATCCTAAAAGATGATGCTGTTAAAGTGCTGCATTCAATATGCCAACAAATTTGGAACACTCAACAATGGCCGCAAGACTGGAAAAGGTCAGTTTACATTCCAATCCCAAAGAAGGGTAACGCCAAAGAGTGTTCAAACTACCGCACAATTGCGCTCATTTCACATGCCAGCAAGGTGTTGCTCAAAATCCTACAAGCTAGGCTTCAGCAGTATGCGAACTGAGAACTACCGGAAGTACAAGCTGGGTTTCAAAGAGGCAGAGGAACTAGAGATCAAATCGCCAACATTCGCTGGATCATGGAGAAAGCAAGAGAATTCCAGAAAAACGTCTATTTCTGCTTCATTGTTCTACGCTAAAGCCTTTGATTGTGTGGATCACAACAAACTCTGGCAAATTTTTAAAATGATGGGAGTACCAGACCACCTTACCTGTCTCCTGAGAAACCTGTACGAGGGTCAAGAAGCAACAGTAAGAACCAGACATGGAACAACCGATTGGTTCAAAATTGGGAAGGGAGTATGACAAGGCTGCATATTGTCGCCCTGCTTATTTAACTTATATGCAGAGTACATCATGAGAAACGCCGGGTTGGATGAATCACAGGTCGGAATTAAGATTGCCGGGAGAATTATCAACAACCTCTGATACGCAGATGATACCACCCTAATGGCAGAAAGCGAAGAGGATCTCAAGAGCCTCTTGTTGAGGGTGAAAGAGGAGAGTGCAAAAGCTGGTTTGAAACTCAACATTACAAAAACGAAGATCATGGCATCTGGCCCCATCACTTCCTGGCATATGGAAGGGGAAGAAATGGAAGCAGTGACAGATTTTACTTTCTTGGGCTCCAAGATCACCGCAGACAGTGACTGTAGCCATGAAATTAAAAGACGCTTGCTCCTTGGGAGGAAAGCTATGGCAAACCTAGACAGCATAGTAAGGAGCAGAGACATCACCTTGCTGACAAAGGTCCGTCTATTCAACGCTATGGTTTTCCCAGTAGTAACGTATGGCTGTGAGAGCTGGACTATAAGGAAGGCTGAGCGCCGAAGAATTGATGCTTTCGAACTGTGGTGCTAGAGAAGACTCTTACGAGTGCCCTGGACTGCAAGGAGGTCAGATCAGTCAATCTTAAAGGAAATCAACCCTGACTGCTCATTGGAAGGACAGATACTGAAGCTGAAGCTCAAATATTTTGGCCACCTAATGCGAAGAGAAAACTCTCTGGAAAAGACCCAGATTCTGGGAAAGACTGAAGGCAAAAGGAGAAGGGGACGGCAGAGGATGAGATGGCTAGATAGCATCACGGATGCAATGAATATGGACTTCAGCACGCTCCGGGAGAGAGCGCAGGACAGAAAGGCCTGGCGTGCTATGGTCCATGGGGTCACGAAGAGTCGGACACGACTGAACGACTGAACAACAATTCAGTTCTGGGGAAACAACCAAAAATTATTGTACTGAAGTGTACATGAGAATTTATTTAGAGGGGGGAAACAAACTGGTAACCCATGCAAATCCTCTAAAAGGGAGTAGTGACACCTATCACTAGCTACTGCATTTTGAACACTTTTCAAAGGAAGACCTCCATAGCACGCTTTACAGTAATCCCACCTCCAGTAATCCAACCTAGCCACGTGCTTGTTCATCTTCCTTCCATTTCTTTTCCTCCTCCTTGCCTTCTTTCCTTTCCTCTTTTCCCTCCCTCCTTTCATTCCTCAAGCATTCTGCTTCGCTTTCTGCCCTCTTCCTTCCCATCCTGGACTGAAAATTGACAGTAGGTAATGGGGAATGTGGTTATTCACACTTCCTGCAATCAAGACAATCATTCATTCATGGGCATGTACTATTAGGGTGGCCACTTAACACATCACCAAAAAAAGAGAGGACAAAGATTTGCATAATATTTGTATATGTGAATTTATATACATCGTTGCAAATTTGGAAATAAATGCTATAACTGAAATAGTAATACAATGCATCTCATCATAGTGGGCAAGAGTGTGACCAGGTGACCTGTGGCTCTGCAGATGCTAACTGTTGATGGGCAACTTCAAGGCAAGGCCCCTCCCTGCTCTCCCTTCTGGTGGTTCTGATCTTTAAACTGGATGTGAACAGGGGACTGTCCTTCGTAAAGTCGGAAATGTGGCAGCCCTATGTACTCATACTTCTTAAATTCAGAGTGTGGTTAATGAACAAGTCATATTATCAAATCAAATTTATGTACTATTTTAAAGGAAATACATTAAACTTTTTGATGGAAAAGAAGGTCTTCAGTTCTGTGAAATGAATACAGGTCCTCCTCCCCTTCCCCCAAATCATTTTCATTGCAACATGAAAACAGTAGATTAGGTACAACAGAAAGATCCTATTACAAGGAAGAATTACCTATACTTCAGGACATGTCACACACTTATGATTAATGTGTTCTAGTAAATGACTTACAAGATGGCTTTCAGCTTAAGCAAGAACTGAATGCTATTCAGCTTTGTCATCCACTCGCCTCTGCATAGACCAAACAAACCTAATTAAAAGTCAAATTCATGACAGGTAAAACACTGTCTTGTGAAGTCTCAAGCACTCTCTTTTTAAATCCCTTAAGGCTCCCCTGGTAGTCTCCTGGGCTTTGTTTATAGTGCATCTGTGTTAACTGAAAGACAATAAAGTGCATCAAATGATTATGTGCAATTAACTGAATATATGTTCAACTATACTGATGGTGATGGCATTATTGGTGTTGATTATGATGGTGTTGTTGTTGTTTTTGTTATTATTATTAATGGTTCTCTATAAATAAAATACTAATACCACTAATAACAAAAATGTATAATTATTTCTTTAAATAAGGCATGTAGTGGATTTTTTAATCCTTAAACTTAGTCCTGGCCTGGCTGCTGCATATTAGACACTGTATAATCCCTGTTCATTCTGGTTATTTTTTCATTTGACATTGGAATATTTATTGTGATTTTAGTGTATCCCCACCCCCACTTTGTGATCTGCTTTGAAAATCCTATGGAATAATAATGTAGGCTGAACATTTTAAAAATGAATGAATATGTCCCCTTGCTGTCTATTTGCATTCCCATGGTAGACTATCCCTGCTTTTTTAGGGAATTTCTACTGTGCAGTTGTTGTTGTTGTTGTTCAGTCGTTCAGTCGTGTCCGACTCTTCGTGACCCCATGGACCATAGCACGCCAGGCCTTCCTGTCCTGCGTGCTGGCTCCCAAACATTAAGGGTCTTTGAGCATAATACACAGCTCTCTCTCATTCCCATAATCTGATCCTAGGAAGGCAGTGGATGTGATAAACCAGGGTCTTGAATCAGCTCAGGAATGGATGGGTATTAACCAGCTGAAACTTCATCCAGACAAGACAGAAGTAGTAATAGACAAGAATACAGGTGATCTTGGTGAGGTGATTCACCATGTTCTAGATGGGGTTGCACTACCCTTAAAGGAGCAGCTACATAGCTTGGGGATACTCCTTGGGTCCATCACTTTCCCTGGATACTCAGGAGATCGCAGTTTCTAGGAGTGCTGTTTATCAGCTTCAGATGATATACCAGCTGTGGTCTAACCTGGAGAAGACAGACTGGGATCCAGTGATCCGTGCTTCAGTTAGACTGGATTATTGTAATGCTGAATTATTCTTCCACTGTTACTACTTAGGTAATTCTTGAATCCCAGCTAGAGTTATTGGAATGAAATGAATCCTTCAACTCTGCCCAGAGGTAGATTTTAAAAAGTAGGGATGTGATGTATTGCTCAGTCGTCTATATACTCTCCCATCCCTGCCTCCACCAAAAGGCCTGGAAATCAGTGAAGTAATTCAGAAGCATTACCAATTCTGTGCTGTGTATAATTGCAAAATATGGAACAGAGTTTAACAGAGATTAATTCTTCAGAGTCAGCTGTCTGTTGGCTTATGCATGGACCAATAACCGTTAACATTTAGCTTATTGCACTGTAATAATCTTGTTTATGCAACCGTGCCACATCCTGTATAACTCCCCCCCCCCCGCCACCCTGCCCCACAAAATCCCTTCTGGGAAGTAGCTTAGTGATGGGTTTATGGAAGCCATTTATGGCATGCCACTGTGGATTCAACCATGACTTGGAGGAGGAAGTGCAGGGAATGCTGCTCAAATTTGCAGATGACACAAAATGGGGCGGGATAGCTAATACTTTGGAAGACAGAAACAAAATTCAAAGTCTTTCTTTTTCTTAAACTGTAAGGGTGGTGGGGAGTTTTAAATTAAGAATTACTTGACAGAACATCTACATGGAGTAATTTAAACTTTAGGAAATGTTATTTGTATACATGTACCATACATTTTAACACATTCTTTTAAAGGACCTTGCAAAACAATATTAATACTATGTGGTATGCTTAATCTACCACTGTTACGAGACAAGGGCCATCTTTCCATGACAACAGAAGAAGAAGCTAATGGAAGAGTACCAGATTTTTTTAAAAGGAATCGGCTTTGCTGCGAGCAGGGCTCCATGAGCAGATTCTCCAGCCCAGTAAAAATTGCTTCACAGAACATACTTCCTGGTAGGGGTGGGGGTTGGCGTGAACGTCATCTGACTGACAGGGGCTGCTCAACCAATAAGAGAGGCTCCCCCCCTTTCTCCTGTCCCCTGAAAGTCCAGATGCACCTACATTTCAGGAGCAAGCTTCCTTGAGCACAATGGGAGTTACTTCTGAGTAGACACACATATGCTTGTGCTGGGAAAGAGCAGGGGGGAGAACACAAAGACTGAAACCAGCCCCCGTTTTAACCCACAGGACCTCATTGACCACAATGGGAGTTACTTCTGAGGAGACAATAATGGGTTTGTTATGGGAAAGACAGCAGTAAACACAAAGACAGAAACCAGCCCCCATTGTAATCCACAGGATATCTATAACAAAGCTGTGAAGTACTTTCTTCCTAAGGTAATGAGAGATCACACTTAATCGCACTTAAGGAATTGGCTTTAAAATGTGCCATTTCAATTGAGGGGGAATCTCTGTAAGTTCTGATGGCAAGCCTCATTCAAAGGCAAGCCTCATTCAGCACAATGGGAGCTACTTCTGAGGAGACACTAATGGGTTTGTTGTGGGAAAGAGATGGAAACCAGCCCCCATTTTAACACACAGGATCTCTATAAGGAAGCTCTGAAGTGGATCCTAAACCAATGAATCCACTTAAGGAATTGGGCTTTAAGATGTGCCTGTCAGTTGAGGGGCTTCGCTGTTATTTCTGTGGGCATTCAGAGGGCAAGTCTCATTAGTGCAATGGGAGGAAACACCTCTTGCCTGGGGTCATGGTGAAAGGCACAGCCCTGGGCAGGGCTAGCCTACCAGAGCTAAATGCAAAGGTTGGGGCACATGGCAACTATACTGGGGAGAACCCGACTTAAGGAAAAGCATCGGACTTTAAGCAGTCTCAGGAAATCCATTTTTTTCATGATAAGCTCCGGGGTGGCTGCTAGATGGCCACAACGTCATGTATCCCTAATGACCTCAACATGCAGCCGGCTCAGAGTAAATTGCTGGTGGAAACACCCCCAAAGAGGTGCAATAACCTTTCTTCCTGGTGGACCCCTTGTTTATGTGGCTTCCCCAGGAAAATAATTTCTGATAGGCTGCCACCAGTCAGGATGAACCTCTGACACACCCTAGTCTGTCCAGTTTCTTGGGGAGTTTCTGAGCCCTATTACCAAGGGCCCCTCCCTTCAGCCAAGACCTAGAAAAAGAAAGAAAAAGAAAGGTATTCTGGGCTTTCCTTCCCAAAGACCAGAAACAGAAAACCTTTCTAAAAAAATTGAAACAAGTGGTAGCTTTGTAACCATGTGATCTTTCATGTAAGAAAGAGTTCAATGAGAAATCCCTTTTAAAACAACACAGCCAAATGTCCAAATATAAAGAGGAAAGGGGGGGGGGACAGGGAAGGCAGCAATCTCTCTCCCTCTCCCTCTCTCTCTCTCACACACACACACACACACAGAGAGAGAGAGAGAGAGAGAGAGAGAGAGAGAGACAGATCCAAATAAAATAAAAAGTTAGTCTAACTTATCTAGTCACATTACGTATTTGAGTACAGTCTTGGGTCATAGAGTATATGCCAAGTTTATTGCAGAGAGAATGTTCTTCAGCTGGCTTAGGAAAGCTCTTGAAGGATTGAGGAGATCTTTTTGTTTTTAATGGGGATCTCTGCTCAGTAAAAGCCAGCCCCTTTGCAGAGACCAATGGTTCGGCTGTCTAATAATGTGATAACCTCCATTTCTGATGTCAGTGGTTTAGCCAGCAAATCAGAAAATTACCTAGTAGGTGGACCCGCCTTCTTAATGATTGTAACTTACATCTCAAAACACAAGGTGCTTGGATCCACTCAGCCTATTCAAGAAAAAGGATTGAAGTTCTGTTCGTATGTTGGAGAACAAAGAAGTGAGATAAGGCTAGATAAATCTATTCAGGTTGCCCAGCATGAATATGTTTGGTGGTTGGCGGGACAACTCCAAAAGACAGGTAAATAATTCATACCTAGCAGAATTGTTGTTCAGTCGTTCAGTCGTGTCCAACTCTTCGTGACCCCAAGGACCATAGCACGCCAGGCCTTCCTGTCCTGCGCTCTGGTTTAGTGGTTTTCCCTATGTTCTTCAATTTAAGCCGAAATTTTGCAACAAGAAGCTCATGATCTGAGCCACAGTCAGCTCCAGGTCTTGTTTTTACTGACTGTATAGAGCTTCTCCATCTTTGACTGCAAAGGACATAATCAATCTGATTTCAATATTGACCATCTGGTGATGTCCATGTGTAGAGTCGTCTCTTGTGCTGTTGGAAAAGAGTGTTTGCTATGATCAGCGTGTTCTCTTGGCAAAACTCTATTAGCCTTTGTCCTCCTTCATTTTGTACACCCAGGCCATGCCTGCCTGTTATCCCGGTGATTTCTTGACTTCCGACTTTAGCATTCCAATCCCCTATGATGAAGAGGACATCTTTTTTTGGTGTTAGTTCTAGAAGGTGTTGTAGGTCTTCATAGAACCCATCAACCTCAGCTTTGGGGCATAGACTTGAATTACTGTGATGTAGAATGGTTTGCCTTGGATTCGTACTGAGATTATTCTATCGTTTTTAAGATTGTACCCCAGTACTGGTTTTCCCACCCTTTTGTTGACTATGAGTGCTACTCCATTTCTTCTAAGGGATTCTTGCCCACAGTAGTAGATACGATGGTCACCTGAATTAAATTCGCCCATGCCTGTCCATTTTAGTTTGCTCATTCCCAAGATGTCGATGTTCAATCTTGCCATCTCATGTTTGACCACCTCCAGCTTACCTTGATTCATTGATCTGACATTCCAGGTTCCTAAACAATATTGTTATTTACAGCATCAGATTTTCTTTTCACTACCAGAATTAATTAGACTTAAACATATTTCTTGGTCAAATACTAATATTGCGGGAGAAATTCCAATACAGTTCTATTTTCCTAGCCTCAGAGACTAGATGCCCTGGAAGAGGGCTGGAAATGCCTGATCTCAGCCCTGGTTAGTACTTGGATGGGAGACCGCCTGGGAATCAGGCTTCCTGCACTGAGCAGGGGGTTGGACTTGATGGTCTTGTAGGCCCCTTCCAACCCTATGATTCTATGAAAGCCTATCTGCCTGTCCAATTATGCCCATCTCCAACTGTTCTGCAATTTTTCACTGAACCATGTATATTTTTACACATGTGTATTCCATGCACAGCTGCACTGCATCGTAGGTTTTGTAGTCCCAGTTGCTTGTTCTAGAACATGGGAGGAGAACCACCGGCCCGTGGAGTGGCTGCTCCTCCTGGCACTGGTTGGGTCCCTTTCTTTGTGCTGAGAGAAGCACTCAGCATGGAGAAAGGCAAAATGTGCGGGGGCGGAGCAATGATGTCAGTAGGCGTGGCCACATCCACTGCAATCATTCAGTCCTCAGAGGGCCTGGTGGGAGGCAATTCGGGCCCCCACCTAAAACTGCTTCCCTGCCCGTGTTCTAGAAGGTGTGTGCTTTGCTCACAAGAATGAAGGTTGTTGTTGTTCAGTCGTTAAGTCGTGTCCGACTCTTCGTGACACCATGGACCATAGCACGCCAGGCCTTCCTGTCCTGCGCTCTCTCCCGGAGCGTGCTCAAGTTCATATTCATTGCATCGGTGATGCTATCTAGCCATCTCATCCTCTGCCGTCCCTTTCTCCTTTTGCCTTCAATCCTTCCCAGCATCAGGGTCTTTTCCAGAGAGTTTTCTCTTTGCATTTGGTGGCCAAAATATTTGAGCTTCAGCTTCAGTATCTGTCCTTCCAATGAGCACTCAGGGTTGATTTCCTTTAGGATGGACTGATTTGACCTCCTTGCAGTCCAGGGGGCTCGTAAGGGTCTTCTCCAGCACCACAGTTCGAAGGCATCAATTCTTCGGTGCTCAGCCTTCCTTATAGTCCAGCTCTCACAGCCACACGTTGCTACTGGGAAGAACAAAGGTAGCTTGGTGCAAAGAGAGTCAACACAGTGAGGCTGTCAGTGGCTTGGTTCTGACCATGTTGCAGAGCTTGAACTGTGTACAAGTTTGATGCAGGGGTTTGATACCCAGCGCTGCTCTCTGACACAGACTTCGCTTAGCCTGACTCTCTTGCACATAGCTTTGTTACCTTGCCCCCTTCACTTCACCCCCACTGACTTGGCAGGAGCCAGGTCTGACATGCTGACAGGCACATATTGTGCAGAATATGCATCTCCAGAGGATTCAAGCAGGGTAATGAAACCATATGTCACTGGGGGAGGCGAGAAACTACTGTACATTCTGAAATTCTTCTGGGATTTCCAGGCAATTCAATTACAGGCTGGATAACCGGCAATCCGTGCTGCAGGATGGACATACTTGAAGGCAGAGCCATGGCAGAATATTTTGACAGACATGTCCTTGTGAAATGAGGTCCCAGAAGATATGGTTAGGCCTCATCTGGAGTACTGTGTCCAGTTCTGGGCACCACACTTTAAGAAGGATGCAGACAAGCTGGAGAGGGTTCAAAGGAGGGCAACAAAGATGATCAGGGGACTGGAAACAAAGCCCTATGAAGAGAGACTGAAAGAACTGGGCATGTTTAGCCTTGAGAAGAGAAGACTGAGGGGAGATATGATAGCGCTCTTCAAGTACTTGAAAGGTTGTCACAGAGAGGAAGGCCAGGATCTCTTCTTGATCATCCCAGAGTGCAGGACACGGAATAATGGGCTCAAGTGACAGGAAGCCAGATTCCGGCTGAACATCAGGAAAAACTTCCTGACTGTAAGAGCAATACGACAGTGGAACCAATTACCTGGGGAGGTGGCGGGCTCTCCCACACTGGAGGCCTTCAAGACGAGGCTGGACAGCCATTTGTCAGGGATGCTCTGACTTGGATTCCTGCATTGAGCAGGGGGTTGGACTCGATGGCCTTGTAGGCCCCTTCCAGCCCTACTATTCTATGATTCTATGATTCTATCTGCTTGACAGACCATCCTGTTTGTCCCATGTTAGTACAACTCTCTGTTCATGTCTAAAAAAACAAAAACAACCAAAAACCCAATCTCCTGGAAGGAATGACCTGATCGTAGCACATATCATAACTTAATGATAAATATCAGCATTTCACTAGATATTTTGTGACAAGACACACAGAGCTGCTCCTGATATATGTCTCTGCATTCCTTCTGAATTGTAACATGTATGGGGGTAGACAGAGAGAAGAATGGCATGAAACTAGAGTTTGCACTGTGGTGTAGACATCATCATCAATCATCATCATATATTTGTGCTCTATTAATTCCCATAGAGACCTGTCTGTTGAGACTTCAGAAGTTGTGTGGCTGGCTCTGGATAAAACGCAAACAAGGACATCGTTGCAAAGACATTCTCATTTTAGGAAATAAATAAATAAATAATAAAATTTAAAACACAAGGAACCCTCAGAGAAGGAAAGAGAACTCACTAAAATAAGAACAGACAAGTTATGTAGATTAGCTATTCTGCTATGTGATGGCTCCATATCATTAACAAAAGTGTTTGATGAAGTAGAGAGCATCCAAAACAAAAACAAAAAGACCAGCCTGTGATTATACTTGCAAAGAGAGCAATTTAAGATAACGTTTTCATTGCATACAAGCTGTTCTCCCTTTAAGCTCTTAAGCATGCTAAGTCATAATACCATCTTTTTTTTTTCAGTTCATAGGTTGCTTATCTTTTCAGATGGTACAAAACAGAAGACCTAAAGACTGAAGTCCTAAAACCATTAAATTTGATGACCCAGTTTGCATAATCACCTGTTGTTGGGGTATTTGAGGGTTGTTCCTGTTGGATAATAGGAACTACTCTGCATGCTTCCAGACACTAGGGGGCAATAGAGAACGTGCTGTATCAACAGCCACTTGTCTTGTTCATCCCTCTTGTTGTCCTGTAACTTGATCGGTTCCTTTCTCCTACTCCCTCCCCTTCCTCTTCCTTTTTGCCTCTGCAACAAGCAACATGTGCTCTCTTCCTGAGGGCGGGAAGCAACTATATCTCAGGTGTTTACTCATGCACCCAGTTCTAGGGGATGCTTGTAGTTAAACAGTCTTAGAGAGCCTTCTTCAATGATTGGCATAGAAACACTAATAAAATAAGTTGATTTGAATGTCTTCTAAACTGGCTCTAGCCTGTGTTTATTCCCTCGAATACAAAATGCTGTGTTACTACGCTTTCTTTGTATAAGACAACTCTGCTGTAAGTCACACTAGACTTTTCTAACAGTTTTGTCCTCAAACAAACCATGCCCCTGGATTCGTACATGACAAGCTGCACCTGGGTGGGTAATTCGGCAAATGGTGCCTGGCATGTGCTGGCACATGCTGTGGCTTAAACTAGCCACCATGGCTTGTTTAAGCCACGGTGATCATGCAAACTGGGCCAGTGTGACTGTGACTGTCACATTGTCAGGAGCGCCCTAGCAGCCTCTTTCAGTAGACTCCAATAGCCAACTCAAGACACAGACAAAATGATTCTTTTCAAGGCTTTAATCCTTTTACAACTTAATGACTCTTTCAGATGCTAATCACCAGCAACTAAGCAATGAACAGCGGAGTAGCCTATGCTCCGGGTAGGCAGTTGATCCCCGTTTGAAGGAGAATCACTTGAAGACCCTGAACGTATGGGCTAGGGAGAGATCCTCCCTCTTTCCCTTGGGTCCACGGGACGCGGCCGTTGCTTGTGCACCAAACAGGCGCTACGCCTCCTTTCTGCGCCCTCCATCGCTCGTCGCTCCCTGCGTCTGCGTCGAGCATCTAGCAAGCCCCCCTCCCACACTTGCTCACTGCCAGGGTCACTACCTATCTCAGGAATGCTGGCAGGAGGAATCTCTGCCAGCTGCTGTGCCTGTGAGGGATGAGCTGGCTCCTCTCCCACGGATTGCTGATCCTCCTCAGAATCAGAACTGCTCTGGGGTTCTATTGGCTCAGTTTCTACCCTGACACACATAGATGGTAAAAAGCAGCTCTCCTGACCATGTGCTACTTGGGTGAAAAAAAGCTCTTCACTTTTGAAGTGGAGTGGGAGTGGAATTTTAAATATATTTTAAAGCACCAAAGAGTCTCGAAAGTCCATTTTTCACAACCACACTGTGCCAGCATGAATACATTCATTGGACTTGTGCATGTCGAACTGGTCTTAAGATGGATTCAACATTTGTCCTTGTGAGAAAACAAGGGCTGTGTTTTTGCTTTGGATGCTCTCCACTTCATCAAACACTTTTGTTAATGATACAGAGCCATCATGTTGCAGAATAGCCTGGTTTGACACAAGCACAGAATGGGATGTAAAAAACACCAACCAATTTCTAGACCTTTTGTCTGCAAAGATACGCTTGAAAACATGGGTGCTACAGCTGGTGAAATCTCAGAAGCCAGAGACTGGCTGAGTACGACTTCCAGGGGTAGGGGTTTCAGTGCCCTGTATAGCTCTTTGGCGATCTCCATGAGTTTCAGCCAAGCTGTCTTTCAGATATGCCACCTTAAAACAACAACAACCCATGAGCAAATGTTCAAACTTCCACAGGGAACATAGGAAGATCAGACTGTTTGTCCTTGTAGCTTTACTCTAACTGGTGGCAACTCTCCAGGGATTCTCAGGCAGAGATATTTTTCCATCACCTCAGGGCAGGTTCTAGACTTGGGGGGACACTTCGCAAAATGTCATCCAGTGGGCCCCTCTCCTCTATTAGCGGGCCCCCTGGCCAGTGGGGGTCTTACCTCATTGGAATCACAAAGCGTTCCTCCAGGCACCAAACAGCTCCTGGCCATCATCTCAGAAGTTGAGTCATTATGGGGCATTGTAGGTTTTTTTTAAAGGGTACTGCCACAAACACAACACACACAACAACAAAAAACCTGTGGCCTTCACTGTTAGCCATCCTATTTTTGTGACAGCCATTTTTTTTTTAGTACACAGTGCTCTAGAACAGCTCAGTGCCTAAGGCAGGGGTGCAGAACATCTTTCAAAGCAAGGACCAAACTCCATTTCAGAGAAGCCCTTGAGGGCCACATTCCAGTGGTGGGCAGGGCTGAAGGCAAAAGGGGCAGGACCCAAAATATCAGCATATTTTAGCTTAAAGCAGTTCTTGCCAGTGTGTCTATGTGTCATATGTGTGTCTACTCAGAAGTAACTCCCATTGTGCTCAATGAGGCTTGCTCCTGAAATGCAGGTGCATCTGGAACTTCAGGGGAAAGGAGAAAGGTGGGGTGAGAGCAGGGGGGGGGAAGCCTCTCTTATTGGTTGAGCAGCCCCTGCCAGTCAGGTGACATTCACTCCAACCCCCACCCCTATCCCAAAATATGTTCTGTGAAGCGATTTTACAGGTGCAGAGCACTCGCCCACTCGTGGAGCTCTGCATGGACCAAAGCGCAGCAAAACTGATTCCTGTTTAAAAACTTGGTGCTTCTCTTTCCGTTGTCATGGCGACACACACAGCCCGCCCAAATGATCGGTGGTTGGGGGAAAGGGACTGAGGGAAAGGGGGCTGGGGCCAACTGGGGAACTCTGGAGGGTCAGGTTGGGACTCCAAAAGGGCATGAGATTCTGCACTTGTTCTAGGGCATTTGGTAGAAACTAAGTTTGTGGCTGGAAGACAGGGTGCAATCCTATGCAAGTTTAGACAGGAGAAAAACCTACAACTCCCAGCATAACCCAAGCAGCTAGTTTTCTGTCTAAACTTGCATAGGATTGCACCCTTAGTGCTGCAGTGCTGATTTTTTTTAAGGTAATTGGGGTGGGGACAAGGCAAGTGTCAGAAATGCCCTGGCATCTGCCTAAAGATGCTGGGTTCTGGGTGCTGAATCATTTCTCCCTGATCATTTTTAACTGGATGTACAGCCCAGCAAAACATACAGCACATGAGGCTGAAGATCATATCCCTTCTCTGAATCAGATCTGATCTTGTAGCTGGACTAGCAGTTTCATTCAGTTCTGTGAAGTACACAGTTGTTTCCGCGCGAAGCCTTTTGAGGACAGCTTGTGAACCGTGACAAATGATGCCACCTCATAGGCTGGCTCCTCGATCTGCATAAATGACTGTGGAAGGCTAGGAGGCAGCTTGTAAACAAATTCCTCTCCTTAACACTGGCATGGCTGTAGACCTCGTTGCTTTCCCACGGTTCTGTGTTCTATCTGCTTCGCTTGCTGGGGAGAAATTATGGCCTCCAACAATGACATATACTGGAAGGATTCTTTGCTGCTGCTGCTGCTTCTTTTAGCATGATGCAACTCCCCTTTCTTTTACAAGCAACTGCATGTTGTTAATCTTAGGTCTTGAACACAGGGCAAGCTGTCACTAAGATCACAACAGTAAGTGTGGGGGGTATGTCTTCTCTGTTTTAGGGATACCTTTAGGAAGGAGTCTCAAACACAAGGCCCTGGAGCAGTGGTATAGAGGTAAATTTTGGACTGTTGGCAAGGGATGGGTTGCACCTCACAAAGGCTGGGAAGAATGTGTTTGGCCACAGCATGAAGAACTTTAGCAGGAGGGCTTTAAACTGAATCCAATGGGGAAGGGAGACATAAAGTTGGGGGTAACAATGGACGAAGGCTCATGCACCGCAACCGAGAGAAAAGCGTCCAATAATAGTCTTCACAAACATGTAGGAAGAAAGCCAGGCTATGAAGAACATGGTCTTCAATGCCTATATAGTAATGCCCAAAGTATGGGAAACAAATAGAACGAACTTGAACTCTAAATACAGGAGGGAAATTATGACTTGATAGGTGTAACTGAGACTTGGTGGGATGACTCTCATGACTGGAATACAGCAGTTGAAGGATATAACTTGTTCAAAAAGAACAGGAGGAATAGAAATGGAGGTGGGGCTGCACTATATGTGAAAAATACATATCTCCGCACAGAAATACAGGAGGATGAGCTTGGTGGCCCCATCGAGAGCGTCTCGGTTAAAATAAATGCAGCAAAGAATAAAAGGAACCTGGTGGTCGGAGTCTACTACCGGTCACCCAGTCAAGGAGAAGACAAGGATGAAACTTTTGAAAAGCAAATAGCCAAGGTTTCAAGGAAGCATGATGCAGTAGTAATGGGGGACTTCAATTTCCCCGATATTTGTTGGGAGACAAATTCTGCAAAACATGGCCCCTCCAAGAAATTCCTGACTTGTGTTACGGATAACTTCCTCCAACAGAAGGTAGAGGAAGGAACTAGAGGATCGGCTATCCTTGACTTGATCCTAACCAACAGAGATGACTTAGTGGGTAAAGTAGCAGTTACAGGAACTCTGGGGGAAAGCAACCATGTTATACTTGAGTTCTTGGTTGTAAAGGAAGCAAAAGCTGAGTGTAGCCAAATGCGTACCCTCGATTTTAGGAAGGCCAATTTTAATAAACTCAGAACAATGATAAGTAAGGTCCCATGGCAAGCGACTCTAATGAGAAAAGGAGTCCAAGATGGGTGAGAGCTTTTAAAAAAGGAAATTCTAAAAGCACAATTACAAACCATTCCAACAAGAAAAAAGGTGGAAGAGAAGAGGAGAAACCAATGTGGCTTCACAAAAAGCTTAGAGATGACCTGAAAACAAAAAAGCACACATATAGGAAGTGGAAGGAAGGCCAAGCAACAAAGGAAGAGTACAGGCAGGTAGCACAAAATTGCAGGGATGGCATCCAGAAGGCTAAAGCTGAGAATGAGCTGAGGTTAGCAAGGGATGCTAAATGCAACAAAAAGGCTTTCTTCAGATACATACATAGTAAAAGGCAGAGGAAAGAAATGGTGGTTCAGCTATTAAATAAGGACGGCAAAATGATAACAGATAACAAAGAAAAGGCAGAAGTGCTCAATTCCTACTTTGGCTCAGTCTTCTCCCAAAAGAGGGTCTATGACTCCCCTGGTAAAGGCAAAGTACAGGCTGAAGGGGCAGGATCGCAGCTTGAGTTTGATAGGCATGTGGTCAAGGAACATCTGATTACTTTGAATAAGTTCAAAGCTCCAGGGGCAGATGAACTGCACCCTACAGTACTAAAGGAACTGGCAGAAAAACTCTCAGAGCCACTGTCTATTATCTTTGAGAAATCATTGAGGACGGGTGACATGCCAGGTGACTGGAGGAGGGCTAATGTTATTGTTGTTGTTGTTCAGTCGTTAAGTCATGTCTGACTCTTCGTGACCCCATGGACCATAGCACGCCAGGCCTTCCTGTCCTCTGCTCTCTCCCGGAGTGTGCTCAAGTTCATATTCATTGCATCAGTGATGCTATCTAGCCATCTCATCCTCTGCTGTCCCCTTCTCCTTTTGCCTTCAATCTTTCCCAGCATCAGGGGCTTTTCCAGGGAGTTTTCTCTTCTCATTAGGTGGCCAAAATATTTGAGCTTCAACTTCAGTACCTGTCCTTCCAATGAGCAGTCAGGGTTGATTTCCTTTAGGATTGACTGATTTGACCTCCTTGCAGTCCAGGGGACTCGTAAGAGTCTTCTCCAGCACCACAGTTCAAAAGCATCAATTCTTCAGCACTCAGCCTTCCTTATAGTCCAGCTCTCACAGCCATACATTACTACTGGGAAAACCACAGCTTTGATTATACAGACCTTTGTCGGCAAGGTGATATCTATGCTTCTTACTAGGGTAAAAAGGAGGAACCTGGGAACTACAGACCAGTCAGTCTGACATCAATCCCTGGGAAAATTAGGGATGTCGGAGAATTTCTCCACGAATCTCCGGGAGGCCGAATGCCAACACATTCAGCCCCCTGAAATTGGTGGAGAAATGGTCCGCCCCCCACCCCCGGGATGGGACTTACCTTGCGCGAATGTCCCTGGCGGCTATTTGCGTTGCCCTTATTTTCGCCGTAGTCTACGTAAATTTCTACGTAGACTACACGTGCCCAAACAAGGAATGCAAATGGCGGCGCCCATGGGCGCCGCCATTTGCGTACACGCTTTTTTTTTTCCCCCCAAAGTCAGCCGTGATAGACTACGTAAACATTTACGTAGCCTATCACGGCTGACTGCAGGGACGCAAACGGCGGCGGCTATGGCCGCCGGCATTTGCGTCCCGGCCAGCCAGGAGGATTCGCGGCCGGAGGGACGGGGCGCCTCCCCCCCCGGCCAGAATTTCGGCGGGGAGGGATGGGGCACCTACCCTCCCGCCCAGAATTTCGGGGGTAGGGACGGAGCACCTCCCCCCCACTGCGAAGCAAGCTGCGGGACCAGGTAAGGGACTTTTGTCCATCCCTAGGGAAAATTCTGGAGCAGATGATAAAGCAATCCATCTGTAAGCACCTTGAAAACAATGCAGTGATTACTCGAAGCCAACATGGATTTGTCAAGAACAAATCCTGCCAGACGAATCTGATCTCATTTTTTTTTATCAGGTAACCTCCCTTGTGGACTGTGGGAATGCTGTGGACATAATATACCTCGACTTCAGCAAAGCTTTCGACAAAGTGCCCCATGATATCCTGATGAGCAAACTAGTTCAAAGTGGGCTAGAGGAAACAACAATCCAGTGGATCCATAGTTGGCTACAGAATCGGACCCAAAGAGTGTTTATCAGTGGCATATTCTCAAACTGGGGAGAGGTAACAAGCAGGGTATCGCAGGGCTCAGTCCTGGGCCCAGTGCTCTTCAACATTTTTATCAGTGACTTGGAGGAGGAGGTGCAGGGAATGCTGATCAAATTTGCAGATGACACAAAATTGGGAGGGATAGTTAATACCTTGGAAAACAGAAACAAAATTCAAAGTGATCTTGATAGACTGGAGCACTGGGCAGAAAACAACAGAATGACATTTAATAGGGACAAATGCCAAGTTCTGCATCTCGGAAAAAGAAACCAAATGCACGGTTACAAGATGGGGGATATGTGGCTCAACAACATTACAAGCGAAAAGGATCTTGGAATTGTGGTCGATCACACGCTGAATATGAGCCAACGATGTGATGTGGCTGCAAAAAAGGCAAATGCTATTTTGGGCTGCATTCATAGAAGCATAGCTTCCAAATCCTGGGAAGTACTAGTTCCCCTCTACTCAGCACTGGTTAGGCCTCATTTGGAGTACTGTGTTCAGTTCTGGGCACCACATTTTAAGAAGGATGCGAACAAACTGGAGAGGGTTCAGAGGAGGGCAACAAAGATGATCAGGGGACTGGAAACAAAGCCCTGTGAAGAGAGACTGAAAGAATTCGACATGTTTAGCCTTGAGAAGAGAAGACAGAGGGGAAATATGATAGTGCTCTTCAAGTACTTGAAAGGTTGTCACAGAGAGGAAGGCCAGGATCTCTTCTCGATCATCCCAGAGTGCAGGACACGGAAGAATGGGCTCAAGTTACAGGAAGCCAGATTCCGGCTGAACATCAGGAAAAACTTCCTGACTGTTAGAGCAATACGACAATGGAACCAGTTGCTTGGGGAGGTAGCGGGCTCTCCCACGCTGGACGCATTCAAGACGAGGCTGGACAGCCATCTGTCAGGGATGCTCTGACTTGGATTCCTGCACTGAGCAGGGGGTTGGATTCGATGGTCTTATTGGCCCCTTCCAACCTTACTGTTCTATGATTCTATGACTAAGGCAAGCTCTGTTTTCCTGGGGATTGGTGGAGATTACAGTGCTCAGAGATACATTTATTTAAATGAGGAGGGGGCATAGTGAAAGCTTTGACCACTTTGATGAGTTAGCCCTCCCTAGGCCAAGGTTGAGGCTGGGAGTTATTTAGCTCTCTCAAGGATTGCAGAGATGCTAAATTGGCTCTGAGGAGTCTTATCAGTAATGGTGTTTTTTTAAAAAAAAAAATCAGCTTTTTAATCATAACATCTTTTAATATAACTGTTGACATTCTTGGAGTTTAAAATCTGAAAATTTTGTTGGTGCTATGAGATTGTTTTATTCTCTGCTGCTGGCTTTTATCCTGTATATTTAGATTTTATAAGTTTTGGATTTATGGTATTATATTTTTATGTAATTGCTTCTCTTTGTTCATGAGCTGCCCAGAGAACTTTTTGTTACTGGGTAGCACACGGGGCGGGGGGGGGGGAGTGGGGAGAATGACCAGAGGCATGTGGTTGGACTTGTTGATAATTGATCTTTACAGGATATTGTGCACAACTGGAATCCATCCAGTACTATAAGCCCACAAGGAAAGTGCAAGCCTCACTGGATGATCCTTTAAAAGACTGGTTCATGGGCTGTTCCTAAACTTTGGCTACTCTCTAGCAAGGTGGCTGTGCAGAATAGAGTTCCCTGGCAATGAATCTTCCTTTGTATGTCCTGCCTTAATCGTTCCTAAAATGTATTTATGTTTCATCTCCATAAGAACACCATACTTAGTATCCTTCACTCATTGAAACACCCAATGAGATAGCTCAGTATTTATATGCAAAGGATTCCAGACAGCTGAACTATCCAGCTGCCAAAAAGGCCATTGGAACATGGAACAACAAGAACACGTAGTTTTATTTCGTTGGGACTTGAGCTTCCCTTATATCCCACTCTTCCCATTCCCTGGATTTAGATAACTGCCAAAGGCAGTTATATAGTCATTTAGTTTTGTTTTTTGTTTTAATGTGAAAACAAAGATAATAACTCCGATAAGCCAAGGAACAAACATCAACCCTGTTCATGCTGGTGCTCTCCAGATGTGTTGGGCTTCAATTCCCAGCATCCCCAGCCAGCAGTGCTCAGTGGCCCATCAATGGTTGATGGGAGCTACAGTTCAACGAATTAGGAGGGCACCAGGTTGGGGAAAGCTGCTGCACAGTATCTACGTTTGAACTTCTGGGCAATGAATCTCAAATTGCACCCCTATGGCTGCTGTTTGCAGCAAGAACCACCACTGGAAATCTGCAGGACATACTGCCCAAACTATAGATTAGTTTTAAAAAAGGGGTGGGGGAAAGGGAAATACCTGTGTCCACAAAAGTAAATTTGTAAGAGTGCAACATAACTCTTAAACTGGTATGTTTATGGAAAAGACTGATATTACAACATTGGAAGGATAAATTATCACCTCCTAGAATGTAATATATTGAAGACCTTACAACACTTTCAATATTTGAATGGATGGTGTAGAACTGCCACCTGCAAATGGATACTTATTTGGATATTTAGGGCACAATCCTATGCATGTTTAGACAGAGAAAAGGCCTACAACTCCCAGCATGCTGGGAGTTGTAGGCCTTTTCTCTCTAAATATGCATAGGATTGTGCCTTAGCCCACTTTTGTTGAAGTTCATGTATAGTTCTTAGAAACCTGTATTTTCATATATATATATATATATATATACACACACACACACACACTTCATTTGTATGTATTGAAATTGAGATATTCAAATCATGTAGCCACATTTTTTCTTTTCTTTTGTTGAAATTTTACAATAAAAAAAGTTTTTAAAAGTTTATGGAAAAATTGTTGCCACTTATTAATTTTTGGAATGGAGATTTTCATAATAACCGACCTTATTTTTTTTCTCAGTGTTATATAATGCTGTTTAAACTCTTTCATTTATTTATGTTTTAAATGTGTGTCAATACATCTGATATTAATAAAGTTAAAAAATTTAAAGTTGATGAGGAGGCTGTATATAGGAGTCTGAAGATAACTAGAATAGTACATTTATGTAGGAAAGAGGTTGTCTCAGAATAATAACCTGTGCATCTCGATTGGAGCTGTGTGGGAGCAACAGAAACGGTTTTGCTCTTTCTTTTCGCTGAGATGCTGAACATGGCCTCTCATTCTGAGAAGTAAGGAGGCATGCTGCGAGCAATAAAGAAAGAAAGGGATAATGACAGCCCCTCTCTATTGTGTATGGCAGGAAAGGCTTGGAAAGAGATAGACCTACACAAACACAAGGACAAATACACACACCACAGCAAATCATTGCGGGGGGGGGGGGGTGATTGAAAACTGGGATTTTTGTCCTAGAGTAAACATCCCCAACGTAGTGCCCTCCAGATATTTTAGACTACAATCCCTGGTGTCCCCCAGTCAGCCTTTCCTAGAGAATAGAAGGTGGTAGCATACAGGGTATGCTACCTAGGGAGGGTGGTACCTAGGGAGGTAGTGGGCTCTCCCACACTGGAAGCATTCAAGATGAAGCTGGACAGCCACTTGTCAGGGATGCTTTGACTTGGATTCCTGCACTGAGCAGGGGGTTGGACTCGATGGTCTTCCAACCCTACTATTCTATGATTCTATCACGTTGCTTTTGTGTTGCATTACTACAGTACAAGTTAACTTCCAATTCCTTCTCCCTCCACAAATGGAACACTATGAAGAGCTAAGAAATACCTAACTATTTAGTACATTTGTAGCCCAGAATTCCTTCATGAAGCTCAGGGAAAAGGGGTTATCACATTTTCCATTCTTACAACAAACCTATGATATACATTAGGCCAAGAAACAGCAACATGTTGTATTCCATTCAGTGAACTTCATGTCTGAGTGGGGATTTGAACCAGGATCTCTTTGGTGCAACTCCACCACTACAATTACTCTGGCTATCATTGAATGAAATTATAAATCTGGGGTGGAGAACCTGCAGCCTGTGGCCACATGTGGCTTGCAGCAATGGGGTGCCAAAGAGTGCTATATAATCCTGCAATACTGCAAACAAAAGTACATACAGAAGTGTAAACAGAAGTACAGGGCCTTCTTTGCTGTGGCACCCCGGTTGTGGAATGCCCACCCCTTGGAGTCCCGATTGGCACAGACATTGGTCTCATTTCAGCACCAAGTAAAAATGTGGCTTTTTACCAAAGCCTTTGAGGGCTAAATGCATTCCCTAGCACATTGTTTTAACTGTTTTATTGTTTTAGATTTTAACTGGTTTTAGCTTGTTTAATTGTTTAATATATTTTAGGTGTTTAAATTATTTATTGTTTTATACTGTTTACATTGATTTTATCTGTAATCTGCCCTGAGATCTTAATGATATAGGGCAGGATAGAAATGTTTTAAATAATACATAAATACATAAATACATAAGAAGAGCCCTGCTGGATGGATCAGCCCAAGGGTCCATCTAGTCCAGCATTCTGTTCACATAGTGCCTAACCAGCTGCCCCCGGGAAACCCACAAGCAGAACATAAGTGCAACAGCACCTTCCCACCCATGTTCCCCAGCAACTGGTGTACATAGGCATACTGCCTCTGATATTGAAGGTAGCATACAGTGGTGAGAAAAAGTTTGTGAACCCTAATGATAATTACGGAAATTCCATAGTTTCACCATGATAGCCTTCGTGAATCATAACCAGTCCTTTTCTAAATATCCAATAGGGTTTATATTAACCAATTCCATGTCTTGTGAAATAAAATAATGTATACATTAGGCAAACAATGAGTACTTAAGAGTCAGGTATGTGCAAAAGTAAGTGAACCCCTAGTTGCATCAGCTCAATTAGAATCAGGTGTTTAAGTAATCAGGTAGATCTTCAGGGGTGCATTTGGCAGCCCCCACCCTATAAAAGGATAAGAAACTTTGTGAGTTTGGTCTTCACCACGAGGTTGTGTGGAAATATGTCATGCCACAATCAAAAGACATCTGTGAGGACCTCAGAAAAGCAGTTATTGCTGCTCATCAGTCTAGAAAGGGTTACAAAACCATTTCTAAGGATTTGGGGCTCCACCAATCTACTGTCAGACAGATAGTCTACAAATGGAGAAGGTTCAAGACCAGAGTCACTCTACCCAGGAGTGGTCATCCTACCAAAATCTCTCCAAAAACAAACCAGCGCATCCTCAAGGAAATAAAGAAGAACCCCACAGTAACATCCAAGGATCTGCAGGCTACTCTTGCCTTGGCTAATGTGAGTGTTCATGACTCAACAATCAGAAAAAGACTGAACAAGAATGGTGTTCATGGGAAGACAACCAGGAGGAAACCACTGCTCTCTAAACAGAACATTGCCGCCCATCTTTGCTAAAGGTCACAGAGGTGATCCCCAAGACTTCTGGAACAATGTTCTCTGGACAGACAAGTCAAAGGTAAAAATTTTGGCCTCACTGAGAAACGTTATGTTTATTGAAAAACAAACACTGAATTTGAACAGAAGAACCTCATTCCAACTGTCAAGCATGGTGGTAGGAATGTGATGGTTTGGGCCTGCTTTGCTGCCTCAGGACCTGGATGGCTTGCCATCTTTGACACAACCATGAATTCTGCAGTGTATCAGAAGATTCTAGAGGAGAATGTCAGGCCATCCATCTGTGAGCTGAAGCTGAACTGAAAGTGAGTCATGCAACAAGACAATGATCCTAAACATACAAGCAGATCTACAAAAGAATGGCTGCGGAAGAAGAAATTCTGTGTTTTAGAATGACCTAGTCAAAGTCTGGACCTAAACCCCATCGAAATGTTGTGGCAGGACCTGAAGCGAGGTGTTCATGCAAGAAAGCCCTCACATGTCACTGCACTGAAGCAGTTCTGTGAGGAGGAATGGGCCAAAATTCCTCAAAACCGATGTGAGAGACTGACCAATAGTTACAGGAAGCGCTTACTTGAAGTCATTGCTGCTCAAGGGGGTGCCACCAAGTACTGAATCTAAAGGTTCACATACCTTTTCACACATGGATATTGAATGTTGAATCAGTTGTGGATAAATAAATGTTGAAAAAGCATCATGCTTGTGTGTCATTTGTTTAATCAGGTTATCTATTTTTTTTTTTATCTAGAATTATGGGGTTAGATTTAGGTCTATAACATTTTAGGTTGGAAATATGCGACAATCCTACGAGGTTCACAAATGTTTTCTCGCCACTGTATAGCCAACAGAACTAGTAGTCATTGATAGTCTTATCCTCCACAAATTTGTTAAAACCCCTTTGAAAGCCATCCAAATTGGTGGCCGTCACTACAGTTCTGGAATGCTGCAAACTCCACCCCAATCAGCTATTATACTGCATTATACTGCAGCCCCTGATGGACTTTTCCTGTAGGCCAACAACCCTTCATAAAACAGGCATTCCCCCTCCTCCCACAACCAGAGGAAATGCCTCTTCCAAAATGGGGCCTACTGTGACAGATGTGCATCACCGAGAAACAAAAAACAGATGCATTTTTCTCTTTCCAGAACTATTGTTTTATTCATATGCAAAATTTAACTACTTGCTAAAAACACATACAATGAAATGACTAAGATTCCTTTAATCAACTGACAAGGCCAAGATTTATTGCATCTGTGAGGGAATGCAAATGTAAGAATTCCTCTATTTTTGGCTTTATGTCCAGCACTGGTTGAGACACGTGGACTTCCAAAACCCTTGAACAAGCAGGGTTGCCATTTATGTGTCACCAAAAAGCCAGAGGAAATACAAACAGCAACAACAGCAACAAAGGACATAGGTTTGCCTAGTATTTGTAGATGCTAATGTATATGTATAGGTGCAAAGTCAGAAATCATTGCTGTAATTTAAATAATAATATTATATGTTTCACCATAGTGGGAATGACTGTGAACAGGTGACTGGTGGGCCTACTCAGTCCAGGTGTGCACCATTGATGGGCAGCTTCAAGGCTGCTTTCCCTTCTTATGGCTCTTTATCTTTAAACTGGAGTTGGACCCAACAGCCCTTCAAATAGAGGACTGTCCTCTAAAGTAGGACACACAGCCACCCTATGAATAAGCCAGAGGAGAGGAATTTCTAGAGCAGGAGGAGAAACTTTTGATATATACCTCTGGGGCTTTTGAATGTTGGCAGGTACACATTTGGCAGCAGAGCTGTGAGAAAGAAAATTGCTGGCAGGAACTTTACATTACTACAGCATGAGGTGCAAGAGACTTCAGAATCAGGAATGGACTATAACAGACTTCCCCAACCCAATCCTCCCAGATGTGCTCAACTACAACTCCCAGCATCCACACAACTTGAGGGCACCAGACAAACAGACAGACAAATAATGACAAACAGACCACGTAGGGCCACAAAACAAAAAGCCACAGAAGAGGATCTCGCTATATTATACTTACACTGCCAAGTGCTAATGGTTTCTGTCCTATGCTTTTGGCAGCAATTGAACAGTGTGTCATGCCAAGCATTTTCTTATTAAATCTGTAAACTGAGCCCAGATGATAATGTTTCTACTGTACAGCTAAGGAAGGAGAGAACACCAGCATGAAAAGAAAGCCTTCTCTATGCAGACTCCAAACAGGCAGCACACAAGTCAGTTTATTCATGGCTATCATCTGGTTTAGGTTACTTTTCCATTGTTATCATTGATACTGCAGCTTTTAGCATCCAAGTCCACTATGACCTTGCTAATTTTCTCTACTTAGTAGTGAGTTGAATGCACTATTACTGCATTCAAACATCCCCTAACAGGAGAGATCCCCTGAAACAATGCAAAGAAATGGGAAATCGACTATTATTTTTTTCTTTTAAAAGGACTTGCAGTTCCATACAGATTATGGAATGATAGGGCTATACTGACAAAGCAAAGAACCAAGATGGTCTACTGGTTAGAGAGCAGCCTTGCACAACCTGGTGGTCTCCAAATGTGCTGGCCTATAAATCCCATCATCCCCAGCTAACAAGCTCTTGCTGGGGATGATGGAAGTTGTAGTTTAAACAACTGGAGGGTGGCAGTCTGGAGAAAGATGGGTTAGAGCGTTGGATTTAGAATGGGGGGTTGTTGTTGTTCAGTCATTAAGTCGTATCCGACTCTTCGTGACCCCATGGACCATAGCACGCCAGGCCTTCCTGTCCTCTGCTCTCTCCCGGAGTGTGCTCAAGTTCATATTCATTGCATCGGTGATGCTATCTAGCCATCTCATCCTCTGCTGTCCCCTTCTCCTTTTGCCTTCAATCTTTCCCAGCATCAGGGGCTTTTCCAGAGAGTTTTCTCTTCGCATTAGGTGGCCAAAATATTTGAGCTTCAGCTTCAGTATCTGTCCTTCCAATGAGCACTCAGGGTTGATTTCCTTTAGGATGGACTGATTTGACCTCCTTGCAGTCCAGGGGACTCGTAAGAGTCTTCTCCAGCACCACAGTTCGAAAGCATCGATTCTTTGGCGCTCAGCCGTATAGTCCAGCTCTCACAGCCATACATTACTACTGGGAAAACCATAGCTTTGATTATGCGGACCTTTGTCGGCAAGGTGATGTCTCTGCTTCTTAGTTCTTACTATGCTGTCTAGGTTTGCCATAGCTTTCCTCCCAAGGAGCAAGCGTCTTTTAATTTCATGGCTACAGTCACTGTCTGCGGTGATCTTGGAGCCCAAGAAAATAAAATCTGTCACTGCTTCCATTTCTTCCCCTTCTATATGCCAGGAAGTGATGGGGCCAGATGCCATGATCTTCGTTTTTTTAATGTGGAGTTTCAAACCAGCTTTTGCACTCTCCACTTTCACCCTCAACAAGAGGCTCTTGAGATCCTCTTCGCTTTCTGCCATTAGAGTGGTATCGTCTGCATACCTGAGGTTGTTGATAATTCTCCCAGCAATCTTAATTCTGACATGTGATTCATCCAACCCGGCGTTTCTCATGATGTACTCTGCATATAAGTTAAATAAGCAAGGCGACAATATGCAGCCTTGTCGTACTCCTTTCCCAATTTTGAACCAATCGGTTGTTCCATGTCTGGTTCTTACTGTGCTTCTTGACCCTCGTACAGGTTTCTCAGGAGACAAGTAAGGTGGTCTGGTATTCCCATCTCTTTAAGAATTTGCCAGAGTTTGTTGTGATCCACACAATCAAAGGCTTTAGCGTAGTCACTGAAGCAGAAATAGACGTTTTTCTGAAATTCTCTTGCTTTCTCCATGATCCAGCAAAAGTTGGCAATTTGGTCTCTAGTTCCTCTGCCTCTTCGGAACCCAGCTTGTACTTCCGGTAGTTCTCGGTTTACATACTGCTGAAGCCTAGCTTGTAGGATTTTGAGCATCACCTTGCTGGCATGTGAAATGAGTGCAATTGTAGGTAGTTTGAACACTCTTTGGCATTGCCCTTCTTTGGAATTGGAATGTAAACTGACCTTTTCCAGTCTTGTGGCCACTGTTGAGTGTTCCAAATTTGTTGGCATATTGAGTGCAGCACTTTAACAGGATCATCTTTTAGGATTTTAAGTAGCTCAGCTGGAATACTCCACTAGCTTTGTTTTCAGTAATGCTTCCTAAGGCCCACTTGACTTCACTCTCTAGGATGTTCGGCTCAAGTTCAGTGACTGCACTATCATGGCTATCAGGGACATTAAGATCTTTCCTGTATAGCTTTTCTGTGTATTCTTTCCACCTCTTGTTTAATCTCATCTGCTTCTGTTAGGTCCCTGCCTTCTTTGTCCTTTATCATGCCCGTCTTTGCACAAAACGTTCCCTTGAGATCTCCGATTTTCTTGAAGAGATCTCTAGTGTTTCCCATTCTGTTGTTTTCCTCAGTTTCTTTGCTCATTTCATTTAAAAAGGCCTTCTTGTCTCTCCTTGCTATTCTCTGGAACTCTGCATTCAGTTGGATATATCTTCCCCTTTCTCCCTTGCTTTTCACTTCCCTTATTTCCTGAGCTACTTGTAAAGCGTCATCAGACAGCCACTTGGCTTTCTTGCATTTCTTTTTCTTTGGGATGGATTGAGTTGCTGCCTCCTGAACAATGTTACAGACCTCCGTCCATAGTTCCTCAGGCACTCTGTCTATCAGGTCTAATCCCTGAAATCTATTCCTCACCTCCACTGTATATTCATAAGGGATATGATTTAGGTCATACCTGAATGGTTTAGTGGTTTTCCCTATGTTCTTCAATTTAAGCCGAAATTTTGCAACAAGAAGCTCATGATCTGAGCCACAGTCAGCTCCAGGTCTTGTTTTTACTGACTCTATAGAGCTTCTCCATCTTTGGCTGCAAAGGACATAATCAATCTGATTTTGATATTGACCATCTGGTGATGTCAGTTGCCTCTTGCGCTGTTGGAAAAAAGTGTTTGCTATGATCAGCGTGTTCTCTTGGCAAAACTCTATTAGCCTTTGTCCTGCTTCATTTTATACACCAAGGCCATGCTTGCCTGTTATCCCGGTGATTTCTTGACTTCCTACTTTAGCATTCCAATCCCCTATGATGAAGAGGACATCTTTTTTGGTGTTATTTCTAGAAGGTGTTGTAGGTCTTCATAGAACCGATCAACCTCAGCTTCTTCGGCATCAGTGGTTGGGGCATAGACTTGAATTACTGTGATGTGGAATGGTTTGCCTTGGATTCGTACTGAGATCATTCTATCGTTTTTGAGATTGTACCCCAGTACTGCTTTTCCCACCCTTTTATTGACTATGAGTGCTACTCCGTTTCTTCTAAGGGATTCTTGCCCACAGTAGTAGATATAATGGTCACCTGAATTAAATTTGCCCATGCTTGTCCATTTTAGTTCACTGATTCCCAAGATGTCGATGTTCAATCTTGCCATCTCATGTTTGACCACCTCCAGCTTACCTAGATTCACTGATCTTACATTCCAGGTTCCTAAACAATATTGTTCTTTACAGCATCGGATTTTCTTTTCACCACCAGACACATCCACAGCTGAGTGTCCTTTCGGCTTTGGCCCAGCCGCTTCACTCTTTCTGGCGCTTCTTATACCCTCTGCTCTTCCCCAGTAGTATATTGGACACCTTCCGACCTGAGGGACTCATCTTCCAGCATCATATCTTTTATCTTTGTGGTACGTTCCATGGGGTTTTCTTGGCAAGAATACTGGAGTGGGTTGCCATTTCCTTCTCCAGTGGACCACATTTTGTCAGAACCCTCTGCCATGACCTGTCCGTCTTGGGTGGCCCTGCATGGCATAGCTTATGGCTTCACTGAGTTACGCAAGCCCCTTCGCCACAACAAGGCAGTGATCAATGAAGGGGGAGACCCTGTTTCAAATCCTCATTCAGCCATGAAGCTTGTCAAGTGACTTTGGGACAGTCACACTTTCTCATCTTAGGGCGCAATCCTGTGCATGTTTAGACAGAAAAAAAGTCCTACAACTTCCAGCATTCCCCAGCCAGCACCCTTAACCTACTTGGCAGGATTGTTAGGATAAACGGAAGATGGAGGAGAGGCAGGACAAGAAGTAATAAAAATGAAATAACTAGCAACCTCTACTTTTCAGGGACCAGACTACACAAATTCAAGAGAAACTTCCAAAACATAAGATGAAGTATAAAACACAACATATTCATTGAGCTGGTTCACATGTCATAACTATCCATGGGATGTTTAAACCATGTGTATATATTTACTTGCTAACATATATAATATGTCAATAAATATTGCCTAGACTCTGTGAAATGTTTAATAGTCCCCTATGAAATGTTTTAATTAGCTTTGTTATAATTCCCCTCCCATATATATATATATATATATATATATATACATACATACATATGTTTGGTGCCACTTTTTGTTTAAGAGGGGTATTTTATTATGTTTCTGTATGCATATGGCCTGATTGGTCAACAAGCAATAAACTGAACTAAACCATAGGTATATATGAATGAATGGGAGTAGGGGTGTTGCTAGGTTCTTATAAGATCTGGGGCACAGGTCCATAACACAAATTTGCATCTCTCTCTCTCTCTCTCTCTCTCTCTCTTTATAATATATCCAAGTCTAAGTATACCTCTAATATATGTATCAGGTAGGGATGTCAGAGAATTCCGCCATGGATCTCGGTGAGGCCGAATGCCAGTGCATTCGGCCCCCCGAAATCCATGGAGGAACGGCCTGCCACCCCCCTGCCCCCCGCGGATCCCCCCTGGGATGAGACTTACCTTTGGGCGGATGTTCCGGATGGCGGCAGCTCCAGCGGCGGCTTCGGTGGCGGCGGCTGGTCTTCCAACCGGCTGCCACCGCTGCCATTTGCAGTCTGGTCGCTTCTGTGTTTGTTTGTTTTACACAGATGTGATAGGCTACGTAAAGATTGAGGTAGCCTATCACGTCTGGGTTTTTAAAAAAAAAGCGTATGCAAATGGCGGCGGCTATGGCCGCCGCCATTTGCGTTCCTTATTTTTGGCTGTCTTAGTCTACATAAATATTTACGTAGACTAAGTCCGTGAAAATAAAGGAGAATGCAAATAGCGCCCGCTACACTATTTGCATTCCCTCTTATTTTCGCCGTCTTAGTCTACATAAATATTTACATAGACTAAGACGGCCAAAAATAAGGAACGCAAATGGCGGAGGCTGTAGCCGCCACCATTTGTGTAAGCATTGGGTTTTTTTTAAACCCAGACGTGATAGGCTACGTAAGTCTTTACGTAGACTATCACGGCTGAATACAGGGACGCAAACAGTGGCAGCTACGGCAGCCGCCATTTGCGTCCCTGTTAGCCAGTGGCTGGATGTCTGGCTGCTGGCGGAGCTGGCCGGTGGCTCTGCGGAATCCCCGCGGAGCGGAGCCGGCCATCGAGGATTCCTGGGGGGAAGGACGGAGCGCCTCCCCCCCCTTCACGAAAGTTTCCGTGAAATGGTAAGTGATTTTCGTACATCCCTAATATCAGGAAAAACTTCCTGACTATTAGAGCAATACGACAATGGAACCAATTACCTAGGGTGGTGGCGGGCTCTCCCACACTGGAGGCATTCAAGATGAAGCTGGACAGCCATCTGTCTGTGATGCTCTGACTTGGATTCCTGCATTGAGCAGGGGGTTGGACTCGATGGCCTTGTAGGCCCCTTCCAACCCTACTATTCTATGATATGTGTGTGTGCGTGTGTGTGGTGTGTGTGTGTATGTGGTATGCTTGCGTGTGTGTATAGATTACATACATAAGAAGTGTGCACTGACCCCCCCACCCCACTTCAACTCAGACCCCGATTCAGCATTTTGGAAAACATCCTGCTTCTACTCAGGCCAATTTGTAGTCAGACCATTTCAGCTCAGCACCAAACCTCAGTCACGGTGTGGAAAAATGAATCTTTATGCTTCCTGTTGACTACCATTGGACATTTTTTTTAAAACTGTAACTTTTTTCTCTTGGTCAGAACTGGATGATAATTTCAGGCATAGTAGCCCCCTAGAAGGGGATTACACCTGCCCAATGACAAAAACATAGGTGCAGGGTTTATATTTTGATTTTCTTTTAAAGGGAACTGCCAATAAAATGTTTATTACTTGGAAGAATTGGATACACATTTCAGGATTCATTGCCCCATCAGAGGAGATCATGTCTACAAATTTCAAAATGATAGCCACAAGGATTTTTGTGCAAGGGTGGCCTAGAGCCATTTTGAGGGCTCTAAAAGAGGACATACTTCTGTCCTTATTTTCCTTGTGGACCATTGTTCTGAAAATTACAGACAGCCTAGAGTTGTCCCTAAGTAAGAAACCAGCAAAGTTTCAGAAGGATAAGCGCAGCAGTTCATATGGAAGGGGAGTTGTCCAGTTTGGGGAGGGAGTGATTTGCTTTCCCTCCACCCCTTCCCCAGTAGTTTTTTGGGTACATTTGTATGAAAATGCATACGTCATTAGAGGTGTCTCCCAGGTAGGGGTGGCGGAGAATTCCGCCATGGACTCTGGGGGCCCCAGATTCTTAGAATCTGCCCCCCCCCCGGAGTCCGTGGCGGAATGGACCACCCCACCCCACGAAGTCCGACTCGGCAAGATCCTACTGGCACCGCTGCGTCCAGGTCTGGCTGGGTCCATCCATGGCGGTCTTCGGACGCAAATGGCATCCGGCATAGCGGACGACGTTTGCGTCCCTTTGCCTTACTGTGATAGGCTACGGAGCCGGCTATGGAGAGGAGCTGGCCGGGGAGGATTCCGGGGGGGAGAACCGAATCGCCTCCCCCCCCCCGCGGACCCCCAGCGGAGCCAGGTAGGTGGGGTTCGTACACACCTACTCCCAGGCAAGAAACCTGCAAAGTTTCTGAAGGATATACATACATGCAAATATAGAATGACTAGAATTTATTTACATTTCACCAATATTAGCAGCAGGGGAACATGGGTGGGAAAGTGCTATTGCAATCATGTTCTACTTGTGGGTTTCCCATGGGCATCTGATTGGCCACTGTGTGAACAGAATGCTGGACTACATGGACCTTGGTCTGATGCAGCATGGCTCTTCTTATGTTCTTAAATAGAGAGTGCCTCTGAGCATATGCAGAATGCTTTTCTTTCACCACTAAGCACTTACATTCTCCCCCTACCAATTCTATTCCCCTCCATGCAACCATCCTTCCTCATCCTACCATCCTCCAGCAGCTCTTCATCAAAACAGATGTCTTGTTTTGTGCAACTCCTCTCTACCTCCTCCTTGTTAGGCACAAGTTCTCATTGTATCTTCCTCCCCATAACTTCATTTGTGCCAAGACTTCACCAGGATTCAGCCAATGAGCTTGCTTGCAATGAAATTTTGAAGAGGAAGAAGGAAGGGAAGACAAGCTTTGTCTTCCCTACCTTTTTCCTCTTCAAAATTTCATTGCAAGCAAGCTCCCAACAGTGGGCATGTAAGAGTAGAAAAGTAGGGGGAGACAGGTTTTTTGCACCTCAAAAAAAACCTACACCAGAGATTAGGAATAGTGACCCCCTAATGATCACCTTAAATACCTTCTGATTGGGATTTCTAATTCCCTGTGTAGCTTGGCAGTTTTTACTTTTTGTTTTAGTGTTTGAGAAAAGGAAACGTTACACATGGCTAGCACAAAAGCCACTGAACCTAACTGTCTGAAATTTGGCAGGTTCAGTCAGCTCCATAGGGGCTGCCAGGTCTCCAAATTCCATGTATGTATGTGGAAGCACAAAAAATATATATAGAAGAGGTGGGCAGGAGCCAACACACTCACTCCCATCCATTCACAACGACCCAGGATTCAAACAAACCCTGAGTAGTCATGACATGTGAACTGGGTCACTGACTGATCCTTTTAGGGAGCAATCTGTGATACCGTTAAAAAGTTACCGGTACTGAAATTCCATGTTTTTGCTGCTCAAATGGATGACTGCTGCTCAGAACCTGGCCTATCTAATATGCAGCAATTATCCAAAGGCAACTCATCTCTACAATTTTTTCCTCATGCACAGAAGTATTACATTGCTAAATGTAATACTGGAGGCATTGGGCTAATGAGAAGCTGGTGAGGCATCACAGCTCATTGGCAAAGCACAAGCTCCCATGCAGAAAGTCCCATGCTCAATCCCCGGAATCTTGAGTTCACAGGAGCAGCTAGCAAGTCATATGAAAGACCCCTGCTCAAGACCATGGAGAGCCACTGCTACTCAGAGACATAATCCTGGGCTAGATGATAGACAAATAGATTGACACTGAGCTGGTATAAGGCTGCTCTGTGCCTTATATGCCCTATGCACTGGTGCCCCTCTACCTAGCCAGCTGCCCTCACCAAGCTTCTTGTCATGCCCCCAGTGGAGGGATCCTCCTCCTCTGAGGAGCTAGAACACCCTGAGACAGATGATGTCATAGATCCTCCTCTGTCAGGAGACATGAGGAAGCCTGGGCCCTTAGAAAAGGACCATGGGTCTTTTCCCACCAAAAGAGGAGAGTTCTGTTTCAGAGGCTGAGTGACTACCCTGTCCTAGAGAGTGCCATTGCTTTAAAAGGTAGATTAGGAGGGCTCCTTTACAAAGAAGTACCCAACTCCAAAGAAAGGGTCCTCAAGAGGTGGGAACTCTTTGGAAGTAGAGCTTGGAATGTATTGCAATTGAGCCTTGGGTGGGCTCAGGAGGCTTTGGTAGTGTAAGTGTGCATTATCTATCAGTCTAGCCCTTGCTGTAAACAAAGCAGTTTCCTTCAGCTCCAATATCTTGTACCCTGACCTTGACTCGTGTTTGGACTACCGTGTTATCCATCTTTGGACTTCTGCCTGACGCTGCTTTTTGGACTCTGATTCTACTTCACTGATATCCCGTGTGTTTGACCTTGGTTACAACTCTGATTTCTCTCTGGAAAGCCCATGTTTGCTCAGTAACATTGTGCTTGACTTTTGGCTTGCTAAATTGACTTCTCTATTGTAATTAACTCTGTGTTTGCATAGTAAAGAGATGAACCTAGTTAGAGCCAGACACTTCTGAGCAAATGGATACCTAACTTTTCATCTACCATCTTGAAAACATGCCTGTTCCATACTAAAAAAAAATATATGTTACATCATTACATGTCAATATGCTACATGGTATTTGATGGCCGTTTGGCATCCCTCTCCAGGTTGCAACCTGGCAGGTGCCTCTGTTCCCTCACTAATTGAAATGGGAGTTACTGTTTTGCTAGTGCGTTGCACAAACATCAGCTGTGCTGGAGCTCCAATTAGATGACAGATCTGTAAGAGATTGCAATTCTCCCACACCCAATATCACTCTCTCCGTCTGTCTGTCTGTCTGTCTGTCTGACTGTCTCTCTCTCTCACACACACACACACACCACCACAACACATGTACAATGAGTTTTCATAAAACACTGCCTGCTTTCTGACATCCTTTAAAAGCAGTGTCTCTTTTTTTCTGTTCAATTTTATAGCAGCCTGGTTAGATGAGAAAAAAGTCTGAAGTATTAACCAGCAGTACAACCCTAAACATGTTTACTTGGAAGCAAGGCCCTCTGATTTCAGTGAAATTTGCTCCCTTAGGATTGCAGCCTAAGAATTCCACAAGCTTTCTAATCACCATGGCTTTGAATATTTGAAGAACAAGGCTTCAGGCTAATACAGAATTTGACAGCAGATTATACCTTAAAGACAAACAAATGTTCAGGTAGATGAAACACGGGGTGACATTTCCAAGTATGCTTCTTCAGTGTGTGTGTGTGTGTGTGTGTGTATAATCTCACAGAAACTACTTCAAAGGACATTCAGTCTAATTTCTTCTGCCCTGCAGCAACAAATATAGACTACAGATGCTTATCTAGGTTGGCTGCTCAGATCCTCAATAAATAGGTGCTGCAGTGCTTGAACACGTACAAATTTTGCTGAAGTCAGTGGGCTCATATGGACATGGAGTTTAGATCTGGATATACATCCCTGGGCTGTATTTTCATATTATATCGGATATTAATGGCCTGTGATCACTAGGGTGGCCACTTATGCATCACCCAAAAAGAGGACAAAAGACAACACCAATTTGCATATGCAAATATATATATATATATATATATATACATACATACATACACACACACACACACACACACACACATATATATATATATATATGCATGCAAATTTAGAAATAATAATTGTGTGAAATAGAGACACAATGCATCTCAATGCAGTAGAGAACATGGAGTAGGTGGCCTGTGTCCCTGCTCAGTCCGCTGTCCAGGTGCTAAATTTGGATGTGCAGCTACTAGGCCCCTGCTGGCTGCTGCTCTCCCTCCTTATGGTTCTTTGAATTTGAACCAGACTGGGCACCTCTTCACATAGAGCACACCTTCAAATAGAGAACTGTCCTTTGGCAGCTCTCCAAAACAGAGGGCTGTCCCTTATAAAGTAGGACACCTGGCTACCCTAGCTCTCCTGATTTGGTTGGTTTGACTCTGACCTTAAAGCTAGCACAAAATGTCCAAAATGCTTACAGGATGCTGGAACCTGAAGGTTTTCATCTAGCACATAAGGCTGATTGACTGTTATAAGCAAAATTTCCTCTGAGCTGGAGGAGAGAGATACAGGTTGCTAAAAATGACGAGGAGCACTATTGCCCTTGCTATAACAGTGAAACTGCTGACTGAGAAACTGGAATTTTTCTTGGAAAAAACGTAGAAGTGGCTTCTGAGATAATTAATCAGGACTCTGAGCTAGGATGCTCAAGGGCACGCTAATCACTGAACATTCACTAATCACAGAGCTGATTGTTCCTTACATACACGTGCAGCTCCCAAATTTGGTTTGGAGATGGATTGGGGTTGAACAGGCCGGAGGAATGGCTGGAATTGGGCCTGAACCTCTCAGGCTGTCCGGCAGCTAGTTAATTTTCGATGCTAGACTTAGGGTGCAAACCTATGCATGTTTAGACAGAAAAAGTTCCTACAACTTCCAGCATGCAGGACTTTTTTTTCCTGTCTAAACATGCATAGGATTGTACCTTTGATGGTCTGACTGGGGGTGCGGGGGGGGGGGGAGCTGTAGTTAGCCATGGGTATTACTTCAGCTGTGTATTACTTCAGCTAACATTTCTCTTCTCCCCTCCCCGCCATTCCATGCTTTACAACTGCTTCCACATTCCTGATATGTTAGAGCAAAGAATCAAAACAAAATTGTTTGTCAACCCTGATCAAAAGCAAGAAAGAAAGAAAGAAAGAAAGAAAGAGAAAGAAAGAAAGAAATACTCTGAACATGTGCAATTTTGCATTTTAAACTCAATTCATAGCACCATCATGTCTACAAGAATCAAAGGGAGTTTGCGTCTGCTACGCTGATGCTAAACGCATTTACTTGGGAACAAGCATCATTTTGCAGTAGAAAATGGTAATATCTTTTTAAAGCAAAAATAATATGAACATCTGTAACCATGGACATGCCCAGTCAGCTGCCCCTTAACTCTAATAATAAAAATGCAAAATAACTCTTTTAAAGTAAGAAGAAAGGATGCTGCAGCAAGCAGCATCAGTCCTGGTGGTCCCCGTCATGCCCAGGTGGTGACGCAGGGCCCATTTGCCACTGCTCTGTCACCTACCGCTCTTTGGATGGCCATTTGGGGGCCCTGTTCCTTGGCCCTGAGGTTTAACCCTAGGCTCTGCTCCAAGCGACCATGGAGTTTTATTCATCACTAGCTGTGAGTTGAGCAGCCTGCAAGGACAGCCCACCTTTCCAGCAACCGACACAAAACAGCACAGAATTCTACCACTTAACTCTACAGTCATTAAGAGCTACAGGGGTTGTAGTGGTTAGCGTGTAGAGAGCCTGCACTATTTATTTCGGGTGTAGGGAACCTGTGGCCATCCAGATCCCACTGGACCATGGCTTCCCCTTAGCTTGTGTGAAGTTTGATTAAGGCCCTCCGAGTGTAACTGAAGGCCCATGCATATAATTCAGTACTATCTAGTGGCAAAGTTTTTCCTGTACTGACTGTACCACTTCAGGATGATGCTGGTGGTAGACTCACCTATTGGAAGGATCCTCTCACCAGCCTCAAAGCCTTCCCACCCCCACCCCCACCCCACCCCCACACAGACATGCACACCCACCCCCAGAGAGAGAGAGAGAGAGAGAGAGAGAACATTTCAGGGAGAACGGTTCAACAGTCTTCTTCCCAAAATGCTTTTTTTTTTTTTTGGAATATGCAAGGAGGTGGTACCCCCCACACCGGCAACACAACACACAAGGAGAGTGAAAATGCAGTTCCCACACCTGGAGCATCTCTACACCAGCCTAAAATCCTGCATTTAAAACGGGGTTTTCTGCTTCCGTTTTAAATGCAGAATCATGACGACTCCCTTTTTCACCGGCTTCCCTTTCCCCCTCCTTCTCCCCGTATCCGAGTCTTCCATTATCTTTCATTGATCTTGCTCCTCTTCTTGCTGCTTTTCCTCTTTATTTATATGTTCTGAAGAAGAACACAAGCTCCGTGTGAAGAAAGCCCTGCATTAAGCAACTAATGCTGTTTGGGAATGAGTATTGTTTGAATACTTCCTGCTGCACCCTTTTCTCAATACCTGCGCAACCTGTACATCACTGTATTTCCAATGTTCAGGCTGTGAGTGCCATTACAATGATCCTATATATACACACAACAGGATGATATCAGCAGGCTTTGTGAAACCCCATGGTTTGCAGAAGTACCCAAAAAATCTTTAGGGGCAAACCCCCCTCTAAGTAAGGGGGAGATACTAAAACATGCTAATGGGGACTGAGCATGCTCAGTGTCTACAGAATGCTGGGGGGGGAGGGGATGGAATGGAATTGCTGGAATCCTGAACTCCACACTGCAACATTTTGTTGCAGATCCCATTTGTTTTGTATATAAAAAAATGGCTACAAGGATTCCCTAAGTTTTCACTTCTCTCTCCTTCAAAGGAAACTGATGTTACAAAGACCACCCTAAGCTTCCCACCTGCCTGGAAAGGAGGGATGAAACAGTGTTCGTTTCATATTAAGTTACACTGTTGTTGTTTTTCTTGTTTTTTTCATTATCTTCTTTGTATTCTATGAGGATCTTCTTCTAGTTTTTAATAAGTGATTGCAAGGGGCAACATTCTGCGAGATGGAGAACGTGACCTTTGCCATAGCCTATGAATCACTATCCAGTGTTTATTCATCTGTGAAAGTGGAGAATGATTAGCCTTTAAAAGGAAACATCTTCACCAGCAGCATCACATTTAACAAGAATACTGCCTTTATGAGACCCACAGTAGCATTCAGCTTAGTCCTAGGCATGTTCATGCAGTAACAAGTCCCACTGCAGTCAACGGGGCTTCCTGTACAAGTGTTTTGCACAGGGGTTACCCACTCAACAGCATTAAAAAGCCTGTATTGAGTAGGTGGGTATTTGTCTGCAAAATGTTTGGCCCAGCTATCAAGTATTACCTAGGAAACTGCCTCAAACTGGTTATTCTTCAAAGAGACAATTCGCATTTTTGTGCTACTTATTTACTTATTTAAATAAGTAAATATTTACTTATTTAAATAAGTAAATAATAGTACCCTACACTATTTTGCTAAGTGGGAAAACATTTCTTAGATGTTCAAATGCTGTTTACCACAGTAAACAGAAACAAAAAAAGAATTTCCCAGACAACAGTTTGCATTTGTCTAAGGCCATCTCTACACCAGTCTAAATTCTGCATTTAAAATGGGGCTTTCTGCTTCCATTTTAAATGCAGGATCACGACAACTCCCTTTTTTCACATGCTCCCTTCCCCCCTGCTCCCTTCCCCCCTGCTCCCTTCCCCCTCTTTCTCCCCTTATCTGAGTCTTCCATTATCTTTCATTGATCTCACTCCTCTTCTTGCCACTTTTACTCTTTTCATGGAGGAAACTGAAGAGGAACACAAGGGAGTAATTTGATAGCTCATTATCTGCGATCTATTTAAAAATGGAACAAAGGGCATTTAGTGCGGGAGACGCCTTAATTGAGTGATTACGGCATCATGTAAAGAGTCCACAAACTTCCATGAAGGAGCAATCTCAATCTCAGGATAAAAGCTCAGTGTGAAGGAGCCCTAACTACCCTACTAAAATGTATCACCAAACTGAATTCTTGATTCTACAAGTTACGCACATTCCACAAGTTACACACATTCCACGGCCCACTAGAACTCAGCCTGAGAATCTCTCAAGTGATAATGTCGTAAAAATGCCCTTAAACATGTACAGAGTTTCTTTTCCAAATCACTAAGTAACCACGGGTAGATTCCACAATCTGGGATGAATAGCAACACTTCCGGGTGAAATAGCAGGACTTCTGAGTGGGGAGGGGAGAGACTGAACTCCATTATCTTTCTTTTCCAAAATTAATAACTGGATCTGAGTGCAACCTGGGTTTAACATTGTTTTATGTTTTGTTGTTTTAAGTGTGATTTTGTAAAGCCATCTTTAAAATGTTTCCATTGTAAAGCAGGCTATGTAGAACATATAAATAAATTAAATAAGTAAATAATCAATCTATTCCAGGATGCTCCAGGCTTCACCTGGGTATCCAGACAGGCCCATGGCTAGATCAACACCATGAGGTGGCGGGGGGGAAGATAGCAAAGCAGGGAGAAGCAGCTGAACTAAGGAGCAAAACTTTAGAGGCTCACACCCAAATCCAGAGATCGGTGTGTGTTCAGAGGTGGATCACTTGCATGCACAGCCAGGCTAATAAATGGAGCAGTTGGATGTGCCCGATCTTGTCTGGTCTCGGAAGCTAAGCAGGGTCAGCCCTGGTTAGTACTTGGATGGGAGACCGCTGGGAATCAGGCTTCCTGCATTGAGCAGGGGGTTGGACTCAATGGTCTTGTAGGCCCCTTCCAACCCTACGATTCTATGATTGTATGATTACATGTAGGAGGAGGTGTGCAAACGAGCTTCCTATCTTAGAATGAATAGGGGAGCTCCATACACACAGCCATGCTCCATACCCTTAAAAAAAAATTACTCAGCCAGGCAGATAAATGATGCCTGATAGAGTACAGTCAGTCAACAGCCTCCACCAAACTGTTCTAGTGTATAATTCAGTTTTGGAGTGCTGATCTGTGTCAAGAGAGGAATGTCATCCAGTCGGAAAGCTGCATTTCAGCCAGATGGGTGCTGCTACTCATCAAAACATTTCAGGTTTTAAAACATGCCTTCCACCCACAAGTTCAGGTCCTAGCATAAGTTGCTCTTTGGCTTACAAGGAAAAGTAATGAAGATTCAAAGAACCATGTTCAAGGGACAACCCTTTTTCTAGGAACAACAGGGACATCCGCATACCAGAAGACAAAATATGTACCTAGAGAAACATGCAGCCAATTCTTCAAATATTTACTCAGAAGTACTCACACTGTGGTTAATGGAAAGTATTCCCACAGAAGTGTTTTAACATAGGGCTCCATTCAACATCATGCAAGTGGATTTCTGCTCACGCAAGAAGACCTCACTGTCTCCTCATCCCCCTGCACCCCACTCCCCCCCAACTGATCCAGAGGTTCCGCTAACCCTCTGAAGCCAATTTGGGGAGTGGGATGCAGTAGCATGCGGGGGTGGGGAGGAAAGAATCCATTCCACCAGCCATGACTGTTACGCTGGTGGGCAGACGCCATTAGATACAACCCATAATTCCCTGGTGTGCCTTTAAGTTGCAATCCTGTATGAATTTACCAGACCCACTGAACACCATGAAACTTACTTCTGAATTATCATACATAGGATTGTCCGCTATTGGATTTTAATTTCTTAATCACACACACAACTTCTTCCTTGCTATTTGGTTTATCTGATTCCTTTCTATGATCTTCTGAATTCCTTGGTATTCCTAAAGACTAATATTCCTACCTCTTCAGATCTGGCATTATCAGAACCATATAACTTACTATAATAGTTAAGAAATACATCAAAGATATCCTGTACAGATATGACACATTCCCTCTTTTCTCACATATACAAATCAACTCTAAAGAGGTACCTTGTGTTAATACTCCAACCAATAACTTTACAAATTTATCTCCCAATTTTTGTAAATCCATAAACACACTGTAGGGCAATGTTATAGGGTAAAAAGGAGCAATCAACCTGGGTGGAAGGCAGGGCTGTAAAGCAGAAGAAAGAGTGTATTTCTTTTTGCCAGTTTATATCTTAGCAAGTTACTCTTCATATGCAAAACCACACAAAGGAAACAGATGGCATTTTGGACTTAAATCTTTTTTCATAGCCTGGGTACTAATGGCTTGGTAAACTTGGCGGGGGAGGGAATGCACCAACGGTATTTCAGCAAATCTGTGCCCATTGGCAAAATAATGACTTGAGTAATACTTGATATTTATTTTTTAAAAGAATGAATTAATGATCATTAATTTAATTACAATAAATTATTAATGACATATTATTAATGTGTGTTAAGCAAGACCAACTGTCGTGGTGCCTTCAAGACTGACGTATTTTATCATGGCATGATCATTCGTGAAATAGTCCATAAATTTTAATGTTAAAATTTGTCTTCAAGGCGCCATAACAGTGTTCCTCATTGTTATTAACTCAGAGATAGAACCTGTACACACAACATATCCATGTATAAGTAACGTACGGATGAGGCTGGGAACACCCACCTCACCTCCATGCACTGATCTGAAACACTGCACAGAGCCTACATGTGTACGAGCAATCTGTCCGCTGCAAAATGAGGGAGCAGAGAATGCCAACAGGTGTGCAGCTCTGTGTAGGGGTTCAGATCAAGGTGTGCAAGTTGGGAGGGGAGGGCCAACAGGTGTGTCCTCTCCCTTACCACATAGAGATTATGCATAGACGGATCATATGCACTCCGCTGGCTCCAACCCCGTCCCTCTTTCCCCCATGCAGCCCCCCACATGTGCCCTAAATCTGCTCTGGAGGGTCCTTCAACCCTCCAGAGCAGATCTGGGGGGCTGCATGGGGAAAAGGGAAACCTGTTCCACCAGTGGTTCCCTTCTGGTGGTGGAACAGCACTCTTGGATACAGCCCATTCAGCTTATATCTTCTGCCTCCTTGACTGTAGGAAACCTTATTTAAATTGTCCAGATAGTTTTCCTTATTCTTTCATGTGTTGAGCTCACAGGACAGCATTTTTATCTACACCAGGCCTGCTTTCAAGTTTGCTTTTGAACAGTTCCAGGATATTTTGCAGGCCAGCAATGTTTCCAAAGAAAAGAATTTTCATTTCCCGCTGATGGGATGGGAGCGGGGAGGGAGGGGGGATGTTCCACACATGTTTACATTGGCATAGTTTGATTTGCAGACATAAGAGAGTGCTAAGGATTGAGAACACACTCTGGACTTGAGTTCTGCAGCCTGCTGCAAGCGTGTTACAGCACATCTCTTTTTGTGATTAAGGACTATTCCAAAAATCCAGTAATCCCTGCATTCCAGGTATTCTGGTTGGCCTTGAGCCAGTCTTAAACTCTGTCTTCAACATTCAAGAAAGAAAAGTTCCATGCCTGACTAGCTTAGTATATGGGTCAGGTTATGAGGAAAGTGAAAACCCAAGCAGACTGAAGAGGTCCAAAAAGATCTCTCCAACCTATGTTAATGCACGGACAACAAAATGGTGAATGACATTCAATGTAAGGGAAGACCAGATGGCCATTGCTAGCTGGGGATAATGTGGTTGCTGTCCAACACATCTGGAGGGGACTGGGTTAAGAGAGGCTGGTGTAGAGTGATACACGTCAGGGCAATTCCCCCCACCCCACCTTCATATATATGCTGGTGGCCACTCAGGTGGCTCTAAAGAGAGGGTTTGACAAGTGTATAGGGGATTAGCCTATCAAGAGCAATTACAAGTGATAAATGGTAGTTCGAGATTCTGAGGCAGTGAACCTCTGGCCAGGCAACAGCTGTTGCTTTAATGCCTTTCTTCCCAGAAATCACGTGGCTGGAGTTGTTGGGAACAAGAACAATGAATGGACACTTGGTCTAATCCAGCAGGGCTATGTTTATATTATTCTTATCAGGGTCTTTGTCCCCACATGGAGACAGTTGAAATATTCGGTGCCTTCAGTTACCCCCACATTGACTGGATAAATGTATGTTCCAGTGACGACAAAGAGGTTAAATTTCTCAGTGCCCTAAATGACTGTTCAAACGACTAGCACAGTCGGTCATTGAACCAACCAGAGGGGAGGCAACCCTGGATTTAATCCCAAGTGGTATTGCCCAGGACCTAATAATTGCTCAGAAAGTCAGGCACAGTCACATTTGACTTCAAAAGAGGAAACTTTTCTAAAATGAGGGAACTGGTGAAAAGGAAGTTGAAATGGGAGTCAAGAGGGTTAAATCCTCTCAAAATGCTTGGAGGTTACTCAAAACCACAATATTAGAAGCTCAGCTAGAATATATATCACAGGTTAGGAAAGGTAGCACCAAGTCCAAGAGGTTACCAGCACAGTTACAAGCAGTGTCAAGGAACCTATGAGAGAAAAGAGGGCTTCCTTCAGAAAATGGAAGTCTTGCCCAAATGAGGACAACATCAAGGAGCACAAACTTGCACAGAGGAGATGCAAGCAGACAACGCCAAGTCCAACAATAAAGATTTAAATATATCAGAAGCAGGATACCAGCTAGGGAGGCAGCTGGACCGCTAGATGACAATGGAGTTAAAGCAATAGCAATAAACTTCAAAAAAGTTTAAACACCAATAAACACCAATAAACACCAATAGCAATAAACTTCTCAAAGCAATGGTCACTTACTAGCCCGTTGCAAGTGCTGATCGCCGCTTTCCCATTCCCGGAACCTGGCTGCAAGACTGTCCCAGTGAGGTGACACAAAGTTTCCAGGCGTGGTACAATCTTTGCAGCACCGTGGTTGCCATATCGCCTTTCCAGAATATAATTATTGGATAGCAACCCTTGATGGAGAGTTAAGTTAAAGAAGAGCTCCTTCTCTTTGTGGTTAATTTTATAATACACTTTACTGTCCTTTCTCCTGACCTCTCTTTTCCTTCTGACATTTAGAGCATGGTGGTGTAGACTGTAGGAGAGAAAACGTCCATCTGCATTGACTTTTGCTGGGCTGACCACTTGGTAGTCTTGCAGTGTTTTAATAAAATGATCTAGGAAAGAAAAGAAGACAAAACAGCCATGTAACTTTTTATCATCGTGGAAGAGTAGTTATTAACATGACTATTGCACTTTATAACCAGGGAGGCCTACAAGGGGTTATTCTGTTATTTCCAAGCCCAGTTCAAAGGGCTGATTTTGGCCTTTGAAGGCCTTCTTAGCTTGAGTCTTGGGACTGATTCCAGACAGTGCCTGCTCCAGGTTTGGAGGGTCCCTTCCTCAGTGAGTCTACCTTCTGACTGCCATTGTCACCAACTCTTTCTCATCATTGTTACCACCTGCTTGCTTGACAGGCAGAGATCCAGTGTGCAAGTAGGCAGTGGCATTCACTGCTCTTTCTCAACACCTCTGTTGTCTGGGCCAGAGGAAGAGGTTGGTGAACAAGCAGGTTACAGTGGTGAAGAGGAGACACAGTCATACTTAGAGTAGACCCACTGAAATCAATGGGATGTTAGTCATGACTAATTTAAGTCCCATTGATTTCAGTGGGTCTACTCTAAGTATGGCTGCAACCCTTGATATCTGAAAGATTACCTCTTTCCATACATACCAAGCCAGGCCCTCATATTCTCAACTGAGACCCTTACCAGAGTTCCCTCCTGTGGAGAGGGGTCACAAAAGAAAACCCATCTAGTACTGCCTTATCCCAGTTATGGAATGCTGTCCCTGATCCCAGAGACTGCCTACTTTAATGTCTTTTCAGCACCAGGTAAAGATCCTTTCATTTCCCCAGGATTTAGCAAAATCTTCTTTTTTAGAATAGTATCTCCTTTATTTATTGCTTTTAACATGTTAAAGGCTACAATATCCAGCTTCATGCAAAACAGGGTTTTTCATTCCCACTTGTCAGGCTAGTCTTATTACAGGGCAGGCAGAAATGACCTATCTGGTGACTGAAGGCTCCACGTGATTGCTGAGGCCTCTTCCCAAACTCTGAGAGGGGAATGAGCCACAGAGCTTTCCTACATGGGACAGTTGTTGTGCAATCATCATTGGGTACTCACGGTTGTTTAGAGGTTCTTTAGATGATGTCATGACCCTCCAGTTTTGCTTCTGTTTGTGAACAGCACTTTCCCCCAAGGTTTTTTAGAGTAGGGAAAATGGGGTATTATTTCTTCAGATGAAAGAAAGTGTGATTTTCTCTTGTGTATTTTTGCTACTCTGCTATACCACAGTGCCACCTAGAGGTTATGTAGTGGAAAATCAGGAAAGGAACTGCTCTTTGTGTAGTGCTCACATCTCAGTTCTGCAGTGAAGCCGAAAGTATATGCAGCAGATTAACAGCCTCATGTAGAAAAGCCAATAATCTCACAGGATGTAGAAAAGAGTCAATTCCTGTTTGGTTGGAGCATACCGCCCCCCCTTGCCGAAGTCTGGGAAGAGGTTTCAGCAACCATATGAGGCCTTTCAAGGCCCTGCAGGGGGGTGGCCTGTAGTGCCCAGAGTGGTTGCTGGTGGTGCAAACTGCCTTGTAATAAGACCAGCCCGACCAGTGAGCATGAAAAAAACTCATTTTATATTAAAAAAAATTAGTATGTTGTTTCTTATGCTAGTCTGACTGTTGTCTCAAAAGTTAATTTCCTTTACAAGTATTTTAAAGTTTGCACCATATTTTTTCACTATTAGAAGCCATTTCCTTCTGCTCTGGCACCATTAGGACAACATGCACCAGCTTTTGCATTCTTCATCTCAAATTCAAATTGTGCATTACTAGACTCAGCTGAGTTGTGTGCTGTGTTTATTTCTTTTAATTGAGAACCACAGTGTTGTAAGAAACTCTCTGAATGACAACTCTGGTGGGATGCCTATACTGACAATGAAATAAGGCAAAACTAAACAGGCTCATGAACATAAGAAGAGCTCTGCTGGATCAGACCAAACACCTATCTCATGGGTGGCCAACTTCCAGCCCATGAAGGTTGCCCATTCAGCCCATGGAGGCTTAGGTACTTTCTGAGGGCCCTGCCCACTCCCCTTCCCAAGGCCCCTCCCAGAACTCCACCCCCTCACCTGGCAGCTACTAGGAACTTTGGGAGGAGGTAGGAAGAGGAATCTCCTGTGACTGGAGTTAACAAAGAGATTCCCCTGCATGCCACTCCCCTCCCAATGGAGGGTGAGCAGCACAGAGGGCAATCTCCTTGTTATCTCCGATCACAGATCGGAGATAACAAGGGAAATTCCCTGAGGGAGTGGAAGCTGCACACTTGTCCCTCATCTCCCCTTGCAGCGAAGGCAAAGGACAAGTGAAGCCAAACTGTGCATGCAGTCTTGTCTCAATTAAGTTTTAGCACATCTACCCAAAAGTGCCACCAGACAGGATTTTTACCACTGCCTTACGATTAGAAAACGGGAGAGGTCGCTCTGCATGTCATCCACATATTGATGACTCCTCAGCCCAACTCTCCGGATGACTTTGCCTAATAGTATCCTGTGGATGTTGCAAAAAACATGGGGGAGAAGATAGAACCTTGAGGCACCCCAAATGCCAAAAGGTGGTTCAGAAGTCACCCAGCACCACCTTCTGGACCCTCAAACAGCACCAGAGCCAATGCAACACCATGCCCCCAAATCCCATCCCAGAGAGCCGGTCCAGAAGGATACCACGGTCGCTAAATACGTTCTTGAAACTGTGTGAACAGTGCCTGCTAAAATGTCAGTAATCCGAGCAGTGGTTAAATACAGTTTCCCGTCCTCACGGGGCAGGACTTTTTTACCACTGCCAGTGCTGCTCCTCGGTCAAGCAGAAGTAAAATGGGTTATGAGCCAAAAGCAGGGCACATGCAAATGTGCTTGATCTGCATACTTTATATTCATCACACTCGTTTGGCCTTTCTTGGGTCTGAATTTGGACGACAGAGTTCTTCCCTTCCATAGGTGGCTTTTCTCTAGAGCCACCCACGTACTGTTTTCATTTGTGGTTGACGCTATGAATAAACTGCCTGAACTGCAGTTCCTTCCTTCCTTTTTAATAATGGAAGAGGGCATGACAGTGGAGGTAGAGTAAGATTTTGTCATTATTTAGTAAGAACAGTGAATATTAGAAGGAAAATTGCATGGAAAATTAGTTGTTTAAATGACAGAGTGTTGAAAAACAACCTCCTCAAAACAGGACAGCAGTAGATCTCACCATGAATAATTATCATTAACAAGCCAGGTTTTTTGTGTTTTGTTTTGTCTTAACCGTTTGGGAATGGGTTAAACGTTGCAGGCTGCCTGACTGCAGGAATGCTGTGCAACTGCAACTTAAGTAAGGCTTGCATTTTGTGGATATCCCACAGTCTTTGGGATGGCTGTGGTTGTGGCCATCCTCGCATTTGAAGGGTTTAGAATGTCTTTGTGTCTGCTTGGAGAGCTGCCTAGGCTGGGTAGGGAATGGTTTACAAAAATAAAATAAAATAAAATAAAAGAGTTACACATAAGCAATGAAATAGTGCAAATACAGGAGGCAGATGTATTGTACAAAAGATACGTTTCCTTATTGATGGGGCCCTCGTTATAGATATATATTTAAGAGCAAGGACACAGGCATGTGGAGGAAAGATGCCACGTTTTCATCTGCAAAATGCAGCTGTTGTAATTAAAAACAAGAGAAGCCACTGACCTTGCCTCTTGTCTGGAAAGACAAAGCAGCCCGGTGGAGGACTCCTACCGTAGCACAACGCCTGGACATTAAGGAGGTGAACCCAAAAGGAAAAGTTCGCAATCCAGTTTCTCTGGATACATGACATGTTTTAGTTGCAGGAAACTGAGCGCCTCTTTCTTTATTTAAAGGTGCCCTGCGTTGAAAGAAGAACGGTCAAGTTGCATGGCCAAGGACTGTGAAAATTAATGCACAGAGGGGGGGGGGGACTGCTTTCAAAGGCGAAAGGCAGAGAGGGTTTTTCCTGAAAGGGGGAGTGATTAGAAGTCCTGGTGTCTGATTTCTGGAGTTGCAGAAGGAGGGTCTAGCGAGGAAGTTGCTTCGAGGGAATCTCTCTTTCACACAGAGATGATAGAATGCAGTTGTGTGTGGGGCGTAAGAAATCCTCCCTTCTGCTAGTTAAGTGTTCCTTTCTGCCTGCTAGAGTATTTGCATATGGAGAAAGCAGATGAGAAGGGCAAGGATGTTTGCACCCATAATACTAAGAGTCTAAAACACATGTCTTGATATACATGTCTACTCAGAAGTGGTTATTGAGTTCACTGGGGCCTCCTCCAAGTGAGTAGAGGATTGCAGCCTAAAAAGCACTTCCTGCATTTCCTACTTTGCATTCTGTTTTCTAAGGCACATACAAAACATTCACATGAACAACATCAGCAGACCAAAGAGAGAGAGAGAGAGAGCTGTGCTCCAGGATCTGTCTGGGAAATGTCATAAATATGAAAAGAGCTCATTCTGGCTCTAGGAGAATTCCAAACCAGAGCAAAAATGTTCTAGACCCCTGCAACTGCAACCAGGCTTTAATTTTGGAATTATAATGTTTTTCTACATGAGGCATTTGTCAGACGCTTGTCATTCCCCACTCACAGTTTGCAGGTTTCTTAGATGATGTTGTGACCCTCCAGTTTTGCTTCTGTGTCTAACCACCACATTCAGATATTTTTTTTAGAGCAGGGAAAATGCAGCATTGCATTGTGAAAGCAAAAGAAAGCATGATTTCCTCTTGTGTAGTTGCACTATTTTGCTTTACCACAGTGCTACCTAGAGGTTATGTAGAGGAAAAGCAGGAAAGGAAATGCTCCTCATGTAGTGCTCATATCTCAATTCTGTTTTGAAAACAAAAGTAGATGCGGCAGATTAACAGCCTTGTGTAAAAAGCCCATAGAGCAGGAAGTGACCTAAAAGGTCATTTAGCCAATCTCCTGCTGATGCAGAAAACCCACTGCTATGCCATCCAGCTTATGCTCAAAAACCTCTAATTTGGGAGAGTCCATCACCTTCCAAGTCATCCTCTTCCACTGCTGAACAACTGGAAGTTCTTCCTAATAGCTAGTCTCAATCCTTTTTCTTGTAGTATGAACCTGTTGTTTCAGTTCTTGCCCTCTGGGGCAACAGAAAACAAATTTGCTCCATTATCTATGTGACAGCCATTCAAAATATTTGAAGATGGCTATCATCTATCCCAGCATGCCCCAGCAAAGCTGGCTGGGGCATGCTGGGAGGTGTAGGCCTTTTCTCTGCCTAAACATGCATAGGATTGTGCCCTTAATCATCTCTTAGGATTGTTCCCTTAATTGCCCAGGCTAAACATACTCCACTTCTTCAACCTTCCCTTATAGGACTTGGCCTCCAGGCCCCTCATCATCTCACTTGTCCTCCTCTGGGCATGTTCCAGTCTGTCTATATCCTGCTTAAATGACAGTGCCCAGAAATGAACACAGTACTCCAGGTGAAAACTATTCAAAACAGAATAGAGTGGACTTGGCCATTCCAATCATTTTTTTTTTGATAAGGAAGAGTGAGAGCATGTACAGAGTGCCATTTCCTACCAACCAAAGAACCACAGTTAGAATTAAGGAATGGTGCTTTCAGATCCAGTTGTGGGGCCTCCAGGCCTGCTCCAGCCACAATACATCTCATTTTAGAAATGAAGCCTAGGTCATCTATTGCCACTACTGTTTATTAGTAGCCAGCACCAAGGGTCGGCACAGACAGGCACCTGCCAAGGACCCTCACCCCAGCAGGGGCTGACTGACAAGAGCCCCCTGGACTTGCCCCCTTCTCTTCACCATTGCACCCTGCTGGTTCACCTGCCTCTCACCCTGGCCCAGACGAGGGTGGTGGTGAGAAGGAGGAGCAGCAGAATGTGCCCCTGCCTACTTGCTCCTTGGCTCTCTGCCTGTCAAGCCAGCAAGTGGTAGCAGAGAAAGAGCAGCTGGGGACAAGGGTGGTGAGAAGCTGTACTCGCCCTTTGGGGATGTCTTGCACAAGGGCCTTCAAAAACCTGGAGCCTGCATGGATAGCGCTGCTAACGTGCAAGATACCAAACATTAAAATGTTTCTGTTCCAGAGGAACTCAGAGGCAGGGCTGTGTGTATGCAGTGTATGGTCCTGGGTATAGAATTCAGCTTCCTGAGAGTTTCAGCTTTAAAAATAAAGTGTCTAGTCCTCATGACGTGTGGCAAAAAGCAGAGAGGTGGCTGAATAAGATGGGGAGCAAGGCTTTGGTGCCCTGCGTAGAATGCCATTGATTAAAATGAATGTATTGCCCAAAGTCCTTTAAAAAAATGAACACCAAAATCAAGGGAGGCATCAACATTAGATCTGCATTGTTTACGTCTTATAGGAAGGGCTCTTGCCTTCCTGCCTTGCCTATGGTTTCCCAGAGGCATCTGGGATTTGACATTTATGCTGTAGGGTCCCACAAGGTTTCATCTTACCCCTCGTGCTTTTTAATATCTATGTGAAACCTCTGAGTGAGGTCAACAGGGAATTTGGAGTAAGGTGACAGCAATATTCTGATGACACCCAGCTCTATTTCTTAGAATCATAGAATGGTAAGGTTGGAAGGGGCCTATAAGACCATCGAGTCCAACCCCCTGCTCAATGCAGGAATTCAAGTCAGAGCATCAAGCTTCATCTTGAATGCCTCCAGTGTGGGAGAGCCCACTACCTCCCTAGGTAGTTGGTTCCATTGCCGTCTTGCTCTAACAGTCAGGAAGTTTTTCCTGATGTTCAGCCGGAATCTGGCTTCCTGTAACTTGAGCCCATTCTTCCGTGTCCTGCACTCTGGAGAACTTGGCCTTCCTCTCTGTGACAACCTTTCAAGTACTTGAAGAGCACTATCATATCTCCCCTCAGTCTTCTCTTCTCAAGGCTAAACATGCCCAGTTCTTTCAGTCTTTCCTCACAGGCTTTGTTTCCACTCCCCTGATCATCTTCGTTGCCCTCCTCTGAACCCTCTCCAGTTTGTCTGCATCCTTCTTAAAGTGTGGTGCCCAGAACTGGACACAGTACTCCAAATGAGGCCTAACCAGTGCTGAGTAGAGGGGAACTAGTACGTCATGGGATTTGGAAGCTATACTTCTATGAATGCAGCCCAAAATAGCATTTGCCTTTTTTGCAGCCACATCACGTTGTTGGCTCATATTCAGCTTGTGATCTACAACAATTCCAGGATCTTTCTCGTGTGCAGTAATGTTGAGCTAAGTATCCCCCATCTTGTAACTGTGCATTTGGTTTCCCTTGTCAGTGCTGGCTCCAGGTTTTGGAGGGCCCTTGGGCAAGCCACCCTCAATGGGCCCCCTCCCTCGTGAGTTTATCTTCTCACTGCCATTGTCACCAGCTGGTATGGCTCCTCACCTTCTTTCCCATTACTGCCACCACTTGCTTGCCTGACAGGGAGCAAGTAGGCAGGGGCATCTACCACTCCACGTTCTCACCTCCACCCTTGTCTGGGCCAGAGTGAGAGGCAGGTGAACAAGCAGGGTAAAATGGTGAAGAGGAGGAGCAAGTCCAGTGGGCCCCTGTCAGGGGGCCCCTGCAGGCCCTCAACAAGTGTCCAACTATGCCTACCCTTGAGACCAGCCCTGCTCCTTGTGGTCTGAGTCAGAAGAGGCCATGCAAGTGCTGAGCCAGTGCCTGGACTCAGTAATGGGCTGGATGTGAAGTTGAATCCTGAAAAGCCAGAGGCTGTGTGAGTGGGTGGTTCTCATGGCTGAGAACTGGGTTTGCAGCCAGTTCTAGGTAGAGCTACACTCCCCTTGAAAGACCATGTGGGTAGCTTGGGGGTACCCCTGGATCCAGCTTTGTCACCGGAGGCCCAGATGGTCTCAGTGGCTTGGAGTGTCTTTTGACAGCTTTGAATGGTTCATCAGCTACAATTGTTCCTAAACGGGGATGGTCTGGTCACAGCGGTCCATGTTCTGGTAATCTCCTGAGTGGGCTGCTATAATGTGCTGTGCAGGGGCTGCCCTTGAAGATGACCGGTCCAGTATCTCGCGCAGAATGAGGCTGCTAGAATGTTAAAAAGACAGTGCATGCTTTTAACTAGCTGAAAAAGGCACTAGCTTTCCAGGATCGTGAGGTATTAAAACGGATATTGCTAAGGGACTAGTATCACCTCTCTGCAGGTTTTCTTCCCGTATGTTCAGCCCATACTTTTAATACAAATAATTTATTACAAAAGGAACCCAAGTCTCTATTCATCCCAAGCCTTTTCAAAGCCTGGCCATAACACGCCCTGTCTCTGGGGGAAGGGGAATATGTTGTGCAAAACAACACTCCTTGGCTTTAGCCCATCACAGTATGTAATATGTCCCCAGTCTCAGTGGAGGCTGGTGGCTCTGATGTCAGTGGGGCAGTGGGTCTGCTCAGGGTTGCAGTCAGAACTCTAACGGAGCTCTCCAAGCCACCAGCCTCCACTGCCCAGTCTCTCTGATACCTTTTTGTTGACGTGAGCTAAGCATTCAGACCAGCTTTCCCCATCCTCGTGCCCTCCAGATGGGTTGGACATGCCAAAGGCCATGCTGGCAGGACATGATGGGAGTTGAAGTCCAAACCATCCAGAGGACACCAAACATAGCTGGCTGGGGGATAATGGGAGTTGCAGTCCAAACCTGGAGGGCACCAGGTTCGGGAAGGCTGATTTAGACAAACAGTATTAAAACAAGAGGATAGCTGCAAGAACAGACATTCCCACAGGCTAATTAACATGAAAACATACCCCAATGTTGTTTACCTTTTCTCACGATCATTAGCAAGCAGCTGGACATTACTTAAAAAGTTAAGTTATCTGCTGCTGTGTATGTGGGCTTCTGTTTATACTGAAGTCATTCCTGACTAGCTTCTTGCTAACTGATGCTTACTGTTTTGCTCTCAGTGGTTCGCCCCGAATGCTGTATTTGGAAAGAGCATGAGTTCTTCCTCTACTCATTCTCTGCAGGCCACGCCACTCGGGACTTCTGTCGGCAACCCCTGCCACACTCTCTGCTCACCTGCCTTCCCCTCTTAAGCTAAAGAGCCCCCACCTTGTCCCAGCCTTTTTTTGTCAATCTGGCCATCTCCACCGCTGGAAAAGCTGTGCCTGTGTCGAATGTTGGCCTGTCGGACACCTGTGACAAGCACAGAGCTTCTATGGAGAGCTCAATATCTGCCTGTCCTGCAGCAGGCACATCTTTGGCACCATGGAGATATGGTGATAGGGAAAAACTGCACTGGTTTCGATTTCTGCCTATTGTGTAACTCTCTGCCTGTATAAGATTTGCATGACAGGCAGAAACTCAAGTGGTGCAACTTTCCCCGACACAGTTGGGTAAAACCTGAGAGAGTTTCATGGCAAACTGAGGGGCAGGAGAGAAAAGAATTAAATAAAAAAAGCAAAATAAGAACTCCCCCTGTAAACAAGAACAAATTAAGAATTCCACCTGTTGAATGCCAGCCATGCAGTTCTTTAAGGTACAGGAACCCAGCCAGAAAAGGTGGTAACCAACTCCAGCAGCAGAGTTCTATATTTTGCACTTGCCATAGGATTTATTTATGACCGTAGTGGAGGCTGGTGGCTCCGATGTCAGTGGGGCAGTGAATCCGCTCTGGGTTTCAGTCAGAAGCAGTCAGAAGTTGAAAGGAGCTATCCAAGGTACTTCAGCCACCTTTCTAGTTGCTGGGGAGAGGGGAACTTCACCCCATTTGCTGAAGTGACAGGAAAAGCCATAACCTGTGTACTTTCCTCTTCTATACAGCCCTTGAAGGTGAGACAACCTGCCACATGGCATATTATTGGTCTTTGTCCTGAAGATGATATGGCCATATGGTAAGGGAACAGAGCTACCCAGGGGTGAAACAAAATCTGCTTCCATCCAAGGTTGGATGTTCATTTTACTGGGCATTATTTTGGACAATGCTCCTTGGTTTGACAAGTGAAGCCAGTTGGGTGTCCAATATCTTGCTTGGCTTTTGAGTCTTTCAGGAGAGTTCCACTTCCACAGTTCTACTGGTGTACCTGGATACCCTCCAGTTTTCTAACTTGAGAACTGGCAAGAAACATCCATCCCTGGCTAAGAGGAGAATTAGCAGCCAAACCTGCCTTTCGTTTACACTGCAGAGGGGAAAAAACAGACTGAAATCTAAAAAAGAACATATGGGAGATGATGCCCTCTTTTTGTGCTCTGAATACTTGTGATTCCTAATGAAGAGATCTATGGAAGCAGCAAGCTTCCAGGCTCTTAAAACTGATTGGTCGCTCTTGCAGGAGGAGGGTAGAGTTTCCCGATTCCCTTTCTTTACAAGGGCTCCACCAATAAGCGTAACAATAGGTTCCCCCACCAATCAGGTTGAAGCTTCAGTCCTGGCATATCATAGTCCAGGGGTGGGCAGAAGGCAGATAGATCAGGATCTACTGGTAAATCTCTGGGTGATTTGCAGTAGATCACCAAGGGCTTCCAAGTTCCAACTCCCAATTGTCTAAAGCAACAACTGAAGGGCCTTCCCCACCCCAAAAAGAATGCTGGGGTGGCGGGGGTGGGGGTAGTGGTGGGGGTTTGTGTGAAAGGGCTTGTGAGCTTGGTTCTGGTACTGACCACAAATTCCTGGTCTGCGCATGTGCTCAGAGGCACCTTGTTCCTTAATTCTTAGCATATGACTGCCTATCTGGGCCAGTATTTTGCACCTGGCTCCAGTGGTGGATCTCGGGGTTCTAGTAAAAAAGACAAGTAGATCCTGCAAGGCTAGGGATCTCAGCTAGAGAATTCTCAGTGACTGCAAACCACAATTCCCAACATTCCTGAGAGGAGGAGGCATGACACTTTGACCAGCATTAAAACAATGCATCCCTTTAGCTTAACAGAAAAGAGTGCTTCCGCAGTAAAGCTTGTCATGCAGTGATGGGAAAAAGCGGCTGCTTCCGCTAACAACATGCCCCTTTCTTCATGACTGTTAAATGTACTGGAGCGTTATCTTGTTTTGCATCTGGACAGCCTAGTCCCATATCTCCTGATCTTGTTAGGGCACTGTTTTCCAGCCTGAGGTTCCCAGATGTGGTGGGACTACAATTCTTATCCTCATTGGCCATCTTGGCTGGGGAGTTGTGGTCCAACACATCTGGAGAGCGGCAAGCTAGTGAAGGCTGCAAGTGTGTTTCCATAATAACTTTGCTTTCCTGCAGAATTGTTACTTTTTAAGGGATACCCTTGCCTTCCGCCACAGTACAATAAAAATCCCTACAGGGTGCATAAAAGTTAGAGCCAGGTTTTTCCTGAATCCACATGCCGTAACCCAGGCGTTTCAGCAAAATCTGTTTCCCAGATGACTGTGCAGCCTGTTGCTTTGTTAATCCTTCAGGGAAAAAGCAGCTTTATAGTGGAAATCTGAGAAGCGTTTCTTTTCTCACTCTGCAGTCTTTTGGGGTGCCAATATGCCTCCTCCATCATGTCAATGCCATGATCCAAAATATTGCATGCTAAGGTTCTGCTTAAACAATTGACTTTTTGCATGGTGTCTAATGGGAGAGAAGCAGCCTAGCAGCAATAGCCCTTTAATATATTGTTGGAAGATTGGATAGGGGAGAGTTTATGGGACTAGAAGACGTATCCCCTTAGTGGCACTGGCAAAAGTGGGCAATATCTCCCTGTTAGGGAAATTACAGACATAAAGCCCACAATGACTAGGAAATCGCTGGAAACTAGAAGGTGAGAGACATTTGGGGGAAAGGGCATGCCTTTCTCACTTGTTGCCCACCACTTGTAATCTAGTTGCCTGTGCATGAAAAGCACAATAAAGAGACGTTTGAGTCAGACAGGGAAGAAGAGACACCACAAACTGAGAGCTTTTCTACACGAGGCTGTTAATCTGCTGTTAATCCGGTTTCGTCACAGAATTGAGATCTGAGCTCTACATGAAGAGCATTTCATTTCCTGCTTTTCCACTACATAACCTCTAGGTGGCAGAATGGTGCAAATAAGTGGAAAAAGTGGTTTCATTCACTTTCACAATTAAATAGCACATTTTCCCTCTTCTTTAAAAAAAAAAAAACTCACTGAAAATGCTACTTTGACACAAAAGTGAAACTGGAAGGTCACGATGTCGACTAAAGAACCCAGAAGCAATCATGAGTAGGGAATGATGAGTGCACGATAAATGCCCTCTGCTTCAGCTCTGTAAGCATCTCAGGGTGCTGCTGGCTGTCACCTCGGAGATCTGATGTGGGAGTGGTGGATTTTAAATGTTGGAACATCAACCTGTATATTTGTAAACAAACACCAACATTATTCAACGTTCAAAAAACCTGCTCGTTTAACTCTGGAGTTCAGGCTATCTCATGTTGGCTCAAGCTCTACAAAGCCAGGAAATTCAAAGCTAAAGCTGATGCCTTAACAGCTGTCCCCCCTGGCATGAGCAGTAATGAAGTTGTGCAATGTCACAAATTGTGCTTGCCTGTAATGGCTTACCTGGTTGCTTCTGCTGTCACTTCCTTTCAGATTTTTAAATGTACAGGCAAGATCTCTGGGTTAGGAGCTGGCAACCCTAGTTGCAGCAAGATCCCTCCACTTGCTGTCTAGAGATTGCTGTCTGGAGACCTGTACTTTCAAATTACCCAATGCAGCAGGACACGGAGCCATGGCTTCTCCCACTCATTCCTTCCTAGGTCCTGTCATCTGCCTGCTTTCCCTGCCTGATGTAATGGGCAGGACCTCAAGGTACAGGGTCGATCTCTGGGTTGCAACCTGGCAGCCCTAAGTTTAGGACCGGGCACAATGCATCACTGATGCTGGACTACAGTTGTTGCAAATGGAATGCCAATGGCAGAAGCACCCTAATTGCTGCTAGCATATAACTTGCAGTGCAGTCTTATGCACATTTATTCACAAGTAAATCCCATTGTGTTCAATGGAGTTTAGTCCCTAGTAAGTGTGTTTAGGAACTTCAGTCTGTAGAAGAGTGTTCTATTGACATGAATGGGATTACACTGGGGAACATTTTTTCTTTCCCCTTCCCCACCTGCACTGCATTTTTCAAAATGCCCCAGATAAATTTCATGCCATTCATTCTGAAGGATTCCTGTTGTTTCTCATTTGCTTTTCAAACCACCTTAAATTAACACATTTGTTCATTATGATTACAACGGTGGCTCAAGCAGATGTTTTCTGCTTGAAGACATCTGGGAAGGGAGAGTTCTGTATAATTGTGTTGTTGGTTTTTTAGGGCATGAAACAGATTTTTTTTAAGAAAAAAAATACTGAGCTGTTCTTCTGGCTGTTCTGCAACTCTGTAGCTCACTATAAGGATTAACAGTATGCTCAGGGCCAGCCCTAACATTAGGCAGAGGTAGGCGGTGGCCTCAGGGAGCAGATGGTGGGGGACAGTGGCCGCAGCCTCTCAGCTGTTCCTCCTGGACTCCCTGGCTGTTCCTGTGTTGGAGGACAGGTATGCGCCCCCTAAATTAGCCTCCTGCCTCAGGTGTGGTGGAGGACACCATCCCATTGCCAGTGTTGAAGTAAGATTCAACTGCCAGTCCAGCTGGCTCCTGTCTGTAGAATGGGGACAGGGTGGCATCTTGTCGTACACCTCAGACAGCAAAATATCTCCGGCAGGGATTGAGATAGATTGTGGTGTGAGCGGGTTGCCTGTAAAACAGCCCTGGAATGTCAAGAAGCACTTTTTAACTTGATGAACTTATATTCAAACAGATGAACTGATTCATTTTTCACTATTCTCAAAATTACTTGATTTTTCTTTTAAAATGTTTGGGTAATGAAATGAGCTAGCTGCATGTGGAGTGCTCACAAACCAGTTGCACATTCATCCATTTGCTGCCAGTCAATATGATAATTTTCAAACAAATTATTCACTTGTGTAATCATGTAAAGGAACCAAAAGTACTTCGGAACTCTTGTAATTAAATCCATGCAAGATAGCTTCTTCATAATTAATGGGTGTGAGCAGATCCATTTAACACTTGTGATGGTGGAAGAGAGAAGGACAGATTTCCCTTTCCTTTTCTAGCAGTAAGAATCCATCACACTCTCTCTGTGAACACACTGGGCATGTGAGCACATGGAAACCATGAGCTATATGCCTGTATTGTGCTGAGCTAACAACTCCATGCCTCCAACAATGACTTGCAACATGATTCAGCAAGGGGTTAATCACACAGAGCTTTTATCCTGCTGTTGAGATGGCTCTCTAGGAAGTTTGTGGGCTCTGTAGCTGACGCCATTACTCTCCAGGCTGTCTCCCGCCATTTTCCCCAGCCTATCCCGTATTTTCCCCAAATGTAATAAATGTGGTATTTTTTCCAGCCCATGGAACTGGAGCAGCATGACCACCCCATGAAATTCTCCAATAGCAGAAGAAACCGGTCTGTCTGCCTGCTGTGGGCATTTGTTCAGTTGCTGGGGGTGCACACGGTCAGGATGATGAACGCATTGAGGATGGGAGCGGGGCGTGCAGGAGCAGATTTGACAGGCGCAAGGGCAAGAATCGCCTATTGATTGCAACTCCTGCTTCTGCTCAAGTCTTGCTGAGGAAGGACTTTCCTCGATTCCCAGGTGTCTGCCATGTAAATGCTTGAGCACATTTCTCAGTTGGAGGGGGAAGAGGGTAAAATGCCTCCCTGCAACGAAGGGAGACACATCTGATCCCCTACCCCACCAAGCTCAGAAGCAACGTCCTCTGTTGATTCAGAGCACCCCACTAAGTTCAATGGGGCTTACTCCCAAGTAAGTGTGCTCAGGGTTGCAGACTTATGGCACAATCTTACATTTTATGTCTGCTCAGAAGTAAGTCAGAGGTTTCCTGGGGGCTGTGAGAAAAGAGTATTGCAGAAGTTAAGCTGCGGAAACAAGAACGCCACACCCCGCTGTTTTGCAGACATGCCAGGGAGGGAGGAAGGCACTCACTCAGTTCAAACCACATGTCTGCTGAGTAAAGGAGCACTTCCTAATCCCTCAAAGAAACCAAAAGCAGGAAGCTCCGGAAAGGATGTGGATTTTTGCAGGGGTTTTGCTTGATGTAGGAACACCCTAAGGGTGTCAACTGTGGCTGGCGACAAGTGTAGGCATGTTTGGGCAACTGCCTAGTGCCCACACCCCAGCAGGGGCCCACTGACAAGAGCCCTTGGACACGTTCCTCCTCTTTGCCATTGCAACTTCCTTGTTCACCCGCCTCTCACTCTGGCTCAGACAACAGTGGTGGTGAGGAGGAGGAGCAGGAGATGCCCCGGCCTGCTTGCTCCCTGGCTCTCTGCCTGCCAAGCAAGCAAGTGGGAGCAATGATGAGAAAGAGCAGCTGGTGACCATGGTGGTGAGAAGGCAGACTCACTGAAGGAGGGGGGCCCATTCAGGGTGTCTTGCTAAGGGCCCTCAGAAACCTGGAGCTGGCCCGGGTGTCTGATCTCCCATGCAGTGGTGCTCAGCAAACTAGCCCACAGGTCTGTTTACAAGCGGTGCACTCTCGAGTGAGGCTGAGCCATTTTTTTAAAAAAGTATTTATTTTAGACACTTCTTAGGTGTCTTTCAAGACAGTGGCATTCCCAAGGCAGCTTACATTACAGAAAGAATAAAATGCACCATCAAGCAAATTATAAAATGATATTTGAATTAAACAATTTTAAAATAGGCCAGTTAAAATAAAATATACATTCAAATATCTGCCAGCAACACATACTGTAAAACCATTTCAATTAAAAGCCAGAGAGAACAAGTATATTTTACAAGCCCTCTTAAAAGAAGCCACAGATGGAGCCAGCTGTATATCTCTCAGGAGAAAATTCCATCGAGTAGGGGCCACCACTCAGAAGGCCCTCGGCCAAGTGCTTGCCTGCCTTACTGATCTTGGTGGTGTACCAGTGAGTAGGGCCTTTGGAGATGATCTCAATGCGGGGGCGACCTCATGTGGGTATGGGTGGTTCTTCTTTTGGACAGTTGCATAATCCAGCCTTGTACTTAACTACTCACGTGGTCTGACTGGTTCTGACTGAAACCTGGAGCGGATTTACTGCCCCACTGACATCAGATCCACCAGCCTCCACTGCTTCTGGAAGTATGGGAAACAAAACTTCTCTCATAGCACTTCCAATTCTTAAAACACACACACACACATCACACACATACACTATTGTCTGTCTCCAGCCTTACCGGATATTATGCAGCAGCTCCTAGACAACTCTAGACAACATAGACAACTCTAGCCTCAGTTGGGACATGGGAGCTCAGACTCAGCTATCTTCCTGTAGCTGACAGGAAACCATTTTTTCAATGCTGCAATAAACCACTAAGCTGTGGCAGAACACCCTGTCCTCCTATTTCTAAAATAATTTTCAGTATTCTAATGAGTGAATTTTTAGCTGCACACATTTGTACAGAACCACTGTTCTTAGTGGTACAGTCATGGAAGAATCAGAAAGTTAGACACTGGGAAAGAATGGAGACGTAGCTGAAGAATCAGAAAGTTAGACACTGGGAAAGAATGGAGGCATAGCTGAAGAATCAGAAAGTTAGACACTGGGAAAGAATGGAGGCATAGCTGGTTGTATTGCGTAGAGGGAGAAGTTGGCTTTAAATGCAGATGATTTTGTTTAAACTAGCTTTTCTTTGAGCACAATATTAGTGCTAGAAAGTTCTACCACCAGCTGCATGATATCCTTTTTACACATAATGGGCAAGTAGGCTCATCTTGTTAGAAGGGTGGACAGCTGTTCTGTTTTCTGATTAAAAGACAGTTAGGAGAAGCATGTAGTCCAGTGGGAATATGCAACCTTCAAAGAGCTAAATGAATTATGTAGATGTCACTGTGGACATATTTATTTATTTATTCATTCATTTCATTTCCATCCTTTCCGCCAAAAAGAAAAGATGCTTAAGGCAGCTAACAATAATAAAATACAGACTAAAAACAAAATCTTGATGAACACATAACATAAAAACAGATCTATTAAAACACAGTTCAAAGCCCAACTATAAAAGAAATAGACAGCACCCATCCCATTCCCAACCCCCTTCAGAGACCCACCAGTTTATATGCCAAGACCTGCCCAAAGAAAAATGGCTGTGTGTATTTCTATGTGATCCCACCCGTTCACCAAGTGTCTCGGGGCAGCAGAGGTGCCCCCTCTCTATTCTCACAACAGTCCTGCAAGGCAGACTGGGCAGAACCTGAGTGACAGTGAAGTTTATGGCTGAGCCGGGATTCAAGGCCAGGCCTCTCTGGACGAACCTGCCACTCTAGCTGTTATCCCAATGGTCCCCAACCTGGTGCCCTCCAGAGGTGATGGGCTACAACTCCCAGAATCCCCCACCCAGCCTCTGGAGGGCACCAGGTTGGGGACGGCTGCATTACACCAAACCAAGCTGGGAAGAACTTTGCAAAATGGCAAGGCAGGAATAGAGCAGGGGCTGGAAACCTCTTTTCTTTCTCTATAGAGGGCTGTTGACCCATGGTGAAAAATGAATTGGGGCCTGGAGGAAATGGTGGGTGGGTGGAACCAAAGCCCAAAGTGGGTGTGTCCAACAATAAGGTGAAAGAATCTGTAGAAGGGGTGTTTCCACCAGCGATTTACTCCAAGCCGGCTGCATGTTGAGGTCGTTAGGGATACCTGATGTCGTGGCCATCCAGCAGCCACCCCGGAGCTTATCACGGAAAAACCGGAATTCCCGACACTGCTTAAAGTCCAGTTCTTTTCCTCAAGTCAGGTTCTCCCCAGTACAGTTGCCGTGTGCCCCAACCCCTGCATTTACCTCGGTATGCTAGCCCTGCCCAGAGGTGTGCCTTTCACTGTGACCCCAGTCAAGGGATATTTCCTGTCTCCTGTCTCTGTATTTCCCAGCACAGACCAAATAGTGACTGCTCAGAAGTAACACCCATTGTGCTCAATGAGGTTTGGGGCTTGTTGGGAGGCTTGTCTTACAAATGTGCTCTTCAGGAGTGTTTCTTTCGCCCCTCCGTTACTGCGATCAAGCTCAGCAACGGGCTACAAAGGAGGCTGTTTGAGAAGCTTGTCTTACAATGTGCACAAGGGGAAGTAACTACTTTGCACTTTCCTTATGGAGCCAGGGGGGGGGGGGGCTCTCTTATTGGTTGAGCAGCCCCTGCCACTCAGGTGTAGGGGTGGACGAAACTCACTTACCTGTCCTTGAAGCTTTTTGCGGTGGGGGGGAGGCGCTTCACTGCTCCCCCCGCAAAGTTCAGGCCGGGGGGGGGGAGGCTTCCCGCCTTGCCTGGCCGAAATTCAGGCCGGGGAGGAAGCGCCTCGCTTCGCCCGGCCGCAAACTCAAAAGTTTTTTTTAAAAAACAAAAACGCCCCCGTGATAGGCTACGTGACGATTAACGTAGCCTATCATGGCTAGATCTGCAAAGTCAGCCGTGATAGGCTACGTTAATCGTCACGTAGCCTATCACGGGTGACTTAAAAAAAAAAAGCGCGTACGCAAATGGCGGCCCCCATAGGGAGCCGCCATTCGCGTTCCTTATTTGGTCGCTGTAGTCTACGTAAAGATTTACGTAGACTACGGCGAAAATAAGGGCAACGCAAATAGCGTGTTTTGTTTTGTTTTTTAAGTCACCCGTGATATGAATCTGACTTTGCAAATATAGCCGTGATAGGTTACGTTAATCGTCACGTAGCCTATCACGGGGTGTTTTTTTTTTTTCTTTGATTGGAATGGCGGTGGCGGCAGCTGGTCGAAAGACCGGCTGCTGCTCCCGCCCCAGACGAACACCCGCCGAACCGCTGGCCGGACCCGCCGCCGGGAGGGACATTTGCCAAAGGTAAGTCCCGTCCCGGAGGGGGTGCGGGGTGTGGGGGGGTGCGGAGAATTTCTCCCCGAAACTACTTCGGGGGGCCGAACACGTTGGCGCTCGGCCCCCTGAAGTTCCGGGGAGAAATTCTCCGCCATCCCTACTCAGGTGATGTTCAGTCCAACCCACCCACACCCACCCCCAGAAGTAAGTGAAGCCACTGAGAATGGTGCGATGTACACCCGTGTGGAACCCTGCCCAGGCCAAAAGTGGCTCCTACAAAAATGCTGGTGAGCCACTCCTCCCTTCTCCTTCCATTGTCGTGGAAACAGGGCCAAAGATTGCTGTCCAATATATATAATGTGTCTGAAAGAAGGCAAGAAGAAATATAACGCTGACTTAGGAGCCTCCTGTTTGTGATTTATGATCACATTCTGTCATGAGTCCTTGATGTTCTCTTGATTATAAACAAACAACCAAACTGTCATAATGGGGCTTTCTTATCTCCCTCCAACTGCAGCCTCTTTACCCCAGGAAAAGTTGCTCTTGAGGGTTGTTTGCACGAGAGCAGTCGATTATTACACAAGAGACACTGGATCCGCAATTAGCAATTGCTCTTTTTCTTGCTGAGGGAGAGAGGGGAAGCAAGCCAGCCAGCCAGCCAGCCAGCCTGCTCATGAAGAGTTTGGGGAGAGGTGAGGCAAGGTGGAGAGGAGGACGCTGATTTCCAGGGCATACTTATGAGCACAGCACCAGCCAACATGTTACCAAGCTGAGAACGTAAGAAGAGCCATACTGGATCAGACCACGGGTCTATCTAGTACAGCATTCTGTTCCAACAGTGATCAGCCAGGTGCCCCAATGGGAAGCAGACTTCCTCCAGCCCCTTGATCATTTTGGTTGCCCTTTTCTCACTCTCTTCCTTGCACAGATCCAGCCAGCCTGGCTCACCAGCCTTATTCTCTGGAGCAGCCTTCCCCAACCTGGTAACCTCCAGGCACATTGGAGTGAAACCTCATAATTCCCAGCCAATCTAGCAAGGCTGCTCTGGAGGAAGGCAGAGCCACCAAAGTGGGGCAGTGCTGCAATCCAGATGAAATATGGCCCTGGGCCAGAAGTTCCCCACTCCAGTTGTAGAGAGATGGGATGGCCTTCCAAGTATTGGCCCCATTTGAAAGGACAGTATGAGTGCCCAAGACTTGAATCAAGAATTAAAACGATGCAGGCGTGGGTGGGAAGAGTTGTGTTGCTCATGACTGGCGATCTCACAGGTTACATCCAATAGGTGCCTCTGTCACATGCGCAGCCCTATTCCCCAAAACATATGCATGCACAACAGACTTGCCAGAGGTGAGGTGGACCGAAGTGGAGTCACATTTTCCCCGCGACAAAATATCACCGTGTGAACATTGGGGGAAATGTATGGTTCTCCACATGACGGAAGTGTTGCCTTGAAGGAAAACGTCTGGATTCCTTGCCACAACTGAGCATTGTGACTGATGGTGCAAAAAAACAAAACAAAACAAAAAATCTATTACCATCTAGAAACATCCTAAGAAGGGTGTTTGGAAAGGCTGATCAAGAGTAACACCGAGCACAGCCTGTTCTCACCCTTCAGCAATGAATTATGTACATCAAGGCTTTCCAGTTCCAGAGCTGTGGAAAACTGTAATCTTTTTATCAGTCGCTGATGCTGTGGAAGAATGTGGCGTGCCGTGTGTGTGTGTGTGTGTGTGTGTGTGCGCATCACTTTCCTCTGTAACTCTAGCGACCTCTAGCGGCCAGTCAAAACAACACCCAGAATTTCCCAGTGAAGTCGTGGCTCCTAAATCAATTGTGAAACTATTAGTCAGACACGGATAATTTCAGAGTTTGCTTCTGTTGCCCGGCCCTTAAGCTACTCGAATACCCAGGCTGCTGCCTTGGGAGTCCATAATTTTTATATATATATATATATATATATATAATCGGTCATTACCAAATTATTCTGTTGCTGTCCAGTCGTTCAGTCGTGTCCGACTCTTCGTGACCCCGTGGACCACAGCACGCCAGGCCTCCCTGTCCTGCGCTCTCTCCCGGAGCGTGCTCCAGTCCATAAATTATTCTGCTGATAATAATTATGTCCGTCACTATTTCATCAGTTAACATAGTGCTGTCAATCAGGACTCTGATTGTGGAGCATCTAAATGCTCCAACCTAAATTGGTTGGGTGCTCTATCATCATAGTTGTCATCACTTCTTGGCCTTCTGCCCTGAAAGGTGGCCAAGAAATATTTTAAATAAATAAATAATAACATTATCAATCTGTAAGGAAAAGAATATTTATGAGTCTTTATTGTGCACGAGAAAGATTGAGGATAAAGTTAGCTCATAAATAGGAACTGAGCGAAGCACAATAGGGACATCAGAAGCTGCCTTATAGTGAGTCAGACCATCGGCCCATCCAGCCCAGTATTGCTGACACTGACTGGCAGCAGCTCTCCAGGGTTTCAGGCGGATATTTTTCCTGCCCTACCTGGAGATGCCGGGGATTGAACCTGGGACCTTCTGCCTGCCAAGGTACGGCCCCCTCCACAGTGCCATAGCTTTCAACAACTAGAACAAAAGGTGGCTGCCCACCTCATTCTGAATAACAGGAGGCGTGAACACAGTCTGGCTGTCTTACATCATCTGCATTGGCTCTCAGTGTGCTTCTAGTACCAGTTCAAGATTCTGCGTTGTATCCAGTAGGTATGTACGAAAGGTACTTACCTTTCGGGGATTATACTGATGGTGTGGGGGGAGGTGTTCCGTCCCTCCCCACGGAATCCTTGCCGGGGGGGGAGGCGCTCCGTTCCTCCCCCCCCCAAATCCTGGCTGGCCGGCTGTGCTCCACAGCGATTCTGCGGAACCGCTGGCCGGCTACGCCAGCAGCCGGACATCCGGCCGCTGGCTAGCAGGGATGCAAATGGCAGCGGCCATAGCCGCCGCCGTTTGCGTCCCTGCAGTCAGCCGTGATAGGCTACGTAAATCTTTACGTAGCCTATCACGGCTGATTTAAAAAAACACAAAAAACACGTGTATTTCTTTATTTTGGCACGTCTTAGTCTACATAAACATTTACGTAGACTAAGACGGCGAAAATAAGGGGAACGCAAATAGCGTAGCATCTATGTTATTTGCGTTCCCCTTATTTTCGCCATCTTAGTCTACGTAAATGTTTACATAGACTAAGACGTGCCAAAATAAGGAACGCAAATGGCGACGGCCATGGCCGCCGCCATTTGCATACGCGCTTTTTTTGTTTGTTTTTAAGTCAGCCGTGATAGGCTACATAAAGATTTACATAGCCTATCACGGTGTTTTTTTAAAATGTAGCCACGATAGGCTACATAAATCTTTACGTAGCCTATCGTGTGTTTGTTTTTTTAAAAAACCTGGAAATGGCGGTGGCGGCAGCTGGTCGGAAGACTGGCCACCGCAGCTGCTGCTGCTGAACTGCCGCCGGAGCTGCCGCCGCCAGGAAGATCCGCCACAGGTAAGTCCTGTCCCGGGGGGGTGGGGTGGGGCTGTTCCGCCACCAATTTCGGGGGGCTGAATGCGCTGGCATTCGGCCTTCCCGAGATCCGTGGCGGAACTTTCGTGCATCCCTAGTATCCAGCCGAAACATCCTGTGGACAGAAGGGCCAATTGGTCCTTGAAAGGCTTCTGAACTGTGGGGGAGTCCTACTGGTGAAATGGAAGAGAAGGTGAACATCATTGATTCCCCTTTCCCCTGCAGCCTCTTACGCCCCCCCTCCAAATCTGCTTTGGGGGGTTGGGGGACCCTCCAGAAGAGTGGGGAAAGTGCACACTGGGGGCGGCAGAGGGAGGGGAAATTGGCAAAAATTGCCTCCTCCCACTTTCCACCAGCAGGAATGTTTTGTGTTGAACTCTGATCAGGGAATACTTCCACTGCTGAGAAAGAAGCCGGATCGAACTCACTGGCTTTATTTAATTTTATATTATTTTAAACATTTCTAACTTCCCTTCCCTGCATGAATGGCTGAGGTAGCTTACAATACTTCAGACAAACAGATAAAACATGAGTACAAAAATATCAATAAACAACAAATACCAAAGTTGAAACCAGCAACAGCAATAAACTCATCCTGCAATTGCACCTATAAGGCCTAATGCAACAGGACTGTCTTCACCTGGTGTCAAAATGATAATAGTGCTGAAAGATTTATTACATTTATTGTGTATGTTTGATTTTACAAAATAAAAAATAAAAATGATAATAGTGTCTTTGGCAAACTGCACTTGCAAGGGCATTCCAAAGTGCCACCACAAAAAGGCCCTTCCTACTATTGCCACCTGGCTTAATACTGAAGGCAGAGACACAGGAGCATATCCTCTGAGGCTTCTCCACACAGGGTTTTTATCCTGAGATTGAGAGTGGTTACTCACGGAGGTTTGCGGGTCCTTTACAAGACATCATCAACCTCCAGAGAATCTCCCACACTAAATGACCTTGACCCCATTTTTTTAAAGATCGGAGATAATGAGCTATCAAATTACAGCATGTTGAATTTCTTTGTGAAAAGAGGAAATCCCGCAATAAGAGGAGGTAGACCACAGTGCCATCTAGTGGCTGTATAATGAAACATATAGAATACGCAGATAAGGGGGAAAGGGTGTGTGCGGGGTAAGTGCATGTAAAAGGAGCCCATCATGATCCTACATTTAAAACAGAAGAAGAAAGCCCCAGGAAAGTTGTGGGACTTTAGGGGCAGGTTTATATGGGAGCAGGTGGTCCTTCAGAGACCCTGGCACCAGGCAATTTATAAGTTAAAACATCAATTGGAATTGTACTTGGAACTGCAGTGGGAGCTAGCACAGATCTTTCAGCACAGGTTGTAACCTTCAGGACCTGCATGTCTTAAAGACTGCATCTCCCTAGATCAGCCTTCATGTCAGTTTTATTCCTCAAATTAGGCCTTTCATTGTATGCCATCAGTGTGGGAGTTAAGTTGCTGTTGAAAGCAGGGCCTTTACTGTGATTGCCCCAAGGCTGTGAAACAATCTTCCAGGTATGGTATGAAGTTGTGACCCTGTAATTGTCCTCAGGAAGGGTTACAGCAGGGGTGGGGAGCCTCAGGCCTGGGGGCCAATACCAACCCTCCTGGACCCTCTAGGGATCCCAGATAGCCCCTTCCCCCGGCCCGACCCCTTTCCCCCAGCCACCCATTGTTTGGTGCTTTCCCAGCTTTTGTGCAGTTTTTTCCCCCCTCCATTCTAAAAGGTTGAAATGCCGCTGCTAATGCTTAGTTTCTGGCAGCAAGAGCGTTAAGCTACACAGAGCCAGTGTGGTGTAGTGGCTAAAGTGCTGGACTGGGACTCAGGAGGCAAATAGGCAAATTTGGTCCAGTCACTGACCGTCAGCCCAGCCTACCTCACAGGGTTTTTGTTGTGAGGATAGAATGGAGAGGAGGAAGAGGATTAGGTACCCCGCTTTGGATTCCTTAAGGGGGGTGGGGTGGGATATAAATGTAAAAAAAAAAAATGCTGGTATTTTTTGTATTTTTGCCTTTTCCCTTTGGCATTCAGGCCCACCCACCACTGGAACACAGCCACCAAGAGCTTCTCCAAAACTGAATTCAGCTCTCAGGCTGGAAGAGGTTTCCTACCCCTGTGTTATAGTTACACCTATTCTGGCTGGCTTTCTTGCTAGCCATATCAAGATTCAAGAGCTGGTTTGAGTAGACTCTGAGAGGCGAGAGCCAAGAGACACTGTTTCTGTAGCATGTTTTTTATTGGGTGTGTGAGTACATGTCTTGGGGGCTGTATTTTACCCTGCATGTTACTGTATTTGCATTCACATCACTTTGAGAAAGTATCCTATAAACATTTGAAAAATAAATTTTGAACAAATATATATATTTTTAAAACTGTAGAAACCTAGCATTGGAGGTGGGCAGATCTTGAAGAATTATTAAAACAAGAAGATATTTGAGAAGCTAATCTTGATTAAGGTTCATTGTTTGGAAACAAGTGAACCTGCAGGAAATTTGAGGGTTCTTCTGACCAGTTTTTAAATATCTGTTTAAAAATATCAAAGGTAAGGAAAATGCAGTATTTTGTGCAGTTTTTAATTTCTTTAAAAAGAGGTGCCAGGGTTCAGGCTGACATACCATCTGTCTTGCTTGATCAAAGGGTCATGAGGATTGATTGCAGTTACTCTGTGGCAATGTGAAAGGAATTCTATACATGCTCTTGAGAATGCCAGTTTTCACTATTTCCTCCCATTTTGCAGAGAGCCCTCTTTCACTCCAGGTTTAAACCCTGATTACATTGTGTTGCAAGCGCATGACTTTGCACACTAAATGCAATCTTATGCATGATTAGACAGGGGAAAAAAGTCTTACAGTTCCCAGCATCTGGCTGGGGTATGCTGAGATTTGTAGGACTTTTTCTATCTAAACATGCATAGGATTGCACCCTATGGCTGCATTCCTATTACCACTTATCTGGAAGTAAGCCCCATTGAACTCAATGGGACTTACGCCTGAGTAGGCATGCATAGGAATGCGTTGTAAGAGAGATAACAGAGAAAGTGTCATTAAAAGGCAGATCGCAACAGACAAATAAGTGAAATATATCACCTGACTAAAAATAACAGTTCTTTTGCTTTTCTAATAGTTTCCCCGAAGTGTGAACAAACTCCCCCCCTCCCCCGCAAGTTTGGGGAAGATGTCATCAAGGCAGAGTGGGGTGGGTGAAGCCAGAAAATCGGTGAAAAGGAAGCATTCAAACAAGAGGAGAAGGACAGAAAAGTGTAGCCTCTTAGGGCACTGGCGTTCCAAACGCACAAAACCAAATCACCCGTGGAGCAAATAATGACTGATATCGCCGCGCCGGGTGTCTTTGCGGCAAAGTGGGGGAGAGAGGCGGGCGCCGTTCGCCTTCCCAGATTGCTCGAGTTCAGTACCCTGGAGAGCGCCGAGAGCGCGTCGCTGCGCGCGCACCTTGAACGCCGACGGCGAGGGCAGAAAGGCTGGATGCCTGCGCCGGGGCGGAAGGCGGGGCTGGAGCGCCAGGCTGGTCCGCGGAGCCGCGAGACCCTCCGCCTTGAACGGCTTCCCCGGGGTGCTGGAACTCGACTTCAGCCTCAGTCGCTTTGCTGCGCGCGTCCGCTCTGCAGCCGGGCGGCGAGCGACACCTGGACGGGTCTGGCCACGAGCTCAGCCAGACGGCAGAGCCGAGGTTGGGGCGCCTTCTCGCGGACGCCGGGCGGGCGGGCGGTCTGTTGCTCGCTGCCTTTGGACCTGCCCGCTCATTAGGTAGCCTGCATTGTTCTTTTCTCCCGCCCTACCCATGTGCCGCCTTCGCCTTTGGCTCCAGAAGGAAGACGGGCGGTGCGTGTCTTCTTAACCCCGCTGCCCCCGCTTTACCGATTCCTTGCCAAGGACTTTGCAGCCAGTGCCGGATCTCCAGCAACAATCCCGATGACGCCTCCGAGCTTTTGGACGTAATTCTTTGGACTCCCGGCTCGTTTCTGCTAGCCCTCGTTTGTCTCCCAGTTGCAGCCTTCTAAGTGGGGTTGGTGTAACAGAGGGTCGGGGTGCGGGGGGAAACCCTTCGCTCTGCCATGGGATGGATGCCATCTGTGAATACAGCTTCTGCCCGCTAGCTGCTGGCATGAAGGAAGCCGGGGCAGAAGAGTTCCTGGATTCGCTCCCCAGCCACCTAGGGGAAAGGCTGCTGTTGAGCAACGGGACCAACGAGTCCCTGCAAGAGCTCTGGAGGAGCATCCTGGGCCTGGAGAGCGCAGATGGGCTGCAGGGGGCCAGCTCCGTGGTCCTGCGGATCTTCATCTCCATCATCTACTCGGTGGTGTGCGCCCTCGGCCTGGTGGGCAACGTGCTGGTGCTCTACCTGATGAAGAGCAAGTGGAGAAAGTCCTCCATCAACCTCTTTGTGACCTGCTTGGCCGTGACCGATTTCCAGTTTGTGCTGACGCTGCCCTTCTGGGCTGTGGAGAACGCTCTGGATTTCACCTGGCTTTTTGGCAACGCCATGTGCAAGATCCTCTCCTACGCGACGGCCATGAACATGTACGCCAGCGTCTTCTTCCTCACCGCCATGAGCATCGCCCGCTACCACGCGGTGGCCTCTGCCCTGAAGAGCCGGCGGCACAGAGGGCTCTTGGCAGGCTGCTCTTCTGCCAAATGGCTGTGTGCCCTCATATGGATCGCAGCCATTCTCGCTTCTCTGCCCAACGGCATCTTCTCCACCACTTCCACCATCTTCAGCGAAGAGTTCTGCCTGGTCAAGATGCCCGACAGCCAAGGCAGCAACACCCAGTTCTGGCTGGGGCTGTACCACGCCCAGAAGGTGCTGCTGGGCTTCGTGCTGCCCTTGGGAATCATCTCTCTTTGCTACCTCTTGCTGGTGCGTTTCATCAGTGGCCGGCACATGGGTGCCGGCGCCCACGGCCCCAGCACAAAGCGCCGGTCCAAGGTGACCAAGTCGGTGACCGTTGTGGTGCTGTCGTTCTTCCTCTGCTGGCTGCCCAACCAGGCACTCACCACCTGGGGCGTCCTCATCAAGCTCAACGTGCTGCACTTCAGCCCCAGCTACTTCTTCTCTCAGGCGTACCTCTTCCCCATCACCGTGTGCCTGGCGCACTCCAACAGCTGCCTCAACCCCATCTTCTACTGCCTCATGCGCAGGGAGTTCCGCAAAGCGCTCAAGAAGCTGCTGTGGCGGATCACGTCGCCCTCCGTCACCACCATGCGCCCCTTCACGGCCACCACCAAGCCTGAGCAGGAGGACCAAGCCTTACAGACCCTGATGCCCAGGAGCCCTGCAGGCCCTGCGGCGGCTCTGCCCCTTCCTGCCGTAGCAGGCGCCTTGCCCGACATGAGCTCCTACCCCCCCGGGGTGGTGGTGTACAGCAGCCGCTCGGACATTTTGCCCACCAGCACCTTCGCTGAGCTGCACTGCTAAGCCCAGGGGGCTTTGGCATGGCGGACGGCTACAGCGGTTTCCTATCCCCAGGGTCGGGGGGGGGGGCGCTGCATCGGAGTGCACCTGGACTTGCCCCATTGTGGGGTGGGGGGGCAGCGCAAAGTCTGTGGGATTGAGCTCCTTGGTTAAACTGTTCCATTCCCAAGAGGGAGGGAGGGGATGGTGGGAAGGGGAAATGTGCATCGGGCTGTTTCAGAATTCGGGGAAGAAAGGTGCGGATCCATGGAACTTAGAAACTGATGGTGCGGCCACACTTTGCCTCCTGTGTACAGTTCTAGTCGCTCCCAGCACCTCAAAACAGATACTGTGGAGCTGGGAAAGGTTTGGAAAAGGGCAACCCAAATGTTAAAGGGGTTGGAGCAATTCCCCTATGAGGAAAGGTTACAATAGTTTGGGGATTTCGGGCCTAGGGGGAAAAAAGGCATATGGGGAGACATGATAGAGATGTATGCATGGTGGGGAGAAAGTGGTTAGGGAACCGGTTTTCTCCCTCTCTCATAATATTAGGATCCACGGTGGTCCAATGAAGCTGACTGGTGGGAGATTCAGGACAGATGAAAGGAAAGACTTCTTCACACAGTGCCAAGGCTACCGATGGCTGCTACTGGTCATGAAGTTTAAATGGAACCTCCAGGTTCAGGAGCAGTATGCCTCTGAGCACCAGTTGCTGGGGAACATGAGCAGGAGGGTGCTGTTGTGCTCCTGTCTGCTCTTGAACTTTGCAAGTTAGCCACTGGTGAACAGAATGTTGGACTAGGTAGACCATGGGCCTGATCCCGCAGGGTTCTTCTTACATTCTTATAAAAGACTCCCACTACTGAAGATAAGGAGGATGGGGCTGTCTTACGAAAGTGCATTCCTGGACTAGTCAAGAGGAAACACGTTATGTGTCTCCAGTCTTGGGGAGTTCCCTGGGGACATTCTCATCGACCCAGTATTAGAAAGGGTTCCTGCAGCTGGTAATGTTCTACTTCCTGGTAAGGAAAGGGGGAGTTTGGGTAACCTGGGCTGGAGCGATTTCATCCTGCTGGGAGCGGGGACCATTTTCTAGAGGAAGAACCCTCAGGTGGTGTCATTCCAGTGGGAGAAGAAATCATGCTCCTGGAACTATCCCATCCTCAGGAGGTGGAACTGATTTTTATTTACTTTATTTACCAAAATTTATGAATCACTTACATTAGTAGAAATTGTATGCAATGTACAAAACAAGACTAAGATCAAAACTAAATGCTGTATATCAGCCTTCCCCAACCTGGTGTCCTCTAGAAGTTTTGGACTACAACTCCCAGCATTCATGACCATTGGCCATATTAGCTGGGGCTGACGGGAGATGAAGTCTAAAACTTCTGGAGGGCACCAAGTGGGGGAAGGCTGCTGCATATTATTCCTGTATACAGAAAACAATATAACCTTCCTGGGAATGCTTGTTGGAAAAATTATGTTTTCGGTGGGCACCGAACACCCAGAAGAGTAGTGGTAGGGAGTTCCAGAGATTGGGCACTATGATACTAAAGGTGCTATTCCAAGCCATCATGGACTGAACTTCCAAAATCATGGGTACCAGCAGGAAAGTATCTCCTGATGAGTGCAGCAACCAAGCAGGCCAGTAGGGAGAACATGTTTTAAGTATGTTCCATGTTCTGAGATCCCATATTAGGAGCTGTGCTCATCTTAAGGGGAGTGTGGAAAGTACCAGGGATGGAGAGAGAGAGAGAGAGAGAGAGAGAACAAGTCTGCTGTACTCTTGGGGGAAACCCTTGAATCAGAGGAAGAGAAATCAAGAGAAACTGGGATTGTAGCATTAGACCTCTCCTGCTCCACATCCAATCACACATTTTCTGTGAGATTATTGAATTCACAATGCTGCAGAGGACATCTTGGGCTTCAAAGGGTGTTCCGAAAGCTGTGCTGCTAAGGTGGGTGGTTGGGATAGATCAGAGACCAGATGGTGGTGCAGACTATGCCTGAGCAAGGTTGTAAAGAATCCAGGAACTGACACCATCAGGCTTGCCCTGCCAAGCCTGGGCTTAAGACCATCAATAAAGAGTCCTGCTGGATCCAACTAAAAGTCCTTCTAGCCTAGTATCCTGTTTCTGAGAGCAGTTAGGTGGGTGTTTCTGGGAAGACTGCAAGCTGGGTGTTAGGCAAAAGCCCATCCCTGTTGATTGTCCCCAGCACTTGACAATCAGAGATATGCTACCTCTGAACATGGAGGTTCTATTTAGCAGGGATGGCTGAAAGGGTTAGTAGAGCTGTCCTCCTCCATGGATTTGTCTAGGATTCATGTGCTTTGTATTGGAAAGAGGTATATAAAGTTTAAAATAAATAGAATGAATAACCCTTTTCTGGATCAACTCTCGGAAAGGTGCTTTCTTCAGTGAATTTTCCACCCATCTCTTGGTCTTTGTTCTTGGCTCATGAAGACTAACTGGATTTATAACAGGATTTATAACAGGAGTAATAGGATTTTCTCTGATGACTAGATTTTCCACCTCCTCCAGATTCCCTGTTTGTTTGTTTGTTTAAAAACAAACCCAGCTCTTGCATTCTTTGTCACTGTTCTACCCCATGATCGTCTCCAACTTTGATTTACAGGTGACGCTCCATTATCCATGGCTACTATTGCACTAATCTAAATGACACATTGTTCACACACAAGGGCTGTGGTTGTACCAGAGACTGATTGTCATTCTATCTAAGCATGCTACCCCTTTGTATTAACAGATGAACTAAATGGCAGTGCTCCAGGACTGGAAATAAGGGATGTTTCAAGGAAGAGGGTTTTGCTATTAAATTATCTGTAGCAAGAGGACTGCACCTTGTTATCTGTGGACTATTAAATCGCTGTGTGCAATATACTGTCTTGAGCATTGGTGCATGAAACACTGTGTCTGCAACCAAATGGAATGGAAAGATCTGATCACTCAACTTTGGTAGAAAGATGTGAAAAACTTCTGTGTGCATGCATGCGTGTGCATGCGTGCGTGAGTGTGTGTGTGTGCAGTGAGGGCTGGTGGCTCCAATGTCAGTGGGGTGGTAAATCCACTCCAGGTTTCAGTCAGAACCAGTCAGAACTCTAAAGGAACTATCCAAGGTGCAGAGCAGAGTGGCAACCCAGAGTGGATTCACCACCCCACTGTCATCAGAGCCACCAGCCTCCACTGGGTGTATGTGTATGCCTTTGGACATTAAACATACTGTTTTAAGGTCTAAGCCAACCTTCT